>NC_068333.1:10899381-15699381 GCF_000147395.1 Oryza glaberrima
ATTTACAAAAGATCGCCGCGCGAGTCGCGAAGTGAGTTTTGCCACGAACGCACCAATACACTCCAATAGGTTCAAAAAAATCAGTGTTTTGCTGCTTTTGAACTTTTTCGTTCCGGTTAAAAACAACGCACCACGAGTGGCAATATCGGCATTAATTGACAAAAGTTCGCCGCGCGAGTCGCGAAGTGAGTTTTAGCCACGAACGCACCCAATACAAACCAATATGTCCAAAAATCATGTTTTGGTGCTTTTGAACTTTTTCGTTCCGGTTAAAAACAACGCAACCACGTGTGGCAATATCGGCATTAATTGACAAAAGATCGCCGCGCGAGTCGCGAAGTGAGTTTTGCCACGAACGCACCCAATACACTCCAATATGTCCAAAAATCATGTTAGGTGCTTTTTGAACGTTTTGATTCCGGTATATTACAATCGCACCCCACGTATGGCAATATCGGCATTAATATACAAAAGTTCGCCGCGCGAGTCGCGAAGTGAGTTTCTGCCACGAACGCACCCAATACACTCCAATATGTCAAAAAATCATGTTTTTGTGCTTTTTGAACGTTTTGATTCCGGTATATTACATCGCACCCACGTGTGGCAATATCGGCATTAATTTACAAAAGATCGCCGCGCGAGTCGCGAAGTGAGTTTTTGCCACGAACGCACCCAATACACTCCAATATGTCAAAAAATCATGTTTTGCTGCTTTTTGAACTTTTTCGTTCCGGTTAAAAACAACGCACCCACGAGTGGCAAAATCGGCATTAATTGACAAAAGATCGCCGCGCGAGTCGCGAAGTGAGTTTTTGCCACGAACGCACCCAATACACTCCAATATGTCCAAAAATCATGTTTAGGTGCTTTTTGAACGTTTTGATTCCGGTATATTACATCGCACCCACGTATGGCAATATCGGCATTAATATACAAAAGTTCGCCGCGCGAGTCGCGAAGTGAGTTTCTGCCACGAACGCACCCAATACACTCCAATATGTCAAAAAATCATGTTTTGGTGCTTTTTGAACGTTTTGATTCCGGTATATTACATCGCACCCACGTGTGGCAATATCGGCATTAATTTACAAAAGTTCGCCGCGCGAGTCGCGAAGTGAGTTTCTGCCACGAACGCACCCAATACACTCCAATATGTCAAAAAAATCATGTTTTGGTGCTTTTTGAACGTTTTGATTCCGGTATATTACATCGCACCCACGTGTGGCAATATCGGCATTAATTTACAATAGATCGCCGCGCGAGTCGCGAAGTGAGTTTTTGCCACGAACGCACCCAATACACTCCAATATGTCAAAAAATCATGTTTTGGTGCTTTTTGATCTTTTTCGTTCCCGTTAAAAACAACGCACCCACGAGTGGCAACATCGGCATTAATTGACAAAAGTTCGCCGTGCGAGTCGCGAAGTGAGTTTTTGCCACGAACGCACCCAATACAAACCAATATGTCTAAAAATCATGTTTTGGTGCTTTTTGAACTTTTTCGTTCCGGTTAAAAACAACGCAACCACGAGTGGCAATATCGGCATTAATTGACAAAAGTTCGCCGCGCGAGTCGCGAAGTGAGCTTTTGCCACGAACACACCCAATACACTCAAATATGTCCAAAAATCACGTTTAGGTGCTTTTTCAACGTTTTGATTCCGGTATATTATATCGCACCCACGTGTGGCAATATCGGCATTAATTGAGAAAAGTTCACCGCGCGAGTGGCGAAGTGAGTTTTTGCCACGAACGCACCCAATACACTCAAATATGTCCAAAAATCATGTTTAGGTGCCTTTTAAACGTTTTGATTCCGGTATATTACATCGCACCCACGTGTGGCAATATCGGCATTAATTTACAAAAGATCGCCGCGCGAGTCGTGAAGTGAGTTTTTGCCACGAACGCACCCAATACACTCCAATATGTGAAAAAAATCATGTTTTGGTGCTTTTTGAACTTTTTCGTTCCGGTTAAAAACAACGCACCCACGAGTGGCAATATCGGCATTAATTGACAAAAGTTCGCCGCGCGAGTCGCGAAGTGAGTTTTTGCCACGAACGCACCCAATACACTCAAATATGTCCAAAAATCACGTTTAGGTGCTTTTTGAACGTTTTGATTCCAGTATATTATATCGCACCCACGTGTGGCAATATCGGCATTAATTGACAAAAGATCGCCGCGCTAGTCACGAAGTGAGTTTTTGCCACGAACGCACCCAACACAATGCAATATGTCAAAAAAAATCATGTTTTTGTGCTTTTTGAACTTTTTCGTTCCGGTTAAAAACAACGCACCCACGAGTGGCAAAATCGGCATTAATTGACAAAAGATCGCCGCGCGAGTCGCGAAGTGAGTTTTTGCCACGAACGCACCCAATACACTCCAATATGTCCAAAAATCATGTTTAGGTGCTTTTTGAACGTTTTGATTCCGGTATATTACATCGCACCCACGTATGGCAATATCGGCATTAATATACAAAAGTTCGCCGCGCGAGTCGCGAAGTGAGTTTCTGCCACGAACGCACCCAATACACTCCAATATGTCAAAAAATCATGTTTTGGTGCTTTTTGAACGTTTTGATTCCGGTATATTACATCGCACCCACGTGTGGCAATATCGGCATTAATTTACAAAAGTTCGCCGCACGAGTCGCGAAGTGAGTTTCTGCCCCGAACGCACCCAATACACTCCAATATGTCAAAAAAATCATGTTTTGGAATATCGGCATTAATTGACAAAAGATCGCCGCGCGAGTCGCGAAGTGAGTTTTTGCCACGAACGCACCCAATACACTCCAATATGTCCAAAAATCATGTTTAGGTGCTTTTTGAACGTTTTGTTTCCGGTATATTACATCGCACCCACGTATGGCAATATCGGCATTAATATACAAAAGTTCGCCGCGCGAGTCGCGAAGTGAGTTTCTGCCACGAACGCACCCAATACACTCCAATATGTCAAAAAAATCATGTTTTGGTGCTTTTTGAACGTTTTGATTCCGGTATATTACATCGCACCCACGTGTGGCAATATTGGCATTAATTTACAAAAGATCGCCGCGCGAGTCGCGAAGTGAGTTTTTGCCACGAACGCACCCAATACACTCCAATATGTGAAAAAAATCATGTTTTGGTGCTTTTTGAACTTTTTCGTTCCGGTTAAAAACAACGCACCCACGAGTGGCAATATCGGCATTAATTGACAAAAGTTCGCCGCGCGAGTCGCGAAGTGAGTTTTTGCCACGAACGCACCCAATACACTCCAATATGTCCGAAAATCATGTTTTGGTGCTTTTTGAACTTTTTGATTCCGGTATATTACATCGCACCCACATGTGGCAATAACGGCATTAATTGACAAAAGTTCGCCGCGCGAGTTGCGAAGTGAGTTTTTGCCACGAACGCACCCAATACACTCCAATATGTCCAAAAATCATGTTTAGGTGCTTTTTGAACGTTTTGATTCCGGTATATTACATCGCACCCACGTGTGGCAATATCGGCATTAATTTACAAAAGATCGCCGCGCGAGTCGCGAAGTGAGTTTTTGCCACGAACGCACCCAATACACTCCAATATGTCAAAAAAATCTTGTTTTGGTGCTTTTTGAACTTTTTCGTTCCGGTTAAAAACAACGCACCAACGAGTGGCAATATCGGCATTAATTGACAAAAGTTCGCCGCGCGAGTTGCGAAGTGCGTTTTTGCCATGAACGCACCCAATACACTCCAATATGTAAAAAAAATCATGTTTTGGTGCTTTTTGAACTTTTTCGTTCCGGTATCCAACATCGCACCCACGTGTGGCAATATCGGCATTAATTGAGAAAAGTTCGCCGCGCGAGTCGCGACGTCAGTTTTTGCCACTAACACACCCAATACACTCCAATATGTCCAAAAATCACGTTTTGGTGCTTTTTGAACTTTTTCGTTCCGGTTAAAAACAACGATCCCACGAGTGGCAATATCGGCATTAATTGACAAAAGTTCGCCACGCGAGTCACGTAGTGAGTTTTTGCCACGAACGCACCCAATTCACACCAATATGTCCAAAAATCATGTTTTGGTGCTTTTTGAACTTTTTCGTTCCGGTTAAAAACATCGCACCCTGGTGTGGCAATATCGGCATTAATTGACAAAAGTTCGCCGCGCGAGTCGCGAAGTGTGTTTTTGCCGCGAACGCACCCAATACAAACCAATAGGTCCAAAAATCGTGTTTTGGTGCTTTTTGAACTTTTTGATTCCGGTTAAAAACAACGCACCCACGTGTGGCAATATCGGTATTAATTGAGAAAAGTTCACCGCGCGAGTCGCGACGTCAGTTTTTGCCACTAACACACCCAATACACTCCAATATGTCAAAAAATCTTGTTTTGGTGCTTTTTGAACTTTTTGATTCCGGTATCCAACATCGCACCCACGTGTGGCAATATCGGCATTAATTGAGAAAAGTTCACCGCGCGAGTGGCGAAGTGAGTTTTTGCCACGAACGCACCCAATACACTCCAATATGTCCGAAAATCATGTTTTGGTGCTTTTTGAACTTTTTGATTCCGGTATACAACATCGCTCCCACGTGTGGAAATATCGGCATTAATTGAGAAAAGTTCGCCGCGCGAGTCCCGAAGTGAGTTTTTGCCATGAACGCACCCAATACAAACCAATAGGTCCAAAAATCATGTTTTGGAACTTTTTGAACTTTTTCGTTCCGGTTAAAAACAACGCTCCCACGTGTGGCAATATCGGCATTAATTGACAAAAGTTCGACGCGCGAGTCGCGAAGTGAGTTTTTGCCACGAACGCACCCAATACACTCCAATATGTCCGAAACTCATGTTTTGGTGCTTTTTGAACTTTTTGATTCCGGTATATTACATCGCACCCACGTGTGGCAATAACGGCATTAATTGACAAAAGTTCGCCGCGTGAGTCGCGAAGTGAGTTTTTGCCACGAACGAACCCAATACACTCCAATTTGTCAGAAAATCATGTTTTGGTGCTTTTTGAACTTTTTGATACCGGTATATTACATCGCACCCACGTGTGGCAATAAATGCATTAATTGACAAAAGTTCGCCGCGCGAGTCGCGAAGTGAGTTTTTGCCACGAACGCACCCAATACACACCAATATGTCCAAAAATCACGTTTTGGTGCTTTTTGAACTTTTTGATACCGGTATATTACATCGCACCCACGTGTGGCAATAAATGCATTAATTGACAAAAGTTCGCCGCGCGAGTCGCGAAGTGAGTTTTTGCCACGAACGCACCCAATACACACCAATATGTCCAAAAATCACGTTTTGGTGCTTTTTGAACTTTTTCGTTCCGGTTAAAAACAACGCTCCCACGGGTGGCAATATCAGCATTAATTGACAAAAGTTCGCCACGCGAGTCACGATGTGAGTTTTTGCCACGAACTCACCCAATTCACACCAATATGTCCAAAAATCATGTTTTGGTGCTTTTTGAACTTTTTCGTTCCGGTTAAAAACATCGCACCTTGGTGTGGCAATATCGGCATTAATTGACAAAAGTTCGCCGCGCGAGTCCCGAAGTGAGTTTTTGCCGCGAACGCACCCAATACAAACCAATAGGTCCAAAAATCGTGTTTTGGTGCTTTTTGTACTTTTTGATTCCGGTTAAAAACAACGCACCCACGTGTGGCAATATCGGCATTAATTGAGAAAAGTTCACCGCGCGAGTCGCGACGTCAGTTTTTGCCACGAACGCAGCCAATGCACTCCAATATGTCCGAAAATCATGTTTTGGTGCTTTTCGAACTTTTTGATTCCGGTATCCAACATCGCACCCACGTGTGGCAATATCGGCATTAAATGAGAAAAGTTCACCGCGCGAGTCGCGACGTCAGTTTTTGCCACTAACACACCCAATACACTCCAATATGTCAAAAAATCTTGTTTTGGTGCTTTTTGAACTTTTTGATTCCGGTATCCAACATCGCACCCACGTGTGGCAATATCGGCATTAATTGAGAAAAGTTCACCGCGCGAGTGGCGAAGTGAGTTTTTGCCACGAACGCACCCAATACACTCCAATATGTCCGAAAATCATGTTTTGGTGCTTTTTGAACTTTTTGATTCCGGTATACAACATCGCTCCCACGTGTGGAAATATCGGCATTAATTGAGAAAAGTTCGCCGCGCGAGTCCCGAAGTGAGTTTTTGCCATGAACGCACCCAATACAAACCAATAGGTCCAAAAATCATGTTTTGGAACTTTTTGAACTTTTTCGTTCCGGTTAAAAACAACGCTCCCACGTGTGGCAATATCGGCATTAATTGACAAAAGTTCGACGCGCGAGTCGCGAAGTGAGTTTTTGCCACGAACGCACCCAATACACTCCAATATGTCCGAAACTCATGTTTTGGTGCTTTTTGAACTTTTTGATTCCGGTATATTACATCGCACCCACGTGTGGCAATAACGGCATTAATTGACAAAAGTTCGCCGCGTGAGTCGCGAAGTGAGTTTTTGCCACGAACGAACCCAATACACTCCAATTTGTCAGAAAATCATGTTTTGGTGCTTTTTGAACTTTTTGATACCGGTATATTACATCGCACCCACGTGTGGCAATAAATGCATTAATTGACAAAAGTTCGCCGCGCGAGTCGCGAAGTGAGTTTTTGCCACGAACGCACCCAATACACACCAATATGTCCAAAAATCACGTTTTGGTGCTTTTTGAACTTTTTGATACCGGTATATTACATCGCACCCACGTGTGGCAATAAATGCATTAATTGACAAAAGTTCGCCGCGCGAGTCGCGAAGTGAGTTTTTGCCACGAACGCACCCAATACACACCAATATGTCCAAAAATCACGTTTTGGTGCTTTTTGAACTTTTTCGTTCCGGTTAAAAACAACGCTCCCACGGGTGGCAATATCAGCATTAATTGACAAAAGTTCGCCACGCGAGTCACGATGTGAGTTTTTGCCACGAACTCACCCAATTCACACCAATATGTCCAAAAATCATGTTTTGGTGCTTTTTGAACTTTTTCGTTCCGGTTAAAAACATCGCACCTTGGTGTGGCAATATCGGCATTAATTGACAAAAGTTCGCCGCGCGAGTCCCGAAGTGAGTTTTTGCCGCGAACGCACCCAATACAAACCAATAGGTCCAAAAATCGTGTTTTGGTGCTTTTTGTACTTTTTGATTCCGGTTAAAAACAACGCACCCACGTGTGGCAATATCGGCATTAATTGAGAAAAGTTCACCGCGCGAGTCGCGACGTCAGTTTTTGCCACGAACGCAGCCAATGCACTCCAATATGTCCGAAAATCATGTTTTGGTGCTTTTCGAACTTTTTGATTCCGGTATCCAACATCGCACCCACGTGTGGCAATATCGGCATTAAATGAGAAAAGTTCACCGCGCGAGTCGCGACGTCAGTTTTTGCCACTAACACACCCAATACACTCCAATATGTCCAAAAATCATGTTTTGGTGCTGTTTGAACTTTTTGATTCCGGTATCCAACATCGCACCCACGTGTGGCAATATCAGCATTAATTGAGAAAAGTTCACCGCGCGAGTGGCGAAGTGAGTTTTTGCCACGAACGCACCTAATACACTCTAATATGTCCGAAAATCATGTTTTGGTGCTTTTTGAACTTTTTGATTCCGGTATATTACATCACACCCACGTGTGGCAATATCGGCATTAATTGAGAAAAGTTCACCGCGCGAGTGGCGAAGTGAGTTTTTGCCACGAACGCACCCAGTACACACCAATATGTCCAAAAATCACGTTTTGGTGCTTTTTGAACTTTTTCGTTCCGGTTAAAAACAACGCTCCCACGAGTGGCAATATCGGCATTAATTGACAAAAGTTCGCCACGCGAGTCACGAAGTGAGTTTTTGCCACGAACGCACCCAATTCACACCAATATGTCCAAAAATCATGTTTTGGTGCTTTTTGAACTTTTTCGTTCCGGTTAAAAACATCGCACCCTGGTGTGGCAATATCGGCATTAATTGACAAAAGTTCGCCGCGCGAGTCGTGAAGTGAGTTTTTGCCGCGAACGCACCCAATACAAACCAATAGGTCCAAAAATCGTGTTTTGGTGCTTTTTGAACTATTTGATTCCGGTTAAAAACAACGCACCCACGTGTGGCAATATCGGCATTAATTGAGAAAAGTTCACCGCGCGAGTGGCGAAGTGAGTTTTTGCCACGAACGCACCCAATACACTCTAATATGTCCGAAAATCATGTTTTGGTGCTTTTGAACTTTTTGATTCCGGTATATTACATCGCACCCACGTGTGGCAATAACGGCATTAATTGACAAAAGTTCGCCGCGCGAGTCGCGAAGTGAGTTTTGGCCACGAACGCACCCAATACACTCCAATATGTCCGAAAATCATGTTTTGGTGCTTTTTGAACTTTTTGATTCCGGTATATTACATCGCACCCACGTGTGGCAATAACGGCATTAATTGAGAAAAGTTCGCCGCGCGAGTCGCGAAGTGAGTTTTTGCCACGAACGCACCCAATACACTCCAATATGTCCGAAAATCATGTTTTGGTGCTTTTCGAACTTTTTGATTCCGGTATCCAACATCGCACCCACGTGTGGCAATATCGGCATTAATTGAGAAAAGTTCACCGCGCGAGTGGCGAAGTGAGTTTTTGCCACGAACGCACCCAATACACACCAATATGTCCAAAAATCACGTTTTGGTCCTTTTTGAACTTTTTCGTTCCGGTTAAAAACAACGCTCCCACGAGTGACAATATCGGCATTAATTGACAAAAGTTCGCCACGCGAGTCACGAAGTGAGTTTTTGCCACGAACGCACCCAATACACTCCAATATATCCAAAAATCATGTTTTGGTGCTTTTTGATCTTTTTTATTCCGGTATGCAACATCGCACCCACGTGTGGCAATATCGGCATTAATTGAGAAAAGTTCACCGCGCGAGTCCTGAAGTGAGTTTTTGCTACGAACGCACCCAATACACACCAATATGTCCAAAAATCATGTTTTGGTGCTTTTTGAACTTTTTCGTTCCGGTTAAAAACAACGCACCCACGAGTGGCAATATCGGCATTAATTGATAAAAGTTCGCCGCGCGAGTCGCGAAGTGAGTTTTTGCCACGAACGCACCCAATACACAGCATTATGTCTGAAAATAATGTTTTGGTGCTTTTTGAACATTTTCGTTCCGGTTAAAAACAACGCACCCACGACTGGCAATATCGGCATTAATTGACAAAAGTTGGCCACGCGAGTCGCTAAGTGAGTTTTTGCCACGAACGCATCCAATACACTCAATATGTCCAAAAATCTTGTTTTGGTGCTTTTTGAACTTTTTGATTGCGGTATATTACATCGCACCCACGTGTGGCAATATCGGCATTAATTGACAAAAGTTGGCCGCGCCAGTCGCGAAGTGAGTTTTTGCCACGAACGCACCCGATACACTCCAATATGTCCAAAAATCATGTTTTGGTTCTTTTTGAACTTTTTCGTTCCGGTTAAAAACAACGCACCCACGATTGGCAATATCGGCATTAATTGACAAATGTTCGCCGCGCGAGTCGTGAAGTGAGTTTTTTCCACGAACGCACCCAATACACACAATATGTCCAAAAATCATGTTTTGGTGCTTTTTGAACTTTTTCGTTCCGGTTAAAAACTACGCACCCACGACTGGCAATATCGGCATTAATTGACAAAAGTTCGCCGCGCGAGTCGCGAAGTGAGTTTTTGCCACGAACGCAGCCAATACACTCCATTATGTCCAAAATCATGTTTTGGTGCTTTTTGAACTTTTTCGTTCCGGTTAAAAACTACGCAGCCACGACTGGCAATCTCGGCATTAGTTGACAAAAGTTGGCCGCACGGGTCGCGAAGTGAGTTTTTGCCACGAACGCAACCAATACGCTCCAATATGTCCAAAAATCATGTTTTGGTGCTTTTTTGATCTTTTTCGTTCCGGTTAAAAACAACGCATCCACGAATGGCATTATCGGCATTAATTGACAAAAGTTCACCAACGAGTCGCGAAGTGAGTTTTTGCCACGAACGCACACAATACACTCAATATGTCCAAAAATCATGTTTTGGTGCTTTAAGAACTTTTTGATTCCGGTATATTACATCGCACCCACGTGTGGCACTATCGGCATTAATTGACAAAAGTTAGCCGCGCGAGTTGCGAAGTGAGTTTTTGCCACGAACGCACCCAATACACTCCAATATGTCAAAAAATCATGTTTTCGTGCTTTCTGAACATTTTGATTCCGGAATATAACATCGCACCCATGTGTGGCAATATCGGCATTAATTGACAAAAGTTCGCCCCGCGAGTCGCGAAGTGAGTTTTTGCCATGAACGCACGCAATACAGTCCAATATATCCAAAAATAATGTTCTGGAGTTTTTTGAACTTTTTGATTCCGGTATATAACATCGCACCCACGTGTGTCAATATCGGCATTATTCGACAAAAGTTCGCCGCGCGAGTCACGAAGTGAGTTTTTTCCACGAACGCACCCAACACACTCCAATATGTCCAAAAATCTTGTTTTCGTGCTTTTTGAACTTATTGATTCCGGAATATAACATCGCACCAATGTGTGGCAATATCGGCATTAATTGACAAAAGTTCGCCGCGCGAGTCACGAAGTGAGTTTTTGCCATGAACGCACCCAATACTCTCCAATATGTCCAAAAATCATGTTTTCGTGCTTTTTGAACTTATTGATTCCGGAATATAACATCGCACCCATGTGTGGCAATATCGGCATTAATTGACAAAAGTTCGCCACGCGAGTCGCGAAGTGAGTTTTTCCCACGAACGCACCCAATACACTCTAATCTGTCCAAAAATCATGTGTTTTGTGCTTTTTGAACTTTTTGATTCCGGTATATAACATCGCACCCACGTGTGTCAATATCGGCATTATTTGACAAAAGTTCGCCGCGCGAGTCACGAAGTGAGTTTTTACCACGAACGCACCCAATACACTCCAATATGTCCAAAAATCATGTTTTCGTGCTTTTTGAACTTATTGATTCCGGAATATAACATCGCACCCATGTGTGGCAATATCGGCATTAATTGACAAAAGTTCGCCACGCGAGTCGCGAAGTGAGTTTTTCCCACGAACGCACCCAATACACTCTAATCTGTCCAAAAATCATGTGTTTTGTGCTTTTTGAACTTTTTGATTCCGGTATATAACATCGCACCCACGTGTGTCAATATCGGCATTATTTGACAAAAGTTCGCCGCGCGAGTCACGAAGTGAGTTTTTACCACGAACGCACCCAATACACTCCAATATGTCCAAAAATCAAGTTTTCGTGCTTTTTGAACATTTTGATTCCGGTATATAACTTCCCACCCTCGTGTGGCAATATCGATATTAATTGACAAAAGTTCGCCGCGCGAGTAGCGAAGTGAGCTTTTGCCACGAACGCACCCAATACACTCCATTATGTCCAAAAATCATGTTTTCGTGCTTTTTGAAGTTTTTGATTCCGGAATATAACATCGCACCCATGTGTGCCAATATCGGCATTAATTGACAAAAGTTCGCCGCGCGAGTCGCGAGGTGAGTTTTTCCCACGAACGCACCCAATACACTCCAATCTGTCCAAAAATCATGTGTTTTGTGCTTTTTGAACATTTTGATTCCGGTATATAACATCGCACCCACGTGTGGCAGTATTGGCATTAATTGACCGCGCAAGTCGCGAAGTGAGTTTTTGCCACGAACGCACCCAATACACTCCAGTATGTTCAAAAATCGTGTTTTCTTGCTTCTGGAACTTTTTTATTCCGGTATATCACATCGCACCCACATGTGACAATATCGGCATTAATTGACAAAAGTTCGCCGCACGAGTCGCGAAGTGAGTTTTTGCCATGAATGCACCCAATACACTCCAATCTGTCCAAAAATCATGTGGTTTGTGCTTTTTGAACTTTTCAATTCCGGTATATAACATCGCTCAACGTGTGGCAATATCGGCATTAATTGACAAAAGTTCGCCGCGCGAGTCGCGAAGTGAGTTTTTGCCATGAACGCACCCAATACACTCCAATATGTCCAAAAATCATGTTTTGGTTCTTTTGAACTTTTTTTCGTTCCGGTTAAAAACAACGGACCTACGAGTGGCAATATAGGCATTAATTGACAAAAGTTCACCGCGCGAGTCGCGAAGTGAGTTTTTGCCACGAACGCACCCAATACACTCCAATATGTCAAAAAATCATGTTTTCGTGCTTTTTGAACATTTTGATTCCGGAATATAACATCGCACCCATGTGTGGCAATATCGGCATTAATTGACAAAAGTTCGCCGCGCGAGTCGCGAGGTGAGTTTTTCCCACGAACGCACCCAATACACTCCAATATGTCCAAAAATAATGTTCTGGAGTTTTTTGAACTTTTTGATTCCGGTATATAACATCGCACCCACGTGTGTCAATATCGGCATTATTCGACAAAAGTTCGCCGCGCGAGTCACGAAGTGAGTTTTTACCACGAACGCACCCAATACACTCCAATATGTCCAAAAATCATGTTTTCGTGCTTTTTGAACTTATTGATTCCGGAATATAACATCGCACCAATGTGTGGCAATATCGGCATTAATTGACAAAAGTTCGCCACGCGAGTCACGAAGTGAGTTTTTGCCATGAACGCACCCAATACAGTCCAATATATCCAAAAATAATTTTCTGGAGCTTTTTGAACTTTTTGATTCCAGTATATAACATCGCATCCACATGTCTCAATATCGGCATTATTTGGCAAAAGTTCGCCGCGCGAGTCGCGAAGTGAATTTTTACCACGAACGCACCCAATACACTCCAATTTGTCAAAAAATCATGTTTTCGAGCTTTTTGAACTTTTTGATTCCGGTATATAACTTCGCACCCACGTGTGGCAATATCGGTATTAATTGACAACAGTTCGCCGCGCAAGTAGCGAAGTGAGTTTTTGCCACGAATGCACCCAATACACTCCAGTATGTCCTAAAATCATGTTTTCGTGCTTTTTGATCTTTTTGATTCCTGAACATAACATTGCACCCATGTGTGGCAATATCGGCATTAATTGACAAAAGTTCGCCGCGCGAGTCGCGAGGTGAGTTTTTCCCACGAATGCACCCAATACACTCCAATCTGTCCAAAAATCTTGTTTTGGTGCTTTTTGAACTTTTTGACTCCGGTATATAACTTCGCACCCACGTATGGCAATATCGGTATTAATTGAGAAAAGTTCGCCGCGCGAGTAGCGAAGTGAGTTTTTGCCATGAACGTACCCAATACACTCCAATATATCAAGAAATCATATTTTCGTGCTTTTTGAACTTTTTGATTCCGGTATATAACTTCGCACCCACATATGGCAATATCGACATTAATTCACAAAAGTTCGCTGCGCGAGTCGCGAAGTGAGTTTTTGCCACGAACGCACCCAATACACTCCAATTTGTCAAAAAATCATGTTTTTGAGCTTTTTGAACTTTTTGATTCCGGTATATAACTTCGCACCCACGTGTGGCAATATCGGCATTAATTGACAAAAGTTCGCCGCGCGAGTCGTGAAGTGAGTTTTTGCCACGAATGCACCCAATACACTCCAATATGTCCAAAAATCATGTTTTCGTGCTTTTTGAACTTTTTGATTCCGGAATATAACTTCGGACCCACGTGTGGCAATGTCGGCATTAATTCACAAAAGTTCGCCGCGCGAGTAGCGAAGTGAGTTTTTGCCACGAACACACCGAATACACTCCAATATGTCCTGAAATCATGTGTTCGTGCTTTTTGAACTTTTTGATTCCGGTATATAACTTCGCACCCACGTGTGGCAATATCGGCATTAATTGACAAAAGTTCGCCGCGCGAGTCGTGAAGTGAGTTTTTGCCATGAACGCACCCAATGCACTCCAATATGTGCAAAAATCATGTTTTGGTGCTTTTTGAACTTTTTCGTTCCGGTTAAAAACAACGCACCCACGAGTGGCAATATAGGCATTAATTGACAAAAGTTCGCCGCGCGAGTCGCGAAGTGAGTTTTTGCCACGAACGCACCCAATACACTCCAATATGTCGAAAAATCATGTTTTCGTGCTTTTTGAACTTTTTGATTCCGGTATATAACTTCGCACCCACGTGTGGCAATATCGGTATGAAGTAAGAAAAGTTCGCCGCGCGAGTAGCGAAGTGAGTTTTTGCCACGAATGCACCTAATACACTCCAGTATGTCCAAAAATCATGTTTACATGCGTTTTGAACTTTTTGATTCCGGAATATAACATCGCACCCATGTCTGGTAATATCGGCATTAATTGACAAAAGTTCGCCGCGCGAGTCGCGCAGTGAGTTTTTGCCATGAACGCACCCAATACAGTCCAATATATCTAAAAATAATGTTCTGGAGCTTTTTGAACTTTTTGATTCTGGTATATAACATCACACCCACATGTGTCAATATCGGCATTATTTGACAAAAGTTCGCCGCGCGAGTCGCGAAGTGAGTTTTTGCCATGAACGCACCCAATACAGCCCAATATATCCAAAAGTAATGTTTTGGAGCTTTTTGAAGTTTTTGATTCTGGTATATAACATCGCACCCACATGTGTCAATATCGGCATTATTTGACAAAAGTTCGCCGCGCGAGTCGCGAAGTGAGTTTTTACCACGAACGCACCCAATACACTTCAATATGTCCAAAAATCGTGTTTTGGTTCTTTTTGAACTTTCTCATCCCGGTTAAAAACAACGCTCCCACGTGTGGCAATACTGGCATTAATTGACAAAAGTTTGCACGAACGCACCAAATACACTCCAATCTGTCCGAAAATCATGTGTATGCTGCTTTTTGAACTTTTCAATACCGGTATATAACATCGCTCCACGTGTGGCAATATCGGCATTAATTGACAAAAGTTCGCCGAGCGAGTCGCGAAGTGAGTTTATGCCATGAATGCACCCAATACACTCAAATATGTCCAAAAATCATGTTTTGGTGGTTTTTTGAACTTTTTGATTCCGGTATATAACATCACACCCACGTGTGTCAATATCGGCATTAATTGACAAAAGTTCGCCGCGCGAGTCAGGAAGTGAGTTTTTGCCACGAACACACCGAAGACACTCCAATATGTCCAGAAATCATGTGTTCGTGCTTTTTGAACTTTTTGATTCCGGTATATAACTTCGCACCCACGTGTGGCAATATCGGCATTAATTGACAAAAGTTCGCCGCGCGAGTCGTGAAGTGAGTTTTTGCCATGAACGCACCCAATACACTCCAATATGTCCAAAAATCATGTTTTGCTGCTTTTTGAACTTTTTCGTTCCGGTTAAAAACAACGCACCCACGAGTGGCAATATAGGCATTAATTGACAAAAGTTCGCCGCGCGAGTCGCGAAGTGAGTTTTTGCCACGAACGCACCCAATACACTCCAATATGTCAAAAAATTATGTTTTCGTGCTTTTTAAACTTTTTTATTCCGGTTTATAACTTCGCACCCACGTGTGTCAATATCGGCATTATTTGACAAAAGTACACCGCGCGAGTCGCGAAGTGAGTTTTTGCCACGAATGCACCCAATACACTCCAATATGTCAAAAAATCATGTTTTCGTGCTTTTTGAACTTTTTGATTCCAGTATATTTCTTCGCACCCACGTGTGGCAATATCGGTATAATTGACAAAAGTTCGCCGCGCGAGTAGCGAGGTGAGTTTTTGCCATGAACGTGCCCAATACACTCTAATATTTCCAAAAATTGTGTTTTGGTGCTTCTTGACTTCTTGATTCCGGAATATAACATCACACCCATGTGTTGCAATATCGGTATTAATTGACAAAAGTTCACCGCGCGAGTCGCGAAGTGAGTTTTTGCCATGAACGCACCCAATACGCTCCAATCTGTCCATAAATCATGTGTTTGGTGCTTGTTGAACTTTTCAATTCTGGTGTATAACATCGCTCCACTTGTGGCAATATCGGCATTCATTGACAAAAGTTCGCCGCGCAAGTCGCGAAGTGAGTTTTTGCCACGAACGCACCCAATACACTCCAATATGTCCAAAAATCATGTTTTGGTGCTTTTTGAACTTTTTGATTCCGGTATATAATAGTTGGCCACCGATTTGTGCGCACCCTTAATCGCTAGTCGGAGCGATGTCCGTAAGGTGCTTGCGCTCCCATCGGCAGTCTTGCTAGCAGCGATCGTGATGGGTTCGGTGTCTGCACGCGACGAATGGTTCACATCGACGGTTGTTTTCATTGCCCAATGGTTCTTCGTTCGGGCTAAGCCCAAACCGTACTAAGCATCGTATCAATCTCATCCAGCACTGTTGTACTCTTTTATTTCGAAGTACGTACGACCCTACCTTCAAATCATGGTGCCCCCAATTACACATGAGTATAATTTCTTTATAATTTAGTGAAGCCACAAATTTACTGCTAGCTTGTGTTCAATGTTTCACACATCTCTGCTAACCAACACCCCTTTGGTTGTTCCATCCCTTGCATCACGCTTGTGTCATCGTGGCATCATCCCGCGTCATCGTGGCATCCTTCCACGCAAGGAAGTCTGATTTCAATCCATGCCACCCACGAAAGGTCTAGCAAGTGATCAATCACTGCGCATGACCCACGCACAAAAATAGAACGACCCACCATGGTTTGCTCCCGAGTCCTGACCATCTATGGTATCCTTGTGCTTCCTCTCCCGCCGCTAACTCCTCTCTGTCCTCCTCTATAAGCATGCGCTCATCCCCATCCTAACCCCACACGTCGCCACCGCCACCGCTGTTTTCCACCGCTAGTCCGCCACTACTGCCTAACAAGAATAAACAAGACACCTAACAAGTAAAAATAAACAAGAGGATAAAGAGGAAGAGCGCGAGATGTTGAGGAAGACGAACTTTGGCCACGGAGGGCGCTCAGAGGAGCACATGATAGCTCTGCTGCTAGCGGATGAGGTGGCCTGGAGCGGCATGAGGGCTCGAGGGCAAGGCTTGGGGATTGTGCCAAGGCGCGATAGTCCATGTTGCCGTGAGCTCTCGCATAGGAGATATCAGCCTTCAATCTGAGATAGGCCCGCTAGCTTCTTAGGTGTGACGTGATGCAGGCTCACACAACATCTAAATTACTACTTAGCTTTGGAATGCATCTGATGAGGAACTAGATATTGATATTTCGATAATTATTGGATATGCCAATTGTGGAGGCTCTATATTGATGATCCAAAGACTTTGATCAGATCAATCGAACCTCTCATAATCACTACACCACTCTACCGTTGGTTATCACCCAAACCGAAACAAGGTTGGCCTCGCCAATAAGACTATCTCCTACAAGAAAATTGAGAACACAAGCAAGAGATATTGTGAGTATAAGACGAATAGCACAAATTGGGGTTACACAAATCAAACTAGCGAAGAAACTACAATGACAAAAATAATCTAAGCAAAACCCAACTCTAAACAATGACGGTTACTAAATAAAATATGATCCTAGGGTTAGTACTAGGGTGCACACCCCCCTTGGGTTTAGCCCGCGACACAATTATAAGGCCCAAGGCCCAAATCAGATTCGGACTGGATAAGATATGTGACTTGCTTTGAAGATTCCTGACTGTTCAGGAGGGACTAGAACCATCTAAAAGTAAACTCTATAAGATTTCTAACAAGTACTCATGGGCCCCGAGAGTCCTCCTTGATTAGCGACTAGGTCCATTTGAAGTTGATGCTGTCAGGAGGCTCGAATCAGAATCCAAAACTTGTAAAACTTCATCTCTTGCCTTCTATGGACCAAAAGTGACATGGTGATGTAGTAGTAGACTTGGGGAAGATCTTGGTGTGCTCCCCAATCAATTTCTTTGATCATCCAAGCACTTCGTGAGCCCGCTCTCCTTTTCTTCACGTATTTTTGCAAACAAGAAGATATACATATTTCAAACATATAATAAGTAAACCTAATATATAACATATGCACCTTTAGCTAGGTTATGTCTAACATAAGCATGGTTATATCCGAGCCAGTGATCTCCTCATCACCATGAACCAACGATGATGGCCACTTTGTCGTGAGCTTGGCTTGGAGACATGGTGGCGGTGTTTCAACGGTTGCCTCATCTATGTATGTCGGGTGCGCTGCATCTACATCACATGGAACATGAAACTTAGGTGTGTTTCTCGTTTTGTGAGCTTCGTCCTGGATCGAGGAATGAAGACTATGTGAAACCTCATCCCGAAGGTTATCCTAAAGGTTTGTAGAGTGGTCTGATAGAGAAACGCAGAACTATGGAGCAAATGATGGAAGGACAATCCAAAATTTTCAAACAAAATATATAGTTTGATCAGCTTTCACTAAATTTGTACTAATATGGATGGGATGAATGCCGTTGATGCTCCCTCACCGCTCGCCAACGTTGTGCCGTGCATGTACGAGCATCACCACCTTCATGCAGTGGAGAATGAACCAGCATTGCCCTCGTCGCGCCTTGGAACGACCATAGAGGACATTCCAAACAACTTATGAACACGTTCCATGTTTTTGAAAGAGATATACCCCTATTGTTTCATGTTTTTACAAGATGACATCCCACATTTCTCGTTACAATTCCATGATCCATCGGTCCGGGAACTTTTGTGACTTAACGCTGCATCCTGCATGCTCTATATGCACTGTTCTTCGTGCGTGTGTACATGCTTTGAGGAGAGAGCAGAGCAATATATACTTGAGCTGCATCTCCGATCTGGATGTAGAGAAGATTCAGGTCTCCAGGAGCAGGTTTCTTGTTATTGTTAGTTAATTCGAGTTCTTTGGGCTGATTGTTTGCCATATTTATTTTGGACTGATTGTTCGCCAGATTTGTTTTTCTATTACTTGATGACATGGCTTCGGATTATTGGTGCTCATGATATATTTTGTTCTTAATTGCATATTTCTTTATTTTGAGACGACACAGTTTAGAAGCTACGCATGATTGATACTTGTGGTAGAGTATAAATTAGTTAATTGCAAATTAAACTACCCAACATAAAATGACAAATGACCCATCATCAAGAGTATAGTTAATCATAATCATTGATTTCTTAAAAGGGATCAGATCATCAAAATTAAACCCTTATATTATCTAATTGTAGTTTTACTTTCTCCTGTTTCCACGCACGTATGGACAAATTTATTACTAGCATAATAAAAATAAAACTAAAAATAAATTACACCTTTTGCCCCCAAGTTTTCACATCAGACCATCTTTTAGCTAACGCTTTTATTTTAAACTAAGTAATTTTACCTTTATTACATTTAAAACATTCCCCAACCCTCTTCTCAAGCACACCAATAGCTATGTATACCAGCTCCTAGGCAACTATATATAAACCACACCTTGAACATCGAGCTGAACGTAGATGATGAAGAGTATCAAGTTGTCCAAAGTGCCACAAACATAAGATTATTAGCCATCATTTTCCTATATGCAGGTTATTTTCAGGGCAACTCATTGGCTCCGGTTTTGGGCACAACTACAAAGGTGTGATGAAGATGAAGAGTTTCTGAAGGTTGCATGCCGAAAGTTGGAGACCATGGTTATGCAACTATTTGCCAATTATGGTTGGAGATTTACAAATAGACTTCAATAATTGTGATCTCCTTACGTTAGGCTGGTTTCAATAATAGTAATCTTCGGTGTGTTCTATTCATTTAGATTTAAACTATGTTCATGAAAATTACTATGTAATAATTAGCTGTAGCTCTTTTGAGTAAAGGCCGGGATATTATATTCCATTATCTAAAAAAAATTAGTCTAAAGTGAAAAGATAGCATAAAAGAATAGTAACTTGTTACTTTCTCTGTTTCACAGTTACTTTCCCTATTTCACATTATAAGATGCTTTAGGTTTTGAATAGATTTATGCGCGTATCCATGTATGTGCTCATATATGTGTCCAAGTTCATATGGATCTTACTAAATGAATCTATAGATGAGGGATAGAGGGACCAAAACGTTTTATAATGTGGAAAAGATGGAGTATCTTGAGAAGTCATTCCGTTGTTCCGCAACACAACCATAGCAGACATAATTTTCAAACAAAACCATTGCAAGCATTACGCCCTTGCTTGACAATGCCACGGGCTATAATTCAAAGTTAATTTTGAATTTCATAATTTCATTGTAGGAATGATTTTAGGGTTTTCTCCATGACTTCCATTTCCTGTCTCTTTTCATGGTTGCTAATAAGATAAGAAAAGACCTATCTTAAAATCAAACTTTAAAATTCAAAATCGCTTTGACTATAATCTGTAGCAGAAACAAGCAGGGCAGAATCTGAGGGTCACTGTAGTTAACCAAACACCATCATAGGAAATTTTCTTGCATGGATTCGATCCTCCAAAATTCCATTGCAAGGATCATGCATTCATGCTGTTGTCAATTAAATTTCGAGGATGCTGTTGTCAATTCATGCCTCTGAATCCTTGTCCTTACCAGCACTTAACCTTGTGGTCTTGTGGGCATTCCTCAAGAGATCCAAAATCTTTCTATTTAGAGATTTAGACCATATAAACACAAGTAGGCAATGGAAGAAGCAAACATGCCATTAGGCTCAATAATTTACACAAACGATTCCAAAACTTACAACATCCCTGTATTGCTGAAGGATACCAGCGTTCTTTTCTATTACCTTCAGGTTCGCTTGAAATGTTCTCGTATAAATCTCTCTGCATGTGATGGATACTTTTCTCGAATGTATGCACGGAGGCACTTTTGGTATGAAAAATCAATCCAAACACCATCCGTACGAACAACAAAAAGGCATCTTGACTTTCTGAATTGTGGGTGCTTATCAACCTTCAAAGTCAATCCATATTAAAAAGATAAGCCATACAATCATACAATCTGTCAAGTAAAATGCAAAGTACTCTGAAACATACCATATATTCTAAAATAGTGTTACGTGCAGTACCAACTAATTTTTTTTAGACTAGATGTACAAGTAAAAATGATTCTTAATACAGTACCCAGAGAGCAACAAAACTCAGACATGAGACATGGAGATGCTAAAAATTGTACTGGTTTTGAAGCATAAATACTTCCACTGAATCTTAAGCATGTGTTCTCCTAATTTGTTACTCACAGTCATGATAATGTACCTTTCATCATGGATATCAAGTTCTCTGAATAAGTCTACTTACCCTCCTATTCTATGGAATCTGCTAAATAATCCCTGAGGTGGCTACTTAACCTCCTAATATATGGAACCAGCTAAATAATCCCTGAGGTGGTTTAGGGCATGTGGCTTACTCATGTAGATAAATTGCTCGGGTGGAATGCCATTTACCTAAACTATTTCTTTATTATTCTTTTGTATTAATCTCCCTTCTCTTCTCTGTTTATGTTCTTCCCTTCTATCACTCCACAGACATATGGCCTTCTAGTGGAATTATTTTAACTTTATTTGGAGACCCAACATCACATCAGCTGCCATGTGGCGAAAACCACCATTAAACAATCTCAGAGGGGTTATTTAGAAAATTTTGGATAATTAAGGGGGTTATTTAGATGGATTCATAGTTCAGGGGACTAAGTAGACCAACGCTTATAGCTCAGGGGGGTTTTGGGGGGGGGGGGGGTAGATTAGATGCACTCCTACTTTTTAACTCTTAGTGTACATGGTGTTCGTATACAGATTACAGAGTCAACTAAATGTAAAGAGAAAGAAGTGAGATGAGGCAACAGAATTGCTATCAATTACCATTAAGCACTGAATATTTATTTTATTTCTAACAGGACACATACAGTTCCTGAATATAATTTAGCAGGTCATAATAGTGACTCACCATTATAGCATCAAGTCCACAACCAATCTTATCATCCACACGTGGATGGTAAGCAAGAAGCTTCTCGACGATAATATTTTCATCCTTTGGGCTGAGACATTCACCATCTCCATACCTGCTCAGAAACAACTTTGTTTTAAAACACGAAGTAAAACAGTTCGTTAGTTTCACTGTAGAAAGCCATGCTAATTTACAGTTTTTTTGATAGGTCAAAGTGAAAAAGAGGCACTTGGGATGCTCGAGGAATTAGGAAACAACATGTTTGGCATTACATGGTCCACTGGAGAAAATAAATAATCGTTACAGCAAACTTTGGAGTAGACAGTAATGGCCCAACCTAGGTAATAGTACCTCATTCTTGAACTTGCATAATTGGAGCATTCAGTAGGATGGCAGGACTTCACAGGAAACCAAATTACTCAACCAACGAAGGTATAGAAGTCAGAAGGAGAAAGTGGTACATCAAGATACACAGTTGTCAGATTTTGGAAGAACGAACTGCATGTCACGGTGACTAAGGAAACACGTTGAAGTTTAAAAAGCCTGGTCAGAATGAGGCATTAAACCATTGAGCACAGTGAAGAATGATCTTCAGTGAAGATCATAGTGAATAAGACAAAAAGCGTGCAATCCAACTTTTCTAAAGACCACCAAATGCAGTGGAGACTGGAGAACATAATAGCACTGTGGTCAATTCATTTCTTGGAAAAAGAGTAATGATGGCAATCATGTTCCCCAGTCTATACATCTTGGAAAAATGTTCTTTTTGAGATGAAAGAAAGAAAGGGCAACCACATCTTGCATAAGAACTCTATGAGATTAAAATGGTGAGAGACGTAGCTGATAGCACTTAAAGTCTTTGAAGCACTTGAATTAAGGACGGAAATTGATCCGAATCATGTATGCATATTATTTTTTACAAAGAGCTGACCCGTCTACAGTGGAGTGACCCACCTCTGCAACACACATGTTGCGCTTTTCTTATACTATAGGGTGATTGACCGAACGTTGCAACGAATGTCAATAAATACACTATATGATCTAAAATAAGAATAACAATTATCCACATATCTTAAAATTGCTTACATGACCACATGAGATCAATTAACCACTTACACTGGCGTATGCACAAGTGTAAAAAAATCATTTTAACAAATATCGCAAACAACAGAAAATATATGCATGCATTATGGTCAATAGGGGTATCCCCCTCATCTTTTGTCATTGCACTATGATGGAATTTCATTTTTGAGGCTAGTTTGCTCGTGCTTTATTTTTGTTAGTAATGTCAAAGCGATAATGAGGAAATTTGACAACATTTGCGAGTTGGACTTACACAGGGACTAATTTACTGTTTGATTCCACTAGAGGTAGATACTACGGGCTAGGAACAAATTAAGAGGGAAATACCACATGGTGAGATGGGTTGACATGGCTTTCCCTAAAGACTTTGGGGGATTAGGCTTTACAGAAACAAGAGCTATGAATACTGCTTTGATTGCAAAATGTATTTTTAAACTGAAATCAAATGATCAGAGTTTGTGTACCACCATGTTGAGGAGAAAATATTTGCAGGAAGGAGATATGTTTCAGTGTAGAGATGAAGGGGGGATCACAATTCTGGAAAGGGGTGCTAAGCACAAGAAAATGGTTGAGCTTGGGGACAGAATGGCAGGTGGGTGATGGAAAACACATCTATTTCTGGAAGGATGTGTGGTATTATCCATGCCCTCTTAAGAGTTATTTTCCATACCCATATGATGTAACCAACAATCTATCCTGGTAGCTGAAATAGGACAGGAGGGAGTATGCCTCACCTTTAGGAGAACTTTTGGCCCAAGAGAGTTGACAGAATGGCAAGAGCTGAAACAATGTGTTGAAAGTATAGAGGTGGGAATTACCCCCTGATATTCTAAAATGGGGTCTCAAAGAAAATAAGTCTTTTTCTACCAAATCCATGTATAGAGCTTTGACCTTCAGGGGGGGTAACTGATACACAAATGCAACTCATTTGGAGTGCCCTTGCCCTATGAAGATTAAACACTTTGTTTGGTTGGCCATGAAAAACAGAATATCAATCATGGATAGACTCAATTTTCTAATTGCTTTGTAAATATTTCCCTTTTGTAAATAACCTTTATTATTATAATATATTAACACAATAGGAGCCTCTCCTGCTGTTTCTTGTCAAAAAAAACAGAATACAATCTGCTGATCAACTGGGAAAAGAGGCTGGGAAGGTTATATCCTTTGTCAACTTTGTGGGGAATTAGAAACTACAAACCACATAATCTTTAGCTGCCCTATGGCTAGTCTTGTTTGGTGTTTCTATACAGATGTACTGAATTGGGATCGTGTTCCTCTTAACTTTGATGACTTCTTTATCCTTGCTGACATTAGATCTGATTTCAAACATAGAGCTGTGAAAATTGCTTTGCTTGCTGCTATTTGCTGGACACTACGGACAACAAGAAACAACATGGTGTTCAGGGAAAAACTTATTTACTCACCCCTAATGTTACCTTTCCAAATTATTTCTTTCTTACTGCAGTGGAGTCCTTTACATCGGCTGGAGGAGAAGAGTGATCTGGAGAAACTAGTAAAGAGGTTGAAGGAGGGAGGAGGCGAGGAGCTGGCCTAAAGACAGAACAGAATAGGATCTTGCTAGTCCCCTGCAGTCTTTTGGCGTTTGGTTTTGTTTAGAATGATGCTGTAGTTTATGTTCTTGTCTGTTGCTACCTAAAAATATGATCGAGACGTGATCATCTTCCAGTTTTATTTGTACGAAGTACTTCATTTTGTAAAGCTGGCAACCCTAGCGAAGCGAACTCTGCCAGTGGTTGGCTTTCAATAGAAGCCGGGTCCCCTCTGACCTTTTCTCTAAAAAAGGGACTAATTTACAGCTTTCTTGCGAAGTACTAGGATGATTGGCAGTTTCCTCATGTTGCCAGCCATATACAACTAGTAAAGTCGTCGACAATTAGAGGCAGAGAAATGGCCAAATGCCCTGTCTCAGAATAGAGACGAGACGAGGAAGGAAGGGAAGGGGACAACGGCTACCTGTCGGAGTGGAGGATATCCTTGATGAGCTGCACGACGGGATCGATGTCGCGGACGATTTCCGCCTCGGCGGCCCTCCACGGCAGCGGGGGCACCGCTCCGGGGGCGTCGGGCAGCTTGGACGGCGGCGGCTGCGTGGGGGGAGGGGGCTCGTCGGCGGTGTGGGCGCCGGAGAGGAGGCTCCTGCGGCGGGACAGTGCGGGCGCGGGTGCGGCGGTGCACGGCGCGAGGGGGCGGGCCCGGAGGAAGAGCGGCCCCGCGGCGGTGGCGGCGCGGGCGAGTGCCGCTGCCAGGGCCATGCGGCGGGAGGGTGACTTGCTGGATGGGGGTGGGGAGGGGTGGGGTGAGGTGAGGTGCCCTGTGCGGTGTGCCCGAGTTCGGGACAGCGAGCGACTGACGAAGTGACGAGTGACTGGTGTGGTACTGTGGTGTGGTGAAGGGGAATGATGGATTGATGGCTCATCGATCAGCTATCATCCCGTCTGCTTCCCTTGTTCCGTGCCATGTTATCCATTGGGGATTTTGAAACGACACTCTTGCGGTAACAGTTTTCGGGAGGCAAAGGTTTGCGATTGGCTGCGTTCGGCCAACCTGCCTCCCGACACGGAAACAAAGCACGTAATTATAATTATAGTGAGATAAATTAAGTATTAGTTTAAAAAATTAAAAAATAAATTAATATGATTTTCTAAAGCAACTTTTATATAGAAAAGTTTTTCAAAAGATATACCGTTTAGCAGTATGAAAAGCGCGCGCGCGAAAAACGAGAGAAATGAGTTGGGAAAGAGAGAAAAAGAACATAGCCACACGCAACTGAGCGTGTTCTGTAAAAATAGCTCAATGTGACAGTTTCTTGAGCTACTAAACTATGATTTTCACATAAAATTTATATATGTGGATTTTTTAAAGTGATGTTTTAAATGGTAAAACTAAACAATAGGCAACACACTATTTATTAAGCAACACATGCCCCTCCCTCGCCCCTTCTCTACTCTTATATTTTTATAAGTAAAATTTGCTATAGAACATTCACAAAATACTACCTTTATGGTGTTTACACCCAAATTTGACACCTAGGTTCAAATTAAGGAAAATTGTCAAGATTTGGGAAAGTTACCGGTTCCCTCCACAGGGCCGGTCTGACCGTCGTTTGTTGGTCGGTTAGACCGTTGCTTGATGGCAGACCGGCAGAGTCTGAGACCGACTCTGTTTTCGTTGGGTCTTGGGATTCCTTACTCGGGAGGCTTTGTTTCGGGTTTTCTTTGGTTTCTATCCCGAGTTAGACGTGGATGAGGACCTGTAGAAAGCAAAAGACCAACCCCTATACAGGAGACAAGGCCGGTTTAATTGAGCATAGAATCGTGACGGAGGTAGGAGAAGACGGGCTAGACGAGGTCGACGACATGGCGTTGTGGGAGTAACGCACGACGATGAAAGCGACACCACGAGGGTGGACATAGGGCGCTGGAGCGGCACTGGCAGAGTTAGAGGGCGGAAGCGTGTGATCGAGAAAAGTTGATACCATGTTGAATGATACAGCACAATACGATAATTGTGTTGATACACAACAGCTGTACAAACAGGCATCAACCTTCCATATCACACTCAACTGATTGATAGAAACATGATCAGGAGGTTTATGAAAGGGAGCCAAACACGGGTACACTGCCAAATAGTTTAACAGGTTGTACACTCCTGCTCCGACATTACCAATGCTGAAGCTCCCGCATGGTGTTGCTCTTGTCCAGAATTGGTAGTTCTTGCTCTCTGTCGCCCAAGAACCGGGTTGTCCAGGAGAGGCCAAACCAACATAAGCCAAACCAGCAGCCATATCTTGTCTGATCATGTACCTGAAATCAATAATATCATCAGCAACATCAAACAATTTCGATTCATACATGTGAAGATGAAAAAGATGAACTTTTAGTTACCTGTCTCTGACGAATAGCCTCCCTGTGACTGATCCTCTCTGTCCTGCCTTGTGAAAGTCCGGCGATTCAGGGAAGCTATACGGCTTGATTAATTTGTCGTGCAAAATGTATCAGAATTCGGTTAGTTAATTACCTCTCCTTTGAACTGTGGCTCCTTGGGATTAATGAGCAGGACAGCCTCTATATCGTCTGAGATCGCCATGGTGTTACGTTCCCGAAGGATTCGAGAGGGGAAATTGGAGAGGAAATGGAAGAATAGAGGAAGCAGAGGAAGAACACGAGATTTTGGAGAGAGAAGAGAGAAGTTTGCTTTAGGAGAGAATATTTCGGACTCGGTGTCAAGTTGAGGGATCTAAAGTGAACTTATTCATTAAAAAACTGACGTAAGTTTTTTTCCAAAATCTTTTAGATGTACCTATAGTATAATTGAAGTTTAACTGCACTGTAACTACACTATAACTGTACTGTAACTACACTGTAACTACAATATAACTTATACAAAAGTTGTGTCTCAAGGCAATCTGATGGCCCCAATAAAAGTTTTAAGAGCAAAAAAAAAAAAACTTGCGGAAGTTTTTTAACAATTTCGTTCAAGAAATTGAGAATCAGAGCTAGAAAACAAAGAAAATTAGTATAGAACATTTAAATTGATTTAATGATATGCCCCAGCCCCTGCCCCCTTCTCATGAACACACAAGACAATTATTTGAAGAGACACGTGCCCACGACCCAGCCACTGATGAGTACCAATCCGTTACACCATACCAAGGACCCATCACACATAGCCGTGCAAAGAAACTACAACAAGAGTTGAACTCGCTCCTAGTTGAAACATATTTCAATATTGACGAGAATTATATACTACCTGAATCAAGTACTTTGCTTTTACTTAGTTTTACATATGCACAAGACTTGCTGGGCATCGATGACAAGCTAGAAGATCAAATTGATGATGGGTTACGTGAAGACGACGATCGTTTACCCCATACTGGTTTTGGAGTCCATTGTCTCCAAATATTTGCTCCAACTTCCAAGGAATGTGCGACCCAGCTAGTCAACTTTCTCCATGCATAATATATATGGTTGAAAAGATAATCAAGTCTAGTTTCACATCTAACAAACGTTTTGTCATTTCGATTTCCCAGTAAGGAGTAATGGACAATTCATTGAGGACTGCTCAGAAGCCAAACTGACGTGCGAGTCTTCTCAGGAATTCACTTATTGAAACCTTTGAGCTAGCTTATGTCCAGCAAACTCCCAAGACCTTTCATTCCCATCTAGGAGAGTTGTTCCTAGTATAAAGATCTCCTATGTTTTATCATTTAAAATACTTTTGATAACCTTAAATATGAACACCTTTTTGTATAGCTGTGTGCTAACAAATTCAGATAGTGAACTCTCTACCCCTTTGCTATTGTGATTTCCTTGTGGGATTACAGAAGCGGCGTTCGATGCCCCCTAATTGGTTCTCCTGCTCCCTTCAAGGTTTTCCTCGATTGATTGCAGGTTGTGTTGGCTGGTAACTTAGAGTGTAGTTGGGCGAACCCTCGATTTAGGTTGCCGTAATAGAGATAGTGGTTGCCTTTGAGTATGATCGTTAGGTTGCATTGTTATCTTAGCTGCTTGCAGCTAGTTATCTTGGTCTCTTTGAGGCCAGTTATCGGTTCTTGATCCGACGCCGTGAAGATCAGGACACCACCCCTATTTGAGTCATATCATTTAAACTCTTTAAAATGAATTCTTGGAAATTCTGATATATTATCATGATCACTAATTTTAATTCATTCTATCAAATTGGTATTATAATTTATAGAGCATCTTTTTAAGTAAGTACAAGTACAACTTAAACTTTGTATACCTTAATCCTAATAAAAATATTTATTCATAATAAACTTTATAAACTATTTTGTAAATAAAACAAGGTAAATATGTATGTTTCGATCTTACGCAGTATATCTTTTAGTATTAAATAAAATTCTCCCAAGTGAAGCAAATTTTCTTCTAAGTAAAGTAATCACTCTTTGTCAAAAATAAAAGTGCAACACTTGTTGTTCACAATTAAAGTCTGTTATACAAATTGCAATTTTTAACCAAATCAAATCATACAGATATATTTAACCAGATTCAACTTAACAAGTCATCTAGTTGGATTATGGAGTGATAGTTGATAACCTATTAGCTTTATATGTCAAAACATATCATTAAGGCTAGTCATCTCATATGCATCGCATTAGCATTAGCGTTCCTATATTTAGTTTTATTTCATTGTATTCTTTGAGTTGTCCATTTATCTCGTATTTCTTGGAGTTATTTGTAGTTTATTTGTTCTTAGATTATGAGGGTATCTCAGGCAAGTCCAACATCTTTGACCATCATATACTTTTGTAATTGCAATCTATATGTATCACCTTGCATGAAATTATACTTTCTACAATTAAAATAAATATGATGATGGATTTGATTGCTGGTGGAGCAGTCGATCATATTATGATTGCATATGTTTATCATTCTAAGGTTAAACAACAACTGTTGTATGGCATGCAAGTGCTGTAGGAGTGTGTTGACCATATGACTTGGGATGAGATGGACTGGCCTAGTAATACTTTCTTATTGGCTTATCTTTGCGGTTTAAGGACTTTCGCGAACCCCGTGAGTGTGGGCTAGCGATAAGGATTGATGTTGTTGCGGGATCTGAGTAGTGGGTATGGATCGCGGATCCAATGATCTGCTATTGCTGTGGGGATCTCCGCAGAGGTATGATATATGGGATTAATGAAAACCTTGTAACCTTAGCCTTGCCGGCAACACCTTGAAGTGTGCTAAGCGTTGGCACGGTGGCGGTGTAGCGTGGGCGTCAAAAGGTTTAAGGCACTTGCGGGTACAACAACACACCTTTGTAGAATATATGAATTATGATATGTCACTCTCTATTTCGGGTAGAAACTGTGAACGCGACAGGAAAGGAACCTATCAGAGGTTCTCACACATGTGGTGCCTTATATGAAGTAGATTTTATAATTACTTAATATGATATTTTGTAACACTGTTTTATGAGCATGCATAAAATTCCTTGTTGGATTATGGGGCTTTGGATATTATATGTATTATGCAGGTCAATTATGGGCATATATTTGTTGGAGTGTGATAGTTGGATTTGTTGAGTACCATTCGTACTCATCCCCTATATATATTATTCCTTGTAGTTTTGAGCTAACAATTAGGTGTTGAAAGGTTCTACACAATCGATTAAGTGTTGCATATCTCTATATCAATTGAAAGTTGAAGGTGATAAAGAACTTGGAGAGCAATTACAAGGTATTGTTAGTGTCACTATTCTAATGCGCCCATTTTCTCGATAAGTTAATTCTTGCTAAGAAGTGAGGCGTAGACCGATATTCTATCTCGGAAGTGGAATACAAGGGTCACTAAAGATCGCCATAGGTTTATTCGTTAAATCTTAAGGAGCACCAACATCAAATCTATCGACCAAGCTCTTACAGGAGGTTGATGCTCAACCCGAATAAAGATCTCAACATGGTTACTATTGCAGTAGAAGACAACAGAAGATGCCCCACAAATCCAGTATACCTTCATAACCAATAACCCTTTAACCAGCATATAGCCTTAGTATATAAAACATCGACAAATTGCACATATAGTCAAGCATATTACATTATATGGTTTGGCCGCACTGCTGATCAAGTTCGGTGATCCCCTCCGCCGCCTCCAGCCATCCCCTCCGTTGCCTCCGCCACTTAATTACTCCACTCTACTCCGATCATCCCCTCTACCGCCACCTACTCCACTCCGACCGTCCCATCCGCCATCGCATCCTACTCTACTCCGGCCGTCCCCTTCGACCATCGTCGCCTCAAGTTGATGCCACCTTCACTCCATCTCCATCGCACGTGTGCTCCATCGATGAAGCCCAACACCAAGATACCTCCAGGCTAGGATACCCTGATATGTCTCTAAAATGACGTATCTGTATCAGATACATGGGGGGGGATACTGATACGTATCAGATACACCCCGATACATATCCTGTACGTATCCCCAATATATTTGCTTCGCTTCATTCCGTGAGATGGCGAGAGCACTGATCCTAGCATGCCATATGCTGTCGTTGCCGAGTATAGCAAAAAAAGTGAGTGAATGGCCTAGCATGATTTAGCTATAAATATGTGTCGACGAGTGATACTCGTAAACCGGATGATTAGGGTATTGGGGTATGTTGGAACGAGGATCTACGTAATACGACATCAAGCAGACAAAAGACAAGGATTATATTGGTTCGGGCCCCTTGTCAGGTAATAGCCCTACTCCAGTGTATATGAGATTGATGATGGAAAACCACATATTACAGTAGAAGTAGGCAGAATCGGCGATACCGACGAGATTGTAGTCGATGTATATGACGAGATCCCCAGGCAACTTGGCTTTGTGTACTCCGGCTTCGTAAACTGTGGTAGGTGTGTTGGCGATGAGATTCGATGCCTTGCACCCCTCCCTGGGGGTCCCTTTTATACCGTGGATCATCTTGATCTCCAAGTAAGACTTGGAGACATCGGATCTTCTACGATATAACATAAATTCTATCTCCTCTAAGTAGGACTTTGGAAATCACTTGACTCATAGAGATATTTTCCATAATTTGTAACAGAATCCAATGGCGTACACGGGAACAATCCGTGTACGTGAAGGTATGCCATATCCGTATATTTCATAAGTCGTAGGATAGAGGTATGCCTTATCCGTAACCAGGACAGTAGCACCCGACTTCAACTTAAATGAATTCACGTTGTCGTCCTCGACTATTCCTGTCAGCGCCTTGTCATACTCACTTGGTCGATCTCGGTGCAAAACCGTAGAGACATGGAGTTATCGACAATGCTAAAGGGAGTCCAACGGTTCGAATATGAATTTAAATTGAAGTCTTAACAGCCTCCTGTAACGTGCTCCAGGATTTTTCGGCGGCAATCTCTCTCCTTCCTTGGAATGCGAACCGTCAGGTAGTGCGCCTATTTAAAGGGGTTTTGGGATCCATTCCATGTCTGTTTGCCAAAAATCCTCTAGTTTCCTAGCAGCCTCGGACCCTCCTTCTCTCCAAAAACCCTAAGTTTCTTCGTCTTCCTCTGGCGACCTTGCTCCAATGGCGGACCTCGGCAAATCCACCTCCGATGCGGCCGCACCGAAGAAATTGTACAAGGATGGTGCCCTCCCCCCGAAGCAGACCATGACAAGGGGAGAAGGAGGTATTGATCCTTCCCCCGCCCTAGGCTGTATATGGTAGTGGTAGAGGATTTCGTCCGTTGTGGGTTCTTGCCCCCTCCCTCCGAATTTCTCTTGTTAGTTCTGAACTTTTATGGTCGTTCCCTCTTGTATCTCAACCTCAATTCCATTGCCTTCTTGAGCATCTTCGCTCATCTCTGTGAGGCCTACATTGGGGTAGTGCCCTTCTTGGATCTCTTTCGATTCTTTTATGAACTTCGTTGGATGGAGGCCAACAGGGTTTCGGGATGTTGCAGGTTTCGCCTGCACGATGGCATGAAAGCTAGGTATATACCTTCCTAGTGACACACATCCCGAAGCAAATGGAGGTCCAAATGGTTCTACCTTGAGCTTAAAGAACTCGATCCGGTTCTTGTCGTGCCTGAGGACCAACCATAGCGATTCGAGGGCTTGGACCTCCAAACCCCAGTTAACCCCTTCTCTTGAAGCCTTCATGAACGTCATCAGTGACCTACGAGAGCAAGGGTTGACTGGGTATGAAATCACCAAGGACTTCATTGCCTGGGGTATTCAGCCGCTTCAGGCCCGTGCCCATCCTGCTTTCGATTTCACGGGGGATTTGGACGTGACACGGATCTCGCCGTGGGGTACTCGTTCTCGTGTCGCAGTTTCCTTTTTTTCTTTAGGTTCTGCTCCGTACTTTCGGTTTGACTCGAGTTCATTTTTCTGTTTTTCAGCTCTTCACGATGACATCGTGACGCAACGGGTGAAGGACGTGCTGATCAGCTCTGCCTCCGCAGCCGAAGAGCCGCCCGTTCCCCTCTGCGACAAGCCAGCGGCCGACAAGGCCGCTGCCATCAACGTGAGTGAGCTGAACGCCTATCACTCTTTCATCTTGTAGGACAACAAAGTGACCTCAACTCCTGTAGGATCTACCTTTGATGGATGTCATCGGTCCTCACGTGGACCACCAGACCTCCGCCTCTCTCAAGGAGAAGGTCGCACAGGAGGTTGTCGGAGTCGCGCTGGTCCCGCCGCCGCGGGGGTTAGCGGACGAAAGAGGAAAGGATGGGCATACTCGAGCGGCGGCTCCGGGTCGCGCCGTAAGTCCGGCGGCTCCGAGGTAGACCGCCTTCACCCCTCTCCTCGTATTTGGATTTCTAAGAAGGCATGGGGCTAAGTTCTCGTTTGCCATCTTACACAGGACACCAGCGATCTTCGGTCGTCTCCCAAGAGGAGGCTGCTGAAGGGGGGCCACGGGGCAAGTAAGTGAAACTCTGAACTACCCCTTGTTATCTTTTATGCATAGAGTTCCCATCACCTTCTCAAATGTGAACCCAATGTTAGCAGGGCAGCTTCGACAACCCCCGCGCATAGCAGGGACGAGGTGGCGACGTGTACGACTCCTGCCGCAAAAAGAAATTCCGACCTAGACGAGATGGGTGAAATTGCTCAAAAAGGCGATAGAGATAGGGTTAAGATGCAAGAGGGAGAGACCGTAGAAGTTCAAGATCAGCAAAAGAAATTCCGACGGCGGCGGCAAGAAGCCACTGCGAACGAAATCTTCTACTACTACCATGCGACCTAGGGCAGGGGAGGGAGCAGTACCTCCTTCTTCTTTGGCCATGCTTTGCTCGGGAGGAAGGGCTCCGTCGATGGAGAGCTTCGCCAGCGTCGCCAGGTCGGAGGTCGAAATGCCGAGGTCCGCCACTGGAGGAAGATCCCCGGAGCAAGACGGAAAAACTGAGGGAATTTGGGGAGACGAAAGGTCCGAGACTGTTGGAAGGCTAGAGAACTTTTTAGCAAACAGACTTGAAATGGATCCCAAAATCCCCTTAAATAAGTGCACTACCTGACGGTTTGAATTTCGAGGAAGGAGAGAGATTGCCGCCGAAAAATCCTAAGGCCCGTTAATTGCAGCTGTTTAGACTTCAATTCAAATTCATGTTCAAGCAGCCGGACTTCCGTTAGTGTTGTTAATAGCTTCTCGCTTTGTCAGTCCTATACCGAGAACGATATGAGATGAGTCACGAATGACAACATAAATTCATTTGAGTTGAAGTCGGGGGCTACGGTCGGGGTTACGGATAAGGCATACCTCCTATCCTACGACTTATGGAATATGCCGATAAGGTATACCTTCACGTATACGGATTGTTCCCGTTAATGTCGCGTGAAAACCGTTCCGAATTATAGAAAATATCTCTATGAGTCAAGTGATTTCCAAAGTCCTACTCGGAAGGGATAGAGTTTCTGTTATACCGTACCAGGTCCGATATCCTCAAACCTTTCTTGGGGATCAAGATGATCCACAGTATAAAAGGGACCCCTGGGAGAGGTTCAGGGCATCGAATTCCATGGCCAACACACCCACCAAAGTTTACGAAGCTGGAGTACACGAAGCCAACTCGTCGGGAGATCTCATCGAATCCCTTGACTACGATCTCGTAGGTACCATCTGTTTCGACTACTCTTTTTGTAATCTGTTCTCATCATCATCAATCTCATATAAACTGGACTAGGGCTATTACCTGATAAGGGGCCTGAACCAGTATAATCCTTGTCTTTTGTCTGCTTGATGTCGTACTACGTAGACCCTCGTTCCAACGTACCCCAATATTCTACTCATCCGGTCCGCGAGTATCACTCGTCAACAGTTCCGTCCGTATATTTTTCTTTTCGTTGTTTTCTCTTCTTCTTTTTTCCGTTTTCCCTTTCTTTCCATCCGCTTCTCTTTTTTTCCCATTTTTCCGTTTTGTTCCATACGTCCATTTTTTTGGGCAGTTTTTTCCGTCAGTCATTTTTTTGCCTTTTTTCACCCTCTTTTCCCTTTTTTCTCTCTGCTTGTTTTTTTGTCTTGTCCTTTTTCCCGCGAGTTTTTTCTTCTCCTTTTTTTAGGTTTTTTTCCATCCTCTGTTTATTTTACTTTTTTTCATCGCTTTTTCTGGTTTTTTCCATCCGCTTTTTTTTCGATATGTTTTTTAAATTGTAGTTTTTCGTACGTGGTAAGGATTTGCTCTTTTATCTGCCATGTTTTGTTTTGTTGCCGGACCGAATCCTAGCGCCGCCGCCACGTCGATTTACCTCCCCATGCATTCCCTGCTCCAATTGATTGCAAAAATCGATTTCCCATTATCCCCTCATCGTTTTCCCCATGATTTTCCCTTCCAATTCTGTTTTAATTCACCAAATTTAATCTTCATTTAAAAGTCACTGTTTTTATCGAGTTTTGCGAATGCGCTCCGATTTTGATAAAAAGGAAAGAGGAGATCGAGTGTATCAAAAGAGATCGAGAAAGATTCGACCAGATTTGATGGGGAGGATTGGTTTTGGCATCGTACGGATACGAGACTGTCTTCCGGCCAGGTTGAAGATGGCATTCGGCTATGCGAGCTAGACCTACTGCTCTACTTCTGAGTTGGGTCAAAGAGAGGTAGGCCAAGCAGAGGGTGGTAGCAGGTTGGGCTGGGACTAAAAAAGAAGGAATGAATGAGCTTTTGGTCTAAAACCAAAGAGTATAAAATGTATGGCGATCCAAAAATATTTTTACCCGTTGCAACACACGGACATTTTTCTAGTAAAGAATATATGTATTTACTTGAAAGTCTCTTCTATACTTTGCTTGTAGATTTACTCCACATAGTTTCTTATTTCAACTCTCTCGTAATGTAATTACTTCCGATGCTATAAAGAGTTACTTCTATTGCATAGCTAAGTTACTTTTACAATTTAAATACATTATTTTTAGATTAAAAAAGTTTGAATATATTCAACATTGAAATCATTTTGTCACATATTTTGGGCGGAGTATAATGGTGCAAAAAGTTCTTAAAAATAATATACGATTTAAAATATATGAGTCATCAACGAGATTTAAAAGAAAGATACGCTAGGGACCGATCTATATAAATACTTGTTGCGATAAGGGGGATTTATTCGTCACGTGGGATGAAGTGGTCTCTAGTTTAACCAAACCAGCTACCGTGCACTGTGTAGTCGTGTCATTAATTAAGTATTAGCATAAAAAACTTGAAAAATAGATTAATATAATTTTTTAAAGTAAATTTTCTATAGAAAACTTTAAAAAACACACTGTTTAGCAGTTTAAAAAGGGTCCGCATAAAAAATGAAAGAGTAGAAGTTGAGAAAGTTGGGAAAGAACACAACTCTTGGAAGTTTGGGGAAGTGGTTTTAACTTTGAACTGGATAAGGACAATAGAGAGACATATAATACTCCATCCGTTTCAGGTTATAAGATGTTTTAATTTTGGTAAAAATCAAACTGCTTAAAGTTTGATCAAGTTTATAGAAAAAAATAGTAATATTTTCAATCCAAGGTAACTTTATTATAAAAATATATTTAATTATTAATTTAATAAAACTAATTTGATAATGTAAATATTTCTATATTTGTCTATAAACTTAGGGCCTGTTCGGCAGCCCGTTTTCGCAGCTGTTTGGGCTGTGCTGCACAGCCCAGCCGTTCGGCTGCAGCATTCTGGGCTGTGCTGCACAGCCCAGCCGTTCGGCTGTGGGAACGGTTGCAGCCCACTCTCCTGTAGAGAAAGATTTCTCGCGAAAAGAAAAAGAAAAAAGGTGCGACTCTTCTCGTTCCCATCTCCCATCGCGTCGCCCAAACTCCGCCCCTCTCTGCCGCAGCGCCGCGCCTTCTCTCCCATCGCCATACTCTACCGAGGGCGTCTCGATCCCCTCCGCCTTCTCTCCCGTCCTCCTCCCACCGAGCCGCGGCGTGCCTTCCGGATCCCCTCCGCCTTCTCTCCCATCCTCCTCCCGGCGAGCCGCACTGTGCCTTCAATATCCCACCCGACGCCACCCCTTCCCATCCCCTTCCTTCCTGCCCTCCCACCACTCCCGATCTGATCGATTAAATCCAATAGGATGTGAAGTTCATCCTGATTCGACGGTGGGGGTTGAGGGGAGGGGAAGCTCATCAGTCGGCTGGAGTTCACCTCATTAGGGTTTGGTTGTTGAGGGGATAGAGTGCAGCCAAGGGGACACATCCCGTCGGGCAAGACCCACGCTGTGTCGCCAGTGACGTCTTCTCCCCCAGATCCATCCAGGTCCAGCAGTAAGGAGGTAAGAATCATCTCCCATTAGTGATTTTTGATCTTGCATTTTTAGGGTATTTGTGAATGGCACCATTCGCCATGTCAACTCGGCCCGAAGGGCACCTTGCACAGGCATACGAACCGCTGATTTGATTCTTGGACATTTGTAGGACCGCAGCCAGAACCGCTGGCACGTAACCTCAGACGACATGGCACCACGGAGCGGTTGGCACTTGTAAGGTCACAGGAGCGACTTGTAAGAAGGAATCCCCAATCTGAACAAACGATCTCCCTCCCCTCGTCGTCATCGTCATCGTCATGGTCTCCACCTGAAGCCGCACGATACAATCTGCGTACAACTCCTGCACGGCAGAACCGACTCAAGGCAAGCATTGTTTTCTCATATTAGTTATCAGTGCGAAAAATGTTTCGCATACCTGCAACTTGATGTTAGTACAGTGTTTAAGATCTCAAAAACTCCTAAGTTGGACTACATGTAATGCAAAACTACACACAGATGGGTGGTGGTCGCGCCTATTGGGACAAAGCCCTCAAAAAGATATTCCTAGACTTATGCATTGCTGAGAAGATAAAGCGCAATTACAACAAGAAGGGTCTTACCAACATAGGTTGGCAGAATTTATATCGCAATTTCAGAGAACAAACAGGCAAGAACTTTGACAGTAAACAGCTTCAAAACAAGTTTAGCACCATGAAGAGACAATACAAGCTATGGAAGAGCCTAAAGAATATGAGCGGAGGTGGGTGGGACAATAATTCTGGCACCATAAGGTGCGATGATGACTGGTGGGAAGACCGTATAGAGGTAACTACATGTGAATATTGATTTTACTACTAAACTAATATTGAGTTTTTATTGTTGTCTCGTCAAGCTTACATTGTCCATATCTGACTTGTAGGAGAATAGGGATGCCGGACAGTTCCATGGAAAGCCGCTTGAACATGAGGATGAGCTAACTACTCTTTTTGGCTGCATGGACACCGAAGAAGGTACAATGTTGTGCGTAGGTGGTATTGGCGAGAGAACACCAAGCGGTGGAAGCGACGACAACCTTACTCCGATGTCAAACGATAATGTCGGCCTGTCTAGTGCTGGCCGTGTGGCTCAAAGGGCAGGGAAGGAGCAGGTGGTTGACAGCCCACCACCCAAGAAGAGTAAGAATATGGAGTACTATGTAGGGTGCATATCAGAGAGTATGCTCGAAAGGAGCAGGAATGAAAGCAGTGTGCTCAGGGGAGAGCAAGATGAGATGAAAGAATTGCTGCGACTTGTAGAAGAGGATGGTGTGGCTCAAGGATCTGAGTTGTATTTCATAGCTACTGATCTATTTAGGTCAGCTGCACGACGGGCAGCTTTTAGGTGTATTTACCTTGCAGAGAATCGCAAAGCATGGCTCCGATGGACTTGGGACAATGCTAGGAAAAAGTGATACCAGTCCATGCTTCCACTTAACTACACCGGTTGTCACACACGGTGTTTGATTGTATATACCCATCGCCAACATGACGTGGCATTATGTAATCGGTTGTTTGACCTTGGCATACTCTTATGTTATGCATTAGGACCTTATTTGCTTTGCTATTTTATCATATAAATTTGTATCAGTCAGCTTGTCTTTTCGTATAGATCTACTTGCCCTTTCTTTATTCTTTTTTTTACTTGAAAATTGAATAACCATGTTGCATCCTCACCTACTGTAGAACAATGGAAAAATGCACTATACTGGTTTTGTACATGCATACATTTTGTAATTGACATTGTAATTCTATAAGTTGCAGGCCTCACTGATGAAGAGGTGCTAAAGGATAGGCAAGGAGGTCAATACTAGGTAAAAGGCACTATGATATATGCGAAACCATATTTTTTTGTTGAACCTCAAAGATAGTACGTTTCTTGCAGAATGTCAACCTCCGAAACTTCAAGCAGCACAAGCTCCTCAGCTGCCCATTTGGATGATGGGTGGTCTACCTGGTGGGACATGGGTGCAACCGTCGGTGTGCTAGCAGCAGTAGCATCAACAAGCTCAAGTGGTTGTGGAGCGCAAGATGCTCCCTTGCCCTTCAAGGAGGTGACGGGTCGTCAATGGGTAGATCTCAATCTTGCCGACAGTAACAAGTGCTACACAAATTTCCGTCTCCGGCCAACTGCATTCCATTTGCTGCATAGAACACTAGTTGCCAACCATCGTCTAAAATCCACACGTCAATGTGAGTCGATTGAAGCCTTAGGGATGTTCTTGTGGGCTTGTGGCACAAGACAATGTCAAAGACAGATGTCAGATCGATTCGGTCGGTCACTGGACACCGTGAGCAGGAAGTTTGACGAGGTCTTAGATGCCATGTTGTCTTTTGCACGTAGGATTATTAGGCCAAGGGACCCGAGCTTCAGATTTGTGCATCCCAACTTACACCAGTTCTCCCCATACTTTGATGGGTGTATAGGAGCTATAGATGGAACCCACATTCCAGTCACAGTCCTTGATCCGGCTCATGATGATTTCATTAACAGGAAGGGGTTCACCAGCCAGAACGTGTTGGCTGTATGTGACATGGGCATGCGGTTCACATTTGTTGCTACGGGTAAAAGGGGGGCTGCCCATGACATGGCTGTTTTCAGGGAGGCAGTGAACAATGCTGACCATTTCCCTCACCCACCCCTAGGTGAGTACTTCCAGTTTAAATTACGTTGAGGCTTCCCATTTCAAATTACAAAATATGACTTAGTTCATTTTGTAGGTAAGTACTATCTGGTGGATTCTGGTTACCCACTACGCGAGGGTTACATGGCCCCATATCGCAAGACTAGGTACCATTTGAAGCAATTTGATGGTAAAGGTCCTGAAAATCTGTGTGAGATTTTTAACTACCACCATTCTTGTCTCCGAAACGTGGTTGAACGCTCATTTGGTGTTTTAAAGAACAAGTGGAAGATTCTTAAGGGGATACCATTATATTCTATGGAGAAGCAATCAAAGATTATTGTCTCATGCTTCGCGCTGCACAATTTCGCAATGGACAACAATGAACCTGAGATGGACGTGGACAATGTGTTTGGGCATCACCAGTACCTTCATAAGCCGGGTCAACAAATTCACCCATTGCAAGATTGGTTAGCAGCTACTGCCAATGATGATATTGGCACTGTCCGTGATTGGATTGCAGCTGGATTATATGGTTTGGCATGAATAGGTACGGTACTTATGCTTATATGGTTACCAAAATCAATTGGTGTAAAGTAGTATAATGTTACATGTGCAATTATTTTGATCTCTTTGTAATCGTGTATACTAGACTGATATTTTTGTTTGACTGGTTATGCAGTTCTCACGAGACATGTTAGTGATTTGGTGTATCTATGACTCCTCAGAATTGGAAGATGGTTATGTCTCCTTGTGTGTTGTTGTCGGTTGACCGGTTATTTTGCCCCACTGTATTTATTTTGTTTCGCTAAGGCTGCTATATTATGAATTAGGTGACCATATATTTATGTGACTGAAGGATGGTTATGAATGGGGAATTTCGATATGGTTGTAACCTGCAAAATATGGCTAATCTCTGTGCTGCCTGGATAATAATGAAAAATAGTTTTATAAGTTTTTGGCTCTTTTCTTATGTTTTATGTGTGTTAGGGCTGGAAGAACCCATAGAAGATATCTAGTCAGGTCACTGCAGGCGATACTATGTCATGAATTGCAAGGTGTAAGTTTGGTATAGTTCTTTTTTAAAAAAATACTCTAAAATCTTTTCAAGTTGTGTCACTAAGTAGTGTGCTTTCATATGGTTCTACCTGGATCATGCTAATTATTTTGATACTTAAAGCATTTTTTTATATCTCCTGCAATTGTAAGTGTTTGTAACCTAAAATTGCATGCTTCAAAATGTTTATTACTGTTTGCTGATTCTAATTATTTCACTGTCAGTGAACTAAATCTATTTTCTTTATGTGAAACAGAGTAACCATATTATGGCTTTGAAAGTACTTTTCAAGAGCCAACTGTAGCAGTCCCAGGTGAAGTATCAGCTGCGTGGTGAAGTTGAGATTCAGAGCCATCTTCGTCATCCCAATATTCTACGGTTGTATGGGTATTTCTATGATCAGGTCCAGAGAAAAAAAAAGCACTAATATGATGTAATTATTGTCATATTGTTTTTTCCTCTAGTTTTATCATCATATCTTTTGCTATATGGATTCTGCAGACCCGTGTGTACTTAATCTTGGAGTATGCCTTAAAAGGTGAACTTTATAAGGAGTTGTAGAGGTGCATGCATTTCTCTGAACAGATTCTAATTTCTTTATCCTCTTGAATAAATGAATTATTTCTTGCGCTGTAGCCTGTCACCTGTAAGAATGATGTGCGTTCTTAACGATTTCATGCACAAAAATATGCTAGAATATAAAAGGTTCATTTTGTTTTGGTTTTACAGTTATTTACAGCATAATTGAGTTCACAGGATTTGTTATTTTGCTGGCAGACCTTCCATTATCAGCCCTGTAAGAAATTCAACTGTATTTTATCTTGCTCTATATTTGTTTATTGTCATCCTTCCTGACAATTATCAACTGGTTGCAGCAACATTGAAAACAATCGCTTCAGTGGTTATGTGCCAGGAACTTTTGAGTCCATTCCTAAGTTGAGGTATTCAGTTCTGCTTAATAACCCACTTTTCTTTACGTAGGATATTTATGCATACATGTTGCCTTGACTTCATATCTAGTTGAAATAACTGGCTAATCTAACATTACAGGATTGATGGGAACCAGTTTCAACCAGGTTGTACAGTTTTTGTGCTCATTGTTGGCTTGGTTCTGAAAAGCTGCACATACATTCCTAAGAGCACCTCTAACAATGCCAAATCTCCACCTGCCAATGCGGAAAAAGGTAGCACTGGAACTTTATTAGTTTAAGCATAACCGCTTTATGCAATTGTAGTTAATGGCTAGACATATTCTATATATTCTTGTTCGTCACCTAATATTCATCGTTGTGTTAGGATCTGTATATAATATCCAATCATGTATATATATCTTGTTCTCCATTCCTGCATGTTGCATTATTGGATAGACTTACATTCTTTCATATAACTGAAATTCATACATATCATTTTACAGTCCCTAAAGCAAATGAGGTCTTGTACTCTTGGAATTCTCTTATGAATGACTGTGAGACTTCCTCTAGTGATGTCATTAAGCCTGAAAGAGCTATGACAGCAAAAGTTTGGGCCAGGACATCCAAAAACTTTCTAACTGCAAAACAGTTTCAAGCTGTTGACATCTTGGCAGCTACCAGCAACTTCAGTAAAGAATGCTTTGTTGGTGAAGAGTAGAACATCAACCGGAGTGTGAACCTCAAGAAATATTTTGATCTGCAGATGCTCGTGAAGAATTCGGTGCATCGTCTGCCCCTCCACAAGCTCCTCGAGCACCCTTGGATATGAATACCTTCCAATGCATGACATAGTATAACAAAATGTCTTTATATTGTTTTTCTTCTTTTGTAGTTCCCATCAATGCCTTATGTCTGTATCAGTGAAAACATTTTGGCGCCAGATAAATGATTCCCGCCAGTTTTGAATGTGAACAAATTTAGCATTTTTGTAGGCAGCTGTTTTGTCTTGTTGCAGTTAGAACCGTGGCTGTTGGATGGCTGCTCAGCCACTGTAGCCGCTGCTGCATCTACTGTAGTCGCTGCTGCAGCGCAGCTGCAGTGCTGCAGCAGCCAGTGCCACCGAACAGGCCCTTAGTCAAACTTGAAGTAGTTTGACTTTAACCAAAGTCAAAACATGTTATAACCTCAAACGGAGGGAGTAATAAGATTACTTTTCTTAAAATGATAATGGGATTACTAACACTTTCTATATCCTTCCCTGTGCACATCTGAATTCCGAACTACCTCATCTTCTATATTCAAGTATTTTCCAATTCTCTATTTTCCGCCCATTTTTTTCCTATTTGTACGATTTTTCTATTCCTACAATTTTTTTCTACCATGGCTATGTTTGTGTGCCAAATTTTAAGTATACGGACACACATTTGAAGTATTAAACATAGACTAATAACAAAACAAATTATATATTCCGCATGTAAAGTACGAGACGAATCTATTAAGCCTAATTAATCCGGCATTAGTAAATATTTACTATAGCACCACATTGTCAAATCATGGCGTAATTAGGCTTTAAAGATTCGTCTCGCGATTTACATGCAAACTGTGCAATTGATTTTTTTTGTCCACATTTTATGCTCTATATATGTGTCCAAACATTTGATGTGACAAAAAAGTTGGAGGTTTGAAAAAAATATTTTGAATCTAAACACGGCCTATGTGTTCCAAATGAGCCTAAAAAATTAGATTTGTCTGAATACCTTTAAACTAGCAGATTTTGTAGGTCTTCTCGAGGTTCGCAATGGCTAGATAAAGTACGGTAACCGGTTGGTAATTTGTCAAAAGAAATAAATTATTTTGAACTTACCTTATTTACTACAGTTTTTCAATTCGTACCGACCGGAGCACGTGGCTCTGAAAATGTGGACCAACTAATTTCAAACTGAATAATTCACCCGAAATGCCAACGCAAATAATCATTACTGCAGAATTGATCAATCCTTTTTTTTTTTTGAAAAAGAACAATTCATCAATTATTTTGGGTGGTAGTTGGAAACCCACGCATAGTACAGTTTGCAGTTTGACTCAGTTAACACGGAATACGCTGAACTGCATAGCAAGCAGCAACTGACTCAGTGAAACATGAGTAGTTGGGTAAAACACTCCAACAAATGTTATACAAGATCCTGTGGGTCATCCATCTTCTCACTTCTCGGCGCTAATATAGTACAGGGAGATATATGGAGCAACAAATGTGTACATACGGTTTTGCTCTAGTACAGGGAAACACTGCGAAAAGCGGTGCTAGAGGCCTATTCTCTCAGCATTGTAAAGATACCATGGTTTTTTATGAGGTTCTAATGCTTGGTGTTAGCATTTTGTAACGTTCAGATCCTTGCGATCGATGGAGCTACCTGTGCAGCCATTAAGGCCATTTCCAACTGCTACGTAGTAACTAAAAGCACATTTTGCAGTTACAGAATCCCAAGTACTTAATCCTTGGGAAGGGTGAGATCATCAGCAGAAGCTACCCTTTTTCCATTATAACGCTGACAAAATGAACCAAGTACCAACGTAAGAACATGACAAAAGATAGATCACTGACTAGTACAACTAACAAATAACTGAATGTAGTACAACTAACAAATAACTGAATGATTAAAATATTTTGCTTACCTGCTTCCCGAAGGAGAATGGAACATATCTGTATTTTATCATATGAAGAATCTGTCGCTTCATTGTGACTGTAAACAAAACCACCCAATAGAATAGAAGAATAGGCCAAAACACAGGCACATCGAACACACTGAAGAACGTCAGGACAAAAGCAATACAGAATGCTTTAACAATGGAATACCTGTAAAGGAGAAAGTCAAATTAAAGTTAGTTTTATCTGTCAAAGAAAAAATAACTTCACAGAAAACACAGCAGACATGGTAATGTAACCTTGACTACGGTCCTTTAACTAAAAATAAAGCACATTATCATACTAAGAGACAAACGTCACTTGATATATTCAACAATACATCCAACTTAGTACTACAGCAATTCAGCCACTGAAACTTTTTTTATATCACTTAGGCACAAGTGTGAAGCCCCACAAACATTTAATAGGTTGCCATATACATGAGATAGGTTTTAAGGCAAATTTCTTGATATGACAATTCAAACAAAGAAAATTGAGAAATTAAAAATATAGAAGAAAGTTAGCATGTTTACAACACGGCAAAGCAGTTTTGATAACTGTACAGGAATAAAAGTACAAATCATTGAAAACATATTCAGTAATATGTTTATTACCATGTATAGCAGTTGTGACGATTACTGAGAAATAAAAGTAGAACTCACTGAGGACATCTCAAATTCACTTGACTTCAGATGTAACAATGAACAGATAATGTGGTTGGATCAAAACAGACGACATATTGAGAATAGTATAGATTTCCATCCATCAATTGTACAATCTACATTTAGGAAATAATCAAATGATGACAACAGAGAATGGCTTCTCCACATCTACATGTAAGTAACCACCACCACTACCATAACCAAATGTGCCTCAAGATAAGATTCATGCAAACCTTCCAAATTCAATCAACTTAAGGCCATCTTCTAGAATCCCCTGAAAGCATCTAATAACAACATAATAACCGGAACTAATCGCATTTGCTAAGTCTGAAAGGATTTCATCTAGACCACTGGCTAGTGATTAGGCAAACACTGCTCTTGTTCTTTATACTTTCCAAGAATTATCTTGCTACTGTCGGATTTCCTATATGTTGCAAAACTTGGGCAACACTAGTTTTAAATCTTAGGCACTAGGTTAGTTTTCTGCTTGCAATTAGGTTTTAATTGATAGCCTTAGTTTTGAATTGATGAGTAATGTGTTGCACAAAAAAAAAAAAATCCCTGTAAGAGATAATTCACATAAAATCAATCAGCTACCTACATTTACACACGTACAGAGGTTTAAATATATCTAAAAAACAACACACATAAGCATAAGGACATCAGTTAACCCAAAAAATGATGTGGAAGGGGTGGGCAAAAGTGCATCATCACAATCAATCAACCACCAATCTCCATTTAAATGAGTAAAAATATCCATAAGAACCAAAAAAGGGGGGGGGGGGGGGGGGGAGAACCAGGGCAAGAAAAAGGGGGGAAGAAAAGAACACAACCAAAGTTCTAAGAGCAAGAACACGTCTCCCGTACCAAGCACATTAAGTTAGATGTTAAAAGAAACTCTTCTGTTGACATTAATTTGTTCCTTAAGTAAAATAAAGGATGAAGATGACCTTTCAGAAAACTTGTATCGAAAATCAAATTTAACTAAATAAAGCCTAAAGAGCACAATGCTAATATGGCACATCAACCAAGAGGTATTCCATTAAATCCCACTGTAAGTAACATCGGAAAGCTCTCCCAGTCTAGCTTCATCCTTTTTTCTCAAGGTGAACCATCAATCAAGTTGGTTGTAACTGTAACACTAACATGAAATAATGTCACATTGTTTCTAAAGAAAAATAAATAAAGTACAAAATATATGGATGGAGATTATATAAGGCGAATTGGCAACTGTTTAAATTATTGGAATGCTACATCATCAGATTAATAAAAAAATGTCTGGTAAAGAATGATACATACAGAGGTTCCCTACAGTCAATCAACATAGTTGTCAGTTATAACCCTCATCAACACATCGCAACAATTTAAAAACATACAAAGATACTGTACACTGTAGTGTCCAATTTTAAAGGTGAATATATGTATATATAGGAATATATAGCAGAACAATATAGCTTGTGGTAGTGCAGTATCACTGCATCAGAAATGTATTACCCCATAAGGAATATATTTTGTGATATGGCCTTCAAAACATGGAAAGAGGTGAACAGAGGGTATGAATTTATGGTAACTCAAGATAGCAAGGTGAAACAGAGATAATTGATCTTGCCCTCATGTATGCAGCAGGGCACATTCCTACCCAGTATGCAAAGCAACTGAGCCAATATTTAATTATCGCCTCAAAATGGCTTAACAACTCAACTTAAGGTGAGTTTGGAACTCCTTCCTCCAACTTCTGATCCCTCGTTTTCCATGAGCACGCTTCCCAAACTGCTAAAAGATGCGGTTTTTTTTTTGCAAAAAATTTCTATAGAAAAGTTGCCGTAAAAAATCATATCAAACCATTTTCAAGTTTTTTTTAGTTAATAATTAATCAAGCGCTAATGGGATACCTCGTTTTCCATGCGGAGGGAGAAAGTTCTCAACTGTGACTAACGAACACAGCCTTATAATGATCGTTTAACCATCTTACCTCTAAACCCGGAACTAAGTTACGGGGAAATTACCTTTTGACACTAAAAAACATCCTCTTACTTTTACCCCTGACTTCGACCACTCCATCTTCTTCTCAATTCTTCTTCCCCATGCCTCCTTCCCAAATCAAGCTCCACCCACTCCCTCTCGAAACTGAGCTCACACACCCCCAGCAAACTCACAATCGCTTCAGCTACCTTCTACCCATTCTGCTGTGGTCAAACACAATTAGCTTTGTGCAACCCTACTGGTCCTCAATTCCACACGACGCAGGAAAGGGCAGCGACCTCACAGATCCAACCCCTCCTTCCCTCCGGACCCCACCCCGTCATCCAACATGGCAGGGGGAGGGCAGTGTGACCATTGGATTCCACTATGCAGATTCTCATGGCACGTTAATTTGTCTGTTTAGTCACTATTTTGCTCCATCACCATGGGTTTGCCACTATAGCTGGCTTGCATGGCCATCCGAGCTGTTGCCATCAGAAGCTCTGGAGTGGTGTTGGTCCATTTCTGCAGATCCTAGCCTTTGCCGTCAATCTTTCCACAGGCACCAAGCTCCCTGAACCCACCATACACACCTGTCTCCAATCTGTTTCAGAACAGAGAAGATGGAAACACATAATCCTGTTCTCTCTCATGAGTGCATTTAAATTCTTATTAGTGCAGGACCAACAGGCCTTTAAGGTAATTATGGTTGAACTGAAAGAAAGAGATAATGCTCCACTAATCAATTCAGCTGCCACCATGCAGGGGAATAAAGAGATAGAGCATGCAATGAGTGGAGGAAAAAAAGGGGCATTCTCATATTTATTTATCTGACATGTGGGATCTAGCCAAAGCACATTAACCAGGCAGAATAGCAGAAGAAGGGCAAAAAATGAACAGATCTCTAATGGTTGGATGGTAAAACAGAGGTTAAGAAAATTAATGGTAAAAGTGAGAAGAGGGCGCTCCTCAATGGAAAAGGCTAATTCGTTTCCCATAAGTTATCTCCTACAAGCATTATCTCCTACCTACCTCCTGCAACACACACTTGTCCTAGTTTTCCCAGCACTGCTGCTCCCCGCTAATCTGATCCCAAAAGGAATCAATAACAGTGTTGGAAGTTGAACATATGAAATTTTATGTGTAAACCTCTAAGGGCCAAAATTCGCTTAAAGTAAAGTCCCCACATGGGGCATTAACTATGCTTGCGTATCAATTTGCTGGCTTTTCTGTCCTACTTCACCAAAAGGGTCTAGCAAGAGTTACTACATTTGGATACATTGAGTTTATATGGTAGCCAAACAAATATGAAGTCTATGCAGGACAAATCTCATCACTGTTGCAACTGAGCCATGCTGGACACCACAAATGGGCTGAGATGCTGCACTATTACTGAAACACCAATAGCACGGATAGGATAAATATGGTATGTGATGAGAAACCAGGAGCCTGTTTATGATAGAGTTGTGCTTATGTTATTTAACCTCTTATTTCTTCAGTATTGTTATTAGCACAGATAGCATAAAATTGATATCTTGCAAAATACTAATTTTCTGTTTAGAAGTGCATGTCATCAAGAACTACTTTCAAACATCACTTCTCAACTAATGAAGAAGCTTGACTCATCCAACGAAATAATATCCTGCCAAGCTACTCTCCTAGAACTCACCGTCCGACTACATGCACCTCAAAAGTTCAAATGAAAAGCATACTCTATTTGACTGGGAACTGTAAACTGTTGCACTCCCAGTATCCCCATTTCTTACACCAAAGTCAATTAACACGACCAATTTGTAGAAATAATCAAACAGCAGCTGGCTACTTAGCCATTGAATAAATTTATGTTCTATACTGACAGTCCAGCTTGCCAGGTGAAAACGTTTATAGTCTATGGCCAACTATATGTGGTACCATAAATGGAAGGCTCCTCCTTGATTATTGATAAAACCATGAGGCCTCAAGTCTCAATTCACCGAGTTCCAACACATCACAAATCCCAGGCCGGATTGCAGCTTATGTGGCACCACAACCTAAAGAACAGTTTAATCATACCGTGTTTGCGTGCATCCAATGAACCTCCCCCACCCGCTCCCCGAACCCCTCAGGCACTCACCGCCCACAAACCATACTCTTACGAAGATGTCAATCTGCCCGAGCAGAGGTTACATCAGATCCCAGAGAATTTGGTTCAAATCTCACAAGATCCATCCTTGCAAGCCACCGAATATTTGAGCACAAGCAAGCAAGTAGCACGCATGTATAATCGACGAGCACGTCCATACGATAGCACACAAAAAAAGAGGGATCCCACAATTCGAGCTGGATTGCAAGAAGGAAGGAAGAGGATTGCGTCGGATCGGATCGAACCAGAATTTGAACTCCGGAAGGCGACGGACGAAAGGGCGGAACTCGTCAGATGCGCGGGTGGGGAGCGCGGCCCCCCCCTCGCCGAGCACCTCGGCGACCTCGGGGTCGACCTGGGGCGAGAGGAAGGCGATGAGGAGGTTGAGGATGTAGATGCCGAGGGCGTAGGTCACGATGTAGTACCCTCCCGCGAACCAGACACGCAGCGCGTACGCGGCCGCCACGCCGGCGAAGGCCAGCCACCGCCGCCCGACGTGGGGCGTGGACCGGTCCAGCAGGTGCTGGAACCGCCTGGACGCCGTCGCGACCGCGGAGGAGACGGCGGCCGCCGGGCCCCCGCCGCCGCCGCCGCCGCCGTCACCGACAGCGGGGGCGGCGGCCGGGACGGCGGCGGAGGAGGAGGAGGGATCCATCATGGCGTCGGGCGGGGCAGCGCTGGGATCTCGTGCTCGTCGCGGTGGCCGAACGTGAGGGATCGGGGGGCTAGTTTAAGGCCTACACTAGTTGAGTTGGTCTTCACGATCCCGTCGCGGCCCGCGGGCAGAGGCCAGAGGCGGAGCTTAAGCCGAAACGCACGGTTCCGTCTACTTCAAAGTTTAGTTAAGCTAGGAAGAAAACAAAATGCAAACTATACTAAAGCTAACCAAATTTAGATGAGATCATCATGGTTCATAATCAATCAATTCAATCACATCCACTTCTTCAACTAAATTTTCAATTGGCTAAAAGAAAATTTTTAAATGCCGGCCGTTTACCTTAAAAATGTTACCTGAGTCGTCACGGAGTGTGATTGCCCCTTGACGAGGTGTCGATGACATTGAACGGCCCTTCCCACTTGCTTTTTAATTTCCCGTGTCCAAATAGCTTACTCTAGAGTTGAACATTAATACCTTGTCCCATGGTTTGAACTTCTTCATTTTCACCCGCTTATCATGCCAACGTTTTGTTCTCTCATTGTAAATCTTGGAGTTATGATACGCTTTGTCTCTCCGCTCCTCCAATTCTGCCAACTGCATCTTACTCTATTCTCTAGCTCCTTCAAGTCCATGTTCCAATTCCGGATTGCCCAATATGCCCGATGTTCAAGTTCTACCGGAAGTTGACAGGTCTTCCCGTAAACTATCTGATATGGTGTCATCCCTATCGGCGTTTTATGGGCTGTCCGGTATGCCCAAAGAGCGTCCGGTAGCTTATCCTTCCATCCTTCCTCAATGGACTGTCTTTTGTAGAATGTTTTTGATTTGTTTATTTGACGTTTCTGCTTGTTCAATGGTTTGAGGATGATAGGGTGAAGCAATGTTATGCTTGGCACCCATCTTGCGTAGGAGTTCTCTGAAGGTCTTGTCAATGAAGTGCGATCCCCCATCGCTTATCACCATTCTCGGTGTTCCGAAGCGAGGGAAAATGATCTCCGAGAAAATCCTCCTTGCGTGCTTTGCATCAACCGTCTTACATGCCATTGCTTCCACCCACTTGGATACGTAGTCGACTGCCACCAGGATATACTCGCAGTTATGGGACTTAGGAAATGGCCCCATAAAGTCAATGCCCCATACATCAAATATTTCCACTTGTAAGTTGTATGTGAGGGGCATTGCGTCACGAGCAGTGATCCCTCCTTGCCGTTGGCAGCTCTGGCAACGCCTCACAAAATCCTTAAAATCTTCATACATCGTTGGTCAGAAGAATGCACTCTGCCAACTTTTGGCTTGTGTGCGGAATACATCGTAGTGCCCACCATATGGTGCTACGTGGCATCGCTCTATGATATTGTGTTCTTCCTCCGTAGGTACACATCTCCCTAGGAGTCCATTTGAGCAAACTCGGTACAAGTATGTCTCATCCCAGATGTGGCGACGACTCTCGTATTTCAGCTTCCTTTGATTTGCCCCCGGTGGTACATACTTGGATACCATGTAGTTCACTATGTTTGCATACCATGGGTCGGAGCTGCGTACTGTCATCAGCATATCGTCTCGCAGAAAATCATTTATCGGTGGTTCCTACATGTTAGTGACTTGCAATCTCGACAAATGATCTGCTATAGAATTCTCTACTCCCTTTTTATTCTTAATTTCCAAATCGAATTCTTGGAGTAAGAGGATCCATATCAAGAGACGAGGCTTAGCATCTTTCTTGGTGAGTAAGTACTTCAAAGTTGCATGATCGGAATAGATTATGACTTTGGCTCCTGGCAAGTAAGATCGGAATTTATCGATAGCAAAAACAACTGCAAGAAACTCTTTCTCAGTGGTAGCATAATTAAGTTGAGATCCGGTTAGAGTTTTGCTAGCATAGCAGATTATGTGATGCTTTTTATCTTTGGTTTGGCCCAAGACCGCACCAACAGCAAAATCGCTGGCATCACACATGATCTCGAAGGGAAGTGTTCAATCAGGAGGTTGAATGATTAGAGTAGGAACGAGTGCCTTCTTGAGAGTCTCAAAGGATTTTAGGGACGCACCGTCAAAATCAAAGGGAGCGTCCTTAGCTAGCAGGTTAGTCAATGGTCTAGCTATTGTAGAGAAGTCCTTAATGAACCTTCTATAAATGACAACATGACCCAAGAAGCTACGGATCCCCTTGATGTTGACGGGAGGAGGAAGTTGATCTATTATGTCAATCTTAGCCCGATCAACTTTGATTCCCCTCTCTGATATTCGATAACCAAGAACAATCCCTTCACGGACCAAAAAATGGCACTTTTTCCAATTAAGTACTAGGTCCTTTTCTTGGCATCGTTGCAAGACTTTGTCCAGGTTCTGGAGACAATGACCGAAGGTCTTTCCATAGACTGAGAAAGTCGTCCATGAAGACTTCCATGGTTTCTTTGGTCATGACCGAAAAGATGGACATCATGCACCTCTAGAAAGAGGCGGGAGCGTTGCACAACCCAAATGACATCCTACGATATGCATAGGTTCCATATAGGCATGTGAATGTTGTCTTGCTCTGATCTTTAGGATGGATGGGAATTTGATGATAACCGGAATATCCATCAAGGAAACAGAAGGAGTGATTTGCTAGCTGTTCCAACATTTCATCAATGAAGGGCAGCGGAAAATGGTCCTTCTTTGTGGCCTTGTTGAGTTTCCTGTAATCGATGCACATCCTTCATCTCGTGACAGTGCGTTGAGGAATTAGCTCATTATTAGCATTTTCAACGACTGTCATTCCTCCTTTCTTAGGCACTACTTGAACTGCGCTAACCCATTCACTGTATAGTACAGGATAGATAATCCCGGTGTGCAGGAGTTTCAGGACCTCTTTCTTTACAACTTCTCTCATCGCATTATTTAGCCGTCTTTGAGGCTACTTGGATGGTGAGCTCTCAGGCTCAATGGGTATGCGATGTGTGCAAAGAGCGGGATTAATTCCCCTGAGATCCTGAAGGGAATAGCCTAGAACTGAGCGATGCTTTTCTAGCACGGTCAGAAGACGACTAGTTTCGTCTTTAGAAAGCTTGTCACTGATAATGACAGGGGCTTCCTTGTCTCCATGTATAAAAGCATAGCGCATGCCTTGAGGAAGGGGTTTGAGTTCTAGCGGAGGTCGCTGTGGTGGTTCAAAACTGGGGAGATCAAGAGTTTCACCAGAGTCATCTTCTTCTTGGATGAAGTCTGGGACATCATTTTCAATGAGTGATTCGTGTGATTCGGACAGTATAACCGCTGCTACTTCCTCCGCATTCACTTCTTGTCACGCCCTGAAGTTTCCCCCTTCTTCTTTCTTTAAAATTTGGGTTAAATAAATCGTCCGGAGAAATGGTTCAAATTAACCTAGAGCTAATTCCCTAATTAATAAATGCAATTAATAATTGGAATTGGCATTGTGGGATTTTTCTTGGGTTCCACATGTCGCAATGCATTAACAAAATTTTTAGTGGAATTTTCAGAGCCTTAAAAGTAATTTTAACCAATTAAAAATGAGCAAGTGCAATATTTAAATCCCAGGAAAATCATTTCCCTTTTTCTTTTCCTTTCTTTTCCTCCTTTTTCTTGATTGGCCGTCGGCCCATTCTCTCCCGCGCTCGGCCTCCCTCTTGCTGGGCCGGCCCAAGCCGCCTCCTCTCCTCCCTTGGGGCGCCGACAGGTGGGGCCCACCTGTCGGTCGTCTCCTACCTCCGGCCGTTGGAGCCGGAGCTCCAACCGCCTCCCGCGCCGCCGCCTTCTCCGCTCCACGTCGCGCCCCCACATCGCGCCCGCACCCCGCGTCCACGTCGCCGCCCACCTCCTCCACCTCTCCCGCGCGTGCGCCCGTTTAGAGGCCGGGATTCGGTTTGAATCCCGTCTCTCCTCTCTCTCTCTCCACCCCCACGTCGCCGGCGAAATCGGGGGGCTATCCCGACCACGTCCGCCCCTCCCTCGCCCATAAAAACACTCCCCAAACCTCCTCTCCCATTTCCCTCACTCGCCGCGCCCTCCTATGCTTCCTACCGCCGCCGCACCGCCACACCCGAGCTCCGCCACCGCCGTCCATCTCCGGCCGCGCGCCGCCGCTGCTAGGGCCGCCGCCAAGCCGTGCATTTGCCGTCGCTAGCTTCGCCGTCGCGGGAGCTATCCCGGCCGCCGCTCGGTTGCCGCCTACCGCCGCCGCACCGCTCCCTCCACGCCAAGCCTAGCGCTGCCGCGCCAAGCCGCCGCCGCCATTAGCTTCGCCGCCGCAAGAGCTTTTCTGGTCGCCACCTCGCGTCGCCGAAATCCTACCGGGGCACCCTTCTCCTCGCGCGCCGGTGAGATTTTTCCCCCTCTCCGCCTCCGGCTGTCAATGATGGCCGCCGTGGTCGCTCTCCCTACCCCTAACCCCTCTCTGCTTTCTCCTAGGGTGCCGCCGCCGCCCGTCTGCACCTCGGCATCACCGGTCGTCGCCACCACCTTCATCCTTCGCGCCGGCCGCCGTGCTCACCGGTGAGGAGCTCCTCTCCTCCCTCCTTCCCTCTGTCCTGCACGCGCCGCCGCGCTCTGCGCTCGCCATCGCCTTTGGCCGCCGCCGCCGGCCTGTGCGCCGCCGCTTGCCGTCGCCGGCGGTAGCGCGCCGACGCCGCACCATGGCCGGCCGGCCGGCTTGAGCCGTGCCGAGCCGCCAGCCACACCTCCCTCCCCTTTGAGCCACTGCTCGTGGGGCCCACGTGCCGGTGCCCCCTCCCTCTCTCTTGAGCCGCTGACGTGCGGGGCCCACCTGTCGGCGCCCCTCCCCTTGCTGACGTCAGCCCTGGGGATTTATTGCGCAATAATTAATTAAGGCCTTTTCTTTATTAGTAAAAACATAGTTTATCTTCTAAAAATCATAACTAATTCATCTGAGCTCTGTTTAAGTCCATTCAAGTCTCAGTAAATTCATAAAAATCCCTAGAATCCATTAAAAATGGTTTTGTTCTCTGTTTCAGTAGTCTTAAAGTGTGTTTTTCTTGTGTGCTTTGTTTGTCGCGTAGATTTCGGCCGTTTCGTCGATCCGTGGTTTCTCGAAGATGTTGCTGTGGTCTGTTCAGTGCGAGAGCAAGGCAAGTCATGCTTTACAATTGATTATATTGTACCCAATTTACAAATATCCCACATTTCTATTAAATGTTGCATTCTTTTACAATGTCATGTGGGATGGGTCCTATTACTCAGCCATATATTGTTTACCTTATGCTATTGATAACTTGGGTATCAAAATGATTAGATGTTGGTTTAGGAAATGCTTAGCCATGCTTAGCTCAACTAGTACACAAATGGGGATCACATTATTATATAGACTTTGACTATTAGCATAGCTTTGGATTGGTGCCACCGCAATGGTGTTAGTTAATTAAAATACACTGAATGGTGGGCTGTAGGTGCATGGTTTTGCTGGTCGCACCCATGGAAATTAAGGACCGGTTCACAGGAAACCCTGGGAGACTTACCGTGCTTACCACAAGCGGGAGTGGATAACTGTTTGATCTGAAGTATAGCTCGACCCTTTCCTAGGCACCGGTGGCGAGGGTGGGCGTGATGGAGTTGGGTCGGCCGGGGTGTCCGGTTGTCCAGCTGCCGGATTCACCGCGGCGCAAGAGGGGACCGCCCACTGCCCGTTGGGGGTGGGGGTGAAACCTTAGCGTGGTGTGGATGGTTAGGGGAGGGTTATGCGGAGGGTCTTGTCACGATTTCCCCCTTTGCAGTATCATGGTGATACTTCGGGGCATGGCGACATGTGTGGAACCGTGTCTTGTGGGTACAGTTGTACACCTCTGGCCAGAGTAAAACTATTCGAATAGCTGTGCCCGCGGTTATGGGCGATCCACCAGATTCATCGTGATTAGTCTCACCCCTAGTTTAGCTTAATGAACTGGTGTAGTTCAGGTGGTTGGTTGGGCCTGTTGCAACGTGGTGTAGCGTTGGACAGTGATTGGTTAATATTGATTAATTACTATAATTGTTTTATTGCTTTCAACTACTGCTTTTAAATGCTAGCTTTGTGCAAATGAACCCCTAGCCTCCTTTGGTTATATCCTGTATCATACCTCCTCTTCTGGTATGACTTGCTGAGTACAGTGGGTAGTACTCAGTCTTGCTCTCTTTTTCCCCACACCAGAGCTGAAGATCTTCCAAGTTGGAGCTGTCTTGTTGAACTTGGTTTCGTCGCTGCCATCAAGGGATGCCTGTGGAGTGGAGTCGCTCGCTGCAGAAGTTGAGCTTCTAAGTTTAGCTCGTTTTATCTTTCCACTGCATTTGTAATCTTTTATATTTTTGTAAGACGTGGATCTGTATGTCAACAATTGTCGTTTGTGTACCCTGGCTGGTCCTGGACAGGGATTTAATGCACATTTAGCTTAGAAATTCTGGTTCGTGAATTTCTGGGCGTGACACTTCTTCTGCTACTTTAATTGCTCGAATGGTAAAGAGAATGTATTCCCTCCTAAAGAGAAATTCGAGGCTGCCCAATCAAGGAGTATTGATAGGAAGTTTCTAGATTGGAAGTCCGATTAGAACATCGAACTCTTGGATTTCGAAGACATGGAAATCCAAGATTGCCTCTTTGCCGTCACAGATGACTAGCACGTTTTGGACAATCCCAAATCCTTCAATAAGTTCCCGCCAGGATGCTTGAAGAATTTGTTAATCGATGTGATTACCTTATCACTTAGATAAGCAAATGCAAAGGATTCTGAGACAATATTAACACCAACTGTTGTACTGTAGAGAATTCCAACATTATTCCCTTCTAAATGACAGGGAATGGTTCGAGGAGCGGTATTGATCTGAATTACTTCGGAAGAAAGCTCTACGTCCCTTAACCATTCGTCACTCATAATGGATGTCAACTCCCAAACTGTTTCCTTTAGAAACTGAAGTTCTATTGGATCGGGAGGTGGCAAGGGAATATGTGGTCTCTTTATGCTAAAGTAGTTCAGGGTATTTCCATAATCTTCATCAAGATCATCCCCGAACTTGGGAGCACATCCTGGAGTCTGAATTTCTTCATTCCCAATAGGCGATGGATCGGATGAAGGTTCCTTGGCCGAATCATTTGAAGTAGAGGGTTCAGGATCAGGATCGGGCAGAGGTTCCTCAATTCTAGACACTGATTCCTCCAGGAGTGGTTCCTCACACTGATCCATGAATGAAGTATTTTCCAGAATTCGATCTAGAATTACTTTTCCTTCTGATGGAGTTTTGTGCATGAAAGATCCTCTATTGGTGATGTCAAGATGGAATGCATACTCCCTATCCAAACTGCACAAAACTCCGTATGAAAATGCTGTAACAACACATGGTCGAGTATGGACAGGGTTGGTTTAGACTGCACTAAGTTAGTGAATCTGGACCATGCTGCACCGATTGATTCTTAATTTATCTACTGGAAACTGAGAATTTCTACACGAAGAGCAGTAACACGGGTTACAGGGAAAAATGCGAGGCAAAACCTATCTCATAATTTCTCCCAGTCACCGTGCACACACCCTACGGTAGATGTGTACCATTGTTTTGCTCTCTCATGAAGGGAGAACGGAAACAATTTTCACCGCACAATTTTTTGCTTCATGCCCCGAATCTTAAGGCATGAGCAAAGTTGCTCGAATTCCCGCAGATGATGGTAAGGATTTTCCTGGTCAAGACTAGAGAAGGTTTTTCCTTAACCATACTGTTGTCGAAGCGACAACTGCATACGTCGAAAGACGTGGTTACTCAACAGTAGTTGGAAAAGAAGTAAAGTGTATTAAATTGAGAATTTTTCTTGGGATCCCGCTATGAGACTATTTATAGCTTCATTACAGGTTCTTACTACTAGGGTTTTGGTTATACAGGGGTATTTACATGGTTGCCCTTATGAAAGGGACATTTACATGGGTATATAGTGTAATTGAGGTTCATGGGCCCCTAATGGGCCGTCAGGCGATCGTCGGCCCAATAGCCCCTAGGCTTGATGGGCCAGGATGGCTTCTTCGGTCCTCGCGGGGCCGAACTTGTTATGGCGAAGTTGTCTCCCTTCGGCATATACTCTTCGCCCTACATCATTCGCCCAAGTGGCCTCTGGCTTGGCGAGTTACCCGCGCGATTCCCTGCCTCTCGCCGTCCTTGTTCCATAGTCTTCACCATGGGGGGGCTTCGCCCTGACTAACCTTGACGTCTCGGGCTTGAATCCCCACTGGTCGCATGGTTTCGACAGGTTTGGTCGAAGGGCCTCATGCCATACCGCCAACTAGCCCCTCACGGGCAAGGGTGAGATAGGAGCTTTGGCGAGACCGTGCAAACCATGTGGTATGGTATGTGGCGCCCCCTTTCGACCGATGCTCCTGCCGAAACCTATATTGTTCCTGCAAATAAAGTTTGTTTTCTGTGTGGTTGGTATTGTTTTGCCGCTCCCCCTTTCGACCGATGCTCCTGCCGAAACCTATATTGTTCCTGCAAATAAAGTTTGTTTTCTATGTGGTTGGTATTGTTTTGCCGCTCTTCGCCTCCTGCGGACGGTGGTATATTATTTTTTATTTTTCCCGGGCCGAAAGGAACAGTAATGGGCCTTCCCTTCGTCGGCTTATTACTGTGCAGCTCGGTCGATGGGAATTTACCGTTTCGCCTACCCTCGCGACACGTGGCGCTTTACTACTGGTGGGTAGGCGAACCGTCGCCTGGGTGGGCTATATATTCTCCCCTCCGTTTTCTCTTTTCACCGCCACACTTGTCATTTTCACCGCGTGCGCTCTCTTCCTCCGTTCTTTCCTCTCTCGGTGCCCCTTGGCCCTTCAGACCTTTCGCTCGCTCTCTCTGTTCGCCACTGCACACACCCTTAACCATGGCTCCTCTCAAGCCAAACCCCTCTTCGGTGAAAGGGCCTGTCCTCGGCCAGATTGACGACGACACCACTGCCTATTTGGGGATTTCTCTCATAGACGACGGCGAGTTGGCGAAGTTGGTTAGCTCTGGGGCATTGGTCGAGGGACAGGCTTTTGCCCCGGGGAAAGCCGTGGTACCGAAGCCCGTCGACAACCGGACGGTGGTGTTCGCCGTGTTTTTTGAGGCGGGGCTTCGGTTTCCGTGCAACGCGTTGTTGCTGGAGATCCTTCGCCTTTTCCAGGTGGAGCTCCCACAGTTGAGCCCGTCGGCGCTAGTCCGGATTGCTATTTTCGACTGGGCGTGCCGGACCTCCGGGTTTGAGCCTAGCGCCGAACTCTTCGGTGCCATATTTTTCGCCACCGTGAATTCAAAGACGGTGATTACCCCGGCCGGAACGAAGAAGACAGTGTTCCGGAGCGTGAACTTTAATGTTCACCCCGAGCGCTCCGATCTCTGGCCGGTGAATGCCGCCATGTCGAAGTGGGACCGCCATTGGATGGCGAGGTGGTTTTACCACACCATCCCCTTCGAGGCTGGTTCCGAGTTGACAAAGGCCCTCAGGTGCCGGCACAGGGCAATTGCGCCGAAACGAAAACCCAAGATTGCCGTGGACGGTGCTATGGAGGCGCGGTTCGCTCTGCTGCGTAAGGTTTGCTCCCGCCTTAGCTGCCGCGACTTGGTGGAGGAATTCTGCATGCTTCGCATCTTTCCCCTCTCCCAGTCATGGCAAGTCGCAGTTGACCAAGGCGAAGAGGTCGATGGTTTGCCAAAGTTGGTTCTTCCTGAGGGGACGAACGGTAAGACTGCACTTTCGCTATGCACTCCTGCGCTTCGTTATTTTGCTTTGTTCGACGCTTAATGTGGCTACACCCTTTATTTTCACAGTGTTGACTCTCGACCAGGCTGACGCCGAAGCCCGCAAGATGATCGGCGACATGTCGGTCGTCGAGTATAGCCAGCTGCTGACACGACAGGCAGCCGGCTGGGTGAAACGGGTTTACAATGGTGAATTGCCTCCCCGGGCGAATCCCCACAAGGGCGACGACCATGTAGGGCCTTTGCGAAAGCGGACGCGCGGACAAGTGAAGCTTGCCCCTAGAAAGCGAAGGGTCCCTGCTTCCTCCGATTTTGACGCCGACGATGAGGACGACGTCGAAGAGCGTGACGGCGAGGAGGAAGGGGAGGAAGAAGAGGAGGCGGAGGTTGTGGCCGAAAAGGCCGTGGACGAGGCACTCGAAAACCGTGTTGAGACCCCTGGCTACACTCCTACTCCAAGTCCAGGGCACAACGAGACTGGGGTGGAATCTAATAGCTCCCCCCTTCATCAGAAGGATTTGGAGGGGGCGAAGGTGTTGGTTGCGTTTTCGGCAGGCAAGGCGGCGAAGGAAGGTCCGGTTAAAAAGATCTCCAAAAAGAAAGGACTCGTCGATGTTGCTCGCGTTTTTAGCGACGACGAGTCTTCTGACGAAACCCCGACTTCGCCTGCTGGCCGCAGCTTGGACCTTTCGACCGCCCCCATTCTTCCGCTCGACGCTGGTGGAGCGGGTGGTAGTACCGTTGCCAGGGCCTTAGCCTCCGCCGATCGGATCGTCACGGCTGCGGCGAGGGTTTTAGGAAGTACTCTGTGTCAGCCAGTTGTTTCGCCGCTAGTCAAGGCGAAGGGGAAGGGGGCAGCCGTCGAAACATCTACCTCGGAGTACTCCCTCGCGGCGCCCCACTTCACCCTAGCGATTTCGAGACCCGGGCGGATCTTATTCCCTTCGTCGAGGAAGTAAGCAATCTTGTCTTACCTGCCAGCACCCCGAGCCTATTCACCGAGTTGAATGAGTTCGATGAAGGGTGTTCCGCTATTAAAAGCTTGGCAGTTCGGGTATGCTTTTTCGCCCTCTTTTTGATTTTCCTCCCCTTCTTTTTTATAGGTCCCATAACTAACATTTGTTCTCTTCGTCCGCTCTTATCTTGCATTCAGATTCTTGCGGCCCACTGTTCGACAGAGCGAACCGTGCGGGCTCGTCGACGGATTTAGGAACCGTCTTCGGGCCAAAGATGACGAAATAGGCCACAAGAGCTTGGAGATTGAGGCCCTCGCCAACACCCTCAAGGAGGCGAAGGCTGAGAACAAGCGGCTCCAAACCGAATTGGAGAAGGAAAAAGAGATTAGGGCCGAGGTCGATCACCTCAAGGCCAAATTGGAGAAGGGGAAAGAGGCCCGAGCTGAGGTTGATCGCCTCAAGGCCGAACTGAAGAAAGAAAAAGCCCATTCCGCCACGCTGACCGATTATTATAACCTTACTAAGCCGAAGATGGAGGCTCTTCGTCTAGAGGTCAGCAAGGCTGAGGCGAGCGCTGCGGAGGAGTCGCAACGGTTTTCACGGGAGATGGCAAAAGCCACCGAGTCCACAAGAACAGCGTGTCAAACGCTCCGCCTTGCCCTTTCTGACATGGGTGCAAGGGTGCGAGGAGTCCCTGCCGAAGACGCCTTAGCCTTCGCCTTCTCGGAGTGGACCCAGCAGGCTGGTGGTGCCGTTTCGGACTACGCCACTGCGTATGGCGATTGCTGTGCGCGTGTATCGGCAGCCTTCACTATGGGCCTTCTGCACGTCGCCAAGTTCCCTAACTATGCGAAAGGGGACTGGGAGGTTAGTGCTCAGAACGTCTCGCCCGCGCTCCGTGCGTGGCGAAAACAGTTCTAGCAGAAGGACGGCCGATCCACCGCCAAGGCGCGCCTTCTGGAGCAACTGGCGAAGGCAGAGGCGGTAGACCGGTGCGAAGAAGAGGATGCAACGGCTGGAGGGGGTCGAGGCGATGCCCAGGATCACCCAGAGGTGTGAGGCCCTCCGCCCTTTTCTTAGATTTTTGAAGTTTTTCTTCTTCTTTTTTGCGTTTGCCGGGAAAGGCGAACAATGTACATTCGGCCTCTTACCCTCCTTATTGTAGCCGAAAAAGGCCCTTTGGGTATTTGGAATGTATGACTCTATCTTAGCCACTTTTTATGGTCGATGCCTTTGGCGTATATGATTACGTCATTTTCGTATTATGTAATATTTGCTCTTGTTTCGCCTATTCTTACTATACAAATCGTCTTTTGCCCTTTTTGCACTGTTTAACAGGGTGTTCGCCGAAAATTGTGTATTCGGCCACCCTCTGGGGATTGGCGAAGCAAAAACGAGAAATATGTGGCGTTGAAGGGTTTGCCAAAGGTGCGATGCCCATTTCGGCCTGTTTATCGTGAAATGGTGATAAACAGCCGCAGCTATAAGGTTTTTAAGATTGCCGGCTGGCTACGGGCGCACCCCGGGCGAACCATAGAAGACTATGATCTTGTTCATACAAAACGTTTGGAGGAAATGGCTCGCTTTTGGCGAAACCATCAAAAGACTGATCGACAGGAGGCGATCTCCCAGCGTCGTTACAGTCTAGTCTGTGTTTCACCCCCGTCTCCTCTTAGGGTCGTGCATGATATTAGTAGTGATGACGAACCCAGTTCGCCCGATCATTCCTTAGAGAGAGAGAGTGATTGTGGGAGCGAAGATGTAATTTTTCTGTAAGCTGGGCTGTAAAGTCATTGCTTTTTCTTTCACTTGTACCATGTTGCTGGGTTTGTATTCTTCGATATATTTTTCTTTAAAATCAATAAAGATGTGTTTTATTTCCTTTTCACTATTTTTGCATTGTCACTTCACGTGCTTTCGTTGGGTCGGAACGTGTCGGCCCCTTTGCGTATATTAGCAAAATAGGTTTTTGACTTTTCAGCTTTCGGCTTCCGTTTTCAATCCGTTTTATTCTGCGTTGGAGGAAGCACTCGTGCTTTCGTTTTGATCGAGTGTAACGGTGTTCGGTTAGTTGTTCCCCGAAACAAGCTGTTGCGGTTTCAACGTTCGGCGAGCGATGCTTCGGCCGATTCGTTTCGCCCGTCCTGGACTTGTGCTTGATGAGGTACAGTCCTTCCCACTTCGATCCGAGCTTGCTGACCGCCACTGGGTTCGCTTTCCTTCTTAGGACGAGGTGGCCGGGCAACAGCTCCATCGGACGAACTTTTTTGTTATAAGTTGCCGAAGTGCCTGCGGCATATTTGCGCATGTGTTCTAGTGCTTCGACTCACACCCCCTCCAGGAGTTCGAGCGACACCTCGCGCCCTTCTTCGCCCCCAGAGAACATCACCCTTGGTGAATTAGCCCCTAGCTCTGTCGGGGTCATTGCCTCATCGCCATAGAGGAGCATGAACGGGCTGAACTTGGTCGGCCTTGTGGGGGTCGTCCGAAGGGCCCAAAGAACAGAAAGCATTTTATCCGGCCATTTGCCCTTCGCTGCCCCCTCAAGCCTTTTCTTTAGTGCTTCTAGGATCTTACCATTTGCGCGTTCGGCCGCCCCGTTTGACTGTGGGTGTGTGACCGACGCAAACCTGATTTCCAGGTTAAGCCCTTCACACAACTCTTTAAACTTGCTAGAGTCGAACTGCTTGCCGTTGTCCGTGATGAACTCTTTTGGCATTCCGAAACGGCAAACAATGTTTTTCCATACAAACTTCTGTACTCCTGCCGAAGTGATCGCTCCAAGGGGTTCGGCCTCAATCCATCGGGAGAAGTATTCTACGGACACAATTGCAAACTTGTACCCGTTTCGTGCCACCGGGAACGGCCCAATGATGTCCAACCCCCATCTAGCGAAGGGCCTGATTGGTGCGATGGGTTGCAGTTTGTATTGGGGTGCAGTTTTGCTTCGGCCATAGCACTAACAGCTTTCGCACTTCTTGACTTGCTCAACACAGACTTTTAGCACGGTGGACCAGTATACTCCTTGTCGAAACACTTTGGAGGCAACTGTTCTTGCGGCCTGGTGTGCGCCACAGAGCCCCTGGTGTATTTCCTTCGCCATTTCCTCGCCTTCGGCAAAAGAGATGCAGCGAAGCAAAGGTTGGAGTATGCCGGGGCGATATAGTTGGCCCGAGACCATTTTGTATTTCGCGGTTCTGAGCTGTAAGCGCTTTGCTTCTGCTTCATCTTCCAGGAGCCAGCCGCTCTTGAAGTATCTTACGAATGGGGTTTGCCAGTCTGTTGGATCCTCGCCCAGTTCTGCCTGGTCTATTGCCATGACATCTAGGCCCTCTGCAGGCACACTTGGTGCGTATAGGACTTTGAAAAAGATGCCCGGTGAATGTGGGCCCCCATAAGTAGCAGATTTCGCCAAGGCGTCTGCTTCCTCGTTCTGGCCTGTAGGTAAATGTTCGACCGTTATGCCGGCGAAGCACTTTTCCTTAGACCGAACAGCCTCCAAATACCTCTTCATTCCTTCTTCCTTTGCCTCAAAGGACTTATCGACGTGACCTGCCACCAACTTGGAGTCAGTTCGGATGAGCAAGCGCCGAACCCCCAATGCTTTCGCCTTTTTTAGGCCCAGAAGAATAGCTTCGTATTCTACTGTGTTGTTGGTTGTGTCGAACTGCAGCCTTGCGACATACTGAATCGGCACGCCCCCTGGCGAAGTGAGTACCGCCGCAACGCCCGACCCCTTGTGCGGCCACGAGCCGTCGGAGTACATCACCCAGGGTTGTTCGACGGGCTCGGGCTCAGGGGCGAATGCCGGTGTCCATTCAGCCACGAAGTCAGCTAGCACTTGAGACTTGACAGCAATGCGGGCAACAAAATGCAAGTCGAAAGGGGATAGCTCCGCCGCCCACTTGCTGAGTCGGCCAGTAACTTCCTTGCCTCGGAGTACTTCGCCCAAAGGGTACCGCGATGGCACCGTGACTTTATGGGCTTGAAAGTAGTGTTTAAGCTTATGCAAAGCCATCACTAGGGCGTAAGCAAGCTTCTCCATTTCAATGTATCTTGTCTTCGCTCCTTGCAATGCTTCGGAGACGAAATAGACCGGTTTCTGGCTTGACTCTATTTCTTGGACGAGAGTAGCACTGACTGCCACTGGCGAAGCTGCCAGGTATAGTAGCAGTTCGCTTCCTGGTGCTAGGCTGATCAGAGTGGGCGGGCTTTGCAGATATTGCTTTAGATCGTCGAACGCTGCTTGGCATTCGGGTGTCCAGGTGAATTTTTCCGCGCCCCGGAGGGTCTTGAAGAAGGGCAAACCTCTTTCGGCTGCCTTTGAGAGGAATCGACTGAGTGTCGCAATTCGACCTGCGAGCTTTTGTACTTCACGTACGCTTGACGGAGGCTTCATTTGCTGAATGGCATCGATTTTCTCGGGGTTCGCCTCGATGCCTCTTTCATAAACAAGGAAACCCAACAACTTGCCCGCGCGAACACCAAAAACACATTTCTCATGATTCAGTTTCATACCCACCACGCGTAAGTTGTCAAAGGTCTCTTGCAGGTCGGACGCGTGGTCGAAATCCTTGCGGCTTTTTACGACGATATCGTCGACATAAGCTTCCACATTTCGCCCCAACTGCTTGTAAAGGACCTTGTACACTAGCCTGGCGAAGGTTGCCCCGGCATTCCTCAGGCCAAAAGGCATCCTAAGGTGACAAAAGGTGCCAAATGGTGTGATGAAGGCTGTCTTGGGGATGTCGGCCGGGTTCATGTGGATCTGGTGATAGCCGGAATATGCATCCAAGAAGCTCATGAGTTCGTAGCCAGCTGTCGAATCCACGAGTTGGTCGATCCGTGGCAAGGGGAAATCGTCCTTCGGACATGCCTTGTTTAGGTCTGTGAAATCGACACACATGCGCCATTTGCCTTTTGATTTCCGCACCAGCACTGGATTCGCCAGCCACTCAGGATGGTCGATCTCTTTAATGACCCCAGCCTTGAGCAATTTTTGGACTTCGACTTTTGCTGCTTCTTGGCAATCAGCGGACATCTTGCGTAGCTTCTGTTTCCTTGGCTTGGCATCCGGCTTGGCTGCCAGGTGATGCATGACGAGATCTGTTGAAACACCTCCCACCTCATCGGGGCCCCAGGCGAAGATATCAATGTTTTTCTTGAGTACCTCTAGGATGTTCTCAGCCTCTTTTTCGCCCATGTCGCCCCCAGCAATACGAGCTTTGTGGGGTCAGCGTCATCAATATGTATCTTGATTATCTTGCCGTGAGGGGCGGGCTTTGGCGCGTGCTTCACCCGGTCATGTGGTTCGGCCTCAACATTATGCATTGCTCTATTGATTATGGCCAGATCGCCTTTTGCAGCAACCGAAGGCTGAAGCCCCTTGACCACGATCACTCCTGCCGGGCCAGGCATCTTGAGCTTGAGACAATTGTGGTGGGAAATGGTTTCGAACTTGTTCAAGGTTGCACGGCTGAAGATGGCGTTGTAGTTGTACGGGATGTCGATAACGTCGAACAATATTTGCTCTTCGCGTCTATTTTCGTCTGTGCCGAAAGCTACCAGCAATTGTGCTTGGCCTAGAACTTGAACTGCTTCTCCGCCGAAACCACGGAGCGAGGCTGGTGCTGGGGTAAGGGCTAGGGTGGGCAATCCCATCTTGGAATATGCTTCAGCAAAGATGACATCGGCCGAACTCCCTCCATCGACCAAGATTCGCCGGACCTCGAAACCAGCTATCTCGGCTGAGATCACCAGAGGATCTTGATGTGGGAAAATTACTCCTTCAACATCTTCCGGCCCAAAAGAGATTTGCTGGTTCAGATACTACGGGGCCCCTTCGCCCGCCGAAGTGATGTTGTGGACTGTTCGGAGCTGCATCTTCTTTTGTCGTTTCGACAGCTAGCTCGGTGGGTCGGCCCTTGTAATCACTTGGATTACTCTTCGTTGCACATCTTGGCACTGTTCGGCCGGGGGTGCTTGTTCTTGAACTGGTTCGCGAGGTGCTTCGACAGCTGCTCCCTGCTGCGGCCTTAGATCTTGTGCGTTGCCACGCTGCCGAATGGTTCGGCATTGCTCCGTGGTGTGTGAAGAGCGTCCATGGAAGGCGCAGTAAAGGTCCTTCCGGTCCTTCTTGCGAATGGGCTGCTGATGGTTGCTTGCTTGTTGGGCATTGAACTCCTTGCGGAGGGCTTGAACTTCTTCGACAGCCATCACAGCCTTGCCCGCACGGTCGGTTCTGAACTTCCTCCAGGTCATGGGAGCTTGGCCTTGCCTTGGTGGTTGTCCTTGGTTCGCCGGCTGGGGCTGGCGAACAGCGAGGAGGTGGTTCGGTGACCTGAGCTTGTGCTTGAGCTTGGGCAGCGGCGACGGAGGCTTTATCATACTCAGCTTGAATTGCTTGCCACCGCTTGGAATCCTCTGCGCCCCTTGCGTACCCGTCAATGATGCGAAGCAGGTGTTCAAGCGTTTGTGGCTCTTTGTTGGCGATTTTTCTTGTGAGTTCGCCCTCGAGTAGCCCAGCCGAAGCGGCGTTGATGACTGAGGCCTCCATTATGTCTTGTACTTGACACCGGGCTTGCGAGAAGCGACGCATGTACTCCCTTATCGATTCCCCGGCCTCTGGCGAATGACAAGTAGATGCTGTTGCGTCTTCGGCTCCTCGTAAGTGCCTAGAAAGTTAAGGACAAAGACATCGCGCAATTGCTCCCATGAGTAAATGTTGTTGGCTGGCAAAATTGAAGTACCAAGAACGGGCGATGCCGTCTAGAGCGAGATGTATTACCTTTGCCTTAGTATTTTCGTCACCATGAGCCGCTTCGATCGCAGACTCATAGATGGAGAGGAATTCCTTTGGGTTAGTTTCACCTGAATAGCGTGGGACAGGTGGGAACTTGAACTGGGGTGGGATTGGACGGATCTTGTTCATGCTTGCTTGCAGTGTTGAGAGCAATATTTTAAAGAACCCAAGGGAGAAACAGGTTATGCTTGTGCCTCCTGTTATTGACATTTTGCAGGGAGCTCAGGACATTCACCATGAGAAGAAGAGCAATATGCTCGAGATGTCATCTCCATCGCTCACGAAGGAAGAAGAGAAGACTGATGCACCTACATTATCTGAAGAGGGCATAAAAGGTAAATTAAATAGTGCTGATATTACTCAAGGTGAGTGTGCTTCTGATGAGTCACATTTGTCCACTATCCATGCTAATCTAGAGCAAATTTTGGTGGAAACTACTTCTAATTTGCCTTTGTCACAAGTTGATTTACTTGCTGTTCCTTGTGATAAAGAAGAGTTGTGTGATAATGCTTCCCTGCCACAACTAGTGAATGAACATGCTATTTCTAGTGTTTCATTCTGTGCTGATTTTAAGCATGTTCACATTGCTAATGATGTTGAGGAACGTAAATTGATAACTTCTTTAAATACTTTTGGCTATGTCCAGTTTGATGATTTTTGTGAGCTCAATAATTTGGAGGAGAAATTATTTGCTAAGTCTTATTTGCCATGTCCAACTAATGCTATTTTTGATATCTTTGGCGAATATAATGATAGAGGAATATATTTGGTGCATAGAGTTTTCATTTGTTCAGATTTAGAGAAACATGTTATTGCTAATCACACAACTTCGAGTTTCTCTAGTTTTGATTGGATGAAACAGGTTGTTTTGAATGGACTATGTGACGAGCACCATATGGAAAAACCGAGGACGGTTTTCCATGAAGAAGGGGAGGATGATGTGACCATGGCTACTACAGATACAACCATTGCTCACATCATGGATGAACAAGATGATATCAAGATCAAGTCCTCCAAGTGCTGGAATCCGATTCGGCCACCTGCTACACTGCTGAATTCAAACGGCCGCCAAATCTGCATACGACCTCCGTTTTCGGCCCGTGAGTACTTGATGGAAAGCTCTTGGAGTAGTCTTTCCAATGAATCTAGCCACATTGCCAAATTCCTTCTCAGTCAGCAGCAACCGAAGAAACAAGGTGTTGCGACACCTGTAATGGGCCTATGGGATTGTAACTTTGTCTGCGACCCCCGCCCAAGTGGGGCCCATGTGGGGTGCGCCCCAATTAGGTAGAGGACGACCTAGGGTCCTCCTATCTCTATAAATAGCTTGGTACCCCTTTAGAGTTTCTTGGGTTTTGTTTAGATAAAAGTTTAGCTTTGCTACTTTGCTGGGTAATCCCGTGATCGGTTAGATCGCCGGTTTGCTCGTTACGGAACCCCAAAATTATCATTTGTACTCAATTCCTATTTGCAATTCAGATTGCTTTTATCTTGTTCTTGCTTGTTTCTTCGATTTGCTTGCAGGAATAAGGTTGATCTGCATCGGCTAGATCAACAACCCACGGAGAGGTGTATCGATTGCTAATGCGCAACACAACAACGTCTCGTACGGTTGTAGTCGGGTCGTCAACGTTTCTCCCAAATCGTAGTTATCATCAATTCACCGAAAGATCGGGCCAACAACAGCCTTGAGTGTCTCGAGTGGAGGTCAGGGTTCATCAAGGTGGCTCATAAGATTCGCCCCGCGGAGCAGATAATTGAAAGATAGATTGCGGCTCCATGGGTGACAAGGGTTTTACTGGAATGCTTCGCAAGGGGTAGCGGGGGTGAAGGCAGAAGAAAGAAAAGTAAAAAGGATACGAGGATGAACGAGGTTCGGAGATAGACAACAACTATTCCCCGGCAACTGTTGGTATTTCTTAACAACATTACTAAAAATATAATTCCCAGTAATGGTGTAGAAATATTCATGGTATATTATGGTTACAGATCATATCCACAAGCACACGGATATACCATTGTATGTCTAGGCTAAGTGGAAAAGAATAAGAAAATAATCTATCCCTATACTTCTAATATACATACAACATTAGATAATATTATCTACTATATAATTATATAGCCAATACCCCTTTACAATGCCCTTCTGGTGTTTCGAGAGACCACCCCTGGTTGCCGAGTTTCTTATGACAACCTGTCATGGCCATCCAACCGGGGCTAAATACGGAGGAGTACCCTCCCCTAGTTGCCGAGTTTCTTACTGACCCGCAGCATAAAACCCCAAATAATGATATTCAATAGCCTAAGCATCTAGCTTATGCTACCAAATACTACTCTACAATCATCGTCATGACTTAGAGCAATCATATAATTGAACATTATACCCACACCAATGCATCTCCCAGGTAAGCTAGCTAGACAATTATACCTCGAATAATATATCGGAAAGTCGGTCCTCGAATAATCAGAATGAGGTAAAATACCGTAAATATATTGAGAAAAATATTCTAATAATTGTACAAGTCTTACAAAAGAAGGAAGAGCTACTAGAGCTATACCCGAATTCTTCCAAAATAAGGAAACTATTCTATTTCTATTCCACTAACTCTAGAGTACTCAACTAAACTTGAGAGAGTATGAGAAGCTCCTTGCTTGAGTGTGTGTAGAAATGGAGGGAGTGAGGGCCTTTTATAGGTTGGTGATGACGGTTATGATGGTTGGAAAGGTCGGTAATACCCTCCAACCGTCATTGGGAGTTAATCTCCACCGTCCAGCCAAATCCTGGATCCATCGGTGTTGCGGCTGGTTCGGTCGAATCCTGGGATGGCCCAACCAGCCCACAGTTTGGCAGGTGGACTTCTCTTCTTCTCCTCTTCTTAGATTTGTGAATTTTGGCCCTTTTTAATCGTGTCAATTCTGTGTTCTTGGCCCATTTGTTAATAAGTCTGATTCTCGACAGTGAAAAATAATTTATTCTAACACAAATGTGCATTGTAAGCATAACTAGTTATCCTTTATTTTAGTAATATTGACGGGGGAAACTGGTCTATAACGACCGTCAACAAAACCCCCCAAGCTTGAACCTTTGCTCGTCCCAAGTAAAGGGCTTACAAAAATCTAAACTTGGTTGTTGATCAAGAGTTGCTACTATGATGTATGTCTCAAATTTACAAGTGGAAGGCATATGTAATCTCTCAAATTAAGTAAGCTTGGCATGGACACTGCCTTTCATTGTCTTGAGCGGTTGAAAGATAGAACAACAATTAGGGCACCACTTATCCATTCTTTATTCAACTTGTATTTTGGAAGGTTTTCAAATGAATTTTGCAAAAGAAATCCAAGTTCCTGAAATAATTCACTTAATCTCTCAAAGTGTATGAATATGTATTCCTCACCAAATTTGTCTTTTTATTCCTACTCTAAGGTTGATATGTGGAGCTTGGTAGATATCAAACATGGCATACTTGAATTCACATTTATTACTGAGTCAAAAACTTGGACTAAAATAGATGACTAGACATACTCAAGATCAAGATCGTGCAAAGTGTGTGGGATATGGTGGCAATGGAATGTGGAAAAAATAAAGAAAAATGCTTCTCCTTTGTGCTTACTTTCTTCTCCAAAATCTTCCTTTCATAAATAGGGAGAAGGCATGGCTACATTTCATCATGCTCACTATTTGAGAGAGCATAAATCATTTTTTTTATAACCATGCCTTTCTGTCCTCTTGCTATATTTAATTTTTCTTTCAGAAATGATTTTCTTTTCTAGTAGAAAAAAGCACATGTACGCATGGAGAATTTATTTGGATGATGGTATAAAGGACATGAAAATGAAATTGGTGGATGCTAGCTTCCAGTGTAGAAGTTTAGCATATGCATATATGTGGGTGTATGATCTTGATTATAAAGCATGAAAATTATCTACACAAGTCACAATGATTTTGACAAAGTTCAACGAAATTACAAGCAACCAAAATGTATATGGCTTAATCAAGATGGATATTTTTGGCTCTGGTAGGAATTTATATCAAATTAAGAACTTTCGATTAGGATCATAGTAACTCTTATTTACTATCTCATATCTCGCAACAACCTAGACTTAGATTAGCAAGTGCAGCTCACTTCCCTCAGGTTCCTAGATAATTGTTGGCTACTCTTTTTCAATTTTTGAGAGAGTATTTAACCATGAACCCATATATGAAAGATATAAAACAGAACAACTATTCATCATTTCAACATGGAGAACTAAGTTGTCTTACCTAGCATAATTAAAATCTAACCTATATTTTTGGTATTTTCTATTTTACAAATTTTTATGTTGTTTTCAGTTTATAAGATGCAATGAAAAGTAAACATGCATTTGGAAAGGGAAATAGGCAGTGATACAAGTTACCTTGGTGGGGGGACAGACATTTCCCCCTCCCTCCCCCAAGCTTGCCTTTCCCTCAGGGTCCTTGGTAAGAATTGAACCCCTGGAAGCAGAAGTATGCTTGAAGATCATCATGTTGTTGCTGCATCAGGTTGTTGACGTTGGTGAACTGAGCATCAGCGTTCTGTTGCCATTCTCGCGTCTAAGCTATGTGTCCTTCGAGGTTGTGCTGAATTTCTCCCGCTTGCATCTCAAGGGTGTCCATCCTCCTAGTGATTTCACCCAAGTCCCAACGAGAGGAACTTGAGCGCCACCAGTTGGAGAACGGAGGCATTGCCACTTGAACTGGGAGAACGGGAGTTCACGTTTCCCCATTGCACATCCTGAGGTGCTTGCCACCGGTTCTCGCTGGTATTCTGCCAGGCCGAACCTCCGGTGTTGTGGTGTGGAGCTTGGGTCCATCTGGGTGCATACCCAGTTGGCTCCCAGTCAGCCTCATACATCTGCATGGGTGTTGAGGATGTTGGACCTTCGTGTTTGTTTATTGCCATGTTGCGAGTGTCCCTGTATGATACACCTGCACAAGATTCTTCTATGGTCTGCAGGGGAATGGTTAGCTCATGACAGTTGTACAAATGATACCCCGGGTTAGGTAATGGGATTTCATTTGTACAACTTGGGAAAAAGAATATCAAACAACAATCTACTCCATATTTAAGTATATGACCTTGCACTAGATAAGACTCATCAACATAGGAACGAGGAGTTGAAATATAAGCAATTTGATCATTAGAAATCACCCCAAGCCCGTTCTCTATGCGAGTAATCAGAGAACTGCACTCAACAGGAGCAGTGAACTTTATACTCTCTAACCATTGCCTAATCGTACATTTCACAGGAGCAACCTTAATCTTTCTAATCATGGCAAACGTGATAATCAATTCATCCTCTCTTATGGGCCTAAGATCACCTCTAGGAAATAAAGTCATAGCTATCAATTTGTGCATAAGCCTAGGTGTAGGTTTATGGATGTCATTTGTTCTAGGTTTCTTGCAAATTGGAGCACCAGAAATGTCTTCCCAAAATCTGTTTTTCTCGAACCCAGAAATTCCTTTCCGAAGATTGATTTTACAGGTATCGTGAAAACCAAGAAGTGTACTTGATCCTTTCCTTGTAAGTTTATGTTCTTTACGGAAAAAGCGAAAGGATATTCCATCTTCCATTTCTTTCAAAGTGTATAGAAATTGTAAAGTAAGCAAACGACAACCAGGCTCATCTTCTACCTGAAATCTCTGCCAACCTACAGCTTTCCAAATAATGTGAAAATCAACATCCATACCTCTCTTTTCTAATAGCTCCGGGTCATATGCTCGGTGTGTGCAAACGTCCGGTCCTTCAGCACGTGGTAGGCTTGCAGCTCTCGATCACCGACAAGGTCGAGGTCGGCGTTGTTCAAGAGGCGTGGCGGAACGTCGGCATCTTCCATCGAGACGTCGGCAGACGAACGAGCGCTTGACTCGCCATGACAACTTGATGGAGAGCCGGGTCCCTTCTTGAACATGCGGGACAATCGTCTCTTCATTCTGCACAAATGAGCAAGAAAACAGACTAACTCGGCGGGGGTTAAGGTAGCAAGACTTCTACCCGCCGGTTAGCTTCACCAAGACAACTTGTGTATCCAACTAAAATTTCTTGAATTTGAGGCAAACTTGTAAAGTTTTGAATGAATTTTGAGAGCAAAACTTGGAGAGGGAGTGGAAATGTGTTGAAATGGGGTGGACTCCCCTCTCTCGGCTGAGCTGTTTATATGGTGCATGGATAACAGCTAGTACTGGCATGTAGGACCCACTAGCCATTACTCTGCAAAATTTGATAGCTGCCCGTTGCCTGGCCGAGGGTTCGGCCAAACCCCTGGTGGGCCCAACCGGCCCCACTTTTGACCGTTGGGATCCAACAGCTAGTGTGGATGTGGCACAGCAAATTTTCGCTGAAAAATTTATTTTGATTTGCTCAGAAAAATTCATTTGCAAAGATTTGGAATAAAATTGATAAAAATAAATATGAAGATACATACCAATTTACCTGCTGGCGAGGGCCGCGTCGTTTTGGGTTCGACGAGCAAGACCATACCTCCTTCTATTTAATTCGCGGATTTTCCACCCGTCTCTGGAGATGATGGAGCGGACGTTGTCTGCTTTACTCGCCACACCTTCTTTGCCTTAGGTGTGTTTGGCAGCTTCTTCTGAGCTGGCTTCTCCGGCTTCTTAGTCGGTGCAATGGATTTTACCGGCGTCTTCCATTGACGGGACCTGTGTACAGGTGCTCCTTTCTCTAGGAAGTTCTGCATGAATTTTACTTGGCTGTCCGTCCTGGGTGGTTCTACTTCGACCATTTGAATATTTTGCGGGTTTGGCCTGTGTTTGATTCGCACCATGGAGCACTGTTCTGTCCTCGGTTGGAACTCAAACTTTTCTTCTTCCCCGTTGATGTGGAAACGGATACTTCCCGCTCCCACACCTATGTTGGCCTCCGCGGTGCTAAGAAACGGACGCCCCAGGATGAGTGGCGTCGCCTTGTTTGACTCCATATCTAGCACACTGAGAAGTCAACCGGGATGAAGAAATCCTGTATCTTGACCGGCACGTCTTCCGTTATCCCAGCCGGGTAACGGACCGATGAATCGGCTAGTTGCAGACGCATCGGTATTGGTGCCAACACCGTGAAGTTGAGCTTGTCGATGACCTCCTTGGTCATGACGCTTACGCTGGCTTCAAGGTCGCAGAGGGCCTGATCGAGCTTTTGCGTCCCAATTGAGCAAGTGATCATGGGACACCTTGGATCCTTCTTCTTTTCCGGGAGCTTGTGGAGCATAGCATTACTGAACTCTTCCGTCAGCTTGACCACCTCAGTTGTGGGTAGTGGCGTCTTGTTGTTGAGGTTATCCATGAGATACCGTGCATAGGTGGGTACTTGCATGGCATCCAGCAGTGGCACGTGTATGTGGATCTTTTGGATCACCTCAAGAAAACGAGCAAACTGCTCGTCCACTGACGGCCTCTTGTGTCTCTGGGGGAACGACAACAGCCTTGCATCGCAATACTCCTGCGGCACAATTCGTTCAGGCTGAGCTACCTCCTCTATCTCAGCCGTGTCGTTAGGCGACGCTTCCTGGCTGCTGCTGCTCCTTGTTCCTGCAGAGTTAGGATATGGCGGATCCTGAGTGGAGTTACCTCCCCTCGTGGTGATCACCTTAACATTTTCAACGGAAGGTTCCGGTTGCCCCGAAATCCTCCCTGAGTCATTAGCGGGAACTATGGCAGCTAGGTGCGCCAGCTATGTCTCTATCATTTTGTTAAAGCTTGGCTGATTTTGATATGCGGAAGCAAAGCCGTCTAACTTAACAATTATATTTTCAAAGATCTTACCATTGGCAGCTAATTTTTTGCTAAGTGCATCGGTGGGTTTGGCTTGTCCAAAAACAAGATCTTTCAAGGAAGGCTGGTTAGAAAAGTTACCTTTTTTATTGCCTCCTTGGAAGTATGGGCAAGGCTGGTTCCACCCCTGACCTCCTTGTGGACGGAATCCGTTATTGTTGTTGTTGCCTATGAACAATGCCTCTTCATGGGTTTCCAGGCAGTCGTTCCTAGAATGACCCGTGTTGCCACAGAGTTCGCACATAACGTGTGAGTCCAAGGCCTTAATGTTGCCTTGAGGCTTCTTCTTGTGTTCGTCCAGTCGCTTCATGAGGAGGTCTAGCCTGCGCCATGGTGATGAGGTTTGACTTCAAATCGAAATCCGTGTCTCCTAAGTTGACTTGCGGCCCAACGGGCACGTTGTCAGTTGAGGGGCCAGCGAACTCACGAATGGTCCCGTGCGAAGATTATAATACATAGAACTATGCTAATATTTATATGTTACTTGTAATAATCAAAGGCTGAGCAGGGGTTAATTTAATTCATGGGTAGAGTGGCACGAAGCAAAAGAACTCATTCTCTCATAAATACTATGTCTAGGCTAAGTGGAAAAGAATAACAAAAGAATCTATTCCTAGGCACGAGAGGGACTGCCCAACTTGGCATAAGGAGGGGTTAAAACCTGAGTTGGGTTTGCTCGGTTAGGGAGAGTTATATGACGGGTTTTGTCACAATTTCCCCCTTTGCAGTATCTCGGTGGTACTTCGGGGCATGGTAACATGTGTGGAATTGTGTCTGGTGGGTAAAGTTGTACACTTCTGATCAGAGTAAAACTATTCGAATAGCCGTGCCCGCGGTTATTGGGCGGTCAACTAGCTCACCGTGATTAGTCCCACTTAATAATTTGACTTATAGAACTGGTGTAGTTCAGGTGGTTTTGGTTTGGCTTGTTGCAACATGGATTTAGCATTGGATAGTGATGATGTTAATACTGCTTAATTATATATTGTTTTTACTTCTTTCAAATTATGATTTATAAATGTTGCTTTTATTACAAACTATCCATTGAGCCATTCCTTTGATTATCCTTGCATCATACTTTCTCATTGGTATGACTTGTTGAGTACGGTGGTTGATACTTAGTCTTGCTTAAGTTTTCCCTCCCCAGAAGCAGAAGTTGGTTCAGATGGTGAGTTCTCTGAGGTTTGATCTTGTTCCGGACATCGAAGGTTGCCTGTGTGGTCTATGGAGGAAGCTTCGCTTTGGTCGTGAAGATTAAGTCTAGTTCTTTACTTTTTCCGCTGCGTATAAGTTTAATTTTGTTATTTTTGTAAGTCGTGGAACTGTATCAAATTGTCGTTTGTGTAGTCTGGCTGGTCCTGGACAAAGATTCAATACGCATTCTGCTTGAGATTCGGGTTGTCGAAGTTCTGGGCGTGACACGTTTCCGGCAAGTTCTTCTCAAGAGGTAACCCGTCTCTATGGCCCGCATTATCAGGGCTAACATATTGCTTTAGATGTGTTAGGCTCGATATCGCGAGTCATTACTATCATATGTCTTGGTTAATCTATTCTTAGCTTCTCGATTTAGCTCTATCGGTTGCTGCTCGCTTTAGGGTTTATGCTGGTTTCGGTTAAATTGTCTTGCTAGATTAGATTTGCTAAGGCATCTACCATCCTAAAAAGTGTGTAATTGCTGGATTGTCTAGACTGCATGTTTCTTTTCATACTTTGAGATGCATCATCCCTAGTTGTGTTTAAAACCATGCAAACTAGCCTGCAAATAGGCATAATAAGGATAGTATCGGGGTTTCAGCCAATCTTACCTAATATGTATGTTTCACTCCCTATTTCATGTATATTCGCCACTTATGTAGATAGATCATTTTATATAAGCATATGAAGCTTTAGTTAGTGTCGGCTAGATTCATACACCTTCATGCCTAATATCTGTTTGATACGTTTATATGGATCAATTTGTTTATATAGGTTTATATAGGTTGTACTGAAGTATTAGCTAGTACTTTATCTTTCTTGCTCTAAATACTGTCACATCGGCTACTTTCATAATATTGTCCTAAACCAATCTATTGAACTCGATGGATACTATTACAGCCGATTAGGCGTGTTTAGGGTTTATTATTCTTTGATATATCTAGTCCATAGCCGATTTGGTCTAACTCCATCGGTTGAGACCATCAACGATACGCTATCGGCCGATCGGCTATCGGTCGACTAGTTCTGCTTTTATTCTTTCTTGCTGATTGCAGGATCAAATCAGCTGGCACGCCCTTGACACACTCTAGGCTAGCCTTCGACCTGCACTGGAGTTAAGTAGTTCTCCCAGGCCGCCATGTTTTCACATCAACACGCTTTTGGCACGCCCGGTGCGACCGAGTTTCATTATCCAACCATGTCATCACCGTCAATAACCGACATTGTTAGAGACAACGCCATACCCGCCAAGGTTGAAGATCTGTCTGAAGAACAAAAGGCAAAGATGGAATAGAAGATGCAACAACTAAAGGAGGCATATCTTAATTCTTTCTCTATGACTCAACAAGGGAAAGTGATTCAAAAGTATAAATTCCAAATGCCGAAGTTAGAAGGAGAAGGATAATCTGGTGCCAAAGGAGAACAGAAAGAAAACGATGATGCTAAAGATAATAAAACTCAGTTGATGACTTTACAGGGTCGTCTTGATTCAGCTGTGCATCATGCTTTCATCAACCAATCTGCAATCTTGGTCAACACTTTGTCAAATTTGGTCAAGTCAGTGGTTGACGGATCAATTGCTGAGGAGAAAGCAAGAGGACTAGTATATTTGCCAAGTGGTGTTTTTCCCAAATACAGAGAAGTTAGGACTAAACTTGGAAGTGGTCAGCCTCAAGAAAACTTCATGTCGGCATCAGGATTAGCGCAGCCAAAACAACAGCCGACATCAGGAGCTCCAAGACCAAGCACCATGACACCTGAGCAACTGGCTCAATTATTCAAAGACAATGAAAATTTCTGAAAGTTCATAGCCATCAGTCACACAGCCGATGGCAAGACAGCCGCCAATAATTCCTTCTCATCTAACCCAGCCATCTTCAGGACTGCCGATTGAGACTCAATCAATCGGACCACAGTATTGCACCGTGGACCCTAATGCTTTCCAATATCAACAAATTCCAGGGTTTAATTTTAGTCAGTTTCAGCCTTCATCACCTATGCAGTATCGGCAGGACACATTTCCTTTTGTTCAAGCTCTAGCACAACCGATGTATAATCAGTATGAGCAGCAAAATCAAGGAGTTCAACAACAATCTTTAACCGATATGATTGCAGAAGTGGTGAGGGAACAATTTGGGATGATAATGGGATCATGTATCGACACACATACCCAGAATATTTTGATAGAGTGCCATTACCAAGTCGATACAAGATTCCAAATTTTCAAAGTTCTTACACTGCAAGAATCTATGATGAAAAAAATTCGTCATGGATCACTGAAAATTTGTCATAGGAATTTATCTGTGACGATTATACTTATCGTCATCTATTGAGCGTCACAGATTAAATATGCCGACGTTTTCTTCGAAATCGTCACGGATCAGCACAATCTATGACGTTTTTTAACCGTCATAAAACGCTTATGGGCTAATGTAGTCTAGCCCAGGCCCAACCTTTGTGACGAAATTAAACGTCACATATGGTTGCCACATGGCAGCCAACATGGCAGGTGCACGTGTGTGATGATGTGGCACTGATGACGTGGCAGCTAATGTTAGCAATTTTTTTATACAGGCCATTATTTTTTTACGGCCCATCATTTCTTTGACAGCCCATTAATTATTTAACAGCTGCCCATTATTTTTTTTGGAATTGGTCCATTTTAAAATAGGCCCATTTCAAAACTGCCCATTTTGTCAACCAGCTATCAGATCAAAGCCCACTAAACAAGCCCATTAAATTTGAGCCCACCAAATTCAATCCAATTTCTCATATATCTCAAATTCAAACCTAACAACAAATACCATCTCAGATTCAACTAATAATAGATACAACCAGAATACAACAGAATTTAAATAATAGTTCATCTCAAATTCAACCTAATAACAGGAGGCGGCCTGAGAAACACACACATTTTCAATCAATCAATCCAAGCCAAGAAAGTAAGCGCGCAGATCGGGATCACGCTTGATCTGGATCAAGACGAGGACGACCAGAAGGAATCAGATACCCTGAAAAACATGACAAGAAAAACTCAGTAGTGTTCAGTATGAGATAAAGACAGTGAACAAACTTTTTGAAATAGATATGAGGCAACGTCTCAGTGATCAAAGGATGTGGGAGAAAAACTTAACTTTGTTATTTTCACGTCCATAAATCATGGCATTAAACAGATTAATAAGCAGAATATGTGCTGGCATACCATTTTCTCACATCACATGGTAGACTATATATTTTCTCCCCAAAGCTACCACATAACACACACTGGTAGCACTTTGTAGCAACAAAGGCTGCTCAAAATATATATAAAAAAGGTGATGGATGACAAGGAGAATCTCAGTATCAATTTATAGACAAGAAATAGGCATCCAAGTTCAAGTCAACCAACTGAGCTTAAGTTCAGTTCCTATTTTCAAAATAAATGAAACATATATGTCTTTGTCCTTTTGTAATTCTATTAGGCGATTTTAAATGCTGATGGCAAGAACTCTCCTAGATAATCAGCACAGAGCTCACTGCTACATTTCTATGCGCATATGGCATTTTTAATGTTGGTCGTTTTGCTACAAAGGAAATCTTAGAGCTACTTCTGGGAACTACATGCACAACTAAAATCTAACATTCAGAGAAACAGATTTTGTACACTCAAAGCGTGCCCATCCGTACCATTAAGCCACTGATTAAAAACATTCAGAGAAACAGATTTTGTACACTCAAAGCGTGCCCATCCGTACCATTAAGCCACTGATTAAAAAAATGGAGGACCAACTTACAGAGAGCACATATGGAGCATTTGGTTTTATGTCAGATAAAGACAATCATCCAACTCTAGCAATACATACTCATCCTCTTCTTTTCCCCCTTCTTCTTCGCAAAACTGTGTACATTTCCCGTTAGAAATTAAGAAAATATTGCTTTCGGTAAGAACAATGACCGAAAGAAATCAAGCACACTCAAATTAACTAACTAATCCATCCATTTCATATTGTTTCTCCTTAGCTGCCATGTGCAAAATCCCAGTAATAAGTCTAAGAAAGAGTTAATGAGAAATGCTCGCACATGATTGCATGCATGCTATAATTATAAAGGTCTATGTTTCTGTTCATAGACTCCCTAATTATTCAAATTGATCTCTTTATTAAAAATATGCTACTCATGGACTCCTACTAGAGGCTGGGGCGCGCCATGCCGCGCTGCCTGTGGCGGCATACAACTCGGTTGATTAGGTTAAATCATTTGCTTTCAGACTAAATCAGTGATTGTCTAAGACAACCAAGAAAGAATTATCGAGCAAAGTTGTAGCACATGAATCGAACAGCATACACAGGTTACCCATTGATGACTAATTTAATAGAAATGGTGCTAAAGATTCTGATGAGAACAAAACTCACTCACCATTACAAATTTACCATCCTAAAGATAATGCATGAAGTCGCACATAAAAAATCAGAACAGCCCCTTAGAACATGCTTTTTTAGTAACAGTTCAATGTGCATATCATTCAAACCAACAACTCCAATAATATTTGGTTCATGAGCATGTGAACATCGAATCTAAGATTGGGTCTTATTGTATAAGGAATCACACTCTACTTTATATTTTCCGAGTCACGATTGCATCCTGATAAACTACAGATCTTCAGAAATGAACATGTATAGCAGCACGAATGACAAATCAAAGTTGTAACACATGAGAAGAGAAAGAAAATGGATTGGGTACTGATACACGGTAACATCAGCTGAATCTCAAGCAACAACATATAGCTTCACTGTAACAAAAGGATGGATGCACATGAGTTTAAGCATAATAGTGAAGAATCTCATAAAACAAAATAATGTACTTTTCAACCAGTCGTCACAGTTGAATTTTGCATCATCCCCAAATCAAGTAAGTAACCATCTTGCACAATGCACGATCATGTAATAGATAGAAGTTTCTTGAGTACGGACATATACCCGAGCTCACCGCCGCCACCCGCCACCGCGCTGGATCCGTCGCGCCCAACCTCGCCGACGTGCGCCGCCTTCGTCGTCGCCGAGGTCGTCGTCGCGCCCGAGCTAGCCGCCGCCCGCCGCCGTCGTTGTCGCCGCGCCCGAGCCGAATCCGCCGCCGTCGTCGTCGCCGAGGTCGTCGTCGCGTCCGAGCTCGCCGCCACCGCTCGCAACCGCTCTGGATCCGCCGTGCCCGACCTCGCCGCTGCCGCCCGCCACCGTCGTCGTCGCCGCGCCCGAGCCGGATCCGCCGCGCCGCCGCCGCCCACTCCCGCCGCCGGATCCGGGCGGGACGAGGCCCGCGTCACCGCCCACTCGTCGTCGGGGTCGGCGTCGTCGTTGCCGGGGTCGCGCCTCCTCGTTGTCGTCGGGGTCAGCGCCGCCGCGGAGGGGGCAGCCCGAGCGACGGGGACGATGCGGCGGCCGCCAGCTGCCGGCACGCGCACGCCGCCCACTCGTGCTTGTCGCCGGAAGAGGAATAGAAAGAGGGAGAGGAGAGAAAGAGTGAGAGAGAGGAAGAGAAAGAGTGAGAAGGGGAAAATATCAGTGGGGGGAGAGAGAGAAGAGGAGGTTGATGAAAAATTTTTGAAGTGGTGAGGAGGGAAAATTTTCATTAGAAATTTCGAATCGATTTTTATGGTTCTAAATCAACTCGTATGAAAAAGTTGTAAAAAACAAAGTTGTACAACTTATTTAGATCTACCATTTTTCTTTTGGTCATTTCTCCATCCGAGTTTGATCGAACTATATAAAATTTGAATTTCAAATTATAACAAATTCAAATAACATTTTCAATTACTAAATGATTTCAACTCAAAAAGTCATAAACAACAAAGTTGTATAATTTATCAAGACTTACAACTTTTGTTTTGGTTATTTTTCTATATGACTTTTTTTAACAATATGAATTTGAATTTAAATTATAACAACTTCAAACAACATTTTCAATTACTAAATGATTTCAACTGAAAAAGTCATCAACATGAAAGTTGTATAACTCATCAAGATCTATAACTTTTATTTGGGTCATTTCTTTATCCGACAAAACAGTTTGTAACATTGCTCACAAAATGTAAATATCTCTTATATAGTTTATAAACTATAAGAGAGATATGTAAATTTTGTGAACAATGTTATTATCACTTTTCCGAATGAAGAAATGACCTAAATAAAAGTTATAGACATTGGTAAGTTATACAACTTTGTTGTTGATGTCTTTTTCAGTTGAAATCATTTACTATTTGAAAATGTTGTTTGAAGTTGTCATAATTTGAAATTCAAATTCAAATTATTGAAACAAAGTCATATAGCAAAATAAACAAAACAAAAGTTGTAAATATTGATGAGTTATACAACTTTGTTGTTGATGACTTTTTTCAGTTGAAATCATTTAGTATTTAAAAATGTTATTTGAAGTTGTCAAAATTTGAAATTCAAATTTTATATAGGTCAATCAAATTCAGATGGAGAAATAACCAAAATAAGATTAGTACATCTCAATAAGTTATACAACTTTATTTTTGACAACTTTTTCACATAAGTTCATTTAGTATGATAAATTTGATTCGAAGATTTAATATTTCCAAATTAATTGAAAAGAGGGAGGCAAAATGAACTTCTCGGCGGGGAGGAGCAAAAGGCCTGTTACGGGCCAGCCCTTTTGCTTATCCCTTGACAAGAAGTCCATTTTTTTCCCTCTTTTCAATTAACTTGAAAATATTAAACCTTCGAATCGAATTTTATCATACTAAATGAACTTATGTGGAAAAGTTGTCAAAAACAAAGTTGTATAACTTATTGAGATCTACCAATCTTATTTTGGTTATTTCTCCATATGAGTTTGATTGACGTATATAAAATTTGAATTTCAAATTATGACAAGTTCAAAAAACATTTTCAAATACTAAACGATTTCAACTGAAAAAGTCATGATCAACAAAATTATATCTACAAATTTTGTTTTGGTCATTTTGTTATATGACTTTGTTTCAATAATTTAAATTTGAATTTCAAATTATGACAACTTCAAACAACATTTGAAATACTAAGTGATTTCAACTGAAAAAGTCATCAACAGCAAAGTTATATAAATCATCAATATCTACAACTTTTGTTTTGGTCATTTTGCTATATGACTCTGTTTCAATAATTTGAATTTGAATTTTGAATTATAATAACTTCAAACAACATTTTCAAATACTAAATGATTTCGACTGAAAAAGTCATCCACAGCAAAGTTGTATAAATCATCAATATCTACAACTTTTGTTTTGGTCATTTTGCTATATGACTCGGTTTCAATAATTTGAATTTGAATTTCAAATTATGATAACTTCAAACAACATTTTCAAATATTAAATGATTTCAACTGAAAAAGTCATCAATAACAAGGATGTATAAATCATCAATATCTACAACTTTTGTTTTGGTCATTTTGCTGTATGACTTTGTTTCAATAATTTGAATTTGAATTTCAAATTATGACAAGTTCAAACAATATTTTCAAATATTAAATGATTTCAATTGAAAAAGTCATCAACATCAAAGTTGTATAACTCATCAATATCTATAACTTTTAATTTGGTCAGTTCTTCATTCGGTAAAATAATAGTAACATTGTTCACAAAATTTACATATCTCTTATATGGTTTTGAAGTATTTAAATCGTGACGAAATTGCTATAACATCACAGGTTTTGGGCCAGTTTATGACGAAATCGATAAACTGTCACGGTATTATGGGCCTGGTATCCATAGTTGTATATCCGTGACGATCTCTGAAAACATCACGAAAATTTCGTCAAATTTCGTCACAGATTAAATAGATTCTTGTAGTGTTAGGACAAGACAATGTTACTACATATGAGTATATTGTTGGTATTTCTTAACGACATTACTAGAAATATAAATTCCCAGCAATGGCGCTAGAAATGGTCCTGATATATATATGGTTTACAGAAAGAATCCGCAAGTGCACGGATATACCATTATATTATTTCACCCAGGAGTATTCCAAGGTATCGTATTTATTTAATCCCAAGGGAAGATTGTAAGAGAGAACTATGCTAATAATGTATGCTTGCCACTTGTATAATCAAAGTCTAAGCAGGGGTTAAGATATTTATATGGGTAGAGTGACACAAAGCAAATCACTCATATATCTCATTAAATCATTCCTAAACTAAGTGGAAGAAGAAATAGAAGAACAATTAATTCCTATAATTTTAATATACACACTCAACTTTAGTTTACACCTGCTAGTATATAACCATATAGCCAATACCCTCTAAGAGTACCCTCGTGGTGTTTCGAGAGTCCACCCCGGATTGCCGAGTTTCTTACAACAACCTATCATGGCCGTCCAACCAGAGCTAAATACGGAGGAGTAACTCCCTAGGAAAGTTTCTCAGGAATATATACTATCGTGGAGGAATACCCGTACTGAGTTATCACCATCAGCGGCCCACTTCGACTGACCCGTAGCATATATGCCCAGATAATAATACTTAATAATCTAGACAACACGTCTACATTATTAAATACTACTCTACATCTCTCGAGATAACATTGAGCAACCGAGTAAACAAACATTAAACCCACACCACTACACCTCTCTGATAGGCTAACTATACGACTATACCGGTACATATATAAAGTCAATATAATACTTAGATATACTAAAGTATCGAGAGCATATAAAGTATTTCATTAATTTCGAAGGTCTTACAAAAGAAAGAAGGAAAACTCCTAAAGTCATACCGAAATTCCTCTGAAGACTCCGAGGACTCCGAGAGCTATGGGCCCACTTTTGGTGACGCAACACCTTGTTTCTTTGATTGAGGCCAACTGAGATACTCCCTCCGTTTCATTTTATAAGATGTTTTGACTTTGGTCAAAGTCAAACTACTTTAAGTTTGACCAAGTTTGTAGAAAAAAGTAGAAACATTTTTAATCAAAGACAAATTTATTATGAAAATATATTCAATTACTGATTTGATGAAACTAATGTAGTATTATAAATAATACTATATTTGTCTATAAACTTAGTCAAACTTGAAACAATTTGACTTTGACTAAAGCCAAAACGTCTTATAACCTGAAATGGAAGGAGTACATGCATAATGTTGTATTAGAGTATTAGCTAATACATTATTTTTTATCTGAGTATTGTCTTCTGATCTATGTACAATCTATGCTGTCTTGGTTAGGTCTGATCTGTACTGTTTGTGTATAATTTAGAGCATATTAATTTAGGGATTGTATGGTCAATTATCTCTACAGTCGATACGACATATTTAGAGTTTACCTATATTCTTTTAAGATTATACGTGACGGTTGATTCTACATAATTGCATTGGCTACGTTAAAGACGATACGTCATCGGCTTTCCAGCCGATCGGCTATCGTTTGCCGATTTAACTGTTTTATTTTATTCTTGTTGGTGGCAGGATCTAAACAACTGACACACCTTAAACCCGAAAGTAAGATTTGGATCTGCATTAGAGTGAAGCAAACCTCTCAGGCCAGTGTGTGTTTTTTTCATCAACGCAATAACCACAAAATAACCTTCGATTTGAGAGAGATTTGAGGAGATTTTTGGGAGAGGAGGAGAGAGGGCACCACGGGGGAGCAAACCCTAGCCTTAGATAGAGCCGGCGTGGCTCGACCATGGGGTTAAGTCCCCTCTACCTCAGCACCAACGCAGCTAGCGTTGAGGTTAGAGGGGTCAACACCAACCGCTATGACGTTGAGCTCTGCCACGTTTGCGAGGGGATCAGTGCCAACGTGTCTGGTGCTGATTTGTGTAACATTAGTGCCAGCCGGTGACTTATTTTTGGTTGAAGTTACGATCTAAATTCAAAATGAGTTTTAGAAAAATACCAATTTGTAAAGAAAAAGTAGGGAACAGATCGCACCGGTGGAACGAACCCTAAAACCCCCAAACCCACCCAAACCAGCGGACGAGGAAGAAAGCCAGCCCACCACTCCAGCCATGTGGCGCCGCGCCTCCCACCTCCTCCGCGCCACCGCCACCGCCACCGCCACCGCCACCGCGGTCTCCCGCCGCGTCCCTCACCCATATCCCGCCCCCGCAACCGCAATCCCCACCGTCCTGCCCGCCCCAAAGCTCGCCTCATCCTTATCCTACGCCACCCAAGCCGCGGCGGCGGCGGCCGTGCCGGCGGCGAGGGCCCCGAGAACGGTGGGGAGTCTGCTGCGGCTCAACGACCTGAGGGACAATCCGGGGGCGCGGAAGCAGAAGACCCGGAAGGGCCGAGGGATCGGCTCCGGGAAGGGCAAGACGGCTGGCCGCGGCCACAAGGGGCAGAAGGCGCGGGGCACCGCCAGATTCGGCTTCGAGGGCGGCCAGACCCCGCTCCGTCGCCGCCTCCCCCGTCGCGGCTTCAAGAACCGCTTCTCTCTGACGTTTCAGGTTCGCCTTTCCCCACCCGTCGTATCGCAGGTTGTATGATGTAGAGTGTTGCACGAAAGGTGTTCGACAGGTGTTCTGCGCGCAGGGTTTGATCACATATACCTGCATTTCGCTCTTGTTTCTTTACGAATCAGGCTTGGTTGCCCCATCGAAATGTTGCTGGGTTGAAGGCTGCCCATACTTACCTAGTCGACCACTTGAATTTGGTTTGCACTTTGCACATACTTGATCTAGCTTGATATACTTCCATTTTGTGCTGCCAATGCCATTATAAGGATTTCGTTGTTATCCTATAAGTTCCTTGTTTTAAACGAAGAAAATTTGGCGATATCCCTTAGATGGGCTAAGATGTCAAAGGCAGCACTAGTGGGTGGCTTAACACACGTGAAAGATGACTAAAACATGGGGAATGTAGGTCCTTTAAAACCATTTTGGCATGAGCCAACTGATATGATTGATTCTATCCTGCCCAAGTCCATTCTTTTTAATGATTATATGTAGTTCTTGGATATAGTTAGGCTCATAGAGACCAATTAGAGCTGATAAGAAGAGAAATACCTAGCAGAATAAGAGAGTTTCATTTATATGGATCCTGCTATGATGAGCTTTCTTTACCACCCTCATATGGCATTGAATATTGCAATGGGGTGTGAACAAATGCATCACTTTTACATTTTTCTGTAATGTATCTCCTATATGGTAAGGTATTCTAGATTATTTCTTGAGTAAATTGCAATTTGCAATGGGGTTAGCGAACACTTTCACTTTATACCAAACTAACAAATAAGTTGCACTTCACACTTCCTAAACACTTCAGGTTGAATCAGTTTACATACTACTAACAAATATAGCATACCTGAAGGCAAAGGGTGTTATGGGCTCATCAGCACCAGGAGAGCATACCCCAACCAGAGTGATTAGGCCGGTGCAAAGTGAAAGTGCAAACATCTTTCCTAAATGAACGAGTAATTTCTCATTTTGTATTACAATCTCCCAGGTTCCGAAAAAACTATTCCTGTATGATAGTACCCATCTCAGGTTATTGTTTAAGACTTTTAAGTGATTGTATTCAGCAAATTCGGAATACTGTTGATTCATGCACATTTCCATTTCAACCTCTAGAGAGAATGTAGCCATGTAGGTTTTGATATCTATTTAGGCAACTATGTCTTCATTTTAGAAGAGATGCAATGTGTCATCTTAACGTTGCTTATTCTTCAATCTAATCCAAAGCTGTATTTTACAAAGGCATCTAGAACGATATCTGATGATATTAATATTCCCTTTGATCAGCCATGTGGTCTGGGGAAAATTGCAAAGCTCATCAACGCTGGAAAAATTGATTCCTCTGAATTGATCACAATGAAGACACTGAAGGTACTAACAATCTTTTTTTTTTAAAGAAAAAGATATGTTCTGCTCTTTTTGTAGTTTTGAATTTCTTTTTCCTGCTTTGCCAGGATACAGGTGCTATTGGAAAACAAATAAAGGATGGAATTCGACTAATGGGCCGTGGAGCAGAGGAAATTAAATGGCCAATCCACCTTGAGGCAAGCATAAGATTCCGCTAAATGAGATGTTCTCATTTAATCATGACCTTCATGCTCTAACTTGGAAATATTATCGTCTGGCCATACTCTTCAAATATTATCTCCTGTTTCTCTCTTCATGTTATGAGCGAGATAGAAAATTCTAACTAAATTTGCATATACTCATAATTATTATATTAAACTGAGATCTCATGTAGCCCATATGTTACTTCATTACATGGTCTACTTGCCCATGGATGATGATCATTCGGAGAACAGATGATTACTTCGTGCTATAAGTAATCAAAGTTGACTTAAAATATCCATTTTATCAGTATGATGTGGCTTTAATCTGACTAATGTGGTTCATGTAAGCCTTAAATGGCTAGATGACTAGAAAGCAACTTTATTTTTCTCTTTTCTTGTTTACTTGTTTTAGATGTCACATTATCTACCACACACACATTTTTATCATTCTTTGATACACATTTAAGCTTTAATAATATGAAAATATTTTTTTCAGGAAAAACAATACCGTTCTAATTTTTCATGATAGATACAAATACATGCATATTAGTGGTTGAAGTTTTAAAGGTTGGTCAATTGTGATTTGGTTACAACTTAAAAGGTTTTCATTAGATTAGGTCTGAGTGTGCCTTCTGTGGGTACTCGGTAGATGAGATCTTACTCTTTTAGCTATCCTAATGTCCACCCCTCATAACATTTTGCATTTATGATCTATTTATTCGAAAATCCCTTAAATAATATATGATTGAACATTTGTAGGTATCAAGGACAACTGCTAGGGCAAAAGCTGCAGTTGAAGCAGCTGGTGGAACGGTAAGACTGGTGTACTACAATAACCTTGGATTCAGGGCACTTCTCAAGCCCGAGTGGTTTGCAAAGAAAGGCCGACTTTTACCTAAAGCAGCAAGGCCCCCACCCAAGCAACGAGACAAGGTTGATAGCATTGGCCGCCTGCCTGCCCCAACAAAGCCGCTTCCCTTCACACCAGAAGAATTGGAATTTGCAGCAAAACGTGAAGCTGCTCGAGTGATTGCGTAGAAGGGAGCATGAAGATGCTCCTCTGAACTAGAGTTTTGAATTGGGCATGCACAAGAATCAACTGTCCTTTATTTGAAGGATCCCTTGGTAGCAAGTTCGGTATGTTTGCTTGTCATTTAGACCAGTATGTCATTTTTCTTTACCCGTAGTCACATCACCAACACGTGAGCCGGACAGGACTGCTATACCTCTTGATCTAAAACTCAAAGATGCTCGTGTCGCGGTCAACAACTGCTGTGAGTCCAGCATTTGGATTATTTTAGATATATATTTAGTTCTGATATCAATAGTTGTGCATTAAACATGAGAATTTTCGTTTGAAGTTTTGCATAAATAATCGGATTGTTTGTTGAATAACAAGATAAGTGAGGTGCCCTCCTTTTAACTTTTACCCGTTTATCAAGGCAATCTTATAAAATGAACTAGACGATACTTCACGCGTTGCTGCGAAAATTTAAGAGCAATTGGATCTATAAAATTGGAATGAATAATCACATGAAAGAAGAAAAGTTCAAGCGAAGATATAAAATACGAAAAATCTCAAAAATAAAATGTAGGCTAAATGCTTGATAGCAACTAATTGATATGTATGCATGTTCCTTTAAACTGCTATATAACAAACAAATGCAATTGTACAATAGTGCGTGTAGCCTGCAAGATTGTAATAATATTATCAAATACATTGCATCAATATTATGCTGAGAAAAAACTGAACTGCACCCCCTTCTACTTAAACGGTACAAAATAACAATAGATATGAGGAACAAAAAGTAAACACAAAATGCATGTTGGTATGCTGACATGGCTAAAGCATGATCATGGGCAATGAGGGGATGACGAAAGTGGTAACATGAACTTACGGTTGGATTCAGGTGGCAGTGACCAAATGGAGAAACTGCATGGAGCAAACTTTGGTCATGAATCGCATGATGGCTATTTCCATTCCTTCAGAAAACGACGGGAACTGCTACAATCCGTTTGTCGATCATGCATATTGATCCGACCCATGAATCTGTGATGCCCATATCAGAAGATGAATATAAAGACATGGAAATTGAAGAATGACTGTCCACCTTACTTTTTTAGTTACGGTAGAAAATTTAGTGCATGCATGCATGTGCAAGATGAAAGGCTCTCCATGTGCATGCAGCTTGTTCTCACAGAAGCTTAGGTTCCACAATGATCCAAAATTAACGGGACATCCCATGTTTCAACGTTAGTGGGCTTCTTTGATTAATTCATCACAGGCATGCGATGAGATAGGAAAACTAAGAGGTGCCTTGAGGAGCCAGTGATCTGCTATCCGATGGCTGCCATTAAAACAGGTGACGTGGATCACTAAGAGGGCAGGAAATTCTACTTAGTGGGGATCAGGGTAGAAAATTTAGTGCATGCATGCATGTGGAAGATGAAAGGCTCTCGATGTGCATGCAGCTTGTTGTCACAGAAGCTTAGGTTCCACAATGATTCAGCATTAACGGGACATCCGATGTTCCGACGTTAGTGGGCTTTTTGATTAATTCATCACAGGCATGTGCGATGAGATAGGAAAACTAAGAGGTGCCTTGAGGAGCCAGTGATCTGCTATCCGATGGCTGCCACTAAAACAGGTGACATGGATCACTAAGAGGGCAGGAAATTTTTTTTTTTGACATGAGAGGGCAGGAAATTCTAGTTAGTGGGATCAAATGTATAAGTATATAGGATATGACACTTGTGATGATCTGTTGGGGGCTTAGGGCAATCCAAATGCTCTACGGTTTGGGGTGGATGTGAAGCTTGTAGCTTATTAGCTTGTTTGGTCTGTGACAAGATTGGCGTGACTCATTTCATTTTCATAATGAGCCGAGCTAACATAAAATCTCATGAATCTTAACGAGCTAGGGTAGACATCTCAGCATGATAGGTGGGTTGCTTCTGCTTGTGGGCTATCGTCCCAATTAAAGAGAAACAAAAACTTAGCTGTTTGTGATCCCTTTTCACGCTCACCCTAGCCGCGCCAGGTGCTTGCACTGCTCTTCGCGCACTCGCCCACGCGGCTGCGCCACCGGCATGTCGAGCCCTCGCACAGTTACCAGCGACGCTAGCCCGCTGTGCTCCTCCATGTCGCGTTGAACTCTCGCGCTGCGCCCCTCTTTTTTTTTTAACCCTAGCCAACAGCTTACCAGAAATTCACGAACCAGAATTCTAAGCAAAATGTGCATTAAACCCCTGCTCAGGACCGACCAGGGTACACAAATAACAAAATTGACATAAGTCTTACAAAACATTATAAATTCTTTCAAATGCAACGAAAAAGGTAAAGTTGGCTAAACTTGTGATAATTGATGCTAGCAGTGCTGTGACTCCACCCCACAGGCATTCTTGATGGTAGCAACGAAGCTTACTCATCCGAGTTACCTCCATCCAAGTAGTAGTCCAACTCTAAGGTGAGGGAAATAGATAAAGACTGAGTACTATCCACTGTACTCGACAAGTCATACCAATAAGAGGTATGATGCAAGCATTTACAAGGAGGCTAGGTGCTTTTTTGCATAAAGTAGTTCTAAAGCAATAGTTGAGAGCAGTAAAACTATTGAAATAGATTAGACAATATTAATCATCACTATCCAATGCTAAACCACGTTGTGACAGGCCCAACCATCCACCTGAACAATACCAATTCCGTTAAGTCAAATTATTAATGATGAGACAAATCGCCATGAGGCTGGTTGATCGACATAACCACGAGCACGGTTATTTAAATAGTTTTACTCTGGCTAGAGGCGTACAACTGTACCCTCAATACATAGGCCTACGGCACGTTTTTGTGCGCCAACATGCCACCATGACATATCGGAAATGAACTGTGACAAGACCCTTTGCATAACTTCCCCTAATCAAGTGCATCATGCTGAGGTTTCGCCCCCAGCGTTAAACCGAGGTGGGCAGCCTCCCGTGCACCGCGGTGAATCCGACAGCCAATCAAACCTTAAACCGGGGCCGACCAAACTCCATTATGCTCACCCTTGCCTGGGTACGTCAGAGAGGGAAGAGCTATACTGCTAGTCCGACAATTGCCATGCTGACTTGTTGATGTGCCTAAGAGCCGGGTATTTTAGGTTGGTGAAATACAAGTGGGGTTGTTTGGAGAAACGAAGCAATGCACACAATATGGACGCCATTACATCCGTGACGGGCGGTTTCCTTAGGAAACCGCGCTTTCCCCATCCCCGCGTGTGCGACCTGGTCAAAAATAGCTAGCTAGCATGCTTCGCGTGGGCCGAGCCATAGCCACGACAGCGCGCCTCCCCCCTCCAACCCCACAAATCCGGACAGCCGCCATCCACCCCCAAGATATCCGCCACGGCATTAACAGCCAAAAAAGGAGAAGCATGAAGAGGGGGAGGAGGAAAAACCAGCAACTTGGAGGAGAGGAGGCAGGAAGAGCATATCAAAAAATCACAAATGAGATTATGTTACCTAACCCGGAGTTTCATTTGTATAACTGTCGAGAACTAACAATTCCACTCCAAGTGGAGTTGCACCGTGATGTCCCACGCAGGTTAACACGACGAATGGCGAGAGAAGCACCCCAGTAGGCTTCTTCCTCTTTACCACCAGTGCAGATGTACGGGGACAGTTGGGACCTGACCACGGATGCCCCCTGTTGGACCCAATTCTCGCAACATGACACCGGAGGTTCGTCCTAGCAGAGTGCCAGCGATAGCCGGTGGCATGTGCCATAGGAGCTGCACTGGGGATACTCATGCTCCTCCAGTTCAAGTGGTCTACCTCCATCCTCTCGGATGTGTCGCTCAGTCTCCTTTGGAGGGGATCTAGGAGAACTCACCCGGAGGATCGATGCACTTGAACTGCAAGCGGGGAACATCCAGCACACCTTGGAGGATCATGTGGTACAGTCACGAGAGTGGCAGCAGTCTGTTGATGCACAGATCGCAAACTTCAATACCATGATGCAACAACAGCAAGCTGACTGGCAAGCATTTTACTGCTACCAGGGATTTGATCCCCACCATGGGTCATAGCAAGAAGCAAGCTTTCATTTCATGTTTATTTTTTTTGCATTGCATTTATAAACCTGAAAACCACACAATAATTTGCAAAACTAAAAATACCAAAAATAAAAGTTTTGTACATAATAAATTATTATGTTTATTTTTCTGCTACTTACCCCTCCGTCCCAAAAAAAAGTCCAATCCTAGCTACGAACCTGGACACATGCGTGTCCAGGTTCATAGCCAGAGTTTGGCTTTTTTTGGGATAGACTAGTATCTGTTGTAGCTCAACTGATCTCAGGACCTTTGAAAATGTCACGACTGGAAATCACCCAACGGGCGTTCCTTGCGTGCGTGTATTATTCCTTGTCCCAGGAGGCAAGGTACACCAAAAGTTGATACAATACAGAGTTTAACAAGCGGAAGTGTAAATAGATAATTTATTACATGGGCGACGAAGGCCCAGCACACATGAAGACAAACGAAAAGACAGCGGAAGACTAGGGCGATGACCACAGGCGCTTGACGGCAGGCACGAGCTAGACACCAAAGCCTTCATCATCCAGGAACTCCTCTTCTGGGGTTGGGAAAAATTGAGCAAGACTGAGTACAACCACCGTACTCAACAAGACACACCCACGAGTGCAGAATAAATGCAAGGGAGTACAAGGGAGTTATAATATAGGGGGTTAGGGTTTGCAGTAAACAGCATTAAAAGACACTTAGTTGCTCAAAGCTATTTTGTAAATACGATCCTAGAGCTATACAATATTATTAATCAAGGCCGTGAACCCACACGAACCTGCCTTAACCCAAGGCCTACGATGATTCAGACCGAACTGGCAACCCGACCCTAGGTCCCAGCTCGTCCCAAGCCAACCCAGGCCAACCATTCCACATTTTAGTTGTTAAGCAGGTTTTAAGAATTAAAACACTAACTTGGGTACATTGCTCGGCTTGCCCATAACCGAGAGCGCGGCTATTCGAATAGGTTATACTCTGATCAGAGGTGTACATCTTTACCCACAAGACACATCTTCCTCACGTGTAACCATGTGCCACATACCACCACGGTATACGGACGGAAGACGTGACATAGTTTCCAACCCATCCTAGCCATAGACAAGAGTACCGACCCAACCCCACCTACGGCCGGAACCTCCGGGACAGGTAGGCAGGACTGAGCCCCTAGCAGCAGGACACCAGCCCTGTGCCATGACATCTCGACTACCGGGCCGCAGCTCGTGTAGCCTTCATTTGCCCTAGAGATGTCCATCGACCCCCGACTTCATCCATCTCCATCCGTGTACTTTTGTTTATAACCAGACTGAGCCACAAACTAAGCCTTACCCACTAGACATGTAGAAGTACGGTAGTGCTTTGCAATAGAGGCCCGAAGACCGGTCCTTATATGGCCGAGGTGCTACTATCAAAACCATGCACCCCGAACCCAACCTAAAACCATTTTGAGGGTTTTGAATAGAGGGGAAAGTGTGCATCCAATTCCACAATAATCCAATCATTCCATAATGTCCAAGTGATATGAATATTCCCAAAGTCTAGAGTTATAAAACCACCTAATGTTGCCTAATTAAACAGCGAAGCATCTACCTAAATTCATACTAGTGGAACCACGAATAGAGTACCCACTAGTTGGGGTTTTGTTTATTCTAGGGTGAACAAGGTAATAATAACAATAACAATAATAATAAGGTCATAACAAAGGTAAATAGGCATGGCTAAATAAAACAGTGATAACGCGGGAATTTAAATAAAGCGATAATGCAATAATTTAGATCAAAATAATTTTATAAACTGGGATTCAATATGTTCAAGGATGATGTGACTTGCCCTGCTCGCTTTCCCAAACGTCGGCTTCAACCTCCACGTAGAGCGGATCTTCCGAAGCTGCAGCGTCTATACGACCAACGGAAAGGAAAAAGGCTTTTACTCTAATAAACTCCACATAACAAGCAGGAACAAAGCACAAAAATGGGTTCTTGACTTCTTAAGAAAAAATTAGAGACTTGAACGGTCCAATTCCGAGTTCAAATGGCCAAGTTATGGCCATTTGAAGTTTATATGCTCTTTAAATGAATATTTATGAATTTCTTCATTTAAATTTTAATTTAAAAATGGTTTATTGCGTCAGCCGAGGGGAGAGGGCGCGCGGACCGTGTCCACGGGAGTGGGGCCCACGCGGCAGCCTCACGGTCCACGGTGGACCGGGTGCACCCGGGCTCACACCGGCCGGCGCCGTGGGCCCCACGCGTCAGCCGCACCCGAGGGCGCGGGCGGCTGACGGCCGGGCCCCACGCGGCAGCCGCTCGACGCGCCCGAAGGCGGCCATGTCGGCACGGCCGGCGGGAGGCGGCGCGCCCGCGCCCCTATGGTCGCCGGCGGCGGCCATAGGCACAGCGGAGCAGCGGCCGAGAGAGGGGGGGGGGAGGGGGAAACGAGGCGGTGATCCACAGCTCACCCTTGGTCGACGGCGACGACGAAAAAGGCGGCCGGAGCGGAGGAAGGCAGCGGCGCGGCTCGGGTCGACGGGGACGGCGGCGCTCCGGCGGTCGGTGAGCTCGACGAGGGGGTGGACGGGGACGGCGACGGTGCGGCGAAGCCGGAGGAGGCGACGCTGGGGCGGGAAACGGTCCCGGCGAGCGGAGAGAGCCGGCCGAAGGTCGTCGGCGACGGAGGAGAGAGAGGGCAACGGCGCGAGCTCGATGCCGGCGAGGAGAAGGTGCGGCAAGGGGCGAAAACGGGCAAGGGAGGCGCGGGGAGGGTTTAAATAGGGTTGGAAGGGGGAGAGGGTGGCCGGGGAAGGAAGGAAACTGGCCGGGAGGTCCGGCCGCCATCAATGGCGCCGGCGAGATTTGCGGGAGCAAATCCGGCCGTTTGAATGCGAGAGAGAGGGAAAAATGGGTGGAAAGGGAGAGGGGATCACGGGGAGTAATTCCCACCTATTGATTTCACGCGGGGACGACGGGAGGCGGCGGGATTCGCGGCGGCGGCGGCGCTAGGCGCAGGCGAGGCGGCGGGAGCGGCGGGAGGACGGGGATGACGGGTGGGCCCCACCCGTCAGCGAGGGTGGCGGGCGGGCCCGCCCGTCAGCGGCGCGCGTGTGGGGAGGGAGGCCGAATGGGCCGCGGGGGAGAGGAGAGAGAGAGAGGGGGGGAGGGAGATGGGCCGAGCCAGCCCAAGAGAGGGAAGGGGACTTTTTAGGGTTTTTCTTTTTATAAAACCTTTTTAACTTTGTTTATTTCTTAACAATTATTATTTGTGCTCTGAAAATTCCACTAAAATTTATTTACACATTTTAGGCTTTTAGGAAATATACAAAAATCCTCTAAGCCTTATTTGACTTTTACTTTGCACATTTTAATTTTTAGAGGCTTTCACAAGGATTTTAATTATTCTAGGCATAATTTAAAGGATATATTTTAGGGTCGTTTTGGGACGTGACAGAAAAGCTTGACAAGTCGATTCAAGGAGAAGAGTAAAGAGAGAGGAGGAGCCGAGGAAAAGTGAGAAATGCGAGGACTTTTAGTATACGTCTATATATCAGGTTAACCAAATATGTATGGGTTCATAGTCAAGTATTCTTTGTAGTTTTAAGTCGGAAAGCCAACCATTGCTCGGTAACCTAAATCTTGTGAGTAGCAAATTGTCGGATACAAGTCTATGTTGTTATGAGATATGATGTGGTAAAATAGAGTTTCTATGATCCTGTTCTGAGTTTGACTGGATTTCTAGATGTTTGTTTTTCAAAAATGATGAATTTATAAAGTTTCATATTTGATATATATTCCTACCAGAGCCATATGATCTTTTATTGAAGAACCTTATATCTTTTGGTTGCTTGCTATTCCATTGTACTTTGTCAAATTTCTTGTGACCTTTGGTAGATGCTTCTAATACTTTATGATCAAGATCACACACTTCCACATATACACACACATATGCTAAGTCTTCTACACCGGAAGTTAGCATCCACTACATCCACCACGTCCATATTTTCTATTTTCTTCCATGTCTACCACCAAATAAATACTCCATATTATATATGCCTTTTCCCCCAAAAAAAGCTCAAAAGAAAGAAGGTATGGCTATGCTGAAAAAAAAGAAGAAGAAAAAAAAGAGAAAATCTTGCTCATATAAAGTATGGGGCATGATGAAAAGAAAAGAGAGAGAAAGAATCGAGCTAGCCGTATTTTCTCAAAGCTTGAAAAAAATAAAGGAGGAGCAGGTATATCAAAAAGTAGTAAAGTTTAGTTTTATGTTTATCCACCAAATAGGTCTTACTTCCACCACATATTCCACACACACATCTTGCACTATCTTGATCAGAAGTATGTTTTGCTATCTTCTTTGGTCCAGATTTTTTACTTAGTAATAAATGTGAATACAAGTATGTCTCGTTTGATCCCTACCAAACTCCACATATATGACCTTAGAATAGGGACAAAAGTCAATATCTTGGTGAGGAATACAATTATACACCGTTAAGGGATTGAGAGAATCATATGAGGAACTTGGTTTTTATTTGCAAAAAATCATTTGAGAAAACCTCCGGAATAAAAGTTAGACAAGGAATGGTTGAGTAGTGCTTCACTAACCATTCTGTCTCTCAACTGCCCAAGACGAGGTGAAGCATGATGCCTCACAGTTTAGGTGAAGGTGCATTTATCCCCCTAGTGGGTTTTGGTGATTAATAACAATGTGGCTAAGGGATTAATGAGTTTTATTGAGCTACACTCAGGTGCTTTAGTCCCATGATGTCAAGGTGTGGTCAAGAGATGCTTGGAGACCCCCCCCCCCCCCCCCAAAAAAAAACATAGATTCAAGCAGGGTTGGAACTCGAAGTGTGCATAGGCTAGTTTACTTTTTGCAATCGAGTTCTAGGAAAAACCGTAGTATTAAGAGGGGTTCCAGGTGTGGTTCTGGGATACAACAAGTGCTCTTAGTGATATCCAAGTGTCAAAAATATTTTTGAGAGCGATTTTTGAAAATAGCTCTGCTCAAGATAGAAAGGCTTGGCCGAAAGTTCCGGTCCTTTGGATCCGGAAGTTCCGGGCCGACAATTGGAGAAATTTTCCTAAGTGTGGTCGAGAGCTTCCAGAGGAGTAGAAGTTTCGGCCCTGTTTCCAGTTCAAAAATGTTAGTAACGGCTAGATGACGTCACCTAGCCATTATATATATCTAGATCGTCCTCAGCTCACCCTTTGGCCATTGCACTTTTGCTTTTCCATTCCATAGCTGTTGCTGTCTCTCCCAAGTGTTTCTTTACTTCCTCCACTCAATCTTGAGCCATTCTTGTGAGAGAGTGTGCTTTTGAGGGTGAAGGAGAAGATTTGGAGATGGTGTGAAGGCTAGGATTGGTGTGAGCACTTGGGGTATCTTGTGGGCTGACATCTCGGTGCTTATTACTCTTGGAGATCATCTCCTAGACGGTTAGGTGTCGCCCGCGAGCTTCCTTTGCAATTGTGGATGTCCCGGGAAAGTCTGTAAAGGTTTTCTTCACCTCTGTAAGGGAATGAGTAAGTGAGTAAAGAATCTTGTGCTGAAGTCCTAGAGGTTTTCTTAGTAGAGCAACTTCTGGTGTTTTCTAGAAGTAGGTTGAGTTGGATCTTGGTGATCACCCAATTCTAGAAAATGACCTAGAGGTGTTGGGGTTGAAGGCTGTGAATTTCCTCTGAGATTTTTGCACAAGTGAGGCAAGGGGTTAATTGAGACCCATCTCTTTGGAGCTCCTCAACGGAGAGTAGGATCGCAAGATCCGAACTTCAGGGAAAAATCCTCCTTGTCCATTCTGTGATGTTTCTGTGCTTGTATCTGTGATCCTGTTGCTTCTCTGTTTATCTGTGATTCATCTTGTGAGAGTTGGCTAAGTTTCTGGAAGTGAAATTTGAATTTCATCTGTGTACCTGAAAGTTCTAGGCTGTCTGAGCAGACCGGAAGTTCCGGTGTTCTACACCAGGAGGTTTCGGGCCTGTTGAATTTTACCGCTGCGATTTGTTTTTAAGTTTTTAGGCAATCCTATTCACCCCTCCTCTAGGCTACATCTGTGCGCATTCATTAGGCGCATGAGTAAGCCACCGTGCTGACTGACTTAATTCTGGTAAGAGTACCCATACTATGCATTTTGTACATTCTAAATATACAACATTAATCAACAACCAAGTCTTTGTTTCCTTTCATCCATTACTCGGGACGAGCAAAGGTTCAAGCTTGGGGGGTTTGTTGATGGTCGTTATCGACCAATTTCGACTGTCAATATTACCCAATGAAAGAAGACTAGCTATGCTTGCAATGCATAATTTCCGCAATAAAAAAAAACAAGGTATTGAATCACCAATAGTGGGCCCATGGGCATGTAACTTCGTCCATGTTAGGTGTGCCCCAATCTGGTGGAGCGCGACCCTAGAGCACCCTTGGTCGTCCTCCCACCTCTATAAATAGCTAGGTACCCCTTCAGGGTTTCTCGGCTTTTGTTTAAATTAAAATTTAGCCATTGCTACTTACTTGCAGCGCGCGTGTTGGCTAGATCCTCCGTATGCTTGTCTTCGAAACCCCAACTTATCGTGGGTATTTAATTCCTATTTGCAATATTAGATTACTTTTATCTTGTTCTTTCTTGTTTCTTCGATTTGCTTGCAGAAATAGGGTTGATCTGCATCGGCAAGATCAACAACCCACGGAGAGGTGTATCGATCGCTAAGGCACAAAACACAACGTCTTGTACGGTTGTAGTCGGGTCATCAATGTTTCTCCCAAATCGTAGTTATCATCAACTCACCGAAAGATCGGGCCAACAACAGCCGTTAGTGTCTAGTGCAGCTCAAGGTTTATCACTTCTTCTAGACACTGATGCACCGGATTTTACAGGGAACACTAAGCAGTTCAGGCTCGAACTTGGCTGGTTCCTACGGGAAGATTTCCATGATCAAGTGGTAGAGGTATGGAATAAGCCGGTGAAAGGGCGAAATGCTGTCCAAAGATGGAACAATAAGATGAGTGCCTAACGGTACCAACTAAAAGGCTGAGCAATGACACTAGTGGCTTTTATCAAATAGAGAAAGGAAATCTGCAACACACCATTGATACTCTTGATATCACCGTAGAAAGTCGTGTCCTAACTGATCTGGAAAGACATACGCTTGCTCAACCTTGATCGGTTGGCACACCTATTTGGAGAAGAAGAAACTAAATGGTATCAAAGGGCTAACTCGACCAGTGTTCTTCTTGGTGATAATAATACTAAATATTATCACTTGATTGCTAATGACAAACATAGGAAGAAACAAATTATTAGCCTAAACCAGGATGAATAAAAGATTGAGGGGAACGATGCTTTAAAAAATTACTTCACAAAATTCTATAAAAAGTTTGTTAGACCACCAGAAGTAAGTTCCCTTTCCCTAGATGATTCCAGATTAGATAACATCCCCAAGTGTCGGAGGCAGAAAATGATCTTATTATTGCCCTTTCTCCGAGGAGGAAGTAAGAGAGGCGATTTTTGGGATGGAAACAAATAAGGCGCCAGGTTAAGATGGCTTTCCAGCTGAATTTTAGCAAAAATTTTGGGATGTTCTCAAGCATGATTTGTTGCTTATGTTCAATGAATTTTATGCTGGAGTGTTCCCAATTTCTTAGCCTTAATTTTGGGATAATCACCTTGATACCCAAAGTAAAAGAGACTAACCGAATACAACAATTCAGACCGATAGACTTTTAGATGCCACTGAAGTTGCCACTAATAGAATCAATTCGGTGGCTGATCGTATAGTGAAACCAACTCAGACAGCCTTCATGAGGGAGCACAACATCGAACCGAAACAACGAAATACTAGTGCTCGATAGGAGCAAATTATGGTTAATCATGTCATTATAACGGAAAAGAAGCATTTCATAGTTAACCGTATCATTATAACGAACAAGGAAAAAGGTTATCGACTGTTTCACGAACGTTCGCGGACTAGACCCACCCTGATTACGTGGTGTCAGCCAGTGTCCAAAACAGCAAAATAAGCCCTCGTATGTCATTTGGCCTTGATTCGCACGCAGTACACAAGTTCGTGCATCAGTCTGTGCACTATTACATATATCTTGCGTCTTCAGGTACTGCTAACATAATTTACTCAATAAGCATGGGCCAGTCAGACATTCATCATGGTATGACGACAGTTTAGTTCATGCACAATATAAACTTTCGAAAGTATTTGTACAGTATATATAGTCATAGCTATTTCTTAAACTCTTAAGAAATGCAAATATATACAATATTTAAAGAGGCAGACAAAGGAGTATAAAAAAAGATGCTTCACTACACGATTGTCACAAGATGAAAAGTTCATCTTGCTCTCCATGGTAGATACAAGGAATTGCTTTGGTGCAGCTCCTGTCCTGCTAATGTAAATTGGAGTTTTTCATCTTATTAAGAGGAAATAAGGAAAATGCCATCGAAAAGATACAAGCTGCAAGATATCATCGCATGTGAGAATGGCATGCGGGGCCTGTCAATAACATATATGTTGGTATTTTCCAACTCCGTTATTTTTAGATGCCACCAAGCAAGCTGTCATTAATTACCACGTTCATATTCAGTATGTTTCCTAACTACACACTAGCACAAGTGTTGCAAATTTTATTTTCTCTATGTATACATAAAAAAATTGAAGAAATTACAGGGTAGACATATTCTATTCAAGCAAATTTTTTTTGATGAAAATCAATTTCATTTGCTAGATTTCAAAAAAACAAATACTCAGAAAATAGAGGACAAGTTCATTGTTCAGTAAGTATGTATTTTTCTTATCTATCCAATTAAGTTTGAATTTGGACTAGAAATTTTGTCCGTCTCTAGCTTGGGAATGTCTAGACCGAGTGGAAATGAAATTTGCAAAAAGTGTACCATTTCCACGTGATGCTTCCCCACTTAACTTCTTTAAATTGTCGGTTCAGTTACTCTTCTCCAGAAATTTTACATTTGTAAAAACTACCGGATGATCTTCAGCCTTCACATTATCAACAGTTCAAATGCTTAAAAGTATCCAGAAATATGCAGTTTATAGACAAGTCATTAGGGTAATGACTCACCGAAGTGATCTTCAATCAAGCCTCAGCTGTTTCTGGGAGTGTAATCAATCGGGATGCAGAATCGTATACCAATGAACTGCCACAACTGATAAACATACAAAGTAACCACATTAGTTAAAATATAAGATAGAATGCATCAGAAACCGAGTAGTAGATTTCAAATCCATACTTTGCACATTTCACACTGTTTCTTGCACCACCGCTAGGCACAGACAGTATAGTCCCAAAGAAGGAAAGATTTTCATTGCCACAGTTCGGGCACGGTCCCTAATTATCAAAAGATTTGTCATTTTGTACCATACTTAACATGCCAACGATGTATGATAAGACAATGAAAATACCTTCAAAATTAAAAAGTCCTTCACTATGGCACTCGTAATTGCCTGTGCTACCCAAAATATTAGAGGCAGTGCGGCAAACCATGTGAAGATGAAACTGAAAGGCTCTGGCAACTGCATCATTCATGAATGCAATCAGTAAATAACAATGTTTATTATCTAAAAAAATCAGTAAATAACAAAGTTTGTTTTATGGCATCAGATCCACTGTAAGGTTTGATGTAGAATTAGACAGTTTGTTCCAAAGGTGACATGTATGATATAGAATTACCGGAGTCTACCATGCTGAGTATTTCAAAAACAACATTGCTGTTTACTTTTAGATGGTTATCGTGGCACTGCTGTAATATTTATTTTCTGGAAAAATCCATACATGTACATGACATGGAAAGCACATATCAGGTATGACATCATCAATGGAAGCCCAACAGTTAAAACAATGGCGTTAATTGAACAAGGAAGATGGTTCGTGAACATATTTCTTATAGCTTGTTGGAAAATATGCAAGAAGAATAAAGCCAAGATCATTGAAGACTTTCAACTGACATTAGCAGGTTGGCAAAGAACAGTTAAAGATATTTCCCCACCCATTACTTCTATGGAAAGAAAACAAGCCTGCCCTCACCCTCCCCTCTTGTCTCCTATGCAAATTACAAATTTTGACCCCTCACTCCCTCCATCATATCACTCCTAACTCTCACTTCCTAGCTGGAATTACTGCCCCCCCCTTCATGCCTCTGTCTTAGTGCGCACTTAGGCCCATGCAGCAAACCAAGCCGAGCAGCCAAATCGTCATCTTTAATTGCCACCTGGCTCATTGATTACGGTAAAATAGAGGTATAAAGGTTATACCTAATTATGACTTTTCAAAGTCTATTCTAGCGAGTGAACAAATTATAGAACTATAATGTATATTTAGTTCTTTACATGTATAAAATCCTAAGGATATCATATACACTAGATATCTTAAAGGTGCTAGAGTCGCCGCAAGCCCACAGCATCAGATTTTGCAGAAAACCCCTCATTGTTTTGGTATTTGCAATCCAGTCCGCCTACTCAGAGCCGTTTGATTCTATGCTTTGGGCAACATCCATCCGTCCGTGCCTCCGCGTTGCGCGTCCTTACCGAGTCGTGGGAACGATGGGCGCAGAGTTTCCCACGTCACCATTTCGCTCGCCTCCCTCGAGTCGCTCGCTCTCATGGCGCCCAATCTCGATGGCGGCGGGTAGTGTTAGCCACCGCCGCGCACTCTCCACCTTCAGCTCGCACCTCCGCCTCCCTCCCCCCTCCCCAACCACCCGTGTTGCCTCTCCCTCTTCACCAGGCCATCGCCGCCGGGCATGCGCATGGGTGCCAGGCGATGGTAGAGGCGCTTCACCCATGTGTGTTCACGCCGGCGGCAGCCGTATTGGCTCCCAACCTGGGACCAAGGGAAATTGATGGAGAATGCCAAGGATTTAGGGTATTTAGGGTTTTCTCCATCGAGATTGCTATCCTAATTGCATTTTGGTATTTTGCTTAGAGTTCTTTCTCCTCTCATCTATTTTTTGTTGGCTGCATTCCTTCTACAATGGTGCGTGCTCATCTCGAGCTATTTAAGCGATTTCCAATTTGTTGATCTGTTCGTTTTGGGGACTTAAAGATTACTGATCCTACCGTTGCTTGCAGACCGACACCTAAATTAAATAGTTGATAGATTAAATCTATTTGGATGTTATCCCAGGCTTCATGGACAACAACGTCGCCTCGAGGAAATAAGCCTCCTCCGTCCCTCCATATGTATTTCCTCCTCTGCACTGTACTGCTTTGCTTTTCCTCATGCTTGCTGTGATGTGGATGTGTTGCTGCTGACCAATTCTATCTTATTATTGCAGTTTTCTTTTTTTGTTCATGCCGTTGCATTGCCTCTGAATCTTACTTTTTTTGCGGGGCCTCTGAATCTTACTTACTTTTCAGTGCTATATGCAGATTCAGTTACAGGACACATAGTCCCTGGAGATGAAACAAGGTATTTAGTACGTATTACATTAGCATTTAGGATTTACATAGCATCATTCACACCTGCTTAGCATAAGTTCCAGATAATATTTTATTATCCCCTTTGATGTTTAAGATGGTTGCCTCTTCAGTATCACATCTAGATCCATAGCAATTTCATTTCTATCTTTTTACTTCTCCATGCAGGGAAAATAGACTGCACCAAGCATAAGTTAATGTACATTCAGCATAAGAGAGTTAAGGCCACTACCTAGCTAGAGAAACCGAAGGTGGGGCTCTTTGTTGCCAACATAAGACCAACAAAATTTGGATGACTGCTTTCGATTTTGGTGCAGTAGTTTTGGTTAGCAACCATTGTATCATGTTTTCTTACAGTAAAGTCCCACATTAGTAGGTGGATAGGTGCTTCCGCGAGGGCTGTGAATGTTCTTTACTTCTGATTAAAGTGAAGTGGTATATTTGTGTAGGTGATGACAAAAGCTACAATTATTCAGCGCCGTCATTCTCTCCTGCAGGTGATGTATTATGCAGTTAACTGTTCGCTGTAATTTTACAGTGTCACTGCTCCCACTCTGCTTTTGAAAGCAATATGTCAATAATGGATTACATAAGGAAATGTTTATTGCATCTGTCAGCTAACATTACTTACGGTGTTAGGGACCTTTTGATTCATAGGAGTGGCAAAGAATTTTATAGGATTCAAATTCCAACGGATTTTTCTTCCTATGTTTCCCTTTGACTTACAGGATTATGTTCCTATGCTTCACTTTTATAGGAAAAATACTAAGTGGTATAACCTCTTTGTAAATTTTCCTTTGTTTTTCCTATGGCACTATCAAAGGGCTCCTATTATCTTTTCCTATGTTTTTTATTCCTGTAGGATTAAAGAAGCACATCAGTTTTATTCCTGGGTTTTTCCTATTTGTGTGCTTTGATCAAAGGGGCTTTAAGATGCTATGCAGCTATGCCATAAGCCACCCTTCCTTGTGTTATGACCTACTACTTCCTACTAGTAGTACATTTTTGGTATCCATATGGATATTTTCTTCATGATGGTTGTCTCTACTTAAAGCTATGCATTATTCAGACATGAAGATTAAGTGAAAAACAAGCCACTCCCAACTTAACTTTTGTTTGATGGATATGCTAGATAGAAACCTAGGTGTATTTTCTTGGTCTCTTAGGTCGTTGTGTCACACAATGTTGTTTGTTGATGAGCTTCCTATATATATTGTTAGGTCAATTATGTTACACAACAAGTTTGTTTGCGCTAATGTGAGATTACTAGGCTGACAGTCCTTAGATATAGATTTGGTTTGGTTATGGTGACAGTTTGGTTTTGGATGATTGGACTTTGTTTTATTTTTCCACAAGCCCAGCAATATGATATTAAGTAATGTTATTTAATATGCGAAGATTAGTGGCCATACCGAAACACATGCCGAAACGACATATTTTCCAAAACTGAATTGTCCTCCTATGAGTTACATTCAATTTCTCTTCCTTAAACGTGGGGTTTTATGTGTGCTCAGTGACTACCTCCATAGCATACTTGCTGATCCATATGTATCGTTGCTAAACAGTACTATGTATGGTGGTTTAATTTTAATGGTCGTAAATCTTGGTTTCCCAGTAAGTAGCTAGCTAGCATGATTTTGTCCCTTTTTTTGTTTCAATCATAGTTTACTCTTTTAACGGGCAACTTGTTTATAAACAAACAACTCACGGGGTGTTGGTCTTATGTCATTCTAGAATACTTTTCGGAGTTTAATAATATGACACAAAGGCTTTCCAAACGATGGCGATGCCTACGGATAATCATTTTCCTGCTGCTCTTACATATTTCTATATATTATATATTCTTTTATTTACTTATTTATTTTGACTGAGAAGAGCCGGAGACTGCGCTATATTTCAATATATATATTCTTCTTTTATGTTTAATCCATTTAGTTTGATGCTCCCACTCTTCAGTCGGTGCTGCTTTATAATGAAATTATTATGTGCATTATATCGTCCAACATAAGCATAACCATTTCATGTTTGCAGGACCAAAGCGCCATTCATACTGCTGTGCTTTTGTTGTGGATTGAACTAGCAGGAGAGAAGAATGCACATGAACTTATAAATGGAACATTTCCTGTAGCCACCAGTTTGATCTCACTAGAAAAAGGCAGCTACTTTATTTGTCCTATATATTAGTGTATTGTTTTTTAATCAATGTAAATGATCACTTACGGAGTACATGTATGCATTAATCACCTAATCGTCCTGTAATATTTTCTGTTTAATTTTTTCCCTGCACGGCGTAGCGCGCAAACCTTTTCTAGTATATATAACATCATCAGGATTTTATACATTATACATGTAAAGAACTAAAGATATATTATACCCATCCCATACATACCAGCACAAAACCAAAAAGAACATAATACCCTCACTTTATCAAATCTCAATGCAATTATACCCTACTTTCACAAATTACGATACAATGATTGCTTAAAAGTGGACTTATTTTGGGACAAATAGGAGGCAAAATGAACTTATTATGGGAAGGAAGAAGTATTAAGGTATATCATGAGAGAGGGCGCCACAGACCCTCGGGCTCATATGTCAGTGAGAAGTACTGCATGGATCTCAATTGGTATGAAGTACTGCATGGATCTCAATTGGTATATTATCTTGGATTTGTTAGAACTAACCTCAAGAAGATATGTGATCTCAAAACCTGTCAAATCATCCAGGAAGAAGAATCTGTGAAAAAGAAATGTAGATTAGATATAAACAAAGTATTTAGTACACACACAGAACTGCCAAAAACAATAATGATTCTTCATCAAAGTGAAAAATGACCATAAATCTGGTCAAGAAAAAATTTATTAAACATGGTGTAACGCAGAAAAAAAAATCTCTGACATCATGTCATATGATTCTCACAATGTTAGAGCTACAACTGCTGCTGGAACATTTAGCATGAACATCTTGAAGTAATCGACAGTCAAGTCACTGTAGACCTGCGAAAATTGCAAATTTGTTATTCCAGGATAGATTACCTAAACAACATCACATTAGCACCCAAAATAGTGATAATGTGAATAAGGTCATGTCTCTACAAAATAGTTCTCTAAGATAGACTTTTCTTGTTTTAATTTTGACACTAGATCATAGCTTGTTGTTGGAAATATTCTTATAGATATCTACATGGGGAAGCTCCCCATGTAGGGTGATGTGACCATGGCTACTATTGATACAATCGTCGCTCATATCAAGATTAAGTTGACCAATTTTTGAAATCCAATTCGGCCACCTGCTACAGTGTTGACTTCAAACGACCGCAAATGCGCATACAAGCTCTGTTTTGAGTCGATGGAAAGCTCTTGGAATCCTCTTTCCAACGGATCCAATCTCATCTCCAAATTCGTAGTAAGTCGTCGGCAAAATAGAGAAACAAGGTGTTGCGCCACCTGTCATGGGCCTTTGGGCTTGTAACTTTGTTTGGGACCCCGGCCCAAGTGGAGCCCATGTGGGGTGCGCCACAACCAGGTGGAGCACGACCCTAGGGACCCCTAGGTCGTGTTCTCACATTCTTAAATAGCTAGGTACCCCTTCAGAGTTTATAGGGTTTTGTTTAGATTAAAGTTTAGCTTCTACTTTGCCGTGTAATCCCGTGATCGGTTAGATCGCTGGTTTGCTCGTTCCGGAACCCCAACTTATCATTTGTATTTAATTCTTATTTACAATTCAGATTCCTTTTATCTTGTTCTTGTTCTTGCATGTTTCTTCGATTTGCTTGCAAGAATAAGGTTGATCTACACCGGCTAGATCAACAACCCACTGAAAGGTGTATCGATCACTAAGGCGCAACACAACAACATCTCGTATGGTTATAGTTGGGTCGTCAACGTTTCTTCCAAATCATAGTTATCTTCAACTCACCGAAAGTTCGGGCAAATCATAGCCGTGAGTGTCTCGAGTGGAGCTCAGGGTTTATCATAGGGGGGATTGGCTTTCGTGACCTTTCTTGGCCCCGGTTTCATGTGCTTCTTCTTAATTATAATACCCTAGGGAGGTCTTCCCCTTTGGGGCTGAGTTCTTCTAAGAGGCATAATTTAAAGAAAAAAGTACGAATTACCCCCTGAACTATAGCGGTTGACCGAATTACCTCCTTAAACTCAAATACCAGATATTACTTGTGTCTTATGCCCTTTGCATCACAGAGAAACTTTGTCTCACCTGTTCTTTCAATGCCCTTTTAGTAGAAAATGTTGGCAGGAGCTAGGAATATCTTAGACAATTGGTTTCTGATCTTAGAAAATGTTGGCAGAGAAATTGCGTGTTGGCACATTTGGAAGCAAAGGAATGGAATGATTTTCCAGAATATAGATCCTTCTTTTGACAGATGGTGGAATTCTTTCAAGTATGAAATTCTTCTACATATGTGTAGGATGAATGATGATCTTAGACAATTGGTTTCTGATTAGTTACAAACTTTATAGTTTCTATAGGGGGCTGTAGCCTTTTGTAATTTTTCTTTTTTCCCTGTAAATACTTTGTTGGCTTCTATAAAATACAGTACTGGGCCATTACCTGGTAGTATTCCTTTAAAAAAAAACCTATTTATACCGGACAAATAGCCCCTCCCCCCCAAGCACTATTTTGAGCGGTTTTGACTTGATCTAGCACACGTGGTGCCAACATGGCAATCCAGTCGGCAAAAAAAAAAAATAAAAAAAATTATTTGGGACCACATGTCATCTCTTTCCTTCCAACTATCCCCTCTGCATGCTCGTTCTCGCTCTCTCTCTCTCTCTATACCTGTGGCTGGAGAAGGAAGGCGGAGACCGGAGACGAAGCTTGATCGGGCGAATGCGAATCGACCCAAAGTTTAGGGCGCTGGCGAACTCGCGAGCCTCCGCACGACTCCAGCTTGACGGCGAGGTAGCTTGGAGGAGGTGACGATTCCCCCTAGGGATGGCGGCAGAGCATTGAGGTCCAGGCCCATGGCCATGGCCACCAGGTATTAACAACCAAATTTGGTAATATCTACATCGGAAAAGAGGATTAGATTGAAGAGGAATCAAAGGCGGAAATCGATCCTAGAACGAAGTGAAAATCGGCTGGAGTCCAAATCGGCTACAATTAGGATCGGCTGGGTCCGAGTTAGACTGGGTAAGCCGATACAGCCGATTCCACAATACGACTTGGTGTACGACATCGGATTGAGTTGATATGCTTCAAGATGATTGCCGCACATGGATAGAGTCCTGAGAAGGCAATTGTATCTATTAATTAGGATATTTTATGTAATTTCTTTAGAGATATGTTTAGAGCAAAAGTCTGCTGTAAAGACTTATGGTATCTTAGAGTTTGTTAGAGATAAGAGTCGTGTCCGATATGGACATAGTTTCTAATTTTCGGGTGTAAATAGACCCCAAACCCCGTGTAATCAATTAACACACACATTCAATACAATTTCGGCGCATCGCCACCCTTTTGCTTTAGTTTTATTTCGACGAGTTCTTGCTTTCGGGTTGAGCTGCATCGGTTTCGATCTTCAACAAGAAGTAAAACTTGTTATGACGGCTTGTATTCTCGGGATTAGTGCTTCCATCTTTATGATACTCTAATCTCGTTTATGTAATTCGTCGAGTTATCATATATCTTACATAATCTCCAGCAATATCGCTATTTAACCTACAATCGGCTAACATTTGGCGGTAGAGGGCAGCTGATTAGGTTAAACATCGACGTTGATTTAGATTATATAAGATATTCACCACTCTATGAAACTTCCAGCGGCTTAATTGTCTAGATATTGTTCCTCTTTTCATACTTAATGCTGCATCAGTTGAGTTTGATCTATTAAGTCGTGCTTAGAATATCAATCTCTAGCCTGCCTTCTGGTTGCCGATTAGGGTAGCATCAGGGTTTCAGCCGATCTTATCTGATTTAACTATATTTGCTCTATATGCTTCATGGATACGTTAAATCTGCCCTTTATGTCAAGATTTTATTGCATCTAAGTATATTAAGCTTCTGTTTGGTATATTCTGCTTGTTTTAATATCTTAACATAGAGTTGTATCGGAGTATTAGCCGATACATGCTAGATCTATCTGATCGGCTATGCTATGAACATATATAGTCTAGTTGTTAATATATATTTCGATCTAAGTGATTTATACTGTCTCGGCATGGCAACAGATCTATCCCAATCACTTGATTTAAGTATATATCGACATCAGGATTATACATTGTTAATATCTACAGCCGATCGAGTAGATTTAGTTCTTTATTACCTATTTATAATCGCCGATCGATTTATATATGACATCGGCTCAAAGATAAATGATATGTCATCGGCACTTAGCCGATCGACTATCGTTTATAGGTTTAACCGTGGTTTCTTTGTCGTTATTTCTTGTTGATTGCAGGGTCAAATCAACTGGCACACTAGCATACCCAAAGGCGAGTTTTGGACCTGCACTGGAGTTAAGCAGATCTCCCAGGCCTCGTGTTTTCCGTCAACACCAGGCTGCCTTTCGATGGCATGTTCTCAGATGAAGGTGCCAGCGCCAGCGCCATCATGCTCGACGCGTTGCTTTCCGTCGCCACATTCTTGGATGGCAGTAAGACGACCTCGCCCATGCTTGCCGTGTGTTGACGGTCCTTAAATCATAATATTTGACCGTCAATACTTGCATATAATGAAATAAAATATGGTATCCAACTTAGTGGTAGGGTTTATTACTAATCATTTCCACTAGTGTTGGTGAAATATGTGTATGCAGGTATTTTGAGGAGAAAACACATCCGTCATGCGACATAATGCACCTCCGCGCATTCAGGACACGTTTACACGGATTGGAGGGCCCATATGTCAACTAAAACCACTTAGAATTGGGCTAAAACATTGTGCAAGATGTTGGGGGCCCAAAAAGCTACCTACCGACCAAAGGAGAGGCCAGGAGGACGGATTTTTGGTTCGGCCGAACCACTAGTTCGGCCAAACCAATCCTGGCGCCTCCCGCCATCTGGCTTCACGTGGATGGCTTGGATTCCTCCCCTATGGCGGTTGCAGGGTGTTTTGTTCATTTCCCATACCCTTAACCGTCATTTGGAGCCTAGATAAGCAGGTCTTCACTTTCATTCCAACACACACAACTTTGAGCTGAATTACAAGAGGCTCTATTGTATCTTTTGTACATTAGAATAAGGTAGAGAGTGAGGGGAAGCTCTGGAGGAGTGCCCGGAAGGTTTGGCGCTCTCTCCGACTTCTACCTCGACGAGTGTAGCTTCCTAGGAGGAATTCTGGAGGAGTACCGGAGCTGTCGGTACACTCTGCTCCGGGTTCGGAGAACTTCTTCTATAAAGTAAGCATTCGTGTTCTTTTCTTATGTTATTTAATTATTTAGTCTGAGTAAGATAGATTTCCATCTTTGCGGGTTTATTGTTTAGTATTTATACTAAGTGCTCTAGTACTAGGACTCTGGATAAAGAAGGAAGTTTCTGCGCAAGTATTAGAGTAGTAATTAATAACTTAGGCATGATGTCTAGGTTAGAGATTACCTTTGTTTGTTGCGTATCCCACGGATTTGTCAGAGGTAGGCGGCAGGCGGTGACAGCCCTGAATCCAGTCCTAGTAATCCTCCACGTTCGGATACATCATAGAGCTATAGCCGGAACCACGCTGGCAAACTAGCAGGGGTCGGTGCCCGAAGCAACAGATAGGGAATTACCTTCAACTTAGCTCAGATAATTAAAACCAATAGAAAGACCTCTCTAGCCTAGCCTACCTATCATCAGTTGTTGTCCTTGGATCGTCTTAGCCTTAGGTAGATTACACACGTTCCCTGTGTTTGATATCCTTTAGGGGTCACCTGTCACACCTGAAATTTCGTTTCAGGATTTATAAATTATTAATAGAATTTATATTAAATGTTCATTAATTTACAAGTGAAGTTAAATGTGGGAAATAAAATTTCCTAAATATAAAGCATGGTTGGATTTAATTTTTATTAAATTCTCCATGATTAATTATACTCTCTGGAATTTTCTCGGATTTTTCAAAGCTCAATTCTTAATTTTAATAATACAAAGAACAGTTTAGCAATTATTTAAATAATAAATTAATCATTAAATGATCTGGATATTATTATATTAAATACTTTGAGTGTCCAAATATGTTCAAGATTTTTCTTGGAATTATTTGAGCATTAGAAGTATTTTTAACAATTGAAAGATCATCTCATTGGTTAATTTATTTGGAAAAGCAATAAAATCATCCTTCCTAGTCTTGGGCCGAATTCAGCCCATTCCCTCCCTTTCCTCTCAGCCCGGCCGAAAGTCTGTTTTGCCTCTCCCGCGCTACAGTACTCCATCTTCCTCCTCCAGCCGACTGTCTCCCGTGCCGTGTACAGTGCCGCCGATCCCCTTCCAAAATCCGGCCACCTCGTTGCTCCTTTTTCCAAATTAGTTGCGGGAATGGAATCCTCTCAATCTCCTCTTCCTTTTCCCCAAGAAATCCCCAAATGTTTCTATGGAAATCCTTTCCAATTTCGCGGTTCAATCTTTCCTTTTCCCGGCGAAGATCCTAAACTTTCCCGAGTTTTTCCCGTCGTTGTGTGCTTGATCCCGAGCTCCCGTGCCTATATAAAGGACCCCCTAGTCGTCCTCTACCTATCCCCTCAAGTCCCGTCCGCCGTCGTCGCCGGAATCGCTCTCCCCGCGCTCGCCTTCTCTCTCCACCTCCGGCCGCTGCTCCAGCAGCCCTGCGCCGTCGCTGTGGTCGTCGCCTTCGGTCGCCGCTGCCGCGGTTGGGTTTGCAAGGAGGAGAAGAAGACCGGCCTCCACTTCCCCGTCGCCGAAGACCTCTGGAAGTACCTGGCTGACGTGAATCCAAGCTTCGCCGCCGCCGGCCGCTGGTCCAGCCGCACCTCGCCGTCGCCTCGGCCGTCGCCCTCCTGTGCCGCCACCTCTCTTGGCTCCGCAACGTCAAGAGCAAGCCCGGCAGCCGGTTCCCTTGCGTCGAAGACCCCGGGAAGCCTGTCGTCGCCGTCAACTCGAAGTTCGCCGTCGCGTTTTGATCTCCGGCAAGGCCTTGCTGCTCCTTCCGTCATCGCCAAGCTTCGCCGCAGCCTCCCTCGGCATCGCAGCTGCGAAGTGAACCCCGTCCACCCCTCTGTTGCCTCCGTTCGTCGCCGGAAAATCGTCGCCGCCGTGGACAGTACCTCGCCGCCCTTCGAAGCTCGTCGCCGGCCATCTTCCGTCGCCGTCTGTCGTCGCGTAAGTGTTGGTAAGGACCGTCGCCTTGCGCTCTTCCTCCCGGTGCCCTCCATTTGCATTATTGTGCCATGGTTCGCCGGCAACCGCGCTCCTATGTTGTTCACCGGTGTAGTTTATCCCTAGGGTCTTAATCCAATCTAACCTAATCCGATGTCTGTCTAGCGTAGTCGTCGTCTCCGTGTGTTGCCGCCAGGTGGCCTTCATCATCTCTCCCTCTCCGATCATTTTGGTTCGGTGAGACTTCTATTCGTGTTCCCTCGGTTTAGGTTTTAATCTCTCATTTGTGTCGTCGAGTAGCCACGTTGTCGCTGCCACACCGCCGTGCGGCGCTTAGCTGCTGCCTTAGTGTGCGCTAGCCGCCTAGCCGCCGCCGTGTCGCTCCCTGCCTCAGTCGTGCTGTTGCGCCGTGCCGCTTTGCCGTTGCCGACCAAGCCACGTTGCCGCTGCTGCTCGTGGCTCGTGTTGCGATGTCACCGCTGCCGCCAGCGCCTTGTTGCCGTGCCGTCGCTGTTGTGCCGTGTCGCAGCTGTGTGCCGCTTAAACCTAGCCGCCGCTTTAGCCGTTGCTCGGTAATCAAGTTGTCTAGCCGTAGGTGCATCCCTAGGTTCCTATCGGCCTATCGTTTGCCGTACCGGGGCTTTACCGTGAATCGTGTCTAGCCCACCGGTTTAGCCGCAGCCGTTGTTGAGTCGTTCGCTCGTTCGTTCGAACGAGGTGTTCCCCGTGCTTCGTTCGTTCGTCCGTGTGGAGTCGTCCTTTAGTTTAGAGCTGTTCAGAGCCGCCGGTTCCGTTCGCCGGTTTCGGTTGATCATTTGGATGATCCCATGTCACGTAGAATTGACTCGTTGAGTCGGTATCTCATGAGGCCCGCTTGCTGGATCGACCCAAGCCATCCGATATTGGTCAACTCTTGGTCAAGATTAATCTCAGCCGTCAAAATTTGATATAAATCCGTTCTCTCTTTTCAGTGGCATATTATTTCTTTTTAATATATGTCATCTACCAAATATAATCTAATCTTTTTCCGGAGGTTGTTTGAATATTTTATCTCAGTTATAAATCATTTGTAAATGATTTAATTAATTTGGAATAGTCTTTTCTTTAATAGGTTTAATTGGAATTAAATCTTGTAAAATTCGTAACTAATTCATATGAAGTCAGAATGAGGCCGTTCAAGTCTCATAATTCATCTAAAATCATGATCTACATGTTTGTTTACTTTTATGTACTGTTTATTTGGTTTTTATTAGTCTTTCTCCTCGTTTTTGCGTGTTAGCTTGTCGTTTCCGTCGTTTCGAAGGTTCGCAAGTGCGTTGGAAGTGTTCCAGAAGACTTATTGAAGACCGAGTATTGCAAGGCAAGTCACACAGATCCCAAACACAATTCCTTTGAGCATGTTGATCCTATATTTAAATTCTCTATTTATTTCAACTGTGCATTTATTTTCGAATGTCATCGGGTGGTGAGCCTTTCCCATTTAATTATGGCCGAAGATGACTTTATTTTCCTATGGGTTATAATTTGATTAGCTAGAACCTTATATATTGGTTTGGTTCAGCTAGATGCTTATAATAGATGCTTAGCCATGCTTAGAAACAATAGCTCACTAATGGGATAAATCATGTTTCACTATCACTTGTGGATATTTAATGGAAGCTCATGATGGTCAATCGTGATTGGTTAATTAATTACTTGCCAATTAAAACTTGATAATGGTGGGTTGTGAGCACATGGTTTTGATGGTCGTGCTCATGACAATTAAGGACCGGTTCATGAGTTTCGGTTGTGAAACATTAACCGTGCCAACCACAAGCCAACGTGGGCAACGGCTTTACCTTTTGTATAGCATGGTTCATTGCGGAGCACCAGACTGAGAAGTGGCGGAGATAAGCCCACGGGGGTCGCTGGGGAGTCCATGCCTTGTTTATAAGGAGGTGATTATGATCCAGGAACGGTGCACTGCTTTGAGTTGTTGTGCGAGGGGTACTGTCACAGCTCCTTTCCGAGGTACCGTGGTGGTATCGAGGCGCATGGTGACATGTTGTGGGGCTGTGTCTTGTGGGTACAGTGGTACACCTCTGGCTAGAGTAAAACTATTCGAATAGCCGTGCCCGCGGTTATGGGCGGGTCTAACAATGTCTTTCGTGATTAGTCTCACACTTCTCACCATAATAAATGATGCTATAACTGGTAATAATTTGATTAGCTCCTAGTTTGGAATGGTACATTCCTGGTTTGGAGATAGGTCTGTACAGCCGGGTATGGTTGTTCAGGATGGTTGGGCCTGTGCAGCATGGGTATGCTGTACAGTGTTGATTAATATTGATGATTAATTACTCTACTGTTTTACAATTCTCAAATGTTTGTTAAATGCTGTTTTCGCAAATGAACCCTATATTATTCCATTCTTTGGTATCCTTGTGCACTTGCATATTTGCTGTGTGGCTTGCTGAGTATGTCATATGCTCACCTTGCAATAATCAATCAAACCTCAGGTGAAGACAAGTTGCGATGGAGAAGACGTTTGGCTTATACCCCAGTTGAGCTGCCTGTGGGAGTGGAGCCGGAGCTTCGCTAGATTTTATTTTTCCGCTGCAGTTTTCTTCCTGGTGAGGCCTAAGTGCCTCTTATGTAAGTATTTATTGCTTTAGTTCTTTTGATGAATCTGTATATTAAATTGTCAATTTGTGTACCTCGGCTGATTCCTGGACGAGGATTTCATACACAAATTAGTTCGGAAATTACTAGTGAATTTCCGGGCGTGACATCACCCAAGGTGAAGTGCTACAGCGGTATTCCGTACGCTTGCAAATTTATCTGTGGTCGTAAGAAATACCAACATCGTGCTGCTCTCCGATGCCATATTGATGCGAACCCGCTAGGGTTTGTGGCCCGATCTTTCGATGAGAGGTAAGGGATAACTCGATTGGATGAAGACGACGTTCACGGCCCGACTACAACCGTCCAAAGACGCTGCGCCTTAGCAACCGATACACCGTCTCCTATGGTCGCCGCGAACTTGTGGTGCGTGTCAACCCGGCCACGAGGGCACTCGTCCTGCAAGCAATCGAAGAACAAGCAAGAACAAGTAGGACAAGCACTGAAATTGCTAGATAAAGATGAAAGTTTCGCTATCAAACACAATATGGTGGGGTTCCGATTACAGGCAGACGGGCGGTTTAGCCAACACGCGCGCTGCGAGCCGGTAGCAAGTAGCTATCTCTATCATCAAAACCCGCCTGTTCTTGGCGGCGACTAGAGGTATAAGAAGAGGGGAAGAACGACCATAGGGTCGTGCTCCAACCCTAGGACGCGCCCCTAATGGGCCCAACTTGGATACACAGCCCATTGGGCCAAAAGAGGTGACGCAGCACCATGGACAGAAAACAGTCGGGAGTAAAATGACAATTGCGGCCGCTCCAGAAGAGATATGGACATGTGGCTGGATCCATTTGAAAGTAGACTTGATAAGCTTTCCATGAAGTACTTGCACGCCCAAATCGGAGTTCACATGAAGTCGTGGCGGCCGTCAGAAGTTGGCGCTGCCCTGCAGTCCGAATCCACCCCGCGCGAATCCTCTTCCCTTTGGATCCTCTCCATCGTTCCTGAGTAAAACACGAGTGCACGCGTCTCCGGGGTATAAAGACGAGGAATATGAACTCAAGAAAGAACTCACCTGATAATTTAGTTGACGTGCACGAGCGCGGGTAATAGGACCATCATGCTGTACATGGGGGGACGTGGATGTATCGACGGTGTTGATGTCCTCATCACATATCGTCGAGCAGCGGCGCCTGTAGCATCAGGAGGGGTTGGTTGGTGCCATGGTTTGTAGACAGCACCTGCGTGTCGATGCCCAAGGCCACGGCGAGAGCGCGGTACGCATGTGCCTTCTAGGCCTTGGCTTCTACAAACAGGCGCTCCGTCGTCGCGCACGCCGCGATAGCCACCTTCCTCAGGACAGCCAACAAGATCCGTGAGGCCAAGAGCATGATCTGTGTTGGAGTGTATAAAATGAATTGCCCGCCTTTTCCTATCAGCTTAGACTTTTAGGTGCAACTAGCTGGTGCAGGTAACTTAATATGGTATCAGAGCCAGAGGTCTCGAGTTCGAATCCTGGCTAGCGCGCAATTAAATAAAATAATTGCAGCCCACCCCAATATTCCACGCTTGAGACTTGAGGGGGTCTCGCGTGAGGGGGAGTATTGGAGTGTATAAAGTGAATTGCCGCCTTTCCCTATCAGCTTAGGCTTTTAGGTGCAACTAGCTGGTGCATGTAACTTAATATGGTATCAGAGCCAGAGGTCTCGAGTTCGAATCCTGGCTGGCGCGCAATTAAATAAAATAATTGCAGCCCACTCCAATATTCCACGCTTGAGACTTGAGGGGGTCTCGCGTGAGAGGGAGTGTTGGAGTGTATAAGGTGAATTGCCCGCCTTTTCCTATCAGCTTAGGCTTTTAGGTGTAACTGGCTGGTGCATGCAACTTAATATGGTATCAGAGCCAGAGGTCTCGAGTTTCGAATCCTGGCTAGCGCGCAATTAAATAAAATAATTGCAGCCCACTCCAATATTCCACGCTTGAGACTTGAGGGGGAGTGTTGGAGTGTATAAAGTGAATTGCCCGCCTTTCCCTATCAGTTTAGACTTTAGGTTCAACTGGCTGGTGCTTGCTGGTGCATGCAACTTAATAATCCGCGTCGCGTGTATGTTGAGCAAGGCGTTGCCGCCGCAGGTGCTGGTAGCCAGCGGTGAGTGGCGACGCGTACGGTGCACAGGAAGCGCCAGCCATGCGTGGCCGCGATGCAGGCGCCGCAGACGAGCTCGAGTTTGCTTGGGCAGGGCACCGGCGGAAGAGGCCGGGTGGAAGAGGCCGCAAGCGGCGGTGCGAGCTCGTCCTCTCCGGCTTACCTCTTTGCGGCGGCAGCGCAGTACCATGCATGCCGTCGAGGGCGCCGATCCGCAAGAGCACGAAGTGCCTGGTGTTTGTCGTCGTTGTTCGTGAGCTTGCCTCCTGTGGACATTGGGCTTGCTGGGGCTAACCGTGTTGCTGCTCTTGCTGCTATCCACAAGGCCGGCCACGACGACAACGCTGCGCGGGAGGTTCCGCGACCACAACCACGACGCTTTCTCCATGCGCCTCGCCGGCTACGACGGAATGACTCGAGAGAGGAAGAGTGAGTGTGTGTGTGTGAGAGAGAGGAAGAGGGGAAAGAGGAGGTGAGAGAGTATCACATGTGGGCCCCACCATTTTAAAAAATAAATATGCGGATTAGATTGCCATGTGTATGCCACGTAGGACAAAACCGCTCTGGATTGGATCGAGGGGGGGGGGGTAATTTGTCCGGTATTGAAAGTTTAGGGTGAATGATGTCTGGTTTTCGAGTTTAGGTGAGGGGGGGTGTAATTCGGTCGACCGCGATAGTTCGGAAGGGGGATAATTCGTACTTTTTCCTAATTTAAACACAATACTTTTTGTTAACCAGATGATTGAAGCATACTTATCAAAATGGAAATTGCTTACCATACTTTTCATTTTCAACAGTTTTTATTCCACAGCCATGGGCTGCCATTTGGCTAACTACTTTTTAGAGCTGCTAAACTGAAACTTTATGATTGTAAATTTCCCATATCTGTTATGTTTCAATAGATTAATGTAATTATGTAATTACTAAACTGCAGTTTCCAAAAAAAAATGAACTAGTATAATAAAACCAAATAAGTCGATCCCAACCTTTCGACTCTGAAGACTACATCTTGGACCTTCTTGTACGATTTCACTTCCCTCTTTCTGGCCAAGAGAAAAAAAAATAATAACAGATTGACATGTAAGTTCAGTCTCGGATTTACATTACTGCTACAATGTATGGTTTCATCTTTAAATCTCATTTACACAGAAGCTAACTGGCAACCAAATATCATGATAGAAATTACTAAAATATACCATTTAACTCATGTTTTTTATAAGGCAACATTAGCATCATTATCATGCTACAGCACTGAGAAAAATCTATCATTGATATTAAATAATAAGGTAGAATATCATTAATTTTTTACAGCACTTAACATTACACATTGTAGCAAGTATAAGGTTACTAGGGACGAGAAAGACCAACCCTTAATCTCAGCTTTAGTTCATCGAATTCAGCATCTGTCATAATGGGGTTGCCAGACACATATGCCATTGATGCTTCCAAAAGTCTTTGCTCATCAGAGCAAGTTTAATAGTATAGCCCACTGCTAGCTACAATTCATTTATAGCCAATCTAATAGCCAATTAATATAATAGTTATACTATTAATATATGACCCCACCTATCATACACACATTTCGTCTTAGAGTCCGCGCTGCAGCTGGCTACAGATCTGTAGCCCGCTGCTCTTATCTCTCATCTTTTATCCCATTAAAATATGTTTACAGCTGGCTAATAGCCTGCTATTGTACCTGCTCTCAGGGCCTAACAAAAAAACTATTAAATAAAAAGCAATGATTAAGCATTAACATGACAACATTAGCATCGCTGAATTAAAAAACCTCTCCTAGTATTTTTTTTATTTACAAATTGGACACAAACATTCCTCTGTTTGCAGTTCATCCATTTTCCTGTCGCTCCTGCTGTTCTAATGTTATTGGAGAAACTCAAAAAAATATGAAAAAATATATATATCTACACACACACAGTTGTCGACAATTTTAATGTTGAAAAGCATCCAGATGTTTGTTGCTCCAAATTATTATGCTCTAGAGCTAAGAACGAGCAAACAAGAATGGGAGAACAGGGATCTGTTATCACTTGGTATCGCTTATCGGGAGCCTGCCTGCATACACATAGCCAGGTGAAGTGTGCAGTGTTGATAAGAATGCTTACAATCATTTTCTCTTTTTCCTGAAAATTAGCAGGGATGTCTCGCATTCACTTAATGATGGAGATATGTTGCCTTAAGAATTGAGCTTCCAATGTAACTTGCATTGGGTGGACATAATATGACGGTGCCAATCCAGCGAACGCTATCACAAACTCACTGTCCTCTATCGAACACAAGGCGATATGGTGAACTATATCCAGAACACAAGGTATTAGTGCTGCGATAAGACGACCACTTTTATGTTTCTCTTCCATTGCGATATATAGGAAAAACGCGGATGGGTAAATCGCCACGATCCACAACTTAGTACACCATGATCGGTTCTCAGTGTGTGCCATCCCACACGGCCCGATCACGGCGCACGACACGACATGCACAACTGCTCACCACGCAACCGGACAGCCAGAAAATGATAGTAGCAGCTAAATGAGCTACAAGAATATAGATAGGATTATCTCTGAATTTCCAACAATAATCTTTTCTTTTCAGCGGCGTGCACACTTATAGTGTACAGCTAGAAGAAAAGGAATATTTTATACCACTTACTTAGCATCACAACGCTGCTTCCTTCCCACATAAGCTCCTCCTTGAGGTTATCGAACACCTCGTTCGATATTACGGCCTTCTTGTCGTAATAAAAGGCCTAAAGAAGAAGGAAAAGAGGAATCTAATCGGGTTAAATTGTGACTCAATTGACTTGTGAGTATATAGTATGTATGGTAGGAGGTAGCCGGATTCAACAAGAGGGAAGGGCAGGGCACGGGCCTGCAGCGCCTGGAGAGAAACTCCTGCTCCATCTCCCCAATGGTCTTCTTCTCCTTCCGGTTGATGCTACAATAGGGGAGCACGTTGCTGTCGACTACATCGTCTTCACTTTCTTGTTGTTGCTGCTGTTGCACTCCTCCTTGCTGATCAGCAGCATGGGCGGCCCAAACCCGGTGACGGAATCTCCAGCCCTGACAGTTGGACCAACCGCACGCCGAAGATGACGTTGTGATGTGGTACCGGCACCTCGAGGAGGAGCATGTGGATGCCGCGGCGGCAGCGGGAAGCACCGGGCGGGGTAGGAGCGAGGCCATGTGTGAAATCATTGTCATGATCAATATTTGTGATGAACAATTGGCTATGCAAATGATTTAATCAAAGAATTGGTTTGAGAGTTTGTGTGAATGTTGGTGTGAGTGCGTGTGACTAATGTGGGTCAGGTTGTGATATCTGTGTCTAGAAACGGTTGTTTTGTCTGATTGTGTGCAGGTGACTTAAGGTCAGTCTTGGTCAATGGTGAGGACCGGGACTATGCTCAGGGAGGAGCAGAGATCTATTGCGGTCGGGATACCATGTGAGAAGGTGACTAGAGTCTGGATTCTTGGATGTCAACTTCGGTCAACGGTGGAGATCGGGACTAGACTCAGGGAGGAGTTGAGGTCCAGACGGTTAAGGATACCGGGTGACGAAGTTGGATACAAGATGGCATACGGTGGATGGACATCGTGTGGGAGAGATCTTCGCAACAGGCTTCACGAGGTGTGCGTGAAAGTGCCGGTGTTCGCCAAGGGAATTGTAAAGTTGGAGTAGTATATGGTGCTACAGTACACGAGGTACTGTAGCGTGCAGATATGCATGCATGTACGGTGCTGTACATGTATGTGTGATCGATACATGCATGGTGAAGCATGTATGTGTGCATGACTGGTTGGCCGAGCAGCAGGAGAGCGGCTCGGTGGGCTTCGGTGGCTGTTGGCGGCATGCCAAGTCGGCCCAGGAGAAGCAAGGGCCCAGCTGGCAGCGAGTCGGAGACGGTCACGCGTGGACGTCAGCTTGGGAGCGAATCCGTTTTGGATTTCTGGTGTGGCCGGTTGTTTGCTGCACGTTTGGAAATTGTAAAACGTATGGAATCTGAAGGATGGAGTCCTATTGTGTATAGGAGTTCTACACCTACTTTGAGTAGGGGTTTTTGTGGTATAAATAGAGAGGGAGCGTGAGGCTTCCTGTATCACTTTAGAGAGCAATAGAGTTGAGTTTTGGTTTAGGGTTTCGAGTTTAGTCGAAATTTTTGTAAGGAGTGCTGTTGTTGCACTTTGTAAATACAGAGAGAAGTAATAAAGTTGTCATCCACTTTAAGAGTTCTTCGATTTGTGTTTCACCGGGTTTCGGCGGTCTAACCGGCAACTCACCGGTGGTCAGACCGGCAGCATTGCGGCGGTCAGACCAGCGGGAGCGAGGCGGTCAGACCGGCGGCGGCGACAGGTGCGGCAGGCGACTTTGGCGGTCAGACCGGAGATTCAACACCGGTCAGACCGGCGGCACCCATTCGGTCAGACCGGCAGATTAATCTCGGTCAGATCGACTTCCATCGATTTCGATGGTAACTTTTATTTCCACTAAAAGTTTTCGGTTAATGCACGCGACGCCGGCCAGGCCAGCAGCTAGGTAGGCGAGGCAACAGGTGCTGGTAGTACGAGAGAGCGGCAACCGTCATGGCAACGGGGAAGCGGCCGGATCCTTGCGTGCGTGCGCCGTGCGCGTGTGCGGGAGATGCGGTCATGCGAAAGTGGATAAGGTGGTGGTGGTTTTGGTGAACGGGGAGCGATGTGTGGTGGTCTGGCACTCTGGCGGATGAGCGCCAACCCCCGGTTTACCAATTGTTCCCGAGGCAAGAACCGGGGGGTTTTTCTTTGAGTAGGTTTTAAGTAGAAAAGACCGTGTTCAGGCATATGATTCTGGATAAAATCCGTAAATATATAACTAGTAATAGTAATAGTACACGTAGAAGGTACTCTCTCTGTTTTTACTAAAGGTCATTCTGATTTATTTCTAGTCAAATTTCTCTAAGTTTTAACAAGTTTATTCTGAATAAACACGCTAATTCGCGCGAAGCGCGTGGATTGGATTGTTAATCCACGCGCCTCAGAGTGCTCCCCTCCTTGTTTTTCATTTTCTCGGTTCCACTTTCCCGATTTTCATGTTCCATCTCCCTCCTCCTAGGTTCGCATGCCCAACCCCATCTCCTCATTCCCATCCCTTAATTTCTGAGCCACGTCTTGTAAAAGAATTACACCAGCCCTATCCACATCGTTCCCCCTCCCATTCATCTCTAGAATAAAATAACTAAATAATTTTACTCGTACACTCGTATAGTGATAGTAATCTATTTACTTGTTTTTAGTTTTTACCTAGACGATTGTATATCGATTAAAGAAACTTTTTACTCACAGTTGCACCATTGACCCAGACAGTAAAGTACACTTAATGGGCGGATCTAATGGTGGTCCAGGTGGTCCCCAGACAAAAAAAAATGGTGACTGACACCACCCCATATCAAAATTTAGAACTGAAAGGGTCGATGAGACCTATAGGGGGTGAATAGACTAATTCAAAAACTTAAGTAAATGCGGAAGCAGTAATTTTCGGAATTTTCGAAAATAGCAGAGTAAGCGCAAATCAAAGTAAATTCTAGATCTAGCTGCCTACAACAAGAATATGCTAGCACAAACAGCAACTAGACCTATAGCCGCACAATCAAGCAAAGCTAGAGGAGTGGGAGGAAGTAATATCACCAAGGGTGAAGCACACAAACTTGTTCCCGAAGTTCGAATCCTTCAGGGGATTCTACTCTCCGTTGAGGAGCTCACAAAGAGCCGGGTCTTTGCTAACCCTTTTCTCAAGAGGTTACACAAAGCACTTCTCCTTCCACTAATGGTATCTCTTCCCTTTCGGACATGAGATCCGACCTTCACAAACTTCTCCCGGCCAACCACACGTCTCCCCTTTCCCCTCTCCTTCTCTTCTGACTCCCTCTCCTTTCCTGCAATGCATCAGCGGTGGTGGTCTAGGTGGGGAGGGCCATCACCATTGCCGCCACCTTTGCGCGAGCGCTCTCTGCTACTAGGGGGCATGGCTGTCACGGTGGGGAGGAAGAGGAATGGACGAGGACATCACCACGTGCCACCACTCAGAGTACAAGCCAGTGTCGGATGCTGGTAGGGACATGGTATCCCCCTCCGACGCGCTCGTCCACCATCCCTTCTTCTTCGGCCACCGCGAGATCGCTACACTGTGCGCGCTTGCACCACCGTCACTGGCCTCTCGGAGCTCGCGGTTCAACCTCATCGCCGCCTTTCCCTTCGCCATTGCAGAGTCGCCGGCAATGTGTTCGCCTTCACCGTCGTAGAGTCACCGGCGGGGGAGCTGCGGCGACGCCCGTTCGCGCACATGCTCCGCCCTCGTGGTGGATACCAAGGCGTGCACCATGGAGGAGGGGCACCTCTAGCCGGGTAGAGGAACGGGGACGGCGAGGAGGATGTCGAGGTGCCGATGCGGCTGCCGGTGCTAACGATGGAGAGGCTGGCGGGGGAGGTGGCAAGAGGGGTTGTCGGGTGGCGTAATGACGTTGGGGAAGGAGGTAGAAGAAAAGAACAAAGGAGATATGGAGTACTAAAGAGGCGGACCCATTATTTTAGAAACTAGTTGTCGCGCCCAGAAATTCACTAGTAATTTCCGAACTAATTTGTGCATAAAACCCTCGTCCAGGAATCAGCCGAGGTATACAAACTGACAATTTAATATACAAATCCATCATAATAATAACGTAAATACTTACAAAAGAAAAGAAAACTGCAGCGGAATTACGGTCAAGCGAAGCTCCGGCTCCACTCCCACAAGCAGCTCAACTGGGGTATAAGCCAAACGTCTTCTCCTTCGTAACTTGTCTTCAACTGAGGTTTGATTGATTATTGCAAGGTGAGTACATGGAATACTCCGCAAGCCACACAGCAAATATGCAAGTGCACAAGGATACCAAAGAATGGCATAATATAGGGCTCATTTGCAAAAGAAGCATTTAGCAAACATTTGAGAATTGTAAAACTGTAAAGTAATCAATCATCAATATTAATCAACACTGAACAACATACCCATGCTGAACAACCATACCCGGCTATACAGATCTATCTCCAAACCTGGAATGTACCATTCCAAACCAGGAGCTAATCAAATTATTACCAGTTATAGCATCATTTATTATGGTGAGAAGTGTGAGACTAATCACGAAAGACATTGTTAGACCCGCCCATAACCGCGGGCACGGCTATTCGAATAGTTTTACTCTGGCCAGAGGTGTACCACTGTACCCACAAGACACAGCCCCACAACATGTCACCATGCGCCTCAATACCACCACGGTACCTCGGGAAGGAGCTATGACAGTACCCCTCGCACAACACAATCCACCACAGCGCACCGTTCCTGGATCATAACCACCCCCTTATAAACAAGGCATGGACTCCCCAGCAACCCCCGTGGGCTTATCTCCGCCACTTCTCAGTCTGGTGCCCCGCAATGAACTATGCTATACAAAAGGTAAAGCCGTTGCCCATGCTGGCTTGTGGTTGGCACGGTTAATGTTTCACAACCGAAACTCGTGAACCGGTCCTTAATTGTCATGAGCACGACCATCAAAACCATGTGCTCACAACCCACCATTATCAAGTTTTAGTTGGCATATTAATTAATTAACCAATCACGATTGACCATCGTGAGCTAATCATTAAATATCCATCATTAAGTAATAGTGAAACATTACTTATCCCAATCGTGTGCTAATGTTTCTAAGCATGGCTAAGCAATTATGTCTAACATCTAGCTGAACCAATATATAAAGCTCATCTAGTCAAATTATAATAACCCAAGGTAATCAAGAAATAGGATAATCAATGCAAATTGGCCATAACAAAGGAATAAGTTCACACAACCCGGTGACATTCGAAAATAAATGCACAGTTGAAATAAATAGAGACTTTAAATATAGGATCAACATGCTCAAAGGAATTGTGTTTGGGATCTGTGTGACTTGCCTTGCAATAATCGGTCTTCAATAAGTCTTCTGGAATACTTCCGACGCACACGCAAACCTTTGCAACGACGGAAACGACAAGCTAACACGCAAAACGAAGAAAAAGACTAATAAAAACCAAATAAACAATACATATAAAGTAAACAAACATGTAGATCATAATTTTAGATGAATTTAGAGACTTAAACGGCCTCATTCTAATTTCATATGAATTAGTTATGAATTTTACAAGATTTAATTCCTTTTGAACCTATTAAAGAAAAGACTATTCCAAATTAATTAAACCATTTACAAATGATTTATAACTGAGAGAAAAGATTAAAACAACCTCCAGAAAAGATTAGATTATATTTGGTAGATGACATATATTAAAAAGAAATAATATAACATTGGAAAGAGAGGAAAGGATTTATATGGCTGAGATTAATCTTGATCGAGTCGACCAAGATAGGATGGCTTAGATTGATCTGGCAAGCGAGCCTCACGAGATACCGACTCAACAAGTCAATTCTATGTGACACGGGATCACCCAAATGATCAACCGAAACCGGCGAACAGAACCAGCGGCTCTGAACGGCTCTAAACTAAAGGACGACTCCACACGGACTAACGAAGCACGGGGACACCTCGTTCGAACGAACGAGCGAACGACTCAACAACGACTGCGGCTAAACCGGTGGACTAGAAACGATTCATGGTAAAGCCCCGGTACGACAAACGATAGGCCGGTAGGAATTTAGGGATGCACCTACGGCTAGACAACTTGATTACCGAGCAACGGCTAAAGCGGCGGCTAGGTTAAAGCGGCACATAGCTACGACACGGCGGCACTAGGGCGACTTGGCTCGGCTAGGCGGCGACGGCTCGGCAGAGGCACGCGGCTAGGGTTAGGGCGACGGCACAGCGACGACTACACACAACGACGGCAAACGGTCGCTACGATAGCTGGACGGCAGCGACTTGGCACGCACAAGCAGCTGCAGCACGGCTGTAGTAGGGAGCGGCACAGCGACGGCTAGGAGGCTAGCGCAGCGGCTACGCTAGGGCAGCAGCTAAGCGTGGCATGGCGGCGGCTACTCGACGACACAAATGAAAGATTAAAAACTAAATCGAGGTAACATGGTTGGAAGTCTCACCAAACCAAAGCGATCGGAGAGAGAGAGATGACGACGGTGACCCGGCGGCAACACATGGAGACGACGGTGACGCTAGATAGACAACGGGTTAGGTTAGATTGGATTAAGGCTCTAGGGAAAAACCTCACCGGTGAACGGCATGGGAGCGATGGTTGCTGGCAAACCACGGCACAATAATGCAAACGGAGGGCACCGGGAGGAAGAGGAGGCAATGGCGATGCTTACCAACACTTACGCAGCGATGAACGGCGAAGGAGATGGCCGGCGACGAGATCGGGACAACGGCGAGGTATGGGTCAACAACAGCAACGGCTTTCCGGCGATGAGCGGCGGCAACAGAAGGGTGTACGGGCTTCGGCTTGGCGCTGCGATGCCAACGACGGCCTCGGGGTGAACCGGCGACGACCGCAACAGCGAGGAGGCTCGGCCGGAGATCAAACCGAGGCAGCAAACTCGGCCTTCACGGTGACAACGACTTCCAGCGAGACTTGGCGGAGGGGAACCGGTGGACGGGGTAGAGCTCGACCTTGCGGAGCCGATGGAGGTGGCGGTGCAGGAGGGCGACGGCCGAGGCGACAGCTAGGGGTGGCTGGAGTGGCTACCGGCGACGGAGAGAGAAGGTGCTCGCGGGGAGAAGGTTTCGGGCGGCAACAGAAGATCGGACTTGAGGGGATAGGTAGAGGACGACTAGGGGGTCCATTATATAGGCACGGGAGCTCAGGATCAAGCCCACATCGACGGGAAAAACTCGGGAAAGTTTAGGATCTTCGCAGGAAAAAGGAAAGATTGAACCGAGAAATTGGAAAGGATTTCCATAGAAACTGTTTACACCCAAATTTGGCACCTAGGATTAAAATAGGAAAGATTGCCAAAATTTGGAAGTCTACCGGTTTCCTTTGAGTGGGCCGGTCTGACCGCCGTATGTTGGGCGGTCAGACCGCCGGTTGAGGGCCGGTCGGACCGGCGGTGTGTGGCCGGTCTGACCGGCAGGTCCGAGTCCGACTGTGTTTCATCGGGTTTCGAGGTTTCCTTGATCGGGAAGGCATGTTTCGGGTTTCCTTTAGTTTCTACCCCGAGTTGGACGTGGAGGAGGGCCTGTAGAGGGCAATACCAACCCCTATATAAGGGACATGGCCGGTTCTATTGTAAAAAAACAATCTACAATCAATCAATCGAATCGTTTTTTATATTGCTTTTAGTTTTCCCTTAGTTTGTCCATCTTTGTCGGTTTGCACCGTAAACCGTCCGCCGCCGCTGCGAGAGTGCGACATCTCTTTGTAGGTTTGTCCTGAAAAACCTTCCGTTTTGCCCACGAGACGGGTAGTTATCTTAAATCGGCTCCGCTAGCCGGTTTATTTGTCAAAACCCATCTAGGTTTAGCTCTTTGCTAGGTCGAGGTGGTTGGCGACTCGAGGATCACCGCAAGGCATAAGGTGCTGCGATCGTTGTTGTCAACTTGTCACAAAAAGTTGCTAACACATGGAATAAGGCATAAGGCATAAGGCATAATGTGCCGTTTCCTCGTAATTATAGAGTTCCCGAATTTACCAAATTTAGTGGTGAAGATGGTAGGACCACATGGAAGCATGTAGATCAATTTTTAGCGCAATGTGATGAGGCTAATAGTGATGAAGATGGTAGGACCACATGCGCTTGTTTTCTTTATCTTTGTCCGGTACCGCTTTTACATGGTTTACTTCTTTACCGGCAAATTCTATTCATACTTGGGCTCAATTAGAAGAAAGATTTCATGATTATTTCTATAGTGGAGAAACTGAGCTTAGGTTTTGTGATTTAACATCGGTTAAGCAAAAATATAATGAGCCTGTCATTGATTATATTAAGAGATTTAGGGATGTTAGAAACCGATGTTATAGCTTGAATATAACTGATAGAGATTTGGCTGGTCTTGCTTTTAATGGTTTAGTTGCTCCTCTTAGAGAAAGACTAGATGGCCAACAATTTCTTGATGTTAGTCAACTTATGCAAAGGGCTCTGGCTCAGGAAAGCCGGGTTAAGGATAATAAAAAAATTGTTAGACCATATGAGAAAAAGCCTAATGTTAATGTGATTTATTACCCTGAGGCTAGTGATAGTGAAGATGAGGGTGGTCATGATATGTATGTTGCTGAATGGTCTTGGACTAACAAAAACAAGCCTTTTGTTTGTTCTAACCTAATGGCGACTCCTTGCAAAGATCGGCAAAGTGAGGTTAAATATAGTTTTGATGTGGCCAAGTGTGATAAGATTTTTGATTATCTTTTACAAGAAAAACAAATTAGATTACCTAAAGGCCATATCATACCATCTCAAGAAGAATTGAAAAAGGCTGAAGAGCAAAGGGATAAAAGGTTCAATGAGTTGCGACCACCACCGGTATGGAGGCGTAAAACCATAGAGAAGGAAGAACCGGTTGTTGTAGAGAAGAAGGAAGAACAATCGGTTGCTAAAGATGAGTCATCTCCAAAAGAAGACATGGATATCAACATGGTATATATGTTGCCTATGGAGTTTTGTGCTATGGATGAAGCCGAGGTTGCTCAATTTTCACTAGGTCCTAAAGATGCGGTTTTTGAGAAGCCCGATGAATCGAACCGTCATATGAAGCCTCTCTATCTCAAAGGTCATATTGATGGAAAGCCGGTCTCTAGGATGCTTGTGGATGGAGGTGCCGCTGTGAATTTGATGCCATACTCGTTGTTCAAGAAGTTGGGGCATGGAGATGATGAGTTGAAGAAGACTAACATGATTCTCAATGGCTTCAATGGTGAACCAACGGAGGCGAAGGGTATCTTTTCGGCGGAGCTTACCGTGGTGAACAAGACATTACCAACTGCTTTCTTCATCGTCGATGTGCAAGGTAACTACAATGTTATTTTGGGTCGTTGTTAGATCCATGCCAATTGTTGTGTGCCTTCTACCTTGCATCAATGTTTAATTCAATGGGACGGCGATGATGTTGAAAATTTTCAAGCGGATACATTGGCCGAGGTTGCAATGGCCGATGCTACTTTTGAGTGGCGTCATAGGAATATTCAATGCTTATTGGGGAGGGATCTTTCTAGCTATGATTTTATTAGTATCTCCGATGGCAAATTTGTACCTATCTCTGTAAAGCTGGCTAGTGTAGCACGGTTAAGCCATATAAAATTGTATAATGAGTAAAGAGGCTAATTTAGAGTGGTTACAAAAGAGGGTGCAAGAATATCGGTCTACAAAGAACAATATTGGTGAAACTATTGAAGATTTTGATGAAGTGGAGAAGCTTGGACAAGGGTTTACATCGGCCGATCCATTGGAGGAAGTAGACATAGGTGATGGAACCAAACCAAGGCCGACTTTTGTAAACAAAAATATGAGAGCCGATTATAAGGTTAAGATAATCGAGCTACTTAAAGAGTATGTTGATTGCTTTGCATGGGAGTACCATGAGATGCCAGGTCTTAGCCGTGAGCTTGTTGAGCATCGGCTTCCAATTAAACTAGGTTTTAGGCCTCATAAACAACCACCTCGTTGTTTTAATCCTTTGCTATATGACCGAGTCAAAGAGGAGATTGATCGGTTGTTGAAGGCGGGGTTTACTAGGCCATGTCGTTATGCGGAGTGGGTTTCTAGTATAGTCCCGGTGGAGAAGAAGGGGAGTGGTAAGATTAGAGTTTGCATAGATTTTAGAGATTTAAATAAAGCCACTCCCAAAGATGAATATCCTATGCCTATAGCCGACATGATGATCAATGATGCTTCGGGTCATAAGGTGATTAGCTTTTTAGATGATAATGCCGGCCACAATCAAATTTTTATGGCAGAGGAGGATATGTACAAGACGGCTTTTAGATGCCCGGGATTTGTAGGTTTGTTTGAGTGGGTTGTCATGACTTTTGGGTTGAAGAACGCCGGTGCAACATATCAGAGGGCAATGAATTTGATGTTTCATGATTTGCTAGGTATTATCTTAGAGATCTATATCGATGATATTGTTGTCAAATCGGATGGTACGGAAGGACACATAGCCGATTTGATGTTAGCTTTTGAGAGGATGCGCCGGTATGGTTTGAAGATGAACCCACTTAAATGTGCTTTTGGTGTGTCGGCGGGGAAGTTCTTAGGATTCATGGTGCATGAGAGATGAGTTGAGATCGATCCTAAGAAGATAGAAAAGATTCGTGATTTCAATGCGCCGACATGCAAGAAGGAAGTTCAAAAGTTGCTAGGTAAGGTGAATTATTTGAGAAGATTTATTTCTAACCTAGCGGGTAAAATCGATGCTTTTGTTCCTATACTTCGCTTGAAAAAAGAAGCCGATTTTACTTGGGGGGCAAAACAACAAGAGGCGTTTGAGGAGTTGAAGAGGTATTTGTCTACTCCACCCGTTGTGCCAGCGCCTAAAGCCGGAAAACCTTTTCGGTTATATATTGCCTCCGAAGACAAAGTCATTGGTGCCGTTTTGACGCAAGAGGAAGATGGCAAGGAATATTTCATTACATATTTGAGCCGCCGTCTTTTGGATGCCGAAACGAGGTATGTCTTTATAGAGAGACTTTGTTTATACTTATACTATGCTTGTACCAAATTGAGGCATTACTTATCTAGTACATGCATAGTTGCTTGTCAAGCCGATTTTATTAAACACATGTTGCAAAGGCCAATTCTAAGTGGGAGAATTGGCAAGTGGGCATATGCTTTGATAGAATATGATTTGGCTTATGAACCATCGAAATCTATGAAAGGCCAAATTGTATGTGATTTTATAATGGACCATCATGTGGATATTGCTTATGAGGGAGAGATTTGTCTAGTTGAAGTTATACCTTGGAGGATTTATTTTGATGGTTCTTCTTGCAAAGAAGGTCAAGGCATAGGGGTAGTTTTGTTTTCACCTAATGGCATGTGTTATGAAGCATCGGTTCATTTGGAATATTATTGTACAAATAATCAAGCCGAATACAATGCTTTATTATTCGGCTTACAAGTCATGGAGATGGTTGGAGCTAAGTACGTGGAAGCTTTTGGTGATTCGGAATTGGTGGTGCAACAAGTCGCCGGAGTTTATAAATTCTTGGACGAATCACTAAATAGGTACCTCGATTCATGTTTGGATATTATTGCCAATTTTGATAATTTTGCTATTAGACATATTGCTAGGCATGATAATTCTAGAGCAAATGACTTGGCACAACAAGCATCTGGCTATAATGTGAAGAAAGGATTATTTCTAATATTAAAAGAGCCGGTGCTTGATTTTAGATCTTTGTGCGAAATTGGCAAAACTGGAGACCAGGGGCGGTCTAACCGGCATTGCACGGCCGGTCTAACCGATGACCAGGGGCGGTCTGACTGGCCACATGCCGTTGGTCTGACCGGCGACCCCGAGCGGTCTGACCGGCCCTGTATGGCCGGTCTGACCGGTTCTGGGCAGAGCGCCGGGGGGCACGTTTTAATCAATTTAGAGACCGAATTAATTGTGAATTCGGACATTTGTGCCCAGGAAACAGAAGAAGATTGGAGGATTCCTTTGGTTCGATATTTGAAAGATCCCACACTTAAGGTTGATCGGAAAATTCAGCGGCAAGCATTCAAATACACATTGCTTGATGAAGATTTATATCGCCGAAATATAGATGGTGTCTTGTTGAAGTGCTTAGATGAAGATCAATCTAAAGTGGCTATGGGAGAGGTACATGAAGGAATTTGTGGAACTCATCAATCGGCCCACAAGATGAATTGGTTGCTTAGGAGAGCGGGATTCTATTGGCCGAGGATGATTGATGATTGCTTCAAATATTATAGAGGATGTGAAGCTTGTCAACGGTTCGGCAATGTTCAATTGGCGCCCGCCACCGTGTTGAATCCTATAATCAAACCATGGCCGTTCCGAGGTTGGGCTTTAGATTTCATTGGTCAAATTTATCCTTCGTCATCAAAGGGGCATAGGTTCGTGCTAGTTGCTACGGATTACTTCACCAAGTGGGCCGAAGTTGTGCCGTTGAAGAATATGACTCATACGGAGGTAATTGACTTTATTTTGAATCATATTATCCATAGATTCGGTATTCCACAAACGTTAACTACAGATCGAGGTGCTTCTTTTATATCTAAGGAAGTGAGGAATTTTGCCGAATCTTATGGTATTAAATTGTTGAGTTCTTCTCCTTACTACGCTCAGGCTAATGGACATGCCGAGTCGAGTAATAAGACATTGTTGAAACTAGTAAAAAAGAAGATTGAGGAACACCCAAAGAGGTGGCATGAAGTGCTTTCCGAAGCATTGTGGGCGCATAGAATATCTAAACATGGTGCCACTAAAGTCACTCCTTTTGAGTTGGTTTATGGTCAAGAAGCCGTTTTACCGGTTGAAGTAAATCTTGGTCCTCTTCGTTATATCAAGCAAATGATTTGTCAAGTGAAGATTACAAGACGTTGATGGGAGACAACCTTGATGAAGTCATTGACAAGCGCTTGAAGGCTTTGGAGGAGATAGAGAAAGACAAGGGTGGCCAAGGCGTACAACAAAAGGGTGAAAGCAAAGTTGTTTCAAGTTGGAGACTTGGTTTGAAAGACAATTTTGCCTTTGGGTACTCGATCCAGGGAGTTCGGTAAGTGGTTCCCTAGCTGGGAGGGTCCTTATCGAGTATGTGGCATTGTTCGATGAAACGCACATTTTTTGGAGACACTTCAAGGGGAGCGTTTTCAGCGAGCAATCAACGGAAAATACTTGAAGAAATACTTCCCGAGTGTTTGGCAAGACGCTTAGGAGGTACTATGGCCGGTAATTGGATTATCGTACTAAGACCAAAACATGTTCTATGCTTTTAGATTCATGTTGTTCATCAAAAAGGCAGGGGGGGCATGTGTTTACAACCAAATTTGGCACCTAGGATTAAAATAGGAAAGATTGCCAAAATTTGGAAGTCTTCCGGTTTCCTTCGAGTGGGCCGGTCTGAGCGCTATGTGTTGGGCAGTCAGACCGCCGGTTGAGGGCCGGTCGGACCGGCGGTGTGTGGCCGGTCTGACCGACAGGTCTGAGTCTGACTATGTTTCGTCGGGTTTCGAGGTTTCCTTGCTCGGGAAGGCATGTTTCGAGTTTCCTTTAGTTTCTACCCCGAGTTGGACGTGGAGGAGGGCCTGTAGAGGGCAAGACCGACCCCTATATAAGGGACATGGCCGGTTCTATTGTAAGAAAACAATCTACAATCAATCAATCGAATCGTTTTTCATATTGCTTTTAGTTTTCCCTTAGTTTGTCCATATTTGTCGGTTTGCGCCGTAAGCCGTCCGCCGCCGCTGCGAGAGTGCGACATCTCTTCGTAGATTTGTCCTGAAAACCTTCCGTTTTGCCCACGAGATGAGTAGTTATCTTAAATCGGCTCCGCTAGCCGGTTTATTTGTCAAAACCCATTTAGATTTAGCTCTTTGCTATATCGAGGTGGTTGGTGACTCTAGGATCACCGCAAGGCATAAGGTGCTGCGATCGTTGTTGTCAACTTGTCACAAAAAGTTGCTAACAGAAACTTTTGGGGATTTCTTGGGGATATTGTAGAGGATTCCATTCCCGCAACTAATTTGGAAAGAGGAGCAACGAGAAGGTTGGATTTTGGAAGGGGATCGGCGGCATCGGGCTCTGCTACAGCGTGCACAGGCTGGAGACGGCTGGAGCTTGGAGCAGTAGTACTGTAGCGAGGGGGAGGCAAAACAGACATTTCTGCGGGCTGAGAGGAAGGGATAGAATGGGCTGAATTCGGCCCAAGACTAGGAAGGAAGATTTTGTTGCTTTTCCAAATAAATTAACCAATGAGATGATCTTTCAATTGTTAAAAATACTTCCAATGCTCAAATAATTCCAAGAAAAATCTTGAACATACTTGGACACTCTAAGTATTTAAAAATATTAAAACCAGACCATTAAATGATTAATTTTAATATGTGAATAATTATTGAAATGTTCTTTGTATTATTAAAATTAGGAATTGAGCTCCGAAAAATCCGAGAAAATTTCAGAGAGTATAATTAATCATGGAGAATTTAATAAAAATTAAATCCATACATGCTTTATATTTAGGAAATTTTATTTCCCACATTTAACTTCACTTATAAATTAGTGCACATTTAATATAATTTCTATTAATAATTTATTGAATAATTTATAAATCCTGAAACGAAAATTCAGGCTGTGATACTAGTTGGCACCCCGCGCCTTGCCGCGGGATTTGCTAGTTTTATCATCAAATAAAATTAATATTTTAAATGATTAGATGCAACTCTGTATATATACAAAATAAATGGTAATCTGGCTTCATAGATAGCCTCTGCTATTAAAATACAATTAATGTTTTATTTTTTATAAATATAATTGTGTATTGTTATGATATACGAAAGTTATTTTCATGCACAATTTGGATATCTGTTAACGACGAAATTTGGTAAGCCCAAAGTCATCATTAACTTAGAGTTAGAGTCAGTATCGGTTTCAGAGTTGTGGAATCAGCCGATAGGAGTCGTCAAATCGCCAGCACCCGTGTTTTCGATGGAGTCGGATCAACTAAAGGAAATTTATCCAGAAGAGTCCGACTTCAAGAAGGATGTGGCATGGTAGTTTAACTATTAATTAGGAATAGTTTGTTAGTTTTCTTTTATCTTTAGGAAAGTGTGTTTAGTGTTCGATAAGGAGTTTATGTTTTCCTTTTATCTTTAGGAAAGTTTCTTTCTTGTCCGACAAGGACTTGTATCAACCAATGGGTATAAATATGTACACCCGGGGTCTATGTAATCATCTCCACGATCAATACAATTCGGCGCATCGCCACCTTTTACCTTTTCTACTTTATTTTATCGTCCGGCGGGACTTGGCACCTGACGCGGGGCTGCATCGGTGTTCGATCTCCGGCTAAGGGGTAAGTCCAATGATCCGCCGGCCCAGGCAATTGTATCGTTTACGTTGGTGTCGTTCAAGGCTGCATCAGTACATTCGACCTATTGGATTACTCTGGTTTGGATGGTATATTTGCCTACCTATTTATCATATGTCTCTGTTAATCTAGTCTTAACATATCAATTTAGCTCTATCGGCTGCTTCTCGTTTTAGGGTTTCTGCTGGTATCGGCTAAATCGCGTTGCTAGATTAGATTAGCTTAGACATCTACCACCCTGAAAACTCAGTCAACGGCTTGATTGTCTAGATATTATGTTTCTTTTCATACTTATTTCTACATCAGTTAAGTCTGATCCACTAAGTCATGCTTAGAACCATAATCTCTAGCCTGCTTCTTGATTGACAATAAGGGTTTCATCGGGGTTTCAACCGAGGAGTTATCTGGACGTTGCATCGGCTTACAAGGATTGCATACGAATTGGATTTAGCCGATTGCGACAAAGGTTTCATTGATTTATCTAATCGTTTGGATTTGATGACATCGGACCTGCAGCCGATGTATGCTTTAACCTTCGGATCAATGCTTATTCTATCATATTGTTAGCCGATTGGTTTATACTGGATTATATTGCTATATTATATTATCAGCCGATTGCCTTCATATCATTATATACATTGGACATATAGCCGATAGCTCAAAACCCTATTGCTATTGGCTGGCATTGGCATCGGCTAGAACTACAACATCGGCTTGTCAGCCGATCGGCTGTTTGATCTACTGTTTACATATCTTGTCAGTTGTAGGATCAAACTGACTGGCACGCCCGCATCTCACCAACCTTTGGACCTGCACTGGAGCTAAGCAGATCTCCCAGACCAGTGTGTGTTTTTGGCATCAACAATATCATCAAATTAGGGTAGTTTGCACCTCTTTGCTTTTATCTCAAGCTTGTTTTATAAATAGGTTTGAGCTAATGATTCCTAATTACTCTATCTTATCCAATTGTTCATAACAAAACAAAACTAACATCTTATACAATAATTTGAGTTATATTAAAAAAAGAGATAAGTTTGTATTATCTTGGTGGACTTGGGAGGAGAAAACATCGTATTATGTGTAGAATGGATAACAATGCCACGCGTGATTATGAGCTACAGGGAGGTGATTGGATGAGTAATCAATTATTAAATTAGATAGATGAGTAGCTTCTTCATCCAACGGCTGATAGCTATGTACTAATGTGATCCGATGGCTTAGAATTATTGATGATGTGGCTTCTTGCATACCTTGCTTTATAGGAGTAAATGACCCTTAGTGGGTACCAACTATATATGAAGATAGGATATATTTTTGCAATCGGGAAATGCCTAAATAAGTGCTCAGGGGTGTAATTTATCCATATTAAAGAGTTGAGGGTTTAAAATGTCTGGTTTTCTAGTTTAGGGGTAATTTGGTCGACCGCGATAGTACGGGGTAATTCGTACTATTCTAAAAAAGAAATATGCCGGTACTGGCGCACGCGGTTGGAAAGCGAAGAGTCGCGGGGACGCGGGCACGATCTCTCCTCTCATCTGCTCGTTTTTCGCGCGGCATGCACATCTTCACGACTCCCGACTACTCTGCGTCAACTCGACTCAGAGCACGTCTAATAATATAGCCAACTGATGGCTTTAAAAGTATCACATCAGCATTTAATTAACTAATTACTGTGGTATGTACTCCATCCGTCCCAAAATATAAGCATTTTTGGACTCCAACATGGTCTACGAGATGTAACTTTGACCAACAATATCTATAAAAATAAGATGTTTCAAATAAAAAGAGTTAAATATATAAGATTTTTAGCATAGTGATATCAATTTGACATGATTGATCTTTTTATTTTTTTTTCTATTAATAGTCAAAGTTGAAAATGTTGACTTATCACTATGCTAAAAATGCTTATATTTTAGGACGGAGGGAGTATACAATAAGAGTAGGTACAATAGCAGACTATTAGCCAGCTATAAACATATTTTTATGAGATAAAAGATGAGAGAAGAGCAGTGAGCTACAGATATGTAGCCAGCTGCAACACGGACTCCGAGACACAGTATGTGTATGACAAGTGGGACCATATATTAATAGTATAGTAAGTATTTATTATATGAATTGGCTATAGATGAATTGGAGCTAGTAGTGGGCTATACTATTAAACTTGCTCTAAAAGAGCTATTAGTATGTTCATGGTTAATTTTTTAATCTAAAATTTATCCTCTTGAAGCTTTCGTGTCCACTCATTTTTCTCGAGAAGCGAGCAGCCACGGGAGCTCAATAGAAACTGGTCATGCGCTGCTAGTGTTGCATTGGAGCCTATGTGGAGCTCAGCAGAAACTGGTCAGAGCAGGTTAAAAAACAGGCTATAAGGCAGCTATAAATATATTTTACAGAGATAAAGGAAGAGAGAGAAAAGCAGTGGACTATAGATCTGCAGCCAGCTGCAGCACGGACTCTAAGACGTAATCTGTGTATAACAGGTGGGACCAGATATTAATAGAATAGTAAGTAACTATTATATAAATTGGCTATTACATTGGCTATAAATAATTTGGAGCTAGTAGTTGGCTATGCTATTATTAAACTTGCTCTCATGCGCTTAACCCAGTATAGCCAGCAAAAATCACCTATCGTACCTGATCTCACAGCCACATGGACACAGGCAAAGGCAGGCACGACGCGCGGCCTCTCCCCACGCTACGCCTTCCTTTTTTATTTTTTTTGGCTTTTTTTCCGGGTTTTTTCTGATTTATGTTTTCTAATCTTTAGCCCACATATTTTTTCAAAATGTTTTGAGTTGAAAGTTTTTAAATCTCGAGTTAAAAATTTTTAAATCTGATTCGAAAGTTTTCAAATCTTGAGCTGAAAGTTTTCAAATCTAAGTCGAAAGTTTTCAAATCTCGAGTTGAAAGTTTTCAAAAGTGGGTTGAAAGTTTTCAAATCTCGAGTTGAATGTTTCCAAATCTCGAGTTGAAAGTTTTTCAAATCTCAAGTTGAAAAGTTTTCATATCTCGGTTGAAAATTTTTCAAATTTGAGATGAAAAGTTGAAAGTTTTCAAAATTTGACTTGAAAAATTCAAATTTGAAGTTGAAAGTTTTGAAAATTTGACTTCAAATATAGATTTCTTTTTAATTTGTTAGTTAAAAAAATCTCACGAAAAAAATCCTAACTACTACCATCATTATCTCAAACTGTAATTATCTAATAGAAACTAAGACTAATAGAATTAATGTAACTACCCTAAAACCAGCGCCAGGTAGGGATCTCCGGCACGACTCGCCGTCGTCGCCGACTCCGTCTCCACATCCGCAAGCACCTAAAACGGAAAACGCTGCACACCGCCGCCGAGACAGCAATCTGCCAAGCGGTGCTGCCGTGCTGTAGCGCCGCCGAGCGCCATCGCCAGGACCGCTGATATCGCCAGCGCGACCGCGCGCCTGGCTGTCGAGCAACTGCTGATCGCCGCCGGCCGTGCCCCGCGGCCCACCGGCCGTCCGCAGTCAGCTGCTCTCCGTCACCGCTTAATTTTTTAGGTCTTCTAATTTATCAATTTTCAGCTCTAAATTTTAACTCTAGTATAATGTGCATTGTGGTATTAAATTGTACACGGTGCGGTACTCGAGCTACGGCGGACCAGCCGGTTACAGTAATTTACTGGTCTAGGAAGAAGACTTGCGTTTCCATGTTTCTTTAGGCATTGCGTGTGTCAGCTCAGCGTCACTGTCGATTTGTCCAGTTAATTAAACGCATGTTGCTGCGAGAAAGAAAGGTGCCGCTAATCATCAGTAACTAGAAATAAACGCGTCTATTGACGTGCTAGCTAATTTTACTCCGGGTATACTGGTTTTATTTGGCACAACTCTAATTTGAGATTTTTTTTAAACAGGTATTTCTAACTTAATGAATCCATGAATATGGATCTACGATTACCTCAATAACATTTTGATGTATCGTTTTGTTTCCAATTGTGGATGAAATATAAAATTTTAAACTACTATAGTTTAACATACAACAAATTTAGCGTGGGTTTAAGATCTGGAGCCGTGAGCCAAAACTATCAATGTTGTCCAATTGGCAATCCAAATATATAGTGTTTTTGTGTGGCCCAATGCCAATTATTTTCTAAATCACCTATATTTCTTTTGTCTCGCTGAAAATTGATAAATTTTTTTTTCTGAGACAACTACATATTTGTTACCACTTCCTTGATTACTCGCATAGCAAAGGGACTAGGGGTTATTACCAATGACCAAATTGCTTATATTTCAACCGCTTGTCCTTGTGTTGATGAGAGTTATCTAGTGCAAGGGCATATTCTTAAACATGGAGTAGATAGATCTTTGATATACCTTTTCCCCGGTTCTCCAAATGAAATCCCGTTGCCTAACGCGGGATAACATTTGTACAACTTTCATGAACTAATCTTTCCCCTACAGACCATAGAAGAATCTCGTGTAGGTGGAACATACAGGGAGACACGTAACTGTTAGTGATATGCCCTAGAGGCAATCATAGAGATGATTGTATCACATACTATGTTTACATATTGATCCGACACTGTTCCTTGAAATAGATAACTCCTTATTGGTTAATGAATATGTGATTCTTTCATGAGACTCTTTATGTTGTTTGTTACTATTTCTAAAGGATCCCTGATCAAATATCATATGTGGAACAAATATGTTTATATGATCAGCACATGTATTAATTGATGATCATGTCTCATGGATCATGGTATAGAGATACCAAATTAATAATGTGGATACATGTTGGTGAACATGTTGTTGGATAGACCCAACATGAGACACTGCAAGAGCCATATGTGTTGTGTCATCAGTGATCTCATTGAGTGTTGGTGTTGAATCCTTAGACCTGAGATTATGATGGTTCTCAACATGTGTAGTAGCTTACTTAGGGACTGCTAAACACTACTCCGTAATTGGGTAGTTATAAAAGTAGTTTTTGGGTATGCTATGAAACACGTAGTGGGATATGAATAATCAAGATGGGATTTGCCCCTCCTATGAAGAGATATCTCTGGGCCCCTCGATGTTGTAGATTATGGAAGTGCATGGCCATGCCAAAGGTGATTGAGGAGTCAATCACAAGTTATATAATCTATCAACAGGTTCGAGTGAATGATTGAGCTATTAGAGGATGGCACATATCTAGCCTTGAGCTTAATCGATATCGTGAGGCAAAGGGGTTCATGCAAGTATACACTAGAGGTTCAGCCGATATGATCTTTATGTATGCCCGGTGGGTCAATACGTTCTGCTAGGGGCCGCTGTTGACGCATGGACCGAAAAGGAGTTTTCGGGTTATAGCCGAGTATATATGAACCTACAAGGTCGCACGCTTAATGGGCCGGAATAAGGGGATTAGATAAAGATCCAATATGAGCTTAATTCGGATAGGGATCCGAATAGGAGTCCTACGGGCCTTGGAGGCCCGAGTGATGGATCCTATATATTCGTGAGGGGTGTGACTGGCGGAGGCATTGCATCACGTGAGAAACCCTAGCAGTTACTTCCCTCCCCAAGCAAAACCCTAGTCGCACGCGGGTGCTAGCACATCTGCGCGTGGCGTTCCGTCCCTGTACGTGTGGATACCGGTAGTGGCGCCGCTAGTTTGCGGTGCTGATCGGCGTGGGAGTACGGCGAGGAGAACGCACGAGGAGGAGAAGGTCGAGCCGGTGCGATCGACTACTTCCTCTACATCGATGCGCGCTACTTCGCGAGAGTTACTTCGACTTCTCAGCGTCTTCTTCCGCTGCACAGCGCGTTGAGTGGTAATGATCTATGATCTAATACTTGCATGGTTCTCGGTTTACGCGATAGAAATTTTTAATTTATGCTATCGTAGCCTACGCGTATCCCAACAGCAACATGGCAAGGAATGAACGAGAAGGTTCAACATCCTCAACACCCGTACAGATGTATGAGGCTGGTTGGGAGCCAACTAGGGATGCGCCCAGATGGACCTAAGCTCCATGCCATAGCATTGGAGTCTCGAGCTGGGAAAGTGCCAGTGAGAGCCGATGGCGGGCGCCTGATGACATACAGTAGGGAGGCTGGAACAATCAGTCCCCTAGATCAAGTGGTATGCCTCCATCTCCCGGTGAATGGCGCTAAAGTTCCTCTCGTTGGGACTTGAGTGAAATCACTAGGAGAATGGATACTCTTGATATGCAGATGGGAGAGATCCAACACTACCTTGAGGAACACATAGCATGGACGCAAGAATGGCAACAGAGGGCTGATCCGATGTCCACTGGAACCGCACGCCAATGAGAAAAACGAGCCAATGAGATTGACTCGGTTTCGGCATAATTTGATTACGCCGTTAAGGTTTTCACATGGCGAATCGTAGATGAGATCTAGCGGGACCGCCGTGTGCGTTGCCCCTTAGATTTCGCTTGGGGTTTTTTATATCTATCTTACTTTATTGTTGTTGTATATTTGATATGACATGGTACGATAGATTCCCATAGAAAAATTAAGTGTAATTTATGCTCTTCCAATAATTGCACCTATTACGGTTGTGATCATAAGTGATGGGTTTGCCATAGCAAAGTGTCACTTTTTATCATGATAAAATAGGATAGATGTCAGACATCTATATGCGGAGACAAGGTTATCAAAACAGTTTTGGACCTTGGGGCATAGGTTGGGTTGGACATGGAGATGTCACCCCAACAGCACAAGAGTCACATATGATGTGATTAGCAAGGTGTTGCTTACCTATTTTGATAGTTGTCTAGCTGTGATGCCAAAGCTCACTAGACACTAATAAAATGAGGATCTTGACTCACTATGTTACTAGAGGGAATTTTGTTTCACAATACATAGTGGGAGTATCTTTTGTTAAATTGTTTAATGAAAGGTTAAATGTAAACATGGTGCTGATTTTACATATATTTGTATTGTAGATCATGGCAGCTCCTGCACCATCCAATTTTAACTTGCGGTCTATTCTTGAGAAAGAGAAGTTGACTGGAACAAACTTTATGAATTGATATCGCAACCTGAGAATTGTTCTTAGACAAGAGCACAAAGAGTTTGTGCTTACACAGCCTTTTCCAGCTGACTTGCCCAACAATGCTCTGGCTGCTCAACGTAGGGAGCATGAAAGGCGATGCAATGAATACCTTGATATAAGCTGTCTCATGCTTGCTACTATGTCCCCTGAGCTTCAAAGGCAATATGAGGCATTGGATGCTCATACGATAATCACGTTTTAACAACCAAATTTGGTAATATCAGCGTTGGGAGAGAAGATTAGATCGAAGCAAAGTCGGAAGCGGAGATCGAGTTTGAAAACAGAGCAGGAATCGGCTGGAATCCAAATCGGCTACGATAAGATCGGCTGGGTCTGAGTCGGGCTAGGTAAGCCCATGTAACCGATCCCGACAATATGACTTGTACGCGACATCGGGTTCAAGTTAATGTACTTCAAGATGATTGCCACGCATGGAAAGAGTCCTGGGAAGGCAATTGTATCTATTAATTAGGATATCTTATGTAAATTCCTTATAGATAAATGTAGGCAAAAGTCTGCCGCAAAGACTTATGGTAGCTTAGAGTTTGTTAGAGATAATAGTCGTGTCCGGTATGGGCATATCTTGTAATTCTCGGGTATAAATAGACCCCGAGCCCTATGTAATTAACAACACACACGTTCAATACAATTTCGGCGCATCGCCACCCTTTTGTTTTAGTTTTGTTTCGATGAGTTCTTGCTTTCGGGTTGAGCTACATCGGTTTCGATCTTCAACAAGAGGTAAAACTTGTTATGACGACCTGCGTTCCTAGGATTAGTGCTTCCATCTTTATGATACTCTAATCTCATTTATGTAATTCGTCAAGTTATCGTATATCTTACATAATCTCTAGCAATATTGCCACCTAATCTATTATCGGCTAACATCTGTATACAGAAAGCATCCGATTAGGTTAGATCTTGATGTTGATCTAGATTATATGAGATATCTACCATTCTATGAAACTTCTAGCGGCTTGATTGTCTAGATATCGTTCTTCTTTTCATACTTAATGCTGTATCAGTTGAGTTTGACCTATTAAGTCGTGCTTAGAATATCAATCTCTAGCCTGCCTTCTAGTTGCCGATTAGAATAGCATCGGAGTTGCAGCCGATCGTATCTGCTTTAACTATATTTGTTCTATATGCTTCATTGACATGTTAAATCTGCCCTTTATATCAAGATATTGCTGTGTCTGAGTATATTAAGCTCTTGTTCGATAAATTATTCTTGCTTTAATATCCTGATATAGAGTAGTATCGGAGTATTAGCCGATACATGCTAGATCTATCTGATCGGCTACGCTATAAACATATATAGTCCTGTTATTGATATATATTTTGATCTAAGTGATTTATACTGTCTCAGCATGATGACCAATCTATCCCAATCACTTGATTTTAAGTATACATCGATATAAAGAGTATATATCGTTAATATCTACAGCCGATCGAGTAGATTTAGTTCTTTACTTATTCATGACTGTCGATCGATACACAGATGACATCGGCTCAAAGATAAATGATATGTCATCGGCTTCTAGCCAATCGGCTATCATTTATAGATTTAACCACGGTTTCTTTGCTTCCATTTCTTGTTGATTACAGGATCAAATCAACTGGCACGCTAACACATCCGAAGGCGAGCTTTGGACCTGCACTGGAGTTAAGCAGATCTCCCAGGCCACGTGTTTTCTGTCAACACGCTTTTGGCACGCCCGGTGGGACCTATAAGAAGTCAGACGACAGTTCTTCCTCATGGCCGAAAAACAACCACCACCACCATCCAGCCCAGGCTCTGTTAAGGAAAAGATGTTGAAGTTAGGATTGACTGATGTCAATGAAGAAAACGTCATGCCAATCGACCCCGAGAAATTCACGCCCGAGAAGAAGAAAGAATTTGAAGCAATGTTGCAGCAAGCACGGGATCAGTTCTTAAACTCATTTATGCAGACCCGCAAGGAGACACTTGTTCAGAAATACAAAATAAAGGTGATTGCTGATGATCCTGGGACCAGCTCTCTTAGGGATGGAGATGGGAAACAAGCTCCAGGCGGCTCGGCTCAGCCGAGTACTAAAGGTGCTACCGACGGCTCCCCAAGCGATCAAGGCGACAATTCTCAAGGAGTTCATGGCGTTCAAGGTGATGGTGCTCAGGAGCCACAAGGAGGAAATCTTAACCAGAATAGTGAACTAGCACAAGATTTTTTCAATAACTTCCAAGATCGGGTTGATTACGCTGTGCATCATGCTTTGATCAATCAGTCCAGGGTATTAGTCAATACATTGTCCAACATGATGAAGACAATAGCCGATGGTTCGATAGCTGAGCATTAGGCTGCAGGCCCAGTTTACTTGCAAGGAGGTGTCTTCCCAAATTATCGATCTTTGATCACCGATGCTCAGCCATCTGTTCAAGCAGTTCCCTCTGTTGCACCCACGACTCAGCCGACGACGCCAGCGTCGACTCCTTTGCCTGCTACACTAGCTATGTCACCAGGACAGCCGGTGAACCCTCGGTTGTTAACAAGGGAACAACCACAACATGGCGGGCGGGCTACGAATCAGCTAACCTAAGACCAAGTTACTGCCATGTTTCTGCCACCTCCACTTATTGTTGATCCAGTACAGCAGCAGCCGATTCAGCAGGCACCCCCAATCCAGCCGGTTATACAACCAACCCAACAGCAGGTAGTACAACAGGCTCAGCAAACACCACCAAGGCAGCAGCCCCTGTAGCCGATCCAACAGACTCCGTTGAGGCAGCAGATCGTTCAGCCGATTCAGCATCCGGGGTCAGTAAATACATCGGCCGGGTTCGCAGTACCTGGTGGCCGATGTCTAAGATGATGGTCAATGGTGGGGCCGCGGTAAATTTGATGCCTTATGCTACGTTCAGGAAGTTGGGTAGGAACGCCGAGGATCTCATCAAGACAAATATGGTGCTCAAAGACTTTGGTGGTAATCCATCGGAAACCAAAGGTGTTCTAAATGTGGAGCTGACAGTCGGCAGTAAGACTATTCCTACCACGTTTTTTGTCATCGATGGGAAGGGTTCGTACAGCTTGTTGCTTGGAAGGGATTGGATTCACGCCAATTGTTGCATTCCTTCGACTATGCATCAATGCTTGATTCAATGCCAAGGCGACAAGATAGAGATCGTGCCAGCTGACAGGTCAGTTAATGTTGCCAGTGCCGATTTAGCCCTTTGGGAGATGGATGGCCTTGATTGTTTATCTGGAAAAGTCTAGGATGGAGATTTTCTAAAAGTATCTGATTCTGATATACAGCCAATCGAAGATGGAGAAACCAAGCTGTTACTTTGAGGGCGTCGTGGAGGGTTCAAATGTCTACGCCAAGGATACGGTAGATGATCTCGATGACAAGCAAGGTCAAGGTTTCATGTCGGCCGATGAGTTGGAAGAAATAGACATAGGTCCAGGTGATCGGCAAAGGCCGACATTTATTAGCAAGAATTTGTCTCCAGAGTTTAGAACCAAGCTGATAGAGCTCTTAAAAGAGTTCAGAGATTGCTTCGCTTAGGAGTATTATGAGATGCCTGGACTCAGCCGATCGATTGTTGAACATCGGCTACCTATCAAGCCAGGGGTTAGACCATGCTAGCAACCTCCGAGGAGATGTAAAGCCGATATGCTTGAACCTGTTAAAGCTGAGATCAAACAGTTGTATGATGCCGGTTTTATTCGTCCCTGCCGATATGCTGAATGGGTTCTAGCATAGTTCCAGTTATTAAAAAGAATGGCAAGGTCAGGGTGTGCATTGATTTTCGAGATCTGAATAAAGCTATACCAAAGGACGAATATCCAATGCTAGTGACCGATCAGCTGGTTGATGCTGTGTCAGGGAACAAAATTTTTAGTTTTATGGATGGGAACGCAGGATATAATCAGATCTTTATGGCTGAGGAAGATATCCATAAGACGGCTTTTAGATGCCCTGGTGCAATCGGCTTATTTGAATGGGTCGTCATGACTTTTGGCTTGAAGAGTGCTGGAGCAACATATCAAAGGGCCATGAATTATATATATGATGATTTAATCGGCTGGCTGGTTGAAGTTTATATTGATGATGTGGTTGTCAAATCTAAAGAAGTGGAGGATCACATAGCCGATTTAAGGAAAGTTTTTGAGAGAACCAGGAAATATGGCTTGAAGATGAATCCAACAAAATGTGCTTTTGGTGTGTCGGCCGGCCAGTTTTTGGGATTTCTTGTTCATGAAAGGGGGATCGAGGTAACCCAAAGGAGCGTTAATGCGATCAAGAAGATTCAGCCTCCGGAAAATAAGACAGAGCTACAAGAGATGATCGGCAAGATAAATTTTGTTAGAAGGTTTATTTCTAATTTGTCTGGAAGGTTGGAACCTTTTACACCCTTATTGAGGTTGAAAGCCGATCAGCAATTTACTTGGGGGCAGAGCAGCAAAAGGCTATGGATAATATTAAAGAGTATCTCAGCTCTCCTCCTGTTTTGATTCCTCCACAGAAAGGAATACCGTTTAGGTTATATTTATCAGCTGGTGAGAAGTCAATCGGCTCGGTTTTGATTCAAGAAATTAAGATATAAGGTGTTAAAGTATACACTGTTGGATAATGAGCTTTATTATCGGACGATTGATGGAGTATTGCTTAAGTGCTTGTGTGCCGATCAGGCTAGGTTGCACTCGGCGAAGTTCATGAGGGAATCTGTGGTACTCATCAATCAGCTCATAAGATGAAGTGGTTGCTTCGGCGTGCAGGGTACTTTTGGCCGATAATGCTGGAGGATTATTTCAGATATTATAAGGGATGTCATGATTGTCAGAAGTTTGGAGCAATTCAGCAAGCGCCGGCGTCGGCTATGAATCCTATTATTAAGCTTTGGCCGTTCAGAGGTTGGGGAATTGATATGATCGGTATGATAAACCCACCATCGAGTAAAGGACATAAATTTATATTGGTGGCAACTGATTACTTCACCAAGTGGGTAGAGGCGATTCCTTTAAAGAAAGTTGATTCTAGGGATGCTATTCAATTTGTTCAAGAGCATATAATCTACCGATTTGGTCCTCCTCAAACTATTACTACCGATCAGGGTTCAATCTTCGTGTCCGATGAGTTTGTTCAGTTTGCTGATAGCGTGGGTATCAAATTGTTGAATTCTTCACCTTATTATGCACAAGCTAATGGGCAAGCCGAGGCGTCTAATAAAAGTTTGATAAAATTGATTAAGCGGAAAATTTCTGATTATCCTTGGCAATGGCATACTCGGTTGACCGAAGCGTTGTGGTCTTATAGGATGGCTTGTCATGGATCAATTCATGTTCCTCCTTACAAACTTGTTTATGGGCATGAGGCTGTTTTGCCATGGGAGGTTAGAATCGGCTCTCGACGGACGGAGTTACAAAACGATTTAACAGCCGATGAGTATTACAACCTTATGGCCGATGAGAGGGAGGATCTGGTTCAGTCGCGATTGCGAGCCCTTGCAAAGGTTACGTGTTCATGGTGTAATCGGTTGTGGTTTGCCGATGTACAATGGCCGATATTGTTATATCGCCCTTAGTTGTTTTATAATTTTATCAATGCTCTTGATATTGTAAAACTAGGGGGGCATATATATATCAAAATGCAGTGAAAAATTTCAAAGTCAAAATTTTTTGAGCAAACTTCAAAGTCATATTAATCGGCACAAAGGATTGTTAAGGCAGTAAAGTATCAAAACGTCTTAGCCGATTACAAAAGTTTCTAAGTCCTATTACACAAGGGTTATTGAGATAAGTATCGCTGGATAGCCGATATAGCCTTCTGCCTAATCTGTTCTACTTCCTCTATGGCTTGGGAATCTTGAGCATCGGTTCCAGGGATAACTTTCAGAGACTTGGTCAGATCAGCAACATGCTTGATAGCCGATTTGAGTCTTGATTTCTGTTCTTCAATAGACTTTGGGAGATCGGCTAACTTTTTGTGCTCCATATCCAGCTCGGCATTGCATTCTTCGAGTTGTGCTAAGAGGTCAATCTTGCGAGCCTTGAGCCGATCAATGTTAGACTTGATTGGGCCTTCAGAAAGTTAATCAAGCTTGGACTTCTCTTCATGCACAAATTGTCGATTAGCTTGGATAGTAGGTTCAATGTCCTTGCGCTCTCGCTGTTCGGCCAGTCTTAACTTGGCTTTCTCTAGTTTGAATTGATGTTGCTCAAGGTAAATGGCTAGGGTAAGGATATCGGCTAACTCATCTGGGATTAGAGCCTGAATCTCATGTAGCCGAGCTCTGATTGAGCCACAATCAACTACCAAGCTATCTAGTGATGATGCTTCTAGCTGATCCAAGATACTTCCTAGAGTTTTCTTCACATCATCAGATAAAGGGGCTAAAGCTTTGCTTGTGGTATCTTCTTCTCCTTCATCAAGGTAGTCTCCAATGTCGAAAGAGAAAAGATCGGCTAAGACCTGCAGCAATGATTTAGAAGCAGTTAGAGGTTAAACAGGCATAGCCGATCTGAATGCTTGTTGAGACAAAGAAAAACTTACTGGGATAGCAGGAGCAGCTGGTGGTTCTTTCTCCTCAACGTGATGACTCCCCACAGCTGAAGGAGTCTGGTCACTTGATGATTGCTGTACAGAGGAGAAGGAGGAGGGGGAGGCTGAAAACAAACAAGTGTCAGACAAAATCGGTTGAAAATTAACTAATGAGAGTTAAAACTATTTTACCGGTGGGGCTGGCTTAGATGTTGTTACAGCCGATTTCTTCTTCACCGCGGTCTTCTTTTTCTGCAATTATAAGACCTGGGAGTGACTAGCTATAAGACAAAATAGTTATGAAAGGAATTAAAGTAAGTTGCTTACTCTTGAAAAGTGGACTGGAGCTGAAGGAGTTGGAGGGGTTGGCTTGGGCGAAGCCGATGGTGTTTTTTCAGTATCGCTTACTTCGGCTGCAGCCTGATCAATTTCGTCTTCGATTATCTCTTCATCCAGCGCTTGTTCAATGGATGGGTCTAGGGTAGGCAGGTCATCGGCTGGTTTGGTTTTCTTTGTCTTCTTCTTCTTACTTGGGGTTGCGATGTTTACAGCTGACGACCTGGTTTTCCTCTTTTTACCGGCATCGGCTGGTTCTCTGATAAGCCCTTGAAGAAGAGCTGAGGTCTTGGGGGCATCATAGCCAATAACCGGAGGAGATAGCCCATCTCCGTTAGGGATTAAACCTGGAGCATATTGGATATCCTTACCACTGTTGCTTTGACGGGGAGGAGAGGATTCTGTTGTCTGCAAATCAAAAGGAGGATTAGTTGAGATTAATCGGCCAAACAGCTATTTAAATCTAGTGGAGTTAAAGACTTAATTGAGGGACAACATCTGGGAAGAGGTCTGTCATATACATTGAAGCTGGTTGGTGGAATAGATGCAGCTTCCATTCACCCCACCATCTGTCAAAGTTTATGCTTCTGAACATTGCTAGTTCTATGTTGTCAATACTACCCAGAGGGGGTCCTTGAAGGTTGAGTAGCCGATCCATCATCAAGGTCAATGAAATTTCTCCTCAGCATTGGATCTTGTCGGCAAAGAATAAGCCGATTGGGAGTTGGCCCATTCCAAGTTGTCTAGCTGAGCTCATTGGATGATAGAATTCATAAGAAGCTTGGATGTTTCTTCCTTGATGAATGCCAATGGGAAGGATGCATAGGCTGATTGCAGCTGAGAAAATTTCCCTGGATGATTGGTATACTTCATGGTTGATGTCTTCGAATCTGAAGTGCAATGGGTGTTCAAGTTCTATAGAATCTTCATAAAGAAACCAAACTCGAGCATCTTTTTGAAAGCCTTCATAGAAGCTGTAGAACCAATCTTTGAGCAGTTCAGCCGATAGTTTTGCCCCAGCATTAGTTGGCATAGAAGCGTATTCTCCGTATGATGTGCATCTCCGATGAGTACGCTCTTCTCCATCATCTCCTACAATCGGCTCTAGTCTTGGGAATTCAGCTTCTGATACGGATGGCCAATTGACAACCTTCATAACTATCAGGTTTAACCAGGTTTGTAGCAGCCACCAGGGTCCACCTGCTCCAACTACTGAGCCGACGGCTATCTTAGCCGATGCATTGTTCAACATTTGGTATAGATAGCCGAGGAGGATTTTGCCCAAGGGAAATTGTCTCTTTGTTTCTAGAGCTTTAGCTAGAAATTGCCAGTTGGTTGTGGGGCCGCAACTTGATCCACAGAAAAGAAATTTTTCTAGCCACATTAACAAAAAGGCCACATGTTCCCGAGGGGTGACCGAGCCCTGACCTATATATGCCGCTACATAGCCTGACCAACCTCCTATGCTTTTGGTCTTGAAGTCATATTGGTTCTTTGTGTTCAAGCTCATAGGGTTGGCCGATGAGGTGACATCCAGACCCGTAATCATGCTGATATCTATGAGAGTTGGGGTCATCGGCCCTTGATTGAACAAAAAGGCATTAATGGTGTTTGACCAAAAATAGGAAGCAGCTGCCATCAGGGGTTCATCTTTGGCAGAGTTTGCTATAATAAGGTCAAGTGCTTTGCCGATTCCAATTTCATCCCAGTAAACCCTCTTGCTGGCTGATACACGTTTGAACCATGTAGTCCAACTCTTTTCTGGACTTTCTCTAGAGACGGCCAGGACTTGAAAGTATTCTTCCAGTGACCTAGATCTGGATTGGTTAATCTAAAGGGGATCCTATTGGTTTCACCAATGATGAACTCGGTGGGGTCAGGATTGCCAATTGGGCCGAGAAAGTAGTGGTTTTCATGCGACAGGCTGGGAATCGCAACTAGGTTGGAGAGGTGCTACAAATCCAAAGCGATCCAGAGGAAGAGAGCAATTTGAGATGTGAGAAAGTTGATCTGCTGCTAAAGAAGGGGAGTTAGCCGATGAGAACTTACCTCGGCATATTCGGCTGATGGCGCACCAGATGGGCTGGCGGAAGACGACATTGCTACGGGCGGAAATCTCGTCGAAGGGGAAGTCGCCTGGAAATCGCCTTTGCGCCGGAGGAGTCGCCGGAGGAGAGAGAGAAGAGGTTTCGCTTGAGCAGTGAAAACGGAGGTCACGGTGTGAGATTTCTCGAGGGTAACGGTTAGTATTTAAAGCGCTAGAATAACGGTCAAAAGCGGCGGGGTGCGAAATCTACTCGGAGTCGGTACACGGCAAATCCGGAACATTATGAAATATCCCGGACTTGGGGGGGCATGTGTTAACAACCAAATTTGGTAATATCAGCGTTGGGAGAGAAGATTAGATCGAAGCAAAGTCGGAAGCGGAGATCGAGTTTGAAAATAGAGCAGGAATCGGCTGGAATCCAGATTGTCTACGATAAGATCGGCTGGGTCTGAGTCGGGCTCGATAAGCCGATGTAGCCAATCCCGACAATATGACTTGTACGCGACATCGGGTTCAAGTTAACGTACTTCAAGATGATTGCCATGCACGGATAGAGTCCTGGGAAGGCAATTGTATCATCATCCTCGGCCAATAGAATCCCGCTCTCCTAAGCAACCAATTCATCTTGTGGGCCGATTGATGAGTTCCACAAATTCCTTCATGTACCTCTCCCACAGCCACTTTAGATTGATCTTCATCTAAGCACTTCAACAAGACACCATCTATATTTCGGCGATATAAATCTTCATCAAGCAATGTGTATTTGAATGCTTGCCGCCGAATTTTCTGATCAACCTTAAGTGTGGGATCTTTCAAATATCGAACCAAAGGAATCCTCCAATTCTGTTTCCGAATTCACAATTAATTCGGTCTCTAAATTGATTAAAACGTGCCCCCCGGCGCTCTGCCCAGAACCGGTCAGACCGGCCATACAGGGCCGGTCAGACCGCTCGGGGTCGCCGGTCAGACCGACGGCATGTGGCCGGTCAGACCGCCCCTGGTCATCGGTTAGACCGGCCGTGCAATGCCGATTAGACCGCCCCTGGTCTCCAGTTTTGCCAATTTCGCACAAAGATCTAAAATCAAGCACCGGCTCTTTTAATATCAGAAATAATCCTTTCTTCACATTATAGCCAGATGCTTGTTGTGCCAAGTCATTTGCTCTAGAATTATCATGCCTAGCAATATGTCTAATAGCAAAATTATCAAAATTGGCAATAATATCCAAACATGAATCGAGGTACCTATTTAGTGATTCGTCCAAGAATTTATAAACTCCGGCGACTTGTTGCACCACCAATTCCGAATCACCAAAAGCTTCCACGTACTTAGCTCCAACCATTTCCATGACTTGTAAGCCGAATAATAAAGCATTGTATTCGGCTTGATTATTTGTACAATAATATTCCAAATGAACCGATGCTTCATAACACATGCCATTAGGTGAAAACAAAACTACCCCTATGCCTTGACCTTCTTTGCAAGAAGAACCATCAAAATAAATCCTCCAAGGTATAACTTCAACTAGACAAATCTCTCCCTCATAAGCAATATCCACATGATGGTCCATTATAAAATCACATACAATTTGGCCTTTCATAGATTTCAATGGTTCATAAGCCAAATCATATTCTATCAAAGCATATGCCCACTTACCAATTCTCCCACTTAGAATTGGCCTTTGCAACATGTGTTTAATAACATCGGCTTGACAAGCAACTATGCATGTACTAGATAAGTAATGCCTCAATTTGGTACAAGCATAGTATAAGTATAAACAAAGTCTCTCTATAAAGACATACCTCGTTTCGGCATCCAAAAGACGGCGGCTCAAATATGTAATGAGATATTCCTTGCCATCTTCCTCTTGCGTCAAAACGGCACCAATGACTTTGTCTTCGGAGGCAATATATAACCGAAAAGGTTTTCCGGCTTTAGGCGCTCGCACAACGGGTGGAGTAGACAAATACCTCTTCAACTCCTCAAACGCCTCTTGTTGTTTTGCCCGCCAAGTAAAATCGGCTTCTTTTTTCAAGCGAAGTATAGGAACAAAAGCATCGAGATCTCAACTCCTCTCTCATGCACCATGAATCCTAAGAACTTCCCCGCCGACACACCAAAAGCACATTTAAGTGGGTTCATCTTCAAACCATACCGGCGCATCCTCTCAAAAGCTAACATCAAATCGGCTCTGTGTCCTTCCATACCATCCGATTTGACAACAATATCATCGATATAGATCTCTAAGATAATACCTAGCAAATCATGAAAGATCAAATTCATTGCCCTCTGATATGTTGCACCGGCGTTCTTCAACCCAAAAGTCATGACAACCCACTCAAACAAACCTACAAATCCCGGGCACCTAAAAGCCGTCTTGTACATATCCTCCTCCGCCATAAAAATTTGATTGTAGCCGGCATTACCATCTAAAAAGCTAATCACCTTATGACCCGAAGCATCATTGATCATCATATCGGCTATAGGCATAGGATATTCATCTTTGGGAGTGGCTTTATTTAAATCTCTAAAATCTATGTAAACTCTAATCTTACCACTTGTCGGGACCTCAACTAGGATCCCTCTGTGTATAATGTGCTAGTCCCAGATCAACGCTAGCACACATAGGAACAAAAGATAATATCACAACCACATCACGATTATATTAATAAATAGGAAACAAATATAATTTTTACATTGGTCTTATGACCAAATTTTACAATTTCTTTGCCACGCAGGGCCAAACAGAGATAAACAGCGAAAAAAAGAAGCGAAAGGCACCAACAACACACCACAGGCAGTCAACTGGGGCACGCAACCTATTTGACATCCTCAGCAACAGAACTTCTAGAAACAATTGGCCTTCTCTGAAATTTGTAAGACAACAAGGGTGAGTACATAAAGTACTCGCAAGTGTACGGGAATATGCAATATATGATACAAAGCTTCAAAGGAAGGTTAGGGTTCATTTGCATAAAGGCATTTGAGAATTAAATACAATAAATAGATGTAAATTTAATTTAAACAACATTTGCAATCACGATATTTTTAACCAACCACCCAACCCAAAAAGGATATTGCGTCCACACAGGACCACACAGCTATATTCATTAATTTATCCTGCACACAGCTCTTTCCCAAAAGTAAAACTTTCACAAATCTACCCCTCATGTGAAATCACCGAGCATTCCATAACCGAGGACGCGGCTATTCGAATAGATTGATACTCTGCAGAGGTTGTACAACTTTACCCACAAGATACAATTCGGTGCCGCTAAACACCAAATAGTAACAAAGCGTTTCCTCTACCTCGCCCTAACACCGGCTTCCCCCATGGACGGTCCTCCTTTCACCACACAGGTGAAAGGTCCCATGGTACAATCCAAAAACCTATCATCTAGCCACCTGGGCCGCCAGTGCCAGAGCTAAGCAGTGTACTAAGCTAGGTCCTTCCCATAAGGATATGTGGTTGCACGGTAAGGCTCAGATCAATGGCGCACGAAGTGAAGTCCTTAACTGACCAGGGCGACTTGCCTAAACTAAGGACCTCAAGCACACAGCAAAAATGGAGCACACAGCTTAGGAGCACACAGCTCAATCGACCACACAGGTCAACGGTAAGCACGCACAAAGATGGCTTACCTCCTAGGTTCACACAGATCCACCATCGCCCTGGTCTAAAACATTTTCCACCAGATCATTACTATACAGTGCAACACATGCCACCAAGAAGATAGCACACAGCCACATAGTTTATATAAAAAAACAGTGATAAGTAGATCATTAGTCAAAATTATATTTTTCTTTGTAAAAGTGTGAGCAGGGCTAAGCAAATCAACAGCCCTGAGCCAATACCCCATGTTTGACTCTCATACAGTCTAGGTGACAAATAATCAAGGATAATCAACAATAATTCAAGGCATGGAATAATTAACAAGTAGGTCATAACTACCCACACGATAATTTATGAAACAAATCATGCATATAATTTAAAACAAGATAATTTTGCAAGTTAGGATCAACATGTTCAAGGGTACACTTGCCTTTACCCATGGGATCTTCGGACTGGACCTTCACCTGCAACAGCAACCTCCTCGGCAACGGCGTCTACACGATCGCAAAAAGGAGAAAATAAATAAAAAAAGAAAAGGCAGAAAAATAACAACAAATGAAATAACCAACTAAATCAGGAGGTAAAGCTCAATTTTAGAAGAATTTAGGAAAAAGAATGGGCCGAATCGGAGTTTGGATGGAAGAGATGTGACCTTCGGAAGATTGAATTATTCGGAAACCGTGAATAAAGAAAGAGAAATATTTATAAAATATTCTTTGAAGTTAAGGAAACAAAGGAATTATTTTTGGTGGACTGACGGGCGTGGTCCACCTGTCATTGGGATGATCAACGGTTAATTGGTTACAAGGATCAGAGTTGTGGACTGATTATATGGAGGCTGAGATTTATTTGTGAAAATCGATGACTTGGATTGGTATTGGGTTTTAGTGGACCGGCTTGTCCAGGACGTGTGTGACATGATGCCTCGCAGCGTGGACGTCAACGGCATGGTGATGGCAAAACTCCGGATTGAAGTGGGTGAAAGAAGCAAGAGCATACCGGGAGAAGATGATGGCAGGTTCATGAAAGAGAGCGGTGATGCTGATTAGTGAAGATATGATCGACAAAAGATTGAATTGGAAGAATGGAAAATAAGAAATATTTTCCGGCATTTGTGGATTTTATTAGAATCATTTTCGTGGCTAAAGGATGGGGTTCACTGATTGATGGGAGTGAGATAGCGAACATGCCATGCCAGACTCCGAGACAATGACAGAGGTGACGGTGTGACGTGGTTGCCGACCTAAGGCAGCGAGAGGACAGCAGCTGTGTTGGCCCTCTGGAGTGGACGATATGATGACGACGACATGGTCACTGGTAGTTCAGTAGCAATGGGAGCATAGAAACAATGCGACGGCATCTCAGCATGTGGAAATAAAAATTAAAGGGGCACCGGCGCTGGGATGAAGAAGAGACACCGGGTTCGTGGTATAGGATGACGACGTTGGACGTAGGATGGGAGGAATATTGTAGAGACAGCACTGGGGAAGTAGAGGGGCGAAAACGGAGGCGATGCTTATGCAACAACTATTGCTTGAGCTCGAGGTTGTTATGAACGCCAGGAACAAGCCACGAGAGAAGATAGAGCAGAGCAGGGTGTATGCACTGATTGTGCTCCTGCTGGCATGGACTACTCCGGTGAAGAAAACAGTGATGGCGGTGCAGTAATTTCGGAATGGAACCGTGATGACCACAACAGACATGTGGTAGGAACACCAGATCGTTTAACAGTGAGGCAGTGGCACCGGCAGACAATAGCAACTTGACGAGAGACTGTGCCGGAGACAGGTGAAGACGATGGAAGCGGAGGATAAGAGCAGCGGTGCTGCTAGGGCCTTGGAGATTACCGACCTCAGTGACATTCATAGGAACGTGATGGCGACAATGTGGTTCAGCTCGGGTTCCATTGCGACAGCGACCATCATGGTGCGCAAACAGATCGGTGATGACCGACGGCCGCCTTTACGATCACAAGAGAGAGATGGCAGCAATAATGGAAGATTGAATTAATAGAGGTTAGAAAGGAATATTCTCTCGTGTTTTCAGGTTGATTGGAATTATTTTGTGTACCAACTGGTATGGTTCATATGTCATCTAAAGAGAGAGATTAACAGTGGTGCACGCACATGCACGCTGTGGGCATGGTGGCCGAGGCAAAGCAGCAGTACGACATCTTTTGGACATGTGCGAATGAAAAGAAAAGAAGATAAGGGCTCTGTTAAATACATATAAAGGAGGAAGGTTGACAGGGGCTGCTTTCGTGATGGACGAAACAACATATAGCGCTATCACCGGGTGATAAAAATGGAAGGAAATAATGGAGGATGAACATCAAGAGCTCACCTGTAGACGTGGTCTCAACAAGATGAAGACATGGTAGCAGCGGCTTAGGTTCCAAGGATGGCGATGACTTCTTTGCTTGTAGGTGGCGTTAATGGTGACAGAAGTTGGTTTGGAAGGGGATGACGAAGGAGCAGCGTTGGTTCACTGATGATGGCCAGGGCCGGCCCTGACGGGGGTCGAGCAGTGCGGCTGCACTGGGACCCCAAACCCAGGGGCCCCTCCCAAGATGCCGAAGAGTAGGCCTACTCTGCTGCCGCGTATGATTATCAATCCTTCTAGCCCTAACGATTAGCGACGTGCTGATGCCGACGTTCTCAATTCCCTAGCCATCCGCGAGATTAGCAGATCAATCTTCTTCTCGTCCTTGGCAGGCGACGGCAAAGCAGGCGTCCACATGCGGACAGCCTCGCCGCCGGCTGCTCCCCGCGCGAAAACGGCAGCTGGCAGCCTCCTCTACAGTTCCGCTAGCTTCAACCGTTACAGCAGTTCTGCACTTCTACACGCCTACTACCTGTCTGCCGATGGCGCCTGCAGGTGAGGTGAGTTCCCTGCTGGATTAATTCAGATGTGGGAACTGAAAATATCATGCGAAAAAATCTATTAAGCCTACAACTTGTAGTCTGTAGGTGGACTGGACAGGCCTGCATGCAGTGCAGTCTCATCCTGCTAGCTGTTGCAAGCACACGCCGGCTAGCCGAAGAATTGTAATTAGTAAGTGTTGTTTGAATTAATCCAATACTTTTGTTGTTTTTATCTTTTTGATATGCTATTCTTTTCTAATTAATAGATCGTTCTTGATATAATGTTGTCGAAAAAGTTTATGATTTATGCACTGAGTTGAAATTGCTAGATGATATTGAAATTGATATCACATATATCCAGAGAAATTTTCATCATATATAGATATCTATTGATTTTTAAGATATTATATTAAGGGCCCCTACTTTTTGTTTCGCCCTAGGCCATCGAAAACTCAGGACCGGCCCTGATGACGGCTGTGATGATGACGACGTGGTGGCGGAACTCAACATCCTGGTTGCACAGAGTGGAGCACCAGGGGGGGGCATGATGTCTCAACCTATGGGAACACCACATGATGAACGGAGAGGAGGAAATGATGAAAGACTTTTATGGTGTGCAACTGCTTACCAACCATAGCAAAGAAGAGGCGGCACAACTTTCCGATGTAAGTAGCAAAGAGGAGACGGTAGTAGCAGGAAGATGATGGTGCTGGAAACGGAACGATGATGGTGCTGGACTGATCCTCCCATGCAGCCGCTCGTTCTCGCGTTGACGGTTTGATATATCTCCATGCCAACAGCACGATGGCCATGGCTGGGATTTCGAAAAACAGATCAAGCCCATCAATTTGATTTGATTTTTGGTATTGATCAATGGAAATAGATGAGGAGCGGAAGGGACGAGCAGGGAATTGAGGGAAGCATCATGACCTTCATAGCGAAGCAGAAACATTGTGCTTGAAGATGAAGCAGTAGCCAACATGGTGACTTTGGCTGCACATGGCACTACATGCACGCACACGGTGTGTCATGGTTGGCGTGGAAGTAAAGCGCGGCGGTGGCTGCGCTGGTTAAACAAAGAGGAAAGGAGGAGGGGTGCTGCAGCTATATATAGAGAAGAATAGGAGCTAAGCAGCCAGGAGAATTGGCTTTTACAAAAATGGCTCATGCTCATGAAGGTGATTTAATTTTTGGTGTTAAATAATGAGATTGGTGAGGGAGAGGGAGAGATTTATTAGTGGGAGGAGGAACTGGAGGAGACAGCCCAGATTTTTGGAAGATCAGAAATGTGGCTGAGGGAGGACGAAGATGGAGAGTTGAGAGAAGAGACTGGGAATTGGAAAAACAGATTTGTCTCATCATGGTGATTCAATTGGAGATAATGCAGTGTAATATTATTTGGTTCTTGGTCTGGTTTAGTTTCTTGGTTGATGATCAATAGATGATTAAATTCATGGTGGATGGAAACTGCAATCAACTGTAGATTAAATGGCTAGCATTTGCATTTGATCAGGAGATCTAAAGGCTGTGCATGGCGAGGTGGATAGGAAGAAGGTGGAGATGTGGCTGAGATGGAAAACTGATTTGGTTCATGATGGTGATTCAATTTTTGTCATTCAAGTGGAGAAATTAATTAGGGAGGAGAAGAGATTGCAGAGATAGAATGACAGGGAGAGAGATAGACAGAGAGAGGCATCGACCTGGAGGAAAAAGGAAAAAGGAAAAGAAAAGGAAAAAGGTGGGGATTTTTCTGGACTTGGGATTTTTTTTTCTTGGGATTTATGGGAAATAATGAAATCGAGCTCCACTTCAAAAATTCAAATAAAAACCAAGTAACTCTAATTAACAAACGATAAAATAAAACGGCGGCGTAATTAATTTATTTAGTCACATTAATTTTTTTTCATTTATAAAATTTTCATTAAGCTATTTTAGGCGAACAAACACGAATGTGATTGATTTTTTTAAAAAAATTAAGCAAATTAGAAGACACAAAAAACGGGACGTGACACCACTCCCCTTCTTCTCCACCAGGACTATACAAGAAACCTACTCCGCATAACGACATGGCCCAATAAACCCTGCCTTCAACAACCGATCAATCTCCTCTTTGACTCGGTCATATAGCAAAGGATTAAAACGACGAGGTGGTTGTTTATAAGGCCTAAAACCCGGTTTAATTGGAAGCCGATGCTCAACAAGCTCACGGCTAAGACCCGGCATCTCATGGTACTCCCATGCAAAGCAATCAACATACTCTTTAAGTAGCTCGATTATCTTAACCATATAATCGGCTATCATATTTTTGTTTACAAAAGTCGGCCTTGGTTTGGTTCCATCAACTATGTCTACTTCCTCCAATGGATCGGCCGATGTAAACCCTTGTCCAAGCTTCTCCACTTCATCAAAATCTTCAATAGTTTCACCAATATCGTTCTTTGTAGACCGATATTCTTGCACCCTCTTTTGTAATCACTCTAAATTAGCCTCTTTACTCATTATACAAATTTGTATGGCTTAGCGGTGCTACACTAGCCGGCTTTATAGAGATAGGTACAAATTTTCCATTGGAGATACTAATAAAATCATAGCTAGAAAGATCCCTCCCCGATAAGCATTGAATATTCCCATCACGCCACTCAAAAGTAGCATCGGCCATTGCAACCTCGGCCGATGTATCCACTTGAACAATTTCAACATCATCGCCGTCCTATTGAATTAAACATTGATGCAAGGTAGAAGGCACACAACAATTGGCATGGATCCAACAACGACCCAAAATAACATTGTAGTTACCTTGCACATCAACGATGAAGAAAGCGGTTGGTAACGTATTGTTCCCCACGGTAAGCTCCGCCGAAAAGATACCCTTCGCCTCCGTTGGTTCACCATTGAAGCCATTGAGAATCATGTTAGTCTTCTTCAACTCATCATCTCCATGCCCCAACTTCTTGAACAACGAGTATGGCATCAAATTCACAACGGCACCTCCATCCACAAGCATCCTAGATACAGGCTTTCCATCAATATGACATTTGAGATAGAGAGGCTTCATATGACGGTTTGATTCATCGGGCTTCTCAAAAACCACATCTTTAGGAACTAGTGAAAATTGAGCAACCTCGGCTTCATCCATAGCACAAAACTCCATAGGCAACATATATACCTTGTTGATATCCATGTCTTCTTTTGGAGATGACTCATCTTTAGCAACCGATTGTTCTTCCTTCTTCTCTACAACAACCGGTTCTTCCTTCTCTATGGTTTTACACCTCCATACCGGTGGTGGTCGCAACTCATTGAACCTTTTATCCCTTTGCTCTTCAGCCTTTTTCTCTCTTATTTCTTGGGCCCGAAGACATTGCAACCTTCTCCTTTGAGTAGCCGTTAAATCCTTAGGCATCCACCTAGGTTTCGGCTCTGTTCCAGGAGGTAAATAATGCCCCCTATTAGGTCTAGTTGATGACGATGAAGCCCTCACATCGCCCTTTGCAAACCTCCTATCAAACCGGCGCTGGAGCCTGGTCAGACCGGACGTAGACCACCGGTCAGACCGGCCAGATGCGCCGGTCAGATCAATATTCGGTGGGCGGTCAGACCGGCCTGAGGCGTCGGTCGGACCATTGTCGGGTCGGCGGTCAGACCGGCCTGATGGCCCGGTCAGACCGGCCGTATGGCTGCGGCCGACTGCGATGAGCTGGTACCGGCTTCGGATTTTTTGCTTGAGGACTCTCCAACTTTATCTCTAGAAGGTATTGGCACATCATGAGACCCTACTTTGATGGTAATTACTTCTGAAGTCCTTGCCTCCACTTTAATGCGCTTTCCTTCTCTCCTTTCCTCATTGGCCCGCTTCTTACCATAAAACCGGCCATTGTTTTGTGAAGACAAACGCTCATGAATTGGCCTCCTTGGTCCTCCCACCCTTGATTGAATTGCGTTGGAGGCATATGATTGAACATTGGCGGCGTTGCCCCCCATGGCATCTAATAAGGATAAGGATAACCTGGCGGCGGCATTGGATAGGGACCCCATGGTATGTCTTGTGAATGATGATATGGAGGTGAATGCGACCGTCTTGGCGAGTGACCAAATCGCTCCCTAGGAGGTGATCTTGGTATTTTCCCCTTGTTGCGAGCTCTCTCACTGCCTTGCTTTTCATATTTCTCCAAAAGCATATCAAGGGTCACTTTGGTCTTCCTAGGAGCTTTAGAAGTTGAAGCTTCACTTTTATTCTCTTTACAAACACCAACCTCTGGGTTCTTTGGCACTATCATCTTTGGCCTTGGTTCACCAATGATTACTCCTTTTCCCTTAGTAGATTCGGCTTGCTCCGGCCGAATCAACACCTTCTTGTCATTGAAATTAATTGTATTCACCGGAAAAGGATCATGATCAAGCTTCATCTTGGAGCCATCGGTGAACTTCAATCGTCCTACATCTATGGCCGATTGAACCTGTCGTCGAAACACATTGCAATCATTAGTGGAATGAGAATGAGAATCATGCCATTTACAATAAGCTCGACGTTTCAATTCTTCTTGAGATGGTATGATATGGCCTTTAGGTAATCTAATTTGTTTTTCTTGTAAAAGATAATCAAAAATCTTATCACACTTGGCCACATCAAAACTATATTTAACCTCACTTTGCCGATCTTTGCGAGGAGTCGGCATTAGGTTAGAACAAACAAAAGGCTTGTCTTTGTTAGTCCATGACCATTCAGCAACATACATATCATGATCACCCTCATCTTCACTATCACTAGCCTCAGGGTAATCAATCACATTAACATTAGGCTTTTTCTCATATGGTCTAACAATTTTTTTATTATCCTTAACCCGGCTTTCCTGAGCCAGAGCCCTTTGCATAAGTTGACTAACATCAAGAAATTGTTGGCCATCTAGTCTTTCTCTAAGAGGGGCAATTAAACCATTAAAAGCAAGACCAGCCAAATCTCTATCAGTTATATTCAAGCTATAACATCGGTTTCAAACATCCCTAAATCTCTTAATATAATCAATGACAGGCTCATTATATTTTTTGCTTAACCGATGTTAAATCACGTAACCTAAGCTCAGTTTCTCAAGTATAGAAATAATCATGAAATCTTTCTTCTAATTGAGCCCAAGTATGAATAGAATTTGCCGGTAAAGAAGTAAACCATGTAAAAGCGGTACTAGACAAAGATAAAGAAAACAAGCGCAATTTAAAAGTATCACTATTAGCCTCACCACATTGCGCTAAAAATTGACCTACATGCTCCCATGTGGTCCTACCATCTTCACCACTAAACTTGGTAAATTCGGGAACTCTATAATTACGAGGAAACGGCATATTATCATAATAGTCAGGATACGGCTTTTGGTAAACCTTAGCACGATTCCTAGTTTCAATCCCGAATTTATCCCTAATAATCCCACCAATTATTTCCTCCATATTTTCAGGCCTATGTTGATTTGGTGGTGGATTTGGTGGCCTAATAGGTTGTGTATGCGGCGCAATATGGTTATATTGGACTTGCCTAGTATCGAGAGGATACCCCCTAGCAACATCATTATAAGCATTAGGAACATGTGGGGGAACTTGGGGATTAGTTGCAGCAGTAGATACAGGAGGATCAAATGTTCTAAGATGATACAAATAACTAGCATTAGTCATTGGATCTATCCCCTGAATTGGTATTATTGCGCCGGTCTGACCGGTCCAGGGCCCGGTCTGACCGACATCCAGAGGCGCGGTCAGACCGGCCTGAGTCCCGGTCTGACCGCCGGGGTAATACCCGGTCGGACCGGCTGTGTGCGCCACTCCATCGGTTCTACTATTTGTTTGATCTGTAGGGGCTTGGCTAGCAGTGGTAGAGGCTTTATTTTTACCCACAAAATCGACCAAGAGAGGGCCGACTTTAAATCTTAAAAACTCATCAAATTTATCCTCAAAAGTTGCATCTAATCTATCTTTAAAAACAGTCATAGATGAATCTATTGTAGATGCTACTTGTTGTTGGATAGATTGTGTTACCTCTTCATTGCTTACCAAATTGGGAGCGAGCTTAGGACGTGGCCAGGGCTTGATGATCACACCTTGACGAGTCCTAGTAGACGCCCTCATCAACGCCTCCTGTGTGAGCTCCTTGATGTACTCCTCCATGGACTTGCGGTCTTCTCCTTCGAAATCATTCAATGTGATTGGTATCACAATGGCCGGCTCCACCTCCGCCTTGGATGATGGCGGTTCCGTCATGGCGAAATCGAAGTTGAGTTGACGTTGAACGGATCTCCCCAGTGGAGTCGCCAAAATCGTGTTAGCAACTTTTTGTGACAAGTTGACAACAACGATCGCAGCACCTTATGCCTTGCGGTGATCCTAGAGTCGCCAACCACCTCGATCTAGCAAAGAGCTAAACCTAGATGGGTTTTGACAAATAAACCGGCTAATGGAGCTGATTTAAGATAACAACCCGTCTCATGGGCAAAACGGAAAGTTTTCAGGACAAACCTACAAAGAGATGTCGCACTCCCGCAGTGGCGGCGGACGGTTTACGGCGCAAACCGACAAAGATGGACAAACTAAGGGAAAACTAAAAGCAATACGAAAAATGATTCGATTGATTGATTGTAGATTGTTTTTTTACAATAGAACCGGCCATGTCCCTTATATAGGGGTTGGTCTTGCCCTCCATAGGCCCTCCTCCACGTCCAACTCGGGGTAGAAACTAAAGGAAACCCGAAACATGCCTTCCCGAGCAAGGAAATCTCGAAACCCGACGAAACACAATCGGACTCGGACCTGTCAGTCAGACCGGCCACACACCTCCGGTCCGACCGGCCGTCAACCGGCGGTCTGACCGCCCAACACACGGCGGTCAGACCGGCCCACTCGAAGGAAACCGGTAGACTTCCAAATTTTGGCAATCTTTCCTATTTTAATCCTAGGTGCCAAATTTGGGTGTAAACAATTCCTATGCTTGAATCCGATAAGACATCGTTGAAAAATAGTTTTTCAATGAAGGACTTAGGGGAAGCAGCATATATTCTGGGCATAAGGATCTATAGAGATAGATCAAAGAGGCTAATTGGATTAAGCCAGAGTACATACATTGACAAGGTGTTGAAGAGGTTCAACATGCAAGATTCTAAGAAAGGTTTCTTACCGATGTCACATGCCATTAATCTTGGCAAGAATCAGTGTCCTCAAACGACTGATGAGTGAAACAAAATGAGTGTGATTCCATAAGGATATGTTCCTAGTCTATGGAGGACAGGAAGAGCTCGTTGTAAATGGTTACACTGACGCAAGCTTCCAAACCGATAAAGATGATTTTAGATCGCAGTCTGGATTTGTGTTCTGCCTGAATGGAGGCGCTGTGAGTTGGAAGAGTTCTAAGCAAGATACAGTGGCTGATTCTACAACAGAAGCTGAATACATTGCCGCTTCTGAAGCAGCAAAGGAGGCTGTTTGGATAAAGAAATTCGTTTCTCAACTAGGTGTGATGACTAGTGCCTCTAGCCCCCTATGGACCTCTATTGCGATAATAGTGGTGCCATTGCGCAAGCCAAGGAGCCTAGATCGCATCAAAAGTCCAAACACATTTTACGGCGGTATCACCTCATTCGCGAGTTAGTGTGTAGAGGAGATGTGAAGATATGCAAAATACATACGGATTTGAATGTTGCAGATCCGTTGACAAATCCACTCCCTCAGCCTAAGCATGAGGCACACACTAGGGCAATGGGTGTAAGATACATTCATGATTGACTCTAGTGCAAGTGGGAGACTGTTAGTGATATGTCCTAGAGGCAATCATAGAGATGATTATATCACATACTATGTTTACATATTTATCCGACACTGTTCCTTGAAATAGATAACTCCTTATTGGTTAATGAATATGTGATTCTTTCATGAGACTCTTTATGTTGTTTGTTACTATTTCTAAAGGATCCCTGATAAAATATCATATGTGGAACAAATATGTTTATATGATCAGCACATGTATTAATTGATGATCATGTCTCATGGATCATGGTATAGAGATACCAAATTAATAATGTGGACACATGTTGGTGAACATGTTGTTGGATAGACCCAACATGAGACACTACAAGAGCCATATGTGTTGTGTCATCAGTGATCTCATTGAGTGTTGGTGTTGAATCCTTAGACCTGAGTTATGATGGTTCTCAACATGTGTAGTAGCTTACTTAGGGACTGCTAAATGCTACTCCGTAATTGGGTAGTTATAAAAGTAGTTTTCGGGTATGCTATGAAACACGTAGTGGGATATGAATAATCAAGATGGGATTTGCCCCTCCTATGGAGAGATATCTCTAGGCCCCTCGATGTTGTAGATTATGGAAGTGCATGGCCATGCCAAAGGTGATTGAGGAGTCAATCACAAGTTATATAATCTATCAACAGGTTCGAGTGAATGATTGAGCTATTAGAGGATGGCACATATCTAGCCTTGAGCTTAATCGATAACGTGAGGCAAAGGGGTTCATGCAAGTATACACTAGAGGTTCAGCCGATATGATCTTTATATATGCCCGGTGGGTCAATACGTTCTGCTAGGGGCCGCTGTTGACGCGTGGACCGAAAAGGAGTTTTCGGGTTACAGCCGAGTATATATGAACCTACAGGGTCGCACGCTTAATGGGCCGGAATAAGGGGATTAGATAGAGATCCAATATGAGCTTAATTCGGATAGGGATCCGAATAGGAGTCCTACGGGCCTTGGAGGCCCGAGTGATGGATCCTATATATTCGTGAGGGGTGTGACCAGCGGAGGCATTGCATCACGTGAGAAACCCTAGCCGTCACTTCCCTCCCCGAGCAAAACCCTAGTCGCGCGCGGGTGCTAGCACATCTGCGCGTGGCATTCCGTCCTTGTACATGTGGATACCGGTAGTGGTGCCGCTAGTTTGCGGTGCTGATCAGCGTGGGAGTACGGCGAGGAGAACGCACGAAGAGGAGAAGGTCGAGCCGGTGCGATCGACTACTTCCTCTACATCGACGCGCGCTACTTCGCGAGAGTTCCTTCGACTTCTCAGCGTCTTCTTCCACTGCGCAGCGCGTCGAGTGGTAATGATCTATGATCCAATACTTGCATGGTTCCTGGTTTACGCGATAGAAATTTTTGATTTATGCTATCGTAGCCTACGCGTATCCCAACAGCAACATGGCAAGGAATGAACGAGAAGGTTCAACATCCTCAACACCCATATAGATGTATGAGGCTGGTTGGGAGCCAACTGGGGATGCCCCCAGATGGACCTAAGCTACATGCCATAGCATTGGAGTCTCGAGCTGGGAAAGTGCCAGTGAGAGCCGATGGCGGGCGCCTTATGACATACAGTAGGGAGGCTGGAACAATCAGTCCCCTAGATCAAGTGGTATGCCTCCATCTCCCGGTGAATGGCGCTAAAGTTCCTCTCGTTGGGACTTGAGTGAAATCACTAGGAGAATGGATACTCTTGATATGTAGACGGGAGAGATCCAACACAACCTTGAGGAACATATAGCACAGACGCAAGAATGGCAACAGAGGGCTGATGCTCAGTTCACCAACATCAACAACCTAATGCAGCAACAGCATGATGATCTTCAAGCGTACTTCCGTTTCCAGGGATTCAATCCTTATCAAGGACCTTGAGCGAAAGCCAAGCTTGGAGGGGAAATGTCTCTCCCCCCACTAAGGTAACTTGTATCACATTGCATATTTCCCTTTCCAATTGCATGTTTGTTCTTCCAATTGCATTTATAAACCTCAAAACAACATAAAAATTTACAAAATAGAAAATACCAAAAAGATAGGTTAGATTTTATTATGCTAGGTAAGACAAATTAGTTCTCTTTGTTGAAATGATGAATAGTTGCTCTGTTTTATATCTCTCATATATGGGTTCATAGGTAAATACTCTCCCAAAAATTGAATATGAGTAGCCAACAATTATCTGGGAACCTGAGGTAAATGAGTTACATTTGCTAATTTGATTCTAAGTTGTTGTGAGATATGAGATAGTAACTAAGAGTTGCTATAATCCTAGTCTAAGTTCGACTTAAATTCCGGATGTTTTATTTTTCAAAATAATAACTTATGGAGTTCCTCATTTGATATAAATTCCTACCAGAGCCAAAAATATTCCATATTGATTAAACCATATATATTTTGGTTACTTATAATTCCATTGAACTTTGTCAAATTCTTGTGACTTGTGAACATACTTCTCATGATCTATGATCAAGATCATACATCCACATATATGCACATGCTAAACTCCTACACTGCGAGCTAGCAATTATCCATTCCATTTCTATACTACCACCAAAAATAAATTCGCCATGCTTTTATGCGCTTTCTTCTCCTAAAAAGAAAATCCTTTCTGAAAAAAAAAGAGAGAAAAGAAGGAGGAAAAGGCGGTTATGAAAATAAAGTTATGCTCTCTCAAGAATGAGCATGATATTGAAAAAAAAAGAGAGAGAATAATGTAGCCATGCCCTCTCCTTATTTATAAAAGAAGGATTTTAGGAGTAAGCACAAAGGAGAAGCGTTTTTTCTTTATTTTACACATTTCATTTCCACCATATATCACACACACACACACTTTGCACGATCTTGATCTTAAGTATATTTAGTCATCTATTTTAGTCTATGTTTTTGACTTAGTAATAAATGTGAATGCAAGTATGCCATGTTTGATCCCTACCAAACTGCACATATCAACCTTAGAGTAGGAATCAAAAAGGCAAAATGGTGAGGAATTCATTTTGATACACTTGGAGAGACCGAGTGAATCATTTGAGGAACTTGGATTTCTTTTACAAAAATCATTTGAAAACTTCCGGAATAAAAGTTGAATGAAGATTGGGTGATTAGTACTCTAATTGTTGTTCTGTCTTTCAACCGCTTAAGGCAAGAAGAGACAATGTCTCGTGGGAATCAAGGGTAAGGGTAAGCCACCGTGCCAAAGATTATTTGATTTAAGAGAGAGTACATATGCCTTGAACCTATACATTTGAGATATACAGCATAGTAGCAACTCATGATCAACAGCCAAGTCTTTGTTTCCTTTCATCCTTTACTCGTGACGAGCAAAGGTTCAAGCTTGGGGGGTTTTGTTGACGGTTGTTAGCGATCAGTTTCGACCGTCAATACTACCAAAATAAAGGAGAACTAGTTATGCTTGCAATGCATATTTGTGTTAGAATAATAAGTATTCCACTAGTACTGGGATTGCTAACCTCCTGCAGAGAATGAACATAAGAGCATCCCCAGCAGCTCATCTATATTTCATCCCCCAAATGCCCATATGGATTATCATCCAAAAAGATTCCTCATCCATATCCCTTCCAACTCCAACAGATCATCTATACTATATCATCCATATCCCATCATCCTATATTTTAGTAATATCTTCCAACTAACCTTACATTTATATTTTAAGGGATATATTTTGAACAATTTAATTTTAACGTTGTATTTATCACCATAATATTTTCAAACGAATAAACTTTAACAGATATATTTTTATTGGGTGACTGAAGCATTTAAAATGATAACCCAACAAATTAACATTACTACATTTTCTCCCCTCATTTAATCGCTAGGGAACTGCTAGTACTACTTCCTCACTGCTTCTTCTCTACCATCTCCGATTCTCCGCTAGTACTACTTCTCTTTGCAGGCAGTGGCTGCGCAGAGGAGTTGGCGAGAGGCAGCGGCGGGTGTGCAGCCGAGGGGCGGTGGCGGACGAGCTGGCGAGAGGCGGCGGTGGCCAGGCAAGTGACGGGCGGCGGCGGCCGAGCGGGCGACGGGCGGTGAGGATGCACGCGGTGGCCGCGGAGCCCGGCGGCCAGGCAAGTGACGGGCGGCGGTGGCCGAGCGGGCGATGGGCGGTGAGGATGCACGCGGTGGCCGCGGAGCCCGGCGGCCAGGCAGGCGAGGGCCGCGGATGGCTGGGGAGGAAGTAGCCGGCGGTGGGCAAGCAAGGGACGGAGGAGGCCGGCGGCGGCCGCCATATCGCGACGGCGGCAGGCGAAGCGAGCGAAGGAGCAGCGGCGCGGCGCGAAGTCCCGATGGGGCGGCGCGGACGGCGGGGCCTCCACTCCGGCAAACACCAACGGCAGACCCGGTATGTCCATCCTCTCTATGTCCATCTGGATGGTGGCACGAGTTCGTCGAGCTGAGCAGTTGGGGGGATAGCGTGAGGAGAGAGAAACGCCAAATTTGGCATGGAGAGCGCTTGGTTTGGATGACATCTAAAGATGGCGTGTGTTATGGAGACTCTGCTGGATCTTGGTTTTTCACCTCCATACGCTAAATTTGAGATGGATGCCCGGATGTAAGATCTGCTGGGCATGCTCTAAAATGGAGGAGAATTGACATCAAAACAGGCGATCAATCAATCAGACGATGTCGAGAATCAGACTTATCAATGAATGGGCCAAGAATTCAGAAATGACATGATCAATTGGGTCAAAATTCACAAGTCTACATATGGGAGCAAGAGAGGAGGCCGCCAGCCAAAACCTGGGCTTGTTGGGCCGGCCAATGGTTCAGTCGAACCAGGGGGCTCGGCCGAACCCTTCTCAGCACCATCCGATCTAGGGCTTTGCCTGGACGGTGTGGATTAGCCCCCAATGATGGTTGGAGGGTATTTCCGACCATTCCAACCGTCACAACTATCATTGGGAAGGTATAAAAGGAGCTCTCATCCTCCATTTCAACACACACCTGAAGCAAGCTCTCTCATACTCTCTTAAGCTTAGTTTAGTATTCTCAAGCTAGTGGAGTAGGAATAGAACAGAAGTCTGAGTCCGGAAGTATTCGGAAGAGTTCGGATATGACTCTAGCAACTCTCCTTTCTTCTTTTGTAAGACTTGTACTTTATTTACAATATTCTTCTTTATACAACTCTGGTATTGTAATATTTTCCGAGTATATGAATACCAACTTTACTTTATATCCAAGTTATGTTGATTTTACTGCTAGCTTATTTGGGAGATGCCATGGTACAGGTATAATGTTTGCTTATGCAATTACTCTATGTCATGACGATGATATTAGAGTACTATCTGGTAGTTTACACGTGGTGTCTAGATTACTGGGTATCATTATTTGGGGTTATATGCTGTGGAAGAGAGGTGGGCCATTGATGGTGACAGCTCAGTACGGGTATTCCTCCGCGTGTGTATATAGTCCTAAGTTAATTTCCTGGGAAGGGTACTCCTCCGTATTTAGCCCCTATTATATGGTCATGACAGGTTGTCGTAAGAAACTCGTCAGTCATGGGTGGCTTCTCGAAGCACCAGGAGGACATCGGAAAGAGGATATTAGCTAGTTAATCTTATAGTTAGGATGTATGTACAATATGTATGTTAGAAGTATAGGAATAGATTATTTTTCTATTTTCTTTCCACTTTGCTAAGATAATTTAATATGAGAATGAGTAGTCTTATGCTTGTGTGTCACTTTATCCTCTGCTTATATTAACCCCTGCTTAGACTATAGTTATTACAAGTAATATATAAATTATTAGTACGGTTCTCTCTACTATAATCTTTCCACGGGATTAAACAAACGTGATACCCTTGGAATACTCTCGGGTGAAATGTTACAATGGTATATCCGTGCGCTTGTGGATGAAATATGTAACCATAATATACCAGGAGTATTTCTGCGCCATTGATGGAAATTATATTTCTAGTAATGTTGTTAAGAAATACCAACATCGATCCAAACACCACCTTAGTCATACTCTAATTTGCATTTTATTAATGTATGTACTGCAATATCGTTAAGAAATACCAACATCGATCCAAACACCACCGTGTCTCGGCTCAGCACCTAGCTGGCTCGGCACACATGCCCTCAGCCCCCCACAGGCTCGGCTGCTCACGAGGGATTGTTTGGCCCAGGCGAAAACATGCGATTGTACAGGCAAAATGGCAAGCACGCGTTAATATCTAATAGTGCTACGTGGTCCAATCGAAACCCGGCAAAATTGCCGGCTTAAGATAAGTTGACTGGATTTTGTAAATCCTAGTGTGAACACATGTTAAGCTACCTAGGACTTGTGTAAGGCTGTGGTCGGAATCACCCACTTCCACGATGCACAGTGCGCACGGAAAACAGAGTGGTTAATTAGCGCATGATTAATTATGTATTAGCTAATTTTTTTTAAAAAAAATGGATCAATATGATTTTTAAGCAACTTTCGTATAGAAACTTTTTGCAAAAAATACACTGTTTAGCAGTTTGAAAAGCATGCACGCGAAATACGATGGAGGGGGGTTGGAACCCAGGGTTCCAAACAGATACGGCCTTGGATATGTATGCGATGTTGCTTGTACTCTACATTGTCATTACCTCGCAAGTCATTGTCACTTTCATTTTCAACACTCACATGACCGATCTGTGATTCGGTCTTAGGTGACAAAGATAGCTCATTTTCATTTGTAATACAATCCAAACTGTCATTCAGTTTGGCTATATTTTCAACGATGCTATTGTCTAAGCTAGCAACACAATCCGAACCATCACTTGGTTCGGCTATTCCATCATTATTTAAACTAGTAACACAATCCAAACCGTCGCTTGGTTCGGCTATATTGATTGTTGCATTATTATCCAAGTTAGTAAAACAATCTGAACCAACCTTTGGTTCGGCCATACTTGTTATGGCCTTGTTGAATAAATTATTAGCACAATCCGAACCGTCGCTTGATTCGGCTATACATGTTACTGCATTATCAGTGTGAATAACATGTGTATGTGGAATAACATGACTAATAGTACTAACATGAGGTAAATAACAATTAAAATCAGTGCTATTAGTTGTGGGACAAAATTCTGGAAGAGGTTCCAAGGCGTCGATCTGATCGGCTATGGATAGCCCGGTCTGACCGACCAAGCACCCGGTCTGACCGGTAGTCAATGATGCGGTCAGACCAACCACAGGAGGCACAATCTGGCCGAGATAGGGCACGGTTTGACCGGCTATGGTGGGTGTGGTCTGATCGGCGTCATGCGCGGTTTGACCGTCGGCTAAGCTTTTTATATAACCGATTCCCGAGGAATCGGCTGTGTAAATGCGAGTCGATCCATCCATAATACTATAGATATGTTGTATAGATGCAAAACTAGAAGTAGCATTAGATTTTTGATAACTGGCTATCTGAGAGCCAATTTTCTTAATAGACTCATTAAAGAAAGTTTTACAAGCATCTTCTAACATATCATAATTTTTTCAATATAAGTGCTAACAGATACATCTATATAACGATTAATATGTTTTCGAATGGCAAGAGATAAATCGGGCGAATTGGAGATTACTTTAAATTTGAGAGGAGGACCAGACTTGAGAACCACACCTTGATGGGTCCTGATGCATGATTTCATCAACCTCTCTGGTGTAATCACCTTGATCCGCTCCTTCATGACTTGACGTTGCTCGTCATCAAGATCCTCTCTGATGAGGACATCCTCCACTATTACCCGCTGGCAAAGACGACAAAGTCGGGCGGCGACCGTGTGAGACTCTGAATAATCACACCTTGCTTAGCTTGGGAGGAGGAAGCCACCTTAAAAGGGAGAGCCGCCCTTCCCCTATTGGACTAGTCTTTTAGGGAGATCGGGCCTTTCCCCGAGTGGGTGTGCCTAAGAACTGTTGGGGTCCGGACAACCTTAATTTGTTGGGCCTCGGCCGACCCCACCTGGGCCGGATTGTTATCACTCCCATGTGACCTTGTCGATCTTGTTCCCGCTCATCATAGTTGATGAAGAAATTTCTCGATTAATTTCGGCCATATAGCTCATAACCAAAATATTTTGACCGAATAGATTAATATACTGTCTTTGATTTCCTTCGTATACTTTGATGTGTAACAAATTTGACCAAAATTGATTTCCTCGAGGGTCAACCGATCAAATAATATATGCACAGTACTAGATCGGCTAGAATTGATTTTCAGGTTTTCTGATTGTGCGCAGCAACAGACGTAATTTTGTGTAGCTCTAGCGAAATTTGGAACTTTTTACAGCCGATGTGAATCGGCTCTGATTTTTTTTTTCTCGGTAACAAACCAATTCAGTTTTGCCTAATCTGGGTAGATCAGCTCTGCTAGCCTGATCTTTTTTAAAGAAAATTTTTGGAATACGTATGCACAGTATATTGAATTGGATTGAGTTTCAAACTTTCTCTGTGCACAGCAAGGACTAGCACGATCGATCAGATCGGTCGGCTGTTGCTTGTTTCCTGTGCATGTGGCCGTGTGTATTGCTGTATTGCCGCCGAAACAGATGTGTTCGGCGAGGATGACACGATGGTAGCCGGTAAAAACAAAATAAAATAGTAGATTGATTTCGGCCGCACGGCCGAAACAGTCGTCTCGACAAAACAACGATAAATTGCAAATTCGGCTATTCTAAAGCCGAATAGATTTCTTCCCCGACGGAGTCGCCAAAAAACGTGTTGGTGATTTTTTGTGACAAGTCAACAAGCACGATCGCAGCACCTAAACGCCTTGCGGTGAAAACGGCTAAACCGGCTAGTGGAGCCGATTTAAAGATCAAAATCAGCCTTTAGGCCGATTTAGATCGATACGAGGATAACTACTCGTCTTGTGGGTTGAACGGAAGGTTTTCAAGATAAACCTAAAAAGAGGTGTCGCACTCTCGCAGCGGCGGCGGACGATTTACGGCGCAAATTGACAAAGATAGACTAAAACTAGGATAGAGTAGAAAACATGGCTAAAATTAAAAAGAAAAAACGATTTAAGTAGATTATGTGTTTGGGGGGATTATAATTGAACCGGTCTTATCCCTTAAATAGGGGTTGGTCTTGACCTCTATAGGCCCTCATCCAAGTCCAACTCGGGATACAAACTAAAGGAAACCCGAAGCATGCCTTTCCAAGCAAGAAAACCCGAGACCCGACGAAAACAGACTCGGGCTCGGACCCTGACGGTCTAACCAGCCACATACCTACGGTCAGACCGGAGATCAGGCCACGGTCAGACCGCTCACACGCATACATGCGGTCTGACCAGCCCTGTGAAGGAAACCCGTCACTTTCCAAACTCTGACAATTTTCCCCTATTTCGTTCATAGGTGCCAAATTTGGGTGTAAACACACCTGCGGTCTGACTTTTCAAACTTCGGCAATTTTCCCCTATTTCGTCCATAGGTGCCAAATTTATGAAGGAAACCCGTCACTTTTCAAACTTCGGCAATTTTCCCCTATTTCGTCCATAGGTGTCAAATTTGGGTGTAAACATACGGGTCTAGTTTCCCTGATCTTTCGGTGAGTTGATGATAACTACGATTTGCTCATCCGGTGAGTTGATGGTAACTACGATTTGGGACAAACGTTGATGATCCGACTACAACTAGTAACAGCCCTCCCTCCAGAACCACATAGCTAGCCCATCCGACGGGCGGGCCCACTTACACTTTCGTCCTAGCTTCATAAAAGGGTTAACCCGGGAGTGACATGGTTGGAGAGAAGAGGCCTTATAAGTTGGTTCCAACCTTGCTAAACTAGCAAGGTGGTACTAAACATGCACACAGCTCTCATGGGACACAGGTCAAATCCTAATTGGGCCAGGATGTCACATACACCCTCCCTTAAAGGACCCAACGTCCCCATTGGCCTAACTTAGCCATGTAGCCACATAGGCATATAAGGCAAATGTCCAAGAACACACCCCCTCCTACGTGCGTGCAGTGCCGGCACCATATGCCATGCCATGTGCCTCACACAGAGCCCACATGCACTATATGCTCGCACACTGATCCATAGCCCATCCGACGGGTGTACCAACTAACACATACCACTCCATTTACACATTCGCCATCGCTTCGTGTAAAAGGGTTAACCCGAGAGTGGCATGGTTGGAGGGAAGAGTCCTTATAAGTTGGTTTCAATCTTGCTAAACTAGCAAGGTGGTACTAAACATGCACACAGCTCTCATGGGCCACACAGGCCAAATCCTAATTGGACCAGGATGTCACACAACCATACAAGACGTTGTTGTGTTGCGCCTTATCGATTGATACACCTCTCCATGTCTTTGTTTATCTTACTGATGCAGATCAACCTTATTCCTACAAGCAAAACGAAGGACACAAGCAAGAACAAGATGAAAGCAATCCGAATTGCAAAGAATACACACGATGAATTGGGGTTCTGGACACAAGTACTTAGGTAGTCTATGCGACACACGTAACTACAAGGTAAAGTTGCAATGGCTATACTTTAATGTAAACAAAACCCGAGAAACCCTGAAGGGGTACCTAGCTATTTAAGGAGGTGTGAGGATGACCAAAGAGACTGTTGGTATTTCTTAACGACATTACTAGAAATATAATTCCCAGCAATGGCGCAAAAATACTTCTAGTATATTATGGTTACAGAGTTCATCCGTAGGCGCACGGATATACCATTGTAGCATTTCACCCGAGAGTATTCCAAGGGTATCGTATTTATTTTATCCCGTGGGAAGATCATGTAGAGAGAACTGGACTCATAACTTATATATCACTTGTGATAATCATATTCTAAGCAGGAGTTAAGATAATCCAAGGGTAGAGTGACACACAAGCATTAACTACTCATTCTCATAATATATCATCTAAGCTAAGTGGAAAGAAAAGAGAAAGAAAATCTATTCCTATACTTCTAATATACATAGTATACATACATTCTAGTTAACTGATATACTAGCTAATACCCTCTATTCGATGCCCTCCTGGTACATCGAGAAGCTACCCTTGACTGCTGAGTTCCTTACGACAGCCTGTCATGACCATACAACCGGGGCTAAATACGGAGGAATACCCTCCCCAGGGAATTAACTTAGGATTATATACCGGCGCAGAGGAATACCCGTACTGAGCTGTCACCATCAGCAGCCCACCTCTCATCTGCAATATATAACCCCAAATAATGATATCCCGTAATCTAGACATCACGTCTAAACTACCAGATACTACTCTAATATCATCGTCATGACATAAAGTAATTGCATAAGCAAACACTATACCCGCACCAAAGCATCTTCCAGATAAGCTAGCCGTATATTCAGTATAACATGTAAAGTAGGTACTCATATACTCGGAAAGTATTTCAATACCATAAATGTATTTAGAAGAGTATTCTAGTAAAAGTACAAAGCTTATAAAAGAGAAGAGAAAAGCTACTAGAGCCATATCTGAACTCTTCCGAAGGCTTCCGGGCACCTGATTTCTACTCTATTCCTATTCCACCAGCTAGATACTACTAAACTAAACTTGAGAGAAATGAGAGAGCTATTGCTTGAGTTGTGTGAGTGAAGTGAGAAGGTGAGCTCCTTAAATAGGCAGGTAATGACGGTTATGGCGGTTGGAAAGGTCGGTAATACCCTCCAACCGTCATAGGGAAGGAATCCACATCGTCCATCCGAACCCTGCATCCAGCGGCTTCACGGCAGGTTCGGCCGAACCATGGGCTGGCCCAACCCAGCCCATCTTCGGCTTGCGGCCTCCTTTGTTGTTCTCCTTCGTAGACTTGTGAATTTTGGACCAGTTTGTCGTGTTAATTCTGAGTTCTTGGCCCATTCATACATAAGTCTGGTTCTCGACATCGTCCGATTGATTTATCGTCTAAGTTGATGTCGATTCTCCTCCACTTTATTGTTATTCTCTACAAAAGTTTAGTAGACCTAATACTAATGGAATATTATTATTCTAACATATTTATGCATTGAAAGCATCACTAGTTCTCCTCTATTTTGGTAATATTGACGGTCGAAACTTATCAATAACGATCGTCAACAAAACCCCCCAAGCTTGAACCTTTGCTCGTCCCGAGTGAAGGATGAAAGGAAACAAAGTCTTGGTTGTTGATCAGGAGTTGCTACTATGTTGCATATCTCAAAGATACAGGTGCAAGGTATGTGTACTCTCTCTCAGATTAAATAATCTTTGGCACGGTGGCTTACCCTTACCCCTGATTCCCATGAGACACTGCTTTTCCTTGCCTTGAGCGGTTGAAAGATAATAGTAATTAGAGCACCAATCACCCACTCTTTATTCAACTCTTATTCCAGAAGTTTTCAAATGATTTTGCAAAAGAAAGCCAAGTTCCTCAAATAATTCACTCAGTCTCTCCAAGTGTATCAAAATGAATTCCTCGCCAATTGTTGCCTTTTTTATTCCTACTCTAAGGTTTTAATATGTAGAGCTCGGTAGGGATCAAACATGGCATACTTGCATTCACATTTATTACTAAGTCAAAAACATAGACTAAAGCAGATAACTAAACATACTCAAGATCAAGATAGTGCAAAAATGTGTGTGGTATATGGTGGAAATGATATATGAAGGAAAATAAAGAAAAAGCTTCTCCTTTGTGCTTACCTTCTTCTCCCAAAAATCCTTCTTTTATTGATTAGGAGAGGGCATGATTACATTTTTTTTTTCAACATCATGCTCATGCTTGATGGAGCATAACATTTTTTTTTCATAATCATGAATTTCCCTCCTTTTTTTTTCAAAAGGATTTTTTTAGGAGGAGAAAGCACATGAAAGCATGGAGAATTTATTTTGGTGGTAATATGGAAATGTAATGGAATATTGCTTAGCTCCCAGTGTAGGAGTTTGGCATGTGCATATATGTGGATGTATGATCTTGATCATAGAGCATGAGAAGTATCTATACAAGTCACAAGAGTTTGATAGAGTTCAATGGAATGACAAGTAACCAAAATGTATATGATTTAATCATGATAGCACATTTTTGGCTCTGTTAGGAATTTATATCAAATGAGGAACTTTCAATTTTATCATTTTGAAAAACAAAACATCCGGAATTCAAGTCAAACTAGTATCATAATCATATCAACTCATATTTACTATCTCATATCTCGCAACAATCTAGACTTAGATCAGCAAGTGCAGCTCATTTACCTCAGGTTCCCGGATAATTGTTGGCTACTTTTATTTGACCTTTGAGAGAGCACTTACCAAGAACCCATATATAAGAGATATAAAACAGAGCAACTATTCATCATTTCTACAAAGAAAACTAGCTTGTCTTACCTAGCATGACTCAAACCTATCCTATCTTTTTGTATTTTTTTATTTTGCAAATTTTTATGTTGTTTTCAAGTTTTATAAGATGCAATTGGAAAGCAAATATGCAATTGGAAAGGGAAAATATGCAATGTGATACAAGTTACCTCAGTGGGGGGAAGAGATGTCCCCCCCCCCAAGCTTGGCTTTCGCTCAAGGTCCTTGATAAGGATTGAACCCCTGAAAGCGGAACTACGCTTGAAGGTCATCGTGCTGTTGCTGCATCATGTTGTTGAAGTTGGCAAACTGCGCATCAGCAGATTGTTGCCATCCTTGCGTTTGTGCTAGTGCAAGGGTGTCCATTCTCCTAGTGATTTCACCCAAGTCCCAACGAGAGGAACTTGAGCGCCATTCACTTGGAGATGGAGGCACATCACTTGATTTGGAAGGTTGATTGTCCCCCCACTAGATGTCATGAGGCGCACGCCACCGGTCCTCACTGGCACTTGCCCAGGTTGAGACTCCGATACTGTGACGTGGAGCTTGGGTCCATCCGGGTGCATCCCCGGTTGGCTCCCAACCTGCCTCATACATCTGCACGGTGTTGAGGATGATGAACATTCTAGTTCATTTCTTGTCATGTTGCGCGTCTCCCTGTATGCTCCACCTGCACGAGATTCTTCTATGGTCTGCAGGGGAATGGTTAGTTCACGGCAGTTGTACAAATAATACCCCACATTTGGCAATGGGATTTCATTTGTACACCCGGGGAAAAAGTAAATCAAAGATCCATCTACTCCATGTTTCAGAATATGCCCTTGCACTAGATAAGCCTCATCAATACACGGACGAGCGGCTGAGATAAAAGCAATTTGGTCGCTAACGACCCCTAGCCCTTTTGCTATCCGAGTATTCAGAGAAGTACACTCAACAGGAGCAGAGAACTTTATACTTTCTAACCATTGCCTTATCATACATTTCACAGGAGCAATTTTGATCTTTCTAACCATGGCAAACATGATAATCAATTCATCTCCCCTAATGGGCCTCATATCACCTCTAGGAAACTGAGTCATAGCAATCCATTTGTGCATGAGCCTAAGTGTAGGATTATGGATATCATTCGTTCTAGGTTTCTTGCAAATTGGAGCACCGGAAATATCTTCCCGAAACCTATTTTTCTCGAACCCAGAAATTCCTTTCTGGAGATCGATTTTACAGGAATCGTGAAAACCAAGAAGTGTACTTAAGCCTTTCCATGTAAGTGTAAACTCTTCACGGAAAAAATGAAAGGAAATTCCATCTTCTATTTCTTTCAAAGTGCACAGAAATTGCAAAGTAAGCAGACGAGAACCAGGCTCATCTACCACATCAAATCTCTGCCAACCAACAGCTTCCAAATAGTACGAAATTCAGCATCCATACCTATCTTTTTTAGCAGCTCCGGTGAGTATTCTCGCGTGTGAGCATACTCCCGGTCGCTCAGCATGTAGTAGGCTTGTCTCTCCCGATCACTGACAAGGTCGAGGTCGGTGTCGTTCAGGAGTCATCGCGGAGCTTCGGCGTCTTCCATCGAGACATCTGCTGATGAATGAGTACTAGACTCTTCATGGCGACTTGATGAAGAGCCAGACCCCTTGAACAGACGTGACAGTCGCCTCCTCATTCTGCACAATGGAGCAAGAACGGACTAACTCGGCGGGGGTTAGGACTGACAAGAATTTCACCCGCCGGTTAGTTTCACCAAAGCAACTTGTATATATGCAACTAAGTGTTTGAATTTGAGGGAAACTATCAAAGCTTGAATGAACTTGAGAGCAAACTTTGGAGAGGGAATGATAATGTGTTGAAATGGGGTGGAATTCCCTCTCTCGGCTGGTTGGCTTAAGTAGTGCACCCAGAATGGTCAAAACCGACCTGTGGGGCCCACTAGCCGTTGCCTCAAAGAAGGAGGCAGCCGACCGTTGGCCTAGCTAGTTCGGCCAAACCCACGGTGGGCCCAACCGGACCCACTTTCGGCCAATGGGTTCAAACGGTCAGTGTGGTCATGGCACAGCGAATTTTCACTGAAATTTTATTTTGGTTTGCTCTGAAAAATTCATTTGAAGAATTTCCTCAAAATTCAAAAATCCTAAATGCAACTTTGAAATTCAAACATGTGATGATGCAAAAATTCAAATTGTTGAAAGCAAATATGCGGATACATACCAATTTACCTGTTGGCGAAGGTCGCGTCATTTAAAGTCCGACGTGCAAGACTGTACCTCCATCCAGTTCAGTTTGCGGATTTTCTATCGTCTCCGGAGGTGATGGAACGGGCGTTTTTGGCTTCTCCCTCCACACCTTCTTTGGTTTTGGTGCGGACGGCGACTTCTTCTGAGCCAGCTGCTCTAGCTTCTTGGCCCGTATGGGTGGTTTTCCGGCGTCTTCCAATAACGGTTCCTGGGCATCGTTGTTTCCTTCTCCAGGAAATTCTGCATGAATTTCACCAGGCTGTCCGTTTTGGGTGACTCTACTTCGACCTCTTGAATATTCTATGGGTTCGGCCCGTACTTTATTCTGACCATGGAGCATTGTTCCGTCCTCGGTTGAAACTCAAACTTCTCTTCCTTGCTGTTGATGTGGAAACGGATACTCCTCATTCCCACGTCAATGTTGGCTCCTACAGTGCTAAGGAAAGGGCGCCCAGGATGAGCGGCGTCTCTTTTCCCGTGTCCGTGTCCAGCACTACGAAGCCAACCGGGATGAAGAAATCCCGTATCGTGACTGGCACATCCTCCGCTATCCCTGCACGGTAACGGACTGACGAATTAGCCAGTTGAAGGTGCATTGGTGTTGGTGCCTATACCGTGAAGTTGAGCTTGTCGAAGACGTCTTTTGGCATGACACTGACATTGGCTCCAAGGTCGCACAAGGCCTGGTCGAACTATTGTCCCCCATCGAGCAGGTGATCGTAGGACACCCCGGATCTTCCTTCTTCTTCGGGAGCTTGTGGAGTATTACGTTGCTGCATTGTTCCGTCAGCTTGACCACCTCCGTTGTTGGGAGCGGTCTCTTATTGTTGAGTTTGTCCTTGAGATAACGGGCGTATGTTGGCATTTGTATGGTGTCCAACAACGGCACGTTGATGTGGATCTTCTGGATTACTTCAACAAAACGAACGAATTGCTCGTCCACTGACAGTTTCCTACTCCGTTCAGAGAACGGCAGCAATCGTGTGTCCCAGTACTCTTGCGGCACTGTCTTTTCTGGCGGAACATACTTATCAGCCGAGTCATTAGATGGCACTTCTTTTTCTTTTTCTTTTTCCCCCTTTTCTTTTCGAATGGGCCGCCAGCCCATTCTCCTTCCCATCCCCCACCCCGCTGGGCTGGCCGAAGGCCAAGGCCTAGCAGCCGGCCGCCTCCTCCCTCCTCCCTTCGGGTCGCCGACAGGTGGGGCCCACCTGTCGGGCCCGTCTCCCACCTCCAGCCGGCGCCGCTGCATCCCGCAACCGCCGCCCCGCTCACTCCCGCATCTCCCGGGCCACGTCGCCCACCTCGCCGCCCGTGCCCGCCTTCCCCGCGCCCACTCCCTCTCTCTCCCGCCCGCACCCGCGCTCGAGACGCCGGGATTCAATTTTTGAATCCCGCCTCTCTCTCCTCCCCACCTCTCCCCACTCCGCCGACGAAATCGCGGTCTCTCCGGCCACGATCGACCCTCGTGAGTCTATATAAAGCACCCCCGTTAACTCCTCTCTCTTTTTCGTTTTGCAATCACCCGCTCCCGTGCACTCCACCGCCCTAGCGTCGTCGCCCTCGTTTCCGCCGCCGCCGCCACAGCTCCGGCCGCCGCTAGCCGTCGCTAGCCACTGCGCCAAGGCACGCCGTCGACGCCGTCGCATTCGCCGTCGTGCGGGCCACCCCGTCCACCCCTCTCCCGTCAGATTCCGCCGCCGGAACCCACTCCGCACCATGCGCCGGTGAGCCCCGCCATGGCCGCCGCCTTCGGCCGGCGTCCTCACCCTCTTCCATCTTCCTCTCTCTCTCTCTCTCGCTATCCCCTTTCATCGTGTTCGCTAAGTGGTTCCGGAGCTCGTCCCGTTGCCATCATCGCAGGGACTAAGGATGCCAACTGAGCTAGCTGGGTTTCTATCATTTTATTAAAGCTCAGCTGATCGTGGGACATCAGGGTGAGTCCATTATAAAAGTTTTGCAGGATCAGCCAGTCGTCCATCTCAAGATGAGGACAGGCAGCTACGTACTCCTGCAGTCGTTCCCATGCTTCCGGAATAGACTCATCCCTTGTCTGCTGGAAACTTGAAATCCTTCCACGAAGGGCATTGGTTTTGCCCATCGGGAAGAATTTCGAGAGGAATGTCGTAGAGCATTTGTCCCAGGTATTGACAGCAGCAAGGTTGGCATAGAACCACTGCTTCGCTCTCCTGAGAAGGGAGAACGGAAACAGTCGCAGCCTGACGGCGTCGGGACTGACGCCCTTGATGGTGTACGTGCTACAGATCTCTAGGAACTGTTGCAGATGAGCATTGGCATCCTCATCAGGCTTGCCACAGAACGGGCTAGCCTGCGCCATCGTGATGAGGCTGGACTTCAAGTCGAAATCCAAGTCCCCTATGTTGACCTGCGGCCCAATGGCCACATTGTCAGCAGAGGGAGCAGCGAACTCGCGGAAAGTCTTGTTAGCCATAGTCTTGAAGGTCGGTGGTGCTGGTACGGCTGGTTTCTCTGTCGGTAGAGTTTTCTGCAGGGCTGCGACTCGCGGCCTGACGCTCCGGAAGAAAGCTTCTGGATTTTCTTTGAAGCTTTCTGGCAATTTGAAACCAGTCATGCACTACCCTGTTTTCACAACAAAAGTGAAAACAACTAAGGTTAGCCTGCAAAGGAAAATGATTATACAGAGGCAAATATAAATTATTAGTTAAAATAGTCTCTATTATGAATCTTCCCTAGCAACGGCGCCAGAAATGCTTGTTACTATTTCTTAACGACATTACTAGAAATATAATTCCCAGCAATGGCACAGAAATACTTCTGGTATATTATGGTTACAAAGTTCATCCGCAAGCGCACGGATATACCATTGTAGCATTTCACCCGAGAGTTTTCCAAGGGTATCATATTTATTTTATCCCGTGGGAAGATCATGTAGAGAGAACTTGACTAATAATTTATATATTACTTGTGATAATCATATTCTAAGTAGGGATTAAGATAATCCAAGGGTAGAGTGACACACAAGCATTAAATTCTCATTCTCATAATATATCATCTAAGCTAAGTGGGAAGAAAAGAGAAAGAAAATCTATTCCTATACTTCTAATATACATAGTATACATACATTCTAGTTAACCGATATACTACCTAATACCCTCTATCTGATGCCCTCCTGGTACTTTGTCACACCCTGAAGTTATTTTCCCCAAGCCTAAATTGAATTTGTAATTGATCTCGAGAAAATACCGGTGTAAAAGAAAGAGTGAAACCCTAATAAATTAATGCAAATAATAATCGGAATTGGCATGTGGAATTTTTCTTGAGTTCTACATGTCGAAATGTGCTAATAAGATTTTTAGTGGAATTTTCAGAGCTCTAGAAATAATTTTAACCAATTAAAATTGAGCACAAGCAATGTTTAATCCCTGGAAATTCATTTCTTTCTTTTTCTTTTTCTTTTTTCCCCCTTTTCTTTTCGAATGGGCCGCCGGCCCATTCTCCTCCCCCTCCCCCTCCCCGCTGGGCCGGCCGAAGGCCAAGGCCCAGCAGCCGGCCGCCTCCTCCCTCCTCCCTTCAGGTCACCGATAGGTAGGGCCCACCTGTCGGGCCTGTCTCCCACCTCCAGCCAGCGCCGCCGCATCCTGCAACTGCCGCCCCGTTCACTCCCGCGTCTCCTGGGCCACGTCGCCCATGTCGCCGCCCGCGCCCGCCTTCCTATCTCTCCCGCCCGCGCCCGCGCTCGAGACGGCCGGGATTCAATTTTTGAATCCCGCCTCTCTCTCCTCCCCACCTTTCCCCACTCCGCCGGCGAAATCGCAGTCACCCCAGCCACGATCGACCCTCGTGAGTCTATATAAAGCACCCATGTTCCCTCCTCTCTCTTTTTTCATTTTGCAATCGCCCGCTCCCGTGCACTCCACCGCCCTAGCACCGTCGCCCTCCTTTCCGCCGTTGCCGCCACCGCTCCGGCCACCGCTAGCCGTCGCTAGCCGCTGCGCCGAGCTGCGCCGTCGACGCTGTCGCATTCGCTATCGTGCGGGCCACCCCGTCCACCCCTCTTCCGTCGGATTCCGCCGTCGGAACCCACTCCGCACCATGCGCCGGTGAGCCCCGCCATGGCCGACGCCTTTGGCCAGCGTCCTTGCCGTCATCTTCCTCTCTCTCTCTCTAACCCCTTTCATCGTGTTCGCTAGGTGGTTCCGGAGCTCGTCCCGTTGCCGTCATCGCCCTCTGTCGCTCGCCGTCGTTAATGCCGTCGGTGAGACACCTCCTCCCCTTCCTCTCTCTCTCTCTCCCGCGCCGCTTAGCCGCCGCGCCGCCGCCAAGCCGCTTAGCCGCCGCTAGCGCCGTCCGTGCCGCCGCTGCGTCGAGCCACGCCGCCGCAAGCCATTGGCGCTGGGCCGACTTGAGCCGTGCCCGTGCGCGCCGGCCGTGAGCCGCCTCCGCCGTCCGATCTATTGGGCGGTAGATCGTTGCCACCCGAGTCACTGCCATGTGGGGCATAGTAAAAACATAGTGAATCTTCTAAAATTCATATCTAATTCATCCGAGCTCCGTTTAAGCCCATTTAAGTCTCAGTAAATCAAGAAAAATGCATAGAATCCATTAAAAATGGTTTTGTTCTCTGTTTCAGTAGTCTTATAGCATGTTTGTATTGTTTGCTTTGTATGTCGCTTAGATTCTGGCTCTCCGGACGCTCCGGTGTACTTTGAAATAGTCACCGAGGTTCCTCCAGCAGCAGAGCAAGGCAAGTCATGCTTGTCACTTGAACATGTTGATCCTATGTTGCAAATGCTCTATCGTTTTCCTTTAAATACTGCATTGTTTTATAATGTTACTATGGGATGTTTACCTACTGTTACAGCCATGCTATTTTTGTACCATGCTCCTTTGTTAGCTTGGGATATAACATGACTAGATATTGGACTAGGGATTGCTTAGCCATGCTTAGTTCAACTAGCACACAATGGGGGAATTACATTAATGCATAGATATCAGATTCTTGCAATGATGTTGGTTAATGCCACCGCTTCGGTGTTGGTTAATTAAAATATATTAAATGGTGGGCTGTAGGTGCATGGTTTTGATGGTCGCGCCCATGACATTTAAGGACCGGTTCGCGGGATGCCCTGGAAGAACTTATCGTACTTACCACAAGCCAGCGTGGGCAACGGCTGGGCTTGTAGTGTAGCTTTCCTCTGGTTGACGCATCCAGGCAAGGGTGGGTGTGATGGAGCGGGGCGGGCCCTGCGACGGCCTCTGTCGCTTCCGGATTCACCTAGGCACAAGAGGGGACTGCCCGTTGCCCGCTGGGGACGTGGGTGAAACCTGAGGTGTGGTGTGCTTGGCTAGAGGGGGTTATGCGAAGGGTCATGTCACGGCCTCTATCCGATATGTCGTGGTGGCATGTCGGCGCACAGAAAGTGTCGTGGGGCTGTGTCTTGTGGGTACAGTTGTACACCTCTGATCAGAGTAAAACTATTCGAATAGCTGTGCCCGCGGTTACGGGCGGTCAACCAGATTCACCGTAATTAGACTCACCCTAGCTTAGTCTAATGGAATTGATTAGTTCAGGTGGATGGTTGGGCCTGTTGCAATGTGGGGTAGCGTTGAACAGTGGATGGTTAATATTAATGAATTATTACAGCTGTTTTACTGCTTTCAACTACCGTCTTTAAATGCTCGCTTTATGCAAATGAACCGCTCTAGCTATCCTTTGATTATACCCTGCATCATACCCCTATCCCGGTATGACTTGCTGAGTACGGTGGTTGTACTCAGTCTTGCTCTATTTTCCCCAAAACCCCTAGATTTTGAGTACGTGTCACATGGTGGCTTCTCCGAGGAGTAGGCTTCGTCCGTGTCGTCGAGGATGCCTGTGGAGTGGCGTTCCCGCTGTAGTTCAAGTCAAGGCTTAGCTCCATTTATCTTCTATTTTTTCTGCTGCATTTATGTAAGACTTTATGATGTTTGTAAGACGTGGATCTGTATGTCAACTTTGTCGTTTGTGTACCCCGGCCGGTCCTGGATGGGGGTTTTAATGCACATTCTGCTTGGAATTCTATTCGGGAATTTCTGGGTGTGACATACTTCGAGAAGCCACCCCTGACTGCCGAGTTCCTTACGACAGCCCGTCATGACCATACAACCAGGGCTAAATACGGAGGAATACCCTCCCCAGGGAATTAACTTAGGATTATATACTGGCGTGGAGGATTACTCGTACTGAGCTGTCACCATCAGCGGCCCACCTCTCATCTGCAATATATAACCCCAAATAATGATATCCCGTAATCTAGACACCACGTCTAAACTACCAGATACTACTCTAATATCATCGTCATGACATAGAGTAATTGCATAAGCAAACACTATACCCGTACCAAAGCATCTTCCAGATAAGCTAGCCGTATATTCAGTATAATATGAACATAATGTAAAGTAGGTACTCATATACTCGGAATGTATTTCAATACCATAAATGTATTTAGAAGAGTATTCTAGTAAAAGTACAAAGCTTACAAAAGAGAAGAGAAAAGCTACTAGAGCCATACCCGAACTCTTCCGAAGGCTTCCGGACTCCTGATTTCTACTCTATTCCTATTACACCAGCTAGATACTACTAAACTAAACTTGAGAGAAATGAGAGAGCTATTGCTTGAGATGTGTGAGTGAAGTGAGAAGGTGAGCTCCTTAAATAGGCAGGTAATGGCGGTTATGGCGGTTGGAAAGGTCGGTAGTACCCTCCAACCGTTATAGGGAAGGAATCCACACCGTCCATCCAAACCCTGCATCCAGCGGCTTCACGGTAGGTTCAGAAGAATCCTATGGTTCGACCGAACCATGGGCTGGCCCAACCCAGCCCATCTTCGGCTGGCGGCCTCCTTTGTTGTTCTCCTTCGTAGACTTGTGAATTTTGGCCCAATGTGTCGTGTTATTTCTGAGTTCTTGGCCCATTCATACATAAGTCTGGTTCTTGACACAGTTCGATTGATTTACCGTCTGAGTTGATGTCGATTCTCCTCCACTTTATTGTCATTCTCTACAAAAGGTTAGTATACGTAATACTAGTGGAATATTATTATTCTAACAAATATATGTATTGCAAGCATCACTAGTTTTCCTCTATTTTGGTAATATTGACAGTCGAAACTGATCAATAACGACCGTCAACAGAGACCCCAGGGTTGTACTCCACCAGGTTGGAGCACACCCCACATGGGCCCTACTTAGACTGAGGTCCCAAACAAAGTTACAAGCCCAAAGGCCCATGACAGGTGGTGCAACATCTTGTTTCTCTATTTGTCGACGGCTGACTCAGAATTTGGAGATGAGACTAGATCCATTGGAAAGAGGACTTCGAGAGCTTTCCATCAAGTACTCATGGGCCCAAAATGGAGCTCGTATGCAAATTTGGGGGCTGTTTGAAGTCAATGCTGCTGCAGGTGGCTGAATTTGATTCTAGAACTTGTGCGGCTTGATATTGCTGTCTCTCGGTTGGATATGAGCAACGGTTGTACCAATAGCGGCTAACCATCATTGAACGATTAACTATTTTTAATTTTAATCGGTATTGCAGCATTGAGAAGCGAGATAATTGGTGCACTCATGCCCCGCCCTCTGAGACCGCTTGCACCGGCAGGGCGTGTGATCTCACTGTAGCACCCGACGAGAACACTCTACGTGTTTGCCCACCATCCTGCGAGACCGCTACTGTTTGTTCGCGATAACCAGATGGTATACTTTTGCACTTTTATCCCAAACCAGTATTTTCTTACAAATCTGATAAAAACATATATTTTCAATTTTTTCCTAATAATGATTTTTCCATAGGTCCATCAATGACATTGAAAATGCCATTGAAGAGGCAAATGAACCCATAGAATATTAGGTAGATACAAAAGGGACATGCAACACAAATTGACGCTCCTTGTAATGTTTTATACGACCTTTGTGCATAATCTACAATTGAAACTTTAACTCAATTGCCTATTGTTGATGTAAAAACACGAGGCCTAGGAGATCTGCTTAACTCCAGTGCAGGTCCAAAACTTGCTTTGGGTGTGTGAGTGTGCCAGTTGATTTGATGCTGCAATCAACAAGAAACAAAGACAAAGAAACCGCGATTAAATCCATAAACAATAGCCGATCAGCTAAGTGCCGATGATATATCATTTATCTTTGAGCCAATGTCATATATGCATCGATCGGCAGTTATTAAGAAGTAAGAATACTCGATCGGCTGTAGATATCAACGGTATATAATCTTTATGTCGATATATACTTAAATTAAGTGATTGGGATAGATCGGTCGCCATGCCGAGACAGTATAAATCACTTAGATCGAAATATATATTAACATTGAGAGTATATATGTTCATAGTATAGCCGATCAGATAGATCTAGCATGTATCGGCTAATACTCCGATAACACTCTATATTAAGATATTAACGCAAATAGAATATACCAAACAGAAGCCTAATATACTTAAATGCAACAAGATCTTAATATAAAGGGCAGATTTAACATGTCAACTAAGCACATAAGATAAATATAGTCAAATCAGGTAAGATCGGCTGAAACCCCGATGCTACTCTAATCGGCAACTAAAGACAGGCTAGAGATTGAGATTCTAATCACGACTCATAAGATCAAACTCAACTGATGCAGCTATAAGTATGAAAGGAAGGACAATATCTAGACAATCAAGCCGTTGGATGTTTTATAGAGTGGTAGATATCCTATATAATCCAAGTCAACATCGGTATTTAACCTAATCGGCTGCCTTCTACTGACATATGTTAGCCGATTGTAGGTTAGATAGCGATATTGCCGGAGATTATATAAGATATATGATAACTCGACGAATTACATAAACAAGATTAGAGTATCATGAAGATGGAAGCACTAATCCCGAAAACGCAAGCCGTCATAACAAGTTTTACCTCTTGTTGAATATCGAAACCGATGCAGCTCAACCCGAAAGCAAGAACTCGTCGAAACAAAACGAAAATAAAAAGGGTGGCGATGCGCCGAGATTGTATTGAACGTGTGTTAGTTTTATTACATGAGGCTTGAGGCCTATTTATACCCGAAAAATATCGGACACGACTCTTATCTCTAACAAACTCTAAGATACCATAAGTCTTTGCGGCAAACTTTTGCCCAAACATATCTCTAAGGAAATTACATAAAATATCCAAATTAATAGATACAATTGCCTTCTCAGGACTCTATCCATGCGTGCAATCATCATGAAGTACATCAACCTAACCCGACAACGTATGCCATGCCATATTGTCGGATTCGTCTCAATCGGCTAACCCTGTCCAACTTGGACTCTGCCGATTCTGATCACAGCCGATTCGGACTTCAGCCGATTCCTACTCTGTCTTCGAAACGATCTTGGATTTAGATTACGCTTCGATCTTAACTCTACCTTTGATACTCAGATTACCAAATTTGGTCATTAACACCTATATGCATATGCGTCAATGTGACTTACACGTGTACGCTCTCTAGTGTTCTTCGAGGCAACACAACTGTAACTTACCACTACACTACACTCACTTGACTATTTAGTTGGGTCTAGCATCGATCATTTTAAACTGGCTGCCATAGGTGATAGTGTCAATGGACCTATCGCTGAGATATTGGGCCTTAGCGCCAATATCTATGGCGTTGAGATAAAGATATGTTTCTAGTTATAGTTTCTGTGAGGGTCTAGTTGTAGAATAGGTTTAGTAAAAGAGCCAAATTATCAAAATTGCGAGTTAACTTGACTTAACGGAATAAGGGTAAATTTGGGCTTCGTTTTTAGAAAATGAAGGAATCACAAACCCGATTTTAGATAAAATCATAATTGAACTTTTTTTTTTGCGGGGATAATTGAACTTTAAAATAGGACAAGAATACAATTATGCTATTTAATCACTTATGATATCCTACATAAACACTAATTCCACGTTTTAAAGTGCCCTACATAAAAACACGTTTCAAGTGTAATGTAGCAAAGTTGCTAAACTATTACTCTAGTTCTACTTTCGGAGGAGCTCATACAGGTAGGATATGTGTGTTTTTATAATAATAAGCATGCACGCGTTATATATGGCGGTTCTGGTCGGCGCCTGCGGCCCGAAACGACGACAGTCTGAGCCCGGAAATGGATAGTGGAGGCCTTGGAATCCGGCGAAGTGGAAGCTGATCTCGTCGGTTCGTGTTTAATTGGTTAGTTTCGGCTAAACGACGAATGACAACGATTGAAAGTGGGCTAAATGGCGGCGTGTGGCATCAGCTCACCTTAAATGGATGAAGATGGCACCAGGGGCGGAGCCAGGATTATGTGAAGAGTAGGACTTAATCACTAGAGTTGAACTTCTTGAAAGAATTTTAATAAGAAAATTAACAAATTCTTTACTATTTTTTCTGCCAAGTGTGGGGCTCAAGCCCAAGTTGCCCCACACCTGGCTCCGCCCCTGGATGGCACCAACGGAGGTTTGCATCGACAATGCACTAGGGGCGTTGGCAACTAGATGACTTCCACTCGTCAAATCTGGCCGTTTCAAGATAATATGTTAGCCGTTTCAGGAGAATATAGCGGGATGCAGAGAAGCAGAGATGTGCCGAGGTCGTTTGGTTTTTTTTCCTTTTTGGTTGTGTGTTCTCCTCCTTATTGAGGTGGAGGTGTGGGTCTAAGTACTTTTATATGTTTTTAGCCATGTATATTCTTCGTGGATATAGAGACCGGATTAATAAAAATTCATTATAAAAAAAATGCACGTGTTATGAGCCTTAGCATTTGTAGCGTGCTTGAGAAAAAATTACTGTTTCCTTTTCTAGCGAAAATATCCCTGCCCGGCTGCCTCTCTTCCATTCCGTTTTACCCAAACGGGACACAGGCGCAGGCGGAGCCACAAGTTCCTCCTCCTCACCTTCTCGCTCGCCACTCTCCCCAACCACACCACGACGAACCCCGACGCGAGCGAGCGGGAGGTGGCGTGCGTGAGGGAGAGAGACTGTGTGTGTGTGTGACGGGGGTCGGGGGAACCTGCTCCCATGGGCGCCACGCTGCTGCTCCTGTGCGCCGACTTCTCGGCTGTTGCCGGCGGCCGCCGGCGGCCTTCCCTGCCCTCGGAGCCACGGTTGGCGGCTCCCGCTGCTGGGTCCCGTGCGCCGCCGTCGAGAGCCTCCGTCCGCCCGTCCGCTGCCGCCGCCCCGCTCGCCGCGCGCGGCCTGCCGCACCACGCCTCCGTCGCTGGGGTGAGTTCTCTGTCCCCATTGCCTTGTTTAATGTTTATTCGTGCTGTCTTCTTGACTTAGTATTCGCAGTTGAATTGTGGCGTGGACGCATGGAGTTTTGTTTAGGCAGGAACTTTGATTGACCGTGCAGACTGCTGAGGGTGGATGTGATCATCTTGGTGATCGTGTGATTTCGTCGATATTTTTAGGATTTACCATTCTCCAGAATCTAATTGATAAAATTCCACCCGTCAGTTGATAGTGTTCTAGAATTGGCCATCTGGTCCTCCGGATCTGGCACCATCGCTCATTCGTTCCTCCACCAGGACTCTTAAGCTCTCATGCTCCTCTATCTATCGAATCTTCTATTCTTCTGGCATTGACCAAGCCATGATCTGGTGCGCGACTGCCTAGACTGGAACTAGATAAGAAATTGTTGAGCGGGAACTTGAGAAATTGAAGATACCTTATGAACAAACTGGATATGTTGCAACGAAAAGGGCTAGCAACTAGCAAGAATCATGTTCTCTGTTCGTGTTGTACTTCCTTGTTCTTGTATTGTACTTTAGCGAAGCTAGATGAGTGTGCGTTGAGCTGTAGATAGAGGAGCAGAGTGCAGAGACTCGTGGACTTTGACTCATTGAAGAAAGGAATCATAACCAAAGAATATGATAAACTGACAAAATTGGAAGGGAAAACTTTGATGTTGCTCAAAAGTAATTAAAGTGAAAAGAAAACATTAAAGTATGGGGTAGTGGCAAATCCTAGAGCAATTAATGGCAAATTGAAGAGTGCCAAATTATGAGTGGCATATGATAAATTATTAATTAGGTTTTCTTACCTTATCTTAGAATCTGGGTGTGGTGAAGCACTGGAGGTTGTCGGGACTGCCGTTAATTGTTGGGCAGAAACTGGAAAAGTGAGCAAAGAACTTTGTGGCAAAACTTTAGTCACTAATCCAGCGACTCATTTCATCTTACATTCTTTTAGCTGATAGGAGCATGTCGGCGATGGTGTTGTAGTGGTTGGCGTAGCGGCGAATGCTCGAAGGGATGATTACGGAGGGGGTAACGGCGATACTCATGATCGCCCTCAGGCCGAACGTCGGGCTCTTCCCCGGTTAGCAAGAGGCTCTGAACGTGTAGAGAACTAGATTGGATTAATCTCACTTATCTGATTGCAATGCAGTGCCCCCTTTTATAATCAAGGGAATAACTAATCTTAGAGATAAAGGACTCAGCTTAACAACCGGACAACCGATCTTAACAAACTGATAATGAAAAGAAGAAACAATGAGTACGGTGCTAGTTGGCGATGTCTGGAACATTCACAGAATCTGGCGCAACGTTTGCGGTGCTGTTGCGTTTCTTTTGTCGACACGACGCTGATAGGTACAGCCGAAGAAACGATCCGTATCATTTCCACCCGCCTCGAAAGACAGCGCGTCCTCGAGCTGGAATTGAGGATAGCGACGCCTGAACTCATCGGGGGTTTCCCAAGTAGCATTAGCAGACATTTGATCGTGCCATTGAACCAACAGCTCCCGGAAGCCATTGTGAAGATGAGTGCGAAGAACTGCCATGGACGTCGGAATAACTTGGCCATGAAGTGTGTCTGGCAGCGGCGATGGGGAGGATGGCGGCAAGCCATGGAACTTTTTCAGGAGCACGACGTGGAACACATTGTGAAGACAGGCACGGGACGGAAGCTGGAGACGGTAGGCCAGTGGGCCGATGTGGGCGTTGATCTGGTTGGGCCCCAAGTAACGAGGCGCCAGCTTGATGTTGCGGGGGCCAACGATGTATCGGGCTAGTCGGTGGTGAAGGTGCAACCAGACCCAGTCGTTTGGCTGGAACTCAACATCTTGATGATTCTGATCATGGCGGAATTTCATGGATGCTTGAGCCTATTCGAGGCGCCCAGTGATGTCGGTGAGGAACTCGTCGCGGTCCTGGAGCTAGTGATCAACGACTGCAGTTTTGGCAGAGCCGGCCTCCTAGGGGCGGACCGCAGGAGGGTCGCGGCCATAGACAACGTGGAACGGTGTAGTTTGAAGCGCCGTTTGCTGAGTTGTAACAGAACTCGTTACAAGGTAACCATTGGACCCAATGGCGAGTACGATCTCCCGTGTGGCAGCGCAGGTACATAGCGATGATCCGGTTGACCACTTCCGTTTGGCCATCCGTCTAGGGGTGGAAGGCGGTGGAGAGGTTGAGCTTAGTGTCGGTGTGACAGAAAAGGTCGCTTCAAAAGGTGTTGGTGAAGACGGGATCACGGTCACTAACGATGGAGGTAGGAAGGCCATGCAAGCGCACGATGTCGTCAAGAAGGCCGTGTGACGGAGCTGGCTGTGTAGGGCTGACCGAGGGCGATGAAGTGTGCGTGCTTGGAGAAGCGATCGACCACCGTCAAGACGACGGACTTGCCGTGCACCTTCGGTAGAGCCTCGATAAAATCAAGGGAGATGTCAGCCCAAAGTTGAGAGGGAACTGAAAGGGGTTGCATGAGTCCGGCAGGGTAGAAGAGCTCCAATTTGTTGCTTTGGCACACAACGCAGTCACGGGCGTAGTTGTGCACAAGGCGGAGCATGCCGGGGACAGAAGTGTGCTTGTAGGCGGTGGAGGGTCTTTTGGATGCTCTTGTGCCCCATGGCGTGAGGAGGTTCGGCCACACGGGAGTCAGCAGGGACGAACACCTTGGAGCGAAACAACAGTAGACCGTCGAGGACGGTCTACTCAGTTGGGCCATCGCCACGGAGTGCACCGTCGACGCGAGTTTGAAGGTCGGGGTGGGAGACGGTTGAACTAGGAGAAACACGGCGCCGACAGGGCGGCGAGCACGCCGTGTTCTTCATCGCACCGAGAGAGGGCGTCGGGAACAGTGTTTTGTCGTCCTAGACGGTATTCCACCTGAAATGCGTAGCCAAATAATTTCCTCACCCAGTGATGTTGAGGGATTGTGGTGAGCCGTTGATCCAACAGGTGTTTTGAGGCTGAAGTGATCCATCCGGATGGTGAACGCACGTCCCCAAAGGTAGGGACGCTAGTGGTGGACCGCCTTGATGAGGCCGATCAATTCTCGCTCATGCAACTAGCTTGGCATGGTGGGGCGCCACCGGACGACTGAAGTAGGCGATAGGCCGGTTACCTTGGTGAAGGATGGCCCTGAAGCCAGAGTCGGACGAGTCGCAGTCGACGATAAAGGTGACGGCGAAGTCGGGTAGTTGTAACACAGGACCGGAGATGAGAGCAGTTTTCAGGGCGTCGAAGGCAGATGATGCCGCCGAACCCTAGGACTCCTTGAGAAGCTTGGTGAGCGGTGCGTCGAGGATGCCATGATTCTTGTTGAATCTCCGATAGTAGCCGGTGAGGCCGAGGAAGCCGCGGAGTGAGCGAACCGTCGTGGGGGGCGGCCAGCCCTGGACAACGGCGATCTTGGTGGGGTCCATGGCAACGCCGTCGCCGGAGACGACGTGGTCGAGGTAGGAGATGGATTGCTTGAGGAAGAGGCGGTGTTGTCGCAATAGGAGAAGCACGACTCGAACGTGACAGAGATGCTCGGATCAAGAGTTGCTGTAGATGAGGATGTCGTCGAAGAAGACAAGGACGAAGCGACGGAGTAACGGCTTGAGGAAGAACGCGCCAGAGCACGCGGTTGTCTTGCCACCAGAACCCCATGGAGAGTACCTCAAAGTGTAATGGGGCCAAGGCGGCACAGCCACTAGACACCGAGGACGACGTCGAACCCTTGTAAGGTAGGGAGTAGATGTCGATGTCGAAAAACTTGTCGTGGATGTGGACATAGAGATCGTGTTTGCAGCCCGAGCAAGAAACATGGTCACTGTTCTAACATTGATGTCTTGGGAGTGGTGTTAGCTCAAGTCCCAGGCGTCTTGGAGTGGTGTCAGCTTGAGTCCCAGGCGGCGAGCAGCTTCGCCCGCGATAAAATTATGCGTGGAGCCTGAGTCCACAAGGGCGACGAGTAGGGGTGGCAATTTCCCCCACAGGGGCGGGGGAAATTTCTCACCCGTGGGTGAGCGGGCGCGGGGCCCTATAAGTTTCTGGGGCCGGGGCAGCATCTTCACCTGTGGGACCCTGGAGTTTTGAGCGAGAGATAGCCCACTAGCTAAGAAAAGCCCACCAAACAACAAAAGCAGCCCACGTACTGCCATCACAAGTCCGGATGGCAAGCCCATTAAGAAATAACCTTATGCAGCCCACTTTAGAGGATATATAAGTTCAACATCAAAACCTAATCCATCTAGCATCAGGCATCAGTTCCTGGCGGCGGCAATCGAGCGAGGCTAGGAGGATGAGGCACGCACACGCATCATCTCGTGTCGCGCTTCGGCTTCTACCCACCCGCCGTTATTGCCAAGCCGTCGACGAAGCTTCACCGACCGCGTTATCACTCCCGGCTCCCATGTCTCGTTGGCTGTCGACTCCTCGCGTCTTTCCCCTCCATCTCTAGGCGCCTCCTTATCCTATCTCTTCTTTGAGTCGTTTCCCTTCGTCTTCAAGTCCCTAGCGCCATTCTCTTCTCCCTCCAGCCTCCAGGCGCCAGCAGTTGCCACTTGCATCGGGGCTACGGGTACCCGACCGGAGTTCGGGGCCCAACAGGGGCCGGGGCCGGGGATCAATTTTGCCCCGATCGTCACTCCAAGGCTGGGGCCGGGTGAACCCGTAAGTGAGCGGGGGCAGGGCCGTTCCTGTCCAACCCGCCCCGTTGCCACCCCTAGCGACGAGGTGGTGTCCCTTGATGATGATCGGCAATTGCATCGTGCGGCTGGTGCAAATGCTCGAGAGAGCGAGGAGGAACACCTCTATGGCCTCGGTATCTTCAGGGGTAAGGACGGTGGCGTTGTCGTTAATGGACTTGACCTAGAAAATCCCCTTTGCAGCACCCTTGTGGACTGGGTTTAAACTTCTCCGGATAGGTGAAGCAGAAGCCCTTGGAGCGCCGTTCATTCATCTCCTCCGGCGTGAGGCACTTGAAGCGAGGCTTGGCATCGGCTACCGGCGGAAGGGCCAACGGTTACTTGTGCGTGGAGGAAGACGACCCGGTCTTGACAGGGGCTGGTGTTCGTGTAGACGTGATCAGGTGTGGGGCAAAGCAGGTCTTGTGCTGAGGTTTGGGCGCCATGAGCGAAACGCTCTTGTCTTGGTCCTCTTGCCGCTGCTCGTAAGCCCATGCCAGGCTCATGGCCATCTGTAGCGAGCAGGGTTTCTGCATCTCAATGTTCGTGCGAGTGGCTTAAGCAGGTTGGCGATGAAAAGCTGAACTACCTAGGATGCCATCAAGGGCCCGGTTCACGCTAGGTGCGAGAGGAGCCGACGCTAGTATTCTTTGACTGTCCCAGTACAGCGGAGGTGGGATAGCATTCGTGTAGTATTCTTGGAACGCACCGGTGGTCCAAAACGAAGGTTGACGAAGTTGGCGAAGCGCGACCACGTTAGGACGCCCTCAGTGCATTGAGTTGGTGATACCATTCACGTGCTGCACCGCTCATGTGATATGAGGCCAGCCACACCTCTTCGGCTCTTCTTCCTCCAACATCTCCTGTCCCTGAAAAAACTGCTTAGTGATTGAGCTAGTTTAACGGGTCATCTTCATCGTCGTGCGTCAAAAAATTGAGTTTGTGGTAGCATGATGCACCGCGGTGACCGCGGCGATCGTCGTGATCTGCCGGAGATCGGTCACGATGCTAAGGTGGGGGCGAACGATCTCCTCCTTCCTGATATTTCTCCATGCGAGCGATGTGTTGGTCATGCCGATCAATCCTGGTGGTGAGGGAGGTGATGTGTCCGATCAGCTGGTCGAGCTTGGCTTCAACACCGCGTGACGCGGCGTTTGGCTCGACGTGCTCGCCAAACATAGCGAGAGCGGCGAATGGCTATGATGCCAAGCTGATAGGCGCACGGCGGCGGTGGTGTTGTAGCGGCGAATGCTCGAAAGGGATGATTGCGGAGGGGGTAACAGTGATACTCACGATCGCCCTCAGGCCGAAAATAGGGCTCATCCCCAGCCAGCGAGAGGCTCTGAATGTGTAGAGAACTAGATTGGATTGATCTTGCTTGTTTGATTACAATGCAGTGCCCCCTTTTATAATCAAGGGAATAACTAATCTTAGAGATAAAGGACAAAGCTTGAGAACCTAACAACCGATCCTAACAAACTGATAATGAAAACAAAAAACAATGAGTATGGTGCTAGTTGGCGATGTACGGAATATCTGCAGAATTTGGCGCAGCGTTTGCGGCGCTGTTGTGTTTCTTTTGTCAACAACGGCGCTGATAGGTACGGCTGAAGAAATGATCCGTATCGAATACATTGATGAGGTGCTTCTGTTTTTGCATGCATGGTTTTGACCTGTCAGTAAATGAATTGAGTTCCTTCTGCTTGTTCCCAAGGTAAGCTTGAAATTTGAAAAGACAATATGACACCCACCAGGTTTATGGTTTTGTGGGCGTTGTTAAAAGGTTTCGTTGTCCTACATCTCTTCCATCTATTTCTCTACATTGTTAGCACCAACCTCCTCCACATTAACTCAGATTCAATGTTACTCTCTCACTGGACTATTCAATGTCGCCCTTATGTCAGCTTTGATGCCACCGGGCAAGATATGCAACATGTTCACTTTGGACTTGGTGCTTTCAGATTCACCTGGCTCCACTTGGCCTGGCACCTCCTTATGGGTTATGATATCTAGATGTGTGGGGAATGGTCACTGGTTATGTCGCCTGCAGGTGACCTCACCAGTGGTGCGCACAACAACAATGCTCCCCCGTCTTAATAAGCTATGTTGTCAAGCTATGGATGCACCACTGCAGCAACCATGAAGTGCTCCATGGATAGCCAGGATAAGTTTGTGTTTCAGTCCAAGTCGCTTCAGCATGGAGATGCAAGCAAGCCACATGAGATCAACCTGTTTGTGCTTACCATCAAAATCCACAGCCAAACCACCATTGCCTTCCTCAAATTGTTGCAACATACTCCCTCCGTCTCATAAAATACCAACCTAGTACTGAATGTGACGCATCTTAGTACAACGAATCTGAATATAAGATGTGTCACATCCAGTACTAGGTTTGGTATTTTATGAGAGGGAGGGAGTAAGTGCATAGCCAATAACCAGCAAGTGTTGTTGCAGTTTCCATGGGCATAGTAAAGACTACTCATTTGCCTTCCGTTCTGGTTAATTCAGTGTGGATTAAACCAATCAATACATTTCAGTACTGAAATGTGAATACTCACACGTAAGATCTGACATGACAGGATTTGCAGTGGATCTCTAGTAAGCTTCATCCAGGAGTGGATATTTATTGAGCTCCATCAAGCTGTGGCTCCTTCTGTTGTTTTTCTCTGTTGCTGAGTGGGGGGATGGGAGGGAAAGAACAGACGATGAGGAAGAACTAATATTGAGATTCAGTAAGTAATTCAGTGAGTGCTTTCTTCTTTTATAAGAAGAGCGTCGGCTTGGAAGAAGAAAATGAAATACGAACAACCGCGCTGGTCGTAATAGATCGACTTGAATGCGTCTTCTTGCTCCAGCATTCAAGTTCCATTTCAAGGGAGGACGACGTACCATGATACTTTCAGTTTTGTCGAGCCCTGCTTTGGTCTCTGGTTTGATGGTTGTACGTGCTAAAAATCCGGTACATTCCGTTTTGTTTCCCATCCTAGTCTTTTGCGACACAGCTGGTTTACTTATTTTGTTAGGTCTCGACTTCTCCGCTATGATCTCCCCAGTAGTTCATATAGGAGCTATTGCCGTTTCATTCCGAGTGGCATGCATATCCTAGTGATGATGAGGCTTGATTTGACAATTCAGTTTTGAGTCGGCCCAAAACTGGGTTGAGTGAGTTGAAAGGGGTCAGATGAAAAATTTAGTAGGTTGATGTTGTATTCTAATTGAAGGTTATGTTTTGGACAGAGGTAGTTCAAGATTGATGTGGACTTGTTCCTCTATAACTTCCTTCTCTATGAGGCTTGACCTCCAATTTTATGTGGTACATACAAATTTCTATTTGCAGGATTGAGATATATTTATCCATATTAATATTCCTGAATTTCTTGTTATTCAGCAAAACAGTGGAATTTACACTGTTGGTGATTTTATGACTAAAAGGGAAGAACTCCATGTTGTGAAGTCAACAACTTCAGTCGATGAAGGTTCCTTTCCCCCTTTATGCTGTGTGCTCTTCTTTCTTTCATTAGGAGGTACCAACTTATCTTATATTTGAGCAGCCCTTGAGATGCTGGTGGAGCATAGGATAACTGGCTTTCCTGTTATTGATGACGAGTGGAATTTGGTAAGTGGTATAATATTGTATTTAAATATTGTCTTTTTGAAGCACACCACTATTTACGGTGAACCTTCATATTGAGTTAGCTACTTGTAGAGGAGGGCCAGATGTCATTGCTTCAGGGGATTAGGGTATTATATTGGAGAGATAGCATAACTTGATATGACTGAACTCAGCAAATAGATGGAATATATATATTTCTTGCTTGATTGATAAAAGAATATTGTCCATTCTTTAGTGATTACTCAACTTGATATTCATATTTATATTTCACTTTTCTTATTAATCACAAATTCTACGTTCTAATTCTCCTAGATTTATGAACACATGTTGGCGACTGCTGTTTTTGGACCCCTTAAGCCAAGGCTGGCCATCTGTCACATTTTGCTTCTGTACATCAGCCTACATTACTTGTCTGTCCATGTCCACACATGATTGAACTTGGGACTTTTTCTTGGTTCGCTCTTTTTCTGTTTCTGAGTTTCACGTTCTTGCCAGTCACCACTATTTTGCTGTAACATATAACATATCAAAGTTTTTGCTGATAATATGTTAGTTATGTTCAACCTTTACCTTTTAGAGCATTCGAAAGTTCAATGTTTTTCTTTTACTTAGCAGTATTCATACAGAAAATGTAGACCTTTAGCTGCTTAATTTCCTGTTATGTTGAATAAACCTTAAACTCTGAACCAAGCATGCTTTGTCCCAGTTATAACATAGTGTTGCTGTGCAATATAGTTTGTGTAAGTGTTGCATTAATGTGTGCCAGTATTTATTTCCCATCCGCAGGTTGGCGTTGTGTCAGATTATGATCTCTTAGCACTCGATTCAATATCAGGTATTCTTGTAATAGTTGATGCTGGCATTCACTATTACATAGTTGAAATCGTAGTTATTGGGACCAGCTGATGAACTGGTGAACTGCTGGTTCAAATTATATTATCTTTTAACCATTTTCATGTTAAAATAATGGTTTATAAGGCTAAATATAAAATTATAATGGCTACATAGACATCAATTCTTATTCCAATCAATAACCAGGCGTTGATCCAGTGGTATTGAACGTGTGGAGATTCCCTAGAAGCCAGAGCTTGTACCCTGGTCTTTTAGCAAACCAAGCTGGTCTAAGCTCTGGTTCTGATTTTTCCCAGTTGGACTGCCAGTTCCGCCTGGTTTAAATAACTGTGTTTCAAATCTCATGTAGTTGCAAGTTGCAACATCATATGGTTTGGCTTCATCTAGTTTACAGCATGTTTATTGAATAGTCTTGGAACCTGGGATCATTTTGGTATTGTTTATCTGTCAAATTAGCAACAGCTTTCCCATGTTATGATGCTCACTGTGTATTGTTCTACTGTTTTAATAATCTTCTTCAGGAAATGGACTTGCGGAAGTAGACATATTTCCTGAGGTGGATAGTACTTGGAAGGTACTTACAAACAAATATATTTTTAACTTTGATTTCAGTTTTTGTCCAGCTCAAGTGGACCTTTTTTATAAAAAATTATAGAAGTTTTTTAAAAGAAATTCTTGATAAAAGTTATTTTTCTAGGCCATTGCCATGTTAAGATGATCCCCTCGAAGTCAATCTGATACTGCAATTTTACTATTTTAGTGAATCACATAACCATTTGGTGGCTGGTCTTTACCATTCCATCTGTCCAAGATTTGGATTGTTCAACTGGACAATTGTGATGCTTGGCTGAAACATAATGTACACACTTTATGTTGATTTGGACCAAGTTTCATTTATTTCTTGCATGTACACAGTTTGCATATCCTTCAGAAAAGAGTGGATAGGATAGTTTCACACTCAGCCTGTTGTATTTTTCACAGTGAACTCTCTTAAACCATCAGACTAGAGATTCTTATCTTGTTCGGGGTGCTAGATGTCACTTGTTTGTGCAACAATATCTCTTTGGATGAGAAGTACACAGTAGTGTCCTGGAACCTTCATTGCAGTTGATGGAATATCACTATTAACAACTAAATTAGTTAGAATATTGCATCGATGCAGATAAGAATGTGGCATTTTCTTCAAACTTGCCTATCGACTATCGTGTATGCTTTGTTCCTTTTATTTATATATGTTTTTTTCCTACTCGTGTTCAACTGTTTCTGATTTTGATGAATTGATACTCTATAGACGTTCAATGAGATACAGAAGCTCTTGAGCAAAACCAATGGGAAAGTCATTGGTGATGTTATGACGTCTGCACCTCTTGTGGTGCGTGAAACTACTAACCTTGAAGATGCTGCAAGGTATTTTCAGAAAACTGCAAACAATTCTGATATACATCACTAACTTACTTTTAAATTTCTCAAAAAAAGGGATATCCTTTATTATTCAATAAAAATTATGATGTCATATTCCACAGGTTACTCCTTGAAACTAAGTACCGCAGGTTACCTGTAGTTGACAGTTCAGGCAAATTGGTGAGTGGGCAAACCTTATCTCTTTCCTTTTATTCTTTTGCCTGAGTTCAGTTGTTTTGAGACAAACTTATATTTGGAAGGTTGGGATCATAACAAGAGGGAACGTCGTCAGGGCTGCCCTTAAAATTAAGAAAAAGTTTGAAGGTGAACTTTGAATGGATACTGTGGATTGACCCTTTGGAGACATTTAGGGGCTTCTACATCGGGGAGATGAACATACGGCTAGGCAATTGAATTCAAGCCATTGTTTCAGTGGCAAGCGAACTTCGCCACCATGTTTATACCAGGCGTAAGTTCAATAACTGCCAAGTGTAAAGTGATGGTTAAAGGACTCGTAGCAGTTGAAAGGGAAGCTCTAATTTTCTACTATACTAGTGCCATGCTATATCAGCTCATGGGTTGTAACGGTATCTAGAGACAGATGAATGGTTTTATGGTATTTAGTTTTTTTTAGAGTAAATTTCATAAAACTATGGGTATTTTGCACAATTTATCACAAACATACGGGCCAATTTGATTTAAAGGAATGCCAAATGACTTTTGGAGGAATAGGATTCCAAAGGATTTTTTCCCTTCAAGCCTCTTTGATTCATAGGAAAGGCAAGTATAAGGGCCTATTCGGGTCACAGGATTTTCAAATCACAGGAGTAGGAAAAACGTAGGAATAACATAGGAATGCATGTGCAAAACTTAGGATAGGAAAAGCATAGGAATGACTCTTAGATGGTTGGTAGAAAAAATACAGGAATCTTTGTATTAAGTTACCACAATTAAGATTTGAATACTCTAATTTGTGTAACTTAGGTTCAAATACATAATGAAACGAGTGATTTGCCTCGATCCTATGCGTAGGAATAGAAAAAAGAGGTCCAAGTGGATGTTAATTTTCCTACAAAATTCCATAGGAATCACATACAAAGGAATTCTTCCATTGCTTTCCTTTGCCATAATCCTACAAAACGAATGGATAAACAGTGATTATTCCTGTAGGAATGGTTTTTCCTCCATATTTCCTATGAAACGAACAAGCCCTAAATTCCATAGGAATGCATTCCTATGAGTTGATTCCAATGGAAACTAAAAAAGAGGTCAGACCTCTTGGAAATGAAGTTGTTTTCTCTATGCCTCTATTAGAGGGATCTTCTTACGTTTTCCTCTGTTTTCTCTTCCCGTAGGATTTGAAAATCCTACCACCGGAAATCCTACGTTTTTCCTATCCTGCGAATCAAAGGGCCCTACATATTTAAGAGCTTGTTTCACAGATTTAGTATCTCCGTTTATAACAAAACTACATGTACTTTACACAATCTATCACAAAACTATATAGTTTCACAAATCCATAGATTTAGTATATTCGTTTATCACATAACTACACATTTAGTATCTTCATTTATCACAATACTACAGATTTAGTGTCTCCATTATCATAAAACTATAGGTTTTAATAATGCTAAAACCTGTAGTTTTGTGCTAATGAAGACATTAAACATGTAGTTTTGTGATAAACGAATACACTAAATATGTAGTTTTGTGATAAACGAATACACTAAATCTGTAATTTTGTGATATATTATGCAAAGTACCTGTAGTTTTGTGATAAACGAAAACACTAAATCTTCTGTTCTATGAAATAAATTCTTAAATATGTAGTTTTATAATAAATCGTGCAAAGTATCTGTAGTTTTATGAAATTTACTCTCTTTTTTTTTAAATTTACAACGGGATCTAGAAGGTTTTATGGGGTTTAGTGTTTTAATATGGTCTTTTTGGTTCAATTTTTGCGTGAAAAGTGAAGGTTGCGAAGGTTCAATTATATGCAAGTTGTCGTCCTCCTTCGCAACCTTCACTTTGAAATTTGCGTGAAAAGTGAAGGTTCCTATACTTCACGTCGGTTAGCCCTCTATATTACTGGTAAATAGGACACTTCAAATTTATGCATTTGCTTGGCTTGCTAATTAGCTATAGGACAAATATAGTTTCAGTTATTTGTCGAAAGACAGTTTGACCATCATTTTAGTATATTTTTTCTTTTATAGAGATATAACTGAGAGAAAAAGCTATTTTACTCTTGCACCATAACTTTCTAAGGAATATATGTAATGGAAACCTATACCTACATGCAAACTTGGAAACCAGATTGTGGACCATTGGATAGAAAATGGATGATCCAGATCGAGCATCTCATCCCTATCACACATTTTACAAAAAACCTCCCACCTGTCATTGTCTTTTTTCTGTTTTGGTTAGATCGAGCATCTCATCCCTATCACACATTTTACAAAAAAACCTCCCGCCTGTCATAGTCTTTTTTCTGTTTTGGTCCTTAGGCTTACTGTCTTTCCTCTCTATCCATACATGCATGCATTTTTGCCATGTTCAAAATGATTTTTCTCCTAAACTATTTAACCAATCTATAATCTGATCACACCGTTGTTTTTATTGCAATTAAATCTTTACAACAAGATATCACGTGACTATATTTTAGTAAAATAAAAATGTATACCTACATGCAAACTTGAAAACCAGATTGTGGACCATTGGATTGAAAAATGGTTAATCCAGATCGAGCATCTCATTCCTATCACACATTTTGCAAAAAAACCTCCCGCCTCTCCACCTCTCATTATCTTTTTTCTATTTTGGTCCTTAGACTTACTGTCTTTCCTCTCTATCCATACATGTATGCATTTTTGACATGTTCAAAATGATTTTTCTCCTAAACTATTTATCCAATCTATAATCTGATCACACCGTTGTATTTGTTGCAATTAAATATTTACAACAAGATATCACATGACTATATTTTAGTAAAATAAAAACGTATGTTTTAATCCGTTAACAGATGTTATTTCATACATGATAGTGATATGTTACAACGTGTATGTTCACTATGTTTCACAAAAGTTTTAAATGTTTCAGTTGCTGATTTTTTTTGTTTCACCATATATAACTTAATGTTTCAGTTGCGATTTTTATGTTTCAGTGAAATGCAACATTCAATAAATACTCTATTCGGCCCCTTTGCTAGTTTTGGATGCTTCAATGTTTGAATATTGATGTTTCAGTCCATGTATCATGATGTTTCATCAGTGTAGATTGAAATGTTGCAGTGGTTTTTTCGATGGTGTTTCATTTTTTTTTTCTCGATGTACTCGGATTTGTTTCATGTTTCAATACATTCAAAACCGTTGTTTCATACTGTCGTAGGCTCTCCGGACCTTCCATTATAATTGAGAGATGAAGTGAATAATTCAAGTCATCAAACAAGCATAATGAAATATCCGACACCTCGAGAGAGGAATATTGGAGACATTAATGGGCCTTTAGCCTGCCAGTCAACTTCAGCCTGAGGTGTGCTCGTCAAACCACTCGAAGGCGGCGACCTGATGTGTTACATATTCAGGAGACTTGACAAAATGTCACGCCCAGAAATTCACGAACCAGAATTTCTAAGATGAATGTGTATTAAACCCCTATCCAGGACCAACTAGGGTACACAAACGATAATTGTTGACATACAGATCCACATCTTACAAAAATATAAAAGATTACAAATGCAGCGGAAAAGGTAAAAGCGAGCTAAGCTTGAAGACTTGACTCCAGCAGCGGGCGACTCCATTCCACAGGCATCCTTGACGGCAGCGACGGAACCAACTTCCTCGAAACAGCTCCAACTGAGAAGAACTTCAACTCTGGTGTGAAAGAGAGCAAGACTGAGTACTACCCACTATACTTAGCAAGACATACCAGAAGGGAAGGTATGATGCAGGATATATCCAAAGGAGGCTAAAGGTTCATTTGCAATAAAGCAGTCATTTAAAAGCAGTAGTTGAAAGCAGTAAAATAGTTGTGGAGGAATCAAAACTGGAGGAATCAAAACCTAAAAGGTATTCCCTTCTGTGGAGGAATCAAAACTGGAGGAGAGCTAAGATATTCTTTAATACTATTCAAAGCCTTCTGATGCTCTGCCCCCAAGTAAATCAGCCCACCATGTAGTGTATTTTAATTAACTAACACCATTGCGGTGGCACTAATTACCCATAATCAAAGTCTATGCATTAATGTGATCCCCTTTGTGTACTAGTTGAACTAAGCATGGCTAAGCAATTCCTAATCCAACATCTATGCATTTTAATACCCAAGTTATCAATGGCGTAAGGGAAACAATATATAATAGGACCCATCCCACATGATATTGTAAAAGAATGCAACATTTAATAGAAATGCGGGACATTTGTAAATTGGGTACAATATGATCAATTGTAATGCATGACTTGCCATGCTCTCGCGCTGATGGGACCACAGCAACGTCTTCGAGAAACCGCGGATCGACGAAACGGCCGAAATCTACGCAACAAACAAAGTACACAAGCAAAACAAGCTATAAGACTACTGAAACAAGAAACAAAACCATTTTTAAAGGATTCTAGGGATTTTTATGAATTTACGGAGACTTGAATTGACTTAAACGGAGCTCGGATGAATTAGTTATGAATTTTAGAAGATAATCTGTGTTTTTACTATAAAAGAAAAGCCCTTAATTATTTATTGTGCAATAAAGCATCCCTAGCTAACGTCAGCAAGGGGGGCGCCGACATGTGGGCCCCGCACATCAGTGGCTCAAGAGAGAGGGGAGGGGCGCCGGCATGCGGGCCCCGCATGACAGTCGCACAAGGGGAGGAGGTGGTACCTGGCAAGTGGGTCCCACCAGGCAGTGGCTAGTGGGAGGGGGTGGCACCGGCCGGGCTCGGCTCGGCTTCAAGCCGGCCGCCTGGCCATGGCGAGCGGCGGCGGCGCGCGCGGTCACGGCGGTGACTAGCGGCGCGGGAAACGGCGGCGGCCAGCACGAAGGCGGCGGCGCGGACCGGCACTAGAGGGGAGTGAAAGGGGAAATGAGGGGCGGGAGGCCTCACCGGGGTTTGGCCGGCGTAGGGGGGAGGGCGGGGGCGACGACGGACGGCAACGGCGAGTGGAGGCCGAGCTCTTGGACACCCTAAGAGAGGAAAAGAGAGAGGTTAGAGGGGGATTAGAGGTTCGCAGTGATCGAGAGCCATGGCTGACTGCGGTGGCTAAGGAAGGGCTCACCGGCGTGCAGCGAATGGCGGCCTCCGATGGGGGACTTCGACAGAGGAGGGGTGGATGAGGTAGCCCTCGGACGTGCGAACCCGAAGACGACAACGGCGCGGCTCGGCGGCGGCGAGCGGGGACCGGAGGTGGCTAAAGGGCGGCGGCGGTGGGTGTGATGGCACCGGCGTGATAGAGAGCACGGAGAGGGAGGCGGAAAGTGGAAAAATGGAGAGGAGGACGCGGGGAGGCTTTTTATGGGCAAGGGAGGGGCGGACGTGGCCGGGAAAGCTCCCGATTTCACCGGCAACGTGGGAGGTGGAGAGAGAGAGAGAGAGAGAGTGGGACCAAAATTGAATCCGCCCCTTGTGGGCGTGCGTGCGCGGGCGGGAAGGCGAGGATGTGGGTGGCGACTTGGGCACGGGGCGCGGAGTAGGGCGCGGGAGGAAGGACGAAGGCCCGACAGGTGCGGCCCACCTATCGGCGCCCGAGAGAGAGGGAGGGAGGAAGGACTTCGGGGAGGGAAGGGAGGAGCGGGGCGGCGGCCCAAAAGAGGGAAAAGAAAGGAAAAGGAAAAAAAGAATTTCTAGGGATTCTTTAATACTTGTGCTCATTTTTAATTGATTTTAATTATCTCCGAGGCTCTGAAAATTCCACTAAAAATCCTGTTAGCATATTTTGACATGTAGAATTCAAGAAAAATTCCACATGCCGATTCCGATTATTATTTGCATTTATTAATTTAGGGTTTCCCTCTTGCCTTTAAACAAATAATTTCTTGCAACAATTTATTAATTGAATTTTAGCTAGGGAGAGAACTTCAGGGCGTGACACAAAAATAGCTAAAGATCTATAACATCTCAAATATTCTTAACTCATACTCATATGAATCTAGTTCCCAGGATGTGCACTAGATTCACACTTTCATCTTAAGCATGGAAATACATAGCAAAATACACTTAAGACAAAAATGATCTAACTTACAACTACTTCATAGTTACATAGGCCGACCAGCCGAATATAGATAATAGAACCGCGGAAGCTTGTCTACCCAAACCACAAGCACACCGACTAGGGGTTTACCCCCATTAAGTTCAAGTCCTAGAAGAAGTAGTCGATTACTCGCATCACTCAAAAGACTAAGTCTACCACCTGCAAGCAAATAGTTAATCTAATAGCAAGAGTCAGTACATTATTAGAAATAATGTACTAGCAAGCACCAAGACAAGCCTAACACTAAATAATATACTAGCAAGCACCAAGACAAGCCTAACACCCTAGCTACTTGCAAGGCATATAATCAAGGAAGGCATAATATGGTTCTTTTTAGCATAAAGCAAGTTTTATTTTGCATAAAACACTTTAAAATCAGATTTGTTTTCAAATAAAATTTCAGCAAGCTAGTACTTAGCATATGGGCATCAAAGTAGGCATTAATCATGTATAAATATGCACCTCATTGTCATCCATGCCAGCAATGAGATCATTCTCAAATCTCAACATAATTACATAATTTGAAGGTAAATTTCAGCATTTAGAAGTGTAAACATAAGTCTATACTCAATACATATCCACACGCCGCTCATGACCACGAGCACAGCTAATCGATTAGTTTTAACTCTGCAGAGTTTGTACACTTTACCCACATGATGCGAAATAATAATCATGCAAGAGCATGGCACGTGATACATAAGTACCCAATTTATTACCCGCAGCAAAGCTTTTCCAAAATTCATGATTTAGCCTTACACCAGCGCGATACGTGTTCCTCCATCCTAAGCATACTGGAAATATAACCTAGAACGTTAAGTGGTGGGCCCATGCCTTAAACTTAACAGCGTGGTGGCGGACACAACGAGAACCCACCACGTGGCACAATACCATTGTATTGGACACGCTTAGTCACCTAAACTACCACATCGGGGTAAATAGGAAGCTCCTCTGAATTATACGAACTCATACACACCAGCCTACTAGAATATAAGGCTAAACCATAAATAATTTACTAAGCTTTGGCTATCCCATACTAGCACATGTGGTTGTACTGTATACGAAATGAACTGACATTGAGTGAAGTCCTTAGGTCGGTTTGGGCGCACACTCCCCCTATCGGTACACAACTAATCACCATATGTGTATCACATGAGGCCCAAACCTAAAATCCATGTTGTCCATCATTTTATTTGTCAAATACTTCATTTATTCATCTCTGTCCAGAATCTTAATAAAATCATTTTTCATGTTAATATGAGCCCAAGTGATAAGTAAAACCATTCTAAGCATAGCTAAGCAATATAGTAAACTAGTGACAATGTAACTCATATTCCAAGTAGTATTAGGATATGATTCCTAAGGTTAGGAATGAGGGATATGGATATATGTGAGGTTAAGGTAATAATGCAAATAATAGGAGTTTGTCTAACAAGTTTAACAAAATTTTAATTTATTAGTGTACAATCGACATGCAAGATTTGCAAACATTTTCAATAACCTCCAAAACATAGGTTCAAAGTGATCAAAGAGAGGGAGGTGGGACCTGCCTTGTAACTGGAAAAATTCAGCACCTAAATCAGTTCTTCACCGTTTAAGCAATCATCTATAGAAAGTACACGTTATGCAGTTAAACACCGAAATATGCGAAAAATCCAAAATGCACTAAAATGAATGATTTGTACACAGTGGATAGGTACTGGTCTAAAATGAATTTAGGTGAAAGAATTTCTATTTTATCTCATTTCATTTGAGAGTTATGAGTTTTAGAAGTTTCGTTGGTATAGTGTAGGATTTACTTAGGTACTATTGTGAAATGCTGTTGTAAGGTGATTATTATTAAGTTTATGTTTGCTGGGGTGAATATATGTGTTTTATAAGACTAACACATTTGGTTTCATAATTTTTAGAGTTAATATGAATTATTTATGTATTTTACAAGTTATAACGTGTTCTAGGCATATAGTCTCTATGTGTACATGGCTTTGGAAATTTAGGTCCAGAACTTGCTCTAACCTGCTAGTGTTGTATAAGATGAGTATTTTAGTAAGCTAATCTAATCTTAGTTCATTAATTTTATAGATCATATTACTCTACTTCATTATTTTATATGCTTGGGAATGTTCTATGTTAATTACTTATCATACCGACTTAGAGATTATTATATGAGAGTTTTGGTGGATGAGGATGAAACTATAACTTCTCTGGTCTAACAAGTTTTAGTTGGGTTTTATTTAGAGCTAGAGTGCAACTATATACATATACATACATATGTATTGCTTAATCAACACTTTGTGTTTAGCACTTATCATATAAATTTAAAGTTTAGAACTATAACCTATACAAAAGGTGCCATATTTTATTTTACTATGTTGAAGCCCACTATTTGCTGGTTCTATAGAAACTTAGTTCACTCCATTTGGACTAAAGATAAATTTTCTACAAATTTTACAAATTTAAAGGCTGCTCTATGTTGGTTATTACTTACAAAAATATTTAGAGGCTTTTATTACATAGTAAGTATATAATTTTATTTTATAACTTGGAAGTACATGTTTTGGTGATTCTACAGAACTTGGGTTTACTTAAAGAGGATCTAAGATGAATTTTATATAAACTTCTAAAGTTCAGCTTATGTAAAATTAGTTATTTTAAAGATAATAGTTTTAGAGGCATTTGATGTAAAGTGTGTATATGTTTTATTTCACTTTGTTTTTAGAGAACATGTTAATGGATCTGTAGAAACTAAGTTTGCTCTAAAATGAGTTGAAATGAATTTTGTATGCATTTTATAAATTTGTATATGCTTTATGTATGATTTATCTTAGATGAATTTTAGAGGCTAAATTTGTATTGTGAGTGCAAGTTTTTATTTCATAACTTTAAAGTTTATAATTTGATGAGTGCCCAGAGCACGGTCGGCGCCGATCTCTCCCTCTCTCTCACGCTGGTCGGCTGGGGTGAAGGACAGAGAGGGGGCGACCCAAGGAGGCTGCCAAGTGGGCCCAGGTCGATGTAAGCTAGGTAGGAGTGTGAGGGATGGGTAAGAAACTGGGTGAACTCGATTTCGAATGATTTTTCCAGGATTATTTCTTTTCCCATCTTTGTTAATTCATAGATTAATTTGTGGTGCAGATCAATTCATGTGGATTTTAATGAAGGTACATGAAGATATCTAGATTCCATTTTCTTTGGTTGCACTCAAAAATTATGGATAGATTACTCACAGAAATTAGAAGATGGGCTCTTTAGAAATTAGTTTGAATTTTTAGGAGGCCTAAAAAGAGAAGATAAATTCTGGAAAAAAATATATTTATTCATGATAATTAACCTAGTATTTGAATAAATTATTTCCCCTATACACTTCCATGCAATTAAATGCACTTTTAGACAAAGTATGGTTTTAGCCGATTAGGAATTATAATTAATCTATTATTTGACTGGTTTGATTGATTTATTCGAGTATCAAATGTAGTTATTAAATTATACCAAAATTACAGTGAGTTGTATACGTTAAGTAGAGCCTACATGAATTTTCCCACGATTTTATCTTGCACGAATTATTTCAGATAATTCGCAAGACTTATGTCTTATATGTGTTTCCCTTTCCTAAATGCATGTAAATGTTTATAAAAGTTATATTTGGACTCTCATTATCCTGAAGTGATGTTGATATGTTAGAACTACAATTTACCTTACACATGTCATAAGCTTCTTACCTATTTATGTATAAGTTGACTTTAGTATTAAATTAAGAGGATGCTTATAAAGGTAATTAAGGTAGAATATTTTCTATATAAGTTAATGTATTTACTCACTTCCATATTGTTAACGACCAAATTTGGTAATCCAAGGATCGAAGATGAAGAAATCGAGATGGAGAACGTCTCGGAAACGGAGTAAAGATCGGCTGGAGTCCGAATCGGCTGCGACCTAGATCGGCAGAGTCCGAGTTGGACAGGGTTAGCCGATTGAGCCGAGTCCGACAATATGACAAGGAATACGTTGTCGGATTGAGTTAATGAGCTTCATGAGGATTGCCACGCATGGATAGAGTCATGAGAAGGCAATTATATCTATTAATTAGTATGTTTTATGTAATTTTCTTAGAGATATGTTTGGGCAAAAGTCTGCCGCAAAGACTTATGGTATCTTCGAGTTTGTTAGAGATAAGAGTCGTGTCCGACACGGACTTGTTTTGTAATCTCGGGTATAAATAGACCCCGAGCCCCATGTAGTCAAACTAACACACGTTCAATACAATCTCGGCGCATCGCCACCCTTTTACTTTTGTTTTGTTTCGACGAGTTCTTGCTTTCAGGTTGAGTTGCATCGGTTTCGATCTTCAACAAGAGGTAAAACTTGTTATGGCGGCTTGCGTTCTTGGGATTAGTGCTTCCATCTTTATGATACTCTAATCTTGTTTATGTAATTCGTCGAGTTATCATATGCCTTATATAATCTCTGGCAATATCGCAATCGGCTAACATCTGTTACTAGAAGGCAACCGACTAGGTTAAATATCGATGTTGACTTAGATTATATAAGATATCTACCACTCTATGACACATCCAACGGCTTGATTGTCTAGATATTGTCCTTCTTTTCACACTTATAGCTGCATCGGTTGAGTTTGATCTTATGAGTCATGATTAGAATCTCAATCTCTAGCCTGCCTTTGGTTGCCGATTAGGGTAGTATCGGGGTTTCAGCCGATCTTACCTGATTTAACTACATTTATCTTATATACTTGATTGACATGTTAAATCTGCCATTTATATTAAGATCTTGTTACATTTAAGTATATTAGGCTTTTGTTTGGTATATTTTACTTGTTTTGATATCTTAATATAGAGTGGTATCGGAGTATTAGCCGATACACGCTAGATCTATCTGATCGGATATGCTATGAACATATATAGTCTTGCTGTTAATATATATTTCGATCTAAGTGATTTATACTGTCTCGGCATGGCGACCGATCTATCCCAATCACTTGATTTAAGAAACTTGTATTGGCATCCATACCCTGAGTGGTTTGAGAGGGTTCCATTGCCTAACCGATTCAAGGTTCTAGATTTTTCAAAATTCTCAGCGCAGGACAGTGTCTCAAAATTCTCAGCCGATTTTTAGCTCAGTGTGGTGAAGCATCGGCTGTTGACGCCTTGAGGGTCAGGCTGTTTCCCTTGTCTTTGTCCGGATCGGCTTTTACTTGGTTCTCTTCTTTGTCGTATGGTTCGATCAACAGTTGGGCCGATTTGGAGAAACAATTCCATAGTTACTTTTATAGCGGAGTTCATGAGATGAAATTGTCCGATTTAACAGCGATTAGGCAAAGGCATGATGAGCCTGTGCAAGATTATATTCAGAGATTCAGGGAGATGAGGAATAAGTGCTACAGTTTGAGCTTGACTGATGCCCAATTAGCCGATTTGGTTTTTCAGGGTATGATAGCTCTGATCAAGGAGAAATTCTCGTCCCAGGACTTTGATAGTTTATCACATCTTGCACAGAAGGTAACCTTGCATGAACAGAGGTTTGCAGAAGCAAGGAAGAAAATTAAAAAGGTCAATCATATCTGTCCCTACATATATGGATCTGATGATGATGATGATGATGATGATTCCGCTGTAGCAGCAGCCGAGTGGGTTAGGAGCAAGAAGGTTATACCATGCCAATGGGTAAAGAGTTCTGGAAAAGAAGAGAGGTATGACTTTAACATCACCAAGGCTGATAAGATTTTTGATTTGTTACTTCGGGAAAAACATATTCAACTTCCTGTTGGTCATACAATCCTATCGGCTGAGGAGTTGGGCAAGAGAAGGTATTGCAAGTGGCATAACTCTGGGTCTCATTCTACTAATTAATGATTGTAAAGTCTTCAGACAACAGATCCAGGCGGCTATTGAAGGAGGTAAAATAAAGTTTGACTACTCCAAGAAGCCGATGAGGGTCGATGGCAATCCTTTTCCTGTCAATATGGTACATACAGCTGGCCGAACAGCCGATGGAGGAAAAGCTCGGGGTTTTCAAGTGAATTCGGCTAAGATTATCAACAAGTATCAGAGGAAGTATGGCAAGCAGCAGCAGGAGAAGTATTATGGAGAAGATGATGGCGGTTTTGATCCTCATTGGGGCTGTGAGTTTTTCAGATTCTGCTGGAATGAGGGTATGAGGCTGCCGTCTATCGAAGATTGTCCTGGGTGCAGTAATGTTGCAGAGAGTTCAAGCAGATCTTACAATAGAAATAATCGGCTGAGGCAAACAAGGGTTCTTGTTCATCAAAGATTGGGCCCAGTGAACTAAGATTGTGACCGAGAGGACGATGAAAGCAGGAAAACTCAATGGTGTCCTTCTGGTATTTTCACAAAGAATCAAAAGAGAAGGGTTCAAAGGTTGAGGAATATGGAACGTTTTCATGAAGTTGAGCGAGAAATCAACCATCGGCTGAAGAAGGCAAAGCCAAGGCAGGAGTGGCGTGTTAAGAAACCAGCTGCTGTAGCCGATGAACCCGAAGCTGATGAAGAAAAAAGATTGGCTAAGGGGAAGAGTGTTGTAACTGCATCAATTAACATGGTTTTCACGTTACCTGCTAAATTTGGAGCCAAACAAGCCGATGTTGATGAAGTTGAGGAAGCATCGGCTAGGTTGGTTTTGTCACCAGAACAGGCGGTTTTTGAGAAACCAGAAGGGACAGAGAATCGGCATCTTAAACCATTGTATATAAACGGCTATGTCAATGGGATGCCGATGTCTAAGATGATGGTTGATGGTGGGGCTTCTGTGAATTTGATGCCATATGCCACGTTTAGGAAGCTAGGCAGGAATGCTGAGGATCTCATCAAGACAAACATGGTTCTCAAAGACTTCGGTGGCAATCCATCAGAAACCAAAGTAGTTTTGAATGTGGAGCTGACAGTCGGCAGCAAGACTATCCCTACAACATTTTTTGTCATCGATGGGAAGGGCTCCTACAGCTTGTTGCTTGGAAGGGATTGGATTCATGCTAATTGTTGTATTCCTTCAACCATGCATCAATGCTTGATTCAATGGCGAGGCGACAAGATTGAAATTGTACCAGCCGACAGGTCAGTTAACGTTGCCAGTGCTGATTTAGCTCTTTAGGAGATGGATGGTCTTGATTGCTTGTCTGGAAAGGTATGGGAAGGAGATTTTCTAAAGGTGTCTGATTGTGATATACAGCCATTGAAGATGGAGAGCCCAAGTTATTATTTTGAGGGCGTCGTGGAGGGTTCAAACGTCTACACCAAGGACACGGTAGACGATCTTGATGACAAGTAAGGACAGGGTTTCATGTCGGCCAATGATTTGGAAGAAATTGATATAGGTTCAGGTGATCGACCAAGGCCGACATTCATCAGTAAGAACTTATCTCCAGAATTTAGGACCAAGTTGATAGAGCTCTTAAAGGAATTCAGAGATTGCTTTGCTTGGGAGTATTATGAGATGCTAGGACTCAGCCGATCGATTGTTGAACATCGGCTACCTGTCAAACCAGGGGTTAGACCGCACCAACAACCTCCGAGGAGATGCAAAGCCAATATGCTCAAACCTGTAAAAGTTGAGATTAAACGTTTATATTATGCTGGTTTTATTCGTCCTTATCGATATGCCTAGTGGGTTTCTAGTATAGTTCTAGTTATCAAGAAAAACGGCAAAGTCAGGGTGTGCATTGGTTTCAGAGATTTAAACAAAGCTACCCAAAAGGATGAGTATCCAATGCCAGTAGCCGATCAACTGGTTGATGCTGCTTCGGGGCACAAGATATTGAGTTTTATGGATGGGAATGCAGGGTACAATCAGATCTTTATGGCTGAAGAAGATAACCATAAGACAGCTTTTCGGTGTCCTAGTGCAATCGTCTTGTTTGAGTGGGTTGTGATGACTTTTGGCTTGAAGAGTGCTGGAGCTACATATCAAAGGGCCATGAATTACATATACCATGATCTAATCGGCTGGTTGGTTGAAGTCTACATTGATGATGTGGTTGTTAAGTCTAAAGAGATAGAAGACCACATAGCCGATTTGAAGAAGGTTTTTTAGAGAACTAGGAAATACGCCCTGAAGATGAACCCAACAAAGTGCGCTTTTGGTGTATCGGCTGGCCAGTTTTTGGGATTTCTTTTTCATGAAAGGGGGATTGAGATAACTCAAAGGAGTGTTAATGCAATCAAGAAAATTCAGCCTCTAGAGAACAAGACAGAATTGCTAATTTTGTTAGAAGGTTTATTTCTAATTTGTCTGGAAGGTTAGAACCTTTTACACCATTGTTGAGATTGAAAGCCGATCAAAAATTTACTTGGGGGTAGAGCATCAGAAGGCTTTGAATAGTATTAAAGAATATCTTAGCTCTCCTCCAGTTTTGATTCCTCCACAGAAGGGAATACCTTTTAGGTTATATCTATCAGCCGGTGAGAAGTCAATCGGCTCGGTTTTGATTCAGGAGCTTGAAGGAAAAGAAAGGGTTGCGTTCTATTTTTAAGTCGTCGGCTTTTTGATGCAGAAACAAGATATTCTCCTGTGGAGAAGTTGTGCTTGTGCTTATATTTTTCTTGTACAAGGTTAAGGCATTATCTATTGTCCAATGAATGCACTGTTATATGCATGTAGTTATATATGTTATCGGCTCCGATTTTGAAAGGAAGGGTTGGAAAGTGGATATTTTCCTTAACGGAATTTGATCTTCGGTATGAATCACCGAAGGCGGTCAAGGGGCAAGCTATAGCCGATTTTATCGTTGATCATCGTGATGACTCAATCGGCTCAGTTGAAGTTGTGCCCTGGACTTTATTCTTCGATGGGTCAGTGTGCACTCATGGATGCGGTATCGGCTTGGTTATAATTTCCCCTCGGGGGGCAAGTTTTGAGTTTTCTTATACTATTAAACCTTATGCAACTAATAATCAGGCTGAGTATGAAGCGGTTCTCAAAGGGTTGCAATTACTCAAGGAAGTTGAAGCCGATGCTGTGGAGATCATGGGTGATTCCTTGCTAGTGGTCAGTCAATTGGCAGGAGAATATGAGTGCAAAAATGATACATTAATGGTTTACAATGAGAAATGCCAAGAGTTGATGAAAGAATTTCGGCTGGTGACTTTGAAGCATGTATCTCGAGAACAGAATGTTGAAGCTAATGATTTGGCTAAAGGGGCATCGGGTTACAAGCCGATGATGAAGTATGTCAAAATAGAAGTTGCCACATTAACAGCCGATGATTGGAGGTATGATGTGCATCATTATCTGCAAAATCCATCTCAATCGGCTTCTCGGAAATTGCGCTATAGAGCTTTGAAGTATACCCTGTTGGATGATGAGCTATATTATTGGACGATTGATGGGGTGTTGCTTAAATGTTTGAATGCCGATCAAGCTAAGGTTGCAATCGGTGAGGTACATGAAGGAATTTGTGGCACTCATCAATTGGCTCAAAAGATGAAGTGGTTGCTTTGACGTGCAGGATATTTTTGGCCGACATTGCTGGAGGATTGTTTTAAGTATTACAAAGGGTGTCAAGATTGTCAAAAGTTTAGAGCAATTCAAAGAGCGCCAGCATCGGCTATGAATCCCATCATCAAGCCATGGCCATTTAGCGTGTATTTGGTTCTGGGACTAGGTGGGATGGGATGAAACCATCCCTGATTTAAGGATTGGGATGATTCCATTCGGGTGTTTGGTTTGTAGAATAGGATGATCCCAGTTTTTTGTTTGGTTCAAGGAACGAGGGAGGGATGGGATGAGCGCCGTTTACAACCACCGACAACACCGTTTGCAACAACCATGGCCGACGCCGCCTCTGCCCTCACCTCCAGACGTGGTCGCCGCCGGCCTCCTTGATGGCGTCGATGAGCGGCTGCGGGGGGCTCGGCGACGGCGGCGGTAGACGGCTTGGGCGACAGCGGCGGCGGTGGGCTCGGGCGACGTCGGCGGTGGTGGGCTCGGCGACGACGACAGATGGGATGACCCAACCGAGCGCTGGCAGCGATGGTGTCGGCCTTCGCGCAGAGCAGCCGCGGCTCGGCGACGACGATGGCGGCGAGGTCCGCGCGGGAGAGGGAGAGGGAGAGACCGGTGGAGAGGAGGGCGAGCACGACCACCATCGCGGTCGGGCGGGCGGAGAAGCCCGACGACGCACGGTTGGTCTTCGCGTAGAGCAGCCGCGGCTCGACGACGACGACGGCGGCGAGGTCCGCGTGGGAGAGGGAGAGGGAGAGGCCGGTGGAGAGGAGGGCGAGCACGGCGACCATCGCGGTCGGGCGGGCGGAGAAGCGCGACGACACACGGTCGGCCCGCCGCCGAGTTCCCCGCCTCCGGATCCGTCGCCACAACCTTCCCCATCGCCGGATCCGCCGCCTCCGCCCTCCACACCACCGGATCCGCCGCCGCCGCCCTCCCCACCACTGGATCAGCCGCCACCGAGCCCCCCACCGCCGCCGTCGTCGAGCCCGCCGCTGCCGCCGTCGTCGAGCCCACCGCCGCCACCGTCGCCCGAGCCATCTACCGCCGCCGTCGCCGAGCCCCCCACCGCCGCCATTGCCGAGCCCACCGCCACCGTCGCCGAGCCCGCCGCCGTCTCCCGAGGAAGAGCGCGCGAGCAAACCGGCGGTTTCACGCCGTCGCTCGTCCCATGTGAGACGAGTTCGTCCGCTAGTTTTGGCCGGACCGATTGGTCCCGGATCTGAGAGGAATATTCCTCCGTAGGGACCAACCCATCCCACTCACTCCTGAACCAAACACCCCTAAAAATGGGTTAATCCCATCCCATCCCATCCCATCCTAGCAACCAAACACTACCTTAGAGGTTGGGGAATTGATATGATCGGTATGATTAATACATCATCGAGCAAAGGACACATGTTTATATTGGTGGCAACCGATTATTTTACCAAGTGGGTAGAGGCGATTCCTTTGAATAAAGTTGATTCTGGGGATGCTATACAATTTGTTCAAGAGCATATACTCTATCAATTTGGTATTCCTTAAACTATTACAACCGATCAAGGATCAATCTTCGTGTCCGATGAGTTTGTTTAGTTTGCCGATAGTATGGGTATCAAATTGTTGAATTCTTCGCCATATTATGCACAAGCTAATGGGCAAGCCGAGGCATCTAACAAGAGTTTGATCAAATTGATTAAGAGAAAGATTTCGGATTATCCTCGGCAGTGGCATACTCGATTGGCCGAAGCATTGTGGTCCTATCGGATGGCTTGTCAGGGTTCGATCCAAGTCCCTCCTTATAAGCTTGTTTATGGACATGAGGCTGTTTTACCATGGGAAGTTAGAATCGGTTCAAGAAGAATGGAGTTGCAAAATGATTTGACAGCCGATGAGTATTATAATCTCATGGCCGATAAAAGGGAAGACTTGGTTCAATCAAGATTGAGAGCCCTTGCAAAGGCTACCAAAGATAAGGAACGTGTTGCTCAATATTATAACAAGAAGGTGGTGCCTAAGTCCTTTTCTGAAGGTGAACTTGTTTGGAAATTGATTTTGCCGATAGGGACTCGAGATAACAAATTCAGCAAGTGGTCACCAAATTGGGAGGCACCGTTTCAAATTTATAAGGTTGTGTCCAAAGGAGCGTACATGTTGCAAGGACTCGATGGAGATGTTTATGGACGAGCACTCAATGGGAAATATTTGAAGAAGTATTACCCAAGTGTTTGGGTTAATGCATGATCGGCTGGTGTTGCCGATAGCATGATAGCCGATGTATTCACATCACCTTGAGATGGCCGATTGACTGCTTTCATGACTGCCAGATTCAGTCAAGTCTGCAGTAGCCACCATGGTCCACCTGCTCCAACTACCGAGCCGACAGCTATCTTGGCCGATGCATTGTTCAACATTTGGTACAGATAGCCGAGGAGGATTTTGCCTAAGGGGAATTGTCTTTTTGATTCTAGAGCTTCGGCTATAAACTGCCAGTTGGTTGTAGGACCACAACTGGATCCATAGAAGAGGAACTTTTCTAGCCACATCAGCAGAAAGGCTACATGCTCTCGAGAGGTGACTGACCCTGTGCCCATGTATTTCGCCACATAACCAGACCAACCACCTATGCTCTTGGTCCTGAAGTCATATTGATTCTTGGTGTTCAGACTCATAGGGTTAGCCGATGAGGTCACATCCAGACCAGTGATCATGGTGATATCAATCAAAGTTGGGGTCATCGGCCTTGGTTGAACAGAAAAGCGTTGATGGCATTGGACCAGAAATAGGTGGCAGCGGCCATTAAGGGTTCATCCTTAGCCGAATTTGCTATGGGGAGGGCAAATGCTTGACCGATTCCAATTTCGTCCCAGTGTGTTTGCTTGCTTGCTGATACACGCTTGTACCATGTGGTCAAGAGATGGCCAAGACGTAAAAGTGTTCTTCCAGTGACCTAGATTCGGGTTGGCTAATCTAAAAGGAATCCTATTGGTTTCACCGATGATGAACTCAGTGGGATCAAGATCACCGACTGGACCTAGGAAATAGTGTCTCTCATGCGACAAACTTGGGATTGCAACCAGATTGGAAAGGTGATACGAATTCAAAAGGAATAGAGAAGAAGAAAACAAGATTAGACGACGAAAATCGATCTATTGCGCAGAAAAAAGGGATCTAGCCGATGGACACGTACCTCAGCATACTCGGCTGATGGCGCGATAGATGGGCTGGCGGAGGTCAACATCGCTGTGGGCAGAAATTTGGCCGAAGAAGAAATCACCTGGAAATCGCCTTGCGCACTGAGGGGATCGCCAGAGAGAGAGAGGATAGAGTTTGCTTCGGCGGTGAAAACGGAGGAAACGGTGTGAAGTTTCTCGAGGACAACGGTTAGTATTTAAAGCGCTGGGTAACAGTCGGAAAACGGCAAGTGCAGATTTCTCTCGGAGTCGACATATAGCAAATCCGAAACATTATCCAATATTCCGGACTTGGGGGGCATGTGTTAACGACCAAATTTGGTAATCCAAGGATCGGAGATGAAGAAGAAATCGAGATGGAGATCGTCCCGGAAACGGAGTAAAGATCGGCTGGAGTCCAAATCGGCTGCGACCAGGATCGGCAGAGTCCGAGTTGGACAAGGTTAGCCGATTGAGTCGAATCCGACAATGTGACACGGCATACGTTGTCGGGTTGAATTAATGTGCTTCATGAGGATTGCCACGCATGGGTAGAGTCCTGAGAAGGCAATTGTATCTATTAAATTAGGATATTTTATGTATATTCCTTAGAAATATGTTTCGGCAAAAGTCTGCCGCAAAGATTTAAGGTATCTTAGAGTTTGTTAGAGATAAGAGTCGTGTCCGACACGGACTTGTTTTGTAATCTCGGGTATAAATAGACCCCGAGCCCCATGTAATCAAACTAACACACGTTCAATACAATCTCGGCACATCGCCACCCTTTTACTTTCATGTTGTTTCGACGAGTTCTTGCTTTTGGGTTGAGCTGCATTGGTTTCGATCTTCAACAAGAGGTAAAACTTGTTATGGCAGCTTGCGTTGTCGGGATTAGTGCTTCCATCTTTATGATACTCTAATCTTGTTTATGTAATTCGTCGAGTTATCATATGCCTTATATAATCTCTGGCAATATCGCTATCTAACCTCCAATCGGCTAACGTCTGTTACTAGACGGCAACCGACTAGGTTAAATATCGATGTTGACTTAGATTATATAAGATATCTACCACTCTATGGCACATCCAACGGCTTGATTGTCTAGATATTGTCCTTCTTTTCATACTTATAGCTGCATTGGTTGAGTTTGATCTTATGAGTCGTGATTAGAATCTCAATCTCTAGCCTGCCTTTGGTTGCTGATTAGGGTAGCATCGGGGTTTCAGCCGATCTTACCTGATTTAACTACATTTATCTTATATGCTTGATTGACATGTTAAATCTGCCCTTTATATTAAGATCTTGTTACATTTAAGTATATTAGGCTTTTGTTTGGTATATTTTACTTGTTTTGATATCTTAATATAGAGTGGTATTGGAGTATTAGCCGATTCACGCTAGACTATCTGATCGGCTGTGCTATGAACATATATAGTCTTGCTGTTAATATATATTTCGATCTAAGTGATTTATACTGTCTCGGCATGGCGACCGATCTATCCCAATCAATTGATTTAAGTATATATGGACATAGGGATTACATATCGTTAATATCTACAACCAATCGAGTAAATTTAGTTCTTTCTTACTTATTCATGACTGCCGATCGATCTACATATGACATCGGCCCAAAGATAAATGATATGTCATCGGCAACTAGCCGATCGGCTATCGTTTATGGATTTAACCGTGGTTTCTTTGTCTTTGTTTCTTGTTGATGGCAGGATCAAATCAACTGGCATGCTCACACACCCAAAGGCAAGTTTTGGACCTGCACTAGAGTTAAGCAGATCTCCCAGGCCTCGTGTTTTTACATCAACACATATTTATGACATGCTTTCAGATGAGTAGCCAAATTAGTTTAGTGAGGCTTGACATTAGCCATGTTGATATATTTTAAGGTGTATGGTTCCTATTTTATCTTCCTCTAGCTAACACTAGGCCCTAATGGTTTAGTTGTTTATCTAGATCTTAGTTATTATTCATGACACCTATTATGAAATGCAAATCGAAAATCCAAATGCACACCAGGACTCAAGTCAAAACACGATGTAAGCGAGTATGCATGCTTGGTATAGGTTAAAGATGAAAAGGTTTTAATTTGCTCTCAAATTTTACTTCAGTACAAGTTAGATCAACTTCACCTAGTTTTAAAATGGAAATTTTTGGTTCACAAAATTGGAGAACTTTCCTTTCAACTAGTTTTGACAAGAATTCCTTAATCCTAAATTCGAGTATGTTACACATACGTTGTAGCAAAATGTTTCATGGGTGATTTGATTGTATTTTAAAAGATAGAAACATTTTCGATCTACTTGGTGAAACAGTGCCGGATTGACTTCAAAATCTGCATGATGGTCAAATGTGAAACATAGTGAATATACACGTTGAAACATATCACTATCATGTACGAAACAACGAGTGTTAACGGATTGAAACATACGTTTTTCTTTTGCTAAAACATAGTCATGTGTCATCTTGTTGTAAAGATTTAATTGCAACAAATACAACGGTATGATCGGATTGTAGATTGGATAAGTAGTTTAGGAGAAAATCATTTTGAACATGGAAAAAGTGAATGCATGCATGGATAGAGGGGAAATACAATAAATCCAAGGACCAAAACAGAAAAAGGACAATGAGAGGCATGCGTTTTTTTTTTTTTTTTTTTTTTTTTTGCAAAATGTGCAATAGGGGTGAGGCGCTCAATCTGGACCATCCATCTTCATTCCAATGGTCAACAATCTGGTTTCCATGTTTGCATGTTGGTATAGGTTTGCACTACATATATTCCCGCAAGTTTCTCGAGCTCAGTGCTAACCTTCCTGTCGCGGAGGTCGAACGTATAAACACCGTATGCTTTGGTGCTGAGAGATTTTATTTTCTAACAAACAAATGGAGTGCAGTAGAGCACTAGTAAATGAACTAAGGCAAATTTTGCTACAGGACATCATGACTTCGTGGTTTTAGTGTAGGACACTGCACGAAGTGACTTTTAGGGAAGACACTCTCAAATATTGGATATTTGCTAGTAGACACCGCGCTCATTAAAATAATAATTTCCATTTGAAGAGGAGAGAGAAATCGCGTGAAATATCAACTATACCCTTGGACACACATGTCAGCTCTCCTATCTCTCTTCTGTTCTCTCTCTATCTCCCTATCTCTCTTCCTCCTTACACAATAGTGGGACGGAGCTCCTTGACGACAAGGAGGTGTGCGGGCGCCGATGAGAAGGTCATGGATCGAGCCAGTCGTGAGATGGACGGCCACCGCTTCGTCGGGCGCGGCCGAGAGCACGAAGGGCGGGGACACGCTGCTGAGGGGGTCGAACACGAGGGCGGTGAACTCGAACGGGATGCCAAGCTCGGCAGCGAAGCATGTGAGGTGGAGCTCGAGTGTGTGGCTGGACCCCGACGACAACAATGCGGTCACCTTGAGGTTTGACAACGGCACTGAAGCGTGGCGCTACTGGTGCGCGAGCTCCTACGGCGGCTAATGGGCACCAAAGCTGAGCTAGCGTGAGCCGCTGGACGGAGTCACCGCAAGCCGCCACCACCGCGCCCGCACAGCCTTTGTGCCTTGCTACACCGCCCGCACGGCCGCCGCGAGCCCCAGCCGGACGCACCCCGCACGGCGTCACCGCGAGCCGCCGCCGCGCCGCCCACACGGCCGCCGCACCCGCGCTGGGCCTCCGCTCGCCGCCTCGCGTCACCACGCCACACGCACAGCCACCGCGCCCGCGCCGGGCCTCCGCACCCCAACTTGCCACGCAGTTCCACCGCCCTCGCCGTTGCTGTGTTGGCCGCTGCGATGGCATGGTACACGGCGTCCACCTGCGCCACGAGCAAGTTGGGGTAGTGCAGGGCGGAGGACGGTGCCTCTCATTGTCCTTTTTCTGTTTTGGTCCTTGGACTTATTGTATTTCCCCTCTATCCATGCATGCATTCACTTTTTCCATGTTCAAAATGATTTTCTCCTAAACTACTTATCCAATCTACAATCCGATCATACCGTTGTATTTGTTGTAATTAAATCTTTACAACAAGATGACACATGACTATGTTTTAGCAAAAGAAAAACGTATGTTTCAATCCGTTAACACTCGTTGTTTCGTACATGATAGTGATATGTTTCAACGTGTATATTCACTATGTTTCACATTTGACCATCATGCAGATTTTGAAGTCAATCCGGCACTGTTTCACCAAGTAGATCGAAAATGTTTCTATCTTTTAAAATACAATCAAATCACCCATGAAACATTTTGCTACAACGTATGTGTAACATACTCAAATTTAGGATTAAGGAATTCTTGTCAAAACTAGTTGAAAGGAAAGTTCTCCAATTTTATGAACCAAAAATTTCTATTTTAAAACTAGGTGAAGTTGATCTAACATGTACTGAAGTAAAATTTGAAACATATCACTATGTTTCAAAACATACGTCCTCGCAGAGCGGAGGACGGTGCGGCAACGCCGGCGTAGGTCAGCTCAAGCAGCGTGTACTCGAGCTCGACGCTGGTGGGGTCCTCAGCGTAGGCCAAATAAGGGTAGGCGTTGACGAGGACAGCGAGCCGGTGCAGGCGTGGAAGTCAAGGATGGGGCAGAGCAGCAAGAGGAGGTCCAACAGCGCTGACGACGCCGCGTCGGCTGCCGCCGGGAGCAGCAATGAAAACATGGCTCCGGCCTCTGCGCCCTGCCTCGCCTCGCAGACGCCGCTCTGGCCGTCGGTGGCGCCGTGCCCCGCCTCACCTCGCAGATAGAGATAAGAGAGCTGACATGTGGGCTCAAGGTATTTTTGACATTTCACGCGATTTCTCTCTCCTATTCAACCGGAAATTATTATTTTAATGGGCGCGGTGTGCGCTGGCAAATAACTATGTTTTGAGAGTGTTTTCCCCCAAAAGTGACTTTGTGCGGTGTCCTGCAGCTAAAACCACGAAATCACGATGTCCTGTAGCAAAATTTGCCATGAACTAATAGGTAGTCTGGTGGTTTGGTCCTTGCCTTTTTTTTTCCTTTTCTTTTTCTCCTCTTATTTTATTAGTGGTTAGCAGTAGCACCTATATTTCTATCTTCTTTTAATTAATTACTCCCTCCATTTCAGGTTATAAGACTTTTTAGCATTGTCCACATTCATATAGATATCCGTATTTAGATTCACTAATATCCATATGAATGTGAACAATACTAGAAAGTCTTATAACCTAAAACGGAAGTATTAGTTTTTTTTTCTCCTCTTTATTTATTAGTGGTTAGCAGTAGCACGTATATTTCTATCTTTATTTAATTAATTAGTGGTTATAGCATAGTAACCTTCTTACCACATACATCTTTGTAACTACTCCCTCTACTTCATAATGTAAGACTTTTGATTCATTAACATCTATATATATATATATATATATATATATATATATATATATATATATATATATATATATATATATATATATATATATATATATATATATATATATATATATATATATATATATATATGTGGGTAATGCTAGAAAAACTTGCGTAATGAAATGAAAGAAGTAACTGATAGAAATGATACATCTTTTATTGGCGCTGACCCCAAGTCAGTGTGGGATTCTTCCGCTAAATCATTGAATCACTCCACACCAAGGTATATGGTGCTAAGCTCAAGGAGTATTTTTTTTAAGTTTTTTTTATACGATTTAGTTTTGAAATAAGTTTTTCAATAGGATCAATTTGTCAAATTTTCAGATAACTTTCAACACTGTTTGGCAGTTTGGAAACCATGCGCGCGAAGGAATGTGAGTTGCCGATTTTTTTTATATATAATAATTAATAACCCCGTAATTAAATATCTGGTAATTGCGTGCAAGTAATTAGCAAAGTAGGATGGACGTTGTTTTTGTTAGCGTCCAGATGTGGACGCTATTCTCTAGAGCGTGCAGGTCTGAACGTTATTGTGAACAGCGTCCACCATACGGGTGCAGTCGAACCGTGCCAAACCGGCCCGAACGTATCCACCTAAAACCAATCAGCGCCGAAATAACTGCCGTTCTCTAGCGACCGCATCCTGGCCTCCTCGGCAATCCCTCATCGCCACCGGCGGGCAGCAAAGGCGGCGCAGTATTCGTCACCAATCGCACGCGGCTAGCTGACGACACGCCTTGCCACGAAGGACTCCATCAGCATCGCCTTTGCCTGTGCGGCTGACCGGCTGTGGCGCCGGCAGCTAGCACACACTAGAGATTCATCACGCGAGTACGTATTCACTTTCATCTCCATTGATCATATTGTTGAACATATATTTGGCATTAAATTTCTCCAATCACAAGTTTTCTCTCCTACGTGCTTGACTTTTCGCAGCCTACGGAGATCGGCCTCTCCATGTGGATGAGGTAGTGGAATCATTTGTTTTCTTTCAAATTGTCTCATTACCCTATTGGGATAATGGAACTCCACTACCTAGCCTTCATCTTTGCAATTGAAAGAAATCCAATATTTTCTAGAGCTGATTGGTAAAGTGGGTGGTAAGGAATTCCATGGTGATGACGCCATATATTCATGGAACCACTAGGCTGTATGCATGAAAACATAGAACAATTACTTAAGGAGATTAACATGAATAGATGAGAAAAAAAACAGATTTCAACAGGTACGGCAAACTGAAAAAATACTCAGATTTTCTTCAATGGTAGATATTTAGTGCTGGCCATGAGGCACCATAGTAAATCACTGAACTGATCACGCTATCAGCATTTTTTTATAAGCTGTAATCAATGTGAATTGCTGAGAATTTATATTACCAATGCAAAGATATGGTGAATGTAAAAATGTAATGAGCAATTTAGTATTTTGGAAACAACTCCCATGACAAATCTAATATAACTAATTATGTATTTCTTTAATCCACATTATCACAACAATCAAGCATACTAACAGTCCACATTATCACAACAATCAAGCATACTAACAAGATGGACATATATAGGATGGTATAATCACACATGTATTACGGAAAGAACTGACTATGCATGCAAACAAACGGCACTTACACTACACGTGGAGGCGTGCGGCGGAGGAGACCACCTGGGAATGGGATGTGTGGGCAAGTGGCAGTGCCGGCGAACCCCCACAAGCGTCTGAGGCAGGCGGCATTGGTGGACGGGTGGGCGTTGCCCTCGCGCGTGAATTAGAGCAGTGGCGGCGGATGGGCGGCGCTGCCGAGAACGAGGGCTGCGACGGCCAGCACCTTCGTGCGATTGGACGCGCAGCGGTGGCTGATGGATGGGCGACGCTGTTCCGCGCTTGGAGGACTTTCCGGGCAGTGGCGTCGCCAAGAACGGTTCCTCTTCCCGTTTTTCTTTTTTTTTCCCTTTTTCATTTTGCTTCTGTTCGTACTGGGACCGCCGGACCGACCTAGGCGACCGGTCATATGCTAGACGTAGTTAGCCAGAGCGTCCAGCTTTGGACGATTTTACAAACAGCGTCCACATCTGGACGCTGTATTCTTCAGCGCATTATTAAAAATCTCAACTTTGATTTACCAGATATTTAATTATGGGGTTATTAATTATTATATTAAAAAAATTCGGTGTGAGTTGGGAACCGGTCAGCCTAAAAGTTGCTGGATACTGAACTATTAGTGGTTGAAATGTGATCGGTAAGAAAAATAAGTCATTCGATAAAATAAGTCCTAGAATTTATCTATTGACCATGAATTGCCCATCATTTATAAAACATAATATTCCGCTGCCCATACTACAGCGGAACATAAACTTACACGTCCACAACAAAAATTTAAGCTTAAGATTTGCATGCTATAGTAACATCTTAAGCCTCCGAACTCGTATGCAAAGGAAAGGTGGAATTTGCACTTCCTCTTAGAAAACATCCGGATTAAAGCGCCCTGGAATTGAGCTGCCCTGCTGAGCTTGCCTAAGGAGCATGCTCAATCTGTAGTTATTAAGCTGCAAAAAAAAAAAAGGGAAAAAAAAGGTTAGCTTCTCTTTAATTTCCCATGGATTCTTTTGAGAGGATTTTCCACGGATTCAATGAGAAAAAGCAGCCTATTATTTCTTAATGACAATGTTTATTATCTGTTTCCTTAATTTTCACAATACGGGCAGGATTTTTTTTTTAACCTTCTTAACATACCAACCAATAACTTATTTTTAGAACAGCAACCAGTGTCCCTAATCCTTGCTATCCCACCGTTTCTAACCCATGTGGTGTGGCAGCATATTCTACCATGCCAATAATTTGGGTATGGCATAATATTAAGAAAACTACAAATTTATGACAGTGCTATTATCAGTAACGTCACAAAACTATGACTTGCAGCAGTCATCTAGAAACTCTACTTAATTCTACCACGGAATCCCTCAATGAAATAAGGAATTCCAAGAAATATAGAGGGGACTGAAATTGAAAGTAATGGGTCGATCAGTGGATGGAGAAGGTAATTAAATCTGACATACCTCAAGGTTTCTAACTTGTTCTTGGAACTCAGCAATGCGCTGTTTCTCATCCTGTAGTTCTTGATTCTTCGCATCATAGTCCTTCTGCCGCTCATGCTGTATCGCAAATGCTCTCTTCAGAATGGTGTTTTCTCTTGTAAGCAATTCCATTTGCCCCTTAAGCACTGCATTTTCCTGTTTGACTGCCATGTTACCTCAGGAAATTATGGTGATAAAGGAAAATTCCTCAAGTAATTTAAATAAATAGTCAAATAGACTGCATGCACCAAATGCAACTTACGGCTGTAAACTGATCTTATAGATTTGTTGCAACACATCTACTATAGCTATGATTTTGAACAACAATTGATAGAATCATGTAAAGTTAACAGGAGGATATTCCAACAACCTTTTGAAAATCATGAGGTCCTTGAGCATTGACATGAGACACCACAGCCTTCTCAAAAGCCTCCAGCACTCTGGTGGCACGAGACTTTGCATCATCCATGTTAGAAGCAGTTGTCATCTCATTCACAAGTAGCTCGACCCATTCTGAGCCATTTGACGGAAAGTTCTCAGGACAAGGGGCACTTTCTGAAGGTGCACCAATCTCGTTACCATCTGAAACAACTGCCAACAAAATAGTCATGAAATTCAATGGTGATGGGCGACTAAAAAGGTCACTAGAGGCAAATGATGAATGAAAGTAGCAAACATGTGAACATACAGATATAACATAGTGCACATGTCAGTCTACAAGCCACACCTACCATGGTATACAGCACCAAACAAAATTCGGATCTAACAGACCTGAGCATGACAGTATCACACAGGCACATAGCACAAACAGCAAGCAAAGTAAATCACTTTCTTAATGCCATACTATAATACAGTCAGACATCTTCCTACACAATGTTGTGTACCCTAAAAAATAATATTAATTGATTAGAGTTGAAGAGATTTTTTTTTTCAACTAGCATTGCAATCATTGTGAAGTCTATAGCTGAAGAGAATTCTGTCAATACCACTATATAAAATCCAAGATTAAAAAATAAACCATAGGGGTAGGCAAGAGATGAAATCCCAGTGGAATTACACAAACATTTGAAACAAAGGAAAATTTTAAAAAATAAATCATGCTTAAATTTGAAACTCGGTATAGAACTTTATTCAGACTTTTTAAGAAAATAAAATTTCTGACATTAAACTAAGAGAATATGATGTTGTGACAAAAAAGAAATTGCAAACGTTAAGATTCAGATTTTGCACACAAGGAGAAGGGATAATAACCTGCCTTTTTCTCAATCCTAATTGGACATTAACCTGCCTTTGGACAGACAGAATGTCTGGCGGTAATGACATTGTGAAATATATTTCTCTATTTGTAATATTTTCCAGTCCATCTCATTTGAGAAGCCACTCCTTCAACTTCATGACGTGATATATGATTACTGAAAGAAACTCTTGGTAGAGTAATGAATTACCATGAACCAAAAACACATGACAGTTCACCTAAGATATAATTTGCTTGTTTATTTGGCTGAAACTTTTGTATATCTGTAAATTCGTACCATTTGTGTTCCTTTTCCTTTTATGGTCTATAGCAGATATATCATATATTAGATATTTTATCACCATGTAATTATTTTTTATTATTCACTTGTTCTTTAGTACCACTGATCCTACAACCTAATAATCCAAGGTCTGTTCAATTTTAAATTTTAGAAGCAAGAAGAGGACAAGCAGGCCAAGAACTACATAACACCAATTGAGATTGGAGAGTAACATGACAATTTACCTTCACGGTCTTAAATGACCTGAAACCCCTCCACAAGGATATTCTCAATATGATATGTTTGCTATCCAAGACCCAGGTGCATGTAGGAATATATCTGTAGAGTTTTGCTGTTCCATTTGGTGATTTATGTGCCAAACCTTAAAAATTCGTCAAGAGTGTTCTTGTAAATAGTTTTTTCCTCAGACATTATCTGAATAGATCCAAAGGATGACTTATGCAGCTATCAGATAATACTAACAGAGAATGCACAAAAGCATACTTGTATAGTCAAGAATCTTTCTAAGAAAAATCATGGCATCATGGGGAACATGCAAGGGTTCAATGCATATGCCACCTAAGTGGAGTAATATAACTTTGGCTTATATTATAGAATGCATTTGTCCAGCAAACAGATCATGTTAAAAAACACCTTTATGGAATGGCTCCAAGTCAAATAAGGCAGAGGTCAAGGTAAATGGTCTTCAATGTCAATTTTTGTCCCTGAGATGTCAGGATCGCCCTCCCAGACACGGCTCTGCCTCCCTCCCGGCCACAGCTCCACCTCATTCCCAGCCGGACCTCCACTTTCCCTCCTAGACATGCTGCCCCCTCTCCTCCCATTTACACCATACCCAGCAGCGGAGACAGGGAAGGGCGAGGGGAGGCCCTGCCCACCCCCACCACCCCCCCCCCCCCAACCAAAAAAAAAAAGGAAAAGAAAAGGCAATATATTATTTTCCTAGGATCTGCTAATTATCCTCTAATCATATGATTATGTTAAGCATTTCGGTGTATTGGGCTCCATTCAAGCCTCCAATACTAGCTAAGTTCAGACCGCAAAGAGGTAAATGATGATTATTGCATCCTATCTTTGCATGCTAGCACATAAACTAAATCTTCGCAAAGTATGTATGTAACTGTGTAATAGTAGGCATGGGAACATTCTTTTGTATGATCAAAACATATAATTGAAATGATGTAGCATCCATGTAAAATGCTTGAATTTAGTGTGTATTCTGATGGAATTTTTTTTTATTATTGTCACTCCCCTCAAGTCTAAATCCTAGCTCCACCACTGGCCATACCAACCCCAGCCCCAGCCCCAGCCCCAAGGGTGACCCTACTAAACCTTCAACACCACCAGCAGTTCCCAGAGACTCCTCAACCGTCAGCATGGGTGGTATATCTCCTCTCGTGACCCCCAAGGATACTTCTCACCTCAGCACCACCGGTCCCAATAGGATCAATTTCGTACTCGTGCCAACAGATCCTCCAGTTTTCATGTGTGCACGTGTGTTTTGAGAAGGATTGTGTTCTTGTATTTGATGTGATTGTTCAAGACTCTAGATCTGTTGGTATTTTCTTCTGTTCATGAATATCATGATTTACCGTGATTGTTCATGTATTCTTGTGTTTTCATGTTACTTTGATATTCAAGTGCTCATGTCTCCAGATTGGCCAGTGTTCATTGTATTAATGTAAAACATGTGTTCATGTCTACATATTGCAACTCTCCACAGATTTGATACTGTGCTCCTTTTATAAACCAATGTACTACTAATGTACAAACAAATTTAGCCAACATTACATGTTTCCTTATAGAAAGTTTGATGTTACAAATACAAACCTTCTCGATGAGTAGAAACTGTCATTTGAGTGTATGCGTGTTCGTGGGTGTGCATGTGTGTGTGTAGGCGGGGGAAGGGGTATTAAAGATGATTTACTAAAAAATTCTTTAGGTCCAGCACAACCAAAAATTAGGTTGGTAAACAGGATTTTCTCGCTTTTAGATTCTCATGACCTTCAGCTGCTTCTATGCCATAAAATAGAATTCAAAGCACAAACAAAGGAGCAACAGGCTCAGTTTGCAGTTGTTTACTTGTGATGTGCTTATTATTAAGTTTCTGTAGAAACATAATTTATAATTGTTGTAATTTGTTTTACAGATCAAATTAAGGTTAGAAAAATACATTATTTAACTGTTGTAACTATCAATTGTTCCATATTTTCAGAATGCAATGATATTATTGCGGTAACTTAATTTAAAAGAAAATCAGTTGCCAAACAACAAAAATGCCTAGAAGTAGTTGCACCAAACAAGATTATCATAATACACCTCAATGCCAAACAGAACCACAAAGAAGATAGTTGATATTCAATATGCCACAGATGATTAAAGTACCCAGTTGAAAATTACCTTCAGCAGACACCTGAACCTCAGTGGTTTCTTGTATGGGTTCAAATGCAACGCCACTGTTATTTTGCACAGATTCCAAATGTAGATTAAGCAAACTCCTTATTGCTGAATCCACATTATTTGCAGATTTGTCCAGAGCCTTTTCAATCATCTGAGAGCAACAATGACTTGTATCAGGATTTTCGCAAAACTTCCACATTCACATGCACCAGAGCTTCTCATGAAAATACAAGAAAAAATCTTTTGCAAAATAGCAAATTAGAAGAATAATCCAAGGAAGCCATGCATCCATCAATACAAACTCTTTCCTAACCAAAATTACCAATCAATCAATGTAGAATTTAGCACAATCTAATTGGATATAAGCTTATGGTATTTTACATTATGCTAACCTAAATCTAAAGAAGTGGAATGAGATATAGATATCATCTCCATTACAGTGCTCAAAACATCCTAAGCAGTTTGGTAATCAAAATCCTCTCACGAGTCATCAAGTTGGATTGTCAATGAACATCCTTCCAGGCAAAGCACAAATGTTTATGTGGTTGGCTTGCACTTCTAGTGATTAAATTTGCAGCTGTCTAGACATCACCTGTGTCAAATCATTCAGTGTCATGGTCACACCAAACCCAAAGTCCTGCAAGAATCAAAAAGGCCTTTCCTCTCCTAACACATGAGACCTAAACCAGTTCAGGATTGAACTATCATTCCATCTATCTATGGTATTTCCTAGTTCAGTGCAGAAACGAAAAGTGCAAGGTAGAGAATAAGATAACAAGGTAAATGAAGATACAAAATCAAAGTAAGTAAACTTCATCAAATTCAACGGACAATTGAGGCCCAATGAGAAGACCGCTTCTTCCATCGCGGATGGGTACAGCAGCTACCAATCTCAACAAAGACTGCATTTTTCTACATCCAAAAAAATCCCTCAACAAAAAATTACCTCTCCCACTACAAGGTTCTCCTGCATATCCGCATCCGAATTTGCACCCCAAAGAGGGGGAAGGAGGAGGGTGGGAGGAGGCTCACCTCGAGGCTCATGGCAGGGAATTGCGTAGAGAGTCGGGCGACAAGGTCGTCCTTGGTGACGCCGCGTGGCCAGGTGGGCGGCGGCGGCGGCGGGAAAAAGGCGCCCCCGCAGCGGGTACGCTTGGCAGCGGGAGGGGAGCCGCCGGTCGGGTGGGTGAGATCCTCGAAGAAGGAAGAGGAAGCCCGCTTGCCGCACACTACAGCGGACATGGTGGTCGCCGTGGCACCACCGGCCTGTGTGCCTTCCGTCCTCCTCCCCCACCCACCGTCGCCACCACCGCCTTCCGGGGCGATCGTGGGGACCTGGGAGGTGGCGCGGCTAGGGTTTCGGCCTTGGGGCGCGGGGGAGGCGCTCTGGTCGGGGCCTTCTCTCGGGATCGGCGGCGGAAGGGCACGGAGACGTTTGTGGCAGCGCCTGGGAGAGAAATGCAACGCGCCGATCCTTCCTTTTTTTTTTTTCCTCCGTTTCTTTCTCATTTTCTCAAGACGCGCTCGTCCCGGAGTTTTTACTCCTGTTCCATAAGAAATTGCTGCTTACGTGTGTGCCATAAAAAAGACTGAAGTTATTTGTACGCCATGAGCCCAATTTTCATTGATCCGTGTGCCATTTTAGATGGATGGAGACATAACAGAGGTGTTAGAGGCTGTGTAAAGACAGTTTTGCCCTTGTGTACAATAATGGGTTTAAAAAAAATCAGAAAAGTGAAAAATAATTTAGAAAAGGCGTTAAAATCAAAAAAATGGAATTTTTTAAAAAAAGGTAAAAATCAGAAAAAGTGAGAATAAATTTTGAAAATGTTTAAAAATCCGGGAAAATTTAGGAAAATGTGGGAAAAATTATAAAATGGTGGAAAATATAAGGAAAAATCGGAAATAAATTTTTTAAAAAGGAAAAAACAGGTGCATGACCATTACATACCGACAAATAACAACATATCACATGGACAAAACAAGGGCATGACCATTGCACCCATAGTAACAAGTTCATATCAAACCATACAAGTTCATATCAAACCATACATGACCATTGCATCCATAGCAACAAGTTCATAGCAACAAGTTCATAGCACCAAGTTCACAGCAACAAGTTCACTAGTTTTCATCACACTAAGTCCACACATAAAAAGTAGTAGTTCACTAGTTTTCATCACACCAAACCATACATGTCTTAAATTACATCAAAAGTAGTAGTTCCTCCACATAATTTATTCAAGCTAGAGTTTCTTCTTGCTTCTAGTATTAGAAGCTGGGCTGGATGGGTTGGCCACTTCAATAGGAGCCCTCCTTGGTGTACACTTCTTGACGGCTTGCTTCTTCCTTGGTGTGTCCACTGTCTGTGGAGAGACTTCATAGGATGCAATGTCATCATGAACAACTAAAGGGTGCTCAATTTGGAGAGCAAAGGGGTTATTGGATCCAGTTATAGACCTTGTGTGAAAGCAAGAAAAAGAGATCAGTGAGGTTGGAAATGACAAGATTAGGAAAAGTGAAAGATCATACCTGCTCGTCATCGAATTGTCAGTACTTCCTGATGTTGGTGGCCCCTTCTTTTTGGCGGCTTTTTTCACTCTCTTTGGCTTCTGTGTAGCACTGGCCACCACCTCATTGTGTGGGAATACCATGCCTGATCCAGGAGTGGCCACAACAATGCTAGTCACTATGTTACTGAAAGATGCTTTCTTCAGCCTTTTTTTTGATGGACCCCTAAAATAAAGTGTGAGAAATTGTTAGTTTGCATAGATAAACATGAAGTGTTGTAATTGTGTAGCTATGTCTAGGAAGTGTACCTCTCAGCCTCATATGCAGCTATGTCATCTGGATTGCCATTCTTACATGTGTACCAATGGTGCCCTAACTGGTGGCATATTGGGCACTCATGTTGCCTTTTGCCAGTACCTCCCTCAGTGCCTGATTTCTTCCTACTATTACCTCCCTCCAAAGCTGATTTCATCCTGTTCTTCCTTCTTCCTCCTGCAGTTGACTTAAGCAATGGAGGATGCATGAAGAAGCCATGGGTGGGTTTGGGCCACATGGACTTGTCAGGAATAGAGGGCACAGAACCTTCATATGCAATTTTGAATTTCTCAATTGAATAGCACTCATCCACATAGTCTTCAAGTTTGGCCCCAGGGATTGATGTGATGTAGGCAATGGCATGTTTGCATGGTATTCCTAACACTTGCCAAGCTCTGCAAGAGCATGTCCTCTCTTTTATGTTCACTACAAACCTAAAGGTACTAGCAGAATTTCTCTTAGCACAAACTTCTGCAATGCCATCAGGAGAGCTTGTGATTACTTCAATGTCAAGGTTATAGCTAGCTACTCTCAACTTCTGCACTATATGAGGCAAGATCTTTCCTTCAAACTTTTCGGCAACCCTTTTTCTATTATTCCATTTAATCAAGATCATCTGTCTAATGGTATCCATCAAGTCATCCAGATGCCGGCCCTTCTGATCCTTTACCTGCCAACATAGCAATCCAATTGTTAGTAAACATGAACATCAATGCAAAGAAAGTGTTAAACAAGACAAGCTTACCCATTTATTGAATGCCTCATCCAAGTTATTGGTAACATAATCCACTTTTGACAAAGTGGAAAATTGGTTCCTGGTCCACAATTTCTTATGATTTTCCTTAAGATATTTCATAGCCTCTGGTTTGGCTGCATCCATGGCTTGATAATGTTTATCAAACATGTAAGGACTCCAAGAATATGCAGATGCCCACAGGTGATCATCAAAAATCTGTCCACTATGTCTCTTCTTGAAATTCTGTACTAGATGGTACATACACTCTCTATGTTCAGCATATGAAAAAACCGCACTCACCCCATGCATCACTGCTTGCCCACAATCAGTGCTGAATGTAAGCCCAACTGGGTTGCCTATAGCTTCTTTCAACCTATTCATAAACCACTCCCAATTCTTATTTGTTTCTGAGTCAATGACACCAATAGCTACTAGGTACATCCAATTGTGACCATCAACTGCACAAGCTACACACAACTGGCCCCTGAACCTTCCATTTAAAAATGTACTATCTACTGCAAGATATGGCCTACAACCTCGTAGGAAACCATCAACACAAGCTTTCAAAGCAAAAAACAGCCTATTAAACCTTATTTTGTTGTTGATGGTATGGTGATCAATAACAACAAAGGATCCAGGACTAGTATCCTCTATCTGAGCCTTAAATCTAAACAGGTTGTCAAAACTGCAGGACCAAGGACCATAAAGTTTATCCATAGCACGTTGCCTACCTAGATAAACTTTCCTGTAGGTCACCTCAACTTTGTGGCTCTCCTTCAACCTCCTTCTCAGCTCTTTGGCACCCAATGTTCCATCTTCCTTCAACCAATCAAGCACTTGTTCACACACCCAAAACTGTGTCACTCCTACACAAGTGCCTGCCCTCCTAGTGCTTTGACAATTCTCATGATCATATGGGTTCCTTGTGATCTGCCAATTTAGACACCAATGGTTATTTACTAAAAAAAAAAGACATCAATGCATATAGAGTGTTACAAAAAATTTACCTTCACTGTGACTTAATCACTCAAAAGAGTGGTGTGAATTCTCCACCTACAACCCACATTCTTGCCACTGCAATATACCCTGTATCGAGATTTATCACTCTTTTCAATGTTATATTGGAACTCATATTTGGTAGCATGTGTAGCTAAAGCCAACTTAAAAGCATTCATGTCTGAATACATAGTGCCTACTGCCATAGGAGGATCATTCTTGTCATAGTCTGCATCAGGTTTCTTGGAAGGCTCTCTATCTGTAACAATGTCATCTTCCTCTATTTCATATTCATCTACATCATCTTCCTCTACATCATCTTCCTCTACTTCATCTTCCTCTACTTCATCCTCCTCTACTTCATCATCTAACAATGTGTCTGGTTCAGATTTACTAGTGGGAATGGGAGGTGCAGGACCAATGTCAATATACAAGCATTCATCATCAACACCCACATGCTCATTGGATGGGTTTGGGTTAGCAAGGGATCACTATCTACAGATTTAGTATGGTTTAGTTCAACTGATTGCCCACTCCCAATTTCCCACTGTGAAATATCAGGAGGCTCACTATCCAATCCGGCGTCCATCCTACAGATGAACAATCCCCCACTGTGAAATGTCAGTGTTGAATGGACAGGAAAGAATAGAGGTTTTACCTCGCTGCTTCCACGAGCGGCTTGGAGGCGAGGTGGGCATGGGCACCTTGGAGGCGAGGTGGGCACGGGCGGCTTGGAGGCGAGGTGGGCACGGGCGGTGACTTGGAGCCGGCCTGGAGGCGGCTTGGAGGCAGGGGGCGCCAGCCTGGGCGCGCGGCGGCCTGGAGGCGACCGAGGAGGCAGGGGGACGCCGGCCTAGGGGCACGGCGACGGGGCGCGCCGGCCTGGACGCGCGCCGACGGGGAGCGCCAGCCGGGGCGCCCGGCGACGGGGCACGCCGGCCTGGGCGCCTCGGCGACGGGGCAACGGGGCTCGCTGGCCTAGGGCGACGGGCCGACGGGCCAACGGGGCACTGGGACGCTGGCGAGGCTAGGCGGCGGCGGCGGCGGCGGCGTGCGGCTAGGGTTACGGTTCGGTGGCGTGCGGCAAAAACGGGGAGAGAGCAGGAGAGGAGAGAGTGAGAGGATAGAGATGAAAATAGAGCAAGGGCAAATTTGTCATTTTCATACCTGGGTCCCACATGTCAGAGATATGGAACCATTAAGTTCTAACAGAAGGTGGACGGAATGACACACGGGTCAATGAAAGTTAGTCTCATGGCATACATGTGACTCTAAACTTTTTTGTGGCACACAGGTAAGTAGCAACTTTTTTAATGGCATAGGGGTAAAAGACTCCTCGTCCCGTGCCATGCACAACCCAACCGCGTACACCTACGGCTTATACGGCCCGTTTGGTTGGAGGGAGTTTTTAGGAGGGATTGGGAGTTTACAGGGATAAGACTATTAAGAGCATCACCAATAGTTTCCCTTTTTCATTCCCTATCCTGAAATTTTACGATTTTTGGTCAAAAATTCAATCAAACAGATTCCCTATGACTGCTCCCAAAATATCTCGTTCCCTTCTCCGTATATATCGATCCCCACTTCCAAGGAGCGATATTTCATTCCCAATCGTCTGGTTTTTCTCTCTCTCGCGCGTTGGTGAAAATGTTCCCGCGCTCCTCCTCCTCGCGACCTCATTCCTCCAGGGCGGCGGCGGCGGCGGCCTCTTCCTCGGCAGCGGCGGTCACTTCGTCGGCAATGGCGGCCACTTCCTCGGCAGCGGTGACATCTTCCTCGGCGGCGGTGGCCGCGGCTGCGGCGGCCTCTTCCTCTGCAGCAATGGATTGGTACCACGATGCGACGCGTGGTATGGCGACGACGGCCGGAGTTCGAGCGGTTGGTGGAGGAGGTGTCCTGCCGCCGCAAGCACCACCACCGCCTCGTTTCGGGGTGCCTCCATGGTACGACGAGTTTGGTTCCGGCGGCCATCCGCGCCCCCCACCGCCGTCTGTCAGCCATCTGCGCCCTCCACCGCCGCCCGTCAGCCATCCGCGCCCCCCACCACCGCCCGTCAGCCATTTGCGCCCCACACCTCTGCCCAGCGGCCATCCACGCCCCCCACCTCCCTACTCCAATTTTTAGGCATCCGAGGCCATGGAAGAGTAGACATCTAGCGAGCCATTGGATCCCCTCTCTCACGAAGAATTCCTCCACATGAGCAATTTTGGTAAGTCCGTTGATTCGTTCAGTGTCAAGATTATATGTTGTGAATTCCTTCACATCTGAAGCCAAGTTTATTATCCATCATAACTCGAATTTCAGTTTGATAATTGCACTGAGTTTTATATGCTGTCAAATTTATGCTCTGAGTTTGATACAATGGAAATTCAGTATGTACTGAATTTCATATATGATGCTCTGAAATTTATGCTGTTGGTGATGCTCAGGGATCAGCAGGGTCAGGACTGAAAATTTTTGCAGTTTGGGCCATTGGGTATTTGCAGTGAACAAATTCTCTGAACAATCTGTTCTTGTTTGATCCATATAGGAACAGTTATCTGAACCTTGTCACTGTCAGTATTGATATAGGATCATTTCTCTGAACCTTGTCATTTTCAGTATCCAAATTAGCACATTTGTATGCTTTCTCCATACGACTTTCAAACTTGTTTAATTAATTGCAAATTGGAATCCATTACCAGATGCTAATGCTTAGCTTTTGATATATACTATGTGTACAAAAAGTTGTCACCAACCAATACATGTGAACTTTCAGATAACAGAATGTAATTTTTGTCTATGGACAGATGGTATGGAGCAAGAGCGATATTACACAAACTTGATCAATGATGAGAGCAATCATTTTGAGTCTAGTGAGATGGGAAGGCAATACGCTGATGAACAAGATCCAATTGGGAATGAAAATGCTGCTTTGAGACCGAACCAAAAAAGGTCCAAAAATTTCAGTTTGGAGGAGGACAACCTTTTGGTGTCAGCATGGATCAATGTTTCTTTTTATGCGGTTCAAGGGACAGATCAATCTCGTGGTACATATTGGGGCCATATTTACGAATATTTTCATGACAACAAGGAATTTGATTCAGATCGGTCCCAAAGTTCACTTGTACATCGTTGGTCCACTATACAAGATGTCACGCCCAGAAATTCACGAACCAGAATTTCTAAGCTGAATGTGCATTAAATCCCTGTCCAGGACTAGCCAGGTATACAAACGACAATTGTTGACATACAGATCCACGTCTTACAAAAATATAAAAGATTACAAATGCAGCGGAAAGATAAAACGAGATAAACTTGGAAGCTTGACTTCTGCAGCGGGCGACTCCACTCCACAGGCATCCCTTGACGGCAGCGACGAAACCAACTTCAACAAGACAGCTCCAACTTGGAAGATCTTCAGCTCTGGTGTGGGGGAAAAGAGAGCAAGACTGAGTACTACCCACTGTACTCAGCAAGTCATACCGGAAGAGGAGGTATGATGCAGGATATAACCAAAGGAGGCAAGGGGTTCATTTGCACAAAGCTAGCATTTAAAAGCAGTAGTTGAAAGCAGTAAAACAATTGTAGTAATTAATCAATATGAACCAATCACTGTCCAACGCTACACCATGTTGCAACAGGCCCAACCAACCACCTGAACTACACCAGTTCATTAAGCTAAACTAGGGGTGAGACTAATTACGGTGAATCTGGTTGATCGCCCATAACCGCGGGCACGGCTATTTGAATAGTTTTACTCTGGGCAGAGGTGTATAACTGTACCCACAAGACACGATTCCACACATGTCGCCATGCCCCGAAGTATCACCATGATACTGCAAAGGGGGAAATCGTGACAAGACCCTCCGCATAACCCTCCCCTAACCATCCACACCACGCTAAGGTTTCACCCCCACCCCCAACGGGCAGTGGGCGGTCCCCTCTTGCGCCGCGGTGAATCCTGCAGCTGGACAACCGGACACCCCGGCCGACCCAACTCCATCACGTCCACCCTCGCCACCGGTGCCTAGGAAAGGGTCGAGCTATACTTCAAATCAAGCAGTTACCACTCCCGCTTGTGGTAAGCACGATAAGTCTCCCAGGATTTCCCATGAACCGATCCTTAATTGCCATGGGTGCGACCAGCAAAACCATGCACCCACAGCCCACCATTTAGTGTATTTTAATTAACTAACACCATTGCGGTGGCACCAATCCAAAGCTATGCTAATAGTCAAAGTCTATGTAATAATGTGATCCCCATTTGTGTACTAGTTGAGATAAGCATGGCTAAGCATGTCCAAAACCAACATCTAATCATTTTGATACCCAAGTTATCAATGGCATAAGGTAAACAATATATGGCTGAGTAATAGGACCCATCCCACATGACATTGTAAAAGAATGCAACATTTAATAGAAATGCGGGATATTTATAAATTGGGTACAATATGATCAATTGTAAAGCATGACTTGCCTTGCTCTCGCACTGATGAGACCACAACAACGTCTTCGAGAAACCGCGGATCGATGAAACGGCCGAAATCTACGCGACAAACAAAGCACACAAGCAAAACACACTATAAGACTACTGAAACAGTGAACAAAAGCATTTTTAAGGGATTCTGAGGATTTTTATGAATTTACTGAGACTTGAATGGACTTAAACGGAGCTCGGATGAATTAGTTATGATTTTTAGAAGATAGACTGTGTTTTTACTAATAAAGAAAAGGCCTTAATTAATTATTGCACAATAAATCCCCAGGGCTGACGTCAGCAAGGGGAGGGGCGCCGACAGGTGGGCCCCGCACGTCAGCTGCTCAAGAGAGAGGGATGGGGCAACGGCACGTGGGCCCCACGGGTAGTGGCTCAAAGGCGATGGCGAGCGCAGAGCGCGGCAGCGCGTGCGGGACAGAAGGAAGGAGGGAGGAGAGGAGCTCCTCACCGGCGAGCACGGCGGCCGGCGCGAAGGATGAAGGTGGTGGCGACGACCGGCGATGCTGAGGTGCAGACGGGCGGCGGCGGCACCCTAGGAGAAACCAGAGAGGGGTTAGGGGTAGGGAGAGCGACCACGGCAGCCACCATTGACGGCCGGAGGCGGAGAGGGGGAAAAATCTCACCAGCGCGCGAGGAGAAGGGTGCCCCGGTGGGATTTCGGCGACGCGAGGTGGCGGTCAGAAAAGCTCTTGTGGCGGCGCATCTAATGGCGGCGGCGGCTTGGCGCGGCGGTGGCTCTAGCGGCGGCGGCGCGCGGTCGGAGGCGGCGGCAAGCGGCAGCGCTAGGCTTGGCGTGGAGGGAGCGGTGCGGCGGCGGTAGACGGCAACAGAGCGGCGGCCGGGATAGCTCCCGCGACGGCGAAGCTTGCGGCGGCGAATGCACGGCTTGGCGGTGGCCCTAGCGGCGGCGGCGCGCGGCCGGAGATGGGCGGTGGTGGCGGAGCTCGGGTGTGGCGGCGCGGCGGCGGTAGGAAGCATGGGAGGGCACGGCGAGTGAGGGAAATGGGAGAGGAGGTTTGGGGGAGTGTTTTTATGGGCGAGGGAGGGGCGGACGTGGCCGAGATAGCCCCCCGATTTCGCCGGTGACGTGGGGGTGGAGAGAGAGAGAGAGAGAGAGGAGAGACGGGATTCAAACCGAATCCCGGCCTCTAAACGGGCACGCGCACGAGAGAGGTGGAGGAGGTGGGCGGCGACGTGGGCGTGGGGTGCGGGCGCGACATGGGGGCGCGACGTGGAGCGGAGAAGGCGGCGACGCGGGAGGCGGTTGGAGCTCTGGCTCCAACAGCCGGAGGTAGGAGACGACCGACAGGTGGGCCCCACCTGTCGGCGCCCCAAGGGAGGAGAGGAGGCAGCTTGGGCCGGCCCAGCAAGAGGGAGGCCGAGCGCGGGAGAGAATGGGCCGACGGCCCATCAAGAAAAAGGAAGAAAAGAAAGGAAAAGAAAAAGGGAAATGATTTTCCTAGGATTTAAATATTGCACTTGCTCATTTTTAATTGGTTAAAATTACTTTTAAGGCTCTGAAAATTCCACTAAAAATCTTGTTAATGCATTGCGACATGTGGAACCCAAGAAAAATCCCACAATGCCAATTCCAATTATTAATTGCATTTATTAATTAGGGAATTAGCTCTAGGTTAATTTGAACCATTTCTCCGGACGATTTATTTAATGTAACATACCCGAAATTCTAGGACTTAAAATTTCTTGTCAAAATAGTTAGAGGTTAACTTCTCCAATTTTTGGGAGCCAAAAATTTCCGTTTTAATTTAGGTGATGACCAAATTAAACCATTGCATGATTAAAATTTGAGAACAAAATAAAACCTTTTCATTCCCAACATTAGACTAGAAATGTCATCAGGCTTTTGAGCATACATGTGCATAATGCATGCCTAGGCTCGAGTCCCTTGTGCATTTGGATTTTGGTCTCGCTTTTCATAATAGCTCTCATGAGCATAAACTAAAAGGGTTAAAATTACTAAACAAACCTATAGTTAATCTTGGGTGATAACATGTGGACTTAATATTAAACTCAAATATCATCTTCTCAGCCCAAAAGAAGTTTAATGTAATCCCTGTAACAATATTAGGTGCAATTATGAAGTGGGAACACATATACAAAGTAAAGTAATCCTAATTCTCTAAAATATTATGTGCAAGCTAAAAACCATGGAAAAAAATTAGATAGACAATGTTTAGCACAAGCAATTCACTATATTATTGGTACAAGTTAATAACTAAGTTTAATACCACAAATTAATCAGTCAAAGCAGAAAACTAAAAGGAATCAAATTAAATTTTAATCGGCTAAAGCCATACTTCATCCAAAAGTACATTTAATTGCTCATAAGTGAACATGGAAAATAATTTTTCTAGAATTTTCCTCCTCTGTTTAAGCCTCCTAAAAATTCAATCTAGTTTTCTAATAGCCCATGTTTGTTTAATTTCTGTGAGCAGTCTACCCATTATTTTTAAGTGCAACCAAAGAAAATGGAATCTAGGTGTAATCATCTACCTCCAGTAAAATCAACGCTAATTAATTTGGTCCACACATTAAATTATGGAGTTACAAAGTTAGAGGAGAAAATAATTCCGAAAATTAATCCAAAAATCAAGTTTACCCAGTCTTCCGCCCAACCCTCTCACCCTAGCCTAGTTTGCCACGACCTGGACCCACCTGGCAGCCTCTCCAGCTCGCCCTTCCTCTGTCCCTCATCCTTAGCCGACCAAGAAACACAGAGAGGGAGAGATCGAGAGCCGACCGAGTCCTGGACGCGTCGACGCGTGGTGAAGACGTGTCGACGCCTTCAAGTCACTGAGTCATGCCTCCATCTCCTCCAGACCGAGTCGCCCAACTCCACACATCACTTTGGAGCTGAAGAAGCCGAGGGAGAGGTCCTCAGCCTCTCCATCATCCTCAACCTCGCCGCCGGTCGTAGTGACGACGACCTTCGCCATCTCCGTTTGAGTCAAGGTCACCTCCATCTCTTTCGCGTTCCCATCTCTCCACACAATGCCGAGCATTTCCTCTTTTGACCTAAACCCCTCTCGTGCAGTGCATCGCCGGGAACACAAGCCACGCCGACAACGCCCTGGAGCACGCACCGGAGCGCCGCCGCTTCAACCATCGTCGTCGTCCGGCCATTCTCGACCACCTCGGAGCAAGCCGCTGCGCCATCGTCATCGCCTCAACCTCCTCTTCAATACGCCTCAAGAACCCCAGCCGGAGATGTGAAGGACTTGGAGAACGCATCTTTTCTTCACCGGCGCCGATATAGAATCGCCTCCGCCGTCATCATCGATTACCGCTGCCTCGGTGAGCCATTGTTCGATTCCTTGCGCATACACCATCTCCTTAACCTCACAACCCTCGTGCATGCTTGCTTGAAGCAGCTCATTGTCCTGTTCGAGCCGTCGTCGTTCACCCGAGGAGGAGCGCCGTCGTCAAGCCGTTCCACAAGTCACCGTTGCCGCCAAGACCTCGACAACCCTAGCTCGACCCACGGTGAGCATCCTGAAGGCTAGAAGACCACATGCATGCATCCTTTTCGTTCGGAATCGACTTCCATGCACACATGCACTTTCACCCCAAGAACCACCGCCGCTCACACTCGCCATCGGCGCTACTCCGATGTCCTCTAACCAAGAAAACTAGAGGAATGGAATCGCGAGAGCTTTCTCTTCATTTTATCTCTTGACCTCAACCTCAAACGAGCCACCGTTTGCCGCCGGCGAGCTCGAGATCGCTCTGCTCTGTCTAGAGCAGAGGGATGACTTCCGTGAATTAGATTAAGTGCAGGGATCCGTTTACAATTGTAGAAACACACTGACATATGGGCCTAGGACTGCGGGTTGATTCCTAGAAACCTCAAGGGCCTTTGTGCATATTGGTCCCTCACAGCCATGTGGACCCCATCCTTTAAAATCTGAAGAATAATTAAGAAAATGCCCAAACAAATATATGTTTAGCAGAAAAATGCACAAAGTTGTAAAATCTATATAAAATCAAATATAGCTCATTTTGAAGTGATTCCAGTTGCTGTAGATTCTTGAAGTTATGAACTTTATTACAGGAATATAAAACTTGACACTCACTGTACAAATAATGTCTCTAAAATTTATCTAAGATAGGTCATACATAAAACATGTACAAACTTATAAAATACATAGAAAATTCATCTCAACTCATTTTGAAACAAACTCAAAAACTGCAGATTCATCATCATGCACTCTCTGATTAGGTGAAATAAAAGTAATTACTTACTTTGCATCAAATGCCTCTAAAACTATTATATCTAAAATGATTAGTTCTAGATAAGCTAAACTTTAGAAATTCATGTAGAACCCAATTTAGCTTCAATTTGAATAAACTTAAGTTCTGTAGGATCATCAAAACATGTATTTCCATGTTATGAAATAAGATTATATACTTACTGTGTAGTAAAAGTCTCTATATATTCATATAAGGATTTACTAACATAGAGCAGCCTTTAATTTGTAAAACTTGTAGAAAATTCATTTTTAGTCCAAATGAAATGAACAAAGTTTCCATAGAACCAACAAATAGTTATCTTCAACATAGTAAAATAAAATTTGGCACCTTTTGTAGAGAACATAGATCAAAACCTTAACTTAGAGAAATAAGAATTTAAACACAGTGTTGTTTAAGTAATACATAAACATGTATATATACACTTTAGGTCTAATTAAACCTAAATAAAAACTTGATTGACCAGTGAAGCCATAGTTCCATACTTATCCACTAAAACTTAGAAGAACTTAGCTCATATGACAATTTCTAGGTTAATATAATATATTGCTAGTTTAGATTAGAGCATCTCTAGTTTATAAAATATGAACCATAGTAGTAAAGACCATAAACATGTGAAATAAAAATGTTTTAGTTAACCAAATTATTCCTTTTATTCAAATTAAACAGGAAGTAGCATGTTCTGAACCTATAACTCAAAAGTCATGAACATATAAAACACTATATGCCTAAAACACGTTGTAACTTGTAAAATCTATAAGAAAATCATTATAACTCCAAAAATTGTGAAACCAAATGTGTTAGTCTTAGAAAACACATCTCCACACCCCTGTGAAGTCTAATATAATAAAAATCACTTTACAAAAGTATTTTATAACACTACCTAAGACTATACTACTATAAACCGATAAAACCTCTAAAATTCATAACTCCCAAATGGAATAAAATAAAATAGGAATTATTTCACCTAAATTCATTTTAGATCAGTACCAACCCACTGTGCATAAATCATGCATTTTAGAGCATTTTGGATTTTCAGCTCTTTCGGTGTTTAATTGCATATCGTGTCCTTTACCTAGATAATTGCATAATCGGTGAAGAAGTGGATTAGGTGCTAACATTTATCTGATCAAGGCAAGTTTTCTCCTCCCATCCTTTGAACACATTGAATCCCATGATTTGAGGAATGAAAATGTTTGTTTGCAAAGTTGCATGTGAACTTAAACTATATTGGTATTTAAAATTGGGTTAAGGTAGTTATGACCTATTTGCTGCATTCCCTACCTTGAATAATTGAGCCTCACCCCTAGAAATGGTTACTGTACACTCTTTGTGCTCAAATGGGATTATATATGCTCTATGTGCAACTACTTGCTTAGCCATGCTTAGAAATATGCAAATGCTCATTCCATCTATAATTAAAATGTGATTTTCATATGTGAACCTTTGCTGGAATAAAATGAATATGATGGGTATTTGCGAACTAAAATATGTAAAATGTGATTTTATACTTGGGCGACAAGTGGTGTGCATATGGTGTTAGTTGCATACCGATAGGGGGAGTGTTTGCCCAAGTCCATAAGGACCGAACTTGTGTCACCCATTTAAAGTTATTCGTACATCCACATGTGCTAATATGGGATGGCCTAAGCTGATTAATCTATTTAGGACTAGCCTTGCATTCTGGTAGGCCGGTGTGTATGAGTTCGTATAATTCAGAGGAGCTTCCTATTTACCCCGACGTGGTAGTTTAGGTGACTAAGCGTGTCCAATACAACGGTATTGTGCCACGTGGTGGGTTCCCGTCGTGTCCGCCACCACGGCGTTAAGTTTAAGGCGTGGGCCCGCCACTTAACGGTTCTAGGTATATTCTAAGTATGCCTAGGATGGAGGAACACGTATCGTGCTGGTGCAAGGCTAGGCTCTAAGTAGTGTAAAGGCTTCGTTATGACCTCTAGATCACATTCAATATGAAGAGTGTGGTGGAGTCTTACAAACTCAAAACAAACTAGAGAGTTCATATCATGTGGGTAAAGCTGTACAAACTCTGCAGAGTTCTTTAAACCAATCGATTAGCCATGCTCACGGTCATGAGCGCTTTGGTGATGTGTCATGAGTATAGACTATGTTTTAAAAATGTGATCATGTGACATTGGTTTGAAATTGATAAATGTGTTGAGTTGTGTGTGTGGTGATACATTATGACTTATTGTTAAGTATGGCAATAAGAGATTGATTATGATGGAATTATGAAGAAGTTAATAATGAAACTTAAAACTTGTCTTTGTTAATTGAAGCATCAACTCCTTTACAAAAGAATTGCGAAATAAAACTTGCTTTATGCTGAAATTGAACTACATATTGCCTTCCTTTGAATATATGCCTTACATGTAGTATGGTAGGACTGACTTGTGCTTGCCAGTACATTAACTTGTTTAATGTACTGACTCTTGTTGTTGATATAACCTTTTGTTTGCAGGTTTAGACTTAGTCTTTTAGTGATGCGGGTTCCGATTGCTTCTTCTAGGATGAGAACTTAATGGGGTAAACCCCTAGTTGGTGTGCTTGTGATTGGGTAGTCAAGCTTCCGCTGTTCTCTAATAAGTCTATTTGGCCGGTCGGCCTATGTAATTATTAAGTTGTTGTAAGTCTTAAGTTTCTTTCATCTTAGTTGTGTTTGCTATGTATAATCATGCTTAAGATGAAAGTGTTAATCTAGTGCACATCCTGGGAACTAGATTTACATGAGTATGAGTTAGGAATATTTGAGAGGTTGTAGATCTTTAGCCATTTTTGTCAAGTCTCCTGAATGTGTAACACATCTGGTCGCCGCCTTCGAGTGGTTTGACGGGCACATATCAGGCTGAAGTTGACTGACAGGCTAAGGGCTCAGCAATGTCTCTAATATTTCTCTCTCGAGGCGTCGGATGTTTCATTATGCTTGTTTGATGACTTGAATTATTCATTTCATCTCTCAAATATAATGAAGGTCCGGAGAGCCTACGACATTTAACCCAAATTTACCCAAATTTTAAAGAAAGAAGAAGGGGGAAACTTCAGGGCGTGACACAAGAGCAAGTCAATAAGTACACTGGTTACTTATGTCAAATTCAGAATCGAAATCAGAGTGGTGTCAATCCTGAGGACATGGTAATACGTGGTTTGTGCAGCATATTTTCCAATCTTGTCTTTTATATTTCTGACTTATGTTCGTTCTTTTGCAGCATGTGCAAGCAGCCATGATGTACAAGAAGAAAGAGGAAAATAAGTTTCAGTTCATGCATTGCTACAATGTTTTAAAGAATCTGCTGAAGTGGCAAACTAAGCGCACTCAGCTGGCAGCTAGTAAAACTTCTAACAAGAAGCAGAAGACCGACGATTCCACTCCTGCCCTGTGTACACCTGCATGCAATGCTGATGAGAGTGGGGCTACTGCTGATCCAAAGAATACAGAAGGCGAGGGAAGACCCATGGGGAGGAAGAAGGCGAAACAACAGATGCGCGAACGCTCGGATCAATCACGGAAAGAGTCTTTAGACTATCTATTGCATAAGAAGAAAGAGGCCGATGCGGAGAAGGAGCGGAAGCTTGAAGAGAGGTACAAAATTGCTTTCGCACTTGAGCAACAGCGGATTGATCTGGAGAAAAACAAGTTTGAGTTGAAGAGAATGGTACAAGAAGATCAGCTTTTGAGGACTGATACTAGTGCAATGAGCATTGAGGAGCAGGAGTACTATCGAAATGTGAAGAAACAAATTCTAAGTCGTCGTTCAGCTCAAGCATAAATTAGTCTTTTTACTCATCAATTAGCAATCAAAATTTGTTAGGTATAGACCTTAATATTCTTTAGCTATGGAGTCTACTTAATGGACTAGACAATTTTACTATCTTGTTTTGGTACTCTTTTATGTAACCGGAGTGTTTGCTACTACTACAAAATTGCTGCTGATGGAATTGCTTCTTCAACTGAAATGGTCCTGTCACTGGTGCTGACGCTGCTCCTGATTGGTGGTGCATGTTTTTTTCACTGCTTAAGTTTGGTCATGACTAGTGCAATGCATTTTCGTTTCTGCATTTAGCAGATACATATGGTATATGATCTACCGATGGTAGATGGTGAAGTATGGGTCGAAAGGTTCAGAGTTTCAGATTAAAGGTTTAGAAGTTCTGTGCTTCATATTAAAGGTTCAGAGGTTCAGAGTATCAATTCAATCAATTCTTGCAAAATTAATCCTATTGTCGAAACATGAATTCGGCAATATGAAAAGGGGTAGTGCATGAGACCTAAAAGTGGATGGATGCGGAGACAAAGGATTTAGACAGGTTCAGGCCCTCTCGATGAGAGGTAATACCCTACTCCTGTTTGGGGATTTGAATCCGCCGGGGTGTGTATTGATCTGACGATCAGGTTGTCTCATGCCCCCTAGAGGGCCTCCTGCCCACCTTATATAGGATGGGGGGCAGGATTACAAGATAGAAACCTTATCCAATACGGTATCGGTTTCCTAACTCTACTTTACAATTTTATCAAACCAGGACTTTAGGCCGTTCCGTAATATACAAGGAAACGTAATACCCAAGTCATAATCTGTTACATATTCCATATATATAAGCTATCCTCTATGACTAGTCGGATAACCATGCCGTGTGGGTATGGGGTACCCATAATCTCCACAGTAGCCCCTGAGACCTTCACAGTCGGAAAGATAATCTTCTCTCCAACTAGATTACTCCAAAGCCGAGTGCTTCAATCATCCTCGCCATGATCTCTTGAGTACTTTTACCAAATATGAAGACTGTGGAGGGCTGAAAAATAAAGTCAGGTGCATCGAATAGATGCACCAACTGAGTGGTTTTGATAATTGTAGTTAACCAAGTGACTTAATATTAATATATAGCATATGCGGTGTGAATCCCTGAATAATATGATCCGAGTGATATACCGACTGCTTTGTAAAATATGATGCGTGCAACCTAAAGTTGACTACATCATTGAATACACATAGCAAAACAGCTATAAAGAAGTTTGTATGTTGTGAATAAATAAATTTCCAAAGTATTGGGCATACACCATGCGCACACTGCTTTAACAGATGTGCTTGAGTCCCTAAAAGACACATGGTTTCACCACACCTGGAAATATATGACATATCTGGTATAATATCCGAGTAAATAAACTCTTAAGGATTTATCAATCGTCTGTAAAATGACCAAAATATATAATCAGCCTAAGTCATAATATTGGTCAATAAAAATGCACACTTACGTGACAAAAAGCAATGATGTTGTATCCAATCAATTTCTTGATAAACCCAAACAGTGCCATGACTATATAAAAAAGTCAGCGGGGCAGCTATATAAAGCTTTACTGTTTGACACCTTTTAAGATGCATTGTACCAACTACTAAAAAGATGAGTAACTGCGGTATAAAAGGATTTTAAGGTATTGGGCACTTGATCATGCGCACTTTGGCCTAAGCAAAAAGTGCCTAAGTCCCTAAAAGAACGTGACAGGCCACACCTGAAAATATGGGCTGCAGACATATTAGGCCTAGGCCAAAAAATATGTTCTGACTGATCCATTCCTGAAGCGTAGGAGATAAGCTTAAAGCCGTGAATCCTTTTTATGCATATCTGGATCTGGATCCTACAGAACAAATACATAGGATGAGTAGTATCTAATGTAAATATAATACTCGAGAAAAATGCAAGTATTTTAAAATATTTATAAATATGTATTTCTTCTCTTGTCAATTTTGATTTCCCCGAGCAGATGACTCATTACGTTTAAACACTCTGCCCGACTAGTCATAGCTACCAAGCACTGGAGTCGGCCTAAGCACTTCCCAAACATGCATATGAGTGACATGAGTTCGTCATTAATGGAACAAAGTTTCACGGGTCGGAGTTTACTACTCGGGTACTTTTGCAATTATTAAGAGCAGAAAATAAATTATCTTATCTCTATGCTTTTGATTTATTCCGAATAATGCTTAGCTCCTTGCGTTATTCGGTCCATCCAACAAGCCCCCGGGTGCTAGGAATCGGCCCAAAGGCAACTATCCATTGGCAAACCAAACGGAAAGCATAGGAAGATGGAACTCCATAACTCGATAGGCACTTTTGTACTCAGAATAAGTCGCAAGCAATCAAGATAAATATTATGAAAATTATTTAAAAAATATGATATAACATTTGTAGCCCCCGACTCACTAGTCAACGGCGAACTAGTTGATGTAGTGAGGCAAAGGAAAAGGTAAAATATCATATAAAGAATAAAATAAATGATGACTTAGCTTTGTCGTATTCCGTCGGTGACAGCAGAAGTAGCCGATGTGGGAATGAAGTAGTCCATCAGTGGTGACAAAAACACCAGTCGGCGCCAGTGGAACCAAGCCAGTGGTGTAGATGATGAAGCCCATTAACGGCGGCGAAGTCCGCCAACCGTATAGGCGAAAACACCAGTCAGTGGCGGCAGAGGCAGGCCGGCGGTGAAGTCGTAGACGCCCAACAGCGGCGGCATAATAGGCCAGCCGTGCAGGCAGAAACACCAGTCGGTGGCGGCGAAGGCCAGCCGGTCGGTGAAGACGTAGACGCCCATGTACGGTGGTGTGACCAACCAACCGTATAGGCGAGGACACCAGTCGACGGACGCCCAACAACGGCAGCATATAATAGGTCAGCCGTGTAGGCAGAAACACCAGTCGGCAGCGGACGAGGCGGCCGGTCGGTGAAGACGTGGACGCCCATGAACGGTGGTGTGACCAACCAACCGTATAGGCGATCACACCGGTCGGCGGCGACGGAGGCAGGCCGGCGGTGATGATGGCGGAGGCAAGCCGGCAACGATGAAGTCAGGGAACAGAGAAACAGCTTCGCACTCCTGCCGGTCTATCCATGTGGTAGCATGCGACGTCTGCCCAGCTCGTTGGTTTGACTCTGCCGACTCGTCCTCCTGGCGACGTGCCTCTGTGCATTTAGATCAGGCACTCGTGTACAGCTCGAACAGAGGTGGATTGATCGATGCCATCCGGTGATTAAATCAAGTAGTAGTTGCATGAATCTTAATTACTCCATATTAGACAACGTTGCCTATGATGGCGGCAAAGTCCAAGCTCCCAAAACAAACAAATCTGCCTGGGAATAACGATAGTATATATGCTGGTGCTTCAGTAATTGGAGACACGTGCTGCAAAGTCTGCTAATTATAATTCCAGATCAATCTGTTGTCAGTGGATTCCGCTATATGCATGTATATTGTATACATGGCGAAATCGCACACGATTACTATTCCGATTGGATAGATGACTGCCTTCCGTCGTTCTGCGTCTGGCTAATCGCAGCTGAGTTGAAATCAGGCCGAACGGATAATTGGCGTGGGACTCGTCCTGGCAATGATCGGATTCCGACGGCGGCAGGGCATGTATATATGGTATTTGATCTTGAACTGAGGTCTTCCATGGAGGTATTGACGGCGGTGGAAATTGAATCCATCGAACATGTCGAGACTGATCTTCCCGGCTAGATTGGATCCGAGTCGAAGAGCAAGAGCATGTTGAAGTGGTCGGTGAAAAAACTCCCGAAGCGAAGATGAAGCCGGTGACTCATGAAGTTGATTCCATCGCACTTGTCGACAGGTAACTCGACGCAACCCCTACCTGGCGCGCCAACTGTCGAAACATGAATTCGACAATATGAAAAGGGGGTAACGCACGAGACCTAAAAGTGGATGGATGCGGAGACAAAGGATTTAGACAGGTTCAGGCCCTCTCGATGAGAGGTAATACCCTACTCCTGTTTGGGGATTTGAATCCGCCGGGGTGTGTATTGATCTGACGATCAGGTTGTCTCATGCCCCCTAGAGGGCCTCCTGCCCACCTTATATAGGATGAGAGGCAGGATTATAAGATAGAAACCTTATCCAATACGGTATCGGTTTCCTAACTCTACTTTACAATCTTATCAAACCAGGACTTTAGGCCGTTCCGTAATATACGAGGAAACGTAATACCCAAGTCATAATCTGTTACTATTCCATATATATAAGCTATCCCCTATGACTAGTCGGATAACCATGCCGTGTGGGTATGGGGTACCCATAATCTCCACACCTATTCTCACTAATAAATTTTCTGCAATTAAAATAAGATCTTAACATCACTGTGCTAATAAACTCCTCTAACCTTAAAAAACATATACATTATCAGACTTCCTTAATAAAATGGATGCTAGGTAGCCTCCTGATGAGTGTTTCAGATTAAAGTTCAGAGTTTCAGACCATGGGACCTTCTTTTTCTGTCTCTGCTTTCTCTTATGCTGCTCCTGATTACAGGTGCTAAAAAATTACAACAAGTGCTATTCACATTCCACATAATTAAGCTTGATGCTGCTGTCTTTTGCAAATAAATAAACAAAAACATCAGTGCGTAATGATTCTGAAATATGCCTGTGAATATTTGAAAACAAAAGAAATATGCAGAAAATTCATGGCCTCAATGTATTGTACTAATTACAAAACACACGGTGAATATCTAATTATTACAATCTTTGACATTATTCAATAATATAAAATCTAAACTTAATATTGATCTGCATGATGATTCCACAAATGTTCGATGAGGCCTTCTCTTAGTTGGTTGTGAACTTCCTTGTCTTCAATTTTTTCGTACTGACTAATAAAATCATTAAATTTGGGCGTATGTTCATGGGAACCACCCACCTGTTCTCCCATCTCATCATAAACTAAATCAAAATCACCATCGTGCTCATCCTCCACAATCATGTTATTCATGATTATACAAGCTCTCATTATCTGATTCAGAGTAATTGCTTTCCAAAAACGAGCTGGTCCACGGACAATAGCAAAGCGAGCTTGAAGCACTCCAAACACTTGTTCAACGTCCTTCCTATTGGCTTCTTGTGCTTTGGTAAAATATTTTCTCTTATTGCCTTGTGGCAGCTTAATGCTTTTCACAAGTGTTGCCCATGAAGGATAAATACCATCTGCAAGATAGTACCCCATAGTGTAGTCATGCCCATTGATACTGAAATTAACTTTAGGAGCCTGCCCTTCAGCTAGCTTTGCAAACCACGATTACCTTTGAAGGACATTAATATCATTATGAGATCCAGGTGAACCGAAGAACGCATGCCAAATCCATCGGTCACGTGAGGCAACGGCTTCCAAAACTATAGTAGGAACCCCCTCTTTCCCTTTATATTGGCCTTGCCATGCAGTCGGGCAGTTCTTCCACTGCCAATGCATACAATCTAAAGAACCCAACATTCCTGGGAACCTTCTTTCTTCCCCCTGAGCAAGTAATCTAGCTATGTCGTTTTCGTTTGGTGTTCTCATATACTCCTCTCCAAAAACTTCATCAACAGCCACCACAAACCTTTGAAAACTCTCAATAACGGTACTACCTCCAATACGAACATACTCATCAACTGCATCTGCTGCTATTCCATAACATAACATACGTGACACTGCTGTTACCTTTTGCAAACATGACAGTCCAAGGATACCAGCCGCTGATGTTACCTTTTGCAAACATGACAGTCCAAGGATACCAGCCGCATTTCTCTTTTGCACAAAATATTCATCATGTGCTTCAATAGCATTCATTATGCGTAAAAAGAGAGGTCGCCTCATTCTAAACCTGCATAGTAATTAATAATAATAATTCTCATATGTATCAATTTTGCAAACAAAGATTGACAAAACAAAAAGCACTGCTACAAACCTGCGTCTAAACTGAACATCGAGGTACGTAGGTTCTTCGGAAAAATAATCATTATACAATCTTGACCAGCCAATCTTTCCCGATTAATTACTGCATGACCTAAGACAGATCCACCACGCTTTGGAACTTCATCGTCATCGAACTCACCGTGCACTATATCAACCGCCGAAAAAATAAATTCTTCTTCGCCATCTGATAAAGACTCCTCATCCAATAGCATTTGGAGGAGGGTGCTTCGACGACTCATCTCCTTTTTTTGGCACGGGATTGGAGTGTTTATTACCGTAGGGATGAAGTGCGATGTAGGGGAACCGATGGCAGGAATAGAACAATAATCAATCTACAAAATTAATTATCAGATCAAACTTAATATTTTCCATACAGTAAATCTTCACATATCAAAATAAACACATAGAGATTGACTAGGGCACAAGAGATCAATAAGATTTGCTAGGGATTACCTCCTTGATTACACGAATAGCTACGGCATATCCTCGGTATTCCGTTTTTGTAGAAACCGCAGCAGTCAGTGGTTGGCTGGTGATGACTCAGATGGCGGCGTTGGTACGGTGAGGGAGAAGACTCACGGCGCTGGTACGGGGAGGGAGAAGACTTGGCGCAGTTGCGGGGAGGGAGACGATCGATCGGTACCGAACTAGGCCCACCTTATGTGGAAAACTAACAAATAATAGGGAATTAATTTTTGGGCCTCTCTTGGAGGAGAGGGTGATTATTGGGCCCAATTTTTACTTTGGAATTCCTAATTCAGATTTTTTGGGAATCAAATATTGGGTGGCTGTTGGGCATGCTCTAAGTGTTTTGTTTGGTTGGGAGACATGGGAATTTTGGTGGATGGGGATGGGGAATTGAGGAAGGAACTCCCTTCTTTTCAATACTTGGGTAGGGGCAGGTAATTGGGAGGGAATTCCTCCTTTACTTTGTCTAAGCAAATCTCAGCCATCAATTTTTATTAATGACCTAATCTCCAACTAAACTCCCTATCAATTTCCATCACCTCTACCAAACAAGATATTGGGATTAAAAATCAAATTCCCATCTTAATCTCATCATCAATTCCCTTGTATAAACTCCCAATCCCTTTCATATGATAACTCGATGGAAGGGGATTGGGAGTTTACACAAGGGAATTGATGATGGGATTAAGATATGAATTTGATTTTTAATCCCAATATCTTATTTGGTAGAGGTGATAAAAATTGATAGGGAGTTTGGTTGGAGATTAGTTCATTAATAAAAACGTATGGCTGAGATTTACTTTGACAAAGTAAAGGAGGAATTCCCTCCCAATTACCTGCCTCTACCCAGGTATTGAAAAGGAGGGAGTTCCTTCCTCAATTCTCCATCCCCATCCCACTAAAATTCCCATGTCTCTCAACCAAACAAAACACTTAATAGCCTCATCCCTCTAAACTTTCAATCCCTCCTAAAAATACCCTCCAACCAAACTGGACGGGCTGAGTCACATGCCTCGGAAAAAGTACACTTCGGTTCCTCAATTTGATATCGAGATAAAAAAAACATTCTCAAACCACAAAATCAGATATCAAATGTGCCTTAACTAATCAAAACCGGTCACTTTAGGTCCTTCGAAGGTTTTGACCCCGGTTTCATCCGACGTGGTGGCTAAGTCAGCGTGGGACCCACATGCGCCCACATGTCAGCATGCCACGTCATCACCCTCTCTCTCTTTCCCCTCCTCTCCCTCCTCTCTCTCTCTCTCTCACTCTTCTCTTCCCTTCTCTGGCCAAGCCGACCGGCGCCTGGGGAGGAGGACGCCAGGGTGAGGCAGGAGAGGAGAAGGCGGCGGCGGCTGCGACGCGGGACAAGGCGAGGGTGGCGGGCGGTCGTGAATGGCGTCAATAGCGCGGTGTCGCCACCGGTGTTGGGCGGGAGGCGGAGGCGGGGCCGGGCACCACAGTGGTGGCCGCGGAGGTGGAGGCGGGGCCAGGCGCCGTCGCAAATGGTGTCGACGAAGCGCTCGCCGCCGGCCAGCGGGAGCGAGAGCAGGCGAGCCGGTGGGGGAGGCGAGAGTCCGGCAGTTGGCGATGGGCGACGAGGCGGCGGCGATGACAACGGCGCGAGAGCACCAGAGCAGGAGGGCCTTCCCCCACAGCACCCCCACCGCCACCGCAGCCGATGCTCGTCCTCGGCTCGGCAACCACGTGCTCGTCCAACAAGTGGCTCGCCAAACCACGCGCTTGTCCTCAGTGGCGGCCTCGGATTCTGCACCACCTTCCTCAAGTGCATGGCTCGGCTTCTTCGCTGTCGTGATGAGGTGCTCCTCCTCTCCGACGGCAACGGGGAACTCGCGATGCGAGAGTTCGCATCAATTACACAAATGTAATTTCAAAATTTTCAATATACTTTGAATTTGCAATGCTCCTTGGCTTCCTTGTTGGCTTGCTGCTTGCTCTTGACGCTGCTTCGCCTACGCGCCTACGCGGCTACGCCCAGCCCACCACCTATGCCTGCCGCATGCGCCTCTATGTGCTTGCTTGCTGGCGCCATTGGCAGCTTGCGGCTGGCCTGCTGCTGCCTGCCGCCTCCCGCGCACGACCGAGTTGTCGAGCCGTCCGTCGCTGCTCGCCAGCCGCTAGGACATGAAGAGTAGAAGAGATGGAAATTTTGAGATAGGGTTCAGTGGTCAACAATTGATACCCAAATTAACATAAAACAAACTCAATCGCGCGAGCGACCTAGGCGCCTAGCATGACTTCGGTGTCGTCTTCTCCCGACGCAGTGACACCACGCCTCTGCCTACGCGAGCGCACAACAAGCGGACGATTCGACGACGACCTCTGCTGCCGGACCGTTGAAAGGAGGAAGGGGGTAGGCGGATGGCGTGAGGTATGGCGAACGCCACACCACGCCCTACCGAGTTCACCGCCGCTGTCCCATCTGTCGACCGACTTGTAGGAGAAAAGTGAGAGAGAGAGAGAGAGGAGGAAGGGAGAGGAGGGGAAAGAGAGAGTGGGTGATGATGTGGCATCCTGACATGTGGGGTCCACGTGTGGGGACACCCAATTTAGCCTGGTGCCCCAAATATCCACTGGTGATCATCCAGAATTTCGATCACGCATAGATTGATATACAGAGCAGCTTTTGATTAGTTTACACAGATTTGTTCATAGAAGCTATTTATACAATTGTTAAAGGTTGAAAAGATCCAAACTAATACATCCTTATTTGAAAATACAAGAAAAATCCAAACTACTAAACTACTAAACTCCTAATCTATTAAACTCTTGAACTCCTGAACTACAACTATGAATTCCACAGGCAAAAGCTCGAGTGTAGACTAGCCTAGAAGAAAAACTCGTCATTGTCATAGACCTCGCTATCTTCTAGTCTTCTTGTTAGCACAATATCTATATGTTAAATTATGCAAGGGTGAGTACTTATGTACTTAGCAAGACATATTATAAATAATTAAAGGTGAAGAGATATGAATAAATACAACAATGATAAAGTAAAGGAGAAATAAAAACCATAAATCATCTTTATCCTCAACATTTTAATTTTCAAACTACTTATACTTCAGGAGTAGAAATCACCCTGATGACATATCTCCTTAACCGGGAGCACGGTGTATTTGAATACGGTACGACTCTGTAGTGTCTGCCCAGCTTTACCCACACGATGAGAACAGTTTGTAATGCTGAAAACACCATAGCGTTCGAGAGTCCCACTTACTACTAGTTACTGCACAGTGGGGTCTTGGCTCATCATAGTGGTCGAACTCTTGCCAGGCCTAGGCAAGGTATCTATATCATCACACTTTTCATGAGACCCACTGTTGTGAAACATTGCCGCCCAAACTCCTTACGCAAGTTCACCCCAAAACCTGCTCCTAACGAGCCACCCAACAGTCTTTCATATAGTGAGACAATATACTAGGCTAAGTCCAATTACTTGGTCGTGTGGATGGGTGCAAACTATGTCATTTCCATGGTATAAGGGGGTAATTATAATCCGGTTAAACCACAAAAAATTATCTCAACATCCAAAACTTCCATACCAACAAACTTCATCATAAATTCCAACATTCATAACTTTCAACAATCACAACATCAACTCAAATGCCCTTTTTAACCGGATTCCTAAGTTTGTAAAGGTATTTGAATAATAAACCTCATAAAATGATAACCATGCATCTTTCTATTACTGTTGACGGTCCTTAAATCATAATATCTGACCGCCAATACCTGCATATATGGAATAAAATATGGTATTCAACTTAGTGGTATGGTTTATTACTAATCATTTCCACTAATGTTGCTATATATTTGGATGTAGGTGACAAACTAACAAAGTTGAGAGGAAATATACATGAAGAAGGAGGATAATCAAACAATCCAAACTTATAGAGTTTTGGACCCAAAAAACCCAATTAAACACCTCCAAATGGCCCAATCCACCATGCCAATGGGCTAAGGGCCTCAAAATTAGTGTCCGCGAGGAAAAATGGGCTGAACGGAGCCGTCCAGGGTTCGGCTGAACCACCAGTTCGGCCGAACCATTCATGAGGCCGTTGATCACCATTTTTCACGTGGACGGTCATGATTAATTCCTAATGGCAGTTCCGGGCCATTTTGGACATTTTGCATAGGCTGTAATCGTCATACCTGCCTATAAAAGGAGGAGCTCACTCTCATTTCCAGCACACAACTTTGAGCTGAATTACAAGAGGCTCTGTTGTATCTTTTGTACATTAAAATTAGGTAGAGAGTGAGGGTAAGCTCTGGAGAAGTGCCCGGAAGTTTAGCACTCATCCGACTTCTACCTCGACGAGTGGAGCTTCATAGGAGGAATTCTGGAGGAGTACCGGAGCTGTCGGTACACTCTGCTCCGGGTTGGGAGAAACTTCTTCTATAAAGTAAACATTCGTGTTCCTTTCTTATGTTATTTAGTTACTTTGTCTAAGTAAGATAGATTTCCATCTTTGCGGGTTTATTGTTTAGTATTCGTACTAAGTGCTCTAGTACTAGGACTCTGGATAAAAAAGAAAGTTCATGCGCAAGTATTAGAGTAGTAATTAATAACTTAGGCGTGATGTCTAGGTTAGAGATTACCTTTGTTTGTTGTGTATCCCATGGATTTGTCAGAGGTAGATGGCAGGTGGTGACAGCCATGAATCCTGTCCTAGTAATCCTCCACGTTCGGATACATCATAGAGCTATAGCCGGAACCACGCTGGCAGATTAGCACGGGTCGGTGCCTGAAGCAACAGATAGGAAATTAGATAATTAAAATACATAGAAAGTCATCTCTAGCCTAGCCAGCCTACATAGTTGTTGTCCTTGCATCGTCTTAGCCTTAGGTAGATTACATACATTCCCTGAGTTCGGTATCCTTTTGTAACATCCTGAAAATTTACAATTTTCTAATCCTGCATCATGCCGCTTCTTATGTTTTTAATAACTTCCTACACCTAGGAAAATATAATTAGTGAGACCTCCTAAAACTAACTTGCATAAAATCCCTCTTTGGTATTTAACTTCTTTTGTGTTTTTCATTTAAAAATATATTTAGTTAAATTAAGGTGTTTCTTGATTTTGGGTTTTAAGATAAAACCTTCTTTCGACAAAATTCCTTTTATTCAAATTTAGTTGAAAACCCTTTTCATTTGTATGAATTATGGTCCAAGAAAACCCTCCAAACCAATTCTTTGTAATTTCAATTTTAATTGGAATTAATTGTCGACCCATCCTTTGATTCCAAACCTATCCTTAGTTCCCTTTCCAAATCTCAAGTATCCAAATTCCTCCTTTCAATCTAGCCGCCAATTTAATTCCCTTGGCTTGATTTCCTCCTCGGCACAAGAATAATACTATTACAAATATTGCTCTTTTGCTAAGAAGATATATTTCATCCTTCCATCCCAAATCCAAAACCTCATTTAGCCCATAATTAATTCTAGATTTCCTACCGCATATTTTGGGCTAAAATTTTATTTATTCCATTCCCTCCATTTTCCTCCCACATTCCCAATTATATCTCTCTCTCCCCCATTGGAGTGCATCTATATAAATTCCACTATATTCCACTTCCAAAAATATTGCACTCAAATTAGAAAATATCACTTTTGGAAATTATATCCAAATATAATTTCCTTCCAAACTTTCCTATTGAAATTCTTTTCAAATATAAATCCAATCCAATTCCATTTCTCAAACCCCCTTCAAAATTCAGAAACAGTTTCTGTTCACTTTGGGCTGAAATCCTTTTTCTTCTCCCCTCAGCCCAAGCCGGCCCAAATCGGCCCATAGCCCGCCTTCCTCATCTAGGTGCGCGTGTTGCACCCGCGCACGCCGCCGCCAACGCCTTCCGTGGCCGCTAAGAAACCGGCCGCCGTTCTCTCCACGCCGCCGCCGCCGTCAACTTGCTGACCACGCCAACACGTCGTCGTGCCTGTTGATGAAAAACACGAGGCCTGGGAGATCTGCTTAACTCCAGTGCAGGTCCAAAATTCGCCTTCGGGTATGCTAGCGTGCCAGTTGATTTGATCCTGCAATCAACAAGGAAAAAAGACAAAGAAACCGCGGTTAAACCTATAAACGATAGCCGATCGGCTAAGTGCCGATGACATATCATTTATCTTGGAGCCGATGTCATATATGTATCGATCGACAGTCATAAATAATTAGGAAGGAACTAAATCTACTCGATCGGCTGTAGATATTAACAATATATACTCCTCATATCGATATATACTTAAATCAAGTGATTGGGATAGATCGGTCGTCATGCCGAGACAGTATAAATCACTTAGATCGAAATATATATTAATAATGGGACTATATATGTTCATAGCATAGCCGATCAGATAGATCTAGCATGTACCAGCTAATACTCCGATACCACTCTATACTAAGATATTAAAGCAAGTAGAATATACTAAACAAAGGCCTAATATATGTAAATGCAACAAGATCTTAGCATAGAGGGTAGATCTAACATATCAACGAAGCATATAGAATAAATGTAGTTAAATCAGATAAGATCGGCTGAAACCCCGATACTACCCTAATCGGCAACCAGAAGGCAGGCTAGAGACGGATATTCTAAGCACGACTTAATAGATCAAACTCAACTGATGCAGCATTAAGTATGAAAAGAAGAACAATATCTAGACAATCAAGCCGCTGGAAGTTTCATAGAGTGGTGGATATCCTATATAATCTAAGTCAACATCAATGTCTAACCTAATCGGCTGCCCTCTACCGACAGATGTTAGCCGATTGTAGGTTAGATAGCGATGTTGCCAGAGATTATGTAAGATATATGATAACTAGACGAATTACATAAACAAGATTAGAGTATCATAAAGATGGAAGCACTAATCCCGAGAACGCAAGCTGTCATAACAAGTTTTACCTCTTATTGAAGATCGAAACCGATGCAGCTCAATCCGAAAGCAAGAACTTGTCGAAATAAAACTAAAGCAAAAAGGGTGGCGATGCGCCGAGATTGTATTGAACGTGTGTAACCACTGATTACATGGGGTTCGGGGTCTATTTATACCCGAAAATTACAGACTATGTCCATGTCGGACACGACTCTTATCTCTAACAAACTCCACGATACCATAAGTCTTTACGGCAGACTTTTGCCCAAACATATCTCTAAGAAAATTACATAAAATATCCTAATTAATAGATACAATTGCCTTCTCAGGACTCTATCCATACGTGGCAATCATCTTGAAGCATATCGACTCAACCCGATGTCGTACACCAAGTCGCATTGTCGGAATCGGCTGTATTACTTAACCCAGTCTGACTCGGACTTAGCCGATCTCAATCATAGCCGATCCGGACTCCAGCCGATTCTTACTCTGTTTCCGCGATGATCCTGATCTTTGATTCCGCTTTGATTCAATCTTCTTCTCCGATACTAATATTACCAAATTTGGTCGTTAACACATGCCCCCCATGTCCGGAATATTTGGTAATGTTTCGGATTTGCCATATATCGACTCCGAGCAAAACTCGCACTTTGCCGTTTCCCGACTGTTACTTCAGTGCTTTAAATACTAACCATTGTCCCCGAGAAATCTCACACCGTTTCCTCCGTTTTCACTGCTGAAGCAAACTCCATCTCCTCTCTCTCCGGCGATCCCCTCGGTGCATGAAGCGATTACCAAGCGATTCCTCCTCTGGCTAGATCTCCGCCCGCGGCGATGTCGTCCTCCACCAGCCCGTCTACCGCGCCGTCAGCCGAGTATGCTGAGGTGAGTTCTCATCGGCTAGATCCCCTTTTCTCTCATCAGATTGATTTCCCCTTTCCTCATCTTGCTTTCTTCTTCTCGGTTCTTTTGGATCCGCAGCACCTCTCCAACCTAATTGCAATTCCCAGCTTATCGCATGAAAATCATTACTTTCTTGGTCCAATCGGCAACCTTGATCCTACCGAGTTCATCATTGGTGAAACAAATAGGATTCCTTTCAAATTAGCCAACCCAGATCTAGGTCACTGGAAAAACACCTTCAAATCTTGGCCATCTCTCGAGAAAACTCCACCCGAGAAAAGTTGAATTACATGGTACAAGTGCGTATCGGCTAGCAAGAAAGTTCACTGGGACGAGATCGGAATCGGCCAAGTGCTTGCCCTTACCATAGCCAATTCAGCTAAAGATGAACCTCTGATGGCTGCCGCTACTTATTTCTGGTCCAATACCATTAATGCTTTTTTGTTCAACCAAGGGCCGATGACCCCAACTCTGATCGACATCACCATGATCACTGGATTAGATGTAACCTCATCGGCTAACCCTATGAGTATGAACACCAAGAACCAATTTGATTTTAGGACCAAAAGCATAGGGGGTTGGTCGGGCTATGTAGCGGCATATATGGGCAAAGGGCCTGTCACCCCTTGGGAGCATGTAGCTTTCTTGCTAATGTGGCTAGAGAAGTTCCTCTTCTGTGGATCCAGCTGTGGTCCTACAACCAATTGGCAATTTGTAGCCGAAGCCCTAGAATCAAAGAAGCAACTTCCCTTAGGCAAAATCCTCCTCGGCTATCTATATCATATGTTAAATAACGCATCAGCCAAAATAGCCGTCGGCTTAGTGGTTGGAGCAGGTGGACCATGGTGGCTGCTACAATCTTGGCTCAACCTAATGGTCATGAAAGTAGTTAATCGGCCATCTGTGACTGAAGCTGAATTCCCAAGGTTGGAGCCGATTGTAGAAGATGATGGAGAAGAACGCACTCATCGTAGATGCAAGTCATATGGAGAATATGCATCGACACCAGCCGATGCAAGGGCAAAATTATCAGCTGAACTGCTCAAGAATTGGTTTTGTAGTTTTTATGAAGGCTTTCAGAAAGATGCCCGGGTCTGGTTTCCTTAGAAGACTCAGCAGACCTTGAACTCCCATCAGACTTCAGATTTGAAGACATTAATTATGAAAGATACCAAAAATCCAGGGAAGTTTTCTCAACTGCAATCAGCCCATGCATCCTTCCTGTCGGCATTCATCAGGGAAGAAACATTCAAGTCTCTTATGAATTTTATCACCCGATGAGCTCAGCTAGACAACTTGGAGTGGGCCAACTCCCAATCGGCTTATTCTTCGCTGATAAGATCCAATACCGAGGGGAAATTTCATCAACCTTGATGATGCATCGGCTGCTCAATCTCCAAGGACCTCCTCTAGGAAGTATTGAAAATATCGAGCTGGCAGGATTCAAAAGCAAAAACTTTGACAGATGGTGGGGCGAGTGGAAACTGCATCTATTCCACCAATCGGCTTCTATGTATATGATGGATCTCTTTCCCGATGTTATACCTCAGGTAAACTCTGATCTCATTAATTTTGTTTGAACAATTATCAGCCAATTCATAATTTGACTAACCCTCTCTTCTATTTTGCAGACAACATAATCTTCCCCTCCACATCAAAGCAATAGTGGTAGAGATATCAAATATGCCCCAGGTCTAATTCCTAATGGAGGTGGGCCATCTCCTCCTGTCATCGGCTATCATGCCCCCAAGACTTCGACTCTTCTCCAAGGCTTAATCAGAGAACTAGCCGATGCAAGCAAGAAGAGAAGAACCAGGTCATCGGCTGCAGACACGTTAGCTTTAGCCCCAAAGAAGAAGGCCAAACTCAAGAAGCCTAAACCAACCGATGACCTGCCTGTCCTAGATCCATATATTGAACAAGCTCTAGATGAGGAAGATATTGAAGACGATGTTGACCAAGCCGCAGCCGAAGTGAGCGATACAGAAAGAACACCATCGGCTTCACCCAAGCAGACCCCTCCAACTCCTTCTGCCCCAACTCATTTTTCAAGAGTAAGCAGCTCTCTTTGATCCTTTTTGTAATCACTTCATTTTTTCGGCCGATTACTCACAGACTTTATAGTTGCAGAAGAAGAAAATTGCTGTGAAAAAGAAACCAGCAGCAACAATTCTCAAACCGGCTCCACCAGTAAGTTATTTTAATTCTTTTGTTAGTTGATTCCAGCCGATTTTGTCCAACACTTGTCTCTTTTACAACCTCCTCCTCCTCCTTCTCCTCCTGCGCAACAATCATCAAGTGACCGAACTCCATCGGCTGTGGGGAGTCACCATGTTGAGAAAGAAATACAACCAGCTGCTCCTGCAATCCCGGTAAGTTTTGTCTTATAAAATTTTGAATCGACCACATAACTCATGTCGAGACTCAATTTTTAGAATTCTTTCTTGCAGGCCTTAGCCGATCTATTTTCCTTCGACATTAAAGACTATCTTGATGAAGAAACAGAAGAATATACCACCAGCAAATCTTTAGTTTCCTTGTCTGATGATGTAAAGAAAACCCTTGAAGACATCTCTCATCGGCTAGAAGCATCATCACTGGACAACTTGGTGGTAAACTGTGGGCCTATTAGGACTCAGCTACATGAGATCCAAGCTCTAATCCCAGATGAGCTAGCCGACATCCTTACTCCAGCTGTCTATCTTGAGCAGCATCAATTCAAGCTGGAGAAAGCCAAGCTAAGATTAGCCGAACGTCGGGAGAGTAAAGATATCGAAGCAACAATCCAAGCCAATCGTCAGCTTGTGCATGAAGAGAAGTCCAAGCTTGATCACCTGAGGGCCCGATCAAATCCAACATTGATCGGCTTGAGGCTCGCAAGATTGAGCTCTTGGCACAACCGGAAGAATGCAACGCCGAGCTGGACATAGAACATAAAAAGCTGGCTGATCTCCCAAGATCCATTGAAGAACAGAAAGCAAGATTAAAATCGACTATCAAGAATGTTGCCGATCTCACCAAGTCTTTAAAAGTCATTCCTGGAACCGACACCCAAGATGCCCAAGCCATTGAAGAAGTGGAACAAATCAGGCAAAGGGCTATTTCGGCTATCCAGCAATACTTGTCTTGGTGACTTACCGTGTAATAGACCTTAGAAATTTTTGTAATCGGCTAAGATACTCTAGTACTTTATTGTCTTGGCAATCCTTTGTGCCGATTAATATAACTTCTAAATTCGCCCAAAAAATTTACATTTTTTGTATATATGTGCCCCCCTAATTTTACAATGTCAAAAGCATTGATAAAATTATTAAAACAACTAAGGGCGATATATCGGCCATAGTACATCGGCAAACCACAACCAATTTCAATATGAAAAACAACTAAAGGCGATATAATCATATCGGCCATCTCAAGGCGATGTAAACACATCGGCTATCATGTATCGGCAACATCAGCCGATCATGCATTAACCCAAACACTTGGGTAATATTTCTTCAAATACTTGCCATTTAGTGCTCGTCCATAATCTTCTCCATCTAGTACTTGCAACATGTAAGCTCTCTTAGATACAACTTTGTGGATTTGGAACGGTCCTTCCCAATTTGGCAACCACTTGCCGAATTTGCTATCCCGAGTCCCAATCGGCAAAATCAACTTCCATACAAGCTCACCCTCCGAAAAAGTCTTGGGCACTACTTTCTTATTATAATGCCGAGCAAATCATTCTTTATCCTTGGTAACCTTCACAAGGGCTCTTAATCTGGATTGGACCAAGTCCTCCCTTTCATCGGCCATGAGATTATAATACTCATCAGCTGTCAAATTATTTTGCAATTCCGTTCTCCTTGAGCCGATTCGAACCTCCCATGGCAAAACAGCTTCATGTCCATAAACAAGCTTATAAGGAGGGACTTGGATCGATCCATGACAAGCCATCCGATAAGACCACAATGCTTCGGCCAATCAAGTATGCCACTGCCGAGGATAATCAGAAATCTTTCTCTTAATCAATTTGATCAAGCTCTTGTTAGATGTCTCGGCCTGCCCATTAGCTTGTGCATAATATGGTGAAGAAATCAACAATTTGATACCCATGCTATCGGCAAACTGAACAAACTCATCGGACACGAAAATTGAACCTTGATCGGTTGTAATGGTTTGAGGGATACCAAATCGATAGATTATATGTTCTTGAACAAATTGTATAGCATCCAAAGAATCAACATTCTTCAAAGGAATCGCCTCTACCCACTTGGTAAAATAATCGGTCGCCACCAATATAAACTTATGTCCTTTACTCGATGGTAGATTAATCATGCCGATCATATCAATTCCCCAACCTCTAAATGGCCATGATTTAATGATAGGATTCATAGCCGACGCCGGTGCCCTTTGAATCGCTCCAAATTTCTGACAATCTTGATACCCTTTGTAATACCTGAAACAATCTTCTAGCATTGTCGGCCAAAAATACCCTGCACGCCGAAGCAACCACTTCATCTTATGAGCCGATTGATGGGTACCACAAATCCCTTCATGAACTTCGCCAATTGCAACCTTAACCTGATTGGCACTCAAAAACTTAAGCAACACCCCATCAATCATCCTATAGTAGAGTTCATCATCCAATAAAGTGTACTTCAACGCTTTATACCTTAATTTCCGAGAAGCCGATTGAGACGGATTCTGCAGATATTGATGCACATCATATCTCCAATCATCGGCTGTTATTACAACAACCTCAACCTTAACATCTTTGATCATCGGCTAATACCCCGATGCCCCTTGGGCCAAATCATTAGCTTCAATGTTTTGTTCTCGAGATACATGCTTCAAAGTAACCAGCCGAAACTCCTTCATTAATTCTCGGCACCTTTCATTATAAACCATCAATGTATCATTTTTGCACTCATACTCTCCTGCCAATTGACTGATTACTAGCAAAGAATCCCCCATGATTTCAATAGCATCGGCTTCAACCTCCTTGAGTAACTGCAACCCTTTGAGAACTGCCTCATACTCAGCCTGATTATTGGTTGCATAAGGTTTGATAGTATAAGCAAACTCAAAACTTGCCCCCCGAGGGGAAATAATAACCAAGCCGATGCCACAACCATGAGTGCACACTGACCCATCAAAGAATAAAGTCCATGGTACAATCTCAACTGAGCCGATCATCACGATGTTCTACAATAAAATCGGCTATAGCTTGTCCTTTGACCGCCTTCGGTGACTCATACCGAAGATCAAACTCAGTTAAGGAAAATATCCACTTTCCAATCCTTCCTTTCAAAATTGGAGCCGATAACATGTACTTAACAACATCGGCCTTGCATATGACAGTGAATTCATTGGACAATAGGTAATGCCTTAACCTTGTACATGAAAAATATAAGCACAAGCACAACTTCTCCACAGGGGAATATCTAGTTTCTGCATCCAAGAGCCGACGACTTAGATAAAATACAACTCTTTCTTTCCCTTCAAGCTCCTGAATCAAGACCGAGCCGATTGACTTCTCACCGGCCGACAGATATAACCGAAAAGGTATCCCCTTCTGTGGAGGAATCAAAACGGGAGGAGAGCTAAGATATTCCTTAATATTGTCCAACGCTTTCTGTTGCTCTACCCCCCCAAGTAAACTGCTGATCGGCTTTCAATCTTAGCAATGGTGTCAAAGGCTCTAACCGGCTAGACAAATTAGAAATAAACCTCCTAACAAAATTTATCTTGCCGATCAACTCTTGCAATTCTGTCTTGTTCTCCGGAGGTTGAATCTTCTTAATCGCATTAACACTCCTTTGAATCACATCGATCCCCCTCTCATGAACAACAAATCCCAAAAACTGGCCAGCCGATACGCCAAAAGCACATTTTGTCGGGTTCATCTTTAGGCCATATTTCCTGGTTCTCTCAGAAACCTTCCTCAAATCGGCTATGTGGTCTTCTATCCCTTTAGACTTTACAACCACATCATCAATGTAGACCTCAACCAACCAGCCGATTAGATCATGATATATATAATTCATGGCTCTTTGATATGTTGCTCCAGCACTCTTTAAGCCGAAAGTCATTACTGTCGACGTTTGATGTCGCGGTTTTGGTATTTGCATAGTATGGGGATCGTCGGTGCTAGGATATACACGAGACTGAGGTAAAAGAGACGGAGACGAGGATTTTTATACAGGTTCGGGCCCCTGAATTGTTAGGTAATAGCCCTACATCCTGTTGGCCGAAGCCGGTCGTTGCTCATTATTCACCATAATCACACAAGTACAATATATGGGTAGCCTATCTAACTGTTGTCGACATGGCGTTCTAAAGGTCTGACTCGTAGTCGACAACAGGGTAGTCTTCCTCCTCGAATCCGTGCCCAGCGAGATCGGAGATAGCACTTTCGTCTCTCCTGACAGTATCCGGAGACACTGTAGGGGACTAGCCGGGCCTATCCCTGAAGTCGATATCCGGCGTCTTGTCTTGGCGTATGTTGGCTTGTATGTCGTGGCTTCTGTTGTTCCGTATATTGTGGTGGGTGTCGACTGTCTGCTCTCCTCCTAGGGGGCCTTGTATTTATACCCATAAGTGTCCCCTTGTCCAAGTAGAACTAGGGAAACCAATATGGATACAATCCGAGTAGTCCTTATCGTTTCAATGTAGAACTCTGGTTGTCTTTCCTTATTTGGAACTCCCTCGAGGTTAGTTTCCGTATAAGACATGATATGTGGTGGGTCCTGCCGAGATTTAGTCAACTACTATTAGGTATGTGGTATCCATAACCCTGACAATTACAACCCACTCAAACAAGCCGATTGCACCAGGACACCTAAAAGTTGTCTTATGGATATCTTCTTCGGCCATAAAGATTTGATTATAACCTGCATTTCCGTCCATAAAACTCAAAATCTTGTGTCCTGAGGCAGCATCAACCAGCTGATCAGCTACTGGCATTGAATATTCATCTTTTGGGGTAGCCTTATTCAAGTTTCGGAAATCAATGCACACCCTGACTTAGCCGTTTTTCTTGATAACTTGAACTATACTAGAAACCCACTCGGCATATCGGCAAGGACGAATAAAACCAGCATCATATAATTGTTTAATCTCAGCCTTGACAGGTTCAAGCATATCGGCTTTGCATCTTCTCGGAGGTAGTTGGTTTGGTCTAACCCCCGGTTTGATAGGTAGCCGATGTTCAACAATCGATCGGCTGAGTCTAGGCATTTCATAATACTCCCAAGCGAAGCAATCTCTGAATTCTTTCAACAGCTCTATCAACTTTGTTCTGAATTCCGAAGATAAATTCTTACTAATAAATGTCGGCCTTGGTTGATCACCTGGACCTATGTCAATTTCTTCCAAATCATCGGCTGACATGAAACCCTGTCCTTGTTTGTCATCGAGATCATCTACTGTGTCCTTAGTGTAGACATTTGAACGCTCCACGACGCCCTCAAAATAATAGCTTGGGTTCTCCATCTTCAATTGGTTGTATATCAGAATCAGACACTTTTAGAAAATCTCCATCCCAAACTTTTCCAGATAAACAATCAAGACCATCCATCTCCCAAAGAGCTAAATCGGCATTGGCAACATTGACTGACCTGTCGGCTGGCACAATTTCAATCTTGTCGCCTTGCCACTAAATCAAGCATTGATGCATGGTTGAAGGAATACAACAATTGGCGTGGATCCAATCCCTTCCAAGCAACAAGCTGTAAGAACCCTTCCCATCGATGACAAAGAACGTTGTAGGGATGGTTTTGTTGCCGACTGTCAGCTCCACATTCAAAACTCCTTTGGTCTTTGATGGATTGCCACCAAAATCCTTAAGTACCATATTTGTCTTGATGAGATCCTCAGTATTTCTGCCCAACTTTCTGAACGTAGCATAAGGCATCAAATTTACTGTAGCCCCACCATCGACCATCATCTTGGACATCGGCTTCCCATTGACATAACCATTTATATACAACGGTTTGAGATGCCAATTCTCTGTACCCTCTGGCTTCTCGAAGACTGCTTGCTCTGGTGACAAAATCAATTTAGCCGATTCCTCTTCAACCTCATCGACATCGGCTTGCTTGATCCCAAACTCTGCAGGCAATGTAAAAACCATGTTAACCGATGCGGTTACAATACTTTTCCCTTTGGCCAATCTCTTTGCTTCATCGGTTGCGGCCTCATCGGCTACAGGAGCTTGTTTCTTAACGCGCCACTCCTGCTTTGGCTTTGTTTTCTTTAGCCGATGATTGATTTCTTGTTCGACCTCCTGAAAACGCTCCCTGTTCCTCAATCTTTGAACCCTTCTTTTCTGATTCTTTGTAAATATACCAGAAGGACACCATTGAGTCTTCCTATCTTCATTGTCTTCTTGGTTACAACCTTGGTTCACCGGGACCAACCTTTGATGAACAGGAACTCTTGCTTGCCCTAGCCGATTGCCTCTTTTATACGATCGGCTTGAACTTTCTGCAACATTGCTGCACCCAGGACAGTCTTCAATAGACGGCAGCCTCATACCCTCATTCCAACAAAATCTAAAGAACTCACAACCCCAATGAGGATCAAAGCCATCATCATCTTCTTCGTAACGCTTTTCCTGCTGCCTGTCATATTTCTTCTGATACTTATTGATAATCTAAGCTGAATTCACCTGAAAACCTTTTGCACGTCCTCCATTGGCTGTTCGGCCAGCTGTATGCACCGTATTGACAGGAAAAGGATTACCATCAACCTTCATCGGCCTCTTAGAATCATCAAACTTAATTTTGCCTCCATCAATAGCTTCTTGGATCTGCTGCCTGAAGATTTTGCAATCATTAGTAGTATGAGACCCAGAATTATGCCACTTGCAATACCTCTTCTTGCCCAATTCTTCAGCCGATGGAATTGTATGACCAGTAGGAAGTTGAATCTGCTTCTCTCAGAGTAGTAAATCAAAAATCTTATCAGCCTTGGTAATATCAAAGTCATACCTCTCCTCTTTTCCAGAATTCTTCACCCATTGGCACGTTATAACCTTTTTGCTTCTTACCCATTCGGCCGCCGCTATTTCGGAGTCATCATCGTCATCATCATCCGATCCATATATGTAAGGACAAACATGATTAACCTTTCTAGAGTTCTTCCTAGCCTTTGCAAACCTCTGTTCATGCAGGGTTACTTTCTACGTAAGATGCGACAAGCTATCAAAGTCTTCAGATGAGAATTTCTCCCTGATCGGAGCAATCATACCCTGAAAAGCCAAATCGCTAACTAGGCATCAGTCAAACTCAAGCTATAGCACTTATTCCTCATCTCTCTGAATCTCTGAATATACTCATGCACAGGCTCATCATGTCTTTGCTTGATTGTTGTTAAATCAGACAATTTCATCTCATGTACCCCACTGTAGAAATAGCTGTGAAAATGCTTCTCCAAATCGGCCCAACTGTTAATCGACCCATATGGCAAAGAAGAAAACCAAGTGAAAGCTGATCTAGACAAAGACAACCGGAACAACCTAACCCTCGAGGCATCCACAGCCGATGCTTCACCACACTAAGCTAAAAATCGGCTAATGTGTTCATAAGTTGATGTGCTATCCTGTCCTGAGAATTTGGAAAAGTCTGGAACTTTAAACCGATTAGGTAGAGGAACTCTCTCAAACCATTCAGGGTAAGGCTGTCGGTACAAATTTCCAGCGTCTTTCGGCCTAAGCCCAAACTGCTCCTTCATCACATCTGCAATCATATCGGCCCATGGTCGTTGCTGAGGTGCTCCTTGAGGTTGCTGAGGCATGGGCTCGAATTGATTGTATTGAGGAACAAACTGAGGTTGAGCCAATCCTCCCTGTTGGTATTGAACTTGCGGTGATGGAGGCTGATACTGATAATTCAAATTGCCCCCCTGGTAATTCTGAAAATCTGGCTAAATATTGCACACCAAATGCTTGGTTACAACTTGAGGTATCACTGTTTGATATGGTTGCACATTATGAACTAAGTGCTCTCGAACCACTTGATTCGCAGCATGCTGTCCAGGCTGATTACCAGGCGTTGCAAACCCAGCCGATGCATTCATCAGGCCTTGCTGCTGAATCGGCTGAATGACCTGTTGCCTTAATGGCGTCTGCTGAATCGGTTGCAAAACCTGCCGTCTTGGTGGCGTCTGCTGAACTGGTTGCACAAACTGTTGGATTAAGGTTGTTTGTTGAATCGGCTGCACAACCTGCTGCCTTGGTGGTGTTTGTTAAGTCGGCTGCTGCTGGGCTGGATCAACAGTATGTTGAGGAGGTAAGAACATAGATGCAACCTATTCTTGTGTTAGCCGATTCACATTCTATCCACTATGTTGTGGTTGTTCTCTCACCAGCAACCGGGGATTAACTAATTGGCTTGGAGCCAGTGGTGGTGCAGCAAGTGCAGGAACCAATACTTGTGCCGTCGGCTGAGCCGATGGTGAATTAAGAGAGATTGACTGGACAACTGGTTGATTATCAGTGATTAATGGCCAATAATTTGGGAACATTCCTCCTGGTAGATAAACTGGTCCTGTAGCTTGATACTCAGCCATTAAACCATCAACCATTGTTTTCACGATGTTTGACAAAGTATTGACTAATATTCCAGACTGATTGATCAAAGCATGGTGCACGGCATAGTCAACCTGATCTTGGAAGTTGTTAAACTGTAACTGTGCCGTATTGCCATCTTGATTAGGGCCTTCACCTTGAACTCCGTGAGCACCATCACCTTGAACACCCTGTACTCCTTGAGAGCTATCACCCTGATTTCCTTGAGAACCATCTGCAGCACCTTTATTACTTGGTTGAGCCGAACCATCTGGAGCTTGTTTCCCTTCTCCATCCTTAGAAGAACCGGTCCCAGGAACATCAGCAACTACCTTCACGATATACTTCTGCACCACTGTCCCCTTGCGAGTCTGCATGAATGAGTTTAAGAACTGGTTCCGTGCTTGCTACATCATTGCGTCAAAATCTTTTTGTTGATCAGGTGTCAACTTGTCTGGAGTGATGATCACGATGTTGCCTTCATTAACCTCAGATAAGCTCAACTGCTGGATTTTTTTCTTTAACAGAACCTGGACTAGCCGAGGACGGCAATGGCGGCAGTTTCTCGGTCATGGGGAAAACTGCTGTTGACTTCTAATCGGTCCCACCGGGCATGCCAAAAGCATGTAGATGAAAAACACGAGGCCTGGCAGATCTGCTTAACTCCAGTGCAGGTCGAAAACTCGCCTTCGGGTATGCTAGCGTGCCAGTTGATTTGATCCTGCAATCAACAAGGAAAAAAGACAAAGAAACCGCGGTTAAACCTATAAACGATAGCCGATCGGCTAAGTGCCGATGACATATCATTTATCTTGGAGCCGATGTCATATATGTATCGATCGGCAGTCATAAATAATTAGGAAGGAACTAAATCTACTCGATCGGCTGTAGATATTAACAATATATACTCCTCATATCGATATATACTTAAATCAAGTGATTGGGATAGATCAGTCGTCATGCCGAGACAGTATAAATCACTTAGATCGAAATATATATTAATAATGGGACTATATATATTCATAGCATAGCCGATCTGAACATGAAGAGTGTGGTGGAGTCTTGCAAACTCAAAACAAACTAGAGAGTTCATATCATGTGGGTAAAGTTGTACAAACTCTGCAGAGTTCTTTAAACTAATCGATTAGCCGTGCTCACGGTCATGAGCGCTTTGGTGATGTGTCATGAGTATAGACTATGTTTTAAAAATGTGATCATGTGACATTGGTTTGAAATTGATAAATGTGTTGAGTCGTGTGTGTGGTGATACATTATGACTTATTGTTAAGTATGGCAATAAGAGATTGATTATGATGGAATTATGAAGAAGTTAATAATGAAACTTAAAACTTGTTTTGTTAATTGAAGCATCAACTCCTTTACAAAAGAATTGCGAAACAAAACTTGCTTTATGCTGAAAATGAACTACATATTGCCTTCCTTTGAATATATGCCTTACATGTAGTATGGTAGGATTGACTTGTGCTTGCCAGTACATTAACTTGTTTAATGTACTGACTCTTGCTGTTGATATAACCTTTTGTTTGCGGGTTTAGACTTAGTCTTTGAGTGATGCGGGTCCCGATTGCTTCTTCTAGGATGAGAACTTAATGGGGTAAACCCCTAGTCGGTGTGCTTGTGATTGGGTAATCAAGCTTCCGTTGTTCTCTAATAAGTCTATTTGGCCGGTCGGCCTATGTAATTATTAAGTTGTTGTAAGTCTTAAGTTTCTTTCATCTTAGTTGTGTTTGCTATGTATAATCATGCTTAAGATGAAAGTGTGAATCTAGTGCACATCCTGGGAACTAGATTCACATGAGTATGAGTTAGGAATATTTGAGAGGTTGTAGATCTTTAGCCATTTTTGTCAAGTCTCCTGAATGTGTAACACATCTGGTCGCTGCCTTCGAGTGGTTTGACGGGCACATCTCAGGTTGAAGTTGACTGGCAGGCTAAGGGCTCAGCAATGTCTCTAATATTCCTCTCTCGAGGCGTCGGATGTTTCATTATGCTTGTTTGATGACTTGAATTATTCACTTCATCTCCCAAATATAATGGAAGATCCGGAGAGCCTACGACATAGAGTCTCTAGCTATTTGCCAAATTATTGATCATCATTAATTACAATCTTACTTTGGTTTTTCTCATAATTCTAAGACAAACATAAAATTAAATTCCATTAATATGTCCATTTGAAAGAATTTTTTTTCAGAGTTAAACTTACTCATGTAATAATATATTACTATGCATGTTTAATATTACTGGTCATTCTCACATTTCAAATTATTATTTTTAGATCGCGGTCTTCTATCTCCACCTTTTAAATGCCATGTATAACTGTTAATCAAAGTTAATATTGCTTTTGAAAACGATTATAATGTAGTTAATAAGCATAGCAGTGTAATTTGCCACATCTCCTTGTTTGATGTGAAATTTTGCTAGAGTTAAAAATAATATAAAATGAGAGGTAGGCAAATTTTCTATATATATTACAGATGAGCCATATTACAGGCTAAATTAGGTGGCACGCCAACAGGCGTGCAGATCTTCTAGTATCTCCTAAATCGTAGATCCGATTCCGATGAAACTTGGACCTAAATTCATCTAAATTCAAAATCTACATTTTGATACCAAATTTGCTATTTTAATATTTTATTTGGATTTCCTTAAGTTATTTAAATGTCATTTGCTTTTCAAATATCTCCTTTTATTTCAAAATACCCTTTAGCCACTAAAAAGCCGTCGGTTGGAACTTTATGCCTTCCATGGGGACGTTCGCGCGGTCTACAGACCCCAACGTCGAACCGTTGGTTGTAAAGCTTGGCATAAACCAAACCCAAGGTCGAAGTGCTGCTCCTGGCACCCTACGCCTCGCTGCGTACAACGGTCGGATCTTCACTATGTCCTCGACCTCAACACCACACCACACAGTTCATTCTCAAGCTTTGTGTGATTCTAGCCGCTCCGCCGCCACTCACGGTTGTTGGAGTAACACTTTCGCCCCACTTAACCTGTATAAACCTTCAATCCCTCTAGCCGATATGCTATCTGTCGATACCGGCTAGAGAAAATACCAAACCTAGTCATTATGCTCTATCATCGACTAGCACACAACCAAACCCTAGCTAACACCTTGCTAGTTAAAACCCAACTGTCATCCAAATACCCCACCTACCAATGTCGCCTATCCACTATACTCAGCCACCTACTCTCCTAGAACCTATATAGAGCCTAGCCGATATGCTTCCCTACTCCGCTGTCGGCATAAATATAACCAAACCCTAGGTATTATACTACCTGAACCTACCACCAGCCAATACTAGCCATATACCAACTGAACCAGTTCAATTATCCAATATACATCCTATCCTTTTAGCAACCAAGTATTCATATAAAATATAAGCAACCTTAGTTGCCTGATCCCCTGTCCACCTTAGCCTTCAACCCTTTAGAATCCTATACCCTTTTAACGGAGATATTTATACCCCAAGCCTAGCCCTTCTTGCTCTTTATCACTTTCTTGCTATTTCATGATTTTTATTGAATTTGGTTCTTCGTCTTTCTTAGTAGAGTCTATTATCTTTTGGATGGCAACCTGTGGTGTTTCGAGGATCGGATAATCAGGTTGCCTATCTTGGATTTATTTGTGTTGGAGCAAGGCAAGTTATTATTCCTCCCCTTTGAGCATAATAATCCTATATTCTATATCTCCAGTATCTTGTGTATTAGTCATACATGATTTCAAATGCATAACCTGAACATAGCAAACCAGATATGCTAACTTTTGCTTAGCCCTGCTTAGTTAGATTATGCATAAAATATAATGAACTTAGATTGGGACAGTACGGTAGAAATGGTTGATATCCGGGTGGCTAGTACTGTTCCAACCGACATAAGACTGCCAAGTACATGTGAAGAACATACGAGTACGACCGCAATTCTCGTATGGGCATAGATCTAGCTAAATAAGTTATCTAGCAAATGTGGTACCTCTGTATAGTGGTTCTTCTTAAGTCCTCGCACAGGAGGCAAATTTATGCCGTGAAGGGCAATATTGTGATATTTACCGAGGCGCAGGTAAATATTTATTTGAGATAAATCATGATCATGGATTGTTTGTGAACCCTGATTGCGATGACATGGTGTCATACAATCAGTTCTCTCTAAAGACCTCGGGAATACCAGAACTCCTCTCGCTGCTGATAACGTTACGTTCAGAGCGCATGGGGACTAGAGTTCATGGAACAGGTACCACTGATGTTAGTAACTGAAAAGCTTTGCCATGACAAGGCTAATGTGTTTGGCACGTCATGGATTGTGGGTAAAGCGTACATCTACTGCAGTATGAATATCCTCAAAACTATTCGAATAGCCGTGCTCGCGGTTATCGGGCATTGGGACTCACTATGGCATCTTGGATAGAAATCTAATTCGAAATTTTATTAAATATTGCTGCATTTAAAACATTACAGGTTTTCTACTTCTGCATTCTCTGCTTTCTGCAAGTAAACCTAGCTTTACACAGATATTATCATTTCATACATTCATTGTTGATTAAATATAATAGCTTGTTGAGTACGTTGTACTCACCCTTGCTTCAACCCCCTTTTTTAGAGTCCATTTGGAGTTTGTGCCAAAGCTGGGAGTTTAATCATATAAGTTAGTTTCATTTCAACCTAATTCTCAAGTCTAGATTAGATAGATGGTTTAAGTCTATAGCAAAACAGCAGAGTTAGGTCATTCTAAAGCTTCTGCTGTAATAGTTAGCCACAATCTTGTAAATACCCTATTACTTTATGTAATAATATCTCCTTCAAAGCTATGTCTAAATGTATGCAAAGACGATCCAGATTATTGAACTTGTATCAATCTACTGATCCAGGGCTTGATACAATCTAAACATGTCGGTTTCCGAATCATTAGTTTTGGGATCCGACACCTTTTGGGGTCACCCAAAGGTGAAGTGCTACAGCGGTATTCCGTGCGCTTGCGGAATTATCTATGATCATAAGAAATACCAACAACCTCATGTAATAATGCTTGAAGGCATTGAGTTATGTCTTGCCTTGCGCCTTAAGATTTCTCGCGGCTTCAGCGTAGCTATTTGGGTCCACGTCAGCTCCTTGGATTCGATAGTCGAACTTGCTATACGGTCTAACGTACGAATACGAAAAAGATAGCAAATAAAGCCTATAAGCAAATTGCTACAAAGAAACGATAAAACCAAGGAATAAATAAAATTGGATCAAGGAGAGGGGAAAAAAGGAATGGGTTCAAAATAAATTTTTGTTTGAAAAACAAAAGAGAGGTTTTGGTATCTCAAGGCTGAGAATCAAATAAAAACAAAGAAAGGATAAAATGGGTAGGCAGGGTTTATTCGGTGGATTTGGTTTTCTAGTCGGTGCTATAGAGTAAGGCAACATGACGGCTAGATATTTGGATTTGTTAGCCGATGCTAAGGATGGGCAGCATAGCGGCTAAATATTTGGCTCGTCTAGTCGATGCTACAGTTAAGCAGCACAATGGCTAGAGAGTTGGGAAGTTTGTACAGGTTTGAAAAGTGTTACTCTACAGTCATGAGTGACAGCAGAGCGGTTAGGAGCGCACATAGCTCAAGGACTAGTGTGCGGCGGTTGTGGAGGTCGGGAGAGCAGTGAAACTTCGACCACTTTACGCGTCGAGGCGTGGGGTGCAAGAAGTATCACTTTGACCTTCGGATTAGGTTATACCGGGCTTTACAACCAACGGTTTGATGTCGGGGTTCGAGACCACGCGAACGTCTTCACAGAAGGCGTAAAGTTCCCACGACGGCCTTTTAGTGGCTAAAGGATGGTAAAAGAATAATTGAAAATTTAGAGATAAAAAATGGTCTTTGAATAAATCAAAGGAATTTAAATTTAAAGAAAGGTTTTTAAATAAATCAAAGAAATTTAAATTCAAAAGTATTTAAATGAATTTCAAATTCAGAAATTAAATAAATAAAAGGTGTTGGCGGATGGCATGAGGCTCTTCGACCAGATCTGCCGAAACCCGTGGCGAAGGCTATGGAGGAAGAACGGCGTGAGGCGAAGAGTCGCGCGAGGGCCTTGCCAGCCCAGGGGCGTCTCGGGCGAAGGGTGCAAGGCGAAGACTATCTGCCGAAGGAAGACGACTTCGCCATGTCGGCAAGTTCGCCCCCGCAAGGGCCGAGGAAGCCTTTCCGGCCCATCAAGCCTAAGAGCCGGCGATCGCTAGATGGCCCATCAGGGGCCCATGAGACCCTATAACATTATGTACCCCTGTAAATGTCCCTTTCATAAGGGTAATCATGTAAATTCCCCTGTACAACCTAGATCCTAGTAGTAAGAACCTGCAACAGGGCTATAAATAGCCCCCTAGGGCCATGTAACGGGGGATCCCAAGTGAAATTCAAAATTTAGTACACTTCATTTTCCCAACCACTGTTGAGTAACCACATCCTTCGACGTATGCAGTTGTCGTTTCGACAACAGCTGGCGCCGACCATGGGGACTCCGAGCGAAACCACTAAGAGTGAATGCCACCGAAGAGGGTCGTGAAGGAGAAGGTCGTCAAGCGGAAGGAGAGCGACACCGGACCGGACATGGCCGCCGAGGAAGGAGCAGAGCCTTCGGTGTCCGTGGCCGAAGATGGAGAAGGACAAGCGCCATCACAGCCGCCTTCGGCCCCCGCGCCATCACAACCGTCTTCGGCCCCCGCAACCTCAATGCAAGTGCCGAACACGGCCGACGTGGCGAAGGCTGCTGCGGTGGCAAGGGCACTCCAGACCAGGGTGGAGAACCTTTCGACAAACCAACTGGTGGTGCCTCAAGCCGCCCCATCACAGCCGGCGGCGCTGACTGTGCCCGCCGTTGTACAGGCCCAAATCAGCCTGGACCCCGAAGCGCAAGCCGAAGCCGACATGGAAGCCATGCGGCAGAACATGACACGGCTCCAAGACATGCTTCGCCAAATGCAAGAACAACAACAAGCATACGAGGCGACAAGGCGGACCAAGGCCACGTCGGCTCTAATCCTTCAGTATTCGGCAGGCTATGCCCCACCTCAAGTCCGGCCGCAAGTGGTGACCCAGCCCTCTCCGCCACTAGCCGCACAGCCGCCGGTGTACTTCACCGGGCAGCATCAACCACCTGGCCAAGCGACACAAACAGTGGCGGAAGGGGCTTTGGCTCTGCAGGCGCAACTCCAAGCTTTCCTTCAGCAACTCAACCAACCCCACTACATTTCAAGTACAACCCCATCGGCTCACCCGGTGGGGGATACAATCAAGGTGCGCCTAATTGGTTGCCACCGATTCAGCCAGGCTCGGGACCTTCACCGTGGAGTCAAGGACAGCAGTTCGACTTTGGCAATACTGCTCAGGTGCCAACCGTTCGGCAGCAAGTTCCAACCCCAGGCTTCGGAACAAACCAAGCACCAAACCAAGCTGCCATGATGTGGTCGCAGCCAATCTTTGACCCATCCATGGCGGCCCAGCAAGTACCACCAGTTGGAGCCGGGCAGTCGAATGCCGCGGCCCAACTCCACGCACAAGCCGCGATTTCGCCCTTCGCCACACCGTACCCGCAGCAAGGTGCGGTAAACAGGGCGGGAGGCGAAAAGGGGCTGCCGCTGAGTGGGGGAATCAATACTCGTCCAATCCCGCCCCAGTTCAAGTTCCCACCTGTCCGCGTTATTCGGGCGAAACTGACCCGAAGGAGTTCCTCTCCATCTACGAGTCAGCGATCGAAGCGGCTCATGGTGACGAAAATACCAAGGCGAAGGTAATACATCTCGCTCTAGACGGCATCGCTCGTTCTTGGTATTTCAATTTACCAGCCAATAGCATTTACTCATGGGAGCAATTGCGCGATGTTTTTGTCCTTAACTTTCGAGTCACCTATGAGGAGTCGAAGACGCAGCAACACCTTCTTGGCATTCGCCAAAGGCCGGGGGAGTCGATAAGGGAGTACATGCGTCGCTTCTCGCAAGCCCGGTGCCAAGTTCAAGACATAACCGAGGCGTCGGTTATAAACGCCGCTTCGGCCGGTCTGCTTGAGGGCGAACTAACAAGAAAAATCGCCAACAAGGAGCCGCAGACGCTCGAGCACCTACTTCGCATCATTGACGGGTTCGCAAGGGGCGAGGAGGATTCTAAGCGACGGCAAGCTATACAAGCTGAGTACGATAAAGCCTTCGTCGCCGCTGCTCAAGCTCAAGCACAAGTTCAAATTGCCGATCCACCTCCCCTCTCTGTTCGCCAGTCTTAGCCGGCGATCCAGGGACAGCCGCCAAGGAGACCAAACCGCATGAGCGGCCCGAGCACACGCCGAAGCCCACACCTCACGGCAAGATAACAAAAGTGCAGATTGATGATGCCGACCCCACAAAGCTCGTATCACTAGGGGGCGACATGGGCGAAGAAGAAGTTGAGAGCATCCTAGAAGTGCTCAAAAAGAACATCGATATCTTCGCCTGGAGCCCTAACGAGGTGGGGGGCGTCCCGGCGGATCTCATCATGCATCACTTAGTAGTCAAGCCGAATATTAAGCCAAGAAAGCAAAAGTTGCGCAAGATGTCTGCCGATCGCCAAGAAGCGGCGAAGACCGAAGTACAAAAATTACTCCGGGCGGGGGTTATTCAAGAGATTGACCATCCGGAGTGGTTGGCGAATCCAGTGCTGGTGCGGAAGTCAAATGGCAAATGGCGCATGTGTGTCGATTTCACAAACCTGAACAAGGCATGTCCAAAAGACGATTTCCCCTTGCCGCGAATCGACCAGCTCGTGGATTCAACAGCTGGATGCGAGCTCATGAGTTTCCTGGATGCATATTCCGGTCACCACCAGATCCACATGAACCCGCTCGACATCCCCAAAACATCCTTCATCACTCCATTTGGCACATTTTGTCACCTCAAGATGCCTTTCGGCTTAAGGAACGCAGGAGCAACCTTCGCCAGGCTGGTGTACAAGGTCCTTGGCAAGCAGCTGGGGCGAAACGTGGAAGCTTACGTCGACGACATCGTCGTAAAAAGCCGCAAGGCTTTCGACCATGCGTTCGACCTGCAAGAGACGTTCGACAGCTTGCGCGCGGTAGGCATAAAGCTGAATCCGGAGAAGTGCGTTTTCAGCGTCCGCGCAGGCAAGTTGTTGGGTTTCCTTGTTTCCGAAAGGGGCATCGAGGCGAATCCCGAGAAAATCGATGCCATCCAGCAAATGAAGCCTCCGTCAAGCGTACATGAAGTACAAAAGCTTACAGGCCGAATTGCAGCACTCAGTCGATTCCTCTCAAAGGCGGCCGAAAGAGGTTTGCCCTTCTTCAAGACCCTCCAGGGTGCGGGAAAGTTTAATTGGACACCAGAGTGCCAAGCAGCATTCGACGAGCTAAAGCAATACTTGCAAAGCCCGCCAGCTCTGATAAGCCCATCCCCAGGAAGCGAACTGCTATTATACTTGGCAGCTTCGCCAGTGGCAGTCAGTGCTGCACTCGTCCAAGAAACAGAGTCCGGACAGAAACCGGTATACTTCGTCTACGAAGCACTGCAAGGAGCGAAGACAAGGTACATTGAAATAGAAAAGCTTGCTTACGCTCTAGTAATGGCTTCGCGCAAGCTTAAGCACTACTTCCAGGCCCACAAAGTCATAGTCCCATCACAGTACCCCTTGGGCGAAATACTCCGAGGCAAGGAAGTCACTGGCCGGCTCAGCAAGTGGGCAGCAGAGCTATCCCCGTTCGACTTGCATTTTGTTGCACGCTCTGCTATCAAGTCTCAAGTGCTAGCTGACTTCGTAGCTGAATGGACACCAGTACTTGCCCCCGACCCCGAGCCCGACGACCAGTTCTGGGTGATGTGCTCTGACGGTTCGTGGTCGCACAAGGGGGTAGGCGTTGCGGCAGTCCTCTTTTCGCCGAATGGTGTGCCGATTCGGTACGCAGCGAGATTGCAGTTCGACACAACCAACAATGCAGCAGAATACGAAGCCGTTCTCCTGGGCCTAAGATAGGCGAAAGCACTGGGAGTCCGGCGCCTGCTAATTCGAACTGACTCCAAGTTGGTAGCAGGCCATGTTGACAAATCCTTCGAGGCAAAAGAAGAGGAAATGAAGAGGTATCTGGAGGCTGTTCGGTCCATGGAAAAATGCTTCACCGGCATAACGGTCGAACACTTGCCTAGAGACCAAAACGAGGAAGCAGACGCCTTGGCGAAATCCGCTGCTTGTGGTGGCCCGCATTCGCCTGGCATCTTTTTCGAAGTCTTACATGCTCCAAGTGTGCCCATGGACAGCTCGGAAGTCATGACAATCGACCAAGAGAAACTAGGCGAAGACCCATATGACTAGCGAACCCCATTTGTGAAACACCTTGAAACTGGCTGGCTTCCGGTAGATGAAGCAGAAGCGAAGCGTTTCCAACTCAGAGCCACGAAGTATAGGATGGTCTCTGGTCAGCTTTACCGCTCCGGGGTACTTCAACCCTTACTTCGTTTCATCTCTTTTGCCGAAGGCGAAGAAATGGCAAAGGAAATACACCAGGTGCTATGTGGCGCGCACCAGGCTGCAAGAACAGTGGCCTCCAAAGTATTTAGACAAGGAGTTTATTGGCCCACTGTGTTGAAAGTCTGTGTTGAGCAAATCAAGAAGTGCGAAAGTTGCCAGCGTCATAGCCGAAGCCATGCCGCGCCCCAGTATGATCTGCAGCCCATTGCACCAATATGGCCCTTCGCCAGATGGGGACCGGACATTATTGGGCCATTCCCGGTGGCGAGAAACGGGTATAAATACGCAATTGTAGCTGTGGAATGTTTCTCTCGATGGATCGAAGCCGAACCCCTTGGGGCAATCCCTTCGGCAGCAGTACAGAAGTTTGTATGGAAAAAGAGTTCATTACTGACAACGGCAAGCAGTTTGACTCCGATAAGTTCAGAGAAATGTGCGAAGGGCTTAACCTAGAAATCAGGTTCGCGTCGGTCGCGCACCCACAGTCAAATGGGCGGCCGAACGTACAAATGGCAAGATCCTAGAAGCACTAAAGAAAAGACTTGAGGGGGCGGCGAAAGGCAAATGGCCAGAAGAATTGTTATCGGACGACCCCCACAAGACCAACCAAGTTTAGCCCATTTATGCTTCTTTATGGCGATGAGGCAATGACCCCAGCGGAGCTAGGGGCTAACTCACCAAGGGTTATGTTCTCCGGGGGCGAAGAGGGGCGCGAGGTATCACTCGAACTCTTGGAAGGTGTAAGGGTCGAAGCGCTCGAGCACATGCACAAGTACGCCACAAGCACTTCGGCAACTTACAACAAAAAAGTCCGACCCACGGAGCTGATGCCTGGTCATCTCGTCCTAAGGAAAAAGGCGAACCCAGTAGCGGTTGGCAAGTTTGAATCAAAGTGGGAAGGACCATACATCATCAAACACAAGTCCAGGATGGGATCTTTTCGCCTAGCGACACTCGAAGGCGAGGAGTTCGACCATTCCTGGAACGCCGCCTCCCTCAAGCGCTTCTACATCTAGAATGGGTGGCACCCAAATCGCCAACTTGTAAAAATGTACATATTGTCATGTAAGCCTTTCGGCACTATGTAAGCCTTTCGGCAAGAAAAAAAACGAAAAAAGAGAAGAGAAAAAGAAAAAAAACTGGATGTAGGGCTATTATCCACCATGTAGGCCCGAACCAGTATAAAATCTCTGTGTCCTCCGCCTTCTTTTTATTTCTTTTCGTGTGATTGATAATTTGTGGAAAAACCCCAAGGCAAACGCCTGATCAGCGAAAAAGGCCAGGGGGGCGAAACGAATCGGCCGAAGCATTGCTCGCCGAACGTTGAAACCGCAACAGCTTGTCTCGGAAAATAAATAGCCGAACGACGTTACGACCGATCAGCATAAAAGCAAAAGCGTTTCTCTCGACACAGAACGCTACAGATCGAAAACGAACGACGAAAAGCTGAAAAGTCACTACACCTATTTCGCTACTATATGCAAAGGGGCCGGCATGTTCCGACCTAACAAAAGCACAAAGTGTGACGATGCGAAAAATAGCGAAAAGGAAATAAAGCACGTTCTTTATTAGCTTCGAAAAAATAATCGAAGAATACAAGGTTTACAACCCGATACAATTCATTTTACAAGTAAATTACATTTTCGCCCCAGTAATCATTATCCCTCCCTAAGGAATGGTCGGACGAACTAGGTTCGTCATCACTACTAATATCATACACAACCTTAAGAGGAGTAGGGGGCGAAACAGAGACTAAACTGTAACGACGCTGAAAGATCGATTCCTGGCGTTTAGTCTTCTGATGGTTTCGCCAAAAGCGAGCCATATCCTCCAAACGTCTTGAATGAACAAGATCGTAATCTTCTAAGGTTCGCCCGGGGTGCGCCCGCAGCCAGTTGGCAACCTTGAAAACTTTATAGCTGCGACCGTTTATTTCCATTTCGCGATAAACAGGCCGAAATGGACATCGCACCTTCGGCAAACCCTTCAATGCCACAAATTTCTCGTTTTGACTTCGCCAGCTCCCAGAAGGGGGCTGAATGCATGATTTTCGGCAGACCCCCTGGTAGACAGTGCAGAAAAGGCAAAACACATCTTGCATGGTAAGAATAGGTGAAAGAAGGGGAAGGTATGGCATAATGCAAAATGAGCGAAATAATAATATGCCAAAGACTTTGATCATTAAAAAGTGGTTAAAATTATCATACATTCCAAGTATGCAAAAAAGCCTTTTTTAAGGTTTAGCGGCAGTTTGCCGAATATACAATGGTTCGCCACATCTAGCGAACACCAAAAGAAAACTATGAAAATCTAAGAGAAGGGCGGAGGGCCTCACACCTCTGGGTGATCCTGGGCATCGCCTCCACCCCCTCCGGCCGCCGCGCCCTCCTCTTCACAAATGTCCGCCGCCTCCGCTTTCGCCAGCTGCTCCAAAAGGCGCGCCTTAGCGGCGGAGCGGCCGTCCTTCTGCCAAAATTGTTTTCGCCACGCACGAAGTGTAGGCGAAATGTCTTGCGCACTGATTTCCCAATCCCCCTTCGCGTACTTGGGGAACTCGGCGATGTGCTCGCAGCCGAACTGTTGCAGGAGGCCCATGGTAAAGGCCGCTGACACGCGTGCACAGCAATCGCCGTATGCGGTGGCGCAATCTGAAACCGAACCACCAGCCTATTGGGTCCATTCGGAGAAGTCGAAGGCTGAGGCATCTTCGGAGGGGACACCCCGCATCTTCGCGCCCATATCAGTAAGGGCAAGGCGAAGCGTTTGGCATGCTGTCCGCGCGGACTCGGTGGTTTTCACCATCTCCTGCGAAATCCGCCGCGACTCCTCTACAGCGCTTGCTTCGGCCTTGCGAACCTCCTACCGAAGAGCCTCCATCTTCGGCTCGGTGAGGTTATAATAATCTATGAGCAAGGCGGTGTGGGCCTTCTCTTTCTCCAGTTCGGCCTTTAAGCGATCGACTTCGGCCCTAGCTTCCTTCCCTTTCTCTAGTTCCGATTGGAGCCGCTTGTTTTCGACCTTCGCCTCCTTAAGGGTGTTGGCAAGGGCCTCCATCTCCAAATTTTTGCGGCCTAGTTCGTCATCCTTGGCCCGAAGACGGCTTTTGAACCCATCAAGTCGAGCTCGCACGGTTCGCTCCGTTGAGCAGTGAGCCAGGCTTTTTATAGATAAAAAGGGGGGGGAAAAAACGTACCCGAACAGCCAGGCTTTTTATAGCAGAGCACCCCTCGTCGAACTCATTCAGTTCGGTGAACAAGCTCGGGGCGCTGGCGGGCAGTACAAGATTGCTTACCCCCTCCACAAAAGGAAGGAGGTCCGCTCGCGTCTCGAAGTCGCCAGGGGCGAAGCGGGGTACCGAGAGCGAATATTCTGAAGCGGACGTCTCAGCGACCGCTCTCTTTCCCTTCGCCTCCATCATCGGCGAGGCAACCGGCTGATGCGGAGGACTGCCGAATACTTTCGCTGCGGCCATCATAATCCTTTCCGCAGAAGCCGAAGCCCCAGCGCGGTACTACCGTCCACTCCAGCGGCGCCAAGTGGAGGAATGGGGGCGGCCGAAAGATCCAGGCTGCGACCAGTGGGCGAAGTCGGAGTCCCGTCGGAGGACTCGTCGTCGCTAAAAACGCGAGCGACATCGACGAGTCCTTTCTTTTTAGCCACCTTTTTGACAGGACCTCCCTTCGCCGCCGCGCCCGAAGAGAACGCAACTAGGGCCTTCGCCCCTTCCAAATCCTTCCGACGAAGGGGGGAGCTGTTCGACTCCACCCCGGTTTCGTTGTGGCCAGGACTTGGGGTAGGAGTGTACCCAGGGGTGTCGGTGCGGTCTTCGACCGCCTCACCCGCGGCCTTATCAGCCACAGCCTCCACCTCCTCCTCTTCCTCTCCTTCCTCCTCGCCGTCACGTTCTTCGGCATCATCCTCGTCGTCAGCGTCGGAGTCAGACGAAGCAGGAACCCTTCGCTTCTTGGGGGCAAGCTTCACTTGTCCACGCATCCGCTTTCGCGAAGGCCCTGCCTCGTCGTCGGCCTTTTGGGGATTCGCCCGGGGAGGCAGTTCGCCATTGTAAACCCGGTTCGCCCGCCCAGCCGCTTGACGCGTTAACAGCTGACTATACTCGACGACCGAAACATCGCCGATCATCCTGCGGGCTTCGGCTTCGGCCTGGTCGAGGGTCAACACTGTAAAAGTAGAGCGTGAAGCTACGTCAAAAGTCAAATAAGGCGAAATAACAAAGCACAGCAGTATATAGCAAAAGAACAGTCTTACTGTTCGCCCCCTCAGGGAGTATCAGGTTCGGCAAACCGTCGACTTCTTCGCCTTGTTCAACCGCGACTTGCCATGACTGGGAGAGGGGAAAAATGCGAAGCATACAAAATTCCTCCACCAAGTCACGGCAGCTAAGGCGGGAGCAAACCTTCCGCAGTAGAACGAACCACGCCTCCATGGCGCCGTCCACAGCGATCTTGGGTCTCCGGTTCAGCGCAATCGCCCTACGCCGGCACCGGAGGACTTTCGCTGATTCAGAACCAACCTCGAAGGGGATGGTGTGGTAGAACCACCTCGCCATCCAATGGCGGTCCCACTTCGACATAGCAGCGTTCACCGGCCAGAGATCGGACCGCTCGGGGCGAACGTTGAAGTTCACGCTCCCGAACACGGTTTTTTTCGCTCCAGCCGGGGTGATCACCGTCTTCGAGTTCACGATGGCGAAAAATATGGCGCCAAAGAGCTCGGCGTTGGGCTCAAACCCGGAAGTCCGACACGCCCAGTCGAAGATAGCGATCCGAACAAGCGCCGACGGGCTCAGCTGCGGAAGTTCCACCTTAAAGAGGCGAAGGATCTCCGGCAACAACACGTTGCAGGGAAACCATAGCCCTGCCTCAAAAAATACGGCGAACACCACCGTCCGGTTGTCGACAGGTTTCGGCACCACGGTTTTCCCTGGGGCGAAAGCCTGCCCCTCAACCAACGCTCCGGAGCTGACCAACTTCGCCAGCTCGACGTCGTCCACAAGAGAGACCCCCAGAAAGGCGGTGCTGTCATCATCGACTCGGCCAGGATCTGGCCCTTTCGCCGAAGTAGGGTTTGGCTTATGTGGAGCCATGGCAAACGGTGCGTTTGCGGTGGCGAAAAAAGAGATTCGGCGAAACACCTGAGGGGTCGAAAGATGCTGTGAAAGGAAGAGACGGAGAAAGAGAGCGTGCACGGTAAAATGGCAAGTGTGGCGGTGAAAAGGAAAGAGCAACGGGAATATATAGCCCGCCCAAGCGACCGTTCGCCTACCCACCTGTAATAAAGCGCCACGTGTCTCAAGGGTAGGTGAAACGGTAAATTCCCGTCGACCGAGCGGCACAGTAAAAAGCCCAAGAAAGGAAGGCCCAATACTGTTCCGTTCGGCCCAGGAAAAAAGAATATATATAACCATCAATCGCACGAGGCGAAGCGCGGAAAAATAATACCAACCGCACAAGTAACAAACTTCATTTGCAGGAATAATGTAGGTTTCGGCAAGAGCATCGGTCGAAAGGGGACGCCACATACCATACCACATGGTTTACACGGTCTCGGCCGAAGCTCCAATCTCACCCTTGCCCGCGAGGGGCTTGTTGGCGAATGGCATGAGGCTCTTCGACCAGATCTGCCGAAACCCGTGGCGAAGGCTATGGAGCAAAAACGGCGTGAGGCAAAGAGTCGCGCGAGGGCCTTGCCAGGCCAGGGGCGTCTCGGGCGAAGGGTGCAAGGCGAAGACTATCTGCCAAAGGAAGACGACTTCGCCATGTCGGCAAGTTCGCCCCCGCAAGGGCCGAGGAAGCCTTTCCAGCCCATCAAGCCTAAGGGCCGGCGATCGCTAGACGGCCCATCAGGGGCCCATGAGACCCTATAACATTATGTACCCCTGTAAATGTCCCTTTCATAAGGGTAATCATGTAAATTCCCCTATACAACCTAGATCCTAGTAGTAAGAGCCTGCAACAGGGCTATAAATAGCCCCCTAGGGCCATGTAACGGGGGATCCCAAGTGAAATTCAAAATTTAGTACACTTCATTTTCCCAACCACTGTTGAGTAACCACGTCCTTCGACGTATGCAGTTGTCGTTTCGACAACAAAAGGTATTTAAATAACTTAATAAAATTTAGTTCAAAAAGGTTTTAAAGAATGGAAATAAATGAATCAAAGAAAAAAGTATTTAAGAAAATTTAAATAAATTTTTTTAAAAAATAGAAAATTTGGTGTCAAAATGAAGAGTTTGAAATTAGATGAATTTTGATCAAAGGTTCACTGGAATTGGATTTGTGGTTGGAAAGATATGAGTCCCTAAAGATTGAAAATAAAATAAAAGGAAAAAGGGTTACTTTATAAAAGTGGGGCCCACTGTCAAGTGCTCCTTCAACCTCTTTTTCTCGTCTTCTTCTTCCTCTCTTCTCCTTCCAGCCGGGCACAGAGGAGAGGGAGGGATAAGGGCGTCGGTGCTCCGGTGGTTGAACGGCCTCGACAGCGGCGTCCAAGCTTGTTCCCGAGCATCACGCACCCGAGGAGGGTAGAGGAAGGCAGAGGTAAAGAGGAGGATGGCCGGAACGGCGGCGACAAGAGCACAGCTCCGACAACAAGAGGAGGTGGCTGTGGTGGTTGGTTTCGGAGGGGGAAAGAGAGGGGAAACTAGAAAAATGAGTTCACCTCGCCAAGGCAAGCCCGATGGTGCAAGTATTTGGCCAGTGGAACTCCGGTGAGGGAGATCGGCCAACGGTAGGTGGCGGCTTGACATGGATGGAGAGAGGCTCTGTTTGTGTGGAGGGAATGGGTGGTCTCGCCGGCTATTATAGACGGCGAGGGTCAGTTTGCAGAGGAGAGGGAGAAGGGAAACACGACGCCGATGGAGTGGAGCGGAAGAAAGCGGCGCCGGCCTCGCCTTTTGATTGGCTGGCCACGTCGGTTCTACTCGATGGCTGACGTCGGCAGGGTGACGTCACAGCTGACGTTGGTGTCACGCCATCAGATACACGTGCATGCAACAAAGATGATGCAGAGAATGGGCCTCATCGAGTTTGGCCCAGTCGCCAAGTGAGAGCAAATCCGAAATACATTGGAAGGATCTAGACTAAGTAAGGGATATAAATAGTGTCCAGGAGACTAGAGAGAGGGATGACTTGTAATTGGAAATAAATCTATCCCAATTCTTGTAATTGGAAATAAATCTATCCCAATTCTAAAATCCTTCCTCTGTCTCAGCTCTGTCTCAAACTCTGTTTCTTTCTCTTACTTTCTCTCCAAGTTGCTGTTCTTCCTTTCGTTTGATCTTGCAGATTGGGATCGTAACATTTTGGTATCAGAGCTCGTCTCATCCGGGAAAAACCACGGTTCAAGACGCGATTGCAGAAGCAGGTTGATGCGATGGAGAACAAGGCGGTAGACTTCGAGAAGATGCTCGCTGGGATCCAGAACTCCACCGGAGCGATGGCGACAAAGCAGGACGAGACTCAAGTCATCGTTCGCCGAATGGATCAAACCATGTCAAGTTGGAAGCCACAAGTTGATGCTGTTGTCAAGGGATTGCAAGTCGAGATGGAGGAGTTGAAGGCTCAGGTGGGGTAGCTAGAGTTGCAGCATCAAGGCGGAGGCAATTCGTCGAACAACTTGGGTGCGACACAAGCTTCATCCTCGGCAATCAAGGATGAAGTGGAGCGTCAGGCACCTCTACTTCCCACGTTGCCAGAATTTCTCGCTGCTGTAGCGTCGGGAGAATTTGGCTTGGATGGCCGCCGCCCTGCTTCAAACTACCGGGGGAAAGCACATGGGATGGTCACCACCCTTGTGCCACCTCCGGTCAAAAGTACGTTTCGATCCACTACCCCTGTTCGTCATGCTTTGGATTTTTCGGATGTTTTGGGGAGAGATGATCATGGGGGTGGAGAGGATCGTGGGTTTAATCATCGGTTGCCCAAATTGGATTTTCCACATTTTGATGGGAGCGATCCTCAGAACTGGAGGATGCGCTGTGAGCACTATTTTGGAGTTTATGGCACGCATCCTAGTTTGTGGGTGAGAGTGGCGACCATTTATTTTATGGGGAGAGCTGCATCCTGGTTGCGATCATCAAAGGCTCATTTGCAGTTTGAGGATTGGGAGATTTTTTGTGGAGCTGTAGACAAAAAGTTTGATCGGGATCAACATTCGTTGCTCATCCGACAAACTGAACAGCTCAAGCAGACTGGGTCGGTAGAGGAGTATTATGAGAAGTTTGATGATTTGATGAACTAGTTGTTGACCTATGATCCATATATTAATCAGAAGAGTATAGTGCATAGGTTTATGGAGGGATTGAGGGTAGACATAAGAAATGCAGTTTTGTTACATCGTCCTTTAGACCTGGAGACTGCTCTTGCTATCGCTTGTTTGCAGGAGGAATTAATGGAAGCCCAGAAGAGTAAGGAGATTCGAAAATTTGGTGATTCTAGTGCAAGAATTAAAGGGGCTTATCCTTTGCCGTTACCACCTGGCAAAAGAATTGGAGATGCACCCAGGAATCTGCCACGAGCAATTCCTGAAATTGGCAAGGCTAACTCGACCACTGACAAGATCAGTGCACTGAAATCTTATTGAAGGGCACAAGGACTATGCTACTTATGTGTAGAAAAGTGGTCACCTACTCATAAGTGTTCAGGGATTGTGCAATTGCAAGCTGTTCAGGAGTTATTTGCAATGTTTTCAGCCGATCAACCTGAGCAAGAATTGAGTGAATCTGATGGAGAAGGATCACAGACACTGATGGCAATGTCTCTGCAAGCCATTCAGGGTACTGTTGCTGGTTAGACAATTCGATTACAAGGGCTAATTCAGGGTTTTGAAATCTTGGTGTTGGTTGATTCTGGAAGTTCTTGTAGTTTTATCAACTCTAGGATTGGAACTGATCTTAAAGGAATACAACCTTTAAGAGTTCCTTTACAAGTTCGAGTGGCCAATGGGAGTATACTTCAATGTGAATCTGAATTGCCAAATGCCAAGTGGGAAGTGTAGGGGAACACTTTCCATACTACTTTCAAGGTGTTACCTCTCAATAACTATGATGTGATATTGGGAATGGACTGGTTGGAGCAACATAGTCCAATGGATATTGATTGGCAAAAGAAAACTTTAAGTTTACAAGGAAATGGAGGCCTAGTGCAATCACTTGGGGTTAGTTCAGATATTGCTCATTGCACAGAATTGTCTTGTGCACAACTGTATGACATGCATGATCGAGGTTCAGTAGAAGGGATGGTTCAGTTGTGGGAAATTCAGGACAAGTCCATGCAACCAATTCCTGAACAAATTCAATTGATTATGTCTGACTTTGCAGAAGTTTTTGAGGAACCCCGAGGAACAAATCCATGTAAGGCCTTATCGTTATACACCAATTCAGAAAGATGAGATTGAAAAACAAGTTAAGGAGATGTTGGACAAAGGACTGATTAAGCCTAGTGCTAGCCTATTTTCTTCACCTGTGCTCTTGGTCAAAAAGAAGGATGGATCATGGCGATTTTGTGTGGATTACAGACATTTGAATGCTATCACAGTAAAGAATAAGTATCCATTACCTGTGATTGATGAATTATTGGATGAATTAGCTGGTGCTTGTTACTTTTCCAAGTTGGATTTGCGATCTGGATATCACCAGATCCGAATGGCTGTTCAGGATGAGCACAAAACAACCTTCAAAACACATAATGGGCATTATGAATTTCGGGTGTTACCATTTGGACTGACCAGTGCACCAGCTACATTTCAAGGAGTGATGAATTCTGTATTGGCAAATCAGTTAAGGCACAGTGTTTTGGTATTTGTTGATGATATTTTGGTGTATAGCAAGACTTTAACTGAACATGTCGAGCATCTCAGACAAGTGTTACAAATCTTGACTGATCATCAGCTTAAGGTCAAGAGGTCTAAATGTTCTTTTGGACAAACTCAACTAGCATATTTGGGGCATATTATCAGTAAGAATGGAGTTGCAACTGATGACAGCAAGATTGCAGTAGTTAAAGATTGGCCAGCTCCTGCATCAGTTAAGGAAGTCAGGAGTTTTCTTGGTTTAGCAGGTTATTACCGCAAGTTTGTTAAGAATTATGGTGTGATTTGCAGGCCATTAACTGAACTTTTGAAGAAGGGGCATGCCTTTTGTTGGACTTCACTTACTGAGGAAGCTTTTCAGACATTAAAGTTGGCTTTAATAACTGCTCCAGTTCTATCCTTGCCGGACTTTCAGAAGGTTTTTGTTGTTGAAACTGATGCATCTGACAAAGGCATTGGTGCAGTGCTCATGCAAGATGCACATCCTGTGGCATTTTTTAGTAAGGCTTTGGGACCTCGAACACAAGGATTATCTACTTATGAGAAAGAGAGTTTAGCCATAATTTTGGCTATTGATCAGTGGAGACCCTATCTCCAACATGGAGAGTTTATCATCAGGACTGATCACAGAAGTTTGGCTTATTTGGATGAACAGCGATTGTCCACACCTTGGCAGCATAAGGCACTTACCAAGTTATTGGGATTGCAGTATAAAATTTGTTATAAGAAAGGGATTGAAAATGGTGCAATTGATGCTCTTTCTCGAAAGGTTTTTGGTGATGAGGTGCAACTATCTACTTTGTCTGTAATCTTGCCATCCTGGTTACATGAGGTAGTGCTTGGATATTCTCAGGATCAGGAAGCTCAACGTATTATAGCTTCTCTGCAGTAGTCTGATTCTTCTTCTCAGTTTGTTTTGAAAAATGGGGTTCTCTATTTTAAGAATCGCATTTGGGTGGGTCATAATGTGGCATTACAACAGAAGATTTTGGCCAATTTGCACACTTCTGTGATGGGTGGTCATTCAGGAATACTGGTGACTTATCAACGAGTTCGTCAGAACTTTGTTTGGCATGGTCTGCGCAAGGATGTTCAGCATTTTGTGCAAACTTGTAATGTGTCAATGTGCTAAGTCTGAACATGTCAAGATTCCTGGATTATTGAAGCCGGTGGACATACCTACTCAATCTTGGCAAGTCATTTCAATGGATTTCGTGGAAGGTTTGCCCCGATCTGCAACTTTTACTGTGATTTTTGTGGTGGTTGATAAGTTTATAAAGTTTGCTTGGTTCATTCCTTTGAAACATCCATTTACTGCTATTGATATTGCTAAGTTGTTCATGGAGCATATTCATAGCATTCATGGATTACCTCAGGCCATCATATCTGATCGCGATAGAGTTTTCACTAGTCTTTTGTGGAAGGAATTGTTCAGTAGAGCTGGTACTCAACTGCGATTAAGCTCTTCTTATCATCCACAATCTGATGGACAAACGGAACGAGTAAATCATTGTTTGGAAATGTTTTTACGCTGTTTTACTCATGCCTGTCCTAATCGTTGGCATTAGTGGTTAGCACTTGCTCAGTATTGGTACAATACATCATTTCATTAAGCAATCAAAATGACACCATTTGAGGCATTGTTTGGACATAAGCTGAGTTACTTTGGGTTATTGGGAGCTTCTTCAGCAAATTCTCCAGCATTAACAGATTAGCTCAGTGAAAGACATTGTATGGATACTTTGATTTATAATCATCTTTTGCGGGCTCAACAACGAATGAAGTTTCAAGCTGATCAAAATCGTTCAGAGAGAGTTTTCTCTGTGGGGGATTGGGTGTTTATGAAACTTCAACCATTTGTGCAACAATCTGTCATGACCCGAGCTAACAGGAAGCTTTCATTCAAGTTTTATGGACCTTTCAAAGTACTGCAGTGTGTGGGAACGGTGGCTTATCGATTAGCTCTGCCTATCACAAGTTTGATTCACCCTGTAGTGCATGTTTCTCAATTAAAGAAAGCTTTAGCACCAACTGAAGAATTGCAGTCAGAGTTGCCTCATCTTGATCCTGAAGCTGGTCATTTGGCAACTCCAGTTTGTGTTTGTGCTCGTCGTCTGTGTCGTCGTGGTGCGAAGATGATCGAGCAAGTACAAGTCGAGTGGTCTGGTTTATCTTCTTCGGCTTGTACCTGGGAAAATTTTGGTGAATTGCATCGCCGTTTTCCTTCAACATCAGCTTGGGGACAAGCTGATTTTCAAGGGGGGAAGAATGTCATGCCATCAGATACACGTGCATGCAACAAAGATGATGCAGAGAATGGGCCTCATCGAGTTCGGCCCAGTCGCCAAGTGAGAGCAAATCCGAAATACATTGGAAGGATCTGGACTAAGTAAGGGATATAAATAGTGTCCAGGAGACTAGAGAGAGGGATGACTTGTAATTGGAAATCAATCTATCCCAATACTGAAATCCTTCCTCTGTCTCAGCTCTGTCTCAAACGCTATTTCTTTCTCTTACTTTCTCTCCAAGTTGCTGTTCTTCCTTTCGTTTGATCTTGCAGATTGGGATCATAACAGTTGGTGACGGATCCTTCGAGTTGACGGAAAAACGACGGCGGCGGCGCAAAGCTGCGGGCGACGGCAACACAAAGCCACGGCGACGGTGGTGGCAGCGTGCGCGTGTGCCACGCGCGCCCACAGGGAGGAAGAAGGAGGCGGCTCGGCCGTGGGCTGGCTGGGCCGGCTCGGCTCTGATGGGCCGACAGCCCAAGGAGGAGAAAGGTGTGGAGGAAGGAAGGAATGGGCCAAAAGGAAGGGGGTTTTGGCCCAAAAGAGGAGGAACTTGATTATTTTGTGTAGAGGGTTTTTAAATGGAAATCAAAGGAGATGAAAATCTAAGGGATGAATATTTGTGGACCTTTTGAATTTTGGACAAGGAATTCAATTAGGATTTCTAGGAAATGGATCTTAAGAAAGATGTTGGGGGGCTTTTTAGAAGTTTGGAAAAGAAATTTAAATAGGATTTCTAGGGGGTTTGTTTGTGGACTCTTTTGAATTTTGATAAAGAATCTAAATATGGAATTTTTATAATAAAAGAGGTTTGAAATATTTTTAAAACAAAATTAAAGATATTTATTTTGAAATATAAATTTTAAAAGGATAAAAATAAAGATGCTCCAATTTAAAGAATTTAATAAGGACCAAATATAAAACTTGACACAAAAGATTTATCTACTAACTTTGGATAAATTTTGGGATGATAGCAAAAATAGATGGAGGTAAATAACTAGGATTTTAGCCTCCAAAATATGTGGTATGGATTCTCGGTGAAATATTTGTGGCTAAAGGAAGTTGGATTTTGAATAAAAGGGATTGGAAATAAGTTTCTTAGCACAAGAGAAATCATTCAAATATTTGTGACAATATTATTCTTGTGCGAAGAATGTGATCAAGTCATAGGAATCAAATTGGCGGATGGACTAAAATAGGAACTTGACCACAAGATATTTTGGATCAATCTAGAGGAGGTAATGGTTTTTTGGAGATAGGTCTAGATAGGGGTTTGATCCAAAATAAATTCCAACAAAAAGGGAGTTATAGTAGTTTAGCCCCAAGGATAAAAATGGTTAATGGGATATAACAGAGTCAGGCCAATTGGGAAAATATTGGCTCAAGCTAAATAGTAAACTTTGGAATCTTGAATGGATAATTTGGATGAATGAGATTCCAAAGGGGAAGTATTTGTTGGAGGATAGAACTAGATTTTGGAAGTAATAGGTGGATGGGAAATCATAGGTATTTTTATAGGAATAGGATTGGAAGTAGGATGGTAAATTTTGAAGGATAAGTGTTAACTTTAGGGGGGGGTAGCATTTTATAGTCTATGGAGATATTTGGGTATAGATCCAAAGGGAAAGTATTAACTCTAGAGAGGTTGGAGAATTATATTTCATGTACTCGGGAGATAGTTGAGTGGGAAACGAAAGGGTATTTATGGTTGTTGGAAGTGTTCGAGGAAGGATTCAAAGGAAATATAATCTAGAGCCAAAGTTAGAGATTAAATAAAATAAATGGAAAGGTTTTATGAAATTTGAAATAAACAAAATAAAGAATAAATTAAGGATTTTATAAAATTTAAAAGAGAGCATTTAAATTTGCAAATAAAACTTAGATCCAAAATAAAAGAGAAGGTTAAAAGCAAGATTGCTCCAATGGAAGAATCGAGAAAAGTGCAATAAAACTTTTCGCAAAAAATTTTTCCCTGAAAATTTGAGTATGTTACATCACGTGTGTTCCACGCTGACTCAGCCGTCACGTTGGACAAAACCGGGATCAAAACTACCGAAGGTCCTAAAGTGACCGGTTTTGATTAGTTAAGAGACGCAAGATATCTGGTTTTATGGTTTGAGAACGTTTTTTTACCTGGCTTTATGGTTGAGTGCGTTTTTTTTATCTCGATGACAAGTCTGAGTGACCTTCAGGTGGTGTTTGAATCTCCTGAAGATAAAGATGAATATGAAGATTAAGTGTTTCATGCAAAACGAGGTGGTAATAACGTGCGATTAATTGAGTTTTAATTATTATAAACTTGAAAAACGAATTAATCTGATATTTTAGAACAACTTTTACATAGAAAATTTTCATACGAAATACACCGTTTAGCAGTTTGAAAAACGTGCTGTTTTAATCCAAAAAGTTTATCCTCTAATTTTAGAGGAAACAAACAGGGCCTCAGTGTACTTTTTCCCATGCCTGGCAGCCCTGGCGTCGTCCACCCGTCTCGGTGTTCATCCCGCGGCCCAGTCACGTATCCAACCGTCACCGTCTCGGCCCGGTCTAAGCCCTTGCTGCTCCACCACGCTTCTTATTCCATTCTCCTTCCGCCGCCGCCCGCTCTCTGTTGCGCCGCAGTTGGGAGCGAAACCCTTGTCTTCCTCCCAACCCGTCTTACCCAAACCCTAAAAAACCAAAAAAAAATCCGCAAAATTACCCCCGAAAATCCCAAAAAATATCGCCGGAACCCTATCCTTCGATCGGATCCACCTATCCCCCTCCCCGGTGATGGCGGCGCAGGTTCAGGCGGTGCCGGCGGCGGAGGGTGGTGGCGCGCCGCCGCAGGCCAACGGGGTCGTGGCTGCGGGCTCTGCTGCCGCCGCTGCGGCGACCTTCCAGGCGACGTCGCTGTACGTGGGGGACCTCGACGTGAGCGTGCAGGACGCGCAGCTGTTCGACGTCTTCAGCCAGGTCGGATCGGTGGTATCGGTGCGCGTTTGCCGGGACGTCAATACCAGGCTGTCGCTGGGTTACGCCTATGTCAACTTCAGCAGTCCCGCCGATGGTGAGCTCTGTTCTTCTCCTTCATATCAATTATTTGTTGTGATGATTTGTTGGTCATGGGTGATGGGTCGTTAGGGTTCTGGCAGGGAACAATTCGAATCGCCTCAACTCCATTACTTATTGAAAGTGTCCAGGCCATTTTAATGGGTAGGATTTGTGTGCTACCAAATGCCGGAAACTATTTAGTCTGTTTTAACATGCTGATTGTATTCATTAACTGAGGTTTGTAAGGAGTATATAATAATATTGGTTTTTTTTTATTACGTTTTGTATAGCTGTTTGTTGTCTCATATATATCTAATTACATATATAGTAAGTTGAGTAAACGAGTTACCTCATTTCATGCCAAGAAAACTTTTTGAGGACAGTTGAATTGTTTTTCTTCCTGATAGGGATTTATGTTCTCTTGATTTTAACGAAAATGTCCTCACTTGCAACAATATAATTCGAGATGTCTGTTTTAGTGCACGATGTGGGGGATCGTTGATGTGAAAGGTCCTTCCATAGTATTCGACATAATCAAGTTACTTTTAATTGGTTCCAAAATTTTGTAAGCATGGCTTGTCATTTGCCTCTGAAGTTCTTGTGAGAGTTTGCTCTTCTGTAACTGTTAAGTTAGATATGTGTTCTGCTTCTGATAATATATTTCAATCACATGATGTACATTAATTTGGCAAACAAGTTCTGATTGTTTATCAAACTAGAATTGCAACTTGCTTCTTTTCTTACTTTAAAATCTGTTGCAGCTGCAAGGGCATTGGAAATGCTGAACTTCACTCCTATTAACGGGAAGCCTATCAGGATAATGTATTCTAACCGTGACCCCAGCTCACGTAAAAGTGGAGCAGCAAACATATTTATTAAGGTAGCACATTCATATTATGTATTCATTTCATAGATAGCCAACAAAGAATATCTCTTTTGACATCAGTTTATGTTGTTAACAGAATCTTGACAAGTCAATAGATAACAAAGCTCTCTATGACACATTTTCTGTATTTGGGAATATTCTTTCGTGTAAAGTCGCGACGGAAATGTCTGGAGAGTCGAAGGGATATGGTTTTGTTCAGTTTGAGCTGGAAGAAGCTGCCCAGAATGCTATCAGTAAGCTCAATGGGATGCTTTTGAATGACAAAAAGGTGTATGTAGGGCCTTTTGTTCGTAAACAGGAGAGGGAAAATGTATCAGGCAATCCCAAATTTAACAATGTGTATGTAAAGAACCTATCGGAATCAACAACTGAAGATAATTTAAAGGAAATTTTTGGTAAATTTGGACCCATAACTAGTGTCGTTGTAATGCGTGAAGGTGATGGGAAATCTAGATGCTTTGGATTTGTTAACTTTGAAAATCCAGATGATGCTGCCCGAGCTGTTGAAGATTTGAATGGCAAGAAGTTTGATGACAAGGAATGGTATGTTTGTAGAGCACAGAAGAAGTCAGAGAGGGAGATGGAATTGAAAGAAAAATTTGAGAAGAACATCAAAGAGGCAGCAGATAAGAACCAGGGAACTAACTTGTATTTGAAAAACTTGGATGATAGCATCGATGACGATGAGAAATTAAAAGAAACTTTTGCTGATTTTGGTACTATTACCTCTTGTAAGGTTTGTCTCTTATCTCCGCTAGTTTGCCGTAATAGTTAATACAATTTATTCACATACTTTGGTTGTTTGGTCAGTTTGCTGCTGCTGATTATAAAGTATGTGGCAGGTCATGCGAGATTTGAATGGTGTTAGTAAAGGATCTGGCTTTGTTGCATTTAAGTCTGCTGAAGATGCTTCACGAGCTGTGAGTTGTATTTATATCTCTGGGCATCATATTTGAAAACCATATTTCAGGAAATTCATTAACATATTTGTTCTGATGATTGCAGCTTGTGGCTATGAATGGTAAGATGGTTGGCAGTAAACCTCTCTATGTAGCACTTGCACAACGCAAGGAAGAAAGAAGGGCAAGGCTTCAGGTAACATTGACGGATGAGATGTCCTGTATACATATTCCTAAAATGTTATTCTCTGTTTCTAATATGTTCATTTTACTTTTGCAAAACTTGACGAACATGATTTTATTTTTGAACTACAATTAGAACAATAATGAATTTTCTTCCCAATGCTATTCAATGCAATAGTGTTTGATAAAACTATGCTTTTTATATATTGTTTTGTGAAAGTTCTAATGGTCTGGAAAATAAACAGTCATTTCTGATACCAGCGGATCCATACATGGACCCTGTTTTTAGGTATTCATGTTGATGACTTATTTCAGGCACAGTTCTCACAAATGCGTCCTATGGTGATGCCTCCTTCAGTTGCTCCTCGTATGCCCATGTATCCCCCTGGTGTCCCTGGTGTAGGCCAACAGCTGTTTTATGGCCAGCCACCTCCAGCTTTTGTTAACCCTCAGGTACATCAGTACATGAACTCCATCTATCTAATTAATGAATTATGAATGTTCATGCGATCATCAACATATACTGTTAAGGAATTTTCGAATCAGTATGTTGCTGTTGGATTAGAATAACTATAATTGTTCAAATAAACAAAAGCTGTAACTTTGATTTGCTACCAATGTTTTGATATAGCTTGCATTGTAAATTTTGAAATTCCATTCTGGATTGAAGCTCATAAACTACTCAAACTTGCTAAAATAACTATGCAAATTCCAACGTTGAGCTTGTTACCAGCTACTTGTCATTCATTTTGGAGCACTATTATTATTTTTAACACTTACCAACATTTTATTTCTGCGTGTAGCTTGGTTAGTTTTCTTGTCTGTTTTGACTAATTATATACATTTAAAGTAAAAACTATGATGATGCCAGATTGTTGTTTACCAACTTGCTAAGTGCTAACCATTACAACTGATGGAATACTTTGTTGTGCTCTAAATCTAGTGTACGTTCATGTTTTTCCTTTCTGAATTGATTAGTAAAACTGTTATGCACTACCAATTACATTGTTATGTTTTATTCTTTCACGTGTTATTTCTACATTTACAGTAGCAGTGAGAAGTGCAGAAAAACATAAAACAAGATAGAACCTCGCTATTGATTGTGCATGTTAGTTTTGCTGGACATTTAGTGAACTAATTTCTCACTTCTAGCTCCTTTAAAAAATTTCAGTACCAAGCATTTATTGAAGGAAAAAACATACTTACATGTGAAAAATGGACTTCACAAAATTAAAGTGAGATTTCTGCGTGAGTGGCCACTTGTGACTTGTGAGGACTGTTTTGGAAACAACCATATCGCAAACGTTGCTTACGATTATCATTGACATGTTTTATGTGAGAATAATCTAACCAAGTTGAACATTCCTGATGATATGAATGAACTGATATCTTAATGGGTTAATTACGACTGATGCCTCAGGAGTATTATAATTGTTTTGTCATCTATATAAGTGAATGAATATTCTGGATAGTATGGGCACCTGTAACTCTAGTTTAGGAGAGTATGTAGTGTAAGGTGCCTTGTTTTGTCATCCTTGTAAGGTGCGTTGCTTAGCCAAAAGTTTCTCGGTAACTCGGTTATCTTTGGTGCTACTGGATGAGATTTTGTTGCCCTCCTTGGCACTGTCACCTTTGCTGTGAAAAAGGGCAAACTGCCCTTGGTTCTGTTTTGATTCTGTCGTTCTTGTGAATGTTGTGTGGTGGATGTGTTGATGCTTGACGAGATGGTGAGGTCTAGCCTCGCCTCCTTAGAGCCAGGTTGAGGCCGAAGGGGAGACTAGAGATAGGTTCAACTTTATTTCTTGATTGATTCGCTAGGAAATGCCGTGCTCCCATATGGCCAGCCACCCAACAAATTCTACAAACAAGTATAGCTAATAACTTGCAAACTAATTGAATCCATGAGGGGCTGAGTTTCGCCCATAACATCCCCACACAACGATTGACTTGCATCTAGCCTCATCCCCTCTTATTAAGCCTTCTACATCCTGGCTTTTAACATTATTTGGAAAGGAAAATAAATCTAAAATTATTTTGGTGTACCTTGCCAGCCTAAGGTGGGGCCCTACCTGGAAGCCCTCAGTATCCATGTGATATCCAAAGCTTGAATGTCCTGCTGGCCTGAGAACCCTAGAAAACCTTGGCAAAGTAACAATTCGTGAAGAGCCTGCATTCTTGCTATTGAGGCCCAATCTGCAAGCCCATGTGATGTAAAGCCATGAGCCATGTACATCCGAGTTGTGAGAGATAGCGAGGGGCCCAACAATCAGCCCAAATCAGGTTCCTCTTGGGAGAATACCCTATCCCACCGCTTTATGCCACGCACATAGAATGCTGCGCCGCCACCGTGCAAGCTGCTATAGTCGTGCACTGTTAAGAACATGACAAATGACGCAACGCACCTGCGGCACGCAAGGCACTAACGCTATGCACTGGTTGAGCCCCCAAACTGAGCTCCTGCCAGCGCAGCTCGCACATCACCATGGGGTCACGCAGGTGCAGCCCTCGCCGTCCACAGAAGCAGCGCACCCCGCTGATTGTGTGGAGGCCACCCCAATGAGTCAACTAATTGTGCTGCAACCTCCCATCACGCTCGAGGACTCCGCTCGCTTGCCGTGCTAGCTACTCGCGAGGATAGTGGTGCACTTTGTGCCCGTGGGGACGGAACCAATTTGCATGGAGTTGGACGAGGCGTGCATGTCACCGCCAATTGTGGCCCAAGCTCCTCGAGTCGTGCCAGTTGTTCTCGGTGATTCTGCCAGAAAATTGTATGCCTGAGTCACCAAGCGCTGCCTTGTAGCCATATCGATGCTGTTGCCAAGGCCAACAAAGTGGATGACGGATTGACGGTCACCAGGGAGCTGCACCGCCTCCAAAAGACGCATTGCCGCTCGAGGGAACCGCTTGAAGATGTCTTGCTGCCGTGTGGTCGCAGGAGGGAACAGTGACGGTGCGACACGATGGTCTCCCGCGGCGACGGCTGACTTGATTGCTTCCTGGCGAGTGCTGGCAAAGGTGTAGCAGCACCACTGCAGCTGCGGACACTGATGATTGCCAAGGGAGTGGCTCTGCGGCCAGTGACATGGCCTCCACCTCTGGTAGTGTGGCCGATGGTTGAGGAGAGGGTACAGAAAATGAGTCTGTTGGGGTGGTGGCAGCGGAGAAGTTATCGTTGGACACCGCCAGCCCGCATGGAGTGCTGCACAAAGTCCCTCACCTTATTGAGCCCATGATGGTGTTATGCATGGCAATGGATGAGCGACGCAGGGCGTGGAGGCTGTTGATGGCAGCCATGGTGGACTCTGGGAAAGGATCACTTGAATCTGATACGAAGGTGCTGTGTGGGGGATGTGTAGGTGGTCGACCACCCCAGAGCCGGGTTGAGGCTGAAGGGAAAACTAGAGATAGGTTTAACTTTGTTTGTTGATTTATTCCTATTTTTTTTAAATCTGCAGGGTGATTTTACCTAGCAGAATTTTTGCAAAAAGATGAAAGAATAAAATCTATAAGACTACCTAGCATGTCATTGATATTTGTAGCTTTGTGCATTGTAGAAATCTTCCATGACTGATTTCCATTAGAAACTAGGGGGAAAACAAAGCTGAACAATTTAACCTCCAAAAGAGGATGGATATAACAGTCAGATAAGGCTGTGATTTGGATTGTTTCTTTTACCAAATACATCAATATGTTTATTACATATGAAGGTGGGGATGGCAACAGCCTATGGTAAGCACCTGGTTTAAAAAGGTTGTAAAACTTTGTCCTCATTATTGTACAATCAGTCTTTTATCAAATACATCAATATGATGCATAATTTGCAGTTTATGCACTACAAATCAGCCTTGCTTTACAATTTACTTGCACATGCTATAATCAGTCTCTTTTTTGTTGCCTATCTCCTCATTGCCTTCTCATTTGTATTAATTTGTATTATCGAAATGTTACTTTCTGTAGCCTGGATTTGGCTTCCAGCAACATCTCATTCCTGGTATGAGGCCTAGTGTTGGACCAATTCCAAATTTTGTCATGCCTATGGTCCAGCAAGGTCAACAACCACAACGTCCAGCTGGAAGGCGTGCAGGCACTGGTGGAATTCAGCAACCAATGCCAATGGGCCACCAGCAAGTAATAATGCTCAGTTTGTAGTGACATAATGAAACTCATTTGTTTAACTTTGACAAGGAGTTTGCCTCCTTGTCTAACCCTTGCATCTCTTGTTTTGGCAGATGCTTCCAAGGGGTAGTCGTGGTGGTTACCGTTATGCTTCTGGTCGTGGCATGCCAGACAATGCATTCCGTGGTGTTGGAGGTTTAGTGCCATCCCCATATGAGATGGGAAGAATGCCTCTCAGTGATGCTGGTGCACCACCGCAGGTTCCAATTGGAGCATTGGCCTCTGCACTGGCCAATTCACCCCCAGATCAGCAAAGACTGGTTAGCTTATCCTTTTTGCTTTTATGCACATATGCGGATCTAAGGATAAATTTCAATCTGGAACTGGGATCATAACTTCCTCTCATGGCTGCAGATGCTTGGTGAAAGTTTATACCCGCTTGTTGATCAGCTGGAGCATGATCAGGCAGCGAAGGTCACTGGCATGCTTTTGGAGATGGACCAGACTGAAGTTCTCCATCTCATTGAGTCACCTGATGCTCTTAAGGCCAAGGTCGCTGAGGCTATGGAAGTTCTCCGTAATGCTCAGCAGCAGCAGGCAAATACCCCAACTGATCAGCTAGCTGCTCTCACCCTGAGCGACGGCGTCGTTTCTTAACTTGGTTGGCATCTTATATCTGAGACTGCAAGTGATGTAGTATGTACTTGGTGTGTTTTGGAACTTGAACCTGTGGGGAAGTCTGTCTTTATCTTTGTTAAACGGCAGTTCAGTTACTTCAGCATTGTGTGGATCTGGATTTCAGTTCCTATTTGTGTTTTCTTAAAATATTGGGATTGCAATATGATTTACTCTTGGATTGATGCCAACCCATGAACTAGATTCTTGTTATATCAAGAAATCATGACAGGATTAGCCATGCAATGCTTAGTTTTTTTCGGTAGAGCAGTAGAGCTAACTAACATAGCGCAATTGGGTAGTGCCAAGAAGGCAAATGGATAGTAACACACAGGGGGTGTACCTCACAACCGACCCAGGCAATCTAGAAAATCATGGCAACAATCTAGAAAATCATGGCAATCATGGATTATTCCAGTTACTAGATGGAGTCCGGCGGCAGGACAGTGCTCATCAATTCGGATGGTGCAATTTTTCAAGTCTCCAGCCAAGTGGGTTTTGGTTTTGTGATCTGGGACCACTTAGGTGTCTATTTGTCTACAACAAGCTGAATCACAGAAATGTTCAACGGTTCAAGCCTAAGTTGATTCGGTGTGCCTTGTCCCGGCGGAGGGCTACCAAGGCATCGAATTGTCTCTCTATCATCCAACGAATCCAGCCAGACTAATCCTGTGTTCTTGTTGGTGACATCAAGAAGTTGGTAGCCGATTTCCAGGTTTGTGTTAAGAAATCTTGGGCGATCTCATCCACCCGGAGGAATAGGTATGGCAGTTGCCATGCCTCTCCTCGCCAACAATCGGTAGAGAACGAACCGTGGCTGTTGGTCGCGCCCTTTTTCTCCTCTCGGCACTCCTCGACAAGGGGCGCAGTGGACCCCATCCATTGCGCATGTATAAATTGAACACTACGATCAATGAGAAATCAATCCTCTCTCGTTTCGTGTTTTGTTAACATGTTATCAGCACTGCTCGCGAAAGAAGAAGAGAAGGGAGAAGTAGAAATCAAGGAAGCAGCGGCCTCCAGCGCTTGAAGGTACGATGCCTATCTTAGGATTGAATTTGGACGCCGTTCTCGGCCTCCCTCGTTGGCCCCGAACTCACCTTCTACACCACATTCCCCGCTACTCAATGTGTTAGCGCCGCGCCACCCATTTCGCCCACTACGGAGCCCAATACGGGCCCATGGCCACCGCCACCAACCCTGGCGCCATGTGGTCGTTGATGCCGCGCCGACTGCTGCCCCGTAAGCCCCCGCCTCGCCGGAAGCCGTGAAAGCAGTTAATTAGTTTTGTAAACTCTATGTAATGGTCCTGCAAACCTATGATGTTATATGTTATTTGGCAAATATGTTTGTTAAAATACCCCGCTTTACTAAATTTACCGGTTGTCTTAATAATATGCCTTTTGCATATTTAAAACACACTCTAATTACTCACCGTGTTTATTGGCAAAATTATTTAAATTTTGTATTTAACTTAGCAAATCCTCTTAATTATGTATTGTTGATGCAAAATTTAACACCTCCACACGAAGGCCTGGAAGATTTGTTTCACTTCAGTGCAGGTCCTAAAATTCGGGTTCAGCACGTGCCAATTGATTTGATCTTGCAATCAACGAGCGGGACAATAGAAAAAAGTTAAATGACGATAGCCGATCGGCAAATGGGCTGATGTTGTATCGTATCAGCTGATGCTAGATGCTAGAGAGAATCAGCTATAAATTATATGAAATATTGATCATAAAACTAGGTTTAGATTGAACATAAATGTAAATAGTTCTCCTTTAATAAAACCTATCCTGTAGGTCGAACCCAATTGATCCAGCACAAGATTAATGATATCAAAGTTGATTATTATACAATAATGTGATCTAAACAGCTAGTCCATGAACATAAAAAGTATGAACAAAACCTAAGATAATTACAATTGGCTCAAAAGTGAATAGCATGGGCATCCACAATGTGCATCTAAAGTGGGTAGTAAGGAATAAAATACTATTACTACTACCAGATTGTATACATTGTAAGTAACAAATACCATGTAATATGCTTACTACCTAGCCATAAGGAATAAACAAATAATCTCTCTCATCCTTCTCTCATGGCTAGTGACTGGGGTTCAGCTTACTAGCCACCTTTATCCTTTCATCATTGTGACTACAAGAACAATTAATACCCACTAACGTATTGTAACATCCTCAAATTTTTAAACTAAAATTTGACTGCATCATGCTGGCTTTTGACTGGTTTTTATCTTAGATTAGCAAAATCAAAATTCTCTTTAAAAGTTCTCTTTTTATTTTTGATTTTGGTTCGAGGATTACCCTTAGAACCCCCTTAACCTAGTTTACCAATAAACCCTAAATTTTGCCCTATCCTAAACCTTAGTGGATTTAGCAAATTTTCTTCAAATTCCAAAACTTAGAAACTTTCTTTAGATCACCCTTCTATTAGTGAGACATTTTTATAGTGCATAATCTTTGCAAAACTCTTCCAAAGATCTCTAGATAAATTCTTTCTCCTTAGGCAAAATATTCAAAATTCCTAAATACTTCTTTTGGGCCGAAATCCTCTCTCTCCCTTCGACCCAATTGGCCCAGCCGGCCCAAGAGAGGCAGCCGCCTCTATCCTCCTCCAGGTCCACACGCGCACGCCGCCGCCAATGCCTTCCCTCGCCGCTAAGGAAACGAAGCCGGCCGCCGTCTTTCGAATCTTCACGCCACCGTCGTCGTGCACTCCTTGACCTCCTCCTCCACAACCGCCTCTCCCCACCGCCCTTCTCCTCTATAAATAGCCGGCCATCCCTCCCCTTCTCTACCTACAAATGGAGCTTCATCTCTCTCTTTCTCTCCCATGTCCGGCCATGACTGCCCCCGGCCGATCTCCCTCATTGGAGCTTCGCAAGCCAAACCCTTGCGCCACCAACTCCGCCTCGCCGAGATGATTCCATTTTTCCCGTTTTCCCCTTTTCTTCCACCCCATAGCAGCCACCATCGCCACTTCTTTTAGTGGCCGGAGCAAGTTCTTGCAGCTGCCGTTCCAGCCATCCCTCTCTCTCCCTCCGCCAGCCACCACCCTCTCCGGATGCATAGTGCTCGGGAACACCATGCGCCGCCGGCGTCGCCGCCCTCCAGCCGCCGGAAAACCGGCACCCCTCCTCCCCTTCCTCTCTGTTCAACCGAAGGAGAGAAGGAAGAGACGGGAAGAAGAAGAAGAAAAGAAAAAGAAAGAGAAGAAGATAAAAGACTGACGGGTGGGCCCCTCTATAGTAACCTTTCTAATTTCTCAATTTAATTCAAATCCAATCTTTAGAAGCCCATATCTTTTAAAATATAAACCCAATTCCCGTGAAACATGGACCAAAATTCTTCTAAAATCTTTCTCTATCTTTTGAGGCTATTTTTTGCTATTTTCTCATTTTATTTTATTTTTGCCTATTTTTGGATTTTATTCGATTTCCTTTTGAATTTGAATTTTATATGTTTAATCCTAGGTCTTGAGGATTCTTCTGACACATTAGATAATATCAGTCAATCTCAGGACATCGAGCAAGGCAAGTTACCATATACCTTTTGATCATTTAAGCCTATATTTTATAAATTATTTATTTATAGCCTTCTATTCAATATTCTATTTTCTATGCATAAATCAACCATAGAAACCCAAACAATTTAGTATTGCTTATTTTGCTTACAATCTGGTTAAAATACCTTATACTTAAATTGGGACAGTACGTAAGATTTGGTTGATTCCTGGGTGGCTAGTACTGTCTCAATCGATATAAGTTTTGCCAGGTACTTATGTCAAACAAACGGGTACGACCGCAGTTCTAGAATGGGGACAGACCTAGTCATTATGTTACTTAGCAATGTGGTACCTCTGTGTAGTGGTTCTTATTTTTAAGTCCTCGAGCAGGAGGCAACTATAGCTGCGAAGGGCAATTTCTACCATTACCATGTACTGGTAATTGGTTTGTTGAGCTCAATTATAATTATGGTTATAATTCTAAACCCTGATCGAGATGACGTGGTGTCATACGATCAGTTCCCCTCAAGTACCCCGGGAACGCCAGAACTCCTCTCGCTGCTGTTAACGTCACGTTCAGAGCGCATGAGGATATAAGTTCATGGAACAGGTACCACAATTGTTAATAACCTAATACTGGGCCATGACTAAGCTAATGAATATTGGCAAGTCGTGGACTGCGGGTAAAGCGTACATCTACTGCAGTAGAATATTCATGAAACTATTCGAATAGCCGTACTCACGGAATTGAGTACCGGGACTCATATGGTACCCTGGTTAGAAACCTAAAGTATATATTTCACAAACTCTTGCTTTAATATTTCCAGATTGTCTATTGTTGCTTTCTGCAAAGAACTCTACTCCATACCAACGCATAACATGTTTCCATGGTAGCTTGCTGAGTATTGTGAATACTCACCCTTGCTCTCATTAACCTTTTTCAGATTTGGGTCAAGAGGAAGACCCCTATGACTATTATTATGATGACCCTGATAGCTTAGAAAATCCCTAGAGGTTATACCTTCCTAGTCAGAATGTACTAGAACTTCCGCTGTGTAATATTAGTACTTATGTTTAATTAGGTGAGTACCTATTCTTGTAAAACCCTTAGAATTGTAAACTTTAACATATGCAATGAAGAGCCAGCTGTATTACATGTATCAATATTTACTGATCCAGGCATTGATACATTAATCTCAGTCGGATCCAAGTTATTAGTTTTGGGACCCGACACGTATGGCCCACCCTTATTCACAAAGTAGGTAGTAAACATCGGTGATGCCTAATAACTAATTCGATCTTTCTCTTTAATACAAGCAATTATGATAGATCGGACCCAACCGAGACAGTATTAATTGCTGGCAACAAAGATCAGATAATTTAAAAATTTTATGGATTCACACAAAAAGCCGATGAGATTGCTTAGGTTACGGGTAAATAATGTATCGGCTAAAGCTCTGGTACAATCTTATGCAAAAATATCATACATAGTTAAATCTATTAAACAAACCATATTCTTAGCAGATTGTACTTAATCAAGACAGAGCAAAACCAATAGCCAACTTAATAGATATCAAGGTGTGATACAATTGCATAAGAGGATATATGTAACATATTAGGTAAAGAAAGAACATGCAAACTTAAACCTAAAATACCTATATCATGTAAGATCAGCTGAAACTCCGATGCAACCCCTATCAGCAATTATCGAGCAAGTTAGTTCTTACAACTTTGACTATAACTTAGTATATCAAACCTAACTGATGCAACACCAAGCTATATTAAAAATTGATAGATCTGAACAAACTGATATTTGCTATTCAGGGTGTGGTAGATACATTAACTAATCTAAAACAACACTATAATTTAATATAATATCGATATTCCCAAATTTAAATCAACCAACACACGTTAAACAATATTATCAACTTTAGATTACCTAATGTATATGATAAATAATTCTTATATCAACTGGAAGTCGAATCCATCTGAAGTAAACAGTAGCCCCGACGATGTCACACCCTGATAAATACATCCCAACTTAAAAATCACTTTCTAAAAGGAACAAAGGAAATTATTAAAAGCTTAAAAGAAATCTCAAACACTAAGAGCATCTCCAACAGCCTCTCTACTCAGCTCTCGAAGCCAAAAATTTGGCAAATAAGCCAAAAACACTATTTGACTCTGCAAGCCATCAAGCCCATCCACTGGCCAACTTTGGCTAGTCTCCCAGGCTGGCTATTCTCCTCTTCAGCTCTTCCTCTACTCATGCTTTTCCTCTCCATCGCCGGGCCACCACCACGCCAATCACCCGCACCTCCACCACGCTCCCTTCTGGCCCCGCCGGAAAGCCCAAGTCGCAGCCGTCGTTGTCGTGGTGCATGAGTGGGCGGCTCGCCGCCGAGGAAGATGAGCGGCAGCGGCAGCTCGGCGACGAGGAGGGGCGACTCATCGACGAGGAGGAGCGGTGGCGGTGGCTCGGCTCCTCGGACCTACGGTGGATGGGCGCACGACAACGACGACGAGGAGTGGTGGCGGCAGCTCGGCTCCTCGGACCTGCGGTGGACGGGTGCACCACGATGATGAGGAGGAGCGATGGCGGCAGCTCGGCTCCTCGGGCTTGCGGTGGATAGGCACACGCGGCGGATCCGGCGTCGGGAGCGGCGCGCGTGGCGAATCCGGCGCCGGGCAAGCCCGCACGCATGGCGACGGATTGGCGGCGGAGAGAAGCCTCCATGCTCCCGTCCCCCTTTCTCTGTCTCGCATCTCCAGCGATGGTGGAACCTCGTCGTCTCCTCACCGCCGCTGCCGACGTCGCCGTGTCCGCCACATCTCCAGCGCCGTCGGTCGCCTCGTCCTCGCACGGCGGCCCCCTTCGTCGACCACCTCCGTCAGCCGCCTCGTCCGCACGCCGTGGGCTCACGTGGAAAAGGGGAAGATAGAGGGAAGGGAAAAAGAAATTAGAGACTGACATGTGGGACCCATCAAGATTGGAGAGTGGGATAGAGAGATTGTTGGAGTAAAAGGCAAATATGACTCTCTAATTTTTTGGCCAATTGGCTAAATGGACATTTGGAGAGTCCAAAATAGCCAATCTGTTGGAGATGCTCTAAAATACGTCCCAGAAAAATCCGAAAGTGGCTTGGAGTATTTTTGTTAAATTCTCCATGCTCTAAAATTGGTTCCTCAATTTTTGAATTTTTAGAGCAAACAAAATAATTTTAAAGCAATAAAAACCAAATTCGGAATAAATTTAAATGAAAAACCTAAAAATAAATCTCTCCTCTTTGGGCCATTTACGGCCCAAAGTCTGTTTTCCCTCCCCGCTGGCCCGCTCGGCCTTTCTCTCCCTCCCTCCCTCCCTCCCTCCCTTTTGGGTCAATCTCCCTCTCCTAGCCCGTTCTTTTCTCCAAGCCAACCCACTTCCTCTCCTCTCTCTCCATCGGACCTAAGTCCGTCCTCGACGCGGCCTAGCCAGCCCAACTGTAGGTCGTCCCCTACCTCTAGCGGCTGACTGCTCCTCTCTCTCTCTCTCTCTCTCACACACACTCTCTCTCTCTCTCTCCTCCGTTCGGAACCCTAGCGCCGCCGCCGAGTTGATCCACCTCCTCGCACGATTCTCCACCAAATTGATCAGAAAAGTCGGTTCCTCTCCTCCTCTTTATTTTTGCCATAATTTCCCACTCAATTGTGTACAAACTCACCTTGAATCGATGACTTTTCATCTCCGGCGAACTACCGGCATTGATGGCCGGCCAGTGAGCTCCCCCGGCCGTTCCACTCCTCCCCTGCCTATAAATGGGCAGCAACACCTCCCCTCCCCTTTGAAAGAGAATCTATGCCCCTAGTGGGTTTTGGTTAATTGATGACAAACGATTAGGGGATTAATGCGCTTATTGAATGTATAAGCAAGGGATTAGTCTGATGAAGAACCAATGAAGATTACGAAGAAGAATATGCAATACAACGATGTTTCATTGTGATTCAAGGCTAGAAGTGACGAAAGATGGCAAGATGATGTGACCATGCCTACCAGTGATACAACCATTGCTCACATCATTGATCAACAAGAAGTCATCAAGGTCAAGTCCTCCAAGTGCTGGAATCCGATTCGGCCACCTGCTGCACTGTTGACTTCAAAAGGCCGCCAAAGCTGCATAGGACCTTTGTTTTTGGCCCTTGAGTACTTGACGGAAAGCTCTCGGAGTCCTATTTCCAATAGAACCAGCCACATCTCCGAATTCCAGTTCGTTTGGCTGCAATCACACAAACAAGGTTCTGCGTCACCTATATTGGGCCAATGGGCTTGTAACTTTGTTTGGGACCCCGGCCCAAGTGGAGCCCATGTGGGGTGCGCCCCAACCAGGTGGATCATGACCCTAGGGCCCCATAGGTCGTCCTCCCACCTCCTTAAATAATTAGGTACCCCTTCATGGTTTCTGAGGTTTTGTTAGATTAAAGTTTAGCCATTGCTACTTGCTTGCAGCGTGCGTGTCGGCTAGACCGTCCGTCTGCTTGTTCTTCGGAACCCCAACTTATCTTATGTATTCATTCCTTTTTTTTACGAGGAAAGAGTGATTATATTAAAACTTAAGGAGGTTTACAATCACGATCCAGAAGCTCAGACACACACCGAGGAGCTTTGAACCGCCAGACTACACACTCTTTCGACCTAAGAGCCAGCTGTGCTAGCTTATGAGCAACACAATTTCCTCCTCTATGAACTTTCTCAATCTTGCACTGGGGAAGTAGCTGTAACTTTGCTTTGGCCTCCTTTAAAATCGTCCACAGACGACATCTCTCTGAATCCAACCCCCTCATCGCTTGAACTATATTGGCACAATCAGTTTCCAGTACAATCGGGAGGTTAATCCATTTTAGCGCTAGGTGTATACCCTCCAGATAGGCATAGGCTTCAGCCTCCTCCGCCTAACTACAGTGCCTAATGATCCTCCAGGCCGAGAGCAGGACCTGACTGCCATGATCTCGAATAACAACACCTAGGCTGGCTTCCCCGGTCTGCTGAACAAAAGCTCCATCCGTATTCACTTTCGCCCAGTTTACCTGCGGCTTTGCCCAACTATTTGGTTGACAAATGATTTCAGTTTGCACCCTTCTACCTTCCTGCTTGGATACTTAGCTCTTCCCGTTCTGGTTTCCTTCATCCTCATGTTTAATTTGCTCGGAATGTCAAAACAGCAAAGCCCCAAAGTTTGCAGTCCCAATTTTACAATTTTCTCAACACTGGGGGATTTGCAATTATGACACTGCAAACATTAAGCTTTGCTATAATGACACTGGACCCATATTTCATAGACACAGATGGGCCCATTTATCATCCACTCGGAGTGTCAAAACAGCAAAGCCCCAAAGTTTGCAGTCCCAATTTTGCAATTTTCTCAACACTGGGGGATTTGCAATTATGACACTGCAAACATTAAGCTTTGCTATAATGACACTGGACCCATATTTCATAGACACAGATGGGCCCATTTATCATCCACTCGGAGTGTCAAAACAGCAAAGCCCCAAAGTTTGCAGTCCCAATTTTGCAATTTTCTCCTCAACGGTTGCCTGTCCTGTGCCAAACAAGATGTCGTTTCGGTGGAACCAAGCTCTCCATAACATGAGCAAGAAACAAGCTCTAACATCCTGAGTTAAGCCTTGAAGGATCAACAAAAGCCAATCAGGGCCCGTGCGTGCCAGCAAGTATTATGCTGGCAGCTTCCAACAGGAACGAAGAGACTCCCTCAGAGCTCTCGCCCTCATACATGAGATGACAGCATGAAACTCATCCTCTACTTCCATACCACAAATACGATAGGTAGCATCAACTTCCAGGTTTCGGGAGCATCTATTTCGTATAGTAGCAAGACCCTTGTTAGCTAGCCTCCAAGCGAAAATCTTGATCTTATGGGGCACCGGTGTTTTCGAGATGGAGCCCCAAATACTGCGCTCACCATTTGCAGCCGAGCTGGAAGAACCAAGATTAGAATCAAGCCTAGCATGCAGCACCAACTTGTAAGCACTTTGAATAGAGAAGAGACCTGACTTTTCATAATGCCACGCAAGAAAATCCTCTGTCTGATATTGAGGCAGTTTAATTTTGAGAATTTCTATGGCATCAAAAGAATTGCATATTCGCCAGATCAGATCCGCATCCCAGGAACGATCATCTTGCTTTATTAACTGGGAAACCCAACGAAGGCGACACCTTCCAGTAGCACCAGCTAACATAAGCGAGGATTCTCTCGGTATCCACTGATCACGCCAGATTCTTACTTTTGTCCCATCTCCAATACGCCAAATCAGACCTTTCTTCAGCAATTGAAGACCATATTCCAGGCTCTTCCAAGTCACCGATGAGTCACCCAGGAAAACAGCATCTATTAACTCACTGTTAGGGAAATATTTAGCCTTCAACAACCTGGCGCATAAGCTATCCGGAAACTGAATCAGGCACCAAGCTTGCCTGGCCAGGAGAGCTTGGTTGAAAAGCCTCATATCCCGAAAACCCAAGCCTCCCATGGATTTAGGCAGAAGTAGCTGTTCCCAAGCGATCCAATGCACTTTCCGTTTATTGGTCTCATCACCCCACCAAAAATCCCTGATCATTTTGGTATAATGTCGGCTCCTAAAACTAATGATTCGGAAACCGACATGTTTAGACTGTATCAAGCCCTGGATCAGTAGATTGATACAAGTTCAATAATCTGGAGCATCTTTGCATATGTCTAGGCATAGCTTTGAAGGAGATATTATTATATGAAGTAATAGGGTATTTACAAGATTGTGGCTAACTATTACAGCAGAAGCTTTAGAATGGCCTAACTCTGCTGTTTTGCTATAGACTTAAACTATCTATCTAATCTATAATTGAGAATTAAGTTAGAATGAAACTAACTTATATGATTGAACTCCCAGCATCGATAAGAAGGACTCTGAAAAAAAGGGGTTGAAGCAAGGGTGAGTACAACGTACACAGCAAGCTATTATATCAAATATGAATGTATGAAATATTATCTGAGTGGAGCTAGGTTTAATTGCAGAAAGCTGAGAAAGTGGAAGGAGAAAGCAGTATTTAATAAAATTTCGAATTAGGTTTCTATCCAAGATGCCATAGTGAGTCCATATGCCCGATAACTGTAACAGCCCTAGGTTCATAACCAGGTATTTAGAAGTGTATTTGTTGTCCTTTAGATTTTATATTTACTATGTTTGCAATTTGATCATAGGCGATAACAAAATTAACTCTAATCGGTAAAATTGAAACCACTTCTATTTGAACAATAACTTGAACAGAAGTGTACATGTGTAATAATTTATTCAAATACTAGTTTATTTATCACCAACAAATATAAATTTTGTGGAATTTTTACTCTCTGTTTTGGCCTCCTAAAAATTCAAACCAACTTTCAGCCTAACCAATTTCATCTTTTCACCAGAATTAAAAAATTTCGATTTTTTGAGTGAAACTTTGAAAAATGGAAACTAGGTGTCCAGGTCTATCTCCACACCAAAGGATAAAATTCTATTACTATTATTTCTTGAACTAACTGAGTGTCATATTGGAAGAGGTGTAAAATTGCTGAAAATTCCTGAAATCTGCCCAAATTCTTGTTCCACCTCTATTCTAGCCCTTACTTCTTAGACCACTACGACTTGGGCCCACTTGTCACTGACCTTGGGTGACTTTTTAGCCCAAAACCCACCCTTGGGCGTTCTCCCCACCTCAGGACATAAGGAGGGCAGAGGAAAACCCCTTCTTCTTCCTCCCCTATTGTTCTTTCTTTTCCTCATCAAGCTGAGCTTCCAGCTCACTTCTCCTCCCCAAATGCCATCTAAGAACCCAAAGTCAAGCTCTGCATGTTAGACCACAACAATCCCCATCATCCAAGCTTTCCATCCATCCCAACATCTTGCACATGCATGGAGAGTTGAGAGAGATCGAGAAGGAATAAAAGAGTGGTGGTTTCAGCCTGCAGGGCTGCAGCAGCAGCATTTTGTTTTCCTCCATTTGGTGAGCTTCCTTTTCATCCATAGTGCCTCTTTTGAATTCCCTCCACGTTGAACATCTATAGCAACGTTCTATAGGTTGTCCACTCCATTGCTGCAGCTAGGAGGTGGCTGCAACTCACCCCGAGTTCATCTCTTTTAATTTCGGTTGAAACAGCCCTAGGCAACGTCTCTTGTCGTCAGCCCAAGACCTTGTTACATCTCTTGCCATCAGCCCGAGGCCTTAGTCTCGCACGACCCTACGTCCAGGTTGCTGCCATGTGAGCGAAGTCCGGTGGAAGTTGGAGAAAAGGGGAGTGAAAATAGAAATCGATTTCTGAGATAGCTATTGAGCTGAAAGAGGTATGCGCTTTAAAAATTCATAACTAATTCATATGAACTCCGAATTCAGTGAACCAAATTTCTGTGGATTAAGAAAAACGTGATATTCAAGAAAAATGTGATATTCAATGTTGTAAAATAAAAATGACCAACTTTTGTATTGGTTTTCCCAGTAAAAATATAAATAGCTATATGTATCCCTTGTGTGGTCTAGCTCTTAATAAATTCGTAAGAAATTATTGGTAAAAGCTAAAATTGTGAAACCAATTTTGTTGAGCTTATATTTTAGTACTCTTTGCTGTTGTGGTGTTGTTTTTGGCAAAATTACCTCTTAAATCATGTTTAGGAGTTTATTTAGCATTCCTATGTTTTTAAGTTGTAAAACCCATATATAAATAATGACAACATACAGCTGTGAAATATTTTTTCTTAGGACCTGTGAGTGATATACTTTACTCTAAAAATAATCATTATTATGAAAGCTTGGTTTGAGTTGCAAGTTGCTTGTAATGCTCTAAAGGAAACATTAATATTTATAGAACTGCCATTTTCAGCACCTGAGAGCTTGTCATTTTCATATCTCCCAAACCATAAGTGATAATCTGGTGATTCATTCACCTAAATTCAAGTTAAAATATGATCTACCCACTGTATTTATTTCATAATTTATTGATCATTTTGCATGTGCATGTTTATTTGGCTCTTATTCGCATATTGCTTCTTTTTGATATATTCGGAGATTCCGGAGAGAAACGAGCCATATCCCGAGGAGGATAGTGACTACCCTCAGCAGCAAGGCAAGCACCTAAGCATATAGAACCTATGATTTCTCTAAAAATGATTTGGTTGCAATCTATACGTATATATATGCATGCATTACCTAGATATTAATATTGTCTGTTTATGGTGTATTAGAAGAACCTATTTATGCATTTAGTTCTTGTAATATTGCTGTCCTTATACCCTATTACCACTGGTTGGGATTACTTGGAATGCCTTGTTCATTAATGCTTTGCCATGCTTAGTGCTAATAGAACTATAGGGATGGACAATGCTATTAATTGTGGTATTTTGACAACTTGCATTATTGGGCATAAAACATGAGCACTTACACTAAATAATGGTTGATGAAATATGTTGGACTTGGACGGGTGATAGGGTGATGAAGGGAGGTTGGTTTTCCTCTGATGCAAGTAGCCCCGTCTGAGTCGTTAAGGACCGAACATTTTGACATCTATTCAAGCACCCCTCGTACTTACCACATGCCTTATTTGGGACCGGCTTGTCCTTTACTAGTTCTATTGTGATCATTTATACCACGTTGGAGAGACATGAGGGCAGGTAGCCCTTTGGAGGGCCTCGGGTGCCTATGTTGGCCGGGGGTGCCTCCCGCGTGGCGTGCCCGCCTGACGCACGCACGTGACTAAGTCGTCGGGAACCCCAGCGTGGTATAGGTGGTTGGGGTGGGGCTAAGAAAGGGCATGTAATGAGCTTGAATCACTTGTGTACTGCACTCGACGGGGTGTGTAGCATTTGATCTTTGTTCATTTCATGTGGGTCCAGTTGTATACCTCTGATCAGAGTATAATCTATTCGAATAGCCGCGTCCTCAGTTATGGACATTGCTTGATGTGTATCTCACTCATGTTAGCATCAAATGTGGATTATTATGGATGGGATTATGTTTGATGGTGGTGTTGGCATGTTGTGCCATGTTGGTATGGACTTTGGTGGTCCATGGTTGATGATGAGAGCGCCATTTGGGTTTATTTGCTTATACATTTCAGAATTATATACTTGCTGTCCATAAACTAAAATGATGCTAGATTTACTTGTCCTTGCTTATTTTACTCATTAATTGCTCAATAAAATTAGCTTTATGCAAATGTTGAACCTAGAGACCCCCTATAGGCTAGAAAACTTGCATACTTCTCTCTCCCTTATGTATATATAATTTTGGGTAAGACTTGCGAGTACATTCTTGTACTTAACCCGGTGTCTGCAATTTTAGGAGAGGAATCCGGTTTTGAGTTATGCTTCTTGTGTGGTCATTGCTCTGCCGAGGGCGGCGAGGGCAATGAGTGATCTCTTGCGGCTTGGCTCTTGCCCGGTTGGTTTGCCCTAGTGGGGTTGTGGCACCACCGGTTTTATCTTTTGGTTATGAACTCTAATTGAGACTTCCGCTGCTATATTTATGTGTTGTATGTTGGGACCTAGGACCTTATTATGTGTCATGTACCTCGCTGCACTTTAATCCTATTATGGTACTTGCTATGTTTATTAATTGCTTGCGATGAAAGTGTGAGGGTAGTCGCATTCCTGGGGACTAGCTAAGCATGAGTAACGGGTTTTGATCGCTTGAGATAATTGGGGATAGCACTTTGGATCGAGTCACTGGGGTATGCTTTTGGTCGCCACCTTCGAGTGGTTGACGGGCATATGACGTGGTGGACTGGCAAGCTATCTTACGGTTATGTCTTGCGCTCACTACTCGACATTTCGGTTATTATAACAGAAGGTTGTCAACCGCGATCATGGACACATTGAGGATGAGTGGCTATTTATGCGTGTATGGATCCCACTTCTCCAATAGTATGTGATGGTCGCGTTGGACACTGGATGGTATAATACTCGGGGTGTCCACAGCGGTTGGTATCAGAGCAATGCTGACTGTAGGCTAGAGCTAAGTTGGCAATTTGAAAATGATTTGCAAAATATTCAACTTGAGTCGATTGTGAAAATCTTAGTATGTGTGAATCCTTTTTACTCATTTTATTCTAGTGTTCTTTCTCACCTTATTCTTAGATTTTCCACTCATCTTGGTCTAATTTGGTTGACAAAATAAATTTATTACTTCTCCCATTCAAATATTAGACCGATAATGCACCCGATAAGTTGAGGGAATTAAAATTTATTCTCAGTTTGTAAGTACAATTAAAATGTGCAATAGTCACTCTAAAATGGTGCCTTGCTGTTCCTCATGTTTCTCTTAGTCTCCCCAAATTTTTTGACAAATTATGAACATGTTTTAAACCTCCAAAATCTCAAATAGCCAAATCTGGAATTTCTGGAACAGTCTGTAATCAAATAATTCTCCAGGACAAACTAGTCACTATTTTGCTGTCAAAAGTTTTCTGGAGCTGGGCAACTACTCCAGGAACAACCACAAAAATGTTCAGAATTTTATCACTTCTGTAGCCCTCTCTAAAAATTCGTAAAGTGGCTGCTGTTCGGCAACCTGAGAAATTTCATAACCTTGTTTCAGAAGATGAAAAATATACCAACTCAAAAATTCGACCAAATAGATTGCAAAAGTGTACTCCCAGCTGAGAGACACTCGATAGAAATGTGTCATATAGCAGTAGCGGCCAAGTTGCAGTGTTGGTTTATTTGAATTTTCATGTTCCGGCGATTGATACGCTTTTGGCCCGCTATGTTGATCACAATTGGAAAACTATTTTGGTTTATTGCTTCTCGTTCGAGCTTTAGTATAGGATGAGCTCGATTGATTCTTAATGCTTCTTATTTGGTTGCATCATATCATGCTAACATAACTTGTCGCATTTGTATATAATTGAATTGTGCATTTTTATTGTGCATTGAAATTAATTATGCAAACATAGACTTAGCTTCGCATGCGTTTGTATTGTGCATTCATATTAAGTCGGTAACCTAAACTTAGTTTATCATGTACGATGCGTGCTAACTTTCAGGCCATTATCAATCCTTAGTTGCTCCCATCACTAATTATGTTTAATCTCATATCCATAGGATGACTCGTCCCAGCACTCGCTCTCAATCCCATGATGCTCCAGAGGGTTCCCGAAGCCGTGGTGATGAACCGCCACCTCCTCCTACCATGGCTGAGGTTCTTATGGCCGTGGAGCGCAACCGTGAGGCTGAAAACGCCGTCCTTCAGCAAATCGCAGTAAGTGCAGCCGCTACCGCTACCCACATTGCCCAAGGTGCGGGTGGTGGTGGACACCATGCCGCCGGGGGACTTGCTGAATTTCAGCGTACTCAACCTCCGGTGTTCACTCGCTCCGATGATCCACTTGATGCTGATGATTGGCTTCGCACCATCGAGCGGAAGCTCACTCTCATTCGCTGCCCCGACGCCGAGAAGACCAACCTGGCAGCCGAGCAACTCCAAGCCGCAGCCGGTGATTGGTGGGAGAACTTTCTCGCCATGCAACCCACCGGCCGTGTCGTCACTTGGGCTCAATTTCGGGATGCTTTTTGTGCTGCCCATGTGCCGAAGGGTATTATGGACCTCAAACAATGTGAGTTCCTATCTCTCACTCAAGGCAACAAGTCCGTCATGGAGTATCTCTGCGAGTTCAACCACTTAGCTCGCTATGCTCCGGATGATGTCAAAACCGACACTCACAAGCAAAATCGGTTTATGAACGGGTTGTCGGCGGAGATGCAACTCGAGCTCGCTGCACACTCTTTTCTGGACTTTCAGGACCTCGTCAACAGGTCCGTGGTCGTGGAAAGCAAGATGAAGAACCTCGAGGCCGAGCGCAAGCGCAAGAAGGCTGCGCAGATTTCAGCCGCGGGTCGTTCGCAAAAACCCCGTGGTTGGCAGCCGCCCCCTCCGCGTTTTCAAGCACCACCACCTCCTCGTCCACAAAGATTCGTGCCACGCCCTCCTTAGCAGCGTGTCACACCTCCCGTGGGCGGAAACCAGCAAACTATTCGCCCGCCCGTTCGCTCCAACAACTGCTTCAATTGTGGGCAAGCGGGCCACTACATCAACCAATGCCCGTACCCTCATCGTGCACAACTCCAAGGACCAAGACCAGCAGCACCACGTCCTAATCCACCTCTCAGATCAGCACCTCAGGGTCAGCAAACTCAGAAGAGGGGTAGAGTGAACCATGTCACAGCCGAGGAGGCGAACGATGCACCGGATGTTCTTGTTGGTACGCTACTTGTCCATTCATACCCAGCTAGTGTGTTGTTTGATTCTGGAGCTACACATTCTTTTGTCACCAAAGGTTTTGCATCAGACCATAAACTCCCAATTAGTAGGTTGCACCCACCTTTAATTCTTACATCACCCGATTCGGAAATCATAGCTGAATTTATTAGTCGGGACACAAAGATAGCTATACAAGGGGTAGAATTTACTGCCGAACATACCATCCTCCACACAAAGGGTTTAGATGTCATCCTAGGCATGGATTGGCTGCACAAAAATCATGGGGTTATCGATTGTGGTCGTCGTCTCGTTACACTCAAAAATAATACCGGCGAACTAATCTTTCTTGCACTTGATGATCATTCCCCACAACTCCATGCTCTTTCGGGCGCCAAAGCCATTGATATAACTGCTGTACTAGTGGTGTGTGAGTACCCCGATGTCTTCCGAGAGGAACTACCAGGAATGCCGCCGGATCGGGAAGTTGAATTTGTGATTGATTTGCTGCCCGGAATGGCTCCAATCTCTAAAAGACCATACCGTATGCCTCCAAATGAGCTAGAAGAATTGAAAAGGCAACTCACGGAGCTACAAGCAAAAGGTTTCATTAGGCCAAGCTCCTCACCTTGGGGATGTCCGGCTCTCTTTGTAAAGAAGGACCTTAGCTTGCGGATGTGTGTTGATTATCGTCCGTTGAATGAAGTCACCGTCATGAACAAATATCCACTGCCTAGAATTGATGATCTCTTCGACCAATTAACCGGCGCTCATGTGTTCTCAAAAATTGACTTGAGATTGGGCTACCATCAAATAAAAATCAGACCAGAAGATATACCAAAAACAGCCTTCTCTACCCGTTATGGTCTATATGAGTACACCGTCACGTCCTTTGGTTTGACCAATGCACCGGCATACTTCATGAGCTTGATGAATTTGATTTTCATGGAGTATCTTGATCAGTTTGTGGTTATTTTTATTGATGACATCCTCATCTACTCCAAATCCGAAGAAGAACATGAAAAGCACCTTCGTCTTCTGTTGGAAAAATTACGCGAACACCGTTTGTATGCCAAGTTTAGCAAATGTGAGTTTTGGTTAAAAGAAGTTGGATTTCTTGGCCATGTATTATCCAAAGGTGGAGTTGCTATAGATCCAAGTAATGTTCAAAAGGTGTTAGATTGGGGACAACCCAAAAATCCATCCGACATCCAGAGTTTTCTTGGTCTAGCCGGCTACTAGCGTTGGTTTATCGAGAATTTCTCCAAAATTGCTAAGCCTATGACCCAATTATTGAAGAAGAATGAGAAGTATGTGTGGTCAGCTGAGTGTGAGCAAAGTTTTCAGACCTTGAAAGAAGAGTTAACCACTGCTCCAATTCTTATCCTACCCGATATACACAAAAGCTTCGACATCTATTGCGATGCCTCTCGTCAAGGACTCGGTTGTGTTCTTATGCAAGAAGGCCGAGTTGTGGCATATGCATCTCGTCAATTGAGACCTCATGAAGTGAACTATCCAACCCATGACCTTGAATTAGCCGCTGTTGTTCATGCACTAAAAATATGGCTCCACTATCTTATCGGTAACCGTTGCGAAATCTACACCGACCACAATAGTTTGAAATATATCTTCTCCCAATCAGATCTGAACCTAAGGCAAAGAAGGTGGTTAGAACTCATCAAGGATTATGACATGGGTCTACATTATCACCCGGGTAAGGCCAATGTTGTTGTTGATGCGTTGAGTCGAAAACCGCAATGCAATTGCTTGTCAGTAAAACCCCGATCGGAGACCTTATGTTCGGAAATTCATAAACTTGGTTTAGAAATGGTACCACATGGTTCCCTTGCTGCCCTAGAAGTGAAACCTACTCTATATGATCAGATCAAAGAGGCCCAAAAAGATGACAAAGGTATGGCTCGAATCCGAGCTAAAATGGTCGAAGGCAAGGCTCAGTGTTTTACCCAAGATTCGGATGGTGTTTAATGGTTCGGTAAGCGCTTGGTTGTGCCTAACCATCGCAAACTGAAACAACTAATCCTTAGTGAAGCCCACAACTCTCCTTTCTCAATCCATCTGGGTAGTACCAAGATGTACCAAGACCTAAAGCAAAAATTATAGTGGACCCGTATGAAGCGGGAAGTTGCACAATTTGTTGCCAAGTGTGACACTTGCCGAAGGGTGAAAGCTGAACACCTACGACCAGCAGGCACTCTCCAACCTCTCCCTATTCCCATATGGAAGTGGGACGAAATCGGAATGGATTTCATCACTGGTCTACCCACATCACAGAAAGGCAATGACTCTATTTAGGTGATCGTTGATCGTCTTACAAAATCAACTCACTTTCTTCCTATTCACTCTACCGACATGGTGAGTAAATTGGTGGAGTTATACCTCTCTCGCATCGTGTGTCTTCATGGTGTTCCAACAAAAATCATTTCAGATCGTGGACCGCAATTTACCTCCCATTTTTGGAAGTGTCTCCACAAAGCAATGGGAACTAAACTCTCTTTTAGCACTGCATATCACCCACAGACCGGTGGCCAAACTGAAAGAGTTAATCAAATTCTTGAGGATATGCTGAGGGCATGTGTGCTGGAATATGGAAAAAATTGGGAAAAGTGCCTTCCATTTGCTGAGTTCTCTTATAACAATAGTTATCAATCTAGTCTTCAAATGTCACCATTTGAAGCCTTGTATGGAAGGAGATGTAGAACACCCCTAAACTGGTCCGAATCTGGGGAGAGACCATTTTTTGGTCCGGACATTGTCATGGAAGCCAAAGAGCAAGTGCGGTTAATTCGCGATCGCTTGCGAACCGCTCAATCTAGGCAAAAGAGTTATGCCGATCGTCGTAGGCGTGAGTTGTCTTTCAAAGTTGGTGATCATGTTTATCTCAAAGTTACTCCTTTCAAGTCCACGCATCATTTTGGAGTAAAAGGAAAATTGGCACCTCGCTATATTGGTCCCTATCGCATTGTTGCAAAAAGAGGAGCCGTTGCATATCAACTTGACCTTCCATCCACACTCTCATCCTACCATGATATCTTTCATGTCTCTCAGCTGAAGCAATGCCTTCGAGTTCCTACTGAAGAAACTCAATTGAAGATCTTGACCTACAACCCGATCTTTCTTATCAAGAGCACCCGATTCGCATTCTTGATGAAATTGAGCGCACCACTAGAAGGCACACTATCAAATTCTTTAAGGTTCAGTGGAGTAATCATACCCCAGATGAAGCCACTTGGGAGTGCGAAGATCATCTTCGTGATGCCTACCCTTATCTTCTCACCGATCCATCGCAATCTCGGGGACGAGATTCTTTTTAAGGGGGGAAGAGCTGTAACAGCCCTAGGTTCATAACCAGGTATTTAGAAGTGCATTTGTTGTCCTTTACATTTTATATTTACTATATTTGCAATTTGATCATAGGCGATAACAAAATTAACTCTAATCGGTAAAATTGAAACCACTTCTATTTGAACAATAACTTGAACAGAAGTGTACATGTGTAATAATTTATTCAAATACTAGTTTATTTATCACCAACAAATATAAATTTTGTGGAATTTTTACTCTCTGTTTTGGCCTCCTAAAAATTCAAACCAACTTTCAGCCTAACCAATTTCATCTTTTCACCAGAATTAAAATATTTTGAATTTTTGAGTGAAACTTTGAAAAATGGAAACTAGGTGTCCGGGTCTATCTCCACACCAAAGGATAAAATTCGATCACTATTATTTCTTGAACTAACTGAGTGTCATATTGGAAAAGGTGTAAAATTGCTGAAACTTCCTGAAATCTGCCCAAATTCTTGTTCCACCTCTATTCCAGCCCTTACCTCTTAGACCACCACGACTTGGGCCCACTTGTCACTGACCTTGAGTGCCTTTTTAGCCCAAAACCCACCCTTGGGCGTTCTCCCCACCTCAGGACATAAGGTGGACAGAGGAAAACTCCTTCTTCTTCCTCCCCTCTTGTTCTTTCTTTTCCTCATCAAGCTGAGCTCCCAGCTCACTTCTCCTCCCCAAATCCCATCTAAGAGCCCAAACTCCAGCTCTGTATGTTAGACCACAACAATCCCCATCATCCAAGCTTTCCATCCATCCCAACATCTTGCACATGCATGGAGAGTTGAGAGAGATCGAGAAGGAATAAAAGAGTGGTGGTTTCAGCCTGCAGGGCTGCAGCAGCAGCATTTTGTTTTCCTCCATTTGGTGAGCTTCCTTTTCATCCATAGTGCTCTTTTGAATTCCCTCCATGTTGAACATCTATAGCAACGTTCTATAGGTTGTCCACTCCATTGCTGCAGCTAGAAGGTGGCTGCAACTCACCCCGAGTTCATCTCTTTTGATTTCGGTTGAAGCAGCCCTAGGCAACGTCTCTTGCCGTCAGCCCAAGACTTGCTCCATCTCTTGCCATCAGCCCGAGGCCTTAGTCTCGCACGACCCTACGTCCAGGTTGCTACCATGTGAGCGAAGTCCGGTGGAAGTTGGAGAAAAGGGGAGTGAAAATAGAAATCGATTTCTGAGATAGCTATTGAGCTGAAAGAGGTATGCGCTTTAAAAATTCATAACTAATTCATATGAACTCCGAATTCAGTGAACCAAATTTCTGTAGATTAAGAAAAAGGTTATATTCAATGTTGCAAAATAAAAATGACCAACTTTTGTACTGGTTTTCCCAGTAAAAATATAAATAGCTATATGTATCCCTTGTGTGGTCTAGCTCTTAATAAATTCGTAAGAAATTATTGGTAAAAGCTAAAATTGTGAAACCAATTTTTTTGAGCTTATATTTTAGTACTCTTTGCTGTTGTGGTGTTGTTTTTGGCAAAACTACCTCTTAAATCATGTTTAGGAGTTTATTTAGCATTCCTATGTTTTTAAGTTGTAAAACCCATATATAAATAATGACAACATACAGCTGTGAAATATTTTTTCTTAGGACCTGTGAGTGATATACTTTACTCTAAAAATAATCATTATTATGAAAGCTTGGTTTGAGTTGCAAGTTGCTTGTAATGCTCTAAAGGAAACATTAATATTTACAGAACTGCCATTTTCAGCACCTGAGAGCTTGTCATTTTCATATCTCCCAAACCATAAGTGATAATCTGGTGATTCTTTCACCTAAAATCAAGTTAAAATATGATCTACCCACTGTATTTATTTCATAATTTATTGATCATATTGCATGTACATGTTTATTTGGCTCTTATTCGCATATTGCTTCTTTTCGATAGATTCGGAGATTCTGGAGAGTAACGAGCCATATCCCGAGGAGGATAGTGACTACCCTCAGCAGCAAGGCAAGCACCTAATAAGCATACAGAACCTATGATTTCTCTAAAAATGATTTGGTTGCAATCTATACGTATATATATGCATGCATTGCCTAGGTATTAATATTGTCGGTTTATGGTGTATTAGAAGAACCTATTTATGCATTTAGTTCTTATAATATTGCTGTACTTATACCCTATTACCACTGGTTGGGATTACTTGGGATGCCTTATTCATTAATGCTTTGCCATGCTTAGTGCTAATAGAACTATAGGGATGGACAGTGCTATTAATTGTGGTATATAGACAACTTGCATTATTGGGTATAAAACTTGAGCACTTACACTAAATAATGGTTTTCGCGCCCGGAAAAATACATTTTCCAGAACGCTAGTGTATTAATCCCCATCCCCCGGGGTACACCACACAAACATGATATAAAAGACACATCTCTATTATATCGATAATATTTACATTATTACAAAGGCACTTCAGGCCTGACAAACAAAAATAAACAGCAGCGGACTAGCGGGCCTACGGCTCCATCTTCACAGGCGCTCAACTGGGGTATAAGCCAGGACTCCACCAAGGACATCTTCTCCAAAACTTCTCTTACTGAAGGGGGGGGGGGAGATAGAGCAAGAATGAGTACAACCACAGTACTCAGCAAGCCACACCGACAGATGCATGATTAATGCAAGGGGGTACAAGGCGAAATAGTATAGGGGTTAAGCTTTGCAGAAAACAGCATTTAAAAGTCACTTAGTTGCCCAAAGCTATTTTATAACACAATCCTAGAGCTACACAATATTATTAATCAAGGCCGTGGACCCACACGATCCTGCCTTAACCCAAGGCCTACGATGATTCAGACCGAACTGGCAACCCGACCTGGGTCCCAGCTCGTCCCAAGCCAACCCAGGCCAACTATTCCATATTTTAGTTGTTAAGCAAGTTTTAAGAATTAAACCACTAACTTGGGTACATTGTTAGGCTTGCCCATATCCGAGGGTGCGGCTATTCGAATAGATTATACTCTAATCAGAGGTGTACATCTTTACCCACAAGACACATCTTTACTCCACATTCCACGGCCGTGGAACCCATCGTAAAGGATGTGACATAACCCCTTTACCCATCCTAGCCGTGACAAAAGCACCGACCCAACCTCGCCTACGGCCGGAATCCCGAGACAGGTAGGTAAGATTGAGCCCCTAGCAGCAGGACACCGACCATGTGCCATGACATCTCGACTACCGAGCCGCAACCCGTGTAGTCTTCATTTGCCCTAGAGATGTCCATCGAGCCCCGACTTCGTCCATCTCCATCCGTGTACTCTTGCCAAGACTAGACTGAGCACCGAGTTAAGCCTTACCCATTAGACATGTGGTTAGTACGGTAGTGCTTTGCAACAGAGGCCCGAAGACCGGTCCTTATAGTGGCCGAGGTGCTACTAGCAGAACCATGCACCTCGAGCCCAGCCTAAAACCATTTTGGGAGTTTTGAATAGAGGGGGGGAGGTGTGTGTTCAATTCCATCACAAGCCAACCATTCCACAGTGTCCAAATGATATGAGAACTCCCAAAGTCTAAAGTTATTAAACCACTTAGTGTTGCCTAATTAATCAGCGAAGCATCTACCTAAATTCATACTAGTGGAACCGTTAATAGAGTACCCACTAGTTGGGGTTTTGTTTATCCTAGGGTGAACAAGGTAATAATAACAATAGCAATAATAATAAGGTCATAACAAAGGTAAATATGCATGGCTAAATAAAACAGTGATAATGCGAGAATTTAAGTAATGCGGTAATGCAATAATTTAAATCAAAATAATTTTATAAACTGGGATTCAATATGCTCAAGGGTGATGCGACTTGCCTTGCTCAGAGAGAACGGCCTTCCGAACCTTCGGCGACGACCGCGAACCACGCTTCAGAAACCTCCAGAACAACAGAAGCTACGCGAAACACACAAGCAAAGCTACAAGCCTATAAAGAAGCAATAACAATACATAAAAAGAAAGCACATGGTTCTTTAGGTTATAACAAACATTAGGAGACTTGAACGGGTCGATTCGGGGTTCGTATGATCAAGATATGATCATCCGAAGTTTAATGTTGTTATATGGAGATTTACGAATTATTGTAATTAGGTTTTACAACTATAAAACATGTGTAAGCGCTAGCCTGGAAAAGACAGGAAGGCTGCGCTGTTGACATGCAGACCCCACATGTCAACCTAAAGGACCGCGGTAGACCGAGTACACAGAGACGGTCCACGGGTCGACGGAAGCGGACCCCGTGTGTCAACCGAGGCAAGTGGCCGATAAACGGACTCCACTAGACACCACGCGGCCTGCACACGTGGAAACCACGCGGCTACCGAGCGGGCACACTAATAGGTCACCACACGCACACACGATCGACTACCGACACCGGTACACGAGTAGCGGGGTCGACAACCGCACAACGGGCACGGGGTGTCACACCCCAAAGTTCTTTCCCAAGCCTAAATTGAAGTTGTAAATGGTCTCAAGAAAATACTTGTGTAAATCAAGAGAAAACCTTAATAAATTAACGCAAATAATAATCGGAATTGGCATGTGGAATTTTTCTTGAGTTCTACATGTCAAAACTCACTAACAGGATTTTTAGTGGAATTTTCAGAGCCCTAGAAATAATTTTAATCAATTAAAATTGAGCACAAGCAATATGTTAATTCCAGGGAAAATCTTTTCTTCCTTTTTCTTTTTCTTTTTCCCCCTTTTTCTTTTCGGATGGGCCGCCGGCCCATTCCTCTTTTTTTTCTCCCCCTCCTCCCGCTGGGCCGGCCGAAGGCTGAGGCCCAGCTAAGCCGCGCGGGCCGGCCGCCCGCCTCCCCTCTCTCCCTGGGACGCCGACAGGTGGGCCCCACCTGTCGGGGTCGTCCCCTTCCTCCGGCCGCCCGTTCCCACCTCGCCACCACCGCCGAAATCGCCGCCGCGCCCACGTCCCGCCCCCTCCGGGCCACGTCGGCCGCCCCGGTCGTGCGCCGCGCCTCCCGCGCCCACCTCCCCTCTCTCTCCCGCCCGCGCCCGCGCCCGAGATGGCCGGGATTCGATTTTTGAATCCCGCCTCTCTCTCTCCTCTCCCACTCCCCCACGTTGGCCGGCGATTCCCACCTCTCCCGGCCACGTCCACCTCCTCTCTCTCCCTATTTAAGCTTCGCCGTCGCCCCCTCTCTCTTTTTCCCCATTTCGCTGAACCCCCTCGTGCCCCCCATCGCTCCCGCGCCGTGCCCCCACCCGCCGCCGCCTTTCCCGTCGCTCCGGCCGCCGCTAACCGCCGCTAGGCTCGCCGCCGCACCGCGTCGTCGGCGCCGTCGGGTTCGCGTGGCCGAGATCCACCCCGTCCACCCCTCCTTCGTCGAGGTTCGCCGCCGGAGCGCCGTTCCCACCGTGCGACGGTGAGAGCCGCCATGTCCGCCGCCTTCGGCCATGGTTTCCCATCGCCGTGGTTCATCTCCCTTCCTCTAATCTCTCTCTTCTCCTTCCTTAGGGCACCCCGAATCCCGTCCGTTGGTTGCCGTCGTCCTCCCGTGGCTCGTCGTTGCCGTTCGCCGTCGTCTTCCTCCGTGCCGGCCACCCTCGGTGAGGCTTCCTCTCCCCTCTATTCCCCTCCCTCTCCTTCCTAGCCGCCGCTTAGCACCGCCGCCTTCGCGTCGCCTTCGCGCCGCCGCCTCCGCCGCCGGTTGCCGTCGCCGGCAACGCGTGCGCGCGCGCGCGTCGTCGCCGTCGCCGTGGCCGGTCGGCCGGCCTTGAGCCGAGCCGAGCCGGGTCGCCGCCGTCCGTCCGATCAGCCCCGAGGGCGATCAGGGCCGTCGGTCCCGTGGACCGGCGGTGGACCACCCGCGTGGTCCCGGTCCACGGTGAACCGCCCCCCCTTTGAGCCGCTGCCGAGTGGGGCCCGCGTGCCGGCGCCCCTTTTCTCTCTCTCTCGAGCCGCTGACCGGTGGGCCCCGCATGTCGGCGCCCCCCCTGATGACGTCAGCCCTGGGATTTATTACGCAATAAATGATTTAAGGACTTTTTGTTATAGTAATAAACACAGTGAATCTTCTAAAATTCATAACTAATTCATCCGAGCTCCGTTTAAGCCCATTCAAGTCTCAATAAATCAAGAAAAATGTGTAGAATCCATTAAAAATGGTTTTGTTCTCTGTTTCAGTAGTCTTATAGCCTGTTTGCAATGTTTGCCTTGTATGTCGCTAGATCCCGGTTCTTCCGACGCTCCGGTGTATTTCGAGATAGTCGCCGAGGTTTCTCCAGCAGCAGAGCAAGGCAAGTCATGCTTGTCACTTGAACATGTTGATCCTATATTGCAAATGCTCTATTGTTTTTCTTCAAATATTGCATTGTTTTATAATGTTACTATGTGGTGTTTACCTATTGTTACAGCCATTCCATTTTGATACCATGCTCCTTTGTTAGCTTGGGTTATAACATGAATAGATTTTGGACTAGGAATTGCTTAGACATGCTTAGTTCCACTAGCACACAATGGGGGAAAGCTCACTAAAATATAGACTTTAGGTTCAATTGGTAAGGTTGGTTAGTACCACCATTTTGGTGTTGGTTAATTAAAATGAATCACAGGGTGGGCTGTGGGTGCATTGTTTTGCTAGTCGCACCCGTGGCAGTTAAGGACCGGTTCGCGGGATGCCCTGGAAGAACTTATCGTACTTACCACAAGCCAGCGTGGGCAACGGCTGGGCTTGTAGTGTAGCTTTCCTCTAGTCGACGCATCCAGGCAAGGGTGGGCGTGATGGAGCGGGGCGGGCCTCTGTCGCTTCCGGATTCACCTAGGCACGAGAGGGGACTGCCCGTTGCCCGCTGGGGACGGGGGTGAAACCTGAGGTGTGGTGTGCTTAGCTAGAGGGGGTTATGCGAAGGGTCCTGTCACGGCCTCTTTCCGGTATGTCGTGGTGGCATGTCGGCACACGGAAACGTGTCGTGGGGCTGTGTCTTGTGGGTACAGTTGTACACCTCTGATCAGAGTAAAACTATTCGAATAGCCATGCCCGCGGTTATGGGCGGTCAACCAGATTCACCGTGATTAGTCTCACCCTAGTTTAGTCTAATGAAATTGGATAGTATAGGTAGATGGTTGGGCCTGTTGCAACGTGGGATAGCGTTGGACAGCGGATGATCAATATTAATTAATTATTACAACTGTTTAAATCTTCCACCTTCTGTTTATAAATGCTCGCTTTATGCAAATGAACCACTCTAGCTCTCCTTTGATAATTCCTCGCATCATATCCCTATTCCGGTATGACTTGCTGAGTACAGTAGGTAGTACTCAGTCTTGCTCTATTTTTTTTTCCCAACCCCAGAGTACGAGTATGTGTCAGATGGTGGTTTCTCCGAGGAGTAGGCTTCGTCCGTGCCGTCGAGGATGCCTGTGGAGTGGTGTTCCCGCTGCAGTTCTAGTCAAGGCTTAGCTCCTGTTGTCTTTCGTTTTTCCGCTGCATTTATGTAAGACTTTTATGATGTTTGTAAGACGTGGATCTGAATGTCAACATTGTCGTTTGTGTACCCCGGCCGGTCCTGGACGGGGATTTTAATATACATTCTGCTTGGAATTCTATTCGGGAATTTCTGGGCGTGACACGGGGCGACACCGAAAGAACGAGGATGGGGCAGCGAGAAGAGAGACCCTTACCACCATGCAACGAGGCGTGGGAACAACGACGACGAACGGGCGCGGCGGAGACGGCTTGGGGACGACCGAGGCGATCGGCGAGGGAACGACTTCGGCGGCGATCCTTGGACGAAGGTGAGACGCGGCCGGCGCAACGCTTGACGACGCGGAGCCGAGGATGAAGACGACGACGGGGCTGCAGCAACCATGATGAAAGGTGGGCGACGAACAGCACGGCTTGATGGAGGGACGAACACCACGACTACCGGGAACGACGGGAGGACGACAATGGGAACCGGCGAGGAGGCGACGACGAACGCCGGCGGGTTCAGCTGAAGGGGAGGCGAAGCCAAGGACGACGTCGCCGGCTCACCGCTGCGATGCCGGAGGTGGTGGTGGCGCGGCCGACGGCGCACGGGTGGAGGAAGGGCCGACCGGGGAAATTTCGGCAGGCAGATGGAGAGGCCGGCGCGGCACGGCGGTGTTCCGGCGAAATTCGGGCGACGCAGTGGCCTGGCCAGGGAAGAGGACGGCGTTGTTGTGCCAGGAGAGGAGGCGACGACGACAGCCGACGCACCGGCGAGGCGGCATAGGCGGCTGGGGCGGTACAGTGGCGGCAACACCACCGGACGTCGACGAGGACACCGATCCGGCGAGTTTCCGGCGAGGATACGGGGAGGCCGGGGAGGAGGATGGCATCGCAGTGCCAGGGAAGGCGATGGCGACGTCAGCCGCCGCACGGGCGAGGCAGCACAGGCGGCTAGAGGGTGGCCGGCACCGAGAAAAGAGAAGGAGGAGGCGGGGAGAGGTGGTGCGGCCACGGGGGAGCTTGGGAAGGGGCTAAAACGATAGAACAGAGCGAGGGGGTTCCATTTTATAGGATGGGGGAGGGAGCCGGGCACGGGAGAGGTGGGAACGGCGGCGGAAAAGTCGGCCGGCGGCCATGGAAAGCGGCCAGGATTGGCGCGGGCGTTCCGGGTGATTAAAAGCACGAATCAAGGGGGCATTAAGGGGGAAAGAGAGGGGAGGGAAAGGGGATTAATTCCCCCAATCAGTTTTGGAATTCGTCATTTGAATCGAGCGGATTTGAGGGATGAATCGACGCTAGGGTTCGGGAGAGAGAGGAGGCCGGGTGGGAGGAGGACGACGGGTCCGATAGGCGGGACCCGCTGGAGACGCGCGTGTGGCGCGCGTGAGGGTGGGGGGGGCTCGGGAGGCGGCCCAGGCGGGAGGGAGGAAAAGGGAATGGGCCGGGAGGGGGAGGGGAGGCCCAAGAGAAGGAGGGAGAGAAGGAGAGGGAGAGAAAAAGAGGGAGGAAGGGAGGACTTTGGGCTGGGCCGAGGGAGAGATATGGAGGACTTTGCGCCAGACTTGGCCCAAAGGGAGGAGGGGGATTATTTTTAGTTTTTCTTTTTAATAAACTTTGATAGTTGTTGTTGTTGCTTAGTAATTATTTTCGGTGCTCTGGAAATTCAAGTAAAATTTGAGGGCTCCTTTTAGACCAAGGAGAATTTAACAAAAATTCTCCGGGCCACATTCGAATTTTTCTTGAACGCATTTTAACGTTGCCAATTTCTTTTCAAATTTTAATTAATTCTATTATTCCTTTTAGAGAATGATTTTTATTTCGGGATGAATTTATCAGGACGTGACAAAGAAATATGTTGGACTTGGACGGGTGATAGGACGATGAAGGGAGGTTGGTTTTCCTCTGATGCAAGTAGCCCCGTCTGAGTCGTTAAGGACCGAACATTTTGACATCTATTCAAGCACCCTTCGTACTTACCACATGCCTTATTTGGGACCGGCTTGTCCTTTACTAGTTCTACTGTGATCATTTATACCACGTTGGAGAGACATGAGGGCAGGTAGCCCTTTGGAGGGCCTCGGGTGCCTATGTTGGCCGGGGGTGCCTCCCGCGTGGCGCGCCCGCCTTGGTCACATTACGCACGCACGTGACTAAGTCATCGGGAACCCCAGCGTGGTATAGGTGGTTGGGGAGGGGCTAAGAAAGGACATGTAATGAGCTTGAATCACTTGTGTACCGCACTCAACGGGGTGTGTAGCATTTGATCTTTGTTCATTTCGTGTGGGTCCAGTTGTACACCTCTGATCAGAGTATAATCTATTCGAATAGCCGCGTCCTCAGTTATGGACATTGCTTGATGTGTATCTCACTTATGTTAGCATCAAATGTGGATTATTATGGATGGGATTATGTTTGATGGTGGTGTTGGCATGTTGTGCCATGTTGGTATGGACTTTGGTGGTCCATGGTTGATGATGAGAGCGCCATTTGGGTTCATTTGCTTATACATTTCAGAATTATATACTTGCTGTCCAAAAATTAAAATGATGCTAGATTTACTTGTTCTTGCTTATTTTACTCATTAATTGCTCAATAAAATTAGCTTTATGCAAATGTTGAACTTAGAGACCCCCTATAGGCTAGAAAACTTGCATACTTCTCTCTCCCTTATGTATATATAATTTTGGGTAAGACTTGCGAGTACATTCTTGTACTTAACCCGGTGTCTGCAATTTCAGGAGAGGAATCCGGTTTTGAGTTATGCTTCTTGTGTGGTCATTGCTCTGCCGAGGGCGGCGAGGACAATGAGTGATCTCTTGCGGCTTGGCTCTTGCCCGGTTGGTTTGCCCTATTGGAGTTGTGGCACCACCGGTTTTATCTTTTACTTATGAACTCTATTTGAGACTTCCACTGCTATATTTATGTGTTGTATGTTGGGACCTCGGACCCTATTATGTGTCATGTACCTCGCTGCACTTTAACCCTATTATGGTACTTGCTATGTTTATTAATTGCTTACGATGAAAGTGTGAGGCTAGTCGCATTCCTAGGGACTAGCTAAGCATGAGTAACGGGTTTTGATCGCTTGAGATAATTGGGGATAGCACTTTGGATCGAGTCACTAGGGTATGCTTTTGGTCACCACCTTCGAGTGGTTGATGGGCATATGACGTGGTGGACTGCCAAGCTATCTTACGGTTATGTCTTGCGGTCACTACTCGACATTTCGGTTATTATAACAGAAGGTTGTCAACCGTGATTATGGACACATTGAGGACAAGTGGCTATTTATGCGTGTATGGATCCCACTTCTCCAATAGTATGTGGTGGTCGCGTTGGACACTAGATGGTATAATACTCGGGGTGTCCACAATAACCGCGAGCACGGCTATTCGAATAGTTTTAAGAATATTCATACTGCAGTAGATGTATGTTTTACCCGCAATCCATGACGTGCCAAACACATTAGCCTTGTCATGGCAAAGCTTTTCAGTTACTAACATCAGTGATACCTGTTCCATGAACTCTAGTCCCGATGCGCTCTGAATGTACCTTTACACTACAGGAGTTCAGACTTCTGGTGTCAAAATAATGTGACGAAGTTTTATTTCGCCACTGTTTATCGCAACTGTAGTGACCAAAAAAGTTTTCGCCATTGTGATACCGATCATTAATGAGAAAATGTTAAGTCGCCATAAGATATAGCATCAGTGTCAAATCTTTAGTGATAAATTAATATTTTGCCACTGTCGTTGTATTATTAGTGGGTGAACACGGTGTCAGCACAAGAGGCCTTATCAGTGACGAATTTACTGTGGCGAACCATCCTGTTGCCACTGTTTAATTTTTAATTAGTGACCAATTGTTATATTTTCACGGGAGTCCCTAGTTGTAGCAAACTCATTCGCCACTAATATTTTTTTTATTAGTGGGAAAACTTCATATCGTCACGGGATACTATAATTATGATGAATTTGTAAAATATCATCCATATCTAGTGGCATACTATTTTTTTCATAGAAATTCATATTAGCGAAAAAATGTGTTCTCACTATTCAGTAACAATTGTTTGGATATGCCATGTACAATTTATTTAAAAACTATTTTTAAATTTGTATTTCTTCCAAAAATTTTATTCACCGCATATACCAACTATAATCAGTGGCAAAGCAACAAATTTTGGACAGAACTTTCTTACAAAGGAATTAAAAAGCAACATAATAATTTATTCTCTATATATTTTCCATACATGTTTTTTTTTGTAAGCATCACACTCACATGTAGAAAATAGAATAAACATGTTTATTATCTGCTCAAGAACAGAATATATTTGCGCCTACTAAAATTCATATCTCCGTTTTATATAAATCACACAAGTCGTGTATTAAAGTACCATTAAAAACATAATTTATCTCAAAAACACAAAACGATAAGCTAACTTTCATCTGTGTCTTCCTTGTATGCTGATTCATTGCTGTCATCATCTGAAGAACTATACTCACCTCCATCACTGTCAATTTTAGACTCTTCTTCATCACTATCGTCATCTTCTGGATTTATTCGATCTGCCTAAACTTGTTCACCTTCAACTTCTGGGTTGTTTAGTGTCCTGTTGGCATCATCTTCTATTACATTTGAGTTTGATGCATCAGTCATCTCCTCATTTTCTTGGCATGCTTGAGAACCATCATTATTTGATTCACTTAAACCAATTTCTTCTTCAGGTACATCATATAGATCACGAGGTTTAGTTTTTACCATCATACACCATTTAGGATCTATCGTATCTTTGACATAATATACTTGTTCTACTTGAGATGCTAGAACATATGGCTCATCAACCGGCAATTTTCGTGTGGTATTTACCAGGGTAAACTTGTGCCGGTCTTTTTTAATTCCCCGTGCAGTATTCACATCCCACCAATCACATTTGAATAGTACGACATGGTACTTACCATATGATAGCTTTACTATATCTGTGAGCACACCAAAGTAATCTTTGTTTCTAGTCTCTTCATCACCTTTTACACATACCCCACTATTCTGTGTTTGAAGTAACATGTCTCTCTCTTTTATGTTATATTTCCATCCATTAATCATATAACTCGAGTAATGAGTCACTCAAGAATCAGGGCCGCTTGCTAGATCAAATATATCTTCTGTGATAGAAGGATCTCCCTTGGAATATTTTCCAATATCTGAAATACAATGAATAGATTTAGAAATATATAGTTTGAACTTATTTACTTAATAATATGATAGAACACTCACATATTTCTTGAACCACAAAAAAAACTCTTTGTCATGTTTGTTGGTTCCACTGGTCGTGCACTGTCTACTTGCATATTCATCATAAATTCTATAAAGATAGTAGAAAAATATTAAATAGTTGCAGTGACAAATTTTAGTCTTAATAAAGATGTATGTCCATATTTCGAATAAAGTAATAGAAATTTGCGTACCTTTCATACTGTGAAATCTCTTCACAATTCTTGAGTACATATATCCCAGCCTTTTCTAACTCAATTGGTTCCATTTCACAATATTTATTTCCAAGAAGTGGCCTGCCAACTCTAGCAAATATTTGCAGTTGTGCACTATCAGTACCATTTTCATCAGCATCATTACGGTTTGGTCTGTTAATTCTTGTTTCAACACCATGCAAGTACAATGAGCAGAAAGTAACACATTCTTGCATAATATAGGCTTCGGCAATTGATCCTTCTGGGCGGGCTTTATTTTTAACAAATGATTTCAACCTCCTTAGATACCGTTCAATGGGATGCATCCATCGGTACTGCACCGGTCCACCAGCCATAGCTTCCTTAGCTAAATGGACTGGAAGATGCATCATTATATCAAACAGTGAAGGAGGAAATATCTTCTCAAATTTGCACAGAGTTACCGCAATGGAGGAATCTAGCTTTTTAAGGAGCTCCATGTCTAACTTCTTGAAGCAAAGTTCTCTAAAAAAGTTGCACAACTCAATTATTGCCTCAAATACATCTACTGGTAACACGCCATGGATTGACAATGGAAGGTACCTATGTAGAAAAACATGACAATCGTGGCACTTCATCCCAAATATTTTAGAATTTTTTGCATCTACATAATGAGATATCTTTGCAGAATAACCATCTGGGACCTTGATATGTGTAAGAAATTCACAAAATGCTTTTCTCTGATGTGAAGACATGGTGTAGCAAGCAAGGTGGAATATATATTTACCATCACTGGTTGGAGTTGCATGAAGTTTAGGACGTATTCCCCTGAGCTCCATATCAAAGCGAGATTTGGTTGTATCTTTTGTCTTGCCATCTTGATTTAGCAAGGTGCCAACGATACTATCGCAAATGTTCTTCTCAATGTGCATGATATCTAGGTTATGCCTTATAGTCAGCTTGCTCCAATATGGGAGTTGGAAAAAAAAACTCTTTTTCTTCCAAGTACCATACAATGTAATAGAGCGTTTTCTTTTCTTCCCAGATTTCCCAAACTTCACCTAAAATAAACATGTGGCAGCAATAGTAAGGTGATAAAACCAAATTCATATGGTTAGTCATAGTTCTATAAAAAGATTAGTCATAGTGAAGGGGCATGAAAGCTTAATATCCAAACCAATGAGACAAATAAATTATTCTGTATCTAAATTTGCATCAGGGACAAACTATCCTCAAAATCAATTTAATAGTATTATCATGTCACATCTAATAAGTAAATCATCGTGCATAGTTTGATTTTTTAATTTAGAACCATCACACAAAAAGTTTCAATAATAAGATGGAAGCAATAACCTGTTCGAATTTCTCAAACTGAGAAATAATATCATCTTCTGACAATGGTTTTCGAGCGCTTCGCATTTCCTTTTGGCCATCAAAAGAAGCATCATTATTCTTCCAGGCATGTCGCCTCGGCAAGAAGCGGCGATGTCCCGTATAACAATATTTGTGTCCATTAACAAGTCTGTGGTAGCAGGTTTCAGTGTGGCATGAAGGACATGCATATTTACCTTTTGTGCTCATGCCAGACAAGTTTCCAAATGCTGGAAAATCATTAATTGTCCAAAGCAAAGCAGCACGTAAATTAAAAGTCTGCTTTGAGGAAGCATCATTTGCTTCCACACCATCCCACAATTGCAACAACTCATCAATTAATGGCTGCAAGTATACGTCAATGTCATTACCAGGTACTTTTGGGCTAGGAATTACCCGCAATCCATGACGTGCCAAACACATTAGCCTTGTCATGGCAAAGCTTTTTAGTTACTAACATCAGTGGTACCTGTTCCATGAACTCTAGTCCCCATGCGCTCTGAACGTAACGTTATCAGCAACGTGAGGAGTTCTGGCGTTCCCGAGGTCTTTAGAGAGAACTGATTGTATGACACCATGTCATCGCAATCAGGGTTCACAAACAATTTGTGCACAATTCATCTCATATATTTACCTGCGCCACGGTAAATTATCACAATCGCCCTTCTCGGCGTAAATTTGCCTCCTGCGCGAGGATTTAAGAACCACTATACAGAGGTACCACTTTTGCTAGATAACTTAATCAACTAGGTCAATGCCATACGAGAATTGCGGTCGTACTCGTATGTTCTTCACATGTACTTGGCAGTTTTATGTCGGTTGGAACAGTACTAGCCACCCGGAAATCAACCATTTCTACCGTACTGTCCCAATCTAAGTTTATTAAATTTTATGCATAATCTAACTAGACAGGGCTAAGCAAAGCTAGCATATATCTGGTTTGCTATGTTCAGGTTATGCATTCAAAATCATGTATGTCTAATGCATGGAATAATAGAGATATAGAATATAGGATTAATTATGCTCAAAGGGGAGGAATAATAACTTGCCTTGCTCCAACGCAAATAAATTCTGAGATAGGCAACCTGATTATCCAATCCTCGAAATACCACAGGTTGCCTCCAAAATAAAATAGACTCTACTAAAGAAGAGGAAGAGCCAAATTCAATAAAAGCCATAAAATAGCAAGAAAGTGATAAATAGCTCGGAGGCTAGGGTTTAGGGTATAATCTATCTTTTCTATATGGTATAGAGATTACTGGGCTAATATTTTATGTGCAAGTTCTAAAGGGTTGGAGACTAAGGTGGATAGGAGATTAAGCAACAATTGTCGCTTATATTTCTTGTGTGGATTTTGGTTTCTTGGAGAGTAGGAGATATACCGAATAATCTAACTGGTTAAGTAGATATGTGGCTAGTATTGGTCGAGGTTGGGCTTTGGTAGAAGAATGGCTAGGATTTAGTTGTTCTCGAGTCGATGCTGAAATAGGATAGCATATCGGCTTGTATTTCATGTATAGGCTATGGGTAGTTGAAGGGTAAATGGTTGTGATGATATTATAGCTGGTGTGGAGTCTAGATAGCAAGCTGATAAAGGTAGGATAAATATCAGCTAGAATTTAGGTGTTTGCTAGTCGTTGCTAGAGTTGGGTAGCATAACGACTAGGTTTGGTATCTTCTCTAGCCGGTGTCAGAAGACAGTATATCGGCTAGAGGAATAGGGGTGGGTATAGGTTTAGTAGGGCGAAGGTGTTACTCCGACAACTGTGAGTGGTAGCAGAGCGGCTAGGATCACAATGAGTTCGAGAGCGAACTGTGCGATGTGCTGTGGAGGTCGAGGGAATAGTGAAGCTCCGATCGTTATACGCATCAAGGCGTGGGATGCTAGGAGCAGCACTTCGACCTTTGGTTTGGGTTTTGCCGGACTTTACAACCAACGGTTCGACGTTAGCTAATAGACCACAAACGTCCCCATGGAAGGTGTAAAGTTCTAACCGTCGGCTTTTTAGTGGCTAAAGGGTATTTTGGAAATAAAAGAAAATATTTGAAAAGGCAAATATAAATTCAAACAGTATTTGAATAAATTCAAATAAAATATTAAAATAGCAAATTTGGTGTCAAAAGGTAGGGTTTGAATTTAGATGAATTTAGGTCCAAGTTTTACTGGAATCGGATCAACGGTTTAGGAGATATGGGCTTGTAAAGATTGAATTTTGAATTAATTAAATCTAGAAAATGTGAAATAGTACTGTAGGGGCCCACCTGTCAGTAGCTGTCCTTTTTCTTTTTATCTCTCTTCTTCTTCTTCTTCCTCCCGATTCCTTTCTTCTGTTCCTTCTTCCCGTGTAACAGCAGAGAGAGAGAGAGAGAGAGAGAGAGAGGGGGGCGCCAGTGCTCCAATGGTGGAACGGCCTCGACGGCGGCGGCCAAGTGTGTTCCCGCTCGCTGCACATCCGGGGAGGTCGGTGGCAAGTGCAGGTAGAGAGAGAGATGGCCGGAACGGCGACAGCAGAAGCTTAGCCACGACCGGCGTGGATGGTGGTGGTGATGGTTTGTGGCGGTGGCTAAAGGAGAGGGGAAAGCGTAAAAACGGATTCACCTCACCGAGGCAAATCCGATGGCACGAGGGTTTGGGTTGTGGAACTATGGTGAAGGAGATCGGCCGACGGCGACGACGGCCGGACATGGGAGGAGAGAGAGAGAGAGAGAGCTGGAGGAGCTCGGCTTGTGTGAGGGAAAAGAGAGGGCCTCGCCGTTTATAGGCGGCGAAGGGCGGTGGTCAATGGCGGTTCCGGAGGCCGACGGATTGGCCACGGTGACGGTTGCTTGGAGGAGGAGAAAACGGCTGCGGTGTCGTGGAGAAGACGAGCACATTGCCCGTTCTGTTTGTTGATTGGTCGGCGAAGGCGGTTCGGCTCGGCGGCTGACGTCGATGGCGTGAGGTGGCGCTGACGTTGGGCGGTGATTTCTTCGCGTCGATGGCAAAGCGATAACGGCAGCAAGAAGTTGGGGGCGGTGGCGGCAAAGCCGCGGCGACGACCTGTGCGCCCTGTGCGCCCACGGGAGAAGAGAGGCGTCGGCTCAGCTGGCCGGCTGGGCTTGGCTGGGCCGACCCTGGCCAATTGGGCCAAAAGGAAGAAAGGAGAAGACTTTGGTCCAATTTAAATAAAATAGATGATTTTCTAAATTTTGAATAGGATTTGGATTTGGAGATTGAATAGGAAATTGAAAGGAAATTGTATCTGGAGATAATTCCCAAAAGAAATATTTTTGAGTGTACTATTTCAAGAGATAGAATATAGTGGACTAAATATCAAAGCACTCAAATGATAGGGGGAATTAACAATATGATTTCCCCAATATATTTTTGGGAATATAATAGGAAAATAGTTGGAGGCAAGGATAAATAGGATTTGAATCCTAAAACTGATAGTACAGATATTTAGAGAAATCTTTGTGGCTAATAGGGGATTAATTTGGAGGAGGGGAATAAGATAAAAATCTATTTTTCTTAGCACAAGAGTAATTATTCAGAAAATATTATTCTCGTGCCAAGGAGGAAATCAAGCCAATAGGAATTAAATTGGCAGCTGGATCAAAAGGAGGAATTTGGGTCAAGAATCAAGGATAGGTGTAAGGTCAAAGGGATGGGTTAACAATTAATTCCAAGAAAATTGGATTTACTTTGGTTTAGGTTCAAGGGTAGTGTTGGAGGATTTCTTGGACCATAATTCATAAAAGTAAAAAAAATTTTCAAACTAAATTTGAATAAAGGAAATTTTAGTCAAAAGAAGGTTTTAAACCAAATCAAGAAATACCTCAATTTAACCACATGTATTTTAAATGAAAAACACAAAATAACTTAAATTCCAAAGAGGTTTTGTGTGAATTAGTTTTAGGAGGTCCCTCTAATTATATTGTCCTAGGTTTAGGAAGTTATTAAGAACATAAGAAGAGGCACATTTTCAGGATGTTACATATAATCATCACATAAGGAGAACGGTAACTTGAAGACCCCCATCGTATAGGTGGGAATTGCCTGTGCCACAGATTGATAAGCACATCTTTAGCTCCCGCAGACATAAACTTCTCAGACCAGCTATTCGAATTGCCTGTGCCAAAGATTTGATAAGCACATCTTTAGCTCCCCCAGACATAAACTTCTCAGACCAGCTATTCATTCTTTTTGCTAACCGTTCTTTACTCGACTTAAACCGTTCAGCTTTCATTCTACCCTCTAAAGTGGGTAGTCCCAGATACTTGCTCTCAAAACCATGGGTTTGAATATTTAACATCTCCTTAAGATCTGTAAATACCTCATCTGGACAATTTTCATTAACCAATAGAGAGCATTTAGCTTGGCTGAGGAGCTGACCTGTGCAATCTCGGTACAGACGGAGGGCATGCTGCACCACCGAAGCTTGTTGGGCACTCGCTTCAAAAAATAACAGGCTGTCGTCAGCGAAAAGCAAATGCGATATCCCTGGCGCTCTTCGACATACCTTCAACTCACGTAAGTTCTCTGATTCCACTTCATTGTTGAGAGTACATGAAAGTCCCTCCGCAACAAACAAGAAACGGTTGGGGGATAAGGGATCCCCCTGCCTCAGCCCATGGGAGGGAGAGAAAGGTTCCAGCTGATTGCCGCTAAAAGAGATAGAATACCTTACCGAAGTCACACAAGTCATAATCCACTTCACCCAGCGACTGCAAAAGCCAAGCTTGATTAAGGCACTTTCCAAGAAATCCCAGTCCACACAATCGTAGGCCTTAGCTAGATCCAACTTATACGCACAAAATGGAGAATTTCTGACCGGACCCTTTTGGATGGCATGTATGCACTTGAAGGCAATCAAAGCATTATCAGTAATCATTCTACCAGGGATAAAGGCACTTTGAATAGGGGATATTACCTCCGATAACAGCGGTCTTAACCGGTTTACTAAGCATTTATCTTGTTCTTGCTTGTTTCTTTGATTTGCTTGCAGGAATAGGGTTTATCTGCACCGACAAGATCAACAACCCACGGAGAAGTGTATCGATCGCTAAGGCGCAACGCAACGTCTTGTACGGTTGTAGTCGGGTCGTCAATGTTTCTCCCAAATCGTATTTGTCATCAACTCTCCGAAAGATCGGGCCAAACAACTGCCTTAAGTGTCAAGAGGAACTTAGGGTTCATCACAAGAGGTGGTGAAGGGTTGGCAAGACTTGCTACGCGATGGACCATGTATGGGAGAAGGGCAAGCGAAGGCTTGGCGCCGAAGGACCCGACGCGTAGGGGTGAAAACGGATTGGATTTGGACGGATAATAGTCATACCATATCCTATACTATATTTTTTAAGCGGATTCAGAGCCGGTGCGGATAATGTGCGGATGCGGATGCAGAGCAGATTGTTTCAGATGTTGGATATGGTGCGGAGCCGGTGCGGACTCGGCTTGAAAGCAGATACAAATAATCGGATGTGACATGTATATGCAATCGATACAATATTTATTCATCCATATTATTTTCAACAGCAGTAGCAGGTCTAGCTCTTTTCCTAGGTGCCATTCTTAGGTGTCCTGATGAGTCAATTAATTAAATCCAACCAATATGAGCCATTAACCTACTGTGGCTTTGTGAAAACAAAGCTGAAACTTAACAGTACGTAAAACATGTTTTTAGTTAGGGGCTTAGGAGTACTTAGCATATACATTTGGAATTAGGAGGAGGCATATTTTAGATCAATGGATATAGGCTGGATCTGAATGGGTCCGATTTTTACACGATGAAATTGCTCATGACAAATGGGCCAAATTGAGTGGTTATATGGCCTGTGAAATTTGGATTATCCGCCAAAACATTTATCAGATAATCCGCTTAAAATAGCGGATAATCTGTATCCGCTGGATATTACCGATACCATATGCTCATCCGCATCCGCACGTCATTATCCGCATCCGCATCCATATCCATCGGATAGTTAAAAACCCTTACCATATCCTCACTTCGAATGGATTCGGAGCGGATCGGATCGGATAATATCCGATCCGTTTTCACCCCTACAGACGCGGTGGTGAAGGAGCAGGTACTTAGCCGAACACCGATGGACCGATCGAGGCCATAAAAAGTCATAAGTTGCTACGGATCAACGTTATTAGCATCGATAAAAGCAAAGCAAGAAGATGGCGTGAAGGTATTCATATTGGTACAACTTTTCTATTTGCTCTTGAGTTGGTAGGAAAGCCATACTGTTAAGAGGGATGTTAACTTGATGTCTAGGGATGAGTTTGCTGCTCAAAAATCAAGTTTTTCAAAGTGTTTGAATTTTTTGGAGTTGTCTGAAATGAGTTTTTGAAATTTCCGAAAGGAGATTTTTGCTTCTGAAAATTTTCGGAGTTGTCCGAAAGTGATTTTTGGAATTTCTGAAAATGGCCGTAAAGCCAAAATCGGTTTTATAAATTTTCGGACTTGTCCGAAATTCATTTTCAGAATTTCCGAAACTGGCAGTGAAGTTGTCTTCTTGAAATTTTCAGATTTTTTCGAAATATTTTCGGGATTTCCAATTTTTTTGTTTGCTGAGTTTGTGCTGAAATCTGCACTTTTCGGAAATTCTGAATGTACTGTAGCAACTCCAAAATATAATTCTAAATATTTTTTGGAATTTCCGAAAATTACTGGTCAAATGAAATTGCCTTCTGTTGATTTTTGGAATTTCCGAAAGATGGAATCTTCGTCTGTAACGGGCAGATATGAGGCTGTGGCTATAAATAGCCCCCTCCCCCTATAAGTCAAGGTTGCTGGCTCCATTGCTTATCATTTGCCCTTGGCTTGTGTTGATTTGAGATTCACTTTTGAGTCTTGCCTTCTCATTTCTTCCTCTCCACCGATCTTCAATCCCGGATTTCGTGTATGCGTGAGAGTGGTTGATTTGAGTTTGTTTGAGTGTTTGGTGTTGACTTCGTGAAGATTTGATGAGGACACAATTAGCTCGGATATACCATGACTACCTTATGTATTAATCAACCAAAGGTGCATATGTTCTACATTAGATTTACTTGTTATATATTTGAACAAACGTTGCTACACAATGAGTTTTGTGTGTTTTCGTTTGTAGAGGTACTTGCTTGGGCGAAAGAAATGAAACCGAGCATAAGGAATGCATGGATGATTAAAGAAGTTGATTGAGGACCACACCAACACCTTCTCCAAGTCTACTTCTACCTCACTACGTCACTTTTGGTCTATAGAAGAAAAGAGATAAAGTTCTACACCTTTTGGATTCGGATTCGGGCCTCCTAACAGGATCAACTTCAAACAGACCTAACCGCTGATCTAGAAGGTATTTCGGGGCCCATCAGTACTTGTTGGAAAGCTTATGGAGTCTAGTTTCAGATGGTTTTGGTCCCACGTCAAAATTCTTACCGAGCTCCCGGGAATCTGCAAAACAAGCCACGTATCTCATCCAATTCGAATCTGATTTGGGTTTTGGGCCTTGTAATTGTGTCGTGGGCTTAGCCCAAGGGGGTGTGCGCCCTAGGGCAACCCTAGGATGTCCCTAATCATACTTAATCAGTAGCCGTCATTGTTTAGAGTCGGGTTTTGCTTAGATTATTCTGTCAAGAACAGTTTCGCCGCTAGATCGGTTTGTGGAACCCCAAATTTGAGTGTTTAATCATTCATATGCAATTGTGTTGCAATATATCTTATTCTTGCTTGTGTTCTCCGATTCGCATGTAGGGATTAGCCTTCTCGGAGAGGTCAATCGGGTTTCGGCACGGTTGATAACCAGAGAAGACGTGGTGCTGCGATTGCCGGGGCTCAGTAGCGTGTTCATTCAGAAGCCGGATCGAGTTGTGTCTCAACTCCGCCTAAATCGATTGTTTATCAATACCTATCGGAAGATCGGGGTCTAACATCCCTCATCAGTTGGTATCAGAGCGCGGTTGCCCGTTAGGTAATTTATCTTCCCATAACCAGAAAATTGACACACAAAAATATTTATTCTTTACCTAGTCAATTTGAGCCATTGCATTGTTCTATTAGGTTTTGCTTTGTTGAATTCTAGATTGCATCGTCGTGTCGAGTGCTGGTTTAGTTTTAGATTTAATGTTTAGTATTGAGTATTGCATCTGTTCATCACTTAGGTTAGGGTTCATCACCCAAGTCTGTGTGAGTTGTAAGTCAGTTTGGGGTCCAGTTTTGCATCTCGTCGGTTGTTGCCGGGACCTTGAAAAATTGGATCTAATCATCGTCGGGTTTCCGTTTTTATAGTTTGCAAGAGTTTCTGTTGGTTGGTTGCGAAGTTGCATCATGTTGCTTATAGGGTTTGAGCGTCGGCTTTGGGTTTTTCCCTGAAGAAAAAAAAATAAAATCGTAACAAATCTGTTTCTGTTTCTATCTAAGACCGACCCGAGTCCTTTTCCGGGTCCAACCCAAGCTGGTCGAGTCCCACACTGCTTGCATCGTGAGAAATCACGTAATATCTCCCGCGGGAGCTAATTAGCGCATACGCGCCCGCGGCGCGCACTGTCACGCCCAGAAATTCACGAACCAGAATTTCTAAGCTGAATATGCATTAAACCCCTGTCCAGGACCAGCCAGGGTACACAAACTACAATTGTTCACATACAGATCCACGTCTTACAAACATATAAAAGATTACAAATGCAGCGGAAAAGATAAAAGCAAGCTAAGTCTGAAGACTTGACTCCTGCAGTGGGTGACTCCATTCCACAGGCATCCTTGACGGCAGCGACGAAACCAACTTCTTCGAGACATCTTCAACTGAGAAAGACTTCAACTCTGGTGTGGGGGAAAAGAGAGCAAGACTTAGTACTAGCCACTGTACTCAGCAAGTCATACCGGAAGAGGAGGTATGATGCAGGATATATCCAAGGGAGTCTAAAGGTTCATTTGCATAAAGCTAGCATTTAAAAGCAGTAGTTGAAAACAGTAAAACAGTGGTAGTAATTAATCCATATTAACCAATCACTGCTCAACGCTACACCACGTTGAGACAGGCCCAAACCACCACCTGAACTAACTAGTTCCATTAGCTAACTAGGGTGAGACTAATCACGGTAAATCTGGTCGACCGCCCATAACCGCGGGCATGGCTATTCGAATAATTTTACTCTGATCAGAGGTGTACAACTGTACCCACAAGACACAGCCCCACGACACGTTTCCGTGTGCCGACAGGCCACCACGACATACCGGAAAGAGGCCGTGACAGGACCCTTCGCATAACCCCCTCTAATCGATCGAACCACACCTCAGGGTTCACCCCCGTCCCCAGCAGGCAACGGGCAGCCCCCCTCTCGTGCCGCGGTGAATCCGGAAGCCGATCAACCGGACACCCTGCCCGACCCAACTCCATCACGCCCACCCTCGCCTGGGTACGTCGGCTAGAGGAAAGCTACACTACAAGCCCAGCCTTTGCCCACGCTGGCTTGTGGTAAGTACGATAAGTTCTTCCAGGGCATCCCGCGAACCAGTCCTTGATTGCCATGGGCACGACTAGCAAAACCATGCACCCACAGCCCACCATGTAGTGTATTTTAATTAACCAACACCATTGCGGTGGCACTAATCCAAAGCTATGCCAATAATCAAAGTCTATGCTTTAATGTGATCCCCCTTTGTGTACTAGTTGAACTAAGCATGGCTAAGCATTCTAAACCAACATCTAGTCATTTTAATACCCAAGTTATCAATGGCATAAGGTAAACAATATATGGCTGAGTAGTAGGACCCATCCCACATGATATTGTAAAAGAATGCAACATTTAATAGAAATGAGGGACATTTGTAAATTGGGTACAATATGATCAATTGTAATGCATGATTTGCCTTGCTCTCGCACTGTTGGAACCACAGCAACGTCTTCGAGAAACCGCGGAGCGACGAAACGGCTGAAATCTACGCGACAAACAAAGCACACAAGCAAAACATGCTATAAGTATACTGAAACAGGAAACAAAACCATTTTTAATGGATTCTAGGGATTTTTATGAATTTACTAAGACTTGAATGGACTTAAACGGAGCTCGGATGAATTAGATATGATTTTTAGAAGATTCTCTGTTTATTACTATAAAAGAAAAGCCTTAATTAGTTTTATTGCGCAATAAATCCCTAGGGCTGGCATCAGCGAAGGAGGGGGGGCGGCGCCGACATGCGAACCCCATGGGTCAGTGACTCAAGGGGGAAGGGAGAGGTGCCGGCCGGTAGGCCCCACCGGCAACGTCACAAGGGGAGGGGTGAGGCGTCGACCGGCTCGGCTCGGCTCCAAAGCCGGCCGGCCGGCCAAACATGGCGAGCGGCGGCGGCATGCGGTCGCCGGCGACGGCAACCGGCGGTGCGGTAGGCGGCAGCGGGCGGCGCGAAAAGCGGCGGCGGCGGGCGAAGGCGACGGCGCATGGCCGAAGCGGCGGCTGGGCCCGGCTCGGCGCTAGGAGGTAGAGGAAGCGGAAAAGAGGGGAGGAGTGCCTCACCGTGAGTTGGCCGGCGTGGGGGAAAACGACAGCGAACGACGACGGTGAGAGACAGGAGGACGACGGCGACAGGCGGACGGGCTCCGGGAGGACCTAACGAATAGAACGTGGAAGATTAGAGAGAGGAAGAAGGTCCACGGCGAGCGAAGCCCATGGCCGAAGGCAGCGGCAATGGAGAAACTCACCGGCGAAGAGGGGCGGGCTCCGACGGCGGGTTTGGCCGGGCGGACGGCGGACGCGGCGGCTCGCGGTATGGCGAATGCGGCGGCGTTGACGTTGAGGATCGGCGCGGCAGCTAGCGACGGCTAGCGGCAGCCTGAGCGCGGCCGGAGGGCGGGGGTGATGGGTGAAGTGGCGCGGGAGCTAAGGAGGGCACGGGGGAGCTCGGCGAAAGCGAAAAACGAGATAGGGGGACACGGGGAGCGTTTTATAGGCGGAGGGGGAGGCGGACGTGGCCGGGGAGGCTCCTGATTTCGCCGGCGACGTGGGAGATAGAGAGGGAGAGTGGGGGGAAAATTCAAATCGAATCCCGCCCATTTGTGGTGGTGCGCGCGTGCGGGAGAGGAGGGTGAAACGGGCGGCGACGCGGCGACGTGGGCACGGGAAAGGCGGGCAGCGTGGGGGGCGCGGAGAAACGGGGAAAGCGGCGGCGTGGGCGGCGGTTTCGGCGGCGGTTGCTGCCGGCTGGAGGAGGAAGACGGGGCCGACAGGTGGGCCCCACCTGTTGGTGACCCGGAGAGAGGATGGAGGGAGACGTGGGCCAGCCTAGCAAGGAGGACGGCGGCGCGGGGGGAGGTGGACCGACGGCCCAAAGGAGGAAAAGAGGAAAAGGAAAATAGGGGAAAAGGAAAAAAAGATTTTCCTGGGATTTAAATAATGCACATGCTCATTTTTAATTAGTTAAAATTATTTCCAAGGCTCTAAAAATTCCACTAAAAATCCTGTTAGCAAATTTTGACATGTAGAACCCAAGAAAAATTCCACATGTCGATTCCGATTATTATTTGCATTTTTTTGATTTAGGGTTTCTCTCTTGCCTTTAAACAAATAATTTCTTGCGACAATTTATTAATTGAATTTTGGCTAGGGAGAAGAACTTCAGGGCGTGACACGCACTCCGGCCCACGGCCCACGCGCGCAGCCCCCACCACGTCGTATTCCCTTCTTGTTTTTTGTTTTTTTTCTTTTTTCTCCTTTTCTGATTTTTTTCGCGCCAACTAGCAAGTCTTAAATCATGACTTGAAAACTTTCAAATCTGGATTTGAAATTTTTCGATCTCGAGTTGAAAATTTTCAAATCTCAAGTTGAAAGTTTTCAAAATTTTCAAATTTGAACTTGAAAGTTTTCGAATCTCGAGTTGAAAGTTTTCAAATCTCGAGTTGAAAGTTTTCAATCCTGAGTTGAAAGTTTTCAAATCCAAGTTGAATGTTTTTAAAACTCGACTTTAAAGTTTTCAAACCCTAGTTGAATGTTTTTAAAACTTGTGATGAGAAGTTGAGAGTTTTCAAATTTTGACTTAAAAAATTCAAATTTCGAGTTAAAAAGTTTTTAAAATTTGACTTTCAGTGTAGATCTGTTTTCAATCTTTTACTGAAAAAAATTAGGACACAAAAAATTACCAAGAAATCAAAACTAGTTATGCGCTAATCACGGCGTTAATCGTGTTTTATTCTGCGCTAATGACACGTGGCCTCCCTGGGGTGAAAAAATCGAAAAAAGCAAAAGGAAGTGATGGGCTGGGAGGGTTGGGCTGCGTGCGCGTTGCCGGCGCACACGCGCCAACTATGAATCCACAATATCTCCACATCAGAAGCCCTGCCGAGACACCTTAGTGAAAAAAAAAGAAAATTCCTAAAGCAGATTCGAGATATTTTTGTAAAAACTGAACCTACATGATATGAGCATTCCATTATTGAGGTGATCAAATTTTAGTTTTGCACTTTGCGTTTGAGTCCTTGTAATACTCATATTTACATTTGAGTCCCTATTCGAGGTCAGTGGTCAGTTTTTTGTTGAAAAAAAAGTAAAAAAGAATAAAGAAAGAAAGAAAAGGCAGAAAGGTGCAAAGAAAAAAAAAGAAAGAAAAAGCCACACGTAAAAAAAAGAAAAAAAAGGCAGAAAGGTGCTTAAAAAAAAGCCGCACCAAGAAAGAAAAAAATCATTCATCCTTTGAGTATGTTTTCAGAGTGCAGAGTTGTGCATTGATTTATATCTAGTCCTTAGTGTTGTCGAGTGCTTACTTGAGCTAGAGTTGAGTCTAGGCTAGGCCAGCACATTGACTAGTACTTTGAACTATTATTCAACTTTGCATTTTCTGATTAGCGCAATTGCGTTCCTTTGCTACTATATATTGTGCCTCCCAAGCTCCACATATATACTTCTGGTCAGCACCACTTTGATCCTTGCAATCGCCACATCACGTCCTTCAAGGTGTCACGAGCCAGCCACCGGTTGTATCGTCCTTAGCATTGCTGATAAGACACTTGTAAGAGCTTGGTAAGGTACTCCATTTGGCTGAGTTGTTAAGAGGCATCACTACACCGCGTAGCAGATTATTAGGGATAACCTTAACTGTTTGCTGCTGTTTTTGTGTTTGCAATGACAGGTATGAGTGGCGCTCAAAATCAGCGATACCAACAAGGTAACAATAATCGCGTGCCCGATGATCCTTATGCTAAGGTTAAGTTTAAAATACCATCGTTTTGGGGTTATTATGATGCTGAGAAATACTTTTCTAGATTTGAGAAGAAATTATTTGCTAGATTTGAATTGCCATGCCCTTCTGATGTGATTTTTCATGTTATTGGCAATTATGATAGTAAAGGAGAATATAATGTGCATCGAGTATATATTTGTTCGAATTTGACTATACATCCTTTTCCTGATGAAACGTATTGTCTCTATCTAGTTCCTCTAGTTGTTTAAATGAGTTACAGGTTGGTTTGCAAGAAGGGGAGTGTTGTGGTTTTTTGACTACAAAGGTTTCAGGATCCAACCATATGGCCATCAAGAAATGTTCCTCACCGGATCTTATGATAGATAAAGAGAAGTTCAATATGCTCCATGACAAGCTGAAACCGAGGACGGTTTCCAATCAAGAAGGGGAGGATGATGAGGACACAACTAGCTCGGATATAACCATGACTACCTTATGTATTAATCAACCAAAGGTGCATATGTTCTACATTAGATTTACTTATATTTGAACAAACGTTGCTACACAATGAGTTTTCTGTGTGTTCGTTTGTAGAGGTACTTGCTTAGGCGAAAGAAATGACACCAAGCGTAAGGAATGCATGGATGATTAAAGAAGTTGATTGGGGACCACACCAAGACCTTCTCCAAGTCTACTTCTACCTCACCACGACACTTTTGGTCCATAGAAGAAAAGAGATAAAGTTCTACATGTTTTGGATTCGGATTTGGGCCTCCTGACAGCATCAAATTCAAACAGACCTAGCCGCTGATCTAGAAGGAATTTCGGGGCCCATGAGTACTCGCTGGAAAGCTTATGGAGTCTACTTTCAGATGGTTTTGGTCCCACGTCAAAATTCTTACTGAACTGCCGGGAATCTGTAAAACAAGCCACGTATCTCATCCAGTTCGAATCTGATTTTGGTTTTGGGCCTTGTAGTTGTGTCGTGGGCTTAGCCCAAGGGGATGTGTGTCATGCCCAGAAATTTAGCCCTAAATTTCCAGACTATTTTGTGTATTAAATCCCTGTCCAGGACCAGTCAGGGTACACAAAACGACAAGTAATATACAGTTCCAAATGTAAATAAAGCGTAAATACTTACAGAAGAGGCGCTTAGTCCTCACACCGAAAAGAAAGCAGCAGCAGCGGAAATGGCGATCCTATCGGGGCTTCAGCTCCACTCCACAGGCAAAACTCAACTGGGGTCTGAGCCTTGGTCCTCTAACTCAACTAGGGTCTGAGCCTTGGTCCTCTAACTTCGTTTCAGCTTAGAAGCACTACACTTTTGAAAAGGGGAAAAATAGCAGGGCTGAGTACAACCAACGTACTCAGCAAGCCACACCAATGATGCAGACGTGCAAGGGGATACAAGGATGGCTTGTGGCTATTTGCATAAAGGCAGTTGTAAAACATTTTATTGAGCAAAACGGTAAAACAGTCGAGTAATTAAAGTAACATTAAATCTCCACTGATCAACGCTACAACACGTTGAACACGCCCAACCAGCCCAACTGAACTAACCAGCGCATTGAGTCGATTTATTAAGTGTGAGACTAATCATGGTGAATCTGGTCGATTGCCCATAACCGCGGTCACGGCTATTCGAATAGTTTTACTCTGGCCAGAGATGCACAACTATACCCACAAGACACAATCCACCGGCATGTAACCGCGTCATCATGCGCCCATGATGAACACGTCACCATGTCGAGTGATTGTGACAAGACCCTTCATATAACCCCCTCTGACCAATCGCACCACACCTCAGGTTTCGCCCCCGCCCCCTGCAGGCAATGGGCAGCGCCCCCCTCGTGCCACGGTGAATCCGGAAGCCGATCAACCGAACACCCCGGTGGACCCAACTCCATCACGCCCACCCTAGCCTGGGAACTTCAGCCAGAGGAAAGCTATACTTCAAGTCAGGCAGTTACCCATTCCCGCTTGTGGCAAGCGCTGTATGTCTTCCAGTGCATCCCGCGAACTGGTCCTTAGTTGCCATGGGTGCGACCAGCAAAACCATGCACCTACAGCCCACCATTCAGTCGCATTTTAGTTGGATAATTACGACCAATGCAACATGGTCGGGTGTCTCGAGCACGCAACTCGTTTTGATACTAAAAAGGTCTAATACTGCAATTATACCATCAACTTAGCTAGTGGTAATTAAGCATGGCTAAGCATATAGTTCTAGCTAGGTCACATAAGTAACATGAGCTAGTCGATTTATTACCCAAGGTTGACAAAGGGCATATATCAAGTAAACATGGCACAAGCGAGCAGATAGGGAAACCCAGATCCCATGTAATTAGCAAAACAATGTATGTTTATTTGCAAACGATAAAACATTTATAAATTGGGATCAACATGCTCAAGGGGAATGTGTGACTTGCCTTGCTTCTTCAAACGATCTTCCGAACTCTGATCCCTGTGACCGCGGACTTCCGAAACAACGGATTCTACACATTGGCACACAAAATGAGGAAAAACTCTAATAAACACCAAGTAAACAGTACATAAAAAGTAAACAAACATGTAGATCTCAATTTTAGATGAATTTTGCAAGTTGAATGGCCCAATTCGGAGTTCGTATGAATTAGATATGATCCATTTTGAATGAATTTCTATAATTAATACCAATTTATTGTGCCATAATTATTTATTTTTACAAAGGAAAATCAAGGATTAATGCGTCAGCAGTGTGTCAGGGTTACGGGTAAGGTATACCCTCTACCCTTCGATATACGTCACGTATCGATATGGTATGCTCGCGCGTATACGGACGTTTTCGGCATACGTTAAGGAAATTCATCATGGAGTTCACAGATGGAAGGAGTCCTACTCGGCCAGAACTGGGTCGTCATTGTGTCGTGTCTGGTTCGGCGTCTCCAAGTCCTACTTGGAGACAGTTGACCTGCGATATAAAAGGGACCCCCCGGGAGGACCTAAGGCATCGAATCTCAGAGCCAACACATCCACCACAGCCTACGAAGCCGGAGCTTATCGGAGCCAGGTCGCCGGGAGATCTAGTCAGATCAACTCGACTACGATCTTGTCGGTATCGTCGAGTTCCACTATTCCCTTTGTAATCTGTGGTTTCCATCATATAATCCCATATCAACTGGATTAGGGCTATTACCTACCAAGGGGCTTGAACTAGTATAATCCCTGCTTCCTGTTTACTTGATATCGTACTACGTAGATCCTCGTACCAGCGTACCCCAATACCCTCTATATCCGGTCTACGGGTATCCCCCGTCGACAGTGGCGCGCCAGGTAGGGGGTCTTGGTGCTCAAGGTTCTACTACTATGACATCCAGCTTCGTCGACAACAGCGTCAACACCAACCTCAACCAAGGAGTTCCTACTTCAACAACACTGGTGTGGACTCAAGTCGGCAAAATCGTCTTTCCGGTTTACACCACAGTGCCGATCTCAGCTGGTCCACCAATGGCCGGAAACGAGAACGCGGTGGCTACAACCCGGGGTGACTCCATGTCGAAGGATCCTCCCGCCGAAGCGGAGATCGGAACGTCGACGACATCCGAGCCCGAGAAGGATCCTAGTGCGGCCAAGCCTTGTCTTTCCGACAGGAATCGCGAGCCGACGAGGATTACTTCCGAGGTGACAAGGTCCTGGTGTCCTATCCACAAAATCAGGAAACACACCCTGCAAGCCTGCTGGGTCTTTCTCAACGTCCATGCTGAAATTCGTGCCTGCAAAGAGCGTGGAATTCAGCATACCTCTCCAACTCGTGATGTCTATTGTCCTATTCACAAGACAAAGAATCACGACCTCTCGAGCTGCAAGGTCTTTCTCAGCGCCATGAAGACGCTACCTCCTAAGGTCAAGCAGTCACGAATCCCCATCAGGGATGAAGACAAGGAACAAGGAGCAACGCCGATTTCAGATCAATTTGTTGGGGTAATCGACATCGATCCCCACGAACCATCAGTCTTGCACCTGCTCGAAGACTATGGATCATCGACAACGAGTACGCCGCGTGAGGTATTGGCTATCGACGATGTCGGCACGTCAGCACGCACCAATGCGGAAGCGGAGAATCAAGTGACTACTCCGGCCCAGCACATCAGAGCTGTCAACGCAATACTGAGGGAAACCCCCTACGATCCCGTTCTAAACGATGATCTCGCACGTTGGACAGAATGTCACGTCCCAAAACGACCCTAAAATATATCCTTTAAATTATGCCTAGAATAATTAAAATCCGTGTGAAAGCCTCCAAAAACTAAAATGTGCAAAGTAAAAGTCAAACAAGGCTTAGAGGATTTTTGCATATTTCCTAAAAGCCTAAAATGTGTAAATAAATTTTAGTGGAATTTTCAGAGCACAAATAATAATTAAGAAGAAATAAACAAAGTTGAAAAAGTTTTATAAAAAGAAAAACCCTAAAAAGTCCCCCTTCCCTCCCTTGGGCCGGCTCGGCCCATCTCCCTCTTCCCCCCCTCTCTCTCTCCTCTCCCCCGCGGCCCATTCGGCCTCCCTCCCCGCGCGCGCGCCGCTGACGGGCGGGCCCGCCCGCCACCCTCGCTGACGGGTGGGGCCCACCCGTCATCCCCTTCCTCCCGCCGCTCCCGCCGCCTCCCCCGCGCCCTAGCGCCGCCGCCGCCACGAATCCTGCCACCTCCCGCCGTCCCCGCGTGCAATAAAGTGGGGGGAAATACTCCCCGTGATCCCCTCTCCCTTTCCCCCCATTTTTCCCTCTCCCTCTCGCGTTCAAACGGGCGGATTTGCCCCCGCAAATCTCGCCGGCGCCATTGATGGCAGCCGGATCTCCTGCGCCTATTCCTTCCCCGCCAGCCGCCATCACCCCCTTCCAACCCAACTTAAACCCTCCCCGCACCTCCTTCGCCCGTTTCCACCCTTTGCCGCGCCTTCTCCTCGCCGGAATCGAGCTCGCGCCATCGCTCTCTCTCTCTCCGCCGTTGCCGCCGAGCTCCGGTCCGCTGCCGTCGTCGCCCCGGACCGTCTCCCGCCCCGGCGTCGCCTCCTCCGGCTTCGCCGCATCGCCGCCGTCCCCGTCTACCCCCTCGCCGAGTCCGCCGACCGCCGGAACGTCGTCGACCCCGTCGACCCGAGCCGCGCCGCCGCCTTCCTCCGCTCCGGCCGCCTTTTTCGTCGTCGCCGTCGACCTAGGGTGAGCCGTGGACCGCCGCCTCTTTTCCCCCTTCCCTTCCCCTCTCTCGGCCGTCGCTCCGCCGTGCCTATGGCCGCCGCCGGCGACCATAGGGGCGCGGGCGCCGCCTCCCGCCGGCCGCGCCGAGTGGCTGCCTTCGGGCGCGCCGGGTGGCTGCCGCGTGGGGCCCGGCCGTCAGCCGCCCGCGCCCTCGGGTGCGGCTGACACGTGGGGCCCACGGCGCCGGCCGGTGTGAGCCCGGGTGCACCCGGTCCACCGTGGACCGTGAGGCTGCCGCGTGGGCCCCACTCCCGTGGACCCGGTCCGCGCGCCCCTCCCCTCGGCTGACGCAATAAATGCCTTTTAAATTAAAATTTAAATGAAGAAATTCGCAAATATTCATTTAAAGAGCATATAAACTTCAAATGGTCATAACTTGGCCATTTGAACTCGGAATTGGACCGTTCAAGTCTCTAATTTTTCCTTAAGAAGTCAAGAACCCATTTTTGTGCTTTGTTCCTGCTTGTTATATGGAGTTTATTGGAGTAAAAGCCCATTAATTTTCCGTTGGTCGTGTAGACGCTGCAGCTTCGGAAGATCCGCTCTACGTGGAGGTTGAAGCCGACGTTTGGGAAAGCGAGCAAGGCAAGTCATATCATCCTAGAATATATTGAATCCCAGTTTATAAAGTTATTTTGATTTAAATTATTGCATTATCGCTTTATTTAAATTCCCGCGTTGTCACTGTTTTATCTAGCCATGCCTATTTACCTTTGTTATGACCTTATTATTGTTATTGTTATTATTACCTTGTTCAACCTAGGATAAACAAAACCCCAACTAGTGGACATTCTATTCATGGTTCCACTAGTATGAATTTAGGTAGATGCTTCGCTGATTAATAGGACAACATTAGGTGGTTTTATAACTCTAGACTTTGGGAATATTCATATCACTTGGACACCATGGAATGGTTGGATTATTGTGGAATTGGATTCACACCTCCCCCTCTATTCAAAACCCTCAAAATGGTTTTAGGCTGGGCTCGGGGTGCATGGTTTTGATGGTAGCACCTCGGCCATATAAGGACCGGTCTTCGGGCCTCTGTTGCAAAGCACTACCGTACTTCCACATGTCTAATGGGTAAGGCTTAGTTTGTGGCTCAGTCTGGTTATAAACAAAAGTACACGGATGGAGATGGATGAAGTCGGGGCCGGGCCGCAGCTCGTGTAGGACATCTCTAGGGCAAATGAAGGCTACACGAGCTGCGGCCCGGTAGTCGAGATGTCATGGCACAGGGTCGGTGTCCTGCTGCTAGGGGCTCTGTCCTGCCTACCTGTCCCGGGGGTTCCGGCCGTAGGTGGGGTTGGGTCGGTACTCTTGTCTATGGCTAGGATGGGTTGGAAACTATGTCACGTCTTCCGTCCGTATGCCGTGGTGGTATGTGGCATGTGGTCCCACGTGAGGAAGATGTGTCTTGTGGGTAAAGATGTACACCTCTGATCAGAGTATAATCTATTCGAATAGCCGCGCCCTCGGTTATGGGCAAGCCGAGCAATGTACCCAAGTTAGTGTTTTAATTCTTAAAACTTGCTTAACAACTAAAATGTGGAATGGTTGGCCTGGGTTGGCTTGGGACGAGCTGGGACCCAGGGTTGAGTCGCCAGTTCGGTCTGAATCATCGTAGGCCTTGGGTTAAGGCAGGTTCGTGTGGGTTTACGGCCTTGTTTAATAATATTAAATAGTTCTAGGATCGTGTTTTAAATTTAGCTTTGAGCAACTAAGTGTCTTTAAATACTGTTTACTGCAAAACCCTAACCCCCTATATTATAACTCCATTGTACTCCTTTGCATTTATTCTGCACTTATGGGTGTGTCTTGTTGAGTACGGTGGTTGTACTCAGTCCTGCTCAATTTTTCCCAAACCCAAAAGAGGAGCCCCTGGATGATGAAGGCTTTGGTGTTTAGCTCGTGCCTGCCGTCAAGCGCCTGTGGTCGTCGCCCTAGTCTTCCGCTGTTTCCCGTTTGTCTTTGTGTGTGCTGGGCCTTCGCCGCCCATGTAATAAATTAACTATTTACGCTTCCGCTTGATAAACTCTGAAATGTATCAACTTTTGGTGTACCTTGCCTCCTAGGACAAGGAATAATACACGCACGTAAGGAACGCCCGTTGGGTTATTTCCGGTCGTGACACAGAACGACTACGGGAATCAGTGACCAACCTCAGCAACGCGTTCGAAGAGGCCGCTACCGCAGCGCACCTAGAACAGCCACCCATTGGCGATGCTAATGGTGAAAACCCTGAACAGCGGGAATCGCCTCATCGAGCCACCCCTCCACCTCGCGGCACCGGCGATCTCCGTGATCACCTAATTGGCCGCCGAGAGGCACGACGCACACAAGACAACAAGAATCGTTCCCGACGTCATGTCTCTTCACGACGTCACGATAACGAAGAACGAGGAGGCCGTTCGAGTGAAGACCGAGACCGTGATAACCGCCACAACTGCCACGATCACGACGATAGCGAACGGCGGGTGCTGGGCGATACTGGTCGTGGACGCCGCCATAATGACGACGATGATGGAGATTGGCGCCGAGACAACAATGGGAGACGACGATAGGATTCTCGAGAACCCGGCCGACGTCCTCGTAATCGTACGCCGGAACCAAGCGACCCATCGTCATCATCGTCATCCTTGTCATCTTCATCATCAGATAGACATCCACAAAGGACGTATGATCGCCGACAACCCACTGCCCCCAGCACTGGGTGTAGAGCTTTCGGTCGTTCACTTCGGGATGTCCGATAGCCTGAAAGATTCCGACCTGGAGCAATAGAGAAATACGATGGGAGCACCGACCCAAAAGAGTTCCTTCAGGTTTACTCCACGGTACTCTACGCTACCGGAGCGGACAACAACGCGTTGGCGAATTACTTGCCAACCGCATTGAAAGGCTCTGCACGTTCATGGTTGATGCATCTCCCCCCTACTCAATCTCTTCATGGGCAGACTTGTGGCAACAGTTCGTAGCCAACTTCCAAGGAACTTACAAGCGCCACGCGATCGAAGATGACCTACATGCGTTGACACAGAACCCGGGTGAATCCTTGAGGGATTATGTTCGGCGCTTTAACGAGTGCAGAAACACAATCCCCGAGATCACCGACGCTTCTGTAATTCGCGCTTTCAAATCCGGTGTCAGAGATCGCTATACTACTCAGGAGTTGGCAATGAGGCGTGTCACGACTACTCGGATATTATTCGAAATTCTCGATCGATGCGCTCATGCGGATGACGCACTGAGACGCAAGAACGACAAACCAAAGACCGGAGGAGAGAAGAAACAAACCAAGGACGCACCTGAGTCAAGCAAGAAGAAAAATCGCATGAGTGGGAAAAGGAAAGCTCAATCGGAAGTTCTCGCAACAGAATACGCAGACCCTCCCAAGCGCCCAGACCCACAAGGCAGTGACACGAAGAAAGCATGGTGCCCTATACACAAGTCGGACAGACACTCTCTAGAAGATTGCCTCGTCTTCAAAACTCACTCGCAAAACACATGGCATCGGAAAAAGGCAAGCGAGTACGCGTGGTTGAGAAGGACGCTAAGGCGCCTACTCAGGAATCGGACTCAGCATACCAAGATTCCGATCTCCATGTCTCACACATCTTCGGAGGTTCCACGGCATACTCCTCAAAGCGAGAATACAAGAAAGTGGAACGTGAAGTCTGTTCGACGCGGCAGGGGGCTGCGCCCAAGATGAAGTGGTCCGAGCAGAAGATAGAATTCTCAGAAGAGGACCACCCCAAGACTGCTGTCATCCCAGGGCGATATCCGATCGTGGTCAAACCCACTATTCGTAATATCAAGGTCGCACGAGTCCTGATCGACGGCGGTAGCTCAATCAACCTTCTCTTCGCCAGCACCTTGGACACGATGGGGATCCCACGAAGCGAGTTGACACCCACCGATCAACCCTTCCATGGAATCATTCCTCAGTCATCGTCCAAACCATTGGGCAAAATTACGTTGCCTGTGACTTTCGGCCAAGCAAACAACTTCCGAACGGAACAGATCACCTTTGATGTCGCTGAATTCGATACAGCATACAATGCCATCATTGGGAGAACTGCACACGCGAAGTTCATGGCCGCATCTCACTACGCGTATCAAGTACTCAAGATGCCGGGACCGAAGGGAACAATCACTATTCAAGGGAATGCTAAGCTAGCAGTGCAATGCGACAAGCGGAGCCTCGACATGGTCGAGCACACGCCCAGCCCACCTGCTACAGCAGAGCCACCCAAGAAAGTGAGCAAGACAAACAAGACGCCGAAACCAGACGGCGCAATCAAGATCGTTCCACTCTCCAGTGCCAACCCCGACAAGACCGTTAAGATCGGCGCATAACTAGGAGAGAAATAGGAACTCGTGCACATCACCTTCCTCCGCGACAATGCTGACGTGTTCGCTTGGCAGCCGTCCGACATGCCGGGGGTACCCAGGGAGGTGATTGAGCACAAACTCATGGTGCGACCCAATGCCAAGCCAGTAAAGCAAAAACTGCAGATATTTGCACCATATCGAAAACAAGCCATACGAGAAGAGCTCGACAAGCTTCTCAAAGCTGGTTACATCAGAGAGGTACTTCATCCAGAGTGGCTAGCCAACCCAGTCATGGTGTGGAAGGCCAACGGGAAATGGAGAATGTGTGTCGACTTCACTGACCTCAGCAAGGCGTGTCCCAAGGATCACTTCCCTCTTCCTCGAATAGACCAACTGGTGGACTCAACAGCCGGTTGTGAGTTGTTGAGCTTCCTCGACGCTTACTCCGGCTACCACCAAATCAGCATGGCAAAAGAGGACGAGGAGAAGACAGCATTTATCACGCCGTTCGGGGTATTATGCTACGTTAAGATACCATTCGGACTAATAACCGCAGGAAACACTTTCCAGCGCACGGTGCAGGGCGCACTTAGCAACCAACTCGGAAACAATGTCGAGGCCTACGTCGACGACATTGTTGTCAAGACCAAGACAAGCGACTCATTGATTGACGATCTGCGGGAAACGTTCGATAACCTCTGACGATATCGCCTCATGCTAAATCCAGAGAAGTGCACGTTCGGAGTACCATCGGGCAAGCTACTCGACTTCCTCGTCTCTGGCAGAGGAATAGAAGCAACTCCCGAGAAGTTAAAGGCAATTGAGAACATGAAGTCGCCTACAAGACTCAAGGAAGTACAGAAGCTAACCGGATGCATGGTGGCACTAAGCAGGTTCGTCGCTAGGATGGGAGAGAGAGGACAAACTTTCTTCGCTCTACTGAAAAAGCAAGACAAATTTGTATGGACACAGGAAGCTGAAGAGGCATTCATTGCACTCAAGCGCTACCTATCAAATCCACCTGTACTTGTTGCCCACCAACCTAATGAAGAATTATTACTCTATATTGCCGCCACGCCATATTCCGTTAGCACTGTCATTGTTGTCGAGAGAGAGAAGGTGCAATGACCAGTCTACTATGTCAGCGAAGCTCTCCACGACGCAAAGACAAGATATCGACAGATCCAAAAACTGCTCTACGCGGTAATCATGACATCAAGAAAGCTACGCCACTACTTCCAAGCCCACAGGGTCGCAGTTGTATCCTCCTTTCCTCTCGGTGAAGTAGTGAGAAACAAAGACGTTGTCAGCCGCATTGCGAAATGGGTAGTCGAGCTAAGCCAGTTTGATGTCCGCTTTGTGCCACGAATAGCCATCAAGTCCCAAGTACTTGCCGACTTCGTAGCCGATTGGACTATGCCTGATAACAGGTTAGACAACCAAATCGACAACGAAACATGGACAATGGCGTTCGACGGCGCACTCAACAGCCAAGGATCAGGGGCAGGATTCATCTTGACATCACCTTTTGGGAGATCAATTCAAGCATGCAATTCACCTCAACTTCAGGGCGACCAATAACACAGCCGAGTACGAAGGACTACTCGCCGGGATAAGAGCTGCAGCCGCACTCAGAGTCAGGCGACTGATCGTGAAAGGGGATTCCGAACTAGTCAAGAACCAGGTGCATAAAGATTACAAGTGCTCTAGCCCCGAGTTAGCCAAGTATCTCGCAGAAGTCAGGAAGCTGGAGAAAAGGTTCGATGGGATCGAGGTCCGACATGAATACCGCAAAGACAACATCAAACCAGATGATCTAGCACGGCGTGCGTCCAGACGAGAGCCACTCGAACCTGGCACCTTTCTGGACGTCCTGACCAGGCCATCAGTAAAAGAGGCAAGCGGCGAAGATAGCCCGGTCGCCCCCAACATCAGCTCGGGGCTACAGAGGCAGAGCGCGCCGTTGCCGATATCGAGACCACGGACGACTGGCGCACCCCACTCATTAAATTCATAGGCAGCGAAGGGTTGCCCGAGGACGACGCAGAAGCCGAGAAAATATCTTGTAAAGCAAAAGTCTACTGTATGATCGGCAACGATCTATACAAGAAGGCACCAAACAGGGTACTCCCAAAATGCGTCTCGTCCGACGATGGCAGACACCTCCTCCTCGATATACATGAAGGGATCTGTGGGTCACATGCTGCCGGTCGGACATTAGTCGGAAAAGCTTTCCGACGGGTTTTTCTGGCCAACCGCCCTCAAAGACGCCTGCGACATGGTTCAGCGGTGTGAAGCCTGTCAATTCCACAGTAAACACACAAAGCTGCCAGCGCAAGCACTCCAGACTATCCCTCTCACTTGGCTGTTCTCGTGCTAGGGGCTAGATATACTCGGGCCATTCCCACGAGGACAGGGCGGCTACAGGTTCCTATTTGTGGCGATCGACAAATTCACCAAGTGGATTGAAGCGACACCCACGGGGGAAATCAAGGCCGACAATGCCATCAAATTCATCAAAGGGATATTCTGCAGATTCGGATTGCCCTACCGTATCATAATAGACAACGGCTCCCAGTTCATCAATGCCGATTTCCAGGATTACTGCATCAGGCTAGGAGTCATGTCGCGTCCCAAATCGACTCTAAAATACATCTTCTAAATTATGCCTAGAATAATTAAAATGCTTGTGAAAGCCTTCAAAAATTAAAATGTGCAAAGTTAAAAGTCAAATAGGGCTTGGAGGATTTTTGTATATTTCCTAAAAGCCTAAAATGTGTAAATAAATTTTAGTGAAATTTTCAGAGCACAAATAATAATTATTAAGAAATAAACAAAGTTAAAAATGTTTTATAAAAAGAAAACCCTAAAAATCACCCTCTCCCCTCTAATGGGCCGAATTCGGCCCATCTCCCTCCTCCTCTCTCCTCTCCCCCGCGGCCCACTCGGCCCTCCCCGCGCACGCGCCGCTGATGGGCGGGCCCGCCCGCCACCCTCGCTGACGGGTGGGGCCCACCCGTCATCCCCTTCCTCCCGCCGCCCCCGCCGCCTCGCCCGCGCCGAGCGCCGCCGCCGCCGCGAATCCCGCCGCCTCCCGCCGTCCCCGCGCGCAATAAAGTGGGGGGAATTATTCCCCGGGATCCCCTCCCCCTTTCCTCCCATTTTTCCCTCCCTCTCTCCCTCGGATTTGTTTGGAAACCTCTCCCCTAACCTCGCCGGCGCCATTAATGGCGGCCGGGCCTCCCGCGCCCGTTTCCCCCTCCTCCGGCCGCCCTCTCTCACTCCCAACCCTATATAAACCCTCCCCGAGCTCCCCACCACCGTTTCCGCCACTCACCGCCCTCTCTCCTCGCCGGAATCGAGCTCGCGCCGTCGCTCTCTCTCTCCGCCGTCGCCGCCGAGCTCCGGTCCGCCGCCGTCGTCGCCCCGGACCACCTCCCACCTCGGCGCCGCCTCCTTCGGCTTCGCCGCATCCTCGCCGACCTCGTCCACCCCTCCGTTTCGCTCGCCGACCGCCGGAGCGCCGTCGACCTCGTCCACCCGAGCCGCGCCGCCGCCTTCCTCCGCTCCGGTCGCCGTTTCCGTCGTCGCCGTCGACCCGGGGTGAGCCATGGACCGCCGCTTCGTTTCCCCCTTTCCCTCCCCTCTCTCGGCCGCCGCTCCGCCATGCCTATGGCCGCCGCCGGCGACCATACGGGCGTGGGCGCGCCGCCTCCCGCCGGCCGCGCCGACGTGACCGCCTCCGGGCGCGCCTAGCGGCTGCCGCGTGGGGCCCGGCCGTCAGCCGCCCGCGCCCTCGGGTGCGGCTGACGCGTGGGGCCCACGGCGCCGGCCGGTGTGAGCCGGGTGCACCCGGTCCACCGTGGACCGTGAGGCTGCCGCGTGGGTCCCACTCCCGTGGACCCGGTCCGCGCGACCTCTCTCCCGGCTGACGCAATAAATATATTTTTTTAAATTAAAATTTAAATGAAGAAATTCGTAAATATTCACTTAAAGAGCATATAAACTTCAAATGGCCATAACTTGGCCATTTGAACTCGGAATTGGACCGTTCAAGTCTCTAATTTTTCCTTAAGAAGTCAAGAACCCATTTTTGTGCTTTGTTCCTGCTTGTTATATGGAGTTTATTAGAGTAAAAGCCCTTTTGTTTTCCGTTGGTCGTGTAGACGCTGCAGCTTCGGAAGATCCGCTCTTCGTGGAGGTTGAAGCCGACGTTTGGGAAAGCGAGCAAGGCAAGTCACATCATTCTTTGAACATATTGGATCCCACTTTGTGAAATTACTTTGATTTAAATTATTGCATTATCGCTTTATTTAAATTCCCGCGTTATCACTGTTTTATTTAGCCATGCCTATTTACCTTTGTTATGACCTTATTATTGTTGTTATTGTTATTATTACCTTGGTCACCCTAGAATAAACAAAACCCCAACTAGTGGGCACTCTATTCATGGTTCCACTATTAAGAATTTAGGTAGATGCTTCGCTGATTAATTATTCAACATTAGGTGGTTTTATAACTCTAGACTTTGGGAATATTCATATCACCTGGACATATTGGAATGGTTGGATTATTGTGGAATTGGATGCACACCTCCCCCTCTATTCAAAACCCCCAAAATGGTTTTAGGCTGGGCTCGGGGTGCATGGTTTTGATAGTAGCACCTCGGCCACATAAGGACCGGTCTTCGGGCCTCTGTTGCAAAGCACTACCGTACTTCCACATGTCTAGTGGGTAAGGCTTAGTTTGTGGCTCAGTCTGGTTATAAACAAAAGTACACGGATGGAGATGGACGAAGTCGGGGGTCGATGGACATCTCTAGGACAAATGAAGGCTACACGGGCTGCGGCCCGGTAGTCGAGATGTCATAGCACAGGGCTGGTGTCCTGCTGCTAGGGGCTCAATTCTGCCTGCCTGTCCGGGGGTTCCGGCCGTAGGTGGGTTGGGTCGGTATTCTTGTCTATGGCTAGGATGGGTTGGAAACTATGTCATGTCTTCCGTCCATATGCCGTGGTGGTATGTGGCACGTGGTTGCACGTGAGGAAGACGTGTCTTGTGGGTAAAGATGTACACCTCTGATCAGAGTAAAACCTATTCGAATAGCCGCGCCCTCGGTTATGGGCAAGCCTAGCAATGTACCCAAGTTAGTGTTTTTAATTCTTAAAACCTGCTTAATAACTAAAATGTGGAATGGTTGGCCTGGGTTGGCTTAGGACGAGCTGGGACCCAGGGTCGGGTTGCCAGTTCGGTCTGAATCATCGTAGGCCTTGGGTTAAGGCAGGTTCGTGTGGGTTCACGGCCTTGTTTAATAATATTAAATAGTTCTAGGATCGTGTTTTAAATTTAGCTTTGAGCAACTAAGGGTCTTTTAAATGCTGTTTATTGCAAAACCTAACCCCTATACTATAACTCCATTGTACTCCTTTGCACTTATGCTGCACTTGTGGGTGTGTCTTGTTGAGTACGGTGGTTGTACTCAGTCTTGCTCAATTTTTCCCAAACCCAGAAGAGGAGCCCCTGGATGATGAAGGCTTTGGTGTCTAGCTCGTGCCTGCCGTCAAGCGCCTGTGGTCGTCGCCTTAGTCTTCCGCTGTTTTCCGTTGTCTTTGAGTGTGCTGGGCCGTCGCTGCCCATGTAATAATTAACTATTTACGCTTCCGCTTATTAAACTCTGAATTGTATCAACTTCTGGTGTACCTTGCCTCCTGGGACAAGGAATAATACACGCACATAAGGAACGCCCGTTGGGCTATTTCCGGTCGTGACAAGTTGGTATCAGAGCCTCCTTGACCCTAGGACGAGCCTTAGATCCCAAGCCTTAGCAATATTTTCGGAATAAAAATCCTCTTATTTGTGAAAATCCTTTAGTCTCTCTCTGTCTTGCTGCTTCATTTATCATCTAAAGCTGATCTCTAAAATATTTTCTCTCTTTTGTCCTTGCTTGTAGATGGCCGGCAGCATGAACCGTCGTGGCCTGGACCTGACCGGCTTTGTTCTAGAGCTGCGGGGCATGTGCGTTGTCCTGGGATATCCGCATGGAGTGGACTACCAGGGCAAGCAGCTCCCGGAGCAGGAGGGTGACGATGCCGAGCCGCACGCTGCTTGGGAGGTCACTGCAGTGATCCTCACTGGCTCTCCCGAGAGGACTTCGTTGGCAGTCACCGCGGGAGGAGATTCCTTCTCCGCCGCTTGCCAGAACGCCGCACTCCTCGCCATCGGCACTCTTCACCAGCGCCACCCGGACGAGTTGCAGCACTCGCCCTACCGCTACCACCCTCGTCGCGGAGGAGCCCGCAACTACGCCCCCTTCCGGGATGCTAGCTCGGAGGATGACGCTACCATCATGCACCTGGCGCGCATGGTGGAGGCGTACGATGCGGCCCGTATCGACTTCCATCATATGGTGCGCCGTGGGATGGTCAAGAACAACATGAAGATCCTGGAGCTGCGTCAGGAGAATCTGCAGCTGAAGAAGGACCTAGACGCGCTGGAGGCGCAGCTGTGTCAGCTCAAGGTCGCCCAGGGAGAGGTCTGCCGTCCCAAGCGCCGCCGCGTCTGCCGCAGCCAGAAGATCACCGCCCGCAAGAGCACCTCCAGGCCTGAGCTGGTTCGTCAGTCCTTGGCGTGGACCTGCTTCGTGGAGACCCCTCGTGCCGAGCCCGCGCCCGTGGTTCCTCAGGAGGGGGAAGCCTCCGGCGTTGGTAGCACGGAGGATGCGCTGCTGCTCACCTTCCGCCCTGGCCCGTCGCAGAAGTAGACGAGCAGTTAGTAGGCTTGCGCGTGTGTTCTTTCTCGTTTGTCTTCCTGTTGGAGTTGTGTGGGGCATGGTTGTACCGGTGTGTGGTATAACTGTGTCGGAGCCTGTCTTTATTTTTATCTGCCTAAGCAACCTGAACCTTAATGAACCCATTTCAATAGCAGTAACAAATTCAAGAATTATGGTAGTCGTGGGTGATTAGTTTTAATAGTCTGTTCTCTCTCTTGGCTGGTTCTGTATGGGATATTTCAGATAGTGACAACCAGGAGAAGTGCTGCTACCGGTGATGGCAACCAACCCGAAGGCAGCAACCACAACAACCATGGCAGCCCACCTCCCCCTCCTCCCCCGCCTCCACCACCACCACCACCAGACACCAACACCATCCTCACCCAAATCCTCGCCCAGCAGGCCAACATGATGGCTGCTTTCCTCCACCACATCCAAAATCCACCACAGCATAATGCTCCGCCTCCACCACCACCCCCGCAGCATTCTAAGCTCGCCGAGTTCCTTCGCATCCGCCCGCCTACCTTCTCCAGCTCCAATAACCCCGTGGATGCCTTGGATTGGTTGCATGCCGTGGGGAAGAAGTTAGACACCGTGCAGTGCAACGATGAGGAGAAAATCATCTTTGCCACCCACCAGCTGCAGGGGCCTGCATCTCTATGGTGGGACCACTTCCAGGCTACGCAGCCCGAGGGGCAGCCTATTACCTGGGCCCGCTTCACCGCCGCTTTCCGGAGGACCCATGTGCCCGCCGGAGTCATGGCCCTTAAGAAAAGGGAATTCCGGGAGTTGAAGCAAGGCAACCGCTCTGTGATGGAGTATTTGCATGAGTTTAACAACCTGGCCCGGTACGCCCCGGAGGATGTTCGGGAAGATGAGGAAAAGCAGGAGAAGTTCTTGGCAGGAATGGACCCTGAGCTATCTGTGCGTCTGGTCTCTGGGGATTATCCGGATTTCCAGCGTCTGGTGGACAAGAGCATCCGCTTGGAAGCCAAGCACAAGGAACTGGAGTCGCACAAGCGTCGCTTGGCGAATTTCCGCAATCAACAGGGGGCTAACCAAAGGGTCCGCTACACCAATCCCTACCCAGGGGGATCCTCCTCGCAGCAGCAGCTGCAGCAACCTCGCTCCGCGCCCCGACCCCAATTCGTGGTGCGCGTCCCACAGCCGCAGCAACAGCAGAGTCAGCAAGGGACCCGTGCACCCCGTCCTCCTGCGCCAGCTGTGCAGCCTGGTCAAGGCCGCAGAGACGCTCAAGGACAGCAGCGTCTGTGCTTCAACTGCTTCGAGCCCGGGCACTTTGCGGACAAATGTCCGAAGCCGCGGCGCCAGCAAGGCCAAGCGCCTCCCCGCCCCAACAACGGTGGTAAGGACGTCGCTCGGGGTCGTGTGAACCACGTGACTGCCGAGGATGTGCTGACGACACCGGACGTCATCGTTGGTACGTTCCTCATTCATTCCATTCCTGCTACCATTTTGTTCGACTCTGGAGCTTCCCACTCGTTTATATCTGTGCCTTTCGTGGGAAGAAATCAACTGGGGGTAGAACGGCTTAGAAACCCTCTGCTCATCACCACCCCTGGAGGGGATATGACAGCAAAGTTTTATAGCCCAGCCGTTCCTATAGAAATCCAGGGAATCCCTTTTCCCTCGGATTTGATTCTTCTGGACACCAAGAACTTGGATGTGATCCTTGGGATGAATTGGTTGGCTCAATTCCAAGGTGTAGTGGATTGCGCAAGGCGCACTGTCACTCTGTACCGAGGGCCGGCACAACAGTTGTGTTCTTTGCACCCCCAACCTCTATTGGCAGTTTGGAACTTCATCAGATAGGACTGTTAGAAATCCCCATCGTCAGTGAATTCGGTGACGTGTTTCCGGAAGAACTACCCGGTATGCCGCCCAAGCGGGAGATCGAGTTCCGGATAGATCTTGCTCCAGGAACAACTCCTCTGTACAAGCGGCCCTACCGTATGGCCGCGAATGAACTTGCCGAAGTCAAGAAGCAAGTGGAAGAGCTGAAGGAAAAGGGGTATATTCGGCCGAGCACTTCCCCCTGGGGTGCTCCCGTGATTTTTGTGGAAAAGAAGGACAAGACAAAGAGCATGTGTGTTGACTATAGAGCTCTCAATGAAGTCACTATCAAAAACAAGTACCCTCTTCCTCGGATCGATGATCTGTTCGACCAGCTCAAAGGTGCCACCGTCTTTTCTAAAATCGATCTTCGCTCCGGATATCACCAATTGCGTATTCGTGAAGAAGATATCCCGAAGACCGCATTCACCACGCGATATGGGCTGTATGAATTCACGGTGATGTCGTTCGGTCTAACCAATGCTCCTGCCTTCTTCATGAACTTAATGAACAAAGTGTTCATGGAATACTTGGATAAGTTCGTTGTGGTCTTCATTGACGACATCCTGGTGTACTCACAATCAGAGGAAGACCATCAGAAGCATCTCCGTCTGGTGTTGGGAAAACTGCGGGAACATGAATTGTATGCCAAGCTTAGCAAGTGTGAGTTCTGGTTGTCCGAAGTCAAGTTCTTAGGGCACGTGATATCTGCTAAAGGAGTTGCTGTGGACCCCGAAACGGTGACCACCGTCACCGATTGGAAGCAACCCAAGACGGTCACTCAAGTCCGCAGCTTTTTGGGTTTGGCCGGGTACTACCGGAGGTTCATCGAGAACTTCTCCAAAATCGCTCGACCCATGACACAGTTGTTGAAGAAAGAAGAAAAATTTGTGTGGAGTCCGCAGTGTGAGAAAGCATTCCAAACTCTCAAAGAGAAGCTGGTTTCCTCGCCAGTATTAACTCTACCGGATACTCGTAAGGACTTCCTGGTGTACTGTGACGCTTCGCGCCAAGGTTTGGGGTGCGTATTAATGCAGGAAGGTCATGTGGTAGCCTATGCCTCACGCCAGCTGCGGCCTCATGAAGGCAACTACCCTACCCATGATTTGGAATTGGCCGCTGTGGTTTATGCTCTAAAGATCTGGCGGCACTATCTCATTGGAAATCGCTGTGAAATATATACTGATCATAAGAGTTTGAAATACATCTTCACTCAGTCGGATCTGAATCTTCGGCAGAGGAGATGGTTAGAACTCATCAAGGATTATGATGTGGGGATCCACTATCATCCTGGCAAGGCCAACGTAGTCGCCGACGCTCTAAGTCGACAAAGCCATTGCAACACTCTTGGCGTCTGTGGCATTCCACCGGAACTTAATCAACAGTTGGAAGCCCTGAACCTAAGCATAGTTGGTCGTGGATTCTTGGCTACATTGGAAGCCAAGCCTACCTTGCTCGATCAAATCCGCGAGGCTCAGAAGAATGATCCGGATATGCATGGGCTCCTCAAGAATATGAAACAGGGTAAAGCCGCTGGTTTCACAGAGGATGAACGCGGAACCCTATGGAATGGAAATCGGGTATGCGTTCCAGACGTCAGGGAACTTAAACAGTTGATACTTAGAGTTCGTGGCCCTTTGTGATGTGTGCCAGCGTGTCAAAGCCGAGCACCAACGACCGGCCGGACTTCTCCAACCTCTACAAGTGCCAGAATGGAAATGGGATGAAATTGGGATGGATTTTATCACCGGACTTCCAAAAACCCAAGGCGGATATGATTCTATATGGGTAGTCGTGGATCGACTAACCAAGGTAGCACGGTTCATTCCCGTAAAGACCACCTATGGAGGGAACAAACTAGCTGAACTCTACTTCGCTAGGATCGTAAGTCTGCATGGCGTCCCCAAGAAAATTGTATCTGATCGGGGAAGCCAGTTCACCTCTCATTTCTGGAAGAAACTCCAAGAAGAGTTGGGAACCCGATTAAATTTCAGCACCGCGTACCACCCGCAGACAGATGGGCAGACCGAGCGTCTGAACCAGATCCTCGAAGATATGCTTCGCGCATGTGTCCTAGATTTTGGGAAGACATGGGATAAGAGTCTCCCCTACGCCGAGTTCTCCTATAATAACAGCTACCAAGCCAGCATACAGATGGCACCATACGAAGCGTTGTATGGCCGCAAATGCAGGACACCACTATTGTGGGACCAAGTTGGGGAAAGCCAAGTATTCGGGACCGATATCTTGAGAGAAGCTGAAGCGAAGGTCAGGACCATTCGGGAAAACCTAAAGGTGGCACAGTCTCGGCAGAAGAGTTATGCAGACAACCGACGCCGTGACCTGGAATTCGCAGTAGATGACTTTGTGTATCTCCGGGTAACGCCGTTGCGGGGTGTACACAGGTTTCAAGCGAAAGGGAAGCTCGCTCCTCGGTTCGTGGGTCCTTTCCGCATCATTGCTCGACGCGGAGAAGTTGCTTACCAATTGGAGCTGCCCGTTTCCTTGGGCAACGTGCATGATGTGTTCCATGTGTCGCAACTCAAGAAATGTCTTCGAGTGCCGACCGAGCAGGCCGACATAGAGCAGATTGAAGTTCGCGAAGACTTGACCTACGTGGAGAGACCAGTGAAAATCCTGGACACCATGGAGCGCAGGACCAGGAACCGGGTAATCCGTTTTTGCAAGGTCCAATGGAGCCATCACGCCGAGGAAGAAGCTACCTGGGAGCGTGAAGACGAGCTGAAGGCAGCCCATCCAGATCTCTTCGCCAGTTCTTCCGAATCTCGGGGTCGAGATTCCGTTTAAGGGGGGTAGGTTTGTCGCGTCCCAAATCGACCCTAAAATACATCTTCTAAATTATGCCTAGAATAATTAAAATGCTTGTGAAAGCCTTCAAAAATTAAAATGTGCAAAGTTAAAAGTCAAATAGGGCTTGGAGGATTTTTGTATATTTCCTAAAAGCCTAAAATGTGTAAATAAATTTTAGTGAAATTTTCAGAGCACAAATAATAATTATTAAGAAATAAACAAAGTTAAAAAGGTTTTATAAAAAGAAAACCCTAAAAATCACCCTCTCCCCTCTAATGGGCCGAATTCGGCCCATCTCCCTCCTCCTCTCTCCTCTCCCCCGCGGCCCACTCGGCCCTCCCTGCGCGCGCGCCGCTGACGGGCGGGCCCGCCCGCCACCCTCGCTGACGGGTGGGGCCCACCCGTCATTACCTTCCTCCCGCCGCTCCCGCCGCCTCGCCCGCGCCTAGCGCCGCCGCCGCCGCGAATCCCGCCGCCTCCCGCTGTCCCCGCGCGCAATAAAGTGGGGGGAATTATTCCCCGGGATCCCCTCCCCCTTTCCCCCCATTTTTCCCTCCCTCTCTCCCTCGGATTTGTTTGGAAACCTCTCCCCTAACCTCGCCGGCGCCATTAATGGCGGCCGGGCCTCCCGCGCCCGTTTCCCCCTCCTCCGGCCGCCCTCTCTCACTCCCAACCCTATATAAACCCTCCCCGAGCTCCCCACCACCGTTTCCGCCACTCACCGCCCTCTCTCCTCGCCGGAATCGAGCTCGCGCCGTCGCTCTCTCTCTCCGCCATCGCCGCCGAGCTCCGGTCCGCCGCCGCCGTCGCCCCGGACCACCTCCCACCTCGGCGCCGCCTCCTTTGGCTTCGCCGCATCCTCGCCGACCTCGTCCACCCCTCCGTTTCGCTCGCCGACCGCCGGAGCGCCGTCGACCCCGTCCACCCGAGCCGCGCCGCCGCCTTCCTCCGCTCCGGTCGCCGTTTACGTCGTCGCTGTCGACCCGGGGTGCGCCATGGACCGCCGCTTCGTTTCCCCCTTTCCCTCCCCTCTCTTGGCCGCCGCTCCGCCATGCCTATGGCCGCCGCCGGCGACAATCGGGGCGTGGGCGCGCCGCCTCCCGCCGGCCGCGCCGACGTGGCCGCCTCCGGGCGCGCCTAGCGGCTGCCGCGTGGGGCCCGGCCGTCAGCCGCCCGCGCCCTCGGGTGCGGCTGACGCGTGGGGCCCACGGCGCCGGCCGGTGTGAGCCGGGTGCACCCGGTCCACCGTGGACCGTGAGGCTGCCGCGTGGGTCCCACTCCTGTGGACCCGGTCCGCGCGCCCTCTCTCCCGGCTGACGCAATAAATATTTTTTTTTAAACTAAAATTTAAATGAAGAAATTCGTAAATATTCACTTAAAGAGCATATAAACTTCAAATGGCCATAACTTGGCCATTTGAACTCGGAATTGGACCGTTCAAGTCTCTAATTTTTCCTTAAGAAGTCAAGAACCCATCTTTGTGCTTTGTTCCTGCTTGTTATATGGAGTTTATTAGAGTAAAAGCCCTTTTATTTTCCGTTGGTCGTGTAGACGCTGCAGCTTCGGAAGATCTGCTCTTCGTGGAGGTTGAAGCCGACGTTTGGGAAAGCGAGCAAGGCAAGTCACATCATTCTTTGAACATATTGGATCCCACTTTGTGAAATTACTTTGATTTAAATTATTGCATTATCGCTTTATTTAAATTCCCGCGTTATCACTGTTTTATTTAGCCATGCCTATTTACCTTTGTTATGACCTTATTATTGTTGTTATTGTTATTATTACCTTGTTCACCCTAGAATAAACAAAACCCCAACTAGTGGGCACTCTATTCATGGTTCCACTAGTAAGAATTTAGGTAGATGCTTCGCTGATTAATTAGGCAACATTAGGTGGTTTTATAACTCTAGACTTTGGGAATATTCATATCACCTGGACATATTGGAATGGTTGGATTATTGTGGAATTGGATGCACACCTCCCCCTCTATTCAAAACCCCCAAAATGGTTTTAGGCTGGGCTCGGGGTGCATGGTTTTCATAGTAGCACCTCGGCCACATAAGGACCGGTCTTCGGGCCTCTATTGCAAAGCACTACCGTACTTCCACATGTCTAGTGGGTAAGGCTTAGTTTGTGGCTCAGTCTGGTTATAAACAAAAGTACACGGATGGAGATGGACGAAGTCGGGGGTCGATGGACATCTCTAGGACAAATGAAGGCTACACGGGCTGCGGCCCGGTAGTCGAGATGTCATAGCACAGGGCTGGTGTCCTGCTGCTAGGGGCTCAATTCTGCCTGCCTGTCCGGGGGTTCCGGCCGTAGGTGGGTTGGGTCGGTATTCTTGTCTATGGCTAGGATGGGTTGGAAACTATGTCATGTCTTCCGTCCATATGCCGTGGTGGTATGTGGCACGTGGTTGCACGTGAGGAAGACGTGTCTTGTGAGTAAAGATGTACACCTCTGATCAGAGTAAAACCTATTCGAATAGCCGCGCCCTCGGTTATGGGCAAGCCTAGCAATGTACCCAAGTTAGTGTTTTTAATTCTTAAAACCTGCTTAATAACTAAAATGTGGAATGGTTGGCCTGGGTTGGCTTGGGACGAGCTGGGACCCAAGGTCGGGTTGCCAGTTCGGTCTGAATCATCGTAGGCCTTGGGTTAAGGCAGGTTCGTGTGGGTTCACGGCCTTGTTTAATAATATTAAATAGTTCTAGGATCGTGTTTTAAATTTAGCTTTGAGCAACTAAGGGTCTTTTAAATGCTGTTTATTGCAAAACCTAACCCCTATACTATAACTCCATTGTACTCCTTTGCACTTATGCTGCACTTGTGGGTGTGTCTTGTTGAGTACGGTGGTTGTACTCAGTCTTGCTCAATTTTTCCCAAACCCAGAAGAGGAGCCCCTGGATGATGAAGGCTTTGGTGTCTAGCTCGTGCCTGCCGTCAAGCGCCTGTGGTCGTCGCCTTAGTCTTCCGCTGTTTTCCGTTGTCTTTGAGTGTGCTGGGCCGTCGCTGCCCATGTAATAATTAACTATTTACGCTTCCGCTTATTAAACTCTGAATTGTATCAACTTCTGGTGTACCTTGCCTCCTGGGACAAGGAATAATACATGCACGTAAGGAACGCCCGTTGGGCTATTTCCGGTCGTGACAAGTCAAGATCTACTTCGCCTCGGTTTCTCACTCTCAGAGAAATGGACAAGTCGACAGGGCAAACGGCATAGTACTACAAGGAATCAAGACCCGCGTCTACGACAGGCTCATGTCACACGACAAGAAGTGGGTCGAGGAACTTCCATCAGTACTATGGGCCGTGCGTACCACACTGACAACGTCCAACAAGGAGACACCCTTCTTCCTCGTGTACGGCTCAGAGGCGATGCTCCCCACCAAGCTACGACATCAAAGTACACGAGTACAGAAGTATTCCGATGAGTATCAAGAGGAGCAGCGATACGATGATGTGAATCTACTCGAGGAATATCGCGATTGAGTTGCCGTTCGAGCAGCCAGCTACCAACATGCCCTTCGCCGTTACCACGAGAAGTGCATCCGAGCACGCACAATTTCGATCGGCGACTACGTCCTTCGACGGGATCAAAGCCAAGCAGGGCAAAACAAGCTCTCACCCAAATGGGAAGGACCATACACGATCACACAAGTTCTGCGGCCAGGCGCATTCAAAATTGCAGACGGCGATGGTCGCGAGTTGGCAAATTCTTGGAACATTGATCAATTACGTAAATTCTATGTATAAGTCAATAGTATCCATACTTGTAAGGCATCTTACAGCTTCAATAATGCCTATTTTCAGGTCAAGACCACAATCAAAGTGTTCCTTCCCGATGATCCCTTACCCAGATGACACCTAGCGTTGAAACCTATCCTCATGTCCCTTTACGCCGTCTTGACAAGGCCTCCGAGGAACCTAAGAACTTCGGCTCGGGAAGCTCAGAGCCGATAAGGCCTTGTCGGATCCTGTAGAGATGAAAGACCATGTAAGATCTGGTCGTGTAAGAGTTCTCGCCGTGCGTATTAACCAAGCCGTGTAATCGGAAATAAACTTTGCAACTTCATGGCTAGGGGCTAGGAACAGTGCTTGTTCAATCGAGGCTGGTCAAAGGTCTAAGAGCCTTATCTTCCGAGAAGAATTCCCCAATGACAAGGCTTGGGGCTAGGGAGGGTGTATAACTCAAACGACTGATCAAAGTCGCGAAGTGAGAAGACACTCATACACACTACATCTAGAGTAAGAAAGCTTAGTTAGATAGATTTCTTTTCTATTCCACAAGTATTTCTTACAATTCCATCAAAATTCAAAACTATATTACACTTTTTCCCTAGGACATTTGTCACAGGACACAAAGACTACCAGGAAGGCCAACGCCAGTCCATCGACTGGAAAACCTTCTCCGCCAGCGGCGCCATCAACTTCGCTAGGCCATCTATCTCCGTAGGAGTTCTCCGAGAACGAGAAAACCCTTCGCGGAGGAACTCGAGGTGCAGCTGCGGACGATGATCTCGTATGCAGGCCAACACATACCCCCCGACATATCGGCTTGAGCGACGACACTCCTGCTTCAAGGCCTCGTCGATACATTGACCGATGCCTTCGAGCTAGGCGCAGGCCCCATTCAGCCACAAGATGTATCCGGCCGCCGATTCCTCGGGATCCCCACGGGGTACTCGGAGCTCTCTACAGACTCTCGACATGGATGTGCAGCAACTCTTCAGATACGAGTTGAACCACACCTCACGACCCCGGAGTGTCTCTACGGCCTGGTCCTTTCTCACTTCCAGCATAGTCCTTTCGAGTTCCGCGACCTCAAACTTCGTCCTCCAATACTGGATGCGATGATCCTGGTCAGCAAGCGCACTCTCGAGATCTGCTGAGCATGGAAATGACTAAGTTCTTCCGAGACCACAACAAATCAAGTCGATCCAGATGGAAGGGCAAAGGAAATGATGACAAAGACAACCAACCTAAGGGAGTCGTCGCCATGCTCGTTTCCACAGGCGAACTTCGATCTACATCGCCCTTCAGCACATGTGGCTCGGACGCAAGTAACGGAACGATCACTGGCAACTCAGGCTGCCCGCGCTGCTGGACATCCTCGACATCAACATCTCTACAAATAACAACAAAGTACTCGAGATCAAAGTGCTAAAGAAAGCTAAGGCAATTACCGCACACACTAAGGCGGTTGGGACCAATAAAAGTTTTACAAAGCATGACTAAAGAGTACAAGAGAGCTAAGACCCTACTCTTCAAAAAGCGGGAGGACGGACTCCCCCAGATCGCCGACCTCCTCCATCACATCCTTCCGCGCGTCGCTAGCCGCCCCCTGATCCAAGATCTTTCGCAGATCGAGTTCAGGGTGCGCCAGCCTCACACACGCAAGGACGTGGCACGCCCCGGTGTAGATCCCGTTAGACGTCTCCTCTCCGATCCTGGCCGTATGCTTGGAGGGGATCTCCTCCATCGCCGTCACCAGCTCCGTAAGAGAAGACGTCAGCGAGAACTCATTGGGATTCGCCGGGATGGTGGACTTGATACCGCACTCCCCGGTGAGCTGGTGCAGACCAGTATAGGTCACCCGAAACGTGCCACGGATTTCCGACAAGTTGTTCTCGAGCTCTAACATGCGGTGCTCGAGCCCCTGCCATTGTCGCTCGTTGCCGGCCACCAGTTCCCTCATCTTCTGGAGGTCCTTGCGAACCTCCGCCAGATCGTGCGCCAGCCGATCGGTGCGCTCGTTCGCCGACGACGTAGCCGCCACCCTCGCCTCCGCAATCTCGCGGCTAACACCGCGAGCACCAACCTCGAGGAGGCTCCCCATCTCGACCTGGAGCTCCTCCCATGTGAGGACGGCAGTCGACGGACCCCGACCAGCCGAGGGATCGCCAGCTGGGCTGCTCGGCGTCACCTCGCGGCTCCTAGGTACGACCACGACATCTGTCGAGGCCACGGCAGGAGACGCGCCGGAAGTCCCTCCGGACATTCACTTACTTCTCGCCGAGACGCGCTGCAATTGAGACAGACTGCAAGAGTTTGATGAAGTCACGAAACTTCATAGTCATTCACTTACTTCTCGTCGAGCGTCACAAGCCGCTACCGTCGCGGAGGCGGGGGAGACGCATCCGAGGCCTAGAGTACAACGTATATGAGGTGAGGTGGAAGTTTTCCAACTACGCGACCAAAGGGCAGGAGAACTTACCGAGGGGGTGGGCGTCTTCCGACGATGTCCGATCACATAGGAGAATGTCCTCCCCTTATATCGATATATACTTAAATCAAGAGATTGGGATAGATCGGTCATCATGCCGAGACAATATAAATCACTTAGATCGAAATATATATCAATAACAAGACTATATATGTTTATAGCGTAGCCGATCGGATAAATCTAGCATGTATCGGCTAATACTCCGATACTACTCTATATCAGGATATTAAAGCAAGAATAATATATCGAACAAGAGCCTAATAAACTTAGACACAGCAATATCTTAATATAAAGGGTAGTTTTAACATATCAATGAAGTTAAATCAGATACGATCGGCTGAAACTCCGATGCTATTCTAATCGGCAACTAGAAGGCAGGCTAGAGATCGATATTCTAAGCATGACTTAATAGGTCAAACTCAACTGATACAGAATTAAGTATGAAAAGAAGAACGATATCTAGACAATCAAGCCACTAGAAGTTTCATAGAATGGTAGATATCTCATATAATCTAGATCAACATCAAGATCTAACCTAATCGGCAGCTTTCTGTATGCAGATGTTAACCGATAATAGATTAGGTGGCCATATTGCTAGAGATTATGTAAGATATATGATAACTTGACGAATTACATAAACGAGATTAGAATATCATAAAGATGGAAGCACTAATCCTGAGAACGCAAGTCGTCATAACAAGTTTTACCTCTTGTTGAAGATCGAAACCGATGCAGCTCAACCCGAAAGCAAGAACTCGTCGAAACAAAACTAAAATAAAAGGATGGCGATGCGCCGAGATTGTATTGAACGTGTGTGTTGTTAATAACATAGGGCTCGGGGTCTATTTATACCCAAGAATTACAAGATATGCCCATACCGGACACAACTATTATCTCTAACAAACTCTAAGATACCATAAGTCTTTGCGGCAGACTTTTGCCCACATTTATCTATAAGGAATTTACATAAGATATCCTAATTAATAGATACAATTGCCTTCCCAGGACTCTATCCGTGTGTGGCAATCATCTTGAAGCACATTAACTTGAACCCGATGTCGCGTACAAGTCATATTGTCGGGATCGGCTACATCGGCTTACCTAGCCCGACTCAGACCCAGCCGATCTGGACTCCAGCCGATTCCTGCTCTGTTTTCAAACTCGATCTCTACTTCCGACTTTGCTTCGATCTAATCTTCTCTCCCAACGCTGATGTTACCAAATTTGGTTGTTAACACATGCCCCCTAAGTCCGGAATATTTGGTAATATTTCGGATCTGCTGTAAATCGACTCCGAGCAAGTTTCGCACTTTGCCGTTTTCCGACCGTTACTGCCGTGCTTTAAATACTAACCGTCACCCTCGAGAAACCTCACACCGTGACTTCCGTTTTCACCGCTTAAGTGGAATTTAATCCCCTTTCTTCTCCGGCGATTCCTCCGATGCAAAGGCGATTCCCAGGCGACCTCCTCTTCGACGAGATTTCCGGCCACAGCAATGTCGTCTTCCGCCAGCCCATCTGGTGCGCCATCAGCCGAGTACGCCGAGGTAAGTTCTCATCGGCTAAATCCCCTTTCTTATCAGCAGATCGATTTTCTCCTATCTTACATCGCTTTCCTTCTCTCGGTTGCCTTGGATTTGTAGCACCTTTCCCACCAAGTCGCAATTCCCAGTCTTTCGCACCAGAACCACTAATTCCTCAGCCCAATCGGCAATCTCGACCCCACTGATTTCATCATTGGTGAAACCAACCGTATTCCTTTCAGGCTAACCAACCCTAACCTGGGTCACTGGAAGAACACCTTTATGTCCTGGCCATCTCTCGAAAAACCCACACATGATAAGAGCTGGTCCACCTGGTATCAACGTGTATCGGCTAGTAAGAAAGTTCATTGGGACGAGATTGGAATCAGCCAAGCACTCGCTCTCACCATAGCCAATTCTGCTAAGGATGAACCTCTAATGGCTGCCACCACCTACTTCTGGTCAAACACCATCAACGCTTTCTTATTCAACCAGGGGCCGATGACTCCAACCTTAATCGACATCACCATGATTACCGGATTAGACACGACTTCATCGGCTAACCCCATGAGCATGAATACCAAGAACCAATTCGACTTCAAGACCAAGAGCATAGGTGGTTGGTCCGGCTATGTGGCGGCATATATGGGCCAAGGATCTATTACCCCTCGAGAGCACGTAGCCTTCTTGCTCATGTGGCTGGAAAAGTTCCCTTTCTGTGGATCCAATTGTGGCCCTACAACCAACTGGCAGTTCGTAGCCGAAGCCTTAGAATCAAAGAAAGAATTCCCTTTGGGCAAAATCCTTCTCGGCTATCTGTACCAGATGTTGAACAATGCATCGGCTAGAATAGCCGTCGGCTCAGTAGTTGGAGCAGGTGGACCCTGGTGGCTACTGCAAACTTGGTTAAACCTGATAGTTATGAAGGTTGTCAATCGGCCTTCTGTAACAGAAGCTGAATTCCCACTGCCAGAGCCAATTGTGGGAGATGACGGAGAAGAGCGCACTCATCGCAGGTGCATGTCGTATGGAGAATATGCATCCACACCAACCGATGCTGGAGCAAAGCTATTGGCCGAGCTGCTTAAGGACTGGTTCTGCAGCTTCTATGAGGGTTTTAAGAAAGATGCTCGAATCTGGTTTCCTTATGAAGACTCAGCAGACCTCGAACTTCCATCAGATTTTAGATTCGAAGATATTAATCATGAGAAATTCCAAAAATCCAGAGAAGTTCTTATAGCCGCAATCAGCCCATGCATCCTTCCTGTCGGCATTCACCAAGGGAGAAACATCCAAGTCTCCTACGAGTTTTATCTCCCAATGAGCTCGGCCAGACAACTTGGATTAGGCCAACTCCCAATCGGCTTATTTTTTGTCGACAAGATTCAGTGCCGAGGACAAATCACATCTGCTCTAATGATGGATCGGCTACTGAATCTACCGGGATCTCCTCTGGGCAGCATTGAAAATATTGAGTTGGCAGGATTTAGAAGCAAAAACTTTAACAGATGGTGGGGTGAATGGAAGCTACATCTGTTTTATCCATCGGCTACGATGTATATGACAGATCTCTTCCCTCACGTCATACCCCAAGTAAACGTTGTCATTATCGAATTGCATAGTCAATTAGCCGATTTATTACTTGACCAATCTTTTGCTCCTGCTTTGCAGACAACAGAGTCCTCCCCTCCTCATCAAAGTGATAGTGGCAAGAATATTGAGTATGCTGCGGGTTTAATTCCGAATGGAGGTGGGCTATCTCCCCCTGTTATCGGCAACCATGTCCCCAAGACTTCAACTCTCCTTCACGGCCTAACCAGAGAACCAGCCGACGCAGGCCATAAAAGGAAAACCAGATCATCAGCCGTGAGTACCTTGGTCTTGGCTCCAAAGAAAAAGGCCAAGTTCAAGAAAACCAAACCGACTGATAAGCCGACTGATGATCTGCCCGCCTTGGATCCATCTATTGAACAAGCCTTAGATGAAGAGGAAATTGGTGAAGATGTTGACCAGGCTGTAGCCGAAATGAGTGACACAGAAAGAACACCATCAGCTTCACCCAAGCAAACACCCCCAACTCCTTCTGCTCCCATTCACTTTACAAGGGTAAGTATCTCTCTTTAATCCCTTTCATAATTATTTTGTCTTATTGCTGATCCCTCCCAAGTCTTATAATTGCAGAAAAAGAAGACTGCGGTGAAGAAGAAATCGGCTGGAACAACATCTAAACCAGCTCCACCAGTAAGATAGTTTTAACTTCCATTAGTTAATTTTTTAGCCGATTCTGTCTGACACTTGTTTCCTTTCAGCCTCCCCCTCCTCCTTCTCCTTCTGTACAGCAATCGTCAAGTGACCAGACTCCTTCAGCTGTGGGGAGTCATCACGTCGAGGAAGAAGAACAACCAGCTGCTCCTGCTATCCCAGTAAGTTTCTCTTTGTCTCAACAAGCATTCAAATCGCCTATGACTGTTTAACCTCTAACTGCTTCTAAATTGTTGCTGCAGGTATTAGCCGATGTTTTCTTTTTTGACATCAGAGACTATCTTGATGAAGGAGAAGAAGATACCACAAGCAAAGCCTTAGCCCCTTTATCTAATGATGTCAGGAAAACTCTGGAAAGTATCTTGGATCGGCTAGAAGCATCATCACTGGATAGATTGGTAGTTGATTGTGGCTCAATCAGGGCTCGGCTACATTAAGATTCAGGCTCTAATCCCAGATGAGTTAGCCGATATCCTTACACCAGCCGTTTACCATGAGCAACACCAATTCAAACTGGAGAAAGCCAAGTTAAGACTGGCCGAACGACGAGAACGCCAGGACGTTGAAGCCACTATCCAAGCCAACCGACAACTTGTGCATGAAGAGAAGTCCAAGCTTGATCAACTATTTGAAGGCCCAATCATGTCTAACATTGATCGGCTCGAGGCTCGCAAGATTGAACTCTTAGCACAACTTGAAGAATGCAACGCTGAGCTGGATATGGAGCACAAGAAGTTAGCCGATCTCCCAAAGTCTATTGAAGAACAGAAAGCAAGACTCAAATCGGCTATCAAGTATGTTGCTGATCTAACCAAGTCTCTGAAAGTTATGCCTGGAATCGATGCTCAAGATGCCCAAGCCATAGAGGAAGTAGAACAGATTAGGCAGAAGGCTATATCGGCTATCCAGCGATACTTATCTCAATAATCTTTGCATAATAGAACTTAGAAACTTTTGAAATCGGCTAAGACATTCCGATACTTTAAATATGACAGTGAAATTTGCTCAAAAATTTTGCATTCCATTTGGATTTTGATATATATATGTGCCCCACTAGTTTTACAATGTCAAGAGCATTGATAAAATTATAAAACAACTAAGGGCGATATAACAATATCGGCCATTGTACATCGGCAAACTACAACCGATTACACCATAAAAAACAACTAAGGGCGATATAACAATATCGGCCATCTGAAGGCGATGTAAACACATCGGCTGTCATGCATCGGCAATATAAGCTGATCATGCGTTAACCCAAACACTTGGGTTATATTTCTTCAAATATTTGCCATTGAGCGCTCGCCCATAAACTTCACCATCAAGCCCTTGCAACATATATGCTCCCTTAGACACAACCTTATGAATTTGGAACGGTCCATCCCAATTAAGCGACCACTTGCCAAATTTACTATCACGAGTACCAATCGGCAAAATCAACTTCCATACAAGTTCTCCTTCCGAAAAATCTTTAGGTACCACTTTCTTATTATAATGCCAAGCAACACGTTCCTTATCCCTAGTAACCTTCGCAAGGGCTCGCAATCGTGATTGAACCAAATCCTCCCTCTCATCAGCCCTAAGGTTGTAATACTCATCGGCTGTAAAATCGTTTTGCAACTCCGTTCGTCGAGAGCCGATTCTAACCTCCCATGGCAAAACAGCCTCATGTCCATAAACAAGATTGTAAGGAGGAACTTGAATCGATCCATGACAAGCCATCCTATAAGACCACAATGCTTCGGCCAACCGAGTATGCCATTGCCGAGGATAATCAGAAATTTTCCGCTTAATCAATTTGATCAAACTTTTATTAGACGCCTCGGCTTGCCCATTAGCTTGTGCATAATAAGGTGAAGAATTCAACAACTTGATACCCACGCTATTGGCAAACTGAACAAACTCATCGGACACGAAGATTGAACCCTGATCCGTAGTAATAGTTTGAGGAAGACCAAATCGGTAGATTATATGCTCCTGAACAAATTGAATAGCATCCCTAAAATCAACTTTCTTCAAAGGATTCGCCTCTACCCACTTGGTGAAATAATCAATTGCCACCAATATAAATTTATGTCCTTTACTCGACGGTGGGTTTATCATACCAATCATATCAATTCCCCAACCTCTGAACGGCCATGGCTTAATAATAGGATTCATAGCCGACGCCGGTGCTCGCTGAATTGCTCCGAACTTCTGACAATCCTGACACCCCTTATAATATCTGAAACAATCCTCCAGCATTGTCGGCCAAAAGTATCCTGCACGCCGAAGCAACCACTTCATCTTGTGAGCCGATTGATGAGTACCACTGATCCCTTCATGAACTTCGCCGATTGCAACCTTAGCCTGATCGGCACTCAAGCACTTAAGTAATACTCCATTAATCGTCCGATAATAAAGCTCGTCATCCAACAGTGTATACTTTAATGCCTTATATCTTAATTTCCTAGAAGCCGATTGAGATGGATTACTCAAATACTGATGCACATCGTACCTCCAATCATCGGCTGACATCGCTGCAATTTCAACTTTAACATCTTTGATCATTGGCTTATACCCCGACGCCCCTTGAGCTAAATCATTAGCTGCAAGATTTTGTTCTCGAGATACATTCTTTAAAGTAACCAGCCGAAACTCTTTCATTAGTTCCAGGCACTTCTCATTATAAACCATCAACGTATCGTTCTTGCATTCATATTCTCCTGCCAATTGACTGATTACTAGCAAAGAATCCCCCATGATTTCAATGGTATCGGCTTCAACTTCCTTGAGTAATTGCAACCCCTTGAGCACCGCTTCATACTCAGCTTGATTATTGGTCGCATATGGTTTAATAGTATAAGCAAACTCGAAACATGCCCCACTAGGGGAAATTATAACTAAGCCGATGCCACAACCATGAGTACATACCGATCCGTCAAAGAATAAAGTCCATGGCACTATCTCAACCGAGCTGATTGAATCATCACGATGCTCTACAATAAAATCGGCTATAGCTTGTCCCTTAATCGCTTTCAGTGATTCATACCGAAGATCAAACTCAGTCAAGGAAAATATCCACTTCCCAACTCTTCCCTTTAATATTGGAGCTGATAGCATGTACCTGACTACATCGGCTTTGCATATAATAGTACACTCGTTAGATAATAGATAATGCCTCAACCTTGTACACGAAAAATACAGACGCAAGCATAACTTCGCGACAGGAGAATACCGAGTCTCAGCATCCAAGAGCCGTCGACTGTGATAAAATACAACTCGTTCCTTCCCTTCCAACTCTTGAATCAAAACCGAGCCGATTGACTTCTCACCAGCCGATAAATATAACCTAAACGGTACTCCTTTCTATGGAGGAATCAAAACAAGAGGAGAGCTGAGATACTCCTTACTATTATCCAAAGCCTTTTGCTGCTCTGCCCCCCCAAGTAAATTGCTGATCGGCTTTTAACCTCAATAAGGGTGTAAAAGGTTCCAAACTTCCGGACAAATTAGAAATAAACCTTCGAACAAAATTTATCTTGCCGATCATCTCTTATAGCTCTGTCTTATTTTCCGGGGGCTGAATCTTCTTGATCGCATTAACGCTCCTTTGGGTTACCTTGATCACCCTTTCATGAACAAGAAATCCCAAAAACTGGCCGGCCGACACACCAAAAGCACATTTTGTCGGATTCATCTTCAAGCCATATTTCCTGGTTCTCTCGAAAACTTTCCTTAAATTGGCTATGTGGTCCTCCACTTCTTTAGATTTGACAACCACATCGTCAATATAAACTTCAACTAGCCAGCCGATTAAATCATGATATATATAATTCATGGCTCTTTGATACGTTACTCCAGCACTCTTCAAGCCAAAAGTCATGACGACCCATTCAAATAAGCCGATTGCACCAAGGCATCTAAAGCCGTCTTATGGATATCTTCCTCAGCCATAAAGATCTGATTATATCCTGCGTTCCCATCCATAAAACTCAAAATTTTGTTCCCTGATGCGGCATCAACCAGCTGATCGGCCACTGGCATTGGATATTCGTCCTTTGGTGTAGCTTTATTCAGATCTCGAAAATGAATGCACACCCTGACCTTGCCATTCTTTTTAATAACTGGAACTATGCTAAAAAACCCATTCAGCATATCGGCAGGGACGAATAAAACCGGCATCATACAACCGTTTGATCTCAGCTTTAATAGGTTCAAGCATATCGGCTTTACATCTCCTTGGAGGTTGCTGGCGTGGTCTAACCCCTGGCTTGATAGGTAGCCGATGTTCAACAATCGATTGGCTGAGTCCAGGCATCTCATAATACTCCCAAGCGAAGCAATCTCTAAACTCTTTTAGGAGCTCTATCAGCTTGGTTCTAAACTCTGGAGACAAATTTTTGCTAAAAAATGTCGGCCTTGGCCGATCGCCTGGACCTATGTCTATTTCTTCCAACTCATCGGCCGACATGAAACCTTGACCTTGCTTGTCATCGAGATCATCTACCGTATCCTTGGCGTAGACATTTGAACCCTCCACGACGCCCTCAAAGTAATAGCTTGGGTTCTCTATCTTCGATTGGCTGTATATCAGAATCGGACACTTTTAGAAAATCTCCATCCCAGACTTTTCCAGATAAACAATCAAGTCCATCCATCTCCCAAAGGGCTAAATCGGCACTGGTAACATTAATTGACCTGTCGGCTGGCACGATCTCTATCTTGTCGCCTTGCCATTGAATCAAGCATTGATGCATAGTCGAAGGAATGCAACAATTGGCATGAATCCAATCCCTTCCAAGCAACAAGCTGTATGTACCCTTCCCATCGATGACAAAAAACGTGGTAGGAATAGTGTTACTGCCGACTGTCAGTTCCACATTCAGAACACCTTTGGTTTCCGATGGATTACCACCAAAGTCTTTGAGCACCATATTTGTCTTGATGAGATCCTCGGCGTTCCTACCCAACTTCCTGAACGTAGCATAAGGCATCAAATTTACCGCGGCCCCACCATCGACCATCATCTTAGACATCGGCTCCCCATTGACGTAGCCGTTTATATACAATGGTTTAAGATGCCGATTCTCTGTCCCCTCGGGTTTCTCGAATACTGCCTGTTCTGGTGATAGAACCAACTTAGCCGATCCCTCTTCCACTTCATCGACATCGACCTGATCGATCCCGAATTCGGCTGGCAATGTAAAGATCATGTTAATTGGTGCTGCTACAACGCTCTTCCTTTTTGCCAACCTCTTCGCCTCATTGGCTGCAGCATCATTGGCTACAGGAACCTGATTCTTGACACGCCACTCCTGTCTTGGCTTTGGTTTCCTCAACCGATGGTTGATTTCCTCTTCAACCTCCTGAAAATGCTCAATGTTCCTCAATCTCTGGACCCTTCTTTTCTGATTCTTCGTGAAAATACCAGAAGGACACCGTTGATTCTTCCTGATTACCTCATCCTCTTAGCCACAATCTTGATTCATCGGACCCAATCTCTGATGAACAGGAAGTCTTGCCTGCCTTAGCCGATTATCTCTACTATATGACCGGCTCGAGCTCTCAACGATATCACTGCACCCAGGGTAGTTTTCGATGAATGGCAACCTCATCCCTTCATTCCAGCAGAATCTAAAGAACTCACAACCCCAATGAGGATCAAAACCATCGTCGTACTCTTCATAATGCCTCTCCTGCTGCTTATCATACTTCCTTTGATACTTGTTGATAATCTTAGCCGAATTTACTTGAACACCCTTTGCACGGACCCTATCGGCTGCTTGACCAGCTATATGCACCATATTAACAGGAAAAGGATTACCATCGACCATCATCGGCTTTTTGGAATCATCAAACCTAATGTTTCCCCCTTCAATGGCAACCTGGATTTGCTGTCTAAAAACCTTGCAATCGTTAGTAGAATGAGACCCAGAATTATGCCATTTGCAATATCTCTTCTTGCCTAATTCCTCAGCCGATGGGATTGTATGACCAGCAGGAAGCTGAATCTGCTTTTCTCGAAGTAGTAAATCAATGATCTTGTCAGCCTTGGTGATATCAAAATCATATTTTTCCTCTTTTCCAGGTCTTTTCACCCATTGGCATGGTATGACCTTTTTGCTCCTCACCCATTCGGCTGCAGCTATTTCAGAATCATCTTCCTCGTCATCCGATTCATACATGTATGGACAAACATGATTAACTTTCTTAGAGCTTCTCCTGACTTCCGCCGACCTATGCTTATGCAAGGTTACCTTCTGTATCAGATGCGATAAGCTATCAAAGTCTTCGGACGAGAATTTCTCCCTGATTGGAGGAATCATACTCTGGAAGGCCAAATTGGCTAACTGAGCATCAGTCAAACTCAAGCTAAAGCATTTGTTCCTCATCTCCTTGAACCTCTGAATATACTCGTGCACGGGTTCATCATGCCGTTGCTTGATCGCTGTCAAGTCGGACAACTTCATCTCATGAACCCCACTGTAGAAATAGCTGTCAAATTGCTTCTCCAAATCGGCCCAACTATTGATCGACCCGTATGGCAAAAAAGAAAACCAAGTAAAAGCTGATCCAGACAGAGATAACTGGAATAACCTAACTTTCAAAGCGTCTACAGCCGATGCTTCACCGCACTGAGCAAGGAATCGGCTGATGTGCTCATAAGTCGACACGCCCTCTTGTCCCGAAAACTTGGAGAAATCTGGAACTTTAAACCAATTGGGGAGAGGGACTCTTTCAAACCACTCAGGATAAGGCTGCTGATACAAGCTTCCAGTCTCTTTTGGTTTAAGCCCAAATTGTTCTCTCATTACATCGGCAATCACATCGGCCCACGGTCGTTGCGGTGCCCCTTGTGGCTGTTGTTGCATAGACTCGAACTGACCATACTGAGATGCGAACTGGGGCTAAGACAATCCCCCTGGCTGATATTAGGCTTGCGGGGAAGGAGGCTGATATTGATAGCTCAAGTTACCCCCTTGGTAATTATGAAGATTCGGCTTGATGTTGCGCACCAACTGCTCAGGAACCATCTGAGGCATCACTGTGCCGTCCGGCTGTGCATGGTGAACCAAATGTTCCAGGATGACCTGATTTATAAACTGCTGCACAGGCTGACCACCAGGTACTGTGAACCCGGCCGATGCGTTCACTGACCCCGGGTGCTGAATCGGCTGAACGATCTGCTGTCTCAACGGAGTCTGTTGGATCGGCTGCTGAGGCTGCTGCCTTGGTGGCGTCTGCTGAACCGGCTGCAGAGGCTGCTGCCTTGGTGGTGTTTGCTGAGCTGGTTGTATGACCTGTTGTTGGATTGGTTGTACAACCGGCTGGATTGGTGGTGTCTACTGAATCGGCTGCTGCTGCACTGGATCAACAATAGGTGGAGGTGGCAGAAACATGGCAGCAACCTGATCTTGGGTTAGCCGATTCGTAGCCTGCCCGCCATGCTGTGGCTGTTCCCTTGTTAACAACCGAGGGTTCACCGACTGTCCTAGCGACATAGCTAGTGTAGCAGGCAAAGGAGTCGACGCTGGCGCCGTCGGCTGACTTGTGGGCGCAACAGAGGGAACTACTTGAACAGATGGCTGAACATCGGTGATCAAAGATCGATAATTTGGGAAGACACCTCCTTGCAAGTAAACTGGGCCTGTAGCCTGATGCTCAGCTATTGAACCATCGGCTATTGTCTTTATCATGTTTGACAATGTATTGACTAATACCCCAGACTGATTGATCAAAGCATGATGCACATCATAATCAACCCGATCTTGGAAGTTATTGAAAAAATCTTATGCTAGTTCACTATTCTGGTTAAGATTTCCTCCTTGTGGCTCCTGAGCACCATCACCTTGAACGCCATGGACTCCTTGAGAATTGTCGCCTTGATCGCTCGGGGAGCCGTCGGTAGCACCTTTAGTACTCGGCTGAGCCGAGCCGCTTGGAGCTTGTTTCACTTCTCCATCTTTAGAAGAACCGGTCACAGGACTATCAGCAACCACTTTTATTTTATACTTCTGAACAAGTGTCCCCTTGCGGGTCTGCGTGAATGAGTTCAGGAACTGATCCCGTGCCTGCTGCAGGGTTGCTTCAAACTCCTCCTTCTGCTCAGGCGTGAATTTCTCTGGATCGATCGGCATGACATTGTCATCAATGATGTCAGTCAATCCCAGCTTCAACGCCTTGCCTTTAACGGAACCTAGGCTGGATGGTGGTGGTGGCTGTTTCTCGGCCATAAGGAAGAACTGACGTCTGACTTCTTACAGGTCCCACCGGGCGTGCCAAAAGCGTGTTGACAGAAAACACGTGGCCTGGGAGATCTGCTTAACTCCGGTTCAGGTCCAAAGCTCGCCTTCGGATGTGTTAGCGTGCGAGTTGATTTGATCCTGTAATCAAGAAGAAATAGAAGCAAAGAAACCATGGTTAAATCTATAAATGATAGCCGATCGTCTAGATGCCGATGACATATCATTTATCTTTGAGCCGATGTCATCTGTGTATCGATCGGCAGTCATGAATAAGTAAAGAAGAACTAAATCTACTCGATCGGCTGTAGATATTAACGATATATGCTCCTTATATCGATATATACTTAAATCAAGTGATTAGGATAGATCGGTCATCATGCCGAGACAGTATAAATCACTTAAATCGAAATATATATCAATAACAGGACTATATATGTTTATAGCGTAGCCGATCGGATAAATCTAGCATGTATCAGCTAATACTCCGATACTACTCTATATCAGGATATTAAAGCAAGAATAATATATCGAACAAGAGCCTAATATACTTAGACACAGTAATATCTTGATATAAAGGGCAGATTTAACATATCAATGAAGCATATAGAACAAATAAAGTTAAATCAGATACGATCGGCTGAAACTCTGATGCTATTCTAATCGGCAACTAGAAGGAAGGCTAGAGATCGATATTCTAAGCACGACTTAATAGGTCAAACTCAACTAATACAGCATTAAGTATGAAAAGAAGAACAATATCTAGACAATCAAGCCGCTAGAAGTTTCATAGAATGGTAGATATCTCATATAATCTAGATCAACATCAAGATCTAACCTAATGGGCTGCTTTCTGTATGCAGATGTTAACCGATAATAGATTAGGTGGTGATATTGCTAGAGATTATGTAAGATATATGATAACTTGACGAACTACATAAACAAGATTAGAGTATCATCAAGATGGAAACATTAATCCTGAGAACGCAAGTCGTCATAACAAGTTTTACCTCTTGTTGAAGATCGAAACCGATGCAGCTCAACCCGAAAGCAAGAACTCGTCGAAACAAAACTAAAACAAAAGGATGGCGATTCGCCGAGATTGTATTGAACGTGTGTGTTGTTAATTACATAGGGCTCGGGGTGTATTTATACATGAGAATTACAAGATATGCCCATACCAGACACGACTATTATCTCTAACAAACTCTAAGATACCATAAGTCTTTGCGGCAGACTTTTGCCCAAATTTATCTATAAGGAATTTACATAAGATATCCTAATTAATAGATACAATTGCCTTCCTAGGACTCTATCCGTGCGTGGCAATCATCTTGAAGAACATTAACTTGAACCCGATGTCGCGTACAAGTCATATTGTCGGGATCGGCTACATCGGCTTACCTAGCCCGACTCAGACCCAACCGATCTTATCGTAGCCGATCTGGACTCCAGCCGATTCCTGCTCTGTTTTCAAACTCGATCTCCGCTTCCGACTTTGCTTCGATCTAATCTTCTCTCCCAACGCTGATGTTACCAAATTTGCTTGTTAACAAAGTCATAATACGATCTCGGAAGAAAAATGCAAAAGGACCGCTGAGTACACTCACATTGATGGCAGCGTCGCGCTCGGCCGCCCCTTTCTCGCAAAGGGGCACGGGGGCGTTGCTCGCCGTAGTCGGACCACTGATCATTAGTTGGCTGACGCGGCGCTGCACGGTTGTGCTATCCAAACCTGTAGATCGAGACCAGGATCCGATAAGTCGGGAAGAACACGCGCATAAGGGAGTCAATTTAATTAACAAGAAAAATACCCCGAGGAGAAACCTGGGTCGCGTCCTCCAGCCCAGAATAATTAAAGGCTGGATGGGCTCGAGCCTGGAGCGGCTGGATCCGCCTACCAATGAAGTCGACAGCGACTTCATACCCCGACAACCCTCGTACTAGGAGGTCATCAATGATATCTATGAAAGATTGGAGGGATGGGATCAAGGCGGGTTTCATAGTCCAAGACGGGATCTTGTCTGGTTGCTCCTCGGGAACAATAAAGACCGGATCCGAATCTTCTATTTGAAGATAGAACCACCTCCCCCACCATTTGCTGCGAGAAGAAGGGCACCGGAAAGTGATATAGCGCGATTTTAGGCCATCCCGGAGTCAGAAACCGACGCATCCGGATACCCTGTTGGATTCCATCCAGCGCAACTCATAGTAAAAGCGGAAGAGGTCAAGAAATGGCTCTACCCCAATGTAGGCCTCACAAAGATGCGAAAACATACTCAAGAAGGCGATGGAATTGGGGTTCAAGTGGTGGAAGGAAAGACCATAGAAATTCAAGACCAAGAGAAGAAATTCAGGAGGAGGAAGAAAACCACAGAGAATAAAGTCCTCGATCGCAACCATGCGACCTAGGACAGGCTGGGGTTCAGTACCTCCTACTTCTCTCTCCGCGGTCCCGCGACCGGGAAGGGTGCCATCTTCCTGCAACTTCTTCAGCGACGCGCTGGTGGAGGTAGACTTGTCGAGATCCATTTCTGCCGGGGATCGCCGGAGAAAGGACCGAGATGAGCTAGCTAAGGTTTTTTGTGGGAGCAGAAAAAACGAGGGACGTTCGAAGGCTGGAGAGTTTTTTCACAACAAACGGGCTTCAACTTGGATTCCCAAAACTCCCTTAAATAGGCGCACCTTCGACGGTGTGAATTCCAAGGAAAGGAGAGAGATGGCCGCTGGAAATTTCTAGGTCCGTTACGCGCGACAGTTTTTCGGACTTCAATTTAAATTCACTCATGACCGTTGAGCTTCACCCGACGTTGTCGATCACTCCTTGTGTCTCGGTCCTCACACCGAGAACAACGACAACTTCAACATCATAAGTCGCGATCGGTTTCACGAGTTCATTTAAGCAGAAGTCGGGGGCTACTGTTAGTGTTACGGGTAAGGTATACCCTCTACCCTTCGATATACGTCACGTATCGATATGGTATGCTCGCGCGTATACGGACGTTTTTGGCATACGTTAAGGAAATTCATCATGGAGTTCACAGATGGAAGGAGTCCTACTCGGTCAGAACTGGGTCGTCATTGTGTCGTGTCTGGTTCGGCGTCTCCAAGTCCTACTTGGAGACAGTTGACCTGCGATATAAAAGGGACCCCCTGGGAGGACCTAAGGCATCGAATCTCAGAGCCAACACATCCACCACAGCCTACGAAGTCGGAGCTTATCGGAGCCAGGTCGCCGGGAGATCTAGTCGGATCAACTCGACTACGATCTCGTCGGTATCGTCGAGTTCCACTATTCCCTTTGTAATCTGTGGTTTTCATCATATAATCCCATATCAACTAGATTAGGGCTATTACCTACCAAGGGGCCTGAACCAGTATAATCCCTGCTTCCTGTTTGCTTGATGTCGTACTACGTAGATCCTCGTACCAGCGTACCCCAATACCCTCTATATCCGGTCTACGGGTATCCCCGATCGACACAGTGGGGCTGGTGTGGGCCAAGTCCACCAAACGTGGGCCCCACGCGTTAGCGGCACAGGGAGCCACCGGTCCACCGTGGACCGGGACCAAAGGGCGGTCCACTGCCGGTCCACGGGAAGGACAGCCCAGATCAGCCAAGCCGATCAGGCGGTAGAGGGCGAGCGGCTGGGGCATGGGCGCGGCCGAGACCGGCCTGGCCGGCCATGGCACGGCGGCGGCGCGCGGCCACCTGCGGACGGCGCAGGGAGCGGCGGCAGGCGCGGGCGGTGGCGGAGGAAGTGGAATATTAAAAGAGGAGGAGGCGACATGGGAGGGCGGCCCATGGTGAGGAGAGGCGGCGGCGCTGCGCTGGCAAACGGCGCGGGCGAAGCACTGACGATGACCATTAGGTGAGGAAGGGCAGCCGAGCACCTCTTCGACCTGTAGAACCATGAGGAGGGGTTAGGGGAGGATAGGGTGGCTTGAGGCAGCGTGAAGCACCGACCGGAGGGGATTGGAAAAGGGGGAGCTCACCGGTGCATGAGGGGAAACAGATTCCAGTGGTGGGGGACGCGAACCGAGTGGCGGCCGGGGTTCTCATTGTCCTTGCGGAACCGATGGAGGCGACGACGCAGTGCGGGGTCGGCCGGAGAGGCGACGCGGTGTAGTGGGCAACGGTGGCGGAGAGAGATGGTGAATGTGGCAACGGCGTTTCGGCAATTGATGAGGACATCAACACCGTCGATACATCCACGTCCCCCCATGTACAGCATGATGGTCCTATTACCCGCGCTCGTGCACGTCAACTAAATTATCAGGTGAGTTCTTTCTTGAGTTCATATTCCTCGTCTTTATACCCCGGAGACGCGTGCACTCGTGTTTTACTCAGGAACGATGGAGAGGATCCAAAGGGAAGAGGATTCGCGCGGGGTGGATTCGGACTGCAGGGCAGCACCAACTTCTGACGGCCGCCACGACTTCATGCGAACTCCGATTTGGGCGTGCAAGTACTTCATGGAAAGATTATCAAGTCTACTTTCCAATGGATCCAGCCACATGTCCATATCTGTTCTGGAGCGGCCGCAATTGTCATTTTACTCCCGACTGTTTTCTGTCCATGGTGCTGCGTCACCTCTTTTGGCCCAATGGGCTGTGTATCCAAGTTGGGCCCATTAGGGGCGCGTCCTAGGGTTGGAGCACGACCCTATGGTCGTTCTTCCCCTCTTCTTATACCTCTAGTCGCCGCCAAGAACAGGCGGGTTTTGATGATAGAGATAGCTACTTGCTACCTGCTCGCAGCGCGCGTGTTGGCTAAACCGCCCGTCTGCCTGTAATCGGAACCCCACCATATTGTGTTTGATAGCGAAACTTTCATCTTTATCTAGCAATTTCAGTGCTTGTCCTACTTGTTCTTGCTTGTTCTTCGATTGCTTGCAGGACGAGTGCCCTCGTGGCCGGGTTGACGCGCACCACAAGTTCGCGGCGACCATTGGAGACGGTGTATCGGTTGCTAAGGCACAGCGTCTTTGGACGGTTGTAGTCGGGCCGTGAACGTCGTCTTCATCCAATCGAGTTATCCCTTACCTCTCATCGAAAGATCGGGCCACAAACCCTAGCGGGTTCGCATCAGGTGGTATCAGAGCGTGGTTCATCGGTGAGAGAATTTACCCTTCCCTTCGTCATTAATTTTTTTTTCCTATAGTCCAGAAAAGACCAACAAAAAAAAATAGTAGGAGATGGTGGAGAAGCTCGCACTTAGCACCAAACCGCACCCACATCCATACTACATCCAATGGCTGAACAACAGTGGTAAGGCGAAGGTAACAAAACTAGTGCACATTAATTTTGCAATTGGAAATTACCATGATGTTGTTGAATGTGATGTTGTGCCCATGCAAGCATGTAATATTCTGCTAGGTAGACCATGGCAATTTGATAGGGATTCTATGCATCATGGTAGGTCAAACCAGTACTCTTTTCTGTACCATGATAAGAAAATTGTGTTGCATCCCATGTCTCCTGAAGATATTTTGTGTGATGATGTTGCTAAGGCTGCCAAATCCAAATGTGAGAGTGATAAAAAAGCCCAATCTGATGGCAAGAAACCTGAGACAATCAATTTGAAACCCAAATGCTTACTTGCTACTAAATCTGATATTAATGAGTTGATTGCATCACCTTCAGTTGCCTATGCTTTGGTATGCAAAGATGCTTTGATTTCACTTCACGATATGCAGCATTCTTTGCCCCCTGCTGTTGCTAACATTTTGCAGGAGTACTCTGATGTGTTTCGCAAGGAAGTGCCACCGGGGCTGCCACCGGTGCGCGGCATTGAGCATCAAATCGACTTGATCCCAGGTGCTTCCCTACCGAACCGTGCGCCATACCGAACCAACCCTGAGGAAACCAAGGAGATTCAGCGTCAAGTTCATGAGTTGCTTGATAAAGGGTATGTACGCGAGTCTCTTAGTCCATGTGCGGTTCCGGTAATTTTGGTACCAAAGAAAGATGGTTCATGGCGTATGTGTGTTGATTGTAGAGCTATTAATAACATTACCATTCGATATCGTCATCCTATTCCTAGGTTAGATGATATGCTTGATGAATTGAGTGGCTCTATTGTGTTCTCCAAAGTTGATTTGCGTAGTGGTTACCACCAGATTCGTATGAAGTTGGGTGATGAATGGAAAACAGCATTTAAAACGAAGTTTGGGTTGTATGAGTGGTTAGTGATGCCTTTTGGTTTAACTAATGCACCCAGCACTTTCATGAGGTTGATGAATGAGGTTTTGCGTCCTTTCATTGGAAAATTTGTGGTGGTCTACTTTGATGATATCTTGATTTACAGCAAGTCTATGGGTGAACATTTTAATCATTTACGTGCTGTTTTTAATGCTCTTCATGATGCACGTTTATTTGGTAACCTTGAGAAGTGCACCTTTTGCACAGATCGAGTTTCTTTTCTTGGCTATGTTGTAACTCCGCAGGGGATTGAGGTTGATCAAGCCAAGGTTGAGGCAATTCAGAGTTGGCCGACTCCTAAAACGGTCTCACAAGTGCGGAGCTTTCTAGGACTCGCGGGGTTCTATCGCCGCTTTGTGCAGGATTTCAGCACCATTGCTGCACCATTGAATGCGCTTACAAAGAAGGGAGTGCCTTTCACTTGGGGCACATCACAAGAGAACGCCTTCCACATGTTGAAAGATAAGTTGACCCATGCACCTCTTCTCCAACTTCCCGATTTTAATAAGACTTTTGAACTTGAATGTGATGCTAGTGGGATTGGATTGGGTGGTGTTTTGCTACAAGAAGGAAAACCTGTTGCATATTTTAGTGAAAAGTTGAGTGGGCCTGTTCTGAATTATTCTACTTATGATAAGGAATTGTATGCTCTTGTGCGAACTTTAGAAACATGGCAGCATTATTTGTGGCCCAAGGAATTTGTCATACATTCTGATCATGAGTCTTTGAAGCATATTCGTAGTCAAGGGAAACTGAACCGTAGACATGCTAAATGGGTTGAATTTATTGAATCTTTTCCTTATATTATCAAACACAAGAAAGGGAAGGAGAACATCATTGCTGATGCTTTGTCTAGGAGATACACTTTGTTGACACAACTTGACTACAAGATTTTTGGCCTGGAAACAATCAAAGACCAATATGCGCATGATTCTGATTTTAATGATGTGTTGCTGCATTGTAAGGATGGAAGAACATGGAACAAATTCGTCATCAATGATGGGTTTGTTTTCAGAGCTAACAAGCTATGCATTCCAGCTAGCTCCGTTCGCTTGTTGTTGTTGCAGGAAGCGCATGGAGGCGGTTTGATGGGCCATTTTGGTGCCAAGAAGACACATGACATCCTTGCTAGTCATTTCTTTTGGCCACAGATGCGAAGAGATGTTGGCAGGTTCGTTGCTCGCTGCGCTACATGTCAAAAGGCTAAGTCACGCTTACATCCACATGGTTTGTATATGCCTCTTCCTGTTCCTACTATTCCTTGGGAAGATATTTCAATGGATTTTGTGTTAGGATTGCCTAGGACCAAGAGGGGGCGTGATAGCATTTTTGTGGTTGTGGATAGATTTTCTAAAATGGCACATTTCATACCATGTCATAAAACTGATGATGCTTCTCATATCGCTGATTTGTTCTTTCGAGAAATTGTTTGCTTGCATGGTGTGCCAAACACAATTGTTTCTGATCGTGACACAAAATTTCTTAGCCATTTTTGGAGAACTTTTGATGTGACCATGGCTACTATAGATACAACCGTCGTTCACATCAAGATCAAGCCGTCCAAGTTCTGCAATCTAGTTCGGCCACCTCCTACAGTGTCAACTTCAAACGGCCGCCAAATATGCATGCGAGCTCCGTTTTGGGTCCATGAGTACTTGATGGAAAGCTCTCGGAGTCATCTTTCCAATGGATCCAGCTTCATCACCAAATTCCATCCCAGTCGGCCGAAATCACAAAAAGAAGGTGCTGCGTCACCTATAATGGGCCTATGGGCTTGTAACTTCGTCTGGGACCCCGGCCCAAGTGGGGCCCATGTGGGGTGCGCCCCAACCAGGTGGAGCACGACCCTAGGGTTCCCTTAGGTCGTCCTCCCACCTCCTTAAATAGTTAGGTACCCCTTTAGAGTTTCTTGGGTTTTGATTAATTGTAAGTTTAGCCATTGCTACTTCGCTTGCAGCGCGCGTGTCGGCTAGACCGTCCGTCTGCTTGTTCGGAACCCCACTTTATAGTGTATCAATTTATCTTTGTGTGTCTTGTCTATCTAGCAATTCAGTTGCTTTATATCTTGTTCTTGCTTGTTCTCGATTGCTTGCAGGAATAGGGTTGGTCTGCACCGGCAAGATCAGCAACCCACGGAGAGGTGTATCGATCGCTAAGGCGCAACACAACGTCTAGTACGGTTGTAGTCGGATCGTCAACGTTTCTCCCAAATCGTAGTTATCACAACTCACCGAAAGATCGGGCCAACAACAGCCTTGAGTGTCGAGAGGAACTCAGGGTTCATCAGGTGGTATCAGAGCTTTCGTTGCTCGGTGAGTTTTATCTACCCATAACCAGAAAATTGCCATACAAAAAAACTGTCCTGTACCTAGCCATATTGTACCATTGCATTGTTTTTATCAGTTTTTGCTTTGTTGAGTTTTGTGTTACATCGTCGAGTCGAGTTGCTGGTGTTAGCGTCTAGTTCGTTTAGAGTTTCGAGTTCTGGTTACGTTTTGTACCACAGTCGTCGTCGCCTCCGTGTCTCTGTTGTCGTCGGGACCTACGAAAACGGAATCGGCTCGCTGCCACGGTTCTATTTTTGTAGTTTTCATAAATTTTTGTTGGTTGGTTTTGGAGTTGATGAGTTATATCTAGGTTTTCTGTCGTGTGTTTGAACCCTCTCCCGTGGCCGTGCTGTTGCGCGTGAAAAGGGAAGAAGGAAGGTGGCGTCTGTTTGTAGATTAGATCAATCAGGTTTGTTTGTTTCTATCCAAGGCTGACCTTTCCAATTTGGCCGACTCTGCTCCCACCACCCCCCACGTGTGCGTTTCTTTCCATGTGAGTAAGTCCCACGGGCCCAGTTGCCGAGGCCAAAGTCGGACTCCCCCTCTGTTCGGTTTCCTTCCCCACCGTAACTCCAACCCCACACTGGTTGTGCCGAGTTGCCAAACACCTTGGTGAATTTTGGTTTTGCGTCAGTTTCGAGTTCTGTTTGGAAAAACGGAACCCGTATAAATTCAGCATTCCATTTTTGTATAATTTTAATTTTGAGTTTGCATGTTTACATTTGAGTCCCTGTAATTTTTATATTTACGTTTGAGTCCCTATAACCTTACAATAAGGTCCTTGAGTCAGTTTTTGTTAAAAAAAATCAAAAAAAAAGTGAGAAAAAAAAGGCAGAAAGGTGCATAAAAAAAAGCCGCACCAAAAAAAAAGAAAAGAAAAGGAAAGAAAAAAAAAAGAAAAGAAGAAAGAAGAAAGAAAGAAAAGAGAAAATACTATTATGTTTGAGCTGAACTTCATATATCAGAGTTGTGCATGAGTTGTTCCTAGTGCTATCTTGTTGTATCGTTTGTGTCTAGGCTCGCGTCTCTAGTACGTTCTAGCCTAGGACCAGCACGGTACTTGACTTTGAACGATCATTCAACTTTGCATTCTCTGATTTGAGCATTTGCTATTCCTTTGCTACATACTTTAGCCTACCCAGAGCTATACAGATTTGACTGCAGCCGTACAGCAAGTGTTTGCCAAGGCATCGATACATCCAAACTCCATTGGGGTGCTTGGTTGAGTCGGTGTACATCACCATTCCGCTTGCTTTGGTAAGAACTTGTAAGAGCTTGGTTAAAAGCTTGAGTGTGTGTGATATTTGAACTGCCACTACCTAGTAGTTGATAGGAGCGTGCATATTCTTGTGTGTTTCTTGTTTTCTACTAACCATGGCAGGATTGTGTAAGGGAATACGAGAACATCGACATCTACACCTTCGACAAGATATGACGACTTCTCCACGTAATGCATATGAGGTACATGACTATAATTTTGAACAAGTTGCATCTAAGTTACCATTCTATGATGGGAAGTATGATTCTGTTGCATACATTGATTGGGAGCTAGCAGTAGACAATGAATTTGATATATATGATTTTTCTGATGCTGAAATGATTAAGGCTGCTAGTAATAAGTTTACCTCTTCTGCATTATTTTGGTGGACTTATGTTAATAATAAACCTGAAACTTGGGATGAATTGAAAACCATGATGAGAAAATGCTTTGTGACATCTTATTACAAATGTACTCTTCGGGAGAAATTAGAACATCTGAAACAAGGTGATAGAACTGTTAGGGAGTACATTTATGAATTTAAGGTCTGTATCATCTACAGTGGTCTCAAAGAGTGCAATGAAAATACAATGCGTAGATTTTTCAATGGGCTTAATTCTGAAATTCAGGTTTCGCTTGATAATGTGACATATAATCATATTGGGCACCTATTCATGCTTGCTCGTAGCATTGAGAGTCAGATCATATCAAAGGCGAGGATGCATGACCAATGTGATTTATCTCCTATTTCTGAATCCCCAATATACTTATGTAATGATGATGTGCAAACATTGGAGGAGAAATCTTTTGTCTCCCCTGTTACTAACGTTTTGCAGGAAGATCAGCACATCCAAGAAAAGGAGAATGGTATACTTGAGAAGAAAGAGGATGAAGCACCTGCGATGTCTGAAGAAAGTTCGCAAGGTAAATTACATGGTGCTGAGAGAAATGAAGGTGAGTATTCTCAAGGTGAGCTACACTTGTCCACTTTTCATGCTATAGTAGAGCAACCATTAGTGGAATCAATTGCTGAGTTGCCTTTGTCACAAGTTGATTTACTTGCTGTTCCTTGTGATAAAGAAGAGTTGTGCGATAATGCTTCACTTATATCCATGCCACAACTAGTGAATGAACATGTTATTCCTGTTGTTAATACTAACTGCGCTGATTTTAAGCATGTTGTTCACATTGCTAATAGAGTAGAGGAACGCGAATTGACATCTTCTTTAAATACTTTGGGCTATGTTCAGTTTGCTAATTTTCATGAGCTCGATAATTTGAAGGAGAAATTATTTGCTAAGTCTGATTTGCCATGTCCAAGTAACGCTATTTTTCATCTCTTTGGTGAATATAATGATAGAGGAATATATTTGGTGCATAGAGTTTACATCTGTTCAGATTTAGAACCTCCTGTACATGTGGATAAAACATGCAAGCTGGAGAGAAATGTTATTGCTAACAAAATTATCTCGAGTTTGTCTTGTTGTGATTGGAAGAAACAGGTAGTTTTAAATGGACTACACGAAGAGCACCATATGGAAAAACCGAGGACGGTTTTCCGTGAAGAAGGGGAGGATGATGTGACCATGGCTACTATAGATACAACCGTCGTTCACATCAAGATCAAGCCGTCCAAGTTCTGCAATCTAGTTCGGCCACCTCCTACAGTGTCAACTTCAAACGGCCGCCAAATATGCATGCGAGCTCCGTTTTGGGTCCATGAGTACTTGATGGAAAGCTCTCGGAGTCATCTTTCCAATGGATCCAGCTTCATCACCAAATTCCATCCCAGTCGGCCGAAATCACAAAAAGAAGGTGCTGCGTCACCTATAATGGGCCTATGGGCTTGTAACTTCGTCTGGGACCCCGGCCCAAGTGGGGCCCATGTGGGGTGCGCCCCAACCAGGTGGAGCACGACCCTAGGGTTCCCTTAGGTCGTCCTCCCACCTCCTTAAATAGTTAGGTACCCCTTTAGAGTTTCTTGGGTTTTGATTAATTGTAAGTTTAGCCATTGCTACTTCGCTTGCAGCGCGCGTGTCGGCTAGACCGTCCGTCTGCTTGTTCGGAACCCCACTTTATAGTGTATCAATTTATCTTTGTGTGTCTTGTCTATCTAGCAATTCAGTTGCTTTATATCTTGTTCTTGCTTGTTCTCGATTGCTTGCAGGAATAGGGTTGGTCTGCACCGGCAAGATCAGCAACCCACGGAGAGGTGTATCGATCGCTAAGGCGCAACACAACGTCTAGTACGGTTGTAGTCGGATCGTCAACGTTTCTCCCAAATCGTAGTTATCACAACTCACCGAAAGATCGGGCCAACAACAGCCTTGAGTGTCGAGAGGAACTCAGGGTTCATCAACTTTGTGGGCTAAATTGGGGACTAAACTTTTGTTCTCTACTACTTGTCATCCCCAAACGGATGGACAAACTGAAGTGGTGAATAGAACCTTGTCTACTATGCTTAGGGCTGTTTTGAAGAAAAATATCAAGATGTGGGAAGAATGCTTGCCTCATATTGAATTTGCTTATAATCGTTCTTTGCATTCTACTACAAAAATGTGCCCATTTCAGATTGTGTATGGTTTGTTGCCTCGCGCTCCAATTGATTTGATGCCTTTACCATCTTCTGAAAAACTGAATTTTGATGCTAAGCAACGTGCTGAGTTGATGTTAAAACTGCATGAGACAACTAAAGAAAACATAGAGCGCATGAATGCTAAGTATAAGTTTGCTGGTGACAAAGGTAGAAGGGAATTGAATTTTGAACCTGGAGATTTGGTTTGGTTGCATTTGCGAAAAGAACGATTTCCTGATTTGAGAAAGTCTAAATTGATGCCTAGAGCTGATGGACCATTTAAAGTGTTAGCAAAGATTAATGAGAATGCATATAAGCTTGATTTGCCTGCAGATTTCGGGGTTAGTCCCACATTTAACGTTGCAGATTTGAAGCCGTATTTGGGAGAAGAAGATGAGCTTGAGTCGAGGACGACTCAAATGCAAGAAGGGGAGGATGATGGGGACATCAACACCGTCGATACATCCACGCCCCCCCCATGTACAGCATGATGGTCCTATTACCCGCGCTCGTGCACGTCAACTAAATTATCAGGTGAGTTCTTTCTTGAGTTCATATTCCTCGTCTTTATACCCCGGAGACGCGTGCACTCGTGTTTTACTCAGGAACAATGGAGAGGATCCAAAGGGAAGAGGATTCGCGCGGGGTGGATTCGGACTGCAGGGCAGCGCCAACTTCTGACGGCCGCCACGACTTCATGCGAACTCCGATTTGGGCGTGCAAGTACTTCATGGAAAGATTATCAAGTCTACTTTCCAATGGATCCAGCCACATGTCCATATCTGTTCTGGAGCGGCCGCAATTGTCATTTTACTCCCGACTGTTTTCTGTCCATGGTGCTGCGTCACCTCTTTTGGCCCAATGGGCTGTGTATCCAAGTTGGGCCCATTAGGGGCGCGTCCTAGGGTTGGAGCACGACCCTATGGTCGTTCTTCCCCTCTTCTTATACCTCTAGTCGCCGCCAAGAACAGGCGGGTTTTGATGATAGAGATAGCTACTTGCTACCGGCTCGCAGCGCGCGTGTTGGCTAAACCGCCCGTCTGCCTGTAATCGGAACCCCACCATATTGTGTTTGATAGCGAAACTTTCATCTTTATCTAGCAATTTCAGTGCTTGTCCTACTTGTTCTTGCTTGTTCTTCGATTGCTTGCAGGACGAGTGCCCTCGTGGCCGGGTTGACGCGCACCACAAGTTCGCGGCGACCATTGGAGACGGTGTATCGGTTGCTAAGGCACAGCGTCTTTGGACGGTTGTAGTCGGGCCGTGAACGTCGTCTTCATCCAATCGAGTTATCCCTTACCTCTCATCGAAAGATCGGGCCACAAACCCTAGCGGGTTCGCATCAGCAATGGATTGGGGAAGAGGAGAAGTGGACGGGGTGCAGTGGGGCGTGGCGGCTGCATGGCTGGGCAAGGCGACGCTCGCCAGCGGGAGGCGGCTGTAGGTGGTGGTGGCTCGGGTTGGTGGTGGGGTGGTGGTTCCAATGGCGGAATGGGTGCCGGCAATGGGTTTAAATCGGCCCCAACCGGCGCCGATTTGCGAGGGAGGGGGGGAACGTGGGTGCGGGTTGGAGGAGGTGGATGGCGGTTGCGGGCGAGCGGGCGGAGTGGGGCGGAGGGGCATTGGGCGCGCGGGAAACCGGCGGCGTGGAGCGGCAATGGCGGCAGTTGGGGCGTGGGAGGCCAAAGGTAGGGTAAGGACCTGACATGTGGGCCCCGACCCTCCATGTTAGTGGGAGGAGAGAAGAGATTGGGCTAGGGGGCCTCAAGCAGACTTTGGGAGGGGGGATGGAAGCAGAGTGGGCCGACGGCCCAGGAATGGGGGGAGGGGGGGATGGAGATTGGGCCGGTGGCCTGAAAGGGAGGAAGGGGGAGTTTATTTTTTTTTATAATTATTTCTCGAGCTCCGAAAATTCACGGAAAAATCCGGAGAGTATATTAGGGCTCAGAGAATATTACAAAATATTTGCGGCCAATGATTTTTAAAGGAAATTTTTAATTCTCCCATTATTTCACTTTATAAATTTTCTTTAACTTTTATTTATTTTCTAGAAAATGCATTATTAAATGATTTTTAATCCCGAACGAAAATCGGGGCATTACAGTCTGCGCCCTAGGGCACCCCTAGGACGTCCCTAATCATACTTAATCACTAGCCGTCATTGTTTAGATTCCTGTTTTATTTAGATTAATCTGTCAAGAACAGTTTCGCCGCTAGATCGATTTGTGTAACCCCAAATTCGAGTGCTTAATCATTCATATGCAATTATGTTTCAATCTATCTTGTTCTTGCTTGTGTTCTTCGATTCGCATGCAGGGATTAGCCTTCTCGGCGAGGTCAACCGGGTTTCGACACGGTTGATAACCAGAGGAGACGTGTTGCTGCGGTTGCGGGGCACAGTCGCGCGTTCGTTTAGAAGCCGGATCGAGTTGTGTCGCGACTCCGCCCAAAACGACTTTTTATCATTACCTATCGGAAGATCGGGACCTAACTCCCTCATCAAGATTTGTTGGGCACTTATTTCATCCCCAAGAAATCTTTGTGGCATTTGTTACTCTTGGTGGTTAAGGACACCTAGACAGCTAGGAGTCAACCTCAAGACACCGATTTGTTTGTGGTGCGACGACGGAGTTTGTGAAGGTCAGATCTCACCTTCCTTAGTGGAAGTAGGAGTGCATTTGTGCAACCTCACAAGGATAAGGTTGGAAAAGACTCGGTTCATTGTGAGCTCCTCAATGAAGAGTAGAATCCTCTCAAGGATTTGAACTTTGGTAACACATCAACTTGGAAAAATCCTAGTCATATCTCTCTCTTACTCCTCTAACTTTGCTTTTTGGTGCTGCTAGTAGTTTAGTCACTGTTTGTGCAAACCTATTAACTACTTGTGCCATTGTCTCTTTTTGTTTGCCTTACTAGCTTGCTAAAAACTGAGATTTTCGGAATATCAGAAAATATTTCGAAATATTCAAAAATATTCCAAAATATTAAATTATTCTGAAATATCCAAAAAGTTTAGCTTCCCCACTTACTTAATAGTTTTAAATGCCTATTCATCCCCCTCTTGGCAACATTAAGGTCCTTTCACCCTTAAAACTTGTCACCGCCCGAGCTCCCTCGGTCTCCCCTCATCTCCTCGTGTCTCCTATCTCTCCACCACACCGGCGAACTCCGGCCAAGCCTCCCTGTCGGCCGGAGTAGCGCCAAACCACGCCACCACCTTCAACCTAATCGGTTCAAAGTTCTAGATTTTTCAAAATTCTCAGGGCAAGATAGCACATCAACTTATGAGCATATTAGCCGATTTTTAGCTCAGTGTGGTGAAGCATCGGCTGTGGATGCCTTGAGGGCTAGGTTATTCCAGTTGTCTTTGTCTGGATCGGCTTTCACTTGGCTTTCTTCTTTGCCATATGGGTCGATTAACAGTTGGGCTGATTTGGATAAGCATTTTCACAGCTATTTCTATAGTGGGGTACATGAGATGAAATTGTCCGATTTGATAGCAATTAAGCAAAGACATGATGAGCCTGTGTATCAGTATATTCAGAGGTTCAAAGAAATGAGGAATAAGTGCTACAACTTCAGTTTGACTGATGCCCAGTTAGCCGATTTGGCTTTTCAGGGTATGATTGCTCTAATCAGGGAGAAATTCTCATCTGAAGACTTTGAAAGCTTGTCGCATCTTACACAGAAGGTAACCTTGCATGAACAGAGGTTTGCAGAGGCTAGGAAGAATTCTAGAAAGGTTAATCATGTCTGTCCTTATATATATGGGTCGGATGATGAGGATGATGACTCTTAGATAGCTGCAGCCGAATGGGTAAGGGGCAAAAAGGTTATTCCATGCCAATGGGTGAAGAACTCAGGGAAAGAGGAGAGGTATGACTTTGATATCACCAAGGCTGACAAAATTTTTGACTTGCTACTCCGAGAGAAGCAGATTCAACTTGCTGTCGGTCACACAATTCCATCGGCTGAAGAATTGGGCAAGAAAAGGTATTGCAAGTGGCATAATTCTGAGTCTCATACTACTAATGATTGCAAGGTCTTCAGGCAGCAGATCCAAGCGGCTATTGAAGGAAACAAAATCAAGTTTGATGATTCTAAGAGGCCGATGAAGGTTGATGGCAATCCTTTTCCTGTCAATATGGTGCATACAGCTGGCCGAACAGCCGATGGGGGTCGTGCAAGAGGTTTTCAGGTAAATTCAGCTAAGACTATCAACAAATATCAGAGGAAGTATGATAAACAACAGGAGAAGCATTATGAAGAATATGATGATGGCTTTGATCCTCATTGGGGTTGCGAGTTCTTTAGATTTTGTTGGAATGAAGGTTTGAGACTATCATCTATTGAGGACTGTCCTGGGTGCAGTGATATTGCGGAGAGCTCAAGCCGATCGTATAGTAGGGGCAATCGGCTAAGGCAGACAAGGGTTCCCTGTTCATCAAAGATTGGGTCCAGTAAACAAAGATCGTGGCCAGGAGGACTATGAAAACAGGAAAACTCAATGGTGTCCTTCTGGTATCTTTACAAAGAATCAGAAGAGAAGTTTAATCAAGTTCCTGTAGCCGATGAAGCCACAGCCAATGAAGCAAGAAGATTGGATAAGGGAAAAAGTGTTGTAACTGCTTCGGTCAACATGGTTTTCACGTTGCCTGCCGAGTTTGGGATCAAGCAAGCCGATGTCGATGAAGCTGAAGAGGAATCGGCTAAATTAATTTTATCACCAGAACATGCAGTTTTCGAGAAGCCAGAGGGTACAGAGAATCGGCATCTCAAGCCATTATATATAAATGGTTATGTCAATGGGAAGCCGATGTCCAAGATGATGGTCGATGGTGGGGCTGCAGTAAACTTGATGCCTTACACTACGTTCAGGAAGCTGGGCAGAAACGCCGAACATCTCATCAAGACAAACATGGTGCTCAAGGACTTTGGCGGCAATCCATCAGAAACCAAAGAAGTTTTGAACGTGGATTTGACAGTCGGCAACAAAACCAACCCTACAACGTTCTCTGTCATCGATGGGAAGGGTTCTTACAGCTTGTTGCTTGGAAGGGATTGGATTCATGCCAATTGTTGTATTCCTTCAACTATGCATCAGTGCTTGATTCAATGGCAAGGCGACAAGATTAAAATTGTGCCAGACGACAGGTCAGTCAATGTTGCCAGTGCCAATTTAGCTCTTTGGGAGATGGATGGTCTTGATTGTTTATCTGGAAAAGTTTGGGATGGAGATTTTCTAAAAGTGTCCGATTCTGATATACAGCCAATTGAAGATGGAGAGCCCAAGCTATTATTTTGAAGGCGTCCTGGAGGGTTCAAATGTCTACACCGAGGACACAATAGATGATCTCGATGAAAAAAAAGGACAGGGTTTCGTGTTGGCCGATGATTTGGAAGAAATTGATATAGGTCCAAGTGATCGACCAAGGCCGACATTTATTAGTAAGAATTTATCCTCGGAATTCAGAGCCAAGTTGATAGAGCTGTTGAAAGAATTCAGAGATTGCTTTGCTTGGGAGTATTATGAATTCCTGGACTCAGCCGATCGATTGTCGAACATCGGCTACCTATCAAACCAAGGGTTAGGCCACACCAACAACCTCCGAGAAGATGCAAAGCTGATATGCTCGAACCTGTCAAGGCTGAGATTAAACGCTTATATGATGCTGGTTTTATTCGTCCTTGCCGATATGCTGAGTGGGTTTCTAGTATAGTTCCTGTTATCAAAAGGAACGGTAAGGTCAGGGTGTGCATTGATTTTCGAAATTTGAATAAAGCTACCCCATAGGATGATTATCCAATGCCAGTAGCCGATCAGCTGGTTGATGCTGCATCGGGACACAAGATTTTGAGTTTTATGGATCGTAATGCAGGATACATTCAGATCTTTATGGCCGAAAAAGATATCCATAAGACAGCTTTTAGGTCTCCTGGTGCAATCGGCTTGTTTGAGTGGGTTGTGATGACTCTCGGCTCAAAGAGTGCTGGAGCTACATGCTACATATCAAAGAGCCATGAATATATATCATGATCTTATCGGCTGGTTGGTCGAAGTCTATATTGATGATGTGGTTGTTATGTCTAAAGAGATAGAAGACCATATAGCCGATTTGAGGAAGGTTTTTGAGAGGACTGTCACGTCCCAAAACGACCCTAAAATATATCCTTTAAATTATGCGTAGAATAATTAAAATCCGTGTGAAAGCCTCCAAAAATTAAAATGTGCAAAGTAAAAGTCAAATAAGGATTAGAGGATTTTTGTATATTTCCTAAAAGCCTGAAATGTGTAAATAAATTTTAGTGGAATTTTCAGAGCACAAATAATAATTATTAAGAAATAAACAAAGTTGAAAAGGTTTTATAAAAAGAAAAACCCTAAAACCCTCTCTCCCTCTCTTGGGCCGGCTCGGCCCACTTCCCTCCCCCTCTCTCCTCTTCCCCCGCGGCCCACTCGGCCCCTCCCCGCGCGCGCGCCGCTGACGGGCGGGCCCGCCCGCCACCCTCGCTGACGGGTGGGGCCCACCCGTCATCTCCTTCCTCCCGCCGCTCCCGCCGCCTCGCCCGCGCCTAGCGCCGCCGCCGCCGCGAATCCCGCCGCCTCCCGTCGACCCCGCGTGAAATCAATAGGGGGGAATTACTCCCCGTGATCCCCTCTCCCTTTCCCCCCATTTTCCCCTCTCTCTCTCGTATTCAAACAGCCGGATTTGCTCCCGCAAATCTCGCCGGCGCCACTGATGGCGGCCGGACCTCCCGGCCGGTTTCCTTCCTTCCCCGGCCGCCCTCTCCCCCTTCCAACCCTATTTAAACCCTCCCCGCGCCTCCCTCGCCCGTTTCCGCCCCTTGCCGCACCGTCTCCTCGCTGGCATCGAGATCGCGTCGTCGCCCTCTCTCTCCTCCGTCGCCGACGACCTTCGGCCGGCTCTCTCCGCTTGCCAGGACCGTTTCCCACCCCGGCGTCGCCTCCTCCGGCTTCGCCACACCGTCGCCGTCCCCGTCCACCCCCTCGTCGAGATCGCCGACCGCCGGAGCGCCGCCGTCCCCGTCGACCCGAGCCGCGCCGCCGCCTTCCTCCGCTCCGGCCGCCTTTTTCGTCGTCGCCGTCGACCTAGGGTGAGCCGTGGACCGCCGGCTCGTTTCCCCCTTTCCCTCCCCTCTCTCGGCCGCCGCTCCGCCGAGCCGATGGCCGCCGCCGGCGACCATAGGGGCGCGGGCGCGCAGCCTCCCGCCGGCCGCGTCGACGTGGCCGCCTTTCGGGCACGCCGAGCGGCTACCGCGTGGGGCCCGGTCGTCAGCCGCCCGCGCCCTCAGTTGCGGCGGACGCGTGGGGCCCACGGCGCTGGCCGGTCTGAACCCGGGAGCGCCCGGTCCACCGTGGACCGTGAGGCTGCCGCGTGGGCCCCACTCCCGTGGACCCGGTTCGCGCGCCCTCTCTCCTCGGCTGACGCAATAAACCATTTTTAAATTAAAATTTAAATGAAGAAATTCATAAATATTCACTTAAAGAGCATATAAACTTCAAATGGCCATAACTTGGCCATTTGAACTCGGAATTGGACCGTTCATGTCTCTAGTTTTTCCTTAAGAAGTCAAGAACCCATTTTGGTGCTTTGTTCCTGCTTGTTATATGTAGTTTATTAGAGTAAAAGCCTTTTTCCTTTCCGTTGGTCATGTAGACGCTGCAGCTTCGGAATATCCGCTCTACATGGAGGTTGAAGCCGACGTTTGGGAAAGCGAGCAAGGCAGGTCACATCATCCTTGAACATATTGGATCACATTTTATAAAATTATTTTGATTTAAATTATTGCATTATCGCTTTACTTAAATTCCCGCGTTAGCACTGTTTTATTTAGCCATGCCTATTTACCTTTGTTATGACCTTATTATTATTGTTATTGATATTATTACCTTGTTCACCCTATATTAAACAAAACCCCAACTAGTGGACACTCTACTCATGGTACCACTAGTATGAATTTAGGTAGAAGCTTCGCTGGTTAATTAGGCAACATTAGGTGGTTTTACAACTCTAGGCTTTGAGAATATTCTCATCACCTGGACACTATGGAATGGATGGATTATTGTGGAATTGGATTCACACCTCCCCCTCTATTGAAAATCCTCAAAATGGTTTTAGGCTGGGCTCGGGGTGCATGGTTTTGATAGTAGCACCTCGGCCATATAAGGACCGGTCTTCGGGCCTCTGTTGCAAAGCACTACCGTACTTCCACATGTCTAGTGGGTAAGGCTTAGTTTGTGGCTCAGTCTGGTTATAAACAAAAGTACACAGATGGAGATGGACGAAGTCGGGGGGTCGATGGACATCTCTAGGGCAAATGAAGGCTACACGAGCTGCGGCCCGGTAGTCGAGATGTCATGGCACAGGGCCGGTGTCCTGCTGCTAGGGGCTCAGTCCTGCCTACCAGTCCCGGAGGTTTCGGCCGTAGGTGGGGTTGGGTCGGTACTCTTGTCTATGGCTAGGATGGGTTGGAAATTATGTCACGTCTTCCGTCCGTATACCGTGGTGGTATGTGGCACGTGGTTACACGTGAGGAAGATGTGTCTAGTGGGTAAAGATGTACACCACTGATCAGAGTATAACCTATTCGAATAGCCGCGCCCTCGGTTATGGGCAAGCCTAGCAATGTACCCAAGTTAGTGTTTTAATTCTTAAAACCTGCTTAACAACTAAAATGTGGAATGGTTGGCCTGGGTTGGCTTGGGACGAGCTGGGACCCAGGGTCGGGTTGCCAGTTCGGTTTGAATCATCATAGGCCTTTGGTTAAGGCAGGTTCGTGTGGGTTCACGGCCTTGATTAATAATATTGTATAGCTCTAGGACCGTGTTTACAAAGTAGCTATGAGCAACTAAGTGACTTTTAATGCTGTTTACTGTAAACCCTAACCCCCTATATTATGGCTCCCTTGTACTCCCTTGCATTTATTCTGCACTTGTGGGTGTGTCTTGTTGAGTACGGTGGTTGTACTCAGTCTTGCTCAATTTTTCCCAAACCCAGAAGAGGAGTTCCTAGAAGATGAAGGCTTTGGTGTCTAGCTCGTGCCTGCCGTCAAGCGCCTGTGGTCGTCGCCCTAGTCTTCCGCTGTTTCCCATTTGTCTTTGTGTGTGCTGGGCCTTCGCCGCCCATGTAATAAATTATCTATTTACGCTTCCGCTTGATAAACTCTGAAATGTATCAACTTTTGGTGTACCTTGCCTCCTGGGACAAGGAATAATACACGCACGTAAGGAACGCCCGTTGGGTTATTTCCGGTTGTGACAGAATTCCTTTCCCTTCAGATTTGATTCTTCTAGACACCAAGAACTTGGATGTGATCCTCGGGATGAATTGGTTGGCTCAATTCCAAGGTGTAGTGGATTGCGCAAGACGCACTGTCACTCTGTACCGGGGGCCTGATCAACCGGTTGTTTTCTTTGCACCCCCAACTTCTGTCGGCAGTTCAAAACATCATCAGATAGGACTGCCAGAAATACCCATCGTCAGTGAGTTCGGAGATGTGTTTCCGGAAGAGCTACCCGGTATGCCGCCCAAGCGGGAGATTGAGTTCCGGATCGATCTTGCTCCAGGAACCACTCCTCTATACAAGCGACCCTACCGTATGGCAGCAAATGAACTGGCCGAAGTCAAGAAACAGTTGGAAGAGTTGAAAGAAAAGGGGTATATACGGCCTAGCACTTCCCTCTGGGGGTGCTCCCGTGATCTTTGTGGAGAAGAAAGACAAGACAAAGAGGATGTGCGTTGACTACAGAGCTCTCAATGAAGTTACTATCAAAAACAAGTACCCTCTTCCCTGGATCGATGATCTGTTCGATCAGCTTAAAGGTGCCACTGCATTCTCCAAGATTGATCTTCGTTCTGGATATCACCAGTTGCGCATCCGTGAAGAAGATATCCCGAAGACCGCATTCACCACGCGATACGGACTGTATGAATTCACGGTGATGTCGTTCGGTCTAACCAGTGCTCCTACCTTCTTCATGAACTTAATGAACAAAGTGTTCATGGAATACCTGGATAAGTTTGTTGTGGTCTTTATTGACGACATACTGGTGTACTCACAATCAGATGAAGACCATCAGCAGCATCTCCGTTTAGTGTTGGGAAAGCTCCGGGAACACCAATTGTATGCCAAGCTCAGCAAGTGTGAGTTCTGGTTGTCCGAAGTCAAGTTCTTAGGGCACGTGATATCTGCTAAAGGAGTTGCTGTGGATCCCGAAACGGTGACCGCCGTCACTGATTGGAAGCAACCCAGCACAGTCACTCAGGTTCGCAGCTTTTTGGATTTGGCAGGATACTACCGAAGATTCATCGAGAATTTCTCCAAAATTGCCAGACCCATGACGCAGTTGCTGAAGAAGGAAGAAAAATTTGTGTGGAGCCCGCAGTGCGAGAAAGCATTCCAAACTCTCAAAGAAAAGCTGGTTTCCTCGCCAGTGTTAATCTTAACGGATACTCGCAAGGACTTCCTGGTGTACTGTGACGCTTCGCGCCAAGGATTGGGGTGCGTATTAATGCAGGAAGGTCATGTGGTAGCCTATGCCTCACGCCAGCTACGGCCCCATGAAGGCAACTACCCTACCCATGATTTGGAGTTGGCCGCTGTGGTTCATGCTCTAAAAATCTGGCGGAATTATCTCATTGGAAATCGCTGCGAAATATATACCGATCATAAGAGTTTGAAATACATCTTCACTCAGTCGGATCTAAATCTTCGGCAGAGAAGGTGGTTAAAGCTCATCAAGGATTATGATGTGGGAATCCACTATCACCCTGGTAAGGCCAACGTGGTCGCAGACGCGCTGAGTCGAAAAAGCCGTTGCAACACTCTTGGCGTCCGTGGCATTCCACCGGAGCTTAATCAACAGTTGGAAGCCCTTAACCTAAGCATCGTTAGCCATGGATTCTTGGCTACACTGGAAGCCAAGTCTACCTTGCTCGATCAAATCCGCGAGGTTCAGAAGAATGATCCAGATATACATGGGATCCTCAAGAATATGAAACAGGGTAAAGCCGCTGGTTTCACAGAAGATGAACATGGAACCCTATGGAACGAAAATCGTGTATGCGTACCGGACGACAACGAACTTAAACGGTTGATACTTCAGGAAGCTCACGAAAGTCCTTACTCCATCCACCCTGGAAGCACGAAGATGTACTTAGACTTGAAAGAGAAATACTGGTGGATTAGTATGAAGCGGGAAATTGCAGAGTTTGTGGCCCTTTGTGATGTGTGCCAGCGTGTCAACGCAGAGCACCAACGACCGGCCGGACTTCTCCAACCTCTCCAAGTACCAGAATGGAAACGGGATGAAATTGGGATGGATTTCATCACCGGACTTCCAAAAACCCAAGGCGGATATGATTCTATATGGGTAGTCGTGGACCGACTAACCAAGGTAGCTCGGTTTATTCCTGTGAAGACCACCTATGGAGGGAACAAATTAGCTGAACTCTACTTCGCTAGGATCGTGAGTCTCCATGACGTTCCTAAGAAAATTGTATCTGATCGGGGAAGCCAATTCACCTCTCACTTCTGGAAGAAGCTCCAAGAAGAGTTGGGTACCCGATTAAATTTCAGCACCGCGTATCACCCGCAGACAGATGGGCAGACCGAGCGTCTAAATCAGATCCTAGAAGATATGCTCCGTGCCTGTGTTCTAGATTTTGGGAAGACCTGGGATAAGAGTCTCCCCTATGCCGAGTCCTCCTACAATAACAACTACCAAGCCAGCATACAAATGGCACCCTATGAAGTGTTGTATGGCCGCAAATGCCGGACACCACTATTGTGGGACCAAGTTGGGGAAAGCCAAGTGTTCGGGACTGATATCCTGAGAGAAGCTGAAGCGAAGGTCAGAACCATTCGGGATAATCTAAAGGTGGCACAGTCCCGGCAGAAGAGTTATGCAGATAACCGACGCCGTAACCTGGAATTCGCAGTGGACGATTTTGTGTACCTTCGGGTCACGCCATTGCGGGGTGTACACAGGTTCCAGACGAAAGGGAAGCTCGCACCTAGGTTTGTGGGTCCTTTCCGCATCATTGCTCGACGCGGAGAAGTCGCTTACCAGTTGGAGCTGCCCGCATCCTTGGGCAATGTGCATGATGTGTTCCATGTGTCGCAACTCAAGAAATGTCTTCGAGTGCCATCCGAGCAGGCCAATTCAGAGCAAATTGAAGTTCGCGAAGACTTGACCTCTGTAGAGAAGCCGGTGAAGATTCTGGACACCATGGAGCGCAAGACCAGGAACCGGGTAATCCATTTTTGCAAGGTCCAATGGAGCAACCACGCCGAGGAAGAAGCTACCTGGGAACGTGAAGACGAGCTGAAGGCAGCCCATCCCGATCTCTTCGCTAGTTCTTCCGAATCTCGGGGTTGAGATTCCGTTTAAGAGGGTAGGTTTGTCAAGTCTCAAAACGACCCTAAAATATATCCTTTAAATTATGCCTAGAATAATTAAAATCCGTGTGAAAGCCTCCAAAAATTAAAATGTTCAAAGTAAAAGTCAAATAAGGCTTAGAGGATTTTTGTATATTTCCTAAAAGCCTGAAATGTGTAAATAAATTTTAGTGGAATTTTCAGAGCACAAATAATAATTATTAAGAAATAAACAAAGTTGAAAAGGTTTTATAAAAAGAAAAACCCTAAAACCCTCCCTCACTCTCTTGGGAAGGCTTGGCCCACTTCCCACCCCCTCTCTCCTCTTCCCTTGCGGCCCACTCGGCCCCTCCCCGTGCGCGCGCCGCTGACGGGCGGGCCCGCCCGCCACCCTCGCTGACGGGTGGGGCCCACCCGTCATCTCCTTCCCTCCCGCCGCTCCCGCCGCCTCGCCCGCGCCTAGCGCCGCCGCCGCCGCGAATCCCGCCGCCTCCCGTCGTCCCCTCATGAAATCAATAGGGGGAATTACTCCCCATGATCCCCTCTCCCTTTCCCCCCATTTTCCCCTCTCTCTCTCGCATTCAAACGGCCGGATTTGCTCCCGCAAATCTCGTCGGCGCCATTGATGGCGGCCGGACCTCCCGGCCGGTTTCCTTCCTTCCCCGGCCGCCCTCTTCCCCTTCCAACCCTATTTAAATCCTCCCCGCGCCTCCCTCGCCCGTTTCCGCCCCTTGCCGCACCGTCTCCTCACCGGCATCGAGCTCGCGCCGTCGCCTTCTCTCTCCTCCGTCGCCGACGACCTTCGGCCGGCTCTCTCCGCTCGCCGGGACCGTTTCCCGTCCCGGCGTCGCCTCCTCCGACTTCACCGCACCGCCGCCGTCCCCATCCACCCCCTCGTCGAGCTCGCCGACCACCGGAGCGCCGCCGTCCCCGTCGACCCGAGCCACGCCGCCACCTTCCTCCGCTCCGGCCGACTTTTTCGTCGTCGCCGTCGACCTAGGGTCAGCCATGGACCGCCGCCTCGTTTCCCCCTTTCCCTTCCCTCTCTCAGCCGCCGCTCCGCCGTGCCTATGGCCGCCGCCGGCGACCATTGGGGCGCGGGCGCGCCGCCTCCCGCCGGCCGCGCCGACGTGGCTGCCTTCGGGCACGCCGAGCGGCTGCCGCGTGGGGCCCGGCCGTCAGCCGCCCGCGCCCTCGGGTGCGGCTGATGCGTGGGGCCCACGGCGCCGGCCGGTGTGAGCCCGGGAGCGCCCGGTCCACCGTGGACCGTGAGGCTGCCACGTGGGCCCCACTCCCGTGGACCCGGTTCGCGCGCCCTCTCCCCTCGGCTGACGCAATAAACCATTTTTAAATTAAAATTTAAATGAAGAAATTCGTAAATATTCACTTAAAGAGCATATAAACTTCAAATGGCCATAACTTGGCCATTTGAACTCGGAATTGGACCGTTCATGTCTCTAATATTTTCTTAAGAAGTCAAGAACCCATTTTGGTGCTTTGTTCCTGCTTGTTATATGGAGTTTATTAGAGTAAAAGCCTTTTTCCTTTCCGTTGGTCGTGTAGACGCTGCAGCTTCGGAAGATCCGCTCTACGTGGAGGTTGAAGCCGACGTTTGGGAAAGCGAGCAAGGCAAGTCACATCATCCTTGAACATATTGAATCCCAGTTTATAAAATTATTTTGATTTAAATTGTTGCATTATCGCTTTATTTAAATTCTCGCGTTATCACTATTTTATTTAGCCATGCCTATTTACCTTTCTTATGACCTTATTATTATTGTTGTTGTTATTATTACCTTGTTCACCCTAGAATAAACAAAACCCCAACTAGTGGATACTCTATTCATGGTACCACTAGTATGAATTTAGGTAGATGCTTCGCTGTTTAATTAGGCAACATTAGGTGGTTTTACAACTCTAGACTTTGGGAATATTCATGTCACCTGGACACTATGGAATGGTTGGATTATTGTGGAATTGGATTCACACCTCCCCCTCTATTCAAAATCCTCAAAATGGTTTTAGGTTGGGCTCGGGGTGCATGGTTTTAATAGTAGCACCTCGGCCATATAAGGACCAGTCTTCGGGCCTCTGTTGCAAAGCACTACCGTACTTCCACATGTCTAGTGGGTAAGGCTTAGTTTGTGGCTCAGTCTGGTTATAAACAAAAGTACACGGATGGAGATGGACGAAGTCGGGGGTCGATGGACATCTCTAGGGCAAATGAAGGCTACACGAGCTGCGGCCCGGTAGTCGAGATTTTATGCCACAAGGCTGGTGTCCTGCTGCTAGGGGCTCAGTCCTGCCTACCTGTCCCGGAGGTTCCGGCCGCAGGTGGTTGGGTCGGTACTCTTGTCTATGGCTAGGATGGGTTGGAAACTATGTCACGTCTTCCGTCCGTATACCGTGGTGGTATGTGGCACGTGGTTACACGTGAGGAAGATGTGTCTTGTGGGTAAAGATGTACACCTCTGATCAGAGTATAATCTATTCGAATAGCCGTGTCCTCGGTTATGGGCAAGCCGAGCAATGTACCCAAGTTAGTGGTTTAATTCTTAAAACCTGCTTAACAACTAAAATGTGGAATGGTTGGCCTGGGTTGGCTTGGGACGAGCTGGGACCCATGGTCGGGTTGCCAGTTCGGTCCAAATCATCGTAGGCCTTGGGTTAAGGCAGGTTTGTGGGGGTTCACGGCCTTGATTAATAATATTTCATAGCTCTAGGATCGTGTTTACAAAGTAGCTTTCAGCAACTAAGTGACTTTTAATGCTGTTTACTGCAAGCCCTAACCCCCTATATTATAACTCCCTTGTACTCCCTTGCATTTATTCTGCACTCGTGGGTGTGTCTTGTTGAGTACGGTGGTTGTACTCAGTCTTGCTCAATTTTTCCCAATCCCAGAAGAGGAGTTCCTAGATGATGAAGGCTTTGGTGTCTAGCTCGTGCCTGCCGTCAAGCGCCTGTGGTCGTCGCCCTAGTCTTCCGCTGTTTTTCGTTTGTCTTCCTGTGTGCTGGACCTTCGCCGCCCATGTAATAAATTATCTATTTACGCTTCCACTTGTTAAACTCTGTATTGTATCAACTTTTGGTGTACCTTGCCTCCTGGGACAAGGAATAATACACGCACGTAAGGAACGCCCGTTGGGTTATTTCCGGTCGTGACAAGGACCAGGAAATATGGCCTGAAGATGAACCCGACAAAATGTGCTTTTGGCGTATCGGCTGGCCAGTTTTTGGGGTTTCTTGTTCATGAGAGGGGGATTGAGATAACTCAGAGGAGTGTTAATGCAATCAAGAATATTCAGCCTCCGGAGAACAAGACAGAACTGCAAGAGATGATCGGCAAGATCAATTTTGTTAGAAGGTTTATTTCTAATTTGTCCGGAAGGTTAGAGCCTTTTACACCATTGTTGTGATTGAAAGCCGATCAACAGTTTACTTGGGGGGCAGAGCAACAGAAAGCTTTGGATAACATTAAGGAATATCTTAGTTCTCCTCCAGTTTTGATTCCTCCACAGAAGGGGATACCTTTTCGGTTATATCTGTCGGCCGGTGACAAGTAAATCGGCTCGGTTTTGATTCAGGAGCTTGAAAGGAAAGAGAGAGTTGTGTTTTATCTAAGTCGTCAGCTCTTGGATGCATAAACGAGATATTCCCCTGTGGAGAAGTTATGCTTGTGCTTATATTTTTCATGTACAAGGTTAAGGCATTATCTATTGTCCAATGAATGCACTATCATATGCAAGGCCAATGTTGTCAAGTACATGTTATTAGCTCCAATTTTGAAAGGAAGGGTTGGAAAGTGGACATTTTTCTTAACTGAGTTTGATCTTCGGTATGAGTAGCCGAAGGCGATTAAAGGACAAGCTATAGCCGATTTTATTGTAGAACATCGTGATGATTTAGTCGGCTCGGTCGAGATTGTGCCATGGACTTTATTTTTTGATGGATCGGTGTGTACTCATGGTTGTGGTATTGGCTTAGTTATAATTTCCCCTAGGGGGGCATGTTTTGAGTTTGCTTATACTATCAAACCTTATGCAACCAATAATCAAGCTGAGTATGAGGCAGTGCTCAAAGGGTTGCAGTTACTCAAAGAGGTTGAAGCTGATACTATTGAAATCATGGGAGATTCTTTGCTAGTAATCAGTCAATTGGCAAGGGAATATGAGTGCAAGAATGATACATTAATGGTTTATAATAAGAAGTGCCAAGAACTAATGAAGGAATTTCGGCTGGTTACTTTAAAGCATGTATCTCGAGAGCAAAATATTGAAGCTAATGATTTAGCCCAAGGGGCATCGGGGTATAAGCCGATGATCAAAGATATTAAGGTCGAAATTGCAGCAATAACAGCTGATGATTGGAGATATCATGTGCATCAGTATTTACAAAATCCATCTCAATCGGCTTCTCGGAAATTAAGATATAAAGCGTTGAAGTATACTTTATTGGATGATGAACTTTATTATTGGACAATTGATGGAGTGTTGCTTAGGTGTTTGAGTGCCGATCAGGCTAAAGTTGCAATCGGTGATGTTCATGAAGGGATTTGTGGTACTCATCAATTGACTCATAAAATGAAGTGGTTGCTTCGGCGTATAGGGTATTTTTGGCCGACAATGCTTGAAGATTTTTTCAGGTAATACAAAGGATGTCAAGATTGTCAGAAATTTGGAGCAATTCAGCGAGCGCCGGCGTCGGCTATGAATCCTATCGTTAAACCATGGCCATTCAGGGGTTGGGGAATTGATATGATCGGCATGATTAATCCACCATCGAGTAAAGGACATAAGCTTATACTGGTGGCGACCGATTATTTCACCAAATGGGTAGAGGCGATTTCTTTGAAAAAGGTTGATTCTGGGGATGCGATACAGTTTGTTCAAGAGCATATAATCTACCTATTTGGTATTCCTCGAACTATTATAACTGATCAGGGTTCAATTTTCGTGTCCGATGAGTTTGTTCAATTTGCCGATAGTATGGGAATCAAACTGTTAAATTCTTCACCGTATTATGCACAAGCTAATGGGCAAGCCGAGGCATCTAACAAAAGCTTGATCAAGTTGATTAAGAGGAAGATTTCTGATTATCCTCGGCAATGGCATGCTCAGTTGGCCGAAACATTGTGGTCTTATCGGATGGGTTATCATGGATCAATCCAGGTCCCTCCTTATAAACTTGTTTATGGTCATGAGGTTGTTCTGCCATGGGAAGTGAGGATCGGCTCCAGGAGAAGAAGTTGCAAAATGATTTAACAGCCGATGAGTATTATAACCTTATGGCCGATGAGAGGGAAGACCTGGTTCAATCACGGTTACGAGCCCTTGCAAAGGTTACCAGGGATAAGGAGTGAATTGCTCGACGCTATAACAAGAAAGTGGTGCCCAAGGATTTTTTGGAAGGTGAACTTGTATGGAAATTGATTTTGCCAATTGGGACTCGGGATAGCAAATTCGGCAAGTGGTCACCGAATTGGGAAGGACCGTTCCAAATTCATAAAGTAATGTCTAAAGGGGCTTACATGTTGCAAGGACTCGATGGTGAAGTGTATGGAAGAGCATTGAATGGCAAATACTTGAAGAAATATTACCCAAGTGTTTCGGTTAATGCATGATTGGCTGATGTTGCCGATACATGATAGCCGATGTATTTGCATCGCCTTGAGATGGCCGATATTGTTATATCGCCCTTAGTTTTTTTTCTATTGTAATCGGTTGTGGTTTGCCGATGTAAAATGGCCGATATTGTTATATCGCCCTTAGTTGTTTTCCTATTGTAATCGGTTGTGCTTTGCCGATGTACAAATGGCCGATATTGTTATATCGCCCTTAGTCGTTCTTATAATTTTATCAATGCTTTTAACATTGTAAAATTAAGGGGGCACATATATGAAAAATTGCAAATTTTTGAGCGCAAAATATGGAGTTATATTGAATCAGCATAATAGTTATTGAGATAAGTTACATGAAGAGTTAGAGTTTCTTAGCCGATTAGAAAAAGTTTCTAAGACCTATTACATAAGATGTCACTAAGACAAATACTGCTGGATAGCCGAAATAGCTCTTTGCCTGATTTGCTCTACTTCTTCAATGGCTTAAGCATCTTGAGCATCGGTTCCAGAGATGACTTTCAAAGACTTGGTCATATCAGCGACATTCTTGATAGCTGATTTCAGCCTTGCCTTTTGTTCTTCGACGGACCACGGGAGATCGGCTAGTTTCTTGTGTTCCAGGTCCAATTCGGCGTTGCATTCTTGAAGTTGTGCCAAGAGATCGATCTTGCGAGCTTCTAGCCGACTAATATTAGACTTGATCGGGCATTCCGAAGCTGATCAAGTTTGGACTTCTCTTCATGCACGAGTTGCCGATTAGCCTGAATAGTAACTTCAATTTCTTTGCGTTCACGGCGTTCGGCTAGTCTCTGTTTGGCTTTCTCCAACTTGAATTGATGTTGTTTAAGATAAGCAGCTGGAGTAAGGACATCGGCCAGCTCCTCAGGAACCAAAGCTTGAATTTCGTGCAGCCGTGTCCTAATTGATCCACAGTCGACTACCAAGCTATCTAAAGAGGAAGCTTCTAGCCGATGAGAGATATCTTCAAGCGTTTTCTTTACATCATCGGATAAGGGGGCTAAGGCTTTGCTCAAAGTATCTTCTTCTGCTTCATCAAGATAATCTCTAATATCAAAAGAGAAGAAATCGGCTAAAACCTGCAAAAACAATTTCAGGAAGATTGAGAGCTAAGTAGATACAGCCGGTCTAAATTCTTGTATCAAAATGGAACTTACTGGGATGACAGGAGCAGTTGGTTGTATTTCTTCCTCAATATGGTGACTCCCCACAACCGATGGAGTTCGGTCACTTGACGATTGCTATACAGAAGGAGAAGGAGGAGGAGGAGGCTGTAAAATAGATAAGTGTTATATAAAATCGGCTGAGATCAACTAGTAAAAGAATTAAGAATATCTTACCTGTGGAGCCGGTTTGAGAATCGTTGCTGCTGGTCTCTTTTTCACGGCAGCTTTCTTCTTCTGCAACTATAGAATCAGTGGGTAATCGGCTATAAGTAAAGAAATAGAAAGAATTGAAAGATTTTGCTTACCCTTGAAAAATGGGCTAGAGCCGAAGGAGTCGGAGGAGTTTGCTTGGGCGAAGCCGATGATGTTTCTTCAGTATCGCTCACCTCAGCTGCAGCCTGATCAACATCCTCGCCAATTTCTTCTTCGTCCAGAGCTTGTTCGATGGATGGATCCAAGGCAGGCAGGTCATCAGTCGGCTTAGTTTTCTTGGATTTGGCCTTTTTCTTTGGAGCTGGAGCTAATGCGTCCACAGCCGATGACCTAGTTCTTCTTTTCTTGCCTACATCGGCTGGTTCTCTGATTAGGCCTTGGAGGAGAGTTGAAGTCCTGGGGGCATGATAGCCGATGACAGGGGGAGATAGTCCACCTCCATTGGGAATCAGACCTGGAGCATATTCAATGTCCCTGCCACTGTTGCTTTGACGTGGAGGAGAAGAGTCGATTGTCTGCAGAACAGGAACAATAGATTAGTCAAGTAATGAATCGGCTGACAGTCATTCAGGTTAATGATGACAAGGTTTACCTGGGGTATGACATCAGGGAATAGATCTGTCATGTGCATCGAGGCCGATTGGGGAAATAGATGAAGCTTCCATTCACCCCACCATCTGTCAAAGTTTCTGCTCTTGAATCCTGCCAACTCAATGTTTTCAATACTGCCTAGAGGGGGTCCTTGGAGGTTAAGCAGCTGATCCATCATCAAAGTTGATGAGATTTCTCCTCGGCACTAGATATTATCGGCAAAGAATAAGCCGATTGGGAGTTGTCCCATGACAAGTTGTCTAGCTGAGCTCATTGGGTGATAGAATTCATAAGAGACTTGGATGTTTCTCCCTTGATGAATGCCGGCAGGTAGGATGCATGGGCTGATTGCAGTTGAGAAGACTTCCCTGGTCTTTTGGTATCTTTCATGGTTAATATCCTCAAACCTAAATTCTAATGGGAGATCAAGGTCTACTGAGTCCTCATAGGGAAACCAGACTCGGGCATCTTTCTGAAAGCCCTCATAAAAACTGCAAAACCAATCCTTGAGCAGTTCAGCCGATAGTTTTGCTCCAGCATCGGTTGGTGCGGATGCGTATTCTCCATATGACATGCATCTACGATGAGTACGTTCCTCTCCATCATCGTCTACAGTCGGTGTCACGTCCCAAAACGAGTCTAAAATACATCCTCTAAATTATGCCTAGAATAATTAAAATCCGTGTGAAAGCCTCCAACAATTAAAATGTGCAAAGTTAAAAGTCAAATAAGGCTTAGAGGATTTTTGTATATTTCCTAAAAGCCTAAAATGTGTAAATAAATTTTAGTGGAATTTTCAGAGCACAAATAATAATTATTAAGAAATAAACAAAGTTAAAAAGGTTTTTGTCACGACTGGAAATAACCCAACGGGCGTTCCTTACGTGCGTGTATTATTCCTTGTCCCAGGAGGCAAGGTACACCAGAAGTTGATACAATTCAGAGTTTAATAAGCGGAAGCGTAAATAGTTAATTATTACATGGGTAGCGACGGCCCAGCACACTCAAAGACAACGAAAAACAGCGGAAGACTAAGGCGACGACCACAGGCGCTTGACGGCAGGCACGAGCTAGACACCAAAGCCTTCATCATCCAGGGGCTCCTCTTCTGGGTTTGGGAAAAATTGAGCAAGACTGAGTACAACCACCGTACTCAACAAGACACACCCACAAGTGCAGCATAAATGCAAAGGAGTACAATGGAGTTATAGTATAGGGGTTAGGTTTTGCAATAAACAGCATTTAAAAGACCCTTAGTTGCTCAAAGCTAAATTTAAAACACGATCCTAGAACTATTTAATATTATTAAACAACGCCGTGAACCCACACGAACCTGCCTTAACCCAAGGCCTACGATGATTCAGACCGAACTGGCAACCCGACCCTGGGTCCCAGCTCGTCCCAAGCCAACCCAGGCCAACCATTCCACATTTTAGTTATTAAGCAGGTTTTAAGAATTAAAAACACTAACTTGGGTACATTGCTAGGCTTGCCCATAACCGAGGGCGCGGCTATTCGAATAGGTTTTACTCTGATCAGAGGTGTAAATCTTTACCCACAAGACACGTCTTCCTCACATGCAACCACGTGCCACATACCACCACGGCATATGGACGGAAGACATGACATAGTTTCCAACCCATCCTAGCCATAGACAAGAGTACCGACCCAACCCACCTACGGCCGGAACCCCCGGACAGGCAGGCAGAATTGAGCCCCTAGCAGCAGGACACCAGCCCCGTGCTATGACATCTCGACTACCGGGCCGCAGCCCGTGTAGCCTTCATTTGTCCTAGAGATGTCCATCGACCCCCGACTTCGTCCATCTCCATCCGTGTACTTTTGTTTATAACCAGATTGAGCTACAAACTAAGCCTTACCCACTAGACATGTGGAAGTACGGTAGTGCTTTGCAACAGAGGCCCGAAGACCGGTCCTTATGTGGCCGAGGTGCTACTATCAAAACCATGCACCCCAAGCCCAGCCTAAAACCATTTTGGGGGTTTTGAATAGAGGGGGAGGTGTGCATCAGATTCCACAATAATCCAACCATTCCATTATGTCCAGGTGATATGAATATTCCCAAAGTCTAGAGTTATAAAACCACCTAATGTTGCCTAATTAATCAGCAAAGCATCTACCTAAATTCTTACTAGTGGAACCATGAATAGAGTGCCCACTAGTTGGGGTTTTGTTTATTCTAGGGTGAACAAGGTAATAATAACAATAACAACAATAATAAGGTCATAACAAAGGTAAATAGGCATGGCTAAATAAAACAGTGATAACGCGGGAATTTAAATAAAGCGATAATGCAATAATTTAAATCAAAGTAATTTCACAAAGTGGGATCCAATATGTTCAAAGAATGATGTGTCTTGCCTTGCTCGCTTTCCCAAACGTCGGCTTCAACCTCCACGAAGAGCGGATCTTCCGAAGCTGCAGAGTCTACACGACCAATGGAAAAGAAAAGGGCTTTTACTCTAATAAACTCCATATAACAAGCAGAAACAAAGCACAAAAATGGGTTCTTGACTTCTTAAGGAAAAATTAGAGACTTGAACGGTCCAATTCCGAGTTCAAATGGCCAAGTTATGGCCATTTGAAGTTTATATGCTCTTTAAATGAATATTTATGAATTTCTTCATTTAAATTTTAATTTAAAAATATATTTATTGCGTCAGCCGGGAGAGAGGGCGCACGGACCGGGTCCACGGGAGTGGGACCCACGTGGCAGCCTCACGGTCCACGGTGGACCGGGTGCACCCGGCTCACACCGGCCGGCGCCGTGGGCCCCACGCATCAGCCGCACCCGAGGGCGCGGGCGGCTGACGGCCGGGCCCCACGCGGCAGCCGCTAGGCGCGCCCGGAGGCGGCCACGTCAGCGCGGCCGGCGGGAGGCGGCGCGCCCGCGCCCCTATGGTCGCCGGCGGCGGCCATAGGCACGGCGGAGCGGCGGCCGAGAGAGGGGAGGGAAAGGGGGAAACGAAGCGGCGGTCCATGGCTCACCTCGGGTCGACGGCGACGACGAAAACGGCGACCGGAGCGGAGGAAGGCGGCGGCGCGGCTCGGGTGGACGGGGTCGACGGCGCTCCGGCGGTCGGCGAGCGAAAGGGAGGGGTGGACGAGGTCGGCGAGGATGCGGCGAAGCCGAAGGAGGCGGCGCCGAGGTGGGAGGTGGTCCGGGGCGACGACGGCGGAGAGAGAGAGCGACGGCGCGACCTCGATTCCGGCGAGGAGAGAGGGCGGTGAGTGGCAGAAACGGTGGTGGGGAGCTCGGGGAGGGTTTATATAGGGTTGGGAGTGAGAGAGGGCGGCCGGAGGAGGGGGAACTGGGCGCGGGAGACCCGGCCGCCATTAATGGCGCCGGCGAGGTTAGGGGAGAGGTTTCCAAACGAATCCGAGGGAGAGAGGGAGGGAAAAATGGGGGAAAAGGGGGAGAGGATCCCGAGGAATAATCCCCCCCACTTTAATGCACGCGAGGACGGCGGGATACGGCGGAATCGGCGGCGACGGCGGCGCTTGGCGCGGGCGGGGCGGCGGGAGCGGCGGGAGGAAGGGGATGACGGGTGGGCCCCACCCGTCAGCGAGGGTGGTGGGCGGGCCCGCCCGTCAGCGGCGCGCGCGCGGGGAGGGCCGAGTGGGCCACGGGGGAGAGGAGAGAGGGGGAGGGAGATGGGCCGAATTCGGCCCATTAGAGGGGAGAGGGTGATTTTTAGGGTTTTCTTTTTATAAAACCTTTTTAACTTTGTTTATTTCTTAATAATTATTATTTGTGCTCTGAAAATTCCACTAAAATTTATTTACACATTTTAGGCTTTTAGGAAATATACAAAAATCCTCCAAGCCCTATTTGACTTTTAACTTTGCACATTTTAATTTTTGAAGGCTTTCACAAGCATTTTAATTATTCTAGGCATAATTTAGAGGATGTATTTTAGGGTCGATTTGGGACGCGACAAACCTACCCCCCTTAAACGGAATCTCGACCCCAAGATTCGGAAGAACTGGCGAAGAGATCTGGATGGGCTGCCTTCAGCTCGTCTTCACGCTCCCATGTAGCTTCTTCCTCGGCGTGGTTGCTCCATTGGACCTTGCAAAAACGGATTACCCGATTCCTGGTCCTGCGCTCCATGGTGTCCAGGATTTTCTCTGGTCTCTCCACGTAGGTCAAGTCTTCGCGAACTTCAATCTGCTCTATGTCGGCCTGCTCGGTCGGCACTCGAAGACATTTCTTAAGTTGCGACACATGGAACACATCATGCGCGTTGCCCAAGGAAACGGGCAGCTCCAATTGGTAAGCAACTTCTCCGCGTCGAGCAATGATGCGGAAAGGACCCACGAACCGAGGAGCGAGCTTCCCTTTCGCTTGAAACCTGTGTACACCCCGCAACGGCGTTACCCGGAGATACACAAAGTCATCCACTGCGAATTCCAGGTCACGGCGTCGGTTGTCTGCATAACTCTTCTGCCGAGACTGTGCCACCTTTAGGTTTTCCCGAATGGTCCTAACCTTCGCTTCAGCTTCTCTCAAGATATCGGTCCCGAATACTTGTCTTTTCCCAACTTGGTCCCACAATAGTGGTGTCCTGCATTTGCGGCCATACAACGCTTCGTATGGTGCCATCTGTATGCTGGCTTGGTAGCTGTTATTATAGGAGAACTCGGCGTATGGGAGACACTTGTCCCATGTCTTCCCAAAATCTAGGACACATGCGCGAAGCATATCTTCGAGGATCTGGTTCAGACGCTCGGTCTGCCCATCTGTCTGCGGGTGGTACGCGCTGCTGAAATTTAATCGGGTTCCCAACTCTTCTTGGAGTTTCTTCCAGAAATGAGAGGTGAACTGGCTTCCCCGATCAGATACAATTTTCTTGGGGATGCCATGCAGACTTACGATCCTAGCGAAGTAGAGTTCAGCTAGTTTGTTCCCTACATAGGTGGTCTTTACGGGAATGAACCATGCTACCTTGGTTAGTCGATCCACGACTACCCATATAGAATCATATCCGCCTTGGGTTTTTGGAAGTCCGGTGATAAAATCCATCCCAATTTCATCCCATTTCCATTCTGGCACTTGTAGAGGTTGGAGAAGTCTGGCCGGTCGTTGGTGCTCGGCTTTGACACGCTGGCACACATCACAAAGGGCCACGAACTCTGCAATTTCCCGCTTCATACTAACCCACCAATATTTCTCTTTCAAGTCCAAGTACATCTTCGTGCTGCCAGGATGGATGGAATAGGGACTTTCGTGAGCTTCCTGAAGTATCAACTGTTTAAGTTCCCTGACGTCTGGAACGCATACCCGATTTCCATTCCATAGGGTTCCGTGTTCATCCTCTGTGAAACCAGCGGCTTTACCCTGTTTCATATTCTTGAGGAGCCCATGCATATCCGGATCATTCTTCTGAGCCTCGCGGATTTGATCGAGCAAGGTAGGCTTGGCTTCCAATGTAGCCAAGAATCCACGACCAACTATGCTTAGGTTCAGGGCTTCCAACTGTCGATTAAGTTCCGGTGGAATGCCATGGACGCCAAGAGTGTTGCAATGGCTTTTTCGACTTAGAGCGTCGGCGACTACGTTGGCCTTGCCAGGATGATAGTGGATCCCCACATCATAATCCTTGATGAGTTCTAACCATCTCCTCTGCCGAAGATTCAGATCCGACTGAGTGAAGATGTATTTCAAACTCTTATGGTCAGTATATATTTCACAGCGATTTCCAATGAGATAGTGCCGCCAGATCTTTAGAGCATGAACCACAGCGGCCAATTCCAAATCATGGGTAGGGTAGTTGCCTTCATGAGGCCGCAGCTGGCGTGAGGCATAGGCTACCACATGACCTTCCTGCATTAATACGCACCCCAAACCTTGGCGCGAAGCATCACTGTACACCAGGAAGTCCTTACGAGTATCCGGTAGAGTTAATACTGGCGAGGAAACCAGCTTCTCTTTGAGAGTTTGGAATGCTTTCTCACACTGCGGACTCCACACAAATTTTTCTTCCTTCTTCAACAACTGTGTCATGGGTCGAGCGATTTTGGAGAAGTTCTCGATGAACCTCCGGTAGTACCCGGCCAAACCCAAAAAGCTGCGGACTTGAGTGACCGTCTTGGGTTGCTTCCAATCGGTGACGGCGGTCCCCGTTTCGGGGTCCACAGCAACTCCTTTAGTAGATATCACGTGCCCTAAGAACTTGACTTCGGACAACCAGAACTCACACTTGCTAAGCTTGGCATACAATTGATGTTCCCGCAGTTTTCCCAACACCAGACGGAGATGCTTCTGATGGTCTTCCTCTGATTGTGAGTACACCAGGATGTCGTCAATGAAGACCACAACGAACTTATCCAAGTATTCCATGAACACTTTGTTCATTATGTTCATGAAGAAGGCAGGAGCATTGGTTAGACCGAACGACATCACCGTGAATTCATACAGCCCATATCGCGTGGTGAATGCGGTCTTCGGGATATCTTCTTCACGAATACGCAATTGGTGATATCCGGAGCGAAGATCGATTTTAGAAAAGACGGTGGCACCTTTGAGCTGGTCGAACAGATCATCGATCCGAGGAAGAGGGTACTTGTTTTTGATAGTGACTTCATTGAGAGCTCTGTAGTCAACACACATCCTCTTTGTCTTGTCCTTCTTTTCCACAAAAATCACGGGAGCACCCTAGGGGGAAGTGCTCGGCCGAATATACCCCTTTTCCTTCAGCTCTTCCACTTGCTTCTTGACTTCGGCAAGTTCATTCGCGGCCATACGGTAGGGCCGCTTGTACAGAGGAGTTGTTCCTGGAGCAAGATCTATCCGGAACTCGATCTCCCGCTTGGGCGGCATACCTGGTAGTTCTTCCGGAAACACGTCACCGAATTCACTGACGATGGGGATTTCTGCCAGTCCTATCTGATGAAGTTCCGAACTGCCAACAGAGGTTGGGGGTGCAAAGAACACAACTGGTTGTTCCGGCCCTCGGTACAGAGTGACAGTGCGCCTTGCGCAATCCACTACACCTTGGAATTGAGCCAACCAATTCATCCCATGGATCACATCCAAGTTCTTGGTGTCCAGAAGAATCAAATCCGAGGGAAAAGGGATTCCCTGGATTTCTATAGGAATGGCTGGGCCATAATACTTTGCTGTCATATCCCCTCCAGGGGTGGTGATGAGCAGAGGGTTTCTAAGCCGTTCTACCCCCAGTTGATTTCTTCCCACGAAAGGCACAGATATAAACGAGTGGGAAGCTCCAGAGTCGAACAAAATGGTAGCAGGAATGGAATGAATGAGGAACGTACCAACGATGACGTCCGGAGTCGTCAGCACATCCTCGGCAGTCACGTGGTTCACACAACCCCGAGCGACGTCCTTACCACCGTTGTTGGGGCGGGGAGGCGCTTGGCCTTGCTGGCGCCGCGGCTTCGGGCATTTGTCCGCAAAGTGCCCGGGCTCGAAGCAGTTGAAGCACAGACGCTGCTGTCCTTGAGCGTCTCTGCAGCCTTGACCAGGCTGCACAGCTGGCGCAGGAGGACGGAGTGCACGTGTCCCTTGCTGACTCTGCTGTTGCTGCGGCTGTGGGACGCGCACCACGAATTGGGGTCGGGGCGCGGAGCGAGGTTGCTGCTGCTGCTGCTGCGAGGAGGATCCCCCTGGGTAGGGATTGGTGTAGCGGACCCTTTGGTTAGCCCCCTGTTGATTGCGGAAATTCGCCAAGCGACGCTTGTGCGACTCCAGTTCCTTGTGCTTGGCTTCCAAGCGGATGCTCTTGTCCACCAGACGCTGGAAATCCGGATAATCCCCAGAGACCAGACGCACAGATAGCTCAGGGTCCATTCCTGCCAAGAACTTCTCCTGCTTTTCCTCATCTTGCCGAACATCCTCCGGGGCGTACCGGGCCAGGTTGTTAAACTCATGCAAATACTCCATCACAGAGCGGTTACCTTGCTTCAACTCCCGGAATTCCCTTTTCTTAAGGGCCATGACTCCGGCGGGCACATGGGTCCTCCGGAAAGCGGCGGTGAAGCGGGCCCAGGTAATAGGCTGCCCCTCGGGCTGCGTAGCCTGGAAGTGGTCCCACCATAGAGATGCGGGCCCCTGCAGCTGGTGGGTGGCAAAGATGATTTTCTCCTCATCGTTGCACTGCACGGTGTCTAACTTCTTCCCCACGGCATGCAACCAATCCAAGGCATCCACGGGGTTATTGGAACTCGGCGAGCTTAGAATGCTGCGGGGGTGGTGGTGGAGGTGGAGCATTATGCTGTGGTGGATTTTGGATGTGGTGGAGGAAAGCAGCCATCATGTTGGCCTGCTGGGCGAGGATTTGAGTGAGGATGGGGTTGGTGTCTGGTGGTGGTGGTGGTGGAGGTGGGCCGCCTTGGATGTTGGGGTTGCTACCTTCGGGTTGGTTGCCATCACCGGTAGCAGCAGTTCTCCTGGTTGTCACCGTCTGAAATACCCCAAAACAAACCAGCCAACAGGGAGAACAGACTATTAAAACTAACCACCCACGACTACCAAAATTATTGAACTTATTACTGATATAAAATGGGTTCATTAAGGTTCAGGTTGCTTAAGCCAATAAAATAAAGACAGGCTCCAACATAGTCATCCCACACACCGGTACAACCATGCCCCACACGACTCCAACAGGAAGACAAACGAGAAAGAACACATGCGCAAGCCTACTAACTGCTCGTCTACTTCTGCGACGGGCCAGGGCGGAAGGTGAGCAGCAGCGCATCCTCCGTGCTACCAACGCCGGAGGCTTCCCCCTCCTGAGGAACCACGGGCGCGGGCTCGGCACGAGGGGTCTCCACGAAGCAGGTCCACGCCAAGGACTGACGAACCAGCTCAGGCCTGGAGGTGCTCTTGCGGGCGGTGATCTTCTGGCTACGGCATACGCGGCGGCGCTTGGGACGGCAGACCTCTCCCTGGGCGACCTTGAGCTGACATAGCTGCGCCTCCAGCGCGTCTAAGTCCTTCTTCAGCTGCAGATTCTCCTGACGCAGCTCCAAGATCTTCATGTTGTTCTCGACCATCCCACGGCGCATCATATGATGGAAGTCGATACGGGCCGCATCGTACGCCTCCACCATGCGCGCCAGGTGCATGATGGTAGCGTCATCCTCCGAGCTAGCATCCCGGAAGGTGGTGTAGTCGCGGGCTCCTCCGCGACGAGGGTGGTAGCGGTAGGGCGAGTGCTGCAACTCGTCCGGGTAGCGCTGGTGAAGAGTGCCAATGGCGAGGAGTGCGGCGTTCTGGCAAGCGGCGGAGAAGGAATCTCCTCCCGCGGTGACTGCCAACGAAGTCCTCTCGGGAGAGCCAGTGAGGATCACTGCAGTGACCTCCCAAGCAGCGTGCGGCTCGGCATCGTCACCCTCCTGCTCCGGGAGCTGCTTGCCCTGGTAGTCCACTCCATGCGGATATCCCAGGACAACGCACATGCCCCGCAGCTCCAGAACAAAGCCGGTCAGGTCCAGGCCACGACGGTTGATGCTGCCGGCCATCTACAAGCAAGGACAAAAGAGAGAAAATATTTTAGAGATCAGCTTTAGATGATAAATGAAGCAGCAAGACAGAGAGAGACTAAAGGATTTTCACAAATAAGAGAGGATTTTTATTCCGAAAATATTGCTAAGGCTTGGGATCTAAGGCTCGTCTTAGGGTCAAGGAGGCTTTGATACCAACTTGTCACGACCGGAAATAACCCAACGGGCGTTCCTTACGTGCGTGTATTATTCCTTGTCCCAGGAGGCAAGGTACACCAGAAGTTGATACAATTCAGAGTTTCATAAGCGGAAGCGTAAATAGTTAATTATTACATGGGCAGCGACGGCCCAGCACACTCAAAGACAAAGAAAAACAGCGGAAGACTAAGGCGACGACCACAGGGGCTTGACGGCAGGCACGAGCTAGACACCAAAGCCTTCATCATCCAGGGGCTCCTCTTCTGGGTTTGGGAAAAATTGAGCAAGACTGAGTACAACCACCGTACTCAACAAGACACACCCACAAGTGCAGCATAAATGCAAAGGAGTACAATGGAGTTATAGTATAGGGGTTAGGTTTTGCAATAAATAGCATTTAAAAGACCTTAGTTGCTCAAAGCTAAATTTAAAACACGATCCTAGAACTATTTAATATTATTAAACAAGGCCGTGAACCCACACGAACCTGCCTTAACCCAAGGCCTACGATGATTCAGACCGAACTGGCAACCCGACCCTGGGTCCCAGCTCGTCCCAAGCCAACCCAGGCCAACCATTCCACATTTTAGTTATTAAGCAGGTTTTAAGAATTAAAAACACTAACTTGGGTACATTGCTAGGCTTGCCCATAACCGAGGGCGCGGCTATTCGAATAGGTTTTACTCTGATCAGAGGTGTACATCTTTACCCACAAGACACGTCTTCCTCACGTGCAACCACGTGCCACATACCACCACGGCATATGGACGGAAGACATGACATAGTTTCCAACCCATCCTAGCCATAGACAAGAGTACCGACCCAACCCACCTACGGCCGGAACCCCCGGATAGGCAGGCAGAATTGAGCCCCTAGCAGCAGGACACTAGCCCCGTGCTATGACATCTCGACTACCGGGCCGCAGCCCGTGTAGCCTTCATTTGTCCTAGAGATGTCCATCGACCCCCGACTTCGTCCATCTCCATCCGTGTACTTTTGTTTATAACCAGATTGAGCTACAAACTAAGCCTTACCCACTAGACATGTGGAAGTACGGTAGTGCTTTGCAATAGAGGCCCGAAGACCGGTCCTTATGTGGCCGAGGTGCTACTATCAAAACCATGCACCCCGAGCCCAGCCTAAAACCATTTTGGGGGTTTTGAATAGAGGGGGAGGTGTGCATCCAATTCCACAATAATCCAACCATTCCAATATGTCCAGGTAATATGAATATTCCCAAAGTCTAGAGTTATAAAACCACCTAATGTTGCCTAATTAATCAGCGAAGCATCTACCTAAATTCTTACTAGTGGAACCATAAATAGAGTGCCCACTAGTTGGGGTTTTGTTTATTCTAGGGTGAACAAGGTAATAATAACAATAACAACAATAATAAGGTCATAACAAAGGTAAATAGGCATGGCTAAATAAAACAGTGATAACGCGGGAATTTAAATAAAGCGATAATGCAACAATTTAAATCAAAGTAATTTCACAAAGTGGGATCCAATATGTTCAAAGAATGATGTGTCTTGCCTTGCTCGCTTTCCCAAACGTCAGCTTCAACCTCCACGAAGAGCGGATCTTCCGAAGCTGCAGCGTCTACACGACCAACGGAAAAGAAAAGGGCTTTTACTCTAATAAACTCCATATAACAAGCAGAAACAAAGCACAAAAATGGGTTCTTGACTTCTTAAGGAAAAATTAGAGACTTGAGTGGTCCAATTCCGAGTTCAAATGGCCAAGTTATGGCCATTTGATGTTTATATGCTCTTTAAATGAATATTTACGAATTTCTTCATTTAAATTTTAATTTAAAAATATATTTATTGCGTCAGCCGGGAGAGAGGGCGCGCGGACCGGGTCCACGGGAGTGGGACCCACGCGGCAGCCTCACGGTCCACGGTGGACCGGGTGCACCCGGCTCACACCGGCCGGCGTAGTGGGCCCCACGCGTCAGCCGCACCAGAGGGTGCGGGCGGCTGACGGCCGGGCCCCACGCGGCAGCCGCTAGGCGCGCCCGGAGGCGGCCACGTCAGCGCGGCCGGCGGGAGGCGGCGCGCCCGCGCCCCTATGGTCGCCGGCGGCGGCCATAGGCACGGCGGAGCGGCGGCCGAGAGAGGGGAGGGAAAGGGGGAAACGAAGCGGCGGTCCATGGCTCACCTCGGGTCGACGGCGACGACGGAAACGGCGACCGGAGCGGAGGAAGGCGGTGGCGCGGCTCGGGTGGACGGGGTCGACAGCGCTCCGGCGGTCGGCGAGCGAAACGGAGGGGTGGACGAGGTCGGCGAGGATGCGGCGAAGCCGAAGGAGGCGGCGCCGAGGTGGGAGGTGGTCCGGGGCGACGACGGCGGCGGACCGGAGCTCGGCGGCGACGGCGGAGAGAGAGAGCGACGGCGCGAGCTCGATTCCGGCGAGGAGAGAGGGCGGTGAGTGGCGGAAACGGTGGTGGGGAGCTCGGGGAGGGTTTATATATGGTTGGGAGTGAGAGAGGGTGGCCGGAGGAGGGGGAACTGCGCGCGGTAGACCCGGCCGCCATTAATGGCGCCGGCGAGGTTTGGGGAGTGGTTTCCAAACGAATCCGAGGGAGAGAGGGAGGGAAAAATGGGGGAAAAGGGGGAGGGGATCCCGGGGAATAATCCCCCCCACTTTAATGCACATGGGGACGGCGGGATACGGCAGAATCGGGTTGCAAGTTCGGTCTGAATCATCGTAGGCCTTGGGTTAAGGCAGGTTCGTGTGGGTTCACGGCGTTGATTAATAATATTGTATAGTTCTAGAATCGTGTTTACAAAATAGCTTTGAGCAACTAAGTGTCTTTTAATGCTGTTTACTGCAAACCCTAACCCTTTATATTATAACCCCCTTGTACTCCCTTGCATTTATTCTGCACTTATGGGTGTGTCTTGTTGAGTACGGTGGTTGTACTCAGTCTTGCTCAATTTTTCCCAAACCCAGAAGAGGAGTTCCTGGATGATGAAGGCTTTGGTGTCTAGCTCGTGCCTGCCGTCAAGCGCCTGTGGTCGTCGCCCTAGTCTTCCGTTGTTTTTCATTTGTCTTCTTGTGTGCTGGGTCTTCGCCGCCCATGTAATAAATTAATTAATTACGCTTCCGCTTGTTAAACTCTGAATTGTATCAACTTTTGGTGTACCTTGCCTCCTAGGACAAGGAATAATGCACGCACGTAAGGAACGCCCGTTGGGTTATTTCCGGTCGTGACAGTCAGCTCCAACCTTGGAAATTCAGCTTCTGTCACGGATGGCCGATTGACAACTTTCATGACCATCAGATTTAGCCAGGTCTACAGCAGCCACCATGGTCCACCTGCTCCAACTACTGAGCCGACAGCTATCTTGGCCGATGCATTATTCAACATTTGGTATAGATAGCCGAGGAGGATTTTGCCCAAAGGAAATTGTTTCTTTGATTCTAGGGCTTCGGGTACAAATTGCCAATTGGTTGTAGGATCAGAAGTGGATCCATAGAAGAGGAATTTTTCTAGCCACATTAGCAAGAAAGCTACATGCTCTCGAGGGGTGACAGGCCTTTGACCCATATATGCTGCTACATAGCCAGACCAACCCCCTATGCTTTTGGTCCTGAAGTCAAAAATGGTTTTTGGTGTTCATGCTCATAGGGTTAGCCGATGAAGTTACATCTAGTCCGGTGATCATGGTGATGTCGATCAAAGTTGGAGTCATCGGCCCTTGGTTGAACAGGAAGGCATTGATGGTGTTGGACCAGAAATAGGTAGCGGCAGCCATCAGAGGCTCATCCTTAGCTGAGTTGGCTGTGGTAAGGGCAAGCGCTTGGCCGATCCCGATCTCATCCTAGCCAAGACTTAAAAGTATTCTTCCAGTGACCTAGATTAGGGTTGGCTAATCTAAAGGGGATTCTATTAGTTTTGCCGATGATGAAATCAGTGGGGTCTAGGTTGCCGATCGGACCAAGAAAATAATGTCCCTCATGCGATAGACTTGGAATCGCAATCAGATTGGAAAGGTGCTACAAATGCGAACAAAGATAGAGAAGAAGAAAACAAGATGAGGAAGAGGAAAATCGATTTCATGCGAAGAAAAGGGATCTAGCCGATGAGAACTTACCTCAGCGTACTCGGCCGACGGTGCAGTAGATGGGCTGGCGGAGGACGACATCACCACGGGCGGAGATCTGGCCAGAGATGGAATCGTCTGGGGTCGCCTTGAGCGTCGGGGAAATCGCCGGAGAGAAAGGGGACGAGGTTGGCTTCGGTGGTGAAAACAGAAGTAACGGGGTGAAGATTTTTCAGGGCGGTGGTTAGTATTTAAAGCACTGAGGGTAACGGTCGGAAAATGGCAGAGTGCGAAACTTGCTCAGAGTCGATATACGGCAAATCCGAAACATTACCAAATATTCCGGACTTGGGGGGGCATGTGTTAACGACCAAATTTGGTAAAATCAGCATCGGAAAAGAGGATTAGATCGAAGCAGAATCAAAGGCGAAGATCGATTCGGGAACAGAGTGAGAATCGGCTGGAGTCCAAATCGGCTACTATCGGGATGGGCCGAATCCGAGTCAGACTGGGTGAGCCGATACAGCCGATTCCGACAATATGACTTGGTGTACGACATCAGGTTGAGTTGATATGCTTCAAGATGATTGCCACGCATGGATAGAGTCCTGAGAAGCCAATTATATCTATTAATTAGGATATTTTATATAATTTCCTTAGAGATATGTTTGGGCAAAAATCTGACGTAAAGACTTATGGTATCTTAGGGTTTGTTAATGAAAGGACCTTGATGTCGCCTAGAGGGGGGTGAATAGGCGTTCCTAAAAATTATCACAACTTCATAGCATATTAGAGTGATGATAACTTTTGATTCAAATCGAAACGTCCGGTATGGGATTGGAAGTTCCGGTCTCAATCGAAAAGTTCGGCGGATAACGGGATAAACACTAGCTATGAACTTGTAGCTCAAACAAACAAAATGTATATGAATCAAAAGGTGACAAATAAGGTATCTAAGCAAGATATAAGGTCACCAACTAAATCAATTAAGCATGCAAGTAGATCGGGTAAAAACAAGCTGAAGCACAATATGAGAGAATGCAAGAATGGGCAAACCAAGAGGGGAGACGCGCGATTTGTTTCCTGAAGTTCGGATCCACGGATCCTACGTCTCCGTTGAGGAGCCACAAGGGCCGGGCCTATTTCAACCCTTTTCTCACGAGGTTGCACAAATGCACTCCTCGGTTTCACTCTTGATTTCTTCCCTTGTGGAGGCGAAATCGAAGCCTTCACAAACTTTCTGTGGCACACCACAACCTTGGGTGCTCACCAGCAACGCCTAGCCGTCTAGGATACCTTAGTCCCCAGGAGTAACAAACACAATCGAAGATTTTCTTGCTATGAAATCGAGTGCTCAAAGTATGGAGTGAAGCTCACTAGCTCTCAACTTCTCAATCACTCAATCCAACTCTTTTCCCTTCTCAAATCCCTCTCACAAAGAGGCACCACAAAGGATGGAGTGAAGCTCACTAGCTCTCAACTCCTCACTCTCTCAATCCAACTCTCTCCCCTTCTCAAATCCCCCTCACAAAGAGGCACCACAAAGGTAGGGAAATGGGGATGGCTATTTGGCTTTGGATGTGTCTAATACTCCCCAAGAGCAGCAGAGTAAAACGACTATAACTTTTCGCTCGGGAGTCCATTTTTGATGAACTTGGACTCTATGGAAAGCTCACTCAGAGGACTACCCAACTCAACCAAAAACAAGGTCTAAAACCACTCAAAGGATAGGTTAAAGCTTAGGTTTCTCTCAAGGTAGCACTATGATAGGTCACTTTGAGCACTGAGACATACACAAACACCTCAACGTTGCATCCCTCTTAATAGTATGGCATTCCTAAACTCAAATGTAAATAAGAAGAGAACTATACCATTAGGAATGCCTTTTTTTCATCTTTCTTTCATTGTCTTGAGGGACGCCAATGCCGATACCGTTTCACCATATATTCTTCAAATGATTGATGCGGTTACTTGTAGCTTTAAATGGTCTCGCACGGTCCATCATGACAAAGCCATCACTTGCCCTTCACCACCGGATTTGGTTCTTCGGCGCCAAGCCCCTTGCTTGCCCTTCACCGCCGCATGGTCCATCGCGACCGAGCATCGCTTGCCCTTCACCGTCTTGCCATAATAGCCACTTCGTATCACACATCTTCAATATCTTCATTTTGTCATTCTTGGTATTGTTAGATGTAATGATATCACTTGAGCATCAACAGCTTTGTAATCCTTGGGACCTATTTCTTTCATTCAACTCAATAAAATTATTAGTCCCAATGATCCGGTTGTCAACCTACACATGTTGACCAACCGATCGCATGTATAAAAGGATATGAATAAATGATGAGTATTAATCAACACCACAAGTGTCATATATGCAAATATATGTTCAAGTGTAAAGATGAAAATTAAATGAAGGTGAATAATTTGGATCGATTACATGCATAACTAAAGTATAGGATTTGCTCCCCCTAAATGTATGCATACAAAATATTTGTGTGAAGCAAGAGTATGCATAACAAGATATTAAACATTGAGAGCTTATCCTATATAAGAATAGAAGGCATTTATCAAATATAGACAATAAAATAAAAACATACCTTCATCATCTCCACGTTCTCAATGTAAAAAGACTAAATAAGAGATAATACTCAAACAAAACATTAGTCTCACAAGCATATGCCAATCACGTGGAAATATTATATACGAACATATCAATATGTACATGAAGAGAAAGAGTGATACATATAGCTTGATCTCCATGTATTTCATCCTTGTGATTTAGGTCCACCAACACTCCACTTTCATATCCACATGAGACTAGGCAAAGAAATGCTTATAAAAACATTAGTCACACATAATTGGATTTGTTATTAATCATCAAAACCAAATCAATGGCACTTGAACTTTCAGTTAAAGATAAGAGTCCTGTCCGATATGGACATAGTTTGCATTTTTCGGGTATAAATAGACCCCGAACCCCATGTAATCATTTAACACACACGTTCAATACAATCTCGGCGCATCGCCACCCTTTTGCTTTAGTTTTATTTCGACGAGTTCTTGCTTTCGGGTTGAGCTGCATCGGTTTCGATCTTCAACAAGAGGTAAAACTTGTCATGACGGCTTGCGTTCTCAGGATTAGTGCTTCCATCTTTATGATACTCTAATCTTGTTTATGTAATTCGTCGAGTTATCATATATCTTGCATAATCTCTGGCAATATCGCTATTTAATCTATTATCGGCTAACATCTGTCGGTAGAGGGCATCCGATTAGGTTAAACATCGATGTTGACTTAGATTATGTAGGATGTCCACCACTCTATGAAACTTCCAGCGGCTTAATTGTCTAGATATTGTTCTTCTTTTCATACTTAAAGCTGCATCAGTTGAGTTTAATCTATTAAGTCGTGCTTAGAATATCAATCTCTAGCCTGCCTTCTGGTTGCCGATTAGGGTAGTATCGGGGTTTCAGCCGATCTTATCTGATTTAACTATATTTGCTCTATATGCTTCATAGATATGTTAAATCTGCCCTTTATGTTAAGATCTTGTTGCATTTAAGTATATTAGACTTTTGTTTGATATATTCTACTTGTTTTAATATCTTAGTATAGAGTAGTATCGGAGTATTAGCCGGTACATGCTAGATCCATCTGATCGGCTATCCTATGAACATATATAATTCCACTATTAATATATATTTCGATCCAAGTGATTTATACTGTCTCGGCATGGCGACCGATCTATCCCAATCACTTGATTTAAGTATATATCGATATAAGGAGTATATATTGTTAATATCTACAGCCGATCGAGTATATCTAGTTCTTTCTTATTTATTTATGACTGTCGATCGATACATATATGACATCGGCTCAAAGATAAATGATATGTCATCAGCACTTAGCCGATCAACTATCGTTTATAGGTTTAACCGCGGTTTCTTTGTCTTTATTTCTTGTTGATTGTAGGATCAAATCAACTGGCATGCTAGCATACCCGAAGGCGAGTTTTGGACCTGCACTAGAGTTAAGAAGATCTCCTAGGCCTTGTGTTTTCCGTCAACAGAAGCCTACTGGAAACTCGTCCTTGCTGGTGAACAGCGAGGACACTGCCATTTTCCTCCTCTACCAGCCCCTCCCGCCATCCCCTCGTTGTCGACTTGTTAGTCTCCGTCGCCCTCCTCCGTTCGTCGTTGTTGCTGTTGGCGGTTATTAAATGCCGATTCTATACCGCCAACATCTGCATAAAATCCAGATAATAAAACATCCAACATAGTGATAGGTGTTTAATCTCACGTATTCCACAAGTGTTGGTGTATATTTGTATGCAGGTATTAAACCCCGAAGTTGGGAGGAAATCTAGACTAAAGTGAGAAGAAACAAGTATCCATATAAGGATGGGTTGTGAACTTCATCAAAATACCAGAGAATCAGCCCAAAACTCCAAGAAATGGATAGAGGAGAATCAGGGGAGTCCACAGGCCGAAGGCCAGGCCGGGAGGGCCCAGCCCAGGTTCGGCCGAAACCCTCTGATCACCGTTGATCCTGGGGTTTGGCGTGGACGCTGCAGATGCTCTCCTGATAACGGTTGTGGGGCAGTTCGGACAATTCCCCTTCTCACAACCGTCATAACTACCCTATAAATAGACCTCACTCCCTCACTTCACACACACACTTCCAAGCTTGAGCTGAATTGTAAGAGGCTCTATTGTACTATATTGTATACTAGAATAGGAAGACAGTAGAGTAGAAGAGGTCGGAAGAATTCTGGAGTTTTCGGTAATCTTCTCTCATTTCTTTTATTCTATTTATTACTCTGATTTCAATATAATATTCTTCCTAAGTAATTTAGATTTATCCTATGAGAATTATCTCTTGGTTAGTTCCTAAATAGCACACGAGATTATTGTTCACTATAATCAACTAAAATATAGTGATTGCTTTGGTGAGTTATAAACACTAAAGTAGATATTAATTGCTTAGACGTAGTGTTTAGGTAATTGTTATCCAATAATTGCTGCGTATCCTACAGTACGTTTGAGGTATGTGTAGAGGTGGTGATAGCCCTCGAGATCACTCAAGTCCTCCCTGTCCGGGTACGTAGTAGAGCGACATCTAGGAACAGTGGGTTGCCAGTGCCTGAAGTATTGCAATAGGATTAAACTTAAGCTTTCCCTAGACACTATTTCTCACTAGTAAATCCTCTCTATCCTAGCCTATCTTTTGCTTGGTGTCCTTGGATGAACCGGAGGAAGATTTGACCACACACATTCCCTTGGATTCGATACCCCTTGGAATACTTAGTAGGGGAAGTGCTACATCGGTATATTCGTGCGCTTGCGGATTTTATCTGTGACCGTAAGAAATAGCAACAGTCGCGCTAAGGTCATCGCCGATCACCGCCGTAGTTCCCTCATCGTTTCGTGCCCGTGGTGAGAACTCTCCCCTCGCTGCCTCTCCTCGTCCTCCACGTGGCCACTACGTGATTCTCCACATGTGCATCCCGTGTTGCATTCGTGTGAGGCCCACTTGTCGGCCACTTGTTTCAGTTGACGCGCAGGGTCTCACTCTATTCTCTCTGTGGATCGTCTCTGTGAACTCGGTCAACAGTGATCTAGCTGTTTGACACATGGGTCTGAAGAACTTCTCTTCAAGCAAGGCAAGTTGTTGACGACCAATTTTGGTAGAACATGTATCAGAATCGAAGCGGAGATCGAAGCGGATTTGGTGGAGGATCGTTTCTCAGAAACAGAGTACGCGTCGGTGTTGATAACCAAATTTGGTAACGTATGAACCAGGTTTGACATTGGAATCAAGACGGATTCAGCAAAGAGATGGGTTCGAAGAACAGAGTATGCATCGGCTGCGATGACATTGGCTAGAGTTTGCATCGGCTGAGATGGATCGGATAGAGGGTAGCCGATAGAGGTGATGTAGCCGATTCTGATGGCGGTGGCTTTAGAGCTGTTTCTAGAATCAATCAATGTGCTTCACGAGGATTGCCACGATGGAGATAAAGCTCTCAGATAGGCAATTGTATCTATTAATTATGATATTTTATGTAATTTCCTTAGAGTTATGTTTGGGCAAAAGTCTGTCGCAAAGACTTACGGTATCTTAGAGTTTGTTAGAGATAAGAGTCATGTCCTGCAGGGATATATTTTGTAATCTCGGGTATAAATAGATCCCGAACCCATGTAATCAACTATCACACGATCAATACACTTTCGGCGCATCGCCACCCTTTTTACTTTCGTTCTATTTCGACGAGTTTTTGCTTTCGGGTTGAGCTGCATCGATTCGATCTTCAACTAGTGTTAAACTTGTCATGGCGGCTTGCATTCTCGGGATTAGTGCTTCCATCTTTATGATACTCTAATCTTGTTTATGTAACTCGTCGAGTTATCATATACATTTTACAATCTCTGTTAGTTTCATTACATAACTTGTTGTCGGCTGGTTCTTATTATCGGGGGGTGACCGATAGTGTTATGTTCCGTTATTAAGTTAGATTATATCGTGTATCTACCATCTCTTAGAGGTTTTCACCATCTTGCTTAGATCTCATACTTATTTTTATGCTTGATGCTGCATCGGTTAAGTTCGATCTATTGAGTTCTATCTATAATTGTCATATCTAGCCTGTTTTATGATTATCGAGAGAGATAGTATCGGGGTTTCAGCCGATCTTATCTTATTTAGCAACTTTATATCTCATATGCTTGATTGTTATGCTAAGTCTGCTCTTTATACTAAGATGTCGTTTCATTACGGTATATTTGGCTTCTTGTTTAATATATTCTGCTTGTCTTGATATCATACTATAGAGTGGTATCAGAGTATTAGCCGATACGTGCTAGATCTATCTGATCGGCTATGCTATAAACACCCATATAATCATCGCTTTAATGTATATTTTGACTTAAGTGATTTATACTGTCTTAGCATGGCGACCGACCTATCCCAATCACTTAGTTTAGATATACATCGAAGTGAAGATTGCATGATGTTAATATCTACAGCCGATCGAGTAGATTTAGTCTTATATTATTCACTCATGACAGCCGATCGATTCCAATGTGACATCAGCTCAAAGATAAATGATATATCATCGGCAACTAGCCGATCGGCTATCATTTATGGATTTAACCGCGGTTTTCTTGTTTCTTTTTCTTGTTGATTGCAGGATCAAATCAACTGGCACGCTCACGAACCTAAAGGCAAGATTTTGGACCTGTGCAGAAGTTAAGCATATCTTCCAGGCCAGTGTGTGTTTTTCGCATCAATATGCTTTTGGCACGCCTGGTGGGACCGAGTTGCGACAACTTCCTCTCATGGCAGAAAAGCAATCACCATCAACAGGCAAGCCTCCAAACCCTCCAATCAAGCCTCCGGGGACTACTGAACCGTCATCTGAAGTTGGAGCTGAGAATATGATCCCGGTCACCATAGACAAGTTATCACCGGAGCGTAAGCTGGAGCTTGAACAAATAATGAAAAGCGCTCAGGAGCAATTCATGAATTCATTCAAGGAAACCCGCCAGGGAATGGTCATTCAGAAATACAAGCTAAAGGTGGTTGCTGCCGATGAATCTGGAACAAACTCATCTCAAGACGGCAGAACCAAGGGAGCTAAAGGTGGTGCAGATGGTTCAGGTGACAAAGGTTTAGAGCCCAGGGAAGTTGAGGTTGAGGATATTGGTGAAGAAAATGCTGAGGGCCAACAAGAGTCTCCGAGGTGCAATAATTTCCAAGACCAAATTGACTATGCGGTGCAACATGCTATGATCAACCAATCATGAGTGCTTGTCAATACTTTGACAAATATGATCAAGTCAGTGGTTGATGGCACGATAGCTGAGCATCAAAACACGGGGCCAGTCTTCCTACCATGTGGCGTCTTTCCACCGTACAGGAACTTGATGACGGGCAACCAGCTGCCTGCCACCAATGCACCACCGGTTCAGCCAACGACAGCAGTTTCAACTCCAGCACCAGGTGCGCCTTCGTCGGCACAGAGGCATATGGTTAATCCTCGTGTCCAGACCAGAGAACAACTGCAACATGCTGGACAGAACATCAATCGGCTGACCCAGGAGCAGATTGCTTCAATGTTCTTGCCAACTCAGCCAATTGTCGAGCCAGTGCAGTAGACACCACCAAGACAACAGGTAGTTCAGCCAATTCAGCAACACACGATGCAATAGATACGAACTGGGCAGAGAACACCCGACAATCGGCAAAGGCAGCAAGTTGTGGCTCAAGTTATCCCTGAGCACTTTGTACATAATATTGTTAATAGTGAAATTTCGTAAGCCCGGAGTAATCATCGGCTTAGAGTCAGCATCGGCGTCGAAGTCCTGAGATTAGCCGATGAGAGTTATCAAGTCGTCAGTTGTCGGATTCTTGCTATATTTGGTTAAGGAAATTGATCTACTAAAGGAAGCTTATCCAGAAGAGACCGAGTTCAAAGAGAATGCGGCATGGCAAGTTATCTATTAATTAGGAATAGTTTGTTAGTTTCCTTTTATCTTTAGGAAAGTGTGTTTAGTGTCCTATAAGGACTTTATCTTTTCCTTTTATATTTAGTTTCTTTCTTGTCCGACAAGGATTAGTATCTCCCTATGGGTATAAATATGTACACCCGAGGTCATTGTAATCTATCAATCTCTTGATCAATACAATTACTCTCGGCACATCGCCACCCTCTCTTCTGAGGTTTTACTTATCAACCAATGGAATTTAGCAACTGACGCGGGGCTGCATCGGTTCAGTTTGATCTCCGGCAAAGGGGTAAGTCCTACGTTCCGCTGGCCCTAGTGAATCTATCGGCTACGTTGGTGTTGTTCAAGTCTGCATTACTTCGATCTCTTGGATCGCTCTGGTTTGGTTCATATATTTGCCTATCTGATATCTCAATTCTATCTCTAATTGCATTGTGTTTAGAGACGCATCGGTTTAGTTGGGACTGTCTCGGTTAGGTCCGATCTTCTATCTTAGCCGATATATCTCTACAATCACAATGTTGTTCTAAATAGATTTGTTATATCTATCACATTAGACAGATCTATCGGCTCATCGAGTATTAGATTATCATATACAATCTCATGCTGCATCGGTTAGGTTCGACCTACTATATTGTTGTTGATAATATAAGTCTTGTTAAGCCGATAGGTTCATGCTAATGTTTTATCGGAGTGCTAGCCGATAACTTATCTAGATGTTGCATCGGCTAATAAGGATTGCATATACATATAAATTGGATTTAGCCGATGACAACAAAGGTTTAATTTATCTATCTAATCTTGGGTTATAAAGCCGCAGCTCGTGTAGCCTTCATTTGCCCTAGAGATGTCCATCGAGCCCCGACTTCGTCCATCTCCATCCGTGTACTTTTGCCCAAGACCAGACTGAGCCACAAACAAAGCCTTACCCATTAGACATGTGGAATTACGGTAGTGCTTTGCAACAGAGGCCCAAAGACCGGTCCTTATAGTGGCCGAGGTGCTACTATCAAAACCATGCACCTCGAGACCAGCCTAAAACCATTTTGAGGGTTTTGAATAGAGGGGGAGCTGTGTGTCCATTTCCACATAATCCAACCATTCCATAATGTCCAAATGATATGAGCATTCCCAAAGTCTAAGGTTATAAAACCACCTAATGTTGCCTAATTAATCAGCGAAGCAGCTAGCTAAATTCATACTAGTGGAACCATGAATAGGGTACCCACTAGATGGGGTTTTGTTTATCATAGGGTGAACAAGGTAATAATAACAATAGCAATAATAATAAGGTCATCACAAAGGTAAATAGGCATGGCTAAATAAAACAGTGATAACGCGGGAATTTAAATAAAGCGATAATTGCAGTAATTTAAACCAAAATAATTTTATAAACTGGGATTCAATATGTTCAAGGATGATGTGACTTGCCTTGCTCGCTTTCCCAAACGTCGGCTTCGACGTCCACGTAGAGCAGATCTTCCGAAGCTGCAGCGTTTACACGACCAATGGAAATAAAAAGGGTTTTACTCTAATAAACTCCATATAACAAGCAGAAACAAAGCACAAAAAATAGGTTCTTGACGGCGCCGTGGGCCCCACGCGTCAACCGCACCTGAGGACACAGGCGGCTGACGGCCGGGCCCCACGCGGTGACCACACGGCACGCCCGGAGGCGGCTACGTCGACGCGGCTGGCGGGAGGCGGCGCCCGTGCCCCTATGGTCGCCGGCGGCGGCCATAGGCGCGGCGGAGCGGCGGCCGAGAGAGGGGAAGGGAAGGGGGAAAGAGGCGGCAGTCCACGGCTCACCCCGGGGCGACGACGGCGACGGAGGAGGCGGCCGGAGTGGAGGGAGGCGGTGGTGCGGCTCGGGTCGACGGGGTCAGCGGCGTTCCGGCGGTCGGCGACCGAAACAGAGGGGTGGACGAGGTCGGCGAGGACGTGGCGAAGCCGAAGGAGACGACGCTGAGGCGGGGGACGGTCCCGGCGAGCGGCTAGGCTCGGGCGGAGGTCGACGGCGACGGCGGAGAGAGAGGACGATAGCGCGGGCACGAATCCGACGAGGAGGGACGGCAAACGGCGGAAACGGACGAGGGAGGTGCGAGGAGGGTTTATATAGGGTTGGGAGTGAGAAAGGGCAGCCGGCGGGGAAGGAAACCGGCGCGGGGGTCCAGGTCGGCATCAATGGAGCAAATCTGGCCGTTTGAACGCGGGAGAGAGAGGGGGAAATGGGGGGAAAGGGAGAGGGAATCACGGGGAATATTTCCCCCCACTTAATTGCATGCGGGAACGGTCGGGGGCGGCGGGATTTGCGGTGGCGGCGGCGCTAAGCGTGGGCGGAGCGGCGGGAGCGGCGGGTGGAGGGGGATGACGGGTGGGCCCCACCCATCAGCAAGGGTGGCAGGCGGGCCCGCCCGTCAGCGGTGCGCACGCGGGGAGGGAGGGCAAGCCGAGTGGGCCGCGGGGAGAGGAGAGAGGGGGGAGAGAGTTGGGCCGAATTAGGCCCAAGAGAGAGAGGAGAGGGTTTTAGGATTTTCTTTTTATAAAACCTTTTCAACTTTGTTTATTTCTTGATAATTATTATTTGTGCTCTGAAAATTCCACTAAAATTTATGTACCCATTTTAGGCTTTTAGGAAATATACAAAAATCCTCCAAGCCTTATTTGACTTTTAACTTTGCACATTTTAATTTTTGGAGGCTTTCACAAGGATTTTAATTATTCTAGGCATAATTTAAAGGATATATTTTAAGGTCGTTTTGGGACGTGACAAACCTACCACCCTTAAACGGAATCTCGACCCCGAGATTCAGAAGAACTGGCGAAGAGGTCGGGATGGGCTGCCTTCAGCTCGTCTTCATGCTCCCAAGTAGCTTCTTCCTCGGCGTGGTTGCTCCACAGGACCTTGCAAAAACGGATTACCCGATTCCTAGTCCTGCACTCCATAGTGTCCAGAATCTTCACAGGCTTCTCCACGTAGGTCAAGTCTTCACGAACTTCAATCTGCTCTGAATCGGCCTTCTCGAACGGCACTCGAAGACATTTCTTGAGCTGCGACACTTGGAACACATCGTGCACATTGCCCAAGGATGCGGGCAGCTCCAACTGGTAAGCAACTTCTCTGCGTCGAGCAATGATGCGGAAAGGCCCCACATACCTAGGTGCGAGCTTCCCCTTTGTCTGAAACCTATGCACTCCCCGTAGTGGCGTGACCCGAAGATACACAAAGTCGTGCACTGCGAATTCCAGATCGCGGCGTCGGTTATCTGCATAACTTTTCTGCCGAGACTGTGCCACCTTTAGCTTATCCCGAATGGTTCTGACTTTAGCTTCAGCTTCTCTCAGAATATCGGTGCCGAACACTTGGCTTTCCCCAACTTGGTCCCACAACAGCGTAGTCCGGCATTTGCGTCCATACAACGCTTCATAGGGTGCCATTTGTATGCTGGCTTGGTAGCTGTTATTGTAGGAGAACTCCGCATAGGGGAGACTCTTATCCCATGTCTTCCCAAAATCTAGAACACAGGCGCGGAGCATGTCTTCTAGGACCTGATTCAGACGCTCGGTCTGTCCATCTGCCTGCGTGGTGATAAGTGGTGCTGAAATTCAATCGGGTACCCAGCTCTTCTTGGAGCTTCTTCCAGAAGAGAGAGGTGAATTGGCTTCCCCTATCAGATACAATTTTCTTAGGAACGCCATGGAGACTCACGATCCTAGCGAAGTAAAGTTCATCTAATTTGTTCCCTCCATAGGTGGTCTTCACAGGAATGAACCGAGCCACCTTGGTTAGTCGATCCACGACTACCCATATAGAATCATATCCGCCTTGGGTTTTTGGAAGTCCGGTGATGAAATCCATCCCAATTTCATCCCATTTCCATTATGGTACCTGTAGAGGTTGGAGGAGTCCGGTCGGTCGTTGGTGCTCTGCTTTGACATGCTGGCACACCTCACAAAGGGCCACGAACTCGGCGATTTCCCGCTTCATACTAACCCACCAATATTTCTCTTTCATGTCTAAGTACATCTTCGTACTACCAGGGTGGATGGAATAAGGACTTTCATGAGCTCCCTGAAGTATCAACTGTTTAAATTCCTTGTCGTCCGGAACGCATACACGATTTCCGTTCCATAAGGTTCCGTGTTCATCTTCCGTGAAGCCAGCGGCTTTACCCTGCTTCATATTCTTGAGGATCCCATGCATATCCGAATCATTCTTCTGAGCCTCGCGTATTTGATCAAGCAAGGTGGGCTTTGCTTCTAGTGCAGCCAAGAATCCATGGCTAACGACACTTAGGTTCAGGGCTTCCAACTGTTGATTAAGTTCTGGTGGAATGTCACGGACGCAAAGAGTACTGTAATGGCCTTTTCGACTCAGCGCATCGGCGACCACGTTGGCCTTACCAGGGTGATAGTGGATTCCCACATCATAGTCTTTGATGAGCTCTAACCATCTTCTCAGCCGAAGATTCAGATCCGGCTGGGTGAAGATGTATTTCAAACTCTTATGATCGGTGTATATTTCGCAGCGATTTCCAATGAGATAACGCCGCCAGATTTTCAGAGCATGGACCACAGCGGCCAACTCCAAATCATGGGTAGGATAGTTGCCTTCATGGGGTCGTAGCTGGCGTGAAGCATAAGCTACCACATGACCTTCTTGCATTAACACACACCCCAATCCTTGGCGCGAAGCGTCACAATACACCAGGAAATCCTTGCGAGTATCCGGTAAGATTAACACTGGCGAGGAAACCAACCTTTCTTTGAGAGTTTGAAATGCTCTCTCGCACTGCGGACTCCACACAAATTTTTCTTCCTTCTTCAGCAACTGCGTCATGGGCCTGGAAATTTTGGAGAAATTCTTGATGAATCTCCGATAGTACCCTGCCAAACCCAAGAAATTGCGGACTTGGGTGACCGACTTGGGTTGCTTCCAATCGGTGACGGCTGTTACTGTTTCAGGATCCACAGCAACTCCTTTAGCAGATATCACATGCCTTAAGAACTTGACTTCGGACAACCAGAATTCACACTTGCTGAGCTTGGCATACAACTGATGTTCCCGGAGCTTTTACAACACCAGACGGAGATGCTACTGATGGTCTTCCTCTGACTGTGAGTAGACCAGTATGTCATCAATAAAGACCACAACGAACTTATCTAGGTATTCCATGAACACCTTGTTCATTAAATTCATAAAGAAGGCAGGAGCGTTGGTCAGACCGAACGACATCACCGTGAATTCATACAGCCCATACCGCGTGGTGAATGCGGTCTTAGGGATATCTTCTTCGCGGATACGCAACTAGTGATATCCGGAACGAAGATCAATCTTGGAAAAGACAGTAGCACCTTTAAGCTGATCGAACAGATCATCGATCTGGGGAAGAGGGTACTTGTTTTTGATAGTGACTTCATTGAGAGCTCGGTAGTCAACGCACATCCTCTTTGTCTTGTCTTTCTTTTCTACAAAAGTCACGGGAGCACCCCAGGGGGAAGTGTTCGGCCGTATATACCCCTTCTCTTTCAACTCTTCCAACTGCTTCTTGACTTCGGCTAGTTCATTTGCTGCCATACGGTAGGGTCGCTTGTACAGGGGAGTGGTTCCTGGAGCAAGATCTATCCTGAACTCAATCTCCCGCTTGGGCGGCATACCAGGTAGCTCTTCCGGAAACACATCACCGAACTCACTGACAACGGGTATTTCTGACAGTCCTAGTTGATGAAGTACTGAGCTGCCGGCGGGAGTCGGGTGCGCAAAGAAAACAACTGGTTGATCAGGCTTCCGGTACACGGTGACAGTACGTCTTGCACAATCCACTACTCCTTGGAATTGGGTCAACCAATTCATCTTGAGGATCACATCCAAGTCCTTGGTGTCTAGAAGGATCAGATCCAAGGGAAAAGGAATTCCCTGGATCTCTATAGGTACGGCCAGGCTATAATACTTTGCTGTCATAGCCCCTCCAGGGGTGGTGATGAGCAGAGAGTTCCTAGCCTTTCTACCCCTAGTTGATTTCTTCCCACAAATTGCACAGATATAAACGAGTGGGAGGCTCCAGAGTCAAACAAAATGGTAGCGGGGATGGAATGAATGAAGAACATACCAACGATGACGTCTGGAGTTGTCAGCACATCCTCTGCAGTGATGTGGTTCACACGGCCCCGGGTGGCATCCTTACCACCGCTGTTAGGGCGGGGAGGCGCTTGGCCTTGCTGGTGCCTCGGCTTCGGGCATTTATCAGCGAAGTGCCCGGGCTCGAAGCAGTTGAAGCATAGACGCTGCTGACCTTGAACATCCCTGCGACCTTGACCAGGCTGCACGGCCGGTGCAGGGGGACGGGGTACACGGTTCCCTTGCTGATTCTACTGCTGCTGCGGCTATGGGATGCGTACCACAAATTGAGGTCGTGGCACGGGGTGAGGTTGCTGCTGCTGCTGCTGTGAGGAGGATCCCCCTGGATAGGGATTGGTGTAGCGGATCCTTTGGTTAGCCCCCTATTGATTACGGAAATTTGCCAAGCGACGTTTGTGTGACTCTAGTTCCTTGTGCTTGGCCTCCAGGCGGATGCTCTTGTCCACCAGGCGCTGGAAATCAGGGTAATCCCCAGAGACCAAATGCACAGAAAGTTCAGGGTCCATTCCTGCCAGAAACTTTTCCTGCTTTTCTTCATCTTCACGAACATCCTCCGGGGCGTACCGGGCCAGGTTATTGAACTCATGCAATGTCACATCCTGATTTTCGTTTCAGGATTTATAAATTATTTAATAAATTATTATTAGAATTTATATTAATTGTGCATTAATTTACTAGTGAAGTTAAATGTGGGAAATCAAATTTCCTAAAAATAAAGCATGGATGGATTTAATTTTTAGTAAATTCTCCATTGTTAATTATACTCTCTGGAATTTTCTCGGATTTTTCGGAGCTCAATTTCTAATTTTAATAATACAAACAACATTTCAGTAATTATCCACATATTAAATTAATCATTAAATGGTCTAATTATAATCTTGTTAAGTACTTTGAGTGTCCAAGTATTTTCAGGATTTTTCTTGAAATTATTTGAGTATTGAAAGTATTTTTAACAATTCAAAGATCATTTCACTGATTAATTTAATTGGAAAAGTAATTAAAATTCCTCCTTTCCTTTTCGGGCCGAAACAGGAAAAGTCCTCTCTCTTTCTTGGCCCAATCTCCTCTCAGCCTGTAGCCCCTCTCCCTCTCTCTGTAGAAGTCTGCTTTGTGTCCCTCTTTCAATCGGGCCAAGAAGTAGAAGCCCAGCCGAAAGTCTACTTTTCGTCCCTGTCGCTACAGTGGCATCTTCAACCTCCAGCTGGCAGGAGATAGAGCCCGATGCCGCCATTGCCGTCGATTTCCCCTCCAAATCCGGTCTTATCTCTCGTGTTATTTCAGAATTAGTTGAGGGGAAATATTCCTCTTATCCTCCTCTATCTTTTCCCCCAAGAATCGGACTTTATCCCGAAGAAATCAACGCGGAATCAAGCTCGATTCGTGTTTATCTCTCCAAACCAAACCCTAGAAAATCCCGGCTCCGATTCTCTCGTTGTTGGATCGATCTCTCTCCCATGGCTATAAATAGAGTCCCCTCCCTCTCCTCTTTCGGCTGGCACCTCTCCCTCTCTCCGCAGTCGCTTGTAGCGCCGTCGCCGCGTTCGTCTTCTCTGTCCATCGCCGGCAGCCGCTCCAGCCGCCCCAAGCAGCCGCCTCGGCCGTCGTCGATCTGCGCCGTCGCCTCTGCCGGGTTCACAAGGAGGAGCTGCACACCGTCCACCCCTGGGTCGAAGCCGAAGCCTGCCGTAGCGCCTCTAACGCCGTCAAGCCGAGCCCGTCACCGCTTCGATCTCGTCGCCGGCTGTCTCCCATCGTCGTTCGTCGTCGTGCCGCCCCTCAGTGAGTTCCCCGCGTCGTGCTCGTCGCTTTGGTGCCCTCTGTTCTCGCCGCCGTGACCTAGATCGCCGGTGACCGTGATGTCCCGAGCCTCTCGCCGGTGATGACGTCATCGATGATGTCATGAAGCCCTTTTCCCTTCTAAAAATAAATCTTAAAATCAGATTAATTTTAGAAAATTCATAACTAAATCATCGTAACTCGGATTCAAGTGGTTCAAGTTTCTAAATTCACTTAAAATCATGATCTACATGTTTGTTTACTTTATATGTACTATTTATTTGGTTTTTATTTGTCTTTTTCTCCGTTTTGCGTGTTAGCTTGTCGTTTCCGTCGTTGCGAAGGCTCGTGAGTGCATCGGAAAAGATTCAGAAGACTAATTGAAGACCGATTATTGCAAGGCAAGTCATACAGATCCCAAACATAATTCCTTTGAGCATGTTGATCCTAATTTAAATTCTCTATTTATTTCAACTGTGTATTTATTTTCGAATGTCACCGGGTGGTGTGAACTTATTCCTTTGTTATGGCCAATTTGCATTGATTACTCTATTCCTTGATACCTTGGGTAACAAATTGATTAGCTTCAACCTTATATATTGGTTTGGTTCAGCTAAAAGATATATATATATATATATATATATATATATATATATATATATATATATATATATATATATATATATATATATATATATATATATATATATATATATTTGCTTAGCCATGCTTAGAAACATTAGCTCATTAATGGGATGAATCATACTACATTATTATTTATGATTATATTTAATGGTAGCTCACGATGGTTAATAGTGTTATGATAATTAATTGATAATTAAAACTTGTCAATGGTGGGTTGTGAGCACATGGTTTTAAAGGTCGTGCTCATGACAATTAAGGACCGGTTCGCGAGCTACTGTTGTGAGACATTAACCGTGCCAACCACAAGCCAGCGTGGGCAATGGCTTTATCTTCTGTATAGAATGATTCATTGCGGGGTACCAGACTGAGAAGTGGCGAGAAGTCCGTGGGGGTTGCTGGGGAGTCCATGCCTCTGGTTATATTTATAGAGGGGGTGATTATGATCCAGGAATGGTGCACTGTGGTGAGTTGTGTTGTGTAGAGGGTATTATCACAACCTCTATTCGGGTACTTTCCAGTATCGCGACGCATGGTAGACATGATGTTGAGGCTGTGTCTTGTGGGTACAGTGGTACACCTCTGGCCAGAGTAAAACTATTCGAATAGCCGTGCCCGCGGTCATGGGCGAGTTGAGCAATGTTTTTCATGATTAGCCTCACACCTCTCACAATAATTATTGATGCTATAACTGGTAATAATTTGTTTAGCTCCTGGTTTCGAGTTAGATCTGTACAGCCGGGTATGGTTGTTCAGAATGGTTGGGCCTGAGCAGCATGGGCGTGTTGTTCAGTGTTGATTAAAATTAATGATTAAATTACTCTATTGTTTTACTACTCTTAAATATTTGTTAAATGCTGCTTTTGCAAATGAAACTATATTATGCCATCCTTTGGTATCCTTGTACACTTGTATATTTGCTGTATGGCTTGTTGAGTATGTCATATGCTCACCTTGCAATAATCAATCAACCTCTTTTGAAGAAAAGGATCCAGAAGGAGAAGAAGTTTGGCTTATACCCCAGTTGAGTTGCCTGTGGGAGTGGAGCCGGAGCTTCGCTAGATTTTATTTTTCCGCTGCAGTTTTCTTCGTTGTGAGGACTAAGTGCCTCTTCAGTAAGTATTAATTGTTTTAGTTATTTTGATGGATTTGTATATTAAATTGTCAGTTTGTGTATCTCGGCTGATTCCTGGACGAGGGTTTTATGCACAAATAAGTTCGGAAATTACTAGTGAATTTCCGGGCGTGACATGCAAATACTCCATAACAGAGCGGTTGCCTTGCTTCAACTCCCGAAATTCCCTCTTCTTAAGGGCCATGACTCCAGCTGGCACATGGGTCCTTCGGAAAGCGGCGGTGAAGCGGGCCCAGGTGATTGGCTATCCTTCTGGCTACGTAGCCTGGAAGTGGTCCCACCATAGTGATGCGGGCCCCTGCAGCTGATGGGTTGCGAAGATAACTTTCTCCTCATGATTGCATTGGACGGTGTCCAACTTTTTCCCAACGGCATGCAACCAGTCCAAGGCATCAACGGGGTTATTGGAGCTAGAGAAGGTAGGCGGGTGGATGCGGAGGAACTCGTCAAGCTTGGAGTGTTGTGGGGGTGGTGGTGGTGGTGGTGGAGCATTGTGTTGCGGCGGATTCTGGATGTGGTAGAGGAAAGCAGCCATCATGTTGGCCTGCTGGGCAAGGATTTGGGTGAGGATGGGGTTGGTGTCAGGGGGCGGTGGTGGTGGCGGAGGGGGAGGTGGAGGTGGGCTGCTATGGTTGTTGTGGTTGCTGCCTTCGGGGTGACTGCCCTCACTAGTAGCAGCGCTTCACCTGGTTGTCACCATCTGAAGATCCCACACAGAACCAGCAAACAGAAAGAGCTGACGATTAAAACTAACCACCCACGACTACCATAATTCTTGAATTTATTTCTTCTATTAAATTGGTTCATTAATGTTCAAGTTGCTTACGCAAATAAAATAAAGACAGGCTCCGACACAGTTATACCACACACCGGTATAACTATGCCCTACACGACTCTGCAAGAAAACAAACGAAAAGAACACACGCGCCGGCCTACTAGCTGCTCGTCTACTTCTGCGACGGGCCGGGGCGGAAGGTGAGCAACAGCACATCCTACGTGCTGCCAACGCCAGAAGCTCCCTCCTCCTGAGGAACCAAGGGCGCGGGCTCGGCGCAAGGAGTCTCCACGAAGCAGGTCCACGCCAAGGACTGACGAACCAGCTCAGGCCTGGAGGTACTCTTGCGGGCGGTGATCTTCTGGCTGCAGCAAACGTGGCGGCGCTTGGGGCGGCAGATCTCTCCCTGAGCAATCTTGAGCTGACACAGCTGCGCCTCCATGGCGTCCAAGTCCTTCTTCAGCTGCAAATTCTCCTAACGCAGCTCCAGGATCTTCATGTTGTTCTCGACCAAACCAAAACGGCGCCACCATATGATGGAAGTCGATGCGAGCCATGTCGTACACCTCCACCATGCGCGCTAGGTGCATGATGGTAGCGTCATCCTCTGAGCTAGCATCCCTGAAGGTGGCGTAGCCGCGGGCTCCTCCACGACGAGGGTGGTAGCGGTAGGGCGAGTACTGCAACTCGTCCAGATAGCACTGGTGAAGAGTGCTGATGGCGAGGAGCGCGGCGTTCTGGCAAGCGGTGGGGAAGGAGTCTCCACCCGCAGTGACTGCCAGCGAAGTCCTCTCGGGAGAGCCGGTGAGGATCACCGCAGTGACCTCCCAAGCGGCGCGGGACTCTGCATCGTCACCATACTGCTCCGGAAGCTTCTTGCCCTGGTAGTCCACTCCATGAGGATATCCTAGGACAACGCACAAGCCCTGCAGTTCCAAAGCGAAGTCAGTCAGATCCAGACCACGACGGTTGAGGTTGTCGGCCATCTATAAACAAAGGCAAAAGAAAATTTTTTGATGATAAATGAAGCAGCAAGACAGGGAAAGACTAAAGGATTTTCACAAATAAGAGAAGATTTTTATTTCAAAATACTGCTAAGGCTTGGGATCTAAGGCTCATCCTAGGGTCAAGGAGGCTCTGATACCAACTTGTCACGACCGGAATTAACCCAACGGGCATTCCATACGTGCGTGTATTATTCCTTGTCCCAGGAGGCAGGGTACACCAAAAGTTGATACAATTCAGAGTTTAACAAGCGGAAGCGTAAATAGTTAATTTATTACATGGGTGACGAAGGCCCAGCACACACGAAGATAAACGGAAAACAGCGGAAGACTAGGGCGATGACCACAGGCACTTGACGGCAGGCACGAGCTAGACACCAAAGCCTTCATCCTCCAGGTACTCCTCTTCTGGGTTGGGAAAAATTGAGCAAGATTGAGTACAACCACCGTACTCAGGAAGACACACCCACGAATGCAGAATAAATGCAAAGGAGTACAAGAGAGTTATAATAAAGGGGTTAGGGTTTGCAGTAAACAGCATTTACAAGACTTTTAGTTGCTCAGGGCCATTTTGTAAAGACGATCCTAGAGCTACACAGTGTTATTAATCAAGGCCGTGAACCCGCACGAACCTGCCTTAACCCAAGGCCTACGATGATTCAGACTGAACTGGCAACTAGACCCAGGTCCCAACTCGTCCCAAGCCAACGCAGGCCAACCATTCCACATTTTAGTTGTTAAGCAGGTTTTAAGAATTAAAACACTAACTTGGGTACATTGCTAGGCTTACCCATAACCGAGGGCGCAGCTATTCGAATAGATTATACTCTGATCAGAGGTGTACATATTTACCCACAAGACACATCTTCCTCACGTGTAACCACGTGCCACATACCACCACGGCATACGGACGAAAGACGTGACATAGTTTCCAACCCATCCTAGCCATAAACAAGAGTACCGACCCAACCCTGGCTACGGCCGGGACCCCCGAGATAGGTAACCAAGGTTGAGCCCCTAGCAGCAGGACACCGGCCCTGTGCCATGACATCTCGACTACCGGGTCGCAGCTCGTGTAGCCTTCATTTGCCCTAGAGATGTCCATCGAGCTCCGACTTCGTCCATCTCCATCCGTGTACTTTTGCCCATGACCAGACTGAGCCACAAACTAAGCCTTACCCACTAGAAATGTGGAAGTATGGTAGTGCTTTGCAACAGAGGCCCGAAGACCGGTCCTTATAGTGGCCGAGGTGCTACTATCAAAACCATGCACCTCAACCCCAGCCTAAAATTTTTGAGGGTTTTGAATAGAGGGGGAGGTGTGTGTCCATTTCCACATAATCCAACCATTCCATAATGTCCAAATGATATGAGCATTCCCAAAGTCTAAGGTTATAAAACCACCTAATGTTGCCTAATTAATCAGCGAAGCAGCTAGCTAAATTCATACTAGTGGAACCATGAATAGGGTACCCACTAGTTGGGGTTTTGTTTATCCTAAGGTGAACAAGGTAATAATAACAATAGCAATAATAATAAGGTCATAACAAAGGTAAATAGGCATGGCTAAATAAAACAGTGATAACGCGGGAATTTAAATAAAGCGATAATGTAGTAATTTAAACCAAAATAATTTTATAAACTGGGATTCAATATGTTCAAGGATGATGTGACTTGCCTTGCTCGCTTTCCCATACGTCGGCTTCAACCTCCACGTACAGCGGATCTTCCGAAGCTGCAGCGTTTACACGACCAATGGAAAGAAAAAGGCTTTTACTCTAATAAACTCCATAAAACAAGCAGAAACAAAGCACAAAAATAGGTTCTTGACTTATTAAGGAAAAATTAGAGACTTGAACGGTCCAATTCCGAGTTCAAACGGCCAAGATATGGCCATTTGAAGTTTATACGCTCTTAATGTGAATATTTGCGAATTTCTTCATTTAAATTTTAATTAAAAATTAAAATTGCGAATATTGAGAATATTGCGTCAGCCGAGGGGAGGGGTCGCGCGGGCCGGGTCCACGGGAGTGGTGGGCCCCACGCGGCAGCCCCTCGGTCCACGGTGGACCGGGTGCACTCGAGGGCTCACCAGCCGGCGTCGTGGGCTCCACGCGTCAGCCACACCCGAGGGAACGGGCGGCTGACGGCCGGGCCCCACGCGGTGGCCACACGTTACGCCCGGAGGCGGCCACGTCGGTGCGGCCGGCGGGAGGCGTCGCCCGCGCCCCTATGGTCGCCGGCGGCGGCCATAGGCGCGGCGGAGCAGCGGCCGAGAGAGGGGACAGGAAGGGGGAAAGAGGCGGCGGTCCACGGCTCACCTCGGGGCGACGACGGCGACGGAGGAGGCGACCAGAGTGGAGGGAGGCGGTGGTGCAGCTCAGGTCGACGGGGTCGGTGGCGTTCCGGCAGTCGGCGACTGAAACGGAGGGGTGGACGAGGTCGGCGAGGACGCGGCGAAGCCGGAGGAGACGACGCTGAGGCGGGGGATGGTCCCGGCGAGCGGCTAGGCCCGGCCGGAGGTTGACGGCAACGGCGGAGAGAGAGGACGACGGCGCGGGTGTGAATCCGACGAGGGAGGTGCGGGAAGGGTTTATATAGGGTTGGGAGTGAGAGAGGGCGGCCGGCAGGGAAGGAAACCGGTGCGGGGGTCCCGGTCGGCACCAATGGCGGGAGCAAATCCGGCCGTTTGAACGCGGGAGAGAGAGGGGAAAATGGGGGGAAGAGAGAGGGAATAACGGGGAATATTTCCCCCACTTAATTGCACGCGGGAACGGTCGGGGGCGGCGGGATTTGCGGCGGCGGTGGCGCTAGGCGCGGGCAGAGCGGCGGGAGCGGCGGGAGGAGGGGGATGACAGGCGGGCCCCACCCGTCAGCGAGGGTTGCGGGCGGGCCCGCTCGTCAGCGGCGCGCACGCGGGGAGGGAGGGGAGGCCGAGTGGGCCGCGGGGAGAGGAGAGAGAAGGGGAGGGAGTTGGGCCAAATTTGGCCCAAGAGAGAGAGGAGAGGGTTTTAGGATTTTCTTTTTATAAAACCTTTTCAACTTTGTTTATTTCTTGATAATTATTATTTGTGCTCTGAAAATTCCACTAAAATTTATTTACACATTTTAGGCTTTTGGGACGTGACATCCTCCAATGTTTGCACATCATCATTGCATAAGGATATAGGAGATTTAGAAATGGGAGATAAATCACATTGTTCATGCTTCCTCGCATTTGATATGATCTGACTCTCAATGTTACGAGCAAGTATGAATAGGTGCCCAATATGATTATATGTCACATTATCAAGGAAAACCTAAATTTTAGAATTAAGCCCATTAAAAAATCTACGCATTGAATTTTTTTTTGACGTAAAACAGCAGGAGAGGCTCCTACTGCGCTATATTAAATAGATAGGATAATTTACAAAGTTACAAAATATACAAGAAAATTAATTAAAAGTGTTTAGCCATGATTGCCACTTGGGTTTGTCCATCTCTTTTGCTCTGTGCATATGCAAGGCAAAATCCCTCATAAAGTCAACCTTCCATTTGGTAAAGCTGAGAGCGATATTGTTAAAAATGAGATCATTCCGTCTGCACCAGATGTTCCAGCAACCAATTGATAAAACTTCAAAGAAGAAAGAGTGATGAAAGGAGTTCTAGGCTGAGGTGATCATGTTCATAAATTCCAAGGCTGAATTCCAGTTGATGCCAATGTGCTGCCAGCATTGTTACGCAAATGGGCAGGAGAAGAACAAGTGAGCCATGCTCTCTTTGGTCAGGGAGTTGCACATCAAGCAGTTTATGCCACCTTGAATGTTGAAATTCTTTTTATGTAGCATTTCTTTTGTGTTGAGTCGATTCATTAGCATGAGCCAAAGAAACACTTTTAGCTTCATTGTGCATTTGCTTTTCCAGATAATTGAGAGGGGTCTGGCAACTTAATGGTGTTCAAAAAACATTGAGTAAACTTTGTTGGGATGGTAATGATCTGAGTTCCATAAATATGACCAGATGTCAGGCTCGTTGGTGATCTATAGGTTTTGCAATCTTTCACTTAAAATTCCACATTCTTGCATTGCTTGGTTGGAGAGAGGGAGATGAAAATTCTGATGAAAGTCAGATGCCATCATGAAGCTCTATACTGAAATATCCTCATTTCTCCCATATGAGAAAAGAACAGGGAAGTCTATTTCCAAGATATGATTGTTCCAATTGTCCTTCTAGAAGAGTGCAGAATCTCCAGTTCTTATGGTCGTGGCAGAGATTGCTCTATACAAAGGGAATAACCTAAAAATGTCCTTCCACCAAAATGAGCCCTTTTCTTTATGAGCGTGTGGTGGCTTGTCTGACTCATTATAATGCCTGTTCCAGATGAGTTGAACCCAAGGCATTTCTTTCTTGTTGAAAAACTTGTCCAAATGTTTGATAAGTAGATCTGTGTTTTGAATCTCCAGGTTGATTATACCCAATCCTCCTTTTTTCTTTGGCTTGCACACTAGATCCCATGCAGCTAAGGAGTGAGTTTTAGTTTCCAAATCAGTATTTTTCCTCCATAGGCAGTGTCTTCTGGCACGGTCAATGTGCAAAATTACTTTCTTTGGCAGCTTGAGGGAGCTCATATAGTAAGTAGGTAAGGAGGAGAGAACTGAGTTGACCATTGAAAGTCTTTGGCTGTAGTTTAGAAAGATTGTTGTGGATGGAAGCCTTCTTTCCACTCTATCAATTAGAGGAGCAAAATCACTGACATTCAGCTGACCATTGAAAGTCTTTGGCTGTAGTTTAGAAAGATTGTTGTGGATGGAAGCCTTCTTTCCACTCTATCAATTAGAGGAGCAAAATCACTGACATTCAGCTTCGTGGTTCAAGAGGAAGGCCCAGATATGTAAAAGGCATGGTGCCTATTGAGCATCCAAACGTGCCAGCTAAAATTTCCATTTTGCTGTTATCAGTGTTGATGGGGATCATGCTGGATTTGTGGAAATTAATTTTAAGGCCAGTGCACATAGCATAAGACTTCAGAAGAGCTTTGAGACAAAAGACTTCTTTCTGGTATGCTTTCATGATTATTAGAGTATCATCCGTGTGGACACCCCGAGTATTATACCATCCAGTGTCTAACGCGACCACCACATACTATTGGAGAAGTGGGATCCATACACGCATAAATAGCCACTCGTCCTCAATGTGTCCATGATCACGGTTGACAACCTTCTGTTATAATAAACGAAATGTCGAGTAGTGAGCGCAAGACATAACCGTAAGATAGCTTGCCAGTCCACCACGTCATATGCCTGTCAACCACTCGAAGGTGGCGACCAAAAGCATACCCCAGTGACTCGATCCAAAGCGCTATCCCCAATTATCTCAAGCGATCAAAACCCGTATAAACATAGCAAGTACCATAATAGGGTTAAAGTGCAGCGAGGTACATGACACATAATAGGGTCCGAGGTCCCAACATACAACACATAAATATAGCAGCGGAAGTCTCAAATAGAGTTCATAAGCAAAAGATAAAACCAGTGGTGCCACAACCCCACTAGGGCCCTCATTGCCCTTGCCGCCCTCGGCAGAGCAATGACCACACAAGAAGCATAACTCATAACCGGAATCCTCTCCTGAAATTGCAGACACCGGGTTAAGTACAAGATTGTACTCGCAAGTCTTACCCAAAATTATATATACATAAGGGAGAGAGAAGTATGCAAGCTTTCTAGCCTATAGTGGGTCTGTAGGTTCAATATTTGCATGAAGCTAATTTTATTGAGCAATCAATGAGTAAAATAAGCAAGGACAAGTAAATCTAGCATCATTTTAATTTATGGACAGCAAGTATATAATTCTGAAATGTACAAGCAAATGAGCCCAAACGGCGCTCTCTTCATCATCCATGGACTACCAAAGTCCATACCAACATGGCACAACATGCCAACACCACCATCAAACATAATCCCATCCATAATAATCCACATTTGATGCTAACATAACTAACTAACACATCAAGCATTGTCCATAACCGAGGACACGGCTATTCGAATATTCGAATAGATTATACTCTGATCAGAGGTGTACAACTGGACCCACACGAAATGAACAAAGATCAAATGCTACACACCCCGTCGAGTGCGGTACACAAGTGATTCAAGCTCATTACATGCCCTTTCTTAGCCCCACCCCAACCACCTATACCACGCTGGGGTTCCCGACGACTCAATCACGTGCGTGCGTGATGTGACCAAGGCGGGCGCGCCACGTGGGAGGCACCCCCGGCCAAACCTAGGCACCCGAGGCCCTCCAAAGGCTACCTGCCTCACGACTCTCCAACGTGGTATAAATGATCACAGTACAACTAGTAAGAACAAGCCGGTCCCAAATAAGGCATGTGGTAAGTACGAAGGGTGCTTGAATAGATGTCAAAATGTTCGGTCCTTAACGACCTAGACGGGGCTACTTGCATCAGGGGAAACAAACCTCCCATCATCGCCCTATCACCCGTCCAAGTCCAACATATTTCATCAACCATTATTTTCATCAACCATTATTTAGTGTAAGTGCTCAAGTTTTATGCCCAATAATGCAAGTTGTTTATATACCACAATTAATAGCACTGTCCATCCCTATGGTTCTATTAGCACTAAGCATGGCTAAGCATTAATGAATAAGAAATCCCAAGTAATCCCAACCAATGGTAATAGGATATAAGGACAGTAATAACATAAGAACTAAATGCATAAATAGGTTCTACCCATACACCATAAACCGACAATATTAATATCTAGGCAATGCATGCATATATATACGTATAGATTGCAACCAAATCATTTTTAGAGAAAGTATAGGTTCTATTTGCTTAGGTGCTTGCCTTGCTGCTGAGGGTAGTCACTATCCTCCTCAGGATATGGCTCGTTACTCTCCGAAATCTACCGATAAGAGGCAAATATGCAAATAAGATTCAAATAAACATGCATATGCAACATGCTCTATAAATCATGGCCTAATTACAGTAGGTTGAGAGTATGATAAACTGGTTTTAGAAAACAAGAATCATCTCATTTACATTTGTGGTTTGAGAGATATAAAAATAACAAGCCATATACACTGAAAATGGCATTTCTATAATTACATATGAACTACCCTAGGTCATATGAAATGCTGATATTTTCTAGTTAGATTTCACAAGTGCTATCATTTTTAATTCAAAGATCATAACCCAGTGGCTCTAACAAAACTTGGCTCCCTACATTTGGAGTTAAAATATTTAGTTATGAATTTTAAAACTTTAATAAAAAGGGGATTACTTAATCGTTTTAGACCTACTTTAGGAGGTAGTTTTGTCAAAATCATTTCCACAGAAGTGAAGAGTACCATTTTACAAGTTCAACAAAATTAGTTTATATGTTTATCATATTCCAATATTTACTTATGCATTGTCCAAGATCTAGACTACTAAAATGATACCTAGATCTATTCACAATTTTAGAGGAAAACCAGTACAGAAGTTAGCCATTTTCATTTTACAACATTGTAGATCACGTTTCTATTAATCCATAGAAATTTGGTTCAGCTCAAACGGAGTTCAGATGAATTTTCTACACATTTTTGAAGTTAGTACAATTTCAGCACATGTTGAAAACAGTTTTCCATTAAGAACTTCCTGGATATTACAGAGCGGTCAAGGCTACAGTGTTATGTATCTTGGTCTGTTTTTTTTTTTGGGAAAGAACCCTCAAGTCTAGCTAATTCACCGATGAGGTCCCTGGCTCGAGCTCACGGGGCGGCAGCCATGGGCTGGGCTCAGTCTAGAGCCTGCCGGCGGCGAACGGAGGCTCGGATGGGGTCGAGTTCAACAGAGAAACTGTAGAGGAGGTCCATGCGAACACGTAGGTGTCCGCGCTGATGAAAGAGGTGGTCTGTAGCTCGCGAAAAACAAGAAACAGCGGCGGTGGTTCTTGGTATGCGCATGCATGTCGAGCTACAGCTCGGAATGGGCTATATGGGTGCATGCATGGGGTGTTCAGGGGTATGCAGTGTCTCACCGTGCAGCTGAAAGGGGTCGGAGAGGTCCAGGAAGCAGCGACGGCGTTGGAGATGCCCGGCAACACAACAAACACGATGACGACCCGAGAACGACTAGATCTGGCCATAAAAACCCCAAATAAACGTTTGAATGAGCTAGAACATTGCATGCAGAGTCTTTTGGCCAATGTAAAGGATCTGGAGCACACCGGACAGGGAGGAACAAAACCAACGGGTCTAGATCGGGGCTGGGGAAAGAAGGCGAGCGTTCTCCACGCCTGGAGCTCGGCTTGGGCTGATTCTTGACGGTGTTACATCTGGGAGGAAGATGGAAGATGAACTAGAATGAGCAGCACCACCCAGTATCTCGGCCTGGAACGTCGGGAACACTGGAAGCTTGGGTGATGCGACGACGCCGGCCGCGCTCCGGGCCTCCAAAAAGAGATGTGCGTTCCCGGAGATTCACTGCATGAAAATCGATGAAATTTTGAGGGGAGTTAGGGCATGAATAGGAGAGCAGGGAACGAGGGTTGGACGGCGAAGAAGACGACCAGAAACACGGCGGCGACGATGAAGTTCTCTCGGCCGGCAAGGAGGAAGAAGGAAGATGGGGGCGAGATGAGGTGCTCTCACTCTGCGTTTATTTCTCTGGAAGGGAGTGGGAGGAGTGGAGAAAGTACCCAGAAGCTTAGAGGAGAAGGGAGAGTAAAGAGAGGGGTGTCACGCTTGTCTCTCTCCCTTGCATGGCCAAAACGTGGCATGGCTATTCCTCTGCTTGTCCCCTGAGTATGAGAGGGTTGGGCCACTGCCATGTGGGCCAGGGACTGCTGGTGGGACCCACATGTCAAAGAGAGAGGGGTTGGAGAGGAAGAGACAAGAAGAAAAGACAAAACTAGATTTATTCCCTCTCTCACTCATGACCTGCTAATTCGAATTGGTTAGGAGGGGATTCAAATTTTGGCCTCTGGTCCAGAGATGGGTCTTGGAACATGCTTTCTAATCCAATTGGTTTCACTCAAAAAATGTTGAGTTAAATAATTCTAGTGAAAAAGTGAAATCAGTTAATCTTAAAGTTAGTTTGAATTTTTACAAGGTCTAAAAAGAGAGGAAAAATTCCAAAAAATTTATATTTGGTGATTATAAATAAACTGATATTTTAATAAAATATTAAACATGTATACTACTGTTCAAGTTATTTTTCATTTAGAAGTTGCTTCATTTTGCCAATTAGGTTTCTAATTAATTTAGTTTGACTACCTTGACTGCTTTACTTGAGGTAGTAAAAAGTTTGATAAAATTATGAAACCTTCATAGTGGTTATCTTAGGTTGGCCGAGTGACGAGAGGATCTTCATGGATTTTATGTTGCTTAGATTTGTTAAATAGTCTCTAGGTTTATTTAACATGCATCAACCAGTTATGAACAATACAAAAATCACTACAAACAAGTACACAAGCACACAATCACTAGTTACTAATTCTACTAGCCAATTGCTAAGCATGATCGAGTAGATTATCCAAAGAGCGAAAGATTAACGACTATACTACAACATTTCTTAACTACCGCTTGACCATTTAATTTGGTTATATACAAAGAGGCTTGGACAAAGCTTATAAGCTAAAAAGTAGAAGACACCAAACACCAGAGCTTCATGGATTATCAAGTATTGAGTCAGCTTGGTCTCTTGAAACAATGTTCCCCTCGTGGAAGGGAAAACACAAATTAGCCGAGCTACTCCTGAAAAATGTTGGTACATTTTATTAGTGCCAAAACACTCTCTGAACGCTGGATGAGTCTTTTTAAAAAAATAGATTTCGCTTATCTACCAAAAGGTTGTAGGGTCATTAGTCTACCTATAATGATCACTAAAGTTTCATATTAACTCAAACCAACAGTTTGGGAAAATGGTTTCAATTTCTACCCATCCTTTTTGTACACCAATTAACCGGATGAGGTTTTGAACCCAAACAGCTTTAAAACTTCCAACTTTTACTAAGGACATACCCCGATTTCCACCTAAGTTGATTAATTAAAACTTCAGGATGTTACAATCCGCGTATTGAATAATTGGGAAAGTAGCACTTCCATTTGCAATTGGAGCCGATAGCAATCCAGTTGAATAAGCTTTGTTTATGATGGATTGCAATAAATCTGTAGTTATAACAAATAGCAGAGGTGAGAGGGGGTCTCCTTGCCTGACCCCCTCAGGCATTTGAAACTCCTTCCAGGGACCCCATTAAGCAGAACTGAGGTGGAAGCAGAGGACCGAACATTTTTTATCCAGTTGAACCAAGTGTTATTGAAACCTTTAGCTTGAAGAATTTCGAGGATTGCATCATGCTCCACCAGGTCAAAAGCTTTTTCAAAGTCTATTTTCAGACCTACTATTTCCTTTCTAGAGTGATGACACTGATGAATATACTCAAAACTCCAAGCCAAACAGTCCTAAATGGTTCTGTTCTTGATGAATCCATACTGATTTTCATGTATGAGTTCCGGAATCACAGTTTGGAACCTATTGGCTAAGATCTTTGTGATGAACTTGAGCGAAGAGCCCTGAGGTGCAATTGTGGAGATTATGGATACCCCATATCTACATGACAGTTATACTTTAGTCGGATATACGGTACCAAATATAGATAGAATATCTTTATGAGGACTCGGGTTAGTTTTTAACTTGTATGTCAAGGAAATACCCGGGATCCTAGTCGGTTACGATTATATTTTATCTATAATCCCATATTCCGTTAGGATATGGACTGTATTTTGTAAAGCGGATTCCTTCCCCTATATAAGGAGGGTTCGTGTGCCTCTTGGGGCGCGATTCTTTTTTCCAGTTTATACAATCAATAACACACCCGGCGGAATCATCCCCGGACAGGAGTAGGGTATTACTTATTGAATAAGAAGGCCTGAACCTGTATAAAATTCCTTGTCTCCAAACCCATCCACTTTCCTAGCTTGATAGCCACCCCCTTTTATTATTGCCGAAATCTTGTTTCGACAGTTGGCGCGCAAGGTAGGGGTAGCGTCAAGTTCTCACCGACTAAGTGCGATGGGTTTCATTTCTGGCATCGACGACTTCGCCTTCCCTCCCGGGCAGGCGTTCCTGTTCGGCAGCCTCAACTTCATCACCAACGACTTCGGCAAGATCTCTCTCCTTGACTCAGATTCAAACCAGTCGGGGAGAGACCAGGTCCCCGTGCCATTCGGTATTCCGAACTCGGCCGAGGCCTACTCCAAGATCATCTCTCCCGAGTCGGCTTCAAACCACTCGGACGAGATCCAATCTACTCTTCCGCGACCAAATCAAGACGACGGGTCCTATCCCTCAATCCTGATGAAACTTCCTAATGATTTGGCCGCTGTCTTCACAGTCAAGACATCTCCCACTCGAAGATCTAGGCGAGCTCCGGCTCCGGCCCCGATCCGATCTAGGTCCAGGGAGGTTGGCGTTATACTCCAACCTCTCGGGACAGTCTCGACGGAAGAGTTGGATGGCTACCTCAGCTCCCCTGGCGTCAGTTCTCGACCAACCGAGATCCTCGACTACGACGATTTTGGCTACCACTACGACCACGGCGACCTCGACAACTTCGACGACAGCTATGAGGATAACTACATGCCCCTCTTCTTCGGCGTATTCATGGCTAACAACGAAACGGAGGAACAGTGCCAAGCCCGAGAAGCGGACCAAGATCGCGCACGGCAAGAAGCTGAACGTCGCCGACGGAGGAAGAACGACAGCGACAAGAGCGAGAACGACTACAGCGTGAGCAACAAGATCGCGAACGGATTGCAAAGGAGGCTGAAGATCGACGACAACGCGCCTTGGAATCTGGGCGGCGAGCGAGAGAGCTCATTGGGCAACAAGACGTCGATGGGGCAGCGGTCTTTCGCACCCCCCAGCAGAACGCGGTTGCAGCAATCACTCTCCTCGACACCCTCCTCAAGGAAGACGCACTCAACCAAGCTGATCATGTAGTCAACATCTTGAACCAGACGAAGACCATGATCGCTGCCTCGGTTCCAGCCAACTCCGCAAGCACTCGCACCCCGACTGGTAGCCGAGTCCCTCATCTTCGATCTCAAGACTATCACCAGCCAAGCCTCAGCATTGCCGGCGCCGAATCTAGTCGTAGGAACAGGGGACATGACGAACGGTCTGTTCGTTCGCCTCCCGAGCGATATAGGGAGCGCCGAGTTGAACGACCACACTCCCACATCGAAGGCGCCCCATCGATCTTCGCGACACCACCAACCAGCGCCGCGCAGCAAGAGGCCATCATTCACCGGATCGCTATGACGACGACGTGGACGGAGTTGCTGCCTTCACAAGCGATCTGCGTCGAGTGGATTAGCCAGCCGGCTTTAAGCCGACTGGAATCGAGAAATATGACGGCACCACCAACCCTGAGTCTTGGCTCACCGTCTATGGTCTCGCAATCCGCGCAGCAGGAGGAGACAGCAAAGCCATGGCGAACTATCTACCTGTGGCCCTAGCGGATTCTGCCCGGTCATGGCTTCACGGGCTACCCCGTGGCACGATCGGATCATGGGCAGAGCTACGCGACCACTTCATCGCCAACTTCCAAGGCACTTTTGAACGGCCCGGTACACACTTCGATCTTTACAACATCGTTCAGAAGTCTGGAGAATCTCTTCGAGATTACATTCGACGCTTCTCCGAGCAATGCAACAAGATCTCCGACATCACCGACGACATCATCATCGCCGCCTTCACTAAAGGCATTCGCCACGAGGACCTAGTCGGCAAGTTCGGACGCAAACCTCCCAAGACGGTCAAACATATGTTTGAAAAAGCCAATGAGTATGCCAAAGCCGAAGATGCTATCACGGCGTCCAAGCAGTCGGGCACCACTTGGAAGCCAAAGAAGGATACGCCGACCGCAGGAGGGAGTGGAAGTAACAACCACAAGGATCACAAGCGTAAGCCCGAAGAACTTGTGGCAACCACCTCTCCATCTTCCCGACAACGTTCCCGCGTCAACACCTTCGACAAGATAATGAACTCCCAATGTCCGCATCATCCCAACTCCAACCACGTGGCCAAAGATTGCTTCGTCTACAAACAATTCGCGGAGCAATATGTCAAGAACGCACGTAAACCTTCAGACAGAGATCAAGGCACATCAAAGAAGAAAGATGATGAAGACGATGCCCCGACTGGTTTTCAAGATCATCGCAAAGAACTCAATCACATCTTCGGCGGACCCCTGGCTTATGAGTCTAAGAGAAAACAGAAGCTAACAGAACGGGAGATCAATGCGGTTCAGCCTAACACGCCCCAATATCTTTGGTGGTCAGAGATAGCAATTAAGTTCGACCACTCGGATCATCCCGACCGAGTGGTCCACCCGGGGCGGTACCCCCTGGTACTAGACCCAGTGGTTCGCAATGTCAAGCTTCGACGGACTATCATCGATGGTGGCAGCGCACTCAACATCCTTTTCGCTAAGACCCTGGACGATATGCAGATTCCTCGCACGGAATTAAAGCCGAGTAATGCACCCTTCCACAGTGTTATCCCAGGATTGTCAGCTACACCACTCGGCCAGATCACTCTTCCAGTTACCTTCGGCACTCGGGAGAATTTTCGCACAGAAAATGTTTGTTTCGAAGTTGCTGATTTCGAGACAGCATATCATGCTATACTTGGACGACCGGCTTTAGCTAAATTTATGGCCGTCCCACACTACACCTACATGATGATGAAGATGCCTGGTCCTCGAGGAGTCATATCACTACGGAGCGACATCAAGCAGGCCGTCACATGTGACAAAGAAAGTTGCGAGATGGCCCAAACCCACGAGACTACTCTCGCCCGCGAAGAGATCCGACTGGCTGCGACCACGGCAAGCGAGGGAGAAGTGCCTGCAACCAAGCTGACGAAGACCGAAGAAAGTAATGCCAAGACGAAAAAGATTCCCTTAGATCCCTCCGATCCTGATAAGACTGCTGTAATAGGCGCTGAGTTAGATTGTAAATAGGAAAGCGTGCTCATCACCTTTCTTCAGAATAATAAAGATATTTTTGCGTGGAAACCATCCAATATGCCTGGTATCCCCAGAGAGGTGATTGAGCACTCTTTACATGTTAAGGAAGACGCCAAACCCGTCAAGCAACGACTCTGCCGTTTTGCACAGGACAGGAAGGATGCGATCAAGGAGGAATTAACCAAGCTGTTAGCAGCAGGCTTCATTAAGGAAGTCCTTCATCCCGACTGGCTGGCTAACCCAGTCCTGGTTCGGAAAAAGACGGGGCAATGGCGCATGTGTGTCGATTATACCGACCTCAACAAATCTTGTCCCAAAGACCTTTTTGGGTTACCTCGCATTGACCAGGTGGTTGACTCAACGCCCGGCTGCGAGTTACTCAGCTTCTTGGACTGTTACTCTGGATATCATCGGATCCGACTAAAAGAATCCGACTGCTTGAAGACCTCGTTTATTACGCCCTTTGGGGCCTACTGTTACATCACCATGCCCTTTGGATTGAAGAATGCATGACCAACCTATCAGCACATGATTCAAAGATGTTTTTCAACTCAAATCGGTCGCAATATTGAAGCTTATGTTGATGATGTAGTCGTCAAGACCAAGCAGAAGGATGACCTGATTGCGGATTTAGAAGAAACTTTTACAAGCATTCGTGCTTTCAAGATGAAACTAAACCCGGAAAAGTGCATCTTTGGAGTACCGTCAGGGAAGTTGCTCGGATTTATGGTATCTCAAAGAGGCATACAGGCCAACCCGGAGAAAATCAACGCCATCCTCAACATGAAACTGCCAAGCTCCCAAAAAGACATCCAAAAGCTAACTGGTTGCATAGCGGCACTCAGCCGGTTCGTTTCACGACTCGGCGAGCGGGGGATGCCCTTCTTCAAGCTGCTGAAGAAGACTGACAATTTCCAGTGGGGACCCGAAGCACAGAAAGCCTTTGAAGACTTCAAGAAACTTCTCACCACTCCACCAGTTTTGGCCTCGCCACATCCACAAGAGCCGCTACTGTTATATGCATCGGCGACCTCCCAGGTTGTGAGTACGGTCCTGGTTGTCGAGCGTGAAGAGGAAGGCCATATTCAAAAAGTCCAACGTCCAATTTATTTCGTTAGCGAAGTTTTAGCCGACTCCAAGACAAGATATCCTCAGGTTCAAAAGTTATTATATGGTGTCTTAATTACCGTCAGGAAATTATCTCACTATTTTCAAAGTCACTCGGTCATGGTGGTCACATCGTTTTCGCTCGGAGATATACTTCATAACCATGAAGCAAATGGACGGATTGCGAATTGGGCCTTAGAGTTGATGTCTTTGGACATATCGTTCAAGCCACGAACTTCGATCAAGTCACAAGCGTTAGCTGATTTCCTTGCCGAGTGGACCGAGTGCCGAGAAGACATGCCAGAGGAGAAGATGGAACATTGGACAATGCATTTTGATGGGTCGAAGAGGCTTACAGGCACTGGAGCTGGGGTCGTCTTGATTTCCCCGACTGGAGAAAGATTGAGCTACGTATTGTGGATACATTTTTCTGCGTCCCATAATGTGGCGGAATACGAGGCGCTACTCCATGGATTAAGGATTGCAATCTCTCTAGGCATTCGCCGACTAATCGTCCGTGGAGACTCTCAGTTGGTTGTTAATCAAGTCATGAAAGAGCGGTCTTGTCTAGATGATAATATGACTGCTTATCGACAAGAGGTACGCAAGTTGGAAGATAAATTCGATGGACTCGAGCTCACCCATGTCCTCCGACATAACAATGAGGCAGCGGACAGGCTGGCCAATTTTGGTTCAAAACGGGAAGCAGCTCCTTCAGATGTGTTTGTCGAACATCTTTACGGACCGACCGTGCCCAAAAAAGAGACAGTCGAAGCCATGGATACTCAAGACGTAAGCATGATCGAAGCTGACTGGAGAGAACCGTTTATAAAATTTTTGAGCAAACAAGAACTCCCTCAAGACAAAAATGAAGTTGAGCGGATTTCCAGGCGCAGCAGACTTTACATTATTCATGAGACTGAGCTGTACAAGAAAAGTCCATCAGGAATACTGCAGCGCTGTGTGTCTTTGGAAGAAGGGAGACAGTTGTTGAAGGATATACATTCTGGTATTTGTGGTAATCATGCCGCTGCACGGACCATTGTCGGCAAAGCTTACCGGCAAGGTTTTTTCTGGCCTACAGCTATGTCCGATGCTGACAAGATTGTGCGGACATGCGAAGGTTGTCAATTTTTTGCTAGACAAATTCATTTACCAGCCCAAGAGTTGCAAACCATCCCGTTGTCCTGGCCATTTGCGGTCTGGGGGCTTGACATGGTCGGCCCGTTTAAAAGGGTAGTCGGCGGTTACACGCATCTCTTTGTGGCCATCGACAAATTCTCCAAGTGTATTGAGGCTAAACCGGTCATCACTATCACAGCAGATAAAGCTAGAGACTTTTTCATCAACATTATGCATCGGTTTGGGGTACCTAATCGGATCATCACTGATAATGGCACTCAATTCACTGGCGGAGCATTTAGAGACTTTTGTGAAGACTTTGGCATTAAAATTTGTTACGCCTCCATGGCACACCCCATGAGTAACGGACAAGTTGAGTGCGCTAACGGCATGATACTTCAAGGGATCAAAGCACACGTTTTTGACCGACTACGTCCCTATGCTGGCAAGTGGGTAGATCAGCTGCCGTCCGTACTTTGGTCTTTACGCACTACTCCTAGTCGGGCTACCGGCCAGTCGCCGTTCTTTTTGGTTTATGGCGCAGAAGCAATGTTGCCGAGTGAAATGGAATTTGAATCACTACAATTTCGGAACTTCAATGAGGAGGGCTATGAAGAGGGCCGAGTAGACGACATCAATCGACTAGAAGATGTCACGGCGGGTTTGATCCCATAACATTGCTCAACTCGCCCATAACCGCGGGCACGGCTATTCGAATAGTTTTACTCTGGCCAGAGGTGTACCACTGTACCCACAAGACACAGCCTCAACATCATGTCTACCATGCGTCGCGATACTGGAAAGTACCCGAATAGAGGCTGTGACAATACCCTCTGCACAACACAACTCACCACAGTGCACCATTCCTGGATCATAATCACCCCCTCTATAAATATAACCAGAGGCATGGACTTCCCAGTGACCCCCACAGACTTCTCGCCGCTCCTCAGTCTGGCACCCCGTAATGAACCATGCTATACAAAAGGTAAAGCCGTTGCCCACGCTGGCTTGTGGTTGGCACGGTTAATGTCTCACAACAGTAGCTCGCGAACCGGTCCTTAATTGTCATGAGCACGACCTTCAAAACCATGTGCTCACAACCCACCTTAATCCAGTTTTAATTATCAATTAATTAACATAACACGATTAACCATCGTGAGCTACCATTAAATATAACCATAAGTGATAATGTAACATTAGTTATCCCAATTATGTGATAATGTTTCTAAGCATGGCTAAGCAATTATATATATATAGCATTTAGCTGAACCAAACCAATATATAAGGTTCTAGCTAATCAAATTATAACCCATAGGAAAATAAAGTCATCTTCAGCCATTAATTAATCGGGAAAGGCTCACCACCCGATGACATTCGACAATAATGCATAAGTTGAAATCAAACAATAGCTTTAAACGGGTTCAACATGCTCAAAGGATTGTTTGGGATCTGTGTGACTTGCCTTGAGCTTCCGCAAACACTTCTGAACCTTCCTCAACGAAAACGCTCTCCTCCGAAACATCGGAAACTAAAGCGAAAGAACAAAATCAACAAAACAGTACAAAAACAAGCATAAACAGTACATATGGATATTTTGTAGATCTTGATTTTAGATGAATTTAGCAACTTGAACCACTCGAATCCGAGTTACGATGATTTAGTTATGAATTTCTGAAGATTTAATCTATTAAAAAAACTGAAAAAGAGGAGATGATGACGTCATGATGACGTCATCGACGGCAGCCACGGCACGGGTGGCGACCTCGCCGGAGCTAGGGTGGTCGGCCGGACTTTTGGAGGACACCTACGCGTAGAGGACAACATTGCGAACTCAATGGTGCTCACCGATACGACAAACGACGACGGGCGACGGCCGGCGGCGAAGCTCCGGTGGTCTGCGGCTAAGGGGGACGGGCGGCCGTGCTTCCCCTCACCACAACGCACCTCTTGGCGGCGGCGGCAAGCGGTGGCGACGTCAGAGGCGGCGGCGCGACACGGCCGGAGGTGGCCGGCGGTGACGGCAAAGCTAGGCGGCGGCGGCGTGACGGCTACGAGGCACGGGAGAGGATGGAAGATGGGGCAAACGAAAGAGGAGGACTAGGGGGTCCTATTTATAGCCTTGAATCGAAGAGATCGGACTCCTCCCGCAAGAAATCGGCTCGGGAAATCAAAAACTCGGTTTTGGAGATAAACTCAAAAACGAGTTCGATTCGGATAAGATACTCAACTATTAGCTCCGATTTTTGGGGGTAAAGATAGAGGAGAACGAGAGGATCAAAACCCCTCAAACAATCAGAAGAAAAGGGGAGAGATTGAGGAGGAAACAGCGCGGCAAAGCGGCTCGGCATGGCAGCCAACTCGGCTCGGCCGGCGGATGGAGCTTGAAGACGCACTGTAGCGACAGGGAGGTAAACTAGACTTTTGGCTGGGCTTCTACTTCCAAGGGCTGATTAAAGGAGGGACAAAAAGCAGACTTCGGGAAAGAGAAGGAAAGGACTGCAGGCTGAGAGGAGACTGGGCCGAGAGTGAGAGGACTTTTCCTAATTCGGCCCGAAAAGGAAAAGGTGAATTTTAATTACTTTTCCAATTAAATTAATCACTAAAATGATCTTTGAATTGTTAAAAATACTTATATTGCTCAAATAATTTCAAGAAAAATCTTGAAAATAGTTGGACCCTCAAAGTACTTAACGAAATTACAATCAGACCATTTAATGATTAATTTAATATGCGGATAATTACTGAAATGTTCTTTGTATGATTAAAATTAGGAATTGAGCTCCAAAAAATCCGAGAAAATTCCAGAGAGTATAATTAACCATGGAAAATTTAATAAAAATTAAATCCATCCATGCCTTATATTTAGGAAATTTTATTTCCCACATTTAACTTCACTTGTAAATTAATGAACATTTAATATAAATTCTAATAATAATTTATTAAATAATTTATAAATCCTAAGACGAAAATCAGGATGTGACTGAAGAAGCCCGAGAAGCAGCTTTAATTCAGTCAACTCGATATTTGCAAGGGTTGCGCCGTTATCATAATCGGAATGTTCGATCGCGAGCCTTTTTAGTCGGCGACCTGGTTCTGAGGAAAATTCAAACAACACAGGATCGGCATAAATTATCTCCCTAATGGGAAGGACCGTTCATAATTGCTGAAGTCACTCGGCCAGGTTCTTATCGACTCAAGCGCGAAGACGGTACTCTCATCAACAATTCTTGGAATATTGAACACCTTCGTCGATTTTACGCTTAGGCATTTCGTTTGTATCTTTCCTCTTTGACTGCTAACTTCAAGTTTTTCCTTGAAGTTTTCAGTCAGGGGGCTACTATGATAATAATGGAGTGTGATTTTTATCAATTCAATTTGCTTACTTGATTTATCATTGCCCTGTTTGGTCTTTCGACTTAGCCAATGAGGACTGATGGTTTTTAATAGCTTTTGCGGGTTTTAGGCTCAATAAGGCTTGACAAAGGCTTTTAAGAAATCAGAAGCTAGGTATGGAACACCAAGCATAGCATAAATTCATCAGTATTGTACAAATTGAGCCTCCACCATCATTGATCATCAAAATCATTGTTATATCAATCAGTATCAGTTTTTTCATCATCAGACTTATCAGACCCAGTCGGCCGAAGGTCGACATCTTGGAATCTCTCAACTACATCAGCAGCAATCTTGTCAGCGGCTTTCTGCGCATCACTGATGAGGTCAAGAGCAGCTTCTTCACTCGTCCCGTCTGCAAAGCCATCAATGCCATCCATATCAACCCTTGGATAAAGGGATTTGGTCATCGCCAACGCCAGACTTGCTCCCATACTTCCAGCTTCTGTGATGTTCTTGAAATAAGTATCTGGAACGACTCTTAGCTTGTCGAAGATTTCGGTAGCATCAAGTGTGCTCGAACCGGCGTTATTGAAGAACATGGCCTGGATGAGTGGAGTAGCGGCATTAGCAACTTTATCCCTGGCTCCTTCAAGCTTGTTGATCTTGTCAACTAAGACATCAAACTGTGCTTGAGACTTGATCTTGCGGTCTGCATCAACAGATTCACATTAATGAATCAGCATAAAGAAGATAATGGCTTTTGAAGTATTGATTATTGGTACCTTCAACCTCCTTTAAAGCCGAATCCCTCTGTCTTGCTAGCTCAGCCTTGTCATTTTCCAGAGTTTGGATCTGCTTCTCTAGTTGAGATATCTTGGCAGCTTGCACTACATTAACTTCGGTTAATCAAGATTACAGAGATAACAGCACAAATCAGTTGGGCAGAGATTGCGCGAACCTTTTGATGAGCCACTCAGTTCGAAATTGGACTCCTGGAGCTCAGCAATCCGATCCCTCAGATCATGTTCATTATTCTTGGCAAGGTCTCAGGGGCTACTGTGGAGATTATGGATACCCCATATCTGCATGACAGTTATACTTTAGTCGGATATACGGTACCAAATATAGATAGAATATCTTTATGAGGACTCGGGTTAGTTTTTAACTTGTATGTCAAGGAAATACCCGGGATCCTAGTCGGTTACGATTATATTTTATCTATAATCCCATATTCCGTTAGGATATGGACTGTATTTTGTAAAGCGGATTCCTTCCCCTATATAAGGAGGGTCCGTGTGCCTCTTGGGGCGCGATTCTTTTTTCCAGTTTATACAATCAATAACACACCCGGCGGAATCATCCCCGGACAGGAGTAGGGTATTACTTCTTGAATAAGAAGGCCTGAACCTGTATAAAATTCCTTGTCTCCAAACCCATCCACTTTCCTAGCTTGATAGCCACCCCCTTTTATTATTGCCGAAATCTTGTTTCGACAGCAATTGGTCTGAAATCATTTGCAGTCTCTGGTGTTGGCTTTTTCGGGATCAGTGTTATATAAGAATGGTTCAGATTTTCTAGAGAAATATTACTGCTGAAAAATTGAAAGGCCAGATCATAGAAATCCTGCTTAATGATGTCCCAACATTTGTTCAATAATAAACCATTGAAGCCATCTGGTCCAGGGGCCCTATCAGTAGGCAGATTTTTTATGATCCTGTCCAGTTCTTCTGTAGACGGGTTTTCACTCAGGTGATCCAAGTCTTCCACTCTTTGCATATGCTTCCATCCTCCTTGTTTAGATGTGAAATTTTTTTTCGCCTGTGACTATCAGTTGCAGTTGCCTGAAAAAACTTTGAGTTTTCATCTCCAAATTTTACCCATCTGATTGTACATCTTTTTTTCCAGAACTCATTTTTGTAATTCAGAAGCTTCAGTATGTGTTCCTTGAGAATTGTTCTAAAATTCCATTCCTGTAGGGCTAAAGTCCTCTGCTCTTCTAGGAGGTCAACAGTGATAAAACCTCATTGCTATTAGAGATCAGACTGTTGAGATTTGATAAACGTTTGCTCCATGCCTTAAGGCCTCTTCTAAGTTTCTTGAGTCTAGCATTCAGGATTATTGCTTGATTACTGCCCCTAACTGGTATTGACCAACAGTGCTGAACGATGTCAAAGAAACCTGGGACCTCCACCCAGAAATTTTCAAATCTGAATATGGAGGATTTTGGAACTGATGTTTCGATTGAGATCTGACAGGGTGCATGATCAGAGATGTACTTTGAGGTTGCAGTGACCATTGTGTGTGGGAATTTTAGAGTCCATGCTGTTGAGGTGAAAACCCAATCCAATTGCTGCAGCAGAGGTTGTTCTTGCATGTTGCTCCAAGTAAAGTTTCGTCCTTTTAATGGAATTTCCACTAGACCTGCATTGCTGATGATTTCATTGAAAATTAGGATATCATTTATGTCTCCTCCTTGGATGTTTCTATTTTCCACTGATCTTATAAAGTTGAAGTCTCCCATTAGGATCCAGCATTGGTCCGCCTCAATATCAAGATCATTCATCCATTGAACAAATTAATCTCTTAAAATTCCAGCACAAGGGCCATAAATGTTAGAGAGAAGCCATTTCTCACTTAAAGTAGCAGTGGAGGTGAATTCAATTGTAATGACATAAGGCAAGCGAGAAATCATGTTTCCTGAGACAATGGAACTGTTCCAAATGACAATGAGTCCCCCCGAGGCCCCTATTGATAGTTGCTAAACAAATTTATCAAAGCGCCGAGGACAGAAATTCCTTAAAAAAGAATTATCAAAATATTCTCTTTTGGTTTCTTGGAGACAGATGATGGCACATGAGGTTTCAACAATTTTATCTCGGAGGGCCAACCATTTCTGAGGAGAGTTAATTCCTCTGATATTCCAACAAAGATCGTGACATGATCTGTTGCTATTCATTGAAACAGGTTATATCGCAAGTGCAACAGGTAACAGCTTAGCTGTTTCCTTTGACAGATGAGTCCCAAACCAGCCCACCAATGAGTTTCAGAATAAGCAAAACCATACGACTGGAGCACATAGTATAAAAAATAGTAGAGAATCCTGCCTGAATATTTAGAGGTTTTAGCACAAAGATCAGTGGCTAAACAGATAGCCTTATTACAAAAACCGGTACCAATTCTGCACAGAGCCTGCAAACAGCAAAATATGTAAATCATTTCCTGGGTTTGAGAAGCTTGTCACTAGCCACTTCCTCAGGAAGCATGCCACACTTTTCAGTTCCAATTTTCTGGAGCTGCTGCACCGGGATAGGAGGGGGGAGTTCCTTTGAACTTATGACAGTAGGGCCCAAGGAGAGCACTTTGGAGATGGGCTGAACCTTGGACCTCTTTCTGGGGGTGTCATAAGCAAGATTCACTTTTTCCTGCCCCACAAAACGCAGGCTTCTCCTTAGGTTCTCTGTTGAAATTGGCATTTTGCTTTTCACTTTCTTTGCCTTAGGCTGGATCATCTTATCTGTAGCATCAACCCCGGAAACAGAAAAAGGAAGTGCCCTGGCCACCTTTGAATCAATAAAACTGTTCCTGTGACGTTTAACAGGGCTTGGGCTGCTGTCAACAAATTGCAGCAAAGGAATGTTGATCATGACACTCCAGGAGGTAGCAGTGAGAGACCATCTGGGTGGTATCACAATAGGCTTTAACAGGGGTGGTTCCACAGCCAACAGCAGAGGAGCAAACACTGCATTTGCAATAGCCTTACAGAACAGCTCAGGCAGTCTTCTGATTGGCAAGGCAGGGATTGGAAGGCCAAAAGGAATTATCTGCCAACCAATATTCTGAAATTCCATCCCATTGGAGGAGCTGACCATGACATTGAGAGTAAAGTCATGTACTGATATAGAATCCTGAGGTTGATCATTCTGGTTTTGATCTAAGATCATCTGGTTATCATCATGTTCTTCATTCTGATTCATGTTGTCATTGAACTCATCTTCAAAGTGCTGCTGAGGCTGGTTGTTATTGTGGTGCTGGTTGGGAGGTGGCAGCATTTGCCAGATGGGCAAAAGATCTTCATTAGCAGGGAGAATGTCAGTGGGTTCTCCATTCAACACATAAACATGAAAAGTCCATGTTTGACCGTTACCCCCATAAGCCATAGCATCACCAAAAACAATGCAACTGGGCACATCGTTGGCTGATTTATATCTTGCCTTAACAAGCACTCTGCTCAGGACTCTATCCCTATAGTGCCAGTCCACAAATTCCCCACAAAGGTTGGTAATACGTTCAATAATACCCCTAGTTTTGAGGTTAAGGGGGATGCCCAAGATCATAAGCCAGCCCTCCCTGGTGTAGGGTGAATTTCTCTAGTTAGCTAGCTGGTCATGCTTGACAAAAGTGCCATGAAACCAATTTCCTAGGAGAACGGGTCCGCTTCCAACAAGAACATCTCTCTCCAAAACTGAGGGGAGCTGAACTAAGCAAAGGGCAAGGGGGTACCTCTGAACTCTGACCACATGGATGTGATGTTGGTGCGTAATGATGTTAGCCACTTCCTGAATCAGCTGACCAATCAGATGCTCTGGGGCTGGGGATCAACGACGACAGCAGCAAACTCCTGGTGAGAGTTGGGGAGGGCACCTTGAAGGGTGAAATCCGCCCGGGGGGTTCGCCCTTCCCAAGGGGCCTCGATGTTGGTCCCCTGAGGCTGGAACATCTCCAGCCTGAAGTCAACATCATGAAGGTGCGCCATGGTGGAAGGCAGAACAATCGCAAGTGGGGTTTTGCAGCTTGGTGAGGGCGGGCACTGTGCTTCCGAAGAGGAAATTGGGCGAGAGGAAGGCGAGACAGACGGAGACGAAGGGGCACCTTCCAAAAGAATAGGGGCACTGCTCTCAGAGCAAATGGGCTTAACCTTCCAAATTTTGCTGGTTTTGCGGGCCAGACAGGAGCGGGCTACGTGTCCGTAATTGAAACATTTTCGGCAGCGGAACGAATTATGGCAGTCCGATGGGCTGTGGCCATGGGCCAGGCATCACTTGCAAGCCGAAGAAACAGACCGAGCTGGCCCGGAATTCAAATTCAGGGAGGACTCAATCCTGGGACTTAAGTGATCATTAATTAACAACAGTAATAACAGAGGGAGCAACAACCGGCGAAATAGCAGGAGAGTGAAAGCTGACGACTGAATTCGAATCATGCTGGAGCAATAGAGGTGGAATTTTAGTACCTGACGAAGAACACTGATGAACAGGAAACGGATCACCATTCGAGAGAAATAATCTTTTGAAAACCGAGGGCTTGTCTACTTGTCTCTTGCCCAACAAACGGGAATTCCTCTGATTAGAAACAGATTTTCTTGTCACAAAACTAGTGGGGTGATGCGCATTCTTCTTGCTAGTAACCACTGTCCAGAGATTATCCTCCTCTTTCTGCCATAGATCAAATTCCCTCCTCCAATTTGGGCCCCCATTTCCCCATAGATGGAAACGAACATGAAATCCTTGCAAGTGAAATCGCAAATGGAATTGACGAAGAGACCAACTCTCTTGTTACAAACATGGAAGGAGAAACAGTTGTCTCTGAGGCAGTTAACACTGAAACCATGAGGGGTACCACCCAAGCAGGCTTGCAAAGCAATAGCCACCGATTTGACAGTCAAGCGGAAATTGAAACGAACGAAATCCACATCCAAGATGAAAGGAGAAGAACCAAAGTAGGGAGAGAAGTGAACAGGGCAACCGTAGAGATCCGAGATTTGAGCAGCGAAAGACTTGCCGTAATCGAAATTCCAGCCTCCCGGCGGGGAGGGAGTGACCAGAGCCTCCTTGATCTCAAGAAGACAGGGAGGCGCTAGAACGAAGGCTCAGGATCGACATGGCCAGTTCCATCTTCCGGCCAACCAGGAGCACTCGCCATCTCCACCTCGCCGGAGTTTTGCCGGCGGCTGCATCTAGGATTGAGGAGGTTGGAAGTTAGGTTTAGATTAGGGGCAGAGAAGCGTGGAGCCAAGAAACCGATTCGCGGCTGCGGGACATCTGCTTCTTTGAGACCACTGTAGGTGATACAGACCTTAAATTCATGAATGTACTCCCTAACAGTTCTATCACCTTGTTTCAGATGTTCTAATTTCTCCCGAAGAGTACATTTGTAATAAGATGTCACAAAGCGTTTTCTCATCATGGTTTTGAATTCATTCCAAGTTTCAGGTTTATTACTAACATAACTCCACCAAAATAATGCAGAAGAGGTAAACTTATTACTAGCAGCCTTAATCATTTGAGCATTAGAAAAATCATATTTGTCAAATTCATTGTCTACTGCTAGTTCCCAATCAATATATGCAACAGAATCATACTTACCATCATAGAATGGTAACTTAGATTCAACTCGCACAAAATTATAGTCATGTACCTCATATGCATTGCGTGGAGAAGTTGTCATATCTTGTTGATGGTCAAGAAGCCGATGTTCTCGTATTCCTTTGCACAATCCTGCCATGGTTAGTAGCAACCAAGAAACACACACAAGAATATGCACGCTCCTATCAACTACTAGGTAGTGGCAGCTCAAAAATCACAAACACTCAAGCTTTTTAACCGAGCTCTTACAAGTTCTTACCAAATGGTGACATACACCGACTCAACCAAGCACCCCAATGGAGGTATCGTTCAAAGTCAAGTACCGTGCTAGTCCTAGGCTAGAACGTACTAGAGACGCGAGCCTAGATACAAACGATACCACAAGATAGCACAACTCAAGCACAACTATGATACATGAAAGCGGTCTCAAAAATAACAAGTGATTTTCTTTTTTTTTTATTATTCTTTCTTTCTTTCTTTCTTTTCTTTTTCTTTTCTTTTTTTTTGGTGCGGCTTTTTTTTTTGCTTTTGTATGCACCTTTCTGCCTTTTCTCACTTTTCTTTATTTTTTTTCTACAAAAACGACTCAAGGACTTCAATGCAAAATTACATGGACTCAAATATAAATACTAAAATTACAGAGACTCAAATGCAAAAGTCCAAACCCAAAATTAGAACTATACAAAAATGAAATGCTCTCGTTGCATAGGTTCCGTTTTTGCAAACATATCTTCAATCCGACGCACGAAAAATTTTCACCCAAGTGTATGGGATGTCACGGTAGCCGTGAGGGAGGGAGTCCGACTCAAAAATCTCGGCTTGATGGTAGTGGGCGGCAAAGGAAGGACACGGCACACGGAATCCGAATAAAAGGAAAACTCTCATGCAAGGAAACCGAATCCGGTTGAAATAGAAACCGATCCAATCTACTACCAAAATACGATCTAATCTAATCTCCTCCTTCCTTCTTCCTCACACACAACATCACATGCACACCATCACGAATACAACCACGGCACAGCCACCGAACAGAAACCTTAGATACAACTCAAGAACTCAAAAACTAACCGACAGAAACTTCTGAAAACTACAAAAATAGAACCGTAGCAGTGAGCCGATTCCGTTTTCGTAAGTCCCGATGACAACAGAGACACCGCGGCGATGACGACAATGGTAATAGACGTGACAAGAACTCGAAACTCTAAATGGACTAAACGCTAAGACCAGCAACACGACTCGACAATGCAACAGAAAACTCAACAAAGCAAAAACTGAAATGAAGAATGCAATGGCACAAGTATGGCTAGGTACAGGATACAATGTTTTTTTTTATGGCAATTTTCTGGTTATAGGTAGATAAAAACTCACCGAGCAACGAAAGCTCTGATACCACCTGATGAACCCTGAGTTCCACTAGAGACACTAAAGGCTATTGTTGGCCCGATCTTTCGGTGAGTTGATGATAACTACGATTTGGGAGAAACGTTGACGACCCGACTACAACCGTACGAGACGTTGTTGTGTTGTGCCTTAGCGATCGATACACCTCTCTATGGGTTGTTGATCTTGCCGGTGCAAATCAACCTTATTCCTGCAAGCAAATCAAAGTGTTGTCGAAACGACAACCGCATACGTCGAAAGACGTGGTTACTCAACAGTGGTTGGAAAATAGTAAAGTGTATTAAATTAAGAATTTTCTCTGGGATCCCCCCATTACATGGCCCTAGGAGGCTATATATAGCCCCATTACAGGTTCCCACTACTAGGGTTTAGGTTATACAGGGGAATTTACATGGTTACCCTTATGATGGGGACATTATGGAGGGCACACTGTGTCCTTTACACATACATGCCCCTACTGGGCCTAAATGGCTCGGCCCATCTATCTGGCGAAGTCCCCCGAGGGTGTAGCGGCCCACCAAGCCTCCTGACAACGGGGTTCGGTGCTATGGCGAAACCCGTGCCTATGTGCCGAGGCTTTCGCCACATCACCTTCGCCCATGCCGCCTTCAGGCGAAAGCTCCACTCGGCGAAGGTGATGTTACCCCAGTCACGGCTTCCGCCCGTATGGCTTCGCTCTTGACCTTCGGCATGAGCCTGTTGCTTGAACTTTTGGTTTCGGCAGGTTCGGTCGAAGGCCTTTCGTGGCAAGCCTCCAACACGAAGAAACAAGCAAGAACAAGATAAAAGCAATCTGAATTGCAAATAGGAATTGAGTACAAATGATAAGTTTGGGGTTCCGTAACGAGCAAACCGGTGATCTAACCGATCACGGGATTACCCGGCAAAGTAGCAAAGCTAAACTTTAATCTAAACAAAACCCGAGAAACCCTGAAGGGGTACCTAACTATTTAAAGAGGTAGGAGGACGACCAAGGGCACTCTAGGGTCGTGCTCCACTTGGTTGGGGCGCACCCCACTTGGTTCATGGTCCCAAACAAAGTTACAAGCCCAAAGGTCCATGACAGGTGACGTAGCACCTTGTTTGTTCATTCGCGGATGACTTGGATAGAATTTGGCGATGAGGTTGGTTCCATTGGAAAGAGGACTCCGTGGGCTTTCCATCAAGTACTCACGGGCCGAAAGCAGAGGTTGTATGCAGATTCGGCGGCCGTTTGAAGTCAGCAGCGTAGCAGGTGGCCGAATCGGATTCCAGCACGTGGAGCACTTGATCTTGTTATCATCTTGTTCATCCATGATGTGAGTAATGGTTGTATCTGTAGTAGCCGTGGTCACATCACATGGTGCACACGTCTGGAAGGGCAGCCGATGGAACCAATTATCGGAATGCTCAGTTCAAGTCAACTAAAATCATTAACAAAAACTTGAAGAGACATGAGAAGCAGGAGCAAAGGTATTATGAAGACAACGATGGTTTCGATCCCCATTGGGATTGTGAATTTTTCAGGTTCTGCTGGAACGAGGGAATGAGACTACCATCGATTGAGGACTGCCCTGGATGCAGTAACAAAGTGGGGAGTTCAAGCCGATCCTACAGCAAAAGTAATCGGCTGAGTCAGAAGAGGGTTTCTGTTCATCAGAGGTTGGACACGGTAAACCAGGATCGTGATGAGGGTGAAGATGAGGGTAGAAAATCGCAATGGTGTCCTTCTAGTATCTTCACTAAAAATCAGAAGAGTAGGGTTCAACGGATGAGGAACAGGGAACGTTTTCAGGAGGTAGAGCAAGAAATCAATCATCGGTAAGGCTACTGCATCCACATCGGTAAACATGGTTTTTTATGTTACCTGCAGAGTTTGAAGCCAAAGAAGCTGATGTTGATGATGTAGATGAAGCCTCTGCTAGATTGATTTTGTCTCCAGATCAAGCAGTTTTTGAGAAACCAGAATGGACAGAAAATCGGCACCTAAAGCTATTATATCTTAATGGGTATGTCAACGGCAAGCCGATGTCCAAGATGTTGGTCGATGGTGGGGCTGCAGTCAACTTGATGCCATATGCTACCTTCAGAAAATTAGGCAGGAATGTAGATGATCTCATCAAGATGAACATGATTCTCAAAGATTTTAGTGGCAATCCATCGGAGACCAAAGGAGTTTTGAATGTGGAATTGACAATCGGCAGTAAGACTGTTCCTACTACTTTTTTGTCATCGATGGGAAGGGTTCCAATAGCCTGTTGCTTGGAAGGGATTGGATTCATGCGAATTGTTGTGTTCCTTCAACCATGCACCAGTGCTTAATTCATTGGCAAGGTGACAAGATTGAGATCGTGCCAGCCAACAGGTCAGTTAATGTTGCTAGTGCCGATTTACCTCTTTGGGAGATGGATGGTATTGGTTGCTTATCTGGAAAGATTTGGCAAGGAGATTTTCTAAAGGTGTCCGATTGTAATATACAGCCAATTGAAGATGGAGACCCCAAATTATTACTTTGAGGGCGTCGTGGAGGGTTCGAATGTCTACACCAAGGACACGGTAGATGACCTCGATGGCAAATTAACAAAATTTGGTAATGTATGAACCAGGTTTGACATTGGAATCAAGACGGATTCGGCAAAGAGATGGGTTCGAATAATAGAGTATGCATCGGCTGCGATGACATCAACTAGAGTTTGCATCGGCTGAGATGGATCGGATAGAGGGTAGCCAATAGAGGTGATGGAGCCGATTTTGATGGCGGTGGCTTTAGAGCTATTTCTAGAATCAATCAATGTGCTTCACGAGGATTGCCACGATGGAGATAAAGCTCTCAGATAGGCAACTGTATCTATTAATTTGGATATTTTATGTAATTTACTTAGAGATATGTTTGGGCAAAAGTCTGCCGAAAAGACTAATGGTATCTTAGAGTTTGTTAGAGATATGAGTCGTGTCCTGCAGGGAAATATTTTGTAATCTCGGGAATAAATAGAACCTGAACCCATGTAATCAACTATCACACGATCAATACACTTTCGGTGCATCGCCACCCTTTTTACTTTCGTTCTATTTTGACGAGTTCTTACTTTTGGGTTGAGCTACATCGATTCGATCTTCAACTAGAGGTAAACTTGTCATGGCGGCTTGTGTTCTTAGGATTAGTGCTTCCATCTTTATGATACTCTAATCTTGTTTATGTAATTCGTCGAGTTATCATATACACGTTACAATCTCTGTTAGTTTCGTTACATAACTTGTTGTCGGCTGGTTCTTATTATCAGGGGGTGACTGATAGTGTTATGTTCCGTTATTAAGTTAGATTATATCGTGTATCTACCATCTCTTAGTGGTTTTCATCATCTTCATCATCTTGCTTAGATCTCATACTTATTTTATGCTTGATGCTGCATCGGTTAAGTTCGATCTATTGAGTTCTATCTATAATTGAGATATCTAGCATGTTTTATGATTATCGAGAGAGATAGTATCGGGGTTTCAGCCGATCTTATCTAATTTAGCTACTTTATATCTCATATGCTTGATTGTTATGCTAAGTCTGCCCTTTATACTAAGATCTCGTTTCATTACGGTATATTAGGCTTCTTGTTTAATATATTCTGCTTGTCTTGATATCTTAGTATAGAGTGGTATAGGAGTATTAGCCGATACATGCTAGATCTTTCTAATCGGCTATGCTATAAACACCCATATAATCATCGCTTTAATATATATTTCGACTTAAGTGATTTATACTGTCTTAGCATGGTGACCGATCTATCCCAATCACTTAGTTTAAATATACATCGAAGTGAAGATTGCATGATGTTAATATCTACAGCCGATCGAGTAGATTTAGTCTTATCTTATTCACTCATGACAGCCGATCGATTCCAATGTGACATTGGCTCAAAGATAAATGATATGTCATCGGCAACTAGCCGATTGGCTATCATTTATGGATTTAACCGCGGTTTTCTTGATTCTTTTTCTTGTTGATTGCAGGATCAAATCAACTGGCACGCTCACGAACCTAAAGACAAGATTTTGGACCTGCGCAAAAGTTAAGCATATCTTCCAGGCCAGTGTGTGTTTTTTCGCATAACAGTCGGCTAGGAAGGGCATCGGTTTCGATCTTCACAAGAGGTAAAACTTGTCATGGCGGCTTGCGTTCTCGGGATTAGTGCTTACATCTTTATGACACTCTAATCTTGATTATGTAAATCGCTGAGTTATCATGTGCTGTATAATCTCTATCTGTATTACCATCTAATCCTAAATCGGCCAGCATCTATCGTTAGAGAGCAGCGGATAGAGTTAGATATCGATATTGATTTAGATCATATAGCATATCTACCATCTCATAGAGATTATCATCAACTTGTTTAGATCCTGTGTTTATCTTTATGCTTAATACTGCATCGGTCGAGTTCGATCTATTAAGTAATATCTATAACTATAATATCTAACTTGTCTTATGATCATCGATAGAGATAGTATCGGGGTTTCAGCCGATCTTACCTGATTTAGCTATCTTGTTTTCTACATGTTTACCTGATATGCTAGGTCTGCCCTTTATATTAAGATCTTATTACATTAAAATATATTAACCCTATGTTTGGTATATTCTGCCTTTTTTAATATCTTAATATAGAGTGGTATCGTTGTACTAGCCGATACGTGTTAGATCTACTTCATCGGCTATGCTGTGAATATATATATAATCTTCGTCTTAAAGTACTTTTAAGCATGAGTGATTTATAATGTCTCAGCATACTGTCCGATCTATCCTAATCACTTGGTTTAAATATATTTCTAGAAGTAGATTATATATCATTGATATCTACAGCCGATCTGATCCTGAGAATATCATCCCAGTGACGATGGATAAGCTTACACGAGAACAAAAGGCAGAATATGAACAGATGATGAATAATATGCAGAATCGGTTCCTGCATTCATTTGTACAGACTCGTTCGGGTACAGTTATCCAAAGGTATAAACTAAAAATACCATCCAACGATGATTTAGAGTCAGGCACTTAAAAGGACGGTAAGACCAAATATGGCAAAGCTAAGGACGATGAACCCAAGGATGAAAAGTCAGAAGGAGAGGAGTCTCAAGAGATTAAAAATTCGTAGGATCAGATTGATTATGCTGTGCATCATGCACTGATCAACCAGTCGGGTGAACTTGTCAACACTCTGACTAATATGATCAAGTCCTTGGTTGATGTTACGATTGCTGAGCATCAAGCTAAAGGACCAACTTTTCTTCCTGATGGCGTATTTCTACAGTATAGGAATCTGGTGTCCAGCAAGCAACAACCTGTCTCTGGTATAAATCTAGAACAGCCGATGGCATCAACTTCAGCTTTTGGAAAATAGGGGCAGCAAGGGTTTAACCCTCATGTACTGATCAGACCTCAACCTCAGCACATAGGGCAGAGTATATCTCAAGTGACTCCAGAACAGATTGTTGCTATGTTTAAGGGGAAGCAATCGGTTGTTGACCCGATTCAGCAAATACCAATTGGGCAACAAACACCTATTGTACAACAACATCAACTTGTTGGTACTCAGTTTATTCCTACTCAACAAGTTCATAATGTGCATCAATCTCCTCAACATTATGCTGGTGGCAATATCAACTTTCAATATTAGCCCCATTCACCTCAAATACAGTATCGGCCAGGGGGATCACCTCAGCCTCAGATCTTGCCTCAATACAATCAGTTTGATTAGATTCAGCAAAAATTGCAAGGAGTGCCTCAGTAGAAACCTTGGGCCGATATGATTGCAGATGTGATGAGGGAGCAGTTTGGTCTTAAGCCAAAGGATACGAGTAACTTCTATTGGCACCCATATCCAGAATATTTTGAGAGGGTTCCATTGCCGAATCGGTACAAGGTTCCAGATTTTTCAAAATTCTCAGGGCAAGATAATATGTCGACTTATGAGCATGTCAGCCAATTTTTGGCCCAGTGTGGTGAGGCATCAGCTATCGATGCTTTGAGGGTTAGATTATTCCCTTTGTCTTTATCTAGATCGACATTCACGCGGTTTTCTTCATTATCTTATAATTCTGTTCAGAGTTGGGCCAATCTGGAAAAGCAGTTTCATAAATACTTCTATAGTGCGAATCATGAGATGAAGCTTTCTGATTTGACAGCAATTATGCAAAGACATGATGAGTCTGTTCCAGATTATATCCAGAGTTTCAAAGATATGAGGAATAGGTGTTATAGCTTGGGTCTGACAGATTCTCAGTTAGCCGATATTGCCTTCTAGGGTTCATTAAATCCGATAAACGAAAGATTCTCTGCTCAAGATTTTGAGTGTTTGGCTCACTTGGCTCAAAACGTGACACTACATGAACAGAGATTTGCAGAAGCCAAGAAGAAGTTTAAAAAGGTTAATCATGTCTATCCTTATGTTTCTGATTTTGAAGAGGATAATGATCTTGAAGTAGCAGCAGCAAGGAACAAGAAGGTTGTAACGTGTCAATGGGTTAGGAATTTTGGAAAAAGATGAAAGATATGACTTTGACATCACCAAGGCTGATAAAATATTTGATTTGCTACTTCGGGAGAAACAGATCCAACTTCCTGCTGGTCATTCAATCCCATCGGCTGAAGAATTAGGCAGGAGGAAATATTGTAAATGGCATAACACTGGGTCTCATACTACTAATGATTGCAAGGTTTTCACGCAACTAATCAAGTCGGCTATTGAACAAGGAAAGATAAAGATTGATGATTCAAGGAGGCCGATGAAGGTTGATGGCAATACTTTTCCTATTAGCATGGTCCATACATTTGGGAGAACAACCGATGGGAAAAATCATCGGAATTCACAGATTAACTCGGTTAGGATTATCAATAAATATCAAAGGAAGTATGAAAAGCAAGAAGAGAGATATTATGAAGATGATGGTGGTTTTGATCCACATTGGGACTACTAATTTTTTAGATTTTGTTGGAAACAAGGAATGAGACTGTAGTCAATAGAAGATTGTCCAGGATGCAGTGATTCTATGTCACGCCTGGAAAATACCTTTCCCGAACGCTAGTGTATTAATCCCCGTCACAAAGGGCTGGGGTACACCACAATAAACTTGATACAAAAGACGCATCTTTATTAATTATCACGATAATATTTACATTATTACAAAGGCACATTAGGCCTGACAATAAAAGAAAAACAGCAGCGGGCCTACGGCTCCATCTCATAGGCGCTCAACTGGGGTATAAGCCAGGACTCCACCTAAGACTTCTTCTCTGACTGGAGGGGGAAAGATTGAGCAAGGATGAGTACAACCACCGTACTCGGCATGCCATGCCGGGAAATGAATTATAGTGCAAAGGGGAACAAAGAGTTGGCATAATAGGGTTCATTTTTGCATAAAGCCAAAGTTGCAATATTTTAATGTTTTTAAAGCTTAGTTTAAACTCGGTCCTATATCTAAGCAATATTATCACGGTTGCGAAATGTAACACCCCAGAAACTACAAAGACACCGGGATGCTACCAAAAAGACATACATTTAACAAAGAAGGAGAAATATCGACAGCAACTCCTCTAAAACATAAGCATTGCGGAAGCGTCAAAAATAAGTATAGCATTGCAAGTAGCCATCCACAAAAAAACAAGGAAAAAGGAACATTCAGGGATGAAATAAACTAATTTCAACTCCCAGATTCATCTAGTGCAACTTAACAAGGGTACAATTCCTTTTTTACAAAAATCATGACAACTTTAAAGATTAAGGTGGCAGTGTGGAATGCCGTTGTGCTTCTACTCCCGTTTCCCCCAAGCGAGCATGTCACTTTAAGCACCTGAAAACACTGTAGGGGTGTGAGAATAAATCTCAGCAAGAGAATTGTTTTATCAAGTTATTTAACCTACCAAAACATTAAATTATATTTATAAGAAAACAAAGGAACATAACATTAAATATAAAGGCAAACATCTAGTGTTCATAGGTTGAAGAGTAAGGAGGATAAACCACATCTGCAAAGACTTCATGAGAAAGAAGCCCTCTCATGAACTCAATAGAGTATATAATTTCCATACCCCAAAATGCCAAAGTGCAATGCGATGCAAATGCAATGATATTCCCGCCTTCACACCCAGGTGTGAAGCTGCATCGTGTTATGACAATACACGATGCTGTACCGGTACGGTCGTGACCATAGGTTCACGACATAACTTCGAATGAAATGCATATGAAATGCAATGCAATACAATAATAGAGGAAATATAACACGGCCATAAATCCTTCCAATGATATCACATATAATAATTACTCTCACTAAAAGCATACCACATTAACCATAGTTAGCCGAGCGGAGAGAGCTCAAAGCAAGATACAGAAAATAATCATTTGCACATATGGAATTATAGTGATTGTAGGTATTAAAGTGTCAAGGTGGAGGTTGGAAAAAAAAACATGATAAAACCATAGCAAACCACAGCTACATTCACTTGCCTCCAATGAAGGGTTGGTATCATACACGATCTGAAGGACCACCACCTAATCACAAACAAAGCCTCAGCAAACACACTCAAATATGCATATAAAACAGTAAATAACATGCATCTACAGCCTCAACACCTCAAAATGCAAAAACAAGGAATGCCGCTTGGACTATAAACAGTACTGTTGCTTCAAACCTTTATATCTCGAAATATAAAAATGATATGACTGCAAATAAATACATTTTGGAAATCTACAGAATGAGACCTAGAACTTTCGTGTAGAACCCATATTTTTATTCTGCCATTTAGATGGCCTAAAGCGCAAATCAATACAAGCTTCAGAATCTGCCCAAGAATTCAGACTGCCACACTTAAAACAGCCATATCTGGAGTTCTACTTGCCCAATCAAAGTGTACTTTACCAATATGGAAAGCTAAGGAAAAATTCTACAACTTCCTAGTTATAAACTTTCGCAGCAAAAATCATTTTGATCCTCTAATTAGCGAAATACAGAGACAAAGCAAAGCTGACAGCGCCCAGAAACACTAATCCAAAACACAACACCTAATCCCATCCTCTAACCCTCCAATAACGACGAATTACAACCCTAAAACAACCTACAACCTCTGCACAGGAGAGTTAAGCCTCACCTAGGGTTTGGAGAACTTGAGAGTATGATGGGAAAACCAACCCACCACTCTTCCTACTCGTCTCCTCTTCCTCGATTCATTTTTCCAATCAGATTCTTGATTAGGGCTATGGTTCTTGGAGATCCATGGAGTAGGGTTAACAGGAGAGAAAGGAACACGTGAGTTCCATAGGTGCTGAGGGGGAGGTGTGGCGGCGTCGGCTGGGAAGGTGGGAGTTGCCTCTCCCTAGGGTATTTGGTGGGGGAGGTGGGCTGGACTGGTGCGACTTGGCCCAAATTGATTTGGCCCAGTTCCAAACATGTTATTTTATTTTTAATTTCAGGGTATTACATTCTCCCCTCCTTCAAGGAATTCGTCCGCGAATTCGGCCAATCCACGATAATCACTAGGAAAGCAAAAGAACTAAGCTATACCATAAACATACCATCTACGAAGAGCTCCGGGTATTTCTTCTTCATTTCCTCCTCAAGCTCCCATGTTGCTTCTCGCTCTGACTGATTGGTCCATAGAACCTTCACATATTTTATAGTCCTCCTTCTCATAACTCGCTCTGACCAGTCCAAGATACGCACTGGTCGACATTCGATAGTCAAATCTTGCTCAACCATAATTGGTTCTAGGTCAATCTTGTGTTCAGGATCCCGTAGATACTTCCTCAACATGGATACATGAAAAACATCATGTACCCCATTCATAGATTCCGGTAACTGAAGGCGATAAGCCAAACTGCCAACTCGGGCAGTGATAACAAATAGACCAATGTACCTCGGGCTAAGCTTCCCTGTAGTACCAAACCTCACAATTCCTTTGGTCAGTGAGACCCTAAGTAGAACCTGATCACCTACTGCAAACTCCAAGTCTCGCCTTCTTGTGTCAGCATAGCTCTTTTGCCTACTCTGTGCAGCCAACATATTTTGTCGAATTTCCTGTACCTTCTTCGACGTTTGCTCAACTATCTCAGGTCCAAGCAAAGCCCTCTCACCTAGAGATTCCCAACACAACGGTGAAACACACTTCCGGCCATACAAGGCCTCAAACAGGGCCATCTTTATGCTAGCCTGATAACTGTTATTATAAGCGAACTCCACTAAAGCGAGATGATCCTCCCAATTGCCCTTCCATGAAAGGACACAAGCACGGAGCATATCCTCCAAGGTCTGAATCGTCCGCTCTGACTGCCCATCTGTTTGAGGATGGAAAGCTGTTCTAAGTGAAATCTTGGTGCCCATTGCCCTTTGTAAGCTCTGCCACAACATAGACACAAATTTTGAGTCTCGATCGGACACAATCGACTTAGGCACACCATGCAACCTCACCACTTCCTTGATATACAAGGGAGCCAAATCATGAGCTGTATTAGTTGTCCTTACTGGAATGAAGTGTGCGGACTTAGTAAGCCTGTCCACGACAACCTATATAGCAACTTTCCCTCGAGGAGAACGTGGTAACCCAATTACAAAGTCCATAGTGATATGCTCCCATTTCCACTCTGGGATCTCTAATGGCCGTAATAAACCTGCAGGCCTCTTATGTTCAGCCTTAACTTGCTGGCAAACTCCACAAGCTGACACATACTTAGCAATGTCTACCTTCATCCTTTTCCACCAGAAACTCTGCTTAAGATCTGTATACATCTTGGTCTCCCTCAAGATATCCATTTTCACCTCTGACTTCTGTGGCACACAAAGGCGCCCTCTGAAGCATATCAAATCTCTCTCATCTATGCTAAAGTCCCGAGATCTACCATCCAAAATCCTCTTCCGAACCTCCTGAAGTAAACGATCATGTTGTTGAGCGTCACGCACACGGTCGAGCAAAGATGACTGGATAAGCATTTGAGTCTCCTCACAGGCAGTGCCCATATAGCAAAAAGAAACACCCATGCGATCCAAATCTGCTATTAGTGGCATCACCGTCTTTGGAACACCAGTTCTACTAAGGGCATCAGCCACCACATTTGCTTTTCCGGGGTAGTATTGGATGGTCATATCATAGTTGCTAATTAGCTCTAGCCACCTCCGCTGCCTCAAATTCAGATCCTTTTGCGTGAATATGTACTTGAGGCTCTTATGATCCGTGAAGACATCACACGATTCCCCATACAAATAATGTCTCCAAATCTTCAAAGCAAAAACCACCGCGGCTAGCTCCAAGTCATGGGTCGGATAATTCCTCTCATGTTTCTTCAACTGCCTAGAAGCATACGCAATTACCTTGCCATCCTGCATCAGCACACACCCCAGGCAAATACGCGAGGCATCAGTATAGACTATGAATGGTTTACCACTCTCGGTCAAAACTAGAATAGGAGCATTCACCAATCTATCCTTCAACTTCTGGAAACTAGCCTCGCAATCATTATCCCATACAAAAGGAACACCCTTCTCGATGAGCCTAGTCATCGGCTTTGCAATTATAGAGAAACCCTGAACAAAATGCCGATAATATCCCGCAAGACCAAGAAAACTTCGAACTTTTGTCACACTAGTTGGCCTTTGCCATTCCACAACTGAGGCAACATTCTTTGGATCAACCGTAATTCCATGCTGGTTGATCACATGACCAAGGAAACCAACTTCAGAAAGCCAAAAAGCACACTTCTTCAACTTTGCATAGAATTTATTCTTCCGAAGAGCTTCTAAAACAAGTCCGAGATGAATTTCATGCTTCTCCTCAGTCTTCGAGTAGATCAAGATATCATCGATGAATACAACGACAAAGTCATCCAAATAATCATGCAACATCATGTTCATGGCCTCCATAAAAACAGCAGGCGCATTTGTTAATCCAAAGGACATAACAACAAATTCATAATGCCCATACCTTGTGCTAAAAGCTGTCTTCTCAATATCCTCTTCCTTAATTCTCAACTGATGATAACCCGATTGCAAATCTATCTTTGAGAACACCTTGGCACCTCTCAACATGTCAAATAAAGCATCAATACGGGGCAAGGGATACTTGTTCTTAATTGTCACCTGATTAAGAGCTCGATAATCGACACAAAGCCTTTTGGTATGATCCTTCTTTTCCACAAACAACACTGGGGCAGCCCAAGGCGACGTGCTTGGCCTGATAAACCCCTTAGCAAGGAGTTCGTCCAACTGTTTCTTCAACTCCACTTGCTCCACTGGAGCCATCTTGTACGGAGTCCTATAGATTGGTTGTGTACCAGGAACTAATTTTATCTGGAAAACTGACCCTCGTTTAGGAGGTAAACCAGGTAGCTCATTAGGAAAGACATCAGGATAGTGACACACAACTCTAATATTTTCCACATGCAAAGCGACCTCTGGACAATCAACCATTACCAAAAGCATATCGGACTTCCGCATCCAGCGATCAGGAAACAACTGACATAAAAATGAAAGAGAATACTTCAAAGCACTCCCTTGATAGATCACCTCTCGACCTGATGGTGCTTGCAAAGAGATTGTTTTCCAAAAACAAGAGATGATAGCCCGATATTGTGAAAGCCAATCCATACCAAGGATAACATCAAAAGGCTCCAAAGGGATCACTACAAGGTTGGCAACAAAGTCCTCACCAGCAAGAGAAATAACACAACTAGGACAGACAGAAGAACTAGATATAACCCCTTTTGCAGAACTGACAACAACTGCCTGACTAATTGATTGCACCAGAAGACCAGCCCTCCCTACAAAAGCCTCCGAGACAAACGAGAAACTAGCGCCAGAATCAAAAAGAGCATGAGCTAGGAATTCATCAACTGATATAGTACCTGTCATCACATCTCCGTTGTCCCTACTACCTGAAGAAGGCATAGCATACGCCCCCGGAGCACCAGATGAAGAAGAGGCTCCAGTGGCAAAACCAGGAGGTGAAGAAACCCACGGAGCAACGGGTGCTGAAGGAGTAATAGCCTGGGGCAGCCGAATAGCCCTAGACTGAGGGGTCGGAGAAGCCATCTGCATAGCTGGGGGTGCCATCAGGCAATGCGGTGGAGGAGGTGCGGTTAAGTAGTGAGGTGGGGTAGGCGCCATCAAGTACTATTGCACATGGGACGCAGGTAGGTGTGGTGTAGAGGGTGTAGCCATCGTCTGCACTGTGCCTGTAGTGGCTGAAGAAGTCACTGCCTCCCATCGCAGCTTACCATTGGGATTCTTCCTACAAACAACATCCTTGTTATCCTGACTACAAATGGAGCACTTGCCGGCCCACCGGCACTCAGTACGGCGATGCGCATCGCCACATCGGAAGCACACCATTCCCATCCCAGGTTTAGGAAAAGCACGATATTTAGTATTACTCCCTCCTTGAGCACGAGGCTGACCTGTACCACCATGGTAAGGATGATGGCGTTGGGAACTGCTCTTCTTATGAACTGGGCCACCAGAATTGCTATTCCTATCACCATGGTTTTGAGTCTGATCACCACCAGAAGACTTCTGCATAACGAAGGTATAAACCTGTTGCATCTCAACTCCCAAAGCCTGCTCCACCATGGTGCGAAAATCCACCACCGGGAAAGCACCCAACACATGTCGGATGGAAGGCTTGAGGCCCTGCTGGAACTGTCTGGCCTTCTCAACCTCATCACGAGCCACATGAGGGACAAAGCGAACAATCTGGTTGAAGCCCACCTCATACTCTGCCACCGACTTCTTTTCCTGGGTATAGTTGTTCAGATCAATTTTCATCCGGTCGAGGAACGTAGCTGGGTAGAATCTCCTCTCAAATTGCCTAACAAACTCGGGCCAAGACAAGGGGCCATGTGCAGCTGTGTGAGCTGATTGCACTCCTTTCCACCAAATCTGTGCCTCACCCTTTAAAAGTTGTGTCCCATAACGAATGCGATCCGGAGCCAATACATCAAAAACTTCCATCTTGTCCTCCACATAGGACAACCAATCAGCAGCCTCAACTGGAGTTCCACTACCATCAAAACTATCAAGCTTCATCCCAATCCACTGGATCAAAGAAACACCACTAACAGGAGCATTCGCACCCTGACCATCTTGGCCTGCACCATGGGCACCCTGACCAGTGGCACCCTGGGCAGCACTAGTGGTACCCTGTGCAGCCCTACTCTGCCGTAGCGACCTCAACTCTGCTTGCATTGCTTTCATCGCAGCTAGCAGTTGATTCTCACCCATAGGTTGAGTCTGGCTTCGCTTAGGTGGCATACCTGCAGCCACCACAACAAACAGTACACACCAGTCAACATCAGATAACTCAAGGTAAAACACACAACACACCAAGCAGAAGTAAGTAAAACACATAATTAAATACCCATCCTACAAGTGCAAGTGTGTCAAATTAAGCATTTTTTTTCCTAGGACCTATAGCCATGCTCTGATACCAACTGTAACACCCCAGAAACTACAAAGACACTGGGATGTTACCCAAAAGACATACATTTAACAAAGAAGGAGAAATTTCGACAGCAACTCCTCTAAAACATAAGCATTGCGGAAGCGTCAAAAATAAGTATAGCATTGCAAGTAGCCATCCACAAAAAAACAAGGAGAAAGGAACATTCAGGGATGAAATAAACTAATTTCAACTCCCAGATTCATCTAGTGCAACTTAACAAGGGTACAATTCCTTTTTTACAAAAATCATGACAACTTTAAAGATTAAGGTGGCAGTGTGGAATGCCGTTGTGCTTCTACTCCCGTTTCCCCCAAGCGAGCATGTCACTTTAAGCACCTGAAAACACTGTAGGGGTGTGAGAATAAATCTCAGCAAGAGAATTGTTTTATCAAGTTATTTAACCTACCAAAACATTAAATTATATTTATAAGAAAACAAAGGAACATAACATTAAATATAAAGGCAAACATCTAGTGTTCATAGGTTGAAGAGTAAGAAGGATAAACCACATCTGCAAAGACTTCAGGAGAAAGAAGCCTCTCATGAACTCAATAGAGTATATAACTTCCATACCCCAAAATGCCAAAGTGCAATGCGATGCAAATGCAATGATATTCCTACCTTCACAGCCAACAAGGTGTGAAGCTGCATCGTGTTAAGACAATACATGATGCTGTACCGGTACGGTCGCGACCATAGGTTCACAACATACGGTCGCAAAAACAAGGAACGCCGCTTGGACTATAAACAGTACTGTTGCTTCAAACCTTTATATCTCGAAATATAAAAATGATATGACCGCAATTAAATACATTTTGGAAATCTACAGAATGAGACCTACAACTTTCGTGTAGAACCCATATTTTTATTCTGCCATTTACATGGCCTAAAGCGCAAATCAAGACAAGCTTCAGAATCTGCCCAAGAATTCAGACTGCCACACTTAAAACAGCCATATCTGGAGTTCTACTCGCCCAATCAAAGTGTACTTTACCAATATGGAAAGCTAAGGAAAAACTCTACAACTTCCTAGTTATAAACTTTCGCAGCAAAAATCATTTTGATCCTCTAATTAGCGAAATACAGAGACAAAGCAAAGCTGACAGCGCCCAGAAACACTAATCCAAAACATAACACCTAATCCCATCCTCTAACCCTCCAATAACGACGAATTACAACCCTAAAACAACCTACAACCTCTGCATAGGAGAGTTAAGCCTCACCTAGGGTTTGGAGAACTTGAGAGAATATGATGGGAAAACCAACCCACCACTCTTCCTACTCGTCTCCTCTTCCTTGATCCGTTTTTTCCAATCAGATTCTTGATTAGGGCTATGGTTCTTGGAGATCCATGGAGTAGGGTTAACAAGAGAGAAAGGAACACGTGAGTTCCATAGGTGCCGAGGGGGAGGTGTGGTGGCGTCGGCTGGGAAGGTGGGAGTCGCCTCTCCCTAGGGTATTTGGTGGGGGAGGTGGGCTGGACTGGTGCGACTTGGCCCAAATTGATTCGGCCCAGTTCCAAACATGTTATTTTATTTTTAATTTCAGGGTATTACACGAAACCACGTATACCAGCCTTAAACCCGGGTTAACCACTTGTCCAATGTGCCATGAATTTCATCCATCACTTAGAAGAAAAACACTAACTTTGGTACATTTCTAGGCTTGCCCATAACCGAGGGCGTGGCTATTCGAATAGTTTAACTCTGCTCAGAGGTGTACATCTTTGGCAAAATTTGCTACAGGACACCTAAAATTTGTGTAATTTGCTGATAGACATCGTGAAAACGTGTTACGGCTAAAAGAAACTTAAAAAAATAGTAATTTGCTGGAGGACACTTCCGGCTCAATTGGAAAGAGAAATTTTTCAAAAAGACAAGAATGACCCTAGGACCAAAAGCTTTTTAAGCCGAGACTAGAGTAAAAATGAAATATGGTGTATGCTAGTGATGTACTTTGGGCTATGGCAAATTTAGAGTTGCATAATTTCCAAATTTTTAAGCATGTGGCCAGAGGGGCATTCTCGCCTTTTTTAGGAATCCATCTCTTCAATTGAGCCGAAAGTGTCATCTAGCAAATTACCAGTTTTTTAGAATGTCTTTCTGCCATGACACGTTTTTTCGATGTCTATAAGCAAATTACACAAAATTTAGGTGTCCTATAGCAAAATTTGCCTACATCTTTACCCACAAGACAGAAAACTTTACTTCATGTCAGCAATGCATCGCGATACCTCAAAGGTACCCGAAAAGTCAAGATCGTGACAAGACTATCCACCTAGCTCAACCCAAAACAGAAGGACCCGCTAAGGTTTCGCCACTCGCCGGTCCCCGACAAGGTAAAGGTTGCCGGATCCCCTGGGACGAGACAGGCCCTCTCTTGTGCCAGGTCAAAGTCGGCCTCCCCTGGCCCCAGACCTATCATACCGATGGCCTTTGTTTTGAGATGATCTAGACTTCTAGTTAGGCCTTACCCATTAGACTTGTGGTTGCACTGTTATGCTTCGCAACAAAGGCCCGAAGACCGGTCCTTATAGTGGCCGAGGTGCCTCTAACAAAACCATGCACCTCGCGCCCCACCAAAAACATATTTAGGGAGTTTTGAATGAGATTCTAACATGTCCAGGCTCAACCAGCCTCCTAATCATCATTCTTACATATTTTAGTTGTTACCACAGTCTAATTTATAAAAAGGATTCTATGTTGGATCTACGCATAGATAAGCCCAACTTAAAGCAACTAGTAAGTCCATCATATAGGGAACCATACTAGTCATTTTATCATTTTACTAAGGTTGTCAAAAGCATGGGCATCAATTCAACAATATGGCTATATAACAAGGAACATTGGAATATTAACTATTAAATAAACAATGGTGAGCGCCATAATTTTTATAAAAGCGATGCATATAGAAGTGAAACAACATAGTTTTTGCAATAATGGGGTTCAATATGTTCAAGGAATATGGTATGACTTGCCTTGCTCAAAAGGGTCTTATGACGACTTGATCTGCACTTCGGGAACTCCCGAAATGACGGTAGCTACACGAACACAAAACAAGGCTACAACTCTAAGAAAGAAACAATAACAATACATAAAAACAACAAACACGAGTTCTTTAAGTTATAACAAAAATTAAACAATTTAAACGAGTCAATTAGGAGCTCGTATGGCCGAAAAACGACCATTCGAATTCTAAGTGCAATTAAAGTGGATATTTCCGAGTTGTTTATTTATTATTATTATACCGTTAAATCATGTGTATTGAAATATCGCTCGAGGAAAGAAAGGGTCGAGCGGCTGGCAGCCGGGACTACCACGTGAGCTACACACGTGGGCAATCCACGCGGCGACCACATGGGGAGGACGAGGAGAGGGCAGGAAGGGGAGGGTTCTCACCACGGGCACGACGCGGCAAGGGAACAACAACGGCAACCGGCAACGACCTTGGCGCGGTGACGACAAACGGAGGAGGGCGACTGAGACGAACGGATCGACGACGAGAGGATGGCTCCGACGATCTTCGGGCTTGATGAAGAGGCGGAGGACGATGGGCTTGGTGCTGCGGACTTGACGACGATGATGATGGGCAGCACTTCGTCTTGGGGGAACGACGACCGGACGAAGGCGACAGCGACGGGGCAACGCTAAAGTAAATTGATATAGTAGAATTGTGCTGAAAATATACTACGTCATAGATGGCCCAGGCTAAAATCTAGTCGGGTTTGCCATTGGGCTAAGCCCATAAACAAGATGCTCAATACATAGATTTTAATGGGCCATCAGATATTTTATGACGTTTTTTAGACTAGATAATGACGAATATGAGCGTCACAAAGTTACGACGGTAGAAGGATCGTCACTAGATTAATGACGAAAAAATAAGGTTTCGTCATAGAACGCCATTAGAGACGCATGATAGGTGACGAATGAATTTTCGTCACACTAACGTCACAGAGTACGAAACGTGATGAAAAATTCAATGCTTGAAGAGAAGGTGCAGCCAAGGAAGAGGGCGACGAGGTGCAGTCGACAGCAGCGACGGCGCAGCAAGGCGGCGCTCCGGTGAGAAGGGAGGGGGCTGCCGGAAGAAGAAGACGACGGTGTCCTCACTGTTCGCCAGCGAGGACAGGCTTCCAGCGAGCTTCGGGCTTTGGGAAGGGGATGCCAGGGACGAGCACGGCGAGGCGCGGCCGTCGGCAGCGACAGAACGGGCTGGAAGCTCCCGGCTCGACGGGTAGGGCCTGCCGAAGGTGGAGGATGACGATGTTCTGGACGTCGGCATCCATGGCGCACCAGCTGACCTCGGGCGGGGAAGAAGAGGCCGCTGCAAAGCGGATGGTAGCGACTCCGGGCTCCGAGGAGGTCCCGAACGCCGGCGAGGGGCGGCTGGAGTTGCGCGACGGCGGCGGCGCAGCGGCCTGGGAGAGAGGAGGGGGAGGGCTGCGGTGTGGGGAGAGAGGAGGGGGTCAGGGCTCCTTTTTATAGGCCGAGGAGGAGGAGGGGATCGGCCGGGGAGAGGAGAGGAACAGCCGGAGAGCTCGCTGGCTGTCATCAATGGCGGCAGTTCATCGGAGATTCAATTCGATGATTAAAGGCCAAATTAAGATGGGAGAACGTGGGGGAATTGATGAGGTGGAGGAGTGGAACCGATTTGTGGAATCAGTTTGGAGGAGAAATCACTGTGGAGGGAGATCAAGAGGGGCAGCAACGCTTCTGTTCCTCGACTGGGAGAGGAAAAAAAAACAGGTGGCAGTCGGCTGGAGGAGGAAGATGACCCGATGACTGGGCCAGCTGGGAGGAGGAATGGACTTTGTCCGAGGAAGAGGAAGGAGAGGCTGGGCCGAGGCGGCTGCAGCCCAAGAGGGAGAGATACCCTGGAGGGAGAGGGAGAGGGAGAGAAGGGACGAGAAGAGGACTTTGGGTTGGAAATGGCCCAAAGAGAACGAGAGAATTATTTTTAGCTTTTCATTTTTAATTAACTCTGAACATGGTTTTTGTTGCAATTAAATTATTTCTTGTGCCCTGAAAATTCAAGTAAAAATTGAGGGACCAATTTAGAGCATGAAGGATTTAAGAAAAATACTCCAAGCCACATTCAAAATTTTCTTGTACGCATTTTAATGTTTGACAATTTAACTTCAAATTTAAATTAATTATATTATTCCTTTTAGAGAATGATTTTTAATTTGGGATTCCACAGGGGATTTTAGCCGATCTGATGCTAGGGGAAATCGGCTAATTCAGAGGAGGCTGCCTGTTCATCAGAGGTTAGGTCCGATACATCAGGATTGCTTTCAGGATGAGGATGAGGGCAGGAATTCGCAATGTTGCCCTTCTGGCATTTTTACCAAGAATCAGAAGAGAAAGGTCCAGAGGATGAGGAACATGGAGCGTTTTTAGGAAGTGTAGCAAGAGATCAATCATCGGCTGAAAAAGGTTGGGACAAAGCAAGAATGGCGTGTTAAGAGTAAGGTCCTAATGGCCGATGAAGTCGAAGCTGACAAAGCAAAGAGAATGATTAAGGGGAAAGTGGTTACATCTTCATCGGTAAACATGGTTTTTGTGCTACCTGCAGAATTTGAAGCTAATCAAGCCGATGCAGATGTTATGGAAGAAACTTTTGCCAAGTTGGTTTTGTCACCCGAACAAGCTATCTTTGAGAAACCAGAGGGGGTAGAGAATCGGCACCTCAAGTCATTGTATGTTAAGGGGTTTGTTAACAGTAAGCCGATGTCCAAGATAATGGTTGATGGTGGGGCTGCTGTGAATTTGATGCCTTATGCTACATTCAGAAAGCTAGGATAGAATGCATACGATCTTATCAAGACTAACATGGTTCTTAAAGATTTTGGTGGCAATCCTTCAGAAACTAAAGGAGTGTTGAATGTGGAATGGACCATCGGCAGCAAAATTATTCCTACTACGTTTTTTGTCATTGATGGGAAGGGTTCCTATAGTCTGTTGCTTGGAAGGGATTGGATTCATGCAAATTGTTGTATTCCTTCGACTATGCACCATAGTTTGATTCAATGGCAATGTGACAAGATAGAAATCGTGCCAGCCGACAGGTCAGTAAATGTTGCTAGTGCTGATTTAACTGTTTGGGAGATGGATGGAATTGATTGCCTGTCTGGAAAAATTTGGGAAGATCTAAAAGTGTCCGATTGTGATATACAACCATTTGGAGATGGAGAGCCCAAGTTATTGCTTTGAGGGCATCGTGGAGGGTTCAAATTTCTACACCAAGGATACTGTAGATGATCTCGATGGCAAATTAGGACAGGGTTTTATGTCGGGCGATGACTTAGAAGAGGTTGATATAGGTCCAGGAGATAGACCAAGGCCGACTTTCATTAGTAAGAATCTATCATTTGAATTCTGAACCAAGTTAATAGAGCTTTTGAAAGAGTACAGGGATTGCTTTGCTTGGGAATAGATGCTACGACTTAGCCGATCGATTGTTGAACATCGGCTTCCTATCAAACCGGGATATCGGCCATATCAAAAACCGCCTAGGAGATGTAAAGCTGAGATGTATGATGCTATTAAAGCCAAAATTACTCATTTATATGATGCTGGTTTTATTCAGCCATGCCAATATGCTGAGTAGGTTTCTAATATAGTTCCATTTATAAAGAAAAATGGTAAACTTAAGGTCTGTATTGATTTTCGGAATTTAAATAAGGCTACCCCTAAGGACGAGTACCCAATGACGGTTGCCAATCAGTTGGTTGATGCTGCTTCAGGGCACGAAATTATAAGTTTTATGGATGGTAATGCTGGTTACAATCAGATTTTTATGGCAGAGGAGGATATTCATAAGACTGCTTTCAGATGTCCTGGTGCAATCGGTTTATATGAGTGGGTTGTAATGACTTTTGGTTTGAAAGTGCTGGAACTACATATCAAAGAGCCATGAGTTACATATTTAATGATCTGATCGGTTTATTGGTTGAGATCTATATCGATGATGTGGTAGTAAAATCAAAGGAGGTCGATGATCATATAGCCAATTTGAGAAAAGTTTCTGACAGAATAAGAAAGTATGGCTTGAAGATGAATCCTACAAAGTGTGCTTTTGGTGTATCGGCAGGGCAGTTTTTGGGTCTTCTTGTTCATGAGAGAGGGGTTGAGGCAACACAGAGGAGTATTAATGTGATCAAGAAGATTCAACCTCCGGAGAACAAGAAACAGTTACAATCGTTGATCGGCAAGGTTAATTTCGTTATAAGGTTTATTTCTAACTTGTTTGGAAGGTTAGAACCTTTTACGCCTTTGCTCAGAATGAAAACCTGTCACGTCCTGATAAATTCATCCCGAAATAAAAATCATTCTCTAAAAGGAATAATAGAATTAATTAAAATTCGAAGAGAAATTGGTTAACACTAAAATACGTACAAGAAAAATTCGAATGTGGCCCGGAGAATTTTTGTTAAATTATCCTTGGTCTAAAATGAGCCCTCAAATTTTACTTGAATTTTCAGAGCACCGGAAATATTTATTAAGCAACAAAAACAATTATCAAAGTTTATAAAAAAGAAAAACCTAAAAATAATCCTTCTTCCTCCTTTGGGCCAAGTCTGGCCCAAAGTCCTCTCTCTCTCTCTCGGCCCGCGGCCAAAGTCCTCTCTTCCTCCCTCTCTTTTTCCTTCCCTCTCTCTCTCTTGGGCCGTCCTCCCTCCTTCCCCTCGGCCCAGCTCCCTCCTCCTCCCTCTCCCTCCCGGGCTGCCTCTCCCTCCTCTCCTCCTGGGCCGCCTCCGGGCCCAAGCCGAGCGGCGCCCTCCCGCCCGTGCCGCGCACGTGCGTGCGCTGACCGCGCGCCTGGCCGCATGGGTCCCACCCCGGGTCATCGTCCTCCTCCCGCTCGGCCTCCTTCCTCTCTCTCTCTCTCCCTTGCGAACCCTAGCGCCATTCCTCCCTCAAATCCGCGCGATTCAAGCCTAGGATTCCAAAATTGATTGGGGGGGAATTAATCCTCTTTCCTTCCTCTCCCTTTTCCCCCTAATCTCCCCTTTAATCGTGCACTATTTTGACCAGAATGGCTGCGCCATTCATGGCCGCCTTCCATGGCCGCCGGGCGCCTTTTCCGCCGCCGTTCCCCGCTCCTCCCATGGCCGGCTCCCTCTCCTCCCCTATAAAATGGAACCCCCTCGATCCGTTCTCCAGTTTTAGCCCCCTCCCGCGTCCTCCCCGTGGCTGCACCACCTCTCCCCGCCTCCTCCCTTTCTCTCTCGTGCCGCCGGCTGACCTCCAGCCGCCCCTACCGCCGCGTCAGCACGCCGGCCGGCCGTGCCGTCGCCTTCCCCGTCATCGCAGGTGTCCCCTCTACGCCGGCCTGCCCTCCGTTTCGCACGGGGACCATCGGAGATGCGTCCTCGCTGGTGTACAGTGGCGTTGCCGCCACTGTACCACCTCCAGCCGCCTGTGCCGCTTTGCCGGAGCGTCGGCTTTCGTCGTCGCTGCCTCTCCCGGCACCGGAATGACGTCCTCTTCCCCGGCCAGGCCACGGCGTCGCTCGTATTTAGCCGGAACACCGCCGTGCCGCACCGGCCTCTCCATCCGCCTCGCCAGAATTTCCTCGGTCGGCCCTTCCTCCACCCATGCGCCGTCAGCCGCACCACCACCACCTCCGGCATCGCAGCGGCAAGGTCGCCCTCGGCCTCGCCTCCCCTCCACCAGAACACCGCCGGTGTCCGTCGTCGTCTTCACCGTTCATCCTCGCCTGTCACGTCCCAAAACGACTCTAAAATACATCCTCTAAATTATGCCTAGAATAATTAAAATCCTTGTGAAAGCCTCCAAAAATTAAAATGTGCAAAGTAAAAGTCAAATAAGGCTTGGAGGATTTTTGTATATTTCCTAAAAGCCTAAAATGTGTAAATAAATTTTAGTGGAATTTTCAGAGCACAAATAATAATTGTTAAGAAATAAACAAAGTTGAAAAAGTTTTATAAAAAGAAAAACCCTAAAAGTCCCCCTCCCCTCCCTTGGGCCGGCCCGGCCCATCTCTCTCCCCCTCCTCTCTCTCTCTCCTCTCCCCCGCGGCCCATTCGGCCTCCCTCCCCACGCGTGCCGCTGACGGGCGAGCCCGCCCGCCACCCTCGCTGACGGGTGGGGCCCACCCGTCATCCCCGACCTCCCGCCGCTCCCGCCGCTCTGCCCACGCCAAGCGCCGCCACCACTGCCAAATCCGCCGCATCCCGCCGTCCCCGCGTGCAATAAAGTGGGGGGAAATACTCCCCGTGATTCCCTATCCCTTTCCCCCCAATTTTCCCTCCCTCTCTCCCTTGGATTCGTTTGGAACCCCTCCCCTAATCCCGCCGGCGCCGGTTTCCTTCCTCCCCGGCCGCCCTCTCCCCCTTCCAACCTTATTTAAACCCTCCCCGCACCTCCTCCGTCCGTTTCCGCCTCTCGCCGCCCTTCCTCCTCGCCGGATTCGAGCTCGCGACGTCGCTCTCTCTCTCCGCCGTCGCCGCCGAGCTCCGGTCCGCCGCCGCCGTCGCCCCGGACCGTTTCCCGCCCCGGCGTCGCCTCCTTCGGCTTCGCCGCACCGTCGCTGTCCCCATTCACCCCCTCGTCGAGCTCGCCGACCGCCGGAGCGCCGCCGTCCCCGTCGACCCGAGCCGCGCCGCTGCCTTCCTCTGCTCCGGCCGCCTTTTTCGTCATCGCCGTCGACCTAGGGTGAGCCGTGGACCGCCGCCTCTTTTCCCCCTTCCCTTCCCCTCTCTCGGCCGCCGCTCCGCCGTGCCTATGGCCGCCACCGGCGACCATAGGGGCGCGCATGCCGCCTCCCGCCAACCGCGCCGGCATGGCCGCCCCCGGGCGCGCCGAGTGGCTGCCGCGTGGGGCCCGGCCGTAAGCTGCCCGCGCCCTCGGGTGCGGCTGACGTGTGGGGCCCACGGCGCCGGCCGGTGCGAGCCCGGGTGCGCCTGGTCCACCGTGGACCGTGAGGCTGCCGTGTGGGCCGCACTCCCATGGACCCAGTCCGCGCGCCCCCTCCCCTCGGCTGACGCAATAAACCTTTTTTTTAAATTAAAATTTAAATGAAGAAATTCGCAAATATTCATTTAAAGGGCATCTAAACTTCAAATGGCCATAACTTGGCCATTTGAACTCGGAATTGGACCGTTCAAGTCTCTAATTTTTCCTTAAGAAGTTAAGAACCTATTTTTGTGCTTTGTTCCTGCTTTTTTATATGGAGTTTATTAGAGTAAAAGCCTTTTTCTTTTCCGTTGGTCGTGTAGACGCTGCAGCTTTGGAAGATCCGCTCTTCGTGGAGGTTGAAGCCGACGTTTGGGAAAGCGAGCAAGGCAAGTCACATCATCCTTGAACATATTGAATCCCAGTTTATAAAATTATTTTGATTTAAATTAATGCATTATCGCTTTATTTAAATTCCCGCGTTATCACTGTTTTATCTAGCCATGCCTATTTACCTTTGTTATGACCTTATTATTGTTATTGTTATTATTACCTTGTTCACCCTAGACTAAACAAAACCCCCAACTAGTGGGTACCCTATGCATGGTACCACTAGTATGAATTTAGGTAGATGCTTCGCTGGTTAATTAGGCAACCTTAGGTGGTTTTACAACTCTAGACTTTGGGAATGTTCATATCACCTGGACACTATGGAATGGTTGGATTATTGTGGAATTGGATTCACACCTCCCCCTCGATTCAAAATCCTCAAAATGGTTTTAGGCTGGGCTCGGGGTGCATGGTTTTGATAGTAGCACCTCGGCCATATAAGGACCGGTCTTCGGGCCTATGTTGCAAAGCACTACCGTACTTTCACATGTCTAGTGGGTAAGGCTTAGTTTGTGGCTCAGTCTGGTTATAAACAAAAGTACACGGATGGACATGGACGAAGTCGGGGGTCGATGGACATCTCTAGGGCAAATGAAGGCTACACGAGTTACGGCCCGGTAGTCAAGATGTCATGGCACAGGGCCGGTGTCCTGCTGCTAGGGGCTCAGTCCTGCCTACCTGTCCCGGAGGTTCCGGCCGTAGGTGGGGTTGGGTCGGTACTCTTGTCTATGGCTAGGATGGGTTGGAAACTATGTCACGTCTTCCGTCCGTATACCGTGGTGGTATGTGGCACGTGGTTACACGTGAGGAACATGTGTCTCGTGGGTAAAGATGTACACCTCTGATCAGAGTATAACCTATTCGAATAGCCGCGCCCTCGGTTATGGGCAAGCCTAGCAATGTACCCAAGTTAGTGTTTTAATTCTTAAAACCTGCTTAACAACTAAAATGTGGAATGGTTGGCCTGGGTTGGCTTGGGACGAGCTGCGACCTAGGGTCGGGTTGCCAGTTCGGTCTGAATCATCGTAGGCCTTGGGTTAAGGCAGGTTCGTGTGGGTTCACGGCCTTGATTAATAATGTTGCATAGCTCGAGGATTGTATTTACAAAATTGCTTTGAGCAACTAAATGTCTTTAATGCTGTTTACTGCAAACCCTAACCCCTTATATTAAAACCCCCCTTGTACTCCCTTGCATTTATTCTGCACTTGTGGGTGTGTCTTGTTGAGTACGGTGGTTGTACTCAGTCTTGCTCAATTTTTGCCAAACCCAGAAGTGGAGTTCCTAAAAGATGAAGGCTTTGGTGTCTAGCTCGTGCCTGCCGTCAAGCGCCTGTGGTCGTCGCCCTAGTCTTCCACTGTTTCCCGTTTGTCTTTGTGTGTGCTGGGCCTTTGCGCCCATGTAATAAAGTAACTATTTACGCTTCCGCTTGATAAACTCTGAAATGTATCAACTTTTGGTGTACCTTGCCTCCTGGGACAAGGAATAATACACGCACGTAAGGAACGCCCGTTGGGTTATTTCCGGTCGTGACATCGCTGGCTCGTCGTCTCGCGGCGCCGCCTCCATCGTCGGATTCGCAGCGGCATGTTCCACGCCGTCCTCGTCTCCGTGCAGCTGCCGCCGGCTGCCCTCGTTGCCTCCTCGCCGGTCCCGGTCGTCGTCCTCATCGTCGTGGCGTTCGTCCCTCCGTCAAGCCGTTCGCGTTCGTCGTCCGCGTTCCGTCAAGTGAGCCACTGCAGCCCCATCGTCGTCTTCGTCCTCGGCTCCGCGTCGTCAAGCGTTGCGCCGGCCGCGTCTCGCCTTCGTCCAAGGATCGCCGCCGAAGTCGTCCCCTTGCCTTTCGTCTCCGTCGTTCCCGGCCGTCTCCGCCGTGCCCGTTCGTCGTTGTCGTTCCCTCGCCTCGTCGCGTGGTGGTAAGGATCCGTCCTCTCACTGCCCCCGTCCTCGTCCTTTCGGTGTCGCCCCGTACCCGTTGTGCGGTTGTCGACCCCGGTACCCGTGTACCAGTGTCGGTAGTCGTTCGCTTGTGCGTGTGGTGACCCTGTTAGTGTGCCCGCTCGGTAGCCGCGTGTTTTCACGTGTGCAGCCTGCGTGGTGTCTAGTGGAGTCCGTTTGTCGGCCACTCGCCTCGGTTGACACACGGGGTCCGCTTTCGTCGACCCGTGGACCGTCTCTGTGTACTCAGTCTACCGCGGTCCTTTAGGTTGACATGTGGGGTCCGCATGTCAACGGCGCAGCCTTCCTGTCTTTTCCAGGCTAGCGCTTACACATGTTTTATAGTTGCAAAACTAATTATAATAACCCGCAAATCTCCATGTAACAGCATTAAACTTTGGATGATCATATCTTGGTCATACGAACTCCGAATCGAACCGTTCAAGTCTCCTAATGTTTGTTATAACCTAAAGAACCCTGTGCTTTCTTTTTATGTATGGTTATTGCTTCTTTATAAGCTTGTAGCTTTGCTTGTGTGCTTCGCGTAGCTTCTGTCGTTCCGGAGGTTCTCGAAGCATGGTTCGTGGTCGTCGCCGAAGGTTCGGAAGGCCGTTCTCTCTGAGCAAGGCAAGTCACATCATCCTTGAGCATATTGAATCCCAGTTTATAAAATTATTTTGATTTAAATTAATGCATTATCGCTTTATTTAAATTCCCGCGTTATCACTGTTTTATTTAGCCATGCCTATTTACCTTTGTTATGACCTTATTATTATTGCTATTGTTATTATTACCTTGTTCACCCTAGGAAAATAAAACCCCAACTAGTGGGTACTCTATTTATGGTTTCACTAGTATGAACTTAGGTAGATGCTTCGCTGGTTAATTAGGCAACATTAGGTGGTTTTATAACTTTAGACTTTGGGAATTCTCAAATCACTTGGATACTATGGAATGGTTGGCTTATGGTCGAATTGGACATACACCTCTCTTCCTCTTTCAAAACCCCTACAACCTGTTTTCCCGTGGGGTTTGGGTGCATGCCAGTTGTGGGAAGTAGCACCCCGGCCACTATAAGGATTAAGCTCGGGCCTCTGTTGCAAAGCACTACCGTACTTCCACATGTCTAGTGGGTAAGGCTTAGTTTCTGGCTTAGTATGGTTATAAACAAAGGTACATGGATGGAGATGGACGAAGTCGGGGGTCGATGGACATCTCTAGGACAAATGAAGGCTACACGAGCTGCGGCCCGGTAGTCGAGATGTCATGGCACAGGGCTGGTGTCCTGCTGCTAGGGGCTCAATCCTGCCTGCCTGTCCCGGAGGTTCCGGCCGTAGGCGGGGCTGGGTTGGTACTCTTGTTCATGGCTAGGATGGGTTGGGAACTATGTCACGTCTTCTGTCCGTATGCCGTGGTGGTTTGTGGCACGTGGTTACACGTGAGGAAGATGTGTCTTGTGGGTAAAGATGTACACCTCTGATCAGAGTATAATCTATTCGAATAGCGGCGCCCTCGGTTATGGGCAAGCCTAGCAATGTACCCAAGTTAGTGTTTTAATTCTTAAAACCTGCTTAACAACTAAAATGTGGAATGGTTGGGCTGGGTTGGCTTGGGACGAGCTGGGACCCAGGGTTGGGTTGCCAGTTCGGTCTGAATCATCGTAGGCCTTGGGTTAAGGCAGGTTCGTGAGGGTTCACGGCCTTGACTAATAACACTGTGTAGCTCTAGGATCGTCTTTATAAAATGGCTTTGGGCAACTAAGTGACTTTTAAAAGCTGTTTACTGCAAAACTTAACCCTTATATTATTACCCCTTGTACCCCCTTGCATTAATCATGCATCTGCCGGTGTGGCTTGCTGAGTATTGTGGTTGTACTCATTCTTGCTCAATCTTTCCCCCCCTTCAGTAAGAGAAGCTTTGGAGAAGAAGTCTTAGGTGGTGTGCTGGCTTATACCCCAGTTGAGCGCCTGTGAAGATGGAGCCGTAGGCCCGCTAGTCTGCTGCTGTTTATTTTTGATTGTCAGGCCTTAAGTGCCTTTGTAATAATGTAAATATTATCGATATAATAAATATGTGCCTTTTGTATCATGTTTGTGTGGTGTACCCCGGCTTTTCCTGGGACAGGGATTAATACACTAGCGTTCGGGAAAATGCAAATTTTCTCGGTCGCGACAAAACCAACCAAGAATTTACTTGTGGGGCAGAGCAGCAGAAAGCTTTGGATAATATTAAGGAATATTTAAGTTTCCCTCCGGTTCTAATCTCTCCACAGAAAGAAGTACCTACTCCTTTCAGATTATACTTGTCAGCCGATGAGAAGTCAATCGGTTCGGTTTTGATCTTGGAATTGGAGGGCAAAGAGAGAGCAATTTTTTATTTAAGTCGGAGGCTTCTGGATGCAGAGACAATGTATTCTTCGGTGGAGATATTGTGTTTGTGTTTATATTTTTCTTGCACAAAGTTAAGGCATTATTTGTTATTCAATGAATGCACCATAGTATGTAAGGCCGATGTTGTCAAGTATATGCCGTCGGCTCCAGTTTTGAAAGGTAGAGTTGGAAAATGGATATATACTTTGATGGAGTTTGACCTTAAATATGAATCACCCAAGGCAGTTAAAGGGCAAGCTATAGCCGATTTCATTGTTGAACATCGTGATGATTCAATCGGCTTGGTTGATATAGTTCCTTGGACATTGTTTTTTGATGGATTGGTTTGTACTCATGGTTGTGGCATCGATTTAGTTATAATCTCACCTAGGGGGGGCAAGTTTTGAGTTTGCTTATACCATTGAACCTTATGCTACTATAACCAAGCTGAGTATGAGGCCGATGCTGTTGAAATTATGGGTGATTCTTTGTTGGTGATTATTCAGTTAGCAGGGGAATATGAGTGCAAGAATGATATATTGATGACGTAGGATCGCACAAGACCAAACAAGCCTACCAGAGGGGGGTGAATGGTAGGGAAAACCAAAAACCCAAAATCTTTTACGGAATTAAAGATTACCCTCGAACGAAGTAGACGTCGAAGCCCTGTCGCCGACGGTCACACTGCCTACCTGCCGCCGGTCGGACCGTCGAAGCCTCGCCGGTCAGACCGCCCGAACAACTGCGGTCAGACCGGCACTATCCCACCGGTCAGACCGCACGTACACCTGCCGTTAGACCGTCGGGACCCAGAAACACCGGTAGATGACAAACTCAAATATGTAGATTGAAACTTTTCGACTTTATTGCATCAACTAGTGTTTACAAAGTGCACCAACAACACTCCTCACCAAAATCTCGAACTAAATTCGAAACCCTATCTTTCTCTCAACTCTAGTCTCTCTAAACTTGATACCAGGAGGCCTCACTCTCCCTCTCTATTTATACATGAGGTAGGCTGTGCAAAGCCCACGAATTTGTTGATGTAAAAACACGAGGCCTGGGAGATCTGCTTAACTCCAGTGCAGGTCCAAAAGCTTGCCTTTAGGTTCGTGAGCGTGCCAGTTGATTTGATCCTGCAATCAACAAGAAATAAAGACAAAGAAACCGCGGTTAAATCCATAAATGATAGCCGATCGGCTAGTTTCCAATGACATATCATTTATCTTTGAGCCGATGTCATATGTACCTCGATTGGTAATCATGAATAAGTAAGAAAGAACTAAATCTACTCGATCGGCTATAGATATTAACAATATATAATCCTTATGTCGATACATACTTAAATCAAGTGATTGGGATAGATCGGTCGCCATACCGAGACAGTATAAATCACTTAGATCGAAATATATATTAACGACAAAACTATATATGTTCATAGCATAGCCAATCAGATAGACCTAGTATGTATCGGCTAATACTCTGGTACCACTCTATATTAAGATATCAAAGCAAGTAAAACATACCAAAGCAAAGCCTAATATACTTAAATGCAGCAAGATCTTAACATAAAGGGCAGATCTAACATGTCAATCGAGCATATAAGATAAAAGTAGTTAAATCAGGTAAGATCGGCTGAAACCCCTATGCTACCCTAATCGGCAACCAAAAGCAGGCTAGAGATTGAGATTCTAATCACAACTTATAAGGTCAAACTCAACTGATTCAGCTATAAGTATGAAAAGAAGGACAATATCTAGACAATCAAACCGTTGGATGTTTCATAGAGTGGTAGATATCCTATATAATCTAAGTCAACGTCGGTATTTAACCTAATCGGCTGCCTTCTAGTAACAGACATTAGCCGGTTGGAGGTTAGATAGTGATATTGAAAGAGATTATATAAGATATATGATAACTCAATAATTACATAAATGTCGCGTCCCAAATCGACCCTAAAATACATCCTCTAAATTATGCCTAGAATAATTAAAATGCTTGTGAAAGCCTTCAAAAATTAAAATGTGCAAAGTTAAAAGTCAAATAGGGCTTGGAGGATTTTTGTATATTTCCTAAAAGCCTAAAATGTGTAAATAAATTTTAGTGGAATTTTCAGAGCACAAATAATAATTATTAAGAAATAAACAAAGTTAAAAAGGTTTTATAAAAAGAAAACCCTAAAAATCACCCTCTCCCCTCTAATGGGCCGAATTCGGCCCATCTCCCTCCCCCTCTCTCCTCTCCCCCAAGGCCCACTCGGCCCTCCCCGCGCGCGCGCCGCTGACGGGCGGGCCCGCCCGCCACCCTCGCTGACGGGTGGGGCCCACCCGTCATCCCCTTCCTCCCGCCGCTCCCGCCGCCCCGCCCGCGCCAAGCGCCGCCGCCGCCGCCAATTCCGCCGTATCCCGCCGTCCCCGCGTGCATTAAAGTGGGGGGGATTATTCCCCAGGATCCCCTCCCCCTTTTCCCCTATTTTTCCCTCCCTCTCTCCCTCGGATTCGTTTGGAAACCTCTCCCCTAACCTCGCCGGCGCCATTAATGGCGGCCGGGTCTCCCGCGCCCAGTTCCCCCTCCTCCGGCCGCCCTCTCTCACTCCCAACCCTATATAAACCCTCCCTGAGCTCCCCACCACCGTTTCCGCCACTCACCGCCCTCTCTCCTCGCCGGAATCGAGCTCGCGCCATCGCTCTCTCTCTCCGCCGTCGCCGCCGAGCTCCGGTCCGCCGCCGTCGTCGCCCCGGACCACCTCCCACCTCGGCGCCGCCTCCTTCGGCTTCGCCGCATCCTCGCCGACCTCGTCCACCCCTTCGTTTCGCTCGCCGACCGCCGGAGCGCCGTCAACCCCGTCCACCCGAGCCGCGCCACCGCCTTCCTCTGCTCCGGTCGCCGTTTCCGTCGTCGCCGTCGACCCGAGGTGAGCCATGGACCGCCGCTTCGTTTCCCCCTTTCCCTCCCCTCTCTCGGCCGCCGCTCCGCTGTGCCTATGGCCACCGCTGGTGACCATAGGGGCGCGGGCGCGCCGCCTCCCGCCGGCCGCGCCGACGTGGCCGCCTCCGGGCGCGCCTAGCGGCTGCCGCGTGGGGCCCGGCCGTCAGCCGCCCGCGCCCTCGGGTGCGGCTGACGCGAGGGGCCCACGGCGCCTGCCGGTGTGAGCCGGGTGCACCCGGTCCACCGTGGACCGTGAGGCTGTCGCGTGGGTCCCACTCCCGTGGACCCGGTCCGCGCGCCCTCTCTCCCGGTTGACGCAATAAATATATTTTTAAATTAAAATTTAAATGAAGAAATTCGTAAATATTCATTTAAAGAGCATATAAACTTCAAATGGCCATAACTTGGCCATTTGAACTCGGAATTGGACCGTTCAAGTCTCTAATTTTTCCTTAAGAAGTCAAGAACCCATTTTTGTGCTTTGTTTCTGCTTGTTATATGGAGTTTATTAGAGTAAAAGCCCTTTTCTTTTCCGTTGGTCGTGTAGACGCTGCAGCTTTGGAAGATCCGCTCTTCGTGGAGGTTGAAGCCGACGTTTGCGAAAGCGAGCAAGGCAAGACACATCATTCTTTGAACATATTGGATCCCACTTTGTGAAATTACTTTGATTTAAATTACTGCATTATCGCTTTATTTAAATTCCCGCGTTATCACTGTTTTATTTAGCCATGCCTATTTACCTTTGTTATGACCTTATTATTGTTGTTATTGTTATTATTACCTTGTTCACCCTAGAATAAACAAAACCCCAACTAGTGGGCACTCTATTCATGGTTCCACTAGTAAGAATTTAGGTAGATGCTTCGCTGATTAATTAGGCAACATTAGGTGGTTTTATAACTCTAGACTTTGGGAATATTCATATCACCTGAACATATTGGAATGGTTGGATTATTGTGGAATTGGATGCACACCTGCCCCTCTATTCAAAACCCCCAAAATGGTTTTAGGCTGGGCTCGGGGTGCATGGTTTTGATAGTAGCACCTCGGCCACATAAGGACCGTTCTTCGGGCCTCTGTTGCAAAGCACTACCGTACTTCCACATGTCTAGTGGGTAAGGCTTAGTTTGTAGCTCAGTCTGGTTATAAACAAAAGTACACGGATGGAGATGGACGAAGTCGGGGGTCGATGGACATCTCTAGGACAAATGAAGGCTACACGGGCTGCGGCCCGGTAGTCGAGATGTCATAGCACGGGGCTGGTGTCCTGCTGCTAGGGGCTCAATTCTGCCTGCCTGTCCGGGGGTTCCGGCCGTAGGTGGGTTGGGTCGGTACTCTTGTCTCTGGCTAGGATGGGTTGGAAACTATGTCATGTCTTCCGTCCATATGCCGTGGTGGTATGTGGCACGTGGTTGCACGTGAGGAAGACGTGTCTTGTGGCTAAAGATGTACACCTCTGATCAGAGTAAAACCTATTCGAATAGCCGCGCCCTCGGTTATGGGCAAGCCTAGCAATGTACCCAAGTTAGTGTTTTTAATTCTTAAAACCTGCTTAATAACTAAAATGTGGAATGGTTGGCCTGGGTTGGCTTGGGACGAGCTAGGACCCAGGGTCGGGTTGCCAGTTCGGTCTGAATCATCGTAGGCCTTGGGTTAAGGCAGGTTCGTGTGGGTTCACGGCCTTGTTTAATAATATTAAATAGTTCTAGGATCGTGTTTTAAATTTAGCTTTGAGCAACTAAGGGTCTTTTAAATGCTGTTTATTGCAAAACCTAACCCCTATACTATAACTCCATTGTACTCCTTTGCATTTATGCTGCACTTGTGGGTGTGTCTTGTTGAGTACGGTGGTTGTACTCAGTCTTGCTCAATTTTTCCCAAACCCAGAAGAGGAGCCCCTGGATGATGAAGGCTTTGGTGTCTAGCTCGTTCCTGCCGTCAAGCGCCTGTGGTCGTCGCCTTAGTCTTCCACTGTTTTTCGTTGTCTTTGAGTGTGCTGGGCCGTCGCTGCCCATGTAATAATTAACTATTTACGCTTCCGCTTATTAAACTCTGAATTGTATCAACTTCTGGTGTACCTTGCCTCCTGGGACAAGGAATAATACACGCACGTAAGGAACGCCCGTTGAGTTATTTCCGGTCGTGACAAGTTGGTATCAGAGCCTCCTTGACCCTAGGACGAGCCTTAGATCCCAAGCCTTAGCAATATTTTCGGAATAAAAATCCTCTCTTATTTGTGAAAATCCTTTAGTCTCTCTCTGTCTTGCTACTTCATTTATCATCTAAAGCTGATCTCTAAAATATTTTCTCTCTTTTGTCCTTGCTTGTAGATGGCCGGCAGCATCAACCGTTGTGGCCTGGACCTGACCGGCTTTGTTCTGGAGCTGCGGGGCATGTGCGTTGTCCTGGGATATCCGCATGGAGTGGACTACCAGGGCAAGCAGCTCCCGGAGCAGGAGGGTGACGATGCCGAGCCGCACGCTGCTTGGGAGGTCACTGCAGTGATCCTCACTGGCTCTCCCGAGAGGACTTCGTTGGCAGTCACCGCGGGAGGAGATTCCTTCTCCGCCGCTTGCCAGAACGCCGCACTCCTCGCCATCGGCACTCTTCACCAGCGCTACCCGGACGAGTTGCAGCACTCGCCCTACCGCTACCACCCTCGTCGCGGAGGAGCCCGCGACTATGCCACCTTCTGGGATGCTAGCTCGGAGGATGACGCTACCATCATGCACCTTGCGCGCATGGTGGAGGCGTGGCGGCCCATATCGACTTCCATCATATGGTGCGCCGTGGGATGGTCGAGAACAACATGAAGATCCTGGAGCTGCGTCAGGAGAATCTGCAGCTGAAGAAGGACCTAGACGCGCTGGAGGCGCAGCTATGTCAGCTCAAGGTCGCCCAGGGAGAGGTCTGCCGTCCCAAGCGCCGCCGCGTATGCCGTAGCCAGAAGATCACCGCCCGCAAGAGCACCTCCAGGCCTGAGCTGGTTCGTCAGTCCTTGGCGTGGACCTGCTTCGTGGAGACCCCTCGTGCCGAGCCCGCGCCCGTGGTTCCTCAGGAGGGGGAAGCCTCCGGCGTTGGTAGCACGGAGGATGCGCTGCTGCTCACCTTCCGCCCTGGCCCGTCGCAGAAGTAGACGAGCAGTTAGTAGGCTTGCGCATGTGTTCTTTCTCGTTTGTCTTCCTGTTGGAGTCGTGTGGGGCATGGTTGTACCGGTGTGTGGGATGACTATGTTGGAGCCTGTCTTTATTTTATTGGCTTAAGCAACCTGAACCTTAATGAACCCATTTTATATCAGTAATAAGTTCAATAATTTTGGTAGTCGTGGGTGGTTAGTTTTAATAGTCTGTTCTCCCTGTTGGCTGGTTTGTTTTGGGGTATTTCAGATGGTGACAACCAGGAGAACTGCTGCTACCGGTGATGGCAACCAACCCGAAGGTAGCAACCCCAACATCCAAGGCGGCCCACCTCCACCACCACCACCACCAGACACCAACCCCATCCTCACTCAAATCCTCGCCCAGCAGGCCAACATGATGGCTGCTTTCCTCCACCACATCCAAAATCCACCACAGCATAATGCTCCACCTCCACCACCACCCCCGCAGCATTCTAAGCTCGCCGAGTTCCTTCGCATCCGCCCGCCTACCTTCTCCAGCTCCAATAACCCCGTGGATGCCTTGGATTGGTTGCATGCCGTGGGGAAGAAGTTAGACACCGTGCAGTGCAACGATGAGGAGAAAATCATCTTTGCCACCCACCAGCTGCAGGGGCCCGCATCTCTATGGTGGGACCACTTCCAGGCTACGCAGCCCGAGGGGCAGCCTATTACCTGGGCCCGCTTCACCGCCGCTTTCCGGAGGACCCATGTGCCCGCCGGAGTCATGGCCCTTAAGAAAAGGGAATTCCGGGAGTTGAAGCAAGGCAACCGCTCTGTGATGGAGTATTTGCATGAGTTTAACAACCTGGCCCGGTACGCCCCGGAGGATGTTCGGGAAGATGAGGAAAAGCAGGAGAAGTTCTTGGCAGGAATGGACCCTGAGCTATCTGTGCGTCTGGTCTCTGGGGATTATCCGGATTTCCAGCGTCTGGTGGACAAGAGCATCCGCTTGGAAGCCAAGCACAAGGAACTAGAGTCGCACAAGCGTCGCTTGGCGAATTTCCGCAATCAACAGGGGGCTAACCAAAGGGTCCGCTACACCAATCCCTACCCAGGGGGATCCTCCTCGCAGCAGCAGCAGCAGCAACCTCGCTCCGCGCCCCGACCCCAATTCGTGGTGCACGTCCCACAGCCGCAGCAACAGCAGAGTCAGCAAGGGACTCGTGCACTCCGTCCTCCTGCGCCAGCTGTGCAGCCTGGTCAAGGCCGCAGAGACGCTCAAGGACAGCAGCGTCTGTGCTTCAACTGCTTCGAGCCCGGGCACTTTGCGGACAAATGCCCGAAGCCGCGGCGCCAGCAAAGCCAAGCGCCTCCCCGCCCCAACAACGGTGGTAAGGACGTCGCTCGGGGTCGTGTGAACCACGTGACTGCCGAGGATGTGCTGACGACTCCGGACGTCATCGTTGGTACGTTCCTCATTCATTCCATTCCTGCTACCATTTTGTTCGACTCTGGAGCTTCCCACTCATTTATATCTATGCCTTTCGTGGGAAGAAATCAACTGGGGGTAGAACGGCTTAGAAACCCTCTGCTCATCACCACCCCTGGAGGGGATATGACAGCAAAGTATTATAGCCCAGCCGTTCCTATAGAAATCCAGGGAATCCCTTTTCCCTCGGATTTGATTCTTCTGGACACCAAGAACTTGGATGTGATCCTTGGGATGAATTGGTTGGCTCAATTCCAAGGTGTAGTGGATTGCGCAAGGCGCACTGTCACTCTGTATCGAGGGCCGGAACAACCAGTTGTGTTCTTTGCACCCCCAACCTCTGTTGGCAGTTCGGAACTTCATCAGATAGGACTGGCAGAAATCCCCATCGTCAGTGAATTCGGTGACGTGTTTCCGGAAGAACTACTCGGTATGCCGCCCAAGCGGGAGATCGAGTTCCGGATAGATCTTGCTCCAGGAACAACTCCTCTGTACAAGCGGCCCTACCGTATGGCCGCGAATGAACTTGCCGAAGTCAAGAAGCAAGTGGAAGAGCTGAAGGAAAAGGGGTATATTCGGCCGAGCACTTCCCCCTGGGGTGCTCCCGTGATTTTTGTGGAAAAGAAGGACAAGACAAAGAGGATGTGTGTTGACTACAGAGCTCTCAATGAAGTCACTATCAAAAACAAGTACCCTCTTCCTCGGATCGATGATCTGTTCGACCAGCTCAAAGGTGCCACCATCTTTTCTAAAATCGATCTTCGCTCCGGATATCACCAATTGCGTATTCGTGAAGAAGATATCCCGAAGACCGCATTCACCACGCGATATGGGCTGTATGAATTCACGGTGATGTTGTTCGGTCTAACCAATGCTCCTGCCTTCTTCATGAACTTAATGAACAAAGTGTTCATGGAATACTTGGATAAGTTCGTTGTGGTCTTCATTGACGACATCCTGGTGTACTCACAATCAGAGGAAGACCATCAGAAGCATCTCCGTCTGGTGTTGGAAAAACTGCGGGAACATCAATTGTATGCCAAGCTTAGCAAGTGTGAGTTCTGGTTGTCCGAAGTCAAGTTCTTAGGGCACGTGATATCTGCTAAAGGAGTTGCTGTGGACCCCGAAACGGTGACCGCCGTCACCGATTGGAAGCAACCCAAGACGGTCACTCAAGTCCGCAGCTTTTTGGGTTTGGCCGGGTACTACCGGAGGTTCATCGAGAACTTCTCCAAAATCGCTCGACCCATGACACAGTTGTTGAAGAAAGAAGAAAAATTTGTGTGGAGTCCGCAGTGTGAGAAAGCATTCCAAACTCTCAAAGAGAAGCTGGTTTCCTCGCCAGTATTAACTCTACCGGATACTCGTAAGGACTTCCTGGTGTACTGTGACGCTTCGCGCCAAGGTTTGGGGTGCGTATTAATGCAGGAAGGTCATGTGGTAGCCTATGCCTCACGCCAGCTGCGGCCTCATGAAGGCAACTACCCTACCCATGATTTGGAATTGGCCGCTGAGGTTCACGCTCTAAAGATCTGGCGGCACTATCTCATTGGAAATCGCTGTGAAATATATACTGACCATAAGAGTTTGAAATACATCTTCACTCAGTCGGATCTGAATCTTCGGCAGAGGAGATGGTTAGAACTCATCAAGGATTATGATGTGGGGATCCACTATCATCCTAGCAAGGCCAACGTAGTCGCCGACGCTCTAAGTCGAAAAAGCCATTGCAACACTCTTGGCGTCCGTGGCATTCCACCGGAACTTAATCGACAGTTGGAAGCCCTGAACCTAAGGATAGTTGGTCGTGGATTCTTGGCTACATTGGAAGCCAAGCCTACCTTGCTCGATCAAATCCGCGAGGCTCGGAAGAATGATCCGGATATGCATGGGCTCCTCAAGAATATGAAACAGGGTAAAGCCGCTGGTTTCACAGAGGATGAACACGGAACCCTATGGAATGGAAATCGGGTATGCGTTCCAGACGTCAGGGAACTTAAACAGTTGATACTTCAGGAAGCTCACGAAAGTCCCTATTCCATCCATCCTGGCAGCACGAAGATGTACTTGGACTTGAAAGAGAAATATTGGTGGGTTAGTATGAAGCGGGAAATTGCAGAGTTCGTGGCCCTTTGTGATGTGTGCCAGCGTGTCAAAGCCGAGCACCAACGACCGGCCGGACTTCTCCAACCTCTACAAGTGCCAGAATGGAAATGGGATAAAATTGGGATGGATTTTATCACCGGACTTCCAAAAACCCACGGCGGATATGATTCTATATGGGTAGTCGTGGATTGACTAACCAAGGTAGTACGGTTCATTCCCGTAAAGACCACCTATGGAGGGAACAAACTAGCTGAACTCTACTTCGATAGGATCGTAAGTCTGCATGGCGTCCCCAAGAAAATTGTATCTGATCGGGGAAGCCAATTCACCTCTCATTTCTGGAAGAAACTCCAAGAAGAGTTGGGAACCCGATTAAATTTCAGCACCGCGTACCACCCGAAGACAGATGGGCAGACCGAGCGTCTGAACCAGATCCTCGAAGATATGCTTCGCGCATGTGTCCTAGATTTTGGGAAGACATGGGATAAGAGTCTCCCCTACGCCGAGTTCTCCTATAATAACAGCTACCAAGCCAGCATACAGATGGCACCATACGAAGCGTTGTATGGCCGCAAATGCAGGACACCACTATTGTGGGACCAAGTTGGGGAAAGCCAAGTATTCGGGACCGATATCTTGAGAGAAGCTGAAGCGAAGGTCAGGACCATTCGGGAAAACCTAAAGGTGGCACAGTCTCGGCAGAAGAGTTATGCAGACAACCGACGCCGTGACCTGGAATTCGCAGGGCATGACTTTGTGTATCTCCGGGTAACGCCGTTGCGGGGTGTACACAGGTTTCAAGCGAAAGGGAAGCTCGCTCCTCGGTTTGTGGGTCCTTTCCGCATCATTGCTCGACGCGGAGAAGTTGCTTACCAATTGGAGCTGCCCGTTTCCTTGGGCAACGTGCATGATGTGTTCCATGTGTCGCAACTCAAGAAATGTCTTCGAGTGCCGGCCGAGCAGGCCGACATAGAGCAGATTGAAGTTCGCGAAGACTTGACCTACGTGGAGAGACCAGTGAAAATCCTGGACACCATGGAGCGCAGGACCAGGAATCGGGTAATCCGTTTTTGCAAGGTCCAATGGAGCAACCACGCCGAGGAAGAAGCTACTTGGGAGCGTGAAGACGAGCAGAAGGCAGCCCATCCAGATCTCTTCGCCAGTTCTTCCAAATCTCGGGGTCGAGATTCCGTTTAAGGGGGTAGGTTTGTCGCGTCCCAAATCGACCCTAAAATACATCCTCTAAATTATGCCTAGAATAATTAAAATGCTTGTGAAAGCCTTCAAAAATTAAAATGTGCAAAGTTAAAAGTCAAATAGGGCTTGGAGGATTTTTGTATATTTCCTAAAAGCCTAAAATGTGTAAATAAATTTTAGTGGAATTTTCAGAGCAAAAATAATAATTATTAAGAAATAAACAAAGTTAAAAAGGTTTTATAAAAAGAAAACCCTAAAAATCACCCTCTCCCCTCTAATGGGCCGAATTCGGCCCATCTCCCTCCCCCTCTCTCCTCTCCCCCGCGGCCCACTCGGCCCTCCCCGCGCACGCGCCGCTGACGGGCGGGCCCGCCCACCACCCTCGCTGACGGGTGGGGCCCACCCGTCATCCCCTTCCTCCCGCCGCCCCGCCCGCGCCAAGTGCCGCCGCCGCCGCCGATTCCGCCGTATCCCACCGTCCCCGCGTGCATTAAAGTGGGGGGGATTATTCCCCGGGATCCCCTCCCCCTTTTTCCCCATTTTTCCCTCCCTCTCTCCCTCGGATTCGTTTGGAAACCTCTCCCCTAACCTCGCCGGCGCCATTAATGGCGGCCGGGTCTCCCGCGCCCAGTTCCCCCTCCTCCGGCCGCCCTCTCTCACTCCCAACCCTATATAAACCCTCCCCGAGCTCCCCACCACCGTTTCCGCCACTCACCGCCCTCTCTCCTCGCCGGAATCGAGCTCGCGCCGTCGCTCTCTCTCTCCGCCGTCGCCGCCGAGCTCCGGTCCGCCGCCGTCGTCGCCCCGGACCACCTCCCACCTCGGCGCCGCCTCCTTCGGCTTCGCCGCATCCTCGCCGACCTCGTCCACCCCTCCGTTTCGCTCGCCGACCGCCGGAGCGCCGTCGACCCCGTCCACCCGAGCCGCGCCGCCGCCTTCCTCCGCTCCGGTCGCCGTTTCCGTCGTCGCCGTCGACCCGAGGTGAGCCATGGACCGCCGCTTCGTTTCCCCCTTTCCCTCCCCTCTCTCGGCCGCCGCTCCGCCGTGCCTATGGCCGCCGTCTGCGACCATAGGGGCGCGGGCGCGCCGCCTCCCGCCGGCCGCGCCGACGTGGCCGCCTCCGGGTGCGCCTAGCGGCTGCCGCGTGGGGCCCAGCCATCAGCCGCCCGCGCCCTAGGGTGCGGCTGACGCGTGGGGCCCACGGCGCCGGCCGGTGTGAGCCGGGTGCACCCGGTCCACCGTGGACCGTGAGGCTGCCGCGTGGGTCCCACTCCCGTGGACCCGGTCCGCGCGCCCTCTCTCCCGGCTGACGCAATAAATATATTTTTAAATTAAAATTTAAATGAAGAAATTCGTAAATTTTCATTTAAAGAGCATATAAACTTCAAATGGCAATAACTTGGCCATTTGAACTCGGAATTGGACCGTTCAAGTCTCTAATTTTTCCTTAAGAAGTCAAGAACCCATTTTTGTGCTTTGTTTCTGCTTGTTATATGGAGTTTATTAGAGTAAAAGCCCTTTTCTTTTCTGTTGGTCGTGTAGACGCTGCAGCTTCGGAAGATCCGCTCTTCGTGGAGGTTGAAGCCGACATTTGGGAAAGCGAGCAAGGCAAGACACATCATTCTTTGAACATATTGGATCCCACTTTGTGAAATTACTTTGATTTAAATTATTGCATTATCGCTTTATTTAAATTCCCGCGTTATCACTGTTTTATTTAGCCATGCCTATTTACCTTTGTTATGACCTTATTATTGTTGTTATTGTTATTATTACCTTGTTCACCCTAGAATAAACAAAACCCCAACTGGTGGGCACTCTATTCATGGTTCCACTAGTAAGAATTTAGGTAGATGCTTCGCTGATTAATTAGGCAACATTAGGTGGTTTTATAACTCTAGACTTTGGGAATATTCATATCACCTGAACATATTGGAATGGTTGGATTATTGTGGAATTGGATGCACACCTCCCCCTCTATTCAAAACCCCCAAAATGGTTTTAGGCTGGGCTCGGGGTGCATGGTTTTGATAGTAGCACCTCGGCCACATAAGGACCGGTCTTCGGGCCTCTGTTGCAAAGCACTACCGTACTTCCACATGTCTAGTGGGTAAGGCTTAGTTTGTAGCTCAGTCTGGTTATAAACAAAAGTACACGGATGGAGATGGACGAAGTCGGGGGTCGATGGACATCTCTAGGACAAATGAAGGCTACACGGGCTGCGGCCCGGTAGTCGAGATGTCATAGCACGGGGCTAGTGTCCTGCTGCTAGGGGCTCAATTCTGCCTGCCTGTCCGGGGGTTCCGGCCGTAGGTGGGTTGGGTCGGTACTCTTGTCTATGGCTAGGATGGGTTGGAAACTATGTCTTGTCTTCCGTCCATATGCCGTGGTGGTATGTGGCGCGTGGTTGCACGTTAGGAAGACGTGTCTTGTGGGTAAAGATGTACACCTCTGATCAGAGTAAAACCTATTCGAATAGCCGCGCCCTCGGTTATGGGCAAGCCTAGCAATGTACCCAAGTTAGTGTTTTTAATTCTTAAAACCTGCTTAATAACTAAAATGTGGAATGGTTGGCCTGGGTTGGCTTGGGACAAGCTAGGACCCAGGGTCGGGTTGCCAGTTCGGTCTGAATCATCGTAGGCCTTGGGTTAAGGCAGGTTCGTGTGGGTTCACGGCCTTGTTTAATAATATTAAATAGTTCTAGGATCGTGTTTTAAATTTAGCTTTGAGCAACTAAGGGTCTTTTAAATGCTGTTTATTGCAAAACCTAACCCCTATACTATAACTCCATTGTACTCCTTTGCATTTATGCTGCACTTGTGGGTGTGTCTTGTTGAGTACGGTGGTTGTACTCAGTCTTGCTCAATTTTTCCCAAACCCAGAAGAGGAGCCCCTGGATGATGAAGGCTTTGGTGTCTAGCTCGTGCCTGCCGTCAAGCGCCTGTGGTCGTCGCCTTAGTCTTCCGCTATTTTTCGTTGTCTTTGAGTGTGCTGGGCCGTCGCTGCCCATGTAATAATTAACTATTTACGCTTCCGCTTATTAAACTCTGAATTGTATCAACTTCTGGTGTACCTTGCCTCCTGGGACAAGGAATAATACACGCACGTAAGGAACGCCCGTTGGGTTATTTCCGGTCGTGACAATAAACAAGATTAGAGTATCATAAAGATGGAAGCACTAATCCCGAGAACACAGGCCGCCAAAACAAGTTTTACCTCTAGTTGAAGATCGAAACCGATGCAGCTCAACCCGAAAGCAAGAACTCGTCGAAACAAAACGAAAGTAAAAGGGTGGCGATGCACCGAGATTGTATTGAACATGTGTTAGATTGATTACATGGGGCTCGGGGTCTATTTATACCCGAGATTACAGAAAGTCCGTGTCGGACACGACTCTTATCTCTATCAAACTCTAAGATACCATAAGTATTTGCGGCAGACTTTTGCCCAAACATATTTCTAAGGAATATACATAAAATATCCTAATTTAATAGATACAATTGCCTTCTCAAGACTCTATCCAAGCGTGGCAATCCTCATGAAGCACATTAATTCAACCCGACAACGTATGCCGTGTCACATTGTCGGATTCGACTCAATCGGCTAACCTTGTCCAACTCGGACTCTGCCGATGCTTGATCTGTTTTCGAAACGATTTCCATCTTGGATTCTACTCCGCCCCTATCTTCATCTCCGATACTTAGATTACCAAATTTGGTTGTTAACACATGCCCCGCAAGTCCGGAATATTTGGTAATGTTTCGGATTTGCTTATCCGTGTCTCCGAGAGTATCGCTCGTTGCCGTTTTTCTGACCGTTACCACAGTGCTTTAAATACTAAGCGTCACCCCCGAGAAACATCACACCGTCACTTCTGTTTTCACCGCTTAAGCCAACTCCGTCTTCTCTCTCTCCGGCGATCCCCACGGCGCACTAGGCGATCTCGAAGCGATTTCCCTTCCGGCCAGACTTTCGCCCGCGGCGATGTTGACTTCCGCCAGCCCGTCCACCGCGCCATCGGCCGAGTACGCAGAGGTAAGCATCCATCGGCTAGATCCCTCTCTCTCACGCTGTAGATCAGTTTCTCCTTGTTCTTATCTTGTTTTCTTCTTCTCTATTCTTATTTGCATCTGCAGTACTTGTCCAATCTGGTAGCGATTCCAAGTCTGTCACACGAGAACCACTATTTTCTTGGTCCGATCGGTAATCTTGACCCCACTGAATTCATCATCGCCGAAACCAACAGAATCCCCTTTAAATTGGCCAACCCTAATCTAGGCCACTGGAAAAACATCTTCAAATCTTGGCCATCTCTTGAGAAAACCTCCCTTGAGAAAAGCTGGGCTGTGTGGTATAAGCGCGTATCGGCTAGCAAACAAGTTCACTGGGATGAAATTGGAATCGGCCAGGCACTCGCCCTTACCATAGCAAATTCGGCTAAGGATAAACCCTTGATGGCCGCTGCTACCTATTTTTGGTCCAACACCATCAATGCTTTCTTGTTCAACTAAGGGCCGATGACCCCAACCCTGATCGACATCACCATGATTACTGGATTAGATGTGACTTCATCAGCTAATCCCATGAGCCTGAATACCAAGAACCAATTTGACTCCAGGACCAAGAGCATAGGTGGCTGGTCTGGTTATGTAGCAGCATATATGTGCAAAGGACCTGTCACCTCCCGAGAACACGTAGCCTTCTTACTAATGTGGCTTGAGAAATTCCTCTTTTGTGGATCAAGTTGTGGCCCCACAACTAGCTGGCAATTTTTAACTGAAGCCCTAGAAACAAAGAGGCAATTTCCTTTAGGCAAGATCCTCCTCGGGTACTTATACTAGATGCTGAACAATGCATCGACCAAGATTGATGTCGGCTCGGTCGTTAGCGCAGGTGGGCCATGGTGGTTGCTACAAACTTGGCTAAACCTGATAGCCATGAAAGCTGTCAATCGGCCATCTGTGACAGAAGCTAAATTTCCAAGATTAGAGCCGATTACGTATGATGATGGAGAAGAGCGCACCCATCGCAGATGTATGTCCTATGGAGAATATGCCTCTACACCAACAGATGCTAGAGCAAAGTTATCGGCTGAATGGCTCAAGGACTGGTTCTGTAGCTTTTATGAAGGCTTTCATAAAGATGCTTGGGTTTGGTTCCCTTATGAGGATTCAATAAATCTTGGCCTCCCAGCAGATTTTAGATTTGAAGATATCAACCATGGGAGATATTAAAAGTCTAGAGAAGTCTTCTCAGCTGCTATTCGCCCATGCATCATTCTTCTCGGCATTCATCAAGGAAGAAACATACAGGTTTCTTATGAGTTTTACCATCCAATGAGCTCTGCCAGACAATTTGGAATGGGACAGCTACCAATCGGCTTGTTCTTTGCCGATAAAATCCAATGCCAAGGAGAGATTTCATCAACCCTGATGATGGATCGGCTACTCAACATCCCAGGACCTCCTTTGGGCAGTATCGAGAACATAGAGCTGGCAAGATTTAGGAGCAGAAACTTTGACAGATGGTGGGGAGAATTGAAGCAACATATATTCCATCAGTCAGCTTCTATGTATATGACAGATCTGTTTCCTGATGTTGTTCCTCAGGTACATCTTTACTTTGTAAATTTTGCTTGAATAACTGTTAGCCAACTTGAACCTTGATTAATTTCTCTCTTTACCTTGCAGACAACAGAATCTTCTCCTCCTCACAAGAGTAATAGCGGTAGGGACATAGAATATGCTCCAGGCCTTCTACCAAACGGAGGTGGATTAGCTCCTCCTGTCATCAGCTACCATGCCCCCAAGACCTCAAGTCTGCTTCAAGGGCAGATGAGAGAACCAGCCGATGTCGGCAGGAAGAATAAGACCAAAGCACCGGCAATCGATCCATCGGCTCTGGCTCCCAAGAAGAAGGCCAAGAAGCCCAAGCCCAAGCCAACCGATGACTTGCCCACCTTAGATCCATCCATCGAGCAAGCTTTGGATGAAGAAGAAATCAAAGAATATGTCGATCAAGCAGCAGCCGAACTGAGTGATACAGGAGAAAAAACACCATCGGCTTCGCCCAAGCAAACTCCTCCAACTCCTGCTGCACAGGCTCACTTCTCAAGGGTAAACATCTATCCTTCGTTCCCTTTTGCAATTTTATTCACAGCCGATTACTTATAAATCTCATTTTTTGCAGAAAAAGAAGACTGTTGTGAGAAAGAAATCGGCAACAACAACACTTAAACCAGCTCCCTCGGTGAGATTTTCTTATACAAATTCTTTCACTAATCTGATCATAACTGATGTTTACTCAACACTTTGTCTTTTTGTGGCCTCCTCCTCCTCCTTCACCTCCTGTACAACAAACATCAAGCGATCAAACTCCATCGGCTACAGGAAGTCATATCATCGAGGAAGAAGATCAACCAGCTGCTCCTACTATCCCAATAAGTCTCTTCTTTAACACAAAGTCTTAGATCGGCTATATCTGTTTGATATTTAACTGTCTTTGAATTTCTCTCTTGCAGGCCTTAGCCGATCTGTTTTCTTTTGATATCAAGGATTACTTTGATGAAACAGAAGAAGATACCACCAGCAAGGCTTTGGCCCCTCTTTCTGATGATGTGAATAGAACACTTCAAGACATCTCTCATCGGCTAGAGGCATCATCACTAGACAATCTAGTGGTTGACTGCGGGTCAATCAGGACTCGGCTACATGAGATCCAATCTCAAATTCCGGATGAGCTAGCCGATGTCATTACTCCATCCGTTTATCTCGAGCAACACCAATTCAAGCTGGAGAAAGCCAAGCAAAGATTAGCCGATCGTCGGGAGCGCAAGGATATTGAGGCTACAATCCAAATCAATCGGCAGTTAGTGCATGAAGAAAAGTCCAAGCTTGATCTCCTGTCTAAAGGTCCGATCAAGTCCAACATCGATCGACTTGAAGCTCGGAAAATTGAGCTCATAGCACAACTCGAAGAATGTAACGCCGAGCTAAATTTGGAGCAAAAGAAACTAGCCGATCTCCCGAAGGGTATTGAAGAACAGAAGTCAAGGCTAAAATCGGCTATCAGAAATGTTCCCGATATGACTAAGTCCTTAAAAATCATCCCTGGAACCGATGCACAAGATGCCCAGGCAATCGAAGAAGTAGAACAAATCAGACAACGTGTTGTATTGGCTATCCAGCAATATTTATCTCAGTGACTTTCTATGTAATAGGATTTAAGAAAATTTTTTGCAATCAGCTAAGAAATTCTGATACTTCATTTGTCGCTGAACTGATGTGACGATTAATATGACTTCTTATATTTTGCCCAAAAATTTGCTCAAAAAAAAAACCTGCAACTTTTGCATGTATATATGCCCCCCTAATTTTACGATGACGAAGGCATTGATAAAATTATAAGTTGAACTAAGGGCGATATAATCAATATTGGCCATTATATATCGGCAAAACATAACCGATTACAATATAAAAACAACTAAGGGCGATATAACAATATCAGCCATCTCAAGGCGATGTAAACACATCGGCCATCATGTATCGGCAACACCAGCCGATCATGCATTAACCCAAATGCTTGGATAATGTTTCTTCAAGTACTTGCCATTCAGCGCTCGTCCATAAACTTCTCCATCAAGTCCTTGCAACATGTAAGCTCCTTTAGATACAACTTTATGGACTTGAAACGGTCCTTCCCAATTCGGTGACCACTTGCCGAATTTGTTATCTCGAGTCCCTATCGGCAAAATCAATTTCCACACAAGTTCACCTTCCGAAAAAGAATTGAGCACCACTTTCTTGTTATAATGTCGAGCAACACGTTCCTTATCCCTAGTAACTTTTGCAAGGGCTCTCAATCTCGATTGAACCAAGTCTTCCCTCCCATCGGCCATGAGATTATAATACTCATCGGCTGTCAACTCATTTTGTAACTCCGTTCTCCTCGAGCTGATTCTAACTTCCCATGGTAAAACAGCCTCATGTCCATAAATAAGCTTATAAGGAGGAACTTGGATCGAACAATGACAAGTCATCTGATAGGACCACAATGCTTCGGCCAATCTAGTATGCCATTGCCGAGGATAATCAGAATTCTTTCTTTTAATCAATTTGATCAAACTTTTGTTAGACGCCTCAGCCTGCCCGTTGGCTTGTGCATAATATGGCGAAGAATTCAACAATTTGATAATCATGCTATCAGCAAACAGAACAAACTCATCGGACACAAAGATCGAACCTTGATTGGTTGTAATGGTTTGAGGAATACCAAATCAATAAATAACATGCTCTTGAAAAAATTGTATAGCATCCCCAGAATCAACTTTCTTCAAAGGAATCGCCTCTAGCCACTTGGTAAAGTAATCGGTTGCCACCAATATAAACTTGTGTCCTTTGCTCGATGGTGGATTAATCATACCGATCATATCAATCCCCCAACCTCTGAATGGCCATGGCTTGATGATAGGATTCATAGCCGATGCTGGTGCCCTTTGAATTGCTCCAAACTTTTGACAATCTTAACAACCTTTGTAATATTTGAAACAATCTTCCAACATTGTCGGCCAAAAATATCCTGCGCACCAAAGCAACCACTTCATCTTATGAGCCGACTGATGAGTGCCACAAATTCCTTCATGTACCTCGCCTATTGCAACGTTAGCTTGATCGGCACTCAAACATTTAAGCAACACCCCATCAATCGTCTGATAATATAGCTCATCATCCAACAAGGTATACTTCAAAGCCTTATAGCGCAATTTCCGAGAAGCCGATTGAGATGGATTCTGCAAATAATGATGCACATCATTCCTCCAATCATCGGTTGTTATTGTGGCAACTTCTACTTTGACATCCTTCATCATCGGCTTATATCCTGATGCCCCTTGGGCCAAATCATTAGCTTCAACATTCTGCTCTTGAGATACATGCTTCGAAGTCACCAGCCGAAATTCTTTCATCAACTCTCGGCACTTCTTATTGTAAACCATTAATGTATCATTTTTGCACTCATACTCTCCTGCCAATTGACTGATCACCAGCAAGGAAACACCCATAATTTCAACAGCATCGGCTTCAACCTCCTTAAGCAACTGCAATCCTTTGAGAACTGCTTCGTACTCAGCCTGATTGTTGGTCGCATAGGGTTTAATAGTGTAAGCAAACTCAAAATTTTCCCCCCGAGGGGAAATTATAACCAAGCCGATACCACAACCATGAGTGCATACTGACCCATTGAAAAACAAAGTCCAGGGCACAATCTCAACCGAGCTGATTGAGTCATCACAATGATCAACAATAAAATCGGCTATAGCTTGCCCCTTAATCGCCTTCGGTGACTCATACCGAAGATCAAATTCCGTTAAAGCAAATAACCACTTTCCAACCCTACCTTTCAAGATCGGAGCCGATAACATGTACTTGGCCACATCGGCTTTGCATATTACAGTGCATTCATTAGATAATAGATAATGCCTTAACCTTGTGCAAGAGAAATATAAGCACAAACACAACTTTTCCACAGGAGAATACCTTGTCTCTGCATCCAAAAGCCGACGACTCAAATAGAACACAACTCTTTCTTTCCCCTCGAGCTCCTGAATCAAGACCGAGCCGATTGACTTCTCACCGGCCGATAGATATAATCTAAAAGTGGAGGAATCAAAACTGGAGGAGAGCTAAGATATTTTTAATATTATCCAAAGCCTTCTGCTGTTCTGCCCCCCAAGTAAATTTTTGATCGGCTTTCAATCTCAACAATGGTGTAAAAGGTTCTAATCTTCCAGACAAATTAGAGATAAACCTTCTAACAAAATTTATCTTGCCGATCATCTCCTGCAATTCTGTCTTGTCCTCCGGAGGTTGAATCTTCTTGATCGCATTAACACTCCTCTGAGTTATCTCAATCCCCCTTTCATGAACAAGAAATCCTAAAAATTGGTCAGCCGATACGCCAAAAGCACACTTTGCTGGATTCATCTTCAGGCCATACTTCCTAGTTCTCTCAAAAACCTTCCTCAAATCGATTATGTGGTCCTCTGTTTCCTTTGACTTAACGACCACATCATCAATATAGACTTCAACCAACCAGCCGATTAGCTCATGATATATGTAGTTCATAGCCCGTTGATATGTAGCTCCAACACTTTTCAGGCCAAAAGTCATCACAACCCAGTCAAACAAGCCGATTGCACCAGGACATGTAAAAGGTGTCTTATGAATGTCTTCTTCCGCCATAAAGATCTGATTGTAACCTGCATTACCATCCATAAAACTTAATATCTTGTGCCCTGAAGCAGCATCAACCAACTGATCGGCAACCGGCATTGGGTACTCATCCTTTGGTGTAGCCTTGTTTAAATCTCGGAAATCAATGCACACCCTGACTTTGCCGTTTTTCTTGATAACTGGAACTATATTGGAAACCTACTCAGCATATCGGCAGGGACGAATAAAACCAGCATCATATAAATGTTTAACCTCAGCCTTAAAAGGTTCGAGCATATCGGCTTTACATCTTCTCGGCGGCTGTTGCTACGGTCTAACCCTCGGTTTGATAGGTAGCCGATATTCAACAATTGATCAGTGAGTCCTGGCATCTCATAATACACCCAAGCAAAGCAATCTCTATATTCTTTTAAAAGCTCTATCAACTTGGTTCTGAATTCTGAAGATAAATTCTTACTGATAAATGTCGGCCTTGGTCTATCACCTGAACCTATATCAACTTCCTCCAAATCATCGGCTGACATGAAACCCTGTCCTTGCTTGTCATCGAGATCATCTACTGTGTCCTTGGTGTAGACATTTGAACTCTCCAGGACGACCTCAAAATAATAATTTGGGCTCTCCGTCTTCAATCGGTTGTATATCACAATCGGACACTTTTAGAAAATCTCCTCCCCAAACCTTTCCAGACAAGCAATCAATACCGTCCATCTCCCAAAGAGCTAAATTGGCACTGGCAAGCAGATTCTCTGTCCCTTCCGGCTTCTCAAAATCTGCTTGCTCTGGTGACAAAACCAACCTAGCCGAAGCTTCCTCAACTTCATCAACATTGGCTAGTTTAGCTCCGAATTCCGTAGGCAACGTGAAAACCATGTTAACCGATGCGGTCACAACACTCTTTCCTTTAGCCAAACTTTTCGCCTCATCGGCTTTAACTTCATCGGCTGCGGCATTTTTGTTCTTAATACGCCACTCTTGCCTCGGCTTTGCCTTCTTCAACCGACGGTTGATTTCTTGCTCAACCTCCTGAAAGCGCTCCCTGTTCCTCAACCTTTGAACCCTTCTCTTCTGATTCTTTGTAAAAATACCAGAAGGAGACCATTGAGTTTTCCTGCCCTCATCGTCCTCTTGGTCACGATCTTGGTTTACCGGGCCCAATCTTTGATGAACAGGAACCCTTGTTTGCCCCAACCGATTGCTTCTATTATAAGATCGGCTTGAACCCTCTGCAACATCACTGCATCCAGGGCAATCTTCTATTGACGGCAGCCTCATACCTTCGTTCCAGCAAAATCTGAAAAACTCACAGTATGAGGATCAAAACCGCCATCACCTTCTTCATAATGCCTTTCCTGTTGCTTATCATACTTTCTCTGGTATTTGTAAATAATCTTAGCCGAATTTATTTGAAAACCTCGAGCTTTTCCTCCATCGGCTGTTCGGCCAGCTGTATATACCATATTGACAGGAAAAGGATTGCCATCGACCTTCATCAGCTTCTTAGAGTCGTCAAACTTTATTTTTCCTCCCTCAATAGCCGCCTGAATCTATTGTCTGAAGACTTTGCAATCATTAGTAGCATGAGACCCAGAGTTATGCCACTTGCAATACCTCCTCTTGCCTAATTCCTCAGCTGATGGTATGATATGACCAGCATGAAGTTGAATCTGCTTCTCCCGAAGTAACAAATCAAAAATCTTATCAGCCTTGGTGATGTCAAAGTTATACCTCTTCTTTCTCAAAACTTTTCACCCATTGGCATGGTATAAGTTTCTTGCTTCTGACCCACTCGACTGCTGCTACCTCGGAATCATCTTCGTCATCAAAATCATACATGTAAGGATACACATGATTGATCTTCTTGAAATTCTTCTTGGCCTCTGTAAACCTCTGTTCATGTAGAGTTAGCTTCTATGCAAGATGTGACAAACTATCAAACTTCTAGGATGAGAATTTCTCCTTGATTGGGGCTATCAGACCCTGAAAAGCCAAATCGGCTAACTGGGAGTCAGTCAAACTCAAACTATAGCACCTATTCCTCATCTCTCTGAATCTCTGAATATAATCCTGCATAGGTTCATCATGCCTTTGTCTAATCGCTGTCAGATCAGACAATTTCATCTCATGAACTCCACTATAGAAATAGTTATGGAATTGTTTCTCCAAATCGGCCCAACTGTTGATTGAATTGTACGGTAAAGAAGAAAACCAAGTGAAAGTCGATCCGGATAAAGACAAAGGAAACAACCTGACCCTCAAGGCGTCAACAGCCGATGCTGCACCACATTGAGCTAAGAATCGCCTGACATGTTCATAGGTTGAGACATTGTCTTGTCCCGAGAAATTCGAAAAATCTGGAACTTTGTATCGGTTAGGCAATTGAACCCTCTCGAACCACTCAGGGTTCGGATGCCAATATAAGTTTCCAGTGTCCTTTGTCTTAAGCCCGAATTGCTCCCTCATCATATCTGCAATCAGATCGGCCCATGATCTCTGCTGAGGCACCCCTTGCGCTTGTTGTGGTATAGGCTTGAATTGATTGAACTGAGGAGCAAACTGAGGCTGAGCTGATCCCCCTTGCTGATATTGAACATGTGGCGATGGAGGCTAACATTGGTAATTCGAATTGCCCCCTTGATAATTCTGAAAGTTTGGCTGTATGTTGCGCACCAAATGTTCGGGAATAACTTGAGGTATCACCGATTGATCTGGTTGCACATTATGAACCAAATGCTCAGGGACAACTTGAGTTGCGACATGCTGCCTTGGCTGATTATCAGGCGTCCTTAACCCAGCCAATGCATTTAGCAAACTTTGCTGTTGAATCGGCTGAGTGATCTGCTGCCTTGGTGGCGTCTGTTGAATCGGCAATTGCTATACTGGATTAACAGTAGGCTGATTTGGCAAGAACGTAGCAGCAACCTGTTCCTGAGTCAGCCGATTGACATTTTGTCCAGCATGTTGTGGCTGCTCTCTAGTCAACAAGCGAGGATTGGTCAGTTGCCTTGACGCCGATGATGGTGCAGCAGGGGCAGGAGCTGATACTGGTGCTGTCGGCTGAGCTGGTGGTACATTGGAAGCAGTTGGCTGATTATTTGTGATCAGGGGCCGATAATTTGGGAAAACACCCCCTGGTAAATATACTGGTCCTGTAGCCTGATGCTCAGCTATTGAACCATCAACCAGTGACTTCACCATGTTTGACAAGGTATTGACTAACGCTCCAAATTGATTGATCAAAGCATGTTGTGGGCACGGCGTAGTCAATCCGATCTTGGAAAGTATTAAACTGTGGTTGCGCTACATTGCCATCTGGACCAAGATCTTCAACTTGCACCTCCTGAAAACCATCACCTTTATCTCCTGAGCCCTCTGCAGTGCCTTTACCGCCTGATTCATTTGTACCAGCCGGAACCTGTTGCCCTTCTCCATCCTTAGAAGAACCTGTTCCAGGAACATCAGCAACTAATTTTACCTTATACTTCTGAACAACTGTTCCCTTAAGGGTCTCCATGAACGAGTTCAAGAACTGGTGTTGCGCTTGCTGCATCGTTAGCTCAAACTCCTTTTGCTCTGGTGTTAGTTTGTCTATAGTGACGGGAACAATGTTTCCCTCATGAACTTCGGACCCAGTATGCTTTGGAATTCTACTCTTGGGAGGGACCTCCGACTTGTCAGTCGACGACGGTGATGGTGGTGGTTTCTCAGTCTTGAGAGAACGTTGTTGCAACTCTGTCCCACTGGGCATGCCAAAATCGTGTTGATGTAAAAACTCAAGGCCTGGGAGATCTGCTTAACTCCAGTGCAGGTCCAAAAGCTTGCCTTTAGGTTCGTGAGCGTGCCAATTGATTTGATTCTGCAATCAACAAGAAATAAAGACAAAGAAACCACGGTTAAATCCATAAACGATAGCCGATCGGCTAGTTGCCGATGACATATCATTTATCTTTGAGCCGATATCATATGTAGATCGATCGGCAATCATGAATAAGTAAGAAAGAACTAAATCTACTCGATCGGCTGTAGATATTAACAATATATAATCCTTATGTCGATACATACTTAAATCAAGTGATTGGGATATATCGGTCGCCATGCCGAGACAGTATAAATCACTTAGATCGTAATATATATTAACAACAAAACTATATATGTTCATAGCATAGCCGATCAGATAGATCTAGTATGTATCAGCTAATACTCTGATACCACTCAATATTAAGATATCAAAGCAAGTAAAATATACCAAACCAAAGCCTAATATACTTAAATGCAGCAAGATCTTAACATAAACGGCAGATTTAACAGGTCAATCGAATATATAAGATAAAAGTAGTTAAATCAGGTAAGATCGGCTGAAACCCCGATGCTACCCTAATCGGCAACCAAAAGCAGGCTAGAGATTGAGATTCTAATCACGACTTATAAGGTCAAACTCAACTGATTCAGCTATAAGTATGAAAAGAAGGACAATATCTAGACAATCAAACCGTTGGATGTTTCATACAGTGGTAGATATCCTCTATAATCTAAGTTAACATCGGTATTTAACCTAATCGGCTGCCTTCTAGTAACAGACGTTAGCCGGTTGGAGGTTAGATAGCGATATTGCCAGAGATTATATAAGATATATGATAACTCGACGAAATATATAAACAAGATTAGAGTATCATAAAGATGGAAGCACTAATCCCGAGAACGCAAGCCACCATAACAAGTTTTACCTCTAGTTGAAGATCGAAACTGATGCAGCTTAACCCGAAAGCAAGAACTCGTCGAAACAAAACGAAAGTAAAAGGGTGGCGATACGCCGAGATTGTATTGAACGCGTGTTAGAGTGATTACATGGGGCTCGGGGTCTATTTATACCCGAAATTACAAAACAAGTCCGTGTCGGACACGACTCTTATCTCTAACAAACTCTAAGATACCGGCAGAGTTTTGCCCAAACATATTTCTAAGGAATATACATAAAATATCCTAATCTAATAGATACAATTGCCTTCTCAGGACTCTATCCATGCATGGCAATCCTCATGAAGCACTTTAATTCAACCCGACAACATATGCTGTGTCACATTGTCGGATTCGACTCAATCGGCTAACCTTGTCCAACTCGGACTCTACCGATCCTGGTCGCAGCCGATTCGGACTTTAGCCAATCCTTGCTCTTTTTCCGGAAAGATTTCCATCTTGGATTCTACTCCGCCCCTATCTTCATCTCCGATACTAAGATTACCAAATTTGGTTGTTAACAGAGTCTAACACCACTAAGGACTCCTAACCACGTAGGAAACCCTCTCTTGCAAGTAAACATCTTATCTCTTTCCTTATCTCAATCAAACTTCCCGAATTCGGACTCTCTTCCAAATTCAACTCCTCTTTCCATATGTACACTATCCCTCATGTATACCATATGGATTTCTTCATTACCACGTGCATTGTCCTCTAGCCTTTAGTATCCCGCATGATCTTATGATCCCTGGACATCAACTTCTCCCAAGTTGACTCCGATCTATCATCGGCAACACTCTCCCGAGGCCTCAAGCAACACCTGCACATGCAACAACCAAGAAACCATATTCCGAGCCCAAGTTCGTCCCAACTTGACTCACATTAGTATAACAACAGTATCCATACGCATAGAAACCATCTAGAAGCCAAATCCCCGAAGGAAATATCCAAATCCAACAAAACAACATGAAACCGACATCGATCAGGATCCTGCCGGTCAGACCGTCGGGCCGGCCGGTCTGACCGTCGCAACACCTACGGTCTAACCGGCGGCACTCAGCCGGTCTGACCGCTAGGGTCCACCGAAACAGCACACTTCACAAAATCAACCATCTTATAAAATCTCCAAATTAACATTAGCAAACCACCAATATTTTCATCACAAAATCTAAATCAACTCCTTGATTCTACAGATGATTTACAATAAGAAGTGCCGATAATTGATGAATAATTTTCGGTTTGTGACTTTGAAGCATGTCTTTCAAGAGCAGAATGTTGAGGCTAATGATTTGGCTCAGGGGCATCAGGATATAAACCGATGGTGAAAGATATTGAGGTCGAAGTTGTTACGATTACAACCGATGATTGGAGGTATGATTTGGTTCAGTATTTGAAAGATCCTTCGCAATCGGCTTCATGAAAATTGCGATATATAGGTTTGAAATATGCCTTGTTGGATGATGAATTATATTACCAAACGATTGACGGGGTATTACTTAAATGTTTGGGTGCTAATCAAGCAAAAGTTGTGATGGGAGAAGTGCATGACGGTATCTGTGGTACTCATCAATCGGCTCACAAGATGAATTGGTTGCTACGGCGAGATAGATATTTTTGGCCAACGATGTTGGAAGATAGTTTCTGATATTATAAGGGTTGTCAAGATTGCTAGAAATTCGGAGCAATACAAAGAGCGCCAGCATCGGTTATGAATCCTATAATGAAACCATGGCCGTTCAGGGGTTGGGGAATTGATATGATCGGTCAGATTAATCCACCTTCAAGCAAGGGGCATAAGTTTATATTGGTAGCGACAGACTATTTCACAAAGTGGGTAGAGGCAGTCCCATTGAAGAAGGTTGACTCTGGAGATGCAAATCTATTTTTGTATCTATGAGTTTGTCCAGTTCGCAGAAATCATGGGGATTAAGTTGTTAAATTTTTCACCATATTATGCACAGGCTAATGGACAAGCTGAAGCATCTAACAAAAGTTTAATTAAGTTTATCAAAAGGAAGATTTCTGATTTCCCTCGGCAATGGCATATGAAGTTAGCTGAAGCATTATGGTCCTATTGGATGGCTTGTCATGAATCAATCCAAGTTCCTCCTTTTATGGGCATGAAGCAGTTTTACCATGGGAAAGTGTCATCGGCTGGAGGAGAATAGATTTGCAGGATGAGCTGACAGCCGATGATTATTATAATCTTATGGTAGATGAGGTAGAAGATCTGGTTCAATCCAGATTGCGAGCTTTGGAAAAAATGACGAGGGATAAGGAAAGGATAGCTTGTCATTATAATAAGAACTTTGTGCCCAAGTCTTTTTCGGAGGGTGAATTGGTTTGGAAGTTAATTTTGCTGATAGGAACTCGTGACAACAAATTCGACAAGTGGTCGCCGAATTGGGAAGGACCTTTTCGGATTTATAAGTCTGTGTCTAAGGGAGCTTATATGTTGCAAGGGCTTGATGGAGAAGTTTTTGGAAGAGCTCTCAATGGGAAATACTTGAAGAAATATTATCCAAGTGTTTGGATTAACTCATGATCGGCTGGGTTGTGCCGATACATGTTAGCCGATGTGTTCACATCACTTTTAGATGACCGATATAAGTTATATCGCCCTTAGTATTTTTACTTTTATCATAATCGGTTATGTTATACCGATATATGACATCCGATATTTGTCATATCGCCCTTTGTCCAGTTATAATTTTATCGATGTCTACCTAGCATTGCAAAATTAAGGGGCATACATATATGAAAATATGCAGATTTCAAAGCAAAATATGTTTTTGTCTGGATTACAAGTGTTGCGCGCAGATAATTTCTTGCCAGATACAAGCTTATTGATAGCCGATATAGCTCGCTGCCTAATTTGTTCTATATCATCTATGGCTTGAGCATTGGTTACATCGGTTCCAAGGATCACTTTTAAGGACTTGCTCAGATCTGAAAGATGCTTGATAGATTTCCTTATCTTGGACCTTTGCTCTTCTATGGCTCTTGGGAAATCAGCAAGTCTTTGTTCTTCTGATGATATTTCGGCTTCACATTTTTCTAATTCAGCCAAAAGTTCTGTTCTACGAGTTTTCAGCAGATCAATATTGGCTTGGACAGAATCAATGGTCATCTCATCAAGCGTGGATTTGTCTTCATTGATAGTTTGCCGATTAGCTTGAATTGTGGCTTCAAGCTCTTTCCTTTCACGCCTATCGGCAATCCTTTGCCTTGCTTTCTCTAACTTGAACCGATGTAGTTCAAGATACACCGCAGGTGAGATGATTTTGGCTTGATCCTCAGGAATCTGATCATGGATTTCTTCAAACCTTGCTCTTATGGGTCCACAATCAACCACCAGAGACTCAAGGGAACTCCCTAGCCGATGTGCGATGTCTCGAAGTGTTGCTTTGACATCATCGGCAAGAAGAGCTAAGGGCAAGCTAGTAGTTTCTTCTTCTTTGTCAAAGAGTTGTTTTATGTCAAAGGAGAACATATCGGCTAAAGCCTGAAAATGAGAATATTGGGATTGTTGATTGTCAGAAAAATTATATAATTGACTATAATGCCCCAAAAACATCTACATTGCTCTATGGAAGAGTTCGTGAGCTGATTCCCTCTGAGACTGTCAAAAGAAAAAGGACTAAGTCATCAGCTGCTGATCCATCGGCCACAAAGAAGAACAAATCTAAGAGAACAAACCTAGATGTGGAAAAGTTTTTGGACGATGAAGAAATAGAAGAAGGAGTTGATGATGCAGCTGCTGATATCAGCGAAGCAAGAGAACAAATGCCACCAGCTGATATTTCTGCTCCTCAAAGAACTCCACCGACTTCAACACACCCAGCTCGTCAGCCAAGGGTATATACCTCTTTGCAGTATGATTTTCCTTTCATTTAAACTTTAGATGCTAATTTCTAACTTTATATTTTGCAGAAGAAACTAGCTACCAAGAAAAAACCACCAACACCGCCAACATTAGTAACTAATTACTTGATCTTTCTTTATAATTTTACTAGCCGATGTCAAACAAATTCAATCTTTTCAGCCTCCTCATTCTCCAACTCATCTTCATCATGAATCAAGTGAACATACTCCATCGGCTGTGGGCAGCCATCACCTTAAGGAAGAAGTAGAACCAACTCCTACCATTCCTGTAAGCATCCTTTCTAAAAACTCATATCGGCTGGGGGCCCCGGGATGTTTAGAAGTCTGTCCATCATGAGGGCTGAAGTGATTTCTCCCGTGGTTTGGATCTTGTTTGCAAAAAACAGTCCGATCGGCAATTGGCCCATTCCATGTTGTCTTGCAGCACTCATAGGATGATAAAACTCGTATGACACTTGGATATTCCTGCCTTGATGGATGCCGACGGGGAGTATGCAAGGAGAAATAGCCATAGCAAAGACTTCTCTAGATTTCTCAAACTTTTCGGAGTTTATATCATCAAATCTGAAATTGGCTGGGTATTCAAAGTTATTGGAGTGTTCATAAGCAAACAAAATCCTTGAATCTCTTGGAAATCCATCATAAAAGTTACTGAACCAATTCGAAAAGAATTCAGCTGATTGTTTTGATCCAGCATAGGAAGAAGCTGCTTCTCCGAAGGACATGCATCGGCGAGTTGTGATCTCATTGCCTTCATCATCTTCAGTTGGCTCTAGTGCTAGGAAATCGGCTTCGGCTAAATCTGATCTTTTTGACACTTTGATGGTATGGAGATTGAGCCAAACATGTAGAAGCCACCATGGACCACCAGCACCAACCACCGATTACAGCAATCTTAGCCGATGCAGAGCTCAGAGTTTGATATAAATACCCTAGCAGATACTTCCTGAGAGGGAATTGCCTTTAGTCTACATGGGCTTCGGCTATATGCTGCCAGTTGGTGGTTGGACCACAACTTGGCCCACAGAACAGAAATTTTCTAGCCACATAATTAGAAAGGCTGTATGCTCTTTAGCAGAACAGGGCCGGTTCCCATGTTTTCAGTAATAAAGCCAGTCCAATCTCCAATGGCTCTAGTTCTGAAAGTAAACTTATTCTTGGTGTTCATGCCGATGGGATTGGCAGGTGAGGTGATGTCCAGGCCTGTGATCATGGTAATGTCCAGTAGAGTCGGTGTCATTGGTCCTTGGCTAACAAGAATGCATTCAAAGTGTTCGACCAAAAGTAAGCAGCAGCTGAGATCATTGGTTCATCTTTTTCCATATCGGCTAGAGTAAGGTTTAAACATTGTGAAACTCCTAATTCTTCCCAACAAGTTTGTTTGCTAGCCGATACCCTCTTAAACCAATTTGGCCAAGTCTTCGTATTGGCAGAAGGCCAAGACTTAAAAGTGTGGTGCCAATGGCTAAAGCTAGGGGGAGATAATCTGAAAGGAATCCTATTGGTTTTAGCATTGATAAAATCAGTGGGATCAATGTTGCCGATTGGTCCCAGAGAAAAGTGATACAAGTGCTGCAATTTGGGGATTTTGATTTGGTCAGAGAGATGCTACAAGAGAAAAGGGGAAAAGATTGAAACACAAGAGAGAAAGTATGATGAAAAGAAGAAATTAGTCGATGGTACTTACCCTGGCATACTCAGCAGATGATGTGCTTGGAGGTTCGGCAGAAGTAAACATCACCAGAGAAGGGGTCGCCGCTGCCACAAGGGGTCGCCTGCGGGTTCGCTGAAGGTTTCGACTAAGGGCGGTGAAAATGGATGTGACACCATGAAAATTTCAAAGAGGTGGTTACTATTTAAAAGAGGCACGTTAACGGCCGAAACGGAATAGAAACCCTAGATGTACTCGGAAACGAGATTGAGCAAATCCGCAACATTACAAATATAGCGGACTTGGGGGGCATGCATTGACGATCAAATGTGGTAGAACATGTATCAGAATCGAAGCGGAGATCGAAGTGGATTTGGTGGAGGATTGTTTCTCAGAAACAGAGTACGCGTCGGCTACGAAGGGCATCAGCTAGCGACTACATCGGCTGATATTGGATTGAACAGAAAATAGCCGATATAGCCGATCTCGCTAAGGCGGTTCTAGAATCATCTTCGGGGTTGATCAACGTGTTGCACAAGTATTGCCATGATTGAGATAAGCTCACGGATAGGCAATTGTATCTATTAATTAGGATATTTTGAATAGTTTCCTTAGAGATATTTATCGGCAAGAGTCTACCTAAAAGACTTGTTCGTATCTTAATGGTTGTAACAGATTTAGAGTCGTGTCTAGCAAGGATACATTATGTATTTTTGGGTGTAAATATGACCCAAGACCGTGTATAATCTTAACGACAATTCAATAACACTTTCGGCGCATCGCCACCTTTTCTATTTTCATTGTTTCGACGAGTTATTGCCTTTGGGTTGAGCTGCATCGGTTTCGATCTTCAACAAAAGGTAAAACTTGCCATGGAGGCTTGCGTTCTCGAAGATTAGTGCTTACATCTTTATGACACTCTAATCTTGATGATGTAAATCGCCGAGTTATCATATGTGCTGTATAATCTCTATCAGTATTACCATCTAACCCTAAATCGGCCAACATCTACCGTTAGAGAGCAGCCGATAGAGTTAGATATCGATATTGATTTAGATTATATAGCATATCTACCATCTCATAGAGATTATCATCAACTTGCTTAGATCTATTAAGTAATATCTATATCTATAATATAGCATATCTACCATCTCATAGAGATTATCATCAACTTGTTTAGATCTATTAAGTAATATCTACCAACTGCATCGGTCGAGTTCGATTTATTAAGTAATAGCTATAACTATAATATCTAACTTGTCTTATGATCATCAATAGAGGTAATATCGGGATTTCAGCTGATCTTACCTGATTTAGCTATCTTGTTTTCTACATGTTTACCTGATATGCTAGATCTGCCCTTTATATTAAGATCTTATTACATTAAAATATATTAAGCCTATTTTTTGGTATATTCTGCCTATTTTAATATCTTAATATAGAGTGATATCGGAGTACTAGCCGATACGTGTTTGATCTACTTCATCGGCTATGCTGTGAATATATATATAATCTTCGTCTTAAAGTACTTTTAAGCATAAGTGATTTATACTGTCTCGGCTTACTATCTGATCTATCCCAATCATTTGGTTTAAATATATTTCTAGAAGTAGATTATATATCATTGATATCTACAGCCGATTGAGTAGATTTAACTTTACTTTGCTTTATTTTCCATCGCCGATCTAATGCCAATAACATTGGCTTAATGACTAACGATATGTCATCGGCCCTTAGCCGATCGGCTATCGTTTATGGATTTAAGACCGAAAGCAAGATTTAGGACCTGCACTGGAGTTAAGCAGATCTCCCAGGCCAGCGTGTGTTTTTTGCATCAACACATGTACCATATTTCTTGAACATATTGAATCCCATTATTGCAAAAACTATGTTATTTCACTTTTATATGCATAGCTTTTATAATTATATGATGGTCACTATTGTTTATATAATAGTTAATATTCCTATGATCCTTGTTATATAGCCATGTTGTTGAGTTGCTACCCATGCTCTTGTCAACCTTAGTAAAATGATAAAATGGCTATATGACTCCCTATATGATGGACGTACTAGTTGCTTAAGGTTGGGCTTATCTATGCTTAGATCCAACATATAACCCCTTTTTATAAATTAGACTGTGGGTAACAATTAAAAGAGGCAGGAATGATGATTAGATGGATGGTTGAGCATGGACATGTTGGAATCTCATTCAAAACTCTCTAAACCTGTTTTTAGTGGGGGCACGAGGTGCATGGTTTTGTTATAAGCACCTTGGCCATTATAAGGACCAATCTTGGGGCCTCTGTTGCAAGGCATAACAATGCAACCATAAGTCTAATGAGTCTTAGCATAACAATGAAACCTTAGCGGATCCTTCTGTTCTGGGTTGAGCAAGGTGGATTGTCTTGTCACAATCTTGACATTTCGGGTACCTTTCGGTATCGCAATGCATGGCTGACATGAAATCAAGTATCGTGTATTGTGGACAAAGATGCGCACCTCTGTTCAGAGTAAAACTATTCGAATAGTCGCGCCCTCGGCTATTGGCAAGCCTAGCAATATACCCAAATTAGTGTTTTCTTCTAAGTAATGGATGGAGTTCTAAGCAATATACCGCCGTCGTCAACGCCCGCAACCGTGAGTAATTCCTGCTGAGCAACCGGTCTTCCGGTACCCTTAGTACGTGTTCAACATGTTGCGCATATTTGATCTTACTCCTTAGTTTACCAATGTAGATCCTTCAACGTGTTCAACAGGTTTCCTCTTTCTTCCCCACACACAAACTGAGCTCCTCAAGCTCTCTCCCCCTCTCTCTCTCCCACGTCTGGCCATTAGTGCCATCGGCCGATCTCCCTCACCGGAGCTTCGCAAGCCAAACCCTTGCGCCACCAACTCCGCCTCGTTGAGGTGATTCCATTTTTCCCCTTTCCCCTCTCCCTCCACTTTGAGGCAAGCCGCCACCGCCACCTTCTCTTGCCGGCCAGGCTGAGCTCTTGTCGCTGCCATTCCGGCCATCCTCCTCTCTCCCTTTGCCTTCCACCACCCTCCCCGGGTGCACGTTACTTGGGAACACCATCTCCCACCGGCGTTCCCACCTCCCGGCCACTGCAGAGCCGGCGCCTTGCTTGCCCTCCTCTCTGTTACCTCTCGGCTGCCAAACAGAAGAGAGGAGAGAAAAACGGGAGGAGATTGAAGAAGGCATTGACAAGTGGGCCCCACTTCCCAACAGTAAAATCTCTTTTTTTATTCATTTTATTCCAATTTCAATTTTTAGACATCCATATTTCTCAAACCCTAGATCCAATTCCAGAAATTTTTTTATCTAAATTCATCTAATTTCAAATTCTTCATTTTGACACCAAATTTTCTATTTTAATTTTTTTATTTAAATTTTCTTATTTATTTAAATACTTTTCCTTAATTCATTTATTTCCTTTCAGAATTTTAAAACCTTTTTGAATTAAATTTTATTATTTTATTTTTTGAGTTTGAAATTATTCTAAATACTTTTCTTTATTCTTAAATTTAAAAATTATTTTAAATTCTTAATTATTTGATTTAATCAAATTTTTAAAATTTCATTTATTTAATTTATTTAAATACTTTTGAATTTAAATTTCTTTGATTTATTTAAAAACTTTTCTTTTAAATTTGATGTAACATACCCAAGCCTGTAAACCTGAGAACTAAATTTAATTTAAATGCATCATGTGGTTGTGGAGTGATTTAATTGTTTTTGGATCTTAATCATCTCATCATCACATGCATCTTGATAGGCCTAGAGTCACAAAAACAATTAATCTAGTAATTATATGCATCCAAAACTTCCACAAAAATTCTCAAAAATACCTTGATATGTCAGAAATCAACCCACAAATTTTCAGTTTTTCAATAAGGTTTGCTAACTTGTTCATCTCCTTTAATCTCTCCAAAATCCTGAAAAGAACTGCTTAGCAGATTCAAACTTGCTCTCTCTGTAAAATTTATTTCAAAACCTCTTTGTGAAGTTTGGTTTCAGCCAAAGTCTTCTACTAACTTTCTTCTAGCACCCTGAGGAGTGGCACACCCTGGATCACTCTCTAACCCTTTCTTCTCTCCCTCCAAAAATCCAATCAGCTGCTAACTGCACTGTCAACTGCTGCTAACCAACACTGTCAATACATGTTCATCACTCCATCAAACCTAAACCAGAGACTTCTAACCCAATCCACTTCAGCACATTTACTCTCCACATCACCCCTGACCAAGAGGATATCTAGCCCAGATTTCTTGCTACACAAAATTCACCTTGAATCCCCTCCAAAGATCCTTGGCAGGCAACCCTCTTTGACTTAGCCTCCAAGGCTATTTTCGAATTTCTTTCACTGACAGTGGGCCCCACACCCTCTGGGACCCACATGACAGCCTCCCACTCTCCCCTCACATCATCCACCATCCCCATGCCCAATGGATGCTCAAGGAACACAATGAAAGCACCAGCCACCTCTCTCTCTCACTCCCCCACTCCACTCTTCCTTATATCCCAAGCCAAAGCACCAGAAGCAACAGCACACTCCCCACATCGCGTTCCGAGTCCAAGAAAACACACCCCACGCACAGAATGCCCAGAGCTCGGCCATCTTCCCCAGCTCCGACGACTTAGCCGTTGTCGCCGTGCATCCCCGGTGAGTTCCTCTCTCTTCCCTCCTATGGAACGTGACCTACGCATCACGCCGAGCTCACCCATACCCCTTTTGCCCTAGGACCAATCTGTCGAGCACGTGGTGGGCGTCACCATCCTCGCCGCTGGCCACCCGAACCGCCGACGCCGCTCCGGCCGCCGTTCCTCACCACCGAAGCAACACCAAGCTCCAGTGAGTTTTCGCCGGATTCCTCGTGCATGCACCCTCTGTGGCTCATCTCTAACACCCCCGTACTCTCGAAGTTGCAGTTCGCGCCTTGAGTCGACCTGGCGACGTCGACGCCGGAGTTTTGCCGCCGTTGGCCAATAACCACCACCTCCGCCGCTCCCTGGACCTCGCTGCCTCCGTTTCCCTGCTTGGTGAGCACCCTGGTACCATATGAGAGCACATGCACTAACCCTTTTGCACTAACCAAGCCTCTGCATGCACATGCATGAGCATACCGAGACACACCGCCGCTGTAGCTCATGTTCCATGGGCTACAGACCACCGTTTCCCTCACCACCACCACTCACGGATGCGCAAGAACGTCCTCTACATTTTCTCTTTTATGCTCGAACCGATTCGATCCACCGATCGCCGCCGGTGAGCCATAGACCGAGCTCAGCCATGGCTGCTCCCGATGTGAGCTAGCTGGGGACTTCATTTCTTGAATTTGATCGACTCTAGGGTCCAATCTAAAAACTGCCATGACTCATATTACTATAGCAGAACCTTGATGGAAATAAACAAAAGAATAGGGACTCTTAATAAAGTTTGCTGTCCAGGTGGCAGAAGAAGTGCGGGTTGATTCCCCCAACTTCCGAGGGCCTCTCTGCAAATCTCCTTTCACTGACCTATGGACCCGGCTGGAATTCAATTTCGAAAATTGATTTCTATTTTGGTTTAAACAGAGAATGAGCAGAATTCTAAAATTTGTAGAAAATTCATTTTAACTTCAAAAATTGTGAAACCAGTTTTGTTAGATTCATAAAGCTGTGAAATATTTTAAAAAAATATAAAACTGGGTACTTTCTGTACAAACTTTTCCTTTATTTTTGTTTTGCCATAATGTTGCCTAGAACTTGTTAAATCCATAACAAATTGAATATAGCTATAAAAATTGTGAAACCACTTCTGTTAACTTTCTAAAATCATTCTCTGTAACTTTGTAAAAGTAATTTCTTCACTTCTGTACAAAAATGTTGCTTAATAAAACTTAGCCCTTTTTAAACCTTTTTAATTGTAAAATGCATATCTCTGTAAATAAAAAGTGACAAAATAAAAATTCCTTCACTAGAGACCACCTAAGACCAGCACACACTCACTGCATAAGTTTCATGCATTTTGATGCATTTTGGTTTTTATGCATTTTTGTATTTATCGTATACGCGTATTTTGTATAGAGGAAGAATACGTCGAAGAAGAAGAGGGTGAGTTTGTTGACGACCAGGTTCAAGAGTTTGCAGACGAAGGCAAGTTTGCCCCTCCTTTGATCACATTGATCCTATGTTTTATTGGGCTAAATGATTCTATTGCAAACATGCATACGTTAGCTAGTATTACTTTTGGTAAAAAAAATATATAAATGTGGGAATGGTAGATATGACCTAATTGCTGCATAATCCACCTTGAAATATTGAATCCTTGCTGGTTGTAACCATAGAGTGCTTTTGAATACAATTATTGTGTTCTTTGGGATTATACTATGCTTATATTGCCGCTATATGCTTATATTCGGTTACCGCCTTGCAAATTACTCGTTTTGATAAATGTTATATGTGAAAATGGTTATTTTGATGTTGCTGGACAGAAATTTAAATGTGTGAGTATTGTGAACTGAAAATGGAGATAACTTGTTTTCAGACTTGGGCGGCGAGTGGTGTACATATGGTGGTAGTTGTACACCGATAGGGGGAGCGTTCGCCCAGGTCGATTAAGGACCCCACTCTATGTCACCAACTAATGAAAAAAGTACAAACCACATGTGCTAAGTATGGGCTGGCCTCAACCTATTAAGTTGTTTAGAGTTTAGCCTTGCATCTTGGTAGGCCGAAGGGTATGGGTTACCGGGTTTTGGTAACTTATCGGAACTTCCTATGGTTTGTGATATGATGAAATTGATTAATGATATGTGGTATGTGATGATTTGAGCGGGTAGTCTGTCCAATACAACGGTGTCGTGCCTCGTGAGGGATTCCGGGCTGGGTTACTTACGGCGCTAGGTTAAAGCGTGGGCCCGCTACCTAGTGGCGCTACCTTGCTAGTAGCGTGGGTAAAACACACATCGTGCTGGTGCAAGGCTAGACAATAAACAATGTAACGGTTTCGTTATGACCTCTAGATCACACTCATTGTGTAGAGTGTGGTGATACCGACGGGTATCGGACAAACTAGAGCGATCCATATCATGTGGGCTTAAAAGTTGTACAAACTCTGCAGAGTCTAAAACTAATCGATTAGCCATGCTCATGGTCATGAGCGGCATGGTGAAGTGTCATGAGTATAATTTGTGATTTTGATAAACTCTTGTGAACTTGGAAAATGGGTGGAATGTTTTGTTTGTGAACTTGGGTAAAGTTCGGTGAATGGTGATGAGATGATGGAAAGTGGTGATGATCTACCTTGAGGGGTAGATGTGTGTTATTTATCCATTTACATTACAAGTTTTACTTACTCTATACTATTGTTAAAAAAATTCCGTTGCGAAACATGTTGTGAACTAAAATTGGCATTTATGCAAATTAACCTATACACAGCTTATCCTTGAATATGGCCAACATGTAGAATGCTAGGATTGTTTCCGACTTGCCAGTACATTAATTTGATTAATGTACTGATTTCTTGCTTTCTTTTACTTGTTTATGCTCACACCCCGCTGCAGGTAATGACTGTTTGGATGAGGAGTTTGATGCAGCTTGTGATGTTGCAGATTTCCAGAATGGTTCTAACTAGGGATTTACCCTAGTCGGTTTGCCTATGGGCTTTTGGGTAGCACGCTTACCGCATGAACCAATATTTATGGCTTGTCGCCAAGTACTACTTAGAACCTTATTAAGATTATTTATGCTTATTGCTTAGAACCACTTATTATTTGGATATCATGCTTGAGATGATTTATGTGAGACTATGTTGCATTCCTGGGCAACTAGTCCCACATGAGGATGGGTTTGAAATGGTTGAGATAACCGGGGAATATGCCTTTGTTGAGATCGAGTCTTTGGGGTACGCTTTTGGTCACCACCATCGAGTGGTTGACAGGCGTATGACGTAGATGACTGGTGTGGCTATTCCAACGGTTGTGTCTTCTATTTCATATCCGATGGCTTAGAGCCTATGTAGTGCACTCTTCAAGACATGTCGGGGTCTGCGATGAGGTTGGATGGTTACTGTATTTATTTGGGCTTTATTTGAGACCCCATCCATCCAGATATTTCGTGCTGACATGCCTTGGAGCGTTGCACCACCTAGGCTTTGGGACGTCCTCACATTTGAATTCCTTTGATTTATTCAAAGACCATTTTTATCTCAAAATTTTCAATTATTCTTTTACCATCCTTTAGCCACTAAAAAGCCACCGTGGAACTCTAGGTCGTCCATGAAGATGTTCGTAGCTTACGCTTCGACGTCGAACTGAGGACGATAGAACCCGGTATAACCTAATCCTAAGGTTGAAGTGTTACTCCTCGCATCCCACGCCTTGACGCGTACAGTGGTCGGAGCCTCACTACTCCCTCGACCTCCACAGCACGTCGCACGCTAGCTCTCGGGCTCTGTGCAATCCTAGCCGCTCCAATGTCACTCATGTCTGTAGAGTAACACAATTCCGTAAACCTGCACAAAGCTTCCCAACTCTCTAGTCATTGTGCCACTTGACTACTGCATCGACTAGATGGGCCGATATTTAGCCGTTATGCCTTAGCATTGGCTAACCAACCCAAATCTCTAGCCGTTGTGCTACCCAACTCTAACGCCGACTAGAAAACCAAGTCCACCAAATAAACCCCACCTATCTATTTTATCCTTTCCCTCGATTCTATTTGAAATCCAACCTACAGAATCCAAAAACCTCTCTTTTTTCAAATTTAAAATTTATTTTGAACCAATTCCCTTTTCCCCTCGCCTTGCTCCAATTTTATTTATTTCTTATTATTCGATCCTTTGTAGCATTTTTCTGATAGGCTTTATTTGCTATCTTTTTCATACTTGTACGTTAGACCGTATAGCAAGTTTTATCGACATCCAAGGAACTGACGTGGACCCAGATGGCTACGCTGAAGCCGCGGGAAATATCATGGAGCAAGGCAAGACATAACTAAAATTTTGATAATATAGAAAACTTATTATACCCTTCATATTTAATTTGATGCAAAATACCTTACTCTTTTAACATCTCATGGGTAGATGTTAAATGCCTTCAAGCATTATTGCATGAGATTATGGAAAGAAGCATTGGTTATCATTTTATGTGGTTTACCCTTCCAAATAACTTTACAAACTTAGCAATCCGGATAAAATGGGATTTATGAGTTGTGGTTGTGAATATTGAGGATTTTTGAATATTTATGAATGATGAAGTTTGTGATGTTGGCGTGGGGAGTTTTGGATAGTTTGGGTGGTTTAAGAGCATCTCCAGCAAGGTCCCTATTCAAATCCTCAAAACTATTTTTACAAGGTGAGACCAAAATATTAACTCCAGCAGAGCCCCTACTTAAGCCCCCAAAGTAGGAAGGCACCCAAATCCACCCCGATAGCCCCTAGTCCCATGGGTTCTCTCCGCAGCCCCCATCCGTTGGTTGGGGTAGTTGAACCAAGCGTGCTCCTCTTTTGCCCTCCCGCATGAGTCCCCGCAGCCATCGCCTGCTCACTTGTGCACGCCGACGGCAGCCTCAACAGCCCCAGTTCTTCTCCACCCTGATCTCCCTGTCCTTTTCCACGAGGTCCTCGATGTCGCTCCTAGCGCCTAGTTCGCTGTCCGCCATTGCTGCTATGCTCACCATTGGCGACTGCATACCGGCAAGATGGAGCACTGTGGCCACGCTACTTTAATTGGTGTATATCTCGATCGCTGCGTCACTGCTACTTGCCGCAGGCGAGGCCTAGCCAAGTTGCCCATGGCCGATCTGTTCTGCTCACTGAAGAAGCTAGCCATTCCAAAATCATATAGTACTCATGCCTTCTCAATGTTGTCAAATTAAATTAATTTAATTTCTTTTAGGGTGTGAATTTAGTTTTGTTAGATTCATAGATTTGTACTCCACGTGTTAAAAATGTGTTTTATGTTAAGATTTTGTTGAGTGCTGCAAAATATTGAAATATGTTTAAACTTGTTAAATGCATAATAATTTCTATGTTATCACAAAAATGGCCAAACCAACATAATTCTTTTAGCACTATTGTGGCATCATGTATTTGTGAAGGTGTGAATAATGCATATGCACATGTCTCTGTTCATTATATTGTTGAATGGGACAAACTTGTTGCACGATATAGAATTACCATGCATCTGTTAGGATATAGAATTACCAAACAAAATATGAGGGAATAAGAAAGAAAACAAAGTTGGGCCTGATATTTAGGACCTGCTGCTGGAGTTGGGGATTGAATTTAGAGGCTCAAGAAAATGGGAGACCCCCCATTTAACATTTGGAGGCTTTGATTTAGGGGCTATTGCTGGAGATGCTCCAACCGGATTATAATTACCCCCTTATACCATGGAAATGACTTAATTTGCGTCCATCCACACGATCAAGTACTTGGACTTAGCCTAGTATATTGTCCCACTATATGAAAGAGTATTGTTTGGCTCACTAGGAGCTGGATTGAACACATATGTACGGAGGTTGGGGCATGGTTCACAACGGTGGAACCCATGAAAGCAGCGACCATGTAGCCTTGCCTAGGCCTAGTAAGTGCCCGACTGCTAGGACGGATCAATATCCCACTCGGGCAGTAACTAGTAATAATTGGGACCTTCGAACGGTTCTGTTGTTCTCAGCCTAGCTAGCTGTGGGCATCGTGTGGGTAAAGCTGGACAGTCCCTGCAGAGGTGAATTAAATCATTCGAATGTGCTGTACTCCCTGTTCTGTAATTGTGTCATAAGGGTGATTCCTACTCCTGAAGTATAAGTAGGTTTTAAATTAAAATTTTGAGGATAAGGTTGACATATTATTTTATTACTTTTACTTTCTCATTGATTTATTTATTCATATCTCTTCACATTTAATTATTTATAATATGTCTTGCTGTGTACATAAGTACTCACCCTTGCATAATTTGACATATAGAAGATTTGTGCTAACAAGAAGTCCAGAAGGAAGCGAGATCTCCAACAACGACAAGTTTATCTAGGCTAGTCTACACTCGAGCTTTTGCCAATGGAGTTCAATAGTTGTAGTTTGATAGTTCATGAGTCTTGTCATTTGGTAGTTGATATTTCTTGTATTTTCAAATAAATAGTTCATGAGTCGTGTCATTTGGTAGTTGATATTTCTTGTATTTTCAAATAAGGATATTTTTGTTTGGATCATTGAAACCTTTAACAGTTGTATAATTAGCTTGTATGAACAAATTTAAGATCTACAAGGAATTGGATTCAAAACATAATAAGCATGGATCCCATAAAATTGCCATAATTTTATTTTTTGTCATTTTTTCTCTTTTTACTCGAGATACATTTCTTTTATTCTTTGAGAACAAAATTTTCTTTTTTCTTTCTTTTTTTTCAATTTCTTTTTTTATTGTTCACCAAATTTTCATTTAAGCAAAACTTATACAGGGCTGAGGTAAATTTTCATGAACATGCTAAAGGAGCAATTAGTAATATACTGCACCTTGATAGGTGATATGTTTCTCCTTTGCATGTTAGCATTGATTTTCTCCCGCCCCTGTCTCTCCTCCAGTGTGACTCGTGCTTGAGGACTCACCCGTCATTTTGAAAAATTTCCATCAGGGGTTAGTCCACGAAGGATATACATCCGAAGTCCATCAAAGTACTGGCTTTATGGTTCATTTAAGCAAACTTGACACCACGTTAACTTTGATTAAAGTAGGCTATGTATCCTAAGCATCATGCTTAATTTAAAAAGCCTATGAATGTCAACGACCACCCAAACCATAGTATACTAAAATTGACCAAGGACACATATCCATGTATGATCAAGCCAGACTCAAGTATAGATAAGTATTTGTAAAAGAAATGGTGAACTCTTTTGCTATCTTTCTTATAACGGAGTGTACTTACCACCAGCATGATGTATATGTTGAAATCTCTAGAGCAGTGGCATGATCACATTTGATTGTCAATCTCTCCTCCGTCTTGATGCGGGTTGTGGCGGAGGAAGGCACTTTGACCATGCAAAATCAGGTGAGTGGTTTGGTTCTGCAGACACCTCTAGTGCAAGAAGCTTGTGCCCTGAAGGCGTGTTCCATTGGCACAATGCTATAGAGACGTACGATGCATCTCTTTTTGGGCAATATGCAAGTGCCAACTAGAGTGGAGCAAACACCTAGAAAAGAAGAGGGCATTTCCTCTTGCTTGTATGCATGTAGGTGTTGCGGGAGCGAGAGGTTGTGCACAACTAGGAGTGGATGAAGGCTAGCTAAGCCAATGCGACACATGACCTCAAGAGAGGGGTTGGGTGTAGCCAGGCAACATAATCGCTACTAGCGAGGTGCAAAGCCATATTTTAAAGACTCGTACATAATGTGGTCTTTTATCTAGATGTAGCCCGTCAACTCTCTTGCGTTGTTTCTCTTCTCCCATCTTTTATTTTTTTATTTTTTTTCTTCTGTCTCTCTTTTCTTTTTTTTTTCTTTTCTTTTCAGCAAGGTAAGACTAACATCAACTACAAACCAAGATGGCCTTGGTTGATGAAACTCGTCATGCAAGCTCGTCGGCCTCCCCCCACACTTGGACTTTTGTGTCGCAAGACATCAAAACCAAGTGTGTGATGTTGGAGTCTTCATAAAGTGTGTTTCAACATCAAGGATCACCAAAATGTACAGTTGTTGTAGCTCCCGAGTTATTAGTCACCGTACGTCCCTCGTTCTTAATCTCAACCTGAAATGGTTACTGACCAAGAATACCCGAAGGTGTATAATATCCTAAAAATTTGTTCTTATTTTTATTGGAAAGAAAACTTACCAAGATAATCCGGGGTATCTCCCGGTAATGCTTTGTTTATTCTCACAATCTTGACCATGGAGACACCATGCTGCAAGATTAGTGCCACAACATATATGTGATTTGCAGTATTTATGATAAATAAAAGCATCCACAACCAACCTTCTAAACAATGTTTGAGATGAGGCCCGAAAGGTAGCTATGGTCCTCGCATAAGGAAGTGACATTAAACTGACAAGACTCTAGGGATTCCTTATGTGAGCATGAATCCTGGGGGATTTTGAAAGAGAAGCTTTCATGCTCATTTGTGGAGTTCTCATCCTCCAGAGTTGATGTCTCAAGCTTGTCCATAGCTTGCAGGTTCTCCTTCTCAAGAGATGCATCGTGCAAGAGCAAGGTTGTTTCTTGACAAATGTCGAGAACAACTTCTTGAGAGCCAGAGGGACAAGGTTTTTGCTCGATGGGATGGAGGAGTTCAAAATATTGCTCTACAAAGGAGGTGTTTTCCAGAAATCGATCTTAAATTTCCTTCCCTTCGGATGGAGTTTTATGCATGAACGATCCTCCGGCAGTGATGTCGAGATAGAATGCAGACTTCTTGTCTAAACCCGTATGGAAATGTTGCAACAACACATATTCGGGTATAGACAAGTTTGGACCAGATTGTACTAAATTAGTAAATCTGGACCATGCCGCACCTATAGATTCGTTATTTTCCTACTGGAAGCTGAGGATTTCTACGCGAAGGGCAGTGATACGGGTTACTGGAAAGAAGGCAAGATAGAACCTGTCCCGCAATTTTTCCCAGTCACCGTTTACACAACCGACGGTAGATGTGTACCATTGATAGCTGGCACTCCTCGATAACTGGCACGCTAGGTAGGGGGAAATCTGCGCGCTTGAGAAAGAAGCCCGTCGGTCGGCCCTGGCCTCGCGGCGATCAACAGCCCAGATGTCGTCAAGGTCCTCGGGAAGCCGAGGGCATCACGACAATCTCTACGGGGAGCAGGACGCTCGGATCAACATCGAGCGCCGTAGGGACGAGCACCGTGCTGCCCGCCTGGGGGAAGGCGCCTCCTCGTCCGGAGTGTCCCCCCCCAACCCCTCGTGCGAGGCGGCCCGCCCCCCACACCCCCATCCGGTGGGGCCGTGTGTAAGGCCTTCGTGGCAAGTCTCCGGAATGTCCGGTGGCCCCCGAAGTTCCGCCCCAACCTCACCGAGAAGTATGACAGCTGCGTCAACCCCTCTGAGTTCCTCCAGATCTACACCATGATCATCGAGGCTGCAGGGGGTGACGACCGGGTCATGGCGAATTACTTTCCCATGGCCCTCAAGGGTCAGGTGCGAGGCTGGCTCATGACCTAGCCCCCCAACTCCATCCACTCCTGGGAGGATTTGTGCCAGCAGTTCATCACGAACTTCCAGGGCACAAACCCTCGTCCGGGAGAGGAGGCGGACCTACACGCTGTGCAGCGGAAGGACGACGAGTCCCTCCGCTCATACATACAGCGCTTCTGCCAGGTCCGCAACACCATCCCCTGCATACCGGCCCATGCGGTCGTCTATGCGTTCCGGGGTGGCGTGCGGCATAACCGCATGCTCGAGAAGATTGCTTCCAAGTAGCCCAAGACCACCGCAAAACTTTTTCAGCTGGCGGAGAAGGTGGCTCGAAAGGAGGAGGCGTGGGCCCGGAACTCCTTTGGCTCTGGTGCGGGAGCTGTAGCTGCCCCCGAGCTCTCTTCCTGTTCCAAGCGGCGGGACAAGAGGAGGAAGAGGAAACCGGCCCACTCCGACGATGAGGGCCACGTCCTTGCGCGGATGGTCTCTCCCAGCCCCCGCGCAAGGAGAAGGCCACCGACAGCAAGCCAAGCGCCACTACCCCCGGAGAAAGCCGTTCGGCGGACAAGTGGTGCTCGGTGCACAACACTTATCGGGACAGCCTTGCTGATTGCCGCACGGTCAAGAACTTGGCCGTGCGGTATAGGAAGACCGATGAGGAGAGACGGCAGAGTCGCTGGGAGGGCAAGGCCCCCACAACCTCCGGTGGCAACCTGCAAGGGGATGCCAAGAAAAAGGCCCCCGTCAATGATGACGATGACAGCGAGGACCTAGAGTTCAAGGAACCTCAAAAGACCGTCGCTACGCTCGACGGAGGGGCTTGCGCTCAAGTCTCCTGTCGCAGCTTCAAGGCCATGAGGCGTGCGCTTCTGGCCGCCATCCCGACCCACGAAGCGGCACGGCGGGCGCGCTGGTCGGAGGTGAATCTCACTTTCGACCAGAGCGACCACCCGACGGTGCTTGCCCGCAGAAGGGAGCTGGCCCTCGTGGTCTCCCCGACCGTCTACAACGTCAAGTTGAGAGACGCGTCTTGATCGACGGGGGGCCAGCCTCAACATCATCTCCCCGGCCGCCTTTCGTGCTCTCAAGGCTCCGGGGATGAAGCTCCAGCCGTCGCTGCCGATCATCGGCGTGACCCCGGGGCATACGTCGCATTTGGGCCACATCGAGCTCCCGGTCACCTTCGGCGACCCCACCAACTTCTGCACCGAGCGGATCGACTTCGATGTGGCGAATCTCAATTTGCCCTACAACGCGGTCCTGGGGAGACCTGCATTGGTGAAGTTCATGGCTGCCACCCATTATGCCTACCCCCAGAGGAAGATGTCGGGCCCCAACGGCCCTATCACCATCTCCAGCGATGTCAAGATCGCCCTGGCTTGTGCGGAGCAGCGTGCCGACAGTTTGGCGGCAGCCACCGAGCCAGAGGAGGCCGGTGGACCCCCGGAGGCCTCCACATCACGCGCCTCCGAGAAGCGGATCACCTCGGGCGACGAGGTGCCCGTCAAGGAGATACCCCTTGGCCACGATCCGTCCAAGACCGCCAAGATTGGCAGTAACTTGGACGCCATATAGGAAAGCACGCTCGTCTCCTTCCTACGGGCAAACTTCGACATCTTCGCTTGGAAGCCGTCGGACATGCCCGGGGTCCCTAGGGAGATGATCGAGCACCACCTCGCCGTGCGGTCGGATGCACGACCCATCTGGCAGAAGGTACGGCGCCAAGCCCCGGAGCAACAAGCCTTCATCCGCGAGGTGACGCGGCTCCTAGAGGCCGGCTTCATCCGAGAGGTCATCTACCCAGAGTGGCTGGCAAACCGGTGGTCATTCCAAAGGCCAACGGCAAGCTCCGGATGTGCATCGACTACACGGACCTCAACAAGGCATGCCCCAAGGATCCTTTCCCTTTACTACGCATAGATCAGATAGTCGACTCCACTATGGGGTGCGACCTTTTGTGTTTCCTAGATGCTTATTCAGTATACCATCAGATTCGCATGGCTTGGGAAGATGAGGAAAAAACTGCCTTCCATTACTCCTGTGGGCACCTTTTGTTATACAACTATGCCTTTTGGTTTAAAGAATGCAGGCCCTACTTCTCAGCGCATGACTCGCATTACTTTGAGTAATCAGATACGGCATAATGTTGAGGCCTATGTCGATGACTTGGTGGTAAAAACGCGCCAAAAAGACATTGCTGCAGGATCTGGCTGAGAACTTCGATAGCCTTAGGTCCACGCGCATGAAACAGAACCCCGAAAAGTGTGTGTTCGGTGTGTCGGCGGGCAAGCTTCTCGGTTTTCTATTCTCAGCACGAGGCATAGAAGCTAATCACGAGAAAATACGCACAATAGAGATGATGCGCCCCCCAATAAACTAAGGGATGTGCAGTGTGTCACTGGATGCATGGCCGCCCAAAGCCGATTCATATCAAGGCTCGGTGAGAGGGCGCTGCCCCTATTCAAACTCCTCAAATGGTCGGGGCCGTTTGTGTGGACGGAGGAAGCGGGACAGGCCCTCAACCAGTTGAAGGCTTACTTGACCTCTCCCCCGACCCTTGTGGCCCCGGGGCCAAAGGAACCGCTACTACTCTACTTGGCCGCGGCCCCCTAGGCGGTGAGTGCCGCCCTCATAGTGGAGCCCGATGAGAACCACCCGCGAGCCGCAGGTCATGAGCCTGGTCATGGGGAGGAACCAAGGGCCCCCTTAACCGGTGACGGCCCCTCGTCCCCCAACGACCCGATTGCCGAAGCCCCCGAACCCTAGGTAGGCCCTGAGGCCACCACGGGAGAACGGGAGGCTCTGGTAGGCGGCCACGAGACCACTCGCACGAACAGGGTAGGGAGCCCATCCGAGGCCCCGATGGACGAGCGCCCCAAGGCAGGCACCCCTGACGATAAAGACCGGCCCCGCCGAAAGGTGCAGCGGCCCGTCTACTTCGTTAGCGAGGCACTCCGGGACGCGAAAACCCGATACCATCAGACCCAGAAAATGCTTTACGCAGTCCTGATGGCCTCGAGGAAACACGCCATTACTTCCAGGCGCATCGGGTTTCCGTGCTAACGTCCTACCCCCTTGGCCAGATTCTGCACAACTGAGAGGGTACCAGATGGATTGTGAAGTGGGCCATCGAACTCGCTGAATTCGATCTACATTTCGAACCACGACACGCGATTAAAAGTCAGGTCTTAGTTGACTTCATCGCTGAATGGACCCCAGCGGACGATTCGAACCAGCCCCCCGATCCCTCCCTTCCCGAAGGAGGGGAAAACCCAAACGCCGACATCCGCATCGGACACTGGGTTATGCACTTTGATGGTTATTTGAACCTTCAAGGTGTCGGGGCCGGAGTTACACTGACTTCGCCAAGCGGGGATGTCCTCAAGTACGTCGTTCATCTCGATTTTCGAGCCACGAACAATATGGCGGAATACGAAGGACTCCTAGCGGGACTATGGGCAGCGGCCGCCTCCTGGTTCTAGGTGATTCCCAGCTGGTCACGAACCAGGTCTCCAAGGAGTACCAGTGCACCGACCCACAGATGCACGCCTACGTCCGCGAAGTGCGACGCATGGAGCGCCACTTCAATGGGCTCGAGCTCCGACACATTCCCAGGCGCGACAATGCAGTTGCCGATGAGCTGTCGCGTATCGCGTCGGCGCGAGCCCCACTCCCCCCGGGAGTCTTTGAAGAAAGTCTCATGCAGCCATCGGCGCGCTCGGATCCCCCGAGGGTGCTTGACGCCACAACCCCCACCCCGATGCCTAGCGAGCCATAGGCCTTGGGGCCCGAGGGGGTCAACCCCGACCCCACACGTCAGATCGCCTGGATAGCCGACGTTCAGGCATACCTCGACAATCACACTCATCCTGAGGATCGCGCGGAAGCCAAAAAGCTCGCGCGCATCGCCAAACGGTATGTGCTAGTAGAAGGGACCCTCTACCGGCGCGATGCTAATGGAGTCCTCTTGAAGTGTATCCCTCGGAAGCAAGGCGTCGAGCACATCGCCGATGCCCATGAGGGAGAATGCAGGGCCTACTCGGCCTCGTGCATTTTGGTTGGTAAAGCCTTTCGGCAAGGCTTCTACTAGCCAACCGCACTCTAGGATGCCCAGGACTGGGTTAGGCGATGCAAGGCTTGCCAGTTCCACGCAAAGCAAACCCATCAGCCGGCCTAGGCTTTGCAGGTCATCCCGCTCTCCTGGCCTTTCGTAGTCTGGGGTTTGGATATCCTGGGGCCCTTCAAAGCGGCCCATGGCGGGTACCAACACCTGTACATCGCCATCGACAAGTTCACCAAGTGGCCCGAGGCTTACCCGGTCATCAAGATCGATAAGCATTCGGCCCTGAAGTTCATCAGAGGCATCACATCCCGATTCAGAGTGCCGAACCGTATTATCACGGATAACGGCACCCAGTTCACCAGTGAGCTGTTTGGTGACTATTGCGACAACATGGGCATCATGTTATGCTTCGCCTAACCCGCCCACCCCAAGAGCAACAGCCAAGTCGAGTGCGCCAACGCTGAAATCCTCAAAGGTCTCAAAACCAAGACGTACAACGTCCTCAAGAAGCACGGGGACTCTTGGCTTGAGGAACTACCTGTGGTGCTGTGGGCCAATCGGACTACCCTGAGCCGTGCAACAAGAGAAACCCCTTTCTTCCTGGTGTACGGTGTCGAGGCGGTCCTACCGTTGGAGCTCTCCCTGGGCTCCCTTCGCGTTGCGCTCTACAACGAGGCGGACCAGGACGAGCTCCGTCGCGATGACCTCGACTATTTGGAAGAGCGAAGAAGGCGCACGGCCCTTCGGACGGCGCACTACCAACAAAGCCTGCAGCGTTATCATCAGCGCCACGTCTGGGCCCGATCACTGCAAGTCCACGACCTTTTCCTACGCCGCGTCTAGTCGCGCTTACGATTGAGCAAGCTTGCACCAATGTGGGAGGGACCGTACAAAGTGATCGGCGTCCCCCGGCCGGGTTTGGTTCGGTTGGCCACGGAAGATGGCACAGAGCTGCCTAACCCTGGAACATCGAACATCTTCGCTGCTTCTACCCATGATGTCGAGTGTTTTTGCTTTTGGGGCTCGGACCAACCCACGCACATCCCTCGGGTTGTGCGGGCTTGGCCGGGGCTACCATTGTCAATATTTTGTATCTCATTTTCTCCTCAGTAAATCCTTCTATTTAATCAAAGCTATTGTGCGCTTTTTCTTTCCCTTCCTCAGTCTCGGTTTAGGAGTGGTTCACGCTTACCATGGCCCCTAGGTGGTGTCGGGTAACCTGAAAATCGCCGAAGGGGAGCACGGACGCAGGCTGTGCCCCGAGCTGCGGCGAACCCTGAGGGCTCAGAAGGACCTACGCACGGTCATCCCCGACCCCCGGTCGTCGTAGCCCCGGCCTGGCCAGTCCCGCTGGGCGGCTCTCCCAGGGTGACGGCTCTGCCCCTCGCCGTTTAGGTGCCGGGGGCTAAGCGCGGATCCTTCTCCCTTATCCGAACGAGCCCGAGGAGGGAGCGAAGGAACGAAAACAGCGGTTCACCCGTAAAGAAATTAGGTAAGTGGTTTCGCCTCTCTCCCTTGTCGCAGGCATTCGATTAGAAAAGAGTGCAGGAATACGAGGAAGAAGGCTTATTTACATCCATCGGGGGCGGCACGAAGGCCTATAGTTAACCATGTCCATTGCAAAAGCACAAAAGCAAGGGAAATGATCAAAAGGGCAATCACGGGGCGCCGGGCTTTCGAGTTTGGCGCCGCTAACGACTTCATCCCAATCTTCATCATCACCATCACCATCGCCATCGCCGCCACCGCCCGAGGGTGCTGCAAGAGTAAACCGAGGGGCTGTCCCCTCGAAGCTCGACACAATCACGTCAGCCGCCTCCTGGACTTGCTCTCGGGCCGCCGCCTCGGTGCCCGGGGGGAAGTCCTTGAGCGGCCGTCAGGGGACGAACTTGGGGTCGCGGGCTTGGTAGCTCACCAGGACAAGCTCCACCGCAGCCCGCGCCAAGGAGGCCGACAACGACTTGACGACTGCCATCTCGTCTAGCCGGTGTGCGAGCGCCGGCCTGGTGGTCGGCAGCTTCTCGTCCCAGCCGCTCGATGACGTCGTGGAGGAGGCGAGCCCCACGTCGTTGGCAAGATGAAGGGCCACGATCTCCCCAGCCTGGTCCTGCGTCAGACGCTCCAGGGCGGCGGGAGCATTCTACTCCGCGGCGAGCCTGTCTGCCAGATCGGCGCCGCCTTGCTGCTCGCGCGACGCCACCGCCTTCTCCCTGGCCTCCAGCTCAGACACCCGCTCCGCCATCGTGGCGCGCTCGGCCCAAGCGTTCTCCAGGTGGCGGCTCTCCCAACCGGTGACGGCTTCCTCACGCTTGGAGAGTTAGTCGCCAAGCCGGCACGCCGCAGCCTCGTGACGGGCGACCTCAGCCTCGCGCTCCACGAGTGAGGCGTCCCGCCTCTGCCATGTCTCCTCCTGGAGCCGCAACTCCTCTGCGCGACGGGCCACCGCGGCCTCAGCGGCTGCGGTGGTTCAGGTGTGCTCGGCGGCGGCCTCCTCGCAGAGACGGAGGGCGGACTCAGCCTCGGCCACCCAAGACGGATAGCCTGGTGAAGTTCATGCATAATTTCCTGGAAAAGGAAACAATGTTTCTCTGGAACCGTTATTGGAAGACGCCGGTGAAATCCAGTAAACCGGCCAAGAAGCTAGAGCAGCCAGCTCAGAGGAAGTCGTCTCAAGCACCAAAACCAAAGAGGGTGTGAAAGGGAAAGCCAAAGACGCCCGCTCCATCACCTCCGGAGACCGGTGGAAAATCCGCGAACTAAACTGGAAGGAGGTACGGTCTTGCACGTCGGACCTAAAATGACGCGACCTTCGCCAACATGTAAATTGGTATGTATCCGCATATTTATTTTCATCAATTTGAATTTTTTGCATCAACACATGTTTCAATTTCAAAATTTGCATTTAGGATTTTGAATTTTGAGGAAATTCTTTCAAATGAATTTTTCAGAAAGTTCATTGTGTCACGACCACATTGACCGCTGGATTCCAACGGTCAAAAGTGGGGCTGGTTGAGCCTACCAGGGGTTCGGCCAAACCCCTGGTTCGGCCGAACCGGCCAGGCAACGGCCACCTTCCATTTTTGGCAGAGCAACGGGGTCCCACATGTCATTTCTGACCGTTGTGGGTACCCTATATAAGCCAGCCGGCCGGGAGAGGGAAATCCACCCCATTTCAACACTTTTTCATTCCCTCTCCAAACTTTGCTCTCAAGTTCATTCAAGCTTTGATAGTTTCCATCAAATTCAAATACTTAGTTGCGTACATACAAGTCGTTTTGGTGAAACTAACCAACGGGTGAAATTTCTTGCTATTCTAACCCCCGCCAAGTTAGTCCGTTCTTACTCTATTGTGCAGAATGAGGAGGCGATTGTCTCGTCTGTTCAAGGGATCCGGCTCTTCATCAAGTCATCAAGACGAGTCTAGTGCTCGTTCATCAGCCGATGTTTTGATGGAGGATGCCAACGCTCCGCGACGTATCCTGAACGACGCCGACCTCGACCTTGTCGACGATCGGGAAAGGCAAGCCTACTACATGCTGAGTGATGAGGACACAACTAGCTCGGATATAACCATGACTACCTTATGTATTAATCAACCAAAGGTGCATATGTTCTACATTAGATTTACATGTTATATATTTGAACAAACGTTGCTACACAATGAGTTTCCTGTGTTTTTGTTTGCAGAGGTACTTGCTTGGGTGAAGGAAAAGAAACCGAGCGTAACGAATTCATGGATGATCAAAGAAGTTGATTGGGGACCATATCAAGACCTTCTCCAAGTCCACTTCCATTTCATCACGTCACTTTTGGTCCATAGAAGACAAGAGATAAAGTTCTACACGTTTTGGATTCGGATTCGAGCCTCCTGACAGCATCAACTTTAAAAGAACCCAGCCGCTGATCTAGAAGGAATTTTGGAGCCCATGAGTACTTGTTGGAAAGCTTATGGAGTCTACTTTCAGATTGTTTTGGTCCCACATCAAAATTCCTTCCGAGCTGACGGGAATCTGCAAAACAAGTCACGTATCTCATCCAGTCCGAATCTAACTCGGGTTTTGGGCCTTGTAATTGTGTCGTGGGCTTACCCCAAGGGGGTGTGCGCCCTAGGGCAACCCTAGGACGTCTAATCATATTAATTCAGTAGCCGTCATTGTTTAGAGTTGAGTTTTGCTTAGATTATTCTTTTAAGAACAGTTTCGCCGCTAGATCGGTTTGTGGAACCCCAAATTCGTGTGCTTAATCATTCATATGCAATTTGGTTGCAATCTATCTTGTTCTTGCTTGTGTTCTTCAATTCGCATACAGGGATTAGCCTTCTCGGCGAGGTCAACCGGGTTTTGGCACGGTTGATAACCAGAGGAGATGTGGTGCTCCGATTGCGGGGCTCAGTAGCGTGTTCGTTCAGAAGCCGAATTGAGTTGTGTCGCGACTCCGCCCAAATCGACTGTTTATCAATACCTATCGGAAGATCGGGACCTAACATCCCTCATCACTGAGTGACCGAGAGTATGCTCACACGTGAGAATACTCTCCGGAGCTGCTGAAAAAGATAGGTATGGATACTGACTTTTGTGCTATTTGGAAAGCTGTTGATTGGCAGAGATTTGTTGTGGTGGATGAGCCTGGTTCTTGTTTGCTTACTTTGCAATTTCTGTGCACTTTGAAAGAAACAGAAGATGGAATTTCCTTTCGTTTTTTCCGTAAGGAATACACACTTTCATGGAAAGGATTAAGTACACTTATTGGTTTTCACGACTCCTGTACAATCGATCTCCAGAAAGGAATTTCTGGGTTCGAGAATAATTCACCTTACCTAGCAACTTTTGAACTTCCTTCTTGCATGTCGGCGCTTTGAAATCACGAATCTTTTCTATCTTCTTGGCTTATGCACAAATGGATTGCTATGACCTTGTTTCCTATAGGTGATCTTAGACCCATTAGGGGGGATGAATTAATTATCATGTTTGCCATGGTTAGAAAGATCAAAGTTGCTCTTGTGAAATGTATGATAAGGCAATGGTTAGAAAGTATAAGATTTTCTGCTCCTGTTGAGTGCACTTCCTTGATTACTCGGATAGCAAAGGGATTAGGGGTTGTCAGTGACCAGATTGCTTTTATCTCAGCCGCTCGTCCCTGTATTGATGAGAATTATCTAGTGCAAGGGCACATTCTTAAGCATGGAGTAGATGGATCTTTGGTATACTTTTTCCCCGGTTGTACAAATGAAATCCCGTTGCCTAATGCGGGGTATCATTTGTACAACTGCCATGAACTAACCATTCCCCTGCAGACCATAGAAGAATCTCGTGCAGGTGGAACATACAGGGAGACACACAACATGGCAAGGAATGAATGAGAAGGTTCGTCATCCTCAACACCTGTGTAGATGTATGAGGCAGGTTGGGAGCCAACTGGGGATGCACCTGGATGGACCCAAGCTCCACGCCACTGCATCGGAGTCTCAAGCTGGGCAAGTACCAGTGAAGACCGGTGGCGTGCACCTCATAACATACAGTGGGAGGACATAAGCAATCAACCCCAAGATCGAGTGGTATGCCTCCATCTCCAGGTAAATGGCGCTCAAGTTCCTCTCGTTGGGACTTGGGTGAAACCATCATGAGAATGGATACCCTTGATAAGCATACGGGAGAGATCCAATACAACCTCACGGAACACATAGCACAGACGCAAGAATGGCAACAGACTGCTGATGCTCAGTTCGCCAACATCAACAACATGATGCAGCAACAGCACGATGACCTGCAAGTATACTTTCGCTTTCATGGGTTCAATCCTTACCAAGGACCCTGAGCGAAAGACAAGCTTGGGGGGAGACATCTCTCCCCCTACTGAGGTAACTTGTATCACATTGTATATTTCCCTTTCCAATTGCATGTTTACTTTCCAATTGCATTTTATAAACCTAAAAACAATATAAAAATTTGCAAAATAGAAAATACCAAAAAAGATAGGTTAAGTCTTGTCATGCTAGGTAAGACAAACTAGTTCTCTTTGTTGAAAGGCATGGTTATGAAAAATAATAATAAAAAATATAAAGTTATGCTCTCTCAAGCATGAGCATGATATTAAAACAAAGAGAGAAGGAATATAGCCAGCCCTCTCCTTATTAATAAAAAAAGGATTTTTGTGAGAAGGAAGTAAGCACAAAGGAGAAGCATTTTCTTTATTTTCTTAACATTCCATTTCCACCATATATCACACACTTTGCACGATCTTGATCTTGAGTATGTTTAGTCATATATTTTAGTCTAAGTTTTTGACTTAGTAATAAATGTGAATGCAAGTACGCCATGTATGATCCCTATCGAGCTCCACATATCAAACCTTAGAGTAGGAATCAAAAAGGCAAAAATGGTGAGGAATTTATATTGATACACTTTGAGAGATTGAGTGAATCATTTGAGGAACTTGGATTTCTTTTGCAAAATCATTTGAAAACTTCCAGAATAAAAGTTGAATAAAGATTGGGTGATTAGTGCTCTAATTGTTGTTCTGTCTATAAACCGCCTAAGGCAAGGAGAAGCAGTGTCTCGTGGGAATCAGGGTAAGGGTAAGCCACCGTGCCAAAGATTATTTAATTTGGGAGAGAGTACATATACCTTGCACATGTACCTTTGAGATATACAACATAGTAGTAGCTCCTGATCAACAACCAAGTCTTTGTTTCCTTTCCTCCTTTACTCGGGACGAGCAAAGGTTCAAGCTTAGGGGGGTTTATTGACGGTCGTTAGCAATAAGTTTTCGACTATCAATATTACCAAAATAGAGGAGAACTAGTTATGCTTGCAATGCATATTTATGTTAGAACAATAATATTTCACTAGTATTTGGTTTACTAACCTTTTGCAGAGAATAACTATAAAGTGGGGGAGAATCGACATCAAATCAATCGGACGATGTTGAGAATCAGACTTATGTATGAATGGGCCAAGAACTCAGAAATGACATGACCAATTGGACCAAACTTCACAAGTCTACAGAGAGAAGCAGTGGAAGATACCGCCAGCCGAGGATGGGCTGGTTTGGCCCAGCCCCTGGTTCAGCCAAACCCCCCATCAGCGCCATCCATCCTGGGGTTTTGCGTGGACATCCAGGATTCATCCTCAATGACGGTTGCAGGGCAATTAGGACATTTCCAACTGCCACAACCGTCATTAGCAGCTATAAAAGGACCTCACTCTCTCCATCTCTCCACACACCTCAAGCAAAGCTCTCTCATATTCTCTCAAGTTTAGTTTAGTGTTCTTAAGCTAGTGGAGTAGGAATAGAGTAGGAATCCGAGTCTGGAAGCCTTCGGAAGAGTTCGGTTATGGCTCTAGTAGCTTTTCTCTTCTCTTTTGTAATCTTTATACTTTTATTAGAATACTCTTCTTTATACAATTATGGTATTGAAATACTTTCCGAGTATATGAATGCCAACTTTACATTTTGTTCATGTTATACTAAATATACTGCTAGCTTATCTGGGAGATGCATTGGTACAGGTATAGTGTTTGCTTATGCAATTACTCTATGTCATGACGATGATATTAGAGTAGTATCTAGTAGTTTAGATATGGTGTCTAGATTATGGGATATCATTATTTGGGGTTATATGCTGCGGATGAGAGGTGGGCCGCTGATGGTGACAACTCAGAATAGGTATTCCTCCGCGCGTGTATATAGTCCTAAGTTAATTTCCTAGGGAGGGTACTCCTTCGTATTTAGCCCCAGTTGTATGGTCATGACGGGCTGTCATAAGGAACTCGGCAGTCAGGCTTCTCGAAGTACCAGAAGGGCATCGGATAAAGGGTATTAGCTAGTATATCAGATAACTAGAATGTATGTATATTATGTATACTAGAAGTATAGGAATAGATTCTCTTTCTCTTTTCTTTTCCACTTAGCTTAGATATTTTAGTATGAGAATGAGTAGCTCTCTGCTTGTGTGTTATGCTACCCTTGGATTATCTTAACCCCTGCATAGACTATGATTATTACAAGTAACACATAAACTATTAGTCCAGTTCTCTCTACTATGATCTTCCCACAGGATTAACTAAATACGATACCCTTGGAATACTCTCGGGTGAAATGCTACAATGGTATATCCGTGCGCTTGCGGATGAACTCTGTAACCATAATATACCAGGAGCATTTATGCGCCATTGTTGGGAATTATATTTCTAGTAATGTTGTTAAGAAATACCAACAAAGATCCAAACCATGGGGTAATCACATCGGCCCTAATGATGGATAGACTCCTGAATATCCCAAGGCCGCCAATGGGCAGCATTGACAACATTGAGTTGGCCCTGATTAGGAGTGTGACTTTTCACCACTGGTGGGTTGAATGGAAGAAGCATCTCTTCCACCAATCGGCTTCGATGTACATGACCACCATCTTCCCGGATCAGATTCCGCAAGTAAGTGTTTCTTTTCCTTTATCCTATTCCACTTTGCTGAGCCGATGCTAATATTTGTTTACCGATTCTTCAATTTCATTCGTTTTGCAGACCACAGAATCTTCGCCCCCTCATGTTAGCCAAAGCGGGGAGCCCATAAATTATGCCGCGGGGATCATGCCGAACGGTGGAGGACTTGCTCCTTCTATCATCACGTCTTCGTTGCTTCATGGTCTCCCTCGTGATCCCATTGAAACTAGGAGGAAAAGGGCCAAGTCGTCGGACGCCAAATCTCCTCCTAAAAGAAAAGCTTTGAAGAAGCAGAAGGCAACCGCTGCTGACGACTTGCCGACCATAGACCCGGACGTGGAGGAATGTCTAGATAACGAGGAGATGGAGGAGGCCATAGATGAGGCTGCTGCCGATGTGAGTGAAACGAGAGAAGGAGGGCAAACGCCTCCAGCCGATCCACCAAGCCTGAAGAACGTTCAAAGCCCCGTGAAACGCCATTCGGTATGTTGTTTCTCCCTTCCTTTTTCTTTTATTTTAGTATGGCTATATCTCTCACTTACACATCCCTTTTATGTTTTGAAGAGGAAGAAGGTGGCCACCAAGAAGCCATCGACACAGCTCCCACCGGTAATTTCGTAACTCAGTTTTCTCCCGTTGCTAATCGTATACTGTTAAACTCATCTTTTCTCCCTTTTTTTTAGCCGCCTCGCTCTCCGTCTCCTTCTCGGCAAGAGTCGAGCAAGCAGACTCCATCGGCTGGTAATGATCCCGACAAAACCAAAGAAACCCTGAAGGGGTAACTAGCTATTTATGGAGATTGGAGGATGACCAAGGGGTCCCTAGGATCGTGCTCCACTAGGTTGGGGTGCACCCCACTTGGACCCCACTTAGGACGGGGTCCCAAATAAAGTTACAAGCCCATAGGCCTACTGTAGGTGACACAACACCTTGTTTATTCAATTGCAGATGACTTAGAAGGAATTTAGCAATGAGGCTGGATACGTTGGAAAGATGACTCCGAGAGCTTTTCATCAAGTACACTCGGGTTGAAAATAGAGCTCGTATGCAGATTTAGCGGCCGTTTGAAGTCAGCAATATAGCAGGTGGCCGAATTGGATTCCAACACTTGGAGTACTTGATCTTTATGTATTCTTGTTGATCCATGATGTGAGCAACGGTTGTATCCTAGTAGCCATGGTCACATCAACTAGGGTAGCTAAGGTAAAGCAAGTCTAGGAGGAGGAATCCACTCCAGATAATTTCGAAACGACACAAGATGGGAGGACGGCTCCGTAAGAATTTATGGACACAAACATCTTGCCGTTTCCTCGCCTCAACAGGAAGCCAACCGTGGACGAGCAGATCAGCCAGTTCATCAAGGTAATTCAGAAAATATGCATCAATATTCCATTACTTGATTCAATGCATGTACCCACGTATGCACGCTCAAGGACATCATAAGCAATAAGAGGCCACTGCCAACCACGAAGATCGTCAAACTGATAGAGGAGTGTAGCGCTGCTATACTCAACTAGTTCTGAAAAAGAAGAAAGGTCCGGGGTGTCCCACTATCAACAATGCAATTGGGACGTTACACTTCGATCAAGCCCTGTGCGACCTTGGAGGAAGCATTAGCGTCATGCCCAAAGGTAGTTTCTGATCAGTTGAATTTCACTATTCTCTCGTCTACACCCATGATGTTGCAGCTAGCCGACTCTACGGTCTGCTACCCAGTGGGAATTGCCGAAGATATTCCGGTGAGAGTTTGGGGTTGCTTCATCCCCATCGACTTTGTAGTACTGGACATGGCCACCGACAAGGACACAATACTTATACTAGGGTGTCCGTTCCTAAGTACCGCGGATGCTCGCATCAATGTGGAAGCCGAAAAAATGTAACTCCACATTAATGGGAAGGAGGAGAAATTTGAGTTTCAGCACGGGAAGGAGCAATGCTCCATGATTAAGTACGTGCCTAACAAAAAGTATATCCGGGAGGTCGAAGTGACACCCCCTAAGAAGGATATCCTCATAGCATTCATGGAAAAGGCGTCGAGGAGGCAGCTCTCTCTTCAATATCAAAATGTCAAGACACCGAAGAGGCAAGGGGCACAGCCAAGGTCGTGACTCCAAAAGTCCGGTGAGTCGTCCACACTAGCTAAACCCAGGAAAACTAAGAAAGTTTAGCGAGTCAAAGAACAACAATCATCTGTCTCATCAACTGCGGAGTCAGACATCGCTTCAAATTAAATGGAACAGAGAAGTCCCGCTAGTTGGACTTCAAATAACGAGTCCTTTGCCAAAAGGTAAATTCTGTAGTTATTTCATATTTACTTTCCAATTGCATATTTGATTTTTCCAAACTTGCATTTGTGTATTTGCTTCCCAAACCATGTTTGAATTTCTAACCCCTTTGCATTTTATAAATCCTTTTTGCTAAAAACAAAATTTGAGACATGACAGGTTAGTGGGCTGCTCTTTCTTGAATTGAAGACCCACTAATTTAAAACTTTTGGAGGCATGTGAGGTGGATCCCTAATCTTCTTGAAAATAAAAATGGAACCACTAGAGCTTTGTGTGCTTGCCTATTGGGGACCACTTGATGTTGCGGTCATGCCGTTGCTGCCAGCACCTTCCTCCTCCCCACCAACACCAGAACTAGAGGATATGAGGTGGTCACTAGCCTCCGCCATGCTTGCTGCCCTCCACCCATCGCCAGCCTCTTCCTTGCTGGCCGCCCTCCACCAGATTCACCATCACTATGGCCATTGGTGCTGCCATCTCCTGCTATTTGCCTTGGTCGTTCTGGCGTCCCGGACACCGGCGCAGGCATCAGGCAAGATGGACCATGTGGTGGTGGCGTTGAGCTTGATGCGGCACATGCGGCCATGTGGCATGCGGGAGTGGAGCAACACCATGACGGGAAGGAGGAGAGAGGACGCTCAGGGCAAAGGATGAGGGGAGGAGTGTTAGTGATATGCCCTAGAGGCAATCATAGAGATGATTGTATCACATACTATGTTTACATATTTATCCGATATTGTTCCTTGAAATAGATAACTCCTTATTGGTTAATGAATATGTGATTCTTTTATGAGACTCTTTATATTGTTTGTTACTATTTCTAAAGGATCCCTGATCAAATATCATATGTGGAACAAATATGTTTATATGATCAGCACATGTATTAATTGATGATCATGTCTCATGGATCATGGTATAGAGATACCAAATTAATAATGTGGACACATGTTGGTGAACATGTTGTTGGATAGACCCAACATGAGACACTACAAGAGCCATATGTGTTGTGTCATCAGTGATCTCATTTAGTATTGGTGTTGAATCCTTAGACCTGAGATTATCATGGTTCTCAACATGTGTAGCAGCTTACTTAGGGACTGCTAAACGCTACTCCGTAAATGGGTAGCTATAAAAGTAGTTTTCGGGTATGCTATGAAACATGTAGTGGGATATGAATAGTCAAGATTGGATTTGCCCTTCCTATGGAGAGATATCTCTGGGCCCCTCGATGTTGTAGATTATAGAAGTGCATGGTCATGCCAAAGGTGATTGAGGAGTCAATCACAAGTTATATAATCTATCAACAGGTTCGAGTGAATGATTGAGCTATTAGAGGATGGCACATATCTAGCCTTGAGCTTAATCGATATCGTGAGGCAAAGGGATTCATACAAGTATACACTAGAGGTTCAGCCGATATGATCTTTATGTATGCCCGGTGGGCCAATACGTCCTGCTAGGGGCCGCTGTTGACGCGTGGACCGAAAAGGAGTTTTCGGGTTACAGCTGAGTATATATGAACCTACAGGGTTGCACGCTTAATGGGCCGGAATAAGGGGATTGGATAGAGATCCAATATGAGCTTAATTCGGATAGGGATCCAAATAGGAGTCCTACGGGCCTTAGAGGCCCGAGTGATGGATCCTATATATTCGTGAGGGGCGTGACCGGCGGAGGCATAACATCACGTGAGAAACCCTAGCCGTCACTTCCCTCCCCGAGCAAAACCCTAGCCGCGCGTGGGTGCTAGCACATCTGCGCGTGGCGTTCCGTCCCTGTACGTGTGGATACCGGTAGAGGCGCCGCTGGTTTGCGGTGCTGATCGGCTTGGGAGTACGGTAAGGAGAACGCACGAGGAGGAGAAGGTCGAGCCGGTGCGATCGACTACTTCCTCTACATCGACGCGCGCTACTTCGCGAGAGTTCCTTCGACTTCTCAGCGTCTTCTTCCGCTGCACAGCGCGTCGAGTGGTAACGATCTGTGATCTAATACTTGCATGGTTCCTGGTTTACGCAATAGAAAATTTTGATTTATGCTTTCGTAGCCTACGCGTACCCCAACAAGGAGTGGAGAAGACGGATGTGGAGGTGGCGAACTAGCGGCTGCTTGCTCGGAGGATTGGTCGATTCGAGATTGGGACTTGTGAGTTGCTGGCGGCTGGGGGTGGTGTTGAAAAACTTTGGGTGGGGCATTTGGTTTTTTTGTTTTTTCTTTTTCAAACTTCTATTCCGTTATTTTTTTCTTGCAAGCTTTTTTCCGTTGCTTTTCTGTTCTTTCAGAGAGGGACGATTCGTCTCTGGTGCCACCACATCTTTTAAAATTATAAATTGGAAAATAAATAGATGTAGTAACATATGTTGACAAATATATTACTCCCCCCATCCCAATTTGATCATATAAGGTTTTTAAGTCTTCCCAAAATGATCATCACAAGTGTCCTTTCGTTTTTCTGTGCAAAGAGTAAATGGATATCATTTCTAAAAAGAAAAAGGTAAATGGATAACATTGAATGTGCTGCATGTAACCAACTAAATAATTTTTTATCAGTGCAATTCCATGCAATATATAAAATATGAAGCAACATAGCACTTTGACCGATGAGGATTAATTTCAAAGTGATGAATGTTTAATTTTCCTTGGCCTCTGTGCTCTTTACTTAGTGATGATCAAATTGAGATGATGGGAGTTTTTTTTAGTATTGGTACTTTATTTATAAAAATATATAAGGCTTCTTTCGATATACACACATTTTAGAGGAAAGCTAACTCATTCAAAGTAGACTTAAGTTAATACTATGTATTATTAGCCAAGCAAATACCTGTGTGTTGTAATACGTGAAGTCGATTTTAATTATAGTTACGATGATCCATCCTTCTTCAAAAGAGTACCTACAAGCAACGGATTTACTGGAGCTATATTTTTATTTAAAAGAGTATAATATGATTCCATGTACTCTTTTTTTTGCAATTATTTTTGTATGCAACATATATTATAGAATTAGTTTTGATATATTTGTAACATATTTTAAAAATATGATTGGATTTGACCAAATAATTGTAGTCTTGTGACATTTACTCTATATACAATCATTGTATTATGTATATACAACTATTATATGTTTTTCTTTAATTAATGTAAGAATTTTTAGGCGACCAAAGCAAATATCGCGTCATTTTCAAGTTATCATTGTTATAATATGATCGATAGATTGTTTTCACCCGTTGCAATACACGGATGTTTTGCTAGTTATTTTTAAACAAAAAAAGGTTTACTTTCCCCTTGTCTCTCTACACAAGAGCCGGCCGGAAACTTCCTAGCGCTAGATGTTATAAAACCAGCCCCGAAATCGACATCGGTAGCTAAACACGGAAGAAAACGCCATAGGAGATTCAAACATGATGACGACACCGAGACAAGATAATTGGTAATGGAGTTCAGCCGTAGCCTACATCTCTAGGGTACTGATTATGAGCGCTCCTCCCCGATCCAACATATGCAGCATATTAGAGTTACAACGACTCACGGCCGGTCGCCGCCGGTAGCCGCTCCCTCTCGCTATACTAAGTCGCCACGTGGCTACAACAGGCACGTCTCTCTATTTATGAGAGATCCTAGAATAGAGTCCAACTCATATTTTAGTCCTATACCTAGTACAACTCCAAGTCCTAAACTGTAACTGACTACGTACACATATTCGACACTTGTTGAGTTTAGTCCCACACTGATAATTGATGATGGGGGGTACGACTTAAAAGGTGGGGGCGGTCCTCTCCCATCAGACTAGTCTTTTGGGTTGTGTAGGCCTAGGACCTAAAGTTGTGGTTGCGGTTGGGCCTGTGGTAGAGCAGGCCCAATGTGACCTGGGTGGCCTACGGCTATCAGGCCAGTTTTATAACAAGTGGTATCAAAGCCTAGGTTTGGAACCCGGAACAATTTCCATGGGTCACATGGCGAAGAGGCCAAGTAACAAGTCTTTGGGGTCACATGGGTTGTTGTGACGGGGGAGATTGTTGGGTTTAGTCCCACATCGGTAATTGATGATGGGGGAGCACGACTTGAAAGGTGGGGGAGGTCCTCACTCATCAGACTAGTGTTTTGGATTGTGTAGGCCCAGGACCTAAAGTTGTGGCTCCGGTTGGGCCTGTGGTAGAGTAGGCCCAATGTGACCTGGGTGGACTATAGTTATCGGGCCGGTTTTGTAACACTAGCGTGGAGGAGACCGGTTCTGGGCGAAGAGGCATTGGTTTTTTGGACTAGAAGTGGGAGAGACTCCATTCCCAATGTCGGCAGTGAGGCTAATGGCGGCTGCCAGAGGGAGAAGACGGAGGCGGCCATGGCGACGGCGACTCCAACGATATCTGGGGAGGGCAGCGGGCTTGGTGAGCTTCAGGTAAGCGAGAGTGCAGCGGTGGCAGTGGCTCTGGCAGGATCAGGGTGGCGACCAAACAAGGTCTAAATTCACTCAGGCTAGTCTCAGGCCAGGTAAATTTTAGTCATGGTACTAACCAAACAGGCCCTAAGTACGTGACATGGAGAACTCATTTTCACCTTCAATTTCGGACTAGAGTCGATGACTGCGGCTGATTTTGGAGGTCGACGCCGGCAGACCAAGCTAGGGTTCCAACCCAGTTAGGTCTGGCGACAACGATAGAATTGACGGAGATTGGGGTGGATTGGATAGGGTGGAAAAGGTCGAGGTTGCGGTTCTCTTGCCTTCGGTGTTGAGTATAATAGTGGAGACGATAGAATTGATGGAGGTTGGGGCGGATTGGAGAGGGTGGAAAAGGTTGAGGTTGCGGTTCTCTTGCCTTCGGTGTTGAGTATTGTAGTGGAATGAAGAGGGAGATACGGTGGAGGGAAGCAGGAGGTGTTGTGGCCGCACTTGTCCGTCGGCCGTCTCATGCGAACGCACGCGAGCACGGGGCGGGGCAGCATGGGAAGCGTGGGATCAGTGCGAGGTGGCACGGGCATTGGGCTGGCTTCGGCCTGGCTCGGCCTGGCCGAGAAGAGGAGCGGGAAAAGAAGAAAAAGGAAGAAAGAAGAAAGACATTAAGGGGAAAAATATAGGAATAGATAATGAAAAGGATGGAGAAAAATAAAATGGATGGAATTCGAATTGGTGTAAAATTTAAGTGGTGTGATATTCGGGATAGCATTAAATTTGGATCAAAGGAATTATTTGAAGGGTGAGATACACTTTGTGATAAAATTGAACGAGAAAAGAAAATACGAAATAAACATGGATGGTAATATTTTAAATAAACGAAAATTAAAGTAAATTAAATCGATTTAAAATGTTGTCAAAATTTAGAGCTGTTACAACCGGCTCTTCCTAAATTTCAAAGTCACCTATTTGTTTAATAAAATCATAAAATTACTACATGAATTAAATATGGGCTTAATCGATTAATAAGTTAGAGACTCATTTTTTTAGTTGTAAGAGCATCACCAACAGAATATGTATATCATTCCCTATCCGAAAATATGAGGACTTATGGTTAAAAATTTGCTCCAACAGATTCTATAATCTCATTCTTGAAATTCTTTATTCCTTACTCTGGGATTGTCGTTCTCTTTTTCTAGGGACACACTTTGGCTCCCAATCACGCCACTTCACGCGCGGGAAGAGATCTCACACGCGATCTGGTGGGAGGATAGAGCCCAAAGTAGATTTCCCGGTGGAGATTTTATCGTTGCACACCTTTTTAATTTTTAGGAGAATAAGTTCACCTGCCATCCCTCAACTTAGAGTTTGTTTGACATCCCTTATCCTCAATCCTAGAAATCTTCACCCCTAAACTGTACAAAACCGTCCAATTTAGATCCTATAGCAGTATAGACACCTAGTTTTGCTAATGTGGCATCGTAATCAGCAAAAACAAAAAAAGAGCTCCATGTAAGAGTGAGAAGAAAAAATGTGGGACCCACGTTCTTTCTTCTTCTTCTTTTCTCTTTTCTCCTTTCTTTTTTGGGTTTTTGTGCTCTTCATTTCTCTTTTCTTCAACCGAACCAGCAGCGGGCGGTGGGTGGGCGGAGCAGAAGGGGCAGATCGGCGGCGAGCGGAGGAGGAGCGGATTGGCGGCGGGAAAGCTCCGCCGGCCATCGCCGTCGCGCGAGCCAACGGGAGATGGGGAGGGGAGAGGCCGCCTCCACCTCCACCTCCGCCTCAACCGCCGCCGCGCTCGCCCGCCGGCTGCCGCTGCTACTGCTGTGTCGGGGAGGAGAGGGGCAGCGGGCGGCGTGAGCTCGATACCCACGGCGTTGGGCGACTGGGAGGAGGAAGACGCTCTGCGACATCTCAGCCGTTAGCCGTGTAGCAGGGCGACGTGTGCCGCGGACGTTGGCGAAGGCGCGAGCGGAGTCGTGCACGCGCAACTTGTCAACGTGGCCAGGGATGAGTCGCCGGTGTGTCAGGCGCTCGAGGTGGCGGGTGGTGCGGGTTGGGATGGGATGGATGGGTGCCCGACTAACTGTGAACGCCGCTCCTTCACTGGCAACGTGACAACTAGCTACTTGCCCTTCTCGGTAGTCTTGCCAGCTTCCGCCTCCACAGCCAGAGAGAGAGGAGAGAAGGGCTCGACAAAGCTAGGGCTACTAGGTAGAATGAGTGTTGTCCTCAACGGAAGATAAGGTGCATATCTCGCCATCGCCGCCTCTCACCCATTTGCCACTGCCGGTTGAAGAAGATAAGATAAGACATGATGACTAGGATGTAGGCTCCACATTCTTCTTTTATTTTTTTCTGACTAGGATGCCACGTCAACTAAACCGAGATTTCTTGTACTGAAGATAAGGGATGTCAAACAAACTCGATGTAAAATTGAGAGAGCATAGGTAAACTTATTCCTTTTTTAGGAAAGCAATTTTACCTAACCTCTTAGGGACCATGTTATATGTTACTACATCCGTTTCAGTTATAAGACTTTCTAGCAATCCTCACATTCAAATACTCCCTCCGTAAAAAAAAAAAAAAAAAAAAAGACGATTTCTAGGGGGATGGCTTTGTCCCACAAAATACCGATTCCTGTACACCAAACGAGAAACTCCCTCTCTATCGTTCGTGTGTGGGTCATAGATGGACGGCGACTCCTCTTCACACCACACGAGCCTTATCGCCTCCTAGATCTCTCTCGCGTTTCTCCCCGCCGCCCCCTCCTCGATCGATTCCATCGACGCGGCGGCGTATGCGCGACCTACGAAGCTTCCGACTCCCTCCCTACCTTCGTCCCGCTCCTCCCCACACATCTCTCCCCGCTCCACACCGCTCCCCATCGCTCCACGCCACTCCCCATCGCTCCCGCATCTACGGTGACGGCGGGAGATAGATGCGGTGGATGGATGCAGCGACAACAACGATGGATGGATGTTGCGGCGACGGCGGGAGATGGATGCATCATCATCGGCTGAGGTGACGGGGAGATGCGGCGGCGGCGGCGGCGGCGACGACGGCGGTGGAGGAGGAGACGAGGAGATACGGTGTCGTCGGCGGCGGCGGAGGCGACGGGGAGATGCGGCGTCAGTGTCGGCGGAGGAGACGAGGAGATGCGGTGTCGTTGTCGGCAGCGGAGGCGACGTGGAGATGCGGCGTTGGCGGCGACAGAGGCGACGAGGAGATGCGGCGCGTCGTCGTCGGCGGTGGATGCCTCGGCGTCGCGGGGCGCCCGCACCACGTCCTTCCGTGCGTGGTTTCGTGCCGCGTGACACGGTCAAGGCACAAGCCACAACGCGATGCAGACGCTTCCCCAACTGTCCTCTTTTCTTCTTTTTTACAAGCTCTGGAACTCGCTGTTGTGTCTCTGCATTTCGGTCTCTGCTGCAGTGCTGCTTCGTGGCGGTTGGTTTCTTGCTTCTTGTTGATCTTGGAAGAAAGTGTGATTGTTTGAGCGGCAGATGTGATGCGCAAGGCGTTAGCGATCGATGGATGCGGTGCTGTTGATGGATCTGATGCAGTTTTCTTTTCTTGGTTGTTCTTGGTTCTTGCTAGTTCATGCAGGTGAATTCAAAACATTTTATTTGGTTGCGGAGATATTATCTTTTCTTTTAGCGGAGAATGGATTTTATCCATTTTATTTTATTTTATCCATTTTATTTGGTTGCGGAGATATTATCTTTTCTTTTGGCGGAGAATGGATTTTTAGCAAGCATCTTCCTTTTTTTTTTCTTTTCAGATTGGAGAGGTCTTTTCTTTCTGTTGTATAAAAATCCAACCTTTTTTTTTTGTCCTTTTTTATGCGACTTATGCCTCTGTACGTACTGCAGTACTACTAATTAAATAAAGATGTAGTTAATGAGGGTATTTTGGTATTTTCGCTTTAGCCTTAAACTTGCACCAGGAATCCATGAATCGACTCTTTCCAGTACGGAGGAAGAAAATCTTATAATCTTATAAAGTATACGTTAGATGGAGACCATGTTATATGTTAGGTGGAGACCATGTTATATGTTGTTGTCTTATCTGTCATATACTCCTATGTCAAATATTTCTTTGATCATTATTTTTGATAAATTTGTATGGTCTAACTCATAATTTTTGTATTATGAATTTATTTCTAATGGTGAATCTAAAAACACACCTTATTACGTTTAACTATATGAATTCTACAAGACTAATAGTGAAAACACAAAATGGTTTACTTCTGACAAAACTAAAATAACAAATAAAAACAGGAGTATGACGATTTTATTACGAAAGCATCCAGATAAATTACACATTTACAAGAACCAAAAGAAAAAGGAAATTTTGTGAAAATTTACAATCAATGAGAAGGCATACGCAAGAAGATACCACCACCTACACTTCTGATATACATTCAAACAAAGGGGGGAAATAGCCAAAAATAATAATAACTGCCGCCATAAAAGATACATAAAGAAAAATGCGGAGACGTTAGCAACAGAATATAGCTAAAGAAACCATCCTCATATTCCAATTCGTTTTAATGGCCCAAAATCTGAGAGATGCGTCGTTCAGCATCCATTGGCATCTCTCTTCCAGGAACGTTGACCTTTAACACGCTCAAGTATCTATGAAACAAAAGTGAATACAAATCAAACATAGGTCCACAAAAACAGTATTGTAATGGTATGAAAAAGTTAATGAGTGGCTTACTCTTTTGCAGAAAATAAATATTCATGTTCTGCAATAAATCCAAGCAAAGACTGCAGATGGAGAAATGAGTAAGAAAGATGGAAGGTACGAATAGGGGTAGCATGTAAGCAGTTAGTGGTAAACCTCGAAAGGCAAATTCAAGAGTTCGTAGAATGTCCGAACACGATCTATTCTCTGTTGGACGGCTTCACTGTCAATTGAGGGTATGGCTGCCAGAGCCTGCATTAAGAGTAGTGGTATTTTATTTGCAAATGCGAGCAATGAATTAGGCCTCCTATTATCCATTAAAAACCGTTTCAAACTGCAGTAAAGTATAAAGGACTATACCAAAATACAGATGAGGCATATTTGTTTTATATCATACTGCAGAAAAAAATTCTACCTGTTCTAGTGCTATAGAATTTCTGCATATTTGTTGGACCCCTAACAAATTGATCGACTTCATCTGAGCGAGTGCCTGAAAAATATTTCACAATTCAAGTTAGCAGTGAGCAAGAATATCATAGTACCAAGAAACCAAACCGTACCAGCCTTAATTAGCTAATCGAGGCAGTCAGATTAGCAAAGAAATCAGCTTCGGCTCAGGTACGAACATAAAGTTGGTCTATCATTGTTCAGGTCGGTCTTGATGCTTCAGAGATCGAACCAACCAAATAACCCAATCTACTAAGAAACACACAATCATACTTTCTAAACTTCTCTCTAAAATTGATGTTGTTAGACATTATATAATTCAAATGCAAAGTCTGTAAGTTCTAAAGATCGTTAGATCAGAGTTCTTCACGTAATCAGGCCATCAGGGTGCGCAGATGCTGCTGCGCGACAGGATGGCAAAACTCTTCTGGCGGCTTCCCAAGCAGTTGGCTGACCCCACAAGTGACATAGGTTACCGCAAGGTTCTTATTCATTTATTGTATCATGTAATGGACATTGTCTCCTATAAATTTGTTATTTATCGTCACCATATGCTACAACATTTGGAGCTTCAGAACAGGGACAGATAATTATTGGAAGACATTCACGTGAACTAAGTACTGTATACGTGATCATGTAGTGCCCTCTCAAGCAGTGATGACTTGTTAAATACTTGAACCCATACTGCACTATAGTTTGTCATTCTTAGTAGAGTTGAATAAACCGACAGTGTTATTCAGTCAATTAGGTTCGGTTTGTATTTTTAGCTGGCTAATTTGGGTTTCAATATCATTAAACTGAAATATATAGTTTGGTCTGAAGTTCTCTAGCAACCAACCATACCAACCGAATGATTGCCATTCAAGTACCACAAATATGACATCTGGAACTATAGCAAGAAGCATAACAAACCTTTATCGATGCATTAGCAGCAACGCTAGAAATCCCACCAAATACATAATTCCTTTTAGATTCTGCAATATAAGGAGCCATTTCTTCATCCCTACGTGCGATCTGTTCAGATTGGAAAAATCAGTAGTCAGCGTATGTTGTACGGCTCACATAAGTTGAATAGATAGCATTGCACACCGTGTACACATGAGAGTACCATATGGTACATAAAACTGGATGCCTATGCACAAGAACCAATACTCCTATTGTTACAGAAAATTATTTTACCAATCCTAATATACTTAAATCAGATTTGAGTTTAAATATTGCAAAACAGTTGCTCATTTTTCCCTTGTATAGAATTATGCCACTATCCAACAAGTTTATATACCATGCACTCAGCCTTGTATGTACACATTGTTGATTCTTCATTTCTTAGTTTCCTGAGACATCCTCCCAGTTTGCGTGGGATATATCAGATTAGGAAATATGCTCAACAAGGTATCAAAATTAAACAAAACTAAAAGAGAACAATACCTGAGTTGTTAGTGAGATGATGAAGTCATCAGGATCTTCAGCATCTTGATCTTCTACATATTCTCTTTTCGTCATTTCCTATTTAAAAATCATGCTAGTATCAAAATCTTGACATAACATAAATCCATCAATAAACATGTGGCGCTACAAGAGTGCTATTACCTGCATGTGATATATAGTTTCTAATTGCATTTCCAATCTCAAGACTCTGACACAATCAATTGCTAGCCTTCTATACTCATTAGCAAGTGATGCAAGGCTTTTCGGAATTGCACTAGTTGAGCGAGTATGGCGACCCTGGTGGATGTGATTTTTGTTCTCCAACATGGTAGATGAATTAATGAATGACTCTCCAAGCCTGAAATTCCCAACAAGACAAAAGTACCAAGGATCGAACTAATGAATGTGCATGTAAATAAATCATCAGGGATGAGAAGTCCCAAAACAGATGTATAAAATGTAATACGTTCCTAGATGCTCTTAGTTTAGGATAAATCCGAATCAGATGGGTGCTGAATTCTGAAGCATTATAGGCTGTGTTCGTTTGGGATGGTTGGGAACCAAACTCCTCCGCATGGAAAACGGAGCAATCCATTAGCACGTGATTAATTAAGTATTAGCTAATTTTTTTTTTCAAAAATGGAACAATATGATTTTTTTAAACAACTTTTGTATAGAAAATTTTTTTAAAAAAGCACCAAAATAGCAGTTTGAAAAGCGTGCACGCGGAAAACGAGAAGGGGGAGTTGGGAACAAGGGGAAACGAACTGAGCCAATGTTGCTCTTTGCAGATTTGCATAACATTCACAACTAAAGAGATTTGCATAACATTCACAACTACTGGAAACGGAACAATAGTTCGACAAAATGGACATTCAATGTATTGAGCATAAGATGATTTACCTTTCAACTGAATCCGCTAAATATTCCAATGAATCACTAAGAGATGCTAACAGTATCAATTTCTGGTCATCATGGATCAAGTTTTCCTGCATATCCAGAGAAAAGGTTTCATTCAACAAATAGGAGAAGAAAATTGTAAAACCAGAATTGTTCTGACGCCAATTGAACAAAACTAGCACGAGAAACAGGTTTTCCATCCTTTTCTGGCAGATGGACATGTATCTCAATTCGGACATAACATATCAGCCAAAAGCTTGCAACGTATACACATGATAAGGTCACACCAGAACTGTGATGTAGAAACAGCTGATCACATGGCATACATGTAAACTCTGAAATCATTGGAGTTATGTCCCTCGACTCTTAAAGCTGTTTGTTTTTCATCCTCCTGACAGTTTAGGTGGTTTTTATGACGATGTGATGACGTGCTATTAGATGACAAGGATGCCGCATACTCCCTCCGTTTCATATTATAAGACTTTCTAGCATTGCCCACAATCATATAGATGTTAATGAACCTATACACATATATATGTCTAGATTCATTAGCATCTATATGAATGTGGGCAATGCTAGAAAGTCTTATAATATGAAACGGAGGAAGTAGCATACATGTCCTGGCAGCATATAAAAATAATTTTAAAAAAACTGTAGCCCCACATGTTATCTTCTTCCCCTTCTCCCTCTTCTTCTCCCTTCCCTGCATCCTTCTCAGCTCAGCACAATAGTGGATGTCAAGAGTTCGCTGAGCACTTGCAGCCTCTATGTTGCATCAGCTCAAGCAGACACAGGGAGTGGCCAACCCAGGCAAATAGCACCGTGACGAAAGTGTGCGAAGAAGGTGCCAACACCCATGTCGACTGTCAAGGGACGCAGGAGGAGTTCATGACGATCGAGTGGCATTCTACATCACTTTTTATATTTGTGGGATATATAGATGTGCAATTTTTTATTTTTTATATATAGTTATATAATAGGCAAATATAATAACAACCAGAAGTCAGATATCAAAGATGATATCAAATGTATGACATGTGAGCCCTATATTTCTGATATGTTTTTTAGCTAACGGGCACATCAGCAACTCTATGTGAATGCCATGTTAGGTAAGGAGGGGCACATCATTACCATGTCAACGCAAAACCACCTAAATTGATCTGAGAGATGAAAACAAATGGTCTTGAGAGTTAAGAGACTCAAATCAGACCATTCTATAGTTAAGGGATAAAATCAGTCCAAAGCCAAAGTTGAGGTACCAAATACGAATTTTTTCCAATAAAATGTAATTATAGCTACAGACAATTATAGGTAACCGTAAAAAAAAATTCAGCATGGTTGAATGTGGTAGAAGATACCTGTTTTATTGGGCACATATCCAATAGGAGATCACTTAGTTCAATCTCTACTTCTACAGCTTCTGCATCTGGAATACTGTGGTCAAGTTGACCAAAAGAATTTTGTAAAGATAGATTTGCTGGATCCAAGCGCATTAAACTTTCAACATCATTCCTTGAGAGGAGAATATAACTTTGTTTTTCAAGGACAGCCTGCAATTTTTACACAACATAAAAGGATCATGAAGCTACATACATCAAGGAAGAAAATAGAGTATGAACTACCCACTTTTAAGATTTGTGGTAAGCCAAATCAATGATTAGGTGAGCCTAGGCAGAGGTAGGTGGCTAGAAGGCCTAGGCAGGAGGGTGCCACTAGTACATCGGATCGCGCCACCTCTTACATACAATACTGTGTACTGATGCTTAGGTATTGCAACATATACAAATTTGTTTTACATTATTATTCGGAACAAAAAAAACTAACATTTACCATTAGACCTATTCACAAGTTTCACAAAACTACTATAAAATCTAGAATAATTGTTTTCACATGAAGTTCCAAAATGGTTAAACCATAATAACCACAAGGAAGATAGGTTAAGTTATAACAATGATGTAGTACAGAACTTAACATAGGGTTGTTCCATGGTTGTAGTGCTTCAAAGTTCAAACAGGGAAGGTTCAAATGTTTAGTCCACCAATGTTCTCTTATTTTACTATTGAATTATCTAACTATAGACACGGTGCCAACCAGCCTTTATATGCTCATTTATTATCTAATTACAAACATGGAAGCAAAACACAGAAGTTCACCTGCTGCAACAGAACTACAAAATGTGTTGTATCAGCCTACTACTTTCAGAAGAGAAGAGTGCTACGATGCAAATAGCAGTTTCAATGGTTCTAGCTAGGAGATTGGTTAGAGACTTCCCATTTTTTGAACTTGTAACCCTGAATATCGGAATAGCTTCATGTGCTATCTCCAAACAAAAGGTCCATTCTGGTATTTATTTGTCTAAAGTACATAGGCACACAATGTATGACCTATCAGAGAAGCCAATGTACAATGCACAGAGAAACGCACCAACATGACAGATAGTTTCCAGCACATTACAGCTCAACGATCAAAAAGATAATATGCGATGACCTTTACATCAATGTGGACACTTCTCAGTCAAATACATATAATAGAGCATTGATAAATAATGGTGTCATACCAAGTAACTGCTACATTTGGAAAAATTCAAACTCCCTTAGACATAAAAGTTTCTTATGGTTCCAAACCAGAGTAATTCTAGCCAAAGATATTTTTAGTAAAAACAAAAATGAAGATGTAGTTCTAAATGTTGTTTTTTATTCTAATTAAACTGTACAGAATCTTCTATTTTAAATTGTATCTGTGTTAGGTTCATAGGGTGCATGATTCAAATAGCTTTTGGAAAATCACCACCGATTTTTTTAAAAAAAAAAATCTAAAGAATCTAATTTTGGTTGGGGCAACTGGCAAGTGCTATATGTCGATCTATATGAAGAAGTCGTAATAATGTGGTTTTTGAGAATGCAAATGTTAATTCTCCTATGCAGGTAGTCTTTAGGTGCACCCACTGGATTTGGGTTTTGACTTAGCTGCAAAAGGAGGAATGGCACCATATGAAACCAGCATGTTGTCTATTGGAGAGAAGTTTGATGAAAATATTCATCAAGGATGGATATTGGATGGATATTTTCTGATAGTATTTGTGCTTGACAACATTCCTATCATTGAGGTTTTTTTCATTGAACCATTTACTGTTTTATGGTGCATTAGATAAGAACTACAACTTTGTAACTAGAAAGGGCTACACCTTTTGTAACAGGAAACAGATGTGAGCTGATATGAGGATGGGACTTACTCCCTCCATCTACTTTTGATAGTCATATTTTATCTTTGCACACAGACCAAGAATAAGTAATTCTACTTATCATCCATTTAAATATGCTACTAATTATTCATCGTAAACAAGCAATTCATTAATATTTACATTTCTCGATGCCCATGTAGCCAATCTTGTGTGGAAGAATGAAGAGTCAAGCATTAAATCCGAGAAAGTCATTAAGATGATAGGTTGTTGGATTGAAATATGCCTATCAAAAATAGATGGAGGGAGTATTACTCTATCTCGATAAAATTCCCAACACATTAATCATAATCATTTCAAACAACAAAATTGTTGATGTACAAAAAGAAAGGTTGCATCAAAATAAATCCTCAAAATACAGAAAGTGAATTGGCAATTTAGCATACCTCCATATAGGATGCACGGCATCTTTCATGTGTACGTTCTAAAAATGTGCGAACATACTCAACAAGCTCAGTGGCATAGTTCGGCATCAATTGAACCCATCCAAGTACCTAAGGAGAATTTGAGAAAACTATGATAAATATGATTAGAACTTGCAGATAAGGTAACACATCAATTGTTTGGGAAATACCTCTTTGGCTATTATATCGACAGCCAAAAGCCCTTGTAGTACAGGACGCCCATTTTCGACTAATGGACTATACACTGAGGTTGCATGGACACGCGGTCTAAATGCGGCTGGACCTGCCAAAGGATGAAATATCACTTGCTCAAAATGTAAGGACCGTAACAAACAAGGGAAGAATAATTCAGTAGCATCCCTAAGAAGCATATTTAGGTGGACAACATTGCATTTAATCTGCTGCAAAAAAATATAGTAATGATTCGGTATATGCCAAATCGCACTGTTGTTCCTTGTCCAATCTCTGGCAGACTGGCACCAGAAGACATTTTACTGAAAAAAAGATCCCAAACATCGCTCCTCTGTCTCTTCCTTTCCTCATCCTTCTGTGACCAGCTCTCAGCGTACATCTTAAACCCCGATCCCTTTGAATCAACTCGATATACTGCCTATGCTCGCGTAGCTTGTCCCACATTGAGGAGCAACAATCACATCTTTCTCAGAAAGCTCTGTATGCAGGGATTCTTCAAGGACAATCATCCGAGCAGTTTAACGATGGCAAGAACCATCTTGGAGAAGATGGCAAATGTAACGCGTTTGGTTTGATCCCTTACAAGTTTTGGCAGTACCAAGATTGAATTGAAAAGATGGGTATGGTTGATGCCAAATTTATGCAAATGTGAGATAGATGATACTCCCTCCGTCCCAAAATATAACAACTTTTAGTCATCAGAATTTGTCCCAAAATATAACAACTTCTTCACCAACATTCCCTTCCCAACCAATCACAACCCTCCACCATTCACTTTTCCCACCTACCTCCACTACTCATCCAATCACAACTCTCCACCACTCACTTCAACCTATTTTCTTAATAACCGTGTCCAACCCTAAAACTTCTTATATTCTGGGACGAAGGGAGTATGTATTACCAAAATCTATACTGTGGTGCAGCCACTTGATCTTTCCTACCTCCACCCAGAAAAGTACATAGGTCTTTTATATCCGTCAGATCGACTCTAATCAATGCATAGGATTAGTTTTAGGATTCTTTGGAGGAAACACGCAATCATCCACCCCAACCCCCCCCCCCCCCCCCCCCCCCCCCCCCCGCCCCTGCACGCGCGCCCAGCCGCCCACACAAGCATCTAAGCCTACCAGGATCCCGTCGCCCCCTCGTCCGGCAACCGCTCTCCACACTTCCCCTTGACCACCCACCAGGCTCCCTCACCCATTGCATCGCTGCTGCCATCGTTGACTCATCCCCATGCTACCCTCCCCATAACCACCGCCGTCGATTGACCCTAGAACTCCGCCCCATCCTTGCCATCGTCCCTGCTGAATGGTGCACATGGCATCGCCGCCGCCGTTGTTACCTAATGCCCTGAACAGCATCGTCGCCTACCCTTCCCTGGGCTACCGACATACAACCCACCCCCCCCCCAAAAAAAAAAAAAAAAAGACAACCACCACCACCCACTAAGGCCTCACCCTTCTGCCGTTATGCCCTTCGCTCGAGACACCAGCGAATTGTACAGAAGGGACACCAGTTCGATTCACTTCATTCAGGTGTGCTTTTCAAATATTTCTGAAACCTACCGTGATCCCCACACAGTATATACATATACGTACATATACACATATATATATATACGTACATATATATATATATATATATATATATATATATATATTAAAATTGTAAGTCTATATCTTCTCTTATAGATATCCTGGATAGTGTGCACAGATTGAATTGAGAATTCTGAGATTCAGATTTGTTACTAAGGATTGGTCGTTTCAAAAATTCAGAATTAACAATGGAGTTCGGGTCAAATAAATAACAAAAATGTAAAAGAAGGCATACGCCTATTTTTTGCAGGTTCATGCTATTGTCAGAATACAGCATAGGATGGGGAAATCTATCCCTCGTTTGGATGCTGGGGCAAAGAGAAGGTAATTAGCTTGAGCAAAGAGAAAGAACAATTGTTAAAGGAAATATATGCTGCATCGGGAGGCTCATATGTGGTGCATTGAAGTAGGGGAAGCTAGAGAGCGAGTAGCGATAGAAGAAGCAACTATCGCCAGAGCAGATGAGAAGTCTTAGGTGTCTGAATATTGAGGAAGCAAGTATCGCTAGAGCAACTGAAGGGATTTGAATCCTTTCAACAATTGCTGTGGCAGGAGTTTAGACAATTATAGTATTGGTAGGGTCGCTATCGTACCATTATCAGAATTTGGTAGGATAGCAATACAAATTAGACCATAATGTCCATGGAGCAATTAGGCATGCACAAAATTATTATGGAAACTGCAACGGCAATGCTATTTTACAACAAACAAGACTCTTCATTCTTTACTGTCTTACAGTTTTTCTTTTCTCGAACACACAGGAGAGCTGCATGTCATTATGTGAACAGAAGAATAGGGTAGGAAATCTTTACAAAACCCCCACACACAGCAACACAACAGTTAGAAAAACAAGCGCACCCGAGACTTACAGAGCTATAGTGCAGATTAAGTGTTAACAATCTAAATATGTTTATCTCGAATGCTACTAAACAAATTTTCCTGAATAATAAGAAATAATGCAGCCTCTGTTACAGGTAAACACACTATTGGAACACAAAACAAAGTATGTTTAAGTGCACTGGTTCAAAGATGCATATAGGGAACACAACAGGGGTGAGTTTGGTTTGTACGTCACATTTCCCATGCATTCAATATTCCCATCAATTCAAATGCTGCAAACACATTATAACATTACCACTAATTTAATACTCCCCTTAGATGATGGAAACATTTTGGTTGCTCTAAACGAAACTAGAGTAATTATAGAACAATCTAAACAATGCAAAAATTACCAGTAAGGTGGTTACTGAAATAGGACCAAAATGTCTGTTGCACTCTGAAAACCACAAAGTAGTTAAATAACAGTTCGAAATTTCATAAACCAGAAATAAAAACTCGCAATTTGGGACAGCATAATTTGATCTTTCAGAACTTTGAAGTATAACTATGAACTGCAAATAAAGAATTGAAGTTTACGCCAATACAATTATGAATACAGATTAAAGATTAAAAAATAAAAAGTGTTTTTATTCAAATTTCAAAAATTTTGATGATCCAAATTTAAATTCTCAAGTCAAAATTCTTAAATCATGAATTCAAATTCATATTTAGAATTTGGACTTTGTTCATTCTAATCAAGAAATATGAATTCATTGTTCCTCAATTCTTAAACCATGAATTGGGAATTCATTTATCATGATAAAAATACATTCCCGAACTTGAAATCATGATAAACTAAAATTCTTAAAATCATATATAATCTTGTTTGAAATTGAGAAGATTTAATTTTGATATCTAGGATTTAAAATCACAACCTAAAAACAATTTCTAATTTGAATTTTAGTTAAAATGAATATTCATACATCCAATTTTGAAAAAAATAATAAGGCATTTTTTTACTGAAGAACATTAGAGAATAAAATGATAATTTTGGTTTCTTGAGTATTTCGTTCTCTTTCAATTTTGAGTGATCAGCAAAACGCTGAGGCAGCTGACCAGAACCTCGTATCACCTCAAACAAAATCGTTTTCAACATAAAGGATATCTCTACTACTATAAAAGCGCAATCGTCCTCCTCCCTCCCTCTCAAGTTGCATGCATAACCACCCCATCCTCGATAGAATCAGAAAAATCAAACGGTTGGTTAAAAAGAAACCAAAAGGATGGATTGATTAAAAAAAAACCTGTTAGATCCATCCCAGTCTATGGGCCATGCAACCCATCCTTATATGGGCCTGTTGCAATGCACAGGCATGGTACTAGGAGAAAAAAGAGGGGGTGGATCAGGGGTGGAATTCTTTAGTATATTCCTGGTTATTTTACCAGAAAAAATAATCATCACAGATTAGAGCAATTCTCTTGGTGACCCTCTTAGGGTTCCACACCCAAGTGCACCTAGAGGATGATTCATTATTTAATGACTTTTGTCATGTGTGTACTCAAATACTACATAACAAGGTTGTCAAGGTAGCCCATACAAGCAACCCTCCTAGTCACTAAGATTCCTATCGGTGTACATCACTCATATGTGAAATAACATAACTATAAAAGATACTGTTTTAATAATGTTACATGCTCCATGACTGATTTTGGAGTTCTGCTTCCTTACATGACATAATTGCTCCATGGCTTATCAGAGCAGGCAACATGCTTACAAGACAATATTAACTACAATATCAATTAATATCTAAACAAAAGAAACTTCTTTTGAGTATGGAACAAGAAAATTTTTCAGTGACCAATAAAACAATATATAAAATGTTTAATTGCATTAGACCATATGTAGGTAGACAACAGATAACTTACTAGATATAGCCTGTTGAACACATTTTCGGTAATCTACAAATATTGCTGGCAAGAAGTGCTCCTTCAAGAATTTGTTCACAAAAGCCAATAGCCCATCATTCCTACAGAAATTTAAGAGCGATAATGAATCAAATTCATCAAAGTTCTCACATTTCAAAGTTGGAAATTGCAAATATTCCGTACAAGTGCTTTCTTTTAAACAAGGATTGAGCTTTAGAAAAAGAACCAAACAGCTCTTACCATTTTTTTTTTTGTCTTTAACTTGTCATTTTATCACAAAATGCAAGGAAGGTTTTTAGTCCTTTTTGTTTATGGTAATAGCAGAATTTCCATGACAAACCAGATACTTGTTTGTAGACTAGTGGGCAAGTTTTATTCTTTTTACTGCACACATTCTGAAATGACATCTACTTGAGAGAACATAATAGGAAGTAGATGCGAACAGAGACAACCATATATCCCAGAAATTTGAGAAAAGCTTTCTGGTCATCTAGATCATCCAGGTGTTATCATTTGTATGCATAAAATGAAAGAAGTAATTTCAGTTACCCCCTCTGTTCGAAAATATAAGCATTTCTGGGGCTATGTACCTGGATGGAGGGATGTAGAAATGCTTGTATTTTGGAATGGAGGGAGTAGTTATTGAGTTATTTATGCAAGCAGTAAAACAGAAGTATTTTTGCAACATAAAGTTCAGACAAAATAGTACCTCCTTCCATATAAATAACTACAGGTTCCTTTTTTGAGGAGAAAGAGTCGGTTGCGGAGAAATTTGTCTTATGTAAGGAAATTTTTTCTTGGGTGAAGAAAAACATTATTTCCCAGTGTTGTTTTGGAAAAGCTGTATGGTATATTGACAATTGCGCACAGTGCACTACAGGAATGTCCTTGGAGAAATTCCAGGTAATTGTATGAACAGAAACTACATCCGTCCTTAAATGCTGAAGTTTCTGCATTAATAATATGAACCCAATCTTTCTACTATATAAACAGGTACATGTGAACAAACATCATGCTGAGAAGCTGTTTTGCATGTTTTCAATTGCTGCAGACAGGGAACAGGAAGTTATAGGAAGGGAAAATGACTATAAATCAAAAAAGGCTTAAGGTTATCTGCAAAGAAATTCTAGGCATTTCTAGCAAGTTATAGGCTTCTTTTTAGATGATTTTTGTTTTCCGTACGCTAGGTCAATATGCAGGGGAAAAGTTGATTAAAATTAGACATAGAGATGAATATTAAGATTACTACAACAGAACTTAGAAAATAATTCACTTGGCAGCATAATCTAGTGACAGGTTTAAAATCGAAGCTCAAGATCCTCCAAAAACAACACCCTTTATTTCTCTCTCCCTTCTCATGTGTAATAACTCTATTGTGTATCTTGAAATAAACGTACTTGAGGTGCTCTAACATATAACAAGTGACTGGCACACAAACCCACAATGAAGTGTTTGGAACTCTGTAGTCTATACAGAAACGTGTGCATGTGCTACCAATTTTCGATACGTAGGGGGGGACATAACGGAAAAAATGTGGTGTACTTAAAGTCTTAAAGTTACACAGCATATCATACAACTTCTATAGTTCACTAGGATATTAGAAGAAATCTTTGCATGGAAGAAGAAATTGTAGATTCACAGTCTCCACTGTGAACAAGAATAGAAGTTAGAGATTTGAGGCATTACCCAAGTTGCCAATATTTCTGCGGAAGCATCAGTCCAATTTTATTCATAAACTGCAGAAAGTACATAGATATCTCCATGAATAACTTGGTAAATATGCTGTGGTATGCGTGTGCAACAGACAACCATGAGACAGGTCACCTCAAATACAGGACGGTAAACTGATGCTGCAAGGAAAATCCCTTGGTCAGGTATGACACTGGCTGTTCCATAGCCTTCTTGTGGTACTGTTGAGTTTCTTCGCCATCCTTGACCTGCAACTTTGATCACTAAACATTAGAATCAAGTATTTATGCCATTTACTTAAAATGTACTCCCTCCGTTTCAAAATGTTTGACACCGTTGACTTTTTAGTACGTGTTTGTCCATTCGTCTTATTCAAAAAATTTAAGTAATTATTTATTCTTTTCATATCATTTGATTCATTGTTAAATATACTTTCATGTACACATATAGTTTTACATATTTCACTTTTTTTTTAATAAGACGAACGGTCAAACATGTGCTAAAAAGTCAACGGTGTCAAACATTTTGAAACGGAGGGAGTAAAAGCAAAGTTAATGGTGTAATCTTTTATGCTTGGTCCTATCTGTACTACTCGTGTGTTTGCTAATAGAGAGCCAAGCAATCTGATTCTCCATCACCATGGCCTTAGACCCGCTCTCCCCCATGTTATTTATTTTGGTCATGGATGTCTTGAACTCAGTGGTCATGCTTCTCTTGAAGGTTGGTTGCAGTCCCTATCTATTCAGCATGCTCAACATAGATGCTCTTTTTAGGCTGACAATGTGGTTATGTTCCTAAGGCCAACAGTGAATGACATCACTATCATCAAGCAACTGTTGGATGTGTTCGGTCATGCTTCTGGGCTAGTGACTAATTTGCAAAAGAGCTCAGTCACTCCTATCCAGTGCAAAGAAGAAGATCTAGAAATAATTTCCAACCTTCTCTCTTGTGGAGTAAAAGAGTTTCCCTGCACCTACCTGGGGTTGTCTCTCAATATTAAGAAACCTAGCAAAGCTAAACTGCAATTCTTGGTGGATAAGGTGGCTGACAACCTTCCTACATGGAAGGCTTCCCTCATGAACAGAGCTGGGAGACTCACCACGGTGAACTGAAAGTAGTTCTATCAGCCATCCCAATTTATTTGATGATTGCAATGGATATCCCTAAATGGGTGATTAAGGCAATAGGTAAAAGGTGAAGAGGTTTCCTATGGGTCAAGCACAAAAGGGCTAATGGTGGTAATTGTTTGGTTGCATGGGAGCAGGTTTGTCGACCCCCTATGTACGGTGGTTTGGGGATTCACAACTTGGAGCTCATGAATTGGGTCCTTCGCATTCGGTGGCTTTGGTTGCAAAAGACTGATAGTGCTCGGGCTTGGCAAGGATTGGACCTTCAAGTTCCAAGCAATGCTCATGTCATGTTCAATATGGCCATGGAAACAATGGTTGGGAATGGTCAATCCATCTTGTTCTGGTCAGAAAGATGGATACAGGGCAGGACTGCAGAGGTGGCCGCTAATCTTATCAATTTGGTCCAGAAAAAGGATATTAAAAACCATATTGTGGCACAGGCTTTGGAAAACCATAGATGGACTACAGAAATCAGAGGAGCCCTCCTGTCCAAGTCATCGTGGAGTATCTTCACTTGTGGGACTTGGTGGCTGAAGTGGAATTACAGGATGGCATCTCTGACCAGTACCACTGGAAGCTGGACAAGACTGGTGAGTATACTTGCAAGTCAGCCTACAAGTGCTTATTTGTTGGTACAGTTAGAATTGCACCTTGGAGAAAGATTTGGAAGAATTGGGCGCCATTGAGATGCAAGTTATTTCCTTGGCTTGTGTTTAACAACCGATGTCGGCCAGCAGACCAGCTTGCCAGTAGAGGGCTGTCACACCCCTCTGCCTGCCCTCTTTGTGATCAGACAGAAGAAACCATCCACCACCTTCTTTCTCTTGACAAGTTTGGTATATAATCCTCCAAAAGATGGGCTGGCCCATATACCCCAGGTCCAGATACAGCTAACTTATCAAGGTGGTGGTCAAGGATGCTGAGAGGAAGACAAAGACACCAAGAAAGAACTTAGCTCTCTCATCATTCTGGTGCTGTGGGAGATTTGGAAGCATAAGAATGATTGTGTTTTTAATGGTGCTAATTCTTGTGTAGCTACTGTCCTCCAAACAGTGGAAAATGAGTGTATCATGTGGTCGCTAGCCAGGGCTTCTAGGCTAAAGGAGTTAATTGAAAGGTCAGTAGCCCCTTGGAGGTGAGGTTTTTTTGCGTGCGTTGTAAAGGCTTCGGCTTGTTTTGGATCAGGTTGGTAGGCGCTGATCCTTTCCCATTCCTTTTTTCCTTCTCTTAATGAAATGATACGTAATTCTCTTGTGTATTCAAAAAAAAAAGTTAATGCAAAATATTTAAAGGCAGGACATGTAACATGAAAAAGAAAAGGATTCGAGTCCATACAGACCATGCTAAGCTGTTCAGTGTGTACCTTCGTTTGGCGCAGTGATTGCTGCATCCGTAATGCGAAAAGCAAAAGAAAGGCCTTCTGATCCATCCCTGCAGTCCAAAAGCTTGGTGATTTACTAATTAGGGATGTCAAAACAAGCGCTTGTAATTTTTTGCCCTTGAACTCTTATAGAACTCAGAGTTTTCACTAAAAAAATGGGTAACTTTTCACCCTCAACCTTCAAATAACACCTTATCTTGTTTCACAGCAGTGGTTTTCGCTTGTGCAAACTGTATTATGCATGTTTTGCTTCGTTTATGGCACCAACACAACTTAATTTTTTTTCTCAAATACACATGAGAGCTGTGTATCATTCAAAACTTACCAAGTTCATGTCAGCAAAATCTCCTGCAATTTCAACGAAAACAACCATGGAATAGGGTTATGGGTGTAATTTGTACAGTTTCTAAAGGCATAGTGAGAAATAACCAAATTTTTAGTTCAGGGTGAAAGTTGAACTCCAAATAGAGTTTTGAGGGTTAACAATGGACTTAACCCTATAATTTGATTGAATCAACACCAATAATGTGAAATTTTATTTTTATTACTCCCCTTTTCTCTCCATGCTTATCTATGTGAACATAAGTACCAGATTCAGTAAGTTCGCCTAGTCAAAAGGGCATATCAAATCAGGACAGGAATATTTAGATCGCTGGAATGCTTTGTCCAGCCAAGCTATGTCTAATTAGCCAAGTCAGACTAACTCCATTGCAGATGTGTTTATTTGGTCTCATATCTGCTCAAACAGAACTGCCTAAGTTCCTTGTTTGACACTAGATGAGAGCCGAATTGGCTCTCCCTGCTTGGCAAGGATTTTAAGGTAGTTATTGGCCACCTTGACCTTGAAAGCTAGTATCTTTTTCCTTGTACCAAATGTCTCTCCTTGCTAAGCAAGGGTATAAACTTTACTTGCTTTAGATCTAAATGCACCTGAATACTCTGCACAACCACTCTCCACAATTTTAGTGTTGCCGTCCACTCTCTTTGGAACTTTTTTTTCTCAAAATGGATGATAGGAGCTTTGACGCTCATTCAAGAGAGGAAAAAAGAACTAACTCCATTGCAGATGTGTTTATTTGGTCTCATATCTGCTCAAACAGAACTGCCTAAGTTCCTTGTTTGACACTAGATGAGAGCAGAATTGGCTCTCCCTGCTTGGCAAGGATTTTAAGGTAGTTATTGGCCACCTTGACCTTGAAAGCTAGTATCTTTTTCCTTGTACCAAATGCCTCTCCTTGCTAAGCAAGGGTATAAGCTAGTATCGCTGGAATGCTTTGTCCAGCCAAGCTATGTCTAATTAGCCGAACAAGAACGACAAAAACCTATTTTGTAACATAATTTATAAAAAAAATGCACATATTCATTTTAAAAGCAGGTTACAAAGAAAATAGACTGTTCCACAGAAAAAAAAATGTAGAAAGGAGTTATTTCACTGTTTTATTTACTTTGTTTCTATCATATAATCCTGCAGTGTAATAATTAAACTTGATTAAATTCACACTCAATCCCATCACCAAGATGCTCAATTGACTTCTTAATCTTTTTGCAGGAAGATCCCTATCATTACGAATGCATTTGTCTACTTGTGTGTTCAAAAGGCTATAGCATTTGTAGTATAGCCTACAGAACCTCCTCAAATTGTTCAGCAGAAATTCTTATGGTTCTCAAAACGAACCACTTATATGAACAAAGAAACTAATACAAACCCTGATTCTGACTCAGGGTCAGATGCCAGATTCAGCAGACACTACAAAATAGGATCCTGGGGTTGACCACATAAACTATGTTATCATAAATAACATAGTATTGCCAATTTATAAGGAGTATTCAGCATTAATCATATTGCTGCCTAGGAGCAATAGAGAGGTAGGAGCAGTAGACTCACAAAGAAGTGGATGTTATATGCATGTATGTGCAAATACCAACAGACTGCAGAGAAATGGAGCTCATAGAGGTAGCAACACAAAGTAGCGAGCAGAGAGAAATAAAGGATTCTTATGCACAGAGAATCACAGCTAGGTAGGATTGTGAGCCTGACATCAATCAGAGTCTTTAGCAAATGCGTATGAATTAATACGACTGTTCCTAATCAATAGAAAGAGGAATAAGACAAAGTCTACAGGGCAGCAGCCTAGCTTCTATTGCTTCCTTTTCATGACGGAGCAGCAATCAATACCACCCTCATCATTGGTGTGTTTTACGCCTGATATTGCCAAGGTGTCAGATGCATGTGGCACCAGAGTCAGATGTACGTAGATAGAAAAATGTGTTGTGCTGGCAAGCCAAAAGAATTTCTGACCATGTCCCAATAACACTGATTACAGATGCACACGACATCACACTTAAACAGAAAGCAATTATAGATGCACACAACATTAGGGTAAAATGATTACTAACCACTGATCAACGATTTCAAGAGGAAGCTTAATCACAATCTTGTAACTTGTAAATATGTAACTAGAACAGTAAATAAAGAACTGGATATGAGGAGGGGCTCCCATATCGAAATTGATTAAGAGGGGTGAGGCTAGCCCACCATCTTGTTGTGTTAGCCGGAAGACCCCCGTGCCTTTCTCAGTAAAACAGTAAATCATTATAACAGGTTATTTATAAGAGGATACTTGCCTCTTTTCCTTCACTGGGTCCTTATTTGCAAGCCTAGCTGTCTGAACAGCTGCATCAGCAGTAGCAGCCTCTGGAGTTGCCCGCAAAATTTCACACAGAAGCTGCTGACATTCACTCTAACAGAAGAAACACGGCAAAGAAATAAATAGCATTAGAATAGCATTGCACAACAACACATGTTTTCCATTGATGATTGAAAAGCTTTCCCTTGCGAATTCAAAAAAAAAAAAAAAAACTTGCATTTTATGTTTCGACCTTTTAAGGAAAGGTATGATGGTTCACAGCAGAAACGAAAAGAGCCTGGGGCGCATTAGATTTTATAAAGAAAGGCTATGAGATTTCTAAGCATGTGCGTAGCTAAAACTATGTCTTGGATTTTGCAACTGTGCAGAACATATTATAATACATACAGAAATCAAAATTGTGCAAAAATATGAGCATAAAGATGAGTTTTTAAAAAAGACATGAGAGTAGTCTCTCTTGGACAAAAGATGAGTTTTTTTTTCTGTTTTGTAGAACACAGATCTCCATACTTCTAAGCATCTTTTTAGCAGGTGCGCACTTTAATATTCTCTGCATGTATGGTTTTTAGAATTTTCTAATGGATATAAATGCAAAACCTAAAGGTTTTTAGAATTTTCTAACGGATATAAATGCAAAACCGAAAGTAGTTAAGTAGGTGTAGTCATGTAGGTGGAAACATATATGCACAAGCTTCCCATGCACACCAACTAGCAAATGTCACGAAAAATTCTACAAAAAATTGTACACATACTTCGAATAGTATTACACCTACATGTGAAATTTTATCTTCAAATTCATTATATTTTAGCCGTAATAAAAAGACAAAATTCTGACAGATTTTTTCACTTTTTTGTTACGGCTAAAATTTTCAATAAGTTGGAAATTTTCAATATAAAGATGAACGTGCATGATATATAAGTAGACCACATCAGAATTAAAATAGCATATAAGATATAATAAAGACTACCTGCACAACTGACAAAGAGAATGCGACAGTAAAACCACCAGTAGCCTGGGAAGATTCAGAATCTGGATTCCAGCTTGCATCCCCATTTGCCATGTGAGGAGTGTTTGCATTATCAACTTCAGTTGATGATTTCTGTTCAAGAAGCTCTCCAACAGTAATATGGTTCTCTGCCAAGCAAAAGCACTTTTTCATTCTTGCATAGTCCACAAGATTTAGTTTTGTAAGTGTCACCCAAGTAACTGAGAACATAGCACCTACCAAGAATGTCTACCAGGCATTCAAATATTGCACTAAGAAGTTGACTAGCTGCACACTGAGCATCTCCAGTGGGTGCCATAGCTGGAGAGATGGGACTGACAACTAGTTGACTTGCCATTAGTGATGCACCATTTTTCGTCTTCTGTTTGAGCAGTTGGTAACGAGCAGCACGTCCATTTGAGTGTGACACATCAGAATTTTCATTTGCAGCTTTGTTTACATTGGACTTTGAAGTTTCTTCAGAGTAGGCTCTTATCTTTGAGGTGATAACATCATGGATTGTAGGGCGAACTCTTTGGCTGTTAAGGAAATACAGGCATAACCACCAAAAGGTAAAGTGAATATCAAAACAGCAGTAGTAAGATCCAGGATGACTGAACCACCAAGTGGAGTTCTAAGGCAATGTTTTCATACTAGAAGACAGGATATTTAATTTGTCTCTGTATTAATTGTTCAATGTGCTATTTTAATTATATCCCCCAAACATCTCTTGCCCTTTTGTAATACCTAATCTTGCCTGTGTGTTGCAATGGATGCCAAATAAGTATACTACAAGAGGATCTCAATTTTTTAGAAACATGGAATACTGATACAGCACTTTCAACCTTGCTACATTTTTGCTTAACTTAACTATTTGGAACAAAACCACATATCCAATATATTAGCACAAAAATCAAATCTTAATAAAGATAGAACATTTTTAGTGCGCAAAAATAAAAAAGCAAAAAACAGAAGTATACCATATCACAGCTCCTGCAGCCGCAACCTTTCCAAGCATGGATAAGCACTGCACCAATGTTCTCAAGTATTTCACACTGAGAGAAGCATCTGCCTTTGTCACTGATTCCTAAAAGCAGAATTCAAAACAATAAGTAAATAAATCGGGCAATTGACCAAGGAAAGTGTTTGACCATGATGTAATAAGAAAAAAATAAATCATACAAGAAACTCATCTGGTGTAGCACACGAAAGGAAAATTGGCACTTCCCGAGAAATACTTTTGGAATCCCTCCGACTACGCCCACCATCACTTTCATGCATGTCTATGCTACTATCATCATCTGGGCCATCAAATGAAGAACTGAAAATACAAAAGAAAAATCAGAAAATCCAGGATATGGTAGCATCTGATGTCAGTGTGTTCCATCTATTTACATATATGATTATGAGTAATTCATTATCATAGAAAAAAGAAGTAATGATTAATGTAATTTGTCAAAGAAACCCCACAAGATAAAACAATAGGGATAGCTTAAAACAACTCCGCGCACCTGTTACATGCATAAGGTTGTACTGCTAAACTTTTAAGTGATGAAAGGTGATATATGTGTTTGTCAAGCATTAGTTTCAAAAACAGTACTATTCGCATGTAGCAGATATTCAAGGTCATATGATGCATCAAAATTCAAAACCTCTGAGCACAATATGAAGTAGCCGAAATCTGCTTCTGCACTGAGATAAACAAAATCATTATCATATTTACATGGAAGCAGATAGGGAGTTGAACCTACCCTCCAACAGAACTGGTTTTAGGAATCCCATCTGCTGACGCACCAAAGTGATTATCACCTTTAATTGACCTAGTTCTCCTGGACAGAGGTTGCATGCTGTTTACTAATCGACCAGTAGCCGTAGATGTTGGTAGTTCTTCATTATCAACCATGCTTAAAGTCACCGAGCTGGACAAAGAAATATTGGAATAAACAGTAGTTGATCAGAGACAGAATTTTAGGAAATAAGCATATGAAACATGCAGTGGCATTAGCAAAATAGTTAGCAAGCCAACATTTAAAAGAGATAATCATTTAACGCATATTGTGACCATTGAGAGTTGTCAAACCAACATCGAAAAGTGATAATAACTTGAATATAAGTGTGACAAACTGATAATTACCAAAAGAGCAACACATGTAGTAAGACAAATAAAGTGATGATACTTAACAGATGTGACCAATGCCAGAATAGTTAACAAGATGTGAACAGTAAAAAAAATATTTGCACAGCACAATATATAGTCATTGGTGTTCACACCATTATAAGCAAGTTCATAGTTACTGCAAGCATATAAAGAAAGACAGTAAATTGCACCATGGGTACAATAGCTTGAAAAGCAGGTGCCGCTTCATTAGTATGAGAACTTGAAGAGCTGTTTTGGTTTGGTGCCAAAATTTGCCCTACCAAATCTTTGGCACTTTCAATAGAACTTTTCTACATGTTTGGATTGGTGCCAATTTTTCCCAACACCATGTATTAGATCAGAGCAACTTTACCCTACCAAATTTCGGTAGTGCCAAAAGATGCCCAGACTTTCGAACTACCAAAATTTTGGTGGGGCATCAAACCAAAATGGCCCAAAAATTGAAGAAGCACTAGTAAAACAACTTGTTGCATGGGTATAATTAGCTACATGAACTGAAAAATTGAGTGATCACAAGAACTTGGCGAGTGCTAAAAGTTTATACACAAACATGAAAATTGAACAATCCAGGTACAAGTTGATGAGCGGTATATTGTCAGGAGGTCATCTAGGCACAGCCACATAGGTTACCAAGCCACATTACCATAGATTTGATTAATATACAAAATGGCATGTAGGTTTTATTTCAGTTTTTCATATTATGTTTCGCCTCTTGATTGTTGCCCTTCATGACACAGCATGGCGGTAACAAGTTGCAACGGTAGGTGACGATATCTGACACACTGTGCTTCACATAACCAACTCACCCGTGTGTCTTATTGGCATGGCCAATTATCCTATATGGCACATCCAAGCCTACTCACACAAATGTTGTACTAGATTCTTCAACTTGCAAACCATTGTACAATATAGCACCCAATAACCATGTAGTACTGGATTGCTCAATTCTAAAGTTATTGTCCTAAATCAACCCATTCATCAAGTAGTTGTAATGGTTGCTCATTTTGCAAGTACTTCTACTGAATCGCACACATTGGCAAGTTGACACACACCGCAATTTGTTATAACAAAATGAGAACAATCCGACATAAGAACGTACCTGTATTCTCCATTGTTGTATAGATGACTATGCAGCTCTTCCAAAATTTTATAAAATAGTACGCCTCGCAGCTTTGCGAGATCAGAGCGAACATCTTGAAGAGCACCTACCTTTAAAACTTTATTAGTATGTGATATTGCTATCATCAAAGAAATAATACGCACTCAGCTCATGATAGCTTTAATAGCCATCTCAAGGTACAGCATATAGGAAAACAAAGCCAAGATGGTACGTACAAATAATTAAGTTAATCAACCTCTGAAATACACTCCATCCTCACTTTGAGAGAAAAAAACGAAGAAATATCCACCGTCACAAGGAATCTCTACTTAACCCGGTTAGAGAAAAAGAACATTATCGCCTTCTAAACTCTGGCACATGGTGCACACACTGCATTATCACAGGCATGGTGCAAATGGTAATAGTAGCCTGTTTATCACAAGAAATGTATATTAATACTAACCGCTTGAAGGCCTTCTCGCTCTAGCATCAGCATTGACTGGACATGCAGCTGCACTGCAGCATAGAGCTGCTTCTCTGCCATCAAGTTTTCAATTCGAGCAGGAACCTGCTGGATTCACCAATTTCTTAGGGATATAACAATTTCTTAAAATTTGTGAACTCGCAAGATAAGGTCAGACATTGAAACAAGAAGGATAAAAGGAGCTGCCATGTGCAAAGGAATAAAGCAACCTTGCAGTCTGCTAACCATATCCAGACATCCAACCAGTCCTACAACAGATCGGGTCGTAGCTATTGTTTAGTTAATTCAATGTTTTTTGGCCCTGAACCACTTAGAGATAACAATGCTATTTAAATTGCTTAATGGTTGTTTGGACTGACTGCATAGCTTTATAAGGTGAACAGCATATCAATTAGATGAAAGCAAGAAACAATGAATTCCCAAATTACTATATAATCTTGACCTGCTAATTATTAGATCATACAACTAATGAGATTCAGTTTTTCAGCTTTAATACATGCAAATCAATTCAGATTCATGCATAAAAACAACATGGTATACCAAAGTGATGAGCTTTAATGTGGTTCTCGTAAATGTTAAAATAATAACCTGTTTATAAGATCCTACTTTCAATGTCCTAGTACATAATAATATAAACAGAATCTACTGGTAGAATACTTGCATAAAAAAAAGAGGGACATATAGCTCAAACGAAGAGCCTCATCCTCAAAAACACATTTTTAACAGAGTTTTATTATACCGGGTGAAAGTTATTTGACCATCCAACCTACATGTGAGCATCCAACAGCATAAATAACAATAAATAGCAACTAAATTGCATGGTTCAAGAAGGCGCCTGGTGCTAGAGGACCTTGCCTAGGCGATACCTACCGGGCACCTAGGAGGTTAGAACAGATCAACCGGCAAAGCCCAAGAAATTAGCAGGTATGTACATAAAAGTTAGACAATATAACACCAAAATAGCAACACAAGAGCACCCAAGGTTGCTCATCATCTAATGCCTAATCGCGACAACAACAGGGCACCTAGCGCCGACTTTTAGAACACTGCTAAATTGTTTACCCAAAACATGTTTTTGTGGGAGTTTTGAGAAGGCTAACATTTAGTTATGCTAGTTAGCTAGAGTGGATAGCATCAGCACTAAGGTATTTTGGCAGAACAATTGTTCGATGCTATTATGGTCATAGGCTAGTGTATGTGGCAAGTTAGGCAGGATAGCATAGGAATAATAATTCAAATAAAGGTAGAGACATTATTTAGTTAGAAAAGAGATGAGGTTTATTAGTAAACTAGAGATAGAGATTGCATTGTTCCTATAATATTAGAGAATAGTTTCGTGGCTGGCTACCCAAGTACTCTATTAGGGATCAATTCATGAATATCAAAAGTTAGGGTTAAACCTCTAAGCCCGTATTAGCCCAACAGGGAGAAACCCTGCCGTTGCTATTAGAGGGCGAGTGCTCCATCCCCCAGTTTTCAGAGTTGAGACCCTTATAGGTAGCTAGTTGACAATTCTCCCAAAAAAACTGGTTGTTATAAGACTAACCTTTTCATATTTGCTAACACGTATTTGATACACAAAGTTTGAAAAATATCGATAGAAACTAACAACAGTTTTTCTGGCAAACAGTTTCCAAATTACATCTGCCTGAAACATAATGAATGATTGAAACAGGTGAAGCGTATGCACTGACCTTGGCAACATCCTCCACCTGATCAAGAAGGGAGAGCACATGGCGCAATGTGAGGGAGCGGTACCACAACTGCCCGAGGTGCTTGTTCTTCCTCCCAAGCAGTTTCTTGGCCTCGGCCATCTCCCCCTTGAGCCCGGTGATGCTCTCCGCAGACTCGCTGAACAGCCGCAGGATCTATATATACATAGCCCACCGCACAGTGCAAAGATATTCATCATTAAACCAAACGAGACCACAATACGGGCAAGAATGGGAGGGGGATCGGACCTGGGAGTAGTTCTGGATGGCCTTGTTGAAGCCATGGTGGTAGGCGTGGACGACCTCGTCGACGACGTCCTCGATGAGGTCGCTCTGCTCCTTGAGGAACTGGATCTCGCCCTCGCGGTCCTTGGAGGTGAGGATGTGCACGACGTGCGGCAGCGAGTCGAAGCGCGCCGCCGCCCACCCCTCGTCAATCCGCGAGAGCCCTTCCTTGAGGTACTGCAACGACAACAATTCAGGCTCCTCCGGCCGCCCAGAGGCACAGGATAACAAGAGAGGGAGGAGGGGACGCTTACGGATTTGTCGGCTGGGATGGGGAGGCCGTCGAAGATGCGGCGGCGGCCGCCGGTGCGGCTCATCGCGCCGCTGGCGAAGCGAGATCTGGAACCGTTGGTGTTGGGAGGATGCGGGCGAACTCGGAAGGGAAAGGAAGGAAAGGAAATAATTAATATACCAGTCACAGCTGGATTTTTCAGTTTTTGATCCATTTGAAAACTTATTTTACAAATAGATCCAAATAAATCAATTCAGTATTTAGGTTTAGAAAAAATAAAGTACAACAGTTACAAAATAGTTACAACCTATGTTCCACATCCGAATTGTTGTTTTTCTTGCATAGTGCTACTGCAAGACCTGCAAGCCAGAGGATGGTCAACTAATGCCAAAACCATGCTGAAACCTGGAAATTTGCAGAATGATAACATAGGCGGTGTTCTTTTCTCCTGAAGATGAAAATTAAGTTTTTTACGTAAAATGAGATGGTATTATCGTATGATTGATTGAGTTTTATTTATTACAAACTTGAAAAACATATTAATATGATATCGCACGAAACGTACCATTTAGCAGTTTGAAAAGTGTGCCACAGAAATCTTAATCTTCATCCTATTCTTGTTGGAGAAAAGAAGAGGACCATAGAAAAGAAGGTTATCAGTGTATATGGGATTCCGCGGAACAATTTATGGTTAAGAGTTTTTCAAGTAGGTCCAATTACAATAGGTATTCAGAAAAGAAAAGTTATAATGAAAAATCATAATGTATAATGCATGTCACTGGAAAATTTAGAGCTAACCTTGTGGTGGCATAACTTTATGTTTGGCATGTCCTATTAGTATTTCATCACTGACAATGTTTACTCTCAGTAAAATTTCCTCCAAGGTGTAGTAAGATGAAGCCTATTACTACCCAACAATACCTTTCAAAACACATACCAACTATTGGACATTCGGCATGAAGGAAGGAAACAAAATTGTACCTCTGTAGAAGATGAACAACTAAAAACATAATGCAGAGAGAAGATTACATGGAAATTTAATAACAGCAATCTGTTCATGTCTACTTTTCATGGCCCACAAAAGCATTGAAACATAGCTCCCGAAAATGTTCTATAGAAGAAAAAATAACCTGTGCACGGAAGGTCATGATAGGCATCCATGTTTTACTTTCTGTACTCAAAGAATGGTGGTTGGAAATGCATCGATGGCAGCCAAGTTTCAACGAATGATATTTTCAATATCCTACATTGGTTCATTTCGCGACATTGCCAACAAAAGAACATAGGCGAATCAACTTGGACATCCCTAGATGAAATGGTGAACATGAGATCCAAATCCTCCTAAGATTGAAACAAATACTAAGAAAGGAGGGGAAGCACCTAAGAAAGAGATCATCAAGAAAATTGTAGGAAAGAAGCCTCCAGTAGGAGCAACCGAGGAGACAATGGGACCTGCATGAAGACCTGCCAAACAAATCAGGCCAATTGGACACGAGCTGTAACAAAGAATCTATAAGGGACCCCAATCTATAATCCCTCATCGAAGAAACCCCTAAATTGGCACATACTGCACTGGCCAGATCTGTTAATAGGTCAAGCACGCAGGCACGCAGGTTCCAGCTTGTATCATAAAGAGGAGCAGGGCACTGAACGATGAGGGAGACACTGGGGGTGCGGCGGCGGCGCCGGTTGTTGGTGCGACGAGAAGATGGCGGCGGCGCTGGCCGGTGGTTCCGCGAGAAGCGGCGGCGGCGGCCAGCTCGGCGAGGAGGTGGCATGAGCCACTTGCTCCACCTGAAGGCAGTGATAGCGGCGGCGCTGGCCTCTAGCTCCACGAGAAGAGAGCGACGCCGGCTGGCTCCACAAGAGGAGGCGAGGAGGATGGTGGCGAGGATTTTGGGGGAGGATCCATCGATCTGTTCAATGGGATGTGGAACCAGCGAAGCGACCCGGACGAATGAGGAGGGAGGCTTCGCCTGCTGTTGATGGTCATTATCGATCAGTTTCGACCGTCAATATTACCAAAATAGAGGAGAACTAGTGATACTTGCAATGCATAAATATATTAGAATAATAATATTGTACTAGTATTAGGTCTACTAACCTTTTGCAGAGAATAACAATAAAGTGGAGGAGAATCGACATCAACTCAGACGATAAATCAATCGGACGATGTCGAGAACCAGACTTATGTATGAATGGGCCAATAACTCATAATTGACACGACAAACTGGGCAAAAAATTCACAAGTCTGTGGAGAAGAATAACAGAGGAGGCCGCCAGCCAAACCATGGGCTGGTTGGGCCGGCCCCAGGTTCGGCCGAACCAGGGGGTTCAGCCGAACCTCCCTCGCCTCCATTGGATCCAGGTATTGGCTGGACGGTTGAGATGAAGCCCCAATGACAGTTGGAGGGTATTACCGACCATTCCAACCGTCACAACCGTCATAGTTCAGCTATAAAAGGAGTTCCTCTTCTCACTTCACACACACACCTCAAGCAATAGCTCTTTCATTTCTCTCAAGTTTAGTTTAGTAGTATCTAGCTGGTGGAATAGGAATAGAGTAGAAATTAGGAGTCTGGAAGCCTTCGGAAGAGTTCGGGTATGGCTCTAGTAGCTTTTCTCTTCTCTTTTGTAAGACTTGTACTTTTATTAGAATACTCTTCTAAATACATTTATGATATTGAAATACTTTCCGAGTATATGAGTACCTACTTTACATTATGTTCATGTTATACTGAATATACGGCTAGCTTATCCGGGAGATGCTTTAGTGCGGGTATAGTGTTTGCTTATACAATTACTCTATGTCATGACGATGATATTAGAGTAGTATCTGGTAGTTTAGACGTGGTGTCTAGATTACGGGATATCATTATTTGGGGTTATATATTGCGGATGAGAGGTGGGCCGCTGATGGTGATAGCTCAGCACGGATATTCCTCCGCGCCGGTATATAATCCTAAGTTAATTCCCTGGGGAGGGTATTCCTCCGTATTTAGCTCCGGTTGTATGGTCATGACGGGCTGTTGTAAGGAACTCGGCAGTCAGGGGTGGCTTCTCGAAGTACCAGGAGGGCATCGGATAGAGGGTATTAGCTAGTATATCGGTTAACTAGAATGTATGTATACTATGTATATTAGAAGTATAGGAATAGATTATCTTTCTCTTTTCTATCCACTTAGCTTAGATAATATATTATGAGAATGAGTAGTTAATGCTTGTATGTCACTCTACCCTTGGATTATCTTAACCCCTGCTTAGAATATGATTATCACAAGTAATATATAAATTATTAGTTAAGTTCTCTCTAAATGATCTTCCCACGGGATAAAATAAATACGATACCCTTGGAATACTCTCGGGTGAAATGCTACAATGGTATATCCGTGCGCCTGCGGATGAACTCTGTAACCATAATATACCAGAAGTATTTCTGTGTCATTGCTGGGAATTATATTTCTAGTAATATCGTTAAGAATACCAACAAGCATTTCTGGCGCTGCTGCCAAGGAAGATTCATAATAGAGACTACTTGAACCAATATTTTATATTTGCCTCTGTATAATTGTGGAGATTATGGATACCCCATACCTACATGGCATGTATAGTCCGACTGGGTATGGGGTGCCATGCATAGATAGAATATCTTCGAGAAGACTCGGGTTAAGTTTTAAACTTGTATGTCAAGGAAATATCCGAGATCTTAGTCGGTTACGATTGTATTTTATCTGTAACTATATATTCCGTTAAGGATATGGACTGTATTTTGTAATACGGACCCCTTCCCCTATATAAGGAGGGGTCCGAGTGCCTCTAGGGGCACGATTTTCTCCCAGATCATATGATCAATAATACACTCGGCGGATCAATCCCCGGACAGGAGTAGGGTATTACTTCTTGATTAAGAAGGCCTAAACCTGTATAAAATTCCTTGTCTCTAAACCCATCCACTTTTCCAACTTGATAGCCACCCCCTTTTAGTATTGCCGAAATCTTGTTTTGACAGTTGGCGCGCCAGGTAGGGGTAGCATCAAGTTCTTCGCCGACTAGAGCGATGGGTTCCGTCTCCGGCATCGACGACTTCGTCTTCCCTCCTGGGCAGGCATTCCGGTTCGGTAGCCTCAACTTCATCACCAACGACTTCGGCAAGATTTCTCTCCTCGACTCAGATTCGAACCAGTCGGGAAGAGGCCAGATCTCCGCTCCGTTCGGTATCCCGAACTCGGCCGAGGTCTACCCCAAGGTCATCTCCGCCGAATTGGCTTCAAACCACTCGGACGAGATCCAATCTACTCCAACACGACCTGATCAAGACGATGGGGCCTATCCGCCAATCCTGATGAAACTCCCCGACGATTTGGCTGCTGTCTTCACTACAAGGGCGTCTTCTCCCCGTAGGCCTAGGCGGGATCCGGCTTCAGCCCTAGTCCGGCCTAGCTCTAGGGAAGTCGGCGACATACTCCAGCCACTCGGCACGGTTTCGACGGACCAACTGGACGGCTACCTCAGCTCCCCCGGCGTCGACTCACGACCAACAGAGATCGTGGAGTATGACGACTTCGGCTATCGCTACGACAACCGCAACCTCGACGACTTCGACGAGGGCTTTGAAGATAACTACACCCCTCTCTACTTCGGCGTCTTCATGGCTGACAACGAGACAGAGGAACAACACAAAGCCCGAGAAGCAGAAGAGCTATGCGTACAACAGAAAGTCGAACGACGCTGACTGGAAGAGGAGCGCCAAGCGCAAGAGCGAGAACGGCTGCAGCGTGAGCAATAGGAACGCGAGCGGGCTGCAAAGGAGGCTAAGAACCGACGACAACGGGCCTTGGACGCCGGGCGACGAGCACGAGAACTTATCGGGCAGCAAGACGTCGAGGGAACTGCGGTCTTTCGCACCCCTCAACAGAACACGGTTGCAGCGATCACCCTCCTCGACACCCTCCTCAAGGAAGACGTACTCAACCAAGCTAATCACGTCGTCAACATCTTGAACCAGACCAAGACCATGATCGCCGCCTCGGTCCCGGTTAACTCCGCAAGCATCCGCACGCCGACTGGCAGCCGAGTTCCCCATCTTCGATCTAAAGATTATCACCAGTCGAGCCTCAGCATCGCCGGCGCGGGATCCAATCGCAGGAGCAGGGGTCACGACGAGCGATCTGTTCACTCGCCTCCCGAACGACACAGAGAGCGTCGAGTTGAACGGCCACGCTCCCCAACTCGCAGGCACCCTGTCGATCTTCGTGATACAATCAACCAGCGCCGTGTGGCACGAGGCTACGCCCCCCACCATTCACTGGATCACTACAACGACGATGTGGATGGAGTCGCTGCCTTTACAAGCGACCTGCGTCGAGTGGATTGGCCAGCCGGCTTCAAGCCAACTGGAATCGAGAAGTATGACAGCACCACTAACCCGGAGTCTTGGCTCACCGTCTACGGTCTCGCAATTCACGCAGCAGGAGGAGACAGCAAAGCCATGGCAAACTACTTGCTTGTGGCTTTAGCGGATTCTGCCCGGTCCTGGCTTCATGGGTTACCCTATGGCACAATCGGATCATGGGCGGAACTTCGCGACCACTTCATCGCCAACTTCCAGGGCACCTTTGAATGCCCTGGTACACAGTTTGATCTCTACAACGTCATTCAGAAGTCTGGAGAATCCCTTCGAGATTACATCCGACGCTTTTCTGAGCAACGCAACAAGATCTCCGACATTACTGATGACATCATCATTGCTGCTTTCACCAAGGGAATTCGTCACGAAGATCTAGTCAGCAAGTTCGGGCGCAAACCCCCCAAGATGGTCAAGCAGATTTTCGAAAAAACCAACGAGTATGCCAAAGCCGAAGAAGCCATTATCGCGTCCAAGCAGTCGGGCACCACTTGGAAAGCCGAAGAAAGATACGGCGACTACAGGAGGGAGTGGAAGTACCAATCACAAGGACCGTAAGCGTAAGCCCGAGGAACTTGTTGCAACTACTACACCTTCCTCCCGACAACGTTCGCGCGTCAACACTTTTGACAAGATCATAAACTCCTAATGTCCGCATCATCCCAACTCCAATCACGCGGCCAAAGATTGCTTCATCTACAAACAATTTGCAGAACAATACGCCAAGAACGCACAAAAGGCCTCTGACGGAGATCAAAGCACGTCAAAGAAGAAGGACGATGACGATGATGTCCCGACAGGTTTTCAAGACCATCGCAAGGAACTCAATCACATCTTTGGCGGACCCCTGCTTATGAATCTAAGAGAAAGCAAAAGCTGACCGAACGGGAGATTAACGCTGTTCAGCCCGACACGCCCCAATATCTTCGGTGGTCGGAAACAACAATCAAGTTTGACCGCTCGGATCATCCTGACCGAGTGGTCCACCCGGGGCGGTACCCCCTGGTACTAGACTCAATGGTTCGCAACGTCAAGCTTCGCAGATCCCTCATCGATGGTGGTAGTGCAGTCAACATCCTTTTCGCTAAAACTCTGGATGACATGCAGATCCCTCGCACGGAATTAAAGCTGAGTAATGCGCCCTTTCACGGAGTCATTCTAGGGCTATCCGCTACACCACTCGGCCAAATCACTCTTCCGGTTACCTTCGGCACCCGGGAGAACTTCCGCACAGAAAACGTTTGCTTCGAAGTTGCTGATTTCGAGACAGCGTGTCATGCCATACTCGGACACCCGGCGTTAGCCAAGTTTATGGCTGTCCCGCACTATACCTACATGATGATGAAGATGCCTGGTCCTCGAGGAGTCATATCCCTGCGGAGCGACATCAAGCAAGCCGTCACATGCGACAAGGAAAGCTGCGAGATGGCCCAGACCCGTGAGATCACGCTCGCCCGAGAAGAAATCCAACTAGCTGCATCCACAGCAAGCGAAGGAGAAGTGCCTGTGACCAAGATGCCAAAGAGCGGAGAAAGCGACGCCAAGACCAAGAAAATTCCTCTAGATCCTTCTGATCCTACTAAGACTGCTGTAATAGGCGCTGAGTTAGATTGTAAATAGGAAAGCGCGCTCATCACCTTTCTTCAAAATAATAAAGATATCTTTGCGTGGAAACCATCTGATATGCCTGGTATTCTTAGAGAGGTGATTGAGCACTCTTTACATGTTAAGGAAGACGCTAAACCAATCAAGCAACGACTCCCGCCGCTTCGCACAGGATAGGAAGGATGCGATCAGGGAGGAACTGACCAAGCTGTTAGCAGCAGGCTTCATTAAGGAAGTCCATCCCGACTGGCCAACCCAGTCCTTGTTCGGAAGAAGACGGGACAATGGCGTACGTGTGTTGATTACACCGATCTCAACAAGTCTTGTCCCAAAGATCCCTTCGGGTTGCCTCGCATTGACCAGGTAGTTGACTCAACCGCCGGTTGCGAGCTACTCAGCTTTTTGGATTGCTATTCAGGATATTATAAGATCCGACTAAAGGAATCCGACTGCTTAAAGACTTCATTCATTACGCCCTTCGGGGCCTACTGCTAGATCACCATGCCTTTCGGATTAAAGAACGCAGGAGCAAGTTATCAACGCATGATCCAGAGATGCTTTTCACCTCAGATCGGCCGCAACATTGAAGCTTATGTGGATGATGTAGTCGTCAAGACCAAGTAGAAGGATGATTTGATCACAGATCTAGAAGAAACCTTTGCGAGCATCTGCGCTTTCAGGATGAAACTAAACCCTGAAAAGTGCATCTTTGGAGTACCGTCAGGGAAGCTGCTTGGATTTATGGTGTCTCATAGAGGCATACAAGCCAACTCGGAGAAAATCAATGCCATCCTCAACATGAAGCCGCCAAGTTCCCAGAAAGATGTTCAAAAACTGACTGGTTGCATGGCGGTGCTCAGCCGGTTTGTTTCGCGACTCGGCGAGCGGGGGATGCCCTTTTTCAAGCTGTTGAAGAAAACAGTGGGGACAATTGTTAAAGGATATATATTCAGGCATCTGTGGCAACCATGCTGCCGCACGAACCATTGTTGGCAAGGCTTACCGGCAAGGTTTTTTCTGGCCCACAGCTGTGTCCAACGCTGACAAGATTGTGCGGACATGTGAAGGTTGTCAATTTTTCGCCAGACAAATTCATCTACCGTTGCAGACCATCCTGTTGTCTTGGCCGTTTGCGGTTTGGGGGCTTGACATGGTCGGCCCGTTCAAAAAGGTAGTCGGTGGTTATACTCACCTCTTTGTGGCTGTTGACAAATTTTCCAAGTGGATTGAAGCTAAACCGGTCATCACAATCACGGCAGGCAAAGCTAGAGATTTTTTCATCAACATTGTGCACCGGTTTGGGGTACCTAATCGAATCATCACTGATAATGGCACTCAATTCACTGGCGGAGTATTTAAAGACTTTTGTGAAGACTTCGGCATTAAAATTTGTTATGCCTCCGTAGCGCACCCTATGAGCAATGGACAAGTCAAACACGCCAATGGCATGGTGCTCCAAGGAATAAAGGCACGAGTTTTCGACTGACTGAATCCCTATGCTGGCAAGTGGGTAGAACAGCTGCCATCTGTACTTTGGTCCTTGCGCACCACTCCCAGTCGGGCCACGGGCTAGTCGTCATTTTTCCTAGTCTATGGAGCGGAAGCAATGTTGCCCAGTGAGGTGGAATTTGAATCTTTACGTTTTCACAACTTCAGCGCGGAGCGCTACGGAGAAGACCGAGTAGATGATCTGAACCGACTGGAAGAATCCCGCGAAGCAGCCTTAATTCAGTCGGCTCGGTACTTGCAAGGGTTGCGCCGTTATCATAATCACAACGTTCGATCACGAGCTTGTTTAGTCGGCGACCTGGTTCTGAGAAAATTTCAAACTACACGGGATCGGCACAAGTTATCTTCCTTGTGGGAAGGACCATTCATAATCTCCGAAGTCACTCGGCCAGGTTCTTACCGACTCAAGCGTGAAGACGGTACTCCTATTGACAACTCTTGGAATATTGAACATCTTCGTCGTTTTTATACTTAGGCATTATTTTTGTATTTCCCTCTTTGACTGCTAACATCAAGTTTCTCCTTGAGTTATCAGTCGGGGGCTACTATAATAATAATGGAGTGTGATTTTTATCAATTCAATTTGCTTACTTGATTTATCATTGCCGTACTTGATTTTTTGGCTTAGTCAATGAGAACTGAAAGTTTTTTAATAACTTTTACTGGTTTTAAGCTCAATAAGGTTTGACAAAAGCTTTTAAGAAATCAGGAGCTAAGTTTGAAATATCAAGCACAACATAAATTCATCAGTATTGTACAAATTGTGCCTCCATCATCATCATCATCAGAATCATTGTTATGATATGACATCAATCAGTATCAGTTTTTTCATCATCGGAGTTATCAGATCCAGTCGGCCGAAGGTCTTTGTCCTGGAATCTCTCAACTACATCAACGGCAATCTTATCGGTGGCTTTCTGCGCATCGTTGATGAGGTCAAGGGTGGCCTCTTCGCTCGTCCCGTCTGCAAAGCCATCAATGGCGTCAATGTCGATATTCGGGTATAAAGACTTGGTCATTGCCAACGCCAGGCTTGCTCCCATACTTCCAGCCTTTTTGATATTCTTAAAGTATGTATCCGGAGTAATTCTCAGCTTGTTGAAGATTTCGGAAGCATCAAATGTACTCGGACCATTGTTATTGAAGAACATGGCTTGGACGAGTGGGGTAGCAGCATTGGCGACTTCATCCCTAGCCCCTTCAAGCCTCTTGATTTTGTTGACCAAGACATCGAATTGAGCCTGAGACTTGATTTTGCGATCTGCATAAATAGATTTATATCAATGAGTGGGTACAAGGAAAGGAATAGTTTCTGGAGTATTAGTCATCAGTACCTTCGACGTCTTTCAGAGCCGAGTCCCTTTGTCTCGCCAATTCGGCCTTGTCATTCTCCAGAACTTGGATCCGTTTTTCCAATTCAGATATCTTAGCAACTTGCACTGTATTGCTTCTTGTTAATTGATATTGCAAGAGTGGCAGCATAAGTAAGTTGGATAGAGATTGTATTTACCTTTTGACGAACCACTCAGCTCAAAGTTGGAATCTTGAAGCTCGGCGATTCGGTCCCGTAGATCATGCTCAGTTTTTCTGGCAAGCTCTTTAGCTTCGTGCAGCTGATTTCTGGTGGCCTCAAGGGTTCCAAGATGGGGAACTAACCTCTCAAGAGTCACAGTCTTCGCTTCGTTCCTGAGATGGATTCTCTGCAATACGAATTCGTTGGTATTTGAGCAAAGAAGTAAACAGGATGGTTGAAGCTATGCATGAGGAGACTTACATTTATGATGCGAGTGGCTTGGCTGCGTGCCTTTTTCAGCAGGCATACTTCCTCGTCTTACTTTTTGCTTGTTTATTACAATTCCCTGAGGTTGCATGTCGTCATCCTACCACTTGACTAAAATGGGTGGGCGAGAATCTTCAGCTGACTGTATTCGAAGGATCTCTTCTTCGTCGCTGATCATTAGGCCTTGGGCATTCATGAATAAAGGTGAAACAATAAAAGAAAGTCTGTCAGATCAAAACAGGTTCGGAGGATGTGTTTACCTGTAATAATTTTCGGTCGAGGACGAGCAGGCTCTTGTACTTTGACAGGAGAGCTGGGCCCTGGATCAGCACTGGCATCCTTTCTAGGAGGGCTATTCGTTTGAGCTTCTACTTCGGGAATATCTCTATTTGGTTCTGTACCCGACTGGTTTCCAGTCGGGGGCTCCTGATTAGCATCGGCTCCAGCTTCGGCCGACTGGTTCCCAGTCGGGGGCTCATTGCTAGCTTCTACATTGTCGGTTGCCGGTTGTTTGTCACTCGAACAATCCTCTGCAGTTGGCCTGGTTTCTTTTGAAGGGCTTGTCTCCATGTCAGTCGGCTCCGAGTCTTTTCCGGAAGGATCTATATCAGATGGCTTCCTACGAATTTGAGTTATGCCATTAGTGTTATTTCAACAGTGGGTGAGCAGCAATACGAGGAAGATGGCCAAATGATTCGTACCTGGAAGATTTCCTGATTTTTGGCATGGGACAACTGGACGTTTTCTTCTTCGGATTGGTTTGCCTTGGTTGTTTTCCAGTCACCTCTTTATTACCAGATTTTCCAGCATCATCGCCCTCATCATCACTCAGAACCAATTTCCTCTTGCAGGAGTCCGACTGGCTGGCTGATTTCGAGGTGTTTGGTTGAGTATCAGACCGAATTTTTGGTCCTCCACTCGCCTGACCAGTCTGCTGGCGAGGTGATCGGCGTTGAGCAATTCCGGAGCGTCTGGCCGCGAGTCGCTGCTCCGTAGAAAACCCTATCGACAGAGAAACCAGTCGTACCAGCGCCACCAACCTTCAAGACTATGGCTAACAAGACTCTCCGCGAGTTCGCTGCTCCCTCTGCTGACAATGTGGCCATTGGGCCGCAGGTTAACATAGGGGACGTAGATTTCTACTTGAAGTCTAGCCTCATCACGATGGCGCAGGCTAGCCCGTTCTGTGGCAAGCCTAATAAGGATGCCTATGCTCATCTACAACAATTCTTGGAGATCTGTAGCATGTACACCATCAAGGACATCAGTCCCGATGCCGTCAGGCTACGATTGTTTCCGTTCTCCCTTCTCGGGAGAGCGAAGCAGTGGTTCTATGCCAACCGTGCTGCTGTCAACACCTGGGATAAATACTCTACGGCATTCCTCTCGAAATTCTTCCCGATGGGCAAAACCAATGCCCTTCGTGGAAGGATTTCCAGTTTCCAGCAGACAAGAGATGAGTCTATTCCAGAAGGATGGGAGCGTCTGCAGGAGTACGTGGCCGCCTGTCCTCATCATGGGATGGACGACTGGCTGATCCTGCAGAACTTTTATAATGAACTCACCCTGATGTCCCGCGATCACCTCGACGCGGCAGCTGGAGGGGCTTTCTTCTCTAAAACGGTTCAAGGATCCATTGATCTAATAGAGAAGATGGTCTCCAATATGGGTTGGAGCGAGAAACGACTCCAGACCCGTCAGCGAGGCATGCACACCGTCAAGGAGATAGAGTTACTTGCTGCCAAGCTGGACCTCCTCATGAAGCGACTGGATGACCACGAGAAACGGCCACAAGGCACCGTCAAGGCCTTGGACTCTCACGTCACATGTGAGGTCTGTGCAACATGGGTCATTCTGGGAATGACTGCCCGGAAACCCGTGAGGAGGCGATGTACATGGACAACAACAACGGGTAGCGTCCACAAAGAGGTCAGGGGTGGAACCAACCACGCCCATATTATCAAGGAGGTAACAACAACGGTAACTTTTCAAACCAGCCCTCCTTGAAGGATCTCGTTTTTGCGCAAGCTAAAACCACTGATGCGTTAAGCAAAAAGCTTGCGGCCAATGACAAGGTCCTAGAAAACATAAATGTCAAGTTAGATGGCTTTGCTTTTGCTTTTCAAAATCAGCTGAGCTTTAACAAAATGATAGAAACCCAGCTAGCTCAGTTGGCATCCTTAGTCCTTGCAAATGAAACTGGGAGGATTCTGGGGCAACCCAACTCCTCCCTTGAAAATGTCAAGGCGATCACGACGAGGGGAGGTAAGTCCACTCGTGATCCGTCGTATCCTAACCCTGCAGGAACTAATGGGATATCAAAAGAAGCGCCATCTAATGACTCGGCTGACAAGGAAGTTCAGCCAGAAAAGACAGTGCCGCAAGAGTGCTGCGACACACGGTTGCTGCCGTTCCCTCAACGGAGTAGGAAACCGTCAGTGGACGAGCAATTCGCTCGTTTTGTTGAAGTAATCCAGAAGATCCACATCAACGTGCCGTTGTTGGACGCCATGCAAGTGCCAACATACGCTAGTTATCTCAAGGACATACTCAACAACAAGAGATCGCTCCCAACAACGGAGGTGATCAAGCTGACGGAACAATGCAGCAACCTGTGATACTCCACGAGCTCCTGGAGAAGAAGAAAGATCCGGGGTGTCCTACGATCACCTGCTTGATCGGGGCACAACAGTTCGACCAGGCCTTGTGCGACCTTGGAGCTAGTGTCAGCATCATGCCAAAAGACGTCTTCGACAAGCTCAACTTCACGGTGTTGGCACCAACACCAATGCGCCTTCAACTGGCTGATTCGTCTGTCCGTTACCCGGCAGGGATAGCGGATGATGTGCCAGTCAAGATACGGGATTTCTTCATCCCGGTTGACTTTGTGGTGCTGGACATGGACACGGGAAAAGAGACGCCGCTCATCCTGGGACGCCCGTTCCTTAGCACCGTGGGAGCCAACATTGACGTCAGAACGGGGAGTATCCGTTTCCACATCAACGGCAAGGAAGAGAAGTTTGAGTTTCAACCGAGGACGGAACAATGCTCCATGGTCAGAATAAAGTACGGGCTGAACCCATAGAATATTCAAGAGGTCGAAGTGGAGCCACCCAAGACGGACAGCCTGGTGAAATTCATGCAAAATTTCCTGGAGAAGGAAACAACGATGCCCAGGAACCGTTATTGGAAGACGCCGGTAAAACCACCCATACCGGCCAAGAAACTAGAGCAGCCGGCTAAGAAGAAGCCGCCGTCCGCACCAAAACCAAAGAAGGTGTGGAGGGAGAAGCCAAAGATGCCCGCTCCATCACCTCTGGAGACGGGTAGAAAATCCGCAAACTAAACTGGATGGAGGTACAGTCTTGCACGTCGGACTTTAAATGACGCGACCTTCGCCAACAGGAAAATTGGTATGTATCTGCATATTTGCTTTCAACAATTTGAATTTTTGCATCATCACATGTTTGAATTTCAAAGTTGCATTTAGGATTTTTGAATTTTGAGGAAATTCTTCAAACGAATTTTTCAGAGCAAACCAAAATAAAGTTTTCAACGAAAATTTGTTGTGCCACGGCCACATTGACCGTTGGAACCCAACGGCCGAAAGTAGGGCCGGTTGGGCCCACCGTGGGTTTGGCCGAACCGGCCAGGCAACGGTTCCCTTCCACTTTTGGCAGGGTAACGGCTAGTGGGTCCCACATGTCATTTCTGACCGTTGTGGGTACCCTATAAAAGCCAGCCGGCCGAGAGAGGGAATTCCACCCCATTTCAAGACATTTTCATTCTCTCTCCAAAGTTTGCTCTGAAGTTCATTCAAATTCAAACACTTAGTTGCATATATACAAGTAGCTTTGATGAAACTAACCGGCGGGTGAAATTCTTGTCATTCCTAACCCCCGCCGAGTTAGTCCGTTCTTGCTCGATTGTGCAGAATGAGGAGGCGACTGTCTCGTCTGTTCAAGGGGTCCGGCTCTTCATCAAGTCATCATGACGAGTCTAGTATTCGTTCATCAGCAGATGCCTTAATGGAAGACGCCGAAGCTCCGCAACGACTCCTTAACGACACCGACCTCGACATTGTCAGTGATCGGGAGAGACAAGCCTACTACATGCTGAGCGACCGGGAGTATGCTCATACGCGAGAATACTCTCAGGAGCTGCTGAAAAAGATAGGTATGGATATTGAATTTTGTTCTATTTGGAAAGCTGTTGGTTGGCAGAGATTTGCTGTGGTAGATGAGCCTGGTTCTCGTTTGCTTACCTTGCAATTTCTGTGCACTTTGAAAGAAATAGAAGATGGTATTTCCTTTCGCTTTTTCCGTGAGGAGTTTACACTAACATGGAAAGGCTTAAGTACACTTCTTGGTTTTCATGATTCCTGTAAAATCAATCTCCAGAAAGGAATTTCTGGGTTCGAGAAAAATAGGTTTTGGGAAGACATTTCTGGTGCTCCAATTTGCAAGAAACCTAGAACAAATGATATCCATAATCCTATACTTAGGCTCATGCACAAATGGATTGCTATGACTTTGTTTCCTAGAGGTGATCTGAGACCCATTAGGGGAGATGAATTGATTATCATGTTTGCCATGGTTAGAAAGATCAAAATTGCTCCTGTGAAATGTATGATAAGGTAATGGTTAGAAAGTATAAAGTCCTCTGCTCCTGTTGAGTGCACTTCTCTGATTACTCGGATAGCAAAAGGGCTAGGGGTCGTTAGCGACCAAATTGCTTTTATCTCAGCCGCTCGTCCGTGAACTGATGAGGCTTATCTAGTGCAATGGCATATTTTGAAACATGGAGTAGATGGATTTTTTATTTACTTTTTCCCCGGTTGTACAAATGAAATCCCGTTGCCAAATACAAGGTATCATTTGTACAACTGCCGTGAACTAACCATTCCCTTGCAGACCATAGAAGAATATCATGCAGGTGGAGCATACAGGGAGACGCGCAACATGGCAAGAAATGAACGAGAAAGTTCATCATCCTCAACACTCGTGTAGATGTATGAGGTAGGTTGGGAGCCAACTAGGGACGCACCCGGATGGACCCAAGCTCCACGCCACAACATTGGAGTCTCAACCTAGGCGAGTGCCAGTGATGACCGGTGGTGTGCGCCTCATGACATCCAATGGGGGGACAACCAACCTTCCAGATCAAGTGGTGTGCCTCCATCTCCAAGTGAATGGCGCTCAAGTTCCTCTCATTGGGACTTGGGTGAAATCACTAGGAGAATGGACACCCTTGATATGCAGACGGAAGAGACCCAGTACAACCTCACGGAACACATAGCTCAAACGCAAGAATGGCAACAATCTGTTGATGCGCAGTTCACCAACTTCAACAACATGATGCAGCAACAGCACGATGACCTTCAAGCGTACTTCCGTTTTTAGGGGTTCAATCCTTATCAAGGACCCTGAGCGAAAGCCAAGCTTGGGGGAGATATCTCTCCCCCCACTGAGGTAACTTGTATCACATTGCATATTTCCCTTTTCAATTGCATATTTACTTTCCAATTGCATCTTATAAAAATGAAAACAACATAAAAATTTGCAAAATAGAAAATACCAAAAAGTTAGGATAGGTTTGAGTCATGCTATGTAAGACAAGCTAGTTCTCTTTGTTGAAATGATGAATAGTTGCTCTGTTTTATATCTCTGATATATGGGTTCTTGGTAAGTGCTCTCTCAAAGGTCAAATATAAGTAGCCAACAATTATCCGGGAACCTGAGGTAAATGACCTGCACTTGCTGATCTAAGTCTAAGTTGTTGCGAGATATGAGATAGTAAATATGAGTTGCTATGATTCTGATACTAGTTTGACTTGAATTCCAGATGTTTTGTTTTTCAAAATGATAAATTGAGAGTTCCTCATTTATATAATTCCTACCAGAGCCAAAAATGTGCTATCATGATTAAACCATATACACTTTGGTTACTTGCCATTCCATTGAACTTTTTCAAACTCTTGTGATTTGTGTAGATACTTCTCATGCTCTATGATCAAGATCATACACCCACATATATGCACATGCCAAACTCCTACATGGGGAGCTAGGTAATATTCCATTCCATTCCCATATTACCACCAAAATAAATTCTCCATGCTTTCATGTTCTTTCTTCTTCTAAAGAAAAAAATATCCTTTTGAAAAAAAAGGGAGGGAAAGGCATGGTTATGAAAAAAAAAGTTATGCTCCATCAAGCATGAGCATGATGTTGAAAAAAAAATGTAGTCATGCCCTCTCCTAATTAATAAAAAATGGATTTTTGGGATAAGAAAGTAAGCACAAAGGAGAAGCATTTTCTTTATTCTTCATATATCATTTCCACCATATACCACACACATTTTTTGCACAATCTTGATTTTGAGTATGTTTAGTTATCTGCTTTAATCTAAGTTTTTGACTTAGTAATAAATGTGAATGCAAGTATGCCATGTTTGATCCCTACCGAGCTCTACATATTAAAACCTTAGAGTAGGAATCAAAAAGGCAACAATTGGTGAGGAATTCATTTTGATACACTTGGAGAGACTGAGTGAATCATTTGAGGAACTTGGCTTTCTTTTGCAAAATCATTTGAAAACTTCCGGAATAAGAATTGAATAAAGATTGGGTGATTGGTGCTCTAATTACTGTTCTGTCTTTCAACCGCTCAAGGCAAGGAAAAGCAGTGTCTCGTGGGAATCAGGGGTAAGGGTAAGCCACCGTGCCAAAGATTATTTAATCTGAGAGAGAGTACATATACCTTGCACCTGTATCTTTGAGATATGCAGCATACTAGCAACTCCTGATCAACAACCAAGTCTTTGTTTCCTTTCGTCCTTCACTCGGGACGAGCAAAGGTTCAAGCTTGGGGGGTTTTGTTGACGGTTGTTATCGATCAGTTTCGACCGTCAATATTACCAAAATGGAGGAGAACTAGTGATGCTTTCAATGCATAAATATGTTAGAATAATAATATTCCACTAGTATTATGTCTACTAACCTTTTGCAGAGAATAACAATAAAGTGGAGGAGAATTGACATCAACTCAGACAATAAATCAATTGGACGATGTCGAGAACCAGACTTATGTATGAATGGGTTAAGAACTCAGAATTGACACGACAAACTGGGCCAAAATTCACAAGTCTGCAGAGAAGAACAACAGAGGAGGCCGCCAGCCAAACCATGGGCTGGTTGGGCCAGCCCTAGGTTTGGCCAAACCAGGGGGTTCGGCCGAACCTCCCCTGCCTTCGTTGGATCCAGGTCTTGGCTGGACGGTTGAGATGAAGCCCCAATGATGGTTTGAGGGTATTACCGACCATTCCAACCGTCACAACGGTCATAGTTTAGCTATAAAAGGAGTTCCTCTTCTCACTTCACACACACACCTCAAGCAATAGCTCTCTCATTTCTCTCAAGTTTAGTTTAGTAGTATCTAGCTGGTGGAATAGGAATAGAGTAGAAATCAGGAGTCCGGAAGCCTTCGGAAGAGTTCGGGTATGGCTCTAGTAGCTTTTCTCTTCTCTTTTGTAAGCCTTGTACTTTTATTAGAATACTTAGCTTAGATAATATATTATGAGAATGAGTAGTTAATGCTTGTGTGTCACTCTACCCTTGGATTATTTTAACCCTTGCTTAGAATATGATTATCACAAGTAATATATAAATTATTAGTCAAGTTCTCTCTAAATGATCTTGCCACGGGATAAAATAAATACGATACCCTTGGAATACTCTCGGGTGAAATGCTACAATGGTATATCCGTGCGTTTGCGGATGAACTCTGTAACCATAATATACCAGAAGTATTTCTGCGTCATTGCTGGGAATTATATTTCTAGTAATGTCGTTAAGAAATACCAACATATGCCATAAGGTGCGCATGGAGATGACGGACAGATGGATCGAACCGAGAGGAACAGATCGAGTGGTGCAGAAGTAGGCAAGATTTGTTGCCCTATAGCAACGCTAGGTGCGCTTAGGTTCATCGGCAAAGTGGTTACGAAAACTAAGGATTTTACTAGTTATTATCCCACGCGTTGCCACGGGTGCAAGAGGGCATTGAAACTATTTTTAATCTTAAACCTCTTTAGATATGAAAGTAATATTGAAATTTGAAATGAAAGTACACTCTCATCTTAATTGTATTTGTCTACCAAGGTCATGGCATATCGTATTATGGCCTTTTGCTGTTCAACATAGACCCATGGATCAGCGAGAAAACATTTATTCCCAACTGCAAACCATGGCATATAGATGCATATCTATGGTCACCATGGTGTTTTATGATACTACAAAATACACAATGAAATTGGGGTGGCACATGAGGTTGCATGGTTCAGGTTTCATAGCCAGTGGAGAAACCCAATGTGACATCCATGGTTAAAGCAGAAAAGAAAAACATATCCTCAATGTTAGTAGAATGTAGCTTGGAAAACTGCAAACTGACGGAGGAAATAAATGGTGTAGAACATGAAAAACCAAATCAAACAATATATATGAAACCCAGATTGCAACACCGTAAAAAAATATCTTGCAATTTTCAACTGCAACAAACAACTTACATTGTATAATAATGACCCAAAGGGCATCATGTGCCATATAATTTAATCAAGTCTACCAGCAAAGTGCAGGAAAGTTTCATACAAAATCCACACACAACCAAGATGAGCCTATTCAAAAGTTGCACAAAATATTCAGGAAAGCGATCCCTTGCCCTATAGCAAACTTTTCTTTGTTACTCCTCACAATGAGCGGGAAAAAACACAGCTGTGTGACAACATATGATGATCTATTTAGGCATAAGGAGTTCACCTAGAAAATGAAAACTGAAGTTAAAGCAAAAACTAATGAGGTAGAAGAAATAAGCATACAAATTGTTATGTTAATAGTGCGATACAGGACCATTAGAAAGGAAAGAGCTTACCTCTAAATGGGACTTAAAGGAATTGTTTTCTTCACCATCCTAGGAACAATAAAAAGATGTTGGATGTGCCCTTTATTTTTGCTGCAGGAATGTTCAATTCAATCCTTCTAGCAAAATACTTGTGTATAATTGATGATTGTAAGCAATGGACCTGGATACGGAAACTAAATTGAAGGGAATAAATTTCTAGGACAGTAACATAAGATTAGAAATCATAACATAAGCAAGGAATATTCTACATAACATGTCCAAATTGTTTAGACAAAAGAGAGTACAACTCTAACTTCATGTAGTTGAGTACCTGAGCACACTGGTTAACATGTAGAGGGAAAATAAGAGCTAATGTTAGCTTGCTATTTCATGGAAAATTTCACGGTAGAAACATTGTAAGTCTTCATTTCATATCCAGGTGGGTTGTTCTCGATCAGGACACGGAGTCCTTTAGGTGACGTAACACATGAGAGGGCAATATAAAGCTGTCCATGGAAGAAAACAGGGCTTGGTAGATAAACTCCAACTCGGTTAAGTGTTTGTCCTTGACTTTTGTTTATGGTCATGGCATACGAAACTTGAATTGGAAACTGACGATGTTTTATTTTAAATGGCCACTTGGGGTCAGTTGAGATAGAAATTATCCTTGGAATATATGAAGTGGATCATGTTGCTTTCCCTGTTATTACTTTTGCTTCAATAATGCGATGAGTTAGCTGTGTGACTATGAGTCTTGTTCCATTGCACAATCCCTAGGATGGGTCGAGATTCTTAAGTAGCACAATGGGGACACCAATATTAAGCTGCAGATGATGGTCCGGTAGGCCACTCATCTACCCTATAATTCACCAACTGATTTATTCATCAAATCCGTCGACTCATACTCATCTACGTATAATCCAATGGGCTAGATGATTCCCCATTCCCTCCGCACTCCTCCCCCCATGCGCTCCCTTCTGCTGATGAGGGCACAACTAGCTCGGATATAACCATGACTACCTTATGTATTAATCAACCAAAAGTGCATATGTTCTACATTATATTTACTTGTTATATATTTGAACAAACGTTGCTACACAATGAGTTTTGTGTGTTTTCATTTGCAGGAGTACTTGCTTGGGCGAAACAAAAGAGACCGAGCATAAGAAATGCATGGATGATTGAAGAAGTTGATTGGGGACCAAATCAAGACCTTTTCCAAGTTTTCTTTCATCTCACCACGTCACTTTTGGTCCATAGAAGACAAGATATAAAGTTCCACGCGTTTTGGATTCGGACTGGATGAGATACCACTTGATGTGCACTAGGGTTCCCGATCTTCTGAAAGGTTCTGATAAACAACGATTTGGGAGGAGTCGCGACACAAATCGATCCGACTTCTTGAACGCGCACGCTCTTGAGCCCCGCAATCGTAGCACCACGTTTCCTCTAGTTATCACCCGTTTCGAAACGCGGATGACCTCGCCGAGAAGGCTAATCCCTGTTTGCCAATCGAAGAACACAAACAAGAACGAGATAGAAAACAACCAAAATTGCAGATGAATGATTAAGCTCACGAGTTTGGGGTTCTACAAACCGATCTAGCGGCGAAACTGTTCTTGACAGAATAATCTAAGCAAAACCCCAAAAACCTAAAGATGGTAGCGGTACTGATATATAGAGTTTAGGGTCGTGCAACCCCCTCTCGACGCAACCCTAATGGGTTCCAACATGATACATGGCCCAAAGGCCCAAATACGGTGACGCAGCACCGGGACAGATTCTGGACATCAACTTGTTCGGTCAATTCCCATTGACTTAGAAAGAATTTGGACATGGAACCAAAACCATTGGAAAGGTTACCTTCTTAGCTTTCCATCCATATAAAGAACACTCCAATCCGAGCACGTATGCGATCTGGGCTCCCGTTTTAGTGCAAACTGGTCCTGGACTCCGAATTGCACCCAAGGTCGACTTGGTTTGGGCCTCCACCTTGACTTGGACGTCCTCGATGATCCTCCATGGCTCTAAGTCCTTCTCAAAGTGTCTCCTTATCCCCTCCATTGTTCCTAATCACAATATAATCATTAGGTAGCAATCTATTCTTGAATTCATACAAAGAAGAACATAGGAACGAGCTCACCTCTAAATTCAATTGTCGCGCACGAGCTCTTGTTATCGGTCCTTGAATGACCGTTGGAGGATTGTTGTGTGTATCCGAGGTAGTGATGTCCGCATCATCCTCCCCCTCTTGAATTGAAGTCGTCCTCAACTCAAGCTCATCATCTTCTCCCAAGTATGGCTTCAAATCTGAAATGTTAAACGTGGGACTAACCCCAAACTCGGGAGGCAACTCAAGTTTATATGTATTATCATTGATCTTCTCAACAATTTTAAAAGGACCATCAGTACGAGGCATCAACATAGACTTTCTCAATTCTGGAAATCTATCCTTTCTCAAGTGTAACCAAACTAAATCACCCGGTTCAAGCTTAACTTCTTGCCTACCTTTACTACCAGCAATTCTATACTTTTCAGTCATCTTTTCAATGTTGTGCTTGGTTGTCTCATGCATTTTCAAAATAAATTCAGCACGTGCCTTAGCATTGTTATGAACCCTCTCACTAGTAGATAAAGGCAAGATATCAATAGGAGCACGAGGGTTGAAACCATACACTACCTGAAAAGGACTTACCTTGGTAGTAGAATGTGTTGCCCGATTGTATGCAAACTCCACATGAGGCAAACATTCTTCCCACATCTTCAAATTTTTCTTCAAAATAGCCCTCAACATGGTACCCAAAGTACAGTTGACTACCTCCGTTTGGCCATCTGTTTGTGGATGACATGTTGTAGAAAACAATAGCTTTGTACCCAACTTGTTCCATAGTGTGCTCCAAAAATGTCTTAAGAATTTTGCATCACGATCTGAAACAATAGTAGAAGGCATACCATGCAAGCTAACAATCTCATGGAAAAACAGATCAGCAATATGAACAACATCCTCACTTTTATGACATGGTATGAAATGTGCCATCTTAGAAAAACGATCCACCACAACAAAAATGCTATCCCTCCCCCTCTTAGTTCTAGGCGACCCCAAAACAAAGTCCATAGAAATATCTGCCCTAGGAATAGAAGGTACAGGAAGAGGCATATACAAACCATTGGAAAGGTTATCTAGGGTGCACACCCCCTTGGGCTAAGCCCATGACACAATTACAAGGCCCAAAACCCAAATTAGATTCGGACTGGATGAGATACGTGGCTTGTTTTGCAGATTCCCGGCAGCTCGGTAGAAATTTTGACGTGGGACCAAAACCATCTGAAAGTAGACTCCATAAGCATTCCAACAAGTACTATGGGCCCCGAAATTCCTTCTAGATCAGCGGCTAGGTCCGTTTGAAGTTGATGCTGTCAGGAGGCCCGAATCCGAATCCAAAACGTGTGGAACTTTATATCTTGTCTTCTATGGACCAAAAGTGATGTGGTGATATGAAAGAAGACTTGGAAAAGGTCTTGATTTGATCCCCAATCAACTTCTTCAATCATCCATGCATTTCTTACGCTCGGTCTCTTTTGTTTCGCCCAAGCAAGTACCTCTGCAAACGAAAACACACAAAACTCATTGTGTAGCAACGTTTATTCAAATATATAACAAGTAAATCTAATGTAGAACATATGCACTTTTGGTTGATTAATACATAAGGTAGTCATGGTTATATCCGAGCTAGTTCTGCCCTCATCATCTGCTCTGCGCCCACCCTCTCACCGTCTCACGTGTGGCACGCGCCCCCTTCTCTCTCGCGCCGCGATTCTCGCCCGTCACCCTCGCCCATCGTCGCCGCGCCACTGGCCCACCACACCCAATCCCTAAACGCTATCCCGTCGGCAGCACGCCCCTGCCCCTCGCCCATCGCCACTACGCCACCGCTCCCAATCCCCAAACCCTACCCCGCCGCCAGCACTGCGGATCCCTGATCTCCACTGCCAGAGCTGCATCGCCTGATTCAGCGAGGTCCTCGTCACCCATCTCTGCGCCGGCTCTGATCTCCGCCTCGGCTGTCTTCTCCACGCCGTCCCCAATCTCCACCACCCAGACGCCGTTGCCCGCCTGATCTCCACCATCAGACACTGTCGCCTACCTCCACACAACCATGGATCTCTGATTTGCACAAAGGTACATAAATCCTTTTCCCCTTCTCTTTCTCCCCATCGTTACTATGCCTCCTCTCGTTTCATCATATGGTTCTTAATATATTCCAGAATCAACCAAAATAAAACAACCAAAACAATCATTTTGGTATTATTATTTGTGTCCAAGTTCTGATGAATATAATGATGTTTTCTATATTAATTGCACCATACATTTGACCAGATAAGGCATACTTGTTCCTCTGAATATTTCTGAATTTGGCGATATCATTTATGGGCTGTTCTGAGTGAATTTTCAATATACTCATTTTTTATTTTAATCATGATTTATTTGCACACTAACTTTGTCATATGGCAGGGGTGGTAAAAATCTTATTGTTCTTGAAAGTTATAAAAATCGGATCAAACATATAAGCTTGCTCTTGTATGATGGTCATTTAAACAAAAAAATCTCTTGACATGATTTTATAACTGAACAGTATCATACAAGTTTGAATGTACACACCGACTGAAATTTCAAAAAGTATGATAACATTTTTTGTTTCTTCTAACAGGTGTAAGTTTGTTTGGAGAAGGGGACATTACACGCTGCCTCCTCCATTGATGCTATGCTGTTCCCCCTGCCTCAAGCGTCACCGACATGGCATGCCCCACCTTGGTATGCTCTGCCAAAAGGTACACAAATCCTCCGCCCCCACCCCTCTCCCATTTTCTATATTCCCAATCGCTGCTATGTCTCCTCTCTCCCTATTAGTCGCCGCTGATTTGATCATACGGTTCTTAGTACATATCTGTTTGTTTCTTGGATGATCTGCCCCTTGTCTGCTTGTTTGTCGGTCACTGAACTTGGGGAGGTTTGGTTTCTCGATGATTTCGGGGCTATAATCGTGGGGAATCTGGTTGTAGATGATATGTTAGAGTGATTTTTTTATAGGATTTCGGTTTCTGTGTTTTAATCTTGTGTTAGGTGATAGGGATTTCATGACTCTGCAAGATCTGCAACAGCTGTAAGCATCGGGAGATTTGATTCACCCAGAAGTTCTTCCTCAGTGACATTGTTGTCCACAAGGTTGGTAGGTTCCTCTTCTTGTTTTCCTCATTGATGTGAGATTCCATTTAGTATGCTATATAATGAAACACTGAACCATGTCTGAATAGCCAGATGCAATTTGTATTGCAGAGTAGGCTGTAAATTCACTGAACCATGTGTCTCATGTTTTAACGGGTTATATTTACTGATAGGATGACTATTTTTAGTTACTGGTTTTCTCAGCAAACAAAAGTTTACATGAAGTGTTGTTGCTTTCACAGATAAAAGTTTGCTGCTGGGAGGATTCTATTTTTAGTTACTGGTTTTGAGAAGACAGCAAGTTCTCAGATCTTTCTTGAAGTTCTGATGGATGGCGCAGTTAGTACTATATTGGTATTGCCCTGGATTATTGAAGCTCTGCAATGATCTGGCAATAGTTTCTTTTTCCCCATCTTTGCAAGAGGAGGCAACCTATGGGGATGGTGGGACCTCTGACCAGTGACCACATGTTTGGAGCAAGACATTAAGTTAAGGTTGTGTTTGGAACTCCAAGTTCCCAACACTCTCCTCTCGTTTTCCGCGCGCACGCTCTTCAAACTGTTAAACAGTGCGTTTTTTTAAAAAAGTTTATATACGCAAGTTGCTTAAAAAATCATATTGATCCATTTTTGAAAAATAAATGGACTAATACTTAATTAATCATGTGCTAATGGACTGCTCCGTTTTCCGTGCACCCTATTAGAGTTGGGAACTCACGCATCCGAACACAGTCTAAGTGTTTCTTCTGTGTTTGGTTTCCGATATGCTATCGGGACATGTTTTATAACAAGTGATATCAGAGCCGAAGATTTCAGCATTGAATCAAGAAAAAATGTGGAGGAAACACGAATTAGTTCATTTTTGTGATGTTAATGCGAAGGCTTCGGCTAAGGTTGTTTTTGCTGCGGCTGCATCTGCGATCAAATTAATGTTTTCTTAAATTATATTTTTTCGTGATGTTCTTCAGTGTGTTTCTTAATTAGTAACAATAACACTGAGGTCCCATTATACTGCCACCCGTTCAATTATTTAATAAACCTGCCAATGGGAAACTAAAATCGGGCTACATGATGGATTACGCAGGTTCAACATTCTCTATTGTCTGAATATTTTAGTTAACTTTTAAGTAAAAAATCTGGGCACAGTTAACCTACTTTCTACGCTTATCTTTTAGCCTCAATATGCACCTGAATTCTTGCTGCAGGGAGTGCAACAATTCCATGTAACCAAAAGTATGAAGTGGACATAGTACAGTTCAAGAATAGGTTCTTCTCCACAAAAATAAATTGGCAAAGTGAGGCAAAGCTTATTGAATTAGCAAGGTAGAACAATCTATATTCTATCTGAAATTTTTAGTTAACTGTTTAATAAAAAAGTTGACCACAGTTAACCTACTTTCTACAGTTATCTTTTAGCCTTAATATGGACCTGAGTTCTCGCTGCAGGTAGTGCAAAAATTCCCTGTAACCAAAAGTATGAAGTGGATACGATCAAGAAAAGGCTCTTCACGAAAATAATTTGGCAAGGTAAGGATATATAGGATGCAACAGCAAAGTTTGTTGTAGTTAATTTGTAAGCTTGTTGCAGCACCACAAATGATATTTTAGTTTAGAGGGGAATTGCAATCTTTTTTATGATTAGGCTTATCACCTTAGAGTTGAAAAATCTGGGATTGCAAGAGGCATTGCAAGGGAGAACTTTTGAAAAGGAATTGTGAGTACAAAGAAGAGATCACAACAGGTACAGAGTTCTTGCATTGCATTGACATATGATTTTTTAAAAAAATCCTGCAAAAGGCTCTGGTTTTCCTTATATTTGTTCTATTCTATAGTTCAGACTATTTTGTGTCCATGTTTTGAGGATGGATTAATTTCCCAAGCACCTCAATCTGATGTTATACAACCCTTGACACAACATAAACACCAGCTGTCTTTTTTTTTGGACAACACCGTGTCAAGCGAATGGAGATCTGGTAATTGATCACGGTGTGTGCATGTATGCCCCTGTATTTGAATTCTCTCAATATTATCAGACCTGTACTAGTTTTTTATTTATCAGAGTTGTTTCTCACCTACTATACCACTTGATAGGAATATTTAGCATGTGCACATAGGCTATCGATATCTTTAGTGCCTATATTCTTTGGCTTTGGCAACTATAAGAAACTAATGAGGAAGGACAAGCAGCTTATTCTGCACGGTCTTAACGAGGTTATCCCGAGGTGGGTGTGCAACAGGAGAGATGAGGCTGGTGCTATTTCTTCCCACTCACGGGATCTGTCTGTCTTCATTTGTCTAGCGGAAGCTTTTTGTTTATCTGCAGAAACTACTACAGAACAACCATTTTTGTCATTCCTGCCTTTGTTTCATCTGTAGTAAATTTGACTTATGAAGCATAGCATATTGTGGTATTGCCTATGATTCTACTTGCAAGGAATAAAATGTGCCCCGATTATAGTGTATTTGAAAAAAAACAGAACTATAAGATAATGTCATTATTGTTTTTCCTAGCAACGAAAGTCTGTGATTCAGAGAACAATACTACTATACATACTGCTGCCGTCTTTTGGTTGAAGGATGAATTATATCAAATATTATCGTAGCGTTAGCACGGGCATATTACTAGTGTATAATGTATTTAGAAACTCTGTAGGGTAAAGAAACTGAACATCACAATAGTTGGACGTGGCATCATCAATGCTATCATAACTATAGTATGACATTTCTTCAGTAGCAATTTGAGCAATTATTTTGTGCATTGATGGTAGCAGCCACTTCATTTATTGGTGATAAAATTGCTCTCTCGCATAGATAGCTTGCTCATTCGGAGATATGCTGCATAGATCCATAAACAAATGAAATTAAACCTTCAAGGTTTCTCTGCTCAGATGGTAATAGGAGGTACTCAGGAATCTGGACCCAAGAGGTATCATGTTTATCTGTCCAAGAGGTATCATGTTTATCTGTAGGTGTGGATTCAATTGTACCATCACCTATGGAGAGAAGCCACGTATCAAATTTTTCAAGTTCAATCTTGTGAGAGCAAGAGATTGTTGGAGAATTGAGCCTCATGTTTTTAGTCAATTCAAGAACCATACAACAGCGGCACAAATAGGATCAGATGATGGAAGCAGCTAGGATCTGTTGTTTCTTTGCATTTGGAATGACCAGAAGAGTTTGCCTGAAATCTCCACCTAATACAATTGTTATACCACCAAACTTGTTGTTTGCCAAAACTTGGTCATTTGATGACATGATATCTCGAAGCGTATGATCAAGTGCTTCGAAGCAATGTTTGTGATTCACTGGCGCTTCATCCCATATAATAAGAGCTGCTTGTTGAATTAGCTCAGCCAAGTTTGTACTCTTTTTAATTGCACACATAAAATGCTCTTGAGTATCTAAAGGGATCCTAAAGCGTGAATGTGGTGTGCGGCCTCCTGGTAGCAAAAGAGTAGCTATTCCAGAAGATGCAACTGCTAAGGCTATCTTGCCTTGACTTCTAATGCCATTCAACAAAGAATTCCATAGGAATGTTTTACCGGTTCCACCATAACCATAGATAAAGAAGATACGACCATAATTGTTGAGAACTGAATGCTCTATAGCATCATATACTAACCTCTAAGTTGGATTGAGCTGGCTAAGTTGCTCCTACAGAAATATTGATGGATTGTCCATATTGTAATCAAGTTCCTCCAATATTAACCTATTGTCAAAATTGGGAGTAGAATGATGATCTGGTGGTGGCAAGTGAAAGTGAGCCAATGTATACCCAGCATGTTTAAGCAATTTGTCCAACTCAAGCAAGACATAGGACCTAATATATTTCTCAAGCAATGTTGCGGAAATATCTGATGTGATCCGTGTAGTGTGATACCGTACATCATCTCCCATCAACAGTGCATACTCATCAAAATGTTTGGCTAGGTTTGTAACTTCGCAAAATAAAAGCAATTTGGTAAACAATTGTCGAAGCTGATATCGAAGTGCCCATTGGGCTGCATCGCCCATAGCTTGGGTCCACTCACGATCATCACCGAGTAAGCCCAATGCCTCAAAGGCAGCACGAAATGTTGGATACTGTTGGCCAGCAACAGTACGTACATCTTTATGAAATCTTGCCACTCCACGTGTGCCAATATCACCATTAATTGACAAAAGTTCACCACGCGAGTCACGAAGTGAGTTTTTGCCACGAACTCACCCAATACACTCCAATATACCCAAAAATCATGTTTTGGTGCTTTTTGAATTTTTTTCATTCCGGTTAAAAGCAACGCTCCAACGTGTGCCTATATTGGCATTAATTGACAAAAGTTCGCCCCGCAAGTCATGAAGTGCATTTTTGCCACGAATGCACCCAATATACTCCAATATGTGCAAAAATCATATTTTGGTGCCTTTTGAACTTTTTGATTCCGGTGAAAAACATGGCACCCATTTGTGCCAAATATCGGCATTAATTGACAAAAGTTCGCCACGCGAGTCACGAAGTGAGTTTTTGCCACGAACTCACCCAATACACTCCGAAATGTCCAAAAGTCATGTTTTGGTGTTTTTTTGAACTTTTTGATTCCGGTGAAAAACATGGCACCCACGTGTGACAATATCGGCATTAATTGACAAAAGCGCGCGTGCGCGAGTCACGAAGTGATTTTTTTCCACAAACGCACCCAATACACTCCAATATGTCCAAAATCATGTTTTGGGCTTTTTGAACTTTTTGATTCCAGTCTATAACATCGCACCCACGTGTGCCAATATTGGCATTAATTGACAAAAGTTTGCCGCGCGAGCCACGAAGTGATTTTTTACCACGAACTCATAGAATACACTCCAATATGTCCAAAATTCATGTTTTGGTGCTTTTTGAACTTTTTGTTTCCAGTATATAACATCGCACCGACGTGTGACAATAACGGCATTAATAGACAAAAGTTCGCTGCGCGAGTCACGAAGTGAGTTTTTTCCACGAACGCCCCCAATACACTCCAATATGTCCAAAAATCATGTTTTGGTGCTTTTTGAACTTTTTGATTCCGGTGAAAAACATGGCACCCACATGTGCCAATAATGACATTAATTGACAATAGTTCGCCGCGCGAGTCACGAAGTGAGGTTTTTGCCACGAACTCACCCAATACACTCCAATATGTCCAAAAATCTTGTTTTGGTGCTCTTTGAAGTTTTTGATTCCAGAGAAATTGCCACACGTGGGTGCGATGTTATATACCGGAATCACAAAGTTCAAAAAGCGCCAAAACATGATTTTTGGACATATTGGAGTGTATTGGGTGCATTCGTGGCAAAAACTCACTTCGCTACTCGCGCGACGAACTTTTGTCAATTAATGCCGATATTGCCACACATGGGTGCGATGTTATATACCGGAATCAAAAAGTTGAAGAAGCACCAAAACACTATTTTTTGACATATTGGAGTGTATTGGGTGCGTTCGTGGCAAAAACTCACTTCGCGACTCGCGCGGCGCACTTTTGTCAAATAATGCCGATATTGACATGTGGACACCCCGAGTATTATACCATCCAGTGTCCAACGCGACCACCACATACTATTGGAGAAGTAGGATCCATACACGCATAAATAGCCACTCGTCCTCAATGTGTCCATGATCGCGGTTGACAACCTTCTGTTATAATAAACCAAATGTCGAGTAGTGAGCGCAAGACATAACCGTAAGATAGCTTGCCAGTCCACCACGTCATATGCTTGTCAACCACTCGAAGGTGGCGACCAAAAGCATACCCAGTGACTCGATCCAAAGCGCTATCCCCAATTATCTCAAGCGATCAAAACCCGTTACTCATGCTTAGCTAGTCCCCAGGAATGCGACTAGCCTCACACTTTCATCACAAGCAATTAATAAACATAGCAAGTACCATAATAGGGTTAAAGTGCAGCGAGGTACATGACACATAATAGGGTCCGAGGTCCCAACATACAACACATAAATATAGCAGTGGAAGTCTCAAATAGAGTTCATAAGCAAAAGATAAAACCGGTGGTGCCACAACCCCACTAGGGCAAACCAACCGGGCAAGAGCCAAGCTGCAAGAGATCACTCATTGCCCTCGCCGCCCTCGGCAGAGCAATGACCACACAAGAAGCATAACTCATAACCGGAATCCTCTCCTGAAATTGCAGACACCGGGTTAAGTACAAGATTGTACTCGCAAGTCTTACCCAAAATTATATATACATAAGGGAGAGAGAAGTATGCAAGCTTTCTAGCCTATAGTGGGTCTCTAGGTTCAACATTTGCATAAAGCTAATTTTATTGAGCAATTAATGAGTAAATAAGCAAGGACAAGTAAATCTAGCATCATTTTAATTTATGGACATCAAGTATATAATTCTGAAATGTATAAGCAAATGAGCCCAAACGACGCTCTCATCATCATCCATGGACTACCAAAGTCCATACCAACATGGCACAACATGCCAACACCAACGTCAAACATAATCCCATCCATAATAATCCACATTTGATGCTAACATAACTAACTAACACATCAAGCATTGTCCATAACCGAGGACGCGGCTATTCGAATAGATTATACTCTGATCAGAGGTGTACAACTGGACCCACACGAAATAAACAAAGATCAAATGCCACACACCCCGTCGAGTGCGGTACACAAGTGATTCAAGCTCATTACATGCCCTTTCTTAGCCCCACCCCAACCACATATACCACGCTGGGGTTCCCGACGACTCAGTCACGTGCGTGCGTGATGTGACCAAGGCGGGCGCGCCATGCGGGAGGCACCCCCGGCCAAACCTAGGCACCCGAGGCCCTCCAAAGGCTACTTGCCTCACGACTCTCCAACGTGGTATAAATGATCACAGTACAACTAGTAAGAACAAGCCGGTCCCAAATAAGGCATGTGGTAAGTACGAAGGGTGCTTGAATAGATGTCAAAATGTTCGGTCCTTAACAACCTAGACGGGGCTACTTGCATCAGGGGAAACCAACCTCCCATCATCGCCCTATCACCCATCCAAGTCCAACATATTTCATCAACCATTATTTAGTGTAAGTGCTCAAGTTTTATGCCCAATAATGCAAGTTGTTTATATACCACAATTAATAGCACTGTCCATCCCTATAGTTCTATTAGCACTAAGCATGGCTAAGCATTAATGAATAAGAAATCCCAAGTAATCCCCCAACCAGTGGTAATAGGATATAAGGACATCAATAACACAAGAACTAAATGCATAAATAGGTTCTACCCATACACCATAAACCGACAATATTAATATCTAGGCAATGCATGCATATATATACGTATAGATTGCAACCAAATCATTTTTAGAGAAAGTATAGGTTCTATATGCTTAGGTGCTTGCCTTGATGCTGAGGGTAGTCACTATCCTCCTCGGGATATGGCTCGTTACTCTCCGGAATCTCCGAATCTATCGAAAAGAAGCAATATGCGAATAAGAGCCAAATAAACATGCATATGCAAAATGAACGATAAATTATGAAATAAATACAGTGGGTAGATAATATTTTAACTTGAATTTAGTTCAAATAATCACCAGATTATCACTTATGGTTTGGGAGATATGAAAATGACAAGCTCTTAGGTGCTGAAAATGGCAGTTCTGTAAATATTGACGTTTCCTTTAGTACATTACAAGTAAAATGCATTTCAAACCAAAATTTCATAATAATGATTATTTTTAGAGTAAAGTACATCACTCACAGCTCCTAAGAAAAATTATTTCACAGCTATATGTGTTGTCATTATTTATTTATGGATCTTACAAGTTAGAAACATAGGAATGCTAAATAAACTCCTAAACATGATTTAAGAGATAGTTTTTCCAAAAACAACACCACAACAGCAAAGAGTACTAAAATATAAGCTCAACAACATTGGTTTCACAATTTTAGCTTGTATTTCTTACGAATTTCATAACAGCTAGACCACACAAGGGATACATATAGCTATTTATATTTTTACTGGGAAAACCAGTACAAAAGTTGGTCATTTTTATTTTACAACATTGAAGATCACGTTTTTCTTAATCCACAGAAATTTGGTTCACTGAATTCGGAGTTTATATGAATTAGTTATGAATTTTTAAACGCAAACCTCTTTCAGCTCAAAAGCTATCTCAGAAATCGATTTCTATTTTCACTCCCCCCTTTCTCCAACTTCCACCGGACTTCGTTCACATGGCAGCAACCTGGACGTAGGGTCGTGCGAGGCTAAGGCCTCGGGCTGATGGCAAGAGACGGAGCAAGGCCTCGGGCTGACGGTAAGAGACGTTGCCTAGGGCTGCTTCAACCGAAATCAAAAGAGATTAACACCGGATGAGCTGCAGCCACCTCCTAGCTGCAATAATGGAGATGGATGACCTGTTGAATGTTGCTGTAGATGTTCAACATGAAGGGAACTAAAAAAAGGCACCATGGATGGCAAGGAAGCTCACCAAATGGAGGGAAATAAAGTCATATTGCTACTGCAACCATGCAGGCTGAAACCACCCCTCTCTTCTCCTATTTCGATCTCTCTCAACTCTCCATGCATGTGCAAGATGTTGGGATGGATGGAAAGCTTGGATGATGGGGATTGTTGTGATCTAACATGCAGGGATTGATCTTGGGCTATTGGATGGGATTTGGTGAGGAGAAGTGAGATGAGAGCTCAGCTTGAGGAAGAAAAGAAAGAACAAGCAGTGAAGATGAAAGGGGAGGAAGAAGAAGGGGTTTTCTCTGCCCCCCCCCCCCCTTAAGTCTTGAGGTGGGAGCACGCCCATGGGTGTGTTCTGGGGCTAAAGAGGCACCTAAGGTCAGTGACAAGTGGGCCCAAGTCGTGGCTGTTAATGAGGGTGAGAGAGGTGCGTGAAAAACTTAGTACAGATTCGTTGTTGCAATTTCCAGGATTTATTTTCTTTCCCTCTGTTGGTAAATTCAATTTGACTAGGTAAAACTAGTTCAAAAATTAAGGGATTTGGTGTGGTGATAGGTGTTGGTTTCTAGGTTCCATTTTTCAAAGTTTCACTCAAAAATTCAAAATATTTTAATTCTGGTGAAAAGATGAAATTGGTTAGGCTGAAAGTTGGTTTGAATTCTTAGGAGGCCTAAACAGAGAGTAAAACTCCACAAAATTTATATTTGTTGGTGATAAATAAACTAGTATTTGAATAAATTATTACACATGTACACTTCTATTCAAGTTATTGTTCAAATAGAAGTGGTTTCAATTTTACCGATTAGAGTTAATGCCGATATTGTCACTCGTGGGTGCGTTGTTTTTAACCGGAACGATAAAGTTCAAAAAGCACCAAAACATGATTTTTGGACATATTGGAGTGTATTGGGTGCGTTCGTGGCAAAAACTCACTTCGCGACTCGCGCGGTGAACTTTTGTCAATTAATGCTGATATTACCACACGTGGGTGCGATGTAGTACTAGCACAAGGCGGTCATGCTGGAACCGCTGCAACGGGTGACTATTGTTTCCAAATTCACTTATGCCTTGGAAAGGCTGCTTCTTCCTCACCACTCATGAGACGCGGAGCCACTGCTACAGACAACCATTGGCACTAGATCCACCTCCTCCAAGCACGACTACCATGAAGCCGAAACCATCAAAGTAGACCATAAAGCAGGACAAGCCTGTTACGTCCAGAAATTTAGCCCAAATTTTCAGACTATTTTGTGTATTAAATCCTTGTCCAGGACTAGCCAGGGTACACAAAACAACAAGTAATAATAGATGTCTAAGGATATCGCTCCGATTGAAGATGAATTATGTCTTGTGGACAGTGGTACCACAAACTCTATACTTAGGGAGATCAAATACTTTCAAACTCTCAAAAAGAGAGAAGGCAAAGTTTTGACTATTGCTGGGCGCGATACTGTGATAGTTGGCTCAGGACAAGCAATTATTACACTCCCAATGGGTACATAAATTACAATTGAGGATGCTTTATTGTATCCTGATTCAACCCGTACCCTACTAAGTTATAGATATATCCGTCAAAATGGGTTTCACATTGAAATCCATATGGATAATCGAGAAGAATTTCTTCTCTTAACCAAACAAAATGGATATGGCAAACGCATTTGCGAGAAAATTCCATCTCTCACATCGGGATTGTACTATACATACATTAAGCCCATTGCACATGTTGCGTATAAAGTAATTTTTCAAAATGTTGATGCATTCCACACTTGGCATGATCGACTTGGGCACCCCAGTATCGGGATGATGAGAAAAATTATTGGCAACTCTATTGGTCATCATTTGATCACCGACAAATTTCCCAAATCCTCTAATTTCGTATGCACTGCATGTGCTACTGGGAAACTGATTTTGAGACCATCTTATCTCAAAATTAGAGCTGAACCACTTAAATTCCTTGAACACATTCAAGGAGATATCTGTGGCCCTATTGTGCCAAGATCTGGACCGTTTAGGTACTTTATGGTTTTGATTGACGCATCTGCAAGATGGTCTCATGTGTGTCTTTTATCAACACGAAGCCATGCCTTTGCCAAATTAATGTCTTAAATTATAAGGCTGAAGGCAAATTACCCTGAACATAGGATTCAATCAATCCATATGGACAATGCTGCCAAATTTACATCCCATGCTTTCGATGATTATTGTATGGCATTGGGAATTCAGGTTCAGCACTCTGTTCCATATGTCCACACACAAAATGGTTTGGCTGAATCATTGATCAAAAGAATTAAGCTTATTGCTCGACCATTATTGATGAATTGCAAATTACCTTCGTCGTGTTGGGGTCATGCAGTTCTACACGCTGCTAACCTTGTCCAACTATGACCAACTGCATATCATGAAACTTCCCCAATGCAGTTAGTACGTGGAAATCCTCCAAGTATTTCCCATTTGCGTAAGTTCGGTTGTGCTGTGTACTGTAGGATTGAATCACAAGAACTAAGCCAACCAGAGGGGGGGGGTGAATGGTTGGTATACCCAAAAAACAGATCCAAACATAAATAAAGCGTAAAATACTTACAGAAGAGACACTTAGTCCTCACACCGAAACGAAAGCAGCAGCAGCGGAAAAAGGCGATCCTAGCGGGGCTTCAGCTCCACTCCACAGGCAAAACTCAACTGAGGTCTGAGCCTTGGTCCTCTAACTTCGTCTTCAGCTCAGAAGCACTACACTTATGAAAAGGGGGAATAATAGCAAGGCTGAGTACAACCAACGTACTCAGCAAGCCACACCAATGATGCAGACGTGCAACGGGAGACAAAGGGAGGTTTGTAGCTATTTGCATAAAGGCAGTTGTAAAGCATTTTATTGAGCAAAACCATAAAACTGTTAAGTAATTAAGGTAACATTAAATCTCCACTGATCAACGCTACACCACGTTGAACAGGCCCAACCAACCCACCCACCTGAACTAAAGTGCATTGGATCGATTTATTAAGGGTGAGACTAATCACGGTGAATCTGGTCGATCGCTCATAACCGCAGGCATGGCTATTCGAATAGTTTTACTCTGGCCAGAGGTGCACAACTGTACCCACAAGACACAATCCACCGGCATGTCACCGCGTCATCATGCGCCCATGATGAACACGTCACCATGTCGAGTGATTGTGACAAGACCCTTCATATAATCCCCTCTGACCAATCGCACCACACCTCAGGTTTCACCCCCACTCCTCGGAAGGCAGCGGACAGTCCCCTCTCGTGCCACGGTGAATTCGGAAGCTGATCAACCGAACACCCCGGCCGACCCCACTCCATCACGTCCACCCTTGTCCGGGAACGTCAGCCAGAGAAAAGCTATACTTCAAGTCAGGCAGTTAACCATTCCCGCTTGTGGCAAGTGTTGTATGTCTTACAGGGTTTCCCGCGAACCGGTCCTTAATTACCATGGGTGCAACCAGCAAAACCATGCACCCACAACCCACCAATATGTTGCATTTTAGTTGGATAATTACAACCAATGAAACATGGTCGGGTGTCTCGAGCATGCAGCTTGTTCTGATACTAAAAGGTCTAATACTGCAATTATCCCATCAACTGAGCTAGTGGTAATTAAGCATGGCTATGCACATAGTTCTAGCTAGGTCACATAAGTAACATGAGCTAGTCGATTTATTACCCAATGTTGACAAAGGACAAATATCAAGTAAATATGGCACAAGCGAGCAGATAGGTAAACCCTGATCCCATGTAATTAGCAAAACATGCATATTTATTAGCAAACAGTAAAATATTTGTAAATTGGGATCAACATGCTCAAGGGGGAATGTGTGACTTTCCTTGCTTCTTCACTTCGATCTTCTGAACTCTTATCCTTGCGACGCGGACTTCCAAAACGACGGAAACTACACGCTAGCACGCAAAACGAGGGAAAAACTCTAATAAAAACCAAGGAAACAATATATAAAAAGTAAACAAACATGTAGAGCTCAATTTTAGATGAATTTTGCAAGTTGAATGGCCCAATTTGGAGTTCGAATGAATTAGATATGAATTTTAGAAGTTTTGAGCCATTTAAATGAATTTATATAATTATTAACCGAATTATTGCGCAATTATTAATTAATTTTTACAAAGGAAAAGCTAAGCACTAACGTCAGCAAAGAGCCGGCGCCGACAGGCGGGCCCCACGCGTCAGCGGCACAAAGGGGATGGGCGCACGGTGGACACGGTCCACCGCGGCCGGGGCGGCACCGTGGACCGAGACCACGGGAGTGGTCCACGGGCAGCCACGGGCAGGGTAGCCAGGGCACGGGTGCGGCCAAGACCGGCCCGGCCGAGCAGCGGCGAACAGTGGCGGCGGCTTGGACGGACGGCCACCGGTGGCGGCGACGCAGCACAAGGCGGCCAACGAAGGGGAGACAGAGGAAGAGGGAGGGAAGTGCTCACCGTGCTCGCGCAACGGCGAGAAGGTGACGGGAAGGCGGCGGCGGCTCCTCGTGGTGGCACGGCAACGGTGGTCCGGTGTTGTTTCACGAGCGGGAACTGGCGGACGGCGGCTGGAAGGACCCGGGGAACAAGGAGGAAAGGTTAGGGAAAAGGGAGGAGGCGCAAGGCGGCGGGAAAACTCGGCTGGAAGCCGGCAATGAGGGGAGGAGTCGGCCGGGCCGGGAAAAGAAAGGGGAGGCTTTGGGCCGAGCCCAAGAGGGAGGAGGGGAGTTTTTCTTTTTATATAATTGGATAAATGATGTGTGACTTTAAAATTATTTCTTGAGCTCTGAAAATTCACGGGAAATTTCAGAGAATATTTTAGGGCACAAAGAATATTACAAAATATTCTCGGCCAATGATTTTTTAAAGGAAATTTTAAATTCCCTCAATAATTCACTTGATTAAATTGCTTTAACTTTTATTTAATTTCTAGAAAATGTATTTTTAATGATTTTTAATCCCGAACGAAAATCGGGGTGTTACAAATCCCAAGAAACCGGAACTACACTGTACTCGCATCGTTTCAAGATATAATAACTTGATACTAGATATAATCAGCGCCGGCCCTAGAGGGGCACGAGAGGTGCGGCCACTCTAGGCCCTCAAATCGTAGAGGCCCCTCCCCGCGCCCTCCCCCTGTGGCCCAACACTCCAATCCAACAGGCGCAGCAGGATCAAGTGGAGAAGCCGAACAGGAGCGAGCGAGATTGCCGCCGCGACGCTGCCCACGTCCTCACTCACTCCTCACGCGATGCGAGATCGCGCAATCCCTGTGTCGACGCAAGTCCATCCGTCGCAGTTTCTTGCAATCTTTGCTTCAGCTTGCCGGCTTGCGCGTGCTGCCATCAAGATCGAGTATTGCCGTACTGGACAAGGAGAAGAGTCAATTTCCCAATTGCCATCTCAAGCCCATGTGAAAAATTGATCCATTTGCTGTTGTTGCCATAGTTGCTGCTGTTGTTCCCATAGGACTGGATGTTAGGTCAATTAATTTAGTTGGTGTTGTTCCCAGAGTTGGATGAACCGAAAAGGCCCTATCTGCACTAGTATGTTTCCGACTCATTTGACGTGAGCACCTAGACGCTTGCAATCAATTAATTGGTAAGATTTAAATTCAGATCTGTAATTTTGTAGTGTAATTTATAGAAGTTAAATCATTATAATATTTTTTTTGCAATTATCAAGCTATGTCGTCGAGAAAGTATGCATCGGGTTGTGAGAAAATGGAGAAAAAACAAAACGATGGGATTTAATGAATCTCGGAAGGGGTTACTAGATAAAGTTTTAAGAGGTAACATAGGCACATCAAGAAAATATGTTTTGTAGGGCAATATTTACAATGTTTTCTATGTAAAATTTATTTCTAAATGCAATTTAAACATTTATGGCAATAACTCATATATATGAAGTATATGTACTTATTGATTATTATATAGTAGTATGTTAAGGGGCCCTATCGGGGACCTGAAAACTCAGGACCGGCCCTGGATATAATACATCATAATACTAAAATCTACTAGATATAGCATATATTAGAATACAAATCTAGACAGATCCCTATTTAGATTCGTAGTAGTAGGACGTGTCTCGTTCAGTATTAGATTCTTATATTTTGGGAAGGGGGAAGTATTACTTAGGAGGAAGTTATCTAACCCCTCCTCGGGCTGTCACCACCGGTGAGCTGCCAGGAGCCAGGGGGAAGAGGGGTTAGGAAGACATTTTTTTTTACCCTCTTTCTGGTTCGCTCTCGAATAGAGAACCATATAATGTCTCTAGACCTTCAGGAGTAGATGTACTACTAGTAATGTGACCATGGTTGTGTTCTTTCTCATGGGTTCCCAACTTATCTACCTTGTTTTTCGCACACACGCTGTGTTCTTTCTCATGGGTTCCCAACTCATCTCCCTCGTTTTCCGCGCATATGCTTTTCAAACTGCCAAACGGTACATGTTTTGCAAAAAGTTTATAGAGGAAAGTTTTTTATAGACAATACTTAATTAATCATGTGTTAATCTATCGCTCCCGTGTAGAGGGGACGGGTTCCCAACCCCGCCAAAAAAACACAGCCCATGTCTTGCAATGCAATTACATACTTAAAACCATTTCCGAATTTCTGCACCACGACCATTTTCGAATTCAAGCACCACGCAAATCAAAAGGACACCAGCAGGGTGAATTATCTATACTTACAAGGAAAGTTCTTGCCTTCTCAAAAAAAAAAAAATCTATACTTATGGTATCAGTGAGTGCAGCTCGTAATCATGCAGGGACAACCAAAGGTACAATTAATTTTCTAATAATTTGTATCTTTCTTTATCTATTATAAATTTTTAAAATGTTTTTGCCTAGCAATTTCGTACGTCGTCTATATTGCGTTGTGCCATTCGAGTCCGATTCCCTCCCTGTGCACGTTCTTTTGCGATTTTCCCACGCTATTTTACAGTCCGATTCCCTCCCGTACGCGTTTTTTGCGATTTCGCATCAGATTCCTCCAGATCGCCCCCTCCCAGATTGCTCCACGTTTTCCTTTCCCTCTACAGATCACGCCATGTCCCAGATCAGTTTACGCCCATGCCACATTCCATATCAATTTTACATCTTATCTTTTTTTAATGAAGATTTTACATCTTATCTTAATAATATGATTTTTTTTTCACATCACGAATTTTTTTTCATCCGACCGAAGCACACGAATTGTATTTGAAGCAGATTTTAATCAAAAGTGGAGGACCGTATATAGAGTTCTGAGATAGGTATTAATATGAATCAAATTGAATAAAAATCGAAGAACTGTACAGTGAACCAAACTCTTCCTGATAATCCAGATTGGAAATACGAAAAAAAAAAAACAGAAACCAAAATCACAGAATGGTACCCATTTGGAAACTGGAGAATTGACAAATAGAAAAAGTCATGAAGAAACGCAAGCAGTGCAAGCACGGGACCGGGCCAAGAGGAGGACGAGGTCCTTCTCTATGTGCTCCAGGCCAGCGCCCACCCTCTGGTCTCGTGCCTCCCCATCCTCCACCATCTCCCCCAAGGGGGCCCATAACGGTCGATCAGTCATGCCCTTGGTGCGGCGCGCGGTCGGTTTCTACCCTTTAGTCTCTCCTCTCTAAACTTTATACACATATAAAGTTTATACGTATGTATATACATACACATATTTCTAATATGTATATATGTATAAAAATTATATACACATACAAAGTTTATATACGGCGTATACAAACTTTGTATACGGCTATATGCCGTATATAAAGTTTGTATATGTATGTATACAAAATATACCAACTTTATGTACGTATTATACAAAGTTTGTACATCTATATATAAAAAGTTACGCATATACAAAATTTACATACGTGTATACAAAGTTTGTATACCTATGTATTAAAAACCAAAAAAACAGAAAAAGATACGGAAAGAAAAAAAAGTGCGCTAAAAAAATTAACGATACAGAAAGAAGAAAAGAAAAAAAAGAGAAAGAAAATCACGCTAAAAGCAAAAAAAAACGCGTGCCGCCCGGAAACCGAGCAAAAAAACAAAAAAAAAACGCACGCCCCCTGCGCCCCCCTCTCCGCGCGCGACACGTGTCCAGTCGCGCGGGAGAGGGGCGCACGACTGATCGCGTATTAGCGATTTCGACCATAATCTCCTCTCCTCTAGTCTCACCCACAGGAGGGTAATGTTGAATGTGGATAGAATTGATTGAGCGAGAGATTGAGCGAGAGAGAGAATTTAACACAAGAATGTAGGGAATGAATGAGCGGATTTCTTTATTGATTAGTGTGGTACAATTTATAGATGGGGAAGGGGTGGCAACCGGAGACGCGATGGTTCGGAACCATCGCTTCCATTGCCAAGGAGCGCCTAGAGAAGAGGTGCGATTGCCTTCGGTTGCGATCCATCCTTTTATATGGATGAGATCACCATATTGTTTCATAACACTCCCCATTGATCAAATTCAACTTTGATCATTGCTCTTTCATTGTTCCATATATCTGTAAAGATAATCTTAGAAATAATTATAGTTAAATACATCACGTAAAACTCCTCGAAAACCCAGTGGGAAAAATAAGGAGAAAACTGTGATATATTATTGACTATTTTAGATCTGAGTAAAGCTCATAGTATGATCCAAAATAGTATAATGTCTACAGTTATCATTTAGTAAAAACCCTAGTTGGGAAAAGCCAAATGATAAGACATAGAAGCTTATGTTGATATTACCTCGTTAAAAACTTTGGATGAGAAAACCTAAAGGGTAAAACTCATACAAAGGAAAAGGAGTATAATATGACGAAAATAGGTTATTTTCCAGAGGAAGATACTCCCCCTGAATCCTGCAAATTTTTAAGTCGTCTCATACCAATTCCTTCGACACATTTAAAGAATGTGGAGTATGGTAGAGATTTTGTGAATAAATCAGCAAGATTATCACATGACTTAGTTTGCAAGATGTTTATCTCTCCATGTTGTTGAAGCTCATGAGGATAAAATAATTTGGGAGCAATATGCTTAGTGATGTTGCTCTTAATATAACCAGTTTCCATCTGAACAACACAAGCGGCATTATCTTCATAGATAATGGTAGGTGATTCCAATGAACCAATACCACAAGATGTTAATATGTGGTTAACCATTCTACGAAGCCATACACATTCACGTAATGCCTCATATAATGCAATTATTTCAGAATGATTTGTGGAAGTGGCTACCAGAGTCTGTTTAGAAGACTTCCATGAAATAGCAGTTCCACCTTGTAAAAATACGAATCCTGTTTGTGATTTGGCGTTGTGGGGATCAGATAAATAGCCAGCATCAGTATACCCAATTAAAGTCGAATCCTGGTTCTTTTTAAAGAAAAGTCCAAGATCTCTTGTGCCATTAAGATATCGAAAGACATTCTTAACTCCAGTCCAATGGCGTTTGGTAGGAGCAGCGCTGTATCTTGCTAATAGATTTACCGAGAAAGCAATATCTGGTCTCGTACTATTTGCAAGGTACATAAGTGCGCCAATAGCAATAAGATATGGAAAATCAGGTCCAAGCACATCCTCACCATCTTCCTTTGGTCTAAATGGATCTTTCTCCACGTCTAGAGATCGAACCACCATAGGGGTTTTGGAAGGATATGACTTGTCCATATTAAATTTCTCCAAAATTTTCTAGGTATATGCACTTTGGTGCACAAGGATTCCAGAAGGTAAATGCTCAAGTTGTAGACCTAAGCAAAATTTGGTTTGACCCAAATCCTTCATCTCAAATTCTGTCTTTAAATGATGACGTGCTTCAGTAATATCTTGTGTATTGCCAATGATGTTGAGATCATCGACATATACCGAGATAATACAAAATCTTGTGGGGGACTTTTTGATAAAGACGCACAGGAAATCATCATTTTTAGTGTATCCCTTTAGTGAAAGGAATTCACTTAATCGGTTATACCACGTCCTGCCCGATTGTTTTAAGCCATAAAGTGACTTCTGCAACTTAACACAATACATGTTACGATTTACCTTCTGATTCAGGATGTCGATTCCGTCAGGAACCTTCATGTAAATATCAGAATCAAGTGACCCATAAAGATATGCTGTCACTACGTCCATCAACTGCATAAATAGACGATTTTGTACTGCCAATGATATTAAATATCGGAAAGTTATACCACTCATAACTGGAGAGTAAGTTTCGTTGAAATCAACGCCAGGTTTTTGCGTAAAACCTTGTGCTACAAGCCTTGCTTTATATCTCACCACCTCGTTGTATTCATTCCGTTTCCGGACGAAAACACATTTGTATCCCACAGGAAAGATACCATGAGGAGTAGGCATTACAGCCGAGAATATATCTCTTTTGTAAAGCGAGGCTAATTCTGCGTCAATTGCGTCCTTCCATTTGTTCCAGTCAGAGCGCTTTTGGCACTCTTTTATAGACCTAGGTTCAGGATCAACTTGGAGGCAATCAGCAATTTGTTTAGAAAAATTAATGTCGACAATTGTAGCTCTTCTATCAAAAGATTCTCCAGTTTCAGAGTAGTTGATGGCAATTTCATCAACCCTTATAGACTCATCGTGATCTCCCGAAACAATGTGTCTGTGGTCTTCCGAATTCCTAGTCTCAGCATTGTGCACCACCGAGCTAGGTTGCAGAATATCACGATATGCTTGATATATAGTATCAATTTGGTGTGTACCAACTAAAGATTGGTTTGCATTTACCGTCTTTCTTTGCTTATTAGCAATTATTTCTCGCTGAGTGGCCATACTTCTTCCTCTCTTTTTAGTGAGTGGAAGTTGAGTGGTTTTATTTGGTACCTCCACTCTTTCTGGCGAATTCTGAGCGGGAATGAAAGATTTAGTCACACCTTTATAATTGGTAAATGCATCTGGCAGGTTATTTGCAAGTCTTTGCAAATGTATAATTTTCTGAACTTGAAGTTCAGTTTCAGTAGTACGTGGGTCTGAGGCTGGAATACCCTGGGCATCCCAATCAAATTCCTGGCATTCTTTCTGGTACTTGAAGTCTCCCCCTAATGCCGGGAAATGTTCCTCATCAAAGATAGAGTCAGCGAACCGGGTAGTAAATAGATCACCTGTTAAGGGTTCTAAATACTTTATGATCGTCGGAGATTTGAATCCCACATAGATCCCCACTTTCCTGTGTGGACCCATAGCGATACGCTGTGGTGGTGAGATCGGTATGTATATGTAAAATCAAAGGTGTTTTTTATTATTATTCTGTGATGAACAATCGGGCATTGGAGATTATTGATTTTGTTATTTGGAATTTATTCACGAAGTGATTTTGAAGATGATTGGATTTCACAGGTGATCGCAGTATTTGTTATATCATGTGACCGGTCAAACCGAGCAGTGTGTGCCGGTCAGACCGGCGGTGATCGAGCAGTCGGACTGGCTAGCCCGCGGTCTGACCGGTCAACGCTGTGTCGGTTTCGGTTTCGAGTTGTTTGTTTGGATATCCATGATTATTTCATGATTATGACTTCTAGATGGATACTATACGTATGTAATACTATTGTTTGCTACTAATGAGTCAAGTTAGAGATAGCTTGGTCTCGGAATATGGTTTCTTTGTTTATTTCATGTGTAGGTGACTCGATGCCTCGGGAGAGTATTTGCGGTGATGGACCGGGAGTCGGCTTGGGGATAAGACGACGTCCGTGGTGGTCAGAGATCATGCGGGATACTAAGGCTAGAGTTGATGCACGTGGTTGATAGAGATTCCATATGGCATACGATGGAGGTATTGTGTGCGTATGGGATGCGGAGTCGAATTTGGAAGGAGTCCAAATTTGATATGATTGGTTATGTAAAGTTTCTTTCTTGTACTAGAGGGTTTCCTAAGGTGTTTAGGACTCTTGGTATGAGTTTGGTTCGTAGCTTTAGGCTGCCTACCTCGAGTATAAATAGAGGGGGAGCGTGAGGCTTCCCGGTATCGCTTTTGAGAGCAATTGAGTTGAGTTTTGAGTTAGGGTTTCGAGTTTAGTCGAAATTTTTGTAAGGAATGCTGTTGGTGCACTTTGTAAACACAGAGAGAATCAATAAAGTCATCATCTACTTTAAGAGTTCTTTGATTTGTGTTTCACCGGGTTTCGGCGGTCTAACCGGCAATCTACCGGCGGTCAGACCGGCGGCAAGCGGCGGTCAGACCAGCGGCGGCGACAGGCGCGGCAGGCGACTTCGGCGGTCAGACCGGAGATTCAACACCGGTCAGACCGGCAGCATCCACTCAGTCAGACCGGCAGATCAATCTCGGTCTGACCGACTTCCGTCGATTTCGAGGGTAACTTTTATTTCCGCTAAAAGTTTTTGAGGGAGATGGGTTGGGAACCCCTCATCTGAACGCAACCTTAATATAATATAAATTAAATTTTATTTGCTGAAAATAATATTATTAGGTTGATACATCAATTTACATTAATATGGTTATAATTTTATTACTGTAAACCCTGTAGTATATGAAAATTATAAGTTACAGATTAGTTTTGAAATTCATGTTTGACCATGCTTTATATTATGAGAAGGAGTAAATAATGTTAAGGGCCTCTCAGTAGGTCTCCGACTCCTAAATTTAATTGCAAGAGCTGACTCTAAAGTAGAGTGTGGAGCAGCTAAAACCGGGCTATACTTCCTAAATTCGTTTTGTGAGAGCAGTTTCCGCTCGTATTTTAGGTGGATTGAAACTTTTTGTTAGGCTCCAGCTCTGAAGCTGAAGCTAGAACCCTATCAAACAAGTCCACTAGCAACGTCATCAGATCAAGATTCAAGACCAGCGAGGAAAAAAAATAGAAAAACAGGGCCGGATTTAGGTAGTTTTATGATGATACCGTGCCGTTACATTTGCATTAACCCTGTGCGCATGCAATCGACGCCTAGTATAAGGAAACCATTGAGATTCCCCATCTTTATATTCCTGATTTCCTGTGAACTACTCCAATAGTACTGGGGAGGTATATCCTACTGCTTGAAGACCGTCGCCTCGTCAGTCATCAGGTTCACTGTAAGCACCTTCTTCCATTCCAAAGTGCTATTCTTGGATCGAGATCGATCATCTGCAGTTTCTTTAGCCGTACGTACGTGTCTCTTCTCTGCTTCTAAGTAAAAATCCAGAAACAGTATCGCATTCCCATCTTTGCTTTGATCCGTTTTCCTTCCTACAAGGTAATCAAATCGCCACAGGTATCAGGGCAGAAAAAAGTTTTAATTTCTAGTGCTAATTTTCATTTCTTTTACCGTACTTGAGAGGTAGTAACACTAGTAGTACCAAATGAAAGGTAGGATACCCATTTTCCTCTCCGCTGCAGCTTCTCTCCTTTCTCAACTCCGGTGACCAGAGCACCGCCTCCTCTGCCGTCATCTCACTCGATGGCAGTGGAAAAGGTAGAATCCGCCGGCCAGGACGACAGCTTCATAGATTTCCTGGTAGGGTGATCTCGTGCGGATTGGGAGGAGCTAGCCCTCCTCTTAGATCTGAGGAGGCGGTCACCACAGCGATCGATGCTGGAGGGGACATGGCGGATCGATCGAGCGGCAGGAAGAGGCGTGAGCGATGATGGATAGGCTGCCGGGGGATGACGGATCGAGCTAGCCCCCTAGGCCCTAGCCATACGATACGCCTCTCTCTCGTGGCCCGATCTACTGGTGAAGAGATAATTCTCGCTTTGATCGGGGGTGACATTTGCAACGTGGTTACCAACCAGAATAAGTACAGGACACCATACAATCGCTACACGACAAACGATGCCGTAACAACCATGACGCGCTGTTGATGATCCATGCAATGCAAACGAGAGAACACTACAAGAACAAGATAAAATACAATCTAAATATTGCAAATAGGTGATTAAGCACACAAAAATAGTTGCAATTGAAGTGGTAGATCTAATCGACCTGGCAAATCAACACACCAACTATTGGGGGCTCTGAAACTATACTCGCCGACTAATCGAGCGAGGACGCAACAAGGTGAATGGCACTTGGCAAAATTGAACTAAACAAAACCCAATTATTTTTTTTGGATATACAAAGCTATTAATAGAGGAAAATAAAGCTAGGGTTAGGTGCTGGTTCGTGGAGATGGAGAGAGGCACTTCCGAGATGGGCCTAGTCTATTACAAGATCCAACGCCCAAATTCGGTTTCAGCAACAACACTGTCTTGTTTTGACGATTCCCGTTTACTCGGGATGAATTTTGATATGAGACTGGAAGCGTTTGAAAGGTGATGATGGAAGCTTTCCAACAAGTCCAAGATCACCCAAATCGGAGTTGGCATGAAGGCGCTAGGTCTATTTGAAGTTAGTACTGTCTCCGGAGGCCGAACTGGATTCCAAAACTCGTTGGGCTTGAATATCTTATAGATCTTCCATTCATCCAATGTATTATTTGATTTGACAATGTTTATATTTCTCGTGCTTGGTTGTATGCCTATACTTGATGGTCACATCACCATCGGAGGAGGAGGTGAACGGCGATGGCCTTGAATGCACCCAGGGCAGGTGGTCGATCGCCTCATGAGTGTGGCAATGGGCAACGACGGCTCACCGGTTGTGAAAGTAGGTGAGATTGCCACTCCACTTCCTCTGCCTACTTCTTGTCTGGCCACTCCCCTGTCCCCACCATGCACATGCGAGGGCTTCCTTTGCCGGCGAGACTCCAGTCGGCTCCACCACCATCCACCAGCGATCGAGACTCACCGTGCCCTCGCCAACCAAGAGAGAGTAGAGAGAGGAGGCAAGGATCGACGCTGGATTGGTGACATCAGAGGGACTCTAGGAGTGGAAGTTGTAATGCAATACCTTAGGGTCTAGCCGCGTATCACCTCGGCAAGCTGATAGCTTCTATTTGAAGCGGGAGAGCTTCGGGCAATACTCCGCCAAGTTTGCCTACTTTAGCACCCTTCCTTGGTCACGAAAACTTCCCAAAATCTCCCGTGTGGAAAAGCAAGGCACCACACCGTTGCAGGTATTTTACATGGCTTGTCACCCACCACGCCTACTGGACAGCTGATCGCTTGAGCAAACGTGGACTGCCACACCCTGCCAAATCCACGCGTCTGTGACCAATTCGAGGAAACAATGGATCACATCCTGGTGTCCTGTCCTGAATCTCGCCACTCTGGTGGATAGTTCTCAATGCCATCGGGCGAACTGAAGTTCTTCCAACAACGCAGAACTCCTTTGTCAGCTGGTGGTGCAACAGCAGGAAAAGAATCAGTAAACAGCTTCGCAAGGGCTTCGACACAATTGTCACCTTGATGGCTTGGTCCATCTGGAAAGAGTGCAACCGCTGAGTCTTCAACCACAAGACGCGTTCTTGGCCCGAGGTGGCAAGAATGGAGGAGGAGGAGGAGGAAGCTCTCTGGCAGGAAGCTGGGTTGCTCCCATAGCCCGCGCTTGGCTACCAGATCACTCAACGGATACCGCGAGATATAACACTCAATGCTATTGTCTTTTTTTTCCTTTTTCTTTTGCTCTTTGCTGTCTTGGTGACCCTGTCAATCGGCAAGTTGTAACTTTACCCCCTCCTTAATACAAAGATGCGCAAACCTTATGCATATTCTTGAAAAAGAAGAGGCACAGGGAAGAGATAGAGTTACGAAATTACATGCCTACTCTTCAAACCATTGGTACCATTTGGCAAGTATCTCAAAATTTTTCGAGGATGATAAAATACTCTATCCGTTCTTGAATAATTGACACTTGCACTATTTAAATTTATACTTTAAGCACCTTTTTTTGAAAAAAATATAAATACTTAAAAATATGTTATATTATCAAAAAGTGTGATGTCATGAATATAATCCTACAACTTTCCTTATATCAGAATATAATCATTTTGAAGTAATCCATGGTCAAAGTGAGACAACCGTATTCAACACTGATGGTTAGTCATTAAAGGAGGTAATAGCGATACAGTTATAATAAACAAAAGATTGTTTTGTAGAGGAATTGTCCCGATTCTTCCCATTTAACTGAGTACATGCATGTGGGTACAGTTTTGACTGTTTCATAGTGTTACTTGATGAGTCGTGATAGGTATAGATTGTTGGTTTTGTCAGCCGGGGTATATATAGATGCAGCATGACTGCATGAGCGTGAATGTGGTTCATACTTCTTAATTTCTTGAATCCTGCCAACTTACAAGATCCAGTCAATTTTTTTTACAGCACATCTGAAATGAGGAAGCCTTGTGAATGCTGCCACACGAAGATGAAGTTCATCTGGCAGATGAATGGAAATTTCAAACATAGCATGGTAATTAAGCTCTCATTCCAAACTTTAATGTGTTTCCTGCACCACTAGAGTTTGTCCAAACAGCATCACTTTTCACCCTATATTATATATATTGTTTCAACAACAGGTCATACCAGATAGATTTTTGAGCCATTTTGCTGCCAAGTCATCAGGGACCATCACACTTGAAACCCCTAATGGTAACATGTACAAAGTTGGAGTTGGCAAAAATATGAAGAGAACTCTCCTCCTTTCTGGATGGGAGGCATTTGTTCATGCCAATAGCATACAAGAGAATGATTTCCTGAGCTTTCGATACCGTGGAAGCTCTCGCTTTGCGGTCACAGTCTTCGATGCTAGTGGCTTGGAGAAGGTATATTTTTGCTGTGCAGCTGCAGGGATGAAAAATGCTTCTAATAATGTGCAGAAGAAGGCACGCACATACATTGATATTTTGAGCAGCTCAGATGATCATACTACTCAGTCATCAGCAAGTGATACGTCTGATGAATGCCAAAAGGCAAGACCAAATCATCATGGCAAGCAAGCAAAGAAGCCTTCGGTGTCTTCTTCGGAGGATTTGTCAGGTTGACTTGATCATTCATTTGTAACTTGGCAGCAAGCTTTGCCCTTCAATACTTACTCCTGAAACTCTTTTGCAGCAGAAGACGGTTCATCCGGGCACAGATCCTTGGAGTCAGAAGATCTTGGCAGGTTCTCAAGCCCTTATTATTTACCAGGTCATCATAAGCTAGCCAAAGAACAGAAGGCAGAACTTGTTGCGCTTGTTGACAAAATTCAACCTGAAATCTGTGTGCTTGTCATAATTATGAACAAGACCAATGTGAAACGACATCCTGATCTGGTATACATTAAATTCAATGAAAGTAAAAATTAGTACTGTATGGGAAATTAGGTCTTGTAGTCATATTACTCATGAACTTCTAATATTAACTTCGGAAGAAAAAAAAAGCGCATATTCTTTACCAAATCTACAATATGATAATATGTACTGGATTAATTGGTCGATTTCATTAGCCTTAATTTGTTACATTTTACCGACTTATAATTAACAGTGCTAACATTCTGTCCCTTTTGCTTAGGTAGTACCTAAGGATGCACTCTTGCACTTTCCACACAAAAATCAAATTATCACACTCGAGCTGCCTGGTAAAAGGAAGAACTGGGCTTGCAAATTCCGCATCAGAGCTGATGGAGGTGGACGCCACCTTTATCTGGGTGACTTCGTCCATGACAATCGTATCCTGGAGGGAGATCTCTGCATCCTTCAACCGATGACAAAGAACGATGCAAGTGTTTTCACTATGACAGTCCATTTGATCCGCAAAGAGAGAACTGATATTACCTCGAGCCATCAGACAAGAAAGATAAATTCTGGTGGTATTTCAAGCAGCTCGCATCATGACACCACACGGTATAATCAAGGAGATAAAAGATTTGAAGAAAGATTTGCTCGAAGGGACAGCTCAAGCCACTTTAGGAAAATTACAAAGATGGCATATGAAGAATCAGGTTTTTCTGTTCTAATGAAAGAGTTGTGCTAAATTTATAAATTTGTTGCCTAGTTACTTGCGCACATGTTTTTCTTCTGTAATTATAAAGATGTGCACACACAGGCACATACACCAGTTAGTGTGTGTCTGCACCAATCGCATGCATGTTTGTAACTTCATTGCTCATTCTTTTCATTTACCTGTCGAAACTTGTGTTGTATGTATAGGAGAAGGCAGTCCTGATGAAAACGACTCTTTCAAGTCAGATGATCTTCAGACACTTACAATAACTGATTATGTGTTATCATATAAAAGTTATCTATCTAGAGCACAGACGGGACAAGTAATTATGCTTCTCGGGGAAATTCGACCCAAAAAACCTGTCTTGGTGGCTGTCATGAGGAAGAAAAATGTCCAATCGTCAAGCCCTTTTCTGGTAGGTTTATATTGCATTATAGTTCTCATGAACCTTCACAGTGCTACGGTACCAGATGGTGCTACATTTTTTTTATTGCCTGTATGTATAACTCTTTTTACTGTTCTTGGTTATCACATTCCTGAAATCTGTAATCAGGAGATTCCTAAGGAATATGCTGCTGCCCATTTTCCTAATGAGAGCGTGGCTATCACACTTCAGATGCTGGGAAAGAACAAGAAATGGCATCCTAGATTATGCATGGAAAATGATAAAAGGATCTACATGCTTAGGGGGCATTGGTTAGATTTTGTCCTTGACAATCATGTCATGGAGGGAGATATCTGCCTCTTTGAACCCATGAAGGGTGGGAAATTTTTGTGTTCACAGTTCACCTCCTTCGCGCCGCGCCAACTGATCGCTCGGGTGGAATTAGTGTTCAAAGGGCTAGCTCAAGTCATGGAAGAACCAATCCAAAGATGGCATCAGGTGTTCATATTAAGGAAGAACCAACTGATGGTATGGAAGGCATAAGAAAGTTGTAAACTTGTGAAAGATAGCAAATGATTTGTTTATCTCTTACTAAAGGGAAATTATCTGCAGGAGGAAATGGTTGTTCGGAAAACAAGAAGCATGGAGCTTCAAATGAATCATTGCATAATAGGAAGTCCAATGATTCTCCCTACGTTCTACCGCATCGGAGCCATCTATCTCCATTCCAGGAGAAGGTTGTTTTAGAGAAAATAGAAGCCATTCGATGTGAAGTTCCCATTTGTGTAGCAATCATGAAAGACTACAACGTTGATTATTCCTCCAGGAAATGCTGCTTGCTAGTAAGCTCTATTATCCCCTTGTTTTTTAATCTTTAGATTACATTCTTTCCCATCTAAGCTCAGTTCTCTAGTTATAACAAATGGTCTTTCCTTTTTGTTGTCAATCATCAAATTAAACAATTCACCTTAATATATCAACAGACTATTTGGCTCAAATTTGCAATACATAGTATATTTTCCTAAAACATACTCCCTCCTGCCTTTTAGTAGATGACATCGTTAATTTTTTGACACACGTTTAACCATTCAATTTATTAAAAAAAATTTATACAAATGTATAAGGTATAAATCGTACTTAAAGTACTTCTAATGATAAAACAACTCACAATAAAATAAATGATAATTACGTAAATTTTATGAATAAGACGAATGGTCAAATGTATAGGAATAGTTTTACCACACATTTTTTTAATGTGTTTCTACCGGTAAAACGTCGGTCAGGAATTGAGTTCACGGTACGCCGCTCATCATCTTCCCGGAAAGTCAAGATGTGTGGTGCTTCAGTGCATGGGAAACACTTGGGAAACCAAGATGATAGTGAGCGGCAACCTTACCAGGTGGTTCCTTACTGGAGGCTGGCCCAAGTTTGCCTGTGACAACCGTCTGCGAGCTGGAGACATCTGTCTGTTCGAGCTGAAGGAGGAACGGAGGCTCACTATGGCTGTCCATATCATTTTCAGTAAGCAGTAAAACATTCGCATTTCTTCTCTTAATACTACAACGATGCGCAAGTCTATTTTGTATTCCAAAAAGCTTTCAGTAAGCGGTAGCTTTGGTACCTTAGGGTCCGAGGGTCCTTTCAATTTGCTCCGTGTTGTAACCTGGATTAATCAATCTAAGGGTGTGTGGCACTTCAATAGGAGGAAGAATTAATGCTATTTCTATGGCAAATTAACGCTGGATCACATCACCTTGTGCACATTGTATATGAGTTCCCTATATATCTGAATTCCCTTTGGGTTTTTTCTAAGGTTATTGTGTAATAACTGGTGTTAACTTGTTGAATTATTTTTCACGGCAAGGCTTGTGGTACAGCAAGCTGTGTTTGAAACTTTGAATGACAAGTGCTTTCTTTCTCTTCTTTTTTAAAGACTATTGACAAGTGCTTTCAGGCAAACACTTGACAGTGTATAAGGCTAAACCATGACTGCAATGTTCACGGACTGTAGCTTATCATGATCCATGAGATAAAGTTAGCACCTTTGCTACTCCGTTTTGTAGTTAACTCGGAACATTGGGTGCAGAGCTAAAGGCCCCTTCAACATGGTGTCTGCCGACTGCCGGAAGGATTATGCGTGAATGTTAACAACACTTGAGTCCGTGTGGATACTTGTAGTAATTCGCATAACTGGTGTGTGATTGCAGAGTATATACTCCCTCCTTTCCTAAATATTTAACACTGTTGACTTTTTTAAACATGTTTAACCGTTTGTCTTTTTCAAAAACTTTTGTGAAATATGTAAAACTATATATATATATATATATAAGTATATTTAACAATGAATTAAATTATAGAAAAAAAATTAATAATTACTTAATTTTTTTAATAAGACAAACAGTTAAATATATTTAAAAAAATCAACGGCGTCAAACATTTAGGGACGGAGGGAGTATATGCTAATATTGTCAAATTAAAACTGATGTAAATACATCACTCTTACGTAGCAGTAAGTGCATCTGCAATGTGCGAATTAACCGGGGTACTAAGAGAGCATAGGCTATATACATTGTAAGCAGTGATATCACACCCTTTCTATATGGGGTGATTATATACATGGGTATAAAGTTTTGGCGTGTCACATCAGGTATTATATAGGTATCGCATGGGGTATTCGGGCACTAATAAAAAAACTAATTACAGAATTTGTCAGTAAACCACGAGATGAATTTATTAATCCGTCATTAGCAAATGTTTACTGTAGCACCTGTCAAATCATGGAGCAATTAGGTTTAAAAGATTTGTCTCGCAAATTAGTCGCAATTTATGTAATTAGTTATTTTTTAGCCTATCTACCTGCAGAAGATCCTAGAAACTTAAAGCTCATGGCATTGTGTGCGGTAATTGGTACGAAAATGCTGGGGATCGGGCGCCCGCCCCTTCCTGCACCTCCCGGGGCCTCCACGCCGCCCCCACTATGTGCCCCACCACATGCACGGATGCGCCGTTGCAACAAATTACCCATATATTATGGAAACTCTCTATTAAGGGGATTTGTTTCAATTTTTGTTCCACCAACAATATTTCAGCAAGTGTACTCGTAATGTTTCACTATGTATGGATCAAATGTTGCAGTGAATTGAAACATCCTTTTGCTATTTGCTGAAACATTGTTTTATATAGGGTGAAACAATACCTTTTTTTTGGAAACCGTTTGTTTCATAGTCGTAGCAAAATGTTCCATGAGATGATTTGGTTGTGTTTCAACTTTTTAAACGATTGAAACATTTTCAATCTACTTAGTGAAACAATTTCGGAACAGCGTCCGATTTGTGAGAAAAAATCGGATGGCCGATCTGTAGGCGCCTAGTAATTAGTATTTGGTAGTAGTACCACTTTTGTGCGGTAGTGGGTACCCGGAAGAAATTCTCCGACCGAATCACGGAGAAACGATCGCTCGCGGGCCCCATTCTCTACCCCGCGGCGTTTCCTTCCCACGTACGCCTCCTCCTTCTTCTACTTCCTTTCCCCATTTCAAAAATCAAATCCACACAAACGCGTCTCCACCCAAAACCCTACTCCATTTTCCTCCTCCATTTCACCCCCAAACAGGCCGTCGCTCGCCATGGAGTGGGCTCCCGTCCCCGGTTCCATCGACGGCGGTAAGCGTATCTGTGCAAGCTCCGTACCAAAACCCTAGCCCCCACCCCGACCGCTAACAACCCTGCCTCCCCTTTTCACTGCCGCAGCTGCCGCCGGCTCGATGGAGTTCAAGCTCATCCAAGCTGCGTTCAACGGAGACCTCCGCCGCTTCAAGCGTATGTCCCTCCTCCTCCTCCGCCGCCCTCCGGCCTGGGTGGATTCTGCGCCGCGAGTTATTTCGGTCCTCCTGATGCTCGCGTGGTGATATTGATATTGATTTTGATTTTTTTTGTTTTGTTTTGATTTTTGGTGTCTCGATCCGTTCGTTGCAAGCAGGGTTGGCGAAGATGCTGGATATGGGTAGGGGCCGCCTGGCCAAGTTCGTGGGGGAGGTGAGGGTGGAGGGCGTGCCGCAACTGGAAGGTGTCGGGGTGATGCACGCCGCTGCCGCCAGCGGGAGCCTCGCGATGTGCACGTACCTCGTCGAGACGCTACAGCTCGATGTGAATGACGTCAGCAACAAAGGTCCAGTCCACCTCTCTCATAACAAAACGCTAATATGTACAGTTGCTAGCTACTCCGTACATCATGATCATGTAAACTCATTTTTTGAGGTAGTCTGTGCTATTCTCTGAAATGTTGTCTCTGGTAGATGGTAATTTCCTACCCAAAATGTTATCCATAGAAATATAAAGACGACTGAAGGTAAAATGTTATTTGTCTTATGATAGTATGTTATTTAATTACTTGCACCCATTAACATTTTAAGTGAACATATTCAGACTGATATGTCCAATTTGGTACATGCACTGCCATTCTCCTTCATGCAATAGGAGAAATTTCTAAATGCCATTGTCTAGCTTTTCTGGTTTTATATTTTTGCATAGATATAATCTTTTCATAGGAAAATATTTTTTTCCGCTGGACCTAATGGTAATCTATATAGTAAATTTTTTCACCTGTTTGCTCTTCAGGTTCAACAGCTCTGTTTAACGCTGTAGAGCTTGGGAATCTGGACATTATCAAGTATCTACTTGATCATGGTGCTGATCCAGATCATGCCATGATTTGCGGGCTCACCCCTCTACATTGCGCCGCTGGATTCGGTCTCCCACTACAAACAAACTTTTTTTTTGTCATCAGTGCCTTTTATTTTGTATTAAATAAATTATGTATATTTGAATTTGGATGGCTGTGCTTACAACCTTTAGTTTGAAAATGCTTTTAGGTTTTTCCCCGGAAATGGATTTTATGCACATATTCATATGCACCAATTTGAGTTTACGCATGTTCACTAATGTTCTGATTTTGATTTCTCCCTTTTCCTCCCAACACTTTTCACTCCTGCTAGCCACTATGCGTAGAAGTTGCATACTCTCTCCGTTTCATGTTATAAGGCATTTTGACTTCTTTTCTAAGTCAAAACTTCCTTAAGTTTGACCACGTTTATAGAAAAACGTAGCACTATCTACAACACCAAGTTAGTTTCATTAAATCTAACATTGAGTTTACGCATGTTCACAAATGCAATGATTTTGATTTCTCCCTTTCTCTCCCAACATTTTTCACTCCCACTAGCCACTATGCATGGGACTTGTATTCTCTAAAAGTCCTTTCAATTTCATGGCTTATGGAAGGATAAGAAGCATTAATTTTATCTATGGACTTTCATAAACTTATTTTTGGCCTGATAGGTGGTTTTCTTGTAATAGCTGCAAATTTGTGTCCAGCCATAGAAAGAAAAGGCGCAAACTTGAATGTTTACAGTTTTCAACAGCTATTGGTCATTTGGTTGTACACAGTGCCCCAAATGTTTGGGGGTGAGTCGTTCATTGCTCATGATCAGTCAGTCATGTCCTTCGTCGTGTTAAGTGTAGATGTTAGTTCTATGGATTTTTCTCCCCTTTGTTAGGATTCAGTAGCACATTTTCAGGTTAAACTGTGGTTTAACGTGCTTTACAATATAATGATATTGTCAGCACTAGCCATATCCTCTTACGCAGTAACAATCTGTTTTATATTTGTTCAGGTTACTGCGAAGCTGTAAAATTATTGCTTGCAAAAGGAGCTTGTGTTGACCCATTATGATCTTTTGTTCAGGTCATTGTGCAATCGTGAAAGAACTGCTTGCAAAAGGAGCTTATGTTGATCCAGTCTCTGTTTACGGGACACCACTTCATATTGCTGCTCTTGAAGGGAAGGATAATACCCTGAAGATACTGCTGGACCATGATGCAGATGTAAGCTCAACCGCATATCATCACTGCCTTAAGTTGTCCCTTGGACTAGTAATTGTACTTGATTTTACTGTTAGATCTTTGAACCATAGCCCTGTTGTCATTTTCTATGTTATCTATTGTTGCCTGTATTTGGAATTCTGAAAGGAATGAGATCAGTTTTGTGCATTGCTAGCTAGTATGTGCAGTATAATTGACATAGAAATCTTCATATCATTTGTTTATGCCCCCTAGTTCTTGATATGAAGTATGAAAAGTATTTCATCCACTTATATTCAAATTCGAAGCATTATGTGCATAAAATAGTTGGCAGATCCATATACATTTGCATGCTTTGTTTTGGGCGACCAGTTTAGCTATATTTACTGTCGTGTAATAGACATGGGGCGCTTTTTCTTGTTCTTGAAAAACAGAAACTGTGATGTCATTTCTTTGCAGAAGAAATTAGGTTCTATTATACGAACAGAAGTAGCGTTCTACCTGTACTTTTTCTGCTCTTGTACCACTGCACATGTTATCCACCTTCGGTCCTATTTGGTTTGAAGGATTTTCATGGGAAATTAGGAGGAATTGAAGTATTGAACTGTTTCCTGTGAAAATCCTATAAAATTCCTGCGATCTGAAGAAGCCCTTCATATAATCAACAAATTTCGTACGTCCAATTGCCCTTCTGTATATTAGCGGCCTAAACAGATTAACCTACATTGTCTTGATTCTCATTTTAAGCGCCATCATGAATCAGATAACATAATTCAGATATTCCATAAACGTGAGAAAGAATTATGCTTTGAGAAATCATCGCAAGTTTACACTTTCAAGAATTACTTTAACAAAACCACATCTCTGTCATCGTTTCTTTTTCTGCAAAGCTACACCTAGTGCCAATGTGCCATATTGTATCAGAAAACAGAACAACACCTCTAAGATTTGGCCTTGTAAAACTGTACCTCTTAAATGTGTAATTTTGTGATACAAAATGGCAATAGAACCAAGAATTATAGTTTAGCGATATGGGGTGACAATAGAAATTTATTTATGCAAACTAATTTTTAGTTATTTTTTTTGTGATATGGGTGACAATAGAACTGTACTTTCATGAAAATGATTATTAGAAATGCATTTTTATGATAGTGTTTTCATCTTGTGAAATTCACTCATTATATGCCAGAGTTTAGGGATGCTTATTTCTTTTGCCAAACCCAGGAAGCTGCTCTCTCTCTCTCCTCCGTCCCCAAAAAAACTCAGCCTACCCCTCCTAATACAATGAATCTGGACAGGCTTTTATCCAGATTCGTTGTATGAGGGGTCACATCCCCTCCTAGGTTGAGCTTTTTTGGGACAGAAGGAGTATGTTTATATGTGTGTGTGGCGAGTCTGTATTTTTTTTTAAGCTTTGAGCAGCAATATGGGTTCATAAACTAATTTGTGCAAATTCTGTGTTTCTCACCAGTGCAACAGGGTGGTCAATGGTAAGACACCTCTCCTCCTTGCTAAGAGAGCTGCCTCAGAAAGATGTGTAGAACTCCTGGTTGAGGTATTGTAGCTTCATCTCAGCTGTCAAATCCTAGGATTACGTTGTGACTGTTTACTTTGTTTTGACATTTTTCGCTCTCAAGTTAGGACAATTTGGCTTTCTTTTGTTAGTGTTTGGTTTGCGAACATTGACTATGATTGTCTCATGAAACACTTACAAACATTTTTAGCTATTTTTTTCCCGAAACCTGTGACCATCAATTTTGCTGCCTCATGTATGACAGGCAGTGGCATTAAGGCAGTTATTTCATACCTGAAATAGTAAAATAGCACAAACTAGGACATATTACCCAAAGTCAATCTTGTGGGCAGATATGTAACTACTTCTTTCCCATGGTAAGCTGGCGCTGATGATTCTATATTAACTGATTTCCTGGATGCTGCAATTAATGGTTTAGCTGAGTTCTTGAATTCCAAGCTGGAAGAGATTGATACCAATCACCATGTGCCTGATGATGTAAGATATCTTTGCTATTATGAGTTTGCACTTTGAACCTTGCAGATTGTTTATCATAGTAGAATCCTTTGCAAGAATTGAACAATGCAGTTTCTTAAGCTTTTGAGGAAAGTGTTTGATTAAATGACTATATGTTGCTTGTTCCCTATACGGCTATACATAGCTTCACTTCGTCGTTCTGATACGGTAATGAATGCACATGGGCGCATGCAGTATTGTCTCCCTCTTTAACCGCTAACCCTTATAGTGCGTGCTTGGATAAGTGGGGATTAGATCAACCCTTCAATTGGTGGGGATTTAGTTCAATTTCTCTCCACTGTTGGGCCTGATGCGCCCCACCTCCATCCCCTGCCTATGTTAGCTACTAATGAACCTGATTAGCAAAAGTAGCTGCACGGCATATGCTAGCGCCTCACTGCTTCAAGCTAGCGCCCAAAGTTGCAAATATGGAACATACTTTGAGTAAACCATACCAATTTGTCATAATGTCAATACTCCCTCCGTTTCACAATGTAAGTCATTCTAGCATTTCCCACATTCATATTGATGCTAATGAATCTAGATAGATATAATGAATCTAGACATATATATCTATCTAGATTCATTAACATCAATATGAATGTGGGAAATGCTAGAATGACTTACATTGCGAAACGGAGGAAGTATACTGCAAATTAATATGGAGAATTCAGAAGTAATATGTTACTTTTCAGCACATGTGCATATGTGTTTCTTAGAAAAATACTGAGTTGATAAAAAACTACTAGTTTCAATCATTCGATGTTTCTACGCTAGACCCACCCCAATTTATATCCTGGATTTGCCACCGTAAGAACGGTAACCTTAGTGTAGAGACGTACAGTCTGTTTCTAATGTTTTGCCATTGTTTGTTGTTAATGATTAACTAATCACGCTGATTAATTTTCAAAGCTTTGTAATAGGATTGTCCTGGAATTGCAGTTTGGACAAGAATGACTTGTAATGGAGAAGTCAATATTTCGTTCATGTGGCATGCCTGCCATGTGTAAATTTCATGTAAATTGAAGCTAACCTGGCTCTGTCAATATAGTTTCCTATTTGAAAAGGAGTTACTGAAATATTGTGTAGGCATTAAGTAACAATTTTTCTATCTATCCATGAGTCCTTAAAACAGACGATATAGATGGTAGATCAGATGGGTTGGTGGTTGGGAGTGACTAGTGAGAGCTTAGGTAGTTGCTCATATGAGCAAGTGGTGGTGGTAAAGAAACTGTGAGGGCGAGTACGCTTCAGGGCTCTGTTGATGTAGCTTGCTCATACCTTTTCCTCTATGTTTTGGTACTGTTTCTTCTGTGCATATTAGTTGCTTTGGAACTATTATATCTTTAACATGGATTTTCCATATCTCGTTTCTTTGGTATTCTTTGTGGTTCACTTTTTCAGGACAAAGTTGTGAATGGAAGTAAAATTGCAGAGCTCAAGTCATTAGCAAGTAGAGCGGCTCAGATAAAAGATTATCTTTCTGCAGCAGAATTCTACAGCAAGGTATTATTATCAATAAAGTGCCATCCTTTACGTTCTTTTTTTTTGTTTTGTTTTTCCAACTTCTATTATTCCATTGCATACATTGTAAGGGCTTTCACAGCTGTCTATGTTAAGAAGGTGAGGTTATGATTTCACAAAAAAAAAAATCTCAACTTGTTTTTTTCTTGAATGAAAACGCAAATGCTCTGATTAGTTGTATACTTAATAGAATACTTGACGTTTTGGACAATTATGCGGTCTCCAAAATATATCTTTGACTATGTTTTTCTATTATACTAATATAATAAATAAATATTTGCTTTCTAAATATTTTTTAAAGTTATTGATAGTTAAAGCTATAAAAGTTTGACCTCAACCTTGTCCAAAACGTTAAGAATTATGGAACTGGAGGGAGTAATATACTCTGAGAGTTGCATTGAACTCGCAGCTACATGGCTTTCATCTAAGGTTTTGAGTCACAGCACTTTACGAACAGCTTGTGAGGTTCAACTAACTGGCCTTGTTATTTCTATCGGTTGGAAAGGAAGTTATGCGCACTGCGTACTAAGTTCCAAATTGTTCCCATTATGTGTATTTTATCTTTGTTGTTTTTGTTTTCTTCCCGATATCTGTGGCATATTTCTTATTATATATGCTGATATTAGTCCCATGGATGCTCAATGAAGTAAAGCAACCATTTTCTGATATTACAAAAAGTGTGAATCTTACATGTTGTAAACAGGAAAGCAGTATGTTACGATAGACTCACCCTTGATAACTAGTACAGATGTTTATGGATACATTCAGATTTTTTTTTACATTTGTATTATTATGTCATAAAATTACTGAATTGCGGTCATAAAATTACAAAGCTTCTTTGTGAGTGTTCACAAGTTTGTTACTATTCTTTTATTCTTGACAAATCTTCTTAGTTCTTACTGTCGGTCTTCTTGTTTGATTTAGGCCATCGACCTTGACCCTGATGATGCAACTCTGCTGTCAAATAGGAGCCTTTGCTGGCTTCACATGGGTGATGGTGATAAGGCTTTGCCGGATGCTCATGAATGCAGGAAAAAGCGGCCTGACTGGCCAAAGGCTTGCTACCGGCAGCGCACAGTTCTGATGTTACTGAAGGTCAGATAGAAGGTACCAGAGATACAGTTTAGTTTTCTTGGAGTGGTTTAAGTTGCAGATTATTTTTGAATAATTCACTTGTTCATTTACCAAAAGGACTACCGGAGAGCGTGCGAAGCCCTTTTTGATGGATTGAAGTTGGATCCCGAGAATGCCGAGATTGAAGATGCATTACGGTATCCTCACACCCAGTCATGCTACAGCTTATTATTGTAACCCTGTGTTTCACGGGCAATAATTTCTAGTTATGTGAAAACTTCCATACGCTGTAGGTTTAGGCTTGGTTACATTTATTCAACTGTATAATTCATTTGAATTCTGTTCCTGTCTGAACTCGCTATGCTTTAGACTATCGCCAATGGCAGTGGCAACCATAATATATCTCACCTAACATATCCTTCATTTGCACTTGCACCATTGCATTGCTGCTAGAGTTCTAGTATATCTCTCTGGAGTGATCTTCAATGATAGTTTCTACATTTTTTAGTTGTTCAAAGAGAGGTACGCATAGCATTACCATTTGCACATGTTGGCACCTCAACACTTACTGATCATGACACTATCATGTAATTTTGATTGTTCTCCAATGAAAGTTGCTGCACCGTTAATTTGTTCTGATAGTTTCTGAACTATGCAGGGAGGCTTTCAAGTCCTTGAGGATATCCCAAAGCACTTGAGCTAAGTAGGCTCTATTGAGTGTTGCCAGCGAAAGATGTTTCGGTTCCTGCTTTACCTTTGCACAATGCTACTCGGATTTTATGAATTGGTTCCTCTGGAATGCAAAATGGTGGGTGTTGGCCATTACGAATCTACTGTTTTGTGGTAACCAACTGGTGGGTGCTCAAGCATTACGAACCATCGTTTTCTTCAAAGGTGGATGCCGTTGTACGGAGTAACGTATATACTCCGCAAATGTTTCTGTTACATCTAGCGCAACTAGTGACTGTTGTAGGTAGTGCAAGTTGCCTGGTTACCATTGGACTACCTGATTCCTGCAGTTCTTAGCTAGCATAGTTATCATGTAGCTACTGTTATCCCAGTCATATTTCAACCAGTGATCTCTGGGCTGTCGTCTTAATGCTACAGGAATTGGTTATGTGCGTGAGTTTTGACCTTGTGAATTCAAGTAGTTGCACGATAATGGGGGTTGGAGAATGGCGAGTATCAAGTTTACAATTCTAACAAATTTGGCTTCATGTTTAAAATGTGGATGCAGTTGTTTTGAAAGTTAGCTTGAATGTAGTTTCTAGACACCGTGTCCAACATAGGAATCAATTGTAATCGAATAAGGCATAATAACATATTAACATAGTAATACTTTTGTTCAAAATATAGTGACTTTCAGATTCATAATCAGTTGTTATATATATACCACCACCAGTACTTTTACATGATTTATAACCATGATATTTTTTTTGCTTTTATTATGTAATAGTTTAATTTTTATTTGAATCAAGTGAAGAACATATATTCAATTAAGTATGGGTATTTTGCTAGTTTTAGAACAAAGGTAGTAGCAATTGATTTGTGGGAAAACAAACGTGCTCCAAAAGGAGTGTTGGGGTCCAACTTTGTTTACTAAATTGAGGTTTAAATAATACTATCTCTGTTAATAATTTTTAGAGTAAATTGCATCCACAGTATAAGAACGATTTAGTGCAAGAACTTGAAAAATGAGTAATGAGTAGATTGGTACATAAACTTGATAATCACGTGTATTTTAGTAAAAGAACATTGATACATACCTTTGATTAATCCTAGTATTATATCCTTAATTGCTAGATCATTGGCTCACGGATTCTATTTTGTGTTTTCCCATGTTCATAACCCGAGATAATGAATATTTTGATTAATCGAATCACTCGGAAATCATGTTATTTGCATGCACTTACTCTTAATAATCATATATCTTTCGCCTTTCGGTCTCAAATCGATAGATTATTTTCTTATTATAACAAACAAATTAGAAGCAATACATAATACATATAGCCCTTGTTTAGTTCCAAACTTTTTTTTCAAACTTCCAACTTTTCTATCACATCAAAACTTTCCTACACACATAAACTTTAATTTTTCCGTCACATCGTTTCAATTTCAACCAAACTTTCAATTTTGGTGTGAACTAAACACACCCAACCCATAGATGCTTGTCGAGATGGCATGAGTGACTGTTTTTTTATAAGGCATAAAAAATATGGTGTGGAATATTAATATTTTAACCAAAATACACGTACTAGCCAAGTTGTTGCACCTATACGCTTAATTTTTAAGTTTTTGCACTAGATTATATTCACCTACCAAATTTATATAGATTATATTCACCTACCAAATTTATATACCGTAGACACAAATTACTATTTTAGCTATATCTCTACTTGAAAACGGAGTATCATTCTCTTCCCTGCTGGCGCACAACGTGATTGAAAAACCTCCCTGCCGCACTTTCGAAAAAAAAAAAAAAGAAAGAGAACTCTCGGTCTCCCTCCTGTTCGGGCGCGCATCACGTGCTCACGTAAAAAAGAAAATTCAGAAAAAATAGATTGGTTAAAAATGTGCTTTAGGCTGTGTTACGTACACCCTCGCCCATTACAATCTTTAGGTTACACACTTGGCTGTGTTTTTTTCCATGGGTTTCCAACCCATCTCACTCGTTTTTTCTATATGTACGCTTTTTAAACTGCTAAACGGTACACGTTTTAAAAAAAATTATATAGGAAAGTTGCTTTAAAAAATTATATTAATCTATTTTCAAGTTTTTTTTATAGCTAATACTTAATTAATCACGTATTAATCTATCGCTCTGTTTTCCCTGCCGGGAAGGCTGTGTTCGTTAGGGGGATGGGAACCTGCGCACGGAAAATGGAGTAGTCCATGAACACGTGATTAATTAAGTATTAGCTTTTTTTTAAAAAATAGATCAATATGATTTTTTAAACAACTTTCCTATAGAAACTTTTTTAAAAAACACACCGTTTAGCAGTTTGAAAAACGTACGCGCAGAAAACGAGAGGAGAGTGTTGCTGTGTTGGGAACTTGCTCTTGCAAACACAGCCTTATAGTGGTAATGCATGGGGATTTGTATAGGAGCACTAGTTTTTTAGCATTATCGCTCCCATTCGGATGACCATAAAAATTCCCTCTCTATATCCCATTTCACTTCAATATATTATCCGTATTACATTCTCCATATTACAACCCTTAGTAATATCTTTCAACTACCCATACATTTGTAATATTATTTTTTGTAATCGTTATATTTCGAACAAGAAAAAAATATCGGGTGTATTTGAAACGGATTGTTTTTTATGTGGCTATATTTGAACGGATATATTATTTGTAATATATTATTATTTTTAATGGTTACATTTGCAATGGACGAGGCGTTACTCAGTCTGTGTGGATGGGGGTGAGAAAGGGGTTTGGGGGCGATGATTGCGATATGGCGTGATGAAAGAGAGATCCTTGAGAAAGGATCTCAAGGAGGACAAAGCCCTAGGATTTACAGAAAATAATGGAATTTTAAAATTCCAAGGGCGTATATATGTGTTCCAGATAAGAAGGAGATCAAGGATAAAATATTAGAAGAAGCACATGATTCTTTATTTTCTATCCAGCCTGGGAGTACAAAAATGTATCAAGACTTGAAGAAAATATTTTGGTGGTCTAATATGAAGAAAGAAATTGCAGAATGTGTCAATTTATGTGAAGTATGTCAAAAGGTGAAAGCAGATCATCAAAGACCAGCTGGATTAATGCAACCTTTGCCCCTACCCGAATGGAAATGGGATGAAATTGGTATGGATTTTATTACAGGTCTACCAAAGACTAAAGGAGGTTATGATGCCATTTGGGTTATAGTTGACAGATTAACTAAGGTAGCACATTTCTTGCCTATTAAGCAGACACATGATGGAAACAAGCTTGCTGAGTTGTACCTCACAAGGATTGTTATATTGCATGGAGTACCAAAAAGAATTGTCTCTGATAGAGGAACTCAATTTACATCAAGATTTTGGAGGAGTTTTCATGAAGCGATGGGTACAAAGTTGGGATTCAACTCAGCATATTATCCACAAACTGGGGGACAGACTGAGAGAGTTAATCAAAAACTTGAAGACATGCTAAGAGCATGTGTTTTGGTTTATGGTCCAGTTTGGGAAATTTGTTTGCCATTCGCCTAATTTTCTTACAATAATAGTTATCAGTCGAGTCTTGGGATGGCACCATTTGAAGCTTTATATGGTAGAAAGTGCGGGACACCACTTAATTGGACTGAAACAAGAGAAGGACAGTTGATTGGTCCACAAATTGCACATGATGCTGAAGCATACGTTAGGATTATCTGAGAAAAACTCAAAACAGCACAGAATCGACAAAAGAATTACAGTGATAATCGAAGAAGAGACGTAAGTTTTGAAGTTGGAGATTTTGTCTATTTAAAGGTTATGCCACTTAAAGGAGTTCAAAGATTTCAAATGAAAGGAAAATTAGCACCTCGATATATTGGACCTTATAGAATTGTGAAAAGAAGAGGTGAAGTATCATATCAGTTGCAACTACCAGCAGAATTAATCGGAATTCATCCTATTTTTCATGTCTCACAGCTCAAGAAATGTCTAAGAAAACCAACAGAACAAGTGCCTCTGGATGACATTGCTTTACAGACGGACTTAACATATGAAGAAGAACCTGAGAAAATATTGGAGGTCACTGAAAGGAGGTTAAGAAATAGAGGAATTGAATTTTGCAAAGTACAGTGGAAAAATCACTCAGAAGATGAGGTAACCTGGGAAAGAAAGTCTGAGCTGGAAAAGAATTACCCGCACCTATTTGCCAACTGGTAAATCTCGAGGACAAGATTTCTTTAAGGGGGTAGAACTGTAACAGCCCTAAAATTTGACAACTTTTTAAAACCAATTTAGTTTGCTTTGGTTCTCTAAAAATATAACCTTCGAGTTAATAGTTTATTTAAAATATATTTTCCATGCTTATTTTTGATGTTTCTTTTCTCGTTTAATTTTATCGCAAAGTGCATATCATCCCTCAAATAATTCCTTTGATCCGATTTAATTCTATCCCGAATGTCGGACCATCTAAATTCCACATCAATTCAAATATTATCTATTTTAATTTTCCCCAAAATTTTCCTTTTCTCTATTTCCACCTTAATTTTCTTTTTCCATATTTTTTTCCTTTCTCTGTTTTTCTTCCCTCTCCTTCCCTTTCTCTGTTTTTCTTTTCTTTCTTCTTCTCTACTCGGCTAGGCCAAGCCAGGCCGAGCCAGCGCCCGTGTTGCCTCGCGCCAATCCCGCGCCGCGCTCGCGCCCAGCTCGTGCCAGCCCGCACACGCTCGCACGCGCGCACACGAGGATGAACGACGAACGAATGCCCGGACGACACCTCCAACTTCCCGCCTCCGTATTTCCTTCGTCTCTCAACTAGAAGGCTCAAGATTGGAGGCAAAAGAAGCGCAATTTCAACCTCTTTCACCTCCTCAAATCCGCACCAACCCCCGCTGAATCAAATCATCGTCACCGGAGGAAAAAATCCCCGAAGCCCTAATTTTACGCCATTCACATACCTTCAAAATTCGTCGCATACATCGCCAATCCTCTGAAATTGAAGGTAAAAACGGATTCTCCATGCCGAGTACTCCCTTTCCCCTCTCTTTGCCCATTCAATGCATCGCCGGAACGTCGCCGGCATCGCCTCACCATAGCCGCCGCCTACCCCGGAGTTCGCCGGAGTCGCCGCCGCCATGGCCGCCTCCGCCTCCCGTTTCTCTCGCCGCCAACCATAAAAATGGAATCGCCTCGACCCGTATATCACAAAACCGGCGTCCCCTTGTCCAAAACCGGCCTCCTCTGCTGCTGGCAATGTGGGATTCCGGCCAGTTCCTGTGTACAGAACGAGAATAGGAAATCCGATTTTCCAGAAAAATCATTTTTATTTTCCTATCAAGTTGACCATCCGTTTGACCTCGAAATCAAAATCTGTGACCTATTCCAAACTCCTAGAATTATTCCGAATCCATCCGTATCAGTTTCGTTGCAATCAGAGCACCCGTTGTCGCGACCCTAATTTTAGCCCTAGGGTATGCCGTTCACCGAAATTCCAAAAATCCCTAAAATTATTTCTTTAAAATCCTTTCCACCCATTGTTGCACTTTGTGATACTATTTTCTTTTGGTTATCTTTGTTTTTATGTTATTTATTGTGGTGATGATTGTTGCATAAATATCTTTGTTTTTCTGTTATTTATTGTGGTGATGATTGTTGCATAAATAGAAAGCACTGACGTTGGTCCGGTAGTCGGAGCGAGTGAAATCTCCGCGCTAGGAGGAGACGGTTTGTACGACTGCATCGAGCCCGAAGGTTGCAAGACATGCACCCTCCCTTGAACAATTTAATCCTAGTAGTTAGAGAGTTATTTTAGTAGCGTGTTTGGAGTACGATAGACTGCACGAATTCTTTTAAATTAAGTATATTACTATTATTGCATTATATTTTCTGTTATTGTTATAAACACCTTAATGAGCCTTAGAGTCTAACCAACTTAGGATAAAATTTGAGAAACACTTAAACAAACTGTTAATTATTTAACATGCTATCGATTTATTATGGATATTATTATTGCTTATGAAAACATGCTTATGGAACTATTTATGGCTATATGCTGAGAATTGTTGGCACCGCTTGTGAGCGGGTGATACACATGATAGAGTTCATGTGTTTGGTTTTATGGACCTGTTTATGGTCGTGATGGATATATGGATTTATCTATGGTTATTTCTTATTTAAAATTGATATAATAATCAACCCCCTTGTGTCAATAAGAATGACATAGTTTCGCCCATCCACACGATCGATTTATCAAACCTGGCCGTATATTGCTCCAATTGATTGAACTTCTTTAGGCCTTTCGGTGTACTGGCCATTAGCTTTCAAGTGTGTGAAGCAAAGTGACATGGTTCATGTTTATATGATTTATATATGTGGGCTCGATGGGCCCCGAGAGTTCAGAACTGCCCTATTGGCCTATGAAGTTCTGGGCTACCCATCGAGTAATGAACAATGCTAAGTGGATGCGGAGGTAGGTTGGTACACACCTCGGACCGGATCACTCCGAGCAACATCCCGAGCATCCTTTTAACTTACTAGGCAGAAGGGAGAGATATATGGAGCAATATTACACCTTGTTACACCTTGCATTATAGGGAGAGACACCAAATTCTCTTTGGATGCCTGTATGAAGTATCTGCTAGATTATTTATACGTGGTTCTAGCAGAATTCTGGCCCATGTATGCTGTATGAAGTATCCTGTATGAAGTACTCCATCCTAGCAGGCTTGTCCCCACGTATGCTATTTGGTGGATGGAGTATCTGCTCGGATGCTCTTAGAACAGAGGTAGTATATTAGTAGAGCACTCCAACCGCCACCTCTCGACTCTAGCATATGTTTGGTTCAATCGATGGGTTATGTCGGGTTAGGTCAAATCTATTTTTCAGGGTATTTGAGTTGAGAGGCAAGTATGGTTTGATCCTAGAAGCCTTCCACAAGGGAATCGAGGGGGATTTATTCCACACCTATTGTAGTGTGAAATTAATCCTACTCAATCCTCTCCAATCACTTCCTTTTGGGGATTAATCAAAGAGTAAATTGCACACACGGTACAACAACTTGGCAGGTGGGTGTGATATATTGCAAGAACTTGAGAATTGAACGTCCGAGTGCAACAACTTGACAAGTGGGTGTGTTCTAGTACAATAACTTGACAATTTAGTATTTTGGTGTATCAACTTGGCTAGGCATATGCTAGGCGAGTTTTTTTCACGATGTCAATATGCCATTTCATAGTAATCCTAAAGATATTACCTTAAACATTGAATTTAATCTTTAAGAATTATACTGCACATAGAGTTTACATCCAATTACCTTAAGATTTTTTTTTGTTTTCTTCACCTTCTCAAATATCAACCGAAATATAATAATTTTTACATCCAGTTTAATTGACTTTTAGTTATTAGTTATTAGGATAAAAATATAAATATGCTTATACAAATCCACACTAGTATATTGTCAAAATAATTACTTAAAAATTGAATCTATATAAAAAATGCTCTAAATGATTAAGTTGTCGCATAACTTCTAAGTTTATTGAATAAAAATCATAGCTACCTTGCAAGTTGTTGCATTTATACGATTACTTATAAAATTCTTATATTAAATTGAACTTGCCTACCAAGTTGTTGCACTAGAACGCTCATTTCTCGAGTTAATGCACCAAATTGCACCCACCTACCAAGGTGATGCACCTTGGGTGCAATTTACTCTTAACGAAACAAGGCTTGAAAGGGAATATTCTCCCCAAATCTGTATCAACGCCACACCTTAAAAATTGGCGGGCCAATCCAACACACTTCTTCTCTCTCGTTGATTGAAGGCCACACCATCTCACCGGTAAAAGAGTACGACTATTCATTCCCTTATGCCAAACACATAATAGAATCATCCCATTAAAAAATCCATCCACTTGATCTCCAAACTAAACACACGCTAGATGTGGTGATGGGATGCAAGTATGGAACTAGAGCGGGAAGTGGCTATCCATGATCCATGTGCATGGCCCAAGTTTGGTCTCGTTTTTTTCTAATTAAGATGCAAATATTATTTCGGTTTTCATTAGCATGCCTTTTAAATTGCTAAAAGATTTGTTCATTGTAAAACTTCCTGTTTAGTCTCCCTCCGTTTCACAATGTAAGACTTTCTAGCATTGCCCATATTCATATAGATGTTAATGAATATATATATATATATATATATATATATATATATATATATATATATATATATATATATATATATATATATATATATGTCTTGATTCATTAATATCTATATGAATGATAACAATGCTAGAAAATCTTACATTGTGAAACGGAGGAAGTAGTTGTTTAAAAATATCAAATTAATTAATTTTAAGTTTAAGTTTATAATAATTTAAACTTAATTAATCATACATGTTTGACTTTTTTTGTTTTGTTTTGTTTTGTTTGTGATAACTTCATCTCCACCATAATCATCTTTCTCGTCTATTCCCCCATATTGTGAAGCTGTAACCATTTTGAGATTCATGTAACGTTACCCTCGTGCCGCTTAGCCCCACGGTAGCACGGACACCGACCAGGGGAGCGTGCCATCGCCAACCTCTTCCTCTCCTCCCCTACACCTCGCCGCCACTTGAGCGGCCGCCGGCAAAGCCGGGGGGACACAATGACAGCGGCGGAAGGGCTCCCTACCTCCTCTCGCGGGCGCAACAGCCTGGGGCGCTGCCATGACCGGAGGGAGGACTCACGGGTGCGACGGGCGCTGGTGGCCAGATCTGGCGTCAGTAGGACTAGATCTGGTCCCCGCATGGCCGGATCGTACGCCTTAACGGGTGGTGATGAGGAGGAGTGGCGCCCAACTGTTGGTATTTCTTACGTTTACAGATAAAATCCGCAAGCGCACGGATACACCGATGTAGCACTTCCCTTACGGAGTATTCCAAGGGTATCGAATCCAAGGGAACGTGTGTGATCAGAGCTTCCTCCGGTTCATCCAAGGACACCAAGCAAAGATAGGCCAGGATCGAGAGGATTTATTATTGAGAAACAGTGTCTAGGGAAAACTTAACTTTAATCCTAACGCAATACTTCAGGCACTGGCAATCTGCTGTTCCTAGAAGTCGCTCTACTTCGTACCCGAACAGAGAGGACTTAAGTGATCTCGAGGGCTGTCACCACCTCTACACCTACCTCAAACGTACTGTGGGATACGCAGCAATTACTGGATAACAATTACCTAAACACCACGTCTAAGTAATTAATATCTACTTTAGTGTTTATAACTCACTAAAGCAATCACTATATTTTAGTTGATTATAGTGAACAATAATCTCGTATGCTATTTAGAAACTAACCAAGAGATAATTCTCACAATATAAATCTAAATTACTCAAGAAGAATATTATATTGAATTCAGAGTAATCAACAAAATAAAAGAAATATGAGAAGATTACCGACAGCTTCGGAATTCTTCTGACTTCTTCTACTCTATTCTCTTCCTATTCTAGTATACAATATAGTACAATAGAGCCTCTTATAATTCAGCTCAAGCTTGGAAGTGTGTGTTGAAGTGAGTGAAGTGAGGTCTTTATATAGAGGTATGTATGACGGTTGTACTATGCGAATTGTCGGAAATACCCCGCAACCGCCATCAGGAGATGATCAGGACTGTCCACGCCAAAACCTGGATCCAACGGCGCTCACCAGGGTTCGGCCGAACCTGGGCTGGCCCCCCTGGCCTGGCCTTTGGCCTGGCTTCTCCTCTGGTCCTCCTCTGTCCAATTCTCGGAGTTTTGGGCTGATTCACGGATGTTTTGATGAAGTTCACAATCCCTCCCTGCATGGATACATAATTCTCCTCACTTTAGTCTGATTTTCCTCCCAACACCGGGTTTATCATCTAGATACAAATATTCACCAACACTTGTGGAATATGTGAGATTAAACACTTATTACTATGTTGGATGTTTTATTATCTGATCCTTATGCAGATGTTGGCGGTATAGAATCGGCATTTAACAGCCGCCAACAAAACCCCCCACACTTAGCTGTTTGCTCGTCCCTGAGTAAAGGTTAGTGCAGAATGAAATTCTTTAAGATATGAATCAAGCATATAAATTATTCACAACCATACCTGTACCTGTGAACTTTGTCAGTAGCTATCTTACCACCTTGGGTGATTGATAAATGGAACAATCTTGATTCCGGTCCTCCTTGCTTCCCTGTTAGACTTATGGATTTTTATGGATTTTCGCAAAACAGCTCTTTTCCTCATATTGACTTTCTCTCTTATCTCTCAGAGATGTATATTTTCTTTTTGGATCCTCACCAAGGCAAAGTGTGCCAGAATTCATCTCTATTCTAACGCTAATATGTGGAGCTTGGTAGGGATAAACTGTGACGTACCTGCATCATATATATTGCAAAACCAAAAATGTGGACTCAAGAAGATAATCAATCATACTCCTAGATCAAGGGTCTTTATTTATGGTGGAAAATGAAAAAGTAAAATATTTTTGTGGAATGATGGAGTAAAGAAAATGATTCTCCCTTTTTCCTATACTTTCTCTCCAATTGGTTCTCTTGGCATGATTATGGAAGGGGCATGGCTATATTTTCTTTGCTCAATGTTTTGAGAGCAAACTTTATTTCCTTCTTCTCTCTTTTTTTTTCACAGCCATGCCTTTCCCTCCTTTTCTCATTTTCTTTTTGCCAAGAACTTTTTTAGGAGAAGAAAGCATAGTTCAATGTAGGAGTTTATTTGAATGGATATATTTTTTTTTTGTGGAAAGCCAACTTCTAGTGTAGAAGCTTAGATTAATTTTATATGTGGAAATGAAAGTGGAATTGACCCCTTGATCATGAGAGTATGAAAGATATCTAACACAAGTCACATAAATTTGACAAAGCTCAATATGCATAATGTCAAGCAGTCATATGCATAATAAGGTTTATCAATGATATACTTGCATATGGCCTTGGTAGGTATAAGGTAAAGTCAATTGAAGGATTGAGCCTTTAAAAACAATTTTTTTTTGAAAACAAATTCCCAAGAGTCATAACAAAGTTGCAAGGATTCCTTTCATCTTAATTATCTCACATAAAGCAATCACTTAGATGTATAAGGTTCCCTAATCATGGATGGTTGTTCACAAGCACAAGTTTAGCTGAGAATAATGAATATACAAGATCAATCATATGAAGAATTTCATTAGTTATCTTTCACTTTATGCTTGAACCAATTATTTCCTGAATTTTCAGCTCTAGTACTATACCGTAGTGGAGATACACAAATACAAGACGTGCTCACCTGCTTACCTATGAAAGTTGAGAGGGGTTGTGGCCAGACTTGGTTCGGCCGAACCTGGTGGTTCGGCCGAACCACTCTGGTGCCCAATTCCTCTGCAAATTGCTGCAGAGTTTGGTGCTTCGAGGTGTTCAGAGATTTCATCAATTTTCAGAGCATATGCACGTCAGAAGTTGGGATGTCTCCCCCACACTTATTCAAAACCTGAACTTTATTAAACATGAAACACAACAAATTTTGGCAAACATTGGGGTTAACACCAATGTGCCACATTATTCATAGCAAGTGCTTACATCATTGGAAAATAAGACCAAGCACCTACTACTATTTTATTCATGGGAAAGGAAACATCTAATTAGCATAATACTTATTTTCCTTTCCCATCTCTATGAATGCACGCTTGATTTTAGCGCACAAACCGCGACTAAGGGTGTCGAAATTATTTCTAATTTCAGCAAGCTCTACCCCTAGCTCTGCATTACGATCCCTAAGCTCTATGTTCTCCTTACAGAGTTTCTTCACTTGCGCAACGAGCTTATGGATCGAGGGCTCCGGCGATTTCACCTCATCTTCTTGGAATTGGCCGGGAGCCCTCACAATTGGAGGGCGTCAAGTGATACTTCACCTTCATAGGTGGAGGGCTACGGGATTCCGCTGCCCCCTCCTTCTCCGATGCCGTCAATGGCCGGAGTAAACCCTTGCCATACCCACCGCCGGGTATAGATGGCCATCTGGGCCGCCCGGCACGGCACGGCCCAAGCCCGACCGTGCCTGGGCCGAGGCTTGTCAGGCCGGCACGGCCCGACCGATGCACCGGGCCGTGCCGTGCCAGCCCACGGGCGGCATACACGGCCCAGGCACGGCCCAATACTAGTCGGGCCGTGCCGGGCCGGCCCGAAGGCACAATGGGCTATTGTGCTGCCTCACAGAAAGAGTTTATATTTGGTCCCTCAACTCTGTGGGCTGTGTTTAAATGGCTGGAAATAAGTCTATTTTTGATCCCTCAACTCTGTGGGCTGTGTTTAAATGGCTGGAAATAAGTCTATTTTTGGTCCCTCAACTCTGTGGGCTGTGTTTAAATGGCTGGAAAATAAGTCTATTTTGTATACCTATTTTCTTGGCCATGCCTTATACGATTATATAAGTCTATTTTTTGTCCCTATATTTTTTTTATTTGATCAGGCCGTGCCGGGCTGGCCCACCGTGCCGAGGGTGCAGCCCAGGCACGGCCCGGGCCGGCACGGGCACGACCCTAGTCGGGCCGGGCCGTGCTTGGGCCGGGCCAAAATTGCGGGCTTCGTGCCGGGCCGTATGCCGCGGGCCATATGGCCATCTATACCGCCGGGAGTTCGCACTCCCTAAATGTGGAATCGCTCCTCCTTCGGAGTGGATTGAGTAGCGGTGGTTGTGGTGTAGGTATTTCTTGACGACTCTTGACGGTCGTTATTGACCAGTTTCGACCATCAATACTATCCAATATATGAAGACTAGCTATGCTTGCAATGCATTATTCCATAAATAAAATATTCTATTCCACTATATGCTTGGAAAACTAACCATGCAGGAGAAGCTATCAAAATGGAGGAGAATCGACAGTACAACAATCGATCAATCAAACAGACGCTGTCGAGAATCAGACTTATGGATGGATGGGCCAAGAACTCAGAAATGAGCCATCATTCTGACCCAAAACATTGTGTACCATAAAGTGGGGCACACATGACAACATCCTGAAGAAGGTTGTGGGCCAGGGGAGCCAGCCAGGGTTCGGCCGAACCCCAAACTGGCCCAATCTAGCCCATTTTCCACCAGCAGTTATCTACAGGTATCTTATGACGGTTGGGAACAATTCTACCAGTAGAAACCGTCATGAAAGTGGACACATGGCAAGAGGAGATGAAATATGCTCTTTGGATGCTTCATCATGCCACATGTCAAGAGGAGAGCAAAGATGCTCATAGGATGCTTGGAGCATCTCCACACTCCCAAGGCACCTCATGGGCTATAAATACCCCTCCTCTCATTCATTCCCTCACACACCTCAAGAAGAAGATCAAGAGCTCTCTCAAGTATTGTTTAGTAGTTCTAGTGCTAGTGGAGTAGGAAATAGAATAGTCTTCATAGTCCTCGAGCCTTCAGGAGATTTCTGGTATGGCTTTAATAGCTTACCTTTCTTCTTTTGTAAGACTTATTGAATTAATAGAATATTCTTGTTTATACAAGTTCGGTATTTTATTCCATTCATATTATTTGAGTACCGACTTTACTTTATACTTGAATCAATATAGTCGTGTAACCAGCTTTCCAGATAGGTGTATTGGTGTGGGTTTAGTGTCCGATTATTCGGTTGCTTTATGTCGGTTGCAAGGATGTAGAGTAGTATTTAGTAATGTAAGCACGGTGCTTAGATTATTAGATACTATTAATTGGGGTTATATGCTGCGGATGAGAGGTGGGCCGCTGATGGTGACAGCTCAGTACAAGTATTCCTCCGCGCCCGCATATTATCCTAAGTTAATTTCCTGGGGAGGGTACTCCTCCGTATTTAGCCCCGGTTGTATAGTTATGACGAGCTGTCATAAGGAACTCGGCAGTCAGGGGTGACTTCTCGAAACACCAGGAGGACACTAGGTACGGGGCATTGGTTGCATGACTGTATACTAGTTAGTATAGACTAAAGATGTATGTATAATGGAAGTACAAGAATGATACTTTTCTTATTCTTTCTCCACTTAGCTTAGATTATATTTTAGAGAGAGTAGTTCCTACTTCTTTCTTCTGTGTGTCAACCTAGCCTTTGAACTGAACTAACCCCTGCATAGACTTTGATGTGTATAAGTAATATATAAACTATTAGCATAGTACTCTCTTATGCTTAGATTATATTTTAGAGAGAGTAGTTCCTACTTCTTTCTTCTGTGTGTCAACCTAGCCTTTGAACTGAACTAACCCCTGCATAGACTTTGATGTGTATAAGTAATATATAAACTATTAGCATAGTACTCTCTTATCATATCTTCCCTTGGGATAAAATAAATACGATACCTTGGAATACTCCCGGGTGAAATGCTACAATGGTATATCCGTGTGCTTGCGGATCATATCTGTGACCATAATATACCAGAATTATTTCTAGTGCTATTACTGGGAATTATATTCCCAGTAGTGTCGCTAATAAATACCAACAACGACATTACTAGAAATATAATTCCCAGCAATGGCGCAGAAATACTTCTGGTATATTATGGTTACAGAGTTCATCCGCAAGCGCACGGATATACCATTATAGCATTTCACTCGAGAGTATTCCAAGGGTATTGTATTTATTTTATCCCGTGGGAAGAGCATGCAGAGAGAACTTAACTAATAATTTATATATTACTTGTGATAATCATATTCTAAGCAGGGGTTAAGATAATCCAAGGGTAGAGTGACACACAAGCATTACTACTCATCCTCATAATAATTAATCTAAGCTAGGTGGAAAGAAAAGAGAAAGAGAATCTATTCCTATACTTCTAATATACATAGTATACATACATTCTAGTTAACTGGTATACTAGCCAATACCCTCTATCCAATGCCCTCCTGGTACTTCGAGAAGCCACCCCTAACTGCTGAGTTCCTTACGACAGCCCGTCATGACCATCCAACCGGGCTAAATACGGAGGAATACCCTCCCCAGGAAATTAACTTAGGATTATATATAGGCGCGGAGGAACACCCGTATTGAGCTGTCACCATCAGCGGCCCACCTCTCATCCGCAATATATAACCCCAAATAATGGTATCTCGTAATCTAGACACCGCGTCTAAACTACCAAATACTACTCTAATATCATCGTCATGACATAGAGTAATTGCATAAGCAAACACTATACCCGCACCAAAGCATCTCCCAGATAACCTAGCAGTATATTCAGTATAACATGAACATAATGTAAAGGTTGTACTCATATACTCGGAAAGTATTTCAATACCAGAAATGTATTTAGAAGAGTATTCTAATAAAAGTACAAAGGTTACAAAAGAGGAAAGGAAAGCTACTAGAGCCATACCCGAACTCTTCCGAAGGCTTCCGGACTCCTGATTCCTATTCTAATTCTATTCCACCAGCTAGATACTACTAAACTAAACTTGAGAGGAATGAGAGAGCTCTTGCTTGAGGTGTGTAAGTGAAGTGAGAATAGCAACTCCTTTTATAGCCTCCCAATGACGGTTGTGGCAGTTGGAATGGTCGGAAATGCCCTCCAACCGTCATTGGGGGCTAATCCACACCGTCCAGGCGAAGCCCTAGATCGGATGGCACTAAGAAGCCCTGGTTCGGCCGAACCTGGGGCCGGCGCGATCCAGCCCAATTTCGGCTAGCGGCCTCCTCTGTTGCTTCTCTTCGCAGACTTGTGAATTTTGGCCCAATTCATCGTGTCAATTCTGAGTTCTTGGCCCATTCATACATAAGTCTTGTTCTAGACATCGTCCGATTGATTTATCGTTGGTGTTGATGTCGATTCTCCTTCACTTTATTGTCATTCTCTTCAAAAGGTTAGTAGACTTAATACTAGTGGAATATTATTATTCTAACATATTTATGCATTGCAAACATCACTAGTTCTCTCCTATTTTAGTAATATTGACGGTCGAAACTGATCGATAACGACCGTCAACAAAACCCCCAAGCTTGAACCTTTGCTCGTCTCGAGTGAAGGACAAAAAGGAAACAAAGACTTGGTTGTTGATCAGGAGTTGCTACTATGCTGCATATCTCAAAGATACAGGTGCAAGGTATATGTACTCTCTCTCAGATTAAATAATCTTTGGCACGGTGGCTTATGTCACGCCCGGAAATTCACTAGTGATTTCCGAACTTATTTGTGCATAAAATCCTCGTCCAGGAATCAGCCGAGGTACACAAACTGACAATTTAATATACAAATCCATCATAATAATAACGTTACATACTTACAAAAGAAAAGAAAAACAGCAGCGGAATAACGGTCTAGCGATGGCTTCAGCTCCACTCCCACAGGCAGCTCAACTGGGGTATAAGCCAAACGTCTTCTCCTTTTGGATCCTTTTTCTTTAACTGAGGTTGATTGATTATTGCAAGAATGAGCATATGACATACTCAACAAGCCACACAGCAAATATGCAAGTGCACAAGGATACCAAAGGATGGCATAATATAGAGTTCATTTGCGAAAACAGCATTTAGCAAAGATTTAAGAGTAGTAAAACAATAGAGTAATTAGTCATCAATTTTAATCAACACTGAACAGCACCCCAATGCTGCACAGGCCCAACCAAACCTGAACAACCAACCTCGGCTGTACAGATCTAACTCCAAACCAGGAGCTAAGCAAATTATTACCAATTATAGCATCAATAATTATTGTGAGAGGTGTGAGACTAATCACGAAAAACATTGCTCAACTCGCCCATAACCGCGGGCACGGCTATTCGAATAGTTTTACTCTGGCCAGAGGTGTACCACTGTACCCACAAGACACAGCCTCAACATCATGTCTACCATGCGTCGCGATACTGGAAAGTACCCGAATAGAGGTTGTGACAATACCCTCTGCACAACATAACTCACCACAGTGCACCATTCCTGGATCATAATCACCCCCTCTATAAATATAACCAGAGGCATGGACTCCCCAGCGACCCCCACGGACTTCTCGCCGCTTCTCAGTCTGGTACCCCGCAATGAATCATGCTATACAAAAGGTAAAGCCGTTGCCCACGCTGGCTTGTGGTTGTCACGGTTAATGTCTCACAACAGTAGCTCGCGAACTGGTCCTTAATTGCCATGAGCACGACCTTCAAAACCATGTGCTCACAACCCACCATTGTCAAGTTTTAGTTATCAATTAATTATCATAACACGATTAACCATCGTGAGCTACCATTAAATATAACCATAAGTGATAGTGTAACATTAGTTATCCCAATTATGTGATAATGTTTCTAAGCATGGCTAAGCAATTATATATATATAGCATTTAGCTGAACCAAACCAATATATAAGGTTCTAGCTAATCAAATTATAACCCATAGGAAAATAAAGTCATCTTCGGCCATTAATTAATTGGGAAAGGCTCACCACCCGACGACATTCGAAAATAATGCATAAGTTGAAATAAAACATCAATTTTAAACGGGTTCAACATGCTCAAAGGGTTGTTTGGGATCTGTTTGACTTGCCTTGATCTTCCGCAAACACTTCTGAACCTTCCTCAACGAAAACGCTCTCCTCCGGAACGTCGGAAACTAAAGCGAAAGAAAAAAATCAACAAAACAGTACAAAAACAAGCATAAACAGTATATGTGGATATTTTTAACATGTAGATCTTGATTTTAGATAAATTTAGCAACTTGAACCACTCGAATCGGAGTTACGATGATTTAGTTATGAATTTCCGAAGATTTAATCTATTAAAAAAAACTGAAAAAGAGGAGATGATGACGTCATGATGACGTCATCGACGGCAGCCACGGCACGGGTGGCGACCTCGCCGGAGCTAGGGCGGCCGGCTGCGGATTTGGAAGGCATGTACACGTAGAGGACGACGAGACGAACCCAACGGTACTCACCCTCGAACCAAACGACGAACGACGACGGCCGGCGACGAGGTCTAGCGGCGGCGCGGCTTCGGTCGACGGCGGCGACGGGGCTCCGGTGACCGGCGACAGCGGGGAGGGAGCGGCCGAGCTTGCCCACACCTCGGCGCACCTTACGGCGGTGACGGCGACCGGCGGCGACGACGGAGGCGGCGGCGCGACGCGGATGGAGCTCGGCCGGCGACGATGGCGGGGTGGAGCACGTGGCGGCGGCGCTACGAGGCACGGGAGATCACGGGAGAGGGGGCAAATGAAAGAGGAGGACTAGGGAACTCGAAAACGAGTTCGATTCGGATAGGATACTCAACGATTAGCTCCGATTTTTGGGGGTAAAGATAGAGGAGAACGAGAGGATCAAAACCCCTCAAACAATCGGAAGAAAAGGGGAGAGATTGAGGAGGAAACGGCGCGGCAAGGCGGCTTGGCATGGCAGCCAACTCGGCTCGGCCGGTGGCTGGAGCTTGAAGACGCACTGTAGCGACTGGGAGGGAAAGTAGACTTTTCTGGCTGGGCTGAGAGGAGAGGAGGCGGCTCAGGTTGGGCCGGCGTGGGTTGCACAGCACGCGCGCGAGGAGGGAGAGAAGAGGAAGGAATGGGCCGAAAATGGCCCAAGCTGAGGAGGAGGATTTTTATTACTTTTCCAATTAAAATAATCACTTAAATGATCTTTGAATTGTTACAAATACTTCCAATGCTCAAATAATTTCAAGAAAAATCCTGAAAATACTTGGACACTCAAAGTACTTAACAAAATTATAATTAGACCATTTAATGATTAATTTAATATGTGGGTAATTACTGAAATGCTCTTTGTATGATTAAAATTAGGAATTGAGCTCCGAAAAATCCGAGAAAATTCCAGAGAGTATAATTAACCATGAAGAATTTAATAAAAATTAAATCCATCCATGCTTTATATTTAGGAAATTTTATTTCCCACATTTAACTTCACTTGTAAATTAATGAACATTTAATATAAATTCTAATAATAATTTATTAAATAATTTACAAATCCTAAGACGAAAATCAGGATGTGACAGCTTACCCTTACCCCTGATTCCCACGAGACACTGTTTCTCCTTATCTTGGGCGGTTGAAAGACAAAACATCAATTAGAGCACTAATCACCCAATCTTTATTCAACTCTTATTCCGGAAGTTTTCAAATGATTTTGGAAAAGAAAACCAAGTTCCTCAATTGATTCACTCAGTTTCTCTAAGTGTATCAATTTGAATTCCTCACCAAATGATGCCTTTTTGATTCCTACTCTAAGGTTTATATGTGGAGCTCGGTAAGGATCAAACATGGCATACTTGCATTCACATCTGTTACTAAGTCAAAAACTTGGACTAAAGCAGATAACTAAACATACTCAAGATCAAGATCGTGCATAATGTGTGTGGTATATGGTGGAAATGGTGTATGAGGAATAAAAGAAAAATGCTTCTCCTTTGTGCTTACTTTCTTCTCCCAAAAATCCTTCTTTTATTTATTAGGAGAAGGCATGGCTACGTTATTTTTTTTTCAATCATGCTCATGCTTGATGGAGCATAACTTTATTTTTCACTTTTTTTTATAACCATGCCTTTCCCTCCTTTTTTTTTCAAAAGGATTTTTCTTTTTAGGAGAAGAAAGCACATGAAAATATGGAGAATTTATTTTGGTGGAAATATGGATATGGAATGGAATATTGCTTAGCTCCCAATGTAGGAGTTTAGCTTGTGCATATATGTGGGTGTATGATCTTGATCATAGAGTATGAGAAGTATCTATACAAGTCACAAGAGTTTGACAAAGTTCAATGGAATGGCAAGTAACCAAAATGTATATGGTTCAATCATGATAGCACATTTTTGGCTCTGGTAGGAATTTATATCAAATGAGGAACTTTCAATATTATCATTTTGAAAAACAAAACATCCAGAATTCAAGTCAAACTAGTACGAGGATCATAGCAACTCATATTTACTATCTCATATCTTGCAACAACTTAGACTTAGATTAGCAAATGCAGCCCATTTACCTCAGGTTCCCGGATAATTGTTGGCTACTTATATTTAACCTTTGATAGAGTATTTACCAAGAACCCATATATAAGAGATATAAACAGAGCAACTATTAATCATTTCAACAAAGAGAACTAGCTTGTCTTACCTAGCATGACTCAAACCTATCCTATCTTTTTGGTATTTTCTATTTTGCAAATTTTTATGTTGTTTTCATTTTTTATAGGATGCAATTGGAAAGCAAATATGCAATTGGAAAGGGAAATATGCAATGTGATACAAGTTACCTCGGTGGGGGGAGCGAAGTCTCCCCCCAAGCTTGGCTTTCGCTCAGGGTCCTTGATAAGGATTGAACCCCTGAAAGCGAAAGTACGCCTGAAGGTCATCATGCTGTTGCTGCATCATGTTGTTGATGTTGGTGAACTGAGCGTCAGCAGATTGTTGCCATTCTTGCGTTTGAGCTATGTGTTCCGCGAGGTTGTACTGGATCTCCCCCGTCTGTATATCAAGGGTGTCCATCCTCCTAGTGATTTCACCCAAGTCCCAAATAGAGGAAATTGAGCGCCATTCACTTGGAGATGGAGGCTCACCACTTGATTTGGAGGGTTGGTTGTCCCCCCAGTGGATGTCATGAGGCGCATGCCACCGGTCCTCACTGGCGCTTGACCAGGTTGAGACTCCGATGCTATGGCGTGGAGCTTGGGTCCATCCGGGTGCATCCCCAGTTGGTGCCCATCCTGCCTCATACATCTGCACGAGTGTAGAGGATGATGAACTTCCTTGTTCGTTCCTTGTCATGTTGCGCGTCTCCCTGTATGTTCTACCTGCACGAGATTCTTCTATGGTATGCAGGGGAATGGTTAGTTCATGGCAGTTGTACAAATGATACCCCGCATTTGGCAACGGGATTTCATTTGTACAACCGGGGAAAAAGTATATCAAAGATCCATCTGCTCCATGTTTCAAAATATGCCCTTGCACTAGATAGGCCTCATCAATACGCAGACGAGTGGCTGAGATAAAAGCAATTCGGTCGCTAACGACCCCTAGCCCTTTTGCTATCCTAGTAATCAGAGAAGTGCATTCAACAGGAGCAGAGAACTTTATACTGTCTAACCATTGCCTTATCATACATTTCACAGGAGAAATTTTGATCTTTCTCACCATGGCAAACATGATAATTAATTCATCTCCCCTAATGGGTCTCAGATCACTTCTAGGAGACAAAGTCATAGCAATCCATTTGTGCATGATTATGGATATCATTTGTTCTAGGTTTCTTGCAAATTGGAGCACCAGAAATATCTTCCTAAAACCTATTTTTCTCGAACCCAGAAATTCCTTTCTGGAGGTCGACTTTACAGGAATTGTGAAAACCAAGAAGCATACTCAGGCCTTTCCATGTGAGCGTGAACTCCTTACGGAAAAAGCGAAAAGAAATACCATCTTCTATTTCTTTCAAAGTGCACAGAAATTGCAAAGTAAGTAAACGAGAACCAGGCTCATCTACCACAGCAAATCACTGCCAACCAACAACTTTCCAAATAGAACGAAATTCAACATCCATACCTATCTTTTTCAGCAACTCCGGTGAGTATTCTCGCGTGTGAGCATACTCCCGGTCGCTCAGCATGTAGTAGGCTTGTCTCTCCTGATCACTGACAAGGTCGAGGTCAGCGTCGCTCAGGAGTTGTTGCGGAGCATCGTCGTCTTCCATCGAGACATTGGCTGATGAGCGAGTACTAGACTCGTCATGACGACTTGATGGAGAGCTCGACCCCTTGAACAGACGAGATAGTCGCCTCCTCATACTGCACAATGGAGCAAGAACAAGCTAACTCGGCGGGTGTTACAAATGACAAGAGTTTCACCCGCCGGTTAGTTTCACAAAGCAACCTGTATATACACAACTAAATAGTTTGAACTTGAGGAAAACTATCAAAGCATGAATAAACTTGAGAGCAAACTTTAGAGAGGGAATGAAAATGAGTTGAAATGGGGTGGAATTCCTTCTCCCGGCCAATTGGCTTAAGTAGTGGACCCACAACGGTCAAAACTGACCTGTGGGGCCCACTAGCCGTTGCCTCAAAAAGGGAGGCGGCCGACCGTTGGCCTGGCCGGTTCGGCCGAACCAGGGTGTTCGGCAGAACCCCTGGTGGGCCCAACTGGCCCCACTTTTGGCCGTTGGAATCCAACGGTCAGTGTGGTCGTGGCACTGTGAATTTTCGTTGAAAATTAAGTTTTGGTTTGCTCTGAAAAATTCATTTGAAGAATTTCCTCGAAATTCAAAAGTCCTAAATGTAGTTTTGAAATTCAAACATGCAGTGATGCAAAAAATTCAAATCGTTGAAAGCAAATATGTGGATACATACCAATTTACCTGTTGGCGAAGGTTGCGTCATTTAAAGTCCGACGTGCAAGACCGTTCCTCCTTCTGATTCAGTGCGCGGATTTTCCACCGTCTCCGGAGGTGATGGAGTGGGCGTCTTTGGCTTCTTCTTCCACACCTTCTTTTATTTTGGTGCAGAGGACGGCTTCTTCTGAGTCGGCTGCTCTAATTTCTTGGCCGGTACAGGTGATTTTACCGGTTTCTTCCAATAACGGTTCCTGGGCATTGTTGTTTCCTTCTCTAGGAAGTTCTGCATGAACTTTACCAGGCTATCCGTCTTGGGTGGCTCCACTTCGACCACTTGAATATTCTGCGGATTCGGTCCGTACTTTATCCTGACCATGGAGCATTGTTCCGTCCTTGGTTGAAACTCAAACTTTTCCTCCTTCCCGTTGATATGGAAATGGATACTCCCCGTTCCTATGTCAATGTTGGCTCCTGCGGTGCTAAGGAACGGACTGCCTAGGATGAGCGGGGTCTTGTTCCCCGTGTCCATGTCCAGCACCACAAAATCCACCGGGATGAAGAAATCCCGTATCTTAACTGGAACATCCTCCGCTATCCCTGCCAGGTAATGGACTGACGAGTCAGCCAGTTGGAGGCGCATCAGTGTTGGTGCCAACACCGTGAAGTTGAGCTTATCAAAGACGTCTTTTGGCATGACGCTGACGCTAGCTCCAAGGTCGCACAAGGCCTGGTCGAATTGTTGTGCCCCGATCGAGCAGGTGATCGTGGGACACCACAGATCTTTCTTCTTCTCCGGGAGCTTGTGGAGTATCAGGTTCCTGCAGTGTTCCGTCAGCTTGACCACCTCCGTTGTTGGGAGCGGTCTCTTGTTGTTGAGTATGTCCTTGAGATAACGGGCTTATGTCGGCACTTGCATAGTGTCCAACAACGGCACATTGATATGGATCTTTTGGATCACTTCAATAAAGCGAGCAAACTGCTCGTCCACTGACGGTTTCCTACTCCGCTGAGGGAATGGCAGCAACCGTGTGTCACAGTACTCCTGCGGCACTGTCTTCTCTGGCTGAATCTCCATGTCAGCCGAGTCAGTAGATGGCGTTTCTTTTGACATCCCATTAGTTCCTGCAGGGTTAGGATACGGCGGATCACGAGTGGACTTACCTCCCCTCATTGTGATCGCCTTAACATTTTCAACGGAGGAGTCGAGTTGCCCTGGAATCCTCCCAGTTTCATTTGCAGGGACTAAAGATGCCAACTGAGCTAACTGGGTTTCTATCATCTTATTAAAGCTCAGCTGGTTTTGAAATGCGGAAGCAAAGCCATCTAGCTTAACATTCATGTTCTCTAAGATCTTATCATTGGCGACAAGCTTTTTGCTCAGTGCATCAGTGGTTTTAGCTTGCACAAAAACAAGATCCTTCAAGGAGGGTTGGTTAGAGAAGTTACCATTATTATTACCTACTTGATAATATGGGCGTGGTTGGTTCCACCTCTGACCACCTTGTGGACGATACCCGTTGTTGTTGCCCATATACATCGCCTTCTCACGGGTTTCTGGGCAGTCGTTCCTAGAATGACCCGTGCCGCCGCAGACTTCATATGTGATGTGAGAGTCCAAGGCCTTGACGGTGCCTTGTGGCCGTTTCTCGTGGTCGTCCAAGCGTTTCATGAGGAGGTCCAGCTTGGCAGCAAGTAACTCTGTCTCCTTGACAGTGTGCATGTCTCGCTGACGTGTCTGGAGTCGTTCCTCGCTCCAACCCATATTGGAGACCATCTTCTCTATGAGTTCAACGGCTCCTTGAACCGTTTTAGAGAAGAAGGCTCCTCTAGCTGCCGCGTCCAGGTGATCGCGGGACATTGGGGTGAGCCCATTATAAAAGTTCTGCAGGATTAGCCAGTCGTCCATCCCATGATGAGGACAGGCGGCCACGTACTCCTGTAGTCATTTGTAGACCCCCGATTTTGGAAATCGGAAATCTTCTGTGTTTTTCCGTACCAATCCCTAGATCAGTAGTTGGTACACACATACGTAGTTGGATCACAACATATCACGAATGAATTCAGGCTAAAAGAGTTAAATACTTACATTAGGGCCAGGTAGGCCAACAACTATCAGAGAGCAACAGCGGAAGACAAAATAATATAAGGGCCCGGTTAACATGCCACAGGCAGTTGACTGGGGAACGAGACCTAGAACAAGACCGCACTCCGATCATCTTGTTGGATACGCAAGCGTACCGACAAGGGCTTCTCTTCAACACTCCCCTAAAAGATATATAATAGCAAGGGTGAGTACCAACCGTACTTAGCAAGCCACCACAACAACAATGCATATGATAGAGGGTATTCAAGGAATGGCTTCAGGTTCTTTTGCATAAAGCTGCGTTTTGCAAATATTTTCACAAGCCTAAGACCTATCATAGACTGATCAAATTTTAGTTCCAGTGATCACATTAAACAACGACGGTTCTGTCCACCATCCATTGTGATCCCAAGGATAGCTTCCCGCCATTGAGTCGTCATGGTTTTCTGAGGACGTCCACCTTCCCTCCTCTCAAGAAGTGGCTCCATCAGCATAAAAATCATCATGCAATATCCCATCCCACACAAGTTAAGAATTTAGAGTCTAGCCAAGTGTAATACATGTCCCGGTGCTCAATAACCGCGAGCACGCTATTCGAATAGATTTGGTTTACTCACACTGCAATGGATGTACACTTTACCCGCACTCCACGACTGCCCAACACATGAGCCTTGTCCCAACACATGAGACGCATCACGGCAAAGCTTTTCGATAACCTCGCATTGGCAGTACCCGCTCCATGAACTTTAGCCCTCATGCACTCTAGGCGTCATACGTTTCTAGCAGTGAGAGGAGTTCTGGCGCTCCCGGGAAGGAAAAAACACACACATTCCTACGTTGCTTCTTGTCGTTGAACCGAGTCCATCATGATTGTTCTCTTATGGGTATCCTCATGTAGTATTGCCAAGCCAGCCTCTGACCATCCGGAATGGGCATCCGCCATCCACCTGGCCATCCGAACTGGGCATCCGCCAGCAGACTGCTTGCCGCATCACACACCTAAAAGAAGACCACTACGCATGGATACTGCCTCCGCTCAGCTATCTACTCCGCTAGGTCTATACCCATACGAGAAGTGTGGTTGTACGTGGGTCGTTTCATGCTTAACTTCATGGCTCGGTCCTTAATTGACCAGGGACGGCACTAGCCTTTTTCCGAATACCACCCAAATCCTCCATCCGCCCTAGTCGAAAATATTTGTTTAGTTTCATTTTCCTTTCACAAATCATGTCATCAATATCATGGCAATGTGGCGCTCATGTCTCCACATGCCGTATCTCAATTACCTTCCCAAAGGTAATTGCCCAAGCATATAGCATTTGATAAATATGAGTATGCATAAATCTAGAGTAACATTTCTAAGCATTTGTCATAGTTGACTAGGGACTCATATGTAAACATGGTTACGAAGGCATAAGGGGTAAACAATAATCAAGGCATGGCATAATCACAAGTAGGATGTTCATCATTGCATGCAATTTGTTTTTAAACAAAAATAATTTCGCAATTGGGATCAACATGTTCAAAGAATAGTGATGACTTGCCTTGCTCAAAGTAGTCCTTATTCTTAATATAATCTTGATCAACCTTCACCTCCTGGAAGCTGCATACGTTGCCTCACGACTAACCGATACACAGTCTAGAATACGCGAGAAAAACCAATATTCAAGCAACAATCAAATATGCACAAACAAAATATATTTGTTGAGGTCGAACCTAAGGTTGCTCATATTATTCGCGCTTGCTAATGGACTCTAATCAAGCTAAGAGCTAAGGTTTCTTAGTCTTTCTGTTGTCATGGTGGTTCAGTCTAGCTAATGGCTAAGGAAGGATTATGGTTACACATGCATCTATCTAAATAGAACGGTTATACACTAGAGGTTCTGTTGTCGGATGGATTTTGGATCGGTCAAATAATTACTGTGAATCATTTGTATTATTATTTTATTAATGGAGGCTTTATTTTAATTATGTACATATTTTACTTGTCAAAATAAATTATAAAAGGTTAACAATTACCCATGCTTAGTATGTTAGAATTGTTTAGGTTAATCATATTATGGTTACGGATTATCCCATCACATAATTTTACAATGAATATTCCAAATTTACAGTTGATCTGTAATTATACGAGGACAAGATTTATAACTAGTATTTATCTAATATTCATGTTTGTCATATACTCCCTCTAAATTAATATATGCAACAAGCAAATTAATACGATACCATATATCTATAATAGGATGTACAATATATGTGTGTGTACAATATCTTAATATATATATAATCATTTATTTGAATAGTTGCTATTTACTGCTTGGTTAACTAAGGGTTGCTCACCTCTCCTACTATATGCTATTATATGGGATATGTCGTTGATTAATTTCATATAGGTGATTTAATCACACTAGCTCTGTTATTATTTGCCATAAACAAGCTTAGGACCGATCTATGTGTATCCATATTTTACTTACCTAATAATTATAAGGCTAACTTTATTTAAATAACTAATAAGTCATGGGTTTTAATTATATTTGGACATAGTTTAATAAATGGCGCTAATATTTTCCTATATATCCATTAATTTCAAACAGTGATTATAATTAATTTATGTGGTTGCTACACTGACAAAACATATTAAAGGTAATTATTCTACTGTACATTATCCATTTTTATTTATTGGCACATTTTTAAGTTAACTATTATGCATCATCTTGATATTAATTATTTAATATTTATAAATATATTTTATTATCATAAGTTTTTAATTTAATCTACCCGAGCATTATATCCATATAATAGGTTAGAAATTTCTATCGCGAACTAAATATCGGACGGAATCTTAAAATTATCTTATAATGTTATACGATTTAGTTTAGTCTATGAATAAACGATTAAATATAATATACGTCTAAAATTCCTAGTGATTAAATCCGAATTTCTACTGTGAATCAATTACTTATAGAGATTACCCAAAAATAATCTATAATAGTCTATAAAAATTCATCTAATTGTTTAGTTGTTAATTACATCTAAATTACTACCGCGGATTGGTTTCTTGTAGAAATTATCAAGAATAATCCATAATTTATATTAAATTTTGCAATTCTACGACTATAATTGATCTATAACTAAATTCTAATTATTTTAAATTTTCTAAACTCCCCTAATCTCCCTCTAATTTCCTATTTATTTCCCTTTTCTTTTTCTCCCTCTCTTCTTCTTTTTTCCTTCCTTTCTTTTTCTTTTCTTTTTCTTTCTCTCTCTCTTTTCTTTCTTTTCTTTTTCTTTCTCTCTTTCTCCCTTCCGGTTTCTCTCCTCCTTCCTTCTTCTTTCTCTCCCTCGGCCTCTCCCTCGGGCGGTGACGGCGGTGGGCGCGAGGTGGAGGGGGGGGGGGGGGGGAAAGACGGCTCACCGGCGGCGGCGGTGACGGCGACGACGGCGACGGCGGCGCAGTCGCGGCACGGCGGCTTCGCGGCGGCGGCGTGGCGACTTCGCGGCAGCGGCGCGGCGGCTCCGAAGGCGGCGGCGCGGCGGCACGACGACGGCGGCGCGGTGGAGAGGGAGGGGAATGGAGGAGTGGTGTGGGGTGGAGGAGGGGGAAAGGGCCGGGGTTTTTATAGGGGAGAGAGGGGGAAAAGGGAGAGAAGGAGGGGGGAAGGGGTGGAGCGTCGGCGGCGCGGCGGCGCGAGGCGGCGCGGCACGGGGCGCGACGCAGGGCGACGGGTGACGCGACGGCGACGCGGCGTGGCAGCGGCGCGGGGCGCGAGGCGGCGGGCACGTGGCGCGAGGCGATGGGACGGCGAGCGGCGCGGCAAGGGCTCGGCGCGGCTCGACGAGGGGACGGGCGAGCGGCACGCGCGGGCGCGGGGCGCGAGGTGGCGCGACGGCGCGCGGCGGCAGCGGCGGAGCGGGGCAATGGCGACAGGCGAGCGGTGACAGGACGGCCGACGGTGACGGCGCGACAGCGGCGACGCGACAGACGGGCGTCTAGGGCTAGGGGACGTGATCGAACACTTAGGAGGCAATAAACAGTGACTTTTCCTATTTATCCCGATTTTAGTGTATTTCCCATATAAATTTGATTCCACAATTCCTAATTTTTGCATATATGCATTTTACTCAATATTTGTGTTATCTCCTCTAATGAATTCACCCTAGATTAATATTACTCATATTTTATTTATATTATATATTTTTTTCTAATTTTTCCTATTTTCCTACGTTTAGGGCTTTGATTGTTTTATAAATTGAGAAAAGTTGCAAATTAAATTTGTATTTTCACTAGTGCATTTGAGTGCTCCTATTATGTATCCAAGTGTGAATTTGTCCAAAATTAATATTGTCCAATATTTACGACTTATTAAAGATTCTATAATTTCCTAATGAGACCATCATTAACATAGTAGCACATTAGCTCAACTTATTTAGATGTTAATTTATTTTGTATGGAGGGGTTTAATCTATTTATTCTATAAATAGTAAATTGAGACTCGGCACAATACTAATCTAATTGTTTAATTAGACACTCACATATTCTTATAAAGCTTAATTTATTTATATGACCATTATTTTATATGAGTGATTTTCATGTCATGAGGAACTCGGCGAAATGTTCTAAGTATCAATCTATATATCCTGGTGAATTACTTATTTATAGACACGATCATTATAGTGGTGATCATCATTTCATGTGTTCTTATATTTCATGTGAGATTGGATTCAAATGAATTAGATTTGATTTTACTATTTCTTTTAGCTAATCATGGCATCAAGCCATCAGCATGGTTCGAATATTTAATATTTGATCTGTGATTTATAATAGAAATTAATATTTGACTTATGCTTGATTTGGCTTGCTTTCTTGTGCACTAATATTTGCAGGGTTAGTAACAAATAACATATTCTCGTAAATTATATCTATTGCTTAAATTTTAGATCTTTTCTTTACTTTCTTTGTGATCATTTACGGTTTGGCAAGCAATAGCAATCAACCAACATGATGCAAAAGTTTTAAAAAGTTCAAGATTTTAGTGATTTTTATTACTGGGAATTTTCAGGATGTTACATCATTCCCATGCTTCTGGAATGGACTTGTCCCTTGTCTGCTGGTGTTAACGACCAAATTTGGTAATCTAAGTATCGGAGATGGAGATGGAATCAAAGTAGAAGTCGAGATGGAAATCGATCAGGGAACAGAGTAAGATCGGCAAGATCGGCTGAAGTCCGAATCGGCTACGGCTAAGATGGGCAGAGTTCGAGTCGGACAAGGTTAGCCGATTGAGCTGAATCCGACAATATGACACAGAAACGTTGTCGGTTTAAGTTGATAAGCTTCATGATGATTGCCGCGCATGGATAGATATTATTAATACATATTTCGATCTAAGTGATTTATACTGTCTCGGCATGGCGACTGATCTATCCCAATCACTTGATTTAAGTATATATCGATATAAGGAGTATATATTGTTTATATCTACAGCCGATCAAGTAGATTTAGTTCCTTCTTATTTATTCACGATTGCCAATCGATACATATATGACATCGGCTCGAAGATAAATGATATGTCATCGGCATGGCACTTAGCCAATCGGCTATAGTTTATGGGTTTAACCGCGGTTTCTTTGTCTTTGTTCTTGTTGATTGTAGGATCAAATCAACTGGCACGCTCGTATACCCGCAGGCGAGTTTTGGACCTGCACTGGAGTTAAGCAGATCTCCCAGGCCTCGTGTTTTGCATCAACACGCTTTTGGCACGCCCGGTGGGACCGATTAGAAGTCAGAATCACAACAGCAGTTTTTTCCCATGGCTGAGAAACCACCAGCATCGCCGTCCTCGGCTGGTGAACCTGGCTCTGTTAAAGCTAAGATCCTTAAGCTGGGTCTATCTGAGGTTGTTGAAGGCAACATTGTGCCCGTCACTATTGACAAATTGACACCTGAACAGCAAAAGGATCTTGAGGCAATGATGCACCAAGCACGGAATCAGTTCTTGAGCTCATTCACGGAGACCCGCAAGGGAACACTTGTTCAGAAGTACGAAGTAAAAGTAATTGCTGATGTTCCTGGGACATGTTCTTCTAAGGATGGAAAAGTGAAACAAGCTCCAGATGATGCGGCTCAACTGAGTAATAAAGGTGCTGCAGATGGCTTTCAAGAAGATCAAGGTGATGGCTCTCAAGGAGTTCATGGTGTTGGCTCTCAAGGAATTCAAGGTGATGGTGTTCAGGGATTTCAAGGTGGAGGTCCTAATCAAGATGGCAATACAACACAGTTACAGTTTAACAACTTTTAGGATCAAGTTGACTATGCCGTGCACCATGCTTTGATCAATTAATCTAGAATATTAGTCAACACTTTGTCAAACATGGTGAAGACAATGGTTGATGGGTCAATGGCTGAATATCAGGCTACAGGACCGGTTTATCAACCAGGAGGGGTATTCCCGAATTATCGGCCATTGATCACTGATAATCAGCCAACTGTTCAACCAATTCCTCCTAATACACCATCGGCTCAGCCGACGGCACCAGTATCGGCTCCTGCACCTGCTGCACCATCATCAGCACCAGGTCAATTAATGAATCCTCGATTATTGGTGAGAGAGCAACCACAGCATAGTGGACAGAATGTGAATCGGCTAACGCAAGATCATGTTGCAGCTATGTTCTTACCTCCTCAACCTACTGTTGATCCAACCCAGCAGCAGCCGATTCAGCAAACACCACCAAGGCAGCAGGTTGTGCAGCTGATTCAACAAACGTCACCAATCCAACAGGTTGTGCAGCCAATTCAACAGACGCCACCTAGGCAGCAGGTTTTGCAACCGATTCAGCAAACGCCGTTAAGGCAACAAGTTATTCAGCCAATTCAACAGCAAGGCTTGATGAATGCATCGGCTGGGTTTGCAACCCCTGACAATCAGCCAAGGCAGCATGCTGCGAATCAAGTTGTTCCAGAGCACTTGGTTCATCATGTACAGCCAGATCAGACGGTGATACCTCAAGTTGTCCCCGAGCATTTGGTGCACAATATTTACCCAAATTTTGCAAATTACCAGGGAGGCAATTTGAATTATCAGTATTAGCCTCCTTCACCACAAGTTCAATATCAGCAGGGAGGATCGGCTCAACCCCAGTTTGTTCCTCAATACAATCAATTCGAGCTCATGCCACAACAACCTCAAGGAGTACCTCAGCAACGACCATGGGCCGATATGATTGCGGATGTAATGAAGGATGTCACGCTCGTGATAAATTCATCCCGAAATAAAAATCATTCTCTAAAAGGAATAATAGAATTAATTAAAATTCAAAAAAGAAATTGGCATACACTAAAATACGTACTAGAAAAATTCAAATGTGGCCCAAAGAATTTTTATTAAATTCTCCTTGGTCTAAAAGGAGCTCTCAAATTTTACTTGAATTTTCAGAATACCGAAAATAATTATTAAGCAACAACAACAACTAAGAAAGTTTATTAAAAAGAAAAGCTAAAAATAATCCTCCTTTTCCTTTGGGCCATGTCTAGCACAAAGTTCCCCTCTTCCCCCTCGGCCCGCGGCCGAAGTCTCTCCTCCCTCCCTCTCTTTTCCTCCCCTCTCTCTCTCCTGGGCCGCCCCTCCCTCCTCTCTTTCCCGGCCCACTCCCTCCTCTCCTCCTCCCGCCTGGGCTTGCCCTGGCCCAAGCCGAGCCGCAGCCCTCCCGCGCACGCGCGCCGCACGTGCATTGAATTTTTTTCATTTTTAATTTTTTTTCTTTTAATATTTACAAAAATAATCTATTGGCGCAAAAAATTACAAAAATAGACCCTGCCACCCTAATGAAGGGCGGCAAGCTGACGTGGCAGACGGCGGCTCGATGGCGCCGTCTGCGAAAATTGAATTTAGCCCCTTGACGGCTAAATGCAATTTTTGCAGCCCTAAAGAGCATCTGGCTTGTACTTTTTGCATCTAGGCCGGCAAGGGACCCAGATGCAAAAAGTACCAGCCAAAAAGTACAAGGCCCGGGCTGCCTTTTTTGCATGGGGGCCCGGCAAGGGTTTTCGTGCAAAAAAACCCTCCCTCTCCCGTTTGCCGTCACCGCCCGTCCCTCCCCCGTTTGCCACGTCAGCTTGCCGCCCTAGTGGAGGGCGGCAGGGTCTATTTTTGTAATTTTTTGCGCCGATGGATTATTTCTGTAAATATTAAAAGAAAAAGATTTAAAAATGAAAAAAATTCTATGCGCGTTGACCGCGCCTCCCGCGTGGGTCCCACTGCCCAGGCGCCGGTCGTCTTCCTCCTCCTGCCCGGCTCCTCCCTCTCCTGTGAAACCCTATCCGTTTCCTCCCACAAATCCGCGTGAATCAATTCCCTTCTTTCCAAATTGATTAGGGGGAATTAATCCCCTTTACTAGCTCCCCTCCGCTATAAAATGGGATCCCCTTCCTCCATTCTCTCGTTTTAGCCTCCTCCCGCGTCTCCCCGTGGCCGCACCGCCTTTCTCTCTCTCTCGTGCCGCCGGCCACCTCCAGCCGCCTCCCCCTCCTCGCCCGTGCACCGGTAGGCCGTGCCGTCGCCATCCTTGGCGTCGCAGCCGCCTCCTCTCCCCCGGCCTGCCCTCCGTTTCACGTGGTGACCACCGGAGGCGCGTCCTCGTCGACGTCCAGTGGTGTTGCCGCCACTGCACCGCCTCCAGTCGCCCCGGTCGTCGCGCCAGAGCACCGGCCGACGTCGCTATCTCCTCCTTCGGTACCACGGCATCGACCTCCACCCCGGCCTGCCCTCGGATTCATCCGGAAACCGCCGCCGCCGCGCCGGTCTCTCCTTCCTCCTCGTCAACGTTTCCTTCGGCCGCTTCTTCCTTCGTGCCCGTGTGCCAGCCGACGTCGTCGTCTCCTCCGGCATCGCAGCGGCAAGGTCGCTCTCGGCCTCGCCTCCCCTTCACCCGAACCCCGCCAGTGTTCGTCGTTGTCGTCTCCGTCCGACGTCGCCATCCCCTCCTCCGATCGGCCGTTCCTCCTCGCCGGCTCGTCATCTTGCTGCGCCGCCACCGTCGTCGTCATCGCAGCGGCGTGTTCCACGCCGTCCTCGCATCCGTGCAGCTGCTGCCGGCTGCCCTCGTCGCCTCCTCGCCGGCCCCGGTCGTCGTCATGCTCTCATCGTTCCTGGTCGTCGTGGTGTTCGTCCCTCCACCAAGCCGATCGCATTCGTCGTCCGCGTCCGTCAAGTGAGCCGCTGCAGCCCCGTCGTTGTCACGACCGGAATTAACCCAACGGGCATTCCTTACGTGCGTGCATTATTCCTTGTCCCAGGAGGCAAGGTACACCAAAAGTTGATACAATTCAGAGTTTAACAAGCGGAAGCGTAAATAGTTAATTTATTACATGGGCAGCGAAGGCCCAGCACACATGAAGACAAAAGAAAAACAACGGAAGACTAGGGCAACAACCACAGGCGCTTGACGGCAGGCACGAGATAGACACCAAAGCCTTCATCTTCCAGGAACTCCTCTTCTGGGTTTGGGAAAAATTGAGCAAGACTTAGTACAACCACCATACTCAACAAGACACACCCACAAGTGCAGAATAAATGCAAGGGAGTACAAGGGAGTCATAATATAGGGGGTTAGGGTTTGCAGTAAACAGCATTAAAAGACACTTAGTTGCTCAAGCTATTTGGTAAACACGATCCTAGAGCTATACAAGATTATTAATCAAGGCCGTGAACCCACACGAACCTGCCTTAACCCAAGGTCTACGATGATTCAGACTGAACTGGCAACCCGACCCTGGGTCCCAGCTCGTCCCAAGCCAACCCAGGCCAACCATTCCACATTTTAGTTGTTAAGCCAGTTTTAAGAATTAAAACACTAACTTGGGTACATTGCTAGGCTTGCCCATAATCGAGGGCGCGGCTATTCGAATAGGTTATACGCTGATCAGAGGTGTACATCTTTACTCACAAGACACATCTTCCTCACGTGTAACCACGTGCCACATACCACCACGGTATACAGATGAAAGACGTGACATAGTATCCAACCCATCCTAGCCATAGACAAGAGTACCTGCCAAGAACTTCTCATGCTTTTCCTCATCTTCATGAACATCCTCCGGGGCGTACCGGGCCAGGTTATTAAACTCATGCAAATACTCCATCACAGAGCGGTTGCCTTGCTTCAACTCTCGGAATTCCCTTTTCTTAAGGGCCATGTCTCCGGCGGGCACATGGGTCCTCCGGAAAGCGGCGGTGAAGCGGGCCCAAGTAATAGGCTGTCCTTCTGGTTGCGTAGCCTGGAAGTGGTCCCACCATAGAGATGCGGGCCCCTGCAGTTGATGGGCGGCGAAGATGACTTTCTCCTCATCATTGCACTGCACGGTATCCAACTTTTTCTCCACGGCATGCAACCAATCCAACGCATCAACGGGGTTATTGGAACTAGAGAAGGTAGGCGGACGGATGCGGAGGAACTCGGCGAGTTTAGAATGTTGCGGGGGTGGTGGTGGAGGTGGAGCATTATGCTGTGGCGGATTTTGGATGTGATGGAGGAAAGCAGCCATCATGTTGGCCTGCTGGGCGAGGATTTGGGTGAGGATGGAGTTGGTGTCTGGTGGTGGTGGTGGAGGCGGGGGAGGAGGTGGAGGTGGGCTGCCATGGTTGTTGTGGTTGCTGCCTTCGGGGTGACTGCCTTCACCGGTAGCAGCACTTCTCCTGGTTGTCACCATCTGAAAATCCCACACAGAACTAGCAAACAGAGAGAGCTGACTATTAAAACTAACCACCCACGACTACCATAATTCTTGAATTTATTTCTGCTATTAAATTGGTTCATTAAGGTTCAAGTTGCTTAAGCAAATAAATTAAAGACAGGCTCCGACACAGTTATACCACACACCGGTATAACCATGCCCCACACGACTCAAGCAGAAAAACAAACGAGAAGAACATACGTGCAAGCCTACTAACTGCTCGTCTACTTCTGCGACGGGCCAAGGCGGAAGGTGAGCAGCAGCGCATCCTCCATGCTACCAACGCCAGAGGCTCCCTCCTCCTGAGGAACCACGGGCGCGGGCTCGGCACGAGGGGTCTCGACGAAACAGGTCCATGCCAAGGACTGACGAACAAGCTCGGGCCTGGAGGTACTCTTGCGGGCGATGATCTTCAGGCTGCGGCAGACGCGGCGGCGCTTGGGGCGACACAGCTGCGCCTCCACTGCATCTAGGTCCTTCTTGAGCTGCAGATTCTCCTGACGCAGCTCCAGGATCTTCAGGTTGTTCTCGACCAACCCACGGCGCACCATATGATGGAAGTCGATACGGGCCGCGTCGTACGCCTCCACCATGCGCGCCAAGTGCATGATGGTAGCGTCATCCTCTGAGCTAGCATCCCTGAAGGTGGCGTAGTCGTGGGCTCCTCCGCGACGAGGGTGGTAGCGGTAGGGCGAGTGCTGCAACTCGTCCGGGTAGCGCTGGTGAAGAGTGCCGATGGCGAGGAGTGCGGCGTTCTGGCAAGCGGCGGAGAAAGAATCTCCACCCGCGGTGACTGCCAACGAAGTCCTCTCGGGAGAGCCAGTGAGGATCACTGCAGTGACCTCCCAGGCAGCGTGGGGCTCTGCATCGTCACCCTCCTGCTCTGGGAGCTGCTTGCCCTGGTAGTCCACTCCATGCGGATACCCCAGGACAACACACATGCCCCGCAGCTCCAAAACAAAGCCAGTCAGGTCCAGGCCACGACGGTTGATGCTGCCGGCCATCTACAAGCAAGGACAAAAGAGAAAAAGAAATAAACATTTTAGAGATCAGCTTTTGACAATAAATGAAGTAGCAGGACAGAGAGAGACTAAAGGATTTTCACAAATAAGAAAGATTTTTATTTCGAAAATATTGCTAAGGCTTGGGATCTAAAGCTCGTCATAGGGTCAAGGGGGGCTCTGATACCAACTTGTCACGACTGGAAATAACCCAACGGGCGTTCCTTACGTGCGTGTATTATTCCTTGTCCCAGGAGGCAAGGTACACCAAAAGTTGATACATTTTAGAGTTTATCAAGCGGAAGCGTAAATAATTAATTTATTACATGGGCGGTGAAGGCCCAGCACACACAAAGACAAACGGGAAACAGCGGAAGACTAGGGCGACGACCACAGGCACTTGACGGCAGGCACAAGTTAGACACCAAAGCCTTCATCTTCCAGGAACTCCTCTTCTGGGTTTGGGAAAAATTGGGCAAGACTGAGTACAACCACCGTACTCAACAAGACACATCCACAAGTGCAGAATAAATGCAAGGGAGTACAAGGGAGCCATAATATAGGGGGTTAGGGTTTGTAGTAAACGTCATTAAAAGTCACTTAGTTGCTCAAAGCTACTTTGTAAACACGGTCCTAGAGCTATACAATATTATTAATCAAGGCCGTGAACCCACACGAACCTGCCTTAACCCAAGGCCTACAATGATTCAGACCGAACTGGCAACTCGACCCTGGGTCCTAGCTCGTCCCAAGCCAACCCAGGCCAACCATTCCACATTTTAGTTGTTAAGCAGGTTTTAAGAATTAAAACACTAACTTGGGTACATTGCTAGGCTTGCCCATAACCGAGGGCGCGGCTATTCGAATAGGTTATACTCTGATCAGAGGTGTACATCTTTACCCACAAGACACATCTTTCTCACGTGTAACCACGTGCCACATACCACCACGGTATACGGACGGAAGACGTGACATAGTTTCCAACCCATCCTAGCCATAGACAAGAGTACCGACCCAACCCCACCTACGGCCGGAACCTCCGGGACAGGTAGGCAGGACTGAGCCCCTAGCAGCAGGACACCGGCCCTGTGCCATGACATCTCGACTATCGGGCCGCAGCTCGTGTAGCCTTCATTTGCCCTAGAGATGTCCATCGACCCCCGACTTTGTCCATCTCCATCCGTGTACTTTTGTTTATAACCAGACTGAGCCACAAACTAAGCCTTACCCACTAGACATGTGGAAGTACGGTAGTGCTTTGCAATAGAGGCCCGAAGACCGGTCCTTATATGGCCGAGGTGCTACTATCAAAACCATGCACCCCGAGCCCAGCCTAAAACCATTTTGAGGATTTTGAATAGAGGGGGAGGTGTGAATCCAATTCCACAATAATTCATCCATTCCATAGTGTCCAGGTGATGAGAATATTCCCAAAGTCTAGAGTTGTAAAACCACCTAATGTTGCCTAATTAACCAGCGAAGCATCTACCTAAATTCATACTAGTGGTACCATGAGTAGAGTGTCCACTAGTTGGGGTTTTGTTTAATCTAGGGTGAACAAGGTAATAATATCAATAACAACAATAATAAGGTCATAACAAAGGTAAATAGGCATGGCTAAATAAAACAGTGATAACGCAGGAATTTAAGTAAAGCGATAATGCAATAATTTAAATCAAAATAATTTTATAAAATAGGATCCAATATGTTCAAGGATGATGTGACTTGCGTTGCTCGCTTTCCCAAACGTCGGCTTCAACCTCCACGAAGAGCGGATCTTCCGAAGATGCAGCGTCTAGACGACCAACGGAAAAGAAAAGGCTTTTACTCTAATAAACTCCATATAACAAGCAGGAACAAAGCACAAAAATGGGTTCTTGACTTCTTAAGGAAAAATTAGAGTCTTGAACGGTCCAATTCCGAGTTCAAATGGCCAAGTTATGGCCATTTGAAGTTTATATGCTCTTTAAATGAATATTTGCGAATTTCTTCAATTAAATTTTAATTTAAAAAGGGTTTATTGCGTCAGCCGAGGGGGAGGGGCGCGCGGACCAGGTCCACGGGAGTGGGGCCCACGCGGCAGCCTCACGGTCCATGGTGGACCGGGTGCACTCGGGCTCACACCGGCCGCCGCCTTCGGCCCCACACGTCAGCCGCACCCGAGGGCGCGGGCAGCTGACGGCCGGGCCCCACGCGGCAGCCACTCGGCGCGCCCGAGGGCGGCCACGCCGGCGCGGTCGGCGGGAGGTGGCGCGCCCGCACCCCGATGGTCGCCGGCGGCGGCCATAGACGCGGCAGAGTGGCGGCCGAGAGAGGGGAGGGAAAGGGGGAGACGAGGCGGCGGTCCACGGCTCACCCCGGGGCGTCGGCGGCGACGGAGGAGGCGGCCGGAGCGGAGGGAGGCGGTGGCGCGGCTCGGGTCGACGGGGACGGCGGCGCTCCGGCGGTCGGCGACCGAAACGGAGGGGTGGACGAGGTTGGCGAGGATGCGGCGAAGCCGAAGGAGGCGGCGCCGAGGTGGGAGGCGGTCCGGGGCGACGACGGCGGCGGACCGGAGCTCGGCGTCGACGGCGGAGAGAGAGAGAGCGACGGCGCGAGCTCGATTCCGGCGAGGAGAAGGCGCGGCAAAGGGTGGAAACGGGCGAAGGAAGTGCGGGGAGGGTTTAAATAGGGTTGGAAGGGGGAGAGAGCGGCCGGAGGGGAAGGAAACCGATGCGGGAGGTCGGCCGCCATGAATGGCGCCGGCGAGATTTACGGGGGCAAATCCGCCCGTTTGAACGTGAGAGAGAGAGGGAAAAATGGGGGGAAAGGGAGAGGGAATCACGGGGAGTATTTTCCCCCACTTTATTGCACGCGGGGACGGCGGGATGCGGCGGATTCGCGGCGGCGGCGGCGCTAGGGCACGGGCGAGGCGGCGGGAGCGGCGGGAGGTCGGGTGGGCCCCCCGTCAGCGAGGGTGGCGGGCGGGCCCGCCCGTCAGCGGTGAGCGCGCGGGGAGAGGCCGAGTGGGCCGCGGGGAGAGGAGAGAAAGAGAGGGGGGGAGGAGAGATGGGCCGGGCCGGCCCAAGGGAGGGAAGGGGGACTTTTAGGGTTTTTCTTTTTATAAAACTTTTTCAAGTTTGTTTATTTCTTAATAATTATTATTTGTGCTCTGAAAATTCCACTAAAATTTATTTAGACATTTTAGGCTTTTAGGAAATATACAAAAATCCTCTAAGCCTTATTTGACTTTTAACTTTGCACATTTTAATTGTTGGAGGCTTTCACACGGATTTTAATTATTCTAGGCATAATTTAAAGGATATATTTTAGAGTCGTTTTGGGACGTGACACCTGGGGCCAGCCCGATCCAGCCCAATTTCGGCTGGCGGCCTCCTCTGTTGCTTCGCTTCGCAGACTTGTGAATTTTGGCCCAATTCATCATGTCAATTTTGAGTTCTTGGCCCATTCATACAAGTCGAGCTCTCCCGTAGTCGGCCGTCACACAGGCGAATCCCCTCGGATTTTTGTCCTTGTGACCTAGCGAGGGGAGAGGGATCGCACTGCCGAATGGGGGACCGAACGGGGCCGAGAAGGGTTCGGCCGAACCAGGGAGCTCGCTGATCGGCTCCAAATTCGCAGGAGAGCCTGGCAAAGCTGCAAGGGATTGAGCCCATATAACGTTTACCCTTTCCATGGTGTAGTGTTCCACCAGGATCAATTGATTCGCTGGTGTCGGCTCTCCGGTGAGGTCGTAAGTGGAATTGGAGGAAGAGCCAATGAATGGAATCAGGGATTTGCCAGCCATTAGTAGGTATGAGTGGAAATTCGAGGAATTGGGTTGAATTGGAGAGGAGAATGTGCAAAGGTGGAGAGAAGGAGAACGAAGAAGTGTTCTGGTGAGATCTAAATGTTCTACCTCCAAACGCGCATCTAAACAAACTAAGAACAAGCGGGGCAGACCAAGTTTCAAAAATGGGAGTGATCGGGTGCCGGCCTGGTTCGGTCGAACCAGCAAGTTCGGCCGAACCCTGGTGGATTCGGTTGCTCTCCATTTTTTTCCTGGGCCCACTGAGACCTAAACTAAGCACAAAAATGACAACTATACAGGGTTTTAAGCATGCAATAGATGAGATCATCATGGTTCTGTTAATAGTGAAATTTGGTAAGCCCGGAGTAGTCATCGGCTTAGAGTCAGCAACGGCTTTGAAGTCCTGAGATTAGCCGATGAGAGTTTTCAAGTCGTCAGTTGTCAGATTCTTGCTATATTCGGTTAAGAAAATTGATCTACTAAAGGAAGCTTATCCAGAAGAGACCGAGTTCAAAGAGAATGCGGCATGGCAAGTTATCTATTAATTAGGAATAGTTTGTTAGTTTTCTTTTATCCTTAGGAAAGTGTCTTTAGTGTCCTATAAGGACTTATCTTTTCCTTTTATCTTTAGGAAAGTTTCTTTCTTGTCCGACCAGGACTTGTATCAACCCATGGGTATAAATATGTACACCCGGTGTCTATGTTGTCTATCGCTACGATCAATACAATTCGGCGCATCGCAACCCTTTTTACTTCTACTTTTGTTTTTACGTTCCGGCGGAACTTGGCACCCGACGCGGGGCTGCATCGTCTTCGATCTCCAGCGAAGGGATAAGTCCAATGTTCCGCCGGTCCAGGCAATTGTATCGTCTACGTCGGCGTCGTTCAAGGCTGCATCAGGACATTCGACCTCTTGGATTACTCTGGTTTGGATCATATATTTGCCTGGCTATTTATCATATGTCTATGTTAATCTAGTCATAGTATCTCAATTTAGCTCTATCGGCTATCTCTCGCTTTAGGGTTTCTGCCGGTATCAGCTAAATCGCCTTGCTAGATTAGATTAGCCTAGGCATCTACCACCCTGAAAATCAGTCAACGGCTTGATTGTCTAGATATTATGTTTCTTTTCATACTTAGTGCTGCATCAATTAAGTTTGATCTACTAAGTCGTGCTTAGAACCATAATCTCTAGCCCGCTTCTTGATTGCCAATAAGGGTTTCATCGGAGTTTCAGCCGGTGAGTTATCCGGACGTTGCATCGGCTCATAAGAATTGCATATACCTATAAGTTGGATTTAGCCGATGACAACAAAGGTTTCACTGTTTAATCTAATCTTGTGGATTTCATGACATCGAACCTCCAGCCGATGTGTGCTTTAACCTTCGGATCGATGCTATTTATCATATCATTGCTAGCCAATTGGTTTATACAGGATTATATTGTTATTTTATTATATCATCATCAGCCGATTGCCTTTATATCATTATCTACATTGGACATATAGCCGATTACTTAAATCCTATCGCTATCGGCTGGTATCGGCATCGGCTATTATCGGCTATCGGCTGGAACTACCCCATCGACTTGTCAGCCGATCGGTTGTTTTGATCTACTATTTGCATATCTTGTCAGTTGTAGGATGACACTGACTGGCATGCCCACATCTCATCAAGATTTGGACCTGCACATGAGCTAACCAGATCTCCCAGGTGTTGACAAAACACACGAGGCCTGGGAAATCTTCTTAACTCCAGTGCAGGTCCAAAGCTCGCCTTCGAATGTATGAGCGTGCCAGTTGATTTGATCCTGTAATCAACAAGAAATAGAAGCAAAGAAACCATAGTTAAATCTATAAATGACAGCCGATCGGCTAGGTGCCGATGACATATCATTTATCTTTGAGCCGATGTCATATATGCATCGATCGGCAGTCATTAATAAATAAGGAAGGACTGAATCTACTCGATCGGCTGCAGATATTACCAATATATAATCTTTATATCGATATATACTTAAATCAAGTGATTGGGATAGATCGGTCGCCATGCCGAGACAGTATAAATCACTTAGATCGAAATATATATTAATAATGAGACTATATATGTTCATAGCATAGCCGATCAGATAGATCTAGCATGTATCGGCTAATACTCCGATACCACTCTATATTAAGATATTAAAGCAAGTAGAATATACTAAACAAAAGCCTAATATACTTAAATGCAGCAAGATCTTAACGTAAAGGGCAGATTTAACATGTTAATCAAGCATATAGGATAAAAATTAGTTAAATCAGGTAAGATCGGCTGAAACTCCGATACTACCCTAATCAGCAACCAAGAAGCGGGCTAGAGATTGAGATTCTAATCACGACTCATAAGATCAAACTTAACTGATGCAGCTATAAGTATGAAAAGAAGGACAATATCTAGACAGTCAAGCTGTTGGATGTGTCATAGAGTGGTAGATATCCTATATAATCTAAGTCAACACCGGTATTTAACCTAATCGGCTGCCTTCTATTGACGGATGTTAGCCGATTGTAGGTTGGATATCGATATTGCCAAGGATTATGTAGGATATATGATAACTCGACGAATTACATAAACAAGATTAGAGTGTCATAAAGATGGAAGCACTAATCCCGAGAATGCAAGCCGCCATAACAAGTTTTACCTCTTGTTGAAGATCGAAACCGATGCAGCTCAACCCGAAAGCAAGAACTCGTCGAAATAAAACTAAAGCAAAAAAGGGTGGCGATGCGCCCAAATTGTATTGAACATGTGTGTTTTTTTTAAAGTTACATAGGGCTCGGGTCTATTTATACCCGAAAATTACAAGATATGTCCATAACGGACACGACAACTATCTCTAACAAACTCTAAGATACCATAAGTCTTTGTGGCAGACTTTTGCCCAAGCATATCTCTAAGGAAATTACATAAAACACCCTAATTAATAGACACAATTGCCTTCTCAGGACTCTATCCATGTGTGCAATCACCTTGAAGCACCTCAATTCAACCCGATGTCATACATCAAGTCGCATTGTTGGAATCGGCTGCATCGGCTTGCCTAGCCCGACTCAGACCCAGCCGATCCTAATCGTAGCCGATCTGGACTCCAGCCGATTCCTACTCTGTTTCCGAACTCGATCTCCGCCTCCGACTTTGCTTCAATCTAATCTTCTTTCCCGATGCCGATATTACCAAATTTAGTTGTTAACACATGCCCCCCAAGTCCGGAATATTTGATAATATTTCGAATTTGCTGTAAATCGACTCCGAGCAAATTTCGCACTTTGCCGTTTTCCGACCGTTACTGCCATGCTTTAAATACTAACCGTTACCCTCGAGAAATCTCACACCGTCCTCCTCCGTTTTCACCACTGAAACCAACTTTGCCCTCTCTCTCTCTGGCGATCTTCCCGACGCACAAGGCGATCACCAGGCGATTTCGTTCCCAACCAAATCTCCGCCCGCGGCGATGTCGTCTTCCACCAGCCCTTCTACTGCGCCATCGGCCGAGTACGCTGAGGTAAGTCCTCACCAACTAGATCCTTTTTCCTCGCATGAAATCGATTTCTCCTTTTCTCCTCATGTTTTCTGCTTCCCAATTCCTTTGGATTTGCAGCACCTTTCCAACCTAATCGCGATTCCCAGCCTTTCACACAAAAACCACTATTTTCTTGGCCCAATCGGCAATCTCGACCCCACTGATTTCATCATCGGTGAAACTAACCGGATCCCCTTTAGACTAGTCAACCCTAACCTGGGTCACTGGAAGAATACCTTCAAGTCTTGGCCATCTCTCGAAAAACCTACTCCTGATAAGGGCTGGACCACCTGGTACCAACGCGTATCGGCTAGTAAGAAAGTTCACTGGGATGAAATTGGAATCGGCCAAGCACTCGCTCTCACCATAGCCAATTCTGCTAAGGATGAACCTCTGATGGCTGCCGCCACCTACTTCTGGTCCAACACCATCAATGCTTTCTTATTCAACCAAGGGCCGATGACTTCAACTTTAATCGACATCACCATGATTACTGGATTAGATGTAACTTCATGATTACTGGATTAGATGTAACTTCATCAGCTAACCCTATGAGCATGAACACCAAGAACCAATTCGACTTCAAGATCAAAAGCATAGGTGGCTGGTCTGGCTATGTGGCGGCATATATGGGCCAAGGGTCTGTTACCCCTCGAGAGCATGTAGCTTTCTTGCTCATGTGGCTGGAAAAATTCCTCTTCTGTGGATCCAGTTGTGGCCCTACAACCAACTGGCAATTTGTAGCCGAAGCCTTAGAATCAAAGAAAGAATTTCCTTTGGGCAAAATCCTTCTCGGCTATCTGTACCAGATAGTTGGAGCAGGTGGATCATGGTGGCTGCTGCAAACTTGGTTAAACCTGATAGTCATGAAGGTTGTCAATCGGCCCTCTGTGACAGAAGCTGAATTCCCATTGCCAGAGCCGATTGTGGAAGATGACGGAGAAGAGCGCACCCATCGCAGATGCATGTCATATGGAGAATATGCATCCACACCAACCGATGCTGGAGCGAAGCTATCGGCTGAACTACTCAAGGACTGGTTCTGCATCTTCTACGAAGGTTTTAAGAAAGATGCACGAATCTGGTTTCCCTACGAAGACTCAGCAGACCTTGAACTTCCATCAGACTTTATATTTGAAGACATTAACCATGAAAAATTCCAAAAATCCAGAGAAATTCTTATAGCTGCAATTAGCCCATGCATCCTCCCTATCGTCATTCACCAAGGAAGAAACATCCAAGTCTCCTACGAGTTTTATCACCCAATGAGCTCGGCTAGACAACTTGGATTGGGCCAGCTCCCAATCGGCTTATTCTTTGCCGATAAGATTCAGTGCCGAGGACAAATCACTTCCACTCTAATGATGGATCGGATACTTAACCTATCAGGACCCCCTCTGGGCAGCATTGATAATATTGAGTTGGCAGGATTTAGAAGCAAAAACTTTGACAGATGGTGGGGTGAATGGAAGCTGCATCTATTTCATCAATCAGCTTCAGTGTATATGACAGATCAATTCCCTGACGTCATGCCCCAGGTAAACTTTGTCATTACTAAATTGCATAACCAGTTACCCGATTCATTACTTGACTAACCTCTTGCTCCTGTTTTGCAGACAACAGAGTCCTCCCCTCCTCATCAAAGTAACGGTGGCAAGAACATTGAATATGCTTCAGGTCTAATTCCGAATGGAGGTGTACTATCTCCCCCTTTCATCGGCTACCATGCCCCCAAGACTTCAACTCTCCTTCACGGCCTAACTAGGGAACCAGCCGATGCTAAGAAAAGGAAAACCAGATCATCAGCCATGAGTACCTTAGCCTTGGCTCCAAAGAAAAAGACCAAATTCAAGAAAACTCAACCACAACCAACTGATATGTCGACTGATGATCTGCCCGCCTTGGATCCATCTATTGAACAAGCTTTAGATGAAGAGGAAATTGGTGAAGATGTTGACCAAGCTGTAGCCGAAATGAGTGACACAGAAAGGACACCATCGGCTTCACCCAAGCAAACGCCTCCAACTCCTTCTGCCCCCGTTCATTTTACAAGAGTAAGTACCTCTCCCTGACTTCTTCTGAAATAACCTCACTCTTCGGCTAATTACCCATAGACTTTGTGGTTGTAGAAGAAGAAAACTGCTGTGAAGAAAAAAAACATCAGCAACAATTGTTAAATCGGCTCCACTAGTAAGATGTCCTTAATTCTTTTACTTAATCAATCTCAACTGATTCTATATAACACTTGTCTATTTTGCAGCCTCCTCCTCCTTCTCCTCCTGTACAGCAATCGTCAAGTGATCAGACTCCATCGGCTGTGGGGAGTCATCACGTCGAAGAGGAAGAACAACCAGCTGCTCCTGCTATCCCAGTAAGTTTCCCTTTGTCTCAACAATTAGATCGGCTATAATTTACCCAGCTCTTATTCTTTCCGAAATTGTCTCTGCAGGCTCTAGCGATCTCTTCTCTTTTGACATCAGAGATTACCTTGACGAGGCAGAAGAAGACACTTCAAGCAAAGCCCTAGCTCCCCTATCCGATGATATGAGAAAAACACTTGAAGACATCTCTCATCGGCTAGAAGCCTCTTCTTTAGACAGTTTGGTAGTTGACTGTGGGTCAATTAGGACGCGGCTACATGAAGTTCAAGCTCTGATTCCCGAAGATCTAGCCGATGTCCTAACTCCAGCCGCTTATCTCGAGCAATATCAGTTCAAGCTGGAAAAAGCCAAGCTACGACTAGCCGAACGCCGTGATCGCAAAGAGATTGAGGCCACAATCCAAGCTAATCGGCAGCTTGTGCATGAAGAAAAAACCAAACTTGATCAGCTATCTGAAGGTCCGATCAAATCCAATATTGATCGGCTCGAAGCTCGCAAAATTGAGCTCTTGGCACAACTTGAAGAATGCAATGCCGAGCTAGATATAGAACACAAAAAGCTAGCCGATCTCCCAAAATCAATTGAAGAACAAAAAGTAAGGCTCAAATCGGCTATCAAGAATGTTGCTGACCTAACCAAGTCTCTGAAAGTCATCTCTGGAACTGATGCTCAAGATGCCCAAGCTATTGAAAAAGTAGAACAAATCAGGCAAAGGGCTATTTTGGCTATCCAACGATACTTGTCTCAATAACTTTTGTGTAATAGGTCTCAAAAATTTGCAAAATTTGCATTGCATTTTGATATATATGTGCCCCCCTAATTTTACAATGACAAAAGCATTGATAAAATTATAAAACAACTAAGGGCGATATAACAATATCGGCCAATGTACATCGGCAAATCACAACCAATTACACCATGAAAAACAACTAAGGGTGATATAACCATATCGGCCATCTCAAGGCGATGCAAACCCATCGGCTGTCATGCATTGACAATACTAGCCGATCATGCGTTAACCCAAACACTTGGGTAATATTTCTTCAAATACTTGCCATTGAGCACTTGCCCATAGACTTCACCATCAAGCCCTTGCAACATATATGCTCCCTTGGACACAACCTTGTAAATTTGGAACGGTCCTTCCCAATTCGGCGACCACTTGCTGAATTTACTATCACGAGTATCAATCGGCAAAATCAATTTTCATACAAGTTCTCCTTCCAAAAAATCCTTAGGTACCACTTTCTTATTATAATGCCGAGCAATACGTTCCTTATCCTTGGTAACCTTTGCAAGGGCTCGCAATCGTGACTGAACCAGATCCTCCCTCTCATCGGCCATAAGGTTGTAATACTCATCAGCTGTTAAATCGTTTTGTAATTCCATTCTTCGAGAGCCTATTCGAACCTCCCACGGCAAAATAGCTTCATGCCCATAAACAAGTTTGTAAGGAGGGACTTGGATCGATCCATGACAAGCCATCCTATAAGACCACAACGCTTCCGCCAACCGAGTATTCCATTGCCGAGGATAATCAGAAATTTTCTGCTTAATCAATTTGATCAAACTTTTATTAGACGCCTCGGCTTGCCCATTAGCTTGTGCATAATAAGGTGAAGAATTCAATAATTTGATACCCATGCTATCGGCAAACTGAACAAACTCGTCAGACGCGAAGATTGACCCCTGATCAGTTGTAATAGTTTGAGGAATACCAAATCGGTAGATTATATATTCTTGAATGAATTGAATTGCATCCCCAGAATCAACTTTCTTCAAAGGAATCGCCTCCACCCACTTGGTGAAATAATCAGTCACCACCAATATAAACTTATGTCCTTTACTCGATGGTGGGTTTATCATATCGATCATATCAATTCCCCAACCTTGGAATGGCCATGGCTTAATAATAGGATTCATAGCCGATGCCGGAGCTCGCTGAATTGCCCCAAACTTCTGACAATCTTGACACCCCCTATAATATCTGAAACAATCCTCCAGCATTGTCGGCCAAAAATACCCTGCACGCCGAAGTAACCACTTCATCTTATGAGCCGATTGATGAGTACCACAAATTCCTTCATGAACTTCGCCGATTGCAACTTTAGCCTGATCGGCACCCAAACACTTAAGTAACACTCCATCAATCATCCGATAATAAAGCTCATCATCCAACAGAGTATACTTTAATGCCTTATATCGCAATTTCCTAGAAGCTGATTGAGACGGATTATGCAAATACTGATGCACATCATACCTCCAATCATCGGTTGTCATTGCTGCAATTTCAACCTTAACATCTTTGATCATCGGCTTATATCCCGATGCCCCTTGGGCCAAATCATTAGCTTCAATATTTTGTTCTCGAGAGACATGCTTTAAAGTAACCAGCCGAAACTCCTTCATTAGTTCTTGGCACTTCTCATTATAAACCATCAATGTATCATTCTTGCGTTCATACTCTCTTGCCAATTGACTGATTACTAGCAAAGAATCCCCCATGATTTCAATGGTATCGGCTTCAACTTCCTTGAGTAATTGCAACCCTTTGAGCACTGCCTCATACTCAGCTTGATTATTAGTCACATACGGTTTAATAGTATAAGCAAACTCGAAACATGCCCCCCTAGGGGAAATTATAACTAGGCCGATACCACAACCATGAGTACACACCGATCCATCAAAGAATAAAGTCCATGGCACTATTTCAACCAAGCCGATTGAATCATCACAATGTTCCACAATAAAATCAGCTATAGCTTGTCCCTTAATCGCCTTCGGCGACTCATACCGAAGATCAAACTCGGTTAAGGAAAATATCCACTTTCCAACCCTTCCTTTCAATATTGGAGCCGATAGCATGTACTTGACAACATCAGCCTTGCATACAACAATACACTCGTTGGACAGTAGATAATGCCTCAGCCTTGTACATGAAAAATACAAACACAAGCATAACTTCTCCACAGGGGAATATCTAGTTTTAGCATCCAAGAGCCGACGACTGAGATAGAATACAACTCGTTCCTTCCCTTCCAACTCCTGAATCAAGACCAAGCCGATTGACTTCTCACCGGCCGACAAATATAACCTAAACGGTATTCCTTTCTGTGGAAGAATCAAAACAGGAGGACAGCTAAGATATTCCTTAATATTATCCAAAGCCTTTTGCTGCTCTGCCCCCCAAGTAAACTGCTGATCGGCTTTCAATCTCAACAATGGTGCAAAAGGTTCTAACCTTTCAGACAAATTAGAAATAATCCTTCTAACAAAATTTATCTTGCCGATCATCTCTTGTAATTCTGTCTTATTCTCCGGAGGCTGAATCTTCTTTATCGCATTAACACTCCTTTGAGTTACCTCGATCCCCCTCTCATGAACAAGAAATCCCAAAAACTGGCCAGCCAATACACCAAAAGCACACTTTGTCGGATTCATCTTCAGGCCATATTTTCTGGTTCTCTCAAAAACCTTCCTCAAATCAACTATATGGTCCTTTATCTCTTTAGACTTAACAACCACATCATCAATATAGACTTCAACCAACCAGCCGATTAGATCGTGATATATGTAATTCATGACTCTTTGATATGTAGCTCCAGCACTCTTCAAGCCGAAAGTCATGACAACCCATTCAAATAAACCGATTGCACCAGGACACCTAAAAGCTGTCTTGTGAATGTCTTCTTCGGCCATAAAAATTTGATTGTATCCTGCGTTTCCGTCCATAAAACTCAAAATCTTAAGTCCCGAAGAAGCATCAACTAGTTGATCGGCTACTGGTATTGGGTATTCATCTTTCAGGGTGGCCTTATTCAAATTTCGGAAATCAATGCATACCCTGACCTTGCTGTTTTTCTTGATAACAGGAACTATACTAGAAACACACTCAGCATATCGGCAAGGATGAATAAAACCAACATCATATAATCTTTTAATCTCAGCCTTGACCGGTTCAAGCATGTCGGCCTTGCATCTCCTCGGAGGTTGTTGATGTGGCCTAACCCCTGGTTTGATAGGTAGCCGATGTTCAACAATCGATCGGCTGAGTCCAGGCATCTCGTAATACTCCCAAGCGAAGCAATCTCTAAACTCTTTTAAGAGCTCTATCAGCTTGGTTCTAAACTCTGGAGATAAGTTCCTACTAATAAATGTCAGCCTTGGCCGATCGCCTGGATCTATGTCCACTTCTTCCAAATCATCGGCCGACATGAAACCTTGACCTTGCTTGTCATCGAGATCATCTACCGTGTCAGTAGCGTAGACACTTGAACCCTCCACGACGCCCTCAAAATAATAGCTTGGGTTCTCCATCTTCAATTGGCTGTATATCAGAATCGGACACTTTTAGAAAATCTCCATCCCAGACTTTTCCAGATAAACAATCAAGGCCATCCATCTCCCAAAGAGCTAAATCGGCACTGGCAACATTAACTGACCTGTCGACTGGCACGATCTCTATTTTGTCGCCTTGCCACTGAATCAAACATTGATGCATAGTTGAAGGAATACAACAATTGGCGTGAATCCAATCCCTTCCAAGCAACAAGCTGTAAGAACCTTTCCCATCGATGACAAAAAACGTGGTAGGAACAGTCTTACTGCCGACTGTCAACTCCACATTTAGAACACCTTTGGTTTCTGATGGATTGCCACCAAAATCTTTGAGCACCATGTTTGTCTTGATGAGATCCTCGACATTTCTACCCAACTTCCTGAACGTAGCATAGGGCATCAAATTTACCGCGGCCCCACCATCGACCATCATTTTAGACACCGGCTTCCCATTGACGTAGCCGTTTATATACAATGGTTTAAGATGCCGATTCTCTGTCCCCTCGGGTTTCTCGAACACTGCCTGTTCTGGTGACAGAACCAACTTAGCCGATTCCTCTTCCACCTCGTCGACATCGGCTTGGTCGATCCCGAATTCGGCTGGCAGGGTAAAGACCATGTTAACCGGTGCCGTCACAACACTCTTCCCTTTTGCCAACCTCTTTGCCTCATCGGCTGCAATATCATCGGCTACAGGAACCTGATTCTTAACATGCCACTCCTGCCTTGGCTTTGCTTTCTTCAGCCGATGATTAATTTTTTGTTCAACCTCCTGAAGGTGCTCCCTATTCCTCAATCTCTGAACCCTTCTCTTCTGATTCTTCATGAAAATACCAGAAGGACACCGTTGATTCTTCCTGATTACATCGTCCTCTTGGCCATGATCTTGATTTACTGGGCCCAATCTTTGATGAACAGAAACAGTTGTCTGCCTTAACCGATTGCCCCTATTATATGATCGGCTTGAGTTCTCGACGATATCACTGCACCCAGGGCAGTTTTCAATAGATGGCAACCTCATACCTTCATTCCAGCAGAATCTAAAGAACTCACAACCCCAATGAGGATCAAAACCATCATCGTATTTCTCATGATGCTTCTCCTGCTGCTTGTCATACTTCTTCTGATATTTGTTGATAATCCTAGCCGAATTCACCCGAAAACCCCTTATACGGGCCCTATCGGCTGTTTGGCCAGCTGTATGCACCATATTAACAGGAAAAGGATTACCATCGACATTCATCGGCTTTTTGAAATCATCAAACCTAATATTGCCTCCCTCAATGGCCACCTGAATCTGCTGTCTAAAAACCTTGCAATCATTAGTAGAATGGGACCCAGAATTATGCCATTTGCAATACCTCTTTTTGCCTAATTCCTCAGCCGATGGGATTGTATGACCAGCAGGAAGTTGAATTTGCTTCTCTCGGAGTAGCAAATCAAAGATCTTGTCAGCTTTAGTAATATCAAAGTCATACTTCTCCTCTTTTCCAGAACTTTTTACCCATTGGCATGGTATGACCTTTTTACTCCTCACCCACTCGGCTGCAGCTATTTCAGAATCGTCCTCGTCATCATCCAACCCATACATATACGGACAAACATGATTAACCTTCTTAGAGTTTTTCCTAACTTCCGCAGACCTATGCTCATGCAAGGTTACTTTCTGTATCAGATGTGACAAGCTATCAAAGTCCTCAGACGAGAATTTCTCCCTAATCGGAGCAATCATACCCTGAAAAGCCAGATCGGCTAACTGGGCATCAGTTAAACTCAAGCTAAAGCATTTGTTCCTCATCTCCCTGAATCTCTGAATATACTCGTGCACAGGTTCATCATACCGCTGCGTAATCGCTGTCAATTCGGATAATTTCATCTCATGAACCCCACTATAGAAATAGCTATGGAATTGCTTCTCCAAATCGGCCTAGCTATTGATCGACCCATACGGCAAAGAGGAAAACCAAGTAAAAGCGGATCCAAACAAAGATAACCGGAATAACCTAACCTTCAGAGTGTCTACAGCCGATGCTTCACCACACTGAGCTAAGAATCGGCTAATGTGCTCATAAGTTGACACACCATCTTGTCCCGAAAATTTGGAGAAGTCTGGAACTTTGAACCGATTGGGAAGAGGAACTCTCTCAAACCACTCAGGGTAAGGCTGCCGATACAAGCTTCCAGTCACTTTTGGTTTAAGCCCAAACTGTTCCCTCATTACGTCAGCAATCACATCGGCCCACGGTCATTGCTGAGCTACCCCTTGTGACTGTTGCTGCATGGGCTCAAACTGACCATATTGAGGCGCCAACTGAGGTTGAGCCAATCCACCTGGCTGATATTGAGCTTGCGGGGAAGGAGGCTGATATTGGTAATTCAAGTTACCCCCTTGGTAATTATGAAGGTTCGGCTGGATATTACGTACCAAATGCTCAGGAACAACTTGAGGTATTACTGTGCCATCCGGCTATACGTGGTGAACCAAGTGTTCTGGGACAACTTGATTTAAAAATTGTTGTACAGGCTGACCACCAGGCGTTGCCAACCCGGCCGATGCACCTATTGAACCTTGGTGCTGGATCGACTGAACGATTTGCTGTCTTAACAGCGTCTGCTGAATCGGCTGCAGAGGCTGTTGCCTTGGTGGTGTTTGCTGAACTGGTTGCATGACCTGTTGCTGAATTGGTTGCACAACCTGCTGAATTGGGGGTGTCTGCTGAATCGGCTGCTGCTGTATTGGATCAACAATAGATTGAGGCGGCAGAAACGTGGCAGCAACCTGATCTTGGGTCAGCCGATTCGCAACCTGCCCGCCATGCTGTAGCTGCTCTCTCATTAACAACCGAGGGTTCACTGACTGGCCTGACGCCATTGCTGACGGAACAAGTAGGGGAGTTGACGCCAGTGCCGTCGGCTGAGATGTTGGTGCAACAGAGGGAACCACCTGAGTTGATGGCTGAACATCGGTAATCAAAGACCGATAATTTGGAAAGACACCTTGCAAATAAACCGGGCCTGCAGCCTGATGCTCAGCTATTGAACCATCGGCTATGGACTTCATCATGTTTGATAAGGTATTGACTAACACCCCAGATTGATTGATCAAAGCATGATGCACAGCGTAGTCAACCCGATCTTGGAAATTACTGAAAAAATCTTGTGCCGTATCACTATTCTGATTAAGATTTCCTCCTTGCAACCCCTGGGCACCATCACCTTGAACTCCATGCACCCCGTCACCTTGCACTCCATGGACTCCTTGAGAATAGTGACCTTGATATCCTAGAGAGTTGTCGGTAGCACTTTGGTTACTCAGCTGAGCCGAGCCGTCTGGAGCTTGTTTCCCATCTCCATCCTTAGAAGAACTGGTCCCCGGATCAGCAGCAACCACTTTTATTTTGTACTTCTGAACAAGTGTCCCCTTGCGGGTCTGCATGAATGAGTTCAAGAACTGATCCCGTGCTTGCTGCAACATTGCTTCAAACTCTTTCTTCTGCTCAGGTGTGAATTTTTCTGGATCGATCGGCACGACATTTCCTTCATTGACGTCAGTCAACCCTAATTTCAGCATCTTTTCCTTAACAGAGCCTGGGCTAGCTGGGGATGGTGGTGGTTTCTCGGCCATGAGGAATAATTGTTGGCTGACTTCTTAAATGTCCCACTGGGCGTGCCAAAAGCATGTTGACAGAAAACACGAGGCCTAGGAGATTTGCTTAACTCCAGTGTAGGTCCGAAGCTCGCCTTCGAATGTATGAGCGTGCCAGTTGATTTGATCCTGTAATCAACAAGAAATAGAAGCAAAGAAACTGCAGTTAAATCTATAAATGATAGCCGATCGGCTAGGTGCCGATGACATATCATTTATCTTTGAGCCGATGTCATATATACATCGATCGGCAGTCATTAATAAATAAGGAAGGACTGAATCTACTCGATCGGCTGCAGATATTACCAATATATAATCTTTATATCGATATATACATAAATCAAGTGATTGGGATAGATCGGTTGCCATGCCGAGACAGTATAAATCACTTATATCGTAATATATATTAATAATGAGACTATATACGTTCATAGCATAGCCGATCAGATAGATCTAGCATGTATCGGCTAATACTCCAATACCACTCTATATTAAGATATTAAAGCAAGTAGAATATACTAAACAAAAGCCTAATATACTTAAATGCAGCAAGATCTTAACGTAAAGGGCAGATTTAACATGTTAATCAAGCATATAGGATAAAAAGTAGTAAAATCAGGTAAGATCGGCTGAAACTCCGATACTACCCTAATCAGCAACCAAGAAGCAGGCTAGAGATTGAGATTCTAATCACGACTCATAAGATCAAACTTAACTGATGCAGCTATAAGTATGAAAAGAAGGACAATATCTAGACAATCAAGCTGTTGGATGTGTCATAGAGTGGTAGATATCCTATATAATCCAAGTCAACACTGGTATTTAACCTAATCGCCTGCCTTCTATTGACGGATGTTAGCCGATTGTAGGTTGGATATCGATATTGCCAAGGATTATGTAGGATATATGATAACTCGACGAATTGCATAAACAAGATTAGAGTGTCATAAAGATGGAAGCACTAATCCCGAGAACGCAAGCCGCCATAACAAGTTTTACCTCTTGTTGAAGATCGAAACCGATGCAGCTCAATCCGAAAGCAAGAACTCGTCGAAATAAAACTAAAGCAAAAAAGGGTGGCGATGCGCCGAGATTGTATTGAACATGTGTGTTTTTTTAAAGTTACATAGCTCGGGTCTATTTATACCCGAAAATTACAAGATATGACCGTAACGGACACGACAACTATCTCTAACAAACTCTAAGATACCATAAGTCTTTGCGGCAGACTTTTGCCCAAGCATATCTCTGAGGAAATTACATAAAACACCCTAATTAATAGACACAATTGCCTTCTCAAGACTCTATCCATGTGCGGCAATCACCTTGAAGCACCTCAATTCAACCCGATGTCATACATCAAGTCGCATTGTCGGAATCAGCTGCATCGGCTTGCCTAGCCCGACTCAGACCCAGCCGATCCTAATCGTAGCCGATCTGGACTCCAGCTGATTCCTGCCCTGTTTCCGAACTCGATCTCCGCCTCTGACTTTGCTTCGATCTAATCTTCTTTCCCGATGCCGATATTACCAAATTTGGTTGTTAACACCAGGCCGGTGTGTTCGATTTTTTTGTCAACAGGTTCATAATCGATTAGTTCAATGACATCCACTTCTTGATCTAAAGTTTCATTTGGCTCAAGGAAAATCTTTAGGCGTTGACCATTTACCTTAAATATGTTACCAGATTCGCTGCAGAGTGTGATTGCCCCGTGCGAAGAGGTGTCGATGACGTCGAACGGTCCTTCCCATTTACTGCGCAGTTTCCCGTGGCCGAAAAGCTTAACCCTGGAGTTGAACATCAGTACTTTGTCTCCTGGCTTGAATTTCTTGATTTTAATTCTTTTGTTGTACCAGCGCTTCGTCCTTTCTTTATATATCTTCGCGTTGTGGTAAGCCTTCTCTTTCCATTCTTCAATTTCAGCTAATTTCATTTTTCTCCATTCTCCTGCTCCCTCAAAATCCATGTTCCAATTCCTGATGGCCCAGTATGCTCTGTGCTCAAGTTCTACGGGTAGTCGACATGACTTCCCGTATACTATCTGATATGGGGACATTCCAATGGGTGTCTGTTGACGGTCGTTATCGATCAGTTTCGACCGTCAATATTACTAAAACAGGAGAGAACTAGTGATGCTTACAATGCATAAATATGTTAGAATAATAATATTCCACTAGTATTGGGTCTACTAACCTTTTGAAGAGAATGACAATAAAATGAAGGAGAATCGACATCAACTTAAACGATAAATCAATCGGACGATGTCGAAGACCAGACTTATGTATGAATGGGCCAAGAACTCAGAATTGACACGACGAATCAGGCCAAAATTCACAAGTCTACGAAGTGAAGCAGCAGAAGAGGCCACCAGCCAAAATGTGGGCTGGTTGGGCCGGCCCCAGGTTCGGCCGAACCTCCCGTGTAGCCGATGGATGCAGGGTTTTGAGGAAACGGTGGAGATTCACTTCCTATGGCGGTTGGAGGGTATTACCGAACTTTCCAACCACCATAACCGTCATTACCTACCTATTTAAGAAGCTCACTCTCTTCACTTCAACACACACATCAAGCAAGAGCTCTCTCATTCCTCTCAAGTTTAGTTAGTAGTATCTAGCTGGTGGAATAGAATTAGAATAGGAATCAGGAGTCCGAAAGTCTTCGGAAGAGTTCGGGTATGGCTCTAGTAGCTTTCCTTTCCTCTTTTGTAAGCCTTGTACTTTTATTAGAATACTCTTCTATGTACATTTCTGGTATTGGAATACTTTCCGAGTATATGAGTACCTACTTTACATTATGTTCATGTTATACTGAGTATATTGCTAGCTTATCTGGGAGATGCTTTTGTGCGGGTATAGTGTTTGCTTATGCAATTACTCTATGTCATGACGATGATATTAGAGTAGTATCTGGTAGATTAGACATGGTGTCTAGATTACGGGATATCATTATTTGGGATTATATATTGCGGATGAGAGGTGGGCCGCTGATGGTGACAGCTCAGTACGGATATTCCTCCGCGCCTATAAATAATCCTAAGTTAATTTCCTGGGGAGGGTATTCCTCCGTATTTAGCCCCGGTTGGATGGTCATGACGGGCTATCGTGAGGAACTCGGCAGTCAGGGGTGGCTTCTCGAAGTACCAGGAGGGCATCAGATAGAGGGTATTAGCTAGTATACCAGTTAACTAGAATGTATGTATACTATGTATATTAGAGGTATAGGAATAGATTCTCTTTCTCTTTTCTTTCCACCTAGCTTAGATTAATTATTATGAGAATGAGTAGTTAATGCTTGTGTGTCAGTCTACCCTTGGACTTATCTTAACCCCTGCTTAGAATATGATTATCACAAGTAATATATAAGTAATTAGTTAAGTTCTCTCTACATGATCTTCCCACGGGATAAAATAAATACGATACCCTTGGAATACTCTCGGGTGAAATGCTACAATGGTATATCCGTGCGCTTGCGGATGAACTCTGTAACCATAATATACCAGAAGTATTTCTGCGCCATTGCTGGGAATTATATTTCTAGTAATGTCGTTAAGAAATACCAACGGTGTCTTGTACGCTGTCCGGTATGCCCACAGTGCGTCCGGCAATATATCCTTCCATCCTATTCCCATTTTGTTGACCGTCTTCTGCATAATGTTTTTGATATGTTTGTTTGATGTTTCTGCTTGACCACTGGTCTGTGGATGGTAAGGAGTGGCCACATTGTGTTTGGCTCCCATTTCTCGTAGGAGGTCTCGGAAGGTTTTGTCAATGAAATGAGAACCTCCGTCACTTATGACCATCCTGGGGGTACCAAATCTTGGGAAGATGATTTGTGTGAACATCTTCTTGGCATGCCTCGCATCCGCGGCACTGCACGGCATAGCCTCAACCCACTTGGAGACATAGTCGACTGCCACCAGAATGTACTCGCAGTTGCAAGACTTAGGGAAAGGTCCCATGAAGTCTATACCCCAAACATCGAATATCTCGACTTGCAAATTGTATGTGAGGGGCATTGCATCGCGAGCAGTGATTCCTCCTTGCCTCTGGCAGCTTATGCATCTTCTGACGAATTCTTTTGAGTCTTCCTACATTGTGGGCTAGAAGAAACCAATTTGCCAGATCTTGGCCTGGGTGCGGAACTAAACATACTCCCTTTTTATCTTTAATTTCTAAGTCAAATTCTTGGAGCAGCAAAATCCATCTTAAGAGGCGAGGTTTAGCATCTTTCTTAGTGAGCAGGTATTTCAAAGCAGCATGATCAGTAAAAATTATCACCTTGGCTCCCACTAAGTAAGATCTAAACTTATCGATAGCAAAAACAACCGCGAGCAGCTCTTTTTCAGTAGTTGCATAATTCAACTAGGCTCCGGTTAGAGTTTTGCTAGCGTAGAAGATTGCATGATGCTTTTTATCTTTGGTTTGGCCCAAGACCGCACCAGCAGCAAAGTCACTTGCATCACACATGATCTCGAAGGGCAGAGTCCAATCAGGAGGTTGAATGATTGGAGCAGAGACGAGTGCCTTTTTGAGAATTTCAAAAGATTTTAGGCACTCGTCATCGAACTCAAAGGGCGCATCCTTGGCTAGCAGATTTGTCAGGGGTCTGGCAATTGTAGAAAAGTTCTTGATGAACCTTCTATAAAAGCCAGCATGTCCCAAGAAACTGCAGATTCCTTTGATGTTCACAAGAGGAGGAAGCTGATCAATAACGTCGATTTTAGCACGATCAACTTCGATTCCTCGATCGGACACTCGATGCCCAAGAACTATCCCTTCACGGATCATGAAATGACACTTTTCCCAATTAAGCACCAGGTCCTTTTCTTGGCATCGTTGTAAGACTTTGTCTAGATTCTGCAGACAATGACCGAAAGTCTTTCCATATACTGAGAAGTCATTCATGAAGATTTCCATGATATCTTTGACCATGTCCGAGAAAATAGACATCATACATCTTTGGAAAGATGCAGGAGCGTTGCACAGTCCGAAAGACGTTCTACGATATACATAGGTGCCATATGGACATGTGAACGTAGTCTTCCTCTGGTCCTCCAGATGGATAGGAATTTGATGATATCCGGAATACCCATCAAGGAAACAGAAAAAGGAATGATTTGCCAGCCGTTCCAACATTTCATCAATGAAGGGTAGCGGGAAATGATCCTTTTTTGTAGCCTTGTTAAGTTTCCTGTAATCGATGCTCATCCTCCATCCGGTTACGGTTTATTACAGAATTAGTTCATTTTGAGCATTTGCAACGACCGTCATTCCTCCCTTCTTTGGCACTACCTGGACTGGGCTAACCTACTCACTGTATGGTACGGGATAAATAATCCCGGCATGCAGGAGTTTCAAGACCTCTTTCTTTACAACCTCTCGCATTGCATTATTGAGCCGTCGTTGAGGTTCCCTAGAGGGAGTACTCTCGGGGTCAATAGGAATACGATGGGTGGAAAGCGCGGGATTAATCCCCATAAGATCTTGGAGCGAGTAGCCAAGAACAGAACGATGCTTTTCTAACACGGTGAGAAGACGTTGAGTCTTGTCTTCAGAGAGTTTGTCACTGATTATGACAGGGGCCTCTCTGTCATTATGCAGGAAGGCATATCGTAGGCCTGGAGGTAGAGGTTTAAGCTCAAGCGGAGGTCGAGGTGGTGGTTCCATGATTGGTAGGTCGAGAGTCTCACCGGGGTCTGCTTCTTCCTTGATAAAATCTGAGACCTCATCTTCCAGAAGGGCCTCGGAAGACTCATGAGGAGGAACTACAGTAACCTCTTCTGCTGACTCAATTTCTGGGAGGGGGTCAGTCAAGGCGATCCTCGCCCGTGAGAATGGAATTGAGAATTCATTCCCTTCCAGCATTATTCTGAGGCTATCTAATCGGGGTGTGTTGATGAGAAGTTGCTCAATGGGCAGCCCGATTAGGATGTCAAAATCTTGGATTTCAAAGACGTGGAAATCCATGATCGCCTCCCTGTCTTCAAAGCAGACAGGAACATCTTGTACAATCCCAAATCCTTCGATGATATTTCCGTTTGGATGCTTGAAGAATTTGTTTGTCGGAGTCACTGCCTTATCGCTTAAATCAGCGAATGCAAAAGACTCGGAAATGAGATTGGCCCCGACAGTTGGACTATAGAGAATACTGACGTCGTTCCCTTCCAGATGGCAAGGAATGATTCAGGGAGCGGTATTTATCCGAATTACTTCGGATGAAAGTTCTGGCTCCCTTAGCCATTCATCGCTCATTATGGATGTTAACTCCCAGACAGTTTCTCGTAGGAAGCCCAATTCCATAGGATCGGGAGGTGGCAAAGGAACGAGTGGTTTCTTCTTGCTGAAATAGTTCAGGGTATTGCCATAGTCTTCATCAAAACCGTCCCTAAACAAAATTGCAGCACGCTCTGTAGTCTGAATTTCTTCATTCTCGACAGACGGCTGCTCAGGAACCTTCTCATCAATCGAGCTAGCAGAAGTGGATGGTTCAGCGAGTGGCTCGATCGTTAGAGGTTCCTCTATCTTGGACACGGATGCCTCCGACTGGGGTTCATCGGATTGCGTCATGAAGGAAGTATTTTCTAGAATACGATCCAAAATTGTTCTTCCTTCTGATGGCGTTTTGTGCATGAACGATCCTCCAGCGGTTATGTCTAGATAGAATGCAGACTCCTTATCCAAAGCCGTATGGAAATGTTGAAGTAGCACATACTCGAGTAAGGACAGGGTTGGTTCGGACTACACTAAATTAGTGAATCTAGACCAGGCTGCACTGATTGATTCGTTTTTGATCTGCTTGAAACTGAGAATTTCTACTCGAAGGGCAATAATACGAGTAACTGGAAAGAAGGCAAGACAGAATCTGTCTCGCAACTTTTCCCAGCTACCGCTTACACATCCAACGGTAGAAGTGTACCATTGTTTTGCTCTCTCTTGAAGAGAGAACGGGAACAATTTCCACCGCACAGTTTCTTGTCTCATGCCACGAATCTTAAGGCATGAGCAGACTTGTTCAAAGTCTCGTAGATGATGGTAGGGATTTTCTAGATCAAAGCCAGAAAAAGGATTTTTCTTAACCATACTAATTAGTTCGGGACGAATTTCATAGCCAGCTGTATAAATGGGCTCCGATGAAGGAGGTGTCTTATAGAATTCGCCCGAGGAGCAAACAGCTCAAAAAGAGGTTGCTCCATGGTCGAGAAGAGTTTGACAGGAATACTTCTCTAGGATAGTAGGGGTGAAGGTAGAATAAAAAAAAGTGAAAAAGGATACGAGGATAAACAATGTTCGGAAATGATCAGCAACCGTTCCCCGGCAACGGCGCCAGAAATGCTTGTTGGTATTTCTTACGTTTACAGATAAAATCCGCAAGCGCACGGATACACCGATGTAGCACTTCTCCTATGGAGTATTCCAAGGGTATCGAATCCAAGGGAACGTGTGTGATCAGAGCTTCCTCCGGTTCATCCAAGGACACCAAGCAAAAAATAGGCCAGGATAGAGAGGATTTACTAGTGAGAAACAGTGTTTAGGGAAAGCTTAACTTTAATCCTAACACAATACTTCAGGCACTGGCAACCCGCTGTTCCTGTATGTCGCTCTACTTCATACCCGGACAGGGAGGACTTAAGTGATCTCGAGGGCTGTCACCACCTCTACACCTACCTCAAACGTACTGTGGGATACGCAACAATTACTGGATAACAATTACCTAAACACTACGTCTAAGTAATTAATATCTACTTTAGTGTTTATAACTCACCAAAGCAATCACTATATTTTAGTTAATTATAGTGAACAATAATCTCGTATGCTATTTAGGAACTAACCAAGAGATAATTCTCACAGGATAAATCTAAATTACTCAGGAAGAATATTATATTGAATTCAGAGTAATAAACAGAATAAAAGAAATAGGAGAAGATTACCGACAGCTTCGGAATTCTTCCGACTTCTTCTACTCTACTCTCTTCCTATTCTAGTATACAATATAGTGAAATAGAGCCTCTTATAATTCAGCTCAAGCTTCGAAGTGTGTGTTGAGGTGAGTGAAGTGAGGTCTTTATATAGAGGTAGGTATGACGGTTGTACTATGCGAATTGTCGGAAATGCCCGCAACCGTCATCAGGAGATGATCAGGACCGTCCACGCCAAAACCTGGATCCAACGGTGCTCACCAAGGTTCGGCCGAACCAGGGGGTTCGACCGAACCTGGGCTGGGCCCCCCGGCCTGGCCTTTGGCCTGGCTTCTCCTCTGGTCCTCCTCTGTCCATTCTCGGAGTTTTGGGCTGATTCACGGATGTTTCGATGAAGTTCACAACCCCTCCTTGCATGGATACATAATTCTCCCCACTTTAGTCTGATTTTCCTCCCAGCACTGGGGTTTATCATCTGCATATAGATATTCACCAACACTTGTGGAATATGTGAGATTAAACACCTATTACTATGTTGGATGTTTTATTATCTGATCCTTATGTAGATGTTGGCGGTATAGAATTGGCATTTAACAGCCACCAACACCAACGAGGAGCGTGGAAGGGGCGGCGGATGTGGCGACGTGCGAAGAGGACGGCGCGCACGCGTTGGGCACCCAGGAGGACCGCGGGTTCAGACCGGTGGCCCGAGGGCGACGCGCTAAACCCTAGTGCCGCCACCCTCCTCCCCTCTTCCTTACCTCGCCGCCGCCAGTGCTAGCCGTTGGAAACCGTGTGGCTTGCTAGGAAGGGGCGGCCAGTGACGACGAGGCCGTGCGGCGGCGATGGCGCAAAGGCTACATGGCGGCGAGGGGAGGAGTGGCCACCCTGAGCTTGGCACCAAGTACGTCGGGGTGCGTGGCGGAGGAGCTCCCACCCCGAGCTTCGTTGCCATTCCCAAACACTCCTAGATCTAGGGTTCCCTTGGCTTGGCTCGGGTGGCAGACAGGGAGAGCAGCCAAATCGGCGATGTGGGAGTCGGCAGCCCTATCGTCGTTGGCCATGGATAGCGGGAGGGGTCGTCCTCTCTCCAGTCGATGTCCTTTACCGTGTGTGGTGCAAATGGAGATGGCGATGGTCTGCTACGGGGTGGCCAACGACGTGAGGTGGCGGTGCAAGGAGGTAGCGACTTCTCAAGGATTGGTGGTGCGAGCGGGGAAGCGGCTAGCGGCGACGGCGGTCCATCTTCTCGTTTGCTGGTCGAGTAACCTCCTCTCCGTGGAACTCCTCCCCTCCTATGGCTAGAACCCTATTCTGGCCATGGGGAGTTCCGGGAGAGGGTGAACACGGTGGCTTTGCGACATCCTGCTGTGAGCCTACCTGAGCCGTGGGGTGGTCGATCGGGCTAGCTTGGTGTCTGGAGGGTCAAGGTGGTGGTTTGGCGACAGTTGTTGTGGGCTGGTGGTGGTATTGAATGGAACTCGCTAGCGAAAGCCTTGCCTAGCCTTTGGGTGGCTGACGAAGGCGGCACCTTTGGCGTCGTTATGGTGTTTTCCTTCGTCGCTACCAATCTCTAGGTGAAAACCTTGATCCGGTTTCCGGACAAGCGGTGGTGGCGCTTTCACGTCGTGTCGTCCATGGGGCGCCGTTTTGGAGAACCTTACCCATGCATCGATCGTCGTTGGTAGACTACTGTGTCAACTCGAAGGCTCGAAGCACTAGATGCCTAGGTGTTTGGCGAGGCCTTTGCCTTCTTGGCTCCTTTCTTGTTTGTTGGTGGCATCCAACTCTCTTCGTTTGTTTCTGTCGGATGGAGTCGGAGCTGCTATGTTGTTGGGTGCGATGAAGCTTGGCAACGATAACACTTGCAATTTCTTTCTAGGGGTGTTGGTGGTTGCCGATGCATGGGCTTTGGCTGATGTTGAACATGTGAATTTGCCGTTGTCTTGATTGTTTTGGCAGTGCCTTTGCCAACGATGACGGGACCGCCGTGGAGTCGGAGCCGTTGGATGTTGGGCGGCAAGTTCGGCAATAATGACACGTGCCTCGCGAAGTCAAAGTCAAAGCTTTGTACCGCTTTTTCAGCATCTCAACATCGATCTTTGTCGTTGGGTTCTGTCGTTGTTTCTCATTGGTAGTTTGGATAGAGTGGTGTGGTGCTCCGTGTGCTGTGTGGTTGTACCGGTCGCAGTTGAGGGGCTTGGCGAGTTCTTCTCGCTGAGAAGTTGTTTTTTGTTTTTTTCTGTAACTTGTCTGTGTTTTTACTCCTACTTAATTGAAAGACTAGTAATTATGCACGTGCAAGGCATTTTTTTCATAATATATATCAAGGAAATATAAAATCACATTTAAAAATTAGAAAGTACACATACTTTGAAAGGTAATTTATTAACATATCAAGTGCACATTCAACCTTTCTGAACATTGCTTGCTATTCAACTATTGAATTGATTTCCTATAGGAATAGGAAAAACATATAAAATTTCCTATATGATTGAAATCCTCCAAAATTCCTATGTTTTTCCTCCAAATCAAAGGGGCCCTTAATTTTTGCATATAGAAAGAACCAAAACAAAATAAGAAATTTCTTCAATATAGCCTTTTCAAAAGACTAACCACAACAAAATTAGAGAATGCTTCATGAAAAAAGATTGCCGAACAAAGTAGCAAAAGACATGCTGTTTTGCCACTTCCTTTAGTATCTTTTCAACATAAATTATTACAGTGTTGAGCAGCCTTTTGTTAGGATAAAAATGATTGGTTTTATTTTTACAAGTTATGTTTCTGATTACATCTATTTTAGCCAGACTGGCCCAGGAGTAGGCTAAGAAAATCCATTAAAATTAGGAGATGGTGTTACAAACTAAGCATCCACAAGAAGCTGTCAAAATCGGTTACAATGAGCGGGAGAGAAAAAACTGCAAAAGGAATAATACCAATCGTCTTTCGCCTATTATCTCCAGATTGTCAGCCATGAGGTATCTTCCCTTCAGCTCAAGCCACATGAAAAACTTGGATTGCCAAAGCAGCTTGCCATAGCTCCATCTCATTTTCATAAGGAAGAAAACATGGAAAACTTCAGACATCGTAGTTTACATCTATTGTTCAAGAGCCATTAGACAATTAGAATAGGAAGGCATAAAAATACATAAACCAGCATGTACTTTGGAGTATATTCTTATGAAGTTATATAAATTAAAGGATGCGACCACACAAATGAAAATTAAAACCGTCTCCAGATCAAAGATATTGCAATGCAGTTAATAAGCTGAACATATAATTTACTTAGTATTTACTATACGAATAGCTCCTAAATACCGTGTACCTAACAGTGAAACACCATGGTCAAACATGATAGGATTTTACCAAAATCTTCATTTGTCAACAGTGTCAACCTGTATTATAAACAATAGAAGTAAGCCAATATATTCAGATGCCTAATAGCATTAACAGATACTTTTTAATATCATGGTTTCTTTTATTGTTATATATCAGAAACAAGTTATTAACCTAATTTACAGTTTTAGTAAAGTAGGGGAACAAACAAAATCTGACACTTGCAAGTATTACATACAGTTTTGACCGTGGTAGCATGTTAATCTGCAAACCTGAACATTATTTGCCACAAACTATGTAACTTTTCTTTCCAAACTTCATTGGTAGGAGTACATACTGGTTCTCAAACTTCCTGATTGCCACATTTTTTTTAAAAAAATAGTATTGCACATGGCACCTGGGTAATCTGGCAATAGATTGGATAGGACAGATAATTTGAGATTGCTTTCGAAATCTAACTGCCCAATCAGTACACCGCAAAATAATATTACAGGTTGCGGACATGTACCTAGAATAGTAGCAGAGTGCCGTACTGGAAACAACCAAACAAAGAAGATATATTCAGAAATACACATATGATCTACTATTATGAAGCAGCAGACCTTCTAACTTATACATATTCAAAGGTTCAGTATCAACATTTGCTCTATTCAAAGGTTGCATCAACAATATACATATTCAAAGGTTCAGGATTAACATTTGCCGATGCCGCACAAAACCAGTATCCTTGCAGACTTCCTTCTTCCCAAAGCCTTCAGGGAAAAAGCTCCCTTTAGTTTCTGTCTGAAACTGCAATAATTTAAGGAACACTTCTATGCAGTGACCAATTGTTTCGGATTGGCGGCTGTGATCTCAATCTATGATGTAGAAAAGAGAAATTTTTATGTGCATTTTTCATAGTTTTAACTACCAAAAACGACATTTAAAATAATGGACTGCTATCTGTAGGTTGTTGCTTGCTGCTTGCTGCTTGCACATCTCAACCAAAAGAATCTTTCAGCAAAATATGACAGGTGTGTGTGACTGATGATCAAGAATCAGAACAAAAATATACTAACTTAATTGCTGATGGTCAAGAACATTGATGCATATATGAAATTGATGCATATATGAAATCAATACTATACTATTGAAAAGTTCACATGTAGGAAATAGAATAACACTAAGACACGAAAAAAAAGAGAGGGCATGGAACCAGGGAGATGATAAGCAATGGTGATTGCAGTGAATGCTGTAAATTCAGGATTGCAGTACACAAGAAGCCCTAAGCTCTATCTCTACTTCCCATCATATGCAGATGCATGTCTCTACAACAAGTCAGTCACTTCACATGTTCTGTTTTTCAAAATGTCTACTTTCGATATGTGCCACAGCTGCCCTAGTAACAGTGGTAATATGATTTCTAATTCTAAAATGAATCATGATTGTCCATTGGTGTTCATTTGAAACTAAATTAGTCTACAATTGAATTGTAAGGCTTGAATTTGAAAAATTAAAAAATAAGAAACCAGTAGATTTGAAGTCTCCATGTAAAAGATCTGCAAGTCACAAAAAATGTTTAGAGTGAAGTCTACATTCCAAAAAATGTCCCTTCTATTCAGCTACTAATTGAAGCACCCCCATGCCCATGACATTGAACTAATTTATTTATCTGAATACAATTTATTTATCAAAAACTAATTAATTTCAGTAAGGTAAAACTTTGTACTGCATTCAGCAGTGTTTTTGACTGTTTTGTCTTTCAGCATAAGCTCATGTCAACCAATAAGCTGAGAAGAAGAAAACCCCATTATATGTCAGAACAAACCCAACTTGTCTGAAAATAATATCTTAGAAGTTAGAACACTGTGCCATTAAATCATCACCTTTGCCTAGATTATTTCTGGTGTACAATGCATGTGCCTTTTGTCTCTTTGTTGAACATCTGAACAAAAATTTACTCTATACAATTCAGTGAGCTACATGCCTACACTAACACTGGCCCTGCCTGCTTCCATTGACGAGCTTAATCAAGAAACAGTGGAAGAAAGAACTCTTGAAGCTGCTTCTCCTTGCCGCAGCAACGGAGCTTCAACGGCCATGGCGAGAGGGTGTGACTCTCCGGCGTCCCCCGCCACGCCTACCATCGTCGTGCGCCGTCACTGCCGCAGCAGCAGCACGTGTGCGAGAAACCCTAACCCTAGAAGAGGAGGGAAGAGGGGTAGGGGATGAACTCACCGAGGAGAAGGTGGCCACCGGAGGAGAGACCGTGCCGTCGCCGTCGCGTCTGAGTCAAGCCGCGCCGGACGCCGCCCCCGGAGCAGCGCTTCCTCTCGTTGCGTAAGTGTGGCGCTTCCCTCCTACGCGATTCGCCGGTCGAGGCCGAGCGGGAGGCGCCGCTGGCGGCGGTGGCGGGCGGCGGCGGGGAGGGGCGTCGGGAGGGTGGGGCACGTGGTCGCTTCCTCTCGTGCCCCCGGAGCAGCGCTTCCTCTCGTTGTGTAAGTGTGGCGCTTCCCTCCTACGCGACTCGCCGGTCGGGGCCGAGCGGGAGGCGCCGCTGGCGGCGGCGGCGGGGGCGGCGGGTAGGGGCGTCGGGAGGGTGGGGCACGCGATCCTGGGTGCCGCCCAGTGACGGTTTGGAGGGAGAGGCAAGGGGCGGCGCGGGATTTGATGACGTGGGCAGGGATTTTGCGATGGGGAAAAGGCGTGGGAGCGTTAATCCGACGCTAATTACAATTACGGTGTTAATTGCACTAAACAACCCGTACCTTTTATATTAGTCTAGATAATTGGCAGTTCCCGTGCTGGTTTAGTAAAAAAAAAAAGGTATACTCCATTTTGTGATACGTGTACTTGCAATAGTAATGAAAGACACATGGGCCCTAGTGCAAACTTGCCCCACATGTCAGTCTCTAGTGTTGTTGCTGGGCAACCAGCGCTCTTTTCACGGCGCAGTGGCGCAGTATCCAACGAGCTTCCCGCATACGCTTCCTCCTTCCTTCCGCCAATTCTTCCCCTTTCTCCTCCTCCCCTCCCTTTCAAAACCACGCAACCGCTCCTACTTCCCCCCTATATTTCTCTCCCACTGCCAACTCCCAAACCCTAGCGATCTCTGCTTTTCTCCACCGGAGCACCTCGCCCATCACCCCCACCCATGGCGTCGCCGCGTCATGTTTCCGGTTTGAGCCCAGGTAAGAGCCCCCCTCCGCTAGCGAATCCTACTAGCCCCTCAGGCCGCAACGCAACGAACCCGCCGCTAACTCCTCTACCCCTTCCCGCCGCAGGAGCCGCCGCCGGCGCGCATCACATGCTCCTCGAGGCGGCGTACAACGACAACCTGCGCGGCTTCAAGAGTATGCAGGGGTGGATTCTACCTACCGGCTTGGATTTCGTCATTTCGACTCCTCTCCCGGTGCTGATCTTTTTTTTCCCTTCCATTTTTTTTGTTTTCTTTGTGGGTGCCGTGGTGGTGTTGTTCGATTTCGTTCGATCCAGACCTGGCGAACATGCTGGATACGGGGAGGGGATGCCTCCGGGAGACCGTGGGAGAGGCGAGGCAGGCAGGCGTGCAAGGCATGGAAGGTGCCGGCGTGCTGCACCTCGCTGCCATCAACGGGAGCATGAATGTGGTCAGGTACCTGGTTGACCTCGACAAAGAAAGTCTGCTTCTCTGGATACAAACCCTAGTTTGCACAATTCTGATTGTTCCCTGTGAGCGGTGTAGGGTGGTTTCGGTTGTCACAATATGCAACTTTCACTTTGCATTGGGGGCTTGTGGGGTGTCCTGGTTTTCATGCATAGACTAAGAGATATGATAATTTAACACTCTTTTAAATGGGTTTCGATTATTTGATATCCTGGCCCACTTTCATTCACTCAGATGGCCCCACATGTCATCATCACAAATGTCAGTTAAAGTAATTGGGCAACGAAAAAAGTGTCAAATTATCAAATTTTTTGTTTTAATATATACATCTCAATTAATATTTTTTGAATCAATAGTTTTATTCCTTCTAGAATTGTGCATGCCATAAAAAGCTTCTGGATGTCATTTTGATTTACCTCGTGAATTTATAATAAAGAAAGCATGGTTCAGCATCCATACCCATTTGTTGGGGTTAATTGGATTCATGCCATTATAAATTTGCCCCTTTTGAAAAATGCCATTACAGTTCATCTAATTGGAAGATTCCATTGCAAATATATTGAAATTAGAAATATGCAACTGCTTACCATTTGTTTGCACTGAAATTCCTTTTTGGACCAAACTACCCTTATCTCTATCTCTCTCCCAGATCCGCCGCTCATTGACAAACTCATCCGTCGGGCTCGAGGATCTGGGCGAGTAGGTTGGCTTTGCGGGCACGTAGCGGTGCTGAAGAACTTCATGTCCTCCGCTCCCACCAAATGTCTGCGAACCGCTAAATATCCTCCCAAAATTAAACCTTTAGCTCCAAAGATGCCCAAGCAAACAAACACCAAAATCAAGACAAGGCGCTAAAATCATTCAAAATATCCAATGTTTGCCCAGATGCGAGCAAGTTTGCACTCTGAAATCCAAGCTTTTGACCATCAACCAAACCGGGGGAAAAACAAAAGACATGCAGAAGTTTCTTGAGATAGAAAATTTTGTTGGGTTCATCATTGATTGATGAAGCCGATATGCTTCGAGTTTTGGTTTTGTTGGGTGGACGCAAGGTGTGGGAGTTTGGCTCCGGCAACGGGGCTTGGGGAGGAGGTGGGTCTGCCGCTATCCCTGCTTAGGGATGGGAGGAAGAGTGGAGAGTACGGAGGTAGAAGATAAAGGGCAATTTAGTCTAAAATAAAATTTCACTGCATCCAAAGGGTACGTGGTGGCGTATCCAATTAGACAGAGTTATAATGACACTGTTTAAAACTGGTAAATTTATAATGGCATGGATCCAGTTAACCCCATTTGTTATCCTCTGCTTATTCATGATCGTGGCCATTCCAATTATAAAATATTACCAAGATAATATCCATGTTAGTTTTTTAATTCACTTATTTGCACATATTCACATTGTCCAAGAATATGTACTTGATTCTGCATAAGTTCTGCACTGACTATACAATTTAATTGAAGGTTTACACTTGCCATTAGGATCTGTCCAAATTTGTCTTATGCGATCAATGTTTTATGCCATTCCAATTAGCCCAATTTTGTCTTATGGAATTTACTGTTTTATTCCTCACATCACCTAAATTTCACATACCTGCATTATATCTCTAGAGTAGCAACTTCTGAATGCCATTCTCTTGGAAAAGCTCTTTCTGGCTCTATATTTTTGAGATGAAGATACTGTTTTGATAGGTGTTCACCTGTTTGCTTGACAGGGAGGACACCTCTGGTTTCTGCTGTACACAGTGGACGCATAGGCACGGTCAACTTCTGAATGCCATTCTCTTGGAAATACTCGATGGATTTTTCATTATTCAGGTGATTGTAAAATGGTAAAACTATTGCTTGCAAAAGGAGCTTATGTTGACCCGTTATCTGACTGTGGGACACCATTACATCTTGCTGCTACTGAAGGGCAGGATGGTACCATGAAGATATTGTTGGACCACAAAGCGGATGTAAGCTTAACTGCATGTTAATCCTACCTTAAAGTTAGCTTTGGAATGGCAATTGTGTTTGGTTTTGTTCTCAAATCTGTTGTAAGACATGCTTTGTCGTTTCTTCTGTACCAAATAAGTTTCTATTGTTTGGACTTATTATGCAATTGCTCTTTTGTACTTCTACCATAATTTATGGTACCTTATTCTGTACTGTTAATTGTTCTGTGGTGCCATCTAGAATTGAGTAAAGTCTATAACACTTGACCAGAAAGTCAATAAGCCACAATACAGTCCATAAAAATATTGACAATGTGCTTATTTAGTTTTGTACTGCCATGCAAGCTGCTCTATCATCCTCTCAATTTAAAGCTTCAGACAACAATATGCTTCTTTAAATCAACCATTTTATTATGTTTCATCCTTTATCCAGTGTTATCATTAGGAACTAATATGTTTGATGTTTCTCAACAGTACAACAAGATGGTACTTGGTATGACACCTCTCTTTGTTGCTATAAATCATGCCTCAGAAAAATGCGCGAAGCTCCTGGTTAAGGTAAAGTGGTCTCATTTAGCTTTGTTGAATCCTATACTTATGGTGAGGTTTGTTTGCTTTGTTTCAACATTCTTCCACACAAGCTTGGAAAGTTTCACTTGCTTGTCATTATATTAGGCCCAATTCTTTTCTTCAACTCGAAAATTCAACTTCCCTGTTTTCCGTTAGCACGCTTTTTAAACTGTTAAATGGTGTGTTTTTGTAAAAAAAAAAGACTATATAGAAGTTGTTTAAAAAATTCAAATAAATCCATTTTTCAAGTTTATGATTATTGATGCTTAGTTATGAGCTTTCTCGTTTTGCGTTTGCTAAAAATCTCTCCAAAAGAGGAGATCGAATGCAGCCTTAGTTTGGTTTGTGCAGTCTGTCTACAGTTGTGTCATAACACCTTATAAGCTATATGATTCTTTGTTAATTATTATCTTCCATTTTTGGGAACTTTTGGCCATCAGTTTTGCTTCGACAAATATGGTTTACTTGAGCCAAACAGCACAGTAGACATTTAGAAAATAGGCACTAGCAATAAAGCTGTTATTTTTAGTTTATATCCGAAATTGCATTATTACATATTGCTGGTGAAATCTTGTGTACTGATGTATATCATTTTTTTCTATGATAGGCTGGTGCTGATATCAATGGAGATTATGTGTTAACAGCTTTAACTGATACTTCAAGTCCTAGTTCAACTCAGTGTTTGCATTGCTTACTGGAAGGGTTTACTGCCAGTCATCACGTTGCTGACAATGTAAGAGTTGACTTCTGTGCCCCTGCATGTGTGCATTTTTGATCTCACACACGTACTGTCTAGTACATGCTTGTAATATGAACTAAATGTGGGTAGCTCAGCTTTTCGGGAGGTGTTTGCCTGTTTGGTTAATGTCTTTGATGAACATACTTAACAAATGGTTTAAAACAATTAAACAAGTGGTCTAAATGAGCGTGGAGCAAATAACCCATTCAATAATCTGGTGTATAATCTGAAAAGAACAGGTTAATTTCTGAATGCTTCTTTCCTCTTCCTAGTCTCATCACATAATTATTCTGTCACCATAATTCATGCATGTGATTTATTCTGTCTAGGGATATGTAACGAATACGAATTCTAGATCCAAAAAGAAACTTGAGTTTGGTACACACAATTTTGTTGAAATATGCAAAAATTGTTTTGAAAAAAAAATTCTAGTTTCCAAGATGTAAAAAAAGGTTTTGGTTTTCATGAGGGCACCCACTGTTCATTCTGCCATAATACAAGTCTACAACTTTTCCTTTGTACCTTCACCTTGAAACCTAGGATGAATTTTAAAGGGAGTTTCTTAGGTTTGTACAACCTTATATGTTCTACAGTCACAATGTTTGAATTCTTTAAATCATTGCAGCATGTCAAAAATTTGAGTTTTCAGAAACGGGTGACATGGGAGACTGGACCCTTGAAGATTAAATAATTATGATGCTCTTGACAACATATAGTCATTGATGAGTTGGGCTGTTGCAATAGGATGAATACTAGGGACCTAGTAAAGCTTTCTGTTGCAACTGCATTCGCTTGTTCCCAGTTGGCTCATCCCTTGTCTGACTAGGCCTCGATGGTTGCAGCTGACTATTTAGCACACACAAAGCATGATGAAGCAGATGGGTTACGATGTTTAGCTTGCTGAACTTGTATGGTAATGTAGGATAGTAGGTGGGCTGGTTGATTTGTTTTCCCTTTGCCCCTTTCCTTTTATTAATCACTTCTGCCTGTTTTTCTCTCTGCATTTTCAGTTTCAATGCTTTCTATGGTATTAACTCATCACATGCCTGATGCCATGGCATGTGATGAGTATGTGTCGTGGTGGTCTGGTACCATTCCTCGCTACCTTTAGGAACCATGGCGTGGATGCTATAGCAAATTATCATGAATGCTTAAACACATCATGCCCAGGCAACCAATTCTGTCTTTTTCCAAATCCCTAAAGCATGGTGGTAGTTGCTTTAGTAATATCTCATACAGTCATACTTTCCATGCATCATGCTGCAAGTCTTCATTTGTTTAGTATTCTTGATGATACTCTGATTCAGGGAGCACCTGTGAGTAGAAGTATAACAGAGTTAAAGTCACTAGGGAGTATGGCGTTCCAGAGCAAGAACTATCTTCATGCTGCAGGATTCTACAGTAAAGTATTAACACCATATTTTTCCTGTGTGTTTGCCTTTTCCAACCTTTTTCTCAATTGTGTAAATTATAGTAAGGGGGTGTTTAGATCCAGGGGTGTAAAGTTTTGGCATGTCACATCGAATATACGGACACACATTTAAAGTATTAAACGTAGTCTAATAGCAAAACAAATTACATAATCCGTATGTAAACTGCGAGATGAATTTATTAATCCTAATTAATCCATCATTAGCAAATAATGTTTACTGTAGCACCACATTGTCAAATCATGGAGCAATTAGGCTTAAAAGATTCGTCTCGCAAATTAGTCGCAATCTATGCACTTAGTTATTTTTTTAGCCTATATTTAATACTTCTTGCAGAAGTTCAAACGTTCATGGAGAGGGATTTAAACAGGGCCTAACTTGTGTTGTTCACTAGTTCACTAGTTGAACCTGGCAAGGATCATCGGAGTATATGATTTACAGGGGTTCTGATATGGCTTATTTCGTATTATTCTTGAACATAAACACGTGGGACTTCAAACATTTGGAAAATGTGGTTTCAGAATGTTTTAGAATGCAATGGAATCAATTTGAAGCATTTTGCAAAAGAAACAGCCTTTCATGCATGCAGATTTTGATATGGCATTGGCTGATTTCTAAGATTCTTGGTCAAGGGACAGTGAATTCCCTGAGTGCATCTGGGCTTCAGTTGGCACCAGTTATCTCTAGCAACTGGATAGGATCCAAATAATAGCCATGCTGCATTCTTTATGTTATCGCTTTGTTTTGTTTTAAATTATGTGGGGCATTCCTGCATCTGCAAAAAAAATATATGTTGATGCAGTTCTTACATTTGCCTTATTGAGGATAGTGTCCATTTTGTGATAATGGAAACGTAAACGTGTATTCACCAAATTATGTAGTGCACGGCAGTACTGATTTTTTTTACCACCTTTTTATCTCGTGTCATAAAATAGTGCTGATTTGGAGTTCTGTGCTTTGTCAGAACATAGAAAAACTATGTTAGACAGGAAAATTATCTTAAATATCATATTTTATAAGAGAGAAGCTAGCTGTGGAACGAACTATAGCAAAATGTATTTTGAATCCAGGGTCACCCACGTCCCCCTTCAGGGAAAATCAAATATTACACATGTTCCTGTGATTTTAATTTTCTGAGAAAATTCATGAATATAGTGCATATAAAGATGGCAAAAATTTGCTATAGGACACTCATAAAATGTGTAATTGGCTGAGAGACACCATAAAAACGTGACACGGCTGATGGACACTAAAAAATGGTGTAATTAGCTATAGGACATCGGAGACAATATTTTATAATTTCCGGGTCAAAAGAGATGAAAAATTTTTCGAAATGACGAGATTGCCCCTGGCGCTATCTTCCTTCACCTGAAATCACAAAATTAGCTGGGAGCAGCCGCCGCGCAAGGTTGTCAACGGCGAGGCAGCGGCGGCGCGGAGCGTGTGCAGGAGGCGGCCACGCGCGAGGCCTGTGACGGCGGCTGCCACGGTGGCGCGGAGTGTGGGCAGGAGGCGGCTGCGCGCGATGCCTGCGATGGCGGCGGCCGCGGCGGCGCGGAGCGCGTGCAGGAGCTCTGCTGCTTGCCTGCTTCTGCTGCGCAGCAGCAATTGTTGTCTTCGGTTTGGATATGATGGCGGCACGGCAGCGGCGGCGTGGTGGTGTCGCAGGATGGCGAACTTGTCGTTGCCGTCGCTGTGGGACCAGCCGCCGACGCCAATGAGGTCGCGCAGGCGCCAGCGCCGCGATGATGAGGACGACGACTCTCCGCCGGCGGAGGCGCTCTTGGGAACCTGTCGTGGATGGGCGAGCCGTGAGATGAAGATGGCGCCAGGGGCAATCTCGCCATTTCGAAAAATTTCTCACCTCTTTTGACCCATAAATTATAAAATATTGTCTCCGGTGTCCTATGCTAATTACACAATTTTTGCAGTGTCCATCAGCCGTATCACGTTTTTGCGGTGTCTCTCAGCCAAGAACATATTTTTTGAGTGTCCTATAGCAAATTTTGCCTATAAAGATGTACAAACCTGCAAAAAATAAATTCAAATTCCATCCTGGTTTTCAAGGTAAAAAAAAGACATGTTGCATCATTAACAAACGAGAAAATAGTAGACATCTCCATGAACAGCGCTGCTTGTCTCTTTTTGTATCTTGAAATCTAGGAAACAATGAATTGATTTTTTGCTGGTTTGCACATCATTATGAGCTTTTTCTGGAATTTACAATACACTGCAACATGCTGAAAATTCAAATTTATTTGTAAAGGGGTCGCCAGTGACCCTAGACGCTAGAATTGCACTCCAGAATATATCTGGTCAAGTGTTTCTTTTAAATATTTGTATGAATCTATGCACAGGAATATGCAGATATTTTCATATCTTGTTTTGGTAGTTCTGAAAATTGTGATTTTTTTTAAAATAAAATCTTGTTAATGATGTTGTTTCTTGTTGGATGCAGGCAATGGACCTTGACCCTGATGATGCCACCTTGTTCTCAAATAGGAGTCTTTGCTGGCTTCGCAGAGGTCATGGAGGCAAGGCTTTGCTGGATGCTCACGAATGCAGAAAAAAACAGCCTGATTGGTCAAAGGCCTGCTACCGGCTGGGCGCATCTCTGATGTCACTGAAGGTTAGAACTTGGGAGTTATCCTTTTTGGCTTTGTGCTGCAAATTGTTGTTTTGATTATGTTCTTTTGTCATCAGGACTATGGAAGTGCGTGCGATGCACTTTTTGATGGACTCAAATTGGACCCAGCAGATGTTCAGATTGAGAATGCGTTACGGTATCCCATCTTTCCCTTTGTATACATAACTAATGTAGTCAGTAATGCAGTAATGTTTACCATGTGCCAGTTGCTAGTCTCTATGAACAATGAACTCCATGGCTTAGCTCATCTTTTGTCGTTGTCGTTCATATATCAAAATCTTTGTGGGTTCAAGGTCGATTCACACTCAACTGCAAAAGAGCTGTGAACGTGTTTCTTTTTATTATGGTGTTTTGGGTTTGTTAGGATTTTGCGAATCCAATGTGCATTTCGATGAAAGTCAATGCATTCATGCCATAACATCACACTTACGTACCTTCCATCTCCACAACTATATTTCTATGAATTATTTTTACTACATCTGTCTCAGAATATAAAAATTTTTAGGGTTAGACATGGGTATTAAAAAAGTAGGTAGAATTAAATGGGAGAAGATTATGATTGATTGAGAATTGCAAGTAGTTGAGAAAATTGAATGGTGGAAGGTTGTGATTGGTTGGTAGGAGCATGTTGGCAAAGAAGTTGTATTTTGGGACAAACCTTGAGTGCTAGAAGTTGTTATATTTTGAGACGAAGGGAGTATTTTGAAGGCATAGTGTTTCTCATTACCATGTGTTGTCACGTAAGGTTACCCTTACCGCTGGTAACTAGGCTTACCGCGGGGTACGGTAATGGTTACTGGTGGTAGGATTTGGAGAATTTTGACCAAATTCAAAATTTCAAAAAAAAAATCATGGATGTAATTCTTGTTTTTTAGTGGCGGATGGTGAAGAATTTTTTTAAAAAAGGAGTAAGATAAAATCAAATTGAGTGCAAAGCCGATAATAGTTTAGAAAATAGAAAAAAGAAGAAAGTTATTGGGCCTTAAAGTTGCACTGTGCAACCGGCCCATTAAGGCCCAATACAAGAGAGAATATCTCCATAATATAAAAAGGTGATGTCTAATTTATGCATTTTACATTCAAAAGTTAGGTTAGCAAGTATCGTATATATTCTTCTAATTATTTCTAATTTATACATTTAGTGGTTTTTCAATTATTTTAGCATTGTTCTGTTCAGCTAAACAACTTGCGGTTACCGTGTAAATATCACGGTTACCGCATCAAACCGTGTCCAAACCTCCAAATTTTTGAATTCAAATATTCGCCGACGAAATTCACACGGTTTTAGGTGGTTACCACATGGTAACCGCCTTACTGCGGGGGCTAGGGATGCAAGTGGGTAGTCCTGTTATCCGCATAAAAACCTGCTTGCTAGTTTATTTCTTATATGGTAGTACAAAATTTAGAAGAAAAAACCAGCTTACCTGCCCCACTTGCATCCCTACGCGGGGGTGCAATAATTCCCTTCTAAACGGTAAGAGAAACCATGGTTGTCAAGCATTGGCAACTACAGACCACCACGTCCAGCTTAAAGAAAATGTTTTTAGGATTGAATGTGGTCAAAACTTCTGTACCAATATCTCTATAGTATTCATACTGACTTTGTTAAAACGATGTCTAGATTGTCCTGAAAATAAATGTTTTCATGGCAGTAATTTTTAATAGGTTATAACATCATAGTACAACAGAAACTAGCCTTAGAAGTTCCATGTTCCAAAATGAGACTCATTCAATACTTGTGGTTCTTGGAATATGCAGGGAAGCTTTTCAGAACTTGAAATTATCTCGAAGCACCAAGGCCAAGTGAACTTGTTCTTCCTTGATGGGGATTAATGGAGTTATGTTTCCTGTCCACACATTCTATCCTTGCGCGAAGCTACCCGTATTTCCTGAACAAGTTTCTTTTATTTAAGTTAATTAAGAACCGTAAGCATTATGAACTTCCTTTTGTGGCAAGTAGTTGGTTCTGAACAATTTTGTATTTCATGTGATAGTGATGCCATTGAGATACTTTAGAACTTGGCATGCTCGACACAATGTTACCTAAAGGAATCTCTCCAGTTGCTGTCTGACTCATTTGATCATCCTGCCTCGGTTTTCACTACACCTACGAATACAATATTGGTTAGCAACGCATCTCCTAACGGCAAGTGCTACGATAGATGTGACCACCATCTTTAAATTTATTTATTTTATTCACTCCTGAACTGAGAGACAACTTATACAATGTATCACCTCTGGTACCAATATCTTTAATACTCTCACATCTTTCTTAAAATTTGTGTGGAGGTTACTTCTTGATTTAGGGGTGGCTCATCATCTATCTTCTTTCCATCTCATCACTTAATCCAACGTGGCACTCTTAGGGGCACCATATTTACCATGTAGTACTTGCCCTAATCTCCTCCCTCACACAAAAGAGATGACAACATTCACCGTCGGGAAATGCATCACCATCCTTACCCTGTGGTAACTTTATTCCCATCCTTGCCCCTGCACGGGGAATAAATCCCCGTGGGGTCTTTGTTCCTGATTAAAACAATATATGCATGTTAAATTATATATGCAATATAACATATATTTACACTTTATATTAATATATCAGCATATATCTAGTAATAGTATCTACTATCTACTGCTCCCTCCATCCAAAAAAAGACAAACCCTGGTTTCCGTGTCTAATGTTTGACCGTTCGTCTTATTTGGAAAAAATATGAAAAAAAAATTAAAAAAACAAGTCACGCATAAAATATTAATCATGTTTTATCATCTAACAACAAAGTTGGACACGGAAATTCAGGGTTTGCCTTTTTTTTTTGGACTGAGGGAGGACTTCACATGATAAAAACATAATATTATCATTTTTTTTCCCAGGGAAGTGCTACGCCTCCGCAGCTAATGCAGACATGTGGTTTTCCGTCCCCAAAGAACAAGGTGCTTTAGCATCATTTGGGGCCTGTTTAGATCCCTGTCAAAATGTTTCACCATGTCACATAGAATATTTGGACATATGTATGGAGTATTAAATATAAATGAAAAAACTAATCACATAAAAGCCTAATTGCACTATGATTTAATAATGTGGTACTACAGTAAACATTTGCTAAAGATGGATTAATTAGGCTTAATAGATTCATGTCGTAGTTTACAGACAGAATCTGTAATTTGTTATTAAACGTAGACTAATAACAAAACAAATTATAGATTCCGCTTATAAACTACGAGATGAATCTATTAAACCTAATTAATCTGTCATTAGCAAATGCTTACTGTAGCACCGTATTGTTAAATCATGGTGTAATTAGACTCAAAAGATTCATCTCGTAATTTACATATAAACTGTGCAATTGGTTTTTATTCTCTACATTTAATGCTTAATGTATGTGTCTAAACATTTGATGTGACGGAAAAGTTAGAAGTTTGAATGGAACTAAACACATCCAGAGACAGAGAATTGCTAGAAGCACTACAATGCGAGGTACAGCCACCAGCTCCTGAACCCTGGCGCACCCTTGCCGCCGGCAGTAGGACGGCTTGCACGCCGCACCCACGCCGCCGGCAACCGTCGAACGCCGGTCGTCTCTGCACCTTCACTCCTATGGGAAAAACGGATCCTTCGATTCTTGTTGTTCAGTGATGGATCCTTCACTTCTGGTATACATTTTTCTGTAATAATGTTAATAAAACTTGCGCTCAGTAATCCATAGGTTTTGTCGGGCAAAACATTTTCTGTACTACTTCCTTCGTAGCATAATAGTTGTTATTCTATATTGTTTAGCATGAATTAAGATTGAAAAAGAATGACTATGATACCTCTTATTTGAACGGGAGTAGGAGGTTGATTAGAGTGTACACCCTCGGTTCTCCAAAAGAATCAAATCTTAGAAATGAATATGACCATATATACTTTTATCTTCAGAAATGGATTTTTTTTATTGAGACATAAAGAGTAATTAATAAAAATCGAATCGGAGTTGATGGATGGGACAAATAGTAATATAAATTTTGTGACAACTACTCTTTCAGTCTAAAAAATGCCAACCAAGGTCGAAAATAAAATAGGTTGACTTTTTTTGACGGAGGGAGTACTTTACAATACATTTTAAGCTCTAAGAAGACACAATCTATGTTCGCTGGATGGAGTTCCCAACCGTAACAGTGTGCACGGAAAATGGAACGGTCCATTAGAGCGCAATTAATTAAGTATTAGCTAATTTTTTTAAAAAAATAGATAATATGTTTTTTAAGCAACTATCGTATAGAAACTTTTTACAAAAAACACATTGTTTAGCAGTTTAAAAAGCGTGCGCGCGAAAAACGAGAGAGATGAGTTGGGAAACCCAGGGTAAGAACACAACCAAAGGATGTACTCCTTCCGTCTCATTTTAAACACAATTGTAATTTTCTGTGTCTAATATTTAGCCGTCCGTCTTATATGAAAAATTTGTGAAATAATTAAAATAATAAAATACATATAAAGTACAATTCATATTTTATCATCTAATAATAAAAGAAGTATTAATTATAAAATAATTTTAAATTAGACGGAAGGTTGGACATGGAAATGGCACGGAGGTTCCTAGCTGGACCACCGGGGTAGCGTGTCACACTGCCACATTGCTATGTCACGTCTTATAAAAATTTAGTGAGGAGCAAACCTGGTTGACTACAGTCCGGCCTGCTTCTCATCTCCTTTTCTCCCTTCTCTCTTTCTTTTGACAGTGGCCGCTGCTGTTTAGGAGTAGTAATTTTTTTATTTTAACCGTTCATCCATCCACAGTTCTCTCCTCCTTTCCTTCCTTCGTAAGGTTCCTCTCTGGCTGCTCTACATATTTTCTTTCTCCATCGCCAATTTCTTCCTCGCCCCATCGTCCTCCTCGCTTGATCGAGCTGTTCGTCTAGGTGGGTTCTCCATTCTTCCTTACTAAATACTCCGTTCTTGTTCCCTTCTCAGGTTGGTTATAATGTCAAATGCAATACTTGTTTTTTTTTTCCCTTCTCAGGCTGTTTATTTGATTTCTAATAACTGAGCTTTTCGGGCTGTGTACATCCACTTTGGGTGCAGAGGCCGGTTAATCCATTATCTAAAAAAAAGTAGCTTTTCATTGCTTGAGATTTTTCATTTGGGTCCCGCTCGTCTACACTACAACGCCCTTTCACCATCTTTTGGGTTCAGTCGTGACAAAACTGTGAAAATTTGTCTTTTTGCACCGTCGCATTTGTATTTTCTCTGATTAGCACCAACCCGGATGTGGAAATTTCTCTGATTAAATTTAGCTTCCAAGCGGGAAATATGGTGATTCACAGGCCTTTTTGTTGCATTGCCATGGTCCTGAACTAGTGAAAGGATGAGAAAAAAAAATATCCCCACTGAGAAGTAGTTATTTTTTCCGACACTGTAGGGGTTTGTTGAAAGATGGGCACGTGGTGCGAAAGATGTAGACGGCGCGATGAGCAGGACTACAGGAATTTGGATGATTGCCAGAAACACTTTTTGCTGCTTATGATGGGTGATTTTCAACATGAGATTGTAAGCCAAATACTCTATTATTTATGAAAATGCAATGCCTTCTTTTCTTTTCCCTTGCCTTATGTAACTTTTGTGTTACTTTCCTACTTGCAGACCCTTTTTTTTTTTTTTTTTGGAAAAGGATTGCAGACCCAGTTTGGTAGTAGTAGGTTATTTCAAGCTTATAATCTTGATCTTCCTTGCAAATTTCCATATTAATCGATGACTAGATTGTACCCTCTTAAAAAGAATAAATATTGATGACCAGATTTAAGCCAATAACATAACAGCACATTAGGTTTGTTGGTTGGCACCAGATGTCATCATATCTAAAAGAGCAAGAAATTGGGCTTTTCAATTTCATCAGTTTGTTCTGTAGTCACATACAGAAATCAGGGCCTGCCCTGAGATTTTTGTCGCATAGGGTGGAACTAAAAAGAGAGGCCCCATTTTGAACATAAACATGAAAAGTACTCATATGAATATATCAATGGCAAAGATCGTATTATGTGCATGACTGACATACATTTAAACTAGCACCAAAATTATGTTAACGTCGCTGTAGCAATGAAAGAAGAATCTCGTTACGGTACTCTTTACTGGTAGTAGAAATTAATCTAAACCGTGGGTCTAGGGCTTGTTCAAATTATTGTCAAAATCAACATTGCCAAATGTTTGGTAAGTTGACAAAATTGCCAAATTTTGGTAGGATGGAATAAATATGTTGTGCCAAAGTTTCCTATGCGTTACCATAATTTGGTAACAAACTAAATATAGTAATATATTTGTCAATTTTACCAAATAATGGTATAGTTTAAAATGACACCAATCTAAACAGGCCCCTAGTTGTATTCAAGGGTTCAGATCTTTTTTATACTACAACCTTAGTTAGCAGTAGTATAAACGTGAAAGGGTATAATTGTCCATAAAAGTATAAGATCGGATGGGTAAAATTGTACTTTTTGTCCACTTTATTTTGTGCAAAAAATCATGATAACTGCAGATATGTAAATAAGTAAAGATATATTATGGACTTGTATGTCTACTCTATTTCGGTTGAAAAATAGGACTCTATGGGTTGGAAATTTCTTCATGGAATTAATTGGTTCCATATGTTATGGGTTAGGGTTCTTAGGGGGTAAACACCACCGGGTGGATAGCCGAGCGGCGATGGTTGCTAGGGATGAGAGGAGGACTTAGGTTGGGGGAGACTAATTCTGATTCATTGCTGTACATCACCCATATCACATCAGAACTACGCAGTTCACTAGTAGCATCGAGGTCAAGCCATGAATTAGATTGTAGCATTCTGGGTTGGGCCTTCTGTTGTCTTCATATTGCAGAGAGGAGAGCAGATAGTGGAGCAGCTAGTATGTTCTGAACTTTGTTCATAAATTATAATTTCAGACTAACACCTTCAAAAATATGTTTCTGCAGACCATTCCGAAAGAATTTGTGCAGCGTTTAAAGGGTGACATCCCTGAAGAAATCCAACTGGAAACACATAACAGAAACAGTTACACTGTTAGAGTTGACAAGTCCCAAGAAAAGGTTATCTTTGCAGCAGGATGGGCACAATTCGTCAAAACCTTTGATTTACGTATGGGTGACTCCATGATGTTCAGATTCAAAGGAAATTCTCAGTTTGATGTCATAATATTTGATCAAGTTGGCCGCGAGAAAGTATGTTCTGTTGCTGTGGATGATTATCTGGATCCTAATGTGCAAGAAGGGCGCACAGATGCTACTGAAACACTGAACAGTTCTCGTGCTCATTCTCAGGATGATTATCTTGATCATAATGTGCAAGAAGGGCGCACAAATGCTACTGAAACGCTTAACAGTTCTCGTGCTCATTCTCAGCCCATGCCAATGCAGACACCAGCTACTGAAACACTGAACAGTTCTCGTGCTCATTCTCAGGACATGCCAATGCAGTCACCAGCTACTGAAACACTGAACAGTTCTCGTGCTCATCCTCAACCCATGCCGATGCAATTGCCTACTGAAACCGTGAACCATTTTCATGCTCCTCATTATCCCATGCAGATGCCAATTGAAAACATGGCCCTTTCTCGCACTCAAGCTATGCCCACGCAAATGCAGTCACCACCAACATATAGATGGACACAGGTGCAAAGAGATAACTTAAGTGAGTGCAACAAGACCATGATGAGTTCCTCCTCCGAGTCATCGGTTACAACTCAGTTCTTATATGCATTGCCTTATAAATCTCATCTGGTGTTGTCATGTCATATTTCACAGCTATAACTGGTTGATGTTTTCTTTTCTTTGCACACAGGATATTCTTTGCCCTCTGAAGATCAGGGTTGCAGAGTAGGTGTTATACCTGATCCCATCATTGGGCGTAGGACCAAACTAAATCCAGTTCAGGAGAAGGTGGTGAACTTCAAGATCCAACATATTCATTCTGAAGTCCCAATATTTGTAGCTGTCATTAAAAGGAGCAACGTGTCTGGAGTGTTATCCACTCTATTGAGTGTCATATTTCTTTTCTCAAATGTGCATACTTTCAAATACGCACTAATATAAACTGGTGTTTACACTACTGATGTCTATACTGCTCAATTACGCACTATTTAAACTACCGATAAACATTATTCTCGATGTTGTTACTTCTGCGGTTGCTTAAGATTATTTAAACTATCCACTGAATTTACATGCGATACACTTGCTGCGGTTGCTTAAGATTTATGATGCAGTGCCAGATTGTTTTACTTATAATTTATTTGCAATAACTCCATCATCTCCATTTTCTTTTCATGTATGCAACTAGAGTGTCGCCAAACGGTACGTGGATGAATACCTTGGAGGCGAGAGATTCATCAGTCTTTCGCGACTTGGGGGCAAGTGGGGCATCAGGCTTGCTGGTGGGGGTGGGAGTGGCACAAGGATGGTAGGTGGATGGCAAAAGTTTGTGAATGAGAACGATTTTGGAGTGGGGGATATTTGCCTGTTCGAACTGTTGAAGAATCATAAGGGCACAATGGAAGTTCATATCATCAAGGCAAAGGATATCTTTTGATCGAAAAGCCATTCTGTTTAAATCTGCTGATTTTACTGAATTCTGATGAATGTTGCTGGTGCTTTTGTGTTGCTGAGAATGGTAGCCTATCTATCCAGTTTATGCAACTACTGGTCCTAAGTCATTGCGGGCTTCGTTTTTCTCTTTTTTGATGTACAGTAGGGGAGTTGCCTTACTAATTAATGACCCAAGTGATTACTGATACTTTTGGTCCAATGCTGTTATAGTAAACATCAGCTGTTCAGGGGCGTTAAGCAGACTTTCCTCTGTTCTTTATTTCCTTCGGTTCTCAGAATTATATCACATTTATTGCTCTCAAATACAATCCAGTAAAAAAAAAATATCTCGTTTTGATGCACCTCCTATCGAATTCCTAGAACTTGAAACATCAACTGCATATTTACGCATGCTCATGGGATGTATATTTACAGTAACAGTGTGTGTGTTGGGGGGGGGGGGGGGGGGGGGGGTGGTTCGGTCCTGTGTTTAATAGCACGCTTACAAAAATGATTGGAGAGATGTCTCTTCCTTTAAATCTCATTCTCAACACGCTCGTAATCTCTTCTTCAAAAAAAAATATCGTTTTCAACACGCTCACAATTTCTTCTTTAAAAAATCGTTCCCAACACATTCACAATTTTTTAATACTTTCTTTGTTTCAACATATTATAAGTCGCTTTGATTCTTCTATAATTAAACTTATTTAAGTTGGACCAAATTTACAGAAAAATACAAAACAAATGTATCATCAAATTATATAAATTGAGATGTTTCTAAATTTGTCTATAAATTTAATCAAACTTAATAAAGTTATTTTTTTTATAAATTTAATCAAATTTAATACAGTTTAATTAGAAAAAGTTAAAACGACTTATAATATAAAACATGTGGAGTATTAGATTTACGTACGAATTTGAGGATTATACCAAAAGTTCATTTTATAATGCTACGCTTTCCTAAAAGTCTGTAAAATATAATAAAATTATATAAGAATTGGATGTTGTTCGACCATAATTGTCTGCCAGTTTTAAAGTGATTTTGGCACGCGCTGACGTGGTGATAATATACAAAGTTGATTCAGAAATTCGGCAAAAAAAAATCATAGTAGCTCGTCAGAGTACTTAAAATCTAGGCACATTTTGCTACAGGACATCAATCAAAAGATTGTGCTCTTTGCTGGAGGACATCGAAAGAATGCGTTTTTGTTAGATGACACTGAAAAAATATGGTAATTAGCTGCTGGACATCCGCGGTATTATTTTATTATATATAGAGAAAATGGAGAGAGAAACATTTATTAAAGACAAGTTTGCCCATGGGCCCACTGGTCAATCTCACATCTCTAGCTTTCTTTGTTCATGTTCTTCTTCCTACTGCTACCTTCTCTCTCATGCGTGTGCACAGCAGCGGCAATGGAGAGCATGTGCAGCTGCTGGCTAGGGCAGAGCATGCGGCAGCTGGTTGGAGGAGGTAGGCCTGGAGCTTGGCCACCCGTCAGCGGCGCCATGAGAGAGCCGCACAGCTAGGGTGTCGGTGCGGGACATCGGGTTGCAAAGGGGAAATATAGCGCAGCTTCAATTCGACCAAGCAGTAGTACGACGGGGTGTCTAGGAACTTTGGGAAGTCGATTTCCAATGATTGCAGGATAGAGCAACGTCGGGGTCGTGTGCCCGTGATGAGCTTGATGGCAGCCCAATGGAGTTTGGACTGGCAAGGCATCTTCGTCTAATTGTTAAAATTGATTGGGTGCAGTGCCTCTATGGGTAGGGAAAAATTTAGGATGTAGTAGATTGCCGGAAATTGGCGTGATGGTGAATGATGGCAACGACATCGTGCTCGCCATCAACATGTCTCCAGGCCTACCTACTCGGCAGCTTCAGGTGCGGCGTCGCCGTCGACGGTGAACCTGGGTGATGCACTGCCACCACCGCCCCACCGTGGGCTGGCCGCGCGCGTCGCGCCTCTGCTCGGCTCAGTAGCAAGCACGAGGAAGAAGGGAAAAGAAAAGAAGAGAGAGCAGGGGCATTTTGGTACTTACACAACTCTTTCTCTCTCTATTTTAACTAGAAATAATAAAAAAAATAGGGGTAGTGTCCAACAGCTAATTACCACTTTTTTACAGTGTCCACGAAAAGATTCACGATCTTCGGATGTCTCACAGCAAAGGCCGCAATCTTTTGGTGTCCTGTAGCAAATTTTGCCTAAAATCTACTTCCTCCATCAGTTCATCCCATAAAACAAAGGAAAAAAGTACGAATTACCCCTTGAACAATTGTGGTCGTCCGATTTACCACCCTAAACTTCAATACCAGTTATTTTTAATCCTAAACTTTACAAACCGGATGAATTACCCCTCTAAATCGATCTAGGCCGGTTTTGGTCCTACGTGGACGCATACGTGGCAGTCTAGTCAGCCAAAACAGATAAAAAAAGATATGGGACCCTGTTGACGTAAAACACGATAACTCCAGTGCAGGTCCAAAACTCGCCTTCGGGTGTGCTAGCGTGCCAGTTGATTTGATCCTGCAATCAACAAGAAATAAAGACAAAGAAACCGCGGTTAAATCTATAAATGATAGCCGATCGGCTAAGTGCCGATGTCATATCATTTATCTCTGAGCCGATGTCATATGTAAATCGATCGGCGGTTGTAAATAGATAATAAAGAACTAAATCTATTCGATCGGCTTTAGATATTAACAATATATAATTCTTATATCGATATATACTTAAATCAAGTGATTGGGATAGATCGGTTGTCATGCCGAGACAGTATAAATCACTTAGATCGAAATATATATTAATAACAGGACTATATATGTTCACAGCGTAGCCGATCAGATAGATCTAGCATGTATCGGCTAATACTCCGATACGACTCTATGTTAAGATGTTAAAACAAGCAGAATATACCAAACACATTTAGATGCAATAATATCTTGACATAAAGGGCAAACGTGTCAATGAAGTATATAAAGCAAATATAGTTAAATCAGATAAGATTGGCTGAAACCCCGATACTACCCTAATCGGCAACCAGAAGGCAGGCTAGAGATTGATATTCTAAGCACGACTTAATAGACCAAACTCAGCTGATGCAACATTAAGTATGAAAAGAAGAACAATATCTAGACAATCAAGCCGCTGGAAGTTTCATAGAGTGGTAGATATCTTATATAATCTAAATCAACGTCAAAATCTAACCTAATCGGCTGCCCTCTTCCAATAAATGTTAGCCAATTGTAGGTTAGATAGCGATATGGCCAGAGGTTATGTAAGATATATGATAACTCGACGAATTACATAAACAAGATTAGAGTATCATAAAGATGGAAGCACTAATCCCGAGAACGCAAGCCGTCATAACAAGTTTTACCTCCTGTTGAAGATCGAAACCGATGCAGCTCAACCTGAAAGCAAGAACTCGTCGAAATAAAACTAAAGCAAAAGGGTGGCGATGCGCCGAAATTGTATTGAACGTGTGTGTTAATTGATTATATGGGGTTCGGGGTCTATTTATACCCGAAAATTACAAACTATGTCCATGTCGGACACGACTCTTATTTCTAACAAACTCTAAGATAGCATAAGTCTTTACGGCAGACTTTTGCCCTAAATATATCTCTAAGGAAATTACATAAAACATCCTAATTAATAGATACAATTGCCTTCTCAGGACTCTATCCATGTGCAGCAATCATTTTGAAGCATATCAACTCAACCCGATGTTGTACACCAAGTCGTATTGTCGAAATTGGCTGCATCGGCTTACCCAGTCTGACTCGAACCCAGCCGATCCTGATCGTAGCCGATCCGGACTCCAGCCGATTCTTGCTCTGTTCTTGAATCGATCTCCGCCTTTGAATCCGCTTCGATCTAATCCTGTAACACCCTGAAAATTCGACCGATGAAATCAAAACACTAAAAATATGGATTTTCAAAAAACTTTTTAAATAAATTGCATCATGCCGATTTTGTTCGACTATTTTGTTGGATTCGGATTTCGGAGTTCATAAATCGCAAATAAAGAACAATTGATTAGGAATAAAACCCAAAATTAAATAAGTAAAATAAATGACTAGAATATGATTTAAAATAAGGTCGAGGTGAGATTGGAAACAACTAAAATATTGTCGCGACCATATTAGCAATAATCAAATTTTGGTACGATGAAATAAGAATTAACCCTAATTAAAAATTCAAATAAATTATATAAATGAAATATGGGTGATATTAAATTAGGGTAAATTTTTAATTAGGATAACACAAATATGAAGTAAACTCCAATTATGCTAAAATTGGAATTTATAGGGCTATATTTAAATAGAAAATGGGCTAAAATTAGGATAAAATAGAAAAGTCACTATTCATTGCACTCCAGGTGCTCGACACGGTCCCCCTAGCCCCGCCCCCTCCCCTGCCGCGCGCGCCGCTCGCCGCGCGCCGCCCGCCCGCGCGCCTCTCCCCCGCGCGCCGCTCGCCCGCCGCGCCGCCGTCGCCATCATCGCCGTCGCGTCGCCGTCGGCCTCGCGCCGCGTGCCGCCGCCTCGAGCCCCGTACCGCCGCCTCGCGCCCCGCGCCGCGCCGCGCGCCCGCCTGCCGCCGCGCGCCCATCCCGTCGCCGCGCCGCGCGCTCGTCCCGTCGCCGCGCCATCGTCCTTTCGCCGTCGCCGTCCCGCGCCGCACCACCCGCCCATCGCCATCGCCGCCTTGCGCCCCGCGCCCACGCGTCGCTCGGCCGTCGCGTCGTCGCCTCGCGCCCCGCACCCTGCCGCGCCGCTCGCCCGTCGCATCGCCGTTTCGCGTCCCGCGCGCGCCGCCCGCCTGCCGCCTGCCGCGCCACGCGCCGCCCGTCGCGTCGCCATAAGCCGCCGCCCTCCCCCTCTCCTCCTCCCCTCTCTACAAATACCCCCCCTCCCTCTCCATTCTCCCCCACTCCATTCCCTCCTCCTCTCCCTCTTCCCTCCTCCACACGCCGCCGTCGCCACGCCACCGCGCCGCCGCATTAGGCCGCCGCGCCACCGCTTTGAGCCACCGCGCCGCCCGCGCCGCCGTTGTCCGCGTCGCCGCCGCCGTCGTCATCGTCGCCGCCACTGCCGGTGAGCCGCCTTTCCCCCTTCGCGTCCACCGCCGTCGCCGCTCGGGTAGGGAGAGAGGGAGCCGAGAGAGAGAGAGGTAGGGAGGAGCCGGGAGGAGGAAGAAGAAAAGAAAAGAGAGAAGAGAGAGGAAGAACGAAGGAAAAGAGAGGAGAAGAGAAAAAGAAAAGAAAAAGAAAGGAAAGAAAAAGAAAAAAAAAGGGAGAAAAAGAAAAGGAAATTTAATAGGAAATTAGAGGGAGATTAGGGAAGTTTAGAAAATCTAAAATAATTAGAATTTAGTTATAGATTAGTTATAGTCGTAGGATTGTGAAATTTGATATAAAATATGGATTATTCTTGGTAATTTCTATAAGAAATCAATTCGCGGTAGTAATTTAGATGTAATTAATAACTAAGCAAATAGATGAATTTTTATAGACTATTATAGATTATTTTTGAATAATCTCTAGAACTAATCGACTCACGGTATAAATTCGGATTTAATCACTAGGAATTTCAGTCGTATATTATATTTAATCGTTTAGTCCTAGACTAAAATTAAATCGTATAATATTATAATTTTAGGATTCCGTCCGATATTTAGCTTGCGATAGAAATTTCCAACCTATTCAATGGATATAATGCTCGGGTAGATTAAATTAAAAACTTATGATAACAAAATATTTATACCCGCAAAATAGTTTAGGATATAAAAATCGAAATTGGGTTTGCCTTAGTTCGCGAATAGTAAAGTTAATATAAAAGAATTGACTTACGTGTTCGACTTCCATTTGGATTTATTTGGATTTTTATTTGAATTCTAACCGAATTCGAATCAATTTTCGCACGTAACTATAGAGCCCGAGGGAGTTGCGGATCCAAGTGAAGGCCAAGACCCGCAAGACTTTGAGCAAGGCAAGTCATCACTATTCTTTGAACATGTTGATCCCAATTGCGAAATTATTTTGTTTACAAATAAAATTGCATGCAATAATAAACATCCTACTTGTGATTATGCCATGCCTTGATTTTTGTTTACCCTTAAAATCCTTGTAACCATGTTTACGTATGAGTCCCTAGTCAATTATGACAATTGCTTAGAAATGCTATTTTAGAATCATGCATACTCATATTTATCAAATGTTATGTGCTTGGGCAATTACCTTTGGGAAGGTAATTGAGATGCGGCATGTGGAAACATGAGCGCTACATTGCCATGATGTTGATGACATGATTTGTGAAAGGAGAAATAAAAACTAAACAACTGTTTTCGACTGGGGCGGCTGGAGGATTTGGGTGGTGTCCGGAAAAGGCTAGTGCTGTCCCTGGTCAGTTAAGGACCGAGCCATGAAGTTAAGCATGAAACGACCCCCGTACAACCGCACTTCTCGTATGGGTATAGACCTAGCGGAGTAGATGGCTGAGCGGAGGCAGTATCCATGCGTAGTGGTCTTCTTTTAGGTGTGTGATGCGGCAAGCAGTCTGCTGGCGGATGCCCGGTTCGGATGGCCAGGTGGATGGCGGATGCCTGTTCCGGATGGTCAGAGGCTGGCTTGGCAATACAACATGAGGATACCCATAAGAGAACAATCATGATGGACTGGGTTCAACGACAAGAAGCAACGTAGGAGTGTGTGTTTTTCCCTTCCCGGGAACGCCAGAACTCCTCTCACTGCTAGAAACGTATGACGCCTAGAGTGCATGAGGACTAAAGTTCATGGAGCGGGTACTGCCAATGCGAGGTTATCGAAAAGCTTTGCCGTGATGCGTCTCATGTGTTGGGACGAGGCTCATGTGTTGGGCAGTCGCGGAGTGCGGGTAAAGTGTACATCCACTGCAGTGTGAGTAAACCAAATCTATTCGAATAGCCGTGCTCGCGGTTATCGAGCACCGGGACATGTATTACACTTGGCTAGACTCTAAATTCTTAATTGTGCGGGATGGAATATTGCATGATGATTTCTATGCTGATGGAGCCACTTCCTGAGAGGCGGGAATGTGGACGTCCTCAGAAAACCATGACGACTCAATGGCGGGAAGCTATCCTTGGGATCACAATGGATGGTGGACAGAACCGTCATTGTTTAATATGAACACTGGTACTAAAATTTGATCAGTCTGTGCTAGGTCTTAGGCTTGTGAAAAGAATTACAAAACTTGCTTTGCGCAAAAGAACCATAGCCATCCTTTGAATACCCCTGTCATGTGCATTATTGCTGTGGTGGTTTGCTGAGTACGGTTGGTACTCACCCTTGCAAATATAAAATTAATCAGAAGCGGGAGATGAAGCTTCGGAGGATCCCTATGCCTACTATCAGGAGGGAGATGAAGACGATGGCGTTCAATAGGTCTTAGTTACGGTCGTTGCCTGTGGCAATGGCGTGCCGCTGCCTTAACTCCGCCGCCTTACCTACTTCTGTTTTTGGAATGTATTCCGGACCGCTTGGTCCAATGATTTAAGACTGTGCCTGCGGGCTTATGATGTAATAATTCATATTAGACTCTCGTGTATGTGCACTTGATATTTCAGCCATGAGTTCGTGTGTACCAGACTACTTGATCCAGGGAAATGGTACTGTTTACACGATTGATTCCTGTTATAAAAACGGGGGTCTACAAATCCTCTTTTCCGATGCTGATATTATCAAATTTGGCCGTTAACAGACCCACTTGTCAGCCCAACCCCTCTTCTTCTCCCCCTCCTCTTCACATCTTCCCCACCTCTCTCTCTCTCTCTCTCTGTCGAGTGCAACGGCACAAGGATGGTGGGCGGCGGCGTGCGGGGGTGCGCCGGCGGCCCCAGAGGCGGAGCTCCCCGAGCGGCAGGTGGCTGAGTCGGAGCGGGCGGCCGGCGGCGGAGAAGGAGCTCCCCGGGCAGTGGGCGGCAGAGGCGGAAGCAGAGCGGGCGGGCAGCGGGCGGCTGAGGCGAAGGCCGAGCAGGCGGGTGGCGACGGAGGCGGAGCTCCCCGGGCGGCGGGAGGCGGGCGGCTGAGGTAGAGGTGGAGCTCCCCATGCGGCGGGCGGCAGGCAGCTGAGGCTAAGGCGGAGCTTCCCGGGCGGCGCGGCAGGCGACCGTGGAGGAGGGCATCGGCGGTGGCAACGCGGGAGCAGACGTGCGTGGCTAGCGGCAGACGGCAGCGCACGGGGGACGGTGGCTCGTGGGGGCGAGCGGTCTGCGCCGCCGCAATGGTGGGGAAGGAGGATCCTTCCCCTTCCTCCCTCGTCTTCCTCTCTCCATCTCCTCCCCCCTTCGTCGGCGCTGCGGGGATGGCGCGCCGTCGTGGCGTTGGGGGTCGCCATCCTGGAGGGCCCGCACCTAGCTTGTCGTCGTCGCCGCCAACGATGTCACTGTTAGCCTCACCGCCGCTTGGTCCATACCCATCTCATCCCACGTCTGCAGCGTCGTTGGCCCAATCGAGCGGCGTCGGCGCGTGGCGCTTGACGGAGCCCACGGGGACGGGGTGGTCGCCGTCGTCGCAGACCTCCACGGCGCCGCAGCCCACGGCGAGCTGAGCCGCCTTCCCCAACTGTGCCAGCGCTGCCCTTGGCCGCCATCACAAGCTCCGTGGCGACTAGTCCTCTTGATTCTGCAGGCGCGCGTGGCTTCTCCTCCGCATATACCAGCGCACAGCTCCTCCTTGGTCTTTGCCGGCGAGCACGTCTCCTCCTGCCATCCCCGTTGTCCCCACCACGGTACCGTGTCTGGCTTTGCGCCACGCCGCGCCCGCGACATCAAAGGGAAGGAGAGAGAGAGTTTAGTACTAGTTGTACTCCATATGACATGTGGGGCCCATGTTATTTTTTTATTTTTTTTGGATTGGAATGCCACGTTAGCGCCACATGTATGCCACATAGGACCAAAACCGTTCCGGTTTGGACCGGGGGGGGGGGGGGGTAATTTGTCCGTTTTGCAAGTTTAGGGTGTGAAATATCTGGTATTCAAGTTTAGGGTGGTAAATCGGGCGACCGCGATAGTTCAGGGGGTAATTCGTACTTTTTCCTACTACACATCCCGTTTATAAGTATGTGTACAAGGTTGGATCTTATGTTAAAAATCTTTAAAATTTCTACGTTTGAACCAATCCAAAGAAATTTCATATAGGATTTTTGGATGGATATTCTTTTGGTCCTAACAATACATAGGAAAGAATTTCTATAGGGTTGAATTCCTCTAAAATTCCTTAAAAACCATTTGTTCTAAAGTAGCCCTAAGTATTGCACTAAGCATCCAATGAAACATATCCGTATCTTATACTACTGTTTTAAGTTCTAAAGTAATGTTTCACCCTTCTATTACAATGTTGCATTGATTGTCTAGTAAAACACAGCACGTTCGATTTTACAGTTCAGATCGAACGTCAACGTAATGTCCTTGAGAAAAAAGAATTACAAAACATAAAATGCAGTGAAAGACCTAAGAGAATGCATGATTAGTCTACGTTTAATACTTCGAATGTGTGTCCGTATATCTGATGTGACACGCCTAAACTTTTTACCATGTATGTAAACACAACCTGACTTTGTATGCTCATAGCAGGCCAAATGCTATGTTATGTCCAATGAGCAGTAAATTTGGTGAGACGCATTAAAGAATATTAGTATAATCTAAGATGGTTCATTATATGGCTACTCCTAGGCTGTGTTTGCAATCCTGGATTCCCAACATGCTTGTGCAGGTTTAGTAGTCTTCTATGAAATTAGACTAATCTAAATTACTACTCCCTCTATCCTAAAATACAAGAGAATTTAGTTGAATGATACAAAGAATTTACACAATAGGTCAACGTTATCTTTTTTTATGCTAGTCACTATTTTTTTTAAATCTTCATTATTTTTAGTTTATAAGAAAGTCCAAAACCTTACGCCGAAAAACCCAAATCCATAAACTAATATAAAATCCCCCATATTCCGCTTCTTCCTTCCCAATCACTATCCTCCGCCTCCGCCTCCACCTCTCCTCAGGAATTCCCAGGCCGTGTCGCAAAGAGCTCTCCGATCGCCGCATGTGATGTGAGCGAGGGTGTCCCGATCTTTCGATGAGAGGATAAGTCGATTGGTTTGAGCGACGTTGGCGATCCGATTACAACTATCCAGGGATGTTGTGCCTTAGCAATCGTTACACCAACTCTAGAGGCGGTCATGAATCTCGACGGATGCACGATAAGCCCAACCACGAGGGTGTTTGTTCTTGCAAGCAATTGAGAACTAGCAAGAACAAGATGAACAAGCAACTCAATTTGTGAATCAAAAGAAGATGGATTGTGTCGATGGGGGATACCCATAGACAGGATATAGAGGGTATTGGGGTACGCCGGTACGAGCATCTACGTAGTACGACATCAAGGAAACAAGAGACAGAGATTATACTGGTTCAGGCCCCTTGATAGGTAATAGCCCTAATCCAGTTGGTATGGGATTATATAGTGGAAACCACAGATTACAAAGGGAATAACAGAACTCGATGATACCGATGAGATCGTAGTCGAATTGGTTCGACCAGATCACCTGGCGACTTGGCTCCTGTAGGCTCCGGCTTCGTAGGCTGTGGTGGATGTCTTAGCTATGAGATTCGATGCCTTAGGTCCTCCCGGGGGGGTCCCTTTTATATCGCAGGTCAGGTGGTCTCCAAGTAGGACTCTGAGACATCGGACCCTGTATGATACAGTGACGACCCAGTCCTATACGGGTAGGAACCTTTCCATTGGTGGACTTCGTGATGAATTTCCTTAGCGTATACAAAGAACGTCTGTACACGCGCAGATGTACCATATTGCCGTATAGCGTACATCCAAGGGTAGAGGGTATACCTTATCTGTAACCCTGACAGTAGCCCCTAACTTCTGCTTAAATGAACTCATGTAACCGATCGCGACTTCTGATGTCGGAGTTGTTGTCATTCTCGACTGGTCGATCTCGATGTGAGAACCGTAGAGACAAGGAGTGGTCGACAACACCATGCGAAGTTCAACTGTTATGAGTAAATTTAAATTGAAGTCCAAAAACCGCCTCGCGTAACGGACCCAGAAATTTCCGGGGGCCATCTCTCTCCTTTCCTTGGAATTCGCACCGTCGGTAGTGCGCCTATTTAAGGGAGTTTTGGGAATCCATTTTGGAGTCCGGCTGTTGTGAAAACTTTCTAGCCTCCAAACGCTCTTCGTCTTCTCCGCTTCCACGCAAACCCTAACTCACTTGCCTCGGTTTCTTCTCTGGCAATCTCCGGCGGCAATGGACCTCGACAAGTCCACTTCTACCAGCGCGTCCTTGAAGAAGTTGCAGGAGGAGGGCGCTCTCCCCGGTCGCGGGACCATGGAGAGGGAACCAGGAGGTACTGAACCTGAACCCGTCCTGGGCCGCATGGTTGCGGTTGAGGACTATATTCTCTGTGGTTTTCTTCCTTCGCCTTCTGAGTTGTTCCTTCTCGTCTTGAATTTCTACGGTCTTTCTCTGCTCCATCTGAACCCCAACTCCATAGCCTTCCTCAGCATTTTTTCCCATCTTTGTGAGGCCTACATTGGGGTAGAGCCGTTTCCTGACCTCTTCCATTTTTACTACGAGTTGCGCTGGATGGAACCTAAGAAGGTATCCGGGTGTGTTGGTTTCCGACTTCGGGATGGCCTGAAGTCGCGATACATCCCCTTCCAGTGCCCCTCTTCTCGTAGTAAATGGCGGGCGAGGTGGTTCTATCTTCAGATAGAAAATTCGGATCCAGTCTTCGCTATCCCTGAGGAACAACCAGACAAGATTTTGTCTTGGACCGCCAAACCCGCCTTGACCCCATCCCTTCAGTCTTTCATCGATATCATCAATGACCTCCGAGTGAGAGGGTTGTCGGGGTATGATGTCACTGCCGACTTCATTGGTAGATGGATCCAGCCGCTCCAGGCTCGAGCCCATCCAGCTTGACTACTCTGGGCTGGAGGACGTGACCCGGGTTTCTTCTCGGGGTATTTTTCTTGTATTCTGGGTTCCTTTCCTTACGTGCGCATTCCTCCTGACTTATCGAAATTTGGTTCTCGATCTACAGGTTTGAACAGCGAAACCGTGGAGCGCTGTGTCGGCCAGGTGATGGTCAGTGGCCCCACGACGGCGAGCAACGTCCCCGCCCCTCTTTGAGAGAAAGGGGCGGCTGAGCGCGAAGCCGCAATCAACGTGAGTGTAATCGATGACCCTTTATCTTTTTCCTCTTAGATCGCATCATGACTTCATGTTGTGCAGGCTCTCCCTCTGACTGACGTCATTGGGCCGCTCGTAGACCACCAGGCGGTGGCTTCGCTGAAAGAGGGCGTCGCCCTAGAGGCGTCTGACGTGGCCATTGCCGCTGTTGCTGCCACGACCAGTGGCGGCAATGTTCCGAGGAAAGGGAGGAAGTTTTCCTCCGTGCTCGGCAACCGCCGGAAGACGCCCACCCCATCGGTAAGCCTCTTTGGTTATCGATTGCGTAGTCGGAAGATGTCGCCCTCACATCGTACTCGGTTTACTTCGGCCTCGAATGCATCTCCCCCACCTCCACGACGGCAGAGGCTGGTGACACTTGGCAAGAAGTAAGTGGACGAAATTTGAGGCCCTTGACTTGATCAAATTCTGGCAGCTTGTTATAATGACCAACATGGAATTCTTTCGTAGGGCGGCACGGGCGAAGGCGGCGCAAGATGGGTCTGGAGGGAACTCCAGCGCGTCTCCTGCAGTGGCCTCGACAGATGTCGTGGTTGTGCCCAGGAGTCGTGAGGTGACGCCCAGCGGCCCTGCCAGCGATCTTGTGCCCGCTCGAGGCCCGCCTGCTGACGTCCTCACCTGGGAGGAGCTCCAAGTCGAGATGGGGCGCATCCTCGAGGCCGGCGCTCACGGCATAAGTTGCGAGATCGCGGAGGCAAGGGCGGCGGCGGCGTCGTCGGCGAACGAACGCGCCGACAAGCTAGCGCGTGACCTGGCGGAGGTTCGCGAGAACCTCCAGAAAATGAGGGAGCTGGTGGCCGGCAACGAGCGGCAATGGCAGGGGCTCGAGAACCGCATGTCGAAACTCGAGAACAACTTGTCGGAGATCCGTGGTTCGCTGCAGGTGTGGTGTCACGACCACCATCCCGGTGAACCCTGACGAGTTCTCGCTGATGTCTTCGCTCGCGGAACTGGCAACGGCGATGAAGGCAATCCCCTCCAAGCACGCGGCCAGGATCGGGGAGGAGACGTCCAACGAGATCTACACCGGGGCATGTCACGTCCTCGCGTGCGTGAGGTTAGCGCACCCTGAACTCGATCTCCAGAAGATCTTGGATCAGGGGGCGGCTAATGACGCGCGTAAGGACATGATGGAAGAAGTCGGTGATCTGGGAGAGTCTGTTCTCCCACTTTTTGAAGAGTAGGACTGCAGCTTGCCTGTACCCCTTAATCAATCCCGCTTTGTAAAACTTTTGTTGGTTCCAACTGCCTTTGTGTGTGCAGTTATCGCCTTAGTTTTCTTTAGCGTCTTGATTCTGAGTACTTTATGTTGCTTGTAGAGACGTCGATGTCCAGCAGCGCGAGCAGCCTGAGTTGCCTGTAATCGCTCCGGCACTCGCGCTCGAGCCGTATGTGCCGCAGGATGACGTGGACCAGGATCTGCCCGTGGAGACGGGCATGTCGACGACTTCCTTAGGTTGGTTCTTTTTGTTTCGATCCCCTTCGTTCTTCTGTCTACATTGACTTAGTTCACCATGTTCTCGAGAGAGGAAGATAGCTTGACTTAGTCGTTTCCATGCTGAGCAGACCTCGAGAGTGCGCTTGCCGACCGAGATCATCACATCCAATACTGGAGGACGAAGTTTGAGGTGGCGGAACTCGAGAGGACTATGTTAGAAGTGAAGAGGGATCGGAGTGGAAGCACTCCGAGGTCGCGAGGTGTGGTTCTACTCGTACCTCCGGAGTTGCTGCACAGCCATGGCGGGAGTTTGCAAGGAGCACCGAGTACCTCGCGGGGATCCCGAGGAGTCTGCGGCCGGTTACATCTCGTGGCTGAACGGGGCCTGCGCCCAGCTTGAAAGTATCGGCAAGCGTATCGATGAGGTCTTGAAGCAGGAGTGTCGTCAGTCGAGCCGATATGCGGGAGGGCACGTGCTGGCCTGTATACGAGATCACCGTCCGCAGTTGCGCCTCGAGTTCCTCCACGAGAGGTTCGCACGTTCTCGGAGAACTCCCGCGGAGATAGACCAGTTGGCGAAGTCGATGGCGCCGCTTGCGGAGAAAGTCTTCCAGTTGATGGACTGGTGTTGGCCTTCTTGGTAGTCTCCGTATCCTGTGACAAATATCTCAGGGTAGAGTGTAATATATTTTGAATTTTTGTGGGCTGTATGAAATACTTGTGAAATAGAAAAGAAATCTATCAAACTAAGCTTTCTTACTCTGGATGGAGTGTGTACGAGTGTCTTCTCACTTCGCGACTTCGATCAGTCACTTGAGTCATACACTCTCCCTAGCCCCCAGCCTTGTCATCAGAGAATTCTTCTCAGAAGATAAGGCTCTGGGACCTTTGACCTGCCTTAGTCGAACAAGCATTGATCCTAGCCCCCAGCCGTGAAGTTGGAAAGTACATTTCCGATTACACAGCTTGGTTAATACGCACGGCGAGAACTCTTACACGACCAGATCTTATGTCACGTCCCAAAACGACCCTAAAATATATCCTTTAAAATTATGCCTAGAATAATTAAAATCCTTGTGAAAGCCTCCAAAAATTAAAATGTGCAAAGTAAAAGTCAAATAAGGCTTGGAGGATTTTTGTATAATTCCTAAAAGCCTAAAATGTGTAAATAAATTTTAGTGGAATTTTCAGAGCACAAATAATAATTATTAAGAAATAAACAAAGTTGAAAAGGTTTTATAAAAAGAAAAACCCTAAAACCCCCTCTCCCCTCTAATGGGCCGGCTCGGCCCATCTCCCTCCCCCTCTCTCTCCTCTCCCCGCGGCCCAGTCGGCCTTCTCCCCGCGCGCGCGCCGCTGACGGGCGGGCCCGCCCGCCACCCTCGCTGACGGGTGGGGCCCACCCGTCATCCTCATCCTCCCGCCGCTCCCGCCGCCCCGCCAACGCCAAGCACCGCCGCCGCCGCCGAATCCGCCGCATCCCGCCGCCCCCGCGTGCAATTAAGTGTGAGGAATTATTCCGCGTGATCCCCTCCCCCTTTCCCCCCATTTTTCCCTCTCTCTCTCGCATTCAAACGGCCGGATTTGCTCCCGCAAATCTCTCCGGTGCCATTGATGGCGGCCGGACCTCCCGCGCCAGTTTCCTTCCCCGTCGGCCGCCCTCTCTCCTTCCCAACCCTATTTAAACCCTCCCCGCGCCTCCCTTGCCTGTTTCCGCCACTTGCCGCACCGTCTTCCCGCTGGAATCGAGCTCGCGCCGTCGCCCTCTCTCTCCTCCGTCGCCGATGACCTCCGGCTGGCCCTCTCCCGCCTCGGCGTCGCCTTCTCCGGCTTCGCCGCATCGCCGCCGACCCCGTCCACCACCTCGCCAAGCTTGCCGACCGCCGGAGCGCCGTCGTCCCCGTCCATCCGAGCCGCGCCGCCGCCTTCCTCCGCTCCGGCCGCCTCCTTTGTCGTCGCCATCGACCCAGGGTGAGCCGTGGACCACCGCCTCTTTTCCCCCTTCCCTTCCCCTCTCTCGGCCGCCGCTCCGCCGTGCCTATGGCCGCCGCCGGCGACCATAGGGGCGCGAGCGCCGCCTCCAGCCAGCTGCGCCGTCGTGGCAGCCTCCGGGCGCGCCTTGTGGCCGCCGCGTGGGGCCCGGCCGTCAGCCGCCCGTGCCCTCGGGTGCGGCTGACGCGTGGGGCCCACGGCGCCGGCCGGTGTGAGCCTGGGTGCGCCCGGTCCACCATGGACCGTGAGGCTGCCGCGTGGGCCCCACTCCCGTGGACCCGGTCCGCGCGCCCCCTCCCCTCGGCTGACGCAATAAATCCTTTTTAAATTAAAATTTAAATGAAGAAATTCGCAAATATTCACTTAAAGAGCATATAAACTTCAAATGGCCATAACTTGGCCATTTGAACTCGGAATTGGACCGTTCAAGTCTCTAATCTTTCCTCAGGAAGTCAAGAACCCATTTTTGTGCTTTGTTCTTGCTTGTTATATGGAGTTTATTAGAGTAAAAGCCTTTGTCCTTTCCGTTGGTCGTGTAGACGCTGCAGCTTCGGAAGATCCGCTCTACGTGGAGGTTGAAGCCGACGTTTGGGAAAGCGAGCAAGGCAAGTCACATCATCCTTGAGCATATTGAATCCCAGTTTATAAAATATTTTGATTTAAATTATTGCATTATCACTTTATTTAAATTCCCGCGTTCTCACTGTTTTATTTAGCCATGCCTATTTACCTTTGTTATGACCTTATTATTATTGTTATTGTTATTATTACCTTGTTCACCCTAGAATAAACAAAACTCCAACTAGTGGGTACTCTATTCATGGTACCACTGGTATGAAGTTAGGTAGATGCTTCGTTGTTTAATTAGGCAACATTAGGTGGTTTTATAACTCTAGACTTTGGGAATATTCATATCACTTGGACATTATGGAATGGTTGGATTATTGTGGAATTGGATGCACACCTTCCCCTCTATTCAAAACCCTCAAAATGGTTTTAGGCTGGGCTCGGGGTGCATGGTTTTGATAGTAGCACCTCGGCCACATAAGGACCGGTCTACGGGCCTCTGTTGCAAAGCACTACCGTACTTCCACATGTCTAGTGGGTAAGGCTTAGTTTGTGGCTCAGTCTGGTTATAAATAAAAGTACACGGATGGAGATGGACGAAGTCGGGGGTCGATGGACATCTCTAGGACAAATGAAGGCTACACGAGCTGCGGCCCGGTAGTCGAGATATCATGGCACAGGGCTGGTGGGGCTCGGTCCTGCCTACCTGTCCCGGAGGTTCCGGCCGTAGGTGGGGCTGGGTCGGTACTCTTGCCTATGGCTAGGATGGGTTGGGAACTATGTCACGTCTTTCGTCCGTATACCGTGGTGGTATGTGGCACGTGGTTACACGTGAGAAAGATGTGTCTTGTGGGTAAAGATGTACACCTCTGATCAGAGTATAACCTATTCGAATAGCCGCGCCCTCGGTTATGGGCAAGCCTAGCAATGTACCCAAGTTAGTGTTTTAATTCTTAAAACCGGCTTAACAACTAAAATGTGGAATGGTTGGCCTAGGTTGGCTTGGGACGAGCTGGGACCTAGGGTCGGGTTGCTAGTTCGGTCTGAATCATCGTAGGCCTTGGGTTAAGGCAGGTTCGTGTGGGTTCACGGCCTTGATTAATAATCTTGTATAGCTCTAGGATCGTGTTTACCAAATAGCTTGAGCAACTAAGTGTCTTTTAATGCTGTTTACTGCAAACCCTAACCCCCTATATTATGACTCCCTTGTACTCCCTTGCATTTATTCTGCACTTGTGGGTGTGTCTTGTTGAGTACGGTGGTTGTACTCAGTCTTGCTCAATGTTTCCTAAACCCAGAAGAGGAGTTCCTGGAAGATGAAGGCTTTGGTGTCTAGCTCGTGCCTGCCGTCAAGCGCCTGTGGTCGTCGCCCTAATCTTCCGCTGTTTTTCGTTTGTCTTCATGTGTGCGCCTTCGCCGCCCATGTAATAAATTAACTATTTACGCTTCCGCTTGTTAAACTCTGAATTGTATCAACTTTTGGTGTACCTTGCCTCATGGGACAAGGAATAATGCACGCACGTAAGGAATGCCCATTGGGTTAATTCCGGTCGTGACATCTTACATGGTCTTTCGTCTCTACAGGATCCTACAAGGCCTTATCAGCTCTGGGCGTCCCCAGCCGAAGTTCCCTTAGGTTCCTCGGAGGCCTTGTCAAGACGGCGTAAAGGGACATGAGGATAGGTTTCAACGCTAGGTGTCATCTGGGTAAGGGATCATCGGGAAGGGACACTTTGATTGAAATCTGCACCTGGAAACATGCTTTATTGAAGTTGTAAGATGTCTTACAAGTATGGATACTATTGACTTATACATAGAATTTACGCAATTGGTCAATGTTGCAAGAATTTGCTAACTCGCGACCATCGTCGTCTGCAATCTTGAATGCGCCTGGCCGCAAGACTTGTGTGATCGTGTACGGTCCTTCCCATTTGGGTGAGAGTTTGTTTCGCCCTGCTTGGCTTTGAACTCGCCGGAGGACGTAGTCGTCGATCGAAAGTATGCGTGCTCGGATGCGCTTCTCATGATACCGGCGGAGGGCCTGTTGGTAGCTAGCTGCCCTGACGGCAACTCGTTCTCGATGTTCCTCGAGTAGGTTCACGTCGTCGTTTCGCTGTTCCTCCTGATCCTCGTCGGAGTACTTCTGTACTCGTGTGCTCTGATGTCGTAGCTCGGTAGGGAGCATGGCTTCTGAGTCGTACACGAGAAAGAAGGGTGTCTCCTTGTTGGACGTTATCGGCGTGGTGCGCACGGCCAAGAGTACTGAGGGGAGTTCTTCGACCCACTTCTTGTCATGTGACATGAGCTTGTTATAGACACGGGTCTTGATCCCTTGTAGTACTATGCCATTTGCCCTCTCGACCTGTCCGTTGCTCTGAGGGTGAGAAACCGAGGTGAAGCAGATCTTGACTCCCAGTCCGATGCAGTAATCCTGGAAATCGGCGCTGATGAACTAGGATCCGTTATCCGTTATGATGCGGTGAGGCAATCCATATCTGCAAAATATCCCTTTAATGAATTTGATGGCGTTGTTGGCCTTGATTTCCCCCGTGGGTGTTGCTTCGATCCATTTGGTGAATTTGTCGATCGCCACGAACAGGAATTTGTAGCCGCCCTGTCCTCGTGGGAATGGACCGAGTATGTCGAGCCCCCAGCACGAGAACGGCCAAGTGAGAGGGATGGTTCCAGTGCTTGCGCTGGTAGCTTTGTGTGTTTGCTATGAAATTGACAAGCTTCACACCGTTGTACCATGTCGCAAGCGTCTTTGAGGGTAGTTGGCCAGAAAAATCCTTGTCGAAAGGCATTTCCGACCAATGTACGACTGGCGACATGTGATCCACATATCCCTTCGTGTATGTCGAGGGGGAGGTGTTTGCCGTCGTCGGACGAGATGCATTTGAGAAGTACCCCATTTGGCGCCTTCTTGTATAGATCGTCACCAATCATACAGTAGATTTTGCTTGACGGGTTATTTTCTCGGCTTCTGCATTGTCCTTGGGCAACTCGTCGCTGCTTATGAATTTAATGAGTGGGGTACGCCAGTCGTCCGTGGTTTCGATGTCGGCAACGGCGCGCTCTGCCTCTGTAGCCCCCGAGCTAATGTCGGGGGCGACTGGGCTATCTTCGTCGTTTGCCTCTTTCACTGATGGCTTTGTCAGGATGTCCAGAAAGGTGCCGGGTTCGAGAGGCTCTCGTATGGACGCATGCCATGCTAGATCGTCTGGCTCGATGTTGTCCTTGCGATATACGTGTCGGACCTTGATCCCATCAAATCTTTTTTCCAGCTTCCTGAGTTCTGCGAGATACTTGGACAACTCAGGGCTAGAGCACTTGTAGTCTTTGTGCACCTGGTTTGCGACTAGTTCGGAATCCTCTTTTACGATCAGTCGCTTGACTCCAAGTGCAGCTACAGCTCTTATCCCAGCGAGTAGTCCTTCATACTCGGCTGTGTTGTTGGTCGCCCTGAAATTAAGGTGAATTGCATGCTTGAACTGATCTCCCGAAGGTGATGTCAAGATGAACCCCGCACCTGCTCCTTGGCTGTTGAGTGCGCCATCGAACGCCACTGTCCATGTTTCGTTGTCGGTCTGACTGTCTAACCTGTTTTCAAGCATAGTCCAATCGGCTACGAAGGCGGCGAGAACCTGGGACTTGATGGTTGTTCGTGGTACAAAGTGGACATCAAACTGGCTTAGCTCGACTACCCATGTCGCAATGCGGCCGACAACGTCTTTGTTTCTCACGACTTCGCCAAGAGGGAAGGAGGAGACAACTGTTAACCTGTGGGCTTGGAAGTAGTGGCGTAGCTTTCTTGACGTCATGATTACTGCATAGAACAGTTTTTGGATCTGTGGGTATCTTGTCTTCGCGTCGTGGAGAGCTTCCCTGATGTAGTAGACTGGTCTTTGCACCTTTTCTCTCTCGACAACAATGATAGTACTCACAAAATAGGGCGTGGCGGCAATATAGAGGAATAATTCTTCATTAGGTTGGGGAGCAACAAGTACAGGGGGATTTGACAGGTAGCGCTTGAGTGCGATAAACGCCTTGTGGAGATTATGGATACCCCATACCTACACGGCATGTATATCCGACTGGGTATGGGGTGCCATGTATAGATAGAATATCTTTAAAGGGACTCGGGTTAAATTCCAAACTTGTATGTCAAGGAAATACCCGAGATCCTAGTCGGTTACGATTGTATCTTATTTGTAACTACCTATTCCGTTAGGGATATGGGATGTACTTGGTAATACGGACCCCTTCCCCTATATAAGGAGGGGTCCGGGTGCCTCTTGGGGTACGATTTTTCTCCCAGATCATACGATCAATAATACACTCGGCGGATCAATCTCCAGACAGGAGCAGGGTATTACTTCTTATTAAGAAGGCCCGATCCTGTATAAAATTTCTTGTTTCTAAACCCATCCACTTTTCCAGCTTGATAGCCACCCCCTTTTAGTATTGCTGAAATCTTGTTTCGACAGTTGGCGCGCCAGGTAGGTGTATTGTCAAGTTCTTCGCCGACTAGTGCGATGGGTTTCGTCTCCGCCATTGACGACTTCGTCTTCCCTCCCGGGCAGGCGTTCCGGTTCGGCAGCCTCGACTTCATCACCAACGACTTCGGAAAGATTTCTCTCCTCGACTCGGATCCGAACCAGTCGGGAAGAGGCCAGGTCTCCGCCCCGTTCGGTATCCCGAACTCAGCCGAGATCTACTCCAGGATCATCTCAACCGAGTCAGCTTCAAACCACTCGGACGAGATCCAATCTACTCCAACACAACCTGCACAAGACAATGGGGCCTATCCCTCAATCCTGATGAAACTCCCCGATGACTTGGCCGCCGTCTTCACCACAAGGGCGTCCTCTCCCCGTAGGCCTAGGCAGGATCCAGCCTCGGCTCCGATCCAGCCTAGCTCCAGGGAAGTCGGCGTCATACTCCAACCTCTCGGGACGGTTTCGACGGAAAAATTGGATGGCTACCTCAGCTCTCCCGGTGTCGATTCTCGACCGACGGAGATCGTAGAGTACGACGACTTCAGCTACCACTACGAGTACCGCAACCTCGACGACTTCGACGAAGGCTATGAAGATAACTACACGCCTCTCTACTTCGGTGTTTTCATGGCCGACAATGAGACGGAAGAACAGCGTCAAGCCTGAGAAGCAGAAGAACAGCGCGTACGACAAGAAGCCAAACACCGCCGACTGGAGGAGCGTCAAGCACAAGAGCGAGAACGACTGCAACGTGAGCAACAGGAGCGCGAACGGGCTGCGAAGGAGGCTGAGGACCGGCGACGTCGCGCCTTGGAGGCTGGGCGACGAGCACGAGAACTTATTGGGCAACAAGACGTCGAGGGGATGGCGGTTTTTCGCACCCCCCAGCAGAATGCGGTTGCAGCAATCACCGTTCTCGACACCCTCCTCAAGGAAGACGCACTCAATCAGGCCAATCACATCATCAACATCTTAAATCAGACCAAGACCATGATCGCCGCTTTGGTCCCGGTGAACTCCACAAGCGCCCGTACGCCGACTGGCAGCCGAGTTCCGCCTCTTCGATCTCAAGACTATCACTAACCAAGCCTCAGCGTCGTCAGCGTGGGATCTAGCCGCAGGAGCAGGGATCACGGCGAACGATCTGCCCACTCGCCTCCTGACCGACATAGGGAGCATCGAGCCGAACATCCTCACTCCCCACGTCGCAGGCGCCCCGTCGATCTTCGCGACACTATCAACCAGCGCCGCGCGGTAAGAGGCTACATCCCCCACCATTCACCAGATCGTTACGACGACGACGTGGATGGTATTGCTGCCTTCACAAGTGACCTGCGTCGAGTGGATTGGCTGGCCGGCTTCAAACCGACTGGAATCGAGAAGTATGATGGCACGACAAATCCTGAGTCTTGGCTCACCGTCTACAGTCTCGCAATCCGTGCAGCAGGAGGAGACAGCAAAGCCATGGCAAATTATCTGCCCGTGGCCCTAGCGGACTCTGCCCGGTCCTGGCTTCACGGGCTACCTCGTGGCACAATCGGATCTTGGGCGGAGCTTCGCGACCACTTCATCGCCAACTTCCAGGGCACCTTTGAACACCCTAGTACCCAGTTTGATCTCTACAACGTTGTCCAGAAGTCCGGAGAATCCCTCCGAGATTACATCCGACATTTTTCCGAGCAACGTAACAAGATCTCTGACATTACCGACGACGTCATCATCGCCGCCTTCACCAAGGGCATCCGCCATGAACTCTTAGTCAGCAAGTTTGGCCGCAAGCGTCCCAGGATGGTCAAGCAGATGTTTGAAAAAGCCAATGAGTACGCAAAAGCCGAAGACGCCGTCACCGCATCCAAGCAATCGGGCACCACATTTAAGCCAAAGAAAGATACGCCAACCACAAGGGGGAGTGGAAGTACCAATCACAAGGATCGCAAGCGTAATCCCGAAGAACTTGTGGCAACTACTACACCATCCTCCTGACAGCGTTCGCGCATCAACACTTTCGACAAGATCATGAACTCCCAATGCCCGCATCATCCGAATTCAAAACACGCGGCCAAAGATTGCTTCGTCTACAAACAGTTCGCAGAGCAATACGCCAAGAACACACACAAGCCGACTAACGGAGATCGAAGCACGTCGAAGAAGAAGGATGATGAAGATGATGCCCCGACTGGTTTCCAAGACCCTCAAAAGGAACTCAACCATATCTTTGGCGGACCCCTGGCTTATGAATCTAAGCGAAAGCAAAAGCTGACCGAGCGGGAGATCAATGTTGTTCAGCCCGATACGCCCCAATATCTTCGGTGGTCAGAGACAGCTATCAAGTTTGACCGCTCGGATCATCCCGACCGAGTGGTCCACCCGGGGCGGTACCCCCTGGTACTAGACCTAGTGGTTTGCAATGTCAAGCTCTGACGATCCCTCATCGATGGCGGCAGCACACTCAACATCCTTTTTGCCAAGACTCTGGACGACATGCAGATCCCCCGCACAGAACTGAAGCCAAGTAATGCGCCCTTCCACGGAGTCATCCCCAGGCTATCTTCTACTCCACTCACCCAGATCACTTTGCCGGTTACTTTCGGCACTCGGGAGAACTTTCGCACAGAGAACATTTGCTTCGAAGTTGCTGATTTCAAGACAGCGTACCATGCTATACTCGGACGCCTGGCGTTAGCCAAGTTCATGGCTGTCCCGCACTATACCTACATAATGATGAAGATGCCAGGTCCTTGAGGAGTCATATCCCTGCGGAGCGACATCAAGCAAGCCGTCACTTGCGACAAGGAAAGCTGCGAGATGGCCCAGACCTGCGAGATCATGCTCGCTCGAGAGGAAATCCGACTGGCTGCATCCACGGCAACCGAAGGAGAAGTGCCTGCAACCAAGATGCCAAAGAGCGGAGAAGGCGATGCCAAGACTAAGAGAATTCCTCTAGATCCCTCTAATCCCACTAAGACTGCTATAATAGGCGCTGAGTTAGATTGTAAATAGGAAAGCGTGCTCATCACCTTTCTTCAAAATAATAAAGATATCTTTGCGTGGAAACCATCTGATATGCCTGGTATTCCTAGAGAGGTGATTGAGCACTCTTTACATGTTAAGGAAGATGCTAAACCCATTAAGCAACGACTCCGCCATTTCGCACAGGATAGGAAGGATGCGATCAAGAAGGAATTGACCAAGCTGTTAGCAGCAGGCTTTATCAAAGAAGTCCTACATCTCGATTGGTTGGCAAATCCGGTCCTGGTTCAGAAGAAGACGGGACAATGGCGTATGTGTGTTGATTACACCGACCTCAACAAATCTTGTCTCAAAGATCCCTTTGGGTTACCTCGCATTGACCAGGTAGTTGACTCAACGGCTGGCTGTAAGCTACTCAGTTTTTTGGATTGCTACTCAGGATATCATCAGATCCGTTTAAAGGAGTCCAACGTTCTGAAGACTTCATTCATCACGCCCTTCGGGGCCTACTGCTACATCACCATGCCTTTTGGATTAAAGAATGCAGGAGCAACTTATCAACGCATGATCCAGAGATGCTTTTCAACTCAAATTGGTCGCAACGTTGAAGCTTATGTTGATGATGTAGTTGTCAAGACCAAGCAGAAGGATGATTTGATTGCGGATCTAGAAGAAACCTTTGCAAGCATCCGCGCCTTCAGGATGAAATTAAACCCTGAAAAGTGCATCTTCGGAGTACCATTAGGGAAGTTGCTTGGCTTTATGGTATCCCATAGGGGCATACAAGCCAACCCGAAGAAAATCGACGCCGTCCTCAACATGAAACCGCCGAGCTCCCAGAAAGATGTTCAAAAGTTAACTGGGTGCATGGCGGCTCAGCCGGTTTGTCTCACGACTCGGTGAGCGGGGGATGCCCTTTTTCAAGTTGCTAAAGAAAACCGACAATTTCCAGTGGGGACCCGAAGCACAAAAAGCCTTTGAAGACTTCAAGAAACTTCTCACCACTCCACTGGTCTTAGCTTCACCACGTCCGCAAGAGCTGTTGTTGTTATACATGTCGGCAACATCTCAGGTTGTGAGCACGGTCCTGGTTGTCGAGCGTGAACAAGATGGCCATGTTCAAAAAGTCCAACGACCATTCTATTTCGTCAGCGAGGTTTTGGCCGACTCCAAGACAAGATATCCTCAAGTGCAAAAGCTGTTATATGGTGTTTTAATTACCGTTAGGAAATTATCTCACTATTTTCAAGGTCACTCGGTCACGGTGGTCACATCGTTTCCACTCGGGGACATACTTCATAACCGTGAGGCAAATGGGCGGATTGCAAAGTGGGCCTTAGAGTTGATGTCTTTGGATCTATCCTTCAAGCCGCGAACTTCGATCAAGTCCCAAGCTTTAGCAGACTTCGTCGCCGAGTGGACCGAGTGCCAAGAAGACACGCCTGTAAAGAAGATGGAGTATTGGACTATGCATTTTGACGGGTCAAAGAGGCTTTCAGGCACCGGAGCAGGAGTTGTCCTAATTTCCTCGACTGGAGAAAGGCTGAGCCACATATTGTGGATACATTTTTCTGCGTCCCATAACGTGGCGGAATATGAGGCGCTTCTTCATGGATTAAGGATTGCGATATCTTTGGGAATTCGGCGTCTGATAGTTCATGGAGATTCTCAGTTGGTTGTTAATCAAGTCATGAAAGAGTGGTCCTGCCTTGATGATAATATGACTGCTTATCAGCAGGAGGTACGCAAGCTAGAAGATAAGTTCGATGGCCTTGAGCTAACACATGTTCTTCAACATAACAATGAGGCAGCCGACAGACTGGCTAATTTCGGTTCAAAACGAGAAGCAGCTCTTTCCGATGTGTTTGTTGAACATCTTTATGAACCAACCGTACCAAGGAAAGAAACAGCCGAGGCTACGGACACTCAAGAAGTATGATCGAAGCCGACTGGAGAGAGCCCCTCATCAAATTTTTGACCAAGCAAGAACTCCCTCAAGATAAAGACGAAGCCGAGTGGATCTCCAGGCGCAACAAACTTTACGTCATACATGAGACCGAGCTGTACAAGAAAAGTCCACCAGGGATTCTGCAACGCTGTGTGTCTTCGGAGGAAGGAAGCCAATTGCTAAGAGATATACATTCAGGCATCTCTGCCAATCACGCTGCCGCACGAACCATTGTTGCAAGGCCTATCGGCAGGGTTTTTTCTAGCCTACCACTGTATCCGATGCTGACAAAATTGTGCGAACGTGTGAGGGTTGTCAGTTTTTTGTCCAACAAACTCATCTACCAACTCAGGAGTTGCAAACCATCCCGTTATCCTGGCCATTCGCGGTTTGGGGGCTCGACAGGGTTGGCCCGTTCAAAAAGGCTACCGGTGGTTATACTCATCTCTTTGTAGCTGTTGACAAATTCTCCAAGTGGATCGAAGCCAAACCAGTCGTCACAATTACAGCAGACAAGGCAAGAGATTTTTTCATCAACATTGTGCACAGGTTTGGAGTACCTAATCGGATCATCACCGATAATGGCACTCAGTTCACTGGCGGAGTATTTAAAGATTTCTGTGAAGACTTTGGCATCAAAATTTGTTACACCTCCGTAGCGCATCCCATGAGCAATGGACAAGTCGAACGCGCCAATGGTATGGTTCTTCAAGGAATTAAAGCACGAGTTTTCGACTGACTACATCCCTATGCTAGCATATGGGTAGATCAGCTACCATCTGTACTTTGGTCCCTGCGCACTACACCCAGTCGGGCTACGGGCCAGTCACCGTTCTTTCTGGTCTATGGTGCGGAAGCAATGTTGCCAAGTGAGGTAGAATTCGAATCTTTGCGATTTCGTAACTTCAGGGAGGAGCGCTACGGAGAAGACCGAGTGGATGTCTCAACCGACTGGACGAAGCCCTTGAAGCAGCCTTAATCCAGTCGGCTCGGTATTTACAAGGGATGCGACGTTATCACAACCACAATGTTTGATCACGAGCTTTCTTAGTCGGAGACCTGGTTTTGAGGAAAATCCAAACCACACGAGATCGGCACAAGTTATCTCCCTTATGGGAAGGACCGTTCATAATTTCTTAAGTTACTCGGCCAGGTTCTTACCGACTCAAGCGTGAAGACGGTACTCATGTTGACAACTCTTGGAATATTGAGCACCTTCGTCGTTTTTATGCATAGGCATTACTTTTCTACCTTCCTCTTTGACTGCTAACATCAAGTTACTCCTTGAGTTATCAGTCGGGGGCTACTATAATGATAATGGAGTGTGATTCTTATCAATTCAATTTTCTTACTTAATTTATCATTGCTCTGTTCGATTTTTTTGCTTAGTCAGTGAGGATTGAAAGTTTTTAAGAACTTTTGCGGGTTTTAGGCTCAATAAGGTTTGACAAAAACTTTTAAGAAATCAGGAGCTAAGTTTAAATCATCAAGCACAACATAAATTCATCAGTATTGTACAAATTGTGCCTCCATCATCATCAGAACACAATGTCAATCAGTTTCAGTTTTTTCATCATCAGAGTTATCAGACCCAGTCGGCCTGAGATTGTTGTCCTGAAACCTCTCAACTACATCAGTGGCTATCTTGTCAGCAGCCTTTTGCGCATCATTGATGAGGTCAAGGGCGGCTTCTTCACTTGTCCCGTCTGCAAAGCCGTTGACAACATCAATATCAATCTTCGGGTACTTGTACTTGGTCATTGCCAATGCCAGACTTGCCCCCATACTTCCAGCTTTCTTGATGTTCTTAAAATATGTATCTGGAGTAGTTCTCAGCTTGTCGAAGATTTCAACAGCATCAAATGAACTCGGACCATTATTATTGAAAAACATGGCTTGGATAAGTGGAGTAGCGCCATTGGCAACTTCATCCCTAGCTCCTTCAAGCTTCTTGATTTTGTTGACCAAGACGTTGAATTGAGCCTGGGATTTGATTTTGCGATCTGCACAAATGGTTCACATCAATGACTGTGCAAAAAAGACAATAATGGTTTGAAGTTTCGGCTACAAGTACCTTCGACATCTTTCAGAGCCGAGTCCCTTTGTTTGGTCAATTCATCCTTGTCTTTTTCCAGAGCCTTGATTCGCTTTTCTAACTCGGATATCTTGGCGGCTTGCACTGTATTATTCTCCATTGGTTAATTGCATGTGGATAGCGCCTTTGAGTAAGTCAGATAGGAATACAAATTACCTTTGGATGAACCGCTCCGCTCAAAGTTGGAATCTTGGAGCTCGGCGATTCGGTCCCTAAGATCATGCTCAGTTTTCCTGGCAAGCTCCTTGGCTTCACGAAGTTGGGTTCTGGTAGCCTCCAGGGTTCCAAGGTGGGGGACCAATTTCTCAAGGGTTGCAGTTTTTGCCTCATTCCTAAGATGGATTCTCTACATTACAAATTCATCTCTATTCAGTAAAGTGGCCCACAGGATGATTAAGGCTATGTGTAAAGAGACATACATTTACAAGACGAGTGGCTTGATTAAGTGTCTTTGTCAGCAAAGAAACTTCCTCGTCTTCCTTCTGTTTATTTATCACAATCCCATGTGACCGCATTTCATCATCCCACCATTTAACTAAGATGGGTGGGCGAGAATCTTCAGCTGACCGTATCCGAAGGACCTCTTCTTTGTCACCGATCATTGGGCCTTACATATTCATGGATGATGATAAAGCAATTGAAGAAAGTTTGTCGAATCAAAACGAATTTAGAAGAGTTGTTTACCTATTATGATTTCTGGTCGAGGACGAGCAGGCCCTTGCACCCTACCAGGTGAGTTTGACTTTGGGTCGGTGTTGGTATCTTTTTGGGGAGGGCTGCTTGCTTGAGCCTCTACTTCCGGGATGTCTTCACTTCTCCTGTACCCGACTGGTTTCCAGTCGGGGGCTCCTGATCAACACCGACTTCATCTTTGGCCGGCTGGTTTCCAGTCGGGGGCTCGTTGCTGGCCTCTACATTGTCGGTTGCTGGTTGATTACTACTCGGGTGATGTTCGGCAGTCGGCCCGGTTTCTGTCGTAGGACCAGTCTCCGCGCCAGTCGGTTCAGGGTCTTTTCCAGAAGGATCGATGTCAGATGGCTTCCTGCAAATTTAAGATATGCTATTAACACTACTTCAATAGTGAATGACCAGCGATACAGGGGAAATTGCTAAATGACTTGTACCTGGATGACTTCCTGATTTTTGGTATGGGACGACAGGATGTTTTCTTCTTTGGGTTAGCTTGTCTTGGCTGTTTCCCAGTCACCCCTTTGTTGCCAGCCTTTTCAACATTGTCACCCTCATCGTCACTCAGAACTAGTTTCCTCTTATGAGAGTCTGACTGGTTAGTCGGCTTCGAGGTATTTGGTTGAGCATCGGACCGGATTTTCGGCCCTCCACTAGCCTGACCAGCCTGCCGACGGGGTCAGCGGCGTTGAGCGATCGGAGGATCAGACTTCATCAAGGCAAATTCCTGTGCATGATATTTCAAGTTTTCAATCAACCTTGCGGAAGATAAAAGGATGTTTTTGAGAGAGGCCGAGATGTTTGATACAAACCAGTGGAGGAGGGTTGAAAGCATTATATGGCACCACTGGCAACAAGTGTGAATAGCTGACCACGATAGCATTCGAGAAGATTTTGTACATTCTCTCCTTCATGATTTTAAACTCCAAAGATTCTGGATCTTCACGGTTAGGGTCATGCTTGCCATCAAACTCGAAGGCTGTGCGGGATCTCTCTTTAATCGGTGCCAGCCGGCTCTTGATAAAATGCCGGGTGATTTGTTCCCCTTGCAGACCCTGCTCTTTGAGCTTCAGCATGCGATCCATCAGGGAAAGTGCTTGGGCAGCCTCTTCTCCCATGGGAAGCGAGTTCCAGGTGTCTTGATATACTGGAGGAAGACAGGAGTATTCGGGAAGTGCTGGCTCGGGATTTTGCACATAGAACCAATTTGCATGCCAACCATTGTTCGAGGTTTTGAAGGGTATGGAGAAGTATTTCTGGCTCAAGGTTCCCCTTAGTGGAAAACCGGCTCCCCCAACAACGCATGGCTTGCTTTTATTTGGCTGGGGCTTGAGGAAGAAGATGTGGCGGAATAAGGCAAAATGCGGTCTAATACCCAGGAAAGCCTCGCAGGCATGGATGAAATTACAATATGAACTATGGAATTGGGGTTTAGGTGATGCAAACTAATCACATAGAACTCCAGAATCCCCCGGAAGAATCTTGAGGTTGGAAGAGAAAACCCACCGTAGAAGAAATGAGAGAACACCACAACTTCGTGTGTGTCAGGGGTCGGGAATGCTTCGCCGCATGCCGGACGCCATCCGATGACTCTTTCGCTGGAAGAACACCATGCGCCACCATCTCCTTCAAGTTTTCCTCCGTAACATCGGAGGGTGCCCATTAACTTTAGAAGGTTTCTCTTTCCTCTGCCATGGATGTGAGTTGAATGATGCGATTTGATTTGGAAGTGGCAAGAAATGGATGGGAGATCGATGCGGTGGTTGCGCGGAAGATTTTTGTGGGAGCGTGAAGCTCTAGAGAGATAGATTGGAGTAGATCTGTGAACCCTAGCTCTCGTCGGTGTGGTTTTGCACTATAGCAGAAAATGGGGAAAGTGGCGAAGGTTTCGGCGGGGAAGACGACATGACGCCCTGTCTTCAGCGTTTATTTCGCTAGGGTATCGGGAGTGCTAATGGGCCTGGGCCTAAACAGTACTTTCAGCCCAATTTTGTTATCAGCGTGGCTAGTTGTGATCCTTGGGGACTTAGGCATTTGTTTTTGCTTTGGCAACACTTGCTCATGACAGAATAGCCCAATGATGTTAAAAATCCATTTTAACATAGTTAGATAATTCTTTGGAATTATTACGATGCAAATAAAAAGGTGCCCAACAGAAAAGTGTTATACTAATTTTGTAGGCCTTTTTAGGCTACAAAGCTGTTCAGGTCGCATTGAGATGACTGATATTGAATAGTCACTCTCGGCATGTTATATGCTTACTTTGGTAATGGCGTGAGTCATAGCTTAGGCTATTTAGACTCCTCGTTTATCATGCTTTATACCACATTTGATGGATCTTTTTGAGAGTTTTTACTCGGATTTTTGTCATATGTGTTGATTTATAGACCTTTAGAGTGTTTCTCACTCGGGCCTCTTCTATATCTTCTTTTTGGCATATCAAGGCTAAAGCAGTCGGCTGGATGTTTTATCAGACGCCGCATATGCTTAGCTATATGATCCATTGGATGATTCGGTTGTAAAACCACTCGGATGGATGTTCAGATGCACTTTGACTATGTGTTTAGTTTTTATTTAACTAATCACATAGTTGGGGGCTACACCTAATTAGGTGCATCTAGTCGATGCACCTGATTTTTTTATTTTCAGCCCTTCACAGTCTTTGATTTTAGTACTCAGGAGACCAAGGCAAAGGAAGTTGAAGCACTCGGATCACCATTTTGAATTACGAGGGAAGACTATTTCGTCGACTGTAAAGGTCTTAGGGGCTACTGTGGAGATTATGGATACCCCATACCTAGACGGCATGTATATCCGACTGGGTATGGGTTGCCATGTATAGATAGAATATCTTTAAAGGGACTCGGGTTAAATTCCAAACTTGTATGTCAAGGAAAAACCCGAGATCCTAGTCGGTTACGATTGTATCTTATCTGTAACTACCTATTCCGTTAGGGATATGGGCTGTACTTTGTAATACGGACCCCTTCCCCTATATAAGGAGGGGTCCAGGTGCCTCTTGGGGTACGATTTTTCTCCCAGATCATACGATCAATAATACACTCGGCGGATCAATCCCCGGACAGGAGTAGGGTATTACTTCTTATTAAGAAGGCCTGAACCTGTATAAAATTCCTTGTTTCTAAACCCATCCACTTTTCCAGCTTGATAGCCACCCCTTTTAGTATTGCCGAAATCTTGTTTCGACACGCCTCTTCGGCTTCCTGTGTACATACAAATTTGTCTAGCCTTTTCAGCAGAGCGAAGAAAGGTTGTCCTCGTTCTCCCATCCAAGCGACGAACCTGCTTAGTGCCGCCATGCATCCGGTTAGCTTCTGTACTTCCTTGAGTCTTGTAGGCGACTTCATGTTCTCGATTGCCTTGATCTTCTCGGAGTTTGCTTCAATTCCTCTGCCAGAGACGAGGAACCCGAGCAGCTTGCCCGATGGTACTCCAAACATGCACTTTCAGGGTTGAGCATGAGGCGATATTGTCGGAGATTGTCGAAGGTTTCCCGTAGATCATCAATTAATGAGTCGCCTGTCTTGGTCTTGACAACAATGTCATCGACGTAGGCCTCAACATTGTTACCCAGCTGATCGTTAAGTGCCCCTTGGACCGTGCGCTGGAAAGTATTTCATGCGGTTATCAGTCCAAACGGCATCTTAACGTAGCAGAATACACCGAACGGCATGATGAATGCTGTCTTCTCCTCGTCCTGTTTTGCCATGTTGATTTGGTGGTAGCCGGAGTAAGCGTCAAGGAAGCTTAACAGCTCACAACCAGCTGTTGAGTCCACTAGTTGGTCTATTCAAGGGAGAGGGAAGTGATCCTTGGGGCACGCCTTGTTGAGGTCGGTGAAATCGACGCACATCCTCCACTTCCCGTTGGCCTTCCGCACCATGACTGGGTTGGCTAGCCACTCTGGATGGAGTACCTCTCTGATGAAACCAGCTTTGAGAAGTTTATCGAGCTCTTCTCGTATGGCCTATTTCCGATCTGGTGCAAATCTCCGCAGTTTTTGTTTCACTGGCTTGGCATCGGGTCGCACCATGAGTTTGTGCTTAATCACCTCCCTAGGGACCCCCGGCATGTCGGGCGGCTGCTAAGCGAACACGTCAGCATTGTCGCGGAGGAAGGTGATGAGCGCGAGTTCTTATTTCTCGTTCAGTGATGCCCCGATCTTGACTGTCTTGTCGGGGTTGGCACTGGAGAGTGGAACGATTTTGATTGCGCTGTCTGGTTTCGGTGTCTTAGTTGTTTTGCTCACTTTCTTGGGTGGCTCGGCTGTGGCAGGTGGGCTGGGCATGTGCTCGACCATGTCGAAGCTCCGCTTGTCACATTGGACCGCCAGCTTTGCGTTCCCTTGAATAGTGATTGTTCCCTTTGGCCCGAGCATCTTGAGTACTTGATACGCGTAGTGAGATGCAGCCATGAACTTTGCGAGTGCAGTTCTCCCGATGATGGCATTGTATGCTGTGTCAAACTCAGCAACATCAAATGTGATCTGCTCTGTTCGGAAGTTGCTCGCTTGGCCGAAAGTCACAGGAAGCGTGATCTTGCCCAATGGCTTGGACGATGACTGAGGATTGATTTCGTGGAATGGTTGATCGGTGGGTGTCAACTCGCTTCGTGGAATCCCCATTACGTCCAAGGTGCTGGCGAAGAGAAGAATGATGGAGCTGCCGCCATCGATGAGGACTCGCGCTACCTTGATATTCCGAATAGTGGGTTCGACCACGATCGGATATCGTCCTGGGATAACAGCAGCCTTGGGGTGGTCCTCATCTGAAAACTCAAACTTCTGTTCAGACCACTTCATCTTGGGTGCAGCCCCCTGCCATGTCGAACAAACTTCACGCTCCACTTTCTTGTATTCTCGCTTTGAGGAGTACGTCATGGAACCTCCGAAGATGTGCGAGACATGAAGATCGGAATCTAGGTACGCCGAGTCCGAGTCCTGAGTGGAAGCCTTGGCGGCTTTCTCGACTACACGTACTCGCTTGCCCTTCTCCAACGCCAGTTGCTTTTCCAATGACTTTTTGAAGATGAGGCAATCCTCTAGAGAATGTTTGTCCAACTTGTGTATGGGGCACCATATTCTCTTCGTGTCGCTGCTTCGTGGGTCTGGGTGTTTGGGAGGGCCCTCGTATTCCGACGCGAGGACTTCCGCTTGAGCTTTCATTTTTCCACTCTTGCCGCTTTTCTTCTTGCTCGATTCAGGTGCATCCTGTCACAACCGGAAATAACCCAACGGGCGTTCCTTACGTGCGTGTATTATTCCTTGTCCCAGGAGGCAAGGTACACCAAAAGTTGATACATTTCAGAGTTTATCAAGCGGAAGCGTAAATAGTTACTTTATTACATGGGCGGCGAAGGCCCAGCACACACAAAGACAAACGGGAAACAGCGGAAGACTAGGGTGACGACCACAGGCGCTTGACGGCAGGCACGAGCTAGACACCAAAGCCTTCATCTTCCAGGAACTCCACTTCTGGGTTTGGGAAAAATTGAGCAAGACTGAGTACAACCACCGTACTCAACAAGACACACCCACAAGTGCAGAATAAATGCAAGGGAGTACAAGGGGGTTTTAATATAAGGGGTTAGGGTTTGCAGTAAACAGCATTAAAGACATTTAGTTGCTCAAAGCTATTTTGTAAATACAATCCTCGAGCTATGCAACATTATTAATCAAGGCTGTGAACCCACACGAACCTGCCTTAACCCAAGGCCTACGATGATTCAAACCGAACTGGCAACCTGACCCTGTGTCCCAGCTCATCCTAAGCCAACCCAGGCCAACCATTCCACATTTTAGTTGTTAAGCAGGTTTTAAGAATTAAAACACTAACTTGGGTACATTGCTCGGCTTGCCCATAACCGAGGGCGCGGCTATTCGAATAGATTATACTCTGATCAGAGGTGTACATCTTTACCCACAAGACACATCTTCCTCACGTGCAACCACGTGCCACATACCACCACGGTATACGGACGGAAGACGTGACATAGTTTCCAACCCATCCTAGCCATAGACAAGAGTACCGACCCAACCCCACCTACGGCCGGAACCTCCGGGACAGGTAGGCAGGACTAAGCCCCTAGCAGCAGGACACCAGCCCTGTGCCATGACATCTCGACTACCAGGCCGCAGCTCGTGTAGCCTTCATTTGCCCTAGAGATGTCCATCGACCCCCGACTTCGTCCATCTCCATCCGTGTACTTTTGTTTATAACCAGACTGAGCCACAAACTAAGCCTTACCCACTAGACATGTGGAAGTACGGTAGTGCTTTGCAACAGAGGCCCGAAGACCGGTCCTTATATGGCTGAGGTGCTACTATCAAAACCATGCACCCCGAGCCCAGCCTAAAACCATTTTGAGGATTTTGAATAGAGGGGGAGGTGTGAATCCAATTCCACAATAATCCAACCATTCCAAAGTGTCCAGGTGATATGAACATTCCCAAAGTCTAGAGTTGTAAAACCACCTAATGTTGCCTAATTAACCAGCGAAGCATCTACCTAAATTCATACTAGTGGTACCATGCATAGGGTACCCACTAGTTGGGGGTTTTGTTTAGTCTAGGGTGAACAAGATAATAATAACAATAACAATAATAAGGTCATAACAAAGGTAAATAGGCATGGCTAGATAAAACAGTGATAACGCGGGAATTTAAATAAAGCGATAATGCATTAATTTAAATCAAAATAATTTTATAAACTGGGATTCAATATGTTCAAGGATGATGTGACTTGCCTTGCTCGCTTTTCCAAACGTCGGCTTCAACCTCCACGAAGAGCGGATCTTCCGAAGCTGCAGCGTCTACACGACCAACGGAAAAGAAAAAGGCTTTTACTCTAATAAACTCCATATAAAAAGCAGGAACAAAGCACAAAAATGTGTTCTTGACTTCTTAAGGAAAAATTAGAGACTTGAACGGTCCAATTCCGAGTTCAAATGGCCAAGTTATGGCCATTTGAAGTTTATATGCTCTTTAAATGAATATTTGCGAACTTCTTCATTTAAATTTTAATTTAAAAAAAGGTTTATTGCGTCAGCCGAGGGGAGGGGGCGCGCGGACCGAGTCCACGGGAGTGGGGCCCACGCGGCAGCCTCACGGTCCACCGTGGACCGGGCGCACCCGGGCTTGCACCGGCCGGCGCCGTGGGCCCCACACGTCAGCCGCACCCGAGGGCGCGGGTGGCTGACGGCCCGGAAACGGTCCGGGGCGACGACGGCGGCGAATCGGAGCTCGGCGGCGACGGCGAAGAGAGAGAGCGACGTCACGAGCTCAAATCCGGCGAGGAGGAAGGGCGGCGAGAGGCGGAAACGGACGGAGGAGGTGCGGGGAGGGTTTAAATAAGGTTGGAAGGGGGAGAGGGCGGCCGGGGAGGAAGGAAACCGGCGCGGCGTTCTTGGGCTCCATCAATGGCGCCGGCGGGATTAGGGGAGGGGTTCCAAACGAATCCAAGGGAGAGAGGGAGGGAAAATTGGGGGGAAAGGGAGAGGGAATCACGGGGAGTATTTCCCCCCACTTTATTGCACGCAGGGACGGCGGGATGTGGCGGATTTGGCGGCGGCGGCGGCGCTTGGCGCGGGCGGAGCGGCGGGAGCGGCGGGAAGTCGGGGATGACGGGTGGGCCCCACCCGTCAGCGAGGGTGGCGGGCGGGCCCGCCCGTCAGCGGCGCGCGCGTGGGGAGGGAGGCCGACTGGGCCGCGGGGGAGAGGAGAGAGAGAGAGGGGGGAGAGAGATGGGCCGGGCCGGCCCAAGCGAGGGGAGGGGGACTTTTAGGGTTTTTCTTTTTATAAAACTTTTTCAACTTTGTTTATTTCTTAACAATTATTATTTGTGCTCTGAAAATTCCACTAAAATTTATTTACACATTTTAGGCTTTTAGGAAATACATAAAAATCCTCTAAGCCTTGTTTGACTTTTACTTTGCACATTTTAATTTTTGGAGGCTTTCACACGGATTTTAATTATTCTAGGCATAATTTAGAGGATGTATTTTAGAGTCGTTTTGGGACGTGACACATCCTTGGCTGGCTTCTTCTCTCCCCCTGTCTTCGGCTTGTCGTTCTTGCGTCTCAATGCGTCGTCCGCATGAGCGCATCGATCGGCGACCTCGAACAATCTTTGAGTAGTTGTGATTCGCCTTGTTGCCAACTCCTGAGTAGTATAGCGATCTCTGACCCCGATTTTGAAAAAGCGAATCACAAAGGCGTCGGTGATTTCGGGGATTGTATTTCTGCACTCATTAAAGCGCCGAACATAGTCCCTCAAAGATTTGCCCGGATTTTGTGTTAACGCGTGTAGGTCGTCTTCGATCGCGTGGCGCTTGTAAGTTCTTTGGAAGTTAGCGACGAATTGCTGCCACAGATCTGCCCATGAAGAAATCGAGTAGGGCGGGAGGTGCATCAGCCATGAACGCGCAGAACCTTTCAACACCGTCGGCAAATAGTTTGCTAACGCGTTGTCATCTGCTCCGGCAGCGTATAGTACCGTGGAGTAGACCTAAAGGAATTCTTCTGGGTCGGTACTCCCATCGTACTTCTCTATTGCCCTGGGTCAGAATCTCTCAGGCCATCGGACATCACGTAGGGAACGGCTGAAAGCTCTACACCCGACGCTGGGGGCGGTGGGTTGTCAGCGATCGTATGTCCTCCGTGGATATCTATCGGATGACAAGGATGAAAAGGATGATGATGATGACGATGGGTCACTCTGCTCCGGTGTCCGATTCCGAGGACGACATTCGGGTTCTCAAGAGTTCTGTCGTCGTCCACCATTGTTGTCCTGGCGCTGATCCCCATTATCATCGTCGTCATGTCGGCGTCCTCGACCAGTATCGTCCGGCGTCCGCTGTTCACGATCGTCGCGGTCGTGGGGGTTGTGACGATTATCATGGTGTCGGTCTTCGTTCGAGCAGCCTCCTCGTTCTTCGTTCTCACGACGTCGTGAAGAGACACGATGTCGGGAGCGATTCTCGCTGTCTCGTGCGCGTCCTGCTTCTCGACGGCCATTCAGATGGTCGCGGAGATCGCCGGTGCCGCGAGGTGGAGGGGTAGCTCGTCTAGGCGACGTCCGTTGCTCCGGTGGTTCGCCGTCGGCACCGCTAGCTATCGGATGTTCTGGTTGTGCTCTGGTAGCGGCCTCCTCGAACGCGTTACTGAGATTGGCTACCGATTCCTGTAGTCATTATGTCCATCATGCGAGATCATTGTTAAGTACAGGATCATAGGGGGTTTCTGTCAATATTGCGTTGATGGTGCCGAGGTGTTGGGCCGGCGTGACCGCTTGATTCTCCGCCTCTGCGTTAGCGTGTGCAGACGTGCTGGTCCCACCGATGGCAAATACGTCGCGTGGTGTACTGGAGGATGATGAGCCATAGTCTTCGAGCAAGTGTAGGACTGACGACTCATGGGGATCGATGTCGATTACTCCAACGAATCGATCCGAGATCAGCGTCGCTCCTTGTTCCTTGTCTGCATCCTTAAGAGAGATTTTTGATTGCTGGACCTTACGAAGCGGCGTCTTAATGGCGCAGAGAAGGACCTTGTAGCTTGAGAAGTCGTGATTCTTCGTCTTGTGAATAGGACAATAGACATCACGAGTTAGAGAAGTACGCTGGATTCCATGCTCTTTGCAGGCATGAATTTCAGCTCGTACGTTGAGAAAAACCCAGCAAGCTTGCAAATTGTGTTTCCTGGACTTGTGGATAGGACACTAGGGCTTTGTTATCTCGGAAGTTGTCCTTGTCGGCTCGTGGTTCTTGTCGGAAGGACAAGGTTTGGCCGCACTAGGAACCTTCTCAGGCTCGTATGACGTCGACGTTCCGTTCTCCGCTACGGCGGGAGGATCCTTCGACATGGAGTCGCCCGGGGTTATAGCCATGGCATTCTCGTTTCCGGTCATTGATGGACCAGCCGAGATAGGTACCGTGGTGTAAACCGGGAAGACGATTTCGTTGACTTGAGTCCACACTAGCATTGTTGAAATAGGGACTCCTTGGATGGGGCCGGTGTTGACGCTGTTGTCGATGAATCTTGATGTCATAGTAGTAGAACCTTGAGCACCAAAGCCCCCTACCTGGCGCGCCACTGTCGATGGGGATTACCCGTAGACCGGATATAGAGGGTATTGGGATACGCTGGTACGAGGATCTACGTAGTACGACATCAAGGAAACAGGAGACAAAGATTATACTAGTTCAGGCCCCTTGATAGGTAATAGCCCTAATCCAGTTGGTATGGGATTATATAGTGGAAACCACAAATTACAAAGGGAATAACAGAACTCGATGATACCGACGAGATCGTGGTCGAGTTAGTTCGACTAGATCACCCGGCGACTTGGCTCCTGCAGGCTCCGACTTCTTAGGCTATGGTGGTTGTCTTGGCTATCAGATTCGATGCCTTAGGTCCTCCCGGGGGGTCCCTTTTATATCGCAGGTCTCTCCAAGTAGGACTCGGAGACATCAGACCCTGCACGATACAGTGACGACCTAGTCCTATACGGGTAGGAACCTTTCCATTGGTGGACTTCGTGATGAATTTCCTTAGCGTATACAGAGAACGTCCGTACACGTGCAGATGTACCATATTGCCGTATAGCGTATATCCAATGGTAGAGGGTATACCTTATCCGTAACCCTGACACTAACAATTTGGGAAACGTTCTAACGAAAAACGAGGAAATTGTGATTTGGAGTTGTAGTTTAGAACTCAACCTAAGATGGTGTTTGGATCTACCTCTTTCCATCTTCTACTATCTCATTTTGCAGAAGCATGTTTTTCTAACTGATAAAAGGTGTGCCTTTTAAAAAATTATAGAAAGATTATTTTACAAATTTTCATAATTTTTTTTAGCTAAGACTTTCTTGGGCTCTAGCATGCAGCACATGTGTACAGCAATCGCCGCTTTCAGGGCACAAGCTAGAGAGCCGAGGGTGTGTTACAAGCGGCATAAAGTTTTGGTGTATCACATCAGGTATTATATAAAACTAGGAAGGTAGCCGGGGATGTACTGTACACAGGGTTAAACTTTTCGGTTTAGACGATTTGATCGGCATCAGCGAAATACCAAAATTTCAGTCTGAAATTTCCAAAAATTTGAACAAAGTTTAGTTGAATTTAAACAAATATTACCAAAATTCATGAAAAATTAAAAAAATGAAAAATTTCGTCCGAAATAATAGCCTAAAATATTGGGGCCACCGACAGTGGCGGATCTAGGATTTAGAATATGGGTGGTCCGACCTAATTTTTTTTTTCTAAACATACTAAATCTAACGATGGTAATATATACCATGCAAGTATAGATAATAGAATAGACAAAAAGTGTATCATGCTATATTAATAAAGCATCTTAAAACATATAAAATTAGTAATTACCTAAAATTTTGACTTAAAGAAGCTTACATGGCTATAAAAGTTTTAAAAGAATTGCCATACTAATTTTTCTTCTTATTAGGTCTACGCCTTCTGTTGGAATTAATGGATGGGCCTTAGCCCACTCGAACATTAATTCTTTGGAAAATCACAAAAGCCCACCTCATGGGATGGCATGCATGTGGAGTTTAGTACCACCTTGCTTATTCTAAGAGAGGAGGACCTCCTTAAAAGGGAGGATGCCCTCCTAGCCACTTGAAGCATGTGTGGTGGAGAGAAGAGGGGGAACACACGCGCTCGCTTGCTCGCCTCGCCTCGCAGGGCAGGCGGCGCGCGTGCACGACGTACGCGTCGAATGGTCCGCCAAAAATTGGTTCCTCACCTTGCGCAGATGCAGCCTCCTTTTGCAGTTTTGTTTTGCTGCAAATTCGGATTCGTTTTTGTTTTCGAAACGTTCCGAAAAATCCGGTGCGTGAAAACGGCGTGGAGTCCGGATAAGTTACGCGTGACTTATCCGGTTTGGTTACGCGCAGTGGAGATCGTGCGGGCGCCCTGATCAAGCGGAATATATTAAATCATTATATGCCTTTAATCTCAACAATCCAAAAACCTTATTATAGGCACTGTGATTTTACTATGGCTGGTTTTGCCGATGCATTGAGGCCGGATAAATTCACCGGTGTGCACTTTAAGAGATGGCAGATCAGGGTCACTCTGTGGCTGACAGCTATGAAATGCTTCTAGGTGAGTATTGGCAAACCTGAAGGAGTTCTTACTGCTGAACAACAGAAGCAATTCGAGGAAGCCACTACTCTCTTTGTGGGATGCATTCTTTGCGTTCTTGGCGATCGTCTGGTCGAGGTGTATATGCATATGACCGACGCTAAGGAGTTGTGGGATGCACTGAATACTAAATTCGGTGCTACTGATACTAGCAATGATCTGTATATCATGGAGCAATTTCATGATTACAAGATGGCTGACAACCGTTCTGTAGTCGAACAGGCTCATGAGATACAAACCATAGCTAAGGAACTCGAACTCCTTAAGTGTGTCTTACCCGACAAATTTGTGGCCGGGTGCATTATTGCGAAACTTCCTCCATCTTGGAGAAGTTTCGGTACTGCACTCAAACACAAGAGACAGGAATACTCTGTTGAGGGGTTGATAGCGTCTCTTGATGTTGAGGAGAAAGCTCGGGAAAAAGATGCTGTGTCTAAGGGCGATGGTGGGCAGTCCAGTGCCAATGTTGTGTACAAGGCCCAGAACAAGAGCAAGGGGAAATACAAAGCTCAGCAGACCACCAACTTCAAGAAGCAGAAGAAGAACAAGAACAATCCTAATCAGGATGAGAGGACTTGCTTTGTGTGTGGCCAACCTGGTCATCTGGCTAGGAAGTGTCCACAGCGTAAGGGGATGAAGGCACCTGCAGGGCAGACTTCTAAGTCTGCTAATGTGACCATTGGCAACACTAGAGATGGAAGCGGGTATGGTAATTTACCTACTGTTTTTTCAGTTAATCAGTCTAATAATTGGTGGGTTGATACTGGGGCCAATGTACATGTTTGTGCTGACATCTCATTGTTTTCTTCTTATCAGGTCACACGGGGTTCCACCATCCTAATGGGGAATGGGTCACATGCTTCTGTTCATGGTGTTGGCACGGTAGATCTGAAGTTTACTTCGGGAAAGATCGTGCAGCTGAAGAACGTGTAGCATGTCCCTTCTATCGACAGGAATCTTGTTAGTGGCTCCCGTCTGACTTGAGACGGATTTAAGTTGGTTTTTGGGTCTAATAAAGTAGTCGTGTCTAAACATGGATATTTTATTGGTAAAGGTTATGAGTGCGGAGGCCTGTTCCGCTTTTCCCTTTCTGATTTCTGCAATAAGTCTGTGAACCATATTTGTGGCAGTGTGGATGATGAGGCTAATGTCTGGCACTCACGTTTATGTCATATTAATTTTGGCTTGATGTCTCGGCTTTCCAGCGTGTGTTTAATTCCTAAGTTTTCCATTGTCAAAGGTTCTAAGTGCCATAGTTGTGTGCAATCAAAGCAACCTCGCAAGCCTCACAAGGCTGCTGAGGAGAGAAACTTGGCACCTCTAGAACTCCTACATTCAGATCTTTGTGAAATGAATGGGGTGTTGATGAAGGGTGGAAAACGATATTTCATGACGTTGATTGATGATGCTACTAGATTTTGCTATGTGTACTTGTTGAAAACGAAAGACGAGGCTCTAGACTATTTTAAAATTTATAAGGCAGAAGTTGAAAATCAACTTGACAGAAAGATAAAAAGACTTAGGTCTGATCGTGGTGGAGAGTTTTTCTCATACGAGTTTGACTTATTCTGTGAGGAATATGGCATTATACATGAGAGGACGCCTCCCTATTCTCCCGAGTCTAATGGGATTGCCAAAAGGAAGAACCGCACACTGACTGACTTGGTAAATGCCATGTTGGACACCGCGGGACTACTTAAGGCATGGTGGAGGGAGGCATTGTTGACCTCGAATCATGTGTTAAACAGAATTCCTAACAGAAATAAGGACAAAACACCATATGAGATATGGATTGGGAGAAAACATCATTTTCTTACTTGCGCACATGGGGGTGCTTGGCGAAAGTCAATGTACCAATAACGAAGAAGCGCAAACTTGGACCTAAGACTGTGGACTGTGTCTTTCTGGGATATGCTCACCACAGCATTGCCTATATATTTTTAATAGTTAAATCCGAGGTACCTGACATGCATGTTGGTACAATTATGGAGTCTCGTGATGCTACCTTCTTTGAGAGCTTTTTCCCAATGAAGGATACACATAGTAGTTCTAGTCAACCTTCTGAAATAATTCCCAGTTCATTCACACCACCAGAACAAACTGAACATATACATGAACATGTCACTGAGGAGGATGACAGTGAAGCTCCTCGAAGGAGTAAAAGACAAAGGACGGCTAAGTCTTTTGGTGATGATTTCACTGTGTACCTCGTGGACGACACTCCTAAGTCAATTTCAGAAGCATATGCATCTCCTGATGCAGACTACTGGAAGGAGGCTGTCCGTAGTGAAATGGATTCTATTATCGCTAACGGAACTTGGGAGGTGACAGAGCGACCCTATGGGTGTAAACCTGTGGGGTACAAGTGGGTGTTCAAAAAGAAGCTGAGGCCTGATGGTACCATTGAAAAGTATAAGGCTCAGCTTGTTGCTAAGGGCTATACTCAAAAAGAAGGTGAAGATTTCTTTGACACTTACTCACCTGTTGCCAGATTGACCACAATTCGTGTGCTACTTTCCCTAGCAGCCTCACATGGTCTTCTCGTTCATCAAATGGACGTTAAGACAGCTTTTCTTAATGGAGAGCTGGATGAGGAGATCTATATGGATCAACCTGATGGGTTTGTAGTTGAAGGTCAAGAAGTCAAGGTGTGCAAATTGTTGAAGTCTTTGTATAGTCTGAAACAAGCTCCTAAGCAATGGCATGAGAAATTTAATAGAACATTGACATCTGCATGCTTCGCAGTTAATGAGGCAGATAAATGTGTATACTATCGCCATGGTGGGGGTGAGGGAGTTATTTTGTGCTTGTATGTTGATGACATACTGATATTTGGGACAAATCTTGAGGTGATAAATGAGGTTAAATCATTCTTGTCTTAAAAATTTAATATGAAGGATTTGGGAGTAGCTGATGTTATCCTAAACATCAAGCTAATTAGAGGTAAGAATGGGATTACACTCTTGCAGTCCCATTATGTGGAGAAGATCTTGAATCGCTTTGGCTACATTGATAGTAAGCCTTCTCCAACGCCTTATGATCTTAACTTATTGCTTCGCAAGAACAAGAGAATTGCTAGGAATCAACTGGAATACTCCCAAATTATTGGCTCGCTGATGTACCTGGCTAGTGCAACTAGGCCTGATATCTCCTTTGCTGTGAGCAAGTTGAGCCGGTTTACCTCTAATCCAGGAGATGATCACTGGCATGCGCTTGAGCGAGTAATGCGCTATCTGAAAGGTACTATGGAATTGGGGCTTCACTATTCTGGGTACCCTGCGGTACTAGAAGGATATAGTGATTCTAACTGGATCTCTGATGTGGACGAGATCAAAGCCACTAGTGGGTATGTCTTCACACTAGGTGGTGGTGCTATTTCGTGGAGGTCTTGCAAACAAACCATTTTGACAAGGTCAACCATGGAAGCAGAGTTGATGGCACTGGATACTACTACTGTTGAGGCAGAATGGCTGCGTGATCTATTAATGGATCTGCCTATTGTTGAAAAACCGGTGTCGGCTATCCTTATGAACTGTGACAATCAAACGGTAATTGTCAAAGTGAATGGTTCTAAGGATAATATGAAATCGTCTAGACATGTGAAAAGACGATTGAAGCCTGTCAGGAAGTTGAGAAACTCCGGAGTTATAACGTTGGATTACATCCAAACAACTAGAAACCTGGCAGATCCCTTCACGAAGGGACTATCACGAAATGTGATAGACAATGCATCGAAGGAGATGGGTTTGAGACCCATGTGAGTTATACTATGGTGGTAACCCAGTCTATGTGATCAGAGATCCCGTGAATTAGATCCTGGGAAGAACAAACCATTAGTAAACTAGAGGAGAGTACCGATATATACCCTCTCTAAGTGAAGATGCATGTACTCTCGTGAGCTACAAGGCAGGTTGGCTATGCCTTAATGAGTTCTGTTGGCTTTAATTAGCGAAGATGCTGTCCTACAGAGCATTCTTGAAAGAACTCACCTTTGTGAGCTTGACTGTTGGTCGCAGTCTATGAAGATTTTGGGTGAATCTTCTAGGAAGCTTACTAAAGACCTAGGAGTATGACTTATACGCTCCACCCGAGGAGTAGTCTACAGACGGTCTAGTACCAGATAAGATTTTAAGTGAAACTTGCTTGCACAAGACTTGCAATTCAAGGCGTAGTCCATTGTTCAAGTTGTGAGTAAGTGTAGCTTGGAGTTCTAGATGGATGTTCAACCTTAATCGGTCTCCATCGAACCGCTGGTATATAAACAGTACATTGGAAAAGGCAAATCTCAGTGGGATTTTGAGATTTTATGGGGGATTGTTGGAATTAATGGATAGGCCTTAGCCCACTCGAAGATTAATTCTTTGGAAAATCACAAAAGCCCACCTCATGGGATGGCATGCATGTGGAGTTTAGTACCACCTTGCTTATTCTAGGAGAGGGGGACCTCCTTAAAAGGGAGGGTGCCCTCCTAGCCACTTGAATCATGTGTGGTGGAGAGAAGAGGGGGAACACACGCGCGTGCTCGCTCGCCTCGCCTCGCCTCGCAGGGCAGGGCAGGCGGCGCGTGTGCACGACATACGCGTCGAATGGTCCGCCAAAAATTGGTTCCTCACCTTGCGCAGATGCAGCCTCCTTTTGCAGTTTTGTTTTGCTGCAAATTCGGATTCGTTTTTGTTTTGGAAACGTTCCGAAAAATCCGGTGCGTGAAAACGGCGTGGAGTCCGGATAAGTTACGCGCGACTTATCCGGTTAGGTTACGCGCAACGGAGATCGTGCGGGCGCCCTAATTAAGCGACCCTTCTCTATATAAACCGACCCGCCGTCTTCACGCAACACACGAAAAAATCAATCTAGGGTTTGTCTCCTACTCTGTGCTGCGCCGTCGCTCGTAGATTACTCCATCCCGCTCGCCGGCGTGCACCGGCGATCGGGAGAGCAGGTCTCCGGAACCTCTGCCTTCGACGTCCTGCACCGGGAGAAGGCGGCAATAAGGTTTTTGGGAAGCGCTTAGCGCGACTGCTCCCTGTTCGTCCGCGACGGCTCGTCTTCCTCTTCGCTCGCGTGCTGCGTGCCTTCGTAGACGCCTGCAATCGCGAAAAGTTCCTACCGAGTAGCCGGTCTTTCTACCACCTCGGTACGTGTTCAATATGTTACGCATATGTGATCTGTTCATATTTTACTGCTTAGTTTACATGTGTAGATCTAATGATACGTTAATGCTAGTATACATCTGCAATACCATGATTTATTTATGGAATATATTAAATCATTATATGCCTATAATCTCAACACCTTCTAATGGCCATGAAAGTGTTCGTTATATCTTCTTCCTCCACTTTTAAGAAAACATCCCGCTTAATGAATGTGACTATACAATCATCCAAAAGCTCATCACCCATCTTATTTCTCAACCATCATTAATAAATGCATCAGTTCTACTATAATAATTTAATAAATATCACAATGCACATGAGTAAAGAGTTCAAAATTTCGAAACTGAAAATTGAAAAAAAGTAAAAAGTAAAAAACCTTTTTTTTTGCCTGGTGCAGGACTGCGGTCACTGCGGGCGGGCGTTGGCGGCACACGCGGCAGGTCTGCAGCAGTGCGCTAGTGCGGCACTGCGGCTGCGGCGGCAGCCGGCCAAGGCGGCGGACTGCTGTAGGCTACGGCGCCAGTGCGGTAGTGTGGGCTGCTGCGGCGACCAAGCCGGCCAAGGCGCGCACGCGTGGCCCGGCGGCGCTCGCTCTCACGATCTGATCAGATCGCTGCTCGCGTTGGCGTCGCGACTCGCGAGGGCGAGGAGGAGAGAGACAGAGAGTCCTGCGATGGCGCGACGCTTCGGTTTCTGAATTCCAATTGATTAGATACACCGTACACGCGTGTGAGGGGTGGGGCCTGTGGGCGGCGGGCGCTGGCTCGATGTGCCTCGCTATAAAAATTTAATCTAATGATTTAAAATATCGGGTTCATCAATTTAAGTGAAAATCGAAGGTTAGATTTGATATAGCCACGTGGTGGTCTAGGAGCGTTTGTAGAAGTATTAGATTTGATAGAGCCACGTGGTGGTCTAGGAGCGTTTGTAGAAGTCCCACGTGATGGTTTGAGAGCGTTTGTAGAAAATTTAATGGACTTTTAGTAATTAATAGATTTAAAATATTAGGTTTACCAATTTAAGGGAAAATCGAAGGTTAGATTTGATAGAGCCACGTGGTGGTCTAGGAGCGTTCGTAGAAGTCCCACGTGGTGATTTGAGAGCGTTTTGTAGGAAGTTTAATGAACTTTTAGTATATAATAGATAGATAGATTTAGTATATAATATTCAGGCACTAGTAAAAAAAATTAATTGCAGAATTCGTCACTAAACCGTGAGATGAATTTATTAAGTATAATTAATCCATCGTTAATAAATGTTTACTGTATCACCACATTAGCACTACATTGTCAAATCATGGAGTAATTAGGTTTAAAAGATCCGTCTCATAAATTAGTCGTAATATGTACAATTTGTTATTTTTTAAAACATATATTTAATACTTTATGTAGATGTTTAAACGTTCGATGTGATGAAAAATTTCGGTTGGGATCTACCCTCAGGCAAGCAACGGCATAAATAAGGCGACACATCCCAAGAAGACCACCAGGGGAAGCAAAGGAGGGTTCATGGTTGCGGGTCAGAAACTCAGAATAGAAGAAGATTGTTCCGTGGAAAAAAGAAAATAGAAGAAGAAAGGTATGGAGGATCTAGTACTAGTAGTGAAATCAAGAACGTCACTCCCTATCGCTTTCTCTTCTCCCCGAAGGAAGGAAAGAAACAATCCAATCATATTATAGCTAGTATCCAATATTCTTGTTGTCTTTCACCTTTTGGTCTAGGTTGTCTAGTGCTTGCTATTCTTCTACTAGTAGTATTATAACTGGGTTGTTCATTATTTGAAGATTTTCTTTTCATTGGGGGGACCGGGCTAGAACGATTTTTCACCATCTTTATCTGGTCGGTTTCATGATAAAACTGTGAAAAGTTGTGTCTTCTTCCAAAGCTGTGTGGGTATGGAAGGGTTTGTACGAGGAGAGCGCATGGAGGGTTTGGGGGAAAGAAGAACAGATTCACGCCTTCTTTTGCCGCGGCGATGGGGTTTTGGGCCGTCGGCGGATGCGGCCGAGAGAGAGAGACCTCCCGCGCGGCGGCCGAGAGCAGCCGAGGCAGGGGGGACGGCCGGCGGCGGCGACCACGAAGCCGTCGGTTTGTTTTGTTACTACTCCATTTCTGTTCCCCCTCCCTGATCAAGTAAACTAGTTTGTAGGATCGCATCAACTCGGATGAGGAATTTTTGCCGATTAGATTTAGTTTTCAAGCTGGAAATATGGTGATTCACGGGCCTTTTTCTTGTGGTGGTTGTCGTTGTTGTTCATGCCATTTTTCTGAAGTGAAAGATGAACAAAAATTTCCACTGAAAAGTAATATTTTGACACTGCAGGTTTGTTGAAAAACGATGGGCACATCGTGCGAAAGATGCAGACGGCGCGATGAGCAGGACTACAGGAATTTGGATGATTCCCAAAAACACTTCTTGCTAACTATGATGGGTGATTTTCAACATGAGATGGTAAGCCAAATATTTTTTTTTTATGAAATGCAATGCTGCTTCTTTTCTTTTCCCTTGCCGTTTGTATTTTTTTTTGTTTCTTTGCTTCTTACAAGTTCTGTTTGGTACAAGCATGATCTTCCTTGCAAATTTCAATAATTCGGTGACTAGATTGTACCCTCTTAAAAGAAACAAGTATTGATGCCCGGATTTAAGCCAATAATATGATACCACATTAGGTTTGTTGGTTAGCACCAGATGTAATATTTTAAAGAGCAAGAAATTAGGCTTTTCAATTTCGTCAGTTTGTTCTGTAGTCACATACAGAAATCAGGGCCTGCCCTGAGATTTTTGTCGCATAGGGTGGAACTAAAAAGAGAGGCCCCATTTTGAACATAAACATGAAAACATTAATATAAATATATCAATTGCAAAGATCGAATTATGTGCATGTACTGAACGACTGATATACATTTAAACTAACACCAAAATTATGTGAACAAACTGTAGCAATGAAAGAAATAGCCTGCAAACAACAAACGAGTTCATAACACTGAACTGACATATATTTAACTACTTGTCATTTGGGAAAAAAATCACAGCGGAATTACCGCTAGTGACTCATCAATAACATGCCGCAAAAAATTATAATTACTTGTTATCCCATGCATTTCAACTTTGATGTTCATACATCACCCAGATCTCATCAGAACTACACAGCTCCACGCTGGTAGCATCAAGGTGAAGCATGCGTTATATTGTAGCATTCTGGTTTGGGCTATCTATTGCCTTCATAGTGAGGAGAGGAAAACATAGTAGAGCAGCTAGTATATCATAAAACTATATTCAAACTAACACCCTCAAAAATATGTTTCTGCAGATCATTCCAAAAGAATTTGTGCAGCGTTTAAAGGGTGACATCCCTGGAGAAATCCAACTGGAAACACGTAACAGAAACAGTCACACTGTTAGAGTTGACAAGACCCAAGAAAAGGTTATCTTTACAGAGGGATGGGCACAATTCGTCAAAACCTTTGATCTGCAGATGGGTGACTCCATGATGTTCAGATTCAATGGAAATTCTCAGTTTGATGTCATTATAGTTGATCAAATTGGCCGCGAGAAAGCATGTTCTGCTGTTGTGGATGATTCTCAGAATCCTAATGTGCAAGAAAGGCGCGTAGATGCTACTGAAACATTGAACAGTTCGCGCGCTCATTCTCAGCCCATGCCAATGCAGTCAACTACTGAAACTGTGAACCATTCACATGCTCGTCCTTGTCCCATGCATACTGCTGTTGATTGCATGCCCCTTTCTCATGCTCATCCTCAACCCATGCCGATGCAATTCCCTACCGAAACTGTGAACCATTGTCATGCTCCTACTGGTCCCATGGAAATGCCACTTGAAAACGTTGCCCTTTCTCATGCTCATGCTAGGCCCTTGCAAATGCAGTCACAACCAACGGATAGATTGACACAGGTGCAAAGAGGTAACTCAAGTAAAGGCAACATGACCACGATGAGTTCCTCCTCCATGTCATCTGGTTACAACTCAATTATTATATGCATTTCCTGATAAAGCACATCTGATGTTTTCTTTTCTTTGCACACAGGATATTCTTTGTCCTCTAAAGATCAGGATTGCATAGTAGGTGTTATACCTGATCCCATCATCGGGCAAAAGACCATACTAAGTCGAGTTCAGGTGAATGTGGTGAAGCGCAAGATCCAAAATATTGGTTCTCAAATTCCAATCTTTGTATCTGTCATTGGAAAGAACAACGCCTCTGGAAGAATATCCTCTCTAGTGAGTGCCATATTTCTTTGTCAAATGTGCATACTTCTCAATTATGCACTATTTATACTGGTGTTTGATTACCGATGAAAAAGTATTCTTCATGTTGTTAATTATAACCTACTTCCTCCGTCATTCTATCATTTCCCACATTCATATTGATGCTAATGAATCTAGATAGATATATATGTCTAGATTAATTAGCATCAATATGAATTTGGGAAATGCTAGAATGACTTACATTGTGAAACGGATGGAGTACTAAGCTGTAAGCACTGAATTTACATGTGATATGCTTGCTGCGGTTGCTTAATATATATGATGCAGTGCCTAATTGTTTTAGTTATAATTTATTTGCGATGATTCCATCATCTCATTTTTCTTTCATGTATGCAACTAGAGTATCGCCAACCGATATGTTGATAATTACCTTCAAGACGAGAAAACTATCCGTCTTTCGCGTCTTGGGGACAAGTGGAACATCAGGCTTTCTGATTCGAGTGGTAACAGAAGGATGGTTGGTGGATGCCGAAAGTTTGCGGAAGACAATGATGTTGGAGTGGGTGATATCTGCCTGTTCGAGCTGTTGAAGAATCATAAATGCACAATGAAAGTTCATATCATCAGGGCAAAGGATATCTGTTAATCGAAAAGCCTGTTGAATCTGCTGATTTCTCTGATGACTGTTGCTGGTGCTTTTGTGCTGCTGAGAATGGTAGTCTATCCACAGTTTATGCAACTACTGGTACTAAGTTGTTATTGAACTAGTACATTGCATGCTGATTAGCTGGTGACTTCCCTTGCTAATTCTCTTTTTTTGGGTGATACACTAGGGGGGTTCCCTTGCTAATTAATGACCCATGTAATTACTGATACTTACTTTTGGTGCAATGCTTTTGTAGTTAGTTATCAACTGTTCAGGGGCTGTAAGCAGGCTTTCCGCTGTTTTTTTCTCCTTCGGTTCTCTCAATTATATCACGGTTATTGCTCTCAAATACAATCCGGTTAAAAAAAAGGCTCTTGTATTTTGCTCCTCTAGAATTCTCAAAACTTGGAACATCAGCTCCTTATTTACGCAAATATATCGACTTCTATATTGTCTGGATTGATCTTCTCTGGATGTATCTAGGTAAATTTGAATGCATTATTTTTGTCCTCTTTTCTACAGGGTTTAATCGTATACTCATGCGTATTAGTGTTCTATACTTCTATGCATCTTGACGTTTAATCTTCTATTTCATCGGTCCATAAATATAAGCATTCAAAGTGTACACAAATGTAAGTATTCCAATGTACTGTCCTATGAATCATCTATTTTTTCAAATTTCTTTCTATCTCACCAGAGAGTCCTTACGTTTGTTAATGGAGGGAGTGAATATTAGAGATGCAATGTACGAGTTGGAGGATTTGTTAATGATTCATTTTACAATGCTAAACTTTCTTAAAAGTCTGAAAAAATATCTTAAAACTACAAAATTGGACGTCATTGGACCGTAAACTTTAGAGCAATGTGGCTGGCGTCGACATGGCCAAATTTAAATAATATATAAAAAATGGATTCAGGAATTCGAGAAAAAATAAACATGGTTGCTCATCGGAGTACTTAGAACCTACAAATTTGTGTTCCCGATTCCTATATTTTGCATTTCTTCTAATTTCTTACACTCTGTCTATCCAAACACCAATTTTCTCTCTGTTTTTCTATTATATTGAGTTTTCAGTTACTATATTTTTCATTTATTCTCATTTCTTATTCCTTTTTATGTTCCTCAACACCAAGCATATGAATTGCAAGATTCGACTTTCGAGCAGTGATGAAATTGATCGACAAACAGGATGCACAATTTTAGTACAACAAATGGTTCTGAAAAAATGGCCTACGAGACGAATCAACTTCTCTCTATCCCAAAAATATAAAATATAAAGTATTTTAGGTGGATTTGACCTATTTTATCAACAAATGGTTATGTCTAGTTTCATTGCACCATGATATGTCAAATCCACTCAAAATAGGTCAACAAATAGTTATATCTAGATTCAGTGTATATGATATATCACATCTACTCAAAATCTATTATATTATATTTTATAACGTACGGAGTACTAGCTAATTAACATTTAGTATTAGTTACAGACTTAATTAATTACAAGCTATAGCTACATTAAGAAATTCGATTAGACAAGTAATCATCGTCATTTCAATACATCCTGAATTCCTGATGAATTAAAACTCTACGTTGACCCTGTATTCGGCGGACTTGATAGCGGGCTTCTTCTTGGGCGAGAGGCAGTCGACGACGAGCGCGCAGTGCACTTTGACCGTCACCTCCCGGAGGTCGACGTCGCCCAGCCGGAGCGTCACCGGCGCGCTGACGTACACGTCGAGCGGCACGTTGCCGGCCTCCTCGCTCTCCTCCAGCGCGCCCTGCAGCCCCGGCCCGAAGCCGTGCCGCCCCTCCATGGCCACCCTCACCACCGTCGTGTTCCGGTGGCCCTGGTAGAACGCCGGCAGCCGCCCCGAGCACAGCGTCGTGCCGCGGTACGACACCGCCGCCCGCGACCCGGCGCCGTAGCCGATCCCGACCATGTCGTTGGGGTTCTCCGCGCGGACGGACGCCACCAGCTTGGCGTACACGGTGAGGTCGGAGGAGCTCACGTCGAACCGCGCCACGGACATGTCGGACACGGAGTAGGACGGGGCCTTGGGCCTGCACGCGTACAGGAGGTACGCCGACGTCGCCGCCACCGCCGCGACGAGGAGGAGGAGGAAGCAGCAGCACCAGCAGAGGCAGCCGCGCAGGCCGCCGCCGTCCGTGATGCGGTGCCGGGGCATGTTGCGGCGGGCGCCAGGCGGGACCGTGGCCAGCGAGCTGGAGCCGTACTCCTCCGTGAGCATCACGTACCGCGGCGGTGGCGGAGGCTTGGACGGCCCCGAGCCCCCGTCGTACGCCATGGGAGAGAGAGGGCCTAGCTCGAGCTAGCTAGCTAGAGAGAGAAAGGTTGGGATGGAAGGGGACTAGGGGAGCAAAGGCGCCGTACGTACGTGGTCGCGTTCATGGCGAGCGGCTGAGCGCTCGCTGTGGACAATGTGTCCAAGCTTGCTAAGCAACGCTCATGTCTTAATGGGGATGGCTATCTTTAGACCGCGCGCAGCGCGCTTGTTAGGTATTCATGCATTATCTTTTCTCTCACACACGGTTTCTCGTTCGCTTGCGCTATAATGTTTTGTGTTTTTTCTTTGAAGGACATGCAAATCAAAATCGACTGTTACGATCCAACTCAAATATCACAGATCAACAATAAACATGGCAGGAAACTCCAATTCCATCACAAGATAAAGTGTTCGGTGACATAAATTTAGAGATGGAAGTATAGGATGGGATAAGCAATACTGCAATAGATTGGGAAAAGTAGGGGACAAGAAGTAGGGGAAGGAAGGACACAAGGCATATGCATGCGGGGGATCCTAATGGGCGATCGATCGTCTGGAGATGGGGGTATCAATCAATCCCCCTCCCTCCCTCCACCTAGTTTCCTTTTTTGGCACCGCATTACTTTTCTATTTTAATAAATTTATGCACCTAAAGTTTACACATCTAAAGTTTAGAGACCCAAAGTTTATAAGTTAAAAGTTTATATATCCGATTCAAATTGAATTTGAATTCAAATATTTTTTTATATATAATATTTCTATACATCTAAAGTTTATACACCTAAAGTTTATAGACCCAAAGTTTATAAGTCAAAAGTTTACATACCCGTTTCAATTTAAATTTTAATTATATCTGATTTGAATTTGAATTCAAATATTTTTTATATATAATATTTTTATACATCTAAAATTTATACACCTAAAGTTTATAGACCCAAAGTTTATAAGTCAAAAGTTTATATACCCGTTTCAAATTTGAATTTGAATTATATCCTATTTAAATTTAAATTTGAATTCAAATATTTTCTATATATAGTATTTCTATACATCTAAAGTTTATGCACCTAAAGTTTATAGATCCAAAGTTTATAAGCCAAAATTTTACATAACCGATTCAAATTTTTTATATAAATAGTATTTCTATATATAAATTTTTCTAACTTTTTGTGTTTTTTTAAAAAAATTGTAGTGTACTATAGTAGAAGAGAAGAAGAGGAGGAGGAAGGGGAAGAGGAGGGAGGAGTGTATCTGAGTATAGGTGAGGGGCGGGGGTGATCACTGGACGGATGGGGAAACGATCACCCACCCATTAGCATTTCCGTATGCATGCCTGTTCATCGATGATCCCCTCAGCTGCAGTGTATCTTGTTTTTATACTCTTTGCTATTCGGTTGGGTCTAAAGCTGGCCCACTACACATCTATGACATTCTTCTCTTCTTGGAAAAAGGCTTGTCCTCAAGCCCATGTAGTGCTTCTGCTTGATCCTTGAGGACTCCTTCAATCCTATTGAAAAAATTCCTATAAATGCCTTTGAATCAAATGATTAAATCCTATCCAATCTTTTGAAATTCCTATGGAATGAGCAATCCTATAGAAATTTTAGAGGAAACTTAGCGAGAGCTTAAAGCTCTTGGAAAATTTCCTTTGAGTCTATCTCTCTTATCCGATTCTTGTGTTTTTTTATGGTCCAAACAAACGATTATTCATGTGTTTTTCCTCTGTTTTACACTATCATTCATGCTATAATCTTATTTTTCCTTTTTTTTTTCATTCCTACGATTCAAAAGGGTCCTTATAACTTTAAATTTTCGATGCATGTAATATGCTCACCATTAGCATTTCTGAATACTCTCGTTTTATTGTACTCTAAGTAGCAAAAATTGTCTGATTTTGTTGAACTATAAAGCTTCCTGAAGATGGTATAAAGCAACTGAAGCCATCTTATAAGACACCTGTTGCCCCAAGCAAAAGTCTCGTGGGATGACACCACACTTCTGCCACAATTTGAGGAGACAGAATTCCTGGATCATTTGCACACATTCGATCCAGCCGTCCATAATTCCATATTGTGTCTGTGTTTTCGTGTGCCAAATTTTTTTTAAGTATACGAACACAAAGTATGAAACGTAGACTAATAACCAAACAAATTACAAATTCCGCCTGTAAACTGCGAGACGAATTTATTAAGCCTAATTAATCAGTCATTAGTAAATGTTTACTGTAGCATCACATTGTTAAATCATGGTGTAATTAGGCTCAAAAGATTCGTCTCGCAATTTACAGTCGGAGTGTGCAATTGTTTTTTTGTCCATATTTGATGCTCCGTACATGTGTCCAAACATTTGATGCGACGGAAAAGTTGAAAGTTTGAAGAAGAAAAAAGTTAAAATCTAAACACGGCCTCTATCTCATCTTTGTATAAACCATATGTGAACATGTATGATGAAATGAAACGAAAGGCCAATATTTGTAAATTGAAATCATCCAGAATCCTCCCATTTAGATTTCTTAACAACAGATTGACATGTGCCAAAATTGGTACTTGCATAGAATTCATTGGGAGCATAGTTGCATACATTTAATCAATCATTTTAGCCCAGCACTCCTTGAGAATCCAACTTTGATTGGTTTGGCACATTGCATAGCACTAGTTTATTTGAATCATTTCTGGCACATGACTATGCTATTATCTGCAAATGGTCTCTTACAAATTATGCATATTATTAATGCAGCCCTAAAACTGAATGCTTTGCTCCCATGGATAGCAACAGTGGCACCACATAGAAATTTTAATTTTCTCTGTATTAGCAGGCACCAACACTGTTTGCCTATCATAAAACTGATGAATGTAAGTATTCGAAGTTAAACTTGGACCCACCATGGACTGCATTACCACTTACCTGCCCAACTGAATTCTACCAAATATCCAGTCCACGTGCATATATTGCTTGGTGAAGCTCTGTCCATGGAGAAGGTGGTGGCTATGGTGATTTCTCCACATACGGCATGCAAGAGTTTCACAAAAATTGACCAACAGTGGTACATGGTGGCATACTCCATCCGTCCCATAAAAAATCAACATAGTACTTGATGTTGACACGTCCTAATACTATAAATCTAAGGGCATCCACAATGTGGTGTAAAAGTAGTCCATAAGCAATAGAATATTCCATTCAGCCACCTATTATCATTGTGCAACTAGTCCATATAGAAAAAATAGCAAAAGATACCCATATGCATATGGACTACCCATATGGAATAAATTATATTATCTATCTCTACTCCTCTCTCTTCTCCTAATAATACCTTGTATCTTTACATTGTGGACATTGCCATAGGGATAAACTATTTATGTGGGTCCCATCTATATGGATCACTTTGCCATATACATTGGTGATGCCCTAACATGAGTTATTTGTCCAAATTAATAGTAATAGGATGTGTCAACATCACGTACTAGGTTAAGTTTTTTTAGGACGGGAGAGTAGTTGATAAGACTAGCGACCCAATACATCTTCTAGAACAATTGTGCCCTTTCTTCCACTAGGGTATATATGCAATCCCATTGGTCAAGTAGTGCATACCGTCATTCTCCTAAGGTGAAGGCCGTGGTGCTTTTAGCTTTGCATGAATCAACCCTCCGTGAAAATTGGCACAATCATACAACTCATGAACTTAGGACTTCTTTTATCCTATCTGAACAAACTCACAATCCATTTCTCATACACTAGCCATGATGCCAACATAAAGGGACTAGAACTTCTCATTACCATCTATTGACACCCAATATGTTGTCTGCTGCAAATTCTAGAAGTAACTCCAAGATGTTCCAAGAAAACGTGGCCAAGAACAAATGCACAGTCCCACCACCAGGTTTTGCAACCAGCTCTCCGTGGAAAAAATTGCCATGCTCAAGAATTGGAAATTTGAGTAAATTTCAAAAAACCTCATCTATTGTGCTCCAAGTTATATAAAACCACACAGATTTTAGCACGTGGCATATAGCCTCATCTATTAAGGTCTTAAAATTTCACGAAACCACGTTGCTAACCAATTTGACATACTCCTATATCAAATTTGAAAAGGCTTTACTTACATGAATATGACATTTTGTCAACGGACGATACCCGTAGACCGTATTATGAGGGTTTTGGGGTACGTTGGTATGAGAATCAACGAGATCCTTATCGAGAGGGGCTCGACGAGATCTATCGGCGAAGAGGCTTCAAGTCCTTTGAATTGCTTCTGTGTTGGCGGGTGTTTTGCACTCAGGATTCAATGCCTTGCACCCCCCAAGGGGTATGTATTTATACCGTGAATCACCTTGGTCTATAAGTAGAACTCGGAGATCTCGGACCCTGCACGACATGATACAGTCCTGATGCTCTCCAAGTAGTAATCTGACATGGTCCTACCCGTGAGGAGTGTTTCCGTAAAATCTCAATGATTTCCTTAACGAACATGGATCCTTTTCGTATACTTGAGGATATACCGTATTCGTATATCTCATAACTCATAGGATAGAGGATATACCTTATCCATAACCCTGACATTAGCCCCGACTTCAAATCAAATAAGTACTCGTTCTCGCACCCAGACTTCTCAATCAACGATGTCGTATTATCTTGGTCATTCTCAAAAAAAAATTGAGAAGACATGAAACATTCAATGTTAATGACAGAGGAGCAATGGTCCTTTAACAAATTTGAATTTAAGTCTAAACAACTGCCATAAACAATCCTAAGAAAATCACGGCGGCATTCTCTCTCCATTCCTTGGAATTCGAACTGTCAGATAGTGAGCTTATGAATTCTGGTTCCAAGAACCTGTCGATGTTTGATATCGCGACTACGGTATTTGCATAGTATGGGGATCGCTGGTATCAGGGTATATGCAAGATTGAAGTAAAAGAGATGGAGACAAGGATTTTTATACAGGTTCGGGCCCCTTATTTGACAGGTAATAGCCTACGTCATGTTGGCCGAAGCCGGTGTTGCTCTTTATTCATTAGGATCACACAAGTACACTATTTGGGATAACATATTTAGCTATCGTCGACTTGGTGGCTAGATAACCAACTCGTAGTCGACGACAGGATAGTCTTTCTCCTCGAATCCGCACTCGGCGAGATCAGAGATAGTGCTAGATCCCTCTTGCTGGCCTCCATAGGAACCGGATGGGGTATGTCTATGCTAATCTCTGATGTTGATATCCGGTGGCATGTCTTGGCTTGTATTGATCTATGTTGATCTTGTGGCTTCCCCCCTCTCCTCCTAGGGGGGCTTGTATTTATACCCATAGATGCCCCCTTGTCCAAGTAAAACTAGGGAGACCAATATGGATACAATCCGAGTAGTCCTTGTCGTTTCCATACAGAACTCTACTTGTTCTTCCTTATCCAGAACTCCTTCTATATACGAGGTATGATTCCGTATAAGACTTGGTATATGGTGGGTATGTGGTATCCATAACCTTGACAGTAGTCCCCGACTTCAATGCAAATGAACGAGTTAAGGTTCTCGATCGAAGACTTTAGAACAACTATTGTTGTGCTCACTTGACCGTTCTCGGTGTGATCAGAAATAACGCTTGATTCCTCTTATCGACCTTTGTAGGCGCTATATTAGGTTTGTCTAGGTTAATCTCTGATGTTGACCGAGAAGATACGGAGCATGCGACTAAGTCTTCCGTCTTGCTGTAATCGAGAATTTGAATTGAAGTCAAGAAATTCCATCTCTGCGGATACACCATCGCTTCATTCCATATTCCTTGTCAAGCCCCATCAATCGTTCTCGAGTAATCGAATAGGCGTATAGTCTGCGACAAAGCCTTGAAATCTAACTTGATTGTTCTGATGTCTGATTTCCTGAAATCAATACTCAGAACATTTGCCGTATTCGCTTAGTCGATCCCGGTGTAGAACCGTAGAGACACGGAGTCTTCGACAATGTTGAATAGAACTTTCCTGAAATCAATACTCAAAATAGAATATTAAATAGAAATAGCCTCCGAATGAACGCTCAAGGGTAACATGATATAATATGTATGGAAAAATTGAAAATAAATTGAATCTGCGTGTGACAATAAAAGAGTACTCTCGCTAGAGTTGACCTCAGCAAACGGAGTTTGGTACTCTTCCTAGCCCCAAACTATTTTTATGGAAAAGCCATTTTCCACAAAGACAGCTTGAATCTTATAACAAACCATGCTGAAGCTGACAAATCCTAGCCCCCAGCCGTGAAGTTGGAAAAATCAATTTCTGATTACACGGCTTGGTTAATACGCGTCTATTGAGCACTCTTACATGACCAAGTTTTACATGATTGTTTGGCTCTTAGAATCTAACAAAGCCTTATCTGTTCTGGGTGTCCCTAACCGAAATCCCCTTAGGTTTCTCGGAGGCTTTGTCAGAACAACGTAAAGGGACAATAGGACCGCCTTCAAGACGAGGCTATATAAGAAGAGGACATCAACGGATAAATATTGCACATATAAATACTTACAGAAATTGACGTAGATGCTGAGACGGCCACCACATTAGGCAAAGGCCAGGTGTATAGTTGTACTCAACAAATCGAAGAATTAGCGGGAGAATCACTATACCGCTGGTCGAAGACCAGTTGTAGTCATAACTCGACCACTTGAAATGGAGGTATAAGAGATCACTACGACCTACTGGTTCGAGAACCAGGAGTAGGAGTCTCTCAACCGTTTGAGATTGAGGTGCGAGGACCGCTATGCTACTGGTCGAGGACCAGTCGTAGTCATAACTCGACCTTTGGAAGTCATTGTACGAGGACTGCTACGCTGCTGGTAGAAGACTTGTCGGAGTCGTACCTCGACCATTAGAAGTCGTGGTGTGAGGATCGCTACATTGCTAGTCAAAGACCAGTCGTAGTCGTACCTCGACCATTAGAAGTCGTGGCGTAAGGATCGCTACGTTGCTAGTGGAGAACCAGTCATAGTAGTACCTCGACCACTTGAAGGGAGTCCAGAGTAATAGATGTATGACATTCTCGCAACCTGCGAGAACCGCCTCTTGATGACGACGAAAGAGTGAGGAATTATCGTAGTCTGAGGTTCCGCTCCTGGACCTACTGCCTCATCCTCGGGCCCTCTATAAGTCTGGGGATCTTGAGTTTTGTCGTCGTCGTGTGATGTCGTGATGTCGTTAACCTTGTCCGTTGTCGTCCTAATGTCGTTAGTCCTAGACGTTGTCGTCCTAGCGACAACGGCGATCTAGTCAGTCTTGGTTGTCGCTATCACGACAATGTTGATTGTCGCGTTAGGTGTCGTGAGATTGCTGTAACCGACTGGTCGAAGATCAGGAGTAGGCGTATCTCGATCACCTGAAGATGAATTTTTAGGTAGTGAGAGATCGCTATGATCTACTGGTCGAGGACCAGGCGTAGGTGTATCTCGACCACCTATAGGCAACTGATAGGCATACGGAAACAAACCTTATTCACGAAAGCAAATCTCTTGTTATCCACGACTCCCCTTATCAATATCTGCTGTACTCACTTGGTCGATCCCGGTGTAAGACCGTAGAGACATGGAGTTTTCGACAGTGATAGATGGAGTTCAACGGTCCACAAGTGAATTTAAATTGATAGGCGGCGAGATGTCGCTACAACTATCTGGTCAATAACTAGGAGTAGGCATCTCTTAATCACCTATAGGGGCGCTAGAGTTGGTTATTACATGTGCATCTCATGTGGCCAGCATGACTCATATACCCAACTTATAGCATATCTGGATGTATGTTCGCAATCATGTCGGGTGATCAAGCCGACAACGTTTGCGAGGAATTATCCATTAACAACCTATTCCCAAATAGTCCAGCCGTAGCCGTCGCTATTTATGTGATAGGTCGTCGGTCTTCGTTGGTAGGTTGTGTGTGACAACTAAGCATTTGTCGAGAGCGTTCTCGATGATGGGGTGCACTCGACCATAACCTACTTGAGTGCTCAGTTGTTCCTGAAAAATATTTTCTAGAAGGCAAGATATATAGCAGAGAATATCGAGTATGTACTTAAAAAACTGCATGAACTTTCTAGTATTATCAGGATATAGCGAGCAGATTAAATATCAGACATTATGTAAACCATAAACAAGTACTACCACCTTTTTTAATAGATGACGCCGTTGACTTTTTCTCACATATTTGACCATTCGTCTTATTCAAAAAATTTACGTAATTATAATTTATTTTGTTACGAGTTGTTTTATTACTCATTGTACTTTAAGTGTTATTTATATCTTATACATTTGCATAAAATTTTTGAATAAGACGAATGGTCAAACATGTGAGAAAAAGTCAACGGCGTCATCTATTAAAAAACGGAGGGAGTATGATTTATATATAAGAAAATAGAGCGAGCTCCAACATTAAACCGTAGTCAGCCTAACATTGGAAACACTCGCATAACATATATTGTATATATAAAAACATGCTCTAGCTAAACATAATAAATTATGGATCTGGCAATATTGTATGATCTGAAAAATAGGTACGGTAAATTGTATATAAAATATTGCGTACCTTTGTAGATATATACCGGATGTATCTACGAAATTAATATATTAATTTAAAATAATTAAACTAGTAATTACCTTTGTTTGTGTACTGATTGGTCTGAATGCAAGCGTCATGTGTGTTGATGTGTCATGGAGTCGACCTATCTCTGCTCCTGCATCATGCTTGTGTAGCCCAATTGGTTTCTTCGGCACAGCATCCCGTCGTATCCGAGAACAAGTCAAAACTCAATCATGAGGGCCATCGGACTCGGTCGGCGGTGGTACGTGTGCATGTATAAACCAGGGAACAATAAAAAACACATGAGCAGTACTAAAAGAACGAGACCGATATAACTATGATTACAACCAGAATTAGAACGGTTAACCTGCTGACGGTAGATTAATTTTAAGATTTTGGCGGCGGACGTATGCTCGGGAGCGGTTGGAACGGACCGAGATCTCGTGGCCGTCAATGCTAAACCGATGTCCTCCGTGATATCTCCCAAAGCCGAAGTCGAGAGATTGTTGTCGGGAAATCCATTTCTTAAACCCATCTCGTCGAAACCTTGAAGCACTAAAAATCCCCCTACCTGGCGCGCCACTGTCGACCTCTACCTGGCGCGCTACTGTCGACGTTTCATATCGCGACTACGGTATTTACATAGTATGGGGATCGTTGGTACCAGGGTATATGCGATATTGAAGTAAAAGAGACGGAGACAAGGATTTTTATATAGGTTCGGGCCCCTTATCTGATAGGTAATAGCCCTACGTCCTGTTGGCCGAAGCCGGTGTTGCTCTTTATTCATCAGGATCACACGAGTACAATATTTGGGATAACATATTTAGTTGTCGTCGACTTGGCGGCTAGATAACCAACTTGTAGTCGACGATATGATAGTCTTCCTCCTCGAATCCGCACTCGGCGTGATCAGAGATAGTGCTAGATCCCTCTTGCCGGCCTCCGTAGGAACCGGATGGGGTATGTTTAGGCTAATCTCTGATATTGATATCTGACGGCATGTCTTGGCTTGTATTAATCTATGTTGATCTTGTGGCTTCCCCCTCTCCTCCTAGGGGGCTTGTGTTTATACCCATAGATGCCCCCTTATCCAAGTAAAACTAGGGAGACCAATATGGATATAATCTGAGTAATCCTTGTCGTTTCCATATAGAACTCTACTTGTTCTTCCTTATCTGGAACTCCTATATACGAGGTATGATTCCGTATAAGACTTGGTATGTGGTGGGCTCCGCTGAGCTTAGTCGATTACTATTGGGTATGTGGTATCAATAACCATGACAGAGCCATCTTGAGTCCGTTTACTCAATCAACCCTTCGTCTTCCTGTGCGCACATCTCTCTAGGTCTTTTTCGCCATCAAGAAACCCTAACTCTCCTTTTCCTCTGCCATCCCCTAATTCGATTTGATGGATTTGGAAAAACCACCATCGACACCGTCGAGGTGAAGAAACTGCACGTGGAGGGATCTCTTCCCGAGTGTAACAACATGGAGCGCTCAGAAGGTGGTACTGAACCTAAACCCGCTCTAGGACAAATTGTAGTTTTAGAGGATTTCGTTCAGTGTGGTTTTCTACCTCCTCCTTCTAAGTTCCTTCTACTTCTTCTGAATTTTTACGGCCTTCATCTTCTCCACCTGAACCCAAATTCCATCGCTTTCATGAGCATCTTCGCTCACCATTGTGAGGCTTACCTTGGGGTAGTACCATTTCTTGATCTATTTCGCTATTTTTATGAGCTTCAATGGATGGAATCTTGCAAAATCTCTAGATGCTGCGGTTTCCGTCTCCAAGATTGGATGAAGGCGGAATACATCCCCTTCAACTACCATTCATCTCGCAGCTCATGGAGATCGAAGTGCTTCTATCTCCATGTAGAAGAACTCTCTTATGTCCTTGTTGTCCTAGACGAGCAACCAGAACACTCCACCTCCTGGACCTCTAAACCTTCCTTGACCCTCTCCCTCCAAGCCTTCGTAGACAAATTCCATAGCCTCTGAGAACAAGGGTCTCTGAGAACAAGGGTTGTCGAGGTATAAGGTCACCGCTGACTTCATACGTCGTCGAATCCAACCTCTCCAAGCTCGTGCTCACCCCACGTTCGATTACATAGGAGCTAACGACGAGACACGGATATTAGATTGGGGTATTCGTTCTCGGAACCCACTTGCTCTTGATTCGTGTAATGACTTTATTATTGACTTATGATATATGCATAACCCCACTGTAGTTCTCGATGACAAAACCTTGGGTACGAGAGTGGGTCATGTTGTCATCAGTCCTCCATCGGACTCCGACAAATTATCGACTTCCACCTGTGACCTCTCTTCTGTTGATAAGGACGCCAACATCAATTAAGCAGTTCCCTATTACTCCGCCTTTCCTGCATGTATTTTTGAATCTGAAGACGTAGTAATCTAAAATCATGTAGGCTCTTCCTCTGACGGATGAAATTGGCCCCCTTGTCGATCATCAAGCCTCCTCCACCCTGAAAGACAAGGTTGCCTCTGAGCAAACTGATGCCGTGATCATGCCAAGCGGCAGTGGCGCCAAGGTGCCTAAGAGGAAATGGGCGGGTGTGTCCAAACACTCCCCTGGCGTCGGTACACTTGTTCAGACAAGCAACTCTGAGGTGAGTTCCGACTACATCTCTTGTGAACAGGCTCTATCAAAGACGACATCGTTCTCACTCGCTTTCTTCTCCAAGCCGCCATCGGAGCTCCCCCAGCGCCGCGGAGGAAACTCCTAAAGCGGCACAAACCAAAGTAAGTGAAGTCTCAAACATCGTTGTCTTGTCTTGCATTTTTTTGTTTCTGTTTCTATTATTTCTAACTTGTGCTTCTGATAGCATTTCTCCCGCGACTTCCGCTCAAAGCGTAGGTCGTGTGGACACCAGTTCGTCCCCACCGGCCATTGTCGTGACCACGCGAACTCTGCCCGCTCCTTCTCCTCCTTCACTGCCTGCCATCTCGTCTGTGCCCGGAGCCGACAAGTTGGCCGAGGCATGCTGCCTACTCGAAATGGGCACCCGCGAGATGCTCGCCAGGATCGAGCGACTTGGGAAAGTCGCTTCGTCCTCGGATGGGTGCGTCGTGTAATTGGAGAGCCAGCTCGCGGAGGCACGCGAGGACCTTCAGAAGATGAAGGACCTTGTCGCAGGCCATGAGCAACAACGGCAGGGACTGGAGACACGGATGGTGGAGACGAAGGGCCACTTGGCACCAATCCGTGAGGGGATGTAGCAAATTTACGGTCGGATGGACACGCTAGCGCGTAGTTTGGGGATCCACGATAGGGTTCCTCCTTACTCCGACGAGACCATGATAGTATCCTTGCTAGCCGACCTTATCGAGAAACTTGAAGAAGTTCCCAGTAACCACGCTGTGGGGGTGGCCGAGGACACATGTGCTGGTCTTCGTACCGACGCATGCCACGTCCTCACGTGTGTATGGCTCACGCACCCTGAGATCGACCTTAAGGAGGTCCTCAAAAAGGGTGGAGCCGAACCATCGTGCGAGGATGTGATGTCAGAGGTTGAGTAGCACGAGAAAATCATGATCCCCTTTTCTGGTTAGGACCTTCTATACAACGGTTTGTCAAGTTAAGGGACTCCCTATATCTGGTATTGCGGTTTGAAGACAAATTTAAACTCGGCCACAAGTTGAGGAACCTATAGTGAACTTGTTCCGCTCAGATTAACAAATGAGAATATGAAAATATCTCTTATGTTGTACATAGTCTCTTCCTCAATTCTTAAAACTCCCAATTCTGAATCGTCTGGTGTGCTGCCAGTAGGGATGGCAATGGAGACCTAATAATTGATTCCTCGTAGTGAACTCACATATTGGGGAATGGGGATGGTTGGTATGACATGAATATCATTGATATCTATCCTCCATGAGGAATCAAATGCTCCCAAACTTGCTACCATCGGCGATAACGGGGTGGAGACGGCGCGCGGTGACCCGCATTCACTGTAGCTAGACCAATTCTAGACTTTCCAGACGTTTTGACCCTTGAAGCCCAATTAACAAGTATATATTACCACCTAACACTAATCAACCAGTCAACCTCCACATCTTCCAGATCCAGACGCAGACCGCTCCGCCACACCGGCCACCAGGCGCGCGCGCCGCCGCCTCCTCTCGCGCGGGCGCTGTACCGCCCCAGCCGTCGACACGGGCGCGGCGCTCCGGAGCCTGCAGCCGTCGTCGCGCCGCCAGGCGCCTCCAGCCGTCCGCCGGCCGGCGCTAGCGCCCTCCGTCGCCAGCACGCCGTCCGCCGCCACCGATTCCCCTGCCGGCTGCCGACTACAGACCATGGCTTCGTTCTCCTCCCCGGTAAGCTCCGGCAGCGACGACGCAAGGTGAGCACATGCTACAATCCCTAGTCCCTTCTCTGCTGGTGTGCGTCGCGGCGGTGTGGATCTGGATCACGCTGGCCGTGGAGGGGGTTCTCTCTTTGCAGGAGGTGGCGCTAAACCCTATATCTCACTGTGCGTTGTAGTTGCTAGAGTGAGGGATGGAGAACGGGGAGATCGAGGGGGCAGCGGACGACGGGGTGCCGGTGCCCGCGCCGCCCAACGGCAGGAGGTATCGCCCTGTCGGCTCCAGCGATCGCGCCGTCATCCAGATGACCTCCATGGAGCCCGGCTCCTCCTCCTCTACCGCTGTGGCAGCCGTCAGTGGCATCACGCCCCAGCCACCAAGGTATATGGAAGCTTCGCTTCAAATTTTGGAGATCGAATTTTAGCAATATTCTCTTCTAGGGGGAGTAGACTAAAACACTTGTACTGCTTGAATTAGTATACCATTGCTTGTGCAAATCCGATCGTGCATTGTCTTGCTCGTGCGTTATTAAGCCAAAAAAAAAAGGATGTAGTGTTTCACCAATCAACCCTATGGTAGTTTTGGTGTTAGGAACCCATGTGAAGCACTGTGGGGCACATCTCCAACATATGTTGGCTATGGAACTATCATTTTAGCCGTTGGGCTTATGGCCTTCTGTTTTTGCTCCTCATTTCCAGATTTAGTTATCAGGACAAGGCTGCAAAGTCAAACGTGCTTTATTTACTTTGTAGCATACCTCCAACTGTATTGTTACTGCTTCTCAAATTTTGCACTGATATACTGAAATTTGATTCTACTTGGTTTCAATTAAATTTTAATGGAAGAGCCTGTTGCTGGTTGCTGTTGAGATACTCAGGACCAATCATAAGTTCATAACACTGGTTGTTGTTGCTTAGTACAATGCTTAAATTGATGCTGATGTTTTCAGTTGTAGCTAATATTGCCTCATTGGATTAGATGATATTGCCATGTGAAATGATACATCAGGCTCTTATGTAATCCCTCCATCCTAAAATACATCGTACTAGGATGTGTCGCATCCCGTCCTAGGTTTGTTTATTTTTGGACAGAGGGAATATGTAACCACATTGCTGTGATTTTTGATTCTGTATTTATATTGCTATGCTCAAATAAGTTAATAGAAGTGCTATACTACTAAAAAGTTCTTACTAACAAATATCTCAACCATTTGATTTAGTTAGTTGGAAGTTTTAAAAAGTCAAAGATTTAACCATAGCATGACAATCAGCGTTTGTAACAAGTTTGTAAAAAAAATTTAGCACGTGCATCTTTTTCCATAAGTTAAATACACGTCACAATAGTTACTTCTTGAAGAGAAAAATGTGTTCTGTTTTGTCATATCAATTTTAATTTGTGAGTTTCATAGCGCGGGAAGTGGTTTCTATATGGATATGGGAGTACCCTGCACATGTCATGTGCATCAATGAAATATATGTTACTTGATATATATTATCTTATCTTATTTGCCTCATGAATATGTTCATATTTTTTATTGCACATTAAGAGAGATTTTTAGGCATAACTTCTGCATAATTTCCTTTCATGTGCACCTTTTTAATTCCCATCAACAATTGAGAGGAGAATTTGGAGGAAAATGCTGGCCGTCCTGCTTCGACATGTACAAGCTAACTCAATTTTTATACATGTCATAGGAATCTAACGGTGGATCCAAGCATGCAAGAAGATCACACTGTTTCACAAGGGGATTCAAAGCTTGAGCTTTTTGGTTTTGACTCTCTTGTAAATATTTTGGGCCTCAAGAGGTATGATCCATGCTCTGCCTCTGTTTGTTAAGCACCTAAGGCTGTGTTTGAGCGGCACACAAAACTATATATGCGTTAACGCATAATTAATTAAGTATTAGCTATTTTTAAAAAAAATAGATTAATATGATTTTTAAAGCAATTTTTGTATATACTTTTTTTTTGCAAAAAACACACCGTTTAGTAGTTTGAAATGCGTGCGCACAGAAAATGAGAGAGGTGGGTTGGGAAAGTGACAAAAGAACTCAACCTAAATGTTTTGACTAATATGAAGCATGCGCTCTACAAAGAAATTGTTAGAACTATTGATTTTTCTTTATGATATCAGCATCTGATTGAAACTGAACAGCATGACAGGAGAACAGATTCAGGCCCCTTCCAGTCCTAGGGACGGTGAGGATGTTGCAATTACGATTGGACGCCCAAAGGTTATTCTCCATTTTACCATTTTGGATGAAGCCCAGCTGTTAACTTAAGTCATAGGTTTCCATTTTGATAGTGAATAGCTACATATTTTTTGTTTTTAACTTGTGCAACAAACCAGTAACAATAATTCAATACATATGATTTACATTTTTGCATCTAGATATGGCTTCAGAATTTAAACCAATGCACTTCTACTGGTAGCGTCATCTGTTGTATTCAGAGTTTCGTTATATGTCTAATTACATTTTCTTAAAAGCATAAACAAGTTGTTGATTTGCATAATTCAGCTTTTTTGAAATATCGATAGGCCCATTCCCGGTCTTTAAAATTTGTTCAGTGTTGATTCTGTTCATTGCCATCATTTTTGTTCTTTTTATTTTGTATTTGTTCATGGCATTTGAGTTTATGACGTTTGATTCCATTACTTTTGTTGGTCTGGCAGGAAACTGGACCCAAGTTTGGTACCATGATGGGTGTCTTTGTCCCATGCTTGCAGAATATATTGGGAATCATTTATTATATCCGTTTTACATGGTAAAATATTCTGGATACTTTATTTTAACTTCCCATATTTGTTTTGTTCCAAAGCCCTTATTATTTTTTATGATTTTTTTGTTCCTGTGCTTGTCAATGTTGTGTTCCCATTGTTCTTTTGACAGAAGCTTACCTGTAGCATTTCTTTCTTGTACTGTATGGCCTTTTCCCATTATAGAACCAAGTCCAAAATTAGTAAAGCAAAATTGTTAAATGTAAATATTGCTATCCAGTTTTGACATGTTAACTTATTAATGTATTGATCCCTTGATTACCTACCCTGTTATTCATATAGGTAGAAGTGGTATTTGTGCATTGTTAACCCTGTATCTTTTTTATGCCCTTATGCTGTTCAATTTTTCAACAACTGACTAATATTTTTTTTCTTCCTGTAGGATTGTAGGTATGGCAGGTGTATGGCAGTCGCTTGTTTTAGTCTCGTTCTGTGGTGCATGCACATTTTTAACTGGAATATCATTAAGTGCCATTGCAACGAATGGAGCAATGAAGGTACGCTGAATGTAAGAACTACATGTGGAATAGTTAATAGAATAAGGTTTGCTATGCCCCATGTTTTGCTTCTTAGCGCTGTCTTTGCATTTCTATTTCACTGGTCGAACCTAATACCGGGTATGCCTAAAATCCATTAGGGAGGGATAAATTAAATTTCGATTCAATGTTGGTAATACTTTTAGAGCTTGCTTTGATTTTGTTCATTGCTGCCTATAAAAACTTGACCGCGATTGTTTTGATGTTCATTTTTTATGATCCATAGGGTGGTGGGCCATACTATCTCATTGGGCGTGCGCTTGGTCCTGAAGTTGGAGTTAGCATTGGACTATGCTTCTTCCTTGGAAATGCAGTTGCTGGATCCATGTAAGTGTTTAAGCACTCAGATTTCTTTTCCAAACATCATTAGTTTGTTAAAGAAAATGCATAGCAGGAGATGGATAAGTAATAGTTGCGTGATGCAACTGCTGTTTCTTATACTGATTGAAATTTCAAATTATAAAATTTTTCATCTTTCATTTATCCGTAATTTTGCATGCATTCGCACATGGGTCTGTGACGTCTGTCCCCTTTTCTCTCTGTGTCTAACTTATTCTGTCATTTTCAGGTATGTGCTAGGAGCTGTAGAAACCTTTTTGGATGCAGTTCCTTCTGCTGGTTTTTTTAAAGGTAGGAACAACTTACAAGTAATACTATAGTCAGTAAGTTTACTTTATGTTTGTGAGGATGGTAGAAAAAATGGAACAGTATACTTCAAGCCTTTTGTTAGGACATGAAGGGTGTCTATATTTACTTTATTATGCATTTCTTTTAGCCAAACTTAGTCAAATTTCTCTTGGAGGAAAGGAATACCAAGGTGCAAAAGCATTGACTATGTTTGGGAGAAAGTACTTTTAGGTTGGCTTTAGTGTTATCTTTGAGTATGAGTAATGCTCTTCAGAGGTGCATAGTTGGACATTCTCTTTTAGTTAGTTCAGCCTCCTATGAGTATATGACCATCATTATTCTGTCATTCACTTATTTCTGTTCTTCCTTTTTATCATGAGGAATCAAGCTAGCACGGTTAATTGCCTACATAGCAATGCAGGATCTATTTGTTTTTATACTTACGTTTTTATACATAGCAATGCCAAACATAATGAATTAATTAGTTGACTGAAGTTGAGAAAGGAAAGGACGGCTGTACTGAGCAATACGGATTATTTTCTTAACTTGTGATGCTATTTTTTTATTTTTATTTGGACTTACTCGCCAGCTCTGTTTTAAATGCAGAGAGTGTCACAGTAGTCAATAATACATTAGTAAATGGCACTGCAACAGCTAGCACAGCAACTATATCAACACCCAGCTTGCATGACCTTCAAGTATATGGTGTTATTGTAACCATACTGCTGTGCTTTATTGTGTTTGGCGGTGTCAAAATCATCAACAAGGTTGCACCTGCCTTCTTAATACCAGTCCTCTTTTCACTGTTGTGCATTTATCTTGGTGTTTTCATTGCACCAAGGCACAATGCTCCAAGTAAGTTTACCTTATTGTTTACTTTATATTGGATCACCATTATTGTACTGATCCATAAATTTATAATGTTGGTTTGCCTATCTAGAGGGAATTACTGGGTTGAGTATAACCACATTTAAGGACAACTGGGGCTCAGAATATCAACGCACAAACAATGCTGGAGTTCCTGATCCAAATGGCTCCATATATTGGGATTTCAAGTAAGTTTTTTACCTTCTCTAGAAATATAAATAACTTGTCATTTTATGGAAATTTTATGAGGAAAGTAAGCATTACCCAGTATATGAAGCACCACAAAATTTGAATAATTTTTCACTTGACCCTATGAGACGGTATGAACTATGAACTTTGAGCAATCTTGGCAATGAGTCCTGCTCGTTATTTGTTACTAATTTGGATTCGGGTAAACCTTTGGAGCCCACATATCATCGACTCATTAGTGTCCCTTCAGCTTGACTAGCCCAGCTGCTTCGTAATGCTTGTGGTTGGTATAAGGGCCCTTAGGCCTGTTTGAGGTGTCCATGGACCGCAGTGGCATGATGGCGCCATGGAGGCAGCCGCACCACAAGGGCAGAGGGAAGAGGGAGAGACTAAAGACTATTGTTTTTTTCTTGCTTAATGAATAGAGATACAATCCCATTCCTATATTGATGGGATAACTTGACTCTTAAGAAATAGTATATCTCTAAGATTAAGGAAACACTACCTCCATTCCTAAAAGAGTGTCTTTTAGCAATGAACCTGAGTTATTTCATGAGAATATGTTCTATTTCTTCCGTTATAATAAACCTGCACTGAAGTTTCAAACAAGTCCCTAAACCTTGGTGCAAATTTAGGGATCTACAGTGCACTTTACTTATTTCTTTGTTTTCTTAAATGTAAATTGCTAACTATATTGACTTTTCAGTGCTTTGGTAGGCCTCTTTTTCCCAGCAGTGACTGGAATTATGGCTGGTTCGAACCGATCGGCTTCACTGAAGGACACACAACGTTCAATACCAATTGGAACATTATCTGCAACTCTTACAACAACTGCCATGTACCTGTTCTCTGTCCTTCTATTTGGAGCCTTGGCCACAAGAGAAGAGCTTCTAACTGATAGGTACATACTTCTTAATGCTGCATATTATAAGTGCTCCTGCTTTACAATTGTAGATAATGCATCAGCTCAGGTTATATTTATCTAATTCATTTGATTGATCCCATCAAGGAAGGAAGATAATTTGGCCTTACAGATTTATGGTGCAACTATAACTGCTACTCCTATTCTACTGGCTGTTGCAGGAATTAAGGGCATGTAGTTTTTCTTGTTTGTGAATCTCAATTGTTTGGTACAGTTATAAGAGATCCTTTTCAGAGTATATGCTGCATGCTTGTCTGACCATAACTATTTACCTGCTCCTTTTTTCTTCCATTTGAAACTAACATAAACAATTGGCAGAACATGGGTTTATATTGGCAATTTAATAATTTGTACCATGGCACAACTTAGATAAGTGTTGTGAATATATTCTTTCTTTGTAAACAACTACTTCCTCTGTTTCACAATGTAAGTCATTCTAGCATTTCCCACATTCATATTGATATTAATGAATCTAGATAGATATATATGTCTAGATTCATTAACATCAATATGAATATGGGAAATGCTAGAATGACTTACATTGTGAAACGGAGGGAGTACATTTTTTACACACGACTGTAGTGTACATGTTAATTTTGTCCTAGTCCATACCGAGCTGTTATGCTACTGATTTCTTCTCTGGTCAACTCATTAATATACTTAATACTTGCAGGCTTCTTACTGCTACAGTGGCATGGCCTGCTCCAGCAGTGATTTATATTGGTATTATTTTGTCTACTTTAGGCGCAGCACTGCAGAGTTTGACAGGGGCTCCAAGATTACTGGCAGCAATAGCAAATGATGACATTCTTCCAGTTCTTAATTACTTCAAGGTTTCTGAAGGGGCTGAGCCTCACTCAGCCACTTTATTCACAGCTTTCATTTGTATCTGCTGTGTGGTTATTGGCAACTTGGATTTGATTACGCCCACCATCACAATGTTTTTCCTTCTGTGCTATGCTGGTGTGAACCTGTCATGCTTTCTCCTTGACCTCCTTGATGCTCCTAGTTGGCGCCCTCGTTGGAAATTTCACCATTGGAGTTTATCACTTGTTGGTGCATTGCTTTGTGTTGGTATGACTATATACTATTACAAATTCATTTTGACACAATGGCATGCATCATGAGCTGTAATGCTTTCTTAGGACATTATTTTGATTAAAGACTTCTGACATGCTCATGCATTTTAATACCACCCTCATCCATAATGTACTGAAGTATTGTTTAACTTGTACTTTCGCACAAATATTTTAATGCAACCTTATTTTGTCTTTATAATACTGCTTTCCACTTACTTGGATCGTTCTCTCAATTTTTCAGTGATCATGTTTTTGATATCCTGGTCTTTTACTGTTGTCTCCCTTGCCCTTGCAAGCCTCATCTATTACTATGTGAGCTTAAAAGGTAAGGCTGGAGACTGGGGAGATGGATTTAAGAGTGCATACTTTCAATTGGCACTACGAAGTCTCAGATCATTAGGAGGTATAACTCTCTTCTTGGAAACTAAATATCATATTTGAAACTATTAAGAGTTACCTTGTTTGTAACACTGAACATTCTTGTCACAGCAAACCAAGTGCATCCTAAGAATTGGTACCCCATTCCTCTGATATTCTGCCGTCCTTGGGGTAAACTTCCAGAAAATGTACCTTGTCATCCAAAGCTTGCAGATTTTGCCAACTGTATGAAGAAGAAGGGGCGTGGTATGTCAATTTTCGTCTCGATTATTGACGGTGATTATCATGAACTGGCCGAGGATGCAAAGACTGCTTGTCGTCAGCTGGACACTTACATTGAGTACAAACGCTGTGAGGGTGTTGCAGAGATTATTGTAGCGCCATCAATGTCTGAGGGCTTCCGCAGCATTGTTCAGACCATGGGTCTAGGTAACTTGAAGCCCAACATTATTGTGATGCGGTACCCTGAGATTTGGCGTCGCGAGAATCTGATACAGATACCGTCAACATTTGTTAGCATAATAAATGATTGCATTATTGCTAACAAAGCCGTTGTCATTGTGAAGGGCCTTGATGAGTGGCCTAATGAGTACCAGAGACAGTACGGCACTATTGACCTCTACTGGATTGTGAGAGATGGAGGATTGATGCTTCTTCTGTCTCAGCTCCTGCTCACAAAAGAGACCTTTGAAAGCTGCAAAATCCAAGTGTTCTGCATAGCAGAGGAGGATACTGATGCTGAGGAGCTGAAGGCTGACGTCAAAAAGTTCTTGTATGATCTTCGAATGCATGCTGAGGTCATCGTCGTGACTATGAAGTCATGGGAACCTCATATGGAGAGCAGTAGCAGTGGTGCTCCACAGGACGATTCTCAAGAGGCTTACACAAGTGCACAGCGAAGGATCAGCACATACCTCTCTGAGATGAAGGAAACCGCACAAAGAGAAGGACATCCACTAATGGAGGACGGAAAGCAAGTAGTTGTGAATGAACAGAAGATTGAGAAATTCCTCTATACAATGTTCAAGCTGAACTCGACAATACTTAGGTACTCCAGAATGGCAGCTGTGGTCCTCGTAAGCCTCCCTCCACCACCATTAAATCACCCTGCGTATTTCTACATGGAGTACATGGATCTGCTTGTAGAGAACGTCCCACGCATGTTGATAGTTAGGGGATACAGAAGAGATGTTGTCACATTCTTCACATGATTAGAGATGTATACCTTCTGGCGGCTCTACTGCCATATGATTGTTGTAACATCATCATAGCAAAGTGGGCAAGCAGATTTTGTGCAGATTTTACAGCTGAAAGTCAGAAGCCATCACCTTGAAGGCTACCTACCCTGAGATAGGAGATCTGCTGGGCCTTTCGCTGGCATATTGGGTACGTCAACTACAGTATGTCCATTCTTTTTCTCGGATTCACATAGCAAGCTTCAATACAGTTAATTGTCACAAATTTTGTAGCCCTGGTGTTCCCCATACGTGTAACAATCTTAGAAACGCAACGCTTCCTTTTGCACTGAAACAGTAGCAATGGTATCACATTTTTTAAAATATATTTCCAGTTGATGTAATGAGCAAACTGAGGTGGCCATTAATGTTGGCATGTTGTTGATTGGCATGACGTTTATACTGATACACGTGAAAATCAGCTGAAATTATTGGTAACACTGTACAGGACTTTCCTTGATTCACTACTGCATTATTGCACTCTATGTAGTCATCAAAATTTGGTAGTATGTTGGAGTTGTCCAGGGACAATAAAATCAGCTGATGATCACCAGGGTACTTGTGATATATATTTTCTCACTTCATTAGTGTTTTTGTCTTGTAAAATCTGGGGGTCACATAACTTGTAAAATTTCACGAAGGCATTAGTGACAAATTAGTGACACTGTCATAGCATTTTTCTTGCACCGTTGCATAACATTTTCCTCAGGATGTTAATCTTAAGCTCTATAACTACAAGTTCATCTTCTTATCGTACCGTTGCATATTACGTTATAACAGCACAGGAGGAGCTCCTGTTTCTTTCAAACAGAATTTGTTGATTTCGGCAAGTCAAACTTTGGTTTGGCAAGTCTGCGGGTATGATCAGCATCTGGTCGTTGCGTAGACCCTTCCATGGATCTTGAACTTTGCATTCGTTTCATGCTCCAGCTCATCGTCTTTTGTGCCTAAGACGAAATATTTAAGAATTAAGAAGCTGCTTCCATAGATGTTTGGTAACGAAAAAGATTACTACTGTATTTTGCTCTGTGACGACTATTGCTTATAAATGAGTACGTAATTAGCACAATGAAAATAAAAAAAAAAGGAGAGAATTGTTAATGAAAAAGAAATGGCACGCGTTCCACGTGCATGGCGCTTGGCCTCATCATCAAATTTACACGAGATGTCGTCAGTTAAGAGTACTTTTCATTTTAATTTGGAGGTAAAATTTGCTACAGGACACTAAAAAACGTGTAATTAGCTGTAGGACACTGCAAAAACTGTAATTAGCTGTAGGACACCGCAAAGACATGATTTAGCTCTAGGACACTCTAAAAACACGTAATATGCCTAAGGGCACTGAAGCTATTATTTTATTCTTTTCGAACAAAAAAGAGAGATAAAACCAGATTGTCCTTCAGCTCTCTCGGCTTGGCTCCAGGCGTGTGTAATGAGACCACGCGCGGCTTGCTCTGTTTGGCTCCTCATCGGCTCGATCCCCTCTACTCATCTGTCGCCGTGCCACCGCTCTTATCTGCTCATATATGTCTGACCAGCAGTGGATGTCTCCATGACGATGACCTCGCATCAGGTGATTCCCCAATGGCCACCAACGAGCGACCTTCCATGCGGCTGCTACTCCTGAAGGGAGCAAAATGGGGTCATGGAGATGGGTGCAACAGTGAACCAAATGTTGCCCAGCGCACGAGCGCGCCGCTGCAACCTATGATTCCAACACGATATCCTTCCAGATTGCAAAACCACGAGGCAACGTGCGGGCTCGAGTGCAGGGGAAGGGCTCGAGTGCGAGTGAGGAGGAAGATGGGGGCACTGTCGTGCGCTCCACGACGCCGGCACGCGTAGGCACGGTGGGCGCCGCCACGCCCTGAGTTTGGCTATAATTGGCTTGGAGGAGAGGCACTGCGAGTCCGCCCTGCGTCAACGGCGCAAAGGCATGCTGTAAAAGTAGGAAACGGTGTATGCGGAGGCCGAGGGTGGTCGCCAAAGCGGAGGCAATGACTGGAAGACGAAGGGGGCGAACGGTGAGACTGGCGACAAGTGGCCGGGAGGGAGGACATGGTGGATAAACTCGGTAGGCTCCTCGGAATGGCCATTGCGGGGCTTACGCGTCACATCGCGGAGGGTGGCGGCGTGGGAGACGGTGGTGTGTGAGAGCGGTCTCGCCGTGGTGGAGTGTCTCCGCCGATTGACACGGGGTACTCGTACTTTCTACGCCGTTTCTTTCTCAATTACACCGGATATAATAAAATAATGTCTTCGATGTACGGTAGCTAATTACCAGGTTTTTACGGTGTCTCACAGCTAACTATATATTTTTTGAGTGTCCTGTAGCAAATTTTGCCTAATTTGGATGTGGTGGCATCGCAATCGCACTTATGTGCCTACCTGCACTGCACTGCACAGCACACATATTGTGATCTGACTGGCAGGTACCACACTCTAAAAGCAAGCATTTGTACGGATACTGTATCACAGAATTTATAGAATCCGAGAAAAAAATGTTTAAGCAGTCACGAATCTTATCGAATTTTTTAATATACATGGTGGCATGCTCCTCTGCTACTATTACTAATATATTTTCGAAAATTCTCTAAATTCGGCGCCCGATGTGGGCGTGCATGCATCAGGCGCCTCGCGCCGCCGCTGCCTAGGCCCCGCGAATGCATGGGCGCCTCGTGCCACCGCTGCCCATGCCCCACCACGTGTCCCCACTATGCGCGTCCGTTGCAATAGTCTACCGGATATAATGGAAACACCCTGTTAAGGTGGATCTGCTTTATTTTTTTCCATCACCAATGTTTCAGCTAGTTATACTCGTGATCTTTCACTATGTATAGATCAAATGTTTCAGTGGATTTTTGATACTGTTCAATAATTTCATCTTGATGGACACGTGGTTTGTTGATATTCATGGGGTTTAAGTGTTGTAATGGCTTTAAATCGTTTGTTACATACGTTGAACCAAATTGTTTCATCTAACGATCTGACCGTGTGTCACTTTTTTTAAGAATTGAAACATTCTTTCGCTATTTGCTGAAACATTGTTTTTATATAGGGTGAAACAACGTCTGATTTTTTGGAAACCGTTGTTTTATATATTGTAGCAAAATGTTTCATGAGGTAATTTGGTTGTGTTTTAGTTTTCTAAAAGATTGAAACATTTTCGAACTACTTTGTGAAACATTTTCGATCTACTTGGTGAAACAACGTCCGATTTGTAGCCACCTCGATATATTTTTTTGGGTTGTTCGGTTCAAGGTTATAGTTTATCCCGTTAGATGCGTCACACTTTCGCATTTTATTAGGTTAGTATTTGGTTCGTTACTATAAGTATAACAAGCCACACTTTACTAACTCCTTGCTCCACATGTCATAGGTTCTGCTTGGAAGAGTTTATGACATTAGCTTTTGCTAGAATCTTTCATTTATCAGAAAAGTTCTCTCAATCAGTCTAAAAATTTATAGTTATCTATACTATTATAAAAATTAAAAATGTTTTTGCCGGTACTTTTGGTTTGTCATCCGTGTATGAGTTGGTTTTTATGTTCGTTCGCTTTTGGAAACATAAATCCGTATTTGAGTTGGTTTTTAAGTTCGTTCGCTTTTGAAAATATAGAAAGAATCGTATAAGAAATCTTTTTTAAAAACTTGCATGCTAATTTGAGATGATCGGACTCCTATTTGCAGCACATGATTTTCTAGCAAAATATATATCCAAGCAAATTTAACACAGTGAATTTTACCGTAACTAAACCATATCTCTATCTCTACTATTATAAAAATTAAAGATGTTTTTACCAGTATTTTGGTACGTCATCCGTGTTTAAGTCGGTTTTTAAGTCTGTTCGCTTTTAGAAATATAAATCCGTATTTCAGTCAGATTTTAAGTCCGTTTGCTTTTGGAAATACAAAAGGAGTCGTAGGGGTGAAGACAGAGCGGATTCGGATGGATAGTGGTCATACCATATCCTAAACCATATTTTCTAAGCGGATTCGGAGCGGGTGCGGATAGTGTACAGATGCGGATGCGGAGCGGATTGTTTTCGGATGTCGGAAATGGTGCGGAGTCGGTGTAGAATTGGTTCGGAAACGGATTAAATTTATCGGATGCTACATGTATATGCAATCAATACAACATCGAGTTAACAATCCAAGGAACAATAGTACAATAATCAATAAATGACTCATCGTAATAATTATATGATTAAGTGCTAAACAACATGAATACATGATGTCCATAATATAAAAATATAGCTACTTGAGTGTAACATGAGACGATAAAAGCCTTAGACTAAAATATATATGTTAATTGATGAATTAGGACATTGGATGTACCAACTTATGTTATATGCAATAGATAGAGTGGTCACATATGTTGATAATTTCGGATTATCCGGCAAATGGCTTATCGGATAATCCAAAAAAAATGTTGGATAATCCGCATCCGTCGGATATTAGAGATACCATATCCGCATCCGCATCCGTATCCGCCGGATTTCTAAAAGCCTATACCATATCCTCGTTTCGGACGGATTCGGAGCGGATCGGATCTCGGATATTATCCGATCCGTTTTCACCCCCAAGGAGTCGTATAAGAAATCTCTTTAAAAAAAAAACTTGCATGCTAACTTGAGATAAAAGTCAGACTCCTAACTGCATCTCATGATTTTCTAAAATAGAATATCCAAGCAAATTTCCACGGTGAATTTCACCCTAGCTAAACCATATAACAATTACAAGATTAAAATAATCTTCACCCGTTGCAACGCACGAATATTTTTTCTAGTAAAATCTAAAAAATAAAGAAGCCAGAAGATTCTCATAAGCTGTTTTTCATAATTTTAAAGCTTCCCAGACAGGGTCACTGGATAATTTTGTAGCTAAATATTGCTATACGGCCAACAATTTATTGGATATACGTACTTATGTACTTATGTGTGATTTGTCATACTTTTAGCAAGTTAGGTTCTGGTAAAAAAGTTAGCTTCCAACCAAACAAATCCTCTATATTTTCTTTTATTACATAAAAGATGCATACAAACATACGCTACCACCACTATACATGTCTACCATACTTACACATCTACGGATACATCTTTCTACACACACTCAAAGAGACAAACTAGTGGCAAATCCTAAGATCCTATTAAACGTAACTTTGTGAAAGGAATCAGACTTTACCACCATATAACTGGTGTTTTCCCAACACTTGTTCTATATCTACATCTACTCCCTCTGTCCCATAATATAGCAACCTAGAACTGAATGTGATATTTTATAATACAACGAATCTAGACATGGGACGGAGGGAGTACAAGATATTGGCTCTTTATTTCTCTTTCTCTTGTACTATGTAGATATAGAAAATTTATTGGGAAAGTACCGATAGTGTGAACTGTGGAGTAGGGGTGCATGCATTACTCCAGTCACCAGGTTCAAATCTTTTGTCCTTTTTATTTTTAATAAAAAAAATCTGCTTGTTGATCCCAGAAACTCATTTTACATATGCATGATAACGCCTTAACCAATACATATATGCGCAATTTAAATAAGAGTACGTTTTATTGAAACATACGGATTTCATACGAATTAATTCAATCCACCCAATTTTTCTCACATCCGATCCAATCCGTTCTTGCGCTAATCTCTTCCTCACGCCATGCACCACAAACCCTCTAGTCGAATCTTCACACTTGGGAGGGGTCTCCACTCCTGCTGTTGGAGAAATCGCTCCATCGACAACTCTGTATCCGGAGAGGGAGGACTTAAATGATCTTGAGGGTTATCACCACCTCTACATCTACCTCTAACGAACTGTGGGATATGCAACAAATACTGGTATTTAATAATATAGACAATTAAACACCATGTCTACACTATTTAGATACTATTTTAATGTCGATCAAAAATTAAAGTAAACACTAATGCATAATATTTTAGTATGCTAATGGGAATTAAGAGATAAACCTCACAAAATAAATCTCAATTACTCAGTAAAGATAATATCAACTAAAGCAGAGTGATCGACAAGGTACATGTAATGTCTTAGAAAAAAAATAGAATACCATAAAAGATATATTAGAAGTCCCTAAGTATTTGGTGTTTAAAATTAGAAGAAAAACAACAGATATACGGTAACTGGGCTGCTTTTGGCTAGCCCAAGGCCCAACTGCCCCTCCACATCCCCAAAACCCTAGGAGGTCCCTCCACCTCCCCCTAGCCATCATTTGCACCATCTCCCTCCCCTCTGGTGCCACCCCCTCCCCTTCTCCCTGGTTTGTGCTCCCCTTGTTGCTGTTGTGGCAAGGAAGGAGAAGAAGAGAAAGGGAAAGAAGGAATGGATGGGAAGAAAGGTGAAGAAAGAAGATGCGTTTTTATGTTGCCGCTACTTGTCGAGACCTAGGTGAAGACACTTCGGAATGCAACCAGAGTTCATCTCATCATTGGTGAAGGCAAGTAAACATAGTGGTGGAGCGAGCGGCAGGGGTCGCGGCGGTGGAGCAGCAGCGAGGAGCGGAGAGCAATGGGAACAGCGACGCGAGCAACAGCAGGAGCGACAGGGATGACGTAGAGTGAGTAGCAGCGGGTGACAGTAGCGAGCAACGGCAGAGCGAGCAGCAGTGAGGGCGGCGGCGGAGCAAGCTGCGGCGCGCGGCGGCGGAGCAAGTAGCAGCAGGCGGCAACAACAAGCAGTGAGGGGGGTGGCAACGCGTGGTGACGATCACGTCAACTACGGATCTAACGGCGGTGCAAGCAAATCCTGCGGCGATAGTGAATCCTTGGAGATGGTGGGTTAGAAGTGCATCGATGCAGCGCGAGCGAATCTAGCAGCAGTGGTGAGCTCATCGTGGCACGCGGCGAGGTCTTGGAGATGGCCGATCCGACAACGGCGGCAAGCTCGTTGTTGCGGCTATGAAGTCTTCGGGATGGCGGTGAGCTCTTTCACCATTTCCCTCCTTTTTAGTCTCTACAATTTAGCAAATTCAGTTTTATACTTGAAATGTTATGGATACGATTTGATCTTATCAGAGCAGTTGAGTTGTAAAAGACGGGGCATATAAAAATATGGTAGATAAAAAACGACTTAAAATGTGTCCCAAATGTATGACATGGCATGGATCAAATTGTAAAAGAGTTGCAATGGTATCGTTACAATTAGATGAATTGCAATGGTATTTTTTAAAACATGCAAAGTTATAATGGCACATATCCAATTAATCCTATTAAAATTTATGATGTAATTATAATTAAAGTTTTAAAATTTATAGTAATTACAGTGTAAATATAGGCAATTGTAGTGTAAAAACAATTTGACTATTTTTTTAAAAAATAATATCACGCTATAAAAATCACCATTTCGAAGTAGGATAATAATATAATTGCTCCTAAAATATATGGGCATCGTATTTTTTTCTGGTGTTAGGGAGACTAAAGAACGGCAAACACATAATCAAAAGCTAAAAGTTTGACTATAATCTGATGAAAAAATTATCGCCATGTTAGTGATTTTTTTAAACTGAATCTCCTGTTTGGACCGTAATAAAAAGATAAAAAGCTTATTTTTATTTTCAAACTAAACTCCGTAACTTCAGTTCATTCTCCGCAAGAACAGCAGAAAAGAAAAAGGAGAAACCCACAAAAACTACCCTTCCTCTTATCCCCTCCGGTCCAGTCCCTCCACCTCCAAATCCAATCCTCCCTAAAACCCCAGCACCGCCCTATCCTTCCTTCCTTCCTTCCTTCGTCCGACCAAAACGCGCTCGCCTCGCGTCATCGGATCAAATGGTGGAGGCGGCCACGCGCGGAGCAGAGAGCCCCTCCTCCTCCTCCTCCTCCTGCTAATGCGCCGCCATGGCCGCCCGCGCGCTGGGTCCACCTCCTCCTCACGCCCTCGGCGCCACGCGGCAGGCGCCTCGCTGCCCCCACGCTGCCGCCGCGGACGCCTCTGCGCCCCCGACGCATGGATACCGGCGTGGCGCCGCGGCGCTCGGCTCCGCGCTCTCCGCCCGCCGGGGAAGGTCTGGCCCTCGCCTTTTTTTTCCCTCTCCTTGCTGCGTGGTATCATTCTGGTACACCCTACCCTTATATTTTTGCTCAATTGCTCGCTTGCAGTTTATGGCGGGTTCGGGTTCTTGAAATTTCTTATCCCAGATTGCGTATAGTTGTCCTGAAATAATGTCCTGCGAATTCCACTTGTATTTCTGCTGGTATCCTTCACTCGCATCAGCATAGCTAGAATGCTAATTAATTAACCCAGATTGCCTATAACTGTCCTGAAATAACGCCCTGCAAATTCCACTTGTATTCCTGCTGGCATCCTTCACTTGAATCGGAGCTAGAATGCTAATTACTTATTTTTGGCTGTTTTGGTTGAGGGAGGTTTGCATTTTTCGTGGATATTGATTTTCTGGTTAATGTTCGCTCATATTTCTGCAGGCATACTTTGTGTTCAGTACAATTGATGGATGCTCTTAGAGGTGGCAATCTTCAAGTGGAACCAAACATGCTTCATTCCCCCAAGCCATTGATGTCTACTAGACGTGGTAATTTCTTTAGTTTAGTTGTCCATATACACTTGAAATGTATTTGGGATTTTTTATTTTATGAATATATAATGAGTGTGCGGTTCCTGCATAGAACATCAGTTGCATTTCCCAGGAAATTTTTTAATCATACATTTCAGCAATTTTAACAAATAAAGTTGTACATCTTGTTTAGTTGCCTAGATAATTGGAATGAATATCATCTTTTACACAAGCAAAAAATTCATGACTGACGCAGCTGTTTATATTAGAAAAATAGAGGTGACCTCTCTCATTTAGGCTCTATCCTGATAGCTGCAATTGAGAGTATGAAAATGTATTCCGCCAATACATTATGTATTCATTCATCTGTAACATGAAATGTAAAACACTAAACAGCAATACAAGGAAATATTTGGAAGAAACATGTCTTTTGCCTTCAGATTGGAGGGGATTTCTTGTGTTGTCTCACATGCACCACTAAAACATTAATTATTGTTACTGAGGGATATTTCATCAACATGTATGTTACTGCATTCATCTTTTCATTTGCTATTCATTTTTCTTGTTAAACTACAGGCGTAAAACCTAGTGAAATGTACATCTTTGTTTCTCAAAAGTGTACCTTTTCTAATTGCTAAAGGGCCTGTTTCGATGGGTTGAACCCAAATCCTTAAAATCTAAACTAAGTCCTGAATGGTTGGCAATTCTACCAAGGGCCTTGCTTAGGCAAACCTATTTTTAAAAGTTAACGAATCTTAAAGAAAACAGGTTATTTTTAGGTTGACCAACCTATATTAACATAAAAGTGTCACATCAAAGATTATGTATGGATATAGATCTTTTAATTTTGAAGTTCATGCAGATTTGCTCACCCGAACATAGACTATTTCCTTTGAAAGAAGTGAATCAAAGCACATTCCTTCCCCTATATTTGTGCAAGTCTTATTTGCTAAAATCATGCACTCTTTCCGAGACTAATACATAGTTTTGACATGTTCAAGTTATATTACACACACAAGGATCATAGAAGTTCAGCTCAGGTGTTTAGTAAAATCGGCCACTTTGTTCAGCTTCGTAGAAGTTGGAAGAAGCGTACTGAAGAGCATCCTTTCCCCTACATGTGCAAAGTTTGTTTTAGTAAACCATGCTGTCCATGCAACTAAGAGTTTATCATTTAGATATATAGTTCATGCAACCAAAGTTTTGTTCACTGCTAGTATACACTTTTGACCTCTCAAATTTATATTATAATATGAAATTGAACAAGGTATGCAACTAAAATTTTACCATATAGACATATAGTTCGTGTTTTGAAGTTTATGTCATTTCCCAGTTGGTTTCTTACAGATGACTCAGCCATAACCTGTAAAGGATTCTGTACAATATCGTGGAACCTCAAATCAGATGTGCTGGATGGTTACATAATCTTCGTCACTGGAGATCCAGTTACCTTGGGCTGTTGGGAATCAGATATGGCTGTTCAGTTGTCTCCTTCTGTTGAAAGTAACAACTTATGGACGGCCGAAATAAAGGTAATTCCTCTTCCAACATAAATCACTTTGTCAAAAAACTGAAATGAGATGGCACAACCCATGGACATGTTCCTAAATTTTCAATATTATCTATGCAATTTTGTAGTTCGCGCATCTTATGTTAGTGCGATCAAGAAGTAGGAAGCAACTGGACCTATCATTCATGTACATTTCTGCTACTGAAACATTCTTTTAAGAGTCTTATTTCTAGACAGACAATTTCATTTTATGATTATTCAATACTTATATGCTCTTGTATGATGGGATGATTTTTAGTTTCTCCATTATGATTATTTGATGTGATGTCTAGAGTTAAAATCATATGATAGTGTTTCATGTTTCCATGATTCCAATGGAAACAAATACAAGGGTCATATTTCTCAGTGTGTTGCAACAACAGTACAACTTCAACAACCTGGCTGTTCACTTTGAGTTTCCTACACAGCCAAATACATGTTATTGTCTTCCTTTCCATTCTTCAATGGTGTTGGGCTGTGGGCATATATAATTATCTTCAGTGACTAGATATTGTTAAACCTACATTATTCTAGCACGTTGTATTCTTCTGTATCTAACGTGCTCTCCGTTCAACAAATGCTCATATATATTTGTCTGCGCTTAGTTTCCTTTGGTCCTTTACTCCTTTTACATCTGACCAGCAGTTCTTTTTTCCTGATCTATCTTTTTTTATTCTTTCTCACAATTTCTCTCGTACAGAAAATTTAGATACAATGTCCAATATGAAATCTGCTTTCCCTTTTATGCACCTTTTTTTAGTTTTGTTTAGTACAAACCTTTAATTTGATATAAGGATGCTTCTTATTTCCAGTTACAGCAAGAAACATGTTATATGCAATCAAATATAAACTTTTTTCTATTTTATGTACCATCATGTTAACATATTTCACTTACTGTTTGTAGGGAAAGATTTATTGAATGAGGGAATGTTGTGTGCCAATTTTCTGATTGTGATGAACATCATTCCAAACTTATCTTTGAAACCAGCCTTATCTTAACTGTTTCAGGTACCATATGGTGTGCATTTCAAGTATAACTATTTTGTTCGAGAGGAGAATGACGCCTCTTCTGATATCATATGGAGGCCAGGTCCTGAGTACTCCTTGTCAATACCCCCAGTTGGCCGGAAAAAACATGTCATTGTTGTGAAAGATCTGTGGATGAAAACTAGTGTGGCAGGCATTCCCACTCCTTCCTGGGGATCATGGCTGATGGAAGCTAATTTTCTTGAAGACCAATTTGCTAAGAGTGGAGAGCATCAAAACATTGTGAAAGCCCATTCTGTCATTGATACGGTGGATCGAGCCTCATCAGTAGGTAATGTTGCTATATCTTGCATTCACTTTTATAGAAATAGTACATGTTTCCTTAGTGTTGCTGAACACTTAAATGTTTCCAGTTGATTGGCAGGTGAACATATTATTCTGAGGCTTGGGAACGGCACACCTTTACATGTCAAGAATATATCAGAGAATCCATCTGCCAGTGTCCATGATGATTTTACTGTAACCGATAAAGCAAATTCAATTAAATCAAGTATAAGTGAACATGAAAGGAATCAGCCTGTTGAGGAACCATGGATCCTTGGATCTGTCATGGCAGCAAAGAAATCTGTTGCAGCAGGGAAGCACGAGAAAAACAGATGGAAGTTTGTCAATAAGAAACAGAACTTGAGTGAAGTAAGTGAAAACATACCTGAACAGGATCAACCTGTAGAGGAGCCATGGCTATTTCAATCCAAGGTGGTAGCAAAAAAACCTGTAGTTCAAACTAAAGGCAAAATAGAAGCAAAGGATATTATCAGAAAGCTAAGGAAAATGGATAAACCTCCAGCGCCTTTGGAGGAGGATAAGGCAACTAGTGGAGAGCCTTCATCAAGAGTCATAGTAATTAATTCATCAGTCTGCACCATGCAGAGGATTGCAGTATTGGAAGATGGAAAACTGGTTGAACTCTTGCTGGAGCCCATCAAGAACAATGTACAGTGTGATAGTATTTATTTAGGCATTGTAACAAAACTTGTGCCTCATATGGGAGGTGCATTTGTGGATATTGGACTTTCGAGGCCTTCACTCATGAGCATAAAGCAAAACCGTGATCCATTTGTGTATCCTCAAATTGTCAAGAATGCTAAAAGAGATTCTGCGAATTTTTCTGATTATAATGATGATAGCCTTCCAACATATGAAGACGAAGATGATGATATGACTGATGGGGAGTTGGCAGATGAAGAAAATGATGATGAGTCATCAGCATTTCCAGCTGAGGTAGTTTCTGAAAATGAAGAACACATGGCCTTTTTGCCCAATTCTAAGATAAATATGATTCATAGTGCTGAATTTGAAAGTATCTCTAGTTATGATGAAGAAAAAGATGACGAAATTGATGATCACATGGAAGATGAATATAATGAGGATCTTTTGCCTGGTGATCAGTCAGAAGTATCCAATGATCTTAAGACATTATCTTCCATTCAACATGCTTTGAGAGAGTCTAGTGATGATACAAATGGAAGTAGGTGGTCTCAAGTTCGCAAGGGTACAAAAATTATGGTTCAAGTTGTCAAGGAGGGATTGGGTTCGAAAGGTCCAACGCTGAGTCCCTTTCCATGCTTAAGAAGCCGGTTTTGGGTATGTGAGATAAATATGACTAGCTATCTCTCATGCTATTCTAGCATTACAATTTTTTATGCTTTATGATCTTTTGTTTACCTTTGGTAATTTATAAATTAACTGCATTGGAACAGAAATACTTTTGATCAGAAATCTTATGTGTTGTTACTCAATAGTCTACCTTGTTTGTTCTTTAGTTCTAATATTTTCTTATTACGATGCGGAAGGGACATTTAATAACCCAGAGTGATGTCAAATATGAGTAGTTGTGATGTTCTTAGGACATTTAATGATATCACTATATAGAGGAATAGAGACATACAAGCACTTCAGTTTATGCACCATGTAAATCTTTTGGTGATAAATGATGCTGTCTGCAGAGAATGTATGCTTATATATATGTACTTCAGTCACCTATCTATTCAATGTCATTATTTGCTAATGATTCATAATTTTCTGCAAAAAATTACCATGAAAAAAGAGGTTTGTAGCATTCTGCATTGATGGTCAAGTAAAAAAAGGATGTTCATGTTAACTTTGTAAGTTGTAACTTACCCTTCCATTTCAAATTTGCAGATACTGGTTTCCCGCGGTAACAAAGTTGGAGTATCGAAAAAAATTACTGGGATAGAGCGCACCCGATTAAAAGGCATTACCAAATTATTACGACCTCCTGGATTTACTCTGACAGCTCGTACTGTTGCTGCTGGCCATTCTTGGGAGGAGTTGCAGAAGGATCTTGATCGCTTATTATCTACCTGGAAAGGAATAATTGAGCATGCTCAATCTGCTGCCTTAGCAGCTGAGGAGGGTGTAGAAGGTGCTGTTCCCGTAATGTTGCATAGGTCAAAGGGTCAGGCTCTATCTGTTGTTCAAGATGATTTCAATGAGAAGGTGATACTATTTGAAGATAGCAAAATCAATAGCATACTTTTCTTTGCTTGATTTGTTTTCAAATGCTTTACTGTATTCTTGAATTACTGCCATTCTTCACTTAGGTCAAGAGGCTAGTTGTGGATTCTCCTCGCACCTACCATGAGGTGAGAAACCTTAAATCTAATCCAATTTTAGTCTAAGCTTTGTATCCATTTCCTGTGATTCATTTTCCCTTCCCATGATTCTATGCTGTGTGTTCTATGGACCAAAGGCCAATCTCTATATGTCAGTTAGTCCTGCTGTTCAAAGCAGTTAGCCACTTGGAAACCTGTTTCTCCAAAATGACTAATATTTTTTCAGGCGTGTATGTTGATTGATTAAGTAATGATAGTTGCGCATGCTTGTTTGCACACTAGTTTTTCCTTATGTCTATAGAACGTTCCTGGCCTACCTACTGTCTACTGTTGTATGCTATTGGACTTTCTGGTTAGGAATTACATTTTTCAGGCTTATAACTCTTTTTTTTTTGCTTATGCATATTTAGGTCACAAACTATCTCCAAGAAGTTGCACCTGAGCTCTGCAATCGAGTTGATCTTTACGAAAAAAGAACTCCCATATTTGATGAATATAAAATAGAAAAGGAGATTGACAATATTCTGTGCAAAAGGTATACTTTTTTTGTTGCATTTGTTTCTTAAATAGCTTCATTGCTACATATTCTTTTGCTTGCTTTGTAATGTTTATCAACCATTTAGCATAGAACAAAAGCGCATCTTGTAATATAGATTACTTTGATAAGTAATTTTGGTTTACCTGGACCTGGTTTTTTCCTAGACTACAAATTGCATATCACCATTTGACAAGCAAGGGAGCTGTCAGAAATAAGACTGCTCTACTGATAACGAGTGCCATGTTCAACATGAGCTTGTGGCTGGCAGTTGCGCTAATGGTGATTAGGCTTAGCCTAGACCTGTTCATGGTAGCCTGACCTGGTAAAATTGAGCAAGCCTGGCATGATGTGTCAGACGTGGGCCTAGATTTATAGCCCGATGAAAAAAAAAAGCTTATGAACGACACACTATTAACTTACATTTCTGTTAAAGGTATAAATGATACAATTTCTGTAGTATGATATGTTAGTGCTCTTTTATTGCAGGGTTCCACTACATAATGGCGGTTCTTTAGTTATAGAGCAGACCGAAGCTCTGGTTTCAATTGATGTAAATGGTGGTCATAGTATGTTTGGTCAGGGGACGTCCCAGGAGAAGGCTATACTAGAAGTAAACCTAGAAGCTGCAAAACAAGTATGTCCCATGTTCTGTTTCGTACTGGAAAGTAGTATATTTGCTTTCAAACCTTATTTTTCTTTACTTATCTAGAATCCAATCCACCTTTTATTTTGACGTTTTACTGTATGTCTTACTCATTTACCTTTCAGCTGACTATGCTTTAATTCCTAAGAGATGCACTTGGCAGTACTTCTATTTGTCTTTCACCAAAAGTCTACCAGAAAAAAAAAGAAAAAAAAAACATGTATAGTATCTAGAACGACAAGCTGCTATGTGGGGCCATCAGTTCACGCACAGATTCTGAAGCTGCGTAGCAGCTTTCTAGGTGTAAGCAGTTAGTGAGATAGCTCCTTAACATCTGATACAACAATTTATGATTAAGTTCTTTTCACTTGAACATTTGATTTGTTAGGCTAAAGTTATAGCCGGCCTTTCATATGGGCTTCAGCATATCCATTATGGATTAAGAAAGGAATAGACGCTAGTTATCTCATCTCCTGTTCTATATTCCTCACCCCTGTTCACAGTATGATCCATAATCCCATAGTTTGTGGCAGGAAGCCAGCAGAATCCAACTCCTACTGACCGCAATCCCTTCCCTGGAGATGTAAAGCCAGAGCCATTCTGATCTTTATTTTTGGGTCCCTGCTGTCTACTAACGTCACTCAGTTAGCTATAGATCAGTCTTCTACTAGCCTATATTAATCCCGGGAAATCACATGCTCATAAACACATTTACATTCATGATACTAGTTCATTTTCTCGTTCATGATTATATATTGGTTATTAAATTGCTAGGCAAAATACTCTATTGAGTGAGCTACTCACACATGTAGCTATTTGCTAATATTATATTGATGATGCATGTTGGTTACCAAATCGCTAGGCAAAATGCCCAAATGAGTGAGCTACTCAGACATGTCGGATGAGCTATGGTAATAATGTAAAAGAATCCTGCTGTCACTCAATAGGCACCTTGAGAAAGATGGTAAAATATCTGGTGGTACATCGTGGTTCATCCTCTTTAAATTATGTTGAAATGGTTCTGAAATGTTTGAAGCATTGACAGAAAATTGATTTGTCATGAAACAAAATTCAAACAAAAATTTGTTTTGCATAACGAAAAAAAAGGATGCTTCTCCGTCTACGGAACAAGATTATAATCAATTTTTTGTGGAATGATAGATCAATGTTGGTGTCAGTCATTACTTTCTTCAATTTTTTGGGCGTTGTACTGTTACACGTGGTACTCTAGCAGTATCTTAGGGAAAGTCTTCAGACCCTTACCCCATCCATGACTCACAAACAAGCAGGATGAAATAACAGGATTTTGATAGAGCCATAGGCTAACAGTGACTCATTCATAGATGACATCGAATTCGAGTGGGGAAATACATTTATTAGAATTTCAAACTTGAATATGATGCAAAATTTCTTCAATGCAGATTGCTCGTGAATTGCGCTTGAGGGATATCGGCGGCATTATTGTTGTGGATTTTATTGATATGACCGATGATAGTAAGATATCAACTTGTAGAATTAATTATAGTGTGAAATGGTTTTCCTCATACCTGCATTTCATCATGCCGTATGCTCCATTATGCTTGCAGCTAGCTTGTTTGTTTTTCTAAAAAACTTGTTGATTTTTTATTCTCATAGGAATTTATATCGTACACGGGTATCTTTTCTGCTGCCTGGTGTTTAATTAAGTATTTGCTAAAATTTGTCATTTGAATACAACTTTTTAACTTGTGTCTTGGCATATTGTCATGCACCTAACATGTGGTGATGTTTATTGACCTGAAATCTCACTTCATTATGTAACCCTTGTACTGGACTCTACATTCTGTACTCAAACATACATCATACCTTTATAAGATTCAGCCAGCATATCACAACTTAAGATACAATTATAATATCTTCACAATAGGAATATTTTGTTTCTTATCTGGATATTCTTTCCATGATTTGGGAATATTTTGTTTTGAATTTATGTGCCATCAAATTAAGCTTATATATTGAGTCTTCTTGGATTTGATTGAAAATTTCTTGAGTTTTTAATTTCCTACTGTTATTAATTCATACTGCGACAGGTACCACTACCACAGTGGCATTTCCACCAGTTGTGCGTCCTTCATACTCTGTTACACTCCTAGATGATAATGATTGTTTGTTGTTTCATTGTGATTTTAGATTCTGACTGAGCTATGTCTGATCATGATGTTTTCCTTGTGGCGTTGTATTTGTATTCCACATTGTTGTTTTCCTTTTCCCCCTCTCTCTCCCTTCTTTTCATTCTTGGTCTAATGTAGCATTTTGCTCCAGCAAACAAAAAACTAGTCTTTGAAGAAATGAAGAAAGCAGTAGAAAAGGACCGATCAACAGTTGGTGTTTCAGAATTGTCAAAGCTGGGTTTGATGGAGATAACTAGAAAAAGGGTATGTGGGCACTTCTTCAGATGTGTGTAGTTGTCCACTATGGAGAATTCAACTTTACGAGAATATAGATACCCATCAATTAATTGATATTTTAACTGTCTATAATCTTGACTGAAATTTGTAGGTTCGACCAAGTGTTACGTTCATGATCAGTGAGCCGTGTCCTTGTTGCCATGGTATTGGCCGTGTGGAAGCTCTTGATACTTCTTTTTCGAAGATAGAGCGTGAAATCTGTCGACGCCTTGTAAGTCCTACAAACTTACCACTTACCAATCTCTCAATTATTTTTTAGTTGACATCCTCAAATCCTTGCTATTGAACTTTCTGAGATTTGACCGTATAGTTCTAGATTTTGGTTCAATACTTTCATCATATAAAATCTTTGGTAGTATATATTAATTTAACACTCGAACACTAATTGTCAATAACAACATAGAGGAGGGATGTAGTACTGTTTAAAGGAATGCACTGACCAGTATGCAGCTGATAATCTAGACAAAATTCAAGCAGCAGTAACAATCTGTTAAACTGAAACAGCTTGCTTGTATTCTTTCATGCTGATATTGGTTCCGAATATGACTTTGTTGATATTGGTATGAAGTCTTTTATTCCAAATGTTACTATATCTCCATGTAGACAACCAGAAGCTAGAACTCCATGCTATAAATAGTATAATCAGTGTTTAACTTATTTGTTATTAAAAACAAAATGTTCCTCTTAACCTTGTCTAATGAATCAGGCTGCCTCTGGACATAAATCAGACCCTGAGAAACCAAAATCATGGCCCAGATTTGTTCTTAGGGTTGACCATGAGATGTGCACGTACTTGACATCAGGCAAGAAAACAAAACTAGGGCTCCTCAGCAGCTCTCTTAAAGTGTGGATTTTGTTGAAGGTATGCTATTTGTACTTTTTCATTTGCATGTCATCATGACTCTTTAACCGTGTTGTCGTTTGCTTTTGAAACTTGTTAAAAACATAATTAATGCAGATCGCTAGAGGTTTTGCTCGTGGGGCATTTGAATTGCTACCATATTCTGATGAAAAGGAAACTGATGAGCGGAAGGAAGAGACATCAGAATCGCCTCCGAAAGAAGCAGGCAGCCCAAAACTCTCTGTATTTCCTATCAAGAAGTGGATGAGCCGTGCAAAGAGAGCGAAGTGAATCTCTACCAAAGAGATGATTTGGTTGTGCGATATGCTTTATTGTTATTCCCAGATCAAGAAGTACAGAATTCGATATGGCTCTGTTAATTCTTTCCTGTGGTGATCCAACGTCAGATAGACGCCTTCCTGGTCAATGGTTTGATAGATTTTTTTTTCCTTTTCCAAAATTTTAGATGCAAAACCACAGTGTGTTAACTATGACGGATGCAAAGAAGTAGCACGAACATTTTAGGTGGGAGGAAACTAGATTTTCTGAGGGATAGGAATTGTTGTCAGGGCATTGATGTGGTTACAGTACATACATCAACATAGTTTTATTCCATGGCCTCATTAGATTTATTCTGTTGGATTTTTGGTGTACTTTTCTCAGTTATTTTTTATTCATTAGTAAAATTGAAATGGATTGTATTTTGTGCAAATTACAAATAAAAATTTCATGTTAAATTCTTATGCTCTACAAATACAATCAGTCGGAAAGAATCTTCAGGGTGTGCTCACAGATTTTTGTTTTTTTTTTTGCGAGATCTGTCTGTTAATTTCAAGATCGTCTCACAAGTTTAAACGAGCAAAAACAGTTCCTATTATATGATTAACATAAATAAAAGATACACACTATGATGTGGAAAAAAGTGTGGTAATAAAAAAAATGCCATCAGAAAATATAATATCAACCGTTTGGGATCATCTGTCATGGGTGCATCGGGTATGCAACCTTCAAGTGCGGCCCTTCTCAACGAGTCTGAAGTTCTCGCCGGCAGCAATGGAAAAGGGAAGCAGCGGATCCATCTCCCGAGCTGGTGGTGCACTGTGCACTGGTGCGGTCGGTTAGCTCTGCCGATGGTGCCAGGAAAATTGCCAGTAACTGCTATTTGTCGCTGTATCTAATTAAAAAATACGCAATGCTTCCTGTATTTTTTTCGTGCGTATGGTTTTTTTTGTTTCCATCGCGCATGTGGGCACTTCCGATTTTTTGGCGCCGTTTTCTTTAGCGCACGCTGTTTTTTTCCGTCTTCAATTCTCAATCATAGTTTTAGCCTTTTAAGTGGATTCGAATACACTTACATGATTATAAAGAATTACAGTACAGGAATTACATACAGAATCCAAAGAAAGAAATTACGTACAAAATCCAAAGAAAGGAATTACATGACCGAATAGGATACAAACTTCTCAACCTATATAAAAAAAACTGAAAACACAAACAAATAAGACTCATGTATGCACCAGATCCTTTTTTTTTAAAAAAAAAATAGCAATTACCTGTTTGATGTGATATTTAACCTGCGATTACTTCATTTAGGATGACAAAAGGTATTTCTTTAGCCCTTAATGATGTACACATTATTGGCATATAGCAATCAAGATCCTTATTACTACAACACAACAAGAAGACAACTTAGCTATTCACTGGAATCCTAATACACAAAAATAACTTCCTAAAATGATCAATTAACCCAAATAACTTCCTTGAATATTAAACACCAGATTGATTGGATCCCATACCTTAATTAAGTGGCAACCATCTTTTATTAGTAATTTCTGAAGAAAAAAACCATACATCTTCTATTAGTAAAATGAAACTTTATCACCAAACTATTAACCCAAATAATACCACTATTACTTCATTATATTTTTATTTACTGCACTTCTATAATTTCTAAAATGATCAGTATACTAATAAATAAATATCATGATCCTAATTCAAACAAGGAAAACCGGCAGTGAAATTCATCTGATGTATAGATGTATAACCTCCAAAATGTTCACGAATTAAATAAGTGTGGTAGTTGTTGTTCCTGATGAACTATTAATTAACCCCCAAAATGTTCAGACTTGGACGTACTGAGCAAACCCAATCGAGGCATCCTAGGATGACAGCATCAAGTTTGCAAAATTTAAAACTGTAGGATATTTTAAAAAAGATAGTCACACAGTCTAACTACTCAAATTGCAGGTCGACTCATTTGACTGTGCAACATACTAATGCAACTATTAAAAATGCAAACCAAAGCGAAATATTTTTTTTACTTGCCCATAATTCACCCATGTTGTCTATTTTAGTTAGCAGGTTCAGTTCTAATCAGTTTTAAGGTGCTGATTCATAGTCAAGTATGTGCAAGCAGACTCCAAATGAACTCACTTTGAAGCAGCCCGATAAACTAATTACAGCTAGCCGTAAGAATTAAACTAGAAACAAGGACTTGATATATGTGAAATATGGACAAGCCCTCTGTTATATGAGATAATAGTATTAATATAAACCAATTAAATAGGTTCACTCCAAGAATAGGTTGTCCTGGAACCGCTGAAGGAATTACTGTGATTCGAAGAATGAAAATTGTGTGCAGGTGGGAGAAATTGCCAAATTTAATTTACCTGCGCAATTGAGCCCTTTACAGCAGTTGGACCCTTCCCTTCAACAAGATCATAGTATTTCAGGCCATCAGCTGTGCCCAAGCATTTTGAAATCAATCAAACCACTCGGAAAAAACTAAATTCAGATGAATTGATGTTTACAGTGAGAATTCAGGAATGCCATTAATCAGAAAGCATGCCATATTATCTAGAAAATGAACAATGCACAAGAGCTAGCCAATCAGGTCCATGTACAAGCACTCAATGAACACCCAGCAATTATTGGTACTATCAAGTTAGCAACTCAACCTTACCATTACAATCACCCAATTAGTCTACCTTAATACACCTAAACACGAACCAATTTAGTTAATTCTTACCCTAAATTATGTTAACAGATTGAAAAGACAGTGACAAAAAGAAAGCAGGACCACGATGGCAATTTTTCAATTTTTGATGATCTCAACAATATCTACAACGCTATTTTTAAGGATCACTTTTCTTTTCTATAAAGGAACTAACGGACTAAAACCAATAAACTGCCATCAATAAGTCATCATTCCATCCCCTACAACTTCCATATTCTATAGTTGTAAAATGTTCACATGTATAGGTAATTATGGGTTATACAACTGGGTAGCCCAAACAGCAGGTAGGTTCAGTTTTATCAAACACTAAAAAATATAAAATTAGTTACTTAACGAGCAGCATATATACCCTGTAGAGGTGATGTTGCAGCCTAGGTCCAAGGCAGCAAGTTATGGTTGTTCAGACGAACACGGCGCGGGTGAGCTCTCCTCAAACTCAGCGGGCCGCAGCCTGGCCTCGAGCGCCGACTCAACGAGGTACGCGTCGACCAGCCTCGCCATCCTTGTGGCGTCCTTGAGGAAGCCGCGTACCAGGCACATCACCAGCGGCACGTCGAGCAGCGCCGTGCATGGTATCATCACGACGCCTAGTGTGGCCTGGTCCAAACGTCGCGCCACCATGGACTCCAGCTCCAGCAGCAGAGACGCGTTGGCGCCCACCATGCTCCTCGCCCGGAGCAGCTCAACAACTCCACCGCCGCCACATACGCCGAGAGCTTGGTCAGCCCACGTCCACCATCACCATCGTCATTGTAGGGGAGGCTGCCAGGTTCCGCCCCTCCTACATCCAGTATTCAGATACACCCATTGTGCCAGTTTAATGTTTTAGTGCTGATCTGTAGTATATCATGGTGAATGAAGATTGAAGAATAGCTGATCATTTTGTTTACCCCTTTGTAGAACTGAAAGTCTCTGCTCCCAACTGCTATCATGCATTCCAATATATACTTTGTTTTGCATATGCATTTCCTACGCTATTCCTACATTTCCCCTATTCCTATGATTTGTAAATCCTGTGAACCGAAATAAGTCGTCTAGTGACAACAACGAAGAGGGAGGGAGAGGGACATAACTCGACTCGACTAAAGATGGAAACATACTATACTCCTTAGTTCTTGGTTAGAAAACTCAGTGGATCTGGCAATGATACGAAGTTAGAATACTATTGGAAGGATGTAATTGTAGCGCTCAACAAAATACGTCTTGTAGTAACTGCAAAAGGACAGTCATGAAATGAAAACCACATTAAAGTAGTGTTAAGAAGGAAATTGCAAAAATATATGGAGCTTATTCTCAAGCTAGAAGCACCACGGCATCTTCCACCTATTGGTAGTTTGAGAGAAGCCTCAAGACCAAATATGACTTGTAATAATCCAGCTTCCGCGAGATAGGACGATTTGCTCGCTATTTGAGGCGTAAATTGACCTACTAAAATATCGCATGTTTCTACCCATGACCCTAACTTTACAAGTCCACTTCTGTCCAAATTGCATAGTAAATATTCTGCTAGATGTGAGTTACTCTAGTAGTTGGACGTGATGTCGTGTCTAATGAGCCAAGAGTTAATACTACCACAAGCTAGCTAGTACCTATTGCCGCAAGCCAAGACGGTCAAGCAGTTGTGGATGATATGACCATGACTACTATTTATAAAACGATTGCTCACATAAAATATCATGTAAATTCATTTCATCACAAGCCCCTATTTTATCTGTTAGTTTAGGAGTGACATACATTATTGGGATGCACATGGAAGATGTACACATCAGGGATGGAGATCAACCCCACACTCTAGAATCCAATTCGGCCACCTGAGATTGCATTGAATTCAAATGGCTACCAAATTTGCATACGAGCTCCTTTTGGGCAATTGAGTACTTGTTCGTAAGATCTTGTCATAAACTTTTAGATTTGTCCAGCCTCACCATACCCTAAACTATAAATTACTCCATTCACTTTTAGATTTATATAGTCTCACCATCAGGTTCAAGATTGTTCTTGGCACAGGAAGAACAACAACAATCTGGAGTTCATGTACTTACTAAGGCGCAACACTCCTATGGTAGTTGTAGTCGGACCGCCAATGTCGACTCCCCCTTCTCTCAAATCGAAGCTATCATCCTCTCATCGAAAGATCAAGAATCCCCGTTGCTACATCAATGGAGCTGGAGCAGCGAGACGAGCACGCAAGCATGCTTAAGGCATGAACTAAAGGATCAACATATTGCACAATCACAATCATATTGGTAATGATTAATTTATGAATAACCATCTTATTTGCTTCTTGAACTAGCCTTTATTCTAACTATAATTGCAAACCATATTGTGATATATAGCTTTCAAACTATGGTAATTGGATTTTATCACGAGTACCTTGCATTTTATCATCATGCACTGGGATTTTATCATCCATATCAACCTAGCAGACATTTTATAATCATTGGTCTATATTTATTTCTTTGAAGAACACTCACTAGTTATCTGTGTGCAGTTTTTCAAATTATTTTAGTCAAAACACCCTGATGCACCAAAAAGGAAGCATGACCGGTTTGCAAATTTAGGCTGTCTTTCGTTGGAGATATATCATTGGATAGGAGATGGTGCATGGTGATATAGTTTTTTGAGTATATTTAGTTGGTGGGCAATGGTGGATAGGACGACCTGGAGACTGAATAGTCCATGAAGATGTTGGATGAGTGTATCTGGCCAAATTGGTCAGATGAGGAAATCCACCTTTGCTACTCTTGATCATTAGTAATTGATTAGCAACAATTAATACATTTTGTTGTTAATCTACCCTATAATGCACCAACTGATGTTTACATCCTTCATACTTCATTCATCAAATCCAACGGATGAAAATCATTCAAAGTTTCACATCCAACGACAGTGGGGCTCACGCGACGCGAGGTCACGTGGTGGGGGTCACGCGGGGGGAGATCGATCGCGCAATCAATCGTATCCCCTTACTCCGCTTCCTTCCTCCGCAATGGCAACCGCGCCTCCGCCTCTCCTCCCCCTCCGGCTTCCCCCAAAATCCATTCGATCCTCTCACCCTCGCCTCGCCTCGCCTCGGCGAATCGGATTCTGAGCACTCACAACCGGATCGGAGTGAGTTCCATGGCCTAAATCACTCCTCCACCTCCGGCTTCCCCCAAAATCCATTCGATTCTCTCAACCTCGCCTCGGCGAATCGGATTCCGAGCACGCACAACCGGATCGGAGCGAGTTCCATGGCCTGAATCATGGGGGGACTGGCCGAGGAGAGGGGCGCCTCTCTCTCTCTCACACACACTGGTTCGTCTCCTCCTCCTCTTACCCGACTGCTCGGATCGGTCGTCATTTTCGCATTGGGGGCAATTTAGGTTTTGTTCGTTGCGTGGATTTTTGGGCTGTTGTAGTATTGGATGGGAGTTTTTCAATTTGTTGGGTGTTTTCTCGTCTGTCCTGCTGCGGCTAAAGTTGGATTCGTTTAGGGTTTTTTTTTTCACTGTAGGATCGATTTTGAATTTTTGATATGTGCAATCGTAGGTGGTTTTATCCATTCTGTCTATGCAAGTAATTTTATGAAAAAAAATTGAATCTTTGATGTGGAGTAAGCGAAGTCATAATGCCCTAAGAATATGGTCTGCTATCCAATAATCGTGACTTCTTGGATGACCAACCAATGAAGTCACTCAGCCTCTGATATCTACATGCATGAGGCATTGCTTAGCTTAACCTGTCATTTTTTTCAGAATTATGGTTCATTAACAGTGGGGATGTGCAACATATTTATTGGTTTTCAGTGTTTCCAGATTATTTCAGTACATATATATATTACTTGATGATGAGAATGGCGTGCTCATGTTCCTATTCATATGCTCATGCTTTTCTGCTGCTGCTATGCTGTAAACATGATATAATCAAGCGCTACAGTTTTTTTAAATGCTTTTTGAAAATTCAGATTATTGCATCATCTTGTTTATCAAAAATTCAGATTATTGCATCATCTTGGACTGATGGCATATATTAATGTGGACTGGTGGCATATATTATATTTTCGTAGTGCGACTGATAGGTTCAACTCAGCATCGCATTGAAGCAGAATTAGCATAATGCACAATGCTTTACCTGTCTCTATTTATCTATGCTTTGAAGCTTTAATTTGTGCTAAATTAGGATTGGTTACTCTGGATTCCGTTGCTTAATTTGTCCACTGCAAATGCAACTCCACGACCAGCTCACCGATCGCCGGACACTGGTGGATCCAGTGTGACTGATTCCGCTAATCCTCCCATTCGCCAGCCGGCACTGCTTTGGGGAACTCTAGCTCTCATTAGGCACCTGTTGTGATCAATCATGCCACCGAACTGAAGCCGACCATCCCACTGCCTTTGATCGATTGCCTGTGTATCAGGTAGTGCTACAGCTACTTTGTTTTCTGTACTTGCTACAAAATAAGTTGATGTCAATTTATGGATTTATGACCTGCTCTCCCCTTTTTTTCACATTTCTTGACTGTGAGAGAAATAATAATAGAAATTCTTTGTAATAATAATAATAATAATAATAATATAATCAATATGCAGATTCACTGTTGAGTTTGAAAATAAATTCTTTGTAATGACGTTACTGCTATATCTTATATACCCTTCTTTGTAATTAACAGTAATGGCATCAACGTTAGTTCAATTTGAACTAACCAATATGCCATACATTAAAAACAAATGGAGCGTGAAAATAGCATTTTTCGAGGTCATATGACTAATTCCCTTGAACAAAGAACTTTAAAATAGAAAGGGAGAAAAGAACTGATTCAATTTAATTATATGACTCGTTGCAGGCTGTTGATGTTTTGTAAGTCACAGTTGGGGAAAAAATTTGAACTTGTGATGGCTGAAGGAACACGATAACTTTGGGTTGCATCCCGATGTGAACAGGTAATGTGTTGAGTTGCTTTTTTTTTTTCTCCAAATGACTTATTAATTTGCAGTGGTACACCATGGCACCTCCTTTTTTCTATGTAAGCAAGGAATTTTGGTTGGTTCTATTAATTTTTCTTTGGTTGGATGTAAGGTGTAGTTTTCAGGTCATTGGAGGCTCTATATATGCTTGTAATCCATGTGATTTCCTCTTATCACATTGAAGGCATCTCCTACTGTTGATATTTGTCGGTCCCCAAATAATACTCATCTTTGCAAAATTTTTCTTTCCTTGAATTATTCAATGTCTTAGAGTACATGACCTTGCAATGCCACTTCCTTCTTGTTGCAGCACATTATTCAGTTTGCGTTATGAATCAAAAAGTGGTTATAGTAGATACAAATAGTTTGGAAGAACAGGGAGCCTAAAGATCCTTTCAGTGGATGTCCGTGTTTGGGCGGCTTGAGACCATCTTAACATTGAAGGTGCAGGAAATTGAATTAAGGTAAAAGCGAGATGCTGATGTTAGGTGTAGATGACATGGATACCTGAATCAGTCCAAACCTGCTTAGGTTGGAGCTACTTCTCGATAGGAATCCAAATATCAGAGGGAAGGTTGTCCTTGTACAAATTGTCAATCTAGCAAGAAGTACAGTGGAACACAGAGGAAGCAATAAAAGAAGTGGATTACAAAGTGTCATCCTTATTTACCATCATATATTGTTTTAATAAAAATATTGTATTTTATTATGCATCTGATTGTTATTGTAAATGTTATGAGAGATAGTATGAATTTCATACTATATGAGTGCATTGTTTTCCGACAGAAAAATGATGAGTTGGACAATTTCAGAGGATGTGACACAAACTGCCATCAGCCAAGCCCACTAATTATGTTTGAATTTTTGAGTTGCTTCCCATCTTTTAGTGATTATTTCATACTCTGTGGATAATGTTTTACACCGTGCAACAGAGTTGCCTGAATATGAGATAATGTTACGGAATGAAAAGCACTACCATTATATTAGATCTCATCTTACAATGCTTCTTAATAGATCTGTATAGCTTTGCTCAAGATCTAGAAAGGGAATGCAAATATCACTCCATATATATAACTCTCTTTATCATTTCTTTCTTAAGTGAATTATAAATTAAGTTACGCCGTAATGTTAGTACGGGCATATTACTAGTTAGTAATTAACTTGTTAAAATTAGTGTTGATTAGATATAATTAGTCTATTTTATAGTTCATTAGAATATATTTTGGCTTTATTAACTATAATTAATATATATTATTATCAATTAATATTTATTGTTCCAAACAAGAAATTGAAATAGCCATGTTTGTTGATCAGTCTAGTACGTTCAAGAAGCGGGTATTGGGAACCTTTTCCCCCGGTCGTTTGTTTTTCTTGTGCCTCCCACGATGACACACCGTCGTCACTCGCGACGAGGAGCAAACGAGGAACTTGGCCCAGCTTAGCTGTGGTGCACACACGCGGACACGCCTTATCCACACTCACCTCACCCTCACCCCCGGCCCTCTCCCATAGTAGTATCGTCATCACGAAACAAATTAACCATAGCAGCAGCATATCCTCTCTCATGCTTCCATGGATTCCTTCTAGCTTCGCCTTAGCTTCTCCTCCTCTACAGTCTACACGCGCGCATGCATAGCATCTATAGAGAGAGAACAAATTAATTATTAGGATTTAGTCGCAATGGCATTAGCCATGGCGCCCAGGCTAGTCCACCACCCTTGCTGCATGATGCTCTCCAAGAACCCAAGAACGCCGCCGCCACCGCCGGCGATGCACCACCACCATGCCCACAAGCCGCTCATCACCGCGCTCACCAGCACGTCGTCGTTCTTGCTCCGCTCCGTCGACGTCTCCAAGGACGACAAGCCGCTGGAGACGGCGACTACGACAACCCCGCCTACTCCGGCACCGGCGGCGGCGGCTCCGGAGACCGAACAAGCGGAGGCGGTGGCGTCGCCGGAGTTGGAGTTGGAGCTGGAGGAGGGGCCGAAGGTGGACCCGCGGCGGCTGGAGGAGAAGTTCGCGGTGCTGAACACGGGGGTGTACGAGTGCCGGTCGTGCGGGTACCGGTACGACCAGGCCGCCGGTGACCCGTCGTACCCGGTGCCGCCGGGGCTGCCGTTCGAGCAGCTCCCCGACGACTGGCGGTGCCCGACGTGCGGCGCGGCGCAGTCCTTCTTCGAGAGCAAGAGCGTCGAGATCGCTGGGTTCGCGCAGAACCAGCAGTTCGGCCTCGGCGGCAACTCCCTCACCGGCGACCAGAAAGCGCTGCTCATCTACGGCAGCCTCCTCGTCGGCTTCCTCTTCTTCCTCTCCGGCTACTTCCTCCAATGAACCAGTCACCCCCTCTTCCTAATTCTCTACCTCTATCTCTACCTCTACTGTGCCTGTTTCTACTAATTAAGTATATATCAGTACGTTTTATTTTTATTGGCTAATTAATTAATTAATCTGTGTGAATACATAGTGCTATTCCATCTCGAATTTTGAATTTAGATATTTAACCAGTAACTTCATCCAAATGCAGGCCTATAATTTTCTGAGTTTTTCAGCTGCTGAATCAAGCTCCTTTTGAAATTGAAATGAACAAGGGGGCAGGGATCAAGTAGCTAGCAAGGCAGTTCTGCGGTTGTGACGGGCCTAATTACATCAGTCGCCTGATATTCTATCAAATCTGAGTAAATTGTTCCAAACGTTCCTTCATAGGTCCACATCTCTTCTTCTCTAGATCCGACTCTCTAAATATCCAGTTGGCTAGTTTACCAAAAGAGAGACTCAGAGACAAATTTACCTTTCAATCCAATAACCTCTCCATTAAAGTCTCCACTCTAACAGTGTGTTGATACTTTTTCATGGTCAACATAGAATCACCTAACGATTTGCGGTGCAAACAATACTTTTTCATGGTCAACATAGAATCACCTAACGATTTGCGGTGCAAACAATAAAGTCGCCAAAATCGTTAGATCAAAACCGGCTAGCAGAACCGATTTCTAGATTAATTCACTTTCATGAAACTAAGCGACTAATTTACAAGCAAATTAGCAAAGAAGGTAAATATCATATTTACGTGACAACGAACGACTAGTTTCTGAGCAACCTAGAAAAGGATAACCTTCTCGCTTTCGTAGAGAAGCATGACCGTTTTCTGGTGAACAACGGTAAAGATTAACCAAATTCTAGGGCTGATAGAACTCAGCCATAAAAATAAAATATGAAATAGAAAAGAACTAAAAATAGAAGATAAGTAGTAGATTGATAATTTGTTCGGGGTCTTTGTCTAAACTAATCTAACGCCTATATATACACAAGACAACGGCATACGGCCCCATTATACATGGCAACTCCTGCCAGGTAGGAGGATGCTATATCAGTACACGACGCATACGCTGAATATAGTAAAACATAGCATGATAAACAATTCACATGAAAAAGCTAAAAGAGTTTCTGAAATTTCTCATCTCACAAAAGAAAAAAAATAGTTAAAGGGACGAAAGTACTCTTTAGAATTACCACTTCTTTTTTGCTCGGTAATTTTCTGATTATGTCAAAAAAAAACAAGTGTTTCAAACCGTTAAAACTAAATGTTTCATACGTGATAGTGATATGATTTAATATGTGTCTTCAGTACGTTTCACAAAATTCTTGAAACTACCTGCTACTATTCTCTCTCCTCTCTCTCCACCTCATCCATACATACATGCTTTATTTCAGCAAGCTTCTAAATAATTTTTCTCTTAAATTACTTATCCAATCTATGATCTGATCGCACCGTTGTATTCGTTGTAATTAAATCTTTAGAACAAGATATCGCATGATTATTTTTGATAAAAGAAAGCATATGTTTCAGTCAGTTAATACATGTTGTTTCATATGTGACTGCAACATGTTTCAACGTGTATCTTCACCATGTTTCATAAAATATTTAAATATTTTAGTTGCTAATTTTTTTTTGTTTCACCATATATAACTTAATGTTTCACTTGTTGGTCAATTGTAACATTTGACCGTCCGATTTTTTTAGGGACATTGGACGTCCGATGGGTAGATTCCTCCTAAAAGTAGGACGACGCTATATCAGTACACAACACATACGCTGAATGTAGTAAAACCTAGCATGATAAAGAATTCACGTGCAAAAAGCTAAAAGTGTTTCTGAAATTTCTTATCTCACAAAAGAAAATAAAGAGTTAAAGGGAGGAAAGTACTCTCCAGAATTACCACTTTTTTTTTGCTCGGCAATTTTCTGATTGGTCTACAAACGTGGCAGCGTACGATTGCTGGATACACCTGTTAGGTAGGTGGCAGCTTTGTCACATAGACCAGGCTCATGGACCGCGTCACCCGATCTCCTCTCTTTAAATATTTTTTCTCTCTTAAATTACTTGTCCGATCTACGAACTGATCACACCGATGTATTCGTTGCAATTAAATCTTTACAACAAGATATCATATGATTATATTATGTCAAAACAAAACATGTGTTTCGAACCGTTACAGCTAAATGTTTCATATGTGATAGTGAGATGTTTCAATATGCGCCTTCTGTGTGTTTCACAAAATTCTTGAAACTACCTGCTACTACTCTCTCTCCTCTCTCTCTCTCTCTCCACCTTATCTATGCATACATGCTTTATTTCAGCAAGCTTCAAAATGATTTTTGTCTTAAATTACTTATCCAATCTATAATCTGAACACATCGTTGTATTCGTTGTAATTAAATCTTTAGAACAAGATATCGCATGATTTTGATAAAAGAAAATATAAGTTTCAATCAGTTAATACTTGTTGTTTCATATGTGACAGCGACATGTTTCAACGTGTATCTTCGCCATGTTTTATAAAATATTTAAATATTTTAGTTGCTGATTTTTTTTTGTTTTACCATATATAACTTAATGTTTCACTTGTTGGTCAACTGTAACATTTGACCATCCGATTTTTTAGGGACATCGGACGTCCCATGGGTAGATTCCTCCTAAAATTAGGAGGACGCTATATCAGTACATGACGCATACGCTGAATGTAGTAAAACCTAGCATGATAAACAATTCACGTGCAAAAAGCTAAAGTGTTTCTGAAATTTCTCATCTTACAAAAGAAAAAAAAAGTTATAGGGAGGAAAGTACTCTCTAGAATTACCACTTTTTTTTGCTCAGTAATTTTCTGATTGATCTACAAACGTGTTAGCGTACGAACGCTGGATACACCTGTCAGGTAGGTGGCAGCTTTGTCGCGTAGACCAGGCTCATGGACCGCGTTACCCGATCTCCTCTCTTTAAATATTTTTTTTCTCTTAAATTACTTATCCGATCTACGAACCGATCACACCGATGTATTCGTTGCAATTAAATCTTTACAACAAGATATCATATAATTATATTATATCAAAAGAAAAACATGTGTTTCACACCGTTAAAACTAAATGTTTCATACGTGATAGTGATATGTTTCAATATGCGTCTTATCTGTGTTTCACAAAATTCTTGAAACTACCTGCTACTACTCTTTCTCCTCTCTCTCTCTCCACCTTATCCATGCATACATGTATGTATTTCAGCAAGCTTCAAAATGATTTTTCTCTTAAATTACTTATCCAATCTACGATTCGATCACACGTTGTATTCGTTGTAATTAAATCTTTACAACAAGATATCACATGATTATATTTTGATAAAAGAAACGATTCGATCACACGTTGTATTCGTTGTAATTAAATCTTTACAACAAGATATCGCATGATTATATTTTGATAAAAGAAAAATATATGTTTCAATCCGTTAATACTTGTTGTTTCATATGTGACAGCGACATGTTTCAACGTGTATTTTCACCATGTTTCATAAAATATTTAAATGTTTCAGTTGCTGATTTTTCTTGTTTCACCATATATAACTTAATGTTTCACTTGTTGGTCAACTGTAACAGTTGACCGTCCGATTTTTTTAAGGACATCGGACGTCCGATGGGTAGATTCCTCCGAAGAGGAGGAATCAATCTGCACAAATCAAGGGAAACAACTCCAAATCAAGCTCGGCCTTCCTACAAGCAGTCATGGACATGAATCAGTCATCAAAGGGAATAGAACCATTTTGGTTTGCTGCTTGCGCTTACACGCTGTGGAAATCTCACAACAACAATTTGACAACCTACAATGCATCACACAGCAAATTTCAGACACCCTAAAACTTTAGAGCCTGAGAACCAATGAAACAAACAGACAAAAAATAGCCTGGTGTGCAAGGCTTTCCTAGAGAAAAGCCTCATGTATACTCCCTTGTAAATCCGCCACCCTAGTCTCCTTTTCTTTTTTGTTTTCTTTCTTTTTCTCCTTTTTCTCTCCTCTCTTTGTATCTCTTCTATCTGCTTTCTGCTTCCAGTTAACTCTAACCTTTAACTTGTAACCTATAAACCTCATTTCTTTTAACGAAATGACTATAAGGTAGAGCTCTACCTCCTTACGTCAAACAAGTCAAGGGCAAAAAGAATGTCTTTACTTATCTGCTTTTGGCTGACACCGATTCTAATTTCACACGGGACACGGCCGCATGTAGCGCAACGAACCAGGTCCGGCAACATCCAGATGCAGACCGACGCACTGCATCGTTCATACATCCACACGCCAATGCGTCTTCGCCTCAATTGTCCGCCTGCCACAGCCTCCAGACTCCAGTGCACCAACACTGCGATCCAATCTGCTCCAACGTGACACGTCTGGCTTCCATAGTGCTGCATCCATCTTCACCTGCAGCTGGTAATGCTGGTACACTTGGAGTAATATACCAGTACACAATTATATAGTTTACTCAGCTGTAGCTAGTATACATGCATATTTCCATGCTAAATCAAATACTAATGCAACTCAATAGTTGGCAAATACGATCACGAGTCACTGCACATATACATCTAACTAGTTCTCAAACAAATCACTCCATGAATCATAACAACTTATCTAAATAATTTGTCCTGCTCAAATAATGAAACTAACTCTTAGCCAAATTATGGTACAAACACAGTGGATCCCATATTTACTCTTTCTTTACTTCTTCCTCCCTCATCTCCCCCTTCCCACCTGACGGTTTTAGGTGGCGTCAAAGACGATGACGATGAAACCCACATCGAGAATGGCGGCATGGCCGATGATGATGAGGCAGCCGAGGGGAGGTAGGAATTGGTGCGGGACAACCGAGGGGATATGAGGTGTCGTGCATCCCCGCCTCCTCCCTTTGAACTTATGGGTGGCAGCCACCACTGGCAACGGGAGAGCAGGGAACTGAGGTTTGACGTGGGCAGGTGGCGGCAACGGAACTACTACCCCCAACGATGGCCTACGGCTGTTGTAGATCAGGACGGCGACGACGGCATATGAGACTTGACGATGCAGATCTACTTATCAAAAGTACATTGTTCTTTACTTGCAGATCAGAATATAAGGTGAACTCGTTTCTCTCTAAGTCTATGCGTGAAATATATGAGAATTTGATGCTACATAATATTTTGCACTTGATTACTTTCAGACATGAGAGATTTGGATCATTGGCTAGCATAAACAACATGGGGGTCCAGCCGGAGGTGACGAGTGTAGCGGCGCACATGTGGAAGATCGGATGCTATTATGTTCGTGAAGTTCATGGCGAATTCCGCATTGATGAGAAGGCTTTCAACATGAATGGCTTATATATTAGGAAAGGTTATCAAGTCTACTTTCCATCGAATCAAACGGCATGTCATTCCGAGCTTTCTACCAACGGCAATTGCAAGTTGAAGACATCCTGTGCGGGCAGACCGGGTGTCGCGCAAGTAAGAACAATGGTGATGAGCGTCGGCTTTGCACGGCATGGTTGGATGGAGTTATACTATCCTATGGCCCATCTTGGGTTGGGAAGGAGTCCATCTATTATTTCTCCATGGATTGAAGCCTTCCAAAACCATCAGTTTCAAGATAAGAAAGAAAAGATTCAGTTCGGACTCGGTTTGGGCCAGCTTGGACATACATGGACTAAAACGCTTGTTTCTCTCTTGTTCGTAGTCCGTTTGGGACGTGTGAGCACTCGTTGGAAAGCTAACTTCATGGCCCACGTGGTGGATAGGGCTCAGGACACAAATTTGTTCTGGTTCCACCGCAAGAGCCGAAACAAATTGACGGTGCTGCAGAGAAGTTTCCATATTGTGTTGTATTTGATTCTTAGTTAGTTTCTAACCCATGTAATGGCTATATATACCTTTGTGCACGACCCATGAGGGGGACCATGTTTATTCTAATGAAAATTGCATCAAATTTGCTCTTGTTCTTCTCCTAGGTTTTGTGCCGCGCCGCCAAACTAGATAGAGGGATTGGGAGTTTTGCCATAGATTGTTCTTGCTTTTCCTTGTAGGGAATTGAGGGGGCAATAGATCCACTTTTGCGTGGTCAAGTGGATCAACCTATCAAAGTGTGTGGTTTTGTGAATTCGTGGTGAAAGGTGCGTTGCACGGGTAGCGTGTTGTTCATCCTGTTCGTGAGGTTTCACGGTTTATCCGAATCCTACGTCGAGAAGGTCAGGCTTTTCCCCGTATCATCTTGGTATCAGAGCACGGTTGTCTCGGTAGGATCTTTTACCCTAGCTACATATTTTATTTCTGTCCTATACACAAAAACCCTAAAAAAAAATAGCCCATAGTTTGCAATATGGTTCTAGTGTTTTTTTTTTGTTAGGTTTTAATCCATTAGACTTGTTTGGTTGCTGATCTTAGTGTTCCTTCGTGTTACACTTGAGCCTATATCAATTTATCTTGTTTGCTAGATTTTGTTTCTTATCGCGTTCTGAATTTTCAGTGCATATTTCGTTCAGTAAAATAGTCATCAAAGTTGCATAGAGGGTCGGAAATCAGTGTTTAAATACTTGTTGGAAAGAGCACGTGGTGTCCTACAAATCATTATCTCTGGTCGACATATTCATTCGGCCATTATCTGCGTGTTTCGGACACAACAAAGTTAGTGGTTGTTCTGAGTTTTGTTTGAGTCTTATTTCAGTTTGTGTGCTAGTCCATATATCAATAATACAAAAAAAAATAGTGAGCCTATTCTATCCTTTGCGAATACTTTTGAACCCATTGAGACTAGCTGTAGGAAGTTGCTCTTGGGCTTTGCACGGTTGTATTTTTACAGTCATACCCATATTGTTCAATCCGGTGTGCTGATCGTAGTGGCAAAAAAAAAGAAGTATAAGAGTTCAAAAAAAAGAGAAAGCAAAAAAAAAAGAAGGATTAAAAAAAAAGAGAGAGAAGTGCTGTGGTCACCACATCTATTGTTTATTTCAGAAGTTAGTCTTTATTTGTTTTGTGCAAATCTGGTAGCCCAATTCAGATTTTGAGCAATCAGCTAGCGTCTCTCCTTGTACTTTTGCAACACGAGCTTTTGATTTCATATCCATTTTGTGTTAGCTCTCTTCTTGGTTGCATAGGTCCCATTATCGTTGCGTGTGAGTGCTGTACACTTCATTTATATCTTTGGTGACGGGAAAACCGGGACGGTCGTAATAGTAGGTCCGTTATCCACAAATTGTTAGAGACAATTTAATTTAAATGCAACAAATAAATAAAAATCAGAAATTGTGAGTCCATTAGTTCCAAAATTCATACATTTACATAGAAATTCTGTTAATTACATCTCCGTAGAGAAAACCCTTGATTAGAAATTCCAACATGAAAGAAAATAAAATTACATGACTGCTAAAAGGCTAAAAAGAAAAATATATCCTAAAGCTCCAGATGTCGCAGCCGTAGAATCTTCTGTAGATTTCCATTTATATGTTTATTTCATTTTGGGCGTATTTTAGATGCCCACTAATTTGTTGGTTTTTAATATCACTGCGTGTATGGTAGCAAATTTATACATAGCTTCCTTTTTTTTGGCATTGTGACTTTATTTTTTTATACGTAGGGCACATATAGAAATTGCTGAATTTTCTTGAGCACTCGCGGGGCATAGCCAGGTGAGTATTTGCTTTAGCGCCAATATTATCGACGCGGCATGGGATTTTGGTACGGTGAATTTGCATTGCCTATTTTAATTTCCACCCCACCTGTATTACTACTAGCGTGGCACTGTACCATCAAGTGTAATCGAAGTGGGCAATGTTGTCGCTTGCTATGCATATATGGATTAATTTGCTATTGGGAAGAAACTATACGTGATAGCAAATGCACGGCCAGAGTATATGGATGCATGCATATGCGTATATCAGATTTTTTTATACTGCACTTTATATATGGTGCAGCGAGTATACACTGTTTTAAGCAAATATATGTATGCAGATGATTTTGAGATTATAATTTTCACTCCACTTGTATTACTACTAGCATGGCTCAAAGCCGTGAAGCGTAACCGAAGTGAGTGTTGGTTAATTTTATGGCCGACCGTCATAACTCGGCGCAGTTCGTGATTTATCCATCATTTTGTACATGAACAGATGGAAGGAGAAAATATATGCATGCGTACATCTATTTCCTATTTCTGACCACGGAAAGAAAATGAACGCCATTTTATTTTAATTCTTGTTCGAGAAATATGGCTGAACATATGTCAAAACTAGCAAATGTGTGTGTTAATTAGTATGCTCAATTAATTTTGTTTATCACTATGCCTGTATCACTACTAGCACGGCTTGAAGCCATGAAGCGTGACCAAAGCAAGTGCTTTGTTTAATTTATGGTGAATTATGCAAAATTTATGTTTGTATCCGTGATTTGTATCCGCTCGTAGAGGACCGAACCTGAGAGCGAGAATCTCGCCTGGGCTTGTATCCGCTAACGGGACCAACTCAGAGGGTATGGTAGGATGACATGAAAAGAGTTTACATGGAAACCGCTCCTAGGCCCGTACTTATCTGGCCGGACCATAGGAAAAAGTGTGAAATCATGTTAAAAGCCATCAAATGAAACAAACTTCCTTGTCTCATACGCGCTGGCTGAGACGAAGGACACAACAAAGAGGAAAAATTCCTTTGGCTTGTACTCATGATGGCCAAGCCTAGGAGCATGGCAAGAACATAATTCCTTAGTTCGTACTCATTGGCCGAACCGAAGGACACAACAAAAGAATCCATTAACATGAGTAGAGGAAGATGAACTGAGAGATTTTTCGACTTGTACACAATGGCCGAGCCTAAGAATGAAGGAAGAGCATGATTCCCACCTTGAAACACCTCTGATTCTTCCGGCACAGCAGAGCGAGGAAGCAGAGGCTGACGAGATGGCGTAGGAGCAGAGCGGCACGGCAGCGTATATTGCCTAGCAACAAGCAGCGCTTCTGCAAAGCATACGCACAGCACCTAGCCTCTACGCTAATCTCCCATGGAACCTCTCCCCAGCGAACTCTTCTACTCCCTGCTTGCCCCACTCCCTCTATTTATAGAGGAGGATCCCTGCCATTTTCAAGCAGCCGCGCGCGCCCTTAGCATTTGAAAACATTTGAATGGAGCATGCAGATCAACTGATCGTGAGACAATGGGTTAACTAACTGATTACTACAGGAAGCTTCCTTTATTTGGATGACATGTGGGCCCTTTCAGTTATTTGCTGAGTGCATGCATGGTTAGTGGTCATCGTGGGGCAATGTATTAACTGTTTGAGTACTGCAGGAAGCTTCCTTTATTTGATGACATGTGGGCCCTTTTCAGTTTATTGGGACGAACATGCTGTTATTTGCCGAATGCATCCATGGTTAGTGGTGATCGTGGGGCTTGACCACGTTTTCCTCTGCTTTCACTGACATGTGTCTCTTTCTTTTGGTTTCAAACTGGTGGTGGATTCTCTTCTGCATCATGCCTGGGCTGTTTTTTTAATCCATGGAAAACAATCATTTTTGGATTCCTTGATATCTCTGTTTAATTAGGCATCACAATTTATTTATTTATTTACTTTAATACACGCTTTGGGTATGAGTTCTTCTTAAAGAGACACGCGTATATATTTTAGTCACCATTTTTATCGAGCAGGCTGTTACTGCCGTAAATTTATTTTTTGCGACACGCGTCGCGTCCTGACGTGCATATTATCACGGTGGCTTCCTCCAGCCCACGTCTAGCTATCGACATAAAAATGCTGGACTAATGGCGAACGCGACCCTCTTTAGTTTGGCATGCACGTGTATATGTATCCACGCCATTATAGCGGCGTGGACGTGGCATGCATTTTTATTTTAAGTCGCGACTATTTGGGGCACGATTTTTCACTAGCCAGATAAACATCTATTTTGGTTTACATTTTAATTTTTGTATGCTATTTTATATCGTGGGCACGCCTTTTCTGAAAATATTCGGGGCGTGGCAATTTTGGGTCAGTGAGAAAATCCCACTTCATGGCCATATGTTTCAGGCCAAATTTCGTATGCGGATACAACGAGAAAGCTAAGTATTAGCGTTCGCCGGTCCGACGAAAAGCGCATGGAAAATATTTGTTCACGCTACTTATGTGGAATGCGCATATGCATTCCTATTTTAAGCCAAAAATTATTTTTGTCCAATATAAGTGAATTACATTTTATTTCATGGCCATTTATTTCGTGGCCGCTATTTAATTAAATTACTTCACCATCTGTCTCCCGATAAAATTCTTATTATATATATTTTGTACGCACTATATTTGAGATAATACATCAGTTTATAATTTAACAAATTATATTTAGGACATGAGCCAAAATCTGTGTAAACAATCTTGTGATCAGCAACTAGGCATTTTGTTCTAGCTTGGATTATTACTTAACGAGAAAATATCTTGAATTCAGAATTGCTAGGACAAACACTTAGCCCTCCAAGCTCCACATATTTACTACCTGTGCAATTGCTCCTAAACTATGAATTCGCTTAACCATCACCTTTTAAGTTGTCTACCACTAGCAGGGTGTGATCAGCCCCTTACTCTAAAAGGAAGGGTAAGAACTTTCGATTGGTAAGAAGAGTGAGGTTGAGTGTTTTGAACATATATATTCCACCAGCCTATATATCTTGTGTTCTTGTATAACTAATAATGGCAGGAAATATGAAGTTGATGTTGCACACTAGTGGTATCTTTTTGGATGAGGAAGATGGTAGAAGTACCAAGTTGTTTCACTCAAGATGCAAGGTGCAGTCCGCTTCTTGTGCCTTCACGATTGATGATTTGAGCGCGGTCAACTTGGTCAGCATTGAGCTCGTGGAGAAATTGAACCTATTCACATGTTCACATCCAGATCCATATCTACTAGAGTGGACAAGTTGCAATCTCAGCATTACAAGAAGAGTAAAAGTGCCCTTTTTATTAGGGGAATTTTCAGATAATGTTGAGTGTGATGTGGTTCCAGTGCCTATGTCATCATGTCATATATTATTGGGATGGCAATGGATGAAGAGTCATCAGCTTGAATCTGATTTTAGCACAAATTCTTATTCTTTGCTACATAAGGGAAGACATATGATACTTCGCCCGATGCCTTCAACCATGTTTCTTCTTGATCGGGAGAAAAGGAATATGTGCTATCCAAGAAGAAAGAGTATATAGTCGAGCATGGGACTTTCCCTTCGGCTAATGTGACATGTAGTGATGTTGCGGCAGTGCATGCAGCACAACTGATCATGGTTGATGGCAAATGCGCCATTGTTGGCCCATGGTCATTGCATGATGAGATGCGAGAAAACCCATGTGAGAAAGAGAGCCACATAGCCAAATTGAGTGAGAGTGCTGAAAAGAGTAAGCTATGTGATTCCACTAAATGTGAGGTTGAGTATATCCAAAATATTAGTGTGAGAGATACACCAGAAGAAAAGAGAGAAGTAGATGACAGCCCATGTGATGTTCTTTCCAAAATTAACGCATTAATCTCTACTCCTAGTGTTGTTTCTCACAATGTGTAGGTGGACGAAAAAGAGAACAAGCTTGATGTTACACAACCAGCACCTTTTCAAGAGCAAGTGCCTCCTACAACACGTACATCTTCCATCGAGAACTTTAACGATAAATATGAACATATTGACATGCTATTGCAGCAAAACATGGTGAGTAAAGGTGAATGTACAAGTGATGCAACTAATCCATGCTTGTTTTGTTGTGATAAATTCATTGTCCCACGTTCTGAATTTTATTTGCTTAATTTACATGATGTGGAATTGATAAATCATAAAGAAGTGCTTGCTCGAATACCCCTTGTTGATTCTTTGTATGAAAGCATCTTGAGAAAACCTGTTCATATGACTTGCTTGGTTGTGAAAGTTTATCGACTTTTGTGTTTCATATCACTAGTTTGTAAATTATCATGTTCCTATACTATTAATCTGATTGGTGATTATGAAATAGACAACAGCGTTTACGTGCATGGTCTACACATGAATTGTGACATGCTTTCTGATTTGTTATTGTACATAAGTGATTGTGTATCTGTTATGAAAAGTTTTGTATTTCTAGACATGAAAGAGCATGGTAGTATATGTTGTTGGAATCAAAACCCAGTACATGCTTTTTCGTGTTCTTTTGCAACAACACGATTTCAAAATCGGAGCAGCGCAGCTGAAGAATGGAAGAATGTATGTATGTTTTCACCAAATTTCAATACATTCATGTCATTTGCTTCTTGTGTTATCTTGCAAAAGTCAGGGGCGACTTTTCTTCAAGGGAGGGGGAATGATATGAGCAGGTACGATGTAAACAATTGGAAACTAATTTGTGCAAATGATACAATATACATGTATGGCTGCTATGCTTATTGTATCGTTGGCAAACAAGGGAACATTCAATTTCATGGCATTTGCATATATCATGCGTACACATTATTCTCTTTGTTTAGCACAATTTCAGATTATCAAAAGCCAAGGACGGCTTTTCTTGAAGAAAGGGAGGATGATGCAGATCTACCTATCAAAAGTACATTGTTCTTTACTTGCAGATCAGAACATAAGGTGAACTCGTTTCTCTCTAAGTCTGCGTGAAATATATGAGAATTTGATGCTACATAATATTTTGCACTTGATTACTTTCAGACATGAGAGATTTGGACCATTGGCTGGCATAAACAACATGGGGGTCTAGCCGGAGGTGACGGGTGTAGCGGTGCACATGTGGAAGATCGGATGCTATTCTATTCGTGAAGTTCATGGTGAATTCTGCATTGATGAGAAGGCTTTCAACATGAATGGCTTATATATTAGGAAAGGTTATCAAGTCTACTTTCCATCGAATCAAACGGCATGTCATTCCGAGCTTTCTACCAACGGCAATTGCAAGTTGAAGACATCCTGTGCGGGCAGACAGGGTGTCGCGCAAGTAACAACAATAGTGATGAGCGTCGGCTTTGCACGGCATGGTTGGATGGAGTTATACTATCCTATGGCCCATCTTGGGTTGGGAAGGAGTCCATCTATTATTACTCCACGGATTGAAGCCTTCCAAAACCATGAGTTTCAAGATAAGAAAGAAAAGATTCAGTTCGGACTCGGTTTGGGCCAGCCTGGACATACATGGACTAAAACGCTAGTTTCTCTCTCGTCCGTAGTCCGTTTTGGACGTGTGAGCACTCTTTGGAAAGCTAACTTCATGGCCCACGTGGTGGATAGGGCCCAGGACAGAAATTCCTTCTGGTTTCACCGCAAGAGCCAAAACAAATTGACGGTGCTGCAGAGAAGTTTCCATATTGTGTTGTATTTGATTCTTAGTTAGTTTCTAACCCATGTAATGGCTATATATACCTTTGTGCACGACCCATGAGGGGGACCACGTTTATTCTAATGAAAATTGCAGCAAATTTGCTCTTGTTCTTCTCCTAGATTTTGTGCCGCCGCCGCCAAACTAGAGAGAGGGATTGGGAGTTTTGCCATTGATTGTTCTTGCTTTTCCTTGCAGGGAATTGAGGGGGCAATAGATCCACTTTTGCGTGGTCAAGTGGATCAACCTATCAAAGCGTGTGGTTTTGCGAATTCGTGGTGAAAGGTGCGTTGCACGGGCAGCGTGTTGTTCATCCTGTTCGTGAGGTTCATGGTTTATCCGGATCCTACGTCGAGAAGGTCGGGCTTTTCCCCGTATCACGTGAGGTGACCTCGAGACAACAACGGCGCTAGGTGAGAGCACGGCTGGGACGGGGCTCACTACAGAGCTGCTGCTTATCGCGGCTACGTGGATGGGGAGGCGAAGGCACTGCGTGCGGTAGGGGAGGTGTAGACACATACAAGAGATGTGGGTTGGAGAGAGACCAATACATGAGAGAGTGAGAGTGGGAAGGAGATTTGCTGCATGGGGCGCACCATTGGCCAACCAAATTTGGCCAATGACCAGGGAGTTTGGCCTGCCGAATGTCTTAGCAAGCCGGTTGGAAAAGATTGTTGGAGCACTATTTTTTACTAGAATCGCCAAAATTTTGCTAGGAGAGGTTATTGGAGATGCTCTTAGAGTTGTGTACAACTCCAATGTTTGAAATAATTGACTAAGGCTCCCTTTGATTCGTAGGATAGGAAAATTACGAGAACAGAAAAAATGTAGGTATTGAAGTAGTATGATTCTCGAATCCTACAGGAATCCAAAATACAATAATTGATAATTGGTGCCCTTTGATAGTGCTTTGGAAAAAACAAAGGAAAGTTTACAAGGAGGTCACACCTCTTGATGATTTTCCTATGAAATGTGAAGCATATGAATGCAATCCTATGGAAAGCTTCCTTCCTTTTCCTATGAATCAATGAGACATGTAGGAAAAAATCATTAGGAATTTAAATCCTATGAAAATCCTTTGCCAATTCTATGAATCAAGGGGCCCTAAGATTTGACAATTTAGATTATTATTATTGCCACATCTATCATTCTAGGAATATGCAAGCTTAAATTATATTCACCAAAGAGAGAATCTGACTACATGTAACCTGTAAATAAAGCAGTGAATCGTACAATGTGAATCATACAATGTGAAACAAGTCGCACAGTGGCACATGCGCCCTTGGACAATCAACATTGGGCGACAGATGTCAAGGGAGCTCTAACTGTGCAAGTGATCATCGAGTATCTACAGGTGTGGGAGATGGTGGATGGAGTGATTCTACATGATGGCACCCCCGATCAGTTTCGGTGGAAGCTCTTCAAGACAGAATCATAGACCTCTAAGTCAGCTTACGAGTCCTTTTTTGTCGGGACATTCCGATTTGCTCCTTGGAGAATAATTTGGAAGAGCTGGGCACCTTTGAAGTGCAAGTTCTTCGTGTGTTTGGCAATTGACAATTGATGTTGGATGGCGGATTGTCTTGACAAGCGGGAGGTGTCTCACCCCGCCGCCTGTCCGTTGTGTGATCAAGCTGAGGAATCTATTCAACACATTCTTGTTAATTGTGTCTACTCCTAGCAGGTTTGGTCTCTAATTCTTCAAAGGATAGGGCTGATCTTCATCTCACCAAGCCAAGATACCATCCGCTTCTCGAGTTGGTGGGTCAAGGCTATTAGAGGTTTGGATAAGGATAGAAAAAAGGTCTCAAATCTCTCATTATCATGGTGGCTTGGGAGGTTTGGAATCATATGAATGCATGTGTGTTTAATGAGGCTAGTCCTAGTGTTATGACTGTAATTCAAACTATGGCAAATGAGTGTAATCTTTGGTGTTTGGCCGGCCGGAGCCACTAAGCTTGGCGAGTTCCTTAGAAGGTCGATTATCCCGGTTGGGTAAGGTTGGGTTGTGTGAGCCTTTTTTGTTTTGTAAGTAGCGTCTTGTAAGTGTTTTTGGGGAGAATGGTGTTTTAGTCTTTTCCCCATTTTTATACCTTTTTAATGAAATTATATGCATACTCATGCATATTAAAAAAACATTGCGGATATTATTATTTATCGCTTGCATTTTTGCTTTAGTTTACTCTCGGTCTGTTTTTATCAAGAACTTGAAACTAATATGAAACAAAAGTCGCTGAATTTTCTGGAGGGGACATAATTGACTTGTATCTTGCCATTCAGGTTTTGTAGAGCCATTGATTAGGAATGTATAATTGAAATACACCGAAACAAGATTCTTAGCTCAATTTCTAGTTAAGTTGTAGTTTCAAATTAAAACAACAAAAGCCTAGCATAAAATTAGAATTTGTGAAATCGGTTGGTACCAAACCAGACAAATGAACGTTGTACCGAGCACTCTCTGACCACTGATGTCTGATGCTACTCTGCTCATGCTCCATGTGGTTCAGTGAAGGCACCTTGTGCTAGCACTCCGTGGAACTCCAGTGACTTTTGAACCGAAATTCCTGTAGCCTCGCATTCCAAGTATCTCTAACCCATTTTGTTTCATCAAAATTTAACAAAACAAAGGAAAAAAAAGAATAAAGTTTCCTTGACAATCCTGCTAAAATCTTAATTGCATATGCTTAGCTGTCAAGTTTCTTTTCAATAATGGAATCGATCCAAGTTCTAGATCAAACATTTGCTATTTGCCCTGACACACTGAGAAACCAACTATTTATCAGCAAAAGGGGAAAAATTGTGAGTCATGTACAGCAACAACTAACAACTCAACTTCACTTGCTATGAATTTAGAGCTAACATGTACAAAGGACATTTCTGATGGATGCAGAATGGCACATGGAGTAACTTATGTTTCTCACCAACACAAAAGCTGGAAAGATCATCATCCTCTTTTGCTTCAGTTCAGGGTGGAATTTTGGGGTGTAACAAGTCCATTTAAATAAGCATGTTGTTTGGTGAGAAACTGTGGACAGCAGAGAACCTGAAGAATGGAAAATGCTCACCTCAGCCCAGCTTCTGCAAGTTTAAGTTATGGAAGAACAAGGCCAAGCACAATAGTTGAGAGGTTTCTTATGTACCCGAGTTAGATGCGGTAATGCCACTGCCAATTCGTTGCGCGGAAGCCGCGCCATCTCACCATCCAACTCCCCACACAGGTGGCGCGGTGGCGCGTCGGCGGCCGTCCAATGCGGCGTGCAAAGCGAGGCGCCACCATCCAACTCCCCACACGAATGGCGTGGTGGCGCCTCACCTTGCATGCCGCATTGGATGGCTGCCGACCTTGCTCTTCCCTTGCACCTCTGATGGCCGTAGAGCTAGATAGCCCTCGTCCTGATCGAGATGCACCCCTAGCCACCCACCGCCCTTCCACTGCTCCTCACCCCCGCCGCGCTGCATCATATCGGATTGGAGGCCTGTCAACACCGCCTTATATCATAGCCCTTTATTGACTAACGCGAGTACCGACTACGCTTGCGTCCACTCGGGCCTTTCACCCCCCTACATCTAGCATGTACGGCAAATGGCGGGTCGAAATCACCCTCCCTCATCCTTTGCGAGAGGGCGATTCCGACTATGCAAGTTCAATTGGCTTTTCCGGAACTTCATGTTCAAATTAAGGTAGTAGGCTCATGTGAAATCTATCCTATTGCTAGTGGGATACATCAACGAGACTACGAGAGCAGAGTTATCAAAGTTGGTAATTAGGGATGAGAAGTGCTATAGCACGCTACACGCATTGTTTAACTACAACACGTGCCTCTCTCTCTGTTCCTCCATATGACATTTTTTCTTATTATTCACCGGATTATTAATTATTTTTATATTATTCACCAGATTATTGAAACAAATTACTTACTACATGCTTCACAAATTACATTTTGTTAAAAAAAATCTACTATATTACTTAACCATTTGTTTTAAGTTATTTGTTAAGTTTATTTATAAAAAAAATATTTATCCTTAGATACCGCGTCTTATTTGCCTAATCTTACCAAATAATTGCTTTTCAATTTTAGATCGCCTACAATTAGGCTTCCAGCATATATTTCTCTCCAACAGTTATTTTGTAACATATCTCTACTTTTATAAAAATTGAAGATGTTTTTGCCTGTACTTACTTTGGTACGTCATCTGTGTATGAGTCGGTTTTTAATTTCGTTTGCCTTTAGAAATACATATCCGTATTTGAGTCGATTTTTAAATTCGTTCGTTTTTGGAAATACAGAAAGGACTCCTAATTGCATCTCGTGATTTTGTAAAAAAAATATCCAAATGAATTTCTACAGTGAATTTCACCTTAGCTAAACCGTACAATAGTAATAAGATTAAAATAGCCTTCAACTGTTACAACGCACGGGCATTTTTTTTTCTAGTATATTTAATTTATGAGTTGGTCCATGTGTTTTGACTAAAAAACAGAAAACATATGAGCATCTGATTTAATGTTGGGTTTTATGACTTAATAGAAATAATGTAGTTTTTGATAATTCTCCATCTAAATTTTATATGCAGTTAGTCTTCAAACTAACATATTGGTTTCGGTTTTGGGTCCAACTACAAAAGTATGAAGAGGATAAGGAATTCTTTTGTGTTGCATGCTATCAGTTAGAGACAACGATCATGCAAATTTTCATCAATTTTGGATAGAAATTTACTAATATAATTGCTATTTGAATAAATTATATCTCTCCCTCATGTTGGAGGTGGCTTTTTAATGTGTCATCAATTTATTCTTTGTTATATACTTTTATTCTTAGTTTTAAGCCATGAACTTTGTAATAAGTGGTTATAGCTTCTACAGAAGCAAAGGTTTAATTTAATTCATAATAATAAAAAAATGGTTTCAATTTCCCTTGAGTTGAGAGCAAGGAATGTGTGTCGCGATATTTTCATAATAAAAGAGAATCCTGTTCTGCAAACCCAACAACGCTTTTTCTACCGAAAATCATATCTCGAAGTGACATTTCGGTCTAAACTAGACAAACTATGTTTTCTTTTTAGGACTCTGTCATATGTTCTCACGTCGGTCTCCCTTTGAGACCGAGTCGTTATTTCCACCATACCAGTCCATCTTTTTTGTTTCCTAGTCATTGTGCAAAATTCTTTAGAAAAAAACATTTCAGGGTTGGATTCGAGTTCCGTTTGTAACAAGGGGCTCAAACTTTTATAAAAATATTTGTCCCACATCTCCTTAGTACAATCTAGTGTACAACCTAGTACCAATGATCCACATGCTCTACAAACATTGTTGCCGGGTACAACCCTTCGACAGTTTCCATATTTTTGGAACCCACAATGATAAAGGAGTATATTTAACGCATGAAGTTTATTATGACTAATTATGCTATCTCAAGTTTGTCTTGTTGTGATTCAAAGAAACAATTGGTCCTAAAGAAGCGGAGCGACTAGAGCAAGATGACATGCAAAGAAGCGGAGCGACTAGAGTGAGATGGCATGCAAGAGAATGATTTCAATGTAGCATCTACATCATTTTGTTGTGCATCCTCATTACCAGGTATATACGTTTCGTTGGAGGTTAATTCTATTTGCTAGAGAACTAATGATATTACATGATAAAAGTTTGTTGCGCTTCTTTTCATATGTACACTTCTATGGGCAAGATCATACACTAAGCGGAGAGTAATGGCTATGATGGATACAACAATTTCTCATCACATCATAGGTCAACCATTTTAGGCCCATGAGTACGTACTTGATGCATTGAGTTCTCTTTCTAACGAATCTAGCCTCACCTTCAATGGTAATCACAGAAACAAGCTACGACACCACCTATAATGGGTTGGTGGGTTTGTAACTTCGTCAGGAACCCAGGCCCAAGTAGGACCCTATGAGGTGCGCCCCAACCTGGTGTAGCACAACACCAAGGACCTCTTGGTCATCCTCCCACCTCCTTAAATAGGTGGGTTCCCTTTAGAGTTTTGTTTATATTAAAGTTTAGCCATTGTTACTTTTCTAGGTAAAGCCGTGATCGGTTAGATGACGTTTTTCTCGTTACTGAACCCCGAAACTTATCTCATGCATTCCAATTCCTATTTGCAATATTGCATTGCTTTTATCTTGTTCTTGCTAGTTTTTTACATTTGTTTCAGGAATATGGTTGATCTTTCTTGACAAGACCAACAACCCACAAAGAGGTGTATCGATCGCTGTTGATATTTCTTAACGATATTACTAGAAATATATTTCCCAGCAATGACGTAGAAATATTCATGGTATATTTATGGTCACAGATTTGATCCACAAGCGCACGAATATACCAATGTAGCATTTCACCCGGGAGTATTCCAATGTATCGTATTTATTTAATCCCAAGGGAAGATATGATAAAAGAGTACTATGCTAATAGTTTATATATTACTTGTATACATCAAGGTCTATCCAGGGGTTAAGTAATTCAAAGGGTAGGTGCAACACAGAAGAAAGAACTATGATATTCTCACAAAAATATAATATATGCTAAGTGGAGGAAGAATAAGAAAAGAAATCATTCCTATACTTCTAATATACAAACATCTTTAGTTTACACTTGCTATACTTCTAATATACAAACATCTTTAGTTTACACTTGTTAGTATACAATTATGCAACCAATACCCCCTAACAGTGCCCTCCTGGTGTTTTGAGAGACCACCCCGGATTGCCGAGTTCCTTACGACAACCTGTCATGGCCGTCCAACCGGGGCTAAATATGGAGGAGTACCCTCCCTAGGAAAGTGTCTAGGAATATATACTATCGTGGAGGAATACCCATACTGAGCTGTCACCATCAGCAGCCCACTTCGACTGACCTGTACCATATATGCCCAGATAGTGATACTTAATAATCTAGACACTAGGTCTACATTATTGAATACTACTCTATATCCCCCGAGATGACATAGAGCCACCGAGTAATCAGACACTAAACTCACACCATTGCACCTCACTGGTAGGCTAGCTACACAACTATATTGATACAAGTATAAAATGAAGTTGGTACTCAGATAATATAAATGGAATAAAATACCGAAGATGTATAAAGAGGATTATTCTATTAATTCAATTAATCTTACAAAAGAAGAGAGGAAAGGTACTAGAGCCATACCTGAATTCTCCTGAAGATCCGAGGACTAAGAATACTATTCTAATTCCTACTCCACTAACACTAGGATACTACTAAACTTGAGAGAGGGAGAGAGCTCTTCTTCTTGAGTGTGTGCAAGAGTGAAGGATGAGAGCTCCTTAAATAGCCTCCCAATGACGGTTGTGGTGGTTGAAATAGTCAGAAATGCCCTCCAACCGTCATTGGGGAGTGATCCACGCCGTCCAGCCAAAGCCTTGGATCGAAGGGCGCTCGGGGGGGGGGGGGGAGGGAGGGTTCGGCCGAACCATGGGCCAGCCCAACCAGCCCACATTTTGGCTAGTGGCCTCTTCTTCTTCTCTTTTCAAACTTGTGAATTTTGGGCTTATTGGATCGTGTTAATTTTGAATTCTCGGCCCATCCATCCATAAGTCTGATTCTCGACAGCGTCCGATTGGTTCTTCAGCTGTTTTACTGTTGATTCTCCTCCATTTTATGTTGTAATCTCTGCAAGAGGTTAATTGCCAAGTACAAGTGGAAATAGTTTATTCTAGAACAAATGTGCACTGCAAGCATAACTAGTTCTCCTTTATTTTAGTAATATTGACGGGCGAAACTGGTCTATAACGACCGTCAACAATCGCTATGGCTGTTGACGGTTGTTAAGTACCAAATTCGACCGTCAATTATCTCAAAAAAAATAAAGAGAACTCATATTTCTTACACGCATATTCATTTCAAATAATGTAGTTCCACTTGTCATTGGAGAATAATGTGAATGCAGGGATTATCAACCAAATGAAGGTGAAAATGAGCTGACATGTGAAGAAACACAGTTCCCGCCAATTAGGAGAGTGCACAAGGATTTAAGGGCCCACAAATCAAAAGCAAAACTAACATAATTGAGGCTAATCCACCGTGCACCAACTCAAGGGCCTAGACATCATGCTCACAAAGAAAGGCGGTGGAGAGGTTACCCTGGTTCGGCCGAACCAGGCTTGGTCCCTCTCATCTCCACCTTCCACATGGCAACCCCTCATTGGTTCCCTATGGCAGTTGTAGGTGATAACTGTCATTAGTAACCATCATTGGGCAGCTATAAAAGGAGAAGAAGCTCTCCCTTTCAAAATACACACAAGAAGCAATCTCTCTCTCATTTGTATTACTCTCTAGATTAATAGAGTTTAGGCTAAGAGTAGCTTACTATTTTGTTTCCTAGTCCTCTTGGAGATTCGAGTATGGCTCTAGTGCTCTTTTCTCTTTGTAAGACTTCTTTATTTATCGGTGTTCGTGGTTCATATACTACTTTGTCAATTATATGTTTCCTTGATGATTTTATACTTATTTCATATGCTATATATGTTTAGGCTAGTCGATCTATGCCATGGCATCGTTTTAATGATTTTAATGGGTGAGCTAGTTCTTACTTTTCCATCTGTCGGGTGGGATTTTCGGGGGAGCTAGATGCATTATTTAGCAACGCAAACATGGTTCTTGGGTTGATTAAATGTTGTTGGATGCGGGTATACCCCACGGGTTATAGAGCTTAGGCAGCACATGGTGACAACCATGTCCGTCCTTTGTAATACTCCATGTTCGGGTACGACGCAAGAATTGGTAAAATGTCATAACCACACTGGCAGACCAGTAGGGAGCAGTCTCTCGGTAGTGCCTATATGCATAGAACGAAGTCCTAAGCTTGTATATGTATATGCATACGTATGTTTGTCTGTGAACTATGTATCGTAAATATAGAAGTATATAATAAACCATAGCACTCTTTTGTCCTTCTCCACAATCTAGTTTATCTTTTATCGAGATGATCTTCTATATGTCACACTACATCTATATTATCATTTACCCTTGCTTAGACCGTGGTTTATTAATCATACTATGATCATGAATATATTAGCCCATTCTTTAAACCGCCGCCTCCCCTGCGGAAAAACAAATAACGATACCCTAAATACTCACGAATGAAATGCTACAACGGTATTTGTGCGCTTGCGGATTTATTTGTGATCGTAACAAATACCAACAATGGCACAACACAATTATGTCTTGTACAGTTGTAGTCGGGTTGTCAATGTTTGTTCCAAATTGTAGTTATCATCAACTCACCAAAAGATCAAACTAATCAGAGATGTAAGCATATTAAGTGGTATCACAGCTAAGAGCTTATCATGCACATTTTTGCCTTCTCAGGAGCTCACCAGCAAGTTTGGCTACATGCTGGAGATAAAGAGAGGAAGATATGTACGTAAGTGGTATAAAATGGATCCTTTTTGCAAACTTATCTAGTCTAAATTAAGTGAAATAAGTGGCTCATTGTGGAATTCTCTATAAAATAAAAGAAATTTTTTTGTATGGTCCCACTATGGGAAAGAAACAAGGAGAGATGAGAGAGAAGAGGGAAGGTGACAACCATGTTTGCGCCACATATGATCCTAAGCGTGTGTTTAGTTCAAGGGATAGGATGGGTCGGGTTGGGTTGATTCTATTTTTTAGGTATTTAGTTTGGAGGTAGATGGGATTGCACAAAGATCCAAATTGACCTTGTCTCTTAAAAACTGACCAACCAATCCAAATCACATTTCTCACTAGCTGACATGTGGGCCATCCCTTAAGAAGTAGTACCACGACACAACTATAGATCCAGACATCCGTGACAAGCTAATGCTACTCGTTGGAGATGACTCATCTCTAACAGGTCGAAAAGTATCACATTTTAGGTATGGTTATAGGGATAACCCACCATAGATACAAGGTCATTTGTGACGGGTCACAGTTGTAACATGTCACATATGACCTATAACGGGTCACAATCATGCCCCATGAAAGATAAAAGTCATCTGTGATGGGTGTAATGAGATGGCCCATCACAGATGAGTAGTCCTAACTACCACCCATCACTAATAACATTATTTGTGATTCACACATAACAAGTCTGTCAAGTTTCTACATGGCCATGGTAAATCATAAACTTCTGGCTAGTGATGTGTGAGGAATGATCTAGTAATATTTAAAATATTTTAGGGGTTTTTCCGTTGCATTTAAAATTTAAAATTATTTTATGGTTTTTCATTGAAAATTCAAAAAATGTAAATTCTAATCCATGATGGTTCGTAATTATAACCCGTCACATATGAGTCATCTGTGATGTGGGATAGGTGGTATGTTACCACCCGTCATGGATGAGGTTTTGTCATTAGTGAGCACTAATCCTTAATGAGACTTTTTGTTCATCACAGATGGGTTAGCACCCGATACAAATAAGGGGTTCATTTATACTCTCGCCCCTCATAGTAAACGTATAGATAGGAACCTTCCATCTCAAAACACATGGATACGTCGAACCTATCCCATTCCCACCTTATCCCAAAACACATGGAAAATAGAAGATTGAGAAGATACGCAAAACGAAGTGAGTCATTTGTCCATAATTAATGAAATATTAAATATTTTAAATTTGAAAGATATATAAATATGATTTTTATAGCAACTTTCCTATAGATTTTTTTTTTGCAAAAAACATACCATTTAGAAGTTCAGGAAGCATGTGCGTGGGGAACAATGGATCTTTCCTCCCAACCTACCACAAAAGAACACAACAGGAACATGACAATTTTAGATCGGGATGATACACTTTAACAAAATCTGGGTCTTGACTATTTTTATGTACAGAGACCTAGATGACATAGCATAGGTCAATAAAATGTGGTTATATTTGTAGAGCTTGTTAGTTTTACATAGGAACGATTTATCTTGGTTCCGACTAGTTTTGTGCTTTTTTTTCGTGTATGAAAGTTTTTCCCACCATTCCAAAATAAATCAACTTCTAGAGTTTTAATTTTATCCCAAAATAAACCAATTATTATCTTCTTTCTATCATCGATCCATAAATAGTATTTTTAATCCTTTCAATACCCTTTATCTACTTACCCATCAATATAACTTTAGTATTAACCAGGAGCATTTTGATCTTTCATCTCTCTTCTTAACTGCACCTTGGAATCTAGGAATGAAGTTTTATGGGACAGAGTGAGAAGTTTCCTCTGTGTTGACTAATAAGTTGGATTTAATGAAACTAATTTAATATTTAGATGTTGCTAAACTTTTCTATATGGTCGCGTTCTTTTCTCCGGCAAGAGTTTGGATGAAGATTAAGATTTTCGTGGCACGCTTTTCAAACACTAAACGGTGCGTTTCATGCGAAAACTTTCTATATAAAAGTTGCTCTAAAATATCATATTAATTTATTTTTCAAGTTTGTAATAATTAAAACTCAATCAATCATACGTTAATACCACCTCGTTTTGCATAAAAAACTTAATCTTCATCTTTATGTTCATTTTCAGGAGAAAAAGAGTACCACTTAAATTTAATCAAATTAACAAAGTTTGACTAAGAAAAAAAATCAAACGAATTATGATATAAAACGGATGGAGTATTTATAATTTATTAGTAATCATAACAATCAATTGTTTTGACAAAAAAAAAAAACTTCCCTAACATTTTAGTTTTATTGTTTGGATTAATATTCTCACTACGCTTCTCTCCTGGTAGTACTAACACACGAAAGACGATAGATAGACGGTATAACCCCGTGAAACAGTCTCGGAGACTCGGATCCAAGTACCCCCGGCCCCCAACCCAGCAAAACCCAACACAATCCTCCCTCGCTACGCTACGCCGCGGCCGCACCGGAGGCGCACCCCGCCGGCCGCCAGCCATGTCGAAGCCCGCGGACCAGCCCCCGCCGTCGGACATGGAGGTCGACGCCGCGGCCGACGAGAAGCCGCTCGTCAGGTTCTCCATCAACGGTGGGCTTCTCTTCCTCCCCTCTCCCCACTCCCCGATGGTTCCACGACCGATCCCTAGTTGCTGATCCGGGCGCCGCCGGTTCTCCTCTCCTCCTCGCAGTGCTGGAGCTCATGAGGGAGGCGCAGATGCAGCACGGCCTCCGCCACGGCGACTACACGCGGTACAGGTGCGCGCTCCCGGACTTCCTACCAGATCTGTCTACGATTTCCCCCCTCCGCCCCCCCCCCGTGTTAGATCGAATCGTCTAAGGCTCCCGATCTTATCTCCTGCGGTCTCTGATGGACTTGTGATGGATTGCCCTCATCTAATTGTATAGCTACCTGCGATCCAAACTGTTCTATGCAAACCTTTTTTTTTGGTATATATATACTGAATCTCTATAATTTTTTTTTTGAAACCGTCTCCTTAATTTCATTTTGAGAAATGATGAGAAATGTATATTTGCTCTGCAATGCCTGCTCTTTTTCCTGGCAGAGGTGCTTGAAAGGATTTTCGTTTCTATGTTAGTACAATCCCGTGGCATGTTTTTTGTTTTGCCCAATTATCTTGCTTTTGATTGTTATTTACAAGTTAGTCTGTATCTAGGATTTATACTATTACAGAAAGGATCAGAGCAGTCCCAGTGCTTCATGTAGGATAGTTCCTGTAGTATTGAATAGGGTGCTAGATGGGATTTTTGATAGAGTTAGCAATAGATTTATTGAGGAGAGAGTGATCTCATGTAAGAATCAGTTCTACGTGTAAACCAAGAAGGTAACAAGGAAATTTTATTGAGGAGGAGGATTGGAGGAAATTTTATGTTAATCCCTAATCTAGAAATAATACATTGACAAATTAGTTTCTAGAGTAGTGTCTATGTGATATGGCTTGGCATTGACACCACTTACTAGTGTATGTAATTTACCACTATTTTATTCCATCTGTGATAATGTCAATTTCAGTGAATTGGGGATTCTTCACAGTACAGTTGATCTAGCCCTAAAGGGCAAGTGCAATGTATACAGGAGATGTGAAAAGTCTAAAATGCCCATAATATTCTTAACACCCCCATTCAAATGCAATGATGCAGTAACATTGCATTTGAAAGGTAAAACTAAAAACTAGGACAAAGTAAATATTGGCATATCTCCAAAGTCTTGATGATGTCGTCAAAGTGTGCCAATTCTTGGATATTGAAGAAGAAAAGATCTGTCCCCTCAATGAAGTGGACCTCGGAGCCTTCAGAAATTGTTCTTTGACCCTCGGTACCTTACAGCCTTTACGAACCATTCTTCAGCCCTTCACTGATTCGGAGACTTCGATGATGATGATGATAGAGGCCCTTCACAAACTGTTCTTGGGCCTTTACTATTAGATGATGATGATGATGATGATCAGCTTTGACATAGAGCTGATGAAGTGATGATAACCAACTCTGACATGGAGCTGGTGAACTGATGACGTAGACCAACTCCGACGGGAAGCCGGGCAAGTTGGAGATAGATTGGCATGACCTCAACGAATTGAAGGATAGGCACTGACTTTGATGGAGTAAATGGGACCTAGTAAATGACACAATGATACTAGAAGATATGTGGCTGGACTGAGTGGATAGACTAGATAGGAAAGAAATCGATTTGTAGAGGATATTGATATGCTAGCAAAAGACATAGTGGTGGCTCAATCTAAACTAGCAGATGACTTAGGACACTAGCAAAAGACATTTGGAGAGGAATATCCTATAACAGCAGCAAAGACACTAACTAGCAGTCACATGATATTACTTTGGATGAACTGAATGCACTAGCAGATGAGATTAAGCAACTGATGAAGATGAATAATATAGTAGGTAGTAGAGATGATGATAGCAAGAGGATTGGAACTTGCTGATGCTAAGCCTGTTGTTGCTACTGCTAGAAGACAAAAGGAGCTTGAGGACAATGAGTAGAATAGACTCGATCTGAGCCTAAACCCCATGAATATCACCTGATCTGGTGAGAATGATGAAGAGGATACTCGAGGTCAAACAGATCTGCTGCTGCTTGAGGACGTGCAGCTGCCAGCAGGTCCTGGGTGAAGAGCTTGACCACTCCCTGCAGCAGAGAGCAAGGGCGACTGATGGCTGCCTTCTGCGAATGACGACAGATGACACGGCACCAGCCGATGGCGCGATAGATGGACGAAGCAGAGACGGGCGCCGCGACAGCGGTGGCTTTGACTGGCCGGGCTTGCTGACGACGACGAGCCACGGCAATGCAACATATCCGAGGTGGACAGTGAGGATGGCCCCGTGATTGACGAGGAACCGCAGAGGGGAACTACGGGTCTGACGAGGTCGGCAGTGGCTAGGAACTTGCTACTGCTGCAGGCTGTGGATGGGTTGGAGCAGATGATGACGATGAGAGGCAGCACACATGTGGCGGCCGCGACTGGCGGCAGGCACGCAACAACCATGACGAATGGGTGGTGACTGCGACGGATGACGTACTTAGGTGATGATGATGACCGACGATGCGGGCCCCTGGCTGCTCGCCGGGGAGCTGAACTAGAGTTAGGGATTGAGGAGAGACTCTGATACCATGTCAATTTCAGTGAATTGGGGATTTTCCACAGTACAGTTGATCTAGCCCTAAAGGGCAAATGTATACAGGAGATGTGAAAAGTCTAATATGCCCCTAATATTTCTTAACAATGATCATAATTAATTAGACCCAAGTAAATCAAAATCAAATCAACCTATATATTCTTTTACTTGCCATTCCTCCAACATCTGCCCCCTGCACCCTCAGACAACTCCTCAATTGTGAAATGCATTGCACTTGCATGGGCCACTATTTTTCTGTAATTAGTTAGTTAATGTTTCATGTTATTGGTTACACTTTGTCTCAAGGATGTTCATGACCTGCAGGAGATACTGTACCACACGTCTCAGAAGGTTATACAAGTCTCTCAAGTTTCTGCATGGCCGTGGTAAATATACCAAGAGGAATATAACAGAGTCAACAGTCACAGATGTGAGGTGTGATGCTTTCTGCTGATAATCTGTTATATAGCTTGGTGTCTCTGTTCATACTTCAATATCCGGGTGTTGTCTTCCCATTTTCAAAGTTGAAAGAAGTTACCATTTCATACTTCATAGCATGATGCCTTCTTGCCATCTAGATCTCAGGATATTGCTCCACCTAAACTATTTAGTGAACCAATTTGGGACTGCTATCTTACTTAAGCTGCTAAGAGCAATAGTAGGGAAACAGACCAGTGACCTGGTGGTAGAAGTTGTTAACCTCCTGGGTGTCTAGGATAATTGGGTTGGAGTCCTATGACAGTCTTAAGTTCCTATATCCATCATTTTTCCTTAGTGAAAACCAGAGCACACGCATAGAGACACCACCACCATGGCAGCACCACAAAAGAAGGTGAAATTGGGTGGTTATTGAGGATGATTAAAACCGTTTGGTGCCCTGTCATAAACGCATAGTGATGAGCTCAGTGTAATCTTGCTTCATAGTTATTGTTTGCTAAATGTTTGCACTCCTCGTTTGGTAATTGCATATGATGCCTCTGATTGTTCCTTGGCAGGCTATTCCCATCACCCAGCAAAAGTATTTATTATTATCGCCATATATGTATGTCACATCATTTTTTTTTAATGACTTCATCAAGAAGTACAATGGCAGTGAGCATTACAGTTGAATTTGTGTAGTTTTTAGACATTTATTGCATCATTATATTCTGAAGTAATTTCAACATATGAGAGCAGGTTTCTACACATAGTATTTTATATGGCTGAGAGAGCATGGAGTCATGCGATGGAAAAGAAAACTGCTGGTCCAAATGCACAACAGCGTATCTACATGTTAGGTAGATTTAGAAAAGCTGTCAAATGGGCAACGCTTTTTTCACATTTATGTTCTCTAAAAGGAGATTCCAGGACGTCTTTGGAAGCTGAGGTGTGTTTCATACCCCCTTTTTTTTTTTTGAGAAAACTCAAATCAAGAAATTTTAAGGTGATATTGCCATATGAGAAAATAACCCTTACAATACTAACATTAAATAATTTCTTTGATAAAATTGTTTTGCAGGCATATGCTTCATACATGAAAGGTACCTTGCTGTTTGAGCAAGAGAAGAACATAGAGGCAGCAATGACAAATTTCAAGAACACCAGGTTAGGTTCTAGAAGTTTGGCCATTATTTCTTGCATATATTTTTCCATAATTGTTCTCCTTGTTGTTTGTACATATTTGATAATCAGCGCCACTGCTAAATCTTCTTTGCATTATAATTGTTGGGAGATCATTGATGGCTGAGTGATGTATTGTTTTTTCACAGGGCTGTATATGAGGAGCTTGGGAAATATGGGAGTATAGAAAATCAACTTTTATGCCGTCAGCGCATTGAGGAAGTGGAACCTATGATTGGATTTTGCTCTCGCAAACTAGGCGGATCAGCTTTGCAAGCACATGAACTACTAGATCTGGAAAAGGAGGGGCCTGCTTATGATCTTTTCAAGGCTAAGATTGAGGTATATATATTTGTTTTCTTACTACTGTTATAATATATGTTTGATGTTGTTCAAGAATTATGTAGAGGACATGGGATGTTTGGTGTAGAGATAAGTGCATGGTTTAACCTTGGAGAATTTGTTTAAAATTGGATTTTTGTTCTTTTTAAGTGGTATTGTGTGTAAGGTGGGAGAGCGGTGGTGCATGCACATGATACTTTTTTACTAGTTTTCTGTTGTAGGTGAGGGGGCAGATGGGGGTATGACTGGTTCCCTCATTTTTTATGTCAGAATCCTTTTGAAAATACACTGTTGATTGCAATGCACTAGGGTTTTAAATCATTTAGACCTTATTACTGAACACATTTGTTATGACATGAAACGTGAATGTTTGAACTTTTGTGGTTTTAGCGGTCTTGCAAGTCATAGACATATTAACTATATATGATCTCAACCTAAAATATGATATTTGCAACTTGTTTAGTTCTTGCTAGGAAGTAATGTTGTTGTTAGGCCACCTGTTCTGTTCAGTGGATTCTTCAGAAGATGCTTTTCTGGCTTATGCATGAGAAGCAGTTAGAGCTTGTGAGATCCTTGAAAGCAATGAAACTGTTTTGTACTGCAGTTTTTCTGTGAAGTGCTAAGTGTAAAAATTCAACGAACATATAGGATCTGCATACCAGTGAATGATGCAGCCAAATCCACAAACACAAATTGACATCTTGACTATAGAGATGAACATTTCCAAACCAGAAAATTGCATCGTCCAAATGCTGATGAGCAACTAGCTCTGTTCATCTCAATTTCCGGATATACAAAGGCAATGAAATTCTTTCTTGAGACATACAATGTTTGAATTACTACTCAAAGGTCATGCAAATTAAGGGGAAAGAAACATAAAACCTACATCTACGAAGGCCACCGCTCGATATGATGATCAGTTGACATCTTCATTGCAGCCAGATCATCTCGACCATTAGTAATGAATTAATGATGACTGGATCAGAAGTCAACGACATGATGAGTTTTACTGGAGAGGCATGCATGGGGCAGTGCTGGCATAGGAGTTAGGAGATGGAGAGAGCCAACCTGCAAGGAGTGAGCAGAGGAGGTGGCTTGACCTAGGAGTGAGGTGGTGGTGAATTGAATGGGACAGCAGGAGACGGTGTATAGAGGTGGTGTGCTCCTAGACTTCATCCTCTTTGCCCCCTAGCCTTATGGGTGCAGTTTGTCCCATGGGGTCATTGGGAGGAAGGGGTAATAGGCAGGAGAGAAATGTGCCTTTTTTATCTGATGGCGTTGTGGGTAATTTAATTGCCCCCAGTGGGTTGTAGGTACAGTATTTGATGGGCCTGACTTTTCCAAAATCATGGTTTAGAATCAGCTTGTTTATTTTGTCTTCTGCTTTTGTGGTTGAGAAGCTGGCTAGAAGCCCAAACAAAGCAGGGCGTAGTATCTGCACAACGTAGTTAGTCATTTCTTTTGCACTTGTGGGAATACAGTAAAATAAATGCAGTTAGGACGATGCTTGTTAATTCTGCATCCTTAAATTACTACGATAATGGACAATCTTTCGTCGACGTGAAAATTTCATGATCAAATTATTATTATTTTGCTGGTATGAACAATTTTGGTATGATTATTTTTGTTGGATTATTTATTCATATGTCATAGAACAAATCATGTAGTTCCTTGAAACCCCCACTCTCTTTGTATGGACAACTTTGAAATTTGGACATGCTAATTCAGCCTAATTCATTTTCTAACGAAGTCAGAAAGGAATTATTATCCTAGTCCGGATAGTGCTACATTAGTTTGGGTATATATTCTTGGCCATTGGGATTGCATATTTGAAAGAGGAGTATAAATGCCACGCTAGGTAATCTCACTCTTCCTGACAGCTGATGTTAGGCTGCGCACAATTTTTGCTATCAATTCCATGCTTAGATTTCTAACTGTTTGGAAATGATAATTTCATGTATTCTCAGTCAGCCAAACTTTTTTTTTCATCTTCTAATATGTTTATGTTGGGGAAATTTTCAGGCTGTATTATCTGAGACAAGATCGCAGCAGGCAGCTTCCATGACCGAGTTTAGCTGGCTTGGTCGCAGATTTCCAATTACTAATGCAAAGACCCGTGTCTCCATTTTGAAAGGTATGCAGCATCTTTCTTTGTGTTTGTGGTCAGGTTGGCGATACGCATGGTTCCTACAACTCAGTGGGTGCGTGTTTGGTTTTGTACTCAGGGTTCTACCCCCTCTTTCTTCTTAATATACGCAGATCTCCTGCGTATTCGATAAAAAAACAAATTGCTACGTCTGCTTAGTTTTACTTGTCGAATTCTCTTTAATCTAGTTATATGATCAGCTCAACAGCTGGAGAAAGACTTGAATGGTGCAAACACAGAATCAGTTCCAGCGGACAAAAAACTTGGTATTTTTGACAAAATATTTTCTGCATACCATGACGCTCGGAGCTGCATCCGCAATGACTTGGTATGAAACACACGCATGCGCAGCAGCTTATATTCTAGAAGAATTCTATGCATCATATAATATTAATTCACATTCTTCTTTTCTGAATGCAGGCTTCTGCTGGCAATGCTGAGAATATAAGAGATGAATTGAATGGTCTTGACAAGGCTGTTAGTGCTGTCTTGGGATTCAGAACCATTGAGCGAAACCAATTACTCGTTAGTATTGCTAAAAGCAAGTTTACCAAGCACCGGGATGAGAAGAATGAGAAAATCACAAAACCAGAAGAACTTGTTCGGTTGTATGATCTGCTTATTCAAGTAAGGTTTCTTTTATATCAGGCATTTATAGAATTGTGTTCTTTTGCTGATGTGAAGCTGCTTTAATTTGCAGAATACAACAGATCTGACTGATTTAATTAGCTCAGGAAGGGATAAAAACAAGGAAGAGAACACTTTTATTCAGGAGTATGAGCTGAAAAGTTTGGCTTTCCGAGCTGAGAGGTCTGTTACAAATCGAGCTTGAATTTCCTTTTGCTTTCCATGCACATTCTCTGCTTTGGCTGTAAACCTCCTCACAATTAATCATGATATTGGCAAATGTCTTGCTTGCTACAAGAACCTTCAACTACGCCAATTACCTATCTACTAAACCATGTCCTCAATAATGAGTTATCAAGATTTAGCTGTGTTCTTTTCTACAGTTTCCCAACTTCTACTCTCATTTCTGCGTGCACGTTTCCCAAAATGCTAAACGGTGTGTTTTTGAAAAAAAAAATTATATTGAAAAGTTGCTGTAAAATATCATATTAATCCATTTTTCAAGTTCTTTTGCTAATACTTAATTAATCATGCGCTAATGAACTACCTCTTTTCCGTGTGGGAGGGAAAGGTTTCCAACTCCCTGAAATGAACATTGCTACAAGGCATTTTCTGTGGTCACATTTTAAAATTACTGCTTTTATTTAAAACTTGCTAGGTTTATAGAATTTCATTTGAGTTATAGAAATGTGCGTCTAATGATGTCTAATCTCAAGTTAAATTGATAAACTGTGCAGATGTTTCTATTTGGCAAAGTCATACAGTTCAGCCGGTAAAAGGGCTGAAGCTTACGCGCTGTTTTGTCATGCCCGTTCAATCACTGATTCTGCAATGCAACAGCTGACTAACAGTCCTGACAAGGTTTTGCTAAACCCAACATTCTTCTTGCTGATTACATGTCATGTTATTTAATGTATTAGCCACAGTTTCAATTTTTTTATGATCAATAAGAATTCAGTAGCTCCTAGATTATGGTTAATATTTTTATCGTTGATTTGAGTGTCACCATCAATACCATTTTGGGCTTGTATTATTAGTAATGAGCATGGTACTAAATAGTGGTGATAGTGGCCACTTTGTGGCCGCTGTAGTGGTAGTGGGCTCTAAGGTGACTCGATGTTACTGTAACAACGTAGCAATTCAAATGTCAAAACAGTGGGTATGGAATAGTGGACGTAATAGTGGTGGCAACGGCCACAATAGGTCAATATCATTTGTAGCTGCCATGATAGCGGGCACTATTTGTAAGTTGCATACACAAGTTTGCAACCTTTTTAAGATATGCATATGCCTAGTTTGTCATAAATGAATTCATATTGTTTATGTTAGATTGGCAAAGGAAAGTGTGTATATATGCTCATAGATAATTCAAATTTAAAAATTTTCTGTACAATAACATGGGAGAATATAGTATCCGTAGCTCATGCTATCTGCCACTACACCAGAGCCAATCTGGTACCAACCCACTATCTGCTATTCCCTCCGTCCCAATATGTAGCAACCTAGGATGGGTCTGGGATTAGACCCATCCTAGGACTACGAATCTGGACATATCCTATGGCTGTGTTTAGTTCACACCAAAATTGGAGGTTTGGTTGAAATCAGAACGATGTGACGGAAAAGTTGGAAGTTTGTGTGTAGGAAAGTTTTGATGTGATGGAAAAGTTGGAAGTTTGAAGAATTATTTTGGAACTAAACACAGCCTGTGTCCAGATTCGTAGTACCCATTCTAGGTTGTTACATATTGGGACGGATGAAGTAGCATTTTTGCTTTGGATCTTGAGCACTGTTTAATTGTGAGTTCATGACTAGAGTTGTAAGATCTAGTCCAAGCATGAAGGGGCCATTTTGGTTCGAAGCCAAAATGTGCCCTACCAAATTGTTTGGCACTTTGAACAGTATTTTGTTAGTGTTTGGTTTGCTTCCAAAATATACCAATAACACATGAAAAGTTACCAAAATTTTGGCACTACCAAAATTTGCCTAGGTTTTGGTAGTACCAACATTTTGGCATGGTAGCAAACCAAATACACCCGAAGCTTCAATCCTGGTCAAATACTTGGTCACATGCTGTTAATGCTCATCTAGAAAGTGATAGTCTTATACTCCCTCCGTCCCATCTTAAGTGCAGCCATGAGTTTCCGTACCCAACTTTATCGTTCGTCTTATTTGAAATTTTTTTATGATTAGTATTTCTATTGTTATTAGATGATAAAACATGAATAGTACTTTATGTGTGACTATGTTTTTATTGTTTTTAAAAAAAATTCAAATAACACAGACAATCAAAGTTGGGCACGGAAAATCATGGCTGCACTTAAAATGGGACGGAGGGAGTATTACTTGTGAACCGCGTCAGGGATTGAAGCAGCTAGCACAGTTGGCCTGTTCAATACCCATGCATGTTCATGACACCATATAACTATAAATGATCTATTATCTTAGTTTTTTAATAGATGACGCCGTTGACTTTTTGTCACATTTGACCATTCGTCTTATTCAAAAAATTTACGTAATTATAATTTGTTTTGTTGTGAGTTGTTTTATCATTCAAAGTACTTTAAGCATGACTTATATCTTATACATTTGCGTAATCTTTTTGAATAAGACATGTGTTTGAAAGTCAACGGCGTCATCTATTAAAAAATGGAGGGAGTAAGTTGACCAGTTATTCTATCAACATAATTTTTGGGCTGTTCAATGAATTTTTCAAAGTAATGACTTATGGTTTTCTCAGCATGCTTGTCGTTCATGTTTTTTGTGTTAAAAAATGTACACAGAATCTTAACTCAAATGCTAATTATTACAGGCCTTAGTCCAAGATCTTAAGGCTCTTTCTGACAGCTGTAGATCCAATAGCTTCATAGAACATGCGACAGGTATTATGGAGGAAGAGAATGTTCCTGAAAGACTTTCGAAAGGTGTCTCAACATTGTCACTTGGTGAACGAAAGGTATGTTTCTAGGACTTAATGTGGACATTTACTAAGGTTTGCATCATTTGTGGGATGCCCTGTCATTTACCATTGATGTCTAAGATCAGCAGAATAGTGCGACGATGGCATATTTGACAAACATTTTTTAGAATAGTACCCCCTCCATCCCTAAATATAGCTACTTTTCTACTTTAACATTAGCATAGGTAAAATTAGAACACAAACAATGATGCTGGCATGTGGATCCACATACTGGTTTAAGTCATCACATATGTCAGCATGTCCACCAGGAGGGGAACTTGAGGGGATTAGAATTCATTCATTTGCTGGTTTGTTTGAAGACTTAGAACAACAGATATCTAGATCGCAATGAGTAGTCCAATGCATAGATGAGATGTACTTGACAGTTACTCTCTAAAGCCACAAATACATGTTTGAACACCGACATGATCCATAAAATGCAACATAAAGTCATAAACCAGTGTGTCCATTGTAATTTATGCATAATCCTGATGGACAAATACTTGTCAAGAAGAATCCACACATATTTTTCATGCATCAATTTAAATATTTAAACAGATATCTAGATCGCAAAGATGAGATGTACTTGACAGTTACTCTCTAAAGCCACAAATACATGTTTGAACACCGACATGATCCATAAAATGCAACATAAAGTCATAAACCAGTGTGTCCATTGTAATTTATGCATAATCCTGATGGACAAGAAAACAATTAATAATTTATACTTGTCAAGAAGAATCCACACATATTTTTCATGCATCAATTTAAATATTTAAAAACAATTAATAATTTATACTTCAAGTTTCTAATGTTCTGAAGCAATATCTGTGTATTGAGGGACTAACAATTAGATGCTTGACATGACAAGCTTCTGTTGGTGCTGTTCTGTACAATTATTAGAATAAGAATGTCTTCTGCATGCATGTGAAGGGTTAAGAATGTCTTAGGATGTTATTGTTCGTTAAGTTTAAGTAGGCTAGATTTGCAAGTTAAGTTAATATTTTGTAGCACTTTATGTTGTGTATTTTATTACCCCATGGATCATTGCAATTGAAAGCAAGTTCTGGTATAGAACATCTTCAAACAGATTTTGATGATATACTGGTATTTTGCAGGAGGCTTTCCTTCTTGATATGCTAGAAAGCTATGAATCAGCACTCGGTGAATCAAATACCAAAACACCATGTCGCATTGCACGATTCCCACCTCCATTCCATTCAGTTCCGTGTAATCCTATTGTTCTTGATATGGCCTACAATGCGATCGAGTTCCCAAACATTGAGAACAGAATGAAGAAGGAGAAGAAGGGTCTTCTCAGCAGATTCTGGGGCTGAAAAGAAGGGAGGGCGTAGTTCGACAGGATTATCTTCCTCTTGGATTTTGATACATTAGTTTGGTGGTTTGAATTGGTCTTTTCTTTTGCCATGAACTGGAACATGGCACTCTCGATTGGTGGAATGGTTTTGTTGGGCATCCCTTTCCCCTTAAGAATGTCATACTTTTTTTTTGTTAGGCAAAAAAATTTGCGTTTTCAAAGTACATCAGTTTTGAATGTCACACTAACTCGGTTACATACTGTATGAAGAGATGACTAGATCGCAGTTCAGTATTTAAATTGTCAAGCCTATAACGTGCTTCGGTTGCATAGTTGCATTTGCTGCATTTTTTTTGACCCGGTCGAGATTAATGGGATGATAGATTTCTCCTTGAAAAAGATTTGACGGCAACAAGACCGAGTTGCCAGGAAGCCAGTAAATGCCCAATCTCTATATAGTACTCCATCCATCCCATAGCTCAAGTTTTTTAAAATTCAACTTCTAGTATATTTTGACCAGTATAATATGGATTGAATTTTATTTGCTGAAAATAATATTATTGGATTGACATTTGAATTTACTTTGATATGTTTATAATTTTGTTGCTATAAACCTTATATGTATATAAGAAATTATAATTTAAATATTAGTTTTGAATATCGTGCCAAGTTAGGTCATGTCTTATACTGTGTGATAGGGGATTGATAAATAGGAGTAATAAACTTTTAGCGCAAGATTTGGTCGTGTGATGGGGAACTATGCTGATCACAGATATCACATATACCATCGGTGAATTAATGATGAAATTTACTCTGAACCTGACGGGGAACCAAGCTAATCACAAATACCATTGGCTGGGCCTGAACCTGATGAGGAAATAAATTGATCACATATACCATTGGTGAATTAACACGGTGAAATTTATTCACAGGGGTTGGCCTCGAACCCTGGAAGCATTTTTAGTCCGGGTTTGTGTTACTAACTGGGACTAAAGATTATTTTTTAGTCCTGGTTGATGATACCAATCGGGACTAAAGATGGAAGATATCTAGTTTCGACACCAACCTGGACTAAAAATTGATCTTTAGTTCCGGTTGGTGATACTAACTCGGACTAAAGATGCCTCTAGGGTTAGTTTAAAAAGGAAGTATCTCTATCCAAGTTAGATGTGTGTAGTAGGTGGGATGGTAACGTGCGTGATGGCTGAGGTGGGAGATCTTGATTTCGAATCCATATCCCACACATTTGTTTTTGACTGGGCATGCATTTTTAGTCCCGGTTGTTTCAACCGGGATTTCAATCACTTTTTTTTTACTTGTATGCATCTTTAGTCCTGGATTGTGCGTCCTGGTTGCACAACCGTAACTAGGTATGTATCTTTAGTCCCCATTTTTTTGACTTGGCATGCATTTTTTGAATAGTGGCCATTCGTCGCTGGGAAGAAGCAGCAACTGCCACCAGGTGCCGAGAGAAGCAATATCCACTGCTGAAAAAAGCACTGAGGAGTAGCCGCCGCTGCTTGGAAGGAGGAGCCGTCGCTGGCGCTGCTTGGGGAGGAGCCACCGCCGCTACTAGGGGGCAGGAGCTGCCGCCGCTTCCGGTTGTTGACGACTGTTAAGTATCAAATTTATGCCGTTAATACCTGCATAAAACTGAAAGTATAAAACATCCAACATAGCAGTAGGGTATACTTGTAAAAATGTCCACAAGTGTTGGTGTATATTTGTACGCAGATGACAAACTATCTAAGTTGAGAAAAAATATACATGAAGAATGAGGAGAATCAAACTCATATCCAAACTTATAGAGTTTTGGATCCAAAAACCTAATTTAACACCTCCAAATGGGTCAATCCACCATACCAATAGAATGAGGGCCCCAATATCGGTGTACAGGAGAAAAACGAGGCCAACGGAGCCGGCCAAGGTTTGGTCGAACCCTGAGTTCGGCCGAACCCTAACAGAGGCCGCTGGCCCAGGCCCAAGTTGAGTTCGGTAGATACCAACCTCAATGATGGTTGTGACTGTTTTCGGCGCTCAACCGTCATCAGAAGGTTCACATGGCAAAAGGGGGAAGGAAGATGCTCTTTGGATGCTATGGAAGATCTCCACACTCCCAAGGCACCTCCACCTATAAATACCCTCTCATTTCCCTTCATTCCAACACACACCAAGCATGAGCTGAATTATAAGAGGCTCTATTGTATTCTTTATGGACACTAGAATAGGGAGAAATTAAGGTAGAAGAATCAGAGGAATTTTGAAGTTGTCGGTAATTCTTCTCTTACTTTTGTACCTTGTCAATTACTCTGCTTAAATTGATAATATCTTTATCGAGTAATTAAGATTTACTTTGTGAGGATTATCTCTTAGTTAGTTTCTATTAAGCTTACTAGAATATTGTGTATTAGATATAGTGTTTACTTTGATGTTTGATCGGCATTAGAGTAGTATTAAATACTATAGATTTGGTGTCTATATTATTGAGTACCATTATTTGCTGCGTATCCCACAGTAGATTTGAGGTGGGTGTAGAGGTGGTGACAGCCCTCAGAAGCACTGAAGTCCTCCCTGTCTGGGTACGGAGTATAGCGACATCTAGGAGCAGTGGGTTAGCCAGTGCCTGAAGTATTGCGATAGGATTAAATAAGCTTTCTGTAGACACTGTTTTCACTAGGAAATCCTCTCTATCCTTTGCCCATTTTTGCTGTGCCCTTTGTCACACCCCAATCCGGCACCGTCGTACAACGGCACCTGACTAGAGAGTGTCGTAGGAGAAACGGCATGAACCGCTTCCTACGAAACCGCGATCTCAGTACCAGTCCCAGGACATAGCGCTGGTACCCACGGTGACAAATATGAATCATTGCAATCCTTAAAATAAATAGAGGACTTATTTACCTTAACTTAGGTTGCAGCTCAGAACAGCCAAAAAATGCAACAGACGACACGAACAAGGAAACACCAGCAGCAGCAGCAGCGGAACCAACGAACTAACACCCAACACCACAGGCGACGGCTGGGAACCAGGACGAAACCCTAATCTTCACTTTACTTCATCTTCAACTTCAGGGCAGAGGAACTATATATATTTATATAGAGCAAGGGTGAGTACTTTCGTACTCCGTAAGTCACGGGAATTTAGGTGTTTAATGCAAGCTTGGAAGAGAGGCAAGGTTGTTTTGCAAATCCTTTATTTGAAATCATTTTGAAATCACTAAGTGATTTATTTCTTTTTTAAGTTTGGGTCGAAAAGGAGACTTGCGTCTCGATCCGACTTAAGAGATGCTTTTCAACAACTCAAATGGTAATGTACCGACCTCCCGGGTCAGATCATTACTTCTCGGCTCCCGGAGCCATTTCACTTGATTAATCGGCTCCCAGAGCCTTTTTCATTTTCTCGGACTCCCAGAGTCCTGCTGCCCAGCAGCACAACAATCTGCTTCCACTCGGGAAGCCTAGTCTATGATGCCCGTAGACATCCCGAATCACACGGATTCATTTCTGACCACTCAGGTCATCCATCTGCCACATAGGCTGATTCTGGTAACGATTCCCACACCACAACAACTTTTCACAAAGCACAGGCAATCAAATCTACGCAACGGGAACCACCTCATATCCGCCCATGACCGTGGGCACGGCTGTTCGAACAGTTAGTTAACCTCTGTAGAGGGGTACACTTTACCCACAAGACACGAACTTGCTCCCATTGCCGAACCCGTGTTCATGACGCACGGCGGAAAAAGGGAGATTCGCGACAAGACCTTTTCCTAGCCAACCCAGGGTTACCTCATGCCACATAGAAGGATCAAATCCTCACATAAATATAGGCCATTTTAGTTTTCACAAATCAAACTCCAACCACCTCGATCGGTAATTCTGCAAGCTTCTCTTCCTTGCTTACCAGGAACCCGGTTTGGCTCCAACCGACCCCGCCCCGGCATTCCCAACTATTGGCATGCGAGGTTTCCCTGAACCGACTAGTTACTTAGCCAGGGTGTCCCATTCCACCTTGTGGTTGCACTTTGATTATGCTCGATGAGTTTCCCACAGGAATCGGTCCTTATATGCGAATACGGGACAACGCCACATAGGCACGGCACCCGCATCGCGAGTTTTCACAAACTATTTTATTTTCAAACACGCCGACACCACGTGTCGGGTTTTCAAGGCTTCTCAAACCCATTTCCCAAGTTTTCGACAATCAACGGTGTATATGGGATATTTGGTATACGCGCTCAGAGAGCACGGATACCGAAGTACCACAAGGGTGGAGCGACAAGGAGTCAAGGTAGTACAGCCTACAGGAATTAGTGCGACTACTAGGTAGGTCCGTCGATTTGGCATGCAAACCGAGGCCAAGCAAGTTAAACGTGAGTGGTTCTAATAATGCAAGTTGCAAACAAAATAATAATGATTTTCCAATTATAAGAGCAATTGGTCAAAGGGTGACTTGCCTTGCTCAAGGTCTTCACGGAGCTTCACGAATCTTCGAGAAATCCACGATTGAAGAAAATCCGGTAACCGCAACTATACGCAAACAATCAAAACCTAAACAAGGACCAAAAGAAAGACCCTATTTAGACAAATTAATAGTGCCATTAGATAGATCTCAATTTTACAGAATTATTGGAAGTGGAACGGGGTCAATCGGAATTACGGATCGGTAGATATGGATTTTCTAAGGTTGAAAGGATTTTCTAATCAAAGGAAAAGGATTTAATTAAACCCTTTTTGAAAAAGAAAGAAGGAGGGGCGAATTTCAGACTTTCTCAAGCGCTTGGGCGCGGCCCAAAGGATTTTAGCGGCTCGGCCGAGCCATTGGGCCGACGCGGCCACGGGGAGGCGGCCCAACAGAGGGGGGGCGCGGGGGAGAGGGAGGTGGATGCGGCTCATGGCTTGAGCACTTGGTGGACCAAGAGACGGCGGGCCCACGCGCAGCCGCTAGGGCTCTCCGTGGACCAGGCGCATGAAAGATGGGACGGAGGGAGGCGGCCGACCGGTCTTTTGACCCGGTCGCGGCCGAGCTGGCGCCGACGTGGCGCCTTCGTGGCTGCCATGCGGGCCGGCGGGAGGAAGGAGGAGGCCGGCCGAGAATAGACGGCGGACGGCGGCGGTTTCACCAGGACACCATGCGACGGCAAGAGGCGACGGGGAGCACACCGGAACGACGAGGAAGACAAGAGAGAGTGAGCCAACGGCTCGGATTCGCCGGAGGGTGGCCGGCGACGGCGAATCGCGGCGGCGGCAACCGGCGGCGAGCAAAGGGGGAAACGACGACGAGACGACGAGGGTTCGATTCGTCAGAGCTGGAGCATCTCTAGGACTCGGGGAACTCGTTCCCGGGGTTGGATGGGACGGAGGGGCCCCGAGGGAGGCCGGCGACGAGCGGCGGCTCCCTGGAACGGGCGGCAATGGCAGCGAGGCCATGCCGGGCGGCGGCGGGGCTTGGGGTTTCGTCTACGCGCGTTCGGGGCGGCTATCGAGCTACCGAGCGAGCTAAAGGAGGGAAAGGGCAAGCGCGAAGGGAGAACAGAGGGAGGCACTACTGAGCCGAGACGAGCGCTGTGACGAGTGGCCGACGGCGCGGGAGCGAGCTCTCCGGCCTCGGGCCGGGAAAGGGGAAGATGACGGCGCCCGGAGTCCACTTCTCGCGTCCTTCGCACGCACTGGTCTCCCTGGTGCTTCGGCGATGGACGACGAGGGCGACTACAGGGCAGGGGCGACAATGGCGCGGCAGCGTGGAGAGTAAAGCGGGAGGGGTTGAGAGGAGGGGCTCGGCTGCGGTTTTATAGGCACGGGAAGTCGGTTTCGGGGAGGAAACCGACTTAGGTGGTCAAGGGAGCTCGGCTGGCGCGACGCTTGCGGTCAAGGAGCGGTAGGAGGTGGTCACAGGCGGCCGGGCTGAGAGGGAAAAAGCAAAAAGGGGAGGGAAAGGAGCTCGGCTCCTTGCCAATTTGGACGAGCAGAGGGAGGAGGGAGAGCGCGTGAGAGAGGGGAGCCGAGGCTCTGCCTCCACGTCTTGGATGCACGCGCGCATAGGTGGAGCGAGTGGCAGGGCAGGGCGGCATGGGAAGCTGCACGGTGCAGGCGGCCAGGGCTGATGCGGCGGCGACCAGGCGGTCGGCCACGCGCGGGCGAGCGCGCGCGCGACGCGAGGGCGCGGCGAAATTTGAAAAGGCGGCGGCGGGAATCGGCGCCGGTGGGGGAGCTTCGACGGGGGAGAGAAACGGAGAGAGAGAGGGCGAGCAAGAGGAGAGAGCGAGCGAGCTAGAGAGAGAGAGAGAGAGAGAGAGCCGCTCTCTCTCGGCTCGGCTGGGGCGCATGCAACGCACGTGCGAAGAGGAGGGGGACACGGCTGAGAGGAGGGTTGGGCCGAGGGAGAGGAATTCGGCCCACAAAAATAGAGGGAGGCAAAACGGACTTTGACAGAGAAGTTGAATTGGAGGGAATTTGAATTTGGAATTTGACTTGGACTTCGGATGAGAGGGAGGAGTCGACGAAGGGATTCAAAATGGGGATTTGGTATTCTCGAAACCGAGAGGAATATTGGCAAGGGATTCAAGGACGGAATTGGATTTCGGAGACTTGAATCGGAAGAAGAATTTTCGAGGTGGAGGATTTTGATTTCGATGAGAGGGAACAACGGGATTGAATTGAGATCCACGGCACAACTTAGACTCGCACACAAAGAACGGAAATTTTCTCAATTAGGATTTTGCCGAATTAGTTTTTAATGACTCACGAAAAGCGGAGCATTACACCCTTAGATAAACTTGAAGAAGTTGAACACACACGTTCCTAATGGAAAATCGATACCTTGGAATACTCCTGGGTAAAGTGGTACAGCGGTATTTCCATGCGCTTACGTATTTTATCTGTGACCATACAAAATATCAACACCGGTCACAAGCGCCCCATCGCTCCCGGTCACGGTGCGCTGCCAATTTGGGGAGGGGAGATGTGGAGAGCACGAGTGGGGGATTTAGGGTTTAGTTTTGGGCTGAGTTTTGTGGACCATGCACATAAAAGCCCATTTTCAGTTTTGCTTATGTTTAGCCAGCGCTAAGTGCAGCTATATTTGGCTATTTTAGTGGCTATCTCCGGCTATTAGCAGCCGATAAATCATAGCGTCGAAATTGGTTTATCCTAGCTATTTTCTTCCCAATCCGCTATCTCCGGCTACTCCGGCTATAGCCATAGCCAGAGATTTAGAACATTGGACATGATACATGCACAGTACCAGACCTAATACCTATTAGTATGAGGTGCTACTAGGTAGTATTAAACTCGATATCTATGAGCATCAAGTGATACCACGAGATCCCATTCCACGCGTGATAGAGGGTACAGGCCCCATGGTAATACCAAATCACCGATCGTTATATATTCGCCTCTCTCTCTCACACACACACATATCCACAAGAGAGGCATGGATGGGGGCGTGTGTGCTACCGCCGCTTGGCCAGTCTAGAGGAGTCTTTGCCCCCACTGCTGAGGTTCCTCAGGAGACGTCATCAGTAGGCTCCTATGCACAGAGAAGGGATTCTCTCTCCTCTCTTCCTTCTATTCCGATGAGAAGACAAGAGGGCAGAGGCGGCGGAGGCTAACGGGCTTGGTGCGCCGCCGACGGTGACAAGAGCAAATAGTGAAGGTCGATGTACTTGGCACATTGACTATGACATCGAAAAGAAGGCGAAGGCCACTGGGCTTGGTGACATTGCTTCTTCAAGATGGCCAATATATGATGGTCATCCTCTTGGGCGGAGATACATATTTTGCTCTCCCCTTCTCTCTCTTCGTCCTTGCCGCCAGCGACAAGGTGCATAAGCTTTGGTTTTCTTCCTCCTCATGAGCAACAACACACATATCTCTATGGCTTTCTTTCCTACTGATGATACCGGAAGCATGCCAGTATCAGAACTTGATACATCATAGATGTCATCCCGTCTAGACAGGATCCCATGGTATATAGCGGTCTCCTATATTTTTTCATGGGTTTGACAGGAATATTCATACTTCAAAAGAATTGGCAGAAATATACTATCATCATGGCATAAGAATGTGATGGAATGATGATGCACGTTCTCGCATCGAGGGAACGCGGTAGTGAGCCACAATCGTGGTTAGTGACACGAAGACATTGGTCGAACAGCTATATCGGCAGCGGCGCGCGGCGGCAATTACAAGTTCACGACCCTAGCGCAAAGAGAGTTTTGTATGCATGAATGTATCACGAACAAACAAAAACCTACATTGGCCGTGTTTAGTTCCTTTTCAAAATTTCTTTGAACTATACAGACACACATTCGAAGTATTAAACGTAGACTAGTAACAAAATAAATTACAGATTCCGCCTATAAATTGTGAGACGAATTTATTAAGCCAAATTAATCCGTCATTAGAAAATATTTACTGTAGCACCACATTGTCAAATCATGGCGTAATTAGACTCAAAAGATTCGTCTCGCAATTTACATGCAAACTGTGCAATTGGTTTTTTTTGTCCACATTTAAGGCTCGTTGTATATGTCCAAACATTTGATGTGATGGGATTTTCGGAAGTTTGGAGGTAACTAAACACAGCCATTGATCTCCACTGCTCTAGTATCTCACAAACAAAGGAAGCTAAAGCTAAGCTAAAGCCTTATGCTGTGTTCGCTCATCACGGTTGGAAATCCATCTCCTCAACACGGAAAACAGAGCGATCCATTAGCACATGATTAATTAAGTATTAGTAATTTTTTAAAAAAATAGATTAATTTGATTTTTAAGCAACTTTTGTACCGTTTAGCAGTTTGAAAAGCATGCGTACGTAAAACGAGAGGGAGGGTTGGGAACTAGAGGTTCCGATCACAGCCTAACTCATGCATGCATGCGAAGCAAGCTGGCCACTTCGTTGCCCATGCAAGCAATCTCGTCTTTGCATGCTGGCGACTTTCGTGTCCCTTGGAAATGAATTCGCTAGGCATGCGACTTCGCTGACCCTAGACGCGAACTCGCCAGGGTTGCAGCTCTGTCCTACCACCAATGGTGAGTGCGCGCGAGTGGCATGTGAACTCGTCCATTTTTGCAAGGTCTCAACGGCTCAACGCAACGTCCCGGTTCGCAAGGTCTCACTCTCACCGCATCATCCCCACGTGTCGGCATGGACGACTCGTATGGAGTTGCAAATATTTTTGCAGCACGTATATTCCCAAAATAAAAACCACTGAACAATGCACTTTAAATTGAGTAATTTTAAAAAAGAATAAATTTCACAACATCCAAGGTATTGGGCCATGGCCATCCATAACATTAAACCCTAGTTATTGTGATATGTTTCAAGGAACCCATATTTCGAGGCAAAATGTTTAAAAAACATATATTTATTTAAAATACTCATATTTCATTATTATATATGATTATTTTTTTCATAAATTCACATTCGTTGACTCAAAGTACATATTCATCTTATCTAGTTTTTTTTCTCAGTTTTTCAATGAAAAAACTCAACATAATCCTAACTGATAATGACATAATAATTTGTTAAATATACACATAAATGATAACACCACGATGATCAACGGTTGTTGAAACCCGCTAACGTGAATATGTACTTAAAAAAATATCTCATTCATTCTTTTACAATTATTATAGATAAACATCTTAGTCTCAGATGGATGGATGATATAAGCCTGTAGGTGGGGCTTTATAAAACACTTTGCCCCAAAACTTGAGTTTCATGAAACAAATTGAAAACACTGAGGTTTTGAGTTATAGATGCCTAAAATTCTGGATTTTATGGAATTTGCTCTTTAGAAAACCACACATATTATAACTTATGACGCATTACGCTCAGGTATATGATTCTAAAGTTGTTAAAAACCCCACCCCCACCCTTATGAGTTTGAGCATGAAATTTACCTAAAATTCAATCTACAGTGTATATAAAATTTCAATTATTAAGTTTTTAGTTTAACTCTTCACTATTTTTGTAAAAAATGTTCTAGATATAACTTATGAGGCATTACGCTTAGGTATATGATTGTAAAGTTGTTAAAAACCCCACCCCCACCCTTATGAGTTTGAGCATGAAATTTACTTAAAATTCAATCTACAGTGTATAAAAAATTTCAATTATTAAGTTTTTAGTTTAACTCTTCACTATTTTTGTAAAAAAATGTTCTACATATACTGAAATTAATCAATATTTTAATAAATGTGAAATTTTATGTAACTTTTAGATTAAAAAACCTATAGCTATGTCCTCATAAGTATGTATGGTTTTACGAAATTTACTCTTTCAAACTTTATTCTCTCGAGGAGTAGACAGTAGCACAAAGCGCCGTCAGCCGGCTCATATGGCACTCTTCGCTACGACTATAACTTGCCAAATGGGTCGTGCCAAGCCGGGCTGACCCAATCACGACATTACTATTGTAGGCCCCGTCCTAGCAATACATGTAGCATGTGGGCCATGCCGGCACGGCCCATTCTCCCATCCCATGTCTGGGCCAGCGCCTAAGCCCATGGGCCAGCACGGCACCACCCATGGACACGGGCGGCACGGTCAGCCAGCCAGTCAGCGGTGGGGCAGGAGGACGCGAGCACGCGCAACGTGGCCACACGGGAGCGGGACGTGGCCATGTGGGAGCGGGACGGCGGGAGCGAGAGCGTGTGCCGCATGGCATCGTCAAGCGGTGGAGGGCAGGGCTGGGCAGGGAGGCGAGGAGTGCCGTACAGCGCCGCGCCCGCGCGTACAGCTCGGTGCGTCGCCACTTGCCAGCCAATACTATGGCGCCACGTGTCCTGTCCAGTGTTTGCCACGGCTAGGCCAACTAGCCAACGGCTATATTTGAGGAGTAGCCGTTGCAGCATGAAAAAAAAATAAAAATATGAAATTTCTTTTTAGCATTCTAGATCATCCAAACCTCTCAATTTATGCTTTCTTGTGCTCTTTTGTGTGCTAGTTCGTCTTTTTGTTTAGTCAAAATTTTTGTCAGAAATAAAAAATAGTGCACACCAGAGCTGTAAAGCCAAGGTGGTAACTGGTAATAAAGAAGTACACCATAATATTCATACTTCTGTATTGTTTGTATTTTATTTTAGGGTTAATTAGATCCATGCCATTGCAACTTTTACCATTTTCAGCTCTAGTCTGTCACCCTACACGCCGACGGCCCAACGTGTGAAAATGCCCCGCAGGAAGGGGCTCACGCAGAGAGCATGCATCAGTGCACCGGCAGGTCGGTATCACTGGGTGAAGAAAGGGGATGCATATGTTGGAGAAGAAGAGATGGAGGAAGAAGACAAGGGTAATTTAGTCTAAAAGTTTAAGAAAATACATTGAAAGGGTAAGTAGTGGCATATTTCAAATAACTATAGAATTATAATCGCATGCCTTCAAATAGATGAATAGTAATGGCATATTTCAAAATCGTCAAAGTTACAGTGGTATAGATTTAATTAACCCTTTATTTTTTTTATGTGAATAAATATTCTGAAATTTTGTTCACGTTGTTTTAACATTTCAAAATGGACGATCCGAACCTTCCGTCGTTCACGTTTGGTGATTTTTCGACCCTAATTACTTGTCGGGATCATTCCCACCTAGTGAGTATGATGCAACCAGGTTGGCTCCAACACCACCAGTTGTGGAGGAGCCGAGGAGGTACCGGCGGGTTTAGAAGGATTTGGTACTATGCACGGGAGTGCATCGACGAACACCAGCTCAAAGAGATCAAGAACTTCCGGTGTTTGGAAGGCAGGTAACATTCGCGAAATGTAGAATATGCAAAAAATATCTGCAAAATCAATTGGTGGAACAATACACTTGAAGCAACATGCTTAGGCTTGTGTAAAGAAGCAATGAATCCAACTATGACAGCAGCAACTGCTACTAAATCCTGATGGTACGGTTACGTACATGGGAGAACGATCCTATGGTAGCTCGAGAATCTCTTGTCCGTTTAATTGCTAGACACGATTTATCCTTGAACTTTGGTGAGAGTGCTGCATTTGAAAATTACATCAAAACTTCTCATAATCCTAGGTTTCAAGCTGTTAGTAGACAAACCACAACCCGTGATTTAAAAAATGACTATGACAAAGGTTGTGAATCACTGAAGGAATTATTTAGTACATGCAACTTTTCTGTTAGTGTCACCACAAACATATGGAGTAGTAGGGGTAAAGAGGATTACCTTAGTGTAGTTGTACATTTCATTTATGATGACTGACAAATGCAAAAAATAGTTCTTGGGCTAAGGTCAATTGATGTTGCACATACTGATGAAAATATAGTAGAGAGAATTCGAGAGGTTATTAATGAGTATAGCCTTGTAGATAACATCTTTGCTGTAACAACTAATAGTGCATCTCTTCTAGGGCCATGCAAATTCTGCAACCCTTATTTTGTGTTTATGCTAAATCATTTCTTCTGCATCATCGTTGTGCATGCCATATTATTAATCTAATTGTTAAATGTGGTTTTAAGAGAGTGAATGTACCCATCGACACCGTTCATCAAGCAATCACGTGGTTAACTGCTTCAAACCCATGGATTGCACAACGAAAAAGGTATTGTCGTGCATCGAATAAGCCCCGACGTAAGTTTATAACCGATGCGGAACATCGACGGAATGCCACTTATTATATGTTAAAGGATAATTACACACTGTTTTTCTTCAACACGTAATAGACCAACAAACAGGGACAGCCAGGCAATACCAATTGACCGTACTTGGCATATTGTCGAATTGAAAGGTTCAATCAATTTCTTGAAATATTTCATAACTGTACTCTTCTTTTATCTCAAGTATATCGTCCAGCAACTAATTTAATTTTGCATAATATTCTTGAAATTGCCACTCTGTTGAAAGAGTATGAAAATGGTGAACTTTTAATGTCCGCAGTCTCTAGTATGAAACAAAAATATCTTAAATATTGGAAAAACATCCCCCCATGTTTTACGCTTTTGCATTTATTCTTGATCCTAGGGGAAAATTACGGGGATTCCTCAATATTCTATCACTTATTGGAGATAATTAATATTGATTATTCCTATTATTCTGATGTTAAAACTAATTTTATGAGGTATTTGGGAAGTATGAATTAAAGTTTCAAGGAGTTCATTTGCAAAGACCCCCACCAGCCCCTGCAGCAGGTAAAAAAAAGCTACAGTGGAGCAGAATTTGGGGTGGCTCATCTTCTAGCCATGGTGGTGTAGTAGTTCGTCAGCAGCAAGTGGTGACGCTAGATCGCATGGTCCCGTTGAAGAGTTGTCCAACTATTTGGATAGCGACGCTATCAACCATGAATCATCAGGTTTCAGTGTACTCGATGGTTGAACGATCACAAGATATCATATCCTGTGTTTTCAAAACTAGCACGGGATGTGTTGACGGTGCCCGTATCTTCGGTATCCTCCGAATCAACCTTCAGTCTATGCGAAAGAATTATCGAGCAGCGATCATATAGAAATGCTACTAAAGTTAAATATTGGGAGCTAGGAACATGCCCAATACACTCCCCGGTGGGAGTAGTATCCTGTGCAATCGCTGTCCTCCACGAGACCGTGCGTCTCGCGGTCCCCCGCGCGCCCGCCCGCTGAGGCGCTGAGCCACTCCCGCCTCCATTTTCCGCCTGGGCCGCGCTCCCCAGCAGCCCAGCCTCACTTCGGGCCGACCGTGCCAACGGGCTGACTAGGTCCATGGGCCATTGATGGGTCCGTGCCGGCCCGCCACAGAAGCCGTGCCTAACGGGCCGGGCTGAGCCGGGCCGCCCGTTTGGCCCGGTATAGCTGCGACTGCCTCCGTCTCCGGCGTTGGCCTCTGTCTCCGCCGGTGCCGCGACGGCGTTGGCCAACCCTCGACGGCACGGCCATCTCCCATCGCAACCTCAACCACAGAGCCGCCCACCATCGATGCCGCAACCGCCTCTAGACTCTAGTTCATCTCCCACTCCGGTGAGATCTCCCTGGTGAGCTTGTTGTTCTTCTTCAGTTCTTTTCTCTCTCTGTCTCCTGTCACTTGGCAAGTGGGGAAACCCTTGTAGATCCGAAAATTTTCCCTAGTTTTTTTTTTCCTTTTCCAAACAAGCCCATGGCTCTACTCCGAGCAGCCGCCGCCGCCGACCTCCTCCGCCGCCACCGCCGCGCCCCGCTCCCACTCTTACTCTCCGCTCTCTCGCCGCCTCCACCGACCACCCCGGAATCCTGCCCCGACGGCCCCAGTCCCGTCGCCCCATACTTCGCTCCGCCTCCGCCTCCGCTATGCCGCCGCCGTCGAAGCTGGCCGCCTCCGCCTCCGCCTCCGCGCGTCTCGTCTTCCTCCTACGTCGGCAGGGGGATCCTGCTCCCCGCGACCTTCTCGATCTACTCTCCCCTCTCTACTTCCTCCTCCGCCTCCCCCGACGGCTCCCCGGATGAGGATTCCTCGCCGCCGCACCCGTCTCCCGCGGCGGCGCCTCCGTCCTCGTGGGTTGACAGGTGGCTCCCACAGGCGGCGCGCCCCTACGCCATGCTTGCCCGCCTCGACAAGCCCATCGGCACCTGGCTCCTCGCGTGGCCCTGCTTTTGGTACTATACTGTCTATAATCTACCACTGCTGCTACTAGTACACCACCACCACAGCAACCTACATGAGGCTGGAACCGTTTGTTTCTTTCTTCGTAGGTCAATCGCAATGGCGGCGATGCCGGGGGAGCTGCCTGACATGAGAATGCTGGCACTCTTCGGATGTGGAGCCGTCCTCCTCAGAGGCGCTGGATGCACGGTCAATGATCTTCTTGATCGAGACATTGATAACAAGGTGATTTGTGTTAATCGTTTCCGTTTCGTTGTACTTTCTCCTGTTAAGAGAAATGCCTTTCAGATTGTTGCAGTTTTCAAGTTAAAAAACCAATAACCATATTAAATGTCATCACCATATCACCAGTTGCTCCAAGAACAATTCAGTGGAATGGTCAACCAGGAACATAAAGCAGTTTACTCTCTGATGGGATTTCAGCATCTTGATCTTTGACAGAAAAGTATTTGTTTTCTTGTAGGTTGAGCGCACCAAAAGCAGGCCTTTTGCATCAGGCATTCTAACCCCTACACAAGGAGTGGGCTTCCTTGGATTGCAGCTTTTACTGGGATTGGGCATTCTTCTCCAACTAAATAACTATAGGTACATTGGCCTTGTTTGACTAAATAACAATAGGTGTTTTTCAAGGTTTTGTGCAGAAAATAGCACGGAGATATTTGGTGCAACACTCGAGTTTATCTTCGAAGTTTGGAATGCAAAAACTGAATATGTTTTAAGTCTAGTTTCTTATCCACTTAACAAAATACAAGCTGCTTGCATTTTATATTTCTGCAATTTCTTTTTTTGCTTATGTCAGCACATTAATATTCACCTCCATCACTGCGTTATATTTTTCGTGCAGCCGTATTCTTGGGGCATCTTCACTTCTTTTGGTCTTCTCTTATCCCTTGATGAAGAGATTCACATTTTGGGTATGCACTGAGCACATGGAAGTCATAATAATGTGAACTTATTTCACCAACGGTGATCAATTGTGTTCATTTTAATGCATTTGTTACAGCCTCAGGCGTATCTTGGCTTGACCTTTAATTGGGGAGCTTTGTTAGGATGGGCTGCCATTAAAGAAAGCTTAGATCCTGCCATCATCCTCCCATTGTATACCGCTGGTATATGCTGGACACTCGTATATGATACCATATATGCACATCAGGTACTAATGGTTTTTTTTTTTTGATGTTTTACCTTAGTGATAACATCTTAGTAGATAACGTAATTTCTTATCCAAATATATGCTAGGACAAAGAAGATGACCTCAAAGTAGGGGTCAAGTCCACAGCATTAAGGTTTGGAGATTTAACAAAACACTGGATTAGTGGCTTCGGTGTTGCATGCATTGGCAGCTTAGCACTCAGTGGCTACAGTGCTGACCTTGGTTGGTGAATGTTATCATAATGCCTTGTTTAACAAATATTTATTGGCATACATGATATTGACTGCAAACTTTACTCATGTTGGACAGCATGGCCTTACTATCCTTTTCTAGCTGCTGCATCTGCGCAGTTAGCATGGCAGATTTCAACTGTTGATTTATCTGACCGCCTGGATTGCAACAGGAAGTATGTGTTTTTACATTGAACCGAAATGTGTTCATTCTTTTGTATATCTATGAGATTATTAACTCACTTAGCTCTGTTGGTACTCTGCAGATTTGTGTCCAATAAGTGGTTTGGCGCTTTGATATTTGGTGGAGTTTTATGTGGACGACTTGTATCATGATAATTATGAGCCACGAGTTTATTATGGTTCATGGTAGTGTTTTCAGTGGAAAATTCGTAATTTTGATAGAATAGAAAGACTCTTGACAAAACTTAGGATGCGCAAACCTCCAAAGAATGGAAAGTTGATTCAAAAAGAAAGAAAGAAAGAATGGGAGTTAGGGCTTGGGTTTCCTCTGTGGCGCGCTAGTTCCAATTTCATATCATGCAGTGCAGTCTCATTTCTATTTTTATTGGATGAAAGCCCTTATCCATGTTGAGGACTGCTATGCCCTGCTTTATGCATCAAGTTGCAGAATGAACTTTTGTAAGTTATATATTCCTTATTTCTTTGGCTTTTCTCCTATACTAATACTCCCTCCGTTTCTAAATATTTGACACCGTTGACTTTTTTAAATATGTTTGACCGTTCATCTTATTAAAAAAATTTAAGTAATTATTAATTATTTTCCTATTATTTGATTCATTGTTAAATATACTTATATGTATAAGTATAGTTTTACATATTTAACAAAAGTTTTTGAACAAGACGAACGGTCAAACATGTGCTAAAAAGTCAACGGTGTCAAATATTTAGAAATAGAGGGAGTATAATATTATGGGATTAACCGTTTTCTGTTATGCAGGTTATTTCCTGAGCACTTTGTGACAATGTTCCCCATCTTCTGTTCAAAAGATAAACCAGGGAACATGATAAAATATTGATGCAGATTGTTGTGCATTTACGAGACTCTTCTGAATTCTGATGCTCCTTATTCATGACAAGGCTAATTAATTCAGTCTAACACCAAACATATTTTTACGGGACTAAGATGTAAATTGTGCCATACATTTTTTTCCCATGGATAGCAGGTGGACAGAACTATCATAATGTATTTACCGGTTATACCGATTAGTTCATTTTGTTACCACGATCTTGTTACCATGTTCGATGTGTCCCTTGCAGTCTTGTAGAGTTCTCTTGCACATTCTCTGTTTGATATGATGTTGATTTTTTAGAGAGAGAAAGATGTTGATTCAGTTGTTAGACTTGTTCTATGAGAACATGATCAGTATATGAGGTATTTTCCCAAGGCAATGTGATGTTATCCCGTATGCTGTGAAATAGGGAATAATGATGACCCCGCTTCAAGCAGAATGCTGGTTTGGTGATTTAATTTCCCCACTGTTTATTATATGACAAGCAAACTTCTCTATTTCTTTTGGCCAGATGGAAGGCTAACTTTTGTGCAATGAAGAGGGTTAGAATCCATCTGAAAAAGATGGCCAGAATAGGTAAGGAATTCCTCCTATTGATCGCCATTGCTTGAGAATGGGTTTGAAATTCCACATCTAATATTCATCATCATACCCGATGCCATAATAGAACAAACTGCTACTTATTTTGCATTATAAGTCATTTTGGGTTTTGAATAGATTCATACATAGATCCATGTATGTGTTTCAGTTCAAATTTATGTGAATATTAGTGAATCTAGACGAGGGATGAAAATACCAAATCTTCATATAATGTGAAATGGAGGGAGTACAAATTGGCGGATCACACAATCGTATGAATTCATTATTAAGGGCTCCTTTGGAATGAAGCGAAAACAAGGAATTTTGGAGGATTTGGTTCCTGAGAAAAAAAATCATATATGGTCCTTTGGAACAAAGTAAAAGCTCTCTCAAATTCCTTCAAAATTCTTATGGATTTGAACTATGAATTTTGGAGGAGTCTAGCATGAGGTTCTTCATGTTTTTCTCTCCCAATGACACAAAGTTCCAGCGTTTTTCCTATATATCATCCAAACGATAGTTTCAGAACTTTCTTCATGTTTGCGTTTGTCCTCATGTTTTTCTCTTTGTTTTAATTTGCTATAGGAATTCAATAGGTATGACACTCTTATCAATATTTTTCCTGTTCCTGTATTTTCACAATCATACATTCCAAAGGAGACCTAAGAGTTCAAAATAATATGAGTGATGCTCTGATATCCTATGTGAGCGAACACAAGGAGAATTACTCAGTAGCTATTCCGGTTGATTATTATGGCTGTTCAAATTTTCTTAAATGGTTAGACTGCGATGGACAAAAGTTTTATGCCTATGTTTAGGATTCAATATACTTTTAATACTATTTACCTGGCCGCAAGATCTGGCAAGCTTGTTTGCTACTACTAGGTAAATATACCCTGGAAACGGTAAAAATCATTTGCTATTACTGGGTAAAATATACCATGGAAACGATAAAAAAAACACATTACAAAAAAGTTCCTCAAAAAATATAAAAGAACCCCACCCCGCATGTAGTTAGTGTGATATTAGAAAATTTGAGAAAAAAAAAGTCCATTTTACTTCTCTGAACTAATTCAGAGAATCACTCAACTTCCTAACTACCCCCTCCGTCCCAAAAAAAGCCCAATCCTAGCTATGAACCTGGACACATATCTTCAGGTTCATAGCTAGAAGTTGGCTTTTTTTTGGACAGACTAGTATTTTTTTCTCATTTTACCTATAAACTATTGAAAATGATTCATTTTACTTCATAAGAACATTTCTCTTTTTTAATTGCTCTTTATTAAAGTTGTTTTTTATATGAAATTTGTTAGAGCCATATATGGCTATATTATCAAAGTTTTATTTTTAAAAATATTTTCATGGTTGTTTGTTTGAAATTTTATGTTTAAATCAGACTTAATTTTTTGTTTGTTGTGAACATATCTTATTTTGCCAAAGTGCAAAATACGGCTTATATAGAGAAAAAAATAGTAGCGTTAGGGAAGTGAAGTGAACCGTTTTTAATAGTTTGGGATATAAAATGAGAAAAAAATAGTTTAGAGGGTTAAACATTCCAATTAAATAGTTCGGGGGTAAAAGTGGAATGAATCTCAATATCTTTTTCTTCTATAAAAAGGGAATATGGAAGAAAGAGAGAGAAATTTTCTTGTATTGTAATTTTTTTTGTCTTATCCTATATATCTATAAAGTTCATCCTCACTAAGTATAGTTAATGCTAATTCTCTCTTCTCTCATGAAGCCACATCACCTCAATTGTTTTTAGCCTTTGGATGATTCATCAAGAGTGTAAATTGCATCTCTTCCCCCAAAAGGCACACCATACAACCAAACCATTTATATCCTTAGGATAATTATAAAGTTACAAAATATATAAACACATGAAAAAAAATCGTATAGTAGGTAAGAAAGAGAACTCATATCTACTATATCATCACACAATTCTCCCGCTGCAACGCGTGGAGTACCCATCTAGTTTAATATAATATTTGTGCACCATCTAAAAAAAATTGCGAGTTATGTTTTCCACTTCATATTTGCCTGTGCATTCATTTTGAAAAAACAAATGACTACTACTTTCTCCGTTTCATATTATAAGTTGTTTTGGCCTCTTCTCCCTTCTTCTAATTATCCAAAGGTTATAAATGATTGAGTTATATGGTGCAGCTTTTGGGAAGAAAAGATGCAATTTGCACCATTGATGAATTATCCAAAGGCTAACAACAATTGTTGTGATATGGCTTTTTGAGAAAATAGCACTTAAGTAACCTTAGACCCTGTTTGTTTTAGTTTAAGATTATCATAATCTAGATTATTATGAGTAATTTGAAACGAATGGATAATATATAAGCCATATTAGTATAATCTGGTAATTCCTCCAAAAGTGCTTTTTTTCCATATTATTTCACGGCTAAAGACCCACTACCCCAAGATACTTAAAAGAAATTACCCATCTCTGTCATCCAACCAAACAGATCGGACTCCTTCCCCACTCCGCGTGTGCATCTACCCCGGCCGCGTGGGCATCGGCCTCCTCCTCCCCCGGCCGCGTGCGCCACTGCCTCGTCCCCTGGTCACGCGAGCATCGGGCCCCTCCTACCTTAGCCGCGCCGTCGTCTTCCTCACCCCACGCTCTGGCTTCTCTCTGATCTGGACCGTCACTGCGCGCCGGCTCCTTCACTAGGCATTCTAGTGACGAGGAGGTGTTCAACCACTTATATTCATCTATTTGTAATATGATTGAGCGTTCTTTTGGTATTTTGAAGATGAAATGGAGAAATTTTGTTGGACATATGAGTTATCCGATGCTATATATGCATTATACATGCATGCATGGCGCTTCATAATTTTATTCAAGATAGTAAATTGAGTGGGAAGAGTTTGATCGGTGTGATAATGATGAAAACTATATGATGATGCCTTCATCTCAAGCGAATGCTAGTCAATTTGGAGACGAAGAGGGAGACACAAATATCTTGTGTGATAATATTTCCGATGTTTTATTTGCTAGGAGATAATAAGTTGGTGTTTACTCTATTATAAAAAAGTTGTCATGAATGATTTATTTATTAATACATGACATTATTTTTTTAGCTATTTTCAAAATATGTATTTGTTGTATATAGTGACAAAAAGGATGAGCAAGGCATCCAAAATAGTTGAGGACATTATAAACTTTGGCCTTTCAAACCCAGTAATCCATGCCTCCAATAGTCCAGAGAAACAAATAACTCATAGCTTATTCTACGTCAGCTTATTATAATCCAGCTTACAGCAATCTGACTCAATAATCTAGATCGCTGAAACAAACATGGTCTTAGTGGGGATAAATATGGTATTTTGACACATATATGGACCCGTGCATTAATCTATTTAAAACCCAAAATATCTTATATTGAACAAACGAGGTAGTTTTCTTCACTTACAGTGAGGGCTTTCATGATTTCACAAAGAGAAAAATGGGAATTTACAGAGTGGCCCTATTGTAGAATGTTTTATGGAATTTTAAGAACAGCCCCTGTGAATTTGTCTCTTCCCTTCCTTCCGCCCATGCCGCCGCTGTTAGTGTACGCGCCGACGCCGACGCTGCACCGCCCTCTCTTTCTCCACCGCAAAGACCACCACCGTGCCACTCGCCCACCACACCGTCACCTCGACCGTCCAGCCCTAGCCGCGCCGCCTCCTTCATTCTCTCATCTCCGCGCGCCGCCTCCGCTTTGCTGCCGCGCTCTCTTGCGATGTGCCTACTAACCTCTACATCACACCCAATCTCGTCTATCGGCTACCGCAACATCCTGCATTCCTGCTCAAGGGGCTTGTTGGCATCGGTGACCTGGATGCTGCCCTCAAGGTACTCGATGAAATGCCTGGCCTGGGGATCGCCCCAGATGCCGTCACCTACACCACGGTTCTTGCTGTCCACTGTGGGAAAGGGGGATCTTGAGTGTGCACAAAATCTTTATGATGATATAGTTGCGAGTGACTGTAGACCAGATGCTACGATGCACACTCTGCTCATTGGCAGTTACTGCCAGTGCGGAATGCTCCAACATGCAGCCAAAATTATGGATGTGGCCAGGTTACAACCGAATGAGGTCACAAAATCTGCTGAGGCACGCAAATAAGTGAGGTGCTAAAGTTGTTGATGTGCTATGCCAAGGTGGAAAAGTAAATGAGCCATATGAAATGAGGAGATGGATGGTACAGAAGAACGTGCCACCAGATAATGTGGTCACAAGCACATTGATCTATTGGTTGGGCAAGAATGGAATGGTTTGCAAGGAAAGGAACCTGGTTGATGAACTCGAGAGGGGTTTCAAACCGAGTCTGTTAACGTAGAATTCACTTATTTGAGGATTATGTGAAAATGTGGAGTTATAGGAGGCTGGGCGGGTGTGTAATGTGATGGTTGAATGAGGATATGGACCAAATGCAACGACTTATGATGTATTGATAAAGGGATTATGCAAAACGGGGAAGCCAAATGAAGGGGCTGCAGTTTTTGAGATGGTGACCAGAGGATGCAGTCCAAGCAAAGCTTCTTTTGCAAATTTTGGTTGATAGCTTTTCTGACTCAATAGTCAATACATAAAGATATCGTTAGCAAAATTCTTGAAATTGTAGTTTTAAGTTGACGGGATTTCTTGGATGATGATTCTTGGAATATTTTTATCAGGAAGGTAAATACAACTAATATTTGGGACAAGCATCTCAATTTAGTGTTAGATATGTAATCATGTGATGCAGAGAAATTTAATTAAGGAATTCAGTAGTAGTGTTCTTCTAGAGATTAATCAGGATATTGTGGTTCTTTGAGCTTGCTATTTCTGGGATGTGCAGATCAGATAGGAATGCATTTGGATAAATTGAAGAATGTACACTATCACATCGGTAAGCATTCTAGACCATGCCTTTTAATGATAAAGCATCATCGACTTTCTTTGTTCATATTTCTACTTGACAATATAGCTGTTTATTCCTTTGACAGTTGATGATGAATTCATGTAATCCTTAACATGACATTGTTTTCTCAGCATGACTTATTGACATGTTCATCTAAAACTCAGTCTCTCCCATGCTGATCTATTATTTAAAATTCTCCTCTGTGGTTGTGCATATGATGCCTTTACTTTACATGCTTTGTGATTCATTTTTATGTGACCAATTTAATGCACCTTATTACTTATTATAGTTACAACCTCTTGATAAAAGTTAAACCGAATAACTAAGAGTTCATCATTCAGGGTTAGATGGATTTGAGGTGAAAACGTATCTCAAAACGTCCTCTAAGGTACTGCTTATCTTGAATCTGTCAAATGCTTGGAATTTCACTATATTAACTTTAGTGTTTAAAAGGGGACTCTTAGAATTAATGCTTTAAGTTAGTGCTCACTACACTGGATAGATTGGGACTGGCCCACCATTTTCACAAAAAAATTATTCAATCACATGTGTTATTCACCAGCTTTCTCATAAAGTTCAAATCCATGGCTAGATGACTGTGACGTGACTATCCCCAACACAACCAAGAAAATGATCTTGGTAGAAATTTGTGCTCACATTCAATGAGAAATGTTCTCACTATTATACAAACTGAAGTACATTTAGAACTTCAGATATAAGTTTTGTTGATGATGATATAGATGGTCAGAAAACTACATACAACATCTAGTGCTCCTAAGTGCAACTGAGATACCATATCCAATCCCTTAAGTAGCGGAAAATTTACAATAACAAAAGGCAATAACAACCACAATCAGGGTTTCCCTTACCACTGGTTACTGTGGTAACCAGGCTTACCACCAGGGCACAGTAACGGTAAAGGCCCGGTATCCCTACCACGTTAAAAAGTATTTTTTTTTAAAAAAATAAAATTTGGTAAATTTTGTCCAGTTTTTCTCAGTTTATCGCGGTTACCAGGCGGTAAATGGTAAGGGAAACCCTGATAGCAAACTCTTCCTACAGATGCATATACTCTTGAAAGTGCATCTACTAAGGTAGTTAGCTGTATACAAATCCATCTCAATCAAGCTGACATTCTATGTACCCCTGTTCCAAAATGGTTTCTTTAAATGTGAGTTCCAAGGTGGATACTATTGAATACAACACATTGGATAAGATGACAAGAGAAACAAGTCATAGTATTTTCATGTTGTTATTTGTGCTACGGTTAAGTTCCACCGAGTACAATGACTTTGAGCCTGGTTCACTTAACACAACTTACCAGCTAAATAGTGACTTCAAAATTTATTGATATGGCAATCTGGACTAGAGACATGCATTGGCAATGATTATCTATTGCACTGGAATCAAATAACTATACAGGCTGAACCCTTTGCATTTGCTCATGCCTTTTTACATGGTAGAAGTCTTCCACTCTAAGAGATGGGACTGGGTATATGAAGTCATGAATGTCTGTTGAATAACTGCTCATGCAGTACCTCTGTCTACATGATTAGAGTAGGGTATCTATCTCTTTGCTACATATTCCCGATATATTTAAGATATGGGCATATCCTTCAGTTCATCCTTAATTATATGATATCTGATTTAATTATGCAATTGAGACTTGTATTATTTGCTTCTTCCTTGAGACCTTGATTCAAAATAATATTTCCATGGTGTATGATTGACCTATGCTTTTTCAAAATGCAAAGCTTTAGAGTCCACTTCTTTCCTTTGAGCTGATTTAGACTCCGTATGAATTAAATAATTCTGCAATTTACAATTTATTTCATCTTTCTTGACTAAATTAAATGATATTTTCATGGTATCAGCTGTTTCATTGCTAGGAGCTTGTGCAGTTGCAGTTGAAGAGAAACGTACAGCGGGAAACAATTCTTCATATATAGCCAGATGTATTTGTGAATTTTGACCAACCTTGGAGATTCCCAGTGTCAAGCGGATGGTTATTATTCACAAAAGAGGCGTATTGCCAAATGCTTACGTTGTTGTAAGAGCACTGAGTTGTCAGTAAACTTACTATTTGTTTTTGGAAAAAGAGATCCTCTACTTATAACTCTTTGAGTTGGCACGTTGCCATGCAAGGTAGGAAGACTGCAATCAACAAGAAGCATGTTTGCTGGAAACTTTATCAGTGCTGACACCGAACTTGATATCATAGTGTTTTATGCAGTACATTTCTACATTATGGTTTGGTCACTTTTTCAAATCGACAGCAATATCAGTTCTACAGCATGGTTAGTTACAGTGCACTTATTTATGGTTGCTGGTACAAACTATAGAGGGGTTTGGTCGAAAATGCTGATTCTCCAATCTTCACAACCAAGCCTTTTCGGTTGCATATGTCCTTTGTCATCTTTTCAGCAGCTTCGTTTGAACTGATTTGTCCAATGTGACTACATGCCAACTAGCATGCCATATTGTCTAGTAAATATTTATATTTGAAATCAGAAATGGAACATAAAGGGACACATTTGCTTTTCAAAGGTATTTGTTCTATTAAGTGATTTAACTTATCTAACACTCAGGTGCAAATAATCCTACAGTTGGCAATTTTCCGTGATGCTGTGAAGTACAAGTACATGAAGATATGAAATTCTCTGGTAAGCAATGTGACTGAAAAGAATGCAAGGAATGCAATTGTTGTCACCATGATCTCTTCGTTTGTAGGATGCTCCTCTGTGTCAGATGATGAGAACTCCCTTGGACTAGAATCAGAACTGGAACCTGCTGTTACATTCAAAGACAACAGTGGATCTCCCAGAAAAGATTGCTCATCAAAGGTGGAGAGCTGCCCACTGCTTGGAACATTCCCTGAGAGAAGCGGATTGTATGACAAATTGAACCTACTCAGTTTAGTGAGTTGGTTAAGGTTTGATGGGAGTGCACCAGAGAAGTTATTACTTGACAGATCAAGGCTTTCAAGTGTTACCATATGACCAATCTCAGAGGGAATTTCACCAGAAATAAAATTGCTTGAGATATTCAAAGCAACAAGTTGAAGATGACCAATCTCTGCTGGTAGGTGTCCAGAGAGTCGGTTTCCATCAAGAAGGAGCAAACTGAAGTTCTTCATTGTACCAATAGCAGATGGTATCTCTCCAGACAGCAGATTTCCTGACAACTGAACATATCCTAATGCTGTTCGCAGTGGTGAAGATATTGGAAGTACGTCATACCCCATGGCGAGTCGATTCCATATGGTTTGGCAGTTCTTCTGAGACATCATCAGGGACTGAACAAAGTTGAATTCTGGATAACTTGATGGAAGCCACTCTACAGCGACACATTTGCTGGTGATAGATTCCAAAAGTTCTGGGTTCTTTCGATTCTCCATGAATGTTGGGCTTGGATTGCTCCCTATATTTGCCATCTCTGGTGGGATTTGCCCCATTAGCTGGTTTCCAGCAAGGTTAAGCCAAACTAAGCTGGTACAATTTCCTATCTCCCTTGGGATCTCACCTGAAATTTGGTTCCCAGCAAGTATCAAAAGGAGAAGTGATGATAGGTTACCAATGTCTGGTGGAATCTCACCAGAAAGACTGTTGAAGGACAAGTCCAATACTTGGAGCCTGAGAAGCTGACCATATGTTGGTGGTATTTTACCAGAGAAGTTGTTTTCAGCAAGCATGAGAACCTTGAGATTCTTCATGCTGCTGATTTCACTGGGTAAATCACCGGAGAATTGGTTGTAGCATAGGTCAAGCACAATTAGATTCGGCAACTGGAGAATCCCGGATGAGGTAATGCCACCAGTATAGTTGTTCTCTTGGAGTAACAGACTCCTCATGCATGTTAGTTTCCCAAAGACATCCTGCACCTCTCCACCAAAATTGTTGTCACTGATGTCCAAATATTTCAGGTTGGTACAGTTTGTCAGCTCCATTGGAATAATTCCATCAAAGCTGTTGCTTGCAAGGACCAGCTCCTCAAGCCGTGCAATCGAACCAATTCCTGGTGGTATAGATCCATAAAAGCTGTTTTCCCATAGTGAAAGGAATTTCATGTTAGAGCAATTGCCAATGGAACTTGGAAAGCTACCATGCAATGAGTTGATAGCAATGTTCAGTGAGCGCAATTTGCACCCTTCTGTGAACATGCCAGGAGAAATTCTCCCTGTGAGGTTGTTGTTGTTGGCCTTGAACTGTCTAAGCCTTTCAATGCCTGGCCAGACCATGCCGGTGAAGCCGTTCCAGCTGAGATCAACATGCTTGAGCTTTGGGCAGCCGTCAAATAGTTTATCTATCCTGCCTGTGAAGCTGTTGCTGGAGACACTGAGGAAAGTGAGGTTGCCGCATATTCCCGGGAAGTTTCTGTCTATCCTTCCCTGAAACCGATTTTGGGATACGTCTAGTGTCTGAAGGTTGGTCAGGCTGGACAAATCAAGGATGCCACCAATGAGGTTGTTGGATATGTTGAGGTGCTGGAGACTCTGGCATTGTTTGAGATCATCCTGGAGTTCACCAGTGATGCTGTTTGATGAAAGGTTTAGGTGGGTAAGCCGCATGATGCGTGAGAAGTTTCTGAATAATGGACCTGCGATGTTTGAGTTCGAAAGATCGAGGGAATTCACATGCCCGGCATCATCACACCCAACACCTTTCCAATGGCACGGCGAGGCCTCTGACTCCGACCAGCTGACGTAAGCGCCGTGGTTTATCGGGTTTTGCACCTGCAGGAAGTTCTTGAGCTGAACAAGAACTTCCTTATCGCTTTGCCCATGAATCATCTGAGCTGTGTAGCAGGTCAGAGGGGCAGCATCAAGCTCACAGGCAATTTCAGAAAGAGAAAAATGGTGATGATAATAATGGTGAACATGTGTTGCAGCCAGCATACGTACCTATAAGAAGTGCTTGGAGAATGGCAGCGAGCATCTGGTAAAACATGGTCTTGTTCTCAGCGTTATGCACTCTGCACTCTTCTAGTCCTCTATTGGTGTCAACTTTAAATAATTCCGTCATATAAATAGCTGAAGCTGTTATAAAATGCAGTATTGACTGGCTCACATGAATTTCAAACATACATTGAGGCCAGTTGATCTGTTTAAATTAGGGAATTAGTGCAGTTCCATACAGTTTTTTATAAATCGTAGGCCTTGTTCAGAAATTAGGTGTGAGTTAGTTGAACTCGGCCAAACTTTGCCAGGGACTCCAATCATAATCATGGCAGTCCTTTTTGCCTATCGAGTCCGTTTCTTTTGACTCCGACTTGTCTATACCTCCATCAAGTCGTCGACGTTGCTCGCCGCAAAATGCCATGTACTGAGTTGACTACAAGGTCCAATGCCTCCATCAAGGCCGTCACCAAGAGGTCGAGGCCGTCTTATACTACTTTATTATAAACATTTTATTTTAACTTTATAAGCTTAATCAATCACATCATTTTCTATCAATCTTAATTTGTGTTAAAACTCGTTCTTGGTGAGCAGTAAAAGGAGGATCACGGTACGGATGGCAAATGTCAAGCATCATCATTTTGCTTATACAGTTATGCTTATACTTATTAGCCAAAATTTAAATTTTAAAATTTAGAGTTTGGGGTTTTCTCATTGTAATTTATTTTTTATTCTTTGCTTTTAGATTATTAAGAACACGTAGATAAAAGTTTTATTCATAAATTATTTTTTATTTGTAAATATATCGTTTTGCTTTTTTCTTCGATATGCCAAACGTTGGGGCTAGTCATCTTAACTGCTCAGGCTGTGTTAGTTTTGGGTGGATGGGAACAAAACTCCTCCACACGAAAAAGGAGTAGTCTATTGACACGTGATTAAATAAGTATTAGCTATTTTTTTAAAAAAATGGATCATTATGATATTTTAAGCAACTTTTGTATAGAAACAAGGGAGAGGAGTTGGGACTAGGAGCAAAGAACACAGCCTCAGTCATCATGGTGATCAGATAAGCCGGTAGGAATCTAGAAATTGCTTGGTAAACAGGTAATAAAATCAAACTGAAATGTATTTTTTTTATAAAATTTGTTTGAATTTTACCGTTCATCCATAACCAAAGTGGTAATTATTGTTACACATGCACATACACAAATATACAAGCAATACAACACTTTTACGAATTTGTCTCCTAACACATATTAGAAAAGAGAGATCCTAGAGGTATATCTTGATTTTATGGATTTGAACTTATTACCTACAACTCACTATCACATGACCAGCTTTTCCCATAAAGTTCAACAAGTTGATTTTAATTTTTCTTATAGTTTGATTTCGTAATTAGTTTTTAGTTGTTTTTGTCACCTGCGTTGCCTAGATCTTATTTTATCACTAGTAAAGAGACGAATAAAATATCTACCCAAAATTGAGCTTCACCGTATAAGAAAAGGTCGAATCTACCGTGCACTCTGTTCAGATTGACTTTGCTAGCTACTCGAAGTTCAAACTCTCGGACTCCTGTTCATCTGCATCTTGATTTTTAAAAAAATTTCATCGTAGTTTGTTTTTCAGAACTCAATTTAAATCGCTAAGTTTTATCGTATAAATCTTTTTTATTTGATTAGTTTGTATTTCCTACGATTTATCAAACAATCAGAGCCGCTAGCTCGCTGGATCGAACTGTCAGGTCCTTTGCTCCAGAAATGCAGCTGAGGCATGAGAAGTAGAACATCCACCACGGAAAAAAGGCGGCCGCATACAATTACCCATCCTTTGACCAACAAAAGATGCGGCGGAATTGAGGGCTGCCTCATTGCGTATATGCACTACAATGACGCAGGCAAACTAGACTTTCGTACTTGGGAGTTCACACCGTGTCCAAGGCTCCAACCTCAAGTTACTCATTTCTTTAAAAAAAATTACCTTCTAAGGGCTAGTTTAATTCGTGAAAAGAAATTTTTTTTTGCTACATCAGGTATTTGATAGGGTATCGGAAGGGGTTTTTGGACACGAATGAAAAAAACTAATTTCATAACCGTGAGACGAATCTTTTGAGCCTAATTAATCCATTATTAGCACATGTGGATTACTGTAGCACTTATGGCTAATCATGGACTAATTAGACTCAAAAGATTCGTCTCGCGATTTTCCCCCTAACTGTACAATTAATTTTTTTAATATATATTTAATGCTTCATATATGTGTTCAAAGATTCGATGTGATGTTTTTGAGAAGAAAATTTGAGAAACTAAACCAGGCCTAACTATGTAGTAAGAAGTTGGTTTTTATTAGTAGACATCAGGTTAGAACGTTTTTTTTATATAACAATAACTTTTATTTGTATCACTTTTTTTTTGATTCGGCTCGCATTATAATTTATAAATACTACATTATGTAGCCAACATATCCATATGAGCACGTTATAAAGGATCCTTGCAATGTGAGATATTTAACCATTTGCCATATTTAGATGTAGCAAATAACTTTTTGCCACTGGACCCACATGTCATTGAGATAGGGGTGGCAAATAGTTATTTGCCAAATTTAAAAGTGGCAAATAGTTAAAAGCCCCTTGCAATGTAGTCTCTCCGTTTCACAATGTAAGCCATTCTAGTATTTTCCACATTCATATATCTAGATTCATTAACATCATTATAAATGTGAAAAATGCTAGAATGGCTTACATTGTGAAAGTATCTAGATTCATTAACATCAATATGAATATGAGAAATGTTAGAATGGCTTACCCTGTGAAACGGAGGGAGTACTAGCTTGCATATCGGTTGCTAATTAATCTACACGCTTGCAATGCGCTAGGATGAGTGAATATTTTTAATGATAAATATTCGCATGTTTCTCTCTCCATTTATCCCAAAAAAATAATTAAATAATGACAATGGTATCCTCAATAAATTACCAAGTTTTTAATCTATCCTCAGGGTATATATGTTCTTCTGATGGCCAATTGGCCATCACCAAAGACCATAAAATTTAGATGCGTAGTAGCAATTTTTGCATAGAATTTATTAGGAAGAACTGAGAGTATAACCAATTTTACAGAGAAGCCTCTTAAATAAAATAGGTAAAATACATAAGTGTATATTTATGCAGTGAAGGACAAAACAAAGTTTGGAAAAAGCAATCAGATCCTCTACACGACTACACCAATTGCTACAAGGCTTACCAGGAATCTGGGCCTAGCTAGAGTGAGGCCCAATAAGAGAGGAATTTAGTAAGTCCACAATTTCGAGAACCTGTTTCATTCCATGCATGTTATAACTGATTGGAATAAGTTCAACTGAGGTCCCTTAACTTGTCAACGAATCCGATTTTTGTACTTCAACCGAAAAACCAGATAGAACGGGTCCCTGAACTATCAAAACCAGTGTAGATGAGATCCCTCGGTGGTTTTGATAGTGGTTTTGGCTGACGTGGCGTCTACGTGGCTTATTTGACTTGGTGTTCATCTGATGTGGTATTGACGTGGCGCTTATGTGGCAATCCGATCCAGAAAAATAATAAACTTCATGGGACCCACATGTCAGTTTCACACATAAATTAAAAAAAATGATGGGGCCCACATGTCAAATGAAAAAAGATGGTGGGACCTACGTGGGCCCCACAAGTCCCTCTCGGCTGTCCCTCTTCTTCCTCTCGGCTCTCCCTCATCCTCATGGCGGAGCGGTGGCGGTAGGCCGCAGGCGAGCGGAGGGCGGGCAGAGCGGCAGGCCGCGGGCAGTGGAGAGGTGGCTGGGGGAGGAGGAGGCAGAGGAGAAGGTCGCCGGCGAGCGCGACGGAGCATATTAGTTGATTAGTCGCCGCCGCCGGAAAGCATGATTAGTTGATTACCCATCCCTACATCCAGTCCCTGCCGTCGCTGATGCTGCTGTTGTTGTGGAAGTCCTACATAACTTGGTTCAAGGGTTGATCGGGGAAGAAGTAGTGAAGGAAAGGCAGGAAGGCCAACAAGCCAACAAGGTTGCTTCTGCTCCTGCTCCTACCATTACCAAGGACCAAAACTCAAAGTGCCGCGCTGCAACGGAAAAAAAAAAAAAACTGTTTCTGCTTCTCCATCAAGCCTGCCGCCGCGCGTGGCCTCGGCAGCGTGCGGCTCCGTCCGTCGCGGCAACCCCAATGCATCTCTGAGCGCGTGCTTCGCCATGCGGTGCCCACACCGTCGTGCACGCGGGTAGCTATCCGCCGCAAACTGCATTGAGCTCCATGGCGGCAGTGCTGCCTAGCCGAGCTCCCGCATCATTTTGCGCCACCGCAGCCTCCCGAGCTCCCGTCGATGTGCTAGCATGGTGGAGAGGAGGCTGGGGCCCAAGCCAATGGTCGCCGCCTTCTCGCTTCCCAGCTGCGACCGTCTCCCCCATGGCCGTCGCAGATCGACGGCCACCAAACGTAGCCGCGGAGCGTGCCGGCCAGCACGCCGTCGAGGCGCCCCGTGCTTGAGAGCACCCAGTGGTACACTGACAACAACAACAGAAACGATGTGGGTCAAGATATGTCGGAAAGAGAGGAGCCAACACTCCGGAGCGGCACGTAAGCACCACGTCAATGCCACGTAAGCACCACGTCAATGCCACGTCAGATGAAGACCAAGTTAAATTAGCCACGTAGGCGGCACGTCAGTCAAAACCGTCGAGGGACCTCATCAGCACCGGTTTTGATAGTTGAGAGACCCGTTGTACCTGGTTTTCCGGTTGAAGGACGAAAATCGGATTCGTTGACAAGTTAAGGGACCTTAGATGAACTTATTCCGAGAAAAAATGGAGGGAAAAGAAAAAAGAGAATGGAATGGGCCAAATGAGGAGTTTTTGGCCCAAATTGAATAGAGAATTTTGGTAATTTTATATGAAGGGAATTGAATAGAATGCAAAGGAGATAAAATCTAAAGAAAGTTATTTGGGGACTTTGGTCAAGGAATTTAAAGGAGATGGAAATCAAAGGATGGATGTGGATCTTTTTGGATTTTGGCTAAGGAATTCAAAAGAAATAGATCTAAAGAAAAATGTTAGTGGATCTTTTTGAAATTTTAGAAAAGGAATTTTAAAATAGATTTTTTAAAATGCTAAAGAGTTTTGAAATATTTTAAAAATAAAACTAAAGATATTTATTTTTGAAATATAAACTTGAAAAAGATTCAAAATAAAGATGCTCCAATTTTAATAGAATTCAATAAGAACCAAATATATAAAACTTGTCACAAAATATTTTCTCTAATATTTTAAAATGTAAGATTGAAATAATCAAATGGAAGGAAAGAAAATAGAAATAATTAATCTACTAACTTTGGATAAATATTTGGGATGGTGGCAAAAATGGATGGAGGAATAAATAGGATTTTAGTCCCCAGATATGCGGTATGAATTTCTAGTGATTCGGTGGTGGGCTAAAGGAAATTCGGACTTTATATGGAAGGGATTAGAAATTAGGTTTCTTAGCACAAGAGCAATTATTGGTGATAATATTATTCTTGTGCCAAGGATGCGATCAAGCCATGGTAATCAAATTGGCGGCTCGATTAAAATAAGAACTTAACCATAAAATATTTTGGATCGGATGGAAGGAGGTAAAGCTTTTTTGTGGATAGATCTAGATAGGGGTGATCCAAAATAAATTCCAACAAAATTTGGAATTACACCGGCCGGTTTAGCCTCAGGGTTATAAATGGATAATTTGGAGGAACGAGATTTCAAAGGGAAAATAATTGTGGGAGTACAGAACTGGATTCGGAAGTATATGTGGATGGGAAATTTTATAGGAACGGAATTAGTGGTAGATTGATAATCTCTAAAGGATGGGTATGTTGACTCAAAAGGGGATTGAAAAGGATATTTTATGGACTCTGGGAAATATAGGTGGAGTCTAAAGGAAAGGTATCAACATTTCATGTACTCTAGAGATATTCGGGTAGAGTTCAAAGGGAGAGTATTATCTTTGAGGAAATTGGAAATTGTCATTTTATGTACTCTAGGGTGGTTAGAAAATGGCATTTCATGTATTCTGGAGATAGTTGGGTGGAGATCAAAAGGAAAGTATTGGTTCTGGGGAGAATAAGAATTGGTATTCCATGTATTCTAGGGAGGTTGATATTTCATGTGCTCTAGGGATGGTTAAGCGGGGATTGAAAGGGTATTCGTTGGAGGTGTTCGGGAACGGGTTCAAAGGAAATATAATTTAGAGCCAAAGTTAGAGATTAAAGAAATAAATGGAAAGGTTTTATAAAATTTGAAATAAATAGAGAATAAAATAGGGATTTTATAAAATTTTAAAAGAGAGCTTTTAACTTTGCAAATAAAACTTAGATCAAGAGTAAAAGAGATTAAGAGAAAGCAAGGTCACTTAACATAAGAATGAAGAAGAGCATGACTTAAAATATTTTGCAAAAAATTTTCCCTGAAATTTTGAGTCCGTTACAACCTTCTATAAAAGGATGGTTGATGAGGGGCTTGGGAGTTGATTCACAGACAAGTGGCATAACAATCTATCTTGTAGTAAGTCGGGCAACTGAGGGTTTTTATTGGGAACTAATACTAGTTCAAAACTCTCGAATGTGGAGATGGTATGTGGAGAATGCATTGCAACACGGGTGGCCTCTAGCTATGCTTCCGTATGTTCACCCGAAGGATCCAAGTGTGCAAATGAACATGGATGATGGCGAGGGACCAAGTGCTGAAGTGAATGAGACTTTCGTGTAAGAGGTCAACGCACCAGAGGAAGGTGGCGTAGTAGTTCCAGTGGGCATTCAACCTGGTGGAGTGGCTAACGAGGGAATGAAATGGAGAGAGAGGATTCTGACAACAAACGTGTAGAGGAAGATGATTCGTCAGGTGATGAGGAGAACGATATTAATCCAGCGGAATGGGTTACTGAGGATTTTTCTGGTCTGGTCGTCTCTGAAGAGGATAGTGTGAGATGGGAGTACAATGAGGTTATTCAAGAAGCGATTTATGCTAATGGAGAATATATGAAGGAGGCGGCAAAGTATTTTGCAGTGTCACTTCATAGAGAGTTTTGGGTTGCCAAGCTCAACTGGTTACAATATGAAGTTAGGTGTGTTAAGGAAAAAGATGGGTGTCCCTGGAGAGTGCACGCTTATAAGGGAAAATGGAAGGATTACTAGACAGTGTCAGTCGTTACCAAGCATACATGTTATCTACCTGGTGTTCAGAAATACCACAGGAACATTACATGTGCATTTGTTGCATTTGAGATGTATGCGCATGTCATCGACAATCTGACATATGAACCAAAGTCAATAATCCAACATATCGCAGAGACATTCAAGTATACTATTAGCTATGCCAAGGCGTGGAGGGCCAAACAGAAAATAATAGAGATGAGATTTGGAACTTATGAAGCCTCGCATGACAATTTGCCTTGTCTTCTTGGCACGTCAAGTCAGGGTCCACCAACCATGAACCATGCCAGGACATCGTCGGAGTACGGGTGGGGTTCCGCCTTGCACTTCGACATCAGCGACTTCGACTTCCAGCACTCGATAGAGGACGTCATCGGTCCCTCATTGCTGGGAGGCGCACCGCCGGTGCAGACGTAGGACCAGTCGCCCTCCACTCCACCGCCTGACACTCGTGCTATCCGTGATGTGCCACCGGATCACTTCACGTACTCCCAGGATCACGTGTGAGTACAGGCCCGGAGGACCAAGCGTGGTCGCGGCGCGGGGCAGGGCCAGTAGAGCAGACTTCTCTTTGTTTAATTACTTTACATGCTAGTACTGTATGCTTGTAGAATGAATACGTAGTTGCTATTCGGGTTTCGCATCCCTAAAGTTCACTGTTACTTTTTACAAAAGCACAATACCTTTCAGCGCATGCACGAGTACTTTCTGCCGCACCGATGCAGCCTCCTTTATTCGCGTGTGATACGACTGCGGAATGGCTTCACATGCCCTTATTCTTCCACAAACGTCTAATCTTCCATGTCACATCCGCATAAGTCTAATCTTCATTTTGGCGCCATGCCGCCCTCTAAAAGGGCAGAAGGCCTTATTCTGCCCATATACAGGGCGGCAGGGTATATATCCGCATATGTCCAATCTTACTTTCAGCGCCAATCAGGCTGACCCACCACGGCCCATAATGTAGACATGTCAAGGTTATCATTGCGATTTTGGTGCCTACATAAGTCGCCATAATGAGCGATGTCTCACAAACTGTCATAACTCAATCACATTCAATACTCTCTTCCTCACTGGTTTCATTGCAAATCCCACCAGCTTTCGGCAATGGCTAGACGCTAGGGTGTTGAGGATCCGAACTGGCGTAGCGATCCTTGTGTATACCTACTACCACCTTGCTGCCAGCGGCCTCTCTGCCTTTGCAGTGACCGATGCCAACTAATGGCTTCGATGAATCCTGACATTCGAGGAAAGCACTTTTTTAGGTGTCCTAACTATGACCGTGAGGTATTTTATTATCTGCATATGCTTATTCATTTTGTATGGGCAATTGTTTTATTCTTCATCATACTACTCTATTCGTCAGACCCGCGCTACGGCTTGCGGATACATCGAGTGGGTCAATACAGAAAATCCCGTTCTCGACCTAACTACTTATTTACAAGAACGACGCTGGTATTTCTCATCCGAAAGTACTGAGCAATACCTGCAAAGAAAAGCGGCTTACGAACGACAACGTCGTGAACAACAGTGTGGCTGGCGGGTGTTAACTACGGCACTCCCTCCATGGGAAGACCGTCCAAAATGCAGATGCGATGATCGTTGTCAGGTTCTTCGTCCATAAAGCCTACGACTTTGGGTCGAAGGTTCTTTGTTTGTCCAAATATTCTAGACGACGATTTCATGGTAAGAATATTTTGATTATCATGAATCCTTATTTTCTGACAAGATTAACTAACTTTGTTCGTCTTCACATCTATTCGTTTCTCACAGGAATCACCAAGGAGATGTCAATACAGAGAATGGATAGACACCAAAAGGGTTCTAACTCCACCTAACCGTGTGGTGCAGTTTGAACTACCAGAGCAATACAGGTTTACTAAAGCGTAGTTTGAGAGAGGAGAGGGATCCTCACGTAGGGGTTAGCTTTTATCGGACAACTTACCTTATTGAAATTTGTCCCATTACTACATCATCGTTGTGTTTAACTCTTTCACTACCTCCCTCCTAGTTTGAATCCAATCTTATCTATGTAACCGCAATGGAACCAGATGTATCATGCTCAAACTCTACTATTATTTCTTTATGTGACATAATTCTCCTTGTTTAAGTGTATATAATGTTTCGACGACCGAGACTACGATAGGCCAATATCAATTTCGTACACTAATACGTCGAATAAGTTACAACATAAACTCTTACTTAAAATATGAAATTGCAAAACAACCGACTTCAATACAATTTTTAAAACATTATTAACAAGTTTTACCAATAAATTATTCTTTAATTGTTAACAACAGAGCTGCAAAAAGCATTTGGCTGGTTTTTTAGATGGCGGCAAGGGGCCTAGATGCAAAAAAAACCAGCCAAATGCTTTTTTCGTCGAGCACAAATTGCATTGCGCTCCGGACCTAAGCGCAAAATGCACACACGACGCCATCGTGGCGCCATCTGCCACATCGGCTTGCCGGCCTAGTGAGGGCGGCAGGGTCTATTTTTGTAAATCTTTTCACCGATAGACTATTTTTGTAAATATTAAAAAAAATGAAAAAAATTCCTCGGTCCAAGTGGTGGTCTGGACGCTGCCTAGATGGATGTCATCCGGGATCGCTAGTGCTGGGTAGCATTGTTGTGCGAGAAGACCGCTCGCCAAATCGGAAACAAAGTGTGAAAAACACATCCGTCTAAGTGGGAAACGGAAAGGAATGACGTACCAGAAACCCATGGCGAAAACAAGTTTTTTTTGTAGTACTCCCTCCGTTTCATATTGTATGACTTCCTAGCATTGCTGTCGGAGATATGGGCCCGGGGGTATGCGAAGTGAGGGGAATTTACCTTTCCATCCTGTCGCGTGACCCTACAGCCTTGCCCTACCCCCGCACCCCACGAATCGCAATAGCGGCCGGGGGGCCTCGGGGTGCCACGTCATACCCCTCGGGCCCTCGCGCCGCTTTGCCCCGACGCCCTCGCCCAGCTGCCATCTGGCGGGGGGAGCAAGCGGGGAGGGGGCCCAGGTTGAACCACCTTTAATGCGCGCAGCGCCCCAACTGCCCCCTGCCGCATTCCATGCAGTAGGGGCAGACGTGCAGCGTGCCCGACTGGCTCGCGTCGGTCACGAATGACCGATCTGTGACCGGTCTGTCGCCGGTCACGTCTGACTGCACGGACTGCCGTGCCCCCACGTCGCATCTGCCTCCGGCGGAGTGGAGGTAGGTATGACCCGTCCCATCGGAGGGTCATTCGCAGTTCTCCCTATGAGAGGGCGGCCACCACAAGTCTTCACCCATTAATAAGGGAATGACAGGGCTGTCCCCCGTGTCAGGCGAGGGACGGCGCTGGGCCCCACTCAAGAACAAACTGTGGCTTAGCTTCCAGGCGAAGGCACAGGTCGAGATCCGGTCAAGGTAGGGTGGGTCCCCACCCGATAGAAGAGTAGGTAGAGGCGGTGCATGTGGTATCCCCTTGAGGTATAAAAGGAGGACCTTGCCCACCGAGAAAGTGGACGGCTCTCAGAAAACCTGAGCTCTAGGAGAAGGGAAGCAAGAGCGCTCTCCGGAGTTTAGGAACCTTTGTAACTCTCAGTCTAAATTCCATACACAGGAGTAGGGTATTACGCTTCATAGCGGCCCGAACCTGTATAATCTTGTTGTTTACACGCTAGCTAGCAGCCTTGGGGTCGGATACGTGATTTCCAGAGGCGGGCCTTTCCCCCCGGCCGAACTCACGAAAGGGGGATCCCACGATCTCCTGCTAGAGAGGATCACTTCCTCGACAATTGCCCATATTCGTATAGATGTTAATGAATCTAGACACACATATATGCTGTTGGTATTTCTTAACGATATTACTAGAAATATAATTCCCAGCAATGGCGCAGAAATACTCCTGGTATATTATGGTTATAGAGTTTATCCGTAAGCGCACGGATATACCATTGTAGCATTTCACCCGAGAGTATTCCAAGGGTATCGTAATTATTTAATCATGTGGGAAGATCATAGTAGAGAGAACCGTACTAATAGTTTATATGTTAGTTGTAATAATCATAGTCTAAGCAGGGGTTAAGATAATTCAAAGGATGACACACAAGCATAAGTCTACTCATTCTCATACTAAATTATCTAACCTAAGTGGAAAGAAAATAGAAAAGAACCTATTCCTATACTTCTAGTATATACATAATATACATACATTCTAGTTATATGATTAACTAGCTAATACCCTCTTTCCGATGCCCTCCTAGTACTTCGAGAAGTCACCCCACTGCCGAGTTCCTTACGACAATCTGTCATGACCATACGGGGCTAAATACGGAGGAGTACCCTTCCCAAGAAATTAACTTAGAACTATATACACGCGCGGAGGAATACCCGTACTGAGCTTTCACCATCAGCGGCCCACCTCTCATCCGCAACATATAACCCCAAATAATGATGCCCAATAATCTAGACACCACGCCTAAACTACCAGATACTACTCTAATATCATCGTCATGACATAGAGTAATTGCAATAGCAAACATTATACCCGTACCTATGCATCTTCCAGATAAGCTAGCAGTATAATCAGTATAACATGAACATAAAGTAAAGTTGGCATTCATATATTCAGAACGTATTTCAATACCAGAAATGTACAAAGAAGAGTATTCTAAATAAAGTACAAAGCTTACAAAAGAGGAAAGGAGAGCTACCAGAGCCATACCCGAAGACTTCCAGACTCTGATTTCTATTCTATTCCTACTCCACTAGCTTGAGAATACTAAACTAAACTTGAGAGAATATGAGAGAGCTCTCGCTTGAAGTGTGTGGAGGAACCTAGGAAGTGAGAAGAGGAACTCCTTGAATAGGCTGCCAATGACGGTTGTGGCAGTTGGAACGGTCGGAATTGCCCTCCAACCGTCATTGGTGAGTGATCCACACCGTCCAGAAGAAACCCTGCATCCAACGATGCCAGGGAGGGTTCGGGTTCGGCTGAACCAGGGGCCGGGCCTTCCTAGCCCAATTTCGGCAGGTGGCCTCCTCTTCTGCTCCTCTATATAGACTTTTGAATTTTGGGCCGTTTTGAAGTGTCATTTCTAAGTTCTTGGCCCATTCATGCATAAGTCTGATCCTCGATATCGTCCGATTGATTGATTGTCTGTTTTGATGTCGATTCTTCTCCAATTTATTGTTATTCTTGAAAAGATTAGTAAATCTAATACTAGTGGAATATTATTTTTCTAACACAAATATGCATTGCAAGCATAACTAGTTCTTCTCTCTTTCGGTAATATTGACGCTCGAAACTGATCGATAACGACCGTCAACATATGCCTAGATTTATTAACATCTATATGAATATGAGCAATGCTAGAAAGTCTTATATTGTGAAACGGATGAAGTAGTAGAGATGGTTCGGCTTGTTACAAAGCCACAAAGGCTATGTGAAATGAATATATGTGCTGCGTTAAATGGAAAAACTAAAAGAACACAACGTTTAATAATTTTTGGTGACACATGACAAGTGCACTCGAAAACTTTTGTCTGCTTATGATTGCAATTCTTAAGGCCCACTTTTAAGCTTATTCACCAGGTTATTGATAGTTAAAACGAATTATTTATTTCACACTTAAAAAAAGTATGTGTTCTTGAAAAAAAATTCTACTACTTCATTACTCAGGCCTACTTGTTTTAAGTTATTTGTAAGTTCTTATTAAAATATTTAATTTATCAATATAATTATGTATGTAGATAATCTATGACAGTAATATAATGTGTTCAATAATCTAAATAAATGGTCCCCTATTTACTCGTAGCTTCTTGTAAAATCTTTTTGTCAAGCTTGTGCATTTTTCCCACATGGATATGCAAGACGAAAAGCAGAAGTCTGATCTATCTGGGTCAACGATTCCATGACCAAAATGAATACTATGATCAGATCGGATGCTAAACTTGAGCTTCCTGTTTTGTGTAGCTTTGCAGCTGCTGCGGTGCTGTCTGCTCAGTCAGTGTCTTTGGACCTCAGCAAAAGCTTTTTGCTGGCCTGACAACAAGAATCGCACTTGTGCATCTCCTGGCCATTTTTAATTTCTACTGGCGTCTTCCACTAGAGTATTTTGCTAGCTTTTGCAAACAAACAAACAAACAATTGTGAACCTTAAACCAAACTTTCATATATAACTTCATTGCACAAGATCGAGGATCGAGTTGTATATATCAGTACCTTAGGCCTATTGATCCGATGAACTGACAAACCGTTACCTCCAAGTGATTAACATTTCAAAATTTACAAACTTTTGAATTGGACATAATTGTGATTTGAAGAAATTTTTTTATCTGTCCAGGTGCGGTATGGAACTATACATATACAAATTGCATACTATCTCAAAACGTACTTGATGTTCAGACTTCAGAGTGACTAAATCAGTTAGGAAAGTTCACTTTAGGTCCCTCAATTAGTCGTCGAGTTTGAAATTCAACCTTAAACCGCAATACCAGATATGATGCGGCCTTCAACTTTCGAAACCAGTGCAAATAAAGTTCTAAGGTGGTTTGGATAGCGGTTTTGGCTAATGTGGCACCCACGTGGCTGCTTTGACTTGGTCCGCGTCATGCATGACGGTGATGTGGCACATGAAGCAAATTATAATCTTTATTTAGGTGGGGCCCACATGTCAGTTAGACAAAAGATAAACGGACCGACATGTCAGTGGGTCCCACTCTTCTCTCTATCTCAAAATACAGTGGTGCCTCCTCCGCTCTCTCCGACCGTCTCACCTCCCGCCTCTTCTCCCTCTTGCGGCGACGACGCATCGCACTGGATTCCAGCCGCCGCTCGCGCCTGCGCTGCCACCTGAACCCGGAGCTCCGACCGAGGACGTGCGTGACGAGGTCCTTGCGGCTGGCGCGCGAGCACATATTCGGCGGTGGGTGGCCGGTGAGGCGACGAGGAGCATCCGCATCGCTCCCCTGCGGCATCCTCAACCGCCACCGTGGCATGGGGAAAGAGGGGAGAGGAGGCGGCGGCGGGCTGGACTGCGCGGCTTCTTCGTCGTCCTTACCTCCGGATCTGCGCGTGGATCGAGAAAGCCTGACGACGGCACGTGGCTATAACAGCGAGGGGAAGACGAAGGGGCCGCGACGAGGGGAGAAGGGTGGGGAGGAGGGCGGCGAAGGCCTCCCGTGGCGCCTGCTTCTTCGCGGGGAGGTCAGTGATGGCGACCTCCATCGCCTCCATCGCCACTGAGGAGCACACCGCGGTCATCCTCATCCCCGCGCCGCCGGCGCTGCCAGGGGCTCTGGGTGGCGTGACGGAGGTCACAGCCGAGAAGGAGAGGAGGTGGTGGCGACGCGCAGCAGGAGTCGGCGTCGGCGGGGCCGAAGTCGCGCAGATCGATCTTGCGATGCAGTAGGAGTCGGGCAGTCGGCGCCGGCGAGGCAGAGGTCATGCAGCTCCTCTCCCACCGGCTGCCGCGCGCCACTCTCTCCTCTCCCGCTCTCGCCGGCCGCTGCGAGCCCCTCCTCTCCCACCGGGTGGCGCGCGCCGCTGCCACCCCATCGCACCCAGAGAGAGGAGAGGGGAGAGAGACAAGAGAGAGAGGGGAGATGGGGAGAGAGGAGGAAATAGATGGATTGAGGATGACATGTGGGGCCCACGTGGGTCCCACCATTTTTTATTATTTTATGTGTTAAACTGACCTGTGGGTCCCATGGGTTTTATTATTTTTCCAGATCGAATTGCCACGTAAGCGCCACATCAATGCTACATCAGATGAAGACAGTCAAATTAGCCACGTATGCGCCATTTCAGCCAAAACCGCCATCTAAACCGCCGAGGGAGACCTTGTCTCAAATGAACACCTCAAATGGTCAAATTTCATATTACCATTGAGTCCTGATTATTTCCAGATCAAGCCATCATGCAAAAGTTAAAATGCTTCCATCAATTCCCCACAACCAAAGTAGTACAAGCCAGTATATATTTACCCTGAGGCCTCCATGATGTAAGCTTCAGTTTTCTTATACCTACGGACATCCTCAAATGTAAAACACAACTCCAAAAGGCATGCCTTCCATCTGACAAATCCAGAGATAAAATCTCAATTGCTGGCACCTTGGTTATGTCTTCCATCGAGTACGGACACCACCCATGATCTACACAATCAACATGGTCTCATAAACATAAATTTAGCAAAAGACAAAAGATCAAATTAAACTTTCAACACTTTAGCCAAACGCATGTTGAAAATGATAAATATTCATGACTGGAAAGAGTATCTACTAAAAAATAAAATCAGATTATGGGCCTCAACTTTTTATTTTACTATGCAATAAGGAAATGTAGAAACTATAATACTTCCTAAACACAAACCAATAGCACACTGGATTTTTCATGCTAACAATTAAAAGATGGAAATTAAACATACCCAATGATGGAGATTAAACCTGTAGCTTCAAGAAGCTACAGGTGACAGGCTGACTGCTACAAGACCTGAGCGAAGCAACATGAATCTGAGTTTTGCATAGGCAGAACAACATAAATTATCAGCAGTGTCTTACTCCATATTCCTCCCATTCAAGCAGATCCAGAACCTCCAAAATATCACATATTTCACCACAACGGTTGTTACAATAGTTAAAATGATAAAATTTCTGAATGAAGAATCACGTACACTACCAAAGTATTTTAATAATGTTGGAGTATTTTAATAATATTGAAAAATAATGTTGTGTAAAGGTCAAAGAAATTCAAAACCAAAACATGCTTCACTGCTAGATTTGACTACAATAACCTCGAATCAAACAACTCATAAAGGATTTTTGCTGGAAGCATAAGTTGATCAACCGTCAATTAAACTTAACTCTAATTTGTACAAATGTATATAGGAAAAAGCAACAGAAACCAATGTATTCTAGCAAATCCTCTGTCAGATTGAAGAGTTAAGAAATATATATTTATTCATAAAAATGGCCAATACTTTTTCTATCAAAGGCTACCTTTCTAAAATGGCTCATTCCGGATAGTTCCTAACCAGATTCTAAGCAGCCAGAAACCCTGACATTTCTATCTATCAGCTTGTGACATTCCTATAAACCAGTTCAATTCACTCCAACGAATCTAACTGCATGTGCTTCTTCAACAAGTTCTGGATCCTATCCCAACCTGAAAGCAACAGACATCTAAATCACACATGCTAAAAACCAGACTGCCGAACAAATTGCAAATGTCTTCAAAAGATTTGAGATGACAACTAAATTGAGTTAACTGTCAATAAATTACATATTTCAGTATAGCCATAAGATCCAAAAATATAGCTTTACCCAAGTTGAGATGGAGACAGACCAAAGGAAGGAGAAAACTCACCATATCGTGGTCACCATCTCCCTGCACGTTTGTCTGAATGTTTAGGTTTCACCGCATAATGGGCTCTTTTGGGACACATAGGCCTCTTTCGTGCCAGCCTCCTCCTGTGTGCTTGATCCCAACCGACAACGTCCCAGAGCTGGCCTTCTCCTCCTTTGCACCCAGGCCCCATGCCCAACCTGCTATTTTGAGCAGGAGCGTGGCATTAATGGCTTTTGTTTTCATACCATGGATGACTGTTGCTGTGCCAAAATTAAAGTACAAAACATGGAAGCAGCAGTAGTATTGCCGTGTTTAGTTCCAAAATATTTCTTCAAACTTCCAACTTTTACATCACATCAAAACTTTCCTACACACATAAACTTCCAACTTTTCCGTCACATCGTTCCAATTTCAACCAAACTTCCAATTTTGGCGTGAACTAAACACAGCCTATGATGTACATTTCTGCACAAAAAAGGTGACACATCAAGGTTGTTCAGTGAAACCTGGATATATTTGTGGGACTGCTGTGTGTTACGCCTGTGCCGGATGAGCCACAGTGAAGGCGGGATTCAGAAATGTGTGATCGAGTAGCAGAGACGTATGAAGTGGGTGTGTTGAGTTTAGACGCTAATATGTGGGACCGGGGGTTGTTGAGTTGTGTGTGAGGCGTTATAATATGTGGGACCGGGGGTTGTTGAGTTGTGTGTGACGCGTATATAACGCCAGCCTGTAAGCTTGAGACAATCTATCGATGAAATGGAAAAATATTCCCCGTCCTCTGCTTCTCTCTCGTGTGCTCTGCTTCTTTCTTCTTCCTCACGCCTCTGAATTCAGTTGGATCTCCGGCGAACTTCGCCGCCGGCGATCGGGGTTGTAACAACTTGGTATCAGTCGCTTTCGGTCCTGTTTGCTCCCTCGCACTCTCTCGATCGTCTGGTGGTAATTCCTGTGGCCGAGTTGGTGGCTGACCTCCAGGTTGCGCCGCCGTCAATCTCGTGTCTGGTTCGCCGGGTTTGGAGGAGGTGACGCAACGGCACCCGCGAAGCAAAGTGTTCAGGTCCGTCAAATGGTGGCGGCGATGGAGGTGATGGAGGCGCGTGTCATGGAAGTGTTGACGAAGTTGGCGGGGAAGGTGGAGGGCATGGACGTCATCACCAATCACTTGGGGGAGATTGACGCCAAGCTCGTCACGCAAGGGGAGCGGCTGGATCGGGTTCAAGCGAAGATGGATCTCTCGATTACTTTGTTGGGTCAGGTTCAGCAAGAGCAGTCGCGCCCTGAAGGCGGTAGCGGCTGCTCCAGGGCCGGAGGCGCCATCAACTCCGTCGCATCGCCAGCCGCCATTGCTGGAGACTCCGCGAGGGGCATCTGCGGCGTCTACTTCGACGGCACCACCTCCGCCACCGCCGCCGCCTCCTTCGCTGTTTCTGCGTCGGTTGCGCAGGTATCGGGTTCCCCTTTGCCTCATACTTCTGTTGAGGGTGGGGATTCGGCGCCGCGGCACCAATGGTCGCCTAAGATGGATTTTCCCCGTTTTGATGGTACGGACGTGAGAGTGTGGCTGGATAACTGTGAAACTTACTTTGGGTTTTATCAAATCGCTGAGGGTTTTCAAGTTTCTGCCGCTTCTCTGAATATGATTGGGGATGCCGCTAATTGGTATCAAGCATGGAAGTTAGAAATAGGTGTACATGATTGGGCCACTTTGAAGGCATTAGTCTTAACTGAATTTGAGGTATATTTGCAAAATGTGAAGATGGATGAACTTTTGTTGTTGCATCAAACTGGTTCGGTGACTGAATACCGTTTCAAATTCAATCAGCTGGTTTATCAGCTTAGACTCTATGATCCATTGCTGTCTAATACATTTTTGATTCGTCACTTTTTGTTGGGACTGAAAGATGAGTTGCGATCGGCTGTGCAGGCTCATGAGCCCACTACTGTGAATCAGGCATACTTGGTGGCTTTGGCTCATGAGTCTGCTCTGTCTGGGGCTGGTACTAAGAAGGTGCATGTTAACAAGGACCATCTTTCTGTTAAGAATTATGATAAACCTAAGTTGGCACCGGGTGAATTGTGGAAGGCTCAGCAACTTAAGGAGTATCGTCGTGCTCAGGGACTATGTTTCAAATGTGGGGATAAATATGTTCCTGGCCATGTTTGTGCAAAGACTGAACCTGCTCAGTTGAAAGCTATTCAATTGCAGTCCGACTCTGAAGTTCTTTCTGATGACTTGTTGGATGTTATCACTGCTCTGGATATTTCTGAGACTTCTTCTCATCTCTCTTTACATGCCTTAGCTGGCACTTGCAATAGTGATACAATTCAGTTGCGTGCTTTGGTTCAGAATCAAGTGGTTATCATTTTGGTGGATTCAGGCAGCACACACTGTTTTATTGATGTTGGATTGTGTGACCGACTGCATTTATCTCCTGATATGATTCAGTCTACTGTTGTCAGGGTGGCCAATGGTGATACTGTCTATTGTACAGCTAAAATTCCCCAGTTTACTTGGTGGGTTCAGGGTTATGAATTTTCCTTTCCTCTGAGAGTGTTACCTATGGGTGGGTATGATGTTGTGCTGGGTATGGACTGGTTGAGTCAATTTAGCCCGATGACATGTGATTGGGCTGCTAAACAGTTACAGTTCTCTTACAAGGGTTCTCTGATTTCTTTGCAAGGCATGTCAATCCCTGATTCAATTGGTCCTGTCAATGAAGTTTCTGCTGTTCAGGTGTTAAAGTGGACCAAGGGCAATGATGTTTGGGCCGTGGCAGTAGTGGAACAATCTTCTGAGGTGATCGCTCCCTTCTCTAGTTTCCCTGAAATTCAGGCTTTGCTGCAAGAGTTTCAGTCTGTGTTTCAGGACTCTACTACTTTACCACCTCACAGGGTGTTGGAGCATACTATTGCCCTGGTTCCAAATGCTGTACCTGTGAATGCTCACCCGTACAGATACTCTCCAGCTCAAAAGGATGAGACTGAGCGTCAGGTATCTGATATGTTAGCAGCAGGACTAATCTCCCCAAGTTGTAGCCCCTTTGCTTCTCCTGTGCTGTTAGTTAAGAAAAAGGACAATTCTTGGCGTTTTTGTGTGGATTACCGACGGTTGAATTCTCTTACTGTCAAAAACAAGTTTCCTCTACCCCATTGTGGATGAGTTGCTTGATGAGTTAGCTGGCACAAAATATTTTTCCAAATTGGACCTTCGCAGTGGTTATCATCAGATTAGAATGTTGGAAGCTAATGAGTTTAAAGCTGCCTTCAAGACACATGATGGACATTTCCAATTTCGGGTCATGCCTTTTGGTCTCTCCAATGCCCCAGCTACTTTTCAATGTCTCATGAATTCCATCTTTGCTCTTTTTTGCGCAAGTTTGTTTTAGTCTTGATGGATGACATTCTTGTTTACAGTAAATCTTGGGCAGAGCATCTCCACCATCTAAGATGTGTTTTGCAGTTGCTCCAAGAACATCAACTTTGTGCCAAACTGTCTAAATGTTCTTTTGCCGCACCTCAGTTAGAGTATTTGGGACACATAATTTCAGCTGTTGGGGTAGCCACTAACCCTAATAAGATCCAAGTAATGTTGCAATGGCCTGTGCCCACCAATCTTACTGAGCTAAGAGGTTTTTTGGGACTCACTGGTTATTATAGGAAGTTTATTAAGAGCTATGGCATTTTAGCTAAACCCTTGACAGTACTGTTACAGAAGAATTCCAAATTTGTGTGGTCTGACACTGCTCAGCAAGCATTTGATGCCTTGAAACATGCTATGACATCTGCTTCAGTGTTGGTATTACCTGATTTTGCCAAGTCATTTGTTATAGAAACTGATGCTTGCTCAACAGGTATTGGTGCTGTTCTCTGTCAAGAGGGGCATCCAGTGGCTTTTTACAGTAAAGCTTTGGGGGTCAATAACCAAAAATTATCCATTTATGAAAAGGAGTTTTTAGCCATCATGATGGCGGTTGATAAATGGAGGCCATATTTGTTAATAGGACCATTTACAATTAAAACTGATCACCAGTCCTTGTGCCATTTGGATGATCAAGTGCTGGTTTCTGAACTCCAAAGGAAGGCTATGACTAAGTTGATTGGTTTGCAATATAAATTTCAGTATAAGAAGGGGTCTGAAAATAAGTCTGCTGATGCTCTTTCTCGAGTGGGTCATTTCTTCTCTCTGCAAGCCATTTCAGTAGCTCAGCCAGTCTGGATACAAGTGGTGGTGAATTCATATGTTGTGGATTCTTAGGCTCAGGCTCTATTGGCTGAATTGGTAGTATCATGGCTTGATTAGGAAGAAAGACCGGCTATGGTTGGGAAGCAATTCTGCTCTGCAAACCAAAATTATTTCTACTTTTCATGACTCGACTATTGGGGGTCACTCGGGAATATTGGCTACTTATCAACGGGTCAAAAGGCTGTTTGTGTGGAAAGGTCTCAAACATGCTGTTGAAGAGTTTGTCCAACAATGCATTGTGTGTCAACAAGCCAAACATGAACACTGTGCTTATCCAGGGTTATTGCAGCCTCTTCCAATTCCTTCTGGGGCATGGCAAGACATTTCCATGGATTTTATTGAGGGCCTTCCTGTCTCCAAGGGTTTTGATGTCATTTTGGTTGTGGTAGATCAATACACCAAGTATGCACATTTTCTTCCCTTGAAACATCCTTTTTCTGCACTTCAAGTGGTTGACAGTTATTTAAGCAGAGTAGCTTCTTTGTATGGCATGCCCAAGTCGATTGTGTCGGATAGAGACAAGATTTTCACAAGTCATTTTTGGCAGAATCTGTTCAAAAGGTTTGCTATCCCTTTGAATCTCACCACTGCATATCATCCTCAGTCTGATGGACAGACTGAGCGTGTGAATCAGTGCCTTGAAATGTATTTGTGTTGTGCTATTGCTTCTACTCCCACTAAGTGGTCGACATGGCTTCCTTTGGCTCAATATTGGTATAACACCAGTTTTCACTCAGCCTTGAAGTGTTCTCCACATCGCGCTCTTTATGGTAGTGATCCCACTTATGGTATTCTGTCTGCTCTACCTGAGTCTGCTGATGAAGCTGTCACTGATGCAGATGTCCTCCTGAGAGAGCGTGATCTGTTTTCTTCTATGTTACAGCACCATTTAGCTCGTGCTGAAAATCACATGAAGCAGTTGGCTGATTCTAAATGCACTGCTCGTCAATATCAAGTGGGGGATTTGGTGCTTCTGAAGCTGCAACCTTATGCCCAGCGTTCTGTGGTTTCTCGCCCATTTCCCAAGTTGGCTTTCAAGTACTTTGGTCCCTTCGAGATTCTGGCTGTGATTGGGTCGGTGGCTTATAAACTCAAGTTACCTGAGGATTGTCTCATCCATCCCGTGTTTCATGTTTCTCAATTGAAGCCCTTTATTCCGGATAACAAGCCTGTGTTTTCTCTGTTACCGACTGCTGCTCAGTTGGATATTGCTGAATTACTTCCTTCAGAGATTTTGGACCGGGCACATGGTGAAAAAGGCAATGCTGCGGTGGTTCAGATTCTGGTGGGTTGGGGCTCTCTTCCTGCTGCTTTGGCAACCTGGGAGGATTTTGATGTTGTTCACACAAGATTTCCAGATGCTGTCGCTTGGGGACAAGCTCCAATTCCAGGGGGAGCAACTGTTACGCTTGTGCCGGATGAGCCACAGTGAAGGCGGGATTCAGAAATGTGTAATCGAGTAGCAGATACGTATGAAGTGGGTCTGTTGAGTTTAGACGCTAATATGTGGGACCGGGGGTTGTTGAGTTGTGTGTGAGGCGTATATAACGCTAGCCTGTAAGCGTAAGACAATCTATCGATGAAATGGAAAAATATTCTCCGTCCTCTACTTCTATCTCGTGTGCTCTACTTCTTTCTTCTTCCTCACGCCTCTGAATTCAGTTGGATCTCCGGCGAACTTCGCCGCCGGCGATCGGGGTCGTAACACTGTGCTGTGAAGAAATGTATTTGCTTGAGCACTAATTTTTTTTCCAAAAATGTATTCATGATTGGTTCACTAATCTAAGGGTATTTATATTGTTATTTCCCTCACAATCAAGAAATTGAATAAAAGAGGGGAGCAGGTGATAAATCAATAAATTGACATCAACTCATTTGTAGCAAGTACAGAATTATTGTCTCGTTTCATGTAGCTGTAGCACTAACTGAGACAAATCTTCTGGGGTTTGAAGAGAGCAACAACTTGTTAACATAGTTTTGATTCATATACTTAAGAGCTTCCATCTTGCCAATATATTAGTTCATAGCAATTTGTTTAAAGTTTTGTCACTCTTTTGGATAGACTCTGAACTCTGAAGTAATATTTTCTGTTGTACATCAAAATATATTATAAGAACCATTTAGTTTCAGATATTTTCAGATATTGATGGTAGCCCTCCTTTTTGTCATGTCCCACTTGAAATTCATGAACACGATGGATAGATGCATGGACTACTTACATTTTTTTTTTGTCAATGAAACGTAGGCCATGCCTCGGGTTACTGACAGATCAAAGCTCCCTAACATAATTGACAATGATCAAGAACACAATGGATCTGAACCAAGGAAACTGATCACAGATGCATGCTACTAATCACATATGTATGTACTCCACTAAGCAAGAATATAGGGTCACTGATAATATGTTATTCGAAATAAACAGTGCAATGATGGAGTATGAAACTGTGTCAGTAAAAGGAAATGAACCTGCTGCGAGGACTGCTCTGACGGATACTAAAACGAACGGAGGTGGCGTGGGTACCGCCGTGGGGATCCGTTCAGGCAATCGATCAATGGCGGCGGGATGATCGGGCGCAGCAGGTGCCCAAAGAGCAAGAGTTCCCCAAGGCAGCCCCGACGGCAAAGGGGAGGATCAGCGGAATCAGTCACACTGGATCCAGTACCGGCGTTCAGCGACGGTCAAGCTAGGCATGGAGTTGCAGTTGCAGCGGACAAATTAAGCAAATCCAGAGTAACCAATCCTAGCACAAATTAAAGCTTCAAAGTGTAGAGTAAATAGAGACAGGTAAAGCAATGTGCATTACACTAATTCTGCTAAGCACCGATAGGAGCAGCAGACAAAATTTGAAGGGGAACAACTACATTGGTCTCATCAGGTAATAGAGCAAAGAGAAGTTAAGGGGACACATGCAAGTGGAACCCAAAGTGCTCACCAGACGTGTGGATATGGCGCTGCGTCGAACGCCGTCTGGTCCAGAGAGGAATAAGGCCATAAATGATGCAAAGAAAAGCTGAATTTTTTTTCACATATATGACTATCAAAATCAATTGTATCTAATAAGTAGATAAACCGGAATTGTCTATGCCATATTATTATCTATCACAATAGTCTGCAAGGCTGGTGAAATTGAGCTACGGTTGGAGATGAGGAATGGGGCGTGGTGGGCAGCGGCAGAAATATTATATTGCGAAGGCACCAGAGAAAAAACAATTGGCAGATGTTTGTTACTGCATCACATTGATTTGTACAATTCTGAATCATTTTTTTGCACGATCATAAAAGGACAGTCATTTATTCAACCCGTTGATATGTTGATTTCGAAAGCAGTGAACCAGCAAATAAGAGGGAAGTTCATCTGTCGTTGAATTGCTCACGACTTGTGATAAAAATTACAATCGGAAGATTCAAAAGTAAAGGGGTAATGCCATCAAAGAAAAAATTACTTGGAGATACAATGGATGTTATTCCCTGAGTAAGCATTAAATCGATCACCTACCGTACAATGTGCAAATGAGCATGGGAACTGAAAAGGGGAGGTGGCTTGATATTGAAACTGACAATATGTCGTGAGGTTTAGGGAAGTCAGTGGCAGCTACAAGTCATTCCAATCTGAGGCTTGGCAACATGGTGAATTTGTATTGCGACAGTAGGAATGGCAAGATCCTGTTTAGCAAAGAGAGGGAAGTAATTCTTACTCTTCTAAGTGCGAATTTGAGAAATCAAATTGGAACAATGGTGGAACCGTGGAACGAAGAGTCCACCTGTCTTTGTCGACCGCGTCCATGGAAGACGCAGCTGTTCTGCGAGGCACCGCATGACAACGGAGCCTACAAACAGAGGTGAGAGTATGAGGCCCAGGGCGATGGTGGCTTTGGCTCCCCAGCCGGCCGCCGCCCTGATCAGCATGGCACTTGATCCCCTCTTCAACCTTCTCCAACGCCGTCTTCGATATATTCGTGGCGGTGAAGAAAGAGGCCGCCGTTGCAGGAAGTCTTCCTGTCGCGCCGTATGACATATGCGGCGGGATCGGCCGTGGACAGGAGCGGTCGATGGTGGGGCGTCTAGACACCGGTGACTGGAAGCCGCCATCGGCGGCATTCAAATTGAGGCGAGGCGAGGCGAGGCGCCGGTGGCAGTGCGCTGAGAAAGAGCGGAGTTAGGGTTTGAGGGGGATTGGGCGTGCCGCGCGCGGGGATGAAGGATTCGGAATCCGGAGGCGCGGCCGTGCCCGGGGTGGAATGAGCAGATCAATATGGGTCGTTAGATGGATTTGACGCAAATGAATACGAATAGTTGGATTTGATGAATGAAGGACGAAGGATGTAGAACTGCGTTGGTGAATTATAGGTAGATTAAAATTGAGGGGTCTATTTTAGACAGAGGTGATAATTGAGGGGGCAGAATGGATTTATCCCAAAAATATTATGATTCGTCAAGAAGATAAAGTAGGTGAAAAAATTAAATGAATGAAATTGTGATTGGTTGAGAAGATAAAGCAGTAGGAAAAGAACTTGCTATATTTTATACTTAAAAATTGTTATATTAGGACACAGGGAGTAAGTATGCTCGAAAACACATCTAGAATAAAAAAAAGGGTCTCTTAACTATAGCTATATACTTATATAGTTCATCCCCACTAAGTGTAGTTAATGATATTTCTCTCTTCTCTCATTAAGCCACATCACCTTAATTATTTCTAGCCTTTGGATGATAGATATATGGTCCAAATTGTCTCTTCTTTTTTTTCTCTTTTAAAAACATGCGATCTCAATTACTTTTAGATTCAAAATTTTATCAAATTGTTTTTAGTTTTGTACATATTATACAACTTAATTTTCCGCAGCAACGCGGTGGGGTATTCATCTAGTTTAATTTATGAAGGGCTCGCAATTTGCTAAAGCATATACAAGCCAGACGAGTTTTACCGTAAAGTAAATTTTCTATATACCCTTGGAAACTCACTCAATGTATTTCAAATATATCCCTAAAATTTACATGATTCCTTCTATACCACCGAAAATTTAACTTCATCCCTTTCAAACCCCTTCCATGAGTTGACCGTCTAATTTCTATAAAACTGATCATTTTACCTTTATACATGGATGAACATAAAAATTTATGAATTACATTGTTGAAAATATAAAAGTTTGTCGCATGAGTTTACTGCACAACACATTTTTTATGAAAAAAAATTTTTTAGACAATGAAACAAAAATATGTATTTATTTTATTTATTGGAAAGTCATAAAAAAATGAGGAGCATTCATATAAAGATGGGGCTACTAATGCTCATGATATTTTTTTTATGGATGCTCCTTATTTTTGTATGAATGCTCCTGATAAAAAAAAATATATTCCATTGTCCTATTAAAAATTAAATTTATTACATTTGTTTTGTTCTCAAAATTCATGTTAAAATTTTCTGCACTATTTTTTTCGTCTTATTAGTTTCATAAAATGCACATATTGTGCACTCAAACAAAATTTTCAATCGGTTTTCAAGTTTATATTCAAACCTACGTCATCAAGGGCATAAAAGATATTTGCAACAAAACATAATAGTGAAATGAAGGAAAATGTAACGGCAGGGATATTAAAAGGATCAAATTGTAATTTCGAGAATATAGAAAGAATCGTGTAATTTTAAAAGTATGAGATGGATCGATTGAGTTTTCAATGGTATCCGAAATTTACTCTTGACCATCCGTAGTTGTTTGACTCAATACAATAGTTGTGATGTGTATCACTTCCTTAAACCTTACCCCTACTGAGCATTTATAATTACCAAGAAAAAATTGCCAAACGAGTACAGTTAGTTATTTCAGTATATGTGTGCCATTACGGCATTACATCTTCTAGACAGGGCAATATATTTCCGGGCATGAGCAAAAACTGCTATCATGCCTACCAGTTCTTTTAGGAACACGCTACAAAAGCAGGTGCTTACAACACGTGCACACTCACCTATATAAACGCGTGCACACACACCCTACCTTCATGAGTACCTCCAAAAGACCGGGTTAGGATATCTTGAAATTGACAAAGTCATCGCTATCAGAGATACATCGTTTATCATCGAAAGAATAATTAACCATAAATACGAGCTCCCATGTCAAATGGACTTAAACCAAGATGAGCAGGTTCCACCACAAGGAATTTAACCAGTTGAGCTATGCTCACTTCGCAGAGCCCACAAGTTTTAATACAAACTAAATTAAGTTGTGACAATTAATTTGTGGTAAAAAAAGAGAAAACCTCATATTATCCTCATATTATCCTCATGATTCTTACCAAATGATCAATCATCCGAGCGATGATTATATAATTAGCTAGGCGCCACCTGCAACAAGATGGGGAGCAAATGGAGCTGGAAAAGTTTTGATGCATTGTCACGACCTGAACAAGATCATGATAATAATATACATTAACTTGCTTGGGGTAATTCAATATGTCAATCATATATATATAACCATCCATTTTCACGTGGAATAATTCCAACACCAATAAATTTCTAGGGATCGGAAGTCCGAAACGGGGTGAATTCATTTTTATTTTCTAAACTTTCTTTAGATAAAAAATAATTAAAATTAAAACACCCTCATATTCTTTTTCCATATCTAAATCTTTTTTGTCACGACAATGTGAGTGAATAGTGATGGCATCTCAACAACACTACCGGCCGATATGACATTTTATTGTGGTTTCGTGGAGTACAAGTACGTATTGTGTTTGGCTAAGCTACAAATGATTTATATTTAAAGCCGACTCCTATGATATATAGATGTCGGTTCCTAATTTCTTGGCACATATTGAGAACCGAAAATCGTTGGGGAGAGATAACTCACAAGTGTTGGTTTCTAAGGAGAACCGGCACCAATGCAGCGCTGAGGTTCCCCTACTGGGTGTTATGTAACAGTGGGTAATGAAGGAAAAAAGAAATCATGACACTGTTTAAGTACTATAGATAATAGTATTATATTACTATTTACCTGAAATTTGTCTTTTTTTTTCCTCCTAAATGAAGTTAAGTTTGAACTTGAGATTTGGTGAGAATGTATTTAATATCTGCACCTATCTCTGGTATTTTTTCCATGAATTTACGAAACTTTTAGGTATGATTTTCACGAGTTTCTAACACTTAGCTCGTTATCATCGGATATATCCCTTGTATATAATAGTTTCTTAAAAAGAATATTATAGCTTATTTATTAATTTTGATAAGAGTAAAATATGCTAATGATATATGAACTTAAGAGAGCACATAATCTAATGCACAGACATAGACGCCTGCTCCAGTGCACAAGCAATTTAATGCTTAATTGTTAACTGTTATCTAATTTGAATATATAGATACTTCATCCATCCTATAAAAAAATAACTTTTATATACGAATCTAGACATCATGAACAAATTAATATTGACTTTTTTAGATGTAGGTAGTAGAGTTGAAGGGAGGAGTAGCCCAAAATATAGAAATTTGCATTGCATTTTCTTGAATTTGAGTAAATGAAAATAATTTATCAGCACTGCACTACCGCCTCGATACTTAAAAGTTCATGCAACATAAAGTTAGGGCCCCTTTTGTTAGAGTGTATGGTAGTTAGAGTCATACTACCTCTGTTTTTTAATAGATGACGCCGTTGATTTTTTCTTACATATTTGACCATTTGTCTTATTCAAAACTTTTATGCAAATGTATAAGATATAAATCACACTTAAAGTACTATAAGTGATAAAACAACTCATAACAAAATAAATTATAATTACATAATTTTTTTGAATAAGACGAATGGTCAAACATGTGAGAAAAAGTCAACGGCGTCATCTATTAAAAAACAGAGGGAGTATTAGGATAGGATTGGTTTATTTGGATTCCTTCCATATATGTAATCCTTCCTTATCTCCTCCCCATATACTCCTATATATATCGGCCCCCAGAGGCTCAATACAATGTGATCCACGTTACGCGGTATTCCTCTCCTATACTATCCAACATGGTATCAGAGCGGGCGATCTAGTCGCCTCTTTCTCACGCTTCCGCTCGTCGCCCCCGGGAGGGTTTCAATCTCCCGGGGGTGACCGCCGTTTTTTTTTCGTCGTTTTGCTTCGCCGTTGAGGGATCGATCTCGATCTACTCATGCGGCCGTTCTTCGTCGAGTCCAGTCTCCGTCAAGCAGCTGCAACGTCTTCGGTAGTCTTCGCTGACGGCAAACTCCGACTCCACGGCTGGCGCCGCTGGGTCGCCTCCTCCGAACCACGGCCGTCGACCGGGGGACGAGCTCCACGTGGCTGCGCCCACCGCCGCCGGCCTCGACAGGTCGCCGGTTCACCGTCGATGCCGCCTCCACCGGCCCTGCCATGGCTGCGCGTCGTCTGCACGCCACCGCCACCGAGGGGATGGGCCTCTCCACCGGTCGACCTCGTCGCTGACCCACGGACGGCGTCGGCGCGCCAGGGGCCTCCGTCGATCTGCGAGCTGCAGCCGGCCGGACTCGTCCCGACCGCCTCCCTTGCACCGCCGGCCTCTCTGTGGTTGCCGCCGACCCAAGACCAACGCCCCTGCCGCTACCTCTACATGGCTACCGACGTCGCCGTCCAGGCCGTTGGTCCCGCTACTTCTCCTTCTTCTTCGTCCAACATGGTTCATCGCCAGTGTCGTCGTATCTTCCTCGACTACACTTCGCTCTTCTCCGGCAACTGCGTGTTGCTCCGGCAATTCTCCCTCTACGCCGTTCTCGCGCCACAACCGTCCCGGAAGCCTTCTCTGCTAGTCTTCTCCGACATTGGTGTATGATTCATGGTGGTCCCATACCTCGCCCGCGCTGTATTGGCAACACTGGCGCGCGCGTTCGTCCCGTGTTGTCCCGGGGTCTGGCAAACCCTGTGTGACGTCTCGTCCTTCACGGTTCGACTACATCGGCTCTTCGGCATCATCTACCTCAACGACTGCCGCGATCGCGTCACCGTCATCGTCATGCGCGTTCTCGCGCACCTTAGTCCACGACGCCCTCCCATGCGTCCACGACCACTCTACGGCACCCCATGCGCGTGCTGCGGTCCGGCTACCTTCCCAACTTCGGCTACATCGACCACGGCTACTCTACGCACGGCTTCATCGACCACGGCTCTCGGCTCCTTCGCTCTAGCTACATCGACTATGGCACAAAGGGCTATCATCCGTATTGAGCACTCTTGCCGGTTTCTTCTCCAGTCCAAGTGTCCGCGCTGCTCACGCTTGAACTGCGGGGGGTTGTTAGAGTATATGGTAGTTAGAGTCATATTAGGATAGGATTGGTTTGTTTGGATTCCTTCCATATCTGTAATCCTTCCTTATCTCCTCCCCATGTACTCCAGTATATATCGGCCCCCCGAGGCTCAATACAATGTGATCCACGTTACGCGGTATTCCTCTCCTATACTATCCAACACCTTTGAATCACAGGAATGAAAAAACAGAGGAATAAGACAAACATAGGATTCTGACACAAATGCAAGTGTAAAACGGAGGATTGCAAAACGCAGAAAAAACATAGGAATGACTGTTTGATTGGGCCGCAGGAAAAACACAGGAACTCGAGGAGAGATAAAGACTCAAAGGATTCTTTCCATGAGGTTCTACCTCATGTTAAATTTCCTCCAAAACTTGCATGGGAAAAGACAATCCATAGGAATTTCATAGGATTCTATAGGATCCATTCCTTTGATTCAAAGGGCTATATAGGAAAAAATCTAGGAATGAAATCCTCTAAAATTCCTATGAATATCCTTTGAATCAAAGGGGGTAAAATTAATTGTTCCAAAAGATGATATTAGCACACAATAGTCTTCACCTGGTGACCCTGCCAATCTTCTTTTATTTTTATGAGTTTCTTCTACTATCTCCGTCACAAAATAAGTACCGCCGTTGGTATCCGTGTCCAACGTTTAACTGTCTGTCTTATTTAACAAAATATGAAAAATTTTAAAAAATAGTCAAACATAAAGTATTATTCATATTTTATCATCTAATAACTATAAAAATAGTAATCATAATTTTTTTTTAAATAAGACGAATGGTTAAACATTGGACATGAATAGTGTAAAAACTACCCTTATTTTAGGATGGAGAGAGTATTATTTAAAAAACGTGCCTTTCTTCCTTTACCTGACAGTACATATTTCAGAGAGCTGGTGTAGACTACAGACAGACACCATAGTTAGTCCTATCTTATTGAACGTGTCGTCTTCGTCAGAAATTCGAAATATAGATATAGCCAAGAGTTTGGCAGCTCAGAACCCAAAAAAAAAAAAATCGAAAACCGTTACGACAAGAAAAGGAAAGGTACCAATGCAACGACCATTTATTCTTAGGGACAGCAATATAGCGAAGAAAAAAGAAACAAGATTTTTTAAATATGGATGACACCCAAAACCATCCTAAAGCCCCAAATTAGCGATTAGATTAGGACACTCATCATCGATCACAGGTGGCGCAACCCTGCTCTGCTGTCACCAATGGCTTGACGCCTACGCACGACCTACCGCCCCGCCGCATAAATCCAGCGCGGGAATGCCTCCAGGAGAAACGACGTCTCACCGGCCGCCCTCGATCTCGGGCCGTCGAGCGCCGATCGCGCGGTGCGGATTCGCTCGGCACGATCTCCTCTGGGTGCCAGCGGGGAGATGGCTGTCGGTGGAGGGAGCCTTTCCTCTCCTTTCCTTTCCTTTCCTTTGGTTTCGCGTGGAGCGGAGCAGAGATGCAACGGGGGTGGTGACGTGGTGTACCGATGCGGAGGCGTGCACGGTGAAATCCGCTCTTGTTTCGTTTACCTCTCTCGCATCACACGGGCACGGCCGCACGGCTCGGCGTATGGGAAGTGCACGGGGACCACCGTGACGCTGCCCCACGCAGACTTGCTTCCTGCTTCCTACTTCCCACCGAGTTTAGTCGACCCTGCTCTTCCGGAAAAATACCGGTTATGCCACTGTATGGTTATAGCAGTATACGCACCGGAACGGGAGACACCACCTGAGTCACCTGACTACCTGAGGGCTACACTTACGTGTGGATAAGACAAAGAGCATCTCTAGCAAAAACATCTAAACTAAGTCCCTAAATCACTATTAGGGTGAATGGAGAAAAATCGAGATCCAATAAGACCTCTATTAAAACCCCTAAAATATCTAAAATAGAAATGCACCTAAATCCCTCTCCCTAGGCCCCAATCTTGGGGGCTCGACACTAGCCCCATCTTTATTTTTTACGCGGGTGAAAAATCCCTAGTGTGTGCTTCTATTGTTCTCGCGTCATCACTATGCTACCACCACTTTTCTTCTTTGTCGCGCTGCCGGCCGTCGTCTAAACATCTAACCATTCATGTTTGTAGAGTATGTTATTTTTCAAATTATGTAACGCTTGTGAACTTGCATGTGTGATTGTGGAAATTTAATTTTATTATGCATTTTGCAATGTTGAAAAATTTTGAATTTAAATTTGATTTGTTGTCTTCAAAATTGTAAATTTGAATATGTTTATGTTTTAATTATTCTGTTGTTAAACTAGGTATAAATATAATGTGTATATTAAAATAGAAGAGAAAGAGAAATGGAGCCTGAGAAATGGTGGTTGCTATTGAAGTTTAAGTCATTTTTTGGATCCTCGAAAGATGGGGCAACACCCATTAGACCTTTAGGGGCTTTGCAATAAGAACTATTGCTAGAGAAGCTCTAACGAGATAGCTCAGTCTCATTTTAGTATTCTTTACAAGGTTTGTTCTAAAATACATGACTGAGAGAACATATTAATTGAAAAAAATGATTTTAATAAAAATATAAGTGTAAAATAAACGATTGTAAAATACGAGAAAAATATATAAGTGATTGTTTAAGTATATCACTAGAAAACACGAAAATTATAAGAGAGATAAAGACTGGAAAGAAAAGTTTTTTTGGACATGTTAACTTTCGTCCAAAATTTTGTTATTTTGAGCCATTCCATAGAAAGTTTATAGGATTGTTAAGAGTTCATCATTTTGTTTGAAATGACAAAGAAATCCTACAAATTTCAGAATTTTTTGTTTAAAAAATTAAGTAAATTACACTTTGATCCACCTTTTATTACCCAAGTTTCACTTTGGACCACCCTTAAATCTATCTTTTCATTTGGACCGAATAAATTTACCATTGTTGCGGTTTGGATTACCATGAACAATTTTTCTCGTCATGTCTAACTTCCCTTTCGGCAAACATATGAATCATACATAGAGGAGTTCATCCGTATATTAGAGTTGATGTGTTTAAGGTCGTTGATTGTACTTAAAAAATCGTTCTTAGTGGTCCAAATCGCAACAATAGCAAATTTATCCGGTTCTTCAAGGGTAGTCAAAGTGAAACTTAGATAATAAAATATACCCCAAAGCATAATTCACTAAAAAAAAATCATAGAGGCCCCGAACATGGTGGTGGTGTGTGTGTTGTGGGGATGGTGATCAGGGCCTTGTTGAGTGTCGGGTAGTCGTACACATGAAAATGCGGTCAAGAGTGCCCTTCGCTGTGCTTGATTGGTGGGCATGCATGTGGCTTTTATTGACACTGCAAACGCCCGACAATAGTTGAAAGAGTCACTCATTATATTGTCCAAATAAACATGTATAAAATATATTGATAATTTTATTCTTGCCACTACTTTAATATCCAATATTGATTTCGTCTCTATTTTTGGGGGTTTCGTTTTTACCCCTACTTTTTTTAAAACGAATCAATCGTTTGTCTATCCCTGTTTCGTTAACTCTCGCTAACGGTATTAAATGTGGGGGTAAAATAATTTGTCCCTGTTCCGTTAACTCTTGCTAACGGTATTAAATGTGGGGTAAAATAATATGTATACCCTATATTTTCCCATACTTTTGACATAATTAAAAATACAAATCTATTGATACCATACTATAGCAGTTATTTAATTTGTCAAATTTTTGTAAAAGTTGCCAAAATGGCTTATCTCAAAATAGGGTAAATATGCAAGTGGTGTACAAAAGTACCGGAAATATCAATATCTAAGGGTATACTTATCATTTTTACCTCACATTTAACAACGTTAGCAACAATTAATAGAACAGGGCCAAACGACTGATTCATTTCGAAAAAGTAGGGGAAAAATGAAAATTCTAAAAAAAAATGGGTAAAATCACATTGAAGTAGAAGTAAGAACGATATTGCCTCTAAAATCTATATAGATATTTTCAGTACACCCACGTTAGAAAAATAGAGGAATTTGTAGTATACCTAGATCGAAGAGAAGTCACATGGAAAAGTTTGGTAAAAATTTTTCTGCATGTTTAACTTAATTTGTTTGCAAGTATTTTGCCGCATTGCTATAACTCAAGCTTTGTTCTTTCCGTTACTTCAACACATTATTATCAAGAATTATTTGCTCCATACATCTAAAAGTATAATTTATATAAAAAAAACTCTCTTCTACTGCATTATATAGAGTCCTCATTCTAAGGTATTTGTTTTGTTTATTTATCAAAATATATTTAAACTATATCTATAATCATAATTCACTATAATAATTTGATCTATAATTTATTCCAAGTCGAGTCTTAGTGTGACATTCTGACCCAATTAAAATTTGACCTTTGTGACATATGAGAGCTGTCTTCACATATTTAGTACTAGTTACCAAGATTGGAACAACTATAGCATGTCATAGTTCTGTAGTAACATCCCATTAGACTGTTTGGGCAAAAGCCCTTTCGGCCAAAGTCAAAATTTGATGTAGCTTGGAGCAACCAAATTGGATGAACGATTAGTTGCCATGCCACAACTATAGCATGTCATAGTTCTGTAGTAACATCCCATTAGACTGTTTGGGCAAAAGTCCTTTCGGCCAAAGTCAAAATTTGATGTAGCTTGGAGCAACCAAATTGGATGAAAATAGTGTGGCATCCTATCAATCGCCATAACATGAAAACAAATCTCATCACAAATCACTCCCATCTTCTAGCCATCATTGATGTGTTTACTCTATGTTGAGTAAATTTCATAAAACTACATATATATATATATATATATATATATATATATATATATATATATATATATATATATATATATATATATTATAATCAAACTATCACATAATTACATATTTAACTTAACGTATCATAAAACTACATATTGAACACCAAATTTATCACAAAACTATATATTTTAGATGAAGTGTCACAAAACTACATATATGATAATTAACTAAATTATCACAAAACTACATGTTTAGAACCGGTTTAGCAAAAAAACAATAATGTTTATAGCTCCAAACTAATAATGGTGTTAGGGATTTAAACTCTAAAACTTATAGTTTTATTATAACTTCAATATTAAATATGCATTTTTGGGATATTTAGACTAGTTTTGGGATAAATTTGATGCGAAACCTATAATTTTATGGTATAACACCTTAAATCTGTAGTTTTATGACAGTCTGGTTAAAATACCTCTAGTTTTATGAAATTTAATCTTCTATGTTTATACTCTTCTACATACGTCCCATGAGATTATGGTTCATTTGTCCCGTCGTCAAATTATTTGACTAACTCCTCCACTCGGTTCCTTTCTATTCCACAATTATTTTGAAATTATTTGACAAGCAAGACTCTACATCCCAATTCCTCCAAGGTGATGTCATAATTATGCATACAACTAGAGTGGTTTCAAACCGTAGATGGTAGAGAAGACTAGAGGCACAACATAACCCATCCGCTCCCATCACATATATATGGAGCTAGAGACAGGCATGGTGGCGTGGATCCCTGCAGTATTATCCAATTCCAAGCCCATATGCCAGTGGCTTTTAATGCACGTTAATACTATAGAGAATCCTCATCGGTGATGAAGGAATAAACACATGGCCATAAGGTAGAGCTGGCTTTACCTTCTTGTGTAAAAACAATGAAGGAATAAACGATGCTAGAATTCGATCTAAATTAGTAATACATTTAGAAAATATAACATTTTCTCCTACATTTATTTTACTACGACGTGCATATACCTCTTTACAACTTTTTCTTCAATCTCAACGACGTGATTTGTGAAATATTTTTTTTCTTAGCAATGCAATTCAACTCAATTATTTCTTATAAGTGAACAAATCTAGCCTGCCGCGAGTGGCTCACCTCCCACGTGCAGCAAGCAGCGTTTTTGATTGGCTATAGGCGCGTGCGCCATGGTCCATCTGCAAAACAGAGTAACAGACCTCTGAGCCAGGTTGAGGGAAACAAAGAAGTTCTCCTTCCGTCCTTCGTACCTTTCCTTCAAAGTTTTTACTTGTATTGGGTTAACTGGGTTAAGTTGCTAAATGGCTGCATGGTTTATCCTCATAATTAACTTCTTCTCATTTCCATAACTTCCTCAAGTTTCAGACAATCTCATCATGCCTCCTTGCATATCCTCTATTATAAGATGGTCCAATTGACCACCAATGCTAAATCCCATCAACCAGATCCTACCCTGACTACCAATAAAGCGCCACTCCATTTATGTACTTTGATTGAGTCTAGGGTTGGCAACAACGAGGGATAGGTATGGATCGAACAGGAATATACCTGCCCTTGCGCTCCTAGCACCCCTACAGGTTCACCCAACCTTGACTCAAAGTGACAGATGAGGCAAAATCAATCCTAGTCCTCAACCCTTCCAAGGCCCCGCATGCAGCTAGATGGCGGTTCACTGGAGCGTGGGTGACATGGTGACAAGGTAACGACCAAAGAGATGACGAAGCGGCATGGCAACGAGGGTACAAGCTATGATGTGACAACCAATGAGGCAGCGCAGCGAAGGGTTGACGAGGACAAGGCAACTCGGTAACGAGACGACTCAACAATTATTCGATGTGGCTAAGACACGGTGAGGATGAAGAAAAGCCGATGTTGTGCAGGGAGCTGGGTGCTAGCTGTCAAAGATGAGCTAGCGTGGAGGAGCAAATGCCAGCACCTTGTTACCATGGTGACACGGGGTCTAGCTAGGGGCTGCAAGTACGACCTACAGCGGAGGGGGGCTAGGTAAGGAGAGTAAGATCACTACTTAAAAAAAAAAGATTTTTGCGGATGTATCCCTATTTTATCGTAGGTGGGGTAAAAGAACATCAGTAGTAAAATATTTGGGTAGTGTTTGATTAAGACCTGCCTATGAAAATATACTATTTATTTTTTTGTATTAGAGTCTTTTAAGAGGCCCGCCAGCGAATATGAATTTTCACATCCAGGAGTTTCTCTACTCTATCTACAGTTCATGCAACAACCACTGCTGCACTCTTTTTTTTTTTGTCTTTGCATGCTCGGCCTCGCCGCCTCCCCTTTTTCACTCCATTCCCATTTTCTCTTCTCCCTCCTTGGCCCATTTTAGACTCATCTCCCCTACTTGCCCCCTCCTCTCTCTCCCTCTCACTCTCGTCCAAGGCTCAGGCTAGACGGCTACGAGGGCGGGCAGCGGGAGTGGTGGCGCCCACGGGAGTGGCAGATCCTCCCAGTTCGATCGGGGACAATGGCGGCGACAACTAGAGTAGTGACGGTGATGATGACGGCGCGGTGATGGTGACTTCGGCGACGGTGGTGGCAGCTGCGACAACGACGGCAGCAGCTTCGGGTGCTATGTTTTCGAGAGAATAAGAGAGCTAGGGTTTCAACTGAATTTTCTCTTGAAATTTTTATTTTTTTATCAAAATTGTTTTCACATACAAGAAGCATAGATGTCCGCGTACGAAATCAAGGTTTTCGCAGACGGTTGCACCGCATGTATGAAAAGATCCTGATTTCTGCAAATACCTGGGCGCATGTGGCAAAACGGGTTCTGGCCTTCTACGATAATCCTTTTTCGTACTAGTGTATATTAGTTAGGAGTTTAAGGTTGAGTTTATATATATGGGCAACTTGGAATAGGCAAGTTTCACCTATATTCTTAGAATGAGTTATTTTTAGAGAGATAACTCGTACCGCGAGGTCTTAACGGGTTATCCGTAGTAACTTAGGCTGTGTTCAGTAGTGTGCTTTCCCAACTTATATCCTCCTTTTCCACGCGCATGTTTTTCAATCTACTAAATGGTGTGCTTTTTAAAAAGAAATCTATAGAAAAATTACTTTAAAAATCATATTAATCATTTTTAAGTTAGTTTTAGCTAATAATTTATTAATCATGTACTAATGAACTGTCCCCTTTTTCGTGCCAAAGGGAAGGTTCTCAACTCAGAGCAACAAACGTGCAGCCTTAGGGCATGCCCAACGCTCCACCGTGGAGCGTGGTCTCACACCTCCCAAAGCGAATATTCGCGCCACGTTGGAAGGAGCTGCGCGCCTGCAGGGGTGTGCAATATTGCAGGAGGTCCGCGCACCTTTGTCAAAGGCACCGCACTTTTGCCCGGAGGAATCGACGAGGATGCGCGTTGGGTAGCTGTGTCGCCCCATGCCGTCGCTTCAGCTCGCCATCAACTCAAGCTCCCGCGCCATTGCCATCACAGTCAAGGTCGAGGTCATCGCTGCCGTGCGGATCCGGCGAGCTCGAGGCCAATCGGTGGGGGAGAAGAAGCACGACTGCGCATCGGTCCCGGCCATTGCCGCGTCGAGACCGGCCGCCGCCTCGTCAATCCCCGCCATCGCCGCATGGATCCCGGCGGCCGCCGCCGAGTGGATCCGCGGCCGTCGCGTCGATCTCGGCCACTGCCAAGTGGATCCGCGGCCGCCGCGTCGGTCCCAGTCGCTGCCGCTGCTCGATCCGCCACCGCGCCGCTTGATATGCCACCTCCTCCTCCTCGATTCGCCACCGCACGGCTCGATCTGTTGCTTCCTCCTCGATCCGCCACCACCGCCGCTCGATCCGGCGGTGGGGAGAGCGTCCAGGCCGAGGAGAGGCGGCGCCGCCTCCGGATAGAGAGGAGGCACTGAAGAGATTGGGGAGATGGGGGAGGAGAGAGGGGTTGATGTTTATATATGTCAGTGATTTATAGGGTATACTGTAAATAATGAACGTATATGCAAATAAAAATAATCCAAGGGTTTAAATGTAAAATGTGACTGACTGACAGGTGCTGCAGTGTAAAAGTGAGATGAGGGTATGGCTTGCGCTGTGTGAGACATATCTCTAGATGGGTGCTTGATCACTTTTGCTTATGTGGATGATGGGGTTGTATCCTGTATTGGGCATCCCTTCGGATCCTACCCAATCCTCGAAATTCGTGGGACCCTGGCGCTCTCACCCGCGAATGAGAATTCTTCACCGCCCCATGTATAGATGATCCCAGCCTCGTCATCAGCCCTAACATGAAAATTGCCACCTCTAATCGGTCGGACAATAAAGTTAAGTTTTCATTTTGTGTGTTCTACACAGAAAATGCAGCAAAGCTGCTATTGTAGTCTTGCGTGCAAGCTACCATAGATACGTAAATTCAAATCGGTACAAAGAGTAAGGGCCCCTTTGAATCAAAGAAATAAAAAAACAGAGGAATAGAAAAAACATAGGATTCTGATAGGAATATAGGTATAAAACAGAGGATTGCAAAACACAGAAAAAATATAGGAATGACCGTTTGATTGAGCCGCAGGAAAAACACAGGAATTTAAGGAGAGATAAAGACTCAATGGATTCTTAACATGAGGTAGAACCTCATACTAAATTTCCTGCAAAACTTACATGGGAAGAGGCATTCCATAGAAATTTTATGGGATTACATAGGATTCATTCCTTTAATTCAAAGAGCTATATAGGAAAAATTTCTATAGAAATAAAATCCTTTAAAATTTTTATGAATTTTCTTTGAATAAAAGGGGGGCCTAAAGAGAGCGTGCAAGAAAAAACCCAGTAAACACAACACACGTCAAAGAACAAACACGGTAGCACACCGACACCAAACAGGCCCGTTGCCACTCGCCCACTCCCCAACGGCCTTTAGAACAAGCAAACCAGGCATCTCTCACCCCAAAAGCCCGGCCGACCCGCTGATGCCCACAGGTTGTCGCTGTCATGCTATTTTTCTCTTTCTTTTTTTTTTCACCCCCACCCAAACTGTCCCTTTGCAGTGCTAACACGCATCGAGATTCGCGACACGGCACGGTACAGTCATTAACAAGGCCAGGAAAACGATGGCATTCTCGTGGTTATCGTGAACAATCAGGGGCTTTGTTACAAACACCGTAGGTGCCCCTGCCTCCCTGCCAGATCTCGCTGCCTGCCATAGTGCCATGCCACTACTACTACAACTACAACAACTACATAGAGCCAGGCAGGCCAAGCTGAGCTGCGGCGCCCCACCACCATACCTCTCCGACTCCGCGCGAGCATCGCCACCAGCCCACCACCGCACCAGTAGTAGTGAGTGCTCAGTGCGTTCCACTCCACTCCGAGCTAAGCAGCGAACAGCTCGCCGCCGACGCTCTTTCTCTCTCTGTAGATATGGAGCTGCTGCTGCGGCGGCTGGCGGTGGTGGTGGCGGTGGTGGCGTTGACGGCGGCGACGGCGGCGGAGGGGTACAACATCACCAAGATCCTCGGGGACCACCCGGAGTACTCGCAGTTCAACAAGCTGCTGACAGAGACGCGGCTGGCCGGCGACATCAACCGCCGCCGCACCATCACGGTGCTGGTGGTGGCCAACGGCGACATGGGCGCGCTCTCCGGCGGCCACTACACCCTCCCCACGCTCCGCCACATCCTCGAGATGCACATCCTCGTCGACTACTACGGCGCCAAGAAGCTCCACCAGCTCGCCCGCGGCGACACCGCCTCCTCCTCCATGTTCCAGGTCAGGGTCACCTGCCTCTTTCCGTTTCCTATCCTAATCCTTGCCGGACTTATATTTTCCTACTGTAGTAGATCTGCTTGCCTCGCTACTCAGCTTCAGCTCTCAACCTCACTTTCATCGTTGATGGTTTTTCTTTTCATATAAAAGAAATTATATACACCTCAAGTTGGAATTATATGCCTATAATTACGGGTTGAAATGGGAAGTTCCTTTTTCTTCTTGGTGTTCCGGACCTCTGCATAATTGTTCGTAATAATTGCATGCCAACACACTGAACACAGGCACTGCCAAAGTAGGTGGGTCTCGGATAGGATAGTGAAGCTTCCATTGCAGGGAAAAAAAAACTTTACTACTTTTTACCTGATTACTTTTCCTTTTTAAAAAAGCAAAAAAGCAAACTAGAGTATATATCCTCCATCGAAAAATCAGTAACTAGTAAATTCACGCTAGTAATGAGAGCTCAATTCATTTCAAAATGCGTCGCTTTCGAAGGGAGGCCCCAGTTAAGTGAGTGAGTGCACATGCATATGTCTGCCACGGCCTACTTTCTCAGTTGGCAAAAAAATAAATAAATAACACTAATAATAATTGCTGACTGTGCGATTATGTGTTGTTGTCCACACGGTTATGTATGCTTGGTCGTTGATGTAAACTTGTGTCGGTGGCTCGGTGCCTCTTTTATCTGCTCTAAATTGACAAATTTGGACTGTTTTGAGAAAAAATTAGTTATGGAATCCCTCGATTTCTGGGTCATTTGAAATTCCCAAGGCAAGATCTCGGCGAGTTTAAAAATTCTATACCTTCATCTAAACTTTGGATTCACATCACGTTTAGGGGGACTCATGTAGTACCATAAACCCAATTTGCCCCACGCGAAGAAATTAAAAAACAAATGCCAATTTGCTATTTTGTATATACTCGTATGGTCAACAAACCCTCTCTGTTTCTGTTTTCTTTTTTGTGGGAAGTGTACTATTTGATTAGCTGTTAAGCAGATGAATTTGGTACGGGAATTCATTATCTTTAAGACTGGTTAAACGTTGCTTGAGTGTAATACAGGCATGATTTGAGCCGTGCAACATTGAAGGCATGTCCTGTCTGTACAGATTTTGTGCGGTACAGTAAAAATTTGCAAAACCTTGTCAACAAAATGAGGCATAAATATAATTATTAATCTCGTGTGAATTTCAAAAAGTTCTTGCATTTTTTTTAAATTAAATCAACCATTTTGCAGGAGTCCGGGTCGGCCCCCGGCACGACGGGGTACGTGAACATCACGCAGCACCGCGGCGGGCGCGTGTCGTTCACGGCGGAGGACGCGGCGGACAGCGCGACGCCGTCGAGCTTCGTCAAGTCCGTGAAGGAGATCCCCTACGACCTCGCCGTGCTCCAGATCAGCAAGCCGCTGTCCTCCCCTGAGGCGGAGGCGCCCGTGGCCCCGCCGGCGCCGGTGAATCTCACCGAGCTCCTCTCCAAGAAGTACTGCAAGAACTTCGCCGGCCTCCTCGCCTCGAACGCCGACGTGTACAGCAACATCAACGCGACCAAGGACAACGGGCTCACGCTCTTCTGCCCCGTGGACGCCGCCGTCGACGCCTTCATGCCCAAGTACAAGAACCTGACGGCCAAGGGGAAGGCGGCCATCCTCCTCTACCACGCCGTGCCGGACTACTACTCGCTCCAGCTGCTCAAGTCCAACAGCGGCAAGGTCAGCACGCTCGCCACCGCCAGCGTCGCCAAGAAGGACTACAGCTACGACGTCTCCAACGACCGCGACAGCGTCCTGCTCGACACCAAGGTCAACTCGGCCTCCGTCACCGCCACCGTCAAGGACGCCGACCCGCTCGCCGTCTACGCCATCTCCAAGTTCCTGCAGCCCAAGGAGCTCTTCAAGGTCACCGAGGACCTGGCACCGGCGCCCGCGCCGGAGGGCCCCAAGAAGAAGACCAAGAAGAAGAAGCCGTCCACCACCTCCGCCGCTGCCGCCCCCTCCGACGACTCCTCCGCCGCCGACTCGCCCGACGGCACCCCCGCGGACGACGTCGCAGACAAGGCCGCCGCCGCGCCGTCCGTGCTCGCCAGGTGGGTTACCGCCGCCGCCACGGTCGCCGCGGCGTTGGCGTTGGCAGCTTGAGGTGGTGGTTTGAGCTTAGTGCATTTTGTGTTGAGTTCTTCAGCTCCTCTCCCTCTTCTTCTTTTGTCCAATTCGTGTCCCTCGTTGGTGCAAAAAATAAGAAGGGCTATTTATTTTTATATCTATATATTTATCGCTGCAGTTCCCAGGGAAAAAATTGAAACAAAAAAGAAGAAACTTAATTAGAGGTGTGATTCTAGAGTTTTTCATTTTCTTTTGTTTATTGGGTTTGTGGTGATCATTTTGTAATGATAGTGGTCAATGAGATTGGACAGTGTGTTTATATATGATTAAAGACATCATCAAGTTTAGAGTTGTACCCCATATCCTTTTTTTGCTTTTCTTTTTAAGCTGGTCATGATGAACTTTCTCGATCACGTGTTTTACATAATCGACTTTGTGCTCGCTGCTCGACTGCTCGTCGTGAACAAGCTTGCAAAGTTGAACTTGGCATGTGGTGGCATTGCTTGTTCAGTTTGTAAAGGGGCTGGGATGCCCTGGCTGTGATTTATTAGTCACTTTAGCTTTAGCTTTCGTTCCTATGGGCTTGTTTGGATGCTTCGGACTATTAAATATTCCTCCAGAATCTTACTATTTAGGAGTATTAAACGTAGATTACTAACAAAACCAATTCCATAACCCTTAGTCTATTTTGCGAGACGAATCTAACGAGGTATATTAATCCATGATTTTGCGGAAAATCATGGATTAATATACCTCGTTAGATTCGTCTCGCAAAATAGCTTAGGGGTTATGGAATGGGTTTTGTCAGTAATAAACGTTTAATACTCCTAAATAATAAGATCCAAACAGGCCCTATGTTACTTTTTGCTTGTGGACTGTCGGCTGTACAACCTCACTCATTGTTGAATATATAACGGGAAAGTGTTTAAATCCCGAGGATCTTTTGGTTTTTTAATGTCATCATAGTTATTTATTTTTTTTAAAAAACATTGATAGATTAGTATAAGATATATACTCCACAAGAATTCAAATACAAATTCGACTTCTACAAGTTAACAAAATGACAAATATAACTATTAACGTTTATATTTAATTTGTTCTTTTATTATAATTACAGAAGTTGAATTTGAACTTTCATATTAGCATGTTAGTGAAGTGATATATATCTTGTCAATTATTTTTGGATAATGAAAATGGTTACATCTCTAACCTCTGCCAACAGTCACACAACTAATGAGTTAAGCATTGACGAAAAAAGAAAAACAAAAATCGAATGATGGGACAAGCTCCCAACTCCTTAAAAAAACACACCTGAATTAAAAGCTAAGACAAATCACATATATTCTAGCCAGTAATTCTATAGATACTATATCATTCAAAACGGAACAAAAGATCTTTCACTACCAATTCCAGGAGTGTAACACCACATATCATGCTCCTCCTATGAATGATGTGAGATAACCTGGATATAATTAGCCAATTTCTTATTATCTAAATTTTTATCATTTCGGCAACGCGAAATTGATCAACAAAGTGCACTAACCCCAAATAAAACTATTTCTTTTTGGACCTAGGTATTCCCATGAGCCAATTTCCAAATAAATTTTGGGCACTACAGGAGGGGGATATTAAAAGGAAAAAAGACACATCACCAAGCAATTATACATGACATTCAAAAAAAATGTGTTGAATTGTCTCTTTGTGCGTTACAAAAACAACATTCCTTATCGCCTCTCAATTCCTTTTTGTAAGGTTATCTTTTGTTAGGATTACTTTTTTTTTGAAAGAACCACATATATACTTCAATTTTTAGTGGCATCTTCACCTCCCATAAGATCCTCTTGTGATACCCACATTAGAGTTCACTATCGTACTATACATTGATTGAACCGAAAATTGGCCATTCTTATATAGCGACCAAATGAAGCAATTATTTTCATTTGATGATGCTATACTAGCTAGTCGGCATACCAAATCATCCCACTCAACTGATTTGGGACCAATAATTGCCCACCTAAACGAGATATTTATTGGTGTTGTGCTCATAACATATGCCAAAGAGCAGTGTTTCTTTCAAGTAACATTATGCAAAGAAGGGTATTGATATTTGAGAGGACATGTCCCAACCTTGAAGCTTCCCAAAATCTTACATATGTCCCATTGTTGTGTCTAAAATAACCAAAACGAAAAAACCGGGCTTTTATTCGCTTTAAACCAGCCCAAAATTGGGATATCCCAGGTTTATGAGATATTTGGGTGAGAGGTTTTCCCTTCAAATATTTGTTTTGCAAGAGGTCCTGCCATAGGCTTTCACCGTTGACTAGCTGGAATAGGCATTTGGCTAGAAAACATCTATTTTTGATATCAAGGTTCTGGACACCAAGTCCACTTTCATCAATTAATCTATACTTATCTTCTGATTGTCACTACTCAAAAAAAAAGTGTGATCTGTAGAAGTCGAGTCTTTGCGGTACCCCCGAGGTATTTCAAAGAATGACAACATAAAAATGGGAAGATTCGACAGAACCGAATTAAGAAGGATTAATCTTCCACCATATGAGATGTTTTTTTCTTTTCCAAGTGCTAAGCTTTCTCTTAAACCTATCTTCCACTTTTTTACAATCAATATTCTGGAGCTTTGGATAGTGAATAGGTATACCAAGATATCTAAAAGGAAAAGATCCTAAATTACAACCAAACAATTGTCTATACTTATCCTCTTCTTTCTTGGATTTCTCAGCGTAGAAATTTTCACTCTTTTGAAAATTGATTTTCAACCTCGAGAGTTGTTCAAAGACACATAAAATAACCTTCATGTTTTTTGCCTGTTCAAAGTAATGATTAAGAAATATAACCATTTCATCAGCATATTGAAGGATGGATAATCCATCATCCACCAAATGTGGAATTATCCCTCTAATCTAACAATCGGCCTTGGCTCTCTCGATAAGGATTTCTAGGTATCAGCAACTATGTTAAAAAGAATCTGGGACATTGGATCCCCTTGTCGCAATCCTTTGAAGGTCTGAAAGTTAGGACCCACATTATCATTGACTTTAATGTGGACATTTCCTCCTTCAACCCACATTGGGAAATCCAATTACATCACCTTCAGGAAAATCCCTTCGTATGTACAACCCCATCGTTTGGCTTGTTCGAGGAATAACCCAAACAACATATTTGTAAACGAAAAGTAATTTATGAATAAAAATTTTATATACGTGTTCTTGATGATCTAAAAGTAAAGGTTGAAAAATAAACTATGATGAAAAACCCCCAAAATCAACTCCAAATTTAAGGTTGAAAATTTAAATTTTGGCTGATAAGCAAAAGCATAAGCGAAAAGATGAGATCGGTAGTGTTTGTTGAAGGAATTGCCATCTGACTTATCATTAGCCTTTTTCAAAGATAATTTTCAAAATGATCCCATCCATATTTTTTTATGCAACTCATGGATAGTCTCATGTAGAATTACCACCCCCTCCATGATATTTCTTCCGGGTAGAAATATTGTTTGAGTTGGGAGAATAACTTTGTGGGCAACAAATATAAGTCTATTAGCGCCAACTTTTGTGAAAATTTTGAAGCTGACAGTTAGCAAACAGATAGGCCTATATTGTTGAATTTATTTTGCATCGGCTTTCTTGGGAAGTAGCACAATAGTTCCAAAGATCACTCTAAACATGGGAATAGTACCTTTATGAACCTAAATAGAGCATTCAGGTCATCCTTAATGACCTCCCAGAAAAATTGATAGAAGTCTGGAGGAAATCTATCTGGACCAGGGGAAGAATTATGTTCATTCTGTTTAACTTCTCTTACTAAAAGGCCTTCGCCCTTGTACATTGCGCATGCTTCCTTTAGAGGAGAATGGAGACGTACAAGATCTACATCTTAAGATCTTGAGCCAAGGGGAGCCTGGATCATGGCTAGGTCCGGGATCCTAGGCTGCCGAATCCTTGTAGGTAACTCAGTGTTCCTGGAGAGGATCGTGGAGACCTATAAGATCTACATCTTAAAATATTAAACTGAGGGGAGCCTGGATCATGGCCCAGTTCGGGATCTAGGGCCATCGAATCCTTGTAAGTTGAGCAGATCTCAGTGAAGTTTACAAGAAATACATCTTAAAGATGATTAGGATAGACTTGGGGACTGGCTTGTCCCAAGACCTGGGTCCACTTCTATCTATGTGTATCTCTCCTTTTATCTAAAGAAGAGTGTAGAGACGTATGTCATATTCAAAAGTAAATTTCATGTATACCCTTGAAAACTCAGTCAATCCTTTTAAACCCCTGAAATTTACCCCATCCCTTCTGTACCCTTCAAATTTTAACTTGATCCTTCCATGCCCCTGCCGTCACATTTTCCTTCAATTCACCGTTAAGTTGGTGACAAATTTCTTTAATGCCCTTGATGATTTAGGTTTGAATATAAGCTTGAAAAACGATTGAAAATTTTGTTTAATTGCACAATATGTGCATTTTAGGTAGAAAATGAGACTAAATAATTAGTGCGGAAAATTTTGACAAAAACTTTGAAAATAAAAAAATGTAAAAAAATTAAATTTTATTTGAAATTTAATAGGACAATATATTTTTTTATCGTGAGAATTCATTAAAAAAATATGGTGAGCACTCGTAGTCCTATCTTTGTATGAATACTCCTCATTTTTATGACTTTTTAAAAAATAAAATAAATACATATAATTTATTTCATTATCTAAAAGTAAATTTTGTCATAAATAATGTATCACACATCAAACTCATAACTATAATAGTCTAATGTGACAAACTTCTACATTTCCAATAATGTAATTCATAAATTTGTATGTTCATCCAAAGGGTAAAATGGTCATTTTTATAGAAATTAGACGGTCAACTGACAGGAGGGGCATGGAAGGTATCAAAATCAAATTTTGGAGGTATACAAGGAAGTAAGCAAAATTTAGGGGCATAGAAGAGATTAGCTAAAATTTTAGTGGTACACAAGGGATTTTCAATGACTCAAAACTCTGAGTATAAGGAGTCCGAGCCCCGGCTTGTAATGGGACCCAGGCCCTCCTTATATCCTTGTGAGATGCGTCTATCTCCTTAAAAAGAGCGTTGAGACATATAAGTTACAATCTTTATTATCTTTTCATCAATGACATCTTCGAGAAAGATGAGAAAGTGAGAGAGAAAGAGGATAATGATGAAGGGAAGACAGATGTCACGCATGCACAAGGACAAGCAGAATGGAGAATGCCACAACGGGGACATGCACAGCAGCAGTTGTCACTGCAACGTAACTGACAACACGTCAAACATGCATGTCAACAAGTGTCCACAGATAAAGCTGCTGAAAAAAAACAGAGAGAACAGAGCACAAACGCTCAGGTAACCGGTGAAACCGGTAGCTCTGGTCCAAACGAGGAAGGCAAAAGGGAACTGTAGACCCCCGTTTTTATAACAGAAATCATTCGTGTAAACAGTACCATTTCCCTGGATCAAGTAGTCTGGTACACACGAGTTCATAGCTGAAATACCAAAAGCACATACACGAGAGTCTAGTGCTAATTATTACATCATAAGCCCGCAGGCATTGTCTTAAATCATCGGACCGAGCGGTCCGGAATACATCCAAAAGCAGAAATAGATAAGGCAGCGGAATTCAGGCAGCGGCATGCCATTGCCACAGGCAACGACTGTATTAAGACCTACTGAGCGCCATCGTCTTCATCTCCCTCCTGGTAGTAGGCATAGGGATCCTCCGAAGCTTTATCTCCCGCTTCTGATTAATTTTATATTTGCAAGGGTGAGTACCAACCGTACTCAGCAAGCCACCACAGCAACAATGCATATGAAAGGGGTATTCAAAGGATGGCTATGGTTCCTTTGCGCAAAGCCAGTTTTTGTAATTCTTTTCACAAGCCTAAGACCTAGCACAGACTAATCAAATTTTAGTACCAGTGTTCATATTAAACAATGACGGTTCTGTCCACCATCCATTGTGATCCCAAGGATAGCTTCCCGCCATTGAGTCGTTATGGTTTTCTGAGGACGTCCACATTCCCGCCTCTCAGGAAGTGGCTCCATCAGCATAAAAATCATCATGCAATATCCCATCCCACACAAGTTAAGAATTTAGAGTCTAGCCAAGTGTAATACATGTCCCGGTGCTCAATAACCGCGAGCACGGCTATTCGAATAGATTTGGTTTACTCACACTGCAGTGGATGTACACTTTATCCGCACTCCGTGACTGCCCAACACATGAGCCTCGTCCCAACACATGAGACGCGTCACGGCAAAGCTTTTTGATAACCTCGCATTGGCAGTACCCGCTCCATGAACTTAAATCCTCATGCACTCTAGGCGTCCATGTTTCTAGCAGTGAGAGGAGTTCTGGCGCTCCCGGGAAAGAGAAGTCTCACACACATATTAAATTATGGTTCAAGTTAAGTTCTCTCTCACACACACTCATGGCAGTCCTACCAATGGCGGCACCGATGTAGGGCACGTCTCTCGGCCCTACCTCAACGGCTGTCCCATCGTAGCGCACCTGCCTCACTCAGGGGTGAACCATCTATGCAGGGATACTGCCTCCGCTCGGCTATCTAATCCGCTAGGTCTATACCCATTCGAGAAGTACGGTTGTACGGGGGTCGTTTCATGCTTAACTTCATGGCTCGGTCCTTAATTGACCGGGGACGGTACTAGCCTTTCCCAGATACCACCCAAATCCTCCGTCCGCCCCAGTCGAAAACAATTGTTTAATTTTATTTCTCCTTTCACAAATCATGTCATCAACATCATGGCAATGTGGCGCTCATGTCTCCACATGCCGCATCTCAATTACCTTCCCAAAGGTAATTGCCCAAGGATATAGCATTTGATAAATATGAGTATGCATGATTCTAGAATAGCATTTCTAAGCAATTGTCATAGTTGACTAGGGACTCATACGTAAACATAGTTACAAAGATTTAAGGGTAAACAATAATCAAGGCATGGCATAATCACAAGTGGGATGTTCATATTGCATGCAATTTTATTTGTAAACAAAACAATTTCGCAATTGGGATCAACATGTTCAAGGGATAGTGATGACTTGCCTTGCTCAAAGTCTTGCGGGTCTTGGTCCTTGCTTGGATCCGCAGCTCCCTCGGGCTCTAAAATTACGTGCGAAGAAACGATTTGAATTCGGTTAGAATTCAAATAAAAATCCAAATAAATCCAACTGGAAATCGAATGCGAAAGTTGATTCTTTTATATTAACTTTACTATTCGCAAACTAGGGCAAACCCAATTTCGATTTTTAATATCCTAAACTATTTTGCGGGTATAAATATTTTGTTATCGTAAGTTTTTAACTTAATCTATCCGAGCATTATATCCATATAATAGGTTAGAAATTTCTATCGTGAGCTAAATGTCGGACGGAACCCTAAAATTATCTTATAATATTATACGTTTTAATTTAGTCTATGACTAACGATTAAATATAATATACGTCTAAAAATTCCTAGCGATTAAATCCGAATTTCTACCATGAATCGATTACTTATAGAGATTATCCAAAAATGATCCATAATAGTCTATAAAAATTCATCTATTTGCTTAGTTATTAATTACATCTAAATTACTACCGCGAATTGATTTCTTATAGAAATTACCAAGAATAATCCATATTTTATATTAAATTTCACAATCCTACGACTATAACTAATCTATAACTAAATTCTAATTATTTTAGATTTTCTAAACTTCCCTAATCATCCTCTAATTTCCTATTTATTTCCTTTTCTTTTTCTCCCTTCTTTTTTTTCTTTTTCTTTCCTTTCTTTTTCTTTTCTTTTTCTCTTCTTCTCTCTTTTCCTTCCTTCTTCCTCTCTCTTCTCTCTTTTCCTTTCTTCTTCCTCCTCCCGGCTCCTCCCTGCCTCTCTCTCTCTCTCGGCTCCCTCTCTCCCTACCCGAGCGGCGACGGCGGTGGACGCGAAGGGGGAAAGGTGGCTCACCGGCAGTGGCGGCGACGATGACGATGGCGGCGGCGACGCGGACGACGGCGGCGCAGGCGGCGCGGTGGCTCAAAGCGGTGGCGCGGCGGCGTGGCGACGGTGGCGTGTGGAGGAGGGGAAGAGGGAGAGGAGGAGGGAATGGAGTGGGGGAGAATGGAGAGGGAGGGGGGTATTTGTAGAGAGGGGAGGAGGAGAGGGGGAGGGCGGCGGCGTATGGCAACGCGACGGGCGGCGCGCGGCGCGGCAGGCGGCGATGGCGATGGGCGGGTGGTGCGGCGCGGGACGGCGACGGCGAAAGGACGATGGTGCGGCGACGGGACGAGCGCGCTGCGCGGCGACGGGATGGGCGCGCGGCGGCAGGCGGGCGCGCGGCGCGGGGCGCGAGGCGGCGGTACGGGGCTCGAGGCGGCGGCACGGGGCGCGAGGTCGACGGCGACGCGACGGCGATGATGGCGACGGCGGCGCGGCGGGCGAGCGGCGCGCAGGCGAGCGGCGCGCGGGCGGGCGGCGCGCGGCGAGCGGCGCGCGCGGCAGGGGAGGGGGCGGGGCTAGGGGGACCGTGTCGAGCACCTGAGTGCAATGAACAGTGACTTTTCTATTTTATCCGAATTTTAGCCCATTTTCTATTTAAATATAGCCCTATAAATTCCAATTTTTGCATAATTGAAGTTTACTCCATATTTGTGTTATCCTAATTAAAAATTTACCCTAATTTAATATCACCCATATTTCATTTATATAATTTATTTGAATTTTTAATTAGGGTTAATTCTTATTTCATCGTACGAAAATTTGATTATTGCTAATATGGTCGCGACAATATTTTATTTGTTTCCAATCTCACCTCGACCTTATTTTAAATCATATTCTAGTCATTTATTTTACTTATTTAATTTTGGGTTTTATTCCTAATCAATTGTTCTTTATTTGCGATTTATGAACTCCGAAATCCGAATCCAACAAAATAGTCGAACAAAATTGGCATGATGCAATTTATTTAAAAAGTTTTTGAAAATCCATATTTTTAGTGTTTTGATTTCATCGGTTGAATTTTCAGGGTGTTACAGGAACAGACACTCGTTAGAAAAAAAGGCATGGTTTAGCCTCCAAATTTTTTTCTAAAAACATCACATCGAATCTTTAGACACATGCATGGAGCATTAATTATAGATTAAAAAAACTAATTACACAGTTAAGAGGGAATTCACGTGACGAATCTTTTGAGCCTAATTAATCCATGATTAGCCATAAGTACTACAGTAACTCATATATGCTAATGACGGATTAATTATGCTTAAAAGATTCGTCTCGCAGTTTTCAGGCGAGTTATGAAATTAGTTTTTTCATTCGTGTCCGAAAGCCCCTTCCGATCGATATCCGGTCAAACATCCGATGTGACACCTAAATATTTTCTTTTCGCGAACTAAACAGGACCAAAGCAAGGAGAAAAACAATTTGGAAAAAAAAGGAAGAGTACGATACCCTACGTACTTTGATTATATTATGATGATGTAGCAGGATTTTCTTACAAAAATATATGTGTATGTACGTGGCATGCATGCAAGCCAACTGGTTAATGGCTTAATGCCACCGGGACACGCGCGAGTCTGTTCGATGCTGTTATTTTTTCTGAAAAGGGTATTCGTTTTTCATGTTTACATCGCTACCCCTAGAAGCGGAATTTTCTTTTCTTCGTATTGTATTTCTATGAAAAACAAGGGGTTTTCCGTAAAAAACACGATAGGGTATCAGAAGTCCGAGGACATACGATTTTCTGTGCAAATACGAGGAGCTTTTTGCAAAATTGCCAACTGCGTGTCAAATTCTCTGAGGAGCCAAAAAAAATTCTGAAAAAGGAGAAAATTCGTAGCCTTACGGCTTTAAATGATTGATGATTTCATGCATTAGGAATGAGAAGCGGATGAAACTGTAGACAATCTTTCTAAAGTACTGCGTGAAAATATGAAGTGTATCAATATATAGGTTCTTAATGTGCCGTTCCGTTAATCAATTTTGTTATATGGGGTACTAACGTACACTACTGGCAAAGTGATGTTTGCTGGGTCGGCTGATTTCCACAATAGCAAAATTGTTTTTAGTCCCGGTTAAAAAATATTGATCTTTGCTGGCGCGGAGGGAGGGCGGCGGGGCGATGCGGCAGGCGAGCACCGCCCTTAGTTTTTTCTTTTCTTTTTTTTGAGATTTTTGATTCGGATCTGAGATGTACTATTTGATTTGTTTGTGATCTGATGAATGTATTATATATTTGTGATGAATTTTTTAGAACCTGTGATGTAATTTTTTTTTAAGAATTTGTGATGTATTTGGAGATGATCGATTTGAGGATTTGGGAGGATCTTTTTGATATGTGATGTGATGATCGATTTGGGACGATTTGGAATGATTTGGGAATGGGATGAAATCAATCTTCAATGTTAAAAATAATGAAAAAAAAAGCAACCGGACCTAGCCTGTCTTTATTTTTAGTCTCGGTTGGTGTTAGGACTAAAAATGGATTTTTACTCCCGTTTATTTTAACCGAGACTAAAGAATAGTCATCGTTAGTCCTAGATTCGTGGTCCCGGTTATATAACCGGGAGTATAGAGGGTTCCTGATGAACCCTGAGTTCCTCTCGACACTCAAGGCTGTTGTTGGCCCGATCTTTCGGTGAGTTGTGATAACTACGATTTGGGAGAAACGTTGACGATCCGACTACAACCGTACTAGACGTTGTGTTGCGCCTTAGCGATCGATACACCTCTCCGTGGGTTGCTGATCTTGCCGGTGCAGACCAACCCTATTACTGCAAGCAATCGAGAACAAGCAAGAACAAGATATAAAGCAACTGAATTGCTAGATAGACAAGACACACAAAGATAAATTGATACACTATAAAGTGGGGTTCCGAACAAGCAGACGGACGGTCTAGCCGACACGCGCGCTGCAAGCGAAGTAGCAATGGCTAAACTTACAATTAATCAAAACCCAAGAAACTCTAAAGGGGTACCTAACTATTTAAGGAGGTGGGAGGACGACCTAAGGGAACCCTAGGGTCGTGCTCCACCTGGTTGGGGCGCACCCCACATGGGCCCCACTTGGGCCGGGGTCCCAGACGAAGTTAGAAGCCCATAGGCCCATTATAGGTGACGCAGCACCTTGTTGCTTCAATTGCGGCTCCATAAGATGGAATTTCGCAATGAGGCTGGATCCATTGGAAAGAGGACTCCATGAGCTTTCCATCAAGTACTCACGGGCCGAAAACGGAGGTCGTATGCAGATTCGGCGGCCGTTTGAAGTCAGCAGTGTAGTAGGTGGCCGAATCGGATTCCAGCACTTGGAGGACTTGATCTTGATATCTTCTTGTTCATCCATGATGTGAGCAATGGTTGCATCCGTGGTAGCCATGGTCACATCATCCTCCCCTTCTTCACGGAAAACCGTCCTCGGTTTTTCCATATGGTGCTCTTTGCGTAGTCCATTTACAACAACCTGTTTCTTCCAATCAAAACAAGGCAAACTCGAGACAATTTGGTTAGCAATAACATTTCGCTCTAGCTTGCATGTTTTATCCACATGTATAGGAGGTTCTAAATCTGAACATATGTAAACTCTATGCACCAAATATATTCCTCTATCATCAGATTCGCCAAATATATGAAAAATAGCACTAGTTGGACAAGGCAAATCAGACTTAGCAAATAATTTCTTCTTCAAATTATCGAGCTCACAAAAATCATCAAACTGAACATAGCCCAAAGTTTTTAAAGAAGATAGCAATTCACGTTCCTGTACTTCATTAGCAATGTGAACAACATGCTTAAAATTGGCACACAAAGAAACACTGGAAATAGCATGTTCATTCACCAGTTGTGGCATGGATATAAGTGAAGCATTATCGCACAACTCTTCTTTATCACAAGGAACAGCAAGTAAATCAACTTGTGACAAAGGCAACTCAGCAATTGATTCCACTAATGGTTGCTCTACTATAGCATGAAAAGTGGACAAGTGTAGCTCACCTTGAGAATACTCACCTTCATTTCTCTCAGCACCATTTAATTTACCTTGTGAACTTTCTTCAGACATCGCAGGTGCTTCATCCTCTTTCTCCTCAAGTATACCATTCTCCTTTTCTTGGATGTGCTGATCTTCCTGCAAAACGTTAGTAAGAGGGGAGACAAAAGATTGCTCCTCCAATGTTTGCACATCATCATTACATAAGTATATTGGGAATTCAGAAATAGGAGATAAATCACATTGGTCATGCATCCTCGCCTTTGATATGATCTGACTCTCAATGCTACGAGCAAGCATGAATAGGTGCCCAATATGATTATATGTCACATTATCAAGCAAAACCTGAATTTCAGAATTAAGCCCATTGAAAAATCTACGCATTGTATTTTCATTGCACTCTTTGAGACCACTGTAGATGATACAGACCTTAAATTCATGAATGTACTCCCTAACAGTTCTATCACCTTGTTTCAGATGTTCTAATTTCTCCCGAAGAGTACATTTGTAATAAGATGTCACAAAGCGTTTTCTCATCATGGTTTTCAATTCATCCCAAGTTTCAGGTTTATTACTAACATAAGTCCACCAAAATAATGCAGAAGAGGTAAACTTATTACTAGCAGCCTTAATCATTTGAGCATCAGAAAAATCATATATATCAAATTCATTGTCTACTGCTAGCTCCCAATCAATGTATGCAACAGAATCATACTTCCCATCATAGAATGGTAACTTAGATGCAACTTGTTCAAAATTATAGTCATGTACCTCATATGCATCACGTGGAGAAGTCGTCATATCTCGTCGAAGGTGTAGAAGTCGATGTTCTCTTATTCCCTTACGCAATCCTGCCATGGTTAGTTGCAAACAAGAAACACACAAAAATATGCACGCTCCTATCAACTACTAGGTAGTGGCAGCTCAAATATCACACACACTCAAGCTTTTAACCAAGCTCTTACAAATTCTTACCAAAGCAAGCGGAATGGTGATGTACACCGACTTAACCAAGCACCCCAATGGAGGTTGGATGTATTGATGCCTTGGCAAACACTTGCTGTACGGCTGCTATCAGATCTGTGGAGCTCTGGGTAGGCTTAAATATGTAGCAAAGGGATAGCAAATGCTCAAATCAGAGAATGCAAAATTGAATAATGGTTCAAAGTCAAGTACCGTGCTGGTCCTAGGCTAGAACGTACTAGAGACGCGAGCCTAGACACAAACGATACCACAAGATAGCACTAGAAACAACTCAAGCATGCTCTGATATATAAAAGAAATCTCAATGACACAACGATTTTCTCTTTTCTTTCTTTCTTTTCTTTTTCTTCTTTTTCTTTCTTTTATTTTTTTTTTCTTTCTATTTTTTTTTTGGTGCGGCTTTTGTTTTCTCTCTTTTTTAGCACCTTTCTGCCTTTTTTTTTCTTTTCTTTTTGATTTTTTTACCAAAAACCGACTCAAGGACCTCAATGTAAGGTCAAAGGGACTCAAATGTAAATATGAAAATTACAGGGACTCAACTGTAAAAGTCCAAACCAAAATTAAGAATTATCCAAAAATGGAATGCTGAATTTATGCCGGTTCCGTTTTTCCAAACAGATCTCGAAACCGACACCAAACAAAAATTCGCCAAGGTGTTTGACACAACTCGGAACCGTGAAAGAGAGGGAGGGAGTCGGACTCGGCCAAAGGGGCGAGTGGGACTCGGCCAGGAGGTGGAGTGGATGGCAGCCGAATTTGGTGTATGGGATAAAAAGGAAACTGATTTTTAACCAATCCAATCTACTATATCTTTCCAAAACAAACTTGACTACTTCCAAAATCAGATATGGTAATTCACCTTCCTCCTCTCGTGCACGACACAGGCACGGCCAAAACAAACACACAAAAAGGATTGGCAAACTCTAGATGCAACTCAAGAACTCCAAAACTAACCGACAGAAACTTCTGAAAACTACAAAAATAGAACCGTGGCAGCGAGCCGATTCCGTTTTCGTAGGTCCCGACAACAACAGAGACACGGTGGCAGCGACGACTGTGGTACAAAACGTGACCAGAACTCGAAACTCTAAACGAACTAGACGCTAAGACCAGCAACACGCCGTGACGATGCAACACAAAATTCAACAAAGCAAAAACTGAAAAGAACAATGCAATGGCACAATATGGCTAGGTAAATGATACGAATTTTTTTGTATGGCTATTTTCTGGTTATAGGAAGATAAAAACTCACCGAGCAACGAAAGCTCTGATACCACCTGATGAACCCTGAGTTCCTCTCGACACTCAAGGCTGTTGTTGGCCCGATCTTTCGGTGAGTTGTGATAACTACGATTTGGGAGAAACGTTGACGATCCGACTACAACCGTACTAGACGTTGTGTTGCGCCTTAGCGATCGATACACCTCTCCGTGGGTTGCTGATCTTGCCGGTGCAGACCAACCCTATTCCTGCAAGCAATCGAGAACAAGCAAGAACAAGATATAAAGCAACTGAATTGCTAGATAGACAAGACACACAAAGATAAATTGATACACTATAAAGTGGGGTTCCGAACAAGCAGACGGACGGTCTAGCCGACACGCGCGCTGCAAGCGAAGTAGCAATGGCTAAACTTACAATTAATCAAAACCCAAGAAACTCTAAAGGGGTACCTAACTATTTAAGGAGGTGGGAGGACGACCTAAGGGAACCCTAGGGTCGTGCTCCACCTGGTTGGGGCGCACCCCACATGGGCCCCACTTGGGCCGGGGTCCCAGACGAAGTTAGAAGCCCATAGGCCCATTATAGGTGACGCAGCACCTTGTTGCTTCAATTGCGGCTCCATAAGATGGAATTTCGCAATGAGGCTGGATCCATTGGAAAGAGGACTCCATGAGCTTTCCATCAAGTACTCACGGGCCGAAAACGGAGGTCGTATGCAGATTCGGCGGCCGTTTGAAGTCAGCAGTGTAGTAGGTGGCCGAATCGGATTCCAGCACTTGGAGGACTTGATCTTGATATCTTCTTGTTCATCCATGATGTGAGCAATGGTTGCATCCGTGGTAGCCATGGTCACATCAGTTCCCAACCGGAAGAGAAGAGCCATTCTCTCCATTAGTGATGTGAATACTATAAACATGTGAAAATTATAAATATGTGACATAATTACTATTAGTTCTATATTAAATATTTTGTTACAGCTGATTTACACTCAATGATTATTTACCATCATTTCACTTGGTGTGAATTTTCCCCGTTGCAATGCACGGGCATACTACTATCTGTACATGTGTGTGGCGTGTGAATAAAATATATACTAATATATTTGAGCACATTAATATATATTTGCGTTGCAATCTACGGATTTCTTTGCTAACATAAAATCTTAAAAGTTCTTAAACATAAATAGAATTGCACCGTAGCGTTTAGTACGGGTATCTTACTAGTTCTACAAATGAAAAAACCTAAATAGTGCATGCGTACTATTTAGTCTTATACGGAGTAGAACTGCTTTTGATAGGTAACCATGCGTGAGAAAAGTATCACGACAAGCTCAGCATTTGTTTTTGCTAGCTAGGTCATGCATGTTGTTTTTTTTGTTGTTATATAATTTTCTCTTAAAATACTTATCCGATTTACAATTCAATTACACCAATATATTCATTAAAAAAACTTTATAATAAAATATCACATAATTATGTTGTAATAAAAATATGTATATTTTAAATTACTTTTATCATATATGTAAACTTTTTAATTACTTTTTCATGTTAGACATTTATAAAACTAAATTCGTTAAACCCTAATGTAATTCACGTAAATCATATCATAAAAGTAACTTAGTCCAAAATAAAAAAAAATTGTTACTGCATTAATAGTAATCCGTTGTGCGGTAAAGACAAGTCTTAAGTCTATTTAGAAATTAAATTTAATAAACTTAAATTATAAAACTAACAAAGATAACAATAAAAATAAAGAACCCATAAGTATATAAGAAGTAATTTATTCAAATTTAAAATTAATTTAAAATATCTATCTTTTATAAATACTTAATTAGAATTAATGCAATGTATACATACAATGTATAATCGGAGTAATTGAAAACAAAGTTTCATTTGAAGCTTAGTTTGCATCTCCCACATAAAAGAGATGATGCATGCTATTTTTAGCATTTGTTAAAATAATAGTTAGTTAAGACTAATCTACAAATAGATTTGGATAGAGATGAATATACCCTTCACTTTTGATTCCGAGGATGTGTAATAGCTAGGCATATATCCCGCATCAGCCATCGGCCATCAGTGTACTTTTTCGTTGTCATGCACGGCACGGATACTAGTGCCTAGTATTCGCAGTTACTATACGGGCTTTGGGATGATCATGATACACGACCGTATTATTCCAAATTCCAAAATACAGATGTACTGGAGTATATGAAATACACACTTGTCCATGTATACATGTTACTCCTTTATAATCGCTATATATATACTGGAGTATTATACTACTACACCACAAGCCAGAGTAAGAGATAAGCAGCCATCACGTAATAATAATAACCAACGGCCGCATGAGCGAGCAGCACCGGAGGCGAGGCAGCGGAGTTGTTGTAGTACGGGGCGTAGCCGGCAGGGGCCGCGTAGTAGTACGGCTGCTGCGGCGTGTACTGCCCGCCGCCGCCGCCGCCGCCGCAGCAGACGACCGCCGCCGGCGGGCACGGTGGCGTGTGCGACGACGGTCCGGCCGGTTGAGACGGCGGCGGAGGCGAAGGGTAGCCGTAGATCGGCAGCGGCTGCCCCGGCGGCGGCTGGCAACCTTCGCCGCTGCATATGGTCGGATTGTTATTGTTATTATTGTTCCCGGTGGCGCCGTCGCCGCTGCCGCCCGTGGCCGTGGCGTTGTCCGCTGCTACCGCCGCCGCCGTGGCCGCACCTGCCAAAAGCAAGAGGCGTAGCAGGAGAAGCGGCGCCATGGCTACACGACGTTCGCTAGCTAGCTTGTCGTGGCAACTGGGAGAGGAAGTGGTGGAGCAGTAGTGATAATGATGCATGCGATCGAGGTCCGCGTAGTGTAGATATGATCATCTCCTGGGGGAAACGGTGCATCCTCTGCTGCGCATGCAGAGTGACACATGGAGAGCCATGTGTTGGAAGGCTTGCCACCGCTACGGGAGATGATCAGATGAAGACACCAGCCGCCGGCCGCTTAATTTGTTCCCTTTGCCATATATCGTCGTCAGAAGTCAGAACCCAGCCTCAAGGTTTTGATTTTTCTTTTTATATATATCATCGATAGGAATCTGGATTCTATATCTTAACTCAAGTAAGCAACAGATGACACCTCATAAGCAGGTCACTGAAAACAGTATCACACACGTCATAATAACCACCTTCCCCGAAAAGAAGTCAATATAAATTAATAGCCACCTTGCTGAAACCAAAGGTCATATACAACAATACAAGGGTAACATCTTACTGAATCAAATTATGGTGCATGGCTCAACAGCTTGTTCGAACTTCAGTATAAAAAACAACAGCTTTCCAACAAAAACCATTTTATTCTGATAAACATGGCTCTTTATTTTTATTTGCACGTTCAATGCAGAAACATGGAGTTAAAAGTCAAAACAATGTTCTCCTGACAAATTGTGCACCGTTCTGGTTAATTGACTTACATTCACCGGGTACATGTGAATGAAATGCAATGAAACATAGTTAATATCCAATGATGAATAGTTGAAGAAAAGAAAAAGAGAAAAGGCCAGATGAAGAAGCAAGAACTATTACAACCTTTACTACAACTCTATTTTGGACGACTGATTGCACACAAATATTAGTATATGTCTTGGGGATCCAACTTCATGCATATTGATTTTTCAGATTAGATAAGTAAGCTTAATGCTTACACATCACTAAATGATAGTTCAGTGGAGCATGTTAATCTTAGCAAGTGTTTACTTTAAAAGTAATATAATTAACATTCCTAATCGACTATTTTAATAAACTAAAAAGATTATAACAAAAAGAAGACAAAAAAAAAACCTCAAATAGTTTCTGGGAAAGGAATCAGTAAAACTTTCTCATCATATATATCTGTCGATAGTTTCTTACGTGTAGAGAGCATCTTCATCCTTGGCTTCATGCTCGTCTCCCGGAGAAAAGGCTGTTGCAAGAGCACCAAACCGCTCTTCAGGATCTTCAATATTCAATAGGTACTTCAGAAGCTTCATCTCTGGAGGTGAGATGCTCTTGAGGCTTTCCTTAGTTGTTGTATAGATATGATACATTATATCTTTAACCTACGTCAAAAATGATAATTATGCATAAACAGACATGTTTACAGGTATGAGACCAATATTATACATTTAACTAATCAAAAGCTTCAAACAACAATAGTTACAGCATAATTTTGGATAATGGAATAAATAGCCTCTGCATCATAAGATGAGCACAATGGTTTATTATTACAAAGTGGCCCTAGTGTACCGCACCGTAAAGCAGTAAATGGTCCAATTGAAACAAACTTAATTATAGGAAAACAGCAAGAACATATCCTGTTAATTAACTTCCAACCATGCTTATTCCATACATCATATTCTCTACTACTTAAAATACAGAGTGTAAACACGTGCAACAACATGGTAGGAGGGTGCAAAGATCATGGCACTACTTATTTGCTCCAATAAGTGGTAAAAGTTATGCAGTTCTTAGTAGGGTGCAAACATTCATCTCACCAACCTCAGCTTCTCTCCCTCTTTCCCCCAACCATTCTTTCAGTCTCCCTCTTGTCCTTGGCAGCATGACCTTTAAAGTGATCTCCACTTGCACTCTGCTCCTATGAGGACCTCAAGTCCTCAATGCTATCAAGCTCACTGACCTCCTGAATGGTTAGTAAGTTGTGACTTGCTGACTCACATGACTAGGCAGAGGGGTCAACTGGTTGCAGGTGCCTTCCCTGGTGACAGTGGTTCTCTATAAGAGCTCTCTGAAGGTATTTTTATGGCTGAGATCATCATTTTTATATTCACGAGAACTATTAGGTGGGATCTGAGCAGATAAGAAGAACTCAACAAGGAAGCATAAGAAAAAAAATGAGTATGAGTGTGCAAAAGATTGCCCAAACCCATTCAGAGGTTGAGAACTTGAGATGAAGAGGGAACATGAAGCCGCAAAGTGTGTGGTCGGGTGTGATGACTGCAGTAGCTAGCAGAGACGAAGAGCTTGCATGTATCACTCTGCTCACACCATAATTGACAGAGCTTGTGTAGTCTTTGGCAGGTTAGAGATGGAATAGGAGATAAAAAATACTTTGAGAACTAGGGGTAGTAGAATGCAAAAAATATGGTGTATGATACCAAGTTAGTGCCCCGTGTGCCCGTGTGTTTTCGTGACTTGCTATGCACACTTCAAGAAGTCGTTTGATTTGGGCAAAATACACCTCTATGACGCACTTCAACCTGCCTGACAAGTTGAACCTAGTGGTAATATGTAGTACTTTATAAATTATTTGGTGGAAGAAGGGAATATAAATATTCCAGCTACTTCATCTATGATGCACAATATATAAAGCAATGAAAGCATTAAGGTTTCACGCAACATCATTGGGCCATGTCATCTGAAATGAATGGAGCTGTCAGATGAACTAGTCCAGAGATGGGCTAGTGATAGTAAAGATTGAATTCGCAGGATGATTATTAGCATGGAAAAGAAAAAAATTGCAGAATAGAATAGAACATTTTTCATTTCATATCTATGTAGAATTGGAACACTTTTTTCCTACCAACTTATATAAACTGTTGGAGATTGAAGTATACATATATTCAGCGAAATGATCCATATTGTTTAAGGTAGGTCGAGTTGCCTAAGTATCCCCAAAACTCAGGTGGGGAAACAAGAAATCATGATCAAAACATAGAATAAATATAGAGCTTTGTTTAAATTTCACAAAGACCAACCTCATTTTTCATAGTTGTAGAGTCTTTTGCAGCAGCCCACGCTCTGTTTATTAGAAGAATTAAGGATGAATCGAGTTCTTTAGTCTTGGCTAAGCTTTTAATCTTGTCACATGCATCATCCAGGGAAGAAGAATTCAGAATGTCATCAAAGGCCGTGTTTAGTTCCACCCAAGCTTCCCCCCAACTCCTAACTTTCCATCACATCACATCCAAAACTTTCCTACGTACACACATAAACTTCCAACTTTCTTTTCCAAACTACCAACTTTCCCCAAACTTCTCCCCAATTTCAGGAACTAAACACAGCCAAACTTTGATTGAGCAGAATCAAGGTCCAACTGCTCCAGTGTGCAGTCATATGCATGGATTGCAGACAGGCACCTAGCCCAAGCCTGGCAATTGCTGCAGTATTTAGAGACAAAAAAAAAGTATTTCTTTTAGCACACACAAGAAGTGCAACCTCATGCTGGACTGAATATCTAGCTTTGCCAATTATTCATCACAAAAACCTAGATCATCTCCACATGGTCTTACAACTCATCAAGTGGTACTTGGGGACAAAAGTTAAAACTAAAGGCGAACGTAAGCTTTTGTTCGCCAATTCACACTCTTGATATGCACTTAATGAACATGCTCGATAAAACAGATCGATTGGATGTGAAAACAAGTCAAAGCAGTAAAAAATACTAAATAAATGTATTGTTTTAAACTGGGAACTAGATAAGTAGCTTCTAAATTCCAGGTCAAATCTTTTTTCATTTTCCATTTCCAACTGTTGGAAACTAGTGATCATGCTAAAGCAATTCAAGGTGGTCAAAAACCCAATGTTCAATTAATTCACAGTGAATTCTTTGAGTTGTTTGTTAATCATCTCAATACTTGAAAAATAAAGTAATTAGATAAGCACAATTTGGGAATGAATAATTGTTAAAAGCGTATAGTTACCATCTCTCTCATCAAGACCATTATATGCATTTACAAGAAAATTAAGATGTTGGAAGAACCCTCCATTGAAATCCTTTCGTCTTCTTACAACAATGGCATTAATATCAGTGGGATTCTCGTGGAGCTGTGTGAAGAGTTCCATGTGCTTCTCTATCTCATCGTCAATCTGAGAAGTAAATTGCAAACATGAGGTAGATTCGCAAGTCACAACATTATGATTGATATAAACATATATGTTTATTATGAGTTTTGTGACCTACTGTCCAATATATTGTGTCACAAAAAATCTTAAGTTTTCATGGTGGATTTCTAGCAATCATATTATGAAATAAATCTTCGTTCAAACAGATTTACAAAAGATAAGGATGCATATAGAGAGCAACCTTCTTAACTTTTCTAGCAAGTACAACCAACTTTTGCTTCATTGAAGAATCATTTTCCATATCTATACGTGCTTGAGAATGCTTGTAAAAGTATGGTCTGTATCTTTCCCACTCCTCTCTAAACACCAATAATTTTCTCCAGTCCTTTGTTTGTGGTTTCTTGTACATGAAGAACTCAATAAACTTATCACAGATTTGGGTCATTGTGTACCCCAGTGCACCTTCACCTTCAGTGCAGTCATCCACATTAGCAATAGTAGGACTAGCCACACACCCTGCAATTTCATGTAAAAGAAACTTGTGATGCAAGAAACATTTTTGTAAGTGAACAAAGTTGTACACATGCTATTGGAAAACTAGAGTTCAACTGTATACAATTACAAAAAAATTGTTCAAGTCCACAAAGGTCCCCCTCCTAAAGCCAGAATGAATTATCATAATAGAATAAGTTTAGCAAGCCCATAAAAACAGATATTTTTTTTCTGGGGAAAAAATAGCTGTCTATGTGCCACTTCCAAGCTTTGAAATTCTGAATAGATTACATAATCTCAATGCTCTTTAGGTAATCTAGGAAAAGTAGTTCAAATAATTCAATACACTATTCTGTTTGGGATAGTATGAAGGCTAACATTGACTTCCCTTCGAGATTCAGGGCCAGGGCCCTTAACTTCTCAAATTTTTGTTCTCAATCATATTAAAAGATATTCTGACTTTCCTGAGATGTCTCAATTAAAGGACTGCAGTTAACCTCAATCAGATACATGCATCTCGAAGTCCAAGGATGCCATATTGAAGGCAAATTCACAAGGCCTTTGCAGCCATAAAGGATGAGGTAGTAATATGGAAGGAAGCTAGTATGTTGATAAATAATGATGTTTAGCTAGTTTTCTTGCTTGCTTTGTGTGAGTAGTTTGGTCCGCTGGACCCTGTCATTGACAGCTACATTCGATGTTGTGTATTCTTTGTAATTTGTTCACATCCTATCTTAATGAAATTTGGTCGGCCATTCTTTCCAACGGCCCGGCAAAAAAAAATGCAATGGCAAACCACGATGGACAACAGAGTTGATGCCAAATCCACCGGGTGGAGTTGGTGCCAAATCCACCGGGTGGATTTCAACAAATCTGAACCATTAGTTTCTTTCTAGGAGCTAGATGTAGCCACGTCATCTTCTTTTTGCCAAATCTCATGCGCGAGAACTGAAGCATGCCAAGAATTTTCTACCAATCTCTTGATATGACATTAAGACATAGTATACTAAAAATTTTCCTTCACGCAGTTCAGAATGATTAATCATGGCGTTTTGATTTGCTATCTCCGTGCCAATGAGCTATATACTTAAAGTTAAATAGCATAATGAATGTATCATACATGTGCCATGTTTTCAATCAACCGGTGGTAATATTACAGTATCCATTCCCTAGGAAATATGTATCTAACAACTCATATTATTCGATCTGCTCCTGACGTTTGTTATATTCTAGAAAAAAAGTAAATAATTGGGATGTGGTGTGCACTCGTGTAGATGGGGAGAAGTAAGTAACTTGCTTAATCTGATCCGTTGAAATCAATCAATGGCTTGGATCACCTGAAATCCACACGGTGGATTTGGCACTAACTCTAGGGGATCTGCACCCAAGGCAGGGGCGGTATGTGCGGATGGGGCGCGAAGAGTAGAGAGGAGGATGCCCGGGCTCGTCATCGACGAAATGAGGTGACGGGAAGCTCCGGTGCCAACGGCCCAAGTGTCGAGTGCTCTAGAAAAGAATTTTATCCATTATTACTTGGAATTCTGCTGTCTAGTACTTAGGCAATTCACAGTGCACACAACAATGTTGGGGCCACGTCAAAAAAATAAATATAGACGGGATGTATCACAACAAATCTAAATAATACATCCAATACTAAATTCGGTTTTTATGGGACAAAGAGAGTAGACAAATAGCTTGCCTGGAGGAGAGAAGGGATTGGGGACTGGGACCGTGATTTCACCGGGTTCGCGTCACCAAAGTTGGTAACGAGAGCCTCGCGGCAGTTTCGTCATAAAAAGGAATCACATCCGCTCGAGACAAGAAAGCTAGAGAGAGAGAGAGGGAAGAACGGTGTCCGAGCTAGATTTGCGCTGGAGAATCTCTCCTGAGAGGGGTGTGGAGGTGGTGACGTGATGGTGAGCCTGACCCCGATGACGGTGCCCTTGCCGGGGACCTCACCAGCCCACACCTCCTAATATGTGCCGGAGGAGGGGAGAGGAGTAGGGGCGCTGACGCCGCTAGATCCGCCCCTAGCTCAGGTGGTGGTGGCCGGAGCGAGGGAGGGAGCCAGGGAGGGGCGGCCGTTGGCTCAATCTGCGGGGAGCCCGTCGTGTCACATCCTGATTTTCGTTTCAGGATTTAGAAATTATTTAATAAATTATTATTAGAATTTATATTAAATGTTCATTAATTTACAAGTGAAGTTAAATGTGGGAAATAAAATTTCCTAAATATAAAGCATGGATGGATTTAATTTTTATTAAATTCTCCATGGTTAATTATACTCTCTGGAATTTTCTCGGATTTTTCGGAGCTCAATTCTTAATTTTAATCATACAAAGAACATTTTAGTAATTACCCACATATTTAATTAATCATTAAATGGTCTGTTTTAATATTGTTAAGTACTTTGAGTGTCCAATTAGTTTCAGGATTTTTCTTGAAATTATTTGAGCATTGGAAGTATTTTTAACAATTCAAAGATCATTTTGGTGATTAATTTAATTGGAGAAGTAATTAAGCTTGCAGCCCTCTCCCTCTCTTTTCCGAAGTCCATTTCATGTCCCTCCTTCAATCGGGCCAAGGAAAAGGAAGCCCAGCCAAAGTCTACTTTACCTCCCACTGTTCATCTTCCAGCTCCAGACACAGCCCGAGCTGCCGTCCTCTGCCTGTAGCCGACGCCGCTTCCTCCACCAAATCCGGCACATTCGTTGATCCCCTTCCAAAATTGATTGCAAAAACGGATTCCTCTCTATCTACACTACCTAATCCCGAAGAAACCCCATCAAATTCGTTATCTATCTCACGAATTTTGGCCGTTTTTATTCGGGTGAACTCGGATAAATCCTAACTTCCTTCACCAAATCCATCCGTTCCTGAGCCGATCTCCTCCACCATGCCTATATAAAGCATCCCCTAGTCGTCCTCTTCCGTTTACCCCAAGTCCCGAGCTCTACCGTTGCCCGTAGCGCCGCCACCGCGTAGCCCTAGCTGCCGCCGTCGTTGTTGTCGTTCCAGCCGCGCCGCGCCGGGGTTGTGGTCGCCGCCGCCGCTTGGCGTCGTCGCTGTCGGGTTTGCGCGGAGGAGCACCTCGGCCGCCCCTTTGCAGCTGCCGAAGACCGTCGGAGAGCCGTCGTCGCCATCAAGTCAAGCCGAGCCGCCGTTGGAGTTCGTCGCCGGCCGTCGTTTGTCGTCGTCCGTCGTTGTTCTTTGCACCTGTGAGTTTGCGTCGTCGTCCTCTTCGTGTTGGTGTCTTTGGATAGCCCAACCGAGCTCTCTATCGCCGGCAGAGTTGTGGTCCAGTGCCATGGCTGCGATGATGTCGTGATGACATCATAAATCATTTATTTAATTCGTAATAATTATCTGGATTAGATGAAAATCGATTAAACTTTAGAAATTCATAACTAAATCATCGTAACTCGGATTCGAGTGGTTCAAGTTGCTAAATTCATCTAAAATCGAGATCTACATGTTAAAAATGTCCACATGTACTGTTTTATGCTTGTTTTTGTACTGTTTTGTTGATTTTGTTTATTTGCTTTAGTTTCCGATGTTCCGGAGGAGAGCGTTTACATTGAAGAAGGTTCAGAAGCGTTTGCGGAAGCTCAAGGCAAGTCACACAGATCCCAAACAACCCTTTGAGCATGTTGAACCCGTTTAAAGCTAATGTTTTATTTCAACTTATGCATTATTTTCGAATGTCATCGGGTGGTAAGCCTTTCCCAATTAATTAATGGCTGAAGATGACATTATTTTTCCTATGGGTTATAATTTGATTAGCTAGAACCTTATATATTGGTTTAGTTCAGCTAAATGCTATATGTATAATTGCTTAGCCATGCTTAGAAACATTAACTCATTAATGGGATGAATCATATATACTACATTATTATTTATGATTATATTTAATGATAGCTCACGATAGTTAATCGTGTTATGATAATTAATTGATAATTAAAACCTGTCAATGGTGGATTGTGAGCACATGGTTTTGAAGGTCGTGCTCATGGCAATTAAGGACCGGTTCGCGAGCTACTGTTGTGAAACATTAACCGTGCCAACCACAGGCCAGCGTGGGCAACGGCTTTACCTTTTGTATAGCATGATTCATTATGGGGTGCCAGACTGAGAAGCGGCGAGAAGTCCGTGGGGGTCGCTGGGGAGTCCATGCCTCTAGTAATATTTATAGAGGGGGTGATTATGATCCAGGAATGGTGCACTGTGGTGAGTTGTGTTGTGCAGGGGGTACTGTCACAGCCTCTATTCGGGTACTTTCCAGTATTGCGACGCATGGTAGACATGATGTTGAGGCTGTGTCTTGTGGGTACAGCGGTACACCTCTGGCCAGAGTAAAACTATTTGAATAGCCGTGCCCGCGGTCATGGGCGGGTTGAGCAATGTTTTTCGTGATTAGTCTCACACCTCTCACAATATTTATTGATGCTATAACTGGTAATAATTTGTTTAGCTCCTGGTTTGGAGTTAGATCTGTGCAGCCGGGTATGGTTGTTCAGGGTGGTTGGGCCTGTGCAGCATGGGTGTGCTGTGCAGTGTTGATTAAAATTGATGATTAATTACTCTACTATTTCACTACTCTTAAATGTTTGCTAAATGCTGCTTTTGCAAATGAGCCTATGTTATGCCATCCTTTGGTATCCTTGTGCACTTGCATATTTGTTGTGTGGCTTGTTGAGTATGTCATATGCTCACCTTGCAATAATCAATCGACCTCAGTTGAAGAAAAAGGATCCAGAAGGAAAAGACGTTTGGCTTATACCCCAGTTGAGCTGCCTGTGGGAGTGGAGCTGAAGCCATCGCTAGACCGTTAATTCCGCTGTTGTTTTTCTTTTCTTTTGTAAGTATGTAACGTTATTATTATGATGGATTTGTATATTAAATTGTCAGTTTGTGTACCTCGGCTGATTCCTGGACGAGGGTATTATGCACAAATAAGTTCGGAAATTACTAGTGAATTTCCGGGCGTGACACGTCGCCCGCGCCGTCGGGGGGCTCCTCGACCACCGCCACTGCATGGATTCAGGGTAGGCGAGGGAGGAGGCCGGAGGGGGAGAGGAAGGGGCGGTGCCACGTTGGTGGCTGGAGCGGGGAGGGAGGGGCGGTTGTGGAGGGCGACAGCTCGATCTGCCCCGCGCGGCCGCGCCGCCGAGGGGAGAGGCCAGAGGGGGAGAGGGAGCAGAAAAACGAAGGAGAGGAGACCATCGGTTGAGGTTGAGAGACCGACAGAGGGGAAGACCGACAAAAAGAGGACATTTAACTTTTGCCACTTTTAAAAGTTGGTCTTTAAGAATTTGCCACTCGCTGCCTATAACATGTGTGCTCTTATGTGTACATATGGATTATTGCTAAATTCTTTATCACCACTTGTAAAAGTGGCAAATACTTATTCTTTAAAAAGGGAGAATTTTATTTTCATGGAGCAACTTAAGGTTATAGGCTCAGGGTTCACAATTACGACGAAAACCGGTCGAATTCCACGAAATTTCGAGGTTTCGACAAGGCTCGAAAGTAGAAGCCGTCTGAGATTTCGATGAGTTTCATTCAAATTCAAATTTGAATTGATAAAAAAGGAAACAATCAAATAAAATCTTATAAATGGTATGATATTCATAGAACCTATTGGGATATAAATTTTCAAAAGAATTAATGTATTTCGTGTATTTACTGAAATTTACAGTAGGAAAGAAAAGAATAACGAATTAAAAAAAAAGGAAAAAATTCAGTTTCCCTCCTTTTCTAATTACTGATTGAAATTTTGATGATTTCGCTCGGAATTTCGCCAAAGCCGACCGGTTTTCGCAAGCTTATCGGTAAATTCAGGGAATTTGTATTCAAATTTTGATTTATCAAATGTGTTCGGAATCTACCGGCTTTCTAGCGGATTTCGCAAAAACCGTCATTCCGCCAAAGCCCGAAACATAAGGCCATCTCGGAATTGTAAACCCTGTTACAGCACTGAAACTTGTGTCTAACATGGTTATTCAACCTATGTGGCATGTGAGGTCCAAGAATTATATGTGCCGCACTACTACTGCCCTTACAGTTTCATGGTATTATCTTTGTTGAAAACAACTCCATCAATCCTAATTACTCAGCTGATTTATACATTTTAAAATTTATCTTGAAATAAATTAAAATTTTAGCTTTTTTTCCTAGGGAGTTGCTAAAAAAAATTGGCACAAGATTTTATAGCTAAAAAACTTTCAAATATAATTATAGTACAATTACACAGTTTAACTATAAATGTAACTATTATTATAATTATAATTATAGTGTAACAACATTGCAACTTCTCTATATAACTTATGTATAAAGTTACATGCACATTTTTAATACTTAAGTTATATAAAATTTATAATATAGTTGTCAAAAATAATTAATTATATTATAGTTACATTTGAAAGTTTTTCCTAGACAAGTGTTTTATAGTCCATTTACCTAGTATCATCCATAAGATGTTCTTTTAATACACTTACCTATCCATCCATTAATATTTTTCTATTAATAAGAGGCTCTTTGGTTTTTTATACTCATCGTTAATATTTTTCTCGATATTTTAAGAATTTATTTTTCTCTACTACTGTAAATGTAAAAGTGAAGTCTTCTCCTCCACCACCCTCATACCTCCCTCGTCACATAGAAAATTGACCCCATGTACAAAAATACAGTGTTTCTATTAAAAAAATCAACCCAACATAAAAAGATTCTGTAAAATCAAAGGTGTTTTTGATTATTATTCTGTGATGAACAATTGGGCATTGGAGATTATTGGTTTTGTTATTTGGAATTTATTCATGAAGTGGTTTTGGAGATGATTGGATTTCACAGGTGATCGTAGGATTCTATCATTTTATGTGACCGGTCGGACCGGGCAGTGTGTGCCAGTCAGACCAGCGGTGATCGAGCGGTCGGACCGGCCAGCCCGCGGTCTGACCGGCCAACGCTGTGTCGGTTTCGGTTTCGGGTTGTTCGTTTGGATATCCGTGATTATTTCATGATTATGACTTCTAGATGGATACTATACGTATGTAATACTGTTGTTTGCTACTAATGAGTCAAGTTGGAGATAGCTTGGTCTCGGAATATGGTTTCTTTGTTTATTTCATGTGTAGGTGACTCGATGTCTCGGGATAGTATTTGCGGTGATGGACCGGGAGTCGGCTTGGGGATAAGACGACGTCCGTGGTGGTCAGAGATAATGCGGGATACTAAGGCTAGAGTTGATGCACATGGTTGATGGAGATTCCATATGGTATACGATGGAGGTATTGTGTGCGTATGAGATGCAGAGTCGAATTTGGAAGGAGTCCAAATTTGGTATGATTGGTTATGTAAAGTTTGTGTCTTGTACTAGAGGGTTTCCTAAGGTGTTTAGAACTTCTAGTATGAGTTTGGTCCGTGGCTTTAGGTTGCCTACCTCATGTATAAATAGAGGGGGAGCGTGAGGCTTCCCGGTATCGCTTTTGAGAGCAATTGAGTTGAGTTTTGAGTCAGGGTTTCGAGCTTAGTCGAAATTTTTGTAAGGAGTGTTGTTGGTGCACTTTGTAAACACAGAGAGAATCAATAAAGTCGTCATCCACTTTACGAGTTCTTCGATTTTTGTTTATCGGGTTTTGGCGGTCTAACCAGCAACTCACCAGCGGTCAGACCGGCGGGTACACGGCGGTCAGACCGGCGGCGACAGCAAGCGCGGCAGGTGACTTCGGCAGTTCGACCGATCGATCTACATCAGTCAGACCGACGTTCATCAGGCGGTCAGACCGGCGCATACACTTCGGTCAGACCGCGATCCGTTGAATTCGAGGGCAACTTTTATTTCCACTAAAAGTTTTCGGTTTTTGGGTATACCAACCATTCACCCCCCTCTGGTTGGCTTAGTTCTTGTGATTCGATCTTACAGATTCTCCTTAAAAAACTATAGAGAAAATCCATGAATTGCCATCGACAAGCACCCTAATCCCAGAAATGCCATCAACAAAAGCAACTTCCTAGAAATGCCATTGCACAAGTCTCTTTCTTCCCAAAAATGCCATCACAGTCAAACTGCTATTAACATATCTCCATTAAGTTGTATGAAAAGACAATCTTACCCCTATGCAACTATTTGCTCACACAACATCATTTTGCAGTGTTTGCTCACACAACATTATTCATATTTCTGTTAGCACCTAAATTCACAGACATTATTATTTTGCTATCAATCAAATCATTTCAGAATTAAATTCACAGAAATCAGATTCAAAAAAAATTTCACACATTCGCCGCTTCCGGACTCACTGCACCTCAACACGAGGAGAAGGATGAGCAACCAGCGAACACCACTGCACATGCAGCAACTCAGCATTTCTGCATCGTAAGAGAAATCCAAAAGAAACTTCACCTACCACTGGTCGTCGGCGAGGAGCGTCGATGCGGTGGGGAAGTGAGCACAGCGAGAAAGAAAAAACCCCGAGGCCAATGTCCACTGCTCCCGGTTCGCGAGGCAAGAACGGCGACAGCGCCATCTCCACTCCGAGGTCCGGTAGCTATTCTTTGGGAGGAGGAGCAGGGATGGAGCCATCGGTGGGGCTTCCGCCGCTGGAAACCCGCCTCTCCCCCACTACCAGGAAGGCTGGAAACCCACCGCTGGAAACCCGTCTCTCCCTCGCCTCCGCTGTGGACCGCCGCGCCGCCACCGTGGACTGCCGCCGAGCCCCGCGCCACCGCCGCTGTGGACAGCCGCGCCGCCGCCTGCAACCTCCTCGTCGCCGCTGTGCACCGCTGCCACGTCGCCGTCGCCGAGCCCCCGCACCCCGCTGGAAACCTGCCTCTCCCTCGCCACCGCTGTGGACCGCCGCACCGCCGTCGTGGACCGCCGCCTCGCCGTCGCCTGCAACCTCCTCGCCGCCGTTGCCGAGCCCCGCACCACCGCCGCCGGGAGAGCCGCCTGGATTGGGTTCGGTTTAGGGTTAGGGTTAGAAATTTTCACCGTTTCATCTTTCTTTTTCTTTTACCGTGAAAACTGGTATATCCTGCACTGAGGGTAAAATGATCATTATCAAAAAAAAAATAACGGTTGTAACGGTGTAGAGTTGACTATGATAGTATTTTTGGGAGAAAGAGGCTTGTACAATGGTATTTCTAGGAAGTTGCTTTTGTCGATGGCATTTCTGGGATTAGAGTGCTTGTCGATGGCATTTCATGGATTTTCTCAAAACTATACAATTGTTACTATTGGATATATATGAACTTGTAGGTTTCGTTCGGTGACCGCTACTCCCTCTGTCCCAAAAAAACTCAACCTAGGAGGGGCACAACGAATCCTTGTCCAGATTCGTTGTCTTAGGAGAGGCCACATCCCCTCCTAGATTGAGTTTTTTCGGGACGTAGGAGTAGTGCACTAAGTCAAGTGACACATTTTGTCGTTCCATGTGTACGGGCGCTATTAGGGCACTCACAGTGTGTTGTGAATTTTGTTGAATTCCGTTTGGCCTCGGCTGCCAAACAGGACTCAAGAACTCCAAAAGACACAAGGTCAGCATTGCGTTTTCGCCTCCAAAAGACGCCTGAGACGTTTTCCCCAGTCTCGATCGAGGCAAAGCACGAGCAGCAAACTTTGGTCATACGCGCTTCAATTTCGTGAGCCCAACCAATAACATGGCAGCGAATTTTTACTGTTTGCATACGTGGAACGCTCAGGCCGAACGCCTGCGCACAGCACTGTTGAATGGCCTTACCATGTACTCCCTCCCTCCCACCCCTCCTAGTATAATGAATTAGGACTACCCTTTATCCAGATTCATTGTTCTAAGAGGGGTCACGTCCCCACCCCTACTAAGTTGAGTTTTTTTTTTGGGACGGAAGAAGTATACGGCACAGAAAAAAAGAGCACGTACAACACAATATACAGGCGAACATTATTTTTATTTTGTTTTCATACCATATACTAATGCTAATAATGCTCACATTTTATTAATCTTCTTCCAGTTCAGGCTAACAACAAACAGCTGCTACGCTATACCAAAAACATATACGAATTTGTTTCTCAATGCAAAAGTTCTTTCCCGAAGAGCCCAGCAATGGCTCGTCCAGGGTCGTCTTGCTTGACCAGGGATTCTCCCACCAAAACCTACAGCATCAACAGACACGCTTAAATTTTCAGCGAATAGGATTTGTAGAAATGCGAATGAATTTTAGCAGGAACATGCAATTTTATATTGATATATTGTAGCATATTTCCTTCCTATAGCATATAATTTTGGACGACCACAAATCTAACATTGACTCTTGTCATTAAGGAAAAATTCGAGGTAAATTGACAAGTGAAAACCGCACAACTAGTGAGAAAAGGGAAATCTGTACTAACTAACCCAATTTCTCAGATGTTTCAACAAGTTTGTCGAATACTGAAATCGTATAGGACTAGTTTACATTAATCCACAAGTAATTTGAAAACTTACAGCGGAAACTCCAGCATTTTGCACATAAGCAACGTCATCTGGGTTGAACAGCCCTGATTCGCCAACAACCTGAAAACCCATCATAAGTTGGATAAAGACCAGCACAAACTAGCACCCTAGGTGTTTCAGCAAACCTAACTATCCAAGGAACCAAAAGTCAAGTCAATATCACTACAAAAATTTATGGATAACACTAAACCCTAACATTTCCTTTGATAGTAATGTCATGTGCATGTACATTGTTACGAACAATTGGAAAATCTCATCCTGATATACCAACAAAAATCACTTATTTTTTCAATACTTCTAGTAGTTCATCTAGAATGCACAACAGAGTACATATAATGCTGAATAGACAAACAGGTCATTTCAATCTTCTATTGAACAGAATATGTGCTTGCTGGAAAGGCTACCATTAAGGATGCATGATCTGTTACAATACTAACAGGATATAATTTGAATCTAGTCTAGACTACTAGGTTACAAAGATCCGACACAATAAATTGTTTGTGTATGGCAGGATATTGAATGAACAATAGCTATTGACTGAAGTTGTCTTCTTTTTTTTTTTTTTTTTGAAACCGTCAGCTATTGAACGAAGTCAATCATAAGGTTATGAATTCTTAGCATTTGTAAAGATTGTGTTGATGTACCAAAGAATCCATTCTCCCATATCATTTTCCTCAGCAGTATACATAAATTGCATAAAGTTTACACCTAAATATATCTGACATAATTAATTTTCTATTTTCCATTTGCTGTAAAATAGACTGTCGCAAACATTCAGTCAGTGATAACAGTAGATGCGAGTTAAGAATTCAACACAATAAAAGAACAGGCGTCCAAGTGCCTACTTGTCATACAAAGTCAGTAACCATTTACCTAAGATTCCAATATAAAGAATAACAGTACTAACATTTGATTGAGTTGAACAGATGCATGAAAATACAACTAGTGAATTGTCACACATTAGCATGGGATATTACCAATATTCCCTTCTCCCTGATGGTATCACCATGCATATCTAGCAACATCTTTGTGTTTGAAGTATCGACAACAAATGTTTCTGCAGTGTAAATATTTTTGGAAGTAAGCAGGAAATACTATTTTATCGAATAGTAAGGAAAACATTGATTTTTAGACAATGAAAGTGAACTTGCTTGCTAAAGATTGCAACATGTTGGGAAAAAAGTGAGCACAAGAAAAGTATCATACCAAGGCTGCGGTTATTGATGCCAATAAGCTGAACTCCACTTATATTCAGCACACGCTCCATCTCCCTTTCATCATGAACCTAAAATAACATCACCGGATAATAGAATAAAAATTAAGCTTGGATCTGTGCAGATTATTAGAGTGTAATCATTTCAGTTATTAACTCAAATAGTACATGTTAACAAAAAAAATCTGAAACATCATATAAGTTATGGGATTTGTTTTCCATAGAAATGTGAATATGAGACTTATCTCCACGAAACATGCTTCACCACCACTCCATAGGCCAGTTTAAATCCCGTTTAAATGATGTAAGCTAGTTTTCAATTCATGGGACCCTCCAGAATTAAAAAAAAATCATTGTTACAAAATATAAAGCAGTGACTAACCTCAATAAGAGCTGTCATTCCCAACTCCTTACATATGCGAAGGAAGTACTTTATGTCGAGATCAGGTAGCACAGCGGCAATAAGCAGAATTGCATCTGCGCCCTGAGAGCGGGCATAATAGATCTGCCATTTATCGATGACAAACTCTTTGCATAGGAGAGGGCACTGCATTTACACAAGATATTTACATCTTGAGAAAAAAAATGGTAATACACAAGCATTGTCTTCATGTTTAAATAACACATATATCAACCAATACCTTCACTCCTGACTTCCGCACCTTTGCGAGATTTTCAAAACTTCCCTATCAAATAAAAGAAAGAATTAGCTTAGACCAGTAAAAGTACATGTTCCAATTCCAAATCCATTAACACATCCAATTCCAAAGCCACCTGAAAATACTTCTCATCGGTCAAGATGCTCAAGCATGCAGCACCATTCTTTTCATAAGCCTGAGCAATTTCAACCTGCAACAAATTTCACACTAGTTATGTAACCAAGCTTTGAAGTAGCAGCGAAAATGACAACTAAGAAGCCAAAATCTCACAGGATTGAAGTTCTCCCTGAGCACACCCCTACTTGGCGATGCCTTCTTGACCTCAGCGATCAACGCTGGCATACCATTGCGCTTGAAGGCTGATGCTAAAGCACCGTAGAAGTCTCTTGCAGGAGGAGCCTGCCCTGCAGCCTCAATCACCTCCTTGAGAGGCTTCTTGGCATGCCCCTGCACAAGACCAGTAACAGCAATCAGCCATTGTACGAAGTATCAAGAATGAACTACAGAAATCGTTTCTCCAAACAATATTAGAAACAGACACAAGCATGTCATTTGGCGTCCAGGTACACAATTTTATTTTTAGGTAATATTCCCTTGCCATTAATTAGAAGAACCACAAACTGACCACATCTTCCGAGGGATATCAAATATTAAGATGAAAAAAAAGAAAAGATTAAGCATCAAAAATTCTCATGCACCTTGATCTTGAACATCAAGTATCAACAGCATAGCTAATGAATGAGTGTGATTTGTACCAAACTAAATTATTGAGGTAATTGATTTGGGTTTATGGTTATATACATACCTCGGCTACCTCAACCTCCTTGTCCCAAATGATCTTCTCCAGGATGTTACGGGGAGCACCCAGCTCCTCCTCGATCTCCTTCAAGGGGACATTGGGACGGCAGTGCCTGCGGATGCGGATCCCTTGACTAGCCGCTATGTCGTTGATCGACTTGCCGTTCTCCCACTGCGCTAGCTCCACCGCGTTCACCATGTCGTCCTGCGCTAGCTCCTCGAGTATGGAGTCCTTAGAGAAAAATGGAGGAGCATTTCAAGAAACGACGGATATAAACAGGAAACAAGAAATACTCCGAAATGGCGCTCAAAAGAGGGCAAAAAAAACACCATGTAGACTTCGAATCCGTGCTCAAGAAATGGGGAAAATAAAAAGAAAAAGAAAGAACCTACGTGGGTTGGATTACAGCAAGATTGAGGCTAGAAAGGGGGAAGAAACACTTAAACCTAAGATGAAAGGAGATCAGGGGTACTCACCTTGGCCCCGCAGCGGAGGAGCGAGCGGGCGCGGGCGCGGGCGCCGGCGCCGGCGGGCGTGACGGCGAGGCGAGCCCGCGACGGGGAGCGGGAGGCGGAGGAGGCGCAGGGAAAGGAAGCCCTGTAGACAGAGGGCGAGGCAAGGAGGGACTCCATCGCACGAGGAGCACGAGGTGGGTGGGTGGGTGGGAGGGTTGGTGGGATACGGATACGACGACGGGGAAGAGCCGGCGGCGATGGGGGGTCTCTCCTCGTCGCAGGAGAATGGGGTTTTGATTTTATAAGCCAAGGCGGGGGAGGTGGCGACGGCGGTTAGCACAATTCGCAGAGGCAGCGACGGTCCGAGGCCGGAGCTGACCGACGTGACGGGGCAGTGATGAAAGCGATGCCCACAAGACACGGACCCGTTCCCAACTTGGCCTCCCCTGGGCCTGCCTCGTGTTCTCTCGCTCTTTTCGTTCCTTTTTTTCATATCATTTCATAAACAAACAAAATACTAGTAAATTATTTTTAAAAGGTCCTACATCTATCCTAAAATATACAGTCAGTATTAAATTTTAAAATGAAGGTAATTTTGTCTTTTACTCAGTCCATCCATCAAGTTAGAAATATTGTATCCTCAAGTTACAATATTTTAAAATGTTGATCATAAATAACTTATGAGATGCTTTCTCTAAAATTAAATAAAATGCATGTATAGATTTATCTTAAAAAATTATACTATCATAGTATGATTCACTTATTTAATTTTATAAACTCGTTTTAATATCAAATTATTGGTCAAATTTTAAATGTTTTCATTAAATTTTATCCTAAATAATAAACATTTATGGGAAGTATACTATATTTTTCTGCAGCATAAATATTAACTAGGAAAGCTAGATTTTTTGTGTAGGTTTCATCCCTATATATAGTCATAGCTTATTCATCGGGTTATTAAAATGAATTATTTGCTATATGCATCGAAAAATATGTTTTCTAACAAAATAAAGCATAACAATAATAGTCGTGAAACGGATTGTTCATGTTTGCATTATAATATGCTAAAAGTGGATGTTGTAATATGCTACGTACTCCAAGCCAACCCTAGGATGCAAATCAACATATTGGTTTATTGAACCAACGTGGTACCTAAGAACATGGCCAATAGAGACTATCAGCGGTCTCAACATGTCATATACTAGGTAATACCCCGCGCTTTGCTACGGGATTTATGAATGAGTATATGTTAAATACTATTGAAATGATAAAAGCTGAAAAGTTGAGAAAATAATGTGAGGAAGATGATTAACACATACTTGTTTATCTCTATATAATATAATACTGTAGATGATATGCCATACTTGTATGGGATTTAAAATATACTAGAATAATAGTAATTAGAATAATAGTAATTGCTAGTGAGTGAAGATGTGGCATACTTGCATGGGATTTTAAATGGGCTAGAATAGTAATTGCTAGTGGGTGATGATGTGACATGTTTGCATGTTGAGCTTTAGCTTCTAATAATTGTTAATGGGTACCAACTATATAGAATGTATAGATAGGATAAAGCCACAATAAAGACCACTTAAAGGTATATTTTGCGTTTTAGTCCTTAATTATTTTTTGTCAAACCTTATAGTACTATTTTTATTACCAAATCAACTAAAAATTTTATATTTTAGACCTTACAACAATAAAAATATATATATATACTCCTAACCTCTATATGGACCCAGCGCAAACCTCTCCCCCCATCTTCTTTTTCTCTCCCTTATCCCACTCTCTTTCTATTCCGCCACCATCCATGGATCCTCTTCTCTTGACAGTAACATCTTCTCAGCCACTAATGTCACCTTCTCTTCCACCGTTGTAATGCCGCCTCTCCCCCATCTCCTTATCTATGAGCGATGGCAAATGATCCTCACAGCGACGGCGGATCTGGCCGCGAGCTCACTAGCCTTTCCCCCCTCCCCTTCTCTACAAGCGGTGGCGGAGGATCCCCACGGCAGCGACAGACTTGGTCGCGAGCTCACAGGACCTGCAGTGGCGAGGAGCAACGACTATCTCGCTGAGAGTCCTCAACAGTAGTGGTGAGCGGTGACAACCTCGGTTACAGCAAGCAGCTACAACCACAACAAGTCCGGTTCTGTTTCTCTTTTCTCCCAAAAGCGTGTCGCGGGGCTCCGGACTTGCCCAATACGTGGCCCCGAGCTGTGTCTTTGTAGCTCCCGACCCGAGGCACGACAAGGCAACCAGAACCTCTGTAGGTCGTGCATGGTGTCGTGAGACCTTGGTCCCTACCGCCACGAGCGTTTAGGTCCGACATGGAGGCTCGAGACCACTTTATACAGTGGTGCATTGAGTATGGCCTTAAGCATGGAGGATCAGAGGAGCTCAGCAGTAAGATGAGTATTAGCACATGATTGATCAGCAGTAAGATGAGTCCTTCTAGCACATGATTGATCACAGTGCTTGGTGAGAACCTGCGGTTGTGCAACACATATAAAAGAGTAAAGTACATGTTCGACAGAAATCACTCGTATCCTCGTACTCATAAAATGCAGAATAAGCAAACTAGTGTTTTTCTGTTCAGCACTAGTCCAAATTAGTAGTCCTAACCCATTCTGTGAGCTGAAATGGCATTGCGTAATTTGGTGATTGATGAAACATGTTCTTGCACCATAGTCCATAAATATTGGTACTTGGTAAAGAGGAGTTCCCAGCCATTCACCATGTGGTTTTTTCAGGTAATCTCAGATCATGTGTCCATGCTTTAATTTGTTTGTTCGTGGGCAGACAAGGGATGAGGCGGCCAGGCTGCGTTTGCAACCCCTTTCCCAACCGCTCTCCCACGTTTTCCACGCGCACGCTTTTCAAACTATTAAACAATACGTTTTTTTTTAAAAAAAATTCTATACAAAAGTTGCTTAAAAGAATCAAATTAATCCATTTTTAAAAAAAAATTAGCTAATACTTAATTAATCACGCGCTAATCAATCGCTCCGTTTTTCGTGCAAGGTGTTGGTGTTGGGAGCCAGGGGTGGTGAACACACCCGGCCGTGTTCGGAAGAGTAAATTCCCAACACTCCCCTCTCGTTTTCCACGCGCACGCTTTTCAAACTGCTAAACGGTGTGTTTTTTAAAAAAGTTTCTATACGAAAGTTGTTAAAAAAACCATATTGATCTATTTTTTTAAAAAAATAGCTAATATTTAATTAATGACGTGCTAATGGACTATTCTGTTTTCGATGAGAAAGTTCCCATCCACCCCTAGCGACCACAGCAAGGGAATATTCGATCCAGCCAATCAGTCGCATAAAGCCATCCATATCTTGCTCCGGATGACGTGGCCACTTCTGATTGGTTGCGGTGAGTTTAATTTCTTGTTTGTAAGCTTCAAATGATTTTCTCATAAATCATTTTCTAATTAAATCCGATTAACACTGTTTTATTCATTATAGTTAAATCATCTTCGGTGATTATATTTTACTGAAAAAAAATTAAATCATCTTCGGTTACAAGTGAGCCGCATAAAATTTTAGCTTATCTCAACCATGTTACATCTCTCCAATGAATATAATCTACTCTGGATAACTTCATTGACAATGTTCTAGCTTATGCAATTTAGTATCTCTTTCCACTGGTAGACGACTAGACGTCATCAATATAATCTCGATATGAAGTTGTCAAACTATCCCAAAGCAGTAACATGTATATAAGCATTTTACAGTGTGTAACTGTGGCCATTACGCACTACGGACAAGTTTAGCTTAGATCCATGGCTTCGCCACCTAGTTCTACCTTGTACTCCAATCCGCAACGGCATTTTACTGCATCAGAAACTCCCTACAGGACAAGGAGATGATCAGCTAATCACCACTGCTCAAAGTAGCTTCACCACTCCCTATCGGCAGCATAGTATGGATAAGGTAACCAAACTAGATAGCATCAGCGTACCTTCATTTCATTTATACGTTCTTCAAGAGACTGAAAGTACTCAATTTCTCCAGCTTTATCAGCTTGTAGAGCTTTGTGTTCCTCCTCTAAGGATTTCATATCCATCTGTTGTAGTGGAGCCTGCAAGCACCAGAGTTATACAACATCACAAATGAGAGTTAAAAACAATGTTAGAATGGTAGAAGAGCGTGCCTAAACATACAAGAAAGCCAGAAATTGCATTTTTCTCTTGCTCTATGACCTGCTTACTCTGAAAAGTAAAGACATAATCCTTTCAGTTTCACCCAAAAATAGGCATAATACAACTTGCAGATGTCATAGATCTAAGGATGGGTGTCAGAATTGGAGTACTTCGCTGATTTCCGTAAGAAGTGCTGATTGTTTTTCTTTGATCTCGTCGATCTTATGTTTAGTTGACTCCAGTTGAATCCTGAGTTCTCCTTGCTTGCTTCCAATGTCATTTCCCTGTTTATTAGTTAGTGACACTCTGGATCATTTTTAAGAGGATGGGATGAGATATTAATCACCTTATCTAGGCTCCCACATGAGTTAAGTATTCCATGGCTTTGTCCTGCATACAAACAACACAACCAAGTCAATGTAAAGTTGTAAAAATTGTTCATCATTATAACTTAACACAAGATTTCTCTATGTCATCCAATGTTTAGACACGCTACAAGGCAGAGACTGCTAATCTAACACAATGAAAAAAAATTCTCAATTTTAGTGATGCAGCCCAATCAGTTCTAACTATATCAATTGGTGCTTTTAGATTAACAAAGGTTGGCACTGTACTGAGACTCTGGGAGGGAGGGTGGTGAGGAAGACTGTCCAGAAAAGAAGATTGCAGAAACTTCTACTCCATGCTCGCCAGTTAATCAAAAAGGAGGAATTAGTTAGATATGTAAATAAACATTATATGATTTTGTTATAGCCTTTGTAAAGAGAGCATATGATGCAAAAATGAGTGGGGGAGGACCTCATCAATCAATGATTTCTAGAATAAACAGTGGTTTGGCCAGAAAAGGGCAGGTGCATATGCCTGAGCTGAATACATAGGAGAATGGACTTCGCTATTCCTTCTTGATCAACACTTAACCTGATCCCTCTTTATACAAGGTCGGCTTCCTAATAATCTAAGCTACGTATAGTAATCAAATATTAATTTAGGTATCTAAATTTCATGCCAACTTTTAGATAGAAATGCTATGCAATTTATAGAAGTCTCCAGAATCCAGATATGATTTCTAGAATAAACAGTGGTTTGGCCAGAAAAGGGCAGGTGCATATGCCTGAGCTGAATACATAGGAGAATGGACTTCGCTATTCCTTCTTGATCAACACTTAACCTGATCCCTCTTTATACAAGGTCGGCTTCCTAATAATCTAAGCTACGTATAGTAATCAAATATTAATTTAGGTATCTAAATTTCATGCCAACTTTTAGATAGAAATGCTATGCAATTTATAGAAGTCTCCAGAATCCAGATATCTTCTTATCAATTGGTGCCACTTCCACACAAAGCCTGAACTGGTGCAGCTGCACATCGGCTCCTCCTTTGATACTACCAAAGTCAAAGTATAACAGCTTTTAGTTCTAATCCACATGTGCATAATAAATCTACAAGTCTGAAATTTCACAGATTGAGCCAGGAAGTGTAACTCATGCCCCCAACTTCCAAGAATTGCAATCAGTGCAAATGCATTTGTCATATGTCATATGTGTACTTGTGTAGGGCATGCACATATTAAAAGCATGCAGTCTGCTTTGCTTCATGGCCTTCCTCAGCACCTTTCATGGTAGCTAACTCAGAAACACAGATTGATGCAATTAGAACTGACTGGACTGCACAATAACATGTTTCAACTATATAATGAAAAAAAAAACTGCACAATCAACATACCACATATTGACGCTTACCAACATGGATACAGAAAACCCATGAAAGGACTTAAGTAAGATAGGAAAAAATAGCATTGGAGCCACTATTTATTTCACTTCATATTCAGAAGAGCTGTACCTTGAAGGTTTTGCTTGCTCTGAGACGCTTCAACCTGAAAGTGTATTATAACACACTAATTAAACAGTAGTTGCTTCATTGTAACAGGGCATTGAAATGAGGAGCAGAGGTTACAAGATGATATCATTGAAAAACAAGTGATCCTATCTGCTCGAAATACTTGCAGACTACATGTTGAATATCAAGCGGAAGCTCCCTGATTTTAATAAGCATGGTTGAGATAAGGGCCCTTAGGCCTGATTGAGGTGTATCTGGACAGCTGGACCCAAGTAGCGACAGCACTAAGGGCAGGGGAGAAGAGGGAGAGATCAAAGACTTGTCTGTTGTTTTGGTTAATATATAGACACGAGCCTACACTTACCAATATAAATGAGATCAGTTGATCCTTGACAACTTACCTGTAATTCAACTCCAATCTGAACAGGCTTTGTGAACAGTAACCACAAGTGAACAGTACCATGGGTACTGATCATGTACACATTGTTGCGGGCCCTAGAGAGATTGATTACCTCTTAAATATGGGCCTAATGGGTGACACATGGCACTGATAAAATTAAGATAACTTGATAATTTGTCCAAATATTCCAGAATTATTTTCCTTTTACACAAGACTTGGGTTGTCATTAATAAACACAATGGTTATGATGCTCAAATTAACTTTTACTTTGGTAAGTGGTTGCCTTATGGTACAGAGAATTTTTAGTTACTGGTGTTCCTGGTGGGGCATATATACTATATACCCCATGCAACTTATTAGTAGCATAATTGGTGAAGTGAATTTATAAATAGTCCACCCAAGTATTAAACAACATTTGTTGCTTCTGTTCTCTGAAGTTCTATTGGAAATTTGGATTTTGGGTAGGATACCAGTACTGGAATAAACTGGCTAATATATTTTTGAATTTGAATTTAAAATTCAAATTTGAAATTTATAAAATTGCTATAGCCTCATGTGTCACCTTTATGCCATCACATATGCAATAGCCAAAAGAAAATTTATTATGTCTTCAGCTCATGCTAATTGTGCAATGACCTCTAGACATATATATATGTGTGAAAATGTGTTATATTTGCGCTATGGACTCTAGTGATATATGTATCTATGTGCTATATCATGTATAATGTTCATCTCTAATTGGCTCATGTATTATGTTGATCTATAATTTGTTATGGATTCATGCATCATGTTCATTTGGAACTATAAGATTGCACTAATTACTATACACAATTTTCCAGATGGATACTGTTTTCAAATTAAATGTTTGGACCTGAATTTTTCTCCGAGTAAATCTGGTAAATGGACGATTACTAATCCTAGTCATGTGACCTCAGTTCTGGCGAATACCAGTATTTCATACCTTGTCATTACTAGCTGGCTCGAAACAAGTACTAGTGTACCACAGTATTAAACAAAAGGGCAATAAGCAATAACAGAACTTATCTCCCTCCGTCCCAAAATGTAAGCATTTTTAGCTATGAATCTGGGCAACTGTGTGTCCAAATTCATAGCCAAAAGTTGCTATATTTTGGGACGGAGGTAGTAGTAACTTGCACTAACAGTATACATATAAGTTTCTTTACTTACATAAAAATAATCACAAGAAAGGAAAACAATTTCTTCAAATTACAGTAACATATGCGTAAGGCTTACAGATGGTTCAATTGTAATCACCTTAAGCTTAAATGCACCAAGCCATTCCTGTGAAAGAATGGAAAGTGTTACAGCAATGGAATGATAAATCTGGTATACTTCCTCATGGAACATAAAACTGACTAGAAAAGATAAACATAGGACTAAAAAAATATGTTAACCTGTTGCTCTTGTAATTTGACCGTCAGGCTTTCTATTGTCTTTGTGTAGAACAATCTGTCATGAGAGCAGAATTAGCGTAACTACGATTTACAGTACATCCTTTTGAGAGCACAGGCTACACCTTTTCTCAATGAGTTTTGAAGAAGTACTTGCGATTTCCTGATGGAGGAGCTCCAAGGTCTGCAAGTACAATGGAGGAATGAAGACAGAAGTCTGACTGAGAATTTATGAAGTTAGATAGACAAAAACAAAAACAGCAAACAAAAAATGTCTAGATGATAAGAAAGATGCACGGCATACAGAATTTTGGATTATACTACTGTTACAAAAGTCTAATATCAGAGGGCCTTCTGGGGCCTTCCTGCTATATGAAATTTTCATGTGTTGTGGGACTGGGCTAGGGTAAGAGTCTAGGCTGTTACACCCTTTTGATGAGCTATAAAGACCCTAAGACTTATTGGGCGTTTGGAGTTTTGGACTATCCGTAGAGATTGATTGATTAATGGAAGTAGATATATATCCATCCTTATATGGCATATCTTTAATATTACGGAAAAGATGATTCTAACCGATCTAATCTTATCAAAACTAATTCGTGGCATAGTAATTACATAAACAATATGTGGTGCACCGATGTTACACTACACATGTGAACAATACCCGAGCCCATACCTTAGGCCTCTTCTTTTATAAGCTCATCACAACACGAAAATCAATGGGAAATTTTACATAGGATACAATAAATACCAGTGTTCTAAAAGACAGCACTAGGCGCCAGGTAGCTGCCACTATTAGGCAATAGATGGTGCATTAGGTCACTGAACTACCTTGGGAGGTAAACATGTTTGAACTGGTAGCAGTAACAGTTGGTTTTACAACTTATCCCTCCTCTCATATCCTGTTCTCATATCCTGTCAAACAAAACAAATCGCGCTGATAGGTTGGCTCTTTATCCTCTCCATGGATATAAAATACTTGTCCAGTTAAAATGGCATAAAAACTCATGCATGATCAGAAAAGTTATTCAATATGCTCCAATATATAGAAAATCAGAAAAGTTATTTCTGGGGAAAGTAATGCTGTAGAGTTAGAAAGAGATTTTCAGTATATTTTTTCAGATTAGAAGCAAAATATAGAGAAACGTGGTTTGAGTTTTCAAAACACAATCTCAGTACACAAAATACTTGTCAAACCAAAGAAAATAAACACTTATCATCATTGTCATTTCCATATGCCACAAACTTTTTGTAACTTCTAAAGAAATATGCCTCATAACGGTTTATGGTAAGCTCACTAATGTAGTACTGGGTATTGTGAAAGATTGTAGAAGTATTAGCATATGTGAGAAGTGTGCCAAAGTTAGTGACAACAAAATTTTTCCCTTGTCTCTAACAATTGGCACATTTTGTTCAGATTAAACTGACAACTGTTCACAGACAGATCTAACTAGTAAATGTAGCTCTCTATTGGTTAGGAACGAATAGTCATATGACGAACAGAGCATGCAAGTATGGTGGAGCTCCAATGCATCTGTTTATGTATGAACTTTATAAGTGTCATTTAGAACATTAAGCACAACAATGTTTACCACATTCAATTGAAAAGGCAATAACATAAATACTTGATGACCAGTTTCAGAATCACCAAACATCAAATTATCTTGCTTGTCATTCATTCTACACGGCTAAAAATTTGGGCATTACAAGAACTATAGTTTTGTAACCTCCAGGAAAGTGATGCACCAAATGGAATCAAATATTAAATTAGAAAAGCAGGAAATTCGTCCCAAATGGGATAAAATTTCGACTCTACAGCAGGCAGGTGAATAAAACTTTCAGCTCTCTAATGTTAAACAGCATTTAATTGTATAGACCTAAAATGGTTTATGGACGTTTCATCCACGATAGACGAAAATTGGTACTACATCCAAGGCACCAAAAAAACTCATTGAATGTGAAACGACTGGCACCAAGCAGAGCACTAGAATTAGAATGATCAGTACCGGGACTAATCACCTGCTTCAGCGTGGCGCACTCAATCTCCAGCGTGGCAATCCTGCCCTGCTTCTCGGATATCTCTACGCAGAGCTCCGCCCTCGCCTTCGAAAGCTGCTCGGACTCCTCGCTAGCCTGCTTCGTCTGCGCCCTCACTACCCAACCAAAAACCCCATAGCACGAGAAGGCGTTACCGGAGGAAAGAGGCAGAAGCAGGGCCAAAGGGGCTGGGCGCCCTAGGGGTGGGGGGACCTTGGGCGAGGTCGGCGCCGTGGGCGTCGATGGCAGTGCGCTGCCGCTGCTCCTCCGCCGACCGCTTCGTCGCTTCCTCCTCCAGATCTGCAAGACCAACAAAACGAAACAGGCGGAATTCAGGGAGGGATGTGGATTTTGGGGGATCGCAGCGCAGGACGCACCGCTCATGTAGGAGCGGAGGGTCTTCATGTTAGCCAGGTACTCCTCCATGGCTGGTCCGCCGGAGTGGTGGAGCGGAACGGAGGAGAATACGACGGCGGCGGCGGCGAGGAGAGGATGGAGACGCGGCGGAGGAGAGTATGGGCGAGCGAGAGAGCGCTCTCGAGGTTTCCGTTGGAAGTGAGGTTTATGCTTTTATCCAACCCTCGAGAAAAGAATTTAAGATCATGTACTTACCTCCGTTTATGATGTATAGCTTCATCAGGAGATCGCTTAGTATTTTTTTCCACCACTTTTTTTTCACGATATAGTTTTTCTTTTCGGATAAGATTATATACCTAAAGTATATACCTATAAAATTTATACATATTTTATAGGTTAAAAGTTTATATACCCGATCAAATTTAAATTTGGATTTAAATATTCTTATATAGAATATTTCTATACATAAAGTTATATTATAAATCAAAGTCTATACACATAAATATATTTTTAAGGGTATTAGATTTTATTTACTCTTTTTTATATATATTTTTAATATTTTAAATTTATGATATAATAGGAAGGGAAGAAGGAGAAGTAGCGTACGCACCAGGAGGGACGGGGGATGATTGTTCTGGGTTATCACCCACCCATTAGCCCTCCCCGCTTCATCATCTTTTTTCTCAAACTATCCTTAAACTTTGATTAACACATCGTCCTATTGAGTACAATTTTACATTTGACTATTCATATTTTTTTAAGAGAAACCATTTATTGATGAGCTCGATGTTTTATATTTTATTATTGAGACTAGCAATTATGTCAGTGTGTTAGAACGGGAAGAAAAATCAATAAAGTTAGATAGAGAAAGAGAGAGAATTGTTGACAAAAAGCCGAGTATAATAAGTTGATATAATACAAATTACCAAAGACTAGTCATTTAAGAATTAACATATGCATGTCTTTAGCATGCTAGTAACAATGCTAACAATGTGGGGGGATAATGCAAACTACTACCACCTTTTTTAATAAATGACACCGTTGACTTTTTGTCACACGTTTGACCATTTGTTTTATTCAAAACATTTACGTAATTATTTTTTGTGAGTTGTTTTATCACTTAAAGTACTTTTAGCATGATTTATATCTTATAGATTTGCATAAATTTTTTAAATAAGATAAATAGTCAAACATGTGACAAAAAGTTAACGACCGTAATCTATTAAAAAATAGAGGGAGTACTTGTCCTTTTACTTACAATTCAGTGGCTTAAAAATAACAAGTTTGGTAACTGGTAAGTAGAATTACCCCTGAGTCTTTTCATAAACTAAGGGTGTGTTCGGCACCACATGTTCCCAACTCCTCTCCCTCGTGTTCCGCACGCACGCTTTTTAAACTATTAAACGATGTGTTTTTTTAAAAAAGTTTCTATACGAAAGTTGTTTAAAAAAAATCATATTGATCCATTTTATTTTAAAAAAATAGCTAATACTTAATTAATTACGCGCTAATTAAAAAAAGAAAATGCTAACTGGGAGAGAGAGAGAGAGAGTGAAGAGAGGAAGGGGAGGTATGACAAGTGGGTCCCATATTTTTAAAAAGAAAATACTTACTAGATTGCCACGCGTACGCCACGTAGGACAAAACCGCTCTGGATTAGGTCGAGGGGAGTGATTCGTCCGGTATTGAAAGTTCAGGGTGAGCAATGTCTGTTTTTCAAGTTTAGGGGGTAATTCGGTCGACCGCGATAGTTCAGTGGGTAATTCATACTTTTTTTTTAAAAAAAAAAACACATGATAGATAACTCTCGTACTCGTATTATTCTGGTTGTTCACGGAGTACAAAACTATCTATAGACAGCAAAGCTATATATAGCTTTTGACCGTTAGAAATATGTGGGGTCGTACGAGATTCTCAAGCAAGGCGAGCAGAATTTCAGAAGCTGACGAGGAAAACAGAACAAAACAGGGGAGAAACAAGCCTACAGATGATGGCTCGGTCTATCCCGCCGGAGTCCGGTGACGAGAACGTCTCGGCTTCTGCCGATGGTGTGTATGCCTCCTTGTTCATTCTCTGCATGAATTGCCTTTCCTACACTGGGAATGCAAATGAAATTCTCTCGTGGTAGAAGACCGAAATTAAGCTACTAGCTAGTTTCTCTTGGAGAATGAAATCAACAACAGTTTTCTTCCACTTCCCATTTGTTCGTGCAAAATTGCTGCTAAAGTATTTAACGATTTTACTCATGTTTCTTTTTTTTCCCCAATGGAATCTGAACGGCTCAGTGTTGCTTTGCTAAAAACATGAGGGTTTGAGAACTTCTCTCGCAAAGACATGCAGGCAGCCTATTTTAGGGACAGAAGATGACAAAAGAACATCAAGGAAGAGGGCGTACGTGTAGAGAAAGACGGTGAAATATTTTGCCAGCCAGCCGGGCGGCCGGAGTCCGACGATCGAGCACATTCCGATGGACACTGCAGGCGGTACAACAAACCACGCCTAAAACCTCCTTTACTTCTACCACAAACGAGTGAAACGCATTGATCGTCAATTTCGTAAAAACACTTCAAATGCATAGATCATAAGCTTTCAAATCTCGGTTGCATATCGTTTGCTGGTTAGTTTGTTAGCCATAGTCAAGATTTGAATTTTGAAACTTTACTTGGGAGTTCTTTTTCATCGTAATCTATTTTTAGCATTAGCTTTTAAACTGCAAACAAATAGATATAAAAAGTTGTGATTAGTTCATTTTGGAATTTGGGATTATTTCATTCAATTTTGGGTCATTAGAGGAAACACTTTTAATCATTTAGATGGACATCCACCCATTTGTTGCCTATCAAATTAAATGATTATGATTTTTTTTAAAAAAAATGGATAAGATATATTAATACTTTCTCTATTTCACAATGATAAGATATATTAGGGTGCCATCATTTGGCATATTGGTGGAATAAGCTAAACGGCATATTTGCAAACGAAAAGTAATTTGTGAATAAAATTTTTATATATGTGTTCTTAGCGATCTAAAAGTAAAGGCTGAAAAATAACCTTCAATGAAAAAACCCTAAAATCAGCTTCAAATTTAACGTTGAAAATTCAAATTTTGGCTGATAAGCATATGAATATGCCAAACGATGGGGACCTAATACGTTCCGTTCCACAATGAATCTAGACATATAATATTGCCTACATTCATATAGATATAAAGAATTTAGACACATATTTGTCTAGATTCATTAGAGTATCTATATGAATATGAACAGTGCTAGAAAAGTCTTACAATATGAAATAGGGGGAGTACATAATATGTCACTTCATAAACATACAAGTTTAAATTTGACTTCTATGAGTTCTAACAAAAACATAAAAAATTAACTCTAATTAGTATACGTATATACTCACAGTTAAATTTGTTTTTCTTACAACTCGTAAAAGTTAAATTTGAACTTGTTTGTTAAGTGAATATTCATATTAATCTATCTTATCTTGTCAATTGTTTTGATTTATTATTTTGTAATTATCTAGTTGACATGTAATAAATATATGAACATATCCAACCGAATGATTAAAAGCCCTCTCCGGGTTATCAGCCATAATCACGATCAGAGTTTTGTGTGTGTGTGTGTGCACTGCAGAGGAGGGCATGGAGGAGGAGGTGAACGACCACCCGATCGAGGAGGTCCGGAACACGGTGCCGGTGACCGACGACCCGTCGGAGCCGTGCCTGACGTTCCGGGTGTGGGTGCTGGGGCTCTCGTCGTGCGTGTTCCTCGCCTTCGTCAACGAGTTCTTCATGTACCGGACCACGCAGCTGAGCATCGGCACGGTGGTGGTGCAAATCATCACGCTGCCCATCGGCCGCCTCATGGCGTCGACGCTGCCGGCGAGGCGCCTCCGCGTCGGCGGCTGGTCCTTCTCCCTCAACCCGGGGCCCTTCAGCCTCAAGGAGCATTGCCTCATCACCATCTTCGCCGGCGCCGGCGCCAGCGGCGTCTATGCCATGAACATCATCGCCATCGTCAAGGTGTTCTACAAGCGCCAGATCAGCCCCTACGCCGCCATGCTGCTCGCCCAGACCACCCAGGTTGCCACTCATGCATTGGTTGATTAGTAACAAATCGAAGACCTGATCAAACACACATTGATTAATCCAAAAATGGCCTTTTATTTGATTTCATACAGTTGCTTGGGTATGGATGGGCCGGATTGTTCAGGAAGTACCTGGTTGACTCAGCCTACATGTGGTGGCCGTCAAACCTCGTCCAAGTCACCCTCTTCAGGTAATGGTACTAATTACCAGCAGTTATTTTGTCGAAATATTTGTTTCTGAAAAATATATGATGCAAATGGGGAATGGGCAAACACAAACTTTATTTTGAGCATTTTTTTTTTCGGGGAAACTTATAAGCAAAATTTGGAATGTTTGTCACGCAGGGCGATGCACGAGGAGGAGAAGAGGAACAAGGGGCAGCTGACGCGGCTGCAGTTCTTCATCATGGTGATGACGTGCAGCTTCGCCTACTATATCGTACCCAGCTACCTGTTCCCGGCGATCAGCACCATCTCGGTGCTGTGCTGGCTGTACAGGGACTCGGTGACGGCGCAGCAGATCGGCTCCGGCGCCTCGGGCCTCGGCGTCGGCTCCTTCGGCCTCGACTGGAACACCGTGGTGGGCTTCCTCGGCAACCCGCTGGCGTCGCCGGCGTTCGCCATCTTCAACGTCATGGCCGGCTTCGCGCTCAGCACCTACGTCGCCGTGCCGATCCTCTACTGGACCGACACCTACAACGCCAAGCGCTTCCCGCTCGTGTCGTCGCACGTCTTCAACGCCGCCGGCGGCCGCTACGACACCGCCCGCATCCTCGACCCGGCCACCTTCACGCTCAACCTCAGGGAGTACGACGCCTACGGCCGCATCAACCTCAGCATCCTCTTCGCCATCAACTACGGCATCGGCTTCGCGGGCCTCATGTCCACGCTCTCCCACGTCGCGCTCTACCACGGCAAGCAAGTTTTCCCGCACAAGCTCTTGCTAACTTAGTACTCCCGTCAGTCATAAATATTTGATGTGTTTATGACAAGATTCAGCTAACCAGCTTGCAAAACTTTTGACTTCAATTTGTTCGAGCAGGGACATTTGGGGCTTGTGGCGGAAGGCAACGGCGGAGCAGGCGAACGGCGGCGGCAAGGAGCGCCAAGACGTGCACACGAGAATCATGAAGAGGAACTACAAGGCCGTGCCACAGTGGTGGTTTCACTTGATGCTGGCCATCGTGATGGCATTGTCGCTGTACACCTGTGAGGGGTTTGGCCGGCAGCTTCAGCTGCCATACTGGGGTCTCCTCCTTGCCTGTGCCATCGCCTTCACCTTCACGTTGCCCATCGGCGTCATCTCTGCCACGACCAACATGGTCAGCACAAGTAGAATTACTTTCTCTTTCAGCCTTGAATTAACGTTAACTAAGCTAGTATAGTAGTAAATTGCATTATTGTTGGTTGGTTGTTTCTTTCAGCAACCAGGGTTAAACATCATCACAGAGCTCATCATCGGGTACCTGTACCCGGGGAAGCCATTGGCGAATGTGGTGTTCAAGACCTACGGCTACATAAGCATGACTCAGGCGCTGACGTTTGTGTCGGATTTCAAGCTGGGGCACTACATGAAGATACCGCCCAGGTCCATGTTCATGGTGCAGCTGGCAGGGACGGTGGTGGCGTCGACGGTGCACTTCGCGACGGCGTGGTGGCTGCTGACGACGGTGAGGAACATCTGCGACGTGGACAGCCTGCCGCCGGGGAGCCCGTGGACGTGCCCCGGCGAGGACGTCTTCTACAACGCCTCCATCATCTGGGGCGTCGTCGGACCGCTCCGGATGTTTGGCCGTCTCGGCAACTACTGGCAGATGAACTACTTCTTCCTCGTCGGCGTCCTCGCGCCGGTGCCCGTCTGGCTGCTGTCGCGCCGGTACCCGCGCAGCGCGTTGCTCCGGGACATCAACCTGCCGCTCGTCCTCGCCGGCGCCAGCGGGCTGCTCCCGGCGAGGTCCGTCAACTTCGTCATGTGGGGGCTCGTCGGGTTCGTGTTCAACCACGTCGTGTACCGCCGGTGCAGGGCGTGGTGGATGCGGCACAACTACGTGCTCGCCGCGGGGCTCGACGCCGGCGTCGCCTTCATGGGCGTGCTCACCTTCGTCTCGCTAGGATACTTCGACATATACGGGGTGCAGTGGTGGGGTGGCGCCGCCGATGATCACTGCCCCTTGGCGTCGTGCCCCACAGCACCTGGGGTGTTTGCCAGGGGATGCCCGCCTGTACCTTCTTGATTGATCAGGACACCGCATCTACATGTATATACTCCATATGACAGATGGTTACTCAAATGTATATATTATATCCTCTTGTCTTCCTCTCTTTTGCCCCCTCCCCTTCATACACTGTAGATCCAATGGTCGCCACTCGCCAGCCGGCAGTGGTCACGGCCTCACCGGTGCATTACACCTGCAATGCAAAGTGGCTATGAGCCTATGAAGGTGTCAGTTTCTTAGACAGCGAGCCATGCTCGCATGTGCCTCTTTCCGCCTGCCTGCTTGGATCCTAATCTGGTCGGTCTTTGTGCTGTCCTCTGGTCTCTGGTTGCTATTGGCACAAATTGAGGACTTTTGGTTGTGTGTTGCAAGGCTTCATGTGAAAATATAGCTCAAAGCCAGTAGGGATGACCTCGAGAGGCATCGGTTCCTTATGGGATGGTTAATAAGGTTCTCTTTGATCTTGCCCCATTATGTCTCATTGGGTGAAAAACAATGATTCAGCTTATCAGAACGAATGACGACACTAAGTAATGGACGTACATCAGCATAGGTTTTTGCTTAGCACGGTTTTAGATCCAATATTTCTTGAAGCTAGGTATAACTCTAAAAATCCATGGATCTCGATTTGTGATTACACTTAGCTAAAGTACAAAATTTTAAGCTCCGGTCCAACAAAAATACCTCGAGGTATCAGTACCTCACGGTACCAAATTGTTTCCGTGGGTGAGGGCTGGATCGACAGAGGCGGCGGTGTGCAGAGAGAGGGGAAGAGAAAAAGGAAGGAGGAGGTGGCTACCTTGTGACGGCGTGGGAATTTGGATCGGCGGCGATGGCAGTGGGAGAGGGGAAGACAGAGAGAAAGAGAAAAGGGGGCATCGACGGATGAGGATTTGGGAGCGGGGAGGTGAGCTTGGGGTGGTGTAGCGAACAGCGAAGCTCGTCGGCCTTTTTATAGGCAAGCGTCGGCGCTACAGACGTGGGAGAGGCGGTTGCGCAGCTCCCAGTGCGGCATGGATGTGTTGGCCGTGGCAGCGACGTAGTGAACACTTGGTGCAGGTGGCAGCACCATGATGTTGCGGGGCAACACGGGGAAGATGGGACACAGGGAGGCTGCGATGCGACGTGACGAGGATGGGTTGAATTTAACGGCGCCCTTTCCGCCGCCCAATTGGCCACCACCAGCTATTTAAGTGACGCGCCTCCAGTGGCATCACTGTCCTTCTCCCGTCCTTCCCCCTCCCCCACACAAAATCCAAGCCGTTCACATGACTCCTATCCTCCACTCTTTGCTCTAGTGTCTTCCGTTCACATCGCCGGAATGCGCTCGCCTGCCTCCACGTCGCGTGGCATCGGTAGGAGTTGGTCGCCAACCGCCACGCCGCGCTCGACATGCGGCTAATCATGGGGGGAAACCTCCTCCAGGCCGACCTCGAGGCCACCAAATAGCGCGCATCATCGCCAACCCCGGTGAAGGCAGCGACGCGGAGGCTATCGATGAGTAGACCCGGTCATCGTTTCTCTCCCGCAACAACACGGCCCTCCGCCGTCGCTCGGCTCCTGCTCCCATCCCTCTGCAAACGAAGAGAAAGGAGAGGGAAAGAGAGATAGAAGGGAGAGAGAGAGGAGGAAGAAGGAAATGATAGAGGATGGCATGTAGGGTCCCAACATGATACTGTGTCCCACAATTATTTGTGTGAACAACAAATGGGTCCTACATATTCTTTTAATTTTAATACCACATAAGTGCCACGTCAGCGTCACGTTGGATGAATACTAGGTCAACACCGCCACGTAAGCGCTACATAAGCAAAACCGCCCTCTAAAACCGTCAAGGGGGTCAAATTGCACCAGTTTTAATAGTTGAATGGTCTGAGATATCCAGTATTGTGGTTCAGGGATACGAATCAGATTAGGCCACTAGTTAAGGGAGTCAAAGTGGACTTAGTCCTGGCGTTTTTGCATGAGACGTCAGAGTCGGGCCTGATAAACGGGCCCGCATGCAACCAAACAAGTGCTCGCTTGCACGCACCAAGCATCTAAACAAGGGGGTTGCTAGGGCGCGTGCGCGCTAGGAAAGGGAGTTAGCGAGTACTTCCTCCCTTTTAGTCTTAACTACATATATTAATTAATACACTTAACACTAATGATAGTAATTAAGAAAATATTCTGGAGATTTTTTGGGAGATTTTTTTACTTAACAGATTGAAAATTTTTGAAGTTAGATTTGAATACTTTTGATTTAAGTTTTAAATTTTAAAGTCAAATTTTAAAAACTTTCAACTCAGATTTGAAAACTTTCAACTTGATATTTGAAAACTTTCAACTCAGATTTAAAAACTTTCAACTCGAGAATCGAGATTCAAAAACTTTCAAGTCCAGATTTGAAAATTTTGAAAACTTTCAGTTTGAGATTTGAAAACTTTCAACTTGAGATTTGAAAACTTTCAACTCGAGAATCGAGATTCAAAAACTATCAATTTGAAAATTTTGAAAACTTTCAATTTGAGATTTGAAAACTTTTAACTCGAGATTCAAAAACTTTCAAATCCAGATTCGAAAACTTTCAAATCTAGATTTGAAAATTTTGAAAACTTTCAACTTGAGATTTGAAAACTTTCAACACAGATTTGAGAACTTTCAACTCGAGAATCGAGATTCAAAAACTTTCAAGTTCAAATTTGAAAATTTTGAAAACTTTCAATTTGAGATTTGAAAACTTTCAACTCGAGATTTGAAAACTTCCAAATCCAGATTTGAAAAAATTGAAAAATTTCAACTTGAGATTCGAAACCTTTCAACTTAGATTTGAGAACTTTCAACTTGAGAATCGACATTCAAAAATTCCAAGTTCAGATTTGAAAATTTTGAAAACTTTCAATTTGAGATTTGAAAACTTTCAACTCAGATTTGAGAACTTTCAACTCGAGAATCGAGATTCAAATACTTTCAAGTTCAGATTTGAAAATTTTCAAATTGAGATTCAAAAACTTTCAACTTGAGATTTGAAAACTTTCAACTCAGATTTGAGAACTTTCAACTTGAGAATCGAGATTCAAATACTTTCAAGTTCAGATTTGAAAATTTTGAAAACTTTCAATTTGAGATTTGAAAATTTTGAAAACTTTTAACTCGAGATTCGAAAACTTTCAAATCCAGATTTTAAAAATTTGAAAATTTTTAAATCGAGATTTGAAAACTTTCAAGTCGAGATGTGAAAACTTTCAACTCAAAATTTTAAAACTTTCAAACTCAAAACATGATAAAAGATTTAAAAAAATAAGAAAAAAGTGAGGAAAAAAAGGAAAAGAAAAAAAAGAAAAAAAACATGGAGAAAAAAATCATAAAAAAGTGAGGAAAAAAGGGAAAAGAAAACGAAAAAAAAGAAAAAAAAAGCGTGGAGAGGCGCGCGCGCCAGCGCAACGGCGCTGGGCCTTATGGGCCTAAAACGCGCGCCGCCGGCGCATGCGCGCTAACTAGCGATTCCGACCAAACAAAGCTTAAAAATCTACTGAATTTGCTATCAATCTGTCGACAGATTTCCAGTCAGAGATTTGTCGATTTTTAGGCCGTATGATTTGCGTGGAGATTTGTGCTAATATAGTGGTTAAAAAGCGCAAGTGCGTGTATAGCAGGGGATCGATTCGAGGAGCTCTTGTCCTGTTAGCTTTATACCAAGTACTAGCAGTTAAGCTAAATTAGTTGAAGAGACAAAATAAAGTTTATACTGAAGTTACAGTGTTAATAAACTAAAATTACAATGTAGTAACACTGTAGTTATATGTAGATACAGTGTAATTACAGAATAACTACAATGTAATTTTTAATAGATGGATTGGTAATATTATTTTATGCACAAATCTAGCAAATAAACTATGCAATATATCTACTAGATATCACACTATAAAATTACAGTCCTATATAATTAAAATTACATTTGTAAATTCTGTTGATATGACATGTAAGTGCACTGTAATTTTGATAGAAATGTTGTGTAAGTAAATATGTATTTTTTTTATTTTCTTTTGTAGTCCATTGGATGTAAATATGAGGGTAGAAAAAAATCTAGGTGATTTTTTTATTAGATATCACCTGACAAATGGATAGGCAGTGTAGGCCTTAAAAGCTTGCCATTTTAGACCCTCTATGTTTAGCCTTATAAACCAATTTATAAGTTGAAAATTCTAAACGTACTCCCTTCGTTTCATATTATAAAGCTTTATAGCATTGCTCACATTCATATAGATGTTAATGAGTCATACATACATATATATATATATATATATATATATATATATATATATATATATATATATATATATATATATATATATATATATATATATATATATATATATATATATATATATATATATATATATATATATATATAGAGTAAATTTGTTTGGTGCTCCATGGTGCCCGGGTACCATTGTTGAAATTGAGTACATACCTAATTCAAATGAGTATGAAACTTTTTCAATTACTTAGGTATTAATATTAACTACTTTACTAACTAGTTTAAAGCAAGTTTGAACTGAATTTGAACTTATTTTTGTTAGATTTTGATTCTAGGTATATAGCATCCATACATATAATTAGTTAGGTATGTAATCATGGATTGTAAAATAAAGTTAAATTTGAGTTGTTTTGTTGATAAGTATAGGTATGAATCAAATTATTATAACTAGGTATATACTCACAATTTGAAAATTTTGAAAAATTTGAGTGATTTTGTGCATTAGATACCATGGTGCCCAGGCACCATGATGCCCCATATGAGTGTCCTATATATATATATATAAAATATGAAATATGAAACGGAGGAAGTAGCTATTTTGTTTAGCTTTTATAAAGCCATAAAGCCACTCTTCCTGTCTTACAATGTTTAACGAAAAGCTAAGCTGAAGAAGTTTTTTTTTTCTCTTATGTGATGTAGAGATATATTAAATCCACCGACTTATAATCATATAAGCTCATATAAGCCAATAAACATAAGGCTAAACAAAGAGACCCTTAGATGCTATATTATTCATTTTCTATTTGCAAGACAATGGATATTTGATTTCCTCTATTGGTAGGGTTAGAAACATGTGCTGATGCAGCAACCTTGCTTTGAGGACTGTTGGATACCCTACTGTAAATGTTTCGTACCGTCTAACTAGGAAATTAGGCAAGGCAGGGAGCGCCATGCGAAGTTACAACTGGACATGCAAGACAACATAGATCAATGGAAAGCTGACGACTATAGCTATAGTAGGGGAAGTAGTCTATCTTCTCCACCAAGCTGATATTTTAGGGTTTTGCTGGCTATAGCAATTGATTACGCAACTACGTACAAATACTTAATTAATCACGTGCTAATGGACCGCTCCGTTTTCCGTGCGTACATTTTAGGCGGGGAACCGACTAGAGCGAACACAACCTAAGAGCAAGTAGTAATTAGATGAGTAGTGAAGATCAGTAGAAAAAAGTGAACGGTCGAGGGTTATGATTAGTTGGACAGAGAATGTTAGTGGAGAAGTTATATTTTAGAACAAATACTATGGGCTAAAAGTTATATTTTAGGATGGAGTAACTACTATATGAGTTGGTTGAGAGGTTATCAGATTGTATAACTGCAGACACCTTATAAGATATTTCCTCCATTTCATATTATAAGACTTTCTAGCATTGTCCGCATTCATATAGATATTAATGATCTAGACATATATATGTATAGATTCATTAACATCTACTCTTCGTTTCACAATGTAAATTATTCTAGCATTTCGTAGATTCATTAACATCAATATGAATGTGCGAAATGCTAGAATGATTTACATTGTAAAACGAAGGAAGTATATAAACGTGAACAATACTAGAAAATCTTATAATATGAAACGAAGGGAATAATCTATACTTGGGTCCTATAGTGTATAGCTTGGTTCAATTGGTACACGTGCAGTGTGAACATCTTTGGAATAATAGTGTATTCTGCATCTCACCATGTCTCCAGTTAATATAGTGCAATTTAAATCAAACCAGATACTAATGAACTACACCGGCTGAAAATGCAATTATACCAAACTAGTTTATCCGAAGACTACTGAGCCCTGCAAGGAAAATATGCAACGATATATGGTAGCCATATAGCACCCAAGAAGTCAGCATTCATTAGCCTATAGCACCCAACCAACCTACAAAATTGCCAGCGCAGAAAATTGATACGCATACAAATTAAGATGCAAGCTGACCTCAATGGACACTAATGATTACGAAATTTTTAACTAAGAACAGAAGAAAAACGATGATATACTACTATGAATTCAAGATACTTCATCGCCATCATATCAAGCCTATGATAGGAAAGATCCACAGAAAATATGCTCCAGTTGCATCTCAAATCGACTAAATACGAGCTCAACTAACAGCCATAGTGACTTTGCTATCTAATCAAAGCACATGTGCGATCTCTTGAATTCTAAACACTGAAAAAGTGATTTTAAATTCTACAAGCCAATCTAACAGGAGTCAGGAGTGGTACAGCAACCTTAGCAGAGCCAATCTAACAGGCGTACATAAACCTTAGCAGAGCCAAATCTAGCAGGAGAGGTACATAACCTTAGCAGATTAAACTTCAACTCTTCTTTTCTAGCTGCAGATAATTTATCTTGCCTTGTCTAGTACCGACCTTCTGCAAGCTTATCTAACACACACATGGCAGCATCTGAAGCTGTCTACCTTGCATATGGATGATAACGACCAGAAGCACCAGCACCACTGCTACCATAGCCTCCTCTAGCACCATAGAGTCCACCCGTGCCAAAGCCAACACCAGCACCAGGACCTGAAGAAGAGTCATAACTAGGGCCATAGCTAGAACCACCAAAACCCCCAGCATCACGCCCATATGCACCACCTAAACCACCAGCATAACCACCACCAAAGCTTCCTCCATAAGTGCTACCAAAGCGACTAGAATAGAGAGATGATTCTCCACGATATCCTCCTAATGCTCCACCATAAGCACCATAGCCACTACCATAGTCACCAGGGCCATAAGAACTACTGTAACCACCAGGCCTAGTGCCAAAACTTCCAGGTGATCTATAGGGGCCAAAGCTACCACCATAATTATAAGAGTTGCCCAATCCATCATAACCATCCGCATGTGGACGGCCCCTAGGTTCACTATCAAATGAACGATGAGGTGGGTTAGAGGGTTTCTTTGGTTCGGCCTTCTTGATCTCCACCTACAGCAAAGCAAGAAAGTCAACCTATATTCTCTTAAGACCTTTCTACTTCCACGAAAATGGAGTGCTAATAACCTGCAGCCTATATAAGACAACGAATAAAGCAACAGAAACATAACAGCAAATCAGCAAGGGTTCTCCCAGAGGTAACTGGAAGAACACAGTTTATTAACATGTGCAGGCATAGTTGTACCAAACTAGAATTACAAACTTCAAAAAGCAATACACCGAGTCTCACCTGAGAACCATTTAGATCAATCATATTGCCTTTCTTAGCTAATAATTCATCTACAGTTTTTTCTGCATCAAAGACTACAAATCCAAATCCTCGTGACCGGTTAGTTGAATGGTCACGAATGATTTCATGTTCCACCACCTTTCCAAATTTCGAAAAGAACTCCTTGAATTCATCTGTCAAATTATCGCATCAACATGTTCAGTATACTTATAAAATAATAATATGAGCTAGTCCATGGTTAGGCAAACAATATATACATGTAATACCTTCTTTCAAAGCAGATGGTAATCCACCAACAAATATTTTCTTCGTCTTGAAATCTTTTAGGGGGGCAGCACCCTTTGGAATAGTTCTCTTAATTTCAACCTGCATGTTTCACGTTGAATCATGTTACGATATAAACAGAGTGAGAGAAGCAATAGGCAATGCCTATTTTTTGCTAAAGGAAGTTGGACTAGTATATTAACTTATAAACTTATGACATACTCTGGTAACCGACATTCATACAACCAAGCTCAAAGGATCAAAAGAAGTCAGGTAGCAACAGGAATCAAACAATTTACCTCCTTTCCATTAATAACATGGTTGTCCTCAATCACTCTGTCAACAACAGCAGGATCTGCAAAGGTAATAAATCCAAATCCTCTGGGTTTCTGGGTAAAGCGGTCCTTCATTATGACGGCATCAACTATCTCCCCATACTTCTCAAAGTATTCTTTGAAAGTACCTGCATGTTCAAGAGCATAACGAAGAAGTTAACAGACAGCTAGAGTAAATCTGAATAAAACAAGCAATAAAAAAATAGCCTCAGATTTTTTACTTCTTATATAAATCTTAGAATACAAGATACAGACCAATGAAAAAATAATTTCCGAGGGCCACACGAAGATCAGTACAAAAAAATTTGACCTTTTGTATGATAGGTAACAAGTGCACATGAAACCCAATTAAATAATTCACAACATGAAAAAGGCAAAGCATATTTGGTAGAATAGAAGTATCAGACATCTATTATCAACAAATACATCAGCTATTGCTTTACTAAAAGTTTTAAGCTATGATGATACCAACCTAAAAGATAAGCAAATACAGTTGATTCCATAATAAAATATCACAATTTATCTTCGTATAATATTCATGGCTCATTTTCTCCCGAAAATTAGGCGGGCCCTAACAGTGCACACAAAACTTCCGTTTCCTATATGTATGGGTGGCAACGGGGTGGGGCAGGGTGGGGCGGGGTGGGGCAGGGCCGGGTTGGGTTGGAATGCCCCCGCCCCCGCCCTCATGAGGGTATCCCTGCCCCCACCCCCACAAAGGAAGTCGGGTGAAAAACATCACCCGTCCCCGCCCCCACAGGGGACCCGGCGGGTGATCGGGGCCCCGCATCACCCGGATGGAGTTAATACTTCATAAAAATATTGCAATACACTAAATAATACTCCCTCCGTATTTTAATGTATGACGCCGTTGACTTTTTGACAAACGTTTGACCTTTCGTCTTATTCAAAAAATTTATGTAATTATAATTTATTTTATTGTGAATTGATTTATCATCAAATGTTCTTTAAGCATGACATAAGTATTTTTATATTTGCATAAAAATTTTGAATAAGACGAGTGGTCAAACGTTGGTTCAAAAGTCAACGGCTTCATACATTAAAATACGGAGGGGTATGGTAAAATTTCAATAGCCCCCGACGAAGTGGGTTGGTTGAAGGAAGGAAAGGGATTACAGTTGAGGAGAACTAGGGTGTTGAGCTTTTATATGTCAATTTTGAATGGGCTTGTTGGGTCTATATTATTGTAATGGACTACTTTTAGAGAAGTTTCTCACATATGGGGCCCCTCCAGGTCACCTGCGGGTTAATTCTGATCCCCGCCCCCGTCCCCATCCACCCGCGGGTGAGAATCCCCCCCCCCGCGACCCCGACCCCGACCCCATAGGGGCGGGTCCCTGGCCCCAACGGGGAAATTGCTACCCCTACCTATATGTCTGGCACTGGTTGCAAGGAAAGGATTAGTGCAGGACCTCTCTGCCATCCTCACTGCCACATGCCAAATTTGTAAAAAGGTTAATGGAAGTCCCTACTGTTGTCGAGCAGTACACCTTTGAAAGACGCTATTCCCTTTGACTTTTTCACAAATCTTGCTGACAAGCCAAATTTGAGCAAGATGAGGTCGACATGACAAATGTAGGTTCAAAAATATTGTTTGGTCCAACCACAGTGCCAGTACCCTATATCACACATATATTAGTTTTTATTTGGTGCAGCATGAATTGTTAACGGAACAACTGTATTTGTCGCTACGTAGTGCATCCCAGAATATGCCAAAGCATGCCACCAAAGCTAAGGTCGCAAAATTGCCATGCTCTTAATCAAGAGAAGAGCTATTCTCCACCGGGCCAACTAGACCAGATCAAGGAAATTATTACCTCCAGAACTAGGTCAATCGCAACATATAAAAGCTAAAAACATGAAGATCTGAACAAGAACCGAACCATAAATAACTAATCAAGCATACGCCAAAACAGCCAGTAAACACGAGGGAGAGAGTGAATCTATAGCAGATCTGGACTTACCCATGGTGGTGTCCTTAGGCAGCCCGCCGATGAAGATCTTGCTGCAGGAAGAGCAAACCAAAGACAAAACCACACGAAAAAATACATCAGAAAAATAATGCCGAAAGATTTCGGAACCGAGCCACCGTAAGGAGCGAGGTGGGGATCTGGGGAAGGGGAGAAGGGCGAGAGGACTGACGCTGGGCTGGCGCCGTCGTGCTCCTTCATCTTGCCGCCGGCCATGGCGATAGAGAGAGATTAGACGGGCTAGGGTTTCGCGTTTCGTTGGAAGAGGCGGGTGGAAGGGGAGGACGCGTGAGATTGGGGATTTTTATCTGCCAGTGGAATTGGGATCCGGAAGCGCCTAAGTTATGTCGGTTTCGACTTTGGACTTTGGACGATGATGGCCACTGACCACCACGCGAACGTTCGCGCGGAACGTGGTCGCACGAACGCAGGGCTAGGCTGAGTTCGGGAGTAACTCACCTACCCCACACGTAAAACGGAGCAATACATTTTCTCATGATTAATTAAGTATTTACTAATTATATTTAAAAAATAGATTAATATAATTTTTTAAAACAACTTTCGTATATTTTTTTTTTGCAAAAAACACACCGTTTAGCATTTTGAAAAAAGTGAGTGCGGAAAATGAGGGTGGTAAATTGGAAAAGTTGGTAAAAGAACTCAGCCGAATACGTAAGGAGTGGGCATAAATAAATCTCTAGCAAGACTAGCAGATTGGAACAGAATTAAGGCTTCTTGCAATCAGTTAACTTTAAATGATAAAAAAGATGTGGTTGTGTGGAATCTGACAAAAAATGGATTGTTCAGTGTTAAATTCTTTTATACAGCTCTGAAACTTCAGGAAACATCCTCCATGACAGGGGTATACATAAGAAAATCTGGAAAATCAAGATTCCTTTAAAAGTTAGGATTTTCATGTGGTTGATGTTAAAAGAGAGTATTCTAACAAAAGACAATTTGATAAAAAGGGGTGGAAAAAAGGAAACAACTTATGCCAGTTCTGTGAACAAAAAGAGACAATCCAACATTTATTTTTTGAATGTCCAATAGTAAGGTTCACCTGGAACATTGTGATTTGTGCTTTTGGAATGAAACAGATCAAAGACCTGAAACACATGCTGAACTCTTGGATTCGATCTTGTGACAAAACCACAAAACAGTTAATATTGGTTGGTGTGGCTGCTATAATTTGGGCCACTTGGAAAGCTAGAAACAAAGCTTGTTTCAATCAAATTTTACCACATAATCCAACTGATATTTTATATAATGCTTGTGCATTAATGATTGACTGGTCTATTTTACAGAGTTCGGAGGAAAAGTGAAGAAAGTTGAAGTGGGGAGCTTAATTGCTAAAGCAAATAGCAAGTGAAGTCTTCAAGTCTCAGTTTGGATGGCGCCTAGGACAGAGAAGATTACTGAATAGCTGATATAGAGCAGGAAGATCTGGAGAACGAAGTTGATGAAGGGCCTGTTTGGCACAGCTCCAGCTCCAGCTCCACCCCTCCTGGAGTTGGAGCTCAGCCAAACAGTTTCAGCTTCAATAAAACTGGGAGTGGAGTTGGGTGGAGCTCTCTCACAAAATGAACTGGAGTTGTGGAGCTAGGTTTAGGCAGCTCCACAACTCCACTCCAGACCCAATTCCTGGAGTTAAATTTAGGAGTTGGAGCTGTACCAAACAGGCCCGAAATCTTGTGTTGTGATCGATGGTCTTTTTGGCTTGCTCTACATAGCAGTTGAGGGGGGTTTCCTGTAAAAAACAGTTTGTTGTTTCGGGCATTTCATGCTGTTTTTTTTCTTTCTTCTTTGTTTGCTCCATGTGAGCCCCAGGGGAGAGTTTTCTCCTCGGGTTTAAGACCTTAAATTTCCACATTTCTTTAATGGAAATGGAGGGCTTTTTGCCCTTTGCTTAAAAAAATAAATCTCTAGCAAGAAGATTTGGTATTTGGTAATACTTTGATTTTTTTATAATAATAAATTTGTTTGGTTTGTAACCTTGCCAAATAATGACAAGTAATTTTGAGAACCACTATAGCACTTTGTTTAATAAACGATGTATGGCATATGACATTTCCTTTTCTTAATCCGGAAAATGGGAAAATATTGAGAGGATAATTTTTTTTATTATTTTTACTTCCTATCTTAGTTATGCAGTACAACGGTTTCCAAAATGAATCATCATTACATTCTCTTTCTCCACGAGGGCGGTGACCTCCCAACTCCACTACTCATTGTCGATGGATTGACACCTCTGGGTAGATCTGCACCCATGCGACTGAGGTAGCCCCTTCCCCCCTCCCCCGGCATATGTAAGTGTGATGCACCCCCTACATCTCTTTCTCCCTCCTTTTCTTACACAACGTCCTCCCATTTATTCCATCTCCTTCCCCTTTTCTTGCACTACATCCTCCCATTTATTCCATCTCCTTCCCCTTTTCTTACACTACGTCCTCACATTTATTCCATCTCCTTCTGTAGCAACCTGATTCTCCTTCTGGAGACTAAACTCTCCAAGACAATGAGAAAGAAGAGGAAGATGCTAGACAAGGTGAGAAAGGACACCTTCCCCGGATCGCAGTCGAAGTGTGAGATTTTGATAGCCGATTCACGGCTCCCGTCCTTATTAGATCCAACTCTTGCATCCTTAGAACTAACTGAACATAGGGATGCCAAGACAGGAAAGAATTTGTCGAAGACATCACAAGACGATAAAGCAAGCCGATGACGATGAGGAGGTTAGTTGTTTTTCTTTTTGTCTTTTATGTGTTATGCTCTAATAACAATGTCACCTTGCGATAGAAATTTATACCTGATGAGGCTCACGCCAAATAGGGAATATACTCTCTGACAAGTGAACATTCTATGGTTTTCTTTGCCTACTATCTTTGTTGGGTTGGCCCCCAACATATCACATGGATGCATTCGTGGATGAAATCTGAGTTCAAAATGAAAGACTTGTGCAAAACTAAGTATTGCTTAAGCTTGTAGCTTGAGCATATCCCTGAAGGGGTCTTAGTGCACCAGTCAACCTACACATAGAAAGTGTTGGAACAATTTTGCTTTAAAAAAAAATCCTTCGAAAACCCTCATGGTAGACCAAGAGAAGAGGAGGAGGAAGTCCTTGGATCAGAATTTCCATACTTGAGTGTAATAGGAACGCTCATGTACCTTGCAAATTGCACAAGACTGGACATAGCATTTGTCGGCAACTTACTTGGAAGGGCATCAAGGATATCCTTCGTTATCTTCAAGGAAGCAAGGACATGGGACTATTCTACAGAAATAACCAAGACCTCACCTTGGTAGGATATGCAGATGTTGGGTACCTATTACACCCACATATAGCCAAGTCACAGACTGGTTATGTTTTCCTATGTGGAGGAACAACAATTTCCTGAAAATCATCAAAACAAAATATTGTAGCAATTGCGTTGAACCACTCGAAAAATCTTCGCACTATACGAAGCCTCTTGCAAATGTGCATGGCTTTGTAGGATGATTCACCACATTCAACAATCATGTGAATTGAACACCATCCAGACCCCTACAATTATTTATGAAGATAATGCAGCGTGTGTCGCACAAGTGGAAATGGGTTACGTGAAAAGTAATCTCACCAAGCATATCAACCCCAAGTTCTTCTATGCTCACGAACTGCATAAGACGAACGAATTAAAGTATTGCATACCAAGTCCTGTGAAAATCTTGCAGATTTATTCATTAAGTCATTACCGACATCCCTTTTGAAAGATGCATCCAAGGGATTGGGATGATGAGACTTAGAGAAGTGCAAAAGGAGAATTTTGCTAAGTCACTTGCTAAACTTAATCCAAATTCCAGAATGACAAAGTACCCAATAAGAATAATGGTGTGGGTTGTACTCTTTCTCTTATATAAGTTTTCTCGCAGTTTCTTATTAAGGTTTTTAATGAGACAATATATCCGTGCAACACACAAAATGTATGCTATGTACTCTTTCTTCAATTATTTCCCACTAGGTTTTTAAGAAGTTTTAATGATGCATAAGCAATACGTGGTGAAGATCCAAGGAAGAATGTGAGAAATTTGGACTTTGGCCCATGAAGGCCAGTCCAAATGTCCAATACATCAATTGTCCCTCACCCTATTTTCTATATATAATAATTGACTATATATAAAGGGAGGGGGACACCCTATTTTTTATATATAATAATTGACTATATAAAGGAAGAAGAGCTGAGGCTTCGTGTGCATACGCAATCCTTTTAAACTGCTGTACGTAGTAGAGCAGTTGCGTAATAAAGGGATGGCCTAGTTATGCGTACTTATTTTCTAAGTATAACAAAAGTTGCTAAGTTTATCTAGGAGTCTAAGAAGAAGTCTAATCGTAGTTCACAACCAATTTGGGGGCTGCTAGCTGGCGCATGCGCGCCAGCGGCGAGCACTTCCCTCCTATAACTACTCTATATTAGTTAACACTTAACACTAATGACGGGTAATTAGGGAATATTCTCAAGATTTTTCTTTCTTTTTCGGGAGATTTTTTTACTAACAGATTGAAAATTTATAAGTCAAATTTGAAAATTTTCGATTTAAGATTTAAATTTTAAAGTCAAATTTTGAAAACTTTCAGCTCGAGATTTGAAAACTTTCAGCTCGAGATTTGAAAACTTTCAACTCAGATTCGAAAACTTTCAACTCGAGATTCGAGAACTTTCACGTCCAGATTTGAAAAATTTGAAAACTTTCAACTTGAGATTTGAAAATTTTCAACTCGAGATATGAAAACTTTAAACTCGAGATTCGAAAACTTTTAAGTCTAGATTTGAAATATTTGAAAACTTTCAACTTGAGATTTGAAAATTTTTCAACTCGAGATTTGAAAACTTTCAAATCCAAATTTGAAAATTTTAAAGTTAAGATTTAAAAATTACTAGTAAAATAATCACTAATAAAAATAGGAACTTAATCTAAACTAATTACTATTTTTTCCCCTATCCGTAGGGCAGGAATGGCAAAAACAGCAAGCAAAAAAAAAAAAGGAAAAAAAAAGAAGAAAGAGCGGCGTCCCAAAAAAAAGAAAAAGGAGAGAAGAAGTGTGCGCGCGTGCGTGAACCTTGTGAACCAGAAGTACGTGCCGGCAGCCTTGTGGGCCGGAAGTACGCATTGGCAACACGTGCGCGCCAACTAGCATTCACGCCAATTTGAAATCCCAACCAATCAACAAAAAACATGTTTTACTTTTTTTTTTCCCATTATGCCTCCATACATAGGTTCCTTTTTTTAGCCTGAAAATAGGTCGCTTCCCCCTCGTAGTGGATATGTTTTACGGTTCACAGGATAAACACAGAAAAATGGGAACAGATAAAAAATAAGATACTAGGAAGCAGCCATATGGGTGATTCACAAGTCTACAAAGATAGGAGTACCACATACCAGCTATGATTCCCACGTAAACAGTGTTTCACCAGTTCTTTTCACAAGGTTAAGATCACAGTGGTTGCGTAGAACGTCTGGAATAAAATCAAATGCATTTCCACCATATGTTTGCACTTTGCACTCGACTTTTGTCTTGTCAAATCTATAACATTAAGGTGATCATGAACATTCATTGCACCATACTGATAAAACGAGATTGGGTATCTGACAACTAATAATCTAAACAAAGTTTGTGCAGTACCATGCAATGGTTGCTCTGCAACTCAGTACATAAAAAAACAAAAACAAAAAAATGGCAAACAAAATTCCTCCATTAAATATTAGGTTCATATGGTTCCAAAGTAGCCATAGAAAATATCCAGGTAGATCAATAGGACAAAGATGCTTGAACTAGTTTCCTCCTTAGTTGGTTACTCTGTACTTCTGCAAATGGGAAAAGTTCAAATTAGACCTTAGCAATTGATCCATGTATGCAATAATTATTGTCAACAGCTGAATCAAACAGAGTAAATGGAAGTTCAACCAGATTATCTTAAGAGCAACTGAAATAAAATTGCAAATTCAAGTCAACAGAGATGTTTCCCATTATCTTGTGGTAAATGAAATTCTGCGGAGTTACACCTGCTGAGTCAAAGCGCCACTTACAAAACTCCTAAGACATGAAAATGCAATAATGCATAATTTAAGCTATATCAATACTGAACAGATCATAAATTGCCTTTAAACTCGATTTGTGACAATGCATTGCACAGTGCAAGCAAAAGGCATGGATGGAAGTGGTTACTACAGTATCTTACAGTGTGAAGAAAGACCATAAAAGTTTAACCACAACAGTCAGAGATGGATAATAAAAAAATATACCTTAACAGTGTTAAGCAGAATCTTTGCTTCACTGTTGTTGTTGAAGTGGTCACGAATAGGCTGAAAATAGAAAGGATAACATTATTAAGACAAGATAAGCTATTGGAACCATACCGTGCAAGGTCTTGATAATAAACACCACATCATTATCCAATGAAAACAGGTCAATACAAAATACACTAGTGCGAAATTGATACCACATCAATAAAAATAATCCATCAAAACTAGAGAAAATGACAATAGTCAAATGAAGCAAACAACAAATAGGCACCATATTATTGAACAGAAAGCCAAATGTGGGAAACTTTACCTGCAATATTTGGTTTATTGCTTTTGCTAGAGCTGGCTTAACATCAGCAGGATGCAAAGCACCAGTCTTATAATCATCGATGAGTTCATCCATGTTTGTAAATGTCCTGTTTAACATCAATATGCAAAAAAGTTTAACATCGATGCTTTGCCTTGTCATGTCAGAAGATCAATAATAGACTAACTTAATGTGCTCTGATTAACAGACTGGTGGCATAGGCAACTAACTTAATGATTGAGCCAATTGATGGTAAATAGGAAAAATTCCAAGTTATGTAGCTCAGAACAGAACATTTACTTGTTACCGCCATTTGCTTCCTTCCGAACCACCTCAAACATTTCAAACCAAGGGAAAACAATATACTTGATGTACTCCAAGCATGGGTTCCCATCAACCACGTTGGGAGGGCAAAATGCTTGTTTTATCTTCAAATTTACCTGAGCCTGCAATAAATTAAGCCATGAATAAATTTAGAACTAGTTTGGGTAGTGATGAATACATGCTCTGATTACAAGTACATAACAGAAGCTGCTATAGAAGACCAAAAAGAAAAGAATTAACAAATTGTAGAAACATACTCCCATCTTCCTAAATTGATCATCATATATGTTTATACACCAAGACCAAGGATAATTTAAATCACATCAATCAGGACATCATGCACACATTCTCCCACAATACATGCATCGATTAAAACACCATGCCAATTACACATTAGCATGCTCACATTCTCCCATGCTGCACTAATTGTATTATGATGAAATCCGTGTCTATGCGGTTATATGATGATCAATTTGAGAAATTTTGAGTTCCACTATATGATGATCAATTTGGGAAGGAGGGAGTAAATGAGAATTTTATTTATCCACTAGAATAAGCAAAAGGAAAAGAAAAACTGCAAATCAGCATGTAAGGTTGCCATAGTAGCCATTCAAAACAACATAGGTGTCTATCAACCCGCATCAGGAAACTAAAACCAAAGTAAAATCACCAGAAAAAACATAAAATTATAGCACTTAGATGATGACCTCTCCTAGGTAAATACCCTTAAAACATTCCACTATTTCTTAGGAAGGGTCTAGCTTGCCCAAAGATTGGGATGGTCCCGAGTAAAGGCACAGTTTTTTTTTTCACAAAGCATAGTCAATGGGGTCACCTTTAGTTGTTCCTATCTCACTTATCAGTTAGTACTTTCTTTCATCCAAGTTAGTGAACTTTCAGCAGTTATCCAACACTGAAAACAGAAGGATACACTACTATTGGACAGCCCTTGCTGCCTAAACTTGTGTTATGAAAGGCATACCGCGTAATAAATATGTTCTTTTATATTACAATAGTGGGTGTCACAAGGTTCAGAAGTTATAGAAATTGATACTTGAATAACAGGAAAACCTCGTCATCTTCCATAAAAATGGCTGAGGATGGATCACTCTTTGACATCTTTTCCTGGCCCTCCTTAAAACCAGGAAGCATGTCTGCAATTCACGTTAAGGGAGTAATACAATTTTTGACAATGTTTTTTTTTTTTTTTTTCAGAAAGAAGGCTTAGCATCCCAATTAATTTGACAGACCAAAAGAAAAGTGTCCCGCGCTGTTTAATTACAGAAGATAAAGGTTTAACCAACATGCAAGGGCAGATTAGGATACGATGTGACAAAATAATCGGTTTGTTTTTCCTTTTGATGTCGGTACAGTACTCCCTGGCTAGCACATTGACCTTCCTTTGGTCCATGCCCAACTGGCAAATGTCTGCCTACAAAAGGAAGGGATAATTAGAATAAGCTTCATGCCTATATGAAATTCTGGATTACAGATTCATGTACACACGCTCTCTTTACACTGTGACTCAAGGTAATTCTCAAAAGGCATGGTGTGCAATAGCATAAATTTACTAACCTTCAAGAAAAATATATCAGCACACTGCATACAAGGATAGAATATTTGGGCAGCTGTCAACTCGTCCGAATCATTTCGACCCATAATCTGACAACATCTGTGAGCCAAAAATATATACTCACTTGCAAGTTATAAAATTGCAGTTACACTTCAGGCTTTGGAAGTGAAGAAACCATTAGACGCACATATGCAATCCAAATGTGGTTACCTCATTATTCTTTTGACATTATTTTTACAGGCAATGTCCATTACAAGTGGCCAATATTCATTTGCACGATTATTGATTTCTTCTGAGGACCACAAGAATTCCACACCATCAAGATTCATACCAGCTGCTCTCCAAATCTCAATCATGTACCGTCCAACAGTCTGGATTTTTTTTAGATCACCCCCCATCTTATTGTTGAGCTGAGCAAACCAGTCTGCTATCCAAATTTTTACTTTGCATCCAGCCCTGACCATCTTGTTAACATTGATTGTCTTCACAATGCCCTGACAATATACAAGATGATCAATCAAAACAATCATTTGTTCAAATATTGTAAGCCTAAAACTTTTGCACATCTAAGCTTCATGCATCACTAAAAAAAACAGCCCACAATGAGTCATGGCAGAAGAGGAAGAACACAACAAGCTCATGTAGTGAATGTTGTAGCCAAAGATGAGGTAATGCAGCATGTTTTCAATTTGTGGAACAAGAATAAACCTCAAAGTATAGGAACAGTGAACTAGAGTATTCTTCTTCTCTGGTCGTGGTTCTTAGAAAAATATCACCATCATAGTTGTTTACTATCCAAACCAATGCACGCACCGTCTAGCATATATCAGATTAACATATGCACCAAACTTAGTTTCACCCATCTGGTCCATACAGTGAATAAAGCAAACTTTATAGGTCTATAGGTACATCCAACCCAAATTTCAAATTTATTTGCACAGAGAACTTAAAGCAAGCATATTAGTGCAAATCTCCACTCCCCAGCTAGGTGAAATCATGGTAATTCCGTTGAATCTTTATGTAGAGACCAAGTTAACTTCTCAGTAAGTAGCATTCCAGAGAAAAACATCATGTACCACATAAATTATCAGGTAAAATCCATTTTTATCCCTTGAACTTTCACTAAATTCCTATTTTCAACCTCAACTACGAACCCATATATTTTTCAACCCCAAACCTTAAAAACCGGGTCAAGTCCCAAGACTAATATTTTAATGGTGTTTTTTACCACATCTAAAACAACAAAAATATGTTAAACTATTCTAGTTGCTAATATTATAGTGACTCAACATGCCAAACATTTCCCGGGGAAATCCACCCCCCCCCCCCCCCCAAATCTTCAATCCTCACACAATGTAGTGATAAGAGAAGGAGATGCAAGGAAGAAGGATATAAAGCATATGATATGTGAAGCAATGCCGTGCTAGCAACCAATATAGCATAGCAATGTGATTCTCAACATGGATAAAACCACAACTAAAAACAATCATGGGAGAAGTTTGTCTGGTTTCAAAAGTTTAGGCTGTTTTATAGTTCAAGGTGAAAGATGAACTTTGATGGAAGTTTGAGGCCTAAAAATGGACTTTACCCTAAATGAACTCGGTAGCCACATAGGAGCACATTTTGATGATAATAATACCCTACAAAGTACAAATGTGCATATCCCTTCAAAAAATTGCATTGAAGATTGAAACTTTGGAAGAAAAATTCTATATTTCACCTGTCCTGATAAATTTATGCTGGTACTTTTTAATTTCCCCCATGATGAATTGAACTCTAGTCTCTAGGCAACCGATGTGAAATTCGATTTCTTCTACAAGAAACTTATAACTATTTCAGTTCAAGTTGCAACATAAGTAGCAACACAGATAGTTGAGACCTTGCGCCTCCGTTTGGCTACGCGGTGGATTCAGATAATCCCAATAGCTTTACAAATTTTGGTGTCTGGCAAACTGATTTTTCCTTTAGTTTGGTGTTACAAAGGGTAATATTATTACAGTTTGAAAATATAAAACAATTGAGGGAATTATGAGGGTTAGATAACATATTTTAAAACAATTCGATCGGCAAAACAAACAAAGAAAGATTGTAAGTTTTAGTTTGCACACCAATTTAAAAAAGGATAAGCACAGGGCAGCAACCACAAACCGAGCCTGGGAATTAGATCGATCTAAAGGGGGGAGAGGCGGCGGATTCACCGAACCTGGGCAATGTGCATGCGGCCGGAGGGCTCAAATCCGTCGTAGCAGATGGGGACGGGCTTTTTCTGCAGCAGATTCATGAGCTCGTCCTCCTGGATACACTCCTCGCCGATGCCCCGCAGCAACTCGAACCGGTCTTGGAGGCTCATGGCCGCCATGCCCGGGGCGAGGTCCTCTACGGCGGAAGAAGAGGAGGACGCCGTGGCGTCGGCGGAGCTACCGGACGGCGCCGAAGGGTCCATGTCGGCGGCGGCGGCGGCGGCGGGCCTGCGTGGGCTGGCTGTGTCCTTCCTTCCTGTAGTATGTGCGAGGCGGCGGGCGGCTACCACTAGGGGCACTAGGGTTTTTATCCGTGAGCTCCGGACCTGGCTCGCGTCACCGACAAGTGGGCCCCGCAGTACTCACCGTGGCCCAACGCTAACGGAGCTCTCCCTCCGACAAGCGGGCCCAGAGCAGATTCTTCGCTGACCTCATCATTCGCCTCGCCGCCGCCCGCCTGTTTTCTCGGTCGCGTGCTAGTCGCCCTGCGAAGAAGACCCGCTACAGTAGGGCTCCAAAATCCAATCCTCCGATGATGGCTCATCTGGCGCCGCTCTTCCTCCTCCTCCTCCTCCTCCTCCCGCTCCACGCCGCCGCCACGCCGTCCGCCCACCCGGCCTACCCCAACGAGCCGCCGTCCTGCGCGGCGGCGGCGGCGGCGGTGCCGGTGCCGGAGCGGCGGGAGGCGCATGGCGGGGGGCGCATCCTGGACATAACCCACTACTACCGGGAGGACATGCCGTCGTGGGAGTCGGACGGCGGGGTCGGCCAATTCCTGTGGCTCCCCGCCTCCATGCGCAACGGTTCCCGCGCCAACAACTCCGAGATGCGCCTGCCCACCCACACCGGCACCCACGTAGACGCCCCGGGCCACGTCTTCCAGCACTACTTCGACGCCGGCTTCGACGTCGACTCCCTCGACCTCGAAGTGCTCAATGGTTGGTTAGCTCAAGCACTCAATCGCATCATGGATTGATTGGATTCCTTCCTTTTGCTTATTTTGTGATTTTTTTTTGATTGTATACTAGTATGTGGGAATTTTTCATTGCCGATCTCTGAGAGAGAGAGAGAGAGAGAGAGAGAGAGGGGGGGGGGGGAGAGGGAGAGGGAGAGGGAGAGAGAGGGAGAGAGAGAGAGAGAGTTAATTGAAAATGTTAAGGATTTGAGGTATTATTACTAGAAACTATTGGAATATATGGCGTGGCTTTGAGCCTTCGGATCTGCGATGCAAAGTTTGTAGATTAGATGAATGACAGCTATGAGATTCGAGCTTTTCTGTGACATCCATGAAGCAGATTTCAACAGGAGGAGAGGAACAGTCCATGTGTTCCTTGTGTAAGTGAGTGAAGGGAGTTTGGGGCTAAAAACCTACATGACATCAATGAAATTAGCCTAATGAAACCCCTCTTTCTAGTTCTTCCTACTTCCAGTTCTCGAAGCATTCCCATATTTCTTGTTTCGTGTCTCAGTTTGATCTCAGATCACCATAATCTTCCCATGGACAATCTTGACTAGTTAGTTCGGTGGTGGAGTTCTCATGTTGTTGCGATTCTTTTGCAATAGGAAATTTGTGCCAGCTATTCTGGATAAAATGAACACATGGTATTCTGTTGGTAGCAGATTTCCATCAGAAGTTTCCCCAATTAAAATTGGTGCTACCATCCAAACTGTATTTTAGTGTACAAATTACAGTGCTATTCTTTTGGAGAAAGACGTGTCATGGTATGGATATGATGTCTTAACCTCTAATTCGGCAATTCGAATACCCAAGCTGAAAATCCAATGTCCACAACTGCATAATCATGTCTTATACTGACATTGGAATCATTACATGGCAACCAATTAGATCTACATGAGAATATATGGAATTGCATTACATTAACAACTGATTTTCTGTTACAGGTCTGGCATTGTTAGTTGATGTTCCAAGAGATGATAATATTACAGGTAACTAATTCTTGTTGTTTAATCCATCAAGATACTGTTAGCATAGTAAAATTGTAGTTATTGTTTACTTATCTCAGCATGTGTTAGTCAAACCTAACTATTGAATTTATTGTATTCGATGCAGCTAAAATGATGGAATCATTACATATTCCTAAAGGAATTCAACGAGTGCTATTTAGAACACTAAATACTGACAGGTAATGGACTCCAGCATAGTTATATGCTCATTTGTGGTAAGCATGCCTAGTTAACTGTTATGCCAAAAAAAAATCCATTATATATATGAGCACACATATAGTTCAAAATCTTCTGCTTTATCTGTTCAGCATGGTAAAGGCATTCTTTCTCTCTTCCTTAATCTATGTCTACCGACCCTCTATATTTCCTTCTGAGATCCACCCCATTGATTGTTAAATCTGTTGGCAGTGGGTCCTACTGTATACTCCTTGCATTTACATTTAGTTTACTCACTCTTGTTTTCTCAGATATTTTAACATCATGATTAATTGAGCTCATTATGCTACTAGAGCCACTAGCCAAAATCACCACCTTTTGGTTTCTATATGAAAACCCAAAGTGCGTGGAGTTTTTTTAGTTGCTGCAACGGCATGCCCTTTTCATGTGTTTCTCTATCTATTTAGAAATGATGCGCTGCTGTTTACCCTATTTCTTCCTAATTGTGTATTTTGTGCATCCGTAGTCTACGGATAGTTTTATTGCGTATTCTTATAATCTATCTATTATGGAATTTCCTGAAATACCGCACTTAGTAAAGCTGTCATCTTGCAGGCAACTAATGTGGAAGAAAGAATTTGACACTAGTTATGTGGGTTTTATGGAGGATGGCGCACAATGGTTGGTAGACAACACAGATATTAAACTTGTTGGTGAGTTTGAAGTAGCAATGCATCCTTTTGAGGTTCCTTCACTATATTTGTAACCGACTCTTATATTATTTAGCGTATGCAACTATCCGTACAATTGACTCTTATCTTAAGCTTGCTCATGCAAATGATTATTGTTTTGGCATGGTTTGCTTTGCAACTTTTTGTTTTTACAAATATATCTCCAATGAGACTTTTGCTAAAAATGGACCCTAAGCAGAGAGAAGTGACATTTGGCGCTGTGTGTACATAGCACAACATAGCAAGATTTGGCATCGTGTAGGTTTCTGTATGGATGTTGCGTGGAACCTTATGGTGTGTTTGGTTGGGTGTATGAGACTGGATGGGAGATGGCCGCCCGAGTTTTTGTGGTGTTTGGTTGGAGGGCATGATGGATGGGGCGGCCCGGAATAGGGAATATTCCCTCAATATGCTGGATGAGTGCATACGGCCGATTTGGCTGGATGAAGCCATCCAGTTTTGGACTGGGTGATGTGTCCTGTTCCGATTTGCTGTGGTTGGTTTGATTTCGTGTTAAGCAAGCTCCAAATGATTTTTTCTCGTAAACCGTTTATCTAATTTATGATTTGATTACACCATTATATTTGTTATAATTAAATCTTTAAAACAAGATCTCGGATGATTATATTTTGATAAAAAAATATATATGACAAATGGGTCCCACTAACTTTTGGTTTTTCCCATCCATGCTATATCCCTCCAACCAAACAAGAAATTGGATCGCCATATCCATACAAACCAAACAAAAAATTGGATCACCATATCCAACAAAATATGGATGGCTATATCCTATCCATGCATGACCGTGAACCAAACACACCCTTAGTGGCTCCACTGGCCATTTTACATGCCAGCCTACATGTTGTTCAATCCTGCAGCATCGTGTTATGAACAGACGGCACCAAATGTCATAGCACCATTTGGAAGGGTTCTATTTCTGTAAAAAGTTTTTTCTAGGGGTCCATTTGTAAAAAAATGTTTTCCGAAAGGTCTACTTTGTGAAAATCACTAGTCTATTCCTGTTTTTTTTTTGGGTACCATTTATCATATTAGATTAAAATTACAGTGTCTTCCTTCCAAAAACATATTATTGTTTCTTGTACTTACGGACTTACCCTCCCTTGATAATCATCTCAATGTCTAGTTTGGTCCGATGAATAAGCATTTAGCTGGAAGCCTCTTCTCATGTTTCACAAGTGTGCATCCCCATTTTACATGTCTTCCTGTTTGAGCAATGTAATTGTGCAAATTTGCACTTCTAATGTGATGATCTTCAGAAATCATGACCTTAAGGGACTTCAAAGAGTTTTTGTGTGTTATTTCATACTAGTATACTTGAACTCATCTTTCAGGATATTGTGTGTCTCAGGCAGAAGCAGACATCAGCTGACCTTCTGTTCAAGGATGATATTAATATTGAATAGCACGTTTGCAGGTTTAAGTTTGTGTCACGAGATAGGTCTTGAAACATATAACACCTATGGAAATGGTATACTGATCTAGTATGGTTGCCTGGGGGATGGGGTACTGCATGCTGTGTATACTCCATGCGACATAGCATTAGATCCTGTGAAAATCCAGAATTATTATGTACTTGTATATAAAAAACATGGGCCAAAACTAATAAGTTTCTGAGTACCCTGGGTCAGCTTTATCTTTTTTTTAATATTGAATGATTTTTTTTCAAATAATAGTGTCTGGAGCATACATGACATGCTAACTAATACACATTTTTCTATGAATCAATGCTGAAAAACCAGAGAAAAAAATTACTTAGGAACAAAAGATTTTTCTTGACTTGTGACCCTCCACTTAAGGTCCTATTTAATCAAGTAGTGATGCAAATGAATAAGATTGAAAGCATGGTAATTAAAGTCAAGTAGGAAATGTCATGGTCTGTTTTGACACTTTTTAGTAGATAATGCTCCTTTTTTTTGTTTTTTAGTTCTTTCATTCACTTTATATGTACTATCAGGGCAAACTTCTGTATTCTTGTTTATTTAACCTTGGACGATAGTGCTCTAGAGGTAATATTTTTATCGTGGTGGTGTGGTGCCCTACACTACAGTTATTGTTCTGTAATTTCTCATTTCTGTTGTCATTTTCAGGAATAGACTATTTGTCTGTTGCAGCTTTTGATGACTTGATCCCGTCACATTTAGTTCTTCTCAAAAACAGGGTATGGACATGTTTCCTGGAGTAATTTTGTTATGTTCACATTCACTTTCAGAATATTTATGGCTCTTTTATCTTTGTTATTCATCTTACGTTTGTTCTGATGTTCTGAACTTTATCTTGCCTATCCTGTATTTCCTATACTCGGTCACTTACAACATCCAGCTTCCAATAGAAATCTGATAGGAATGCGATGTAGTTAAGAAATAGTTGAGTGTTGATATATATTGTCCTCACCTAAAATTTTCTTATTCTTCCTAGCTTGGCTATGTTGAATTCAATGTGCTAATATCCTGTTAGGCTTCCTGATGACATTAATTTCTAAACTGAACAATGTAAAGTTGAAAAAGTTGATTGACAATTCGGTATGATATATCAAAGTATCCAAGGATACCAGTAGTCACTCCTGAAATTTGTTGTGCCATTTTTTTTCTACGAAGACTAATTTATGTGTGGCACTCTGCCCAAAAGAAAAAGTGAGGCACTGTTGGCACAGCACGATATATTACACAAACTGATATGTGCCATATGGCAGAGTCAAACTTGTCCATACACTTGCAAGATGCGGATAAATCACCAGACTCCAGTGTGCATATAACACAAGTGAGCACCTCTAGATATATGGAATGACAAGAAAAAAAGTTTGGTAGCAGGAATACCCACAATCTGGTATCAACTTAATTAGGAGTACCATGTTTTTCCAAGAAGCTGATGTGCTTATGAGTGTTGCAGCTCATATTCTGCCGTATGGAATGTGAATGTTACCCTACGGGTATGATCGACGTAATATATTCTATTTTGTTTTTCAGGATATCATTCTTGTCGAGGGCCTCAAACTGGAAAATATCATGCCTGGGATATACTCCTTGCACTGCCTGCCACTTCGGCTGCGGGGTGCTGAAGGTTCACCAATCAGATGCATCCTTATAAAGTGAAGGGGACTAGGATCAGTGCGTTTGCTAGTATCAATGCAACTTCAGTTGCACTGGATCACTGCATGGTGAGAAATCCATTTCATAACAACGTGTTTCATACTATATCAACCGTTCAGCCTCAATGCTTATTTCTGAATTTATCCGTTGCTTATGCCCAGATGCAGGTCTGCCAAATAAAATTGTGTCATGTCGGTGCTAAGCTCTTGGACTTGGAAGCTGTACAGCATAGTCGTAAAACACACAACTATCGATGAACTGCACAATGGGCACATTCTGCGACTTCTCTTTTGAACAAACTCAATTGAAGTTTAGGGCCCCTTTGATTTGTATGAAAAATGTAGGAATTTTGGAGGATTTCAATTCTATGAAGGCCTTTGAAATAAAGAATTGAATCATATCCAATTCTTTAAAATTCCTATGGAATATGTAATTCTATGTATATTTTGAAGGAAAGTTAGCAAGAGGTCTAACCTCCAAGTCTATCTCTCTCATCTGATTCCCGTGTTTATTCTGTGGTCCAATCAAACGGTTATTCCTGTGTTTTGCAATCCTCTATTTTACAATTGTATTCCTGCAAGAATATTGTGTTTTTCCTATTCCTTTGTTTTTTTATTCATACAATTCAAAGTGGCCCTTAGTCATATCATTGTGGAATTATTAGTGCTTCTCAGCAGGCATGGTGATGTTTTTCCCCCTCAGTTCCGTGTCAAGTGGTTGCATCAATTGGCAATTATAAACTTCATACCTAATATATAATTTCGTATGCATATGCATTTTCGAGTTGGATGAGATTCAATAGAATGTTTGATTCAATAGAATAGGATGAGATTTAATAAATGTTCCCTTGAAATTTGTTAAGAATTTAGGTGATTTGTTAATGACTCACTCTAATATATATACTTGACTAGCAAAGATGCCCGTGCATTGCAACGGGACAAAACAAAGAATAAGTAAAGAATATAGATATTGTTGTCAATACTTAGCAGAATGAGATGTTGGCATAGAAGAAAGGGGTGGTCGTTCTAAAAAGACCCGATAGTTTCACATGCAAGCGGAGTTTACTCGTAATACAAAACAAAGCCTTAAATAAAATTTCAGGCCTTAATTATGAGTTACATGCAATATATCGAGAAGCACGGAGAATTTGGTGTCTCAAATAAATATTGGAGAAAAAAATTGGCACTGGTATGAGATCATCAGTGCCGTTATTTAAATAAATCGGCACTGATGTATTTAGTATACATTTTTCACGGTTTTTCAAGGGTTAATTGGATCCACACCATTACAAATATAGTGTATTGAAAAAATACCATTGCAAATAAATCGGATGGATGCCACTACAATCTTCTAAAAATAGAACCATACCACTCCGTCACATCGTCGTCTTCATCCCCGTCCCCATCCCCTCAATTATTGCATCCATCATTGTTGGCTCCAATCTCCTCCCTCGCTGACGGCCAACTCCTTCCTCGTCCCTCGCGCCTCCCTCGCGCTACTCCCCGACTTCTGCCGCCGTATGACCTCCTCTGTTTCCATCCCTCGCGCATCCCTCTCCTTGTTCCCCACCATCAGTCGCCGCTGACTTGAGTGGATCGGGGGCCTTGGGGCTAAGGCGGACTCCGCGAGCTTCGCACGTCGAGGAATGCTGCTACCAGCGTTGACTTGAGTCCCTACGGTGGAAGCTGATGAACACGTGCATGCGGATGCTTGGGACGAGGCACTTCTTCTCACCCTTCCAACATTGGACCAGCCGACCAAGTTGCAGAAGTTGGATGTGTGTACTGCACGTCATCGAAACCAGCGTAGAACAGGTGAACGACAAGTTGGGTGAGGAACTCATATTGCTTGATCCTACCGTGGAAGATGTCGTTGAGGCTGAAGTGGTTCGTGCTTTCGTGGTGTACTAGCCCTCGTCGGTGTTCGCGTTGTCCACCGACTCGCCGAGGTCGCCGTTGCTAAGGTACACGCACATGTTGAATCACTAGTACAGGTACCACTCATGGCAGTTAGGTAGCATGTTGTCATTGAACTGTGGTGGCAGGTCGTGGATGTACCCCTTGCAAGCTCCGCATCTCCGGTGCCTTGTGCCACGACTGTCATTGTGACATCGCATGCAGACGAACGCCTTCTAAGCTGCTAGGAAAAGCTGAGTGTTCTCGCCGTCGGACGAGCGATTAACGCGGTAAGCTGATTGGAGGCGCGTTGTCGAACTATCACGGAGACGGAGACGGCGATGTGATGGAGATAACAGAAATCATGACGGAGTGCCACATTGTTCTAATTTTAGAAAAATTGCAGTGACATCCACCCGATTTCGTGAATAGTAATAATATTTTTCTAATAAGTTGTATTTGTAGTGGCATTGATCCAATTAATTTTTTCTTACCTACCATTGATTAATTAATTAACGTATTTTTTTAAAAAAAACAACGAATTAATTGGAGCCGATCCTATCCATCCGGCTGTTTTGTTCCAGCTCCATTGTCGATCAAGCCGAATAAAAAAACAACGAACAAAAAAGAACAGGCATCGAAGCCGATCCTTCCTATCCATCCGCCCTCTCGCTCTCCGTCCGTCCTTCGCCTTCGCTCCCCATCTCTCCCTGCTAGCGACGCCGCTATGAGCCCACTCCCGCCCCCGCGCCACCACCGCCGTCGCGTGCCGTTTCTCTCCAGTGTGTAGGCCGCCGGATCTGGCCGCCTAGAAGCCGGGGGCCACCGGAACCAGCCACCTTGAAGCCAGGCACGGCCGGATCTGCGGGGAAGCAGTGGCAGTGGTGATGGTCTCATCTTCCAACGAGCATCAGCTGCCTCCCCCATCTCCTTGATAAGCGGGTGGCGATGCGGTTCGAGGGTGATGATGGATGAGAGGGAGATCGACCATGGCGCCACAGGTTTTCCCCTCTATTCCCTTCTCTCCTCAACCCAATCCAATCCCTCGTACCTGTTATGAAACAACATGGTGATCTAATGGATCGCAATTGAAGGCAACCGCGCCTCTTCTCTAGGCGCTCCTTGGCAACAGACGCGATGCCACCCCTTCCCCATCTATAAATTGTACCGCACTGATCAATAAAGAATTCCGCTCATTCATTCCCTACATTCTTGTGTTAAATTCTCTCTCGCTCAATCTCTCAATCTCTCGCTCAATCAATTCTATCCACGTTCAACACGTTATTAGAGAGCGAAGGCGAAGGAGATCACGAAGTGAAAGAAGGGAGAAACATCGCTTTTGATCTAACAGAAAAGTAAACAGAAGAATCATCAGAGAAGGTACGATACCTATCTTTCATTGGATCATGGATGTCGTTCTCGGCCTCCCTCGCCATCAGCGCGCATGCCGGCTCTGCCATTTTCTTCGTCGACCTATGAGGAGCACACGCCGGGGATCACGCGGAGGCAGGGCTAGGGTTGGTGGCCGCCGCCACTACCCTCGCCGCCGTGTGACTGCAACTCCGGTTGTGGTTCCCCCGCCCGTCCCTGTTGCGCCTCCTCCTCCGCCTCCGGTTGCCGAAGCACCTCGCCGGATCCTCGTGCAGGGGGTGCAGTACTGCACCCACCACAGATGGACGGCAGTGGTGACACTACCCGGCGAGCCATGTGCTCTTCCCCCCGGTGATGGAGTCGCAGCCGCCACCATCAATCGCTCCTTCACCACCTCCACCGACACCAAGCCGACGCCAACGCCGTTCCCCCACTCCCGCGCCACCGGGGTCTGGCCGGACCGGTACCCTGGCTGCGCGCAAGGGGGAGCCGCCCTTCTTCAATCCGTCCTCGTCTCGTCGTCACGCCGGTGAAGCCGCCGCTCGCCGTCCCGGCCTCCGCCACATCTTCATCGCCGTCCCCCATGGCTCTTCTAGCCGTACACTCCCTAACGGGGTGCTGGGGAATGGCGTCAGGGCTCGGCCGGCCTCCGACTCCGACGAGGATTGGGAGCCGTCAGCCTAATCCGGCTGGCAAACCGCCAACGGACGGAGGGGCGGTCGGGGCGGTAGTGGATGGTGGATGGCGACGGCGGTGGATGGCGGATGGCGACGACGGTGAGGCGGCGGAGGAAATGGATGGAGACGGCGGTGGACTCGGTGGCGGTGGCGTCGGCGGCGCACCTCGGCTGCGTTGGCGGCGTTCCCCACGGCGACGTCGGCGGCGGATGAACGGCGCCCCCCTCCTGCCTTTTGCGGCCGGGCCGGATAGGCCGGCCCAACGCCCTCCACTTCCCCCGTTGCCCGCCGGCCCAATGCCGCTCGGTGGTGGGCCGAATCCTTTAGATTTCGGCCCACCACCCAATTTACCATTTAATTTTAGTTTTTAATTTTATTTTCAGCAGCAATTACATTTTAGTCCCTATGTTTTATGTAATTTAGTCGAAGCAGTTCATCAGTTGTACAAACAATTATGTAATGGTCATATAGACCACTAATGTTATGTGTTTATTAAATAGGTGTTTATTTAAATACCCTATTTCACTAAATTTATTTATTGTCTTAATAACATGCCTTTTGCATATTATTTCAAGACACGCTCTACTTTCTCGCTTTATTAATTTATAAAATTCTATAAATTTTGTACTTTGATTTAGCAAATTCTCTTAATTATGTACAACATAATTAATGGAGGATTTAATGCATGTTCCACTTCACATTTTGACTTGGAAATTAATCACATGTCGATGGAGTCCTATACTTTGGTCATATCGACCATAACTTAGGCAGCGAGTGTCTCGCCCATCATCAAGTGGTCTACATTTTGAGATGATTACCCGATGGAGTCCTACAAATTGGCTGCACTGGTCATAACCTATGCAGCGAACAACTCGCACATCTCACAGAGGTCTACATCTCACGATGATTACCCACATGTGTTATTTTCCGAGAATATGTTTTGAAAAATGAGATTATTTGAAATTTGGTTGAGCACAAGGTAGTGGAGTCCTAAACATTGGCTGCGGTATATTCACCAGAATATATTTGCCTGGAGACCGTGTTTTAGGCAGCAAGTATAACTTGCCCACTATTAAGAGATCTACTCCACTGTTTAATTACTTGGAGATTATCCACATTGTGCCACCTAATTTCGAATTCTAACTCAAAATTGCCAGGTCTATTACTTGCATTTTTTCGAAACATTATAAAATATGAAGTTTTACATTTCGCATTGAGATTACAACCTTAATATCATGTTTTTATTAATTTACCTCTGTAAATTGATAATGTTAACCATGATTGTAGGGACATGGCAACAAAAGAGTTCGACGAAATCACCCTCGATGGGACTAACTATCCCATCTGGGCTTCCGATATCAAAATCAATTTTGCCTCTCGGGGGATTTTAAATACAATTGAGGAACCCAATGACGGGGACCCGCAAATTGAGCCCAGGAAGCTCAATACAACCCTTTTTCTTTTAAGACTCTACATTCACAAGGATCTCAAACATGAAACATGTTAGAGACGAGCCCTCTCAACCCTTGGAAAGCTCTAAAAGAGCGTTATGATCAGCAAAAGGAACTCATTTGGCCTGAGGCTAATTATGAGTGGGTTCATTTACGCCTACAGGACTTTAAAACTGTGGCAGAATACAACCATGCTGTTCATAACATTTGTTCCAGGTTGAAGTTTTGCGAACAAGAGCCAATGGAGGCAGAGAAGATAGAGAAAACTCTATAAACTATGCTTCCGGAGGACAGGATACTGCTCAACAGTATCGTGCTAAAAATTTCCAGAAACATTCTCTGCTTATACATACATTGACTCAGGCAGAAAGACACTATGAGCTTTCTTTAAAGAATGCCCAACAGCGCCCATCGGGCTCTGCTCCACTGCCTAAGGTGCACTTCAATGTACAGAATAATGCTGAGAATAAGAAAGGATTCAAGGGAAATTCTTCGAATAATCCTAAGAATCTGACTGGAAAGCGCAAACGCAACAACAACAGGCGCAAATTCAAGGGTCGAAAGAAAGGAAAAGGGAAGGGTAAGGCACCACAACCTCGTAGCAATGGCAACAAGCATTGCAACAGGTGTGGATCTGACACTCATGTCGCTAAAGACTGCTGCATCCCGAAACATCTTGTTCTCTTGTACCAAAAATCCCTCAAGGACAAAAAGTCTTCTGAGAACCCAAGATTTGGAGCCCACTTCAATCTTACAGATGAAGAGCGCCCTGAGGTTGCAAGTTCTCACCAGGCTCCTATTGAACCAGAGAGCAACCTCAATGTTCTCCCAGAAGATGTCGCTCCACTCTCTGCGATGGACGATATGTTCATCGAATACTGCTCAATGGACCTACTTGGTGATTTGCAATAATCTCGGTGCGTCCCACTTAGAGATGAAGCTACTCTTATCTCAGTGTGCTTGAAACAGTATATTGATATCCTATAAGTTTGCCAAACAATATTGGTTGTAATAAGTAGATAAGTACGAACTCCCTTATATTGTAAGGTTGTATTGCTTGCTAGTCATTAGAGTATGTACTTTTAACATATGTAAACGTCATACTATGTATTTATGTATTTGATGTTTTAATTATTGTATGTATGTATATATATTGGATAAAGAATTCTTAATCAAGCAATTCTTCTTTCATTGATCCATTTTTGAAAAAAAAAAAGCTAATACTTAATTGATCACGCGCTAATGGACCGCTCTGTGTTTTTCGTGCGGAGGAGATGGGTTCCCAACCCCATGTATCGAACACATCCTAATTGTCGGTCAAATATTTTTCAAGATAAATCTAAAATCCGTGTTAGCATTATATTATGCAATGAAGGGAGTACTCCACGGCCACAATGCATGCTTGCCGCATCCCAATCCCTATGCTTACAAAGGGTGACACTACCGTCCCTTTACAGAAATTCCGAAAAAAAGCAAGGTAAGTGTAAATTCTTTTATACCCATCGTTTCATATTATAATTCACTTTAGTTTTATCATAAGTTAAATCTCTTTCAAGTTTAATTAAATCTATAGAGAAATATATAACATATACGATACCAAATTAATTTGCATTAAATCAGTGATTAGTTTTATTTTTATCGTTCATTTTGTAGCTATATTTTTTCTATAAACTTGAAAAGGTTTTACTCAGCACAAACCAAAAGTAAGTAGGAGCATTTGGCGGTGCAAATTCTGGTCCCAAAATATACTGCATATTTTTGGAACTTTTCATGGAGATGAAGTAAGTAAGTGTAATTAAATAGGGAGGGTTATGAGGGTTAAAACGAGGAGATATGTAAACAAACTAAATACTAAATAATAACCATCCTAGAATATAATAACTTCTAACATTCAAAATTTATCCTAAAATATAATAACTTCTGATATTCAAAATTTGTCACAAAATATAACAACTTCTCCACCAACACTCTCTCATTAACCAATCAAAACATTCCACATTTCTCTCCCTACTTTCTCTTCTCAACAAATCATTACATTTTCATGTTTAATTTCACCTACTTTCTTAATACCGCGTCCAACCTCAAAACTTATTCATTGTGATTGGTTGACATGAGAAGTACATAAAGAAATAGCTATGGATAGCCACATTTTTAGGATGGAATAGTAATGAACCCGTATATCAAAATGGTCTATTTTTTTAAAAAAAAACAAAATTCTAGTATAAACATCCATACATTCTACTAGCTCTATCCTAAGAGAGTGTTTATAAGATTTACAAACTCTTTTCGGGACGAGTAAGTAGTCTGGAATTCTGGATTATAAAATTCCTAGTGATATTTTAAAAATATCATTAAGGTCTAGCTTTTGGCTTACTTTATTATTTGTTATTTGTTATGTACTTTTGTGTAAACTCGTGTACTGAAAATTATTTTCAGTCAAACGTTCTAAATGATAGACCCAAATTAACTTCTTGGGGTAATTGCTCATTTGATCCTATTATGAAATTTAACTAATAATATGATCTTACTTTTTCAAGTTTGCTTATTTAATCCTGCTTTTCAAAATCGGAATTCAAGGCTAACCTTATTCCAAGGTAATATAATGGCGTTAACTAAGCGACAAATTGTCTGTTTTGCCCTTGCTCATTTGACCATGTTGTATAAAAGTTTTTTTTTAACAATTGAGCATAGATTGAAATATTTGAGATAAATATGATAGATTTGGGGCCTGTTTACTTTGATGCCATTTTCAATCATACCATTTTTTTGGCAAAGTTATCAAAAAATGTCTACGTTTAGTTTTTTTTGTCAAATTTGTCTGCCAAAATTTTAGCAATATTGTCATCTTGCCAAAATTTGGTAAGGTTTATTTTGGCTACAATCTGAACAGACTCTTGGCTTCAATTTGACAAAATTAAAGGGATTTATTTTTTGCAAAATTTGGACATCATGTTCTCTCATTTTTGTCCATCCAAAATTACATAGAGTGCAGAAAAACACATACAGAGCTCCAGGAAGGAGATGCTCGGCCGACAAAACCCATTTTCACCGCCTAGCCACCCCACGGCTGCCCTACCGACCTTGCCACCTCGCTTACGCATCATGAGGACCCGGCTAGATCTGGATGGAGCAAGCCAGAGGTGGACTTTGAGCTTTGATGCGGGAGCCCACCTACCGCACTGTCGTCGCCATCGCCACCGTTGCGCCATCACCGATGTCGTGCCCCTTGATGGCTCAATTTCCATGCACCGCCATCCTGCCTCGCTGCGCAGTTATCCGCCACCGCCGGTCTCGCCGCGCATCGCCACAGCCACTGCCTCCGAGCACCGCCGCTGACCCTGCTCCCGCTGTGCACCACCGTTGCCGATCTCACCGCTCGCCGCGTGTCCTCCGCCACCGCCGATCTCGCCGTGCTCTGCCCCCACTTCCACTTCCGTGGGCTGCCTCTACCTCTGCTCCCTCCACTCTCACGGCGCGGCGTGCCGTCGCTCGCTTTGTCTTGGCCATCATCCACCTCCTGTGATGAATGAGTCCCTCAAGAGTGGATGAGAAAGAAATTGGGGTGGGGATAGGTGTTGTGTAATTAAATTAAGGGCATTATGGTTAGTTTGGCTTGTAAATATTTGTTTTTCTTTTTTTAAATGAAATCCTAACGATGCCGTGTAAATAGGGTCAAAAGGCAACTTCGATTTTGAAAAGCGGTGTAAAATAAGCAAACTTGAATAAGTAGGGTTAAATTGGTAGTTAGACTTTAGAACAGGGTCAAACGAGCAATTGTCCCTAACTTCTTTTACCTGCTTTCAAACTACATCTTTCAGAATATCTAATACGGTATTTTAAACCATGATTAAGTGATGCATTCGAAATTTTCAGCCAACACACTGACTTCTGAACATTGATAGTGAAATCCAACAGCCCAGATCCAAAGTGTTATCTCGCTATTCATCCTGTGATTCCATCTCCTATCCCCGCCGCCTCCCCTCCCATTTTAGCTGTAGAATAGAAATTAAGACTAAGTTTTCACAAATAATTTTGTAGCATTCAATTATATATTTTGAAATCATTTCCTCAAGCAAACGGTCGTTTCTAGGGCTTGTTAAGTACATGCATTTACAAACTGAACATCACATTCATATAAATATAATTTGTATAATTGGTACATTATTTACTCCTACAACATAATATGGGTCACGATACAACATCACATACACAAAAAGAAGTTCGGTAGTGGTGCCTCATACCACCCCACAGGCAACTGATAAAGGCAAAGTCCTAAAAAGACGCTGATAACCCGCCACGAACAGCAGCGATACAATCATATTCAACATGCCCCCCTCATTCTCTAAAACCACATATTAAGTAATCTATGTCTACTATTATAAAAAAAATGAAGATGCTTTTGCCGGTATTTTGGTACGTCATTCATGTATAAGTCGATTTTTAAGTTCGTTTGTTTTTGAAAATGCATAACCGTATTTGAGTCGGTTTTTAAGATCGTTTACTTTTGGTAATAAAGAACCATATAAGAAATCTGTTTAAAAAAACTCACATGCTAACTTAAGACGATCGGACTCCTAACTGCAAGAAATCTGTTTAAAAAAACTCGCATGCTAACCTAAGACGATCGGATTCCTAATTGCAGCTCATGATTTTCTAAAAATATATATATCCAAGCAAACTTCCACAGTGAATATCATCTTAATTAAACCACATAACAACAATAAGATTAAAATAGACTTCACACGTTGAACGCACGGGTATTTTTTCTAGTCTTACTATAAAGTTATAACCCACTAATCCTAAAGCTCAACATGCAAATATCCCACCTCATCATCCACTAGCAACCTACTCCCTCCGTCCCAAAAAAAACCCAACTTCTAGAGTTTAAATTTTGTCCCATAAAAAACCAATTTCTACCAGGCACATAAAACAAGAAGTTTTCTCCCTTAAATAATCTTTCAACATTACTACTTTTTTCAATAATGAGGGGAAGTGGTTTTGATAGTTAAGGGATTCAATACCCGATTTGTAGTTGATAGGTGATTCTTTAACAAACACAAATAGTTGAGAGGTCAATGGTCAAACCATCGAGGTGACATATCCCTTAGAAAAATATTGTTATTACTTCTCTTTTACTGTGAACAATGTTTATAGTAAGAAAAATCAGTGGTTAACTCATCACACACAATGTCAAAGATTGTTCATCTTTCGACTACATTTTAAACCACAATTAGCTTTATCTGTTTTGCTATACGATGAATGATTGCTTGCATATGGACGGTTTAAGAGTTGAGAGATATTTAAGTATTTGCCACTCTTAGATGTTGCATTTAACAATGTGACACCCTATATGTCTACTAGTGAATGTGCACGTGCAAGACACGTTGTGATCAACATAAATTGAATTGAGCATATTATAAGTATAAGAATCTGTTTATCTACGTGTATTGTGTAAATATGACCTAGGTCTAGAATATATATGTAAGTCCTGGTAATTCATAATCTATAATGATTAAGAAAATATCTACAACACAAAATACTTTTGATATATTGTTTCCCATTGCCAAGTCGATAAGGCAGTGACAACACAGACAGTGATTGAGGAACAATGTTGAGCTGGTAGCGCGGTTTGTTAATCTCGCTATCACTAATACTTGATACTAACATTCACTCATCAACAATGAAAAATGGTAAATACTCAAAATTCAAAGAAAAAACTCCATACACAAAATTCTAATTGATTTTCATCCTCGGACCACCAACCAACCAAACTGGGAAGACCAATTGTTTTGTGGCCTTAGGAGGAATTATTCAAATCATGCTGCCAGCCCACACCCCTTGCCATTCAAACTTAAAGTTTAATGCCATAAGTGGCAGTAATTCTGATCAACCTTATAACTTGCTGAACTCACCCTAAATTCATGAAAAACCAATGACAAAAATTACAGCAAAACTTTCATGATTTGCATTGTACAAGCAAATGATACAAAATTATCTAAAGGTATGGTACATGTTGACTTACCCCTTAACACATTTCCATTATAAAAATATACTACTGCAATATATGGGTGTGCCTCAACCCTTTAGCATCTAAGCTGCTTCATCAATACCTTATCTACTGAACAGGCAGAAATCAGATTCAGTAAATCTCCTAACTCATCAGTTAATAGATGCAACAATGGGGGTAAATCTCTAAATTGATTCGTATGTGGGTGATTCAGTAAAAAAAAGAGAGAGATTCAGGAGAGGGTCGACGGTGTCGAGGAAGCCCGCGTGGTCGGCGGCGCGGCCGTGCTCTGAGGGGATGACGTTGGGGATGGCACGGAGGCGGCGGCGGAGGAGGAGGAGGAGAGGAGGCCGAGCCGAACTGGCGCCCCGCCGCAGTCGCCGGCTTGTGGTCGATCTGCAGGCTGTCAATGCTGGGGTAACTTGCTGCTGTCCAGAAGCAAAAAAACAACAATTTTCCAGTGTTGAAATCAATGTCATCCAACAATCCAAGACCGATTTTGCTATATATTTGTCGACAAATTTTCTCCCAAAAATTTGACAGATGTAATTACAGTACAATCGTAGTGTAATTATACTGTAACTTACATGTAATTACACTGTAACTATAGTGTAACTTGTATGAACTTTCAAAAATCTCTATGTGATATGTTATTTCGGTAAAATAGAGGTTGTGGGAACAAATTCTTACACATATATGTGTGCTGTGATTTTATTTTTCTTCCTCACCAAAACAAATCTTGTAATAGATCTAAAGATTCAAAATTACATGAAACTTATATACAAGTTACGCTGTAGTTACGTGCAAGTTACAGTGTAATTACACTAGGATTGTACTATAATTATATCTGTTAAATTTTTAGGGGAAAATTTATCGACAAATGTATAGGTGGACATGTAAAACGTTACCACTGGATGAATGATGCAAGAACAATGGTAAATGTCAGATTCAATTCAGGGTTCTCGTTCTTGTGGAGTCACTCACATTCAGATGATGCGGCTGCGACGAGGGCACATCACCCAGCTTCTGCTGCTGATACTTGCTCCCGTTCGCCTCTTGCAGGAGATCACCATTGAAGAGGCTGCGACAACCCTAGCTCCTCCTCCTCCTCAGACCATTTCCTCCATGATAGGCTCCCTCCGTGGCCGCGGCCGCCGCCTCCTCGCCGCCGCGTCCGCCCTCGCGCTCCTCCTCCTCCTCCTCCTGTCCCGCTCGCCGCGTCGTCGTCCCCACGGGTATGGCGTCGTCATCGACGCCGGTAGCACGAGGAGCCGCGTCCACGTCATCGCCTACCGCTCCCCCGCCGCCTCCGCGGCCGCGGCCGCGCTCCCGTGGATCGACTGGGCGCGCACGGCATCGATGAAGGCGGCCCCGGGCTGTTGTCCTTCGCCTCCGATCCGGGCAGCGTGGGTCGGTCGCTGGCGCTGCTCGTGGAGTTCACTCATGGTCGGCGGCGGCGAGGCCCGGCATGGTCTGGTGAGGCAAGGTGGGAAGTCACGCGGGCGGCGGGTGAGGCTCATGGTCAGCGGCGGCGGCGAGGGCCGGCATGGTCGGGTGAGGCGAGGTGGGAAGTCACGCGGGCGGCGGGTGAGGCGGGAGGCGGAGATAATCCTCTTTGGCGTGCGTTCTTTTTTTCGTTCTTTTTGGCGTGCAGTTTCTTTTTCCGGAGCGAGACGCAGTATTAATCCGGTGCTAATTGCAACCACAGGATTAATCCAGCGCTAATTGCAATCGCGGTGTTAATTACACTAAACAACTCATGCTTTTTATATTAGTCTAGATAGATTTGGCGTGCAGTTTCTTTTTCCGGAGCGAGACGCAGTGTTAATCCGGTGCTAATTGCAACCGCAGGATTAATCCTGCACTAATTGCAATCGCGGTGTTAATTGCACTAAACAACTCGTGCTTTTTATATTAGTCTAGATTTATAAAAGTCTAGATGACATAGGGATGAGTGGCAAATTGTTAAACGCCATATCTGTGGAGTGATAAATAATATAAATGCCCCCGGACGAGATGGGGGGAAAAGCAGCACAAATCAGTAAGCCCAGTGAATACTCAGAGTTGAAGAGCTGACTTTTCCCTTGCAAAATGTTACTGCTGGGTGCTGGCCATCCCGTATATGCTTTCCATATGCTGATCAACATCCTGATGTTGCAAATCTTTTAGTACCACAGTGTTTCATGTCCATAACTGCACGGAGAAGCTATTCACCTGATGAATAGATGATAACAAATTTGGACCTGCCTAAATTTTACCTGGCCATATAGTTAACGTTTAAACTTATCCTCATGGTAACCGTTGAGAATCCAATGCGGCAAATCCCAATTTGATTGGATATCAATTTACCAACAAACATGGAAATCCATCACACAGCGTGTTCTGACAAAGATGTATAAAGTATTACATAGTTCATCTGACGTGACAATTTTCGCTTCTGTTCTTTGAGTCACCCTCCGGCGCTTGATACCTGCAGAGGATTCAGAAAATATCTTTAGAGATGTATCCAAATGAATGGTCAAGTCTCCGGGGATAGTGCTAGCGAGGGTATTGGGGCATAATTAAATAATGAGAAGTACAAAATTGCAAATAATTTTCTAGGTGCAGTTTAATAAAATAAAATTCACATCAACTGCTCCACGTTGATGGGAAGTGAACGTTGACAAAGATGCATAAGTTACAGTTAAAAAATTGTTTATCACTGGATTCCACCCCAAAATTGATACAGGAAGGAGACATCTTAATCCAAAAGCACAAGAACACAGTTCAACTTGACAATTACAAAGGTCACCAAGAAAAATTAGCAGACATACTGTACAAGTGTTAAGATGAAAAAAACGAATTGCATTTTGAAGCTCCGTATTGCTTTATTATATTCCTAGGTGGCATCTCTTGTTGGCTCATAGCAACAATCCAGAACAGAGTAACATGGTACCATGATGCAGGACGTGAGCAGAGTAATGGTAGTTTGTACATGTTACAAACAACCTCTCTTTATTATACTATGTTCAGATTATCAATGCATATCAAAGATTTCAGCATAGCATTTCATTTGGAATAGAACTCAATTCCCCAAATATAACTTCTTAACCTATCACACGGTACACAAAAAGGGACATTTAAGGCCTAGACTTTCAAGAATTGAGACAGTACCCCCTTAGAACAATATACTATCATTAGTTCTGTAGATGGTTTTGCAACCATGCAATAAAAGCCATAAAATTTATGTAAGCCAGCACCTCATTCAAAACAATACACAAGCTAATTCTCCCTAGCAGCTGGGCAGAGTTGACTAGCAGTAGTTATCGGCACAACAGTGCGTGGTAGTGGAGGAATGGTGCCTTCTTACAATACTAGCAGAGCTATTTTCTGGTGGTTTCACCAGTTCCTGAGGTTTGAGACAAGGAGGCACACAGCAGGGTCTTTCTAACTTTGCTGAATCTGATAATATCTCTGACCCTTCTTGCTTACCCTGCAACCTGCAGTTCTCTTCTACTTCCTAAGCTGTATAACAATAACTTCATCTCCATTTTAGCTGAGCCACAGGTGGCTCTAGTTCAACAATCTCTCAGATCCATTAGAAATATTGACCTAATTTCTTTTTTTTATGAGCACTAAATTTAACTTTGCGAACAGAAGTAAAGTAATATCATCAATGTAGTCTTGGTGAGTTTGTCCACACACCTCGAAGTAATTCTACATTTAATGAGCCGAGCTGAACATGCAGCTGTCAAACACACCCACCATCTACCATGCAGTCGTGATTAGTGAGTGCTGCTACTCAACTCTGCCTAGCTGCTAGGGAGAATTAGCTTGTGCATTGTTTTGAATGAGGTGTTGGCTTACATAAATTTTATGGCTTTATTTATTGCATGGTTGCAAAACCATCTACAGAACTAATGATAGTATATTGTTCTAAGGGGGTATTGTCTTCGTGAGCGGAGACAAGGAAAACACTATGCAGCCACTGAATATCAGGAGGGTGAATGTGAAAGATCAATGATCTTGTTCTCTTGCATGATAGAACAAGATCACAATGTTACATGAGATAACAACGGTGTCAATTGGTGGATGCTAGTGACAGTTGATTGAGGGGTAAAACTTTAATATTTGCTCGCTCACTCATCATCTGGAAAAAGAAAATTAAGAATAGCCACAGCATCTCCACCTAGGCTAACCCTTCTTGTGAAATAACCATGGGGTTAAATTTGGTTCAACAATAATAATAATTAGGGCCTTCTTTGGAACACGTGATTGTGAGATGGGTTTTATGGTACTTGAAATGCCTTGTTCATTCTTTGTACCTGCATAGTTGCATACACTCATTCTGGTACATAACATCGTAAGGCAAAGCACGTATCAAAACAGTTTAAAAATCAAACTAGTGTTTATACATAGCATCTGTTCTTACCCAAGGGAGCATATTCCTTCGAGTAAATTTCACAAAACCCCAGGTTTTGGGGCACCCATAACACAACCCCAGGTACTACGATTTGTTTCAAAGAACCCTAGATTTTGGGGCGAAATGTTTCAGGACACCTTATGTTTAAGCTTGTATCATTGGTTTTCCTAATATAGTTATGCATAATAATTGCAAAAAAAAAAGAGATATTCCTGAGTATATATACATGTTAGCATCATTTTAACGAGCATCAGTTATTGGTAATATGATTGTTTACATGTATAACTGGTTAATGTGTCATTACTAGTCAGGTTGTTGTGCTTTTTCAATCGTGCAATGCAAGAGTAAGGAGGAAGATAAATTGCATGTGAGTGATATGTATTTTGAGCCTACTAATGTGAACACATACTAACAATATGAGTATTTGACATAAACATGGGGTTTCTTGAAACATTTTGGCCCAAAACCTAGGGTTCCTTGAAACAAATTGTAATACCTGGTTTTTTGCGTTACAAGTGTCTCAAAACCAGAACGATTTTATCAGCCATTCATCTGTCATGACACATCATTCAAATCAATTATTGAAATGTTTGTTCGTATCAATAATTGAAATGATCATGTTTATAGTAGTTTCAAATTTACCATGTCCAAGTAAACATAAAATCAGATAATGCACTCCTAGCTTAGCTAGCTACATAATTTGCATGGACTGATAAACATGATTGAACAATTCAGTTAAGCTCTTGAATTTTAATGCAGACAATCACGGTCATCGACAACCATTTTTAACATTCAACTAAACTCTAGGTTACGCTCCCACCCCACCACCAGACAAAGGGAATCTTTCCTCACCTACATGATTTCATGACAATGAAAATCTTCACTTCTGCAACCCATAATGAACTTAATCGTTTCTTAACATTTTATCGGTAATTTACGTTAGGCTCCCCCTCCCAACAACAGACCCCAGGGATGCTTCTTAGAACAGGTATAATGAACCTTAGTTCACAATAGGATAAATATTGTGCAGAAGTCTGGATGATAACTTAAAAGGGGATGGATCTTAGGAGAGATGAAAACATAGAGTTGGCGATGAACTTTTAGGAGAGAAAACAAAAAGACTAATTCATTATACATGCTTGCTTGGACAATATAACACCTCCTTATTTATCTATTTATAAAGAACTCCTAACAGATTAGATCTAGAGATACGTCAAATTAAACCATCCAAAAATATGTTGCGCTCTAATAAAAACTACTTATCTTATAACAAAACAATTGATCCACTAAGTATCAACTAACTAAAGTGTTTCAAAAGCCATGTGCTACATGATGAGCCCTGATGGGCTTCATGTCACATAACAGTTGAAGTCATTTTTCATATCATTACCTGGAGCTGCTTGCAAATAACGTCTACTATGACTGCACCTAGCAATAAACTGCAGTTTGAATAGTAATAGTGCACAAGGACTGGATGTTACAATACTATGAATGATTTATCTGCATATTAACTAGCCTGCAACCTACTAACTTACATCAATAAAGCCCATTCAACAAAAAATGGATATGGTATATTGGTGATGAATTGAAGTGAGTGACCATGTGTCTTTAAGGAATTAAGGGGAGTGGACTACATAGTACATACTTCTATATTCATTCTTCAATTAATGAAAAGGATGGCAATACCTCCATGTTTACAAGGGCATATTAACAGATTATATATGTACTATGATAGAAATAGCTAAAGGAAGCCCAGAATACACGTAATTGCTATCTATAAAACCACTAGCTAGACATAGTGGATGCTATTGGTGGTTATACAAGTGAATGATAGACCCAAGTTACAATACCATACCATGCCACATGAATACTCACATATAAAATAATTTTCCAAATCTGATTGGACAGAACAACAAAACCTTAATTCAACATTTCAGGCCGCTAAGCTCACATAGTTTTTTTTTTTTTTTACTTCCATTACCAAGCGATTGAATCACAAAACATCACAGATGATGTACAGTTAGAATTTTACCACAGGAAAGTTCAGAACATTTGAAAAAGCAAACAATTAAAATATGAAATATAATTCATAAATTTTGGAAAGCTAGACTGGGTAAGGGAAAAAATCACCACAAGAGGACATGGTGAAGAAAGCAATTAAACTCACCAATCACTGTGAACACCGTCATAAAAATGCATGCCCTAAACATTAGGCAAAAGAGATTACCTTAATTTGCAGCAGGATACAATCATGCAGAACAAAGCAAAATACCCCCGACAGAACAAAATACTTCTGCTCTTAAGCATTTTCAGGAGATCCATTTCTCTGTACTAATTGAAAACGCCAACAGTCACAAGTCACCAAACAAGTCATCATTATCATCAGCTGAATTTGTATCCATATTCCCACTAGACTTCTTTTCATCAGCAGCTTTGACTTTTTCTGCCTGGTCATCCGACCTGTATGCCCAAGATGGGCCCAATAGTTGTGGAACAGTATCCCCATAAAGATCATCATAAATTCCACCTTTTGCTGTGCTTTTAACTTTGGTAAGAACCTGTTGTAGCTTATCTGTTACCCCACTGGGGGATGCACTTTCCTTTGGTGAAGGTTGCTCCTTTCCTTTTGGAATGACAGTAACCTGTACAAGGGATTCATATTTCCCAACAAGACTGCCTTCCTTCACCCCTACTGGACCTGGTTCAGTTTCAACATCTGCGCCATCTGAAATCCCAACCACTTGAATAAGTTCTCCTCCAACTTGATCTCTAAATGATACTCTTAGTTTTTTACTTCTCTTCAAGGGCCTTCCAGCTGGCTCGTTATCATCATTTGCACCAGAGGCATCTCCCGAAGAATCCTTTGATCTGGATAAGTCTGATTTACTAATACCATAGCGGTTAAGTATTGTGTTGTATGCGACCACAGCATCTTCATCATTGGGGTCTGGTGGAGATGGCAGACTGACATCTGATGGAAGACTATGAGTTGGGAAAAAGGCAGCGCTATTCTTTCGTAGGATATAGGTTCTGGTTGATGCAGCAAAGCGAAGTGACTGACCAACTTCAAGTTCAACAGGGTTGTCTTTAGTTAGTCTCTCATTTGCAACAAATGTGCCATGAACTGATCCTAAATCAATAACATATATGCTGAAATACAAAAAGGATGGAAAAAATGTCAGTGATGCACCAAAGCAGCAGTGTCAATAAAAGTAGAAATGTTTTCCATTTGAGGCCCAGTGGTTTTTCTGGCCGACAAATTCTGAGCAAGGCATGCCTTAAGGTTCTTCAAAAAGAAAACACATTGCAACATGACATAGGCAACTGTTCTGAAACTAAACTTGAAATTTAGGTGCATCCGAGGGATTGATTTTTTTATTGATAATATGAATGGTGTTGTTGAACCACATTGTTTCATATAGGTTGTTGCTTATGAATTATTAAGCTCAATTCCACTGCTAGCATGCGTAGCATTCAGTAACAAACAGCGGCTAAAAAAACTACCATCAAAGACAAAATCAACAAGTGGAATCACAACTGTGTTAACATTAGCATTATTTTTAGTCTAACCTTCCATTTCTGTGTGGAACAACAGCAGCATGCTGCCGCGATACAGACTGATGGTCCAACACGAAATCACATGCAGGTACCTGCCTCCCAAATATATGCCTCTTCTTCTCCAGATTGATCCGATCAATGACATCCCCATCCTTCAACACCTCAAGATAGTAAACCCCAGGGCGCGGCTCTATCGCCCAGTCAGGTGGCTGCCACGCTGATTGCCCACCACCGACCTGGGTCCCAGCATGCCCCGGCGCCCCGGTCTCTTGCCCGGCCACCCTCAAACTGGCACCTTGCGGACTCGGGTGACTCTGGCTGGTTCCAACATGTGAATTCTGTGGCAGTGTCAATGGAGCCGGCGGTCCTTTAGCTGTTCTCGCCGCTACAGGTACATTCTTGGCCGCCGAACCGGATTGAACGGAGAATGGCTCCAAGGCCTGAGCCTTCTTGAAGCGGTCAAGCCCGCCACGGTACATATCCCGAAAGCCACGCTGGTATCACCACCACTTCTGGTCTCTTAATAACACAACAAATCAAGCAACTGATGGCCCTGGCCCCTGCGCACCTGCAGCGTCCAATGAACCCTAGTGAAATTTCGCTAGATTGCCAGCGCAAGAATCTCCGGCCTAAAAAATCAGTAACAGCAACAAACTCAGCACTGGATTTGGATAGCGAATGGAGTACACTACAGACAAAAAGGATTCGATCGATCGATCGGTCGGTCACGGGCTCAGGGCGCAAATCAGGAAAAAGCGAAATCGTTAACAGCTTAGGGCTTACCGAGAGCCGAGAAGTGCTAGCCCGGATTCATCTAGGCTCGGTTGGAAGCTTCCGAGGAGATCGAGGCCGCCGGGGTGCTTCGGTTGCGGCGGCGGAGGGGTTGGGGATGATGGGGATTGGGGTTTGCCTGGTGGCGTCTGCGGACTGCGGCTGCTCGGGCGCTGGTCCGGATGTAGCGGTGGTGGTAACACTCCCCGCCTCGGATCCCCGACTTTTCTCCCCACGGCGGGCGACGGAGGAGCGGCGGCGATGGGAGGGAGGGAGGGAGGGATGGCGGCGCGGGTGTGAGGGGAGCACGCGAGGGAACACGGGGAGCGGGCGGCGCCGCCGGCGCGGAGGGGAGCGGGCGATGGGGTCGATGCGATGCGACTGGCGGCGTGCGTGCGGGGAAGGATCCGGGGATAGGGCTGGAGGATTTGAGCGCCGTGTTTCTTTCTGGGCTGGGCTGGGCTTGGTCGGCTTCTTTGGACATGGGCTGTCACCTGAACTTGAGCCGACCCACGTTGCCATGCCTCCCTGCCACCCTCCGTCCAACTAGGTCTAATCTGATTCCTATTTCTCAACCACAATACCGGAGTAATTTGATTCACTCGGTGGTTTTGAGAGCGGTTTTCGCTCACATATCACGTGAGGCCTACTTGTTAGTCATCTTTCTCTTTCTTCTCCTTCTCTTGCCATGTCTTTCTCCCCATATTTCCTGTTGCCGGCGGGATACCGGGCGACAGCGGGTGGTAGCAGGATGGTCCTCTAGGTGCTCGCCCACGACGAGCGAGTCCACCACCGAAGCACACGTCGCCCACCCATAGCAGCATGGCCATCTCGCTACTTGTCAATGTCCATCTTCCTCTGATCCTCCCGACAACCAATGAGCTAGCTCGAGATAAAGAGAGGAGAGAAAGAGAGGGGAAGGGGAAAGGACTGAGGGACGGTGGTGCTCCTCTGCCCAGCGCGACCTCCCCTGCACTGATCTACGCAGCAGAAGAAAGAAGGAGGTGGTCGATAAACCCCACCGAGCTGCAAGAAGCAGCCAAAGGGAACGAGATCTGGAGGTCACCGCCTCTGCTTGCCCTCTTCAAGTTCCCAGGGGTGGATAAGCCGGCACCACCCATCTCCCTCGTCTTGCTGCAGCCCCGCGCCCAACTGGTTCTACCACCTCCCAGCTCCCTCGCCTTGTTGGCTCCCACCATCCTACTACTGCCAAGCCATCGGATCAACATGTGCCACAACAGCCAAATAGTGGCGATATAGCCGGTTTTGCAGAGGGATGCCAATCAGATTCGGCCGAAAATTGAGGGCCTGAAATAGACTTCTTTTTGACAACCGAACAAAATCATTGACCCATCATAAAAAAAATTGTGAGTACATATAAAATTAAGACAATAAAAAATCTATATGTATTCACAATTTCTTAATTTCTCCTTTGGCTTTCCTCCACCGTTGTGGTTGAGGAATTGTCGAGTTTGACTATTTATCAGCTGGAGCGTATACACATTTTTTTTCTTAATTTCTCATTTGGCTCCACTGTTGTGGTCGAGGAATCGTCGTGTTTGACAATTTGTCTGTCAAAGCATATGCACAATTAAAAATGCTTTAACCTGACTGGTGTAACGCACGGGCATTTTTACTAGTAGAGATAAAGATAGCGATCATGTACCGCCATATAGAACGATCATCGGATCAGCATGCGCCACATTAGCCAAATAGTGGTGATATAGCCGGTTTTGTGGAGGGATGCCAATCAGATTCGGCCGAAACTTGAGGGACTGAAAATAGACTTCTTTTTTGACAACCGAACAAGGAATAAGTCCACTTTGACTCCCTTAGAAGTGACGTGAATCTAATCCATAACACTCAACCACAAAACCGGATAGGACGACTCATCGAACTATTGAAACCAGTGCAATTTGACTCCCTTAGCGGTTTTGGAGGGCGGTTTTGCTAATATGGCGCTGACGTGGCAATGTTGATCTAGTATTCGTCCTACGTGGAACTTACGTGGCATTAGATTTTTTTAAAAAAAAAATTTGTGGAACCCATCTGTGATTTACACAAAAAATATTGTGGGCCCCACTGACATATGGGGCCATATGTCATCCTCTCTCTTCTTCCTCCTCCTCCCTCTCTCTCTCTTCTCTCTCTTTCTCTCCCTCTTTTCTCTTCACCTTCTTTCTCGTGGAGCAATCGACGGGTAAGGGCGGCGACAGTGGGCGGGAGCCGGAGAGGCGACGGCTTGCGGGAGGGTTGGCGAGCATGCGCTAGAGTGTGCGCGTGGAAGTGGCCTCCTGTGGCAGTGGGGTGCGCGGGAGAGGTGTGCGACGAAGGGGAGGAAGCCGCGGTGGCGGAGGGCGGGGCGGTGGGCTCGACTAAGCGAGACTTAAGCTTGGTGAGCGACAACCGGCGGTGGAGTAGCGCGGCCGAGGCATGAGGCAGCAGCGGGCGCGAGGACAACACGTAGGGGCTTGAGGCGGTAACGGTGTTTTGTGGAGGCTTTGCAACCTCCGACAACGGCGTCGTCAACGTTAACAGCGGCGGCGGCGCAGTCGGAGATCCTCCTTGGGCCGGGGACGCTCCCGAACAACATCGCCTTCAACGCCGACCTCGGCGTGGTCGGGGAGGTCGGCGGCGACAGCGGTGACGATGACAAATATGAGGAGGAGGATGACAAGAAGGAGGAGATGGAGGGGGCATGTGGCAGCCGAATGGTCCAGCCCACTGCCGCCGCCACTTCAGCTTCCGCTGCCGCTCCAGCTCCCGCTGGCCGCTGCTCCAGCCCGTGCTCTCCGTGGCCGGCCGAAGGGGAGAAAAGAGAAAGAGAAAGAAAGAGAGATGGGAGAAAGAAGAAAGAGAGATAGGATGACATGTGGGGCCCACATGTCAGTGGGCCCCACAATTTTTTATGTGTGTGAATGACAAACGGGTCCCACGCATACGTTTTTAATTCAAATGCCACCTAAGCACCACGTCAACCCCACGAACTAGGTCAACAGCGCCACACCAGCGAAACCACCCTCCAAAACCATCAAGGGAGTCAAATTGCACCAGTTTCAATAGCTCGGGGGTCGAGATATCCGGTTTTGCCGTTTAGGGTGTGGATTAGATTCGGGTCACGGGAGTGAAAATGGACTTATTCCACCGAACAAAATCATCGACCCATCATAGAATCCATGGCCCAAAACCCAATACCCAAATCTTTTCCTTCCCACAAGTCCACAACACAAATCCCTAACCCTAAAATCCATTATTCCCCCCACCCGGCTACCCCGAGCGTCAGCTAGCCCGCACGCGATTCGCTCGCCTCGCCTCGCGTCGCGCGACGGTGAGAGAGGTGCGCGGGCGGGAGGTATCGGCGGTGGAGGCTGGTCGGCGGCGGAGCAGCGCTGGTGGCTGGCTGGTCAGGGGCGGAGCAGGGCGGCGCTTGAGGTCGACCGGCGGCGGAGCAGCGGTGGGAGTCGAAGGCGCGCCCGACGAGGTTGCCCACCGCCGGCGTCGGGTCGTCGTATGGTTGTGAAGAAGCAGGTTCGGCTCAGTTCCTTTGTTCTTCTCGCTAGCTAAATTGGGTTGGTTTTTCTTAGAATTCCAAGTTTCACAAAAACTGAGAAAACCGTAGACCTAATGCCCACCCCACCCCACCCCTGGATGGCTAGATGGGATTGTCACATCAAATTCGGTTTCGCCTAAGTAAATTCCACCTCATGAAATTCAATTAGTAATTAGCTAGCCGTCGCTGCCTCTTCACTCAGCTGCATCTCCCACAAACGGAACAAAACTTTGAAAACGCTCGCTGGAACCGGCCAGGGAACCTTAGGGGTAGGGGTGGGGCTTGGATAGGTACTCCAAAGGCATTGGTTATTTCTTGATCGCATTCGCTAATTAATAGTAATTTTTAGCTAATTACATGTGCCCATTACATAACTTTTGCCTATCGTACTTCTTCTAATATGGACTTGACTACTGTTACCTTCCTTCAGCGTAGGAAGAGAGATTTCATTATATGCCACTCCTAATTGGTTTGTAGGGTGAGAGGGGGAGAGGTGGCAATGGTGGCTCCAAAGGAGGGCACTTTGCAGGCGTTGGCGTACTTCATAGTTCCCAGTGAGCTCCCTTCCGGGTAAGGCCATAAAAAAATCCTCATCTCCATTATTGTTCAACAGGAGGAGCAAGAAACTAGGTCAGAAGCGATTTAGCAAGCAAACTAATGGTCTTCCTCTTTTTTTTGTTTTTCCTATATGATAGGATCGATCCTGATGCGGCGTTTATTGTGTGTGTTCGGTTTGGTCAGTACACAGCTAAGCTTGATGATGGTAGTAGTGTTCATGTGCCAAGCACATACGCTGAATGGGTTGTAGACTATCGACAATGCACATTAGAGAGCTTGGAAAAGGATTTTGCAGCCAGGGTAAAATGGGGTAGGTGCCAACAGGTTGTGGTGTATGGATATGACAAGAGAACTGGCGAGGAAACAAAGTTTTTGGATAATATGGATCTAGCGCATGCATTATTTGATTGGAAGAGGGAGAGGAGGCTGATTTTATTTGTGGATGTGGAGGATAAATCTGGTCAATTAGTTACTAGCTCTTCTATTTCAGAGGTAAATGAGTTAGTCATGGGTGAGGTTGTGACAGCCAAGCAAGGTGATGCTCTAGACTCAAGCAATCAACATCTCATTGATTGGGATAGTTTCAAGATATCTCCAATTCTAGAGGAGCAAATAGGTTCTTCAGTGCCCATGATGAAGGAAGATGAAATGTCAATTCCACAAGAGCAAGTTCCTCAGCATGTCATTGATTGGGATGGATTGGAGATAGCTCCAATTCCAGAGGAGCAAATTGGTTCTTCACTACCTGTAATGGAGGAAGATGAAATGTATGATTTTCTTGGACTCAGAGCTGAGGATGAGAGAGCGGATCAAGCTAGGCTTGAAGCTGAAAAGCAGAGGGATTCTGCTCCTGGTCCAGCTCCACGTCTTGCACAGCGGGACTTGAACCTTGATGAGGCAGAGATAGATGCTAGGCTTGAAGCTGAAATTTTCTATGATAGGGATGACCCTCCAATGATAGTTGGAAGCTCATATGGAAGTATGGTTGAGTTTAGATCAGCTGTGAGGCAACACGCTATAAAGGGGCAATTTGAGCTTGGGACAGAGAAGTCTGATCCAGAAAGGTTCAGGGGCTATTGCAAAGCTGAGGGATGTCCATGGGCTATTGTGGCAAGGTTGATGCCTGATGGAAAATCTGTGAAGGTACTAACAACTAGCTAAGAATTGTCTCATATTTCAAATTTATGTTTGTTAGTAAGAACTGTCTTATGTTACTAACTAATGGATTTATGTGTTGTAGGTTACTTTGAACAGATTTGCACATGCTTGTACATCTATTGAGGGAGTTAAGACAAAGATGGTATCATATAAGTGGGTTGCAGAGAAGGCAATTCCTTTTCTAAAGAAGGATCCAAATATGGGTGCAAAGAAGCTAAAAGAGGAGTTAGAGACCAAATACAATGTCACAGTAGGATACTCAAAAGTGTGGCAAGGTAGGCAGAAGGCTGTGGAGCAGATATTTGGGTCATGGGAAGAGAGCTATTTGTTTAACTTCAAGGCTGAGGTTGAGCTGAAAATGCCTGGAAGTGTTGTGGAGATAGATGTACAGGAGGATGATGATGGGATTTATTTTTGTAGATTCTTTTGTGCATTCAAACCTTGCATTGATGGTTTCATGAATGGATGCCGACCATACTTGAGTATAGACTCCACAGCCTTTAATGGGAAATGGAATGGTCATCTACCTTTTGTTACATCCATAGATGGGCACAACTGGATGTTTCCAGTTGCATTTGGATTCTTTCAGAGTGAGACCACTGACAATTGGACTTGGTTTATGCAACAGCTTCACAAGGCAATAGGCAAACCATCACACTTAGCAATAAGCTCAGAAGCTTGTAAGGGGCTAGAGAATGCTGTGAAAAGTGTTTTTCCTTGGGCAGAGCATAGAGAATGCTTTTGTCACTTGATGCAGAATTTCGTAGAGAAGTTCCCAGGTCCGATGTATGGGAACATGTACCCTGCAGCTAGATCTTACATGCAAGATAGGTTTGAGCACTACATGAATATAATCCATGAGACTAATTCAGATGTGAAGCCATACTTGGAAACCTATCACAAACTGCTTTGGATGAGGAGCAAGTTCTCAGAAGAGATAAAATGTGACTTCATCAGCAATAATCTGGCAGATTTATGGAACAAATGGATTAAGGATATGAAGGATCTTCCAGTTGCTGAGCTTGCAGATGCTATCAGGTCAAAAATAATGGATCTATTGGCGAGGAGAAAGAAGATAGGTGAGAAGCTAGATGGTGAGATGCTCCCTATTATAGTTCGTCAACTCAATGCAATGACTAGATCCTTGGGCCACTTGAGGGTGGTTCAAGGTGATAGAGACCAAGCAGAGGTGGCTGAGATCACTCCTGAACATGAGATTATTAGGCATAGGGTCAATCTTGCAAAACATACATGCACCTGTAGAGAGTGGCAAGTTTCTGGCAAACCATGCCCACATGCATTAGCTCTCATAATATCAACTAGAAACCCCAGAATGGCTGATTATTTGGATCCTTGCTATTCGGTGCAAAAGTATAAGCTTGCATATGCAGGTGTTATTCATCCACTTTCAGATAAGTCCCAATGGCCAAAAGTCAATCTTGGTTTCAATTTGTTGCCACCTCTGACTAAGAAAGACGTAGAGAAGCAAAGGAAGAACATGATAGTTGGGTGTCTTGATAAAGAACAAGGCAAGCTTAGGACCAAAGGCAAGTGGCAGGTTCAGTGCAAGAGCTGTCTTGGCATGGGCCATAGGGCAACATCTCCAAAATGTCCTTTAAATTCCCAGAAAATAATGTAAGATCACACATTTACTTGTTCTAGCATATTTATTGTCCATTTCCTTTTGAAAATATATTTACTTGTTTTACATTTTCAGGAAGAATAGTGACAAACAAGGGAGACCACTAGGTTCAACTAGTTGTGCAGCGGGTGCTAGCACACCCAAAAGACAAAAAGTTTCAAGAAATGATTCCAGCAATGCTAGTCCTGGACCTGTCTCTGAAAGGTAAGATCTTTCTATTTGAATGGTATTGTTGATCCTGCCTTATGTTTTAACTAACACTCAATTTATTCAAGGCAATTGGCGTTGACCAAGGCTGCTGGAGAAGACAATTTTTATTGTGCTTGATCAGCATGCTGCTGGAAATTTTTTGTGTGTGATCAGTATGCTGCTGAAGCTTTTTACTTGTACATGATGCTAAAAGTTCTGTAAGCTCCAAGTCCTTGATCAATCCTGCACAGGTATGGCACAAAGCAGTGAAAAACAGAGACGAAAGACACCAAAATCATCTTCTTTACATTACATAGTATTTACATTACATGGCAAACGAACCAAAATGAAATCTTCCACATCAATTGATCTCTCATAGTCTGATATGTCCATTTTGCATGACATCAAATAATTCCTGCTACTGCTGCTTGTAATTTCCATCAAGTAATTCCTGCTACTGCTACTGCTGCTGCTTTGCCAACTCCATCAAATAATTTGTTCTCTTCATGCTAACGCTTTGCCTGCTTCTGCTGTGCCGTGGGGCCTGCCATCGGGGCGGTAGTGGCGACCCACGGTGGTGGTGGTGGTGCTGTGCAGTGGCAGGGTATGGCCATGGTTTTGGCGGCCTGAGTGGTAATGGGCCCAACATTTTACACTCGAAAATTGGAGGGCTGGGTTTAAAAAGGGGCTGGGCTCAATTTTTATACATTTTTGGCTTAAAAATATTTGAGGGCTAGGGTTGTGAAAGAGCCCATGGGCCTTGACCCATTACCACCCCTACGTGGCGATGGTGAGGCATGGGGACAGGGGTGCTGGGCCTACCGATGCGGTAGTAGTGGCAATGAGGCGATGGAGTGCGTCGGCATCGAGCGAATGAGACGAGCCACCAGGGACTTGCTTTGATCGATTGATTAGATTGATCTATTTGGTCAGCAGGGGCAAAAGTGTCCTTAACCCTAGGAGAGAAGAAGAAAATGGAAGGAAAAAGAAATTGGGGAAAATGGGAGTCTGTTCAGTTTGTCGGTTTCACCGAGTAACCGAGAAAACCCACCTGTATGTGCTACGATGCCGAGGGCTGGAGTCCTGCGAGCAGCATGGCAATATATTGGGCTGCGGTGGTGGTCGGATGGGTTTGATAGGCTACGGCGATAGGGGTTGTTAACAGTGATAGGGGTTGGTAACGGCAATAGGGGTTGGTAAGAACTGATGGTATTAATGGGCTTTTCCACCAGTCGGAGGGCCTCCACGATGTGGTTTTCATGCAGGAGGATGGGGTCGTGGAGATTGATTGGTTGTGTGGGTTCTTCGGTTTTCCAGAGATGAGAAACCGAGAGAAAAGTCGAAGATCGAAGCACCATAGAAATAAAACCAAAGGGATAATTGAATACCCAAAAAAGGACACTATGATTTGGTTCAGCCTTTTGTTTTCAGTGATTTTATGCCCACCCCTATCCTCCATGTTGAAAATAATTGTCGTTTTGGGCAAGACTAATGTCAAACTTTAAAAACTTTGACCATGTACAAATTCTAAAATATTTTCCTTAAAAACATGGAGACCATAGTATAGATTGATCTTAAAATGTACTTTAATAAAATCATATTATAATAAATACTAACGAAAGGAAGAAACTTTGCCACACCTCTAGAAGGTCCTCGAATCGACTATCTGCCCTCCTCTTTTCATTGGTTTGTTTGCAACGGTTTCCCATTCTCCTATGCCCCTCTAGGTTAAAAATAGTTGTTGTTTTGGACAAGGACATGGGCACGGTCTCCAAAAAATAACTTTGACCACTACTTTTTCTTACTATATATATATATATATATATATATATATATATATATATATATATATATATATATATATATATATATCAAATTACCGTCCTGCACTCCATTCTTCAGGCCACCTAGAATAGAGATAGCTAAGCTAGACGACAGGCATACAAACCAAGGTTTCAATGTGTGACTATATTTAATCACTCCAATTTTCTTTTGACTCGACTATTTGATTTATGAACAAATTAAACTGATATGCTTGTTGATCAAACAAGCATACCATGCATTTGGCTCTAACTACTGCCATCATTGGATAAATGAGAAAACTGCTCTCTTGCCCAATCTTTAGGTGGGATTCCCTCAGGTATCCTAGTGTTTGTTAGATTTTCTCAATTCCCCCATAGTTTAATGGAAATCTGTGTGTTTTCCTCAAAGTCTTCTGAATTTTCTTTGTTTTCATCTCACCTTCCCGTAGATTATTTGTAATTGCAAGTACTAGGCTATTATTTTCACTAACAAAAGCTGATCATACCTCAACTAAATTAAAAGACCTAGAAATAGCGCAGGGGCTACGGTCACACGAAGGTGTGACTAATGAACTAGTGACTGTGATTGTTCTTTGTCAGATGTACACTGTTAAAAGACCATAATTTATTAATCAACACAGAATCTACTGTTTTGTTGGAATTGTTCCATAAGTGAGTTGTCAGTTATGAACACTTGCTGTTTATTGTTCATTTTGACATGCATGAAGCATTGAACACATGTTGCTCCTGTACTAACTGCCTTATTATTCTTTTTCTTTTAGCTCGTAGTTTGGTGGTGCAGCATTTGGGGATAATGCGGATCCTGCTGTAAAATGCCTTCTGCGGATACAACCATCTTAAGAGTGCGTGTCAGTTACAGGATACGAGGGCACAGCAGGCCCGCTTGAATTCCTTCTCCATGTGGTGGAAAATGCACCTGCACTGGAGATTTTAACAGTAGATGCAGCCTGTGCCTGATAAAAGGGGAACTTTTTAATGCTTTTTGTCAGGCTTCTCGACATCACCTCGTTCGGAGGCTGCCGCCTAGCAAAGTTGGTCCTGCTGTGAGATAAAAGGATTTATTTGTACTCAGGAAGTCAGGATATGCGAGGTTTAAGTAGCAGGTCATTAGTCAATTACTACTACTACCTCCCATCTGTTGCTAGGTTTCTATATATTGTGACAGAAGTAGTAAAATTGCTTTTGCCAATTTCATTTAACTTCACTATGTAATGCTGAATGAAGTATGTGTATGTTCATGAAGCAATCCCCCGAGAAATGCTAATCTTGAAATTAGATATAACTACATCTTCCGTTGTATGCTGCCAGTGAACTATTTGCCATCCCTTGTGCAATTTTTGTCCAATGTGTCAACACATACTGTCAAAGCGTTTTTCCAGCTTGGAAAAAGTCCACTTTGACTCCCTTAAAAAGTACGTTGAATCTAATTCGTGCCCCTTAACTAGAAAATCAGATAAGACGACTCTCTCGAACTATTGAAACCAGTGCAATTTGACTCCCTCAGCTGTTTTGGAGGGTGGTTTTGTTGATGTGGCGGTATTGACCCGGTCTTCGTTCCATGTGGCGCTTATGTGACGTTAGAATTAAAAATATATGTGGGACCCACTTGTCATTCAAACAAAAAAAATGTGGGGCACACATGTCATCCTTTCTCCCTCCGACCCTTCTTCCTCCTCACTCTCTCTCTTAGTGCAATTTGACTCCCTCAGCGGTTTTGGAGGGTGTTTTTGTTGACGTGGCGGTATTGACCCGGTCTTCGTTCCACGTGGCGCTTATGTGGCGTTAGAATAAAAAATATATGTGGGACCACGTGTCCTCCCTCTCTCTCTCCCTTATCTCTCTCTCTCTCGTTCAGCATGGCGGCGGTGGGCGATGGGTGCGGCTGCAGGAGGAGGCCAAGGATTTGGGGGGAGGGGAAGGGGACGGGCAGGATCGCTGGGGATGACGGTTGGTCTGCACCGCCGGTCACCACCATCATCCATTTCGGTCCACCACCGCCGGTCCACACCTGCACGCGGCGTCGCCCGAGGCGGCCGATGCAACAACGACGGCGATCCCATCTCTTCCCCTCCTCTCCTGTTGCCGCCGCTCGTTGATGTTGCTGACGAGGGATAGCAGCGACTCCGTCTCCATCTCTTCCCTCTCTCTTGCTTGGTGGTGCCAGGGTCAAGCCCGTCCCAGTCGGCGTCGAAGTTGGGGGCACGCTCCGCCTCGGTCTTGTCTCGGGCGGCGACGTCCACTTTTCCTGGTGGCTGCGGAATGGGTAGGTTAGGAGCTCTCTCGCCCCCGCAGTCGGCTGCCCGGTCGACTCCCTGTCGGCAAGCAGTGGCAGCGGCAGTCGCATTGGGGGACTAAGAGACAGATGGTGGCGGTTGAGGAGGCCGGAGGCCCTGGAGCGGCCGCTTTCGCTCTTCATTGACGGTCGGTCGTCCTCACCTCCTCGGCAGCTACTTGAACGGAGGGAGAGAGAGTTCACGGCTAGCGAGTCGGCTACACGCTTCGGTGCGGGCCCAGGTGCAGACACCGGTTCAACGCGGAGTGCACAGAGCGGTGGCTGCGGGTTAGTGCCACCTGCCCAGTGTGCCGCGACATGCCGTCGTCGTCGCCGATGGCCACACCGCTCGCGGAGGCCGTGCCGCCGCTGCCATGGCCGAAGTGGAAAAGAAAAGAGTGAGATAAGGGAGAGAGAGGGAAGAGGAAGAAGCGTCAGAGGTAGAAAGGATGACATGTGGGCTCCACATGTCAGTGGGTCCCATATTTTTTTGTTTGAATGACAAGCAGGTCCCATATATATTTTTTAATTCTAACGCCACATGAGTGCCACCTAGAACAAATACCAGGTCAATACCGCCACGTCAGTAAAACCATCCTCCAAAACCACCGAGGGTTTCAATAGTTCGACTCCTTTTTCAGTTAAGGGGTACGAATTAGATTCGGTGTACTTTAAATGGAGTCAAAGTGGACTTTTTCCTCCCAGCTTCGCTCCTGTGAAATCAATGTTTGTAACTAGATGCCACCTAGAAAAATTTGTATAATTGTTAGGAAAAATAGATAATTGCAGTTCACATGTTGTGTTAGGCTTGTTCGTGTCCCCCGGCCCACCTGCCAGTTGGGACGTGATGGACGTCTTTGGCTTGAGCTGGAGAACAAGTTCCAAGTGCCAGCCAAACCCAATTTGGCCGGGTTCAATTAATCCCCATGAGAAAGGCAGGGCAGACGATTGGCTAGGACGATTTTTTACTTGTGATATAAGTTTGCTAATTCGTGTGTAATTTTAGCGTTTCCATATAAAGGCTGTGTTTAGTTGGATCCAAAGTTTGAATTTTAGTTGAAATTGGAGATGATGTGACTAAAAAGTTATAAAAGTTGTTTGTGTATGACAGGTTGATGTGATAGAAAAGGACTGAAGTTTGGATCCAAACTTTGGATCTAAACACAGCCAAAGTTCTTTTTAGCTCTGAACAACTATTTAAGCTATTCCGTAGTCACTTCGCTAAAACAGGAATGAACAACTATTTAAGCTATTTCTTAGTCACTCCGCTAAAACAGGAACGAAACAAAAAAGTTTTTGAAGCACGGTTGTACTAATTGCATAGTATCCCAACATGGTCCGGTGAACAGAGAAGATATGAAACCAAGACTCAGAAAACCACAGCACGGTTGTACAGTGCTAATTCGAGTTCCTCGTCAAAATCTGACTGAAATGAAACTACAGGAGCTATAATTTAGGTCATCCGCTGGGCAGCCTCCTTGGCGAGCAGCTTTTCCCTGGCCTTGGTCTTCGCCTGCGACTTGGATCCCATGACGCCGCCTCCCCACTTCTTCCTAACCTCGTCGAATTTGTCGTTGAAGTTCGCCTAGAGTAAGATGGTTTGCAGCGTTAGCGAATGAGGTGCTAAAGGGTGGCAGCAGCACTGGATAGTATAATATGATGATTAAATGCACGAGGGATCTCGTGGTTTCTCACCTTGATAGCCTCCAGGATCTTGCTGAACTCAAGCTTGTCCTCGTTCTTGACAGTGGTCAAGCAGAGGACAGATGCAGTTTTCTTGTGAACAATCTACAAGTGATTATTTGTGAAGAATGAGACTCTTTATACTAGCACCTATACCTTCAACAAGTACAAACAAGGTTCAGGAGGAAATATACCGATCCAAGACGGGCTTTTCCTTTCACAATGCAGTAAGGGACCTCCATCTTCCTGCACAGGGCTGGAAGCCACACAACCAGCTCAATCGGATCGACATCATGAGCAATGACGACCAGTTGGGCCTTGCTCTGCAAGAAAACCATTCACTTATCTCAACAATTTTGTTTGATTGTTTGTTCCCATAAAGATACGCCTTGATTGGTAACTAACAAAGATATGCATAGGTCACTTAGGTTCTGTACCTGCTCAATGAGGTATGTGACATGGTTAAGACCATACTTCACAACAATTGGTTTCTTTGCCTCAACGGTTTTACCTTCAGCCTCAGCCTGGGCCCTCTTCAAAAGCCTCTCCTTCTTAGCAGCCTTGTCCTCAGGGCGGTACTTGAGGAGCATCTTAAACAGATTGGTTGCTGCAAACAACTATGCACATAAGATATTTTTGACACCATGAATTGTAAAATATAACAAATGCCGCGTACAGAGCAATTCAAGTTGAACTGCATGTAAGTCCTGTTACTTTGTTTTGAAGTGGTACTATGAACACAATAATACTAAGAACACACCAGCCACATTAGCAACCGACATCCTACATAACAATGGTGTCAACGTATGCTACGTACAGTGGACAGATGACCAAACTATACTAATACTAAAGAAGACTTTAGTAGTAATACCTTAGCATTTCCTGTTCTTATTTTTCATTCACGGACAAATTTCCTAGACACTAGCAAACAACAAATACTAGTGGTGAAAAGCTTCGTTCAACTGAAAGAAATCTACCCTGCTAACCAGAAATGTACTACTAAGCTAGTAGTAAGCCATAATCAAGAACATTACATTACTTGGGCACTATATACAAACCACCACAATTCAAGGTTCGCAATGAACATATATACAGGTGGATTTTCCTAACCATCTCAGTGAGCCAAGTAGCGTTCCAGGTGCAATGCCAAACCCGACAAATCTGACTGATGGGACGATGAACGAATCAAGGCGAATTACATACCGAGGTTCTTGTCGAGGGTGCGAGTGAACTGGTTGAGCGCCGGGGGCACCTTGAGGCGCTGCTTGAGGATGCGGCGCTGGCGCTGGATGCGCACCACCTTGGGCCACTTGACGAACCGGTGAAGGTCCTTCTTGGGCGGCAGCGCGCCGCCGATTCCGAACTGCTTCGGCCTCTTCTCGAACAGCGGGTTCGTCACCTTCTCCTGCACCCATCAACATCCCAAATCAAACCACGCCCCCCCGCAACAACAAAGATTTCAAGCGCGACAACGGAGCAAGATATAGATGATTGCGGGTACCGTCTTCTTCTTCGCCGGCACCGGCGCCCTGCCGCCTCGCTTCGGGGCCTGCGAGATTTACGATCCAGACGCATCAGCGCATATACATGATTCATATGTAAAGTTGCAACCTCCAAGCGAGGTCTCGAGATAAGCTAGCAGCCGCTGCGAGAATCCAAGACAGCGTTCACAAGATCCAAGGAAACCATACGAAGAACACCACAGAAAAAAGTATCACCAAAAGATCCGGTTTCTTCGCAGAAAGGAAACCGCTGGAGCAGCTGCGATAGCACTGGCACACAAAAGACGCGGCGGCAGCGGCGGCGAGAACGTACCATTTCGCCGGAGGGGGGGCGCTGGAGCTTGGTGTTCCGAACGGGAGACGGCGAGGCGGGAGGTGGAGGGGGAGGCGGCGGCGGCGGCGAGAGGTGGTGACGCGAGGCGAGGTGGTGATTTTATAGAGGAAGAATCGGGACGACGTGGATGCTTCCAGCTCGTCGGATGGCGCGAGCTTGAGGGGCTCGGGACATCTTGGCCGGTCATAGGATTAGGGTTTAGGAGGCGTCACTTGGGCCGCGGCCGTCCATAGGCTACTGGGCCGTCCCGGTTGCTTTTAAAAGTGAATAAGTCTGTTTGCCTCCCTCAACTCATGTCCTTTGATTTGCAACACTCAACCGCAAAACCATATATATATATATATATATATATATATATATATATATATATATATATATATATATATATATATATATATATATATATATATATATATATATATATAACCTATCCCCAACTCTCAAAATTGTTGCAAATCTACTACCCTGGTGGTTTCGGAAGTGGTTTTGTCCCACGTGTCATCTTTGGCCACGTTGTCTAGCACTCTAGCTGAGTCAGCTTGTGGGACTTACATGTCAGGGACAAGGATAAAAAGGAAAAACGGTTGGGCCCACTGTCAGACACACTTCTCTTCTTCTCTAGGCCCTTCTCTCCCTCCTCCGGAAGCTCGATGGTCACTGCCCCACCCCGCCGATAGCCGTTGAGTCTTGTTCGCACGCACGAAAACAACAAAAATCTAGCGTAAATAAAAGGGGATGGGAGTAGGTAGTAGTGACAGTTGAGGAAATCAAGAAAAGTGAGGATAATGCAACGGGAGATGGGGGCAATCGGAGCGGGTCATTTTCCCCGCCCACCGGAGAGGCGGTCCCTCAAACAGCGGGGAGTCGAGACCCCTCCCCGAGAGTGGAGATTCAACCAGGGGGTTAGTCGGCGAGCGGTGCGAGGTATCTGCGATCGTGATGGATTCGCGGGGCCCGACCACCCCGTGAGGAGGAGGAGGTAGGAGGTTATACAGGTTCAGGCTACCCGGAGGTGTAATACCCTACTCCTGTGTTGGTGTTCGTTGTCTTCTCTAGATCGGCTAAGTACAAAGGAGACCTTTTCAGGCTACAAAGCGATAGTACTCACCTGAGAGAATCCAACCCTTCATTTGTATCTAGTCCCCTTCCTTTTATAGTCCAAGGAGGGGCTCACATTATTACAAATCTACTCTTAGTGTTGTCTCATCAGCCGTCTTGTCGCTGCCAGCTGGTTCCCTAACGCAGCCCTCAAGAAACCCTTCAAGTCTTACGATTCATATTACCCCGGGCTCCTAGGCTCTGTCTGAGATAGTTGGGCATTCGCCAATGTGCTCACCACGTGGTGCGTGGTGGGCCCAACGAGGCCCGATCTGCCTGAAATAGCGCCACGCTTGCTTCTTTGCCCATTTGGTTAAATCAAGTGGCGCGGGGCATGTGCGACGCGTGTCCCAGGCGCCACCGTCCAAAGTGACTCAGCGTTGGCGTCTTGTCCACGTCCTTTCAACTCAGACTCCCCCCATAAAGCTGTTTCATTTATGATGAGGCGTGCTACCTCACGGCTGGCTGTGGAGCATGCCCAACTTCCTGGAAGTTTATGAGGTAACGCCCTCCCGTGCTTAAAGAAGGTTGATTATTCTTGGATGAGCTTCTTGAAGGTATCGTTGATGGAAGAATATCTCAAGATTATCCGTCTTATATATTTTGACGCCCCTCTAAGCAGAGGAACGCAAATTATACAAGGACTAAGGTGAGTCCGAGGCCTAGGACTAGACCGGACCTGAGGCAGACCTTAGCTTATCCTCTTAATATATAGGTCTTGCATGTTTCTATGCCTTTCTTGCTGAGGACCGTAGAACCTTTAAGGGCTAGGGTGAGCCCGGGGCCCGGGACAGAGCCGGGCCCGAGGCTGACCTTAAGGCAGAGGAGGGGCATTTTTGTGACCCAAGCCAGGCCCCAAGTTACTTCTATACACAGAGTTTTGAGACATATACACAGGATCCCTCCTCAGCTAGAGAGAATCCCATATATGAAATCTTAGGTGGGCCCAGGGCCTTTCGGAAGGGGTTCCTAGCTACGTCACCCTAGGGTTACCTTTTTATTTTTAAATACATTCTGAGCATGCTATTTATTTGATAATGATCCTTTTGCCGGATAAATGAGGACCCCGATTCCCATTTCACTGACAAACAGCAGCAGATTGGATGACGCTCACGCTCATCGCCATCCTTCCCCGAACCGAGGCAAGCTGTCTCTCATGCTCCCGAACATGAAGAGGGGTTCTCCATAGGATGACGCCACTAGAGGCTGCTGACTCATAGTGGGAGCGGCACCGCCAAACACGAAGTCGCCGTTGGTGCCAACACCAACACCGCTCGGCCCAATCTCCCCGATCCCATCCTATCCTATGTCGTCCATACCGCCGTCGCCGCCGCCAAACGGATTCCACGACGCCGTAGTGAGTGACGCCGGTGGCTGCTGGCGGGAGCGGGAGGAGTAGGCGGGCGCCACGTGGCGCAGCTTTGGCTAGATGTGGGAAGGAGGAGGCAGTGGTGCAGCCATGTGATCAGAGGAGGCAAGGGTGAGCCCTAGGTTGGGGTTTCCCATGGCGCCTAGGGGGGGCTGCTGTTGAGGGGTGCTGCTAGGGTTTTGGCACGTGGGGTGAAGGTTGGCGCTGCTACCATTGGCGTCATCCCTAGGCATGGCAACGGCTGGGGGAGGGGATTGCAGGGGAGGAGAGGAGTGTGTTTTAGTTGGTCCGATTTAGGGAGAGAAGCGGAGGAGGAAGGGTTGCATAGGGAACGCGTCGACGATGGTGGCCACTGATAGTGGGCCTCACAATTTTTCATTTTATTCTTGTCACTGACATGTGGGTCCCACAAGCTGACTCAGCTAGTCTACGAGTCAAAGATGCCACGTGGGACAAAACTACCTCCGAAACCGTTCGGGGAGTTGATTTTCATCGGTTTTGGGAATTAGGGGGTTATACCCGGTTTTGCGGTTGAGGGATGTGATTCTTCTACCAGGGACATGAGTTGAGAGGGGGGGAGGGGCAAAATAGACTTATGCCTTTAAAATTCTGCTTGGAAGGAGAGGGAGGAGGCAGTGCAGGAGTAGATGTCCACCTTCGCCGGGGGAGAATGGCCACCTCCCAATCGATGGGCGTGGGGTGGAGATCCTTGCCGCCGCGGAGGCCATGGCGAGGGTTGGGGAAGGAGTTGATGTCCACCTTCGCCGGGGGAGAATGGCCACCTCCCAATCGATGGGCGTGGGGTGGAGATCCTCGCCGCCGCGGAGGCCATGGCGAGGGTTGGGGAAGGAGTTGATGGCGACGTCGCGGCCGGTGAGGAGGTTGTTGCCGGCCTCCCTGGCCCCCACCTCCTCCGCGCCTGTGGCCTCTACAACACTGTGTTACCCATCACTGGCGCCGACGCCCTCATCCTCTCCCGCCTCGCTCCGCTGACCTCCACCTCACCTGCTGGCCGGCCTACCTAGAAAAGAGTGAGAGAGAGGAGGAAGGGAGAGAAGAGGGGAAAGAGAGGGTGATGACATGGCCACCCTGACATGTGGGGCCCACGTTGACTCAGTTGCCACGTCGGAAATAACCAGGGTCAAAACTGCCTAAAGACCCAGAGTAACCTAGTTTTGTTAGTTGATAGATGACATATATCTCGTGGTTTTGTAATCCGATGACAAGATGAGGACCTCATATGTACTTTTTTTCCCCTAAACACTCCCAATGTGGAAGTAAACGGCCCCATTGTTATTCGGAGAATAAGCGAAACGACATATTTATAAAAGAAAAATAATTTATGAATATAATTTATATATATATGTTCTTAGCAATCTAAAAACAAAGGTTGAAAAATAAACTTCGATGAAAAAAACCCTAAAATCAACAATAAATTTAAGATTATAAATTTAAATTGTGGCTGATAAGTATAAGTATATAAAAAAAAAGACGAGGCCGAAAAATCACTTGGGCCTGTTCTGTTAGTCCAGCCCACTAGGCAACTCCAACGGCAGCCGCATCAAACATGGCGTCGGCCGGAATCGCAGCGCCAAGCCCCCAGTCTCCTGTCCCCAGTCGGCGACGCAGAACAGAACGCGAGCAGTCGAGCCGCCCGACCACCTTGACCACATCAGCTGCCAGCATAGCAGGAGCTCTCTCCTCTTTTTTGACTTCAAACTTGCGCTCGCTCGGCGACAAGCTCACCACCACCCCATCCTTTTCTTTTACCTTCTTTTTTTTTTCTTTTCCTTTTTTGCTCTCCATGGCTTCCACCTCCTCATCAGGCATCACCTCTCCCTTTGCAATTCTCTACCAAAGCGAGCATCACTACTACTAGTGCTCCTTCCACTCTCTCCTCCTCCTTACACTGTCCCTCCATGGAGGAGGCCCCTGCAAGAAGCGCCTAAGGATCCCTCCATTCGGGTTCACCCCACCACAATGGCGGCGGCCAACGCCGGCGCCATGGTGCGCTTCGTGGCGGCGTTCTTGGCGGCGGTGCTGGTGATGATGGTGCCATGCGCGCCGCGGGCGGCGGCGGCGGTCGGGGTGAACTGGGGCACCGTGTCGGCGCACCGCATGCCGGCGCCCGTCGTGGTGGAGCTCATGCGCGCCAACCGCATCGGCAGGGTCAAGCTCTTCGACGCCGACCAGGCCGCCCTCCGCGCGCTCATGGGCAGCGGCCTGCAGGTCATGGTCGGGATCACCAACGAGATGCTCCAGGGCATCGCCGCCTCCCCCGCCGCCGCCGACGCCTGGGTCGCGCGGAACGTGTCGCGCTACGTCGGCCCCGGCGGCGCCGACATACGGTGAGTCCCCGCCGCGCTCCCTCCTGTAATTTGGGAAAAAAATGGATTCCTTTTTTCCTTGAGTCTCTCGCTGCAATGGAAGAATCTCTGCGTTCTTGCATACCTACATCTTGCTGTATTGTGTTCGTTGGATTCTTGCTGGCACTGTGTTTGTGTTAATGCCTAGTCAATGAGATATTGCTAGTCTACTGACTCGGAACAGTGTTAAGTGCCTCTGCTTGTTTTCTTTTTCGGAAGGTCACTGTTCGTTCTCTTCTCTTATGTTGATTGATCTGGGGTTATTATATTAATTTAAGGTGTATCTGTCTCTTGATGACTGGAAGTTTGTTTATAGATTGTCAGGGGATGCAGTCTAGTGTAATGCTCCTTATACTGATTCAAGTTGAATTTAGTTAGTGCAAGTGCAATGCAGACCCGATTGCCTTTTATGGACAATTGCGCCAGTACATATTTGTGTCGGACTTGGACCACACAATTGCACTGTTATTTATGATGAACTTGACTTAATGGACCCTGTGATTCTGTTGTAGTCGCCTTCGTGTCTGTGGTTTCAGTTTAATGGTTGAACTGAAATTTTGCTTTGTGCAATACACGTCCTTGCCATTATGTAGATTATGAAGTTACCTGCGTTTCCAATTTATTTTCAGGCACATAAAACAAGACACGATTTTCTTACAAAACTTAAATGCACGTCAAGATGTTTTTGTTCTGCTCTGAGAGTTGGCATTAATAAAAACATAAATAACACTTGGTACCTTCTGTTCTGTATCTTTTAGTCACTATGAAGCTTCTACTTGTCAGAGTAGGTGGTTCTTGTCAGAGTAGAACACAAGGCATGTAAAGATGGTATTTTCTATGATACACATCCTGAAATTATACCATGTGTATGGTGATTTCTAGATATCATTTGGCAAACAAAAGCTCTGTCAAAATTCTGAACGATCATTGAAAATACAGTATTGACATGCCAGAAGCCCAAAGCAATGTATAGCCACCAGCCTTATTTTTGTTAAGCAAGTGCTACTATGTTTGAAGTTATTTCTGTTACTTTTTAGAACATTTCAATATACAGGATTCCTCAAGGATTAAAATGTGATAATTATCCTTGCAAAGCATAGTAAAATGTGTTTCAAGAGACAGTGTCTTTTGCCATCTGCTAGATTTCATTCATTGATGCACGTGTTAGATGCCAGAATATATCTGCACATCATGAGTCCAATTTAGCGTTTAATTTTCTACTGCTTTGGGATGTCAAATTTAGCTTTTCCATGCAATCCACCGGATGTCAATAGTTGTATATTCCACTATTCCTCTATCTGATGGAGTATACACTGGAATAGAACTCAACATTTGTTGGTGCTAACACTTATCCATTTTTTGTTCATATCCTAGGAAATAGGGGTATCTAAAGTAGCCTTTGAGCTTGAATGGCCCTGCACTTTATTTGTTTGTGGTCATCTATATTGTATTTTTAAGTCATACTGTATTAGTGTTAACATGCTACCCACACAAAAAGGTGCTGGCATTCAGAACAGGAAAATGGATAAAGAAAGATTGTGGGTAGCAGACATTCTTTCCATGTCAAAAGAAGGAAAATGAGAGAAAATAAGTTGTATGAGATAGCTTTTCCTGCCGACCTTAGCCATGATAGCAATCTAGCAAAAGCTTTACACCCATACTCTGTCTAATTCAGTCACATAGATGTGCTAGTGTACAAAAGCTTTTGGTGCAAACATCACTGCAAAGCTGGTGAGAGGAAGCAAATAATTTCCAAATACCAAATATTAAAGCAAGGAAAGGAAATAAACATATTTATCTGACATATAAACAGGAAAGTGGTTCTTACTACTCTGCTTACTCTCTATATCTGGTAACTGGCAAGGGCTTACCGTTGCATCACTTGTTGTCACTTGTCTCTCGAATTGGATAGTTGCTGAGTCAAGCTTATATGTTCTAACCCGATGTGCATTTGGCATGATTAATCTTCTACTATGTTTGTTATGGGTTGCATAGGGGGTAAACACCACTGGGAGGATAGCTGAGCGGCACGGCTGCTAGGGATGAGAGAGGGACTTGGGTACTGTTTATGTTTTTGTTGTTTTCTGTGGACATGCCTGCATTTGTTTGCTCAATTTCAGAACACACAGCAGTTGGCTGCATTTACATGACTACATTTTTGTTGAAACAATTTCTTTTGTAGGTATTGAATAGATGAACTATTGAATATGTACTGTTTCTCTATTTCATGAAAGTTTTAATCGGAGTAACCAAATGGGTCATCCCAGCAACGATCAAATGATTTGATCATGAGATAATCCATTCTATGCCATCGTCAAAGCATGAATTCTACAATATGCCACTGACAAAACTTAGTTCAATAATATACCATCCAACAACTTGTTTTCTTTCTTATATGCCATCGCCACTAGTCAACCATTAGTCAAACTCCGTTAAGGGAGAGAAAATATCTATTTTACACCTAGGATATCATGCTACATGTGGATTTTATTGGTCATGATCCACTATTTTTTCTCATTGATGAACAATAGAAACAGCATGTCTTTTTATCATATAAGACTATTTGATGTGATATGGCATTGTGCAAAATCTCAATTTTATCCTAGGGGTAAAATTGTCATTTTCCTTCCCTTAACGGCGTTTGACTAACGGTGATGGTATATAAGGAACAAAACGAATTGTTTGATGGTATATTGTAGAATTAAGCTTTGTCGGTGGTATATTGTAAACCAATGACATAGAATGGATTGTTGTGATCATGGAACATAATTTTTGTTTTCATTTAAGGTGGTCAGCCTGGTAGGACTGTGAAGTGTGAACCGAGTGGAAAGCAACATAAAATGCATGCTTTTCTAAAAAAAAAATACTAATGTTGAGTATGGGTTAAATTACAGGCTAGAGAATCCTTTATTTCAGAATATTTGCTGGGAAGTTAATTTATGTGCTTATTTTTTTTTTGTTGTACCTATATTCCTATGGATGTCTATTCGAGCTGTTTTTACTTGCTTGAGAATTTTCTTTCTTTTCTTTCTGAAATCTGTTATGTTGCTTACTTTCTTCCTCTGCTAAATTTGTTTATGACTTTACTTTATTCATTTTCTTATACTTGTCCCTAATTTAAACAGGTACATTGCTGTGGGAAATGAGCCATTCCTGACAAGCTATCAGGGGCAATTCCAGTCATATGTTCTTCCAGCAATGACCAATATTCAGCAATCATTGGTGAAAGCTAATCTTGCAAGGTACATCAAACTAGTTGTCCCATGCAATGCTGATGCATATCAGAGTGCATCTGTTCCATCACAGGGAGTGTTCAGACCTGATCTGATTCAGATTATTACCCAGCTCGCTGCTTTTCTTAGCTCAAGTGGTGCTCCTTTCGTGGTCAATATCTATCCATTCCTCAGCCTTTACCAGAGCTCTGATTTCCCACAAGATTATGCCTTCTTTGATGGATCTAGTCACCCAGTTGTGGATGGCCCTAATGTGTACTACAATGCTTTCGATGGCAATTTTGACACATTAGTTTCTGCTTTGAGCAAGATTGGCTATGGGCAGCTACCAATTGTGATTGGCGAGGTGGGTTGGCCAACTGAAGGGGCACCAAGTGCAAACCTGACTGCAGCAAGGGCATTCACCCAAGGCCTGATCAGTCATGTTTTAAGCAACAAAGGAACTCCTCTACGTCCTGGGGTGCCTCCGATGGATGTATATCTTTTCAGCCTTCTTGATGAAGAGCAGAAGAGCACATTACCTGGCAATTTCGAGCGACACTGGGGAGTTTTCTCATTTGATGGACAAGCCAAGTACCCACTGAATCTTGGATTGGGCAGTCCAGTTCTGAAAAACGCCAAAGATGTGCCATATCTTCCTCCACGGTGGTGTGTTGCGAACCCTGGTCGAGATCTTAACAATGTCGAGAATCACCTAAAGCTTGCTTGTACTATGGCTGATTGCACCACCCTCTACTATGGTGGCTCATGCAATGCTATTGGGGAGAAGGGCAACATCTCATATGCTTTCAACAGCTACTATCAGCTGCGGAAACAGGACGCCCAGAGCTGTGATTTCGATGGACTTGGCATGATCACTTACCTTGACCCATCCATCGGTGACTGCCGCTTTCTTGTTGGTATAGATGACAGTAGAACATCTACAATCTATTCTTCAGGTGACTGTTCTCGGAGGCGCTTTGGATTGTGGATCTTGGCGTTCTTGGTAATTGGGTTCCTTCAGATTGGGGTTTATTTGTGATTTTGGTTGTCGAGACTCGACTTTAAACAGCTCCCTTGGGCACACTTCCCATGTCCTTGTGAAGTAGCTTCGTCAATTGGTGGCTTCTAGATGTAGGAAAGGGGGGACACTGTTAGATGTACATGATCACTAGCTTGTTCTTGGGATTGTGCTGTCCAATTCTGCAACTTCCGATCTTCATGCTAAGGTGGCCAAAAGCTTTCTCTAGATTGAAATGAAGATGGTAGATGTTGTTGCAACCTGATTCTGCCATTCTTTGGTACCACCATTTTGATTTGGGGCGAATATATTTCTTTTGTAGGGGGTATATGAGGCTATGGTATTGCTGTGGTCTTAAAGATACCTCATGAAACCGCTGAAATTCATACTGGTGGAATCACGAGAAATTGTTTTGTTTGACTAGCTTTGTCCACTGGAAATACATTAGGGTTTTTGTGCAATCTCAATGCCTGACATCCATTATATTGTGCTATATGAGAATGTCATAAAAACGCCATGTTTTGCTGTTCCCTCGTTCACAAAAATACAGGTACAAGAAATGGCAGCCATGTGCCCATGTCATTTCGGAGTTGCATCAGGCCTCTTTTATTACTCCTAGCTTAATGCCAGGTCAAACGTTGGTTGCGTTCCTCAAATCAGATCAAGGAATTACATCAAAGGCCTCACAGTCAAGTTCCTCTTCCACAGCAACTAGAGGTGCTTAAAGGGTAGAGTATTTCTAAATAATAAAGCATCTTTATAAGCTTCCTTTTCTCCAATGCAAGCACCTTTTCATGAGTGCTCAACTGGTTGCAAGAACAATTAATCAGGGATGGTTATAAGCTTAAGCAGCTGCTAAGCACCAATGCAGTAATCTTCCAATCCAATTTTAAAAATATTCAATGTGAAGTCTTCAAAGTTTTTAATCGAAGTTTTCAATTTGAAATATAAAACCTTTATGTTCAGTAACTTTCAAGTTGATACTTTCTATTCAAACTTTCAATTTGAATAGCAAAAACTTTATGATCTAAAACTTTCAACGGCAATCTCAAAAACTTTATCGTCAAAACGTTTGAATCATAATTCATCCAATTTTAACCTATTCAAAACTTTTACTTATAACTTTTCACTCTCAACTCAAGTCTCCTAAAGTTTCACTCATGACATCAAACATTTTGCCCAAATGAACAAACTTTTATCTCAAATAATAAAAAACTTTCAATCCAGGGATGAGGTCAGCTTGTGGCCAGGTCTGAGGAAGAAAGAGGTGCAAGGCCTCATCGATGTCACGGGGATTAGGCCTAGGGGCTTGTTAGTAAGGAGGAAGAAAGGTACTTTGAGCTCATAGGGGAGTAGGGAGAGGGGTATGGGCGGCATGCCAAGGAGGAAGAATGTGACTCGAGGCTCACTTACACTAAGACAAGGAGAATGAAAGAGTGGTACAACATGATGATTTGACAACAACATATTTATGTGTAAGTAAGTTCGCGTGTCAATACAATTGGGTGACTGTTGGAATAAGTCTTTTCGCCATGTTGACAGGCGAAACGATTTTGTGCACCAACAAGTTATGAGTACTACTTTGTGTAAGAGTGTGATAACCAATGGCACAACTTTCCTCATATGATCACCAAAACAAAGTACAAGAGTGCTAGGGCAAGGTTAGGAATACAAAATTAGAGAGCATGAAAAGACATAGCATTAACAAACCAAATCTGATATGGTACATGTGTGTGAGGTGGGCACAAAATGATCTTTTTGCTATGCATGACTAGGAACTCCATTGGAACAAACAATATTTTCAACAAAACCCAATAGGATTCCTAGTGGGCTCTTCGAGACGTAGGGTGGAGAAAATGGAGGAATGGTAAGAATATATAATGACTTTGATAGGAATGTAAGTGTAAAACAGTGGATGACATGAATGCAAGTGCAAAAAAAAATGATTGCAAAAGAAAAAAAAATCTATGAGTGATTGTTTGATTAGATTTCATGAAAAATGCAAAAATCAAATGAGAGAGATGGACTAGAAGTGAAAATTTTCAAAAGGTTAGAGCTCTTGCTAACTTTTCTTCAAAATTTATATGCACTAAACCATCCCTTAGGAATTTTGGAGCCCCATTGAATTGGAGGATACAATTTCCAAAGAAAATTTTCCCATGGAAAGCTTTTGATTCATAGGAAAAGGATAAAATTTTTTTCATAAGACCTTCATATGGCTCAATTTCATAGGGAAATAAGCCAAGAAATCCAACCTCTCGGGAACTATAATTTGCTTTGTTTATTTCCTATGATGGTATTAAAGGGACCTTCTTGAGCTTTCCCGTGTTTTCTATTCATGTAGGATTAGAGAAACATATTACTTTAATTTCTACGGTTTTCCTATCACACGTTTCAAAGGAGTCACTTTAATTTTTTCCTAGAAGTTGTTTGGCACCAAAAAAAAAATGTTATAATCTTTTAGAATGGTTCCCATTCCTCCAATTTCACAACCAACAAAAGCTGAAGGAAAACAAAATCCTTCACACCGTTTTTTTCTAATATACTTAATTAATCATGTTTCAAAATTTGTATGTTTTCAATTCCATAGTCATTTATTTTGTGCTCTCGTATTTTTTTTCTGTTTATGTATTTTTAGTCCTTTGTTCCAAATAATGAGACTATGGAATTTTGAAACAATTTGGAAGGCAGATTCTGAGAAAACGAACCAACAAGAGAGAGACGTGTCGCAGACGCTCCATATCTCAACCGCTTCCATCCTGGGTCCCACCTGTCAGCTAGCCACACCCTTGATAAATACCCGTGAAACCCAGGATCCCGTGGGTAACTCCCCACCTTAAACCCCAGACACCCTCAAAAACCCTAATCCCCTCCCTCCCGCCGCCGCCGCCGCCGCCGCCGCCATGGGCTCCGCCTCCGCCTCCTCGCTCCCGGCCTCCGCCGGCGCCGGCGAGAACCTGGTCCTCATCCTCGACTTCGGCTCGCAGTACACCCACCTCATCACCCGCCGCGTCCGCCAGCTGGGGGTCCTCTCCCTCTGCGTCTCCGGCACGGCGCCGCTCGCCTCGCTCGCGGGCCTCCGCCCCCGCGCCGTCGTCCTCTCCGGGGGGCCCCACTCCGTACACGCCTCGGGGGCGCCCACGTTCCCCGAGGGGTTCCTCGAGTTCGCCGCCGGCGCGGGCGCCCACGTCCTCGGCGTCTGCTACGGGATGCAGCTCCTCGTGCAGTCCCTCGGCGGCGCCGTCGAGGCCGGCGAGAAGCAGGAGTACGGGAAGATGGAGGTGGAGGTAACCGCCCGCTCCTCGGCGCTGTACGGGGAGGGGGAGGTCGGGAAGCGCCAGACGGTGTGGATGAGCCACGGGGATGAGGTGGTGAGGCTGCCGGAGGGGTTCGAGGTGGTGGCGCGCAGCGTGCAGGGTGCCGTCGCTGCCGTCGAGAACCGTGAGAAGCGCTTCTATGGGCTTCAGTATCACCCTGAGGTAGCGACCGTTACGATTCTTACACACATTTTCAATTGGTGTTATCTAAATCAATCAACAAATTCAATTGCATTTATTAGTCGTTCTTGGAATATCATCTCTTTGTTGAAATGTGCATTTTGTATTTGGATTGATGTTATCTAAATTAACCAGCAAATTCAATTGCATTTATCACTCGTTCTCGGAAAATTATCTTTGTTGAAATGTGCATTTTGTATTTCGGTCGATGTTGTCTAGATTAACCAACAAATTCAATTGCAATTATTAGTTCTCTTTGTTGAAATGTGCATTTTGTGGAGCATATAAGATGTAAATTTTGTGGGAAACTGATTGGTTATTGACGATTGATTATTATTTAGTTTTGAAGGTCAATTTTTGTTTTGACCTTTTGGATAGTGGGTCTTCTTTTCCTGAAATAGCTGGGTATCCTTTGGGGAAGGAAAGTAGTCAGTTATATCTAAACTTCCACAATATGAAAAGGTGAAACAGCTGGGTATCTTTTGGGGCCATAATATGAAAAAGTGAAATAGCTGGGTATCCTTGGTGTAAGGAAGGTTGTTAGTTCCACAATATGAAAAACTGCAACTTTAGAACGACTGTGATTGCGCTACAACTTTAAATTTTGCTTTGTTTCGTATTTCCTGAATTAACCTGGATGCTTTCTGCTTATCTAGATCTTGTGCTAAGTTTTATAATGCAACTGCTGTATATGGTGCTGATGTTTTCTGCACAGAGTAAAATAAATTTGTGTTTGGGGCTTAGCATACTGTTGATTGTGTGTTCACTTGATTGGGATTTATTATTATGCACTCAATTTGGTTCTTTTGTAGTTGGCATGCATGCATGGCAAACATGTTGTTAAACTGTTTACACCAAAGCATGGTTATGACGAACTATTAATTTAAACTGTTTACACCGAAGCATGGTTATGGCGAACTATTCATTCTTTTCATTATACAAGGTGACACATTCACCCCAAGGAATGGAAACACTGCGGCGCTTCCTTTTTGATGTTTGTGGGATAAAAGCTGATTGGAAGATGCAAGATGTGCTGGATGAAGAAATTAGGACAATCCAAAGCATGGTTCGGCCTGATGAACATGTGATTTGTGCTTTATCTGGTGGAGTTGATTCAACTGTTGCTGCCACTCTGGTTCACAAGGCAATAGGGGATAGACTTCACTGTGTTTTTGTTGACAATGGCCTATTAAGGTAGTCCTTGTTTCATTATGTTATTTAGTGATAACATTTTCAGAATCAGTATGCAATGGAACTGACATAAGACCCCTTGTACAGATACAATGAGAGGGAACGGGTAATGTTAACCTTTGAAAGTGACTTGCACCTTCCTGTCACATGTGTTGATGCATCTGAGCAATTTCTTAGCAAGCTAAAGGGTGTCAAAGATCCAGAAATGAAGAGAAAGATAATTGGAAGGGAATTCATAGCAGTTTTTGATGATTTTGCTCACAAATTAGAACAGAAGATAGGAAAAAGACCTGGATATTTAGTTCAAGGGACACTGTACCCTGATGTGATTGAATCATGCCCACCTCCTGGAAGCGGAAGGACACATTCTCATACCATCAAAAGCCATCACAATGTTGGTGGTCTTCCAAAAGATATGAAGTTAAAGCTAATTGAACCACTCAAGCTCTTATTTAAGGATGAGGTCTCATTGAAATTTATTTACATAATATCTCTCCATTTTTATCCTTTGCATGATCTTGTGCAATAAAATTTACATAAATTACATTTTGATGGAAAGATTCTGATAAGTAAATTTCAAACATATTTTTCTATTCCAAAAGGTACGGAAGTTGGGGAGTATTTTAAATGTCCCAGAGTCATTCTTGAAGCGACACCCATTTCCTGGGCCTGGTCTTGCTGTACGTGTCCTAGGTGATGTTACAGAAGGCAATGCTTTGGAGGTTCTTCGTCAGGTTTGAAGCCTTTCAAACTGTTGAAAAATCACTACATCAGCTTTGGTATATGATGTTAATTCGCATTGTCATTTATTTGTCAGGTTGATGAAATATTTGTTCAAGCCATTAAAGATGCAGGTCTCTATGATATAATTTGGCAAGCATTTGCTGTGTTTTTGCCTGTACAAACAGTGGGAGTTCAGGGTGACCAGAGAACTCACTCCAATGCAGTTGCTTTGAGGGCAATTACTAGTGAGGATGGCATGACTGCAGATTGGTATGTAACACTGACGTTCTGGCTCTTACACCCACTTGCAATTTGTTGATTGTCGCAGCCTTCGTTGTGCCATTTTGCAGCAGTTTCTTGTGGTTCGACAGATATGTTATATACATTGCACAGTTCACAATAGGATACTTGTGAATTGAATCATGCCCACCTTCCAGTAGTTTGAATGATGAGATGATAGTTCAGCATTCACCTTTATACCCTTGCCTATTGCCTTCTTGATCATTTATGTTAATAATTTGCTGCTTCATTTTTCATCGGTTTATCAGCCGTAGAGCAAACAACGAGAGTCTTGGTTTATCAGCCGTATAGCAAACAACAAGTCTTGGTTATCTTTGAAATATTTTTAAATTATTTGAGAAATACAAATTTAGGGTGTTCATTAATTTTATATTTGTCTCTGGTGCTTCTCCTGTATGCCTATTTCTTGGTGTGCAATTATTGCTTAGGTCTGCTGATAGTTCGAACCTACAGAAATACATTTGTTTTGTGTTGTGTGTGTGAATCTTTTGAAATCTTGCATGTTTTCTTATGTGATAACTTTGCCCTGTGAACTCTTTTCTCAGGTATTATTTTGAGCGTGAGTTCCTGGTAGATGTGGTCAACAAGATCTGCAACAATGTGCGAGGTGTTAACCGTGTTGTCCAGGACATCACGCAAAAGCCACCTGCGACAGTGGAATGGGAATAGGAACTTCGTGCTCTGAATTCTGATGCCGTGGAGTGGCCTACTTTTATGCTGCAATGGAGTGGGAATATCAACATATTCCCATATTATACATATAGCTGTTTATTACTAGATTGTTTGTTTACATCCTTTGACAAATCCCTATTTGTCAACCTGTGATAGATTTTGAACTGAGAAAAGCTTTGAACTGCACTTATTAACTGTGCTTTCTATTCTTGAATAGATATCTTCACCTTTGAAGACCTTTTATCTTTTGGAGTAAATCTTTGTTGCTACAAAATTTTCATTATCCCTTGTGCCCCCCATCTTTTAGACAAAGAGATGTGCCATCTACAGGATTTGGATTTTTTTTTTCAATTGTTCTTTTAGGACAGAATCTTTTAGACAAAAGGGTTGTGCCATCTATGGATATGGATTTTTTTTTTCATATTGATTCTTTAGGATAGATTATTGGCGTTGAAAACTGACGTTGGAGTCATTGGGCCTTCTGGTTTTAGCGGACGTTGACTAATTGACTGCTCGATTATGGCATTGCATTCTGAAGATTGAGCATCTTTTTCCTTTTTATGGCCCCATCGTGAAACGATATATTTACAAATAAAAAGTAATTTGTGAATAAAATATTTATATAGGTCTTCTTAGTGATCTAAAAGCAAAAGCTGTAAAAGCAAAAGCTGAAAAATAAACTTTGATGAAAAAAACTGTAAAATCAGCTTCAGATTTAAGGTTGAAAATTTAAATTTTGGATGATAAGTATGAGCATAAGGAAAAAACAAAGCTCTTAATTGCAAAGCGTCGAAATATATTAACACTAACTGGCAACCTTTACTGCTGCGGTGCAGGATGTGTCTGATCCATTGTTAGGTTTTTTGTTTTAGATAATGGATAAAATCCAGCCTCTATATCTAAAGTGGATATACACAGTCAAAGGTTGTTTATACAAGTGCATACACTCTAAAACCCATGATTGAGAAACATGAAAAAGAACAACCGAAAAGAAAACACTAGAAGACTAGCTCTAATCTTTTCTTCCCTGCTTCAAACTTAAGTAGATGCGGAGCTAGCCCGCCCTTCCACACCCCCCTGCTGTCACTGCAATCACCACAAAAGCTTCTTCATTCCACCAAAGATCAAACAAAGGCGACGAAACTAGTCTAATCACCTTGTAGTTGCCAAGCAAGGGTCTCATGCTGCCTGGACAACCTACTCATGCTAACGACTATCGCTACCATGCCGTCGTCGCTGTAGAGAACCATCTCCGTCGAGCTGCCATAGTGCCATAGCTTATCTCGCCAAAAGTCGTCGTTGCTACACTGGCACCACATCACACGACAACCAACACCCCAAAATGCAAACGACACCCTGTTGCCCCATCGCCCACCTCCGCCGAGCGGCCAAAGCTTATCTCATCGGAGGACCTCCGCTGCCAAGTTTTCGTCATTACAGATCAAAACTTTCGCCAAGCCGTTGTAGCTTATCTCACCGAAGAGTTGTCGCTGCAACACCGATATCGCCGCAAAACAATGATTCATCTTGTTAGGTTTACTACTGATTCTTCTTGTTTACAATTTTTCTTGAACAGTGACCTCTCTAATTATTTTAATTCTCTCTATTTTTTCTTATTTTATCATTATTTTGAATGGAGTTCAATGGTTAAAACGGATCTTAAAAATATATGTTTGAAATATATAAGCCATCAAAAAAATTTAAATAGACAGTATACATGTATTACTCACATTGTCGGAGGCTACTGTATGCGTCTCGCCGTAAGATTAATTCGTGCGTGCGCGCCGGTTAGATTTTATCAATTTGGACATATATCCAATGTTGTTTTCACTTGCCTTAACTAGTAATTAATAAATATTGTTAGACAAAAGTGATAGGAAAAAAGTCAACATGTTATTTATTTATATTAAAAAAACAGAGGAAGTAAAAAAAATGTGAAAAACCAACAGGAAAAAAAATCGAGGAAAGTACTCTGCCCGGCCAGATGCTCAGCCGGGCCCGGTGTTGAAGCGTTCCTCCGGTGATCTGGACTATTTTTCGCGGTCAAGGTTAGCCAAATTTAGGACTTGAGAAACCGTCCCTGCAAGCAAAACGAAACGAACAAAAAAAAAAAATCCTGGATCACCAAGCTTATTTATACCACTCACTCACACTCACTGGAGATCGATCAAGACGACGACGAGTGATCATCCTCATCATCCATGGCGAGCAGTAGGCTGTTCCTCGCCGCCGCCCTCCTGTGCCTCGCCTCCTCCGCCCAAGCATTCAAGAAGGCAAGCACAAAACCACACAGAATTCATTCATCTACTCTATAATTTCTGATGAATTTCTTGTGTCATTTCGATTCAGTGAAACAAACTGGGTGTGATCCTTTCTGATGCTTTTTTTTTTTTTTTTTTGTGTTGTTGTTGTTGTTGTTATGGCCACAATGTTTGGGCGCAGCCCTACATCGTGTATCTGGGATCACACCCGTACGGCCCAGATGCGTCGGCGGAGGAGCACGCCCGTGCGACGCAGTCTCACCACGACCTTCTAGGATCAGTTCTTGGCAGGTAATAAACTCACTCACCTAGATTGGTGATAATCGCTATTACAGACTGTGTTTCTATGATTCTTCTTTCTGTTCTTGATTGATGGAAACAAAAATAAAATGTTGGACTAATGCACGGACGCACGCAGTAAGCAATTGGCCAAGGACGCGATACTCTACTCCTACACCAAGAACATCAACGGCTTCGCGGCGCATCTGGAGGAGGAGGTAGCAACCCAGATCGCGAGTAAGAAGAGAACATCTAAATTGATCAAGAACCGATGGGTAGAATACATAGGACAAATTCGATGGCACATCAACGAAAATGTTTGGAGTTGCAGGGCACCCTGACGTGGTGACGGTGATGGCGAGCACGATGCTGAAGCTGCACACGACGAGGTCATGGGACTTCATGGACATGGAGAGGGACGGTCAGATCCTCCCGGACTCCATCTGGAAGCACGGCAGGTTCGGCCAGGACGTCATCATCGCCAACCTCGACAGCGGTACGCATCGCTATCTTTATTTATTTATTTTTTAAATAATAGAATAAAACTTTTGACCTTTGCTTCAAATAAGCTACAGTCACCTATTACAAAATTCTGTCAAAGAGAGCAAATACACAGGCTTATTGCCATCTTAATTTTGATGCGTTTTTGGGTTCCTCGAGCTCCCATGGTTGATTACTAATTAATCTCTGCCGTTAATGGTGATCGAATCAAGGTGTGTGGCCGGAGTCCAACAGCTTCACCGACGAGGAAGTGGTCGGCGAGGTGCCCAAGCGCTGGAAGGGCTCCTGCTCTGACACCGCCAAGTACGGTGTCTCCTGCAACAAGTGAGTGGCTCCATTTCTCGGCCGTCTTTGAATTGCAGAATTTTTTTTTCTTTACCCACCTCATTAATAGTTTATCATATACAATAAAGACAGATTTGGAGTTTCAAATCTTACAGAATTTTCAACCAATAAATACAACCTGTTTAAAATGAAAATAAAAAAGAGAGAGAGAGGAAGAAGCATGTCAAAATATCTTAAATCTAGGGGAAAAACAGTTGTAAAATCTTTTTCTTTTGCATTGTAACCGAGTATTATTGTTCTATAATCAAGTGTAGGTGCTCTATAAGTGTAACTACAAGTTTAGTCTACAGGAACCCGAATCTTGATCAAAGATTCTATGGATGAAAAATCGAGCTAAAAAATGTCTCGTAAGTGAAATATTAAAACCCGATAGATTATATTAAAGAGAGCATTTTTGACTATAAGCAGTTAGTCATACCGATCAGGGGATAGTGTTTTTACAATAAACACTTGTCGAATTTAAATTTATCATGACACTATAAAATTCCTGCATCCGCCGGTGGATTCGTTCATGTGAGATTTTGCAGGAAGCTGATCGGCGCCAGGTACTTCAACAAGGACATGCTGTTGAGCAACCCGGGCGCGGTGGACGGCAACTGGTCGCGCGACACGGAGGGGCACGGCACGCACACGCTGTCCACCGCCGGCGGCCGCTTCGTGCCCAGGGCCAGCCTCTTCGGCTACGCCAACGGCACGGCCAAGGGCGGCGCGCCGCGGGCGCGCGTCGCGGCCTACAAGGTGTGCTGGTCCGGCGAGTGCGCCGCCGCCGATGTGCTGGCGGGGTTCGAGGCCGCCATCCACGACGGCGCCGACGTCATCTCCGTCTCCTTCGGCCAGGACGCGCCGGTCGCCACCGTCGCTTCCTTCCTCCAGGAGCCCGTCACGCTCGGCTCCCTCCACGCCGCCATGAATGGCGTCTCCGTCGTCTGCTCCGCCGGCAACTCCGGGCCCCTCGAGGACACCGTCGTCAACGCCGCGCCGTGGGTCACCACCGTCGCCGCCAGCACCGTCGACCGGGACTTCCCCAACGTCGTCACGCTCGGCAACAACGCGCACATGACGGTAATGATCACCTCGTCCCACGCCATTGTTAACTATAGCTGCATCCATGGACGAACACTTGGGACGACATGGCTCACGGTGCAAGCTTGTCTCTCCCAATGCTGCGTGCGTCGCAGGGGATGAGCTTGGAGACGACGACCTTGCACTCTACCCAGCTCTACTCGATGATCAAAGCCAGCGACGCCGCGCTCGCGAGCTCTGACCCCGCCGTCGCGTACGTACCATCCTTTGAACACGTGAAATTTTCTTTCTAATTTGTGTGAGATGATATGAGATCGAATTGAACTGATTCGTGTCAAAATCATGGCAAAAAAAATCTGTATGGTTTTTCAGGTCGACTTGCCCACCAGGCACGCTTGACCCGGAGAAGGTGAAGAACAAGATCGTGGTGTGCGTGCGTGGCGGCGACATCCCAAGGGTGACGAAGGGCATGACCGTCCTCAACGCCGGCGGCACCGGGATGATCCTCGCGAACGGCGAGATGGACGGCGACGACATCGTCGCCGACCCGCACGTGCTCCCAGCCACCATGATCACCTACAGCGAGGCCATGTCGCTGTACAAGTACATGGACTCCTCCAAGAACCCCGTGGCGAACATCTCGCCGTCCAAGACGGAGGTCGGCGTGAAGAACTCGCCGTCGGTGGCGGCCTTCTCGTCGCGGGGGCCAAGCGGGACGCTGCCGTGCGTGCTGAAGCCGGACATCGCGGCGCCGGGCGTGGACATCCTGGCGGCGTTCACCGAGTACGTCAGCCCGACGGAGGTCCCCAACGACGAGCGGCGGTCGGAGTACGCCATCCTGTCCGGCACGTCCATGGCGTGCCCGCACATCTCCGGCGTGATCGGGCTCCTCAAGGCGGCGCGCCCGGAGTGGAGCCCCGCCGCGATGCGCTCCGCGATCATGACCACGGCGCGCACCCAGGACAACACCGGCGCGCCGATGCGCGACCACGACGGGAGGGAGGCGACGGCGTTCGCGTTCGGCGCCGGCAACATCCACCCGAACCGCGCCGTCGACCCGGGCCTCGTCTACGACCTCTCCAAGGAGGACTACTTCGTCTTCCTCTGCTCCATGGGGTTCAACTCCAGCGACCTCGCCAAGCTGAGCGCCGGCAACTTCACCTGCCCGGAGAAGGTCCCGCCGATGGAGGACCTCAACTACCCGTCCATCGTGGTGCCGGCGCTGCGGCACACGTCGACGGTGGCGCGGCGGCTCAAGTGCGTCGGCCGGCCGGCGACGTACCGCGCGACGTGGCGCGCCCCGTACGGGGTCAACATGACGGTGGAGCCGGCGGCGCTGGAGTTCGGAAAGGACGGCGAGGTGAAGGAGTTCAAGGTGACGTTCAAGTCGGAGAAGGACAAGCTCGGCAAGGGCTACGTCTTCGGGAGGCTCGTCTGGTCGGATGGGACCCACCATGTCAGGAGCCCCGTCGTGGTCAACGCCTTGGTCTGAGGCGCCGAGATTCGTGCGCGCGCTATCGATCCAAGACGGGCGCAGATCAGGGTTTAGGTGTTCTTTTATTATTTATTTTTTGATTGAGAGGGATAATATTATAGTCCATTATAGAGTGAGAGGCTAGATCTCTTGGTTGTTAATAAGGTTGGATATTTTTTCGGAATTGCTGTAAAGTTGTCGACGGTTTTTTCTCCAAAAGATTTTCACTTTGTGGACCTTTAGATTATTGTTGAGATTTGTGATACTTGGCGTTCAATATATAGTTATGTGATAAATCTTTATCTTTACTACTTAAAAATTCTGTAGTGGTGGTGGTGACTCCAACCCTGACAGACACGCAAACATGAGCCGTCAGATCGCCAAATCCAACTGCTAAGATCGATCCCCAGTCCCACACCACGATCGCGCTTCTCCCCCTCGATCCGCCCGTGACCCCACCCACAAACAGCGCATCGCACTCCCCACTATTCGTGCACCTACCTCCGTCGCCCGCTCTTCCGCTCCCCTCACCGCCTTCGTCCAACCGCCGCTGCCGCACAGAGGAGTCCTCGGTGAGACCAAGTGCTGCCAGCGCCCGTCGCACCTGCCGCCAGGTAATCGTCGTGTCATTGCCGCATACCGCCCCTCCGGCGACATCGCATCCCCCTTCAATTTGCTGTCGCCATCACCGTCGATTCCTCCAGATCGGGCGTCGTCCATCTTGCCTCCCGTTGCCCTTGCCCGTTACCGCTGCGGTCCCCTTGCTCTCGCCGCCGCATCGCTCCCCTCCGCTGTCATCGCAGTCCGTGCCTCGTCGCTGCGCCCCTTGAATCGCCGTTGCTGTCCATCGTTCCTCCTTGCGCCCACGCCAACGGCCGCCCCCGACGACATCCTCGCAGCCCCCTCCGCCCACCCCAATCGCCACCAATGCCGCCGACGCATCACGCCCGCCCCCCATGTTGCCAACGCATCGCGCCGCCGTCCTTCTACCCCAACCCCCAACTGCAATCTCCTCGGCCTTGCCACGATTGCGATTCCTTGCCTCTCCCATTCCACTACTGCCACCAACGCGGCCCTTCTGCCTCGCCAAATCCTCACCTGAATTTGACGTGCCCTTCTGATCATGTGCCTATCAGTCCACCGGCCACGGGAGTCATCTGGTCCTAATGCCATCAGCCTACCCACATCATCAACGCCATATATATCCATCTCGCCGTGTACCTCGCCATCGTCGCAAGCCTATTCGCCCACGGGGGCCTTGGATCCTGCCACGTGCGGAACTCTGCCGATGAAGCCAAGCGCAAGCGGGCTCTCCCTTCCACAATGTGCACTCGCAGGTAGAGCTTGATTCGGAGTGCACCGCAGCCAGAGTGTTGACCGGTCATTAGCGTCGGGCGTCCCAATTCACCGATGGCCTAGGTCATCCACTAGACAATGGAGCTCAAGGATCTATCTGATAGATCCATTAGAGCAGGTACAATAGCGGGCTATTAGCCAGCTATACACGTATTTTAATGAAATAAAAGATGAGAGAGAAGAGCAGCGGGCTACAGATTTGTAGCCAGCTGCAGCACGGACTCTAAGACGCGATATGTGTATTACATGTGAGACCATATATTAATAGTATAGTAAGCAACTATTATATGAATTGGCTATTAGATTGGCTATAGGTAAATTAAAGCCAGTAGTGGACTATACTATTGAACTTGCTCTTATAGCCATCGTGCTGCTGCTGAGGCGTGTGATAACAGGAGAGGAGTCCCGAGATTCTCAGTAGCTGGCGACGGCATGCAGTGGCGCCTGTGCATGCTAGAAGGAGGATTCTTTGTACAGGTGAGAGCAATATTAAGGGCCCAATATGTGTTCAAAATAGATTGAGATAGAAAATTTGCTCTGCAAAATATATGAATTTGTGTACCATACTACCATCTGCAGTGTAGATGGAAGTTCTAAAAAAAAAAAAATCAGTTGCAGGGGATGTCCAATTTGCACTTTGTACCGTTTGCAGGGGACCTTCACCCTTCTACTTATACTAAGGTAAACCTTCCGAGCATGGTTTTTCAGTTTTGTCCGCCAGAAAGATTTCTTTGCTAACGCTGATCTGATCCGTCCAGCCAAGACAGATGCACATGCTGCGCTGGGTGGTTGTAGGCACCATCCGTTGCTGGATTTTCTAAGGTATTGTTTAGTAGTACTGCCTTCAGCATTGCGTCCTAATCTGTTAGGATTCAAAGTTCGCTCTTTTCTGCTATTGTTGGGTTTTGGTCTTGTAATATTGTTTGTGATCTTTTCTGCTGTTTACTTGTGAATCCGGAGATTGCTTAGTGCATAAACCGAGATCATACATCATGGAATTTCTGTTCTTCCATACATCACGAAATTTTCATTTACTATGATTCCTCAACTATTAATTATTCTTTTGCACCCTATGTTTGCCCTTATTGTCTCAAAATTTGGACAGTGGTTAGTGTTTAGTGAACAACATGTAATTTGATGATTCTATGTACTCCTTCTGTTTCAGGTTATAAGATGTTTTGACTTTGGTCAAAGTCAAACTGTTTTAAGTTTAACCAAGTTTATAGAAAAAAATAGTAATATTTTTAACCCAAGATAAATTTATTATAAAAATATATTTAATTATTAATTTAATAAAACTAATTTAATAATGTAAATATTACTATATTTGTCTATAAACTTAGTTAAATTTGAAGCAGTTGAACTTTAACCAAAGTCAAAACATCTTATAACCCTAAAATGGAGGGAATACTAAGGTGTTGTCATGACATTATATATCATCTATTGCTCAATATAGCAGAATTCCTTAGATTCCACTGTTGCTTTTGTTTAGATTTGCAATAGCTGAATCATGCATTTGTTGTGCCTTTTGCTTTTCTGTTGTGCAAAAATGTAAGCCTTTTATTCTGGCAAGCTAAGGTCAGGAAAAAGCTGGAAAATACCATATGCAACTAGCTGATTTGTGTCTTGTGGGGCGAGTTGCAGTACGGTTGGTTGTGTCAGAAGATTCACAGGGCCAGACTCAACAACGATCGTCGAGAAATAGGATTGTTATGTTACTTTAGAGAAGTCTTGTTAGTGGTACTTTAGATATAAGTCTTGTTAAATCAGGTTAAGTTCAGATATATATTGAGTTAAATCAAGATTAAGTTAACTTGAGTTTGTTGAGGGGTCAAGTCTATATAGGAGATGTAATCGTACTGTTATGGCAACTAATAAACTAATCAATCTCCAAGCTCATATAATTATCGTTCCCCTTTTCTCTTCTTCCTCCTACGTTCCCTCTTCCCTATGCATATTCTTTCTTTCTTGTATACAGAACCATCACCACCGTTGTATATTTCTTTACTTGGTCTCAGAATGCACTGAACGTTTCTACTTTTTATGTTTACTAAAATAGAAAGCACAAATTGTTTATTTGACAATGGTATTAGTTGTATGGAGTATTGTGTTTTTAAATTTGAAGAAATGAGGAGGTTAACGGTTTAAGATGCTTTGCATGAACATTACTTTGACATTTAGACCTTGAGCTCAAAGTTGTCTTATTGTCCAGGGACTCAACTTTTGGGATGTGTTTATTGGCATGGAGAAAAAAAAATACAAATATATGAAGCCTCTGACTTATTAAGTCGTATGTGTTAGTTGATGGCAATGCAGAGCTGGCACTATAAGGAAATGAGGGTGTTGAAGCAAGTGTAGAGCACCAAACTTCTTCTGCAACAACCCTATCTTCCATGGGAACCATTGTGTTATTTGTTTTGCTATAGAATGAGAACCATTGTGTAGAATTTCGCAAAGAACTTTAACCATTGTGTAGAATTTTGTAAAGGAATATGTTTCATTTGATGCATTAGGAATGAGAAGCAGATGAAACTATAGACAATCTTTCCAAAGTATTGCGTGAAAATATGAAGTGTATCAATATGTAGGTTCTTAATGTGCCGTTCCATTAATCAATTTTGTTATATGGGGTACTAAAATGTGAATACTATAAACATGTGAAAATTATAAATATGTGACATAATTATTATTAGTTCTATATTAAATATTTTGTTACAGTTGATTTACACTTGATTTTTCCCCGTTGCAACGCACGGGCACGCTCCTAGTTTATGGTTAAATTTGTAGGTTTAATTGACTGTTTTTTCTACTCCCTCCATTTAAAAACAAATTCTGATTACGAATATAGAAATAATATTGAAACTGAGAAATTGTTTATATTTTTATGGAAGGTGTAGGTCGGAAAGTTTAGGGTTAAATATTGTCTAGTTTCAAAGTTTATCATCGTTTTATAGTTTTGCAAATATTTTGGTATGTAAAATGATTTTTTTAAAAAAATACTCCCTCCGTTTCTTAATAGATGACGCCGTTGATTTTTTCTCACATATTTGACCATTCGTCTTATTCAAAAATTTTATGCAAATGTATAAGATATAAATCACACTTAAAGTATTATAAGTGATAAAACAACTCATAACAAAATAAATTATAATTACATAAAATTTTTGAATAAGACGAATGGTCAAACATGTGAGAAAAAGTCAACGGCGTCATATATTAAAAAACGGAGGTAGTAACAATTATATCGTTTAACATCATAATTTGTAGGTTTTGTTGATAACAACAAAAAATTAGACACAACAATAAATCAAGTGCTGTTTTATTACGTTTAGGAAAATGTTTCGTTACTAGCTCAGAAATGTTTCAAACATGTATGCAATACCGTCTAACCCTAGCCAAAACATTTTCTCTATCGCGTGTGAAATATCGAAATACATTAGACGGAGACATTGAAAAATCACAAAATGTACATCATTACCAGTAACACGATTAGCCCCGAGTGCCAAAATTTTTCTGACGTGTATCTATTAGCTTGTCAAGAGCAAACAAATTTTTCTGAAGTGTGTGTAAAACTGTCAGAAAAAAATTATTTTCCTAACGTGCTTTTAACACCGTCACGATATCACAAATTTCTCTGAAGATGAGAATGTGTATTTAGTATATGAATTTTGTACGTACCAGAAAAATTGGTGGCCTAGTGGGTATCATTTATTGAGTGGCAACTCAAATTTTAACACTAACGATATAAATAGTGAAATATAGTTTAATTTTTATGACGTGACTTTATTGTTAGTGAGATTCTAATAAACCTAACGGCGTTGACAACGTCGGAAAAATTCATTGTGACGATCAAACCTGTGAGGATTAATATTCGTCCTCATGAAGACTAGTCATGCAAACTAAAATTTTCCTGACAAGCAAGTTGTAACGAAATTTTCCAGATGGTTTCTGGCTGTCAGGGCTAGTTGAGTTTGTGGTAGTGCATGTTTAGATCTTGCTTCTTTCTTCTCTCCCGTCGTTGGATCTCCAGCCTCTTCTTCATGGGCAACCATCCGATGAAGACAGCGAAACTAGTCGGCCTCCTCCCTCCTCCGCCGAAGCATAGTGGCACGCTGGTGCAGGAGCTCCAGCGAGGAGGGCTCCTCCCGACGCACGCGTATACCGTCGATGGGTATGTCGCTGTGCTCGTGTTGTTCGCACAATGCCAGCATTCAGGCACCCTTCACCATAAACCAAAATTCCTCGAAAATTAAACCTTTTTGTCACAAAAGAAATAGCCGATAATGATAATTAGTGCCTATATTAGTTATAGGCTATAGTTGTTAAGAAAGATGAAAGATACGCCAATGGGAGGTGCACTAGATCTAACGTAATCAGCTAGTAGAAGTTAGTAAAATTCTTAACCTTAGTTCTTTTTTTTTTTGTTGTTTGTCATGGCGAGGGTCTTAAAAATTGCTAGAGGTTTAAAATTTACCCATTCGACATATATCCAAGATTGAACATAAGCTGTCGAAAGGGCAAATTTCAAACCTTGAGTAATTTTTAAGACACCACGGTATTATCATGTATCATTTAATTTTTGCTGTTAATTCTTTCATTATTTAGAATATATACGTACAATCATGTACACCACTATGCATATGCACACTCATATAACAGTGAGAGCTAGTGCACCCTCTTTTTTTAACACACGATAAAGAGGCCGATTCCAATAACAAATCCATAAATATAGCTAAACTCTCATTAAAAAGAGCATCCATGTGTATACTTGTGAACATCATTTATTGTATCTCCAGGTGTTATACTAAAGTAATACTGGGCCTGTTCGGCTGCACTACAGGGGGCTACTATGCTGCAGCCTCGCACAGTATTTTATGTAGCGCACACTACTAGAAAAATAGTTTTTATAGGCAGTCAAAAACAGTTTTCGCAGGAAGGCGGGGGAGACAACCGCCGCTATCCTATTGCCTGTGAAAATAGGTGATTTTTGCAGGCGGGTCCGCGGCCCACCTGCGAAAATAATTTCAGGGAACAAAAAAAATCCGGCGCTACCCGCAGGCGACACCGCCGGCGCCAGCATCCCCCTCTGGCCGACGGCTCTCCACCTCTGTCCGGCGCCGCTGCCCGAGGGCGAGGGGAGCGCCGCCTTTGCCGCCACTGCCGGCTGGCTCCCTTCTTCTGTCCAGATCTAGGAGGGGAGCGGCTGGTGCTGTCTGTGCCGCCGCGGCCGTCGGCTCCTCTTCCGCCGCCGGCGTCTAGGGGGAACGAAAGGAGAGGATTAGTGCCCAGAGCCGCCGCCTCCTCCTCCTTGCGTGCGCCGAGACACCGACGGCTGCCGGTTGCTCCTCTCCTTGCGCGCGCCGACCAGGCCATCGGTTCCTCCTCCTCTGACGTCGCCGCGGTGTCACGCCCTGAAGTTCCCCCTCCCTTGCTTTAAATTCATAAAATAAATCGCCTAAAGAAGTTGCTTCAAATTAACCTAGAGTTGAATCCTTAATTAATAAATGCATTTAATAATCGAATTCGGCGTGGTGGAATTTTTTTTGAGTTCCCCATGCTCAAATATATTAACAGAATTTTTAGTGGAATTTTCAGAGCCTTGGAAATAATTTTAACCAATTAAAAATGAGCATGTGCAATATTTAATCCTAGGAAATCCTTTTTCTTTTTCTCCTTTTCTTTTCCTCCTTTTTCCCTCTTCTTGGGCTGTTGGCCCATCCTTTCTCCCGCACCTCTCCCTCCTTGCTGGGCCGGCCCAACTCCCCTCCCCTCTCTCTAGGGTGCCGACAGGTGGGGCCCACCTGTCGGTCATCCCCTACCTCCAGCCGCCCGCACCCAAGCTGGCAACCGCCGCCCACGCCGCCGCTTTCCCTGCTTCCCGTGCCCCACTCCGCCCATGCTCCGCGCCCACGTCGCCGCCCACCTTCCCCACGCCTTACCGCCTACGCGCGCGCGCCCGAGAGGGCGGGATTCGATTTTGAATCCGCCCCTCTCTCTCTCTCTCCACCCCACGTCGCCGGCGCCACTCCTCCTCCAAATCCGACCACCTCCCGGCCTCGCCCACTTCTCACTCGGCTATAAAACGCCTTCCCCGAGCTCCCTCTCTCGTTTCCCCTACTCGCCGCCTTCTCCCGTGCTCTCCACCGCGCCCGCGCCGCTCGCCCCTTGCGCCGCCGCCTGCCACTGCACTCCGGCCGCGCGCCGCCGCCGCTAGCGCTGTCGCCACGCCACCTGCCGCCGCCTCTAGCTCCGCCGACACAAGGGTTACCTCAGCCGCCACTCAGTTGCCGCCTACTGCCGCCTCCAACCGCCACTAGCCGTCGCTAGTGCCGTTGCCGCGCCGCTCCGTTGCCGCCGTTGGCCTCGCGGGTCCGAGGGCTGCCTCGTCCATCCCACGCACCCCGCCGTTCGCCGCTTGCCGCCGGTGTTCGCCGTAGTCTTCCCCCACTCCGGCCAACTCATGGTGAGGCGCTCCCTCCTGCTCGTTTCTCCTCCCTCTCCCCCCTAGCGCCGGGCCGCGCCGCTGCTTCGCCCGTGTGCCGTCGCCTTCGGCCGACGCCGCTGCCACCCGCGCCGCCGGTTGCCATCGCCGGCGACCGCTCGCTGCCGCCGCCCTCGCCATAACCGGCCAGTCGGCCTTGAGGCCGAGCCGAGCCCGGCCGGCACCTCCCTCCCCTCCCCTTTGAGCCACCGCCTGGTGGGACCCACCCGCCAGGCGCCTCCTCCCCTCTTTTGGAGCCGCTGCCAGTGGGACCCACCAGCCACCCCCCCCCCCCGCTGACGTCAGCCCTGGGCAATATTGCACAATAAATAATTAATGACTTTTTTCTTTTATAGTAAAAACACAAATAATCTTCTTAAATTCATAACTAACTAGCCACATGGTTGCGCTTTGCGCAACTCTAAATACATGTTTAAGAACCTGTGTCAATGGCATCCACCCATACACAAACACAATCATCTACGTGGCCAAGACCCCTGAGCAACAACTTGATCCTAAGCATTTATATTGTGATGCGTAGTAGTACATTATAATGTACATGCCCACAAAAAATTTGATCCCAAATCTAATAAAATAACAAAAACAAATGTAGTAGCTTTGTGTTCTTCCACCAAATGCATGGTGGTACCGTGGTATTCACCTGGAAACATAAAAAATATAATCCTTTTAAGAGCAAATCATAGATTAGCAGGACCAGTTGATTTCTGTTCTTCCACCAAATGCACGTTGGTATTCACCCACAAAAACAAAAAGTATGAAATTCTTATGAGCTAATCTCATATGAGAAGGACCAGTAAGGACATAGTCTCATGTAAAAATGATAGAAAGATATGCTCCTCAATTTGTACAATGATTAATGAGTATGGAGTACTACAGTATTACAGATATAGATAGGTGTCATATGATAATCCAATATCTAAAGCTCTGCCAAATATTCCAATAGCAGTATGCATGGTATTGCCTTTGGATTGATAAGAAATGCACCTAGGCCTATTAGGACAGTAAAGAATCTACGGGTTCGTGGAAATTACCATAATACCGTTAATTAAACTTCTAAGCAAGATTTATGGGTGGTGCATAATCACAAAGCTGGCAATTAACGTATTATAATTCTTTCTTGTAAATATGCCTTGTTTAATTTTAAACGAGAACCCATTCTTCCTGTCGACACATCATTCACAATTCTACACACACACAAAATATCATTGAAACCCATTGCTCTTATAGCTCAATTCTATGCTTGATCAAGTAGTCTAAGACATTTTACTGGCACTTGGAAAAATAAGGATAGGTGTAAATATTACTTACCGATGGTCTGTACAGATAATTTATTTCTCCCTCCTCCGCTGCGTACCCAAGCATAAGGCCCCACCACTGATGTCGATGATTTAATTACAATGCTGCAGCCGTGCAGTGCCTGCTGATGCAAAATAAAATAGGATCAGAATGAAGCATCCTAATACGGGCCGATGTTGGCCAAAACTACATCTTGTGTGAGTTAACCTTTTTTTTTAAACAGTTAGGGTTATCCCTAAATCAACATGTGCTACTGAACTTTCTACTGTTGCAGGCGCAGGGAAAAATAATGTCAGTCGAGATGTCTTCAGTAGCAGCGATATAAATAACTTCTAGAAAAAAAATTAAATAATAGGAATCAGGAAGGCTATACCAACTAAAGCTGGTACCCGAATAATTATCCTTTTTAATAGTAGTGCACACAATTTAGCAAGATAGAAGTGTATACATTATTGCAGCCCTTATGTAAACTGCTGAAATCCTTTCCATGAGCAAATATTTTTCTAAGTCAGTCATAAATGAAGATAGTAATCCACTCTCCATGAATAGATTATTAGTGTAATTAAGCATTGGTGACTTGAGCTGTACAGTATATGCATCTGAGACAGATTGGTCCTAGGACCATTCCTGTAAATTAATACTAACTATAATCGATTTACATGAGTCTCTAATTTGTCTGGTCCCTCTGAAGCTAAAGCTGGGATTTTTCTTTTGGTGTATTTGTTTGTGATTCATGAAACATTTAGATACACTTCATCATCTGTTGTGCGATACCTTAGAGAATCATTTACTTTGAGTATAAGTAAACAGATCTACATTCTACAAAATATTTTTATTTGCTGATACTTGCAGTTCTACTCAGTTGTCCCAAACTTGATTTTCTCAATTGTAATTATAGCCAATCATGGAGCCTAAATTGATACGATTTTTGGGCTTATGAAATAAAGCCTAATAAAGATAATTAATATTGGAATTCATAAGGTGCATACATATAATACAAATCAATATAGTAGTATTTGAAAGGCTAACATCCAATCAACAGTCAAGAAAGGAAGATAGAGAAGGAAACAGAGAATGAGGAATAGATAAGAGAGTGACCTTGGTTGTTCTGCCCTGGATATCGATTTGGTGAATAGGTGTGGACGCAGCTCCTGCGGATACCCTCCTCCTCGCCATCGCTATTCATCTGTCATCCCTTTCCCCCCTTCTTCAGGGTAGCGGGAGATTAGAGGTGGATGTGATGCGCCGGTGCCGGTGGGGTATACGGCGGCGGCAGGGGTGGGATGGAGCCGCGGTGATGAGGGGATGAGTAACGCCGGCAATGGAGACGGAGAGGACTAGAGGGGGAGGTAGCGGTGGCTTGGGAGAAGAGGCAGCGCGCGGCGGCTGGGCCTCAGGAGCGGAGGCGGCGTGAAGACGAGAAGAGTCGCGTTCTTTCTTCTTCTTTTTTTACCGCAGGGACGTGGAAGGACCTCGTTGTGAAAGAAATTTCTAGAAGGACTAAGAAGATATTTCGCCGATCTAGGATCTAACGGCCTGAAACTTTCTGAATAGGAATCGGACGGTCCATATTTTGTTGATGACGTGGCTCAATGTTGTTTTGAGAAACTTTAATAATTTCACTACTTTTGATTCATCTGAGCTCCGTTTAAGTCCATTCAAGTCTCAGTAAATTCATAAAAATGCATAGAATCCATTAAAAATGGTTTTGTTTCCTGTTTCAGTAGTCTTATAGCATGTTTTGCTTGTGTGCTTTGTTTGTTGTGTAGATTTCGGTTGTTTTGTCGATCCGCGGTTTCTCGAAGACGTTGCTGAGACCTCATCAGTGCAAGAGCAAGGCAAGTCATGCATTACAATTGATCATATTGTACCCACCTTACAAATGTCCCGCATTTCTATTAAATGTTGCATTGTTTTACAATATCATGTGGGATGGGTCCTACTACTCAGCCATATATTGTTTACCTGATGCCATTGATAACTTGGGTATTAAAATGATTAGATGTTGGTTTAGGGAATGCTTAGCCATGCTTAGTTCAACTAGTACACAAAGGGGGAATCACATTAATGCATAGACTTTGATTATTGGTATAGCTTTGGAATAGTACCACCGCAATGGTGTTAGCTAATTAAAATACACTACATGGTGGGCTGTGGGTGCATGGTTTTGCTAATCGTGCCCATGACGATTAAGGACCGGTTCGCGAGATGCCCCGGAAGAACTTATCGTACTTACCATAAGCCAGCGTGGGCAACGGCTGGGCTTGTAGTGTAGCTTTCCTCTAGCCGACGTACCCAGGTTAGGGTGGGCGTGATGGAGTTGGGTCGGCCGGGGTGTTCGGTTGATCGGCTTCCGGATTCACTGTGGCACGAGAGGGGGGCTGTCCGTTGCCTGCTGGGGACGGGGGCGAACCTTGAGGTGTGGTGCGATCGGTTAGAGGGGGTTATACGAAGGGTCCTATCACGACCTCTTTCCGGTATGTCGTGGTGGCATGTCGGCGCACAGATACATGTCGTGGGGCTGTGTCTTGTGGGTATAGTTGTATACCTCTGATCAGAGTAAAACTATTCGAATAGCTGTGCCCGCAGTTATAGGCGGTCGACCAGATTCACCGTGATTAGTCTCACCCCTAGTTAGCTATTGAACTGGTGTAGTTCAGGTGGTTGGTTGGGCCTGTTGCAACGTGGTGTAGCGTTAGACAATGATTGGTTAATATTGATTAATTACTACAACTGTTTTACTGCTTTCAACTACTGCTTTTAAATGCTAGCTTTATGCAAAAGGACCTTTAGCCTCCCTTGGATATATCCTGCATCATACCTCCTCTTCCGGTATGACTTGCTGAGTATAGTGGGTAGTACTCAGTCTTGCTCTCTTTTCCCCCATAACAGAGCTGAAGATCTTCCTAGTTGGAGCTGTCTCGTTGAGGTTGGTTTCGTCGCTGCCGTCAAGGATTGCTTGTGGAATGGAGTCGCCTGCTGTAGGAGTCAAGTCTTCAAGCTTAGCTCGCTTTTATCTTTTCCGCTGCATCTGTAATCTTTTATATTTTTGTAAGACGTGGAGCTGTATGTCAACAATTGTCGTTTGTGTACCCTGGCTGGTCCTGGACAGGGGTTTAATGCACATTCAGCTTAGAAATTCTGGTTCATGAATTTCTGGCGTGACACGCGGCTCCCTTCCTCCCGCTGCCGCCAACCTCCCGCCGCCGCCACCGCCGCACGAGTGGTCACCGCCCTCCCCCCGCCCCCTCAGGCCAGATCTGGGAGGGAGCGAGGGAGGGGAGCGCCACGGGCCACCGCCCCCCTCGGGCCAGATCTGGAAGTTAGGGAGGGGCCAGGAGCCGCCACCGCCTCCACCGGTAGCCACTGCCCTCCGCCGCCAACCTCCCGCCGCTGCCGCCGCACGCGTGGCCACCACCCTCCCCCCGCCCACCTCAGGCCAGATCTGGGAGGGAGCAAGGGAGGGGAGTGCCGCCGGCCCCCGCCCTCCGCCGCCGCCTCCACCGGTAGCTGCCGCCCTCCGCCGCCGTCAGCGCCGGGGAGAGGAGGAGAGGTGAGGGGAGAGGAAAGAGCTGAGAGCTGAGGAGGAGAGGTGAGGTGAGGTGCGGGAGAGAGCTGAGAGGTGAGGGAAAGAGGACTTAGAAAAAATCTAGCGTATGTAGCCTCTATTTATATTCCCTATGTATTTTCGCAGGCGGGCCATAAGAGGTCCGCCTGGTATTTTTGCAGCCGACCGTTTAAGTGGTCCGCCTGCAAAAATAGATTTTCACAGGTGGGCAGCGGGTTTCACCCTAATTTACATTTTTGTAGGCGGCTATTTGGCTCCGAAGATCATGTCCGCCTACGAAAATAAATACCCAACGTCGGCAAAAATGTTTTTCTAGTAGTGGCAGCTGCCTAACTGGTTGTGTTACAGCCGCTGTAAGATGCTGCCGAACATAGCCACGGGTACCTAGGTGGATTTAAATAAATGTTTTTTAAGAAAAAAATTGCAGATGTTTATTCATGCCGTTTGTTGTTTACAACATTTTCAATATGATTGAGTCATGTTCGCAGTTCTACCCCTCCAGGGTAAAATTGTTAGGAAACGATAGGCGAACAAACGATAAAAAACAATAGATCAATTACAAAAGACACGAGATTTAACGTGGAAAACCCTCTCAAAATAGGAGAGAAAAAACCACGGGCGCCAGCCAGCAAAATATCTTCACTATATCTGAGGTGAGGTTACATCACCGCACGGCGGCTTACAAGAGGTATATATATATAGTGGAACCCTAAAAGGGATGATGATTCGTACCGCGGGGGCTCCGCCCCCGCACCCCCGGGCGTCCCCAGGCGCACAGCCCAATGGGCCATCTTCAGCCTTCGCTCCGCTACGGCAGAAACTGGCCTTTATTAAGTGCAAATGAATTTGGATCACAACTCAACAAAAAATAACAAAAAGAAAATCTGACAGCGCTCGGCTTCAGTTTTCCATTACAAAATCGCATCTAATTTACGATGGTAGGAGCTTTTCAGGTTAATTGCAATTGTATAATATTATTGTAGAACACAAATTGTATACGTAAAGTTGAGAACGATCAATCACTCATATTGTCATCTTAGAAAAGGAAGAATCCTACTTACCCCATACCAAGTGTCATTATTAAACGTCTAATCCAATTCAGATCTGCAACATTCCACAAGATTTTCCCATAAAGCTATGCCATCAGATACTACCTGCCCCTGTACTTTCGGCAATACGTTTACCTTATCCACTGGGCATGCCGACGCCATTAGTGTCACTGTCATGCCAGCCTCACACTCATTCCAGCTCAAGCTAAGCAAAGCTAAACAACACATTCTTTCTAGCATTATCCAAATCCGGCACTGCGAGCACTTGCCACCTCTGATCACATCAAGAGATTAAAGCTAATCCCAACTCAGATGTGATGCATCAAATTTTATATTTTTGGGTCACACTCGAACACACTACTCCCAAACACTTGAAACCGACATAATATTGGGTGGTGACAAGAGATTGCTACAGGCCCAGCCATTCATTGTCCTTGCTGTCTGGTCTCCCACTGCTGAAGTTAGCTGGCTGTTTCATGGATAAGATTGGGGGGAAAGGAACATAGCCAAAAAAGGGAACTGGAAAGGGAGAAAATTGCATTTTGTGTGTACTATGTGAGATGCTGTGATCTGTGGTTGTCCAAATATTTGTTTGGCTTATCCTTTGTAACGGTTTTTGTGGGTATGATGAACTTGAGGCATGAAAGGGCGATATCTAGAGGTTGTTTGATTCTTTGTAATTGTTTGTGTCGCCAATTTGGGAATGGTAAATATTTGCCCATTGCCAAAAAAAAAAAGCAAATGTGCTTGTTTGGATTGCTTTATAAGTATTTCATACCAAATAATTTGTCAATGACAAAAGTTTGGTTACAAATTAAATGAGTGACAACTTTGCCATGTTTCCCTAATTTTTACTTCCCCTTTCTCGTTGAATCGTCTGATATATTATAGGTCGTTTGACTTTTTTTTCTTAGTCAAAGTTCTTTAGGTTTGACCAAGTTTATTGAAAAAATTAGCAACATCTACAACACCAAATTAGTTTCATTAAATTTAATATATAATATATTGTGATAATATATTTATTTTTCATGTTCTTGTACTAGATCGCACCTATCTACGATGTTTCTATAATGTAGACACAATTTACTCTTTTTACTTCTTTGATTACAACAAATGAAAGAATTACTGATATGTAGGGTTGAAAGTGATTCGGATAGTTTCCGTCTGACCGGAACTTTTTTTCGGATTCGGATAGTTTCTATTGGATATATCTGGAAATTTTCAAATTCGGAAATGAAAACGAATATGATATAGGTGATATCCCTCGGAATCATATAATGGTCAAATACTATCCGATATTTCCATCGGATTCTTATGCAAAAACATGTTTTTCTTTTCTTTACTTAGGTGGAACAAAACAAACCATATGAAAAAGAACCAAGGAATAACAATCAACATACAAACAAATGGAAAAATTCAATTCTGAAAAATAACCACTCGAATTTTCAAAAACTTTAAATTCAATTCTGAAAATTTTAAAAAGAGTAAATTGCACCGACTGTACAACAACTTGACAGGTGGGTGTGATACAATGCAAGAACTTGAGAATTGAACGTCTGAGTGCAACAACTTGTACTAGAACGCACCCACTTGTCAAGTTGTTGCACTCAGACATTCAATTCTCAAGTTCTTGCATTATATCGCACAAACCTATCAAGTTGTTGTACAGTCGGTGCAATTGAATTTTGGTATATCAACTTGGCTAAGCATATGGTAGGCGAGTTTTTTTTTCACGATGTTAATATGCCATTACATAGTAATCATACGGATATTACCTTATAATATTGAATTTAATCTTTAAGAATTATATTGCATATTGTAGTACAATTTACATCCAATTACCTTATCAAATATCAACCAAAATATAATAATTTCTACATCCAGTTTAATTGACTTTTTGTTATTAGTTATTAGGATAAAAATATAAATATACTTATATAAAAACTTCATAAGTGATCGTATAAATTCAAAATAAATATTTAAAAATTGAATTTATAAAAAAAGTACTCCAAATAATTAAGTTGTCGCATAACTTTTTAATTTATTGTATCAAAATCGTAGCAACCTTGCAAATTGTTGCATTTATACGATCACTTATGAAGTTTTTATACTAAATTGTACATACCTGCCAAGTTGTTGCACTAGAACGCTCATTTCTCAAATTATTGTACCAATTTGCACCCACCTGCCAAGTTGATAAACCGTAGATACAATTTACTCTTTAAAAAACTTTTAATTCAAAAATTGAAAAGTTTTAGTTTGAATTCAAAACTCTCAACCCATCTTTAAAAAATTCAACTCAAATTCTAGAATGTTTAATTCAATTTCGAAATTCTCAACTCCAATTGAAATGTTCAACCCAAAATTTAAAATATTCAACCAATTTTCAAAAATTTCAATGTGCCTGCGAAAATTTCAGTGATACAATTAATTTATTTGTTTCAGGATAACATAAATTTGTATAGAAAATAAACACAACATTTTCTATCTCCCCCTTACCCTTGCAAATAGAGATAAAATTTGAAAATGTTGATGTTTTGTTTTTTAAAACTAATGGCTACATCTCTTCCTCGATTTAAGAAGCTTACTTTGAGGGGTCTTGATATTTCGATAATTATTCGTCACCGTATTCGTTTCGATTCGTATTCGCTCCATATCTGTATTCGACAATATTTGATTCCGTTTTCGTATCCGGGTTTCTGATTCCGATTTCGATTCCGAGAAAAAAATATGAAAACAAATATGATAGAGCTAGTTTCCGACCGTATTCGATCCGTTTTCATTCCTACTGTTATGTTTGTTTAAAATATACTTCAACAATATTAAATAAATAATTTTAGCTTCTGCAAAATTACTAAATAAAAAGTACTCCCTCCATCATGTACTCATTTTTGGCTCATTCCATTTGTCCCAAAATAAGGTTATTTTTAGAGTAATCATTGTATTAGAATTTGTGAAAAATAGATAACTCTTATATTGGGAGTCGATAAATTGAAAAATAATTGTATTGAGATTTGATAAAGTAATGGTATTATAGTGTTTTGGTTTTGTATTGGTATGTATTGGATGGATGAAAAAAATAAACTTAGGGCCTGTTCAGGTTTCTGCCAAAATAAACCTTTCTAAAATTTGGCAATGTCAAAATTTTAATAAGTTGATAACATTGCCAAATTTTGGTAGAATCGGTTAACTATGTTATTGCTAAAATTCTTTAGACATTACCAATGTTTGGTAACGAACTAAATACATCTACATGTTTATTAATTTTTTTAAAAGTAATATGGTTCGAAATGGTATTAATCTGAACAAGCTTTTAATTTGGGAGGGAGGATGAGGGAGTAGTCAAAATGTAAACAGCAAGTCAGCAACAGCGAACAATCTTATCTATCGTGAAACAGAGGTGTACCAGCACATGCATCATCCACCCAGACCCAGAGTGTCCCAGTTAACTTTAGAAACCAGAATTAATTACGCCAGCTAATTCGTGGCTCAACAGCAAATAAATGACCAATTAGTCTGGAAGGGTAGCAAGTGGCAACGGTGGCGAGGTTTAGAAAAGACTGAAAATGCACGTACGTACGCCAGTATTACATGATCTGCAACTGCCACTTAAACTACGAATTTGTACCATGCCAGATTTACTGACAGCCAATCACTTTTTTTTTCTCTATGGAGTAGTGCTAATATAATTAACGTTAATTAATGTTGGGTGGAGAGTAATTAAGCATGTCTGCTTTTGTGTACTGTACTAGCTGATTCCAGAGCATTGGCGTCCCTTTTTCCGTCACAGGGCATTGGCGGCACATGTGGTTTAGGTAACCTCACACCGCCACACGTACTAATGACATGGTCCTAGCACATGGTAGAATGATAGGCTAGTCTACTGGTCATTCCAAAACTACACTTTTTGGCTTTGTTTAGAAAAACAAAATATTTTCTCTGACCAAATATATGTGACAAGAGCATTAAAAAATTAAATTTAAACTCGTGTCATATCCAAATAAAATTTAAGAATATTTTTTCACGATTTTGCATTTACATACGAAGGGCATCATCTTTTCGCTTATGTTTATCCGTATCAGCCAAAATTTAAATTTCAACATTAAATTTGGAACTGATTTTGTGGTTTTTTCATCGAAGTTTATTTTTCAGCCTTTACTTTTAGTTAGCTAAGACACATATATAAAATTTTTATTTACTTTTCATTTGCAAATATGTTGTGCTAGAATTTTGAAAAAACTAGCGGAAATATCTGCGGGTTGGGATCGCGCCACCCAACATATGACCAAAACTTCTTGTTTTTTTTTTTTTACTCACAATACCATGCGACCAAAACACCATATTAACACCGAATAAAAAAACACCATATTAACACGAGAAGGTTAGTTTAGGCAATGTGAACGATGCAGTCACGCAGATAAGCTATTTGTGGTAAGCATTCACTGCTGGTTGGTGAACTATGTTAAATACTCAATCTATTTCAGGTTATAAGATGTTTAAACTTTGATCAAATCAAACTGTTTTAAGTTTGGCCAAGTTTATATATATATAAAATATTTTCAACCTAAGCTAAATTTATTATAAAAATATATTTAATTATTAATTTAATAAAACTAATTTGGTATTGTAAATATTACTATATTTGACTATACACTTAGTCTACATGTTATAACTTGAAACGGAGGGAGTAGTTCATTTGACGAGTTAATAAATTCATTTTTATCCAACATATATTAAATCAAAAGAGAAATACGAGAACTAATAGTGTGTAACAAATGATAAACACCATGTGTTACATTTTGTTTTGTCCCTTTTCACACAAAACAGCACAGAATTGTCCTAGGTACATATAGCTGTATAGGGCGTGCTGTACCTAAAATTGTAAATTGGCAACTGGCACGTTTAATTTTTTTTTTGAACTTTGGCATGTTTAATTTTAGTACAACACGTCCAGTAGGATTCTCACGTGATGTACACTCCATGAGGAATAAAAAAGGTGAAAGGTCAATTATACCAATCAAATTTAAAAAAATATGAAACCAAATAAAAAAAGAAATGGATAACCTCCAGCACAGATATTCTCATCTCACCGACCAAATTCCCCAAACCCCAAATCAAATACAAACCGAAACCTCTTTCCTAATTAAACGAAAAACACAGGGACCAAACTGTAAATGCCCACCACTCCCTCCCCTAAACTTCAGCCATGACATGAGTGCTCCTCGCATTTTCATCAGTGGAGAGGAAGGAAGAGAGGAAACCCCATTGAGGAGGAGGAGATGGTGAGGCGGCGGCGGCGGTCCGTGCTGCTGCTCCTCCTCGCCCTCACGGTGCTCTCGCCGCTCGTGCTCTACACGCGCCGTCTCTCGGCGGCGCTTAACCCCAACCGTGAGCGCATCTTCTTTTTCTCTTGTTCCTTTTCTTTTCTTTCTTTTTCGGTGTAATTTTGGTGTAGAGATTGCCTTCTGTCGGGCGGTTTCTTGGGCATTGGGGTTTATGGTGTTACCGTGTGATTTCTTGCAGAGAGGAGGGATTTGCCTGGCGAAATCGTGAATCAGGTGCGTGTTTCTCGGGGTTCTTGCGAGGGATTCGGGAGATTTGTTTGGATTTTGATGAGAACATTTTTTTATGGATTTTTTTTTTGTTTTGCTAGGGCCGTGGTGTTAAGGCTAGCAAGCTAAATGCACTTCCTCTGGTAAATTTTGTTATTGCTCTTCGTTTCTTCATTTTTTGTTTATTTTTTCTTGGCGAGGGCGACGAATAAAACTGGAGGTTTTTTTCTTTTGGGGTTCAGGAAACTGTGGGTTCTTTGAAAGAACCCGTTGGCATCGTCTTCTCGGAGGAGTCACGCGAATCTGCAAGCAAATCGACCGAACCCGATAGCCAAGGTCTGGGATTTTATTTTCTTGGTCCTGTTTGCATCTTGTGTTCCTAGGTCCATGGTATCGCTCTGTGAAATTAAACTATGATATTTTGAGTTTGTGCTCTGAGTTCGTTTGCACGCCAATTGTTCCTAGAATTTCTATTGAGGAAGGCAGGGAAGCACAAGAACCGGGTGCTCTCTGAGGCCACGGCTGCTGATAGTGCCAGATCGGAAGACGATGACTTGATCGAGCAAGTGACAAGCAAGGAGGGAGAAGATGATGGCTTGGCGACGGTGTCAGTTGATCAGCAGCAGATAACCACGGCATCCCAACAGCGATCTGCTTCTGAGGTTGATAGTTTATTATTGTCAAGTTTTTATGTGCATCTTACCAAATTTAGTTATGTTGTCACCTGTGGATTAGTCATTTGGACCTTTGGGACCTCCGCATGTGCTTTAGCTTCTATTTGGGATTGCATTATTAGTGTTGGGGCCAAACTCTGAATTTGTGGTAGGTAGGGAAAGTCTTTTTTGTGCCTATTATACCTAACTTATCAATATCTGGTAATGTTCCTTTCTTGTGAAAAGACAGTGGCTACTCATATCTTGACGTATCTTTCTTTTCTTGTCGTAGTAGGTCAAAGTACCTAAGATGCAATGATGCATTATTTTCAACATTAAAGAATGTGTTGGTAAACTGTTCTGCTCATGTCGTTAGAGGAAACCATATTTTTTAGTTGAACATGAATTAATTTATGCAATGTAGCTCCGTACAAAGTAACTCAGTTGTTTTGTTTTCAAATGTGTGGGTAAAATGCTGTAAGGGTGTCCTTCAGAAAAGATGATGATCATAGTTTATCTGACAATGTTAATGCACAGTTTACTGTAACAAGATTTATGCTGTTAAACAACTAGACTAATGATTAATCATGGAGTATGTCAAGATTCAAAGCATTTATGTTTATCAATTTTGAGAATGTGTGTATTTGGTTCAGTTACGGTCTTCTGCTTCAGGCTAAAGTTAAGTTTCTTTGTTATGGAATGTTCTTTGTGCACGCTTTTGTTAATATGCTTGCCTCTTTCAGCCATTCCTTAACTTTCCTGTAAGTTAACTTGACTCCCAATATTCTTGCCTTTCATGTTTGTCCACCCAAACCGTTTCTTAAGTTGAGATTCTTGTACCAACTTTGCAAGGCATCCCTAAAGTGTAGAATCTTGGCACCTGATGTGAAGTCCATTTCACATTATATTCCCTCAACTTTTACAAATACAAGGCACATAGCAACCTAGACAAAGTTTCGTTTTGGGAAATGAAACTACCAGACATTTAAAAGGCTACTCACATGAGCACATGCACACACATTTTCATAATTCCTTTTGTTGAGTTGACTAGAAATTTCTAGATTTGGTAGATCTGTTCACATGTTTGTGCATCCATATGCTGGGGTCACCTAAACTGTAGCACTCATGCAGAATTTGTGCCATTTTATTATCAAGTAATGGTATCATAATTCTGTTCTTGAATTTCCTTTTTAACAAAATTCATTTGCCATATGTTGAGATAATGATTTCTTGCTAAATGGTTTCTTTTTTATTGCATGGTCTTCTATTTACAGGCAAGTTCATTGGAGAATGTGCCTGAACAGACATCCATGGAAAACTCTCTGGAAGGAAACAAAGATGGTGCTTTGCTTGATACTAGAATCCGCAATATCAGGGATCTGTTAATCAAGGCAAAGGTCTACCTTGGTCTTGGAGCCATTCGAGCAAATCCCCAGTACCTCAAAGACTTGAGGCAGCGGATTCGGGAAGTTCAAAAGGTTCTTGGTGATGCATCCAAGGACTCCGATCTACCCAAGAAGTAAGGGTTTCCTATCCTGTCCGATTGATGTATTTAACATTGTAGCTAGTTATTATGTTCAGGATAGCAGCCTCATCAATTGTTCTGTAACCTTTTCATCTGTCTTGATTTGATCAGTGCCAATGAGAAGGTGAAAACACTTGAGCAGACACTGATCAAGGGAAAACTGATGCAGGATGATTGTTCTGTTGTTGTCAAAAAGCTTCGAGCTATGCTTCACTCAGCTGAGGAGCAACTGCATGCACACAAGAAGCAAACTGTTTTCCTAACACAACTTGCAGCCAAAACCCTTCCCAAGGGTCTTCACTGCCTCCCCTTGAGGCTAGCTAATGAATATTTTTTATTGGATCCTAGCCATCAGCAATTCCCAAACAAGGAAAAACTTGATGACCCCAAACTATATCACTATGCATTGTTCTCTGACAATATATTGGCAGCAGCTGTAGTTGTTAATTCAACAGTGTTAAATGCCAAGGTATGTAATATTCTGTCCTAGTTTGAATTACGCTGGAAGATGATAGCAAGCATCATACTGAGTAGATTTTATTTTATTTGCAGCATCCTTCTCATCATGTCTTCCACATAGTAACTGACAGACTAAACTATGCTGCAATGAGAATGTGGTTCCTCTCTAACCCTCCTGGGAAAGCAACGATTGAAGTACGGAATATTGAAGAGTTCACATGGCTAAATGCCAGCTACAGCCCAGTGCTGAAACAGCTCGAATCACAATCAATGATAGATTACTACTTCAGGACACATCGTGCAAACTCAGATTCAAACTTGAAGTACAGAAACCCAAAATATCTTTCTATTCTCAATCATTTGCGATTTTATCTACCTGAGATTTACCCAAATCTCCACAAGATTGTCTTTCTTGATGATGATGTAGTGATAAAGAAGGACCTAACCAGCCTCTGGTCAATTGATATGAAGGGGAAAGTAATTGGTGTTGTAGAGACTTGTGGAGAGAGCTTCCATCGTTTTGATCGTTACCTTAATTTCTCAAATCTTGTCATTGTGAAGAATTTTGACCCCCATGCATGTGGATGGGCTTTTGGAATGAATGTCTTTGATCTGGCTGAATGGAGGCGGCAGAACATAACTGAAATCTATCACTCCTGGCAAAAGCTTGTAAGATTCACATATTCTTTACTTCCTTGCATAAATAAAAGTACTTGCTAGAAATATTTCTATCTATTGAAGCCAAGATACTTCTTAACATTCAAGAAATCGTGTTGTTTGTAGTGAGTAGTTAGTATTGAACCAATACTAGCTTGAGGGCTGTATGCCTTTATCCCTGTACGTAAAGAATGTGACAGCGTACTAAATTTTTTTTGAACTGCTACATGGCTGGTTTTTATGTACAATGAACATACCTATTTTTCCGCTTAAACCATGTATCAAGGCTTAGGCCCACTTTGATTCAAAGAAAATTCATAGGAGTTTTAGAGGATTTCGTTCCTATAGGAATTTTTCCTATATAGCCCTTTGAATCAAAGGAATGAATCCTATGGAATCCTATGAAATTCCTATGTAATGCCTAATACCATGCTAGTTTTGGAGGAATTCTAACATGAGGTTCTACCTCATGGAAACTTTCCTTTGAGTCTTTATCTCTCCTCTAATTCCTGCGTTTTTCCTGTGGTCCAATCAAATGACCATTCCTGTATTTTGCAATCCTCAGTTTTACACTTACATTCGTATGAAAATCCTGTGTTTTTCCTATTCCTACATTTTCTCAATCTTGTGTTTTTCCTATTCCTACGTTTTCTCAATCCTGTGTAATCACTTGTAATCTATGAAATTACCTTTTTAGAAAGGTTCGTAATTAGTGTAGAAATTATTTATGGAAATGATAACTAAAATATAGAGTGTGTATCATAAGTGTCAGGTGGCTTTGAGTGCTTTTAGTACTAACGTTGAGTTGTGTACTTTCATGTTCATTTTGGTTCACATATGTACTGAAATATATCAATCTTTGCTTGCAGAATCAGGACAGATTACTATGGAAACTTGGCACTCTGCCTCCAGGTTTGATTACATTCTGGAATAAGACGCTTCCCCTCAATCGTTCATGGCATGTCCTTGGTCTTGGTTACAACCCGCATGTGAGCAGCAGAGATATTGAACGTGCCGCGGTCATACATTACAATGGCAATATGAAGCCTTGGCTGGAGATTGGTCTGCCCAAATTCCGAAACTACTGGTCGGCATACCTCGATTATGACCAGCCCTTCCTGCGGGAGTGTAACATCAATCCTTGAAGAAAGATGGCACCTTCAATGATCCACACTGACATAACCAATAGTTTTCCCCATTCGTGGGTCTTGTGCTCTTTAGTTTAGTTTTTCTAGTATTTGATTGATTTTTTTTTAATTGTAGATGTCAGTTGTTAACTAGATTTCCTTGCCACCTGTCCTTTGTATCCCTACTTCTGCATAACTGCAGATATGGTTGTAGATGTTTTGATATTACATTCTCTCCTGGGGCAGGAAAATGTTAAATAGTGTGATTCTCCTGTGTATGGCTTTTTAATCCCTACTTCTGCATAACTGCAGATAAGTTGTAGATGTTTTGAGACTGCATTCTCTCCTGGGGCGGAAAAATGTTATATGGTGTGATTCTCCTGTGTATGGCCTTTTTATCTACCTGAAAGTTTGTTGCATTGTCACTTGAAACTTATGGAAGTGTATTCCAGTCCCCCAAAAAAAAAAAATGAAAACTGGATATTACACCAAACACGACAGGTTACCCAACTGTTTCCACCATATGGTTTGCCGGACGTGAGCACATCGTGAGTAAAGTCTAGCTCAGCTATTTAACGGTGCATTTGGATGTAGTACACTACTTGCTTGGGCTCTGGACACATCTTTGATCAGATTTAGCAAGTTCTCCCTATGATGTCAAATGACCGTATCTAATCCTTGCAGATTATTGGGATATTGATTTAACTTCACTGCCGATCCAAAGGGATTGTGTACATCTTTTCTTTATCCAAAATTATGCAGCCGAAGTAACCGATGGTGAGATGAATAGTTCACGATTAAATGAAGGGAGATGAAGCCACTGTTTTCTAAACCGAGCCGGATTTTCCTGGACCATTTTTATATAATCTTCTTCGTGTTCTTATTAGTGCATATTTGAGACAGTTTAGTATTTTTGGGGAATTTCCAATAGAATTGTGCATCTGTTTATTAAGACTTTCAGAAAGAAATAAAGAACTACAGGGTTTTCAATTTCAAAATTGGATATCATGCCGGGGGTGACCGAAATTTCGAAAATTTCTGGCTGAAATTTTTTGAAATTTGATTGAATTTGAATAAAATGTGACCAAATTCACAATAATTTGCAAAAAACCAAAAATTTCGAGCGATATTTGAGCATGCCGGTGGGGGGGGGGGGGGGGGGCGAAATTACCGAGATTTCAGAACTTTCAAATCCTGCGTCACACCACACCACCACCACAATATAAGGAAACACGGCCACACCGAGAACCTTCAAAACAACGTCTCTAAAAAGATTACAACATTAAAAACGCCACCATCGCTCATCCCGAAACGATATTGTTTTCTCCTAGAGGATAACATTAAAGAGGGGGAGGAAGGCACCTCGACAACCTTCTCAAGAGAGTTGCGGCGGCAAAAGACGTCACTGCTGTCGGATAAGAATTGGGCTAAGGTTTTGTCCCGAGCCACCGGCGCGGGGACGACGCGACACGCGAAGGGGTATCCGACAGCAGCAACTCTGATGAGATGGAATGATGGATCGAACCAGACGGCTTTTGAGACAGTTTAGTCTTTGTTCCAATTAATTAAGCATGTCTCTAATAACGTGACAACATTGGGGTATTCACAAGTTGAGTGATTCAGAAACTAATGCCAGTAATCGGCAGCTCACTTATACCACGTACAGAATCCACTATAATTAAGCGTCAAGGGAGAGGGGAAAAAAAATCAAAGCAACAAAATCGTCTAAGAAACGTACATGAAGGAGAAAAGAAAAGAAAATCGTCTAAGTAGCATAAAGGGAAAAGAAAAGAATCACAAATTAATTAAGCTCAGTGCACGACACATTAATCGGAGCTAGCTAAGCTAGTGTCTTTGTTGCTTGCTAGGTGCATGCTTGCCAAGACAGCATGCAAAAAATTAACGATCTCGTCACAGATCGTCGTCATGGGGCTACGGGCACGGCTTGGGGTTCTGGAAGCCGGCGTACTTGGCCCTGACGTTCTCGCACTTGGACGACGAGACGCCGTTCCCCTTGTACCGCAGGTCGACGTCCTGCAGCACGACGCCCTGGCACGGCACCCCGCACTTGAGCAGCACCGCCACCTGCGTCGTCGCCGTCCCCTTGATGTTCTTGAACTGCACGTCCTTGATCGTCACCCCGGACACGAACTGCACAGTTCGACGACGGTCAGGCCGATCGATCGACGGCAATGGCGAATGAATTAGGAAGATGAAGATGCACCTTGTGCTCGCAGTTGTAGTAGGGGCAGTACTTCTGGTCGATGATGATGGGGTTCTGGACGTCGTTCATGACGAGGTTCTCGAACAGCATGTGGGCGGCGTTGCTCTTGGTGGGGGAGTTCTCCCACGTCTTGATGCGGACGCCGTTCATGGTGCCGTGGAAGGTCATGTCGCGGACGTGGATCCGCGTGACGTCCCCCTCGCCGACGTACCGGCCGAGGCTGCCCACGCTCATGCCGTGCCCCGGCCCGCAGTGGACGCGCGCCACGTCGATGTTGTCGTTCCCCTGCCCGATGGAGATGCAGTCGTCGCCCGTCGCGATGGTGGTGTCCGCGATGGACACCCCGTTGCTCCGCTCGATGTGGATGCCGTCCGTGTTCGGGCTGCTCTCCGGCGCGCTGATCTTCACCCCGCTGATCTTCGCCCCGCTGCACTGCAGCAGCGCCATGTGGAAGAACTTGCTGTTCACCGACGCCACGTTCTGCACCACCATGTTGTTGTTGTTCACGAACAGCACGCTCTGCATACTCGCCATTATAATGTAAGCTTAATTAGCTGCACACTCTGCTAATGGCGATGATGATGGATTGACGAAAGGAAGAAGCAAGATGCTCACGGTGGGGAGGACTTTGCAGTCCTTGCGGATGGGGCACTTGTTGAAGGGCCAGGAGGCGGCGCCCTGGCCGTCGAAGGCGGCGCCGTTCTGGCCGGAGACGATGAGGTGGTTCACCCACCCGAACTCGACCCAGTCGTTGCCAAACCTCTTCAGGTCGGTCGCCGCCTTGAGCGTCCCCTGCAAAACGCACCCACCCACCACACACCACCACGGATCGTTCGATCGATGGATCAATCGGTCAGCCCAGCCCCACGTACTTGCTCGATCGAGATGGATGGATGCAAAATGCAACTGCATCCATGTCACGTAGTGGCCGGCCATGGCCACGGGACCAAACTGCCTGCTGGTTGGTTGGTATACAGTATACTTGCCTGCATGAGGAAGGTCATGGTGGTGGCCTTGCTGCAGGGGCCATGGAACTGCACCGGCCCGATGTAGTAGGTCCCCGGCGGGAGCACCAGCGTCACCGCCCCGGTCGCCGCGCACGCCGCCTTCCACGCCGTCATCAGCGCCTGCGTGTCGCGGACGAACACCTCGCAGTTAGCCAAGAAGCTAGGGGATAATTCAACCAAGGAGCTAGCTTGATCGATCGATTGTTCCTCAGCTACCTTGCTGTCGTCGGTTTGGCCGTTCCCCTTGGCGCCGTAGTTCCTGACGTTGAACGTCGGGTCCCCGTGGTACCCCACCACCGACGAGTTACCGGCGGCGGACGCGACGGCGGCGCAGTGCCCGGCAACAACGACGACGATGACGAGCAGCCGCAGCCGCGCCTCCATCTCCACAGCTAGATAGCGCACAGGCACAGGCACAGGCACAGCACTGCGGCGCGGGGACCGAGCACACGCAGAGCTAGAGAGCTAGCTATACAGCTTTACACCGCCGGCCGCCGTCTCCTTCGTCTTCTTCCTCGGTCACTTGATCTCAGCCACAGTGAGAGGCATACACTAGTTGATTTCACTCGGCGGCGGCGGCAGGGAGATGATCCTGATGATGAGATCTTGATGGGGGCATCGGGGATGGAGGCACAGATCGATCGATAGAGAGAGTTGAGGGGGGTGTGGAGTGATCAACGAGAGTAGTTTTTTGGAGGGAAATCTGGTCTTATAGCGGTCGGAAGGGGGCTAAGTTTAGAGCAGTATGGAGCTCTTCGCGCGGCGGTTGTGCCGTGCGGGCGGCGGAGGCCGAGCACATTCCACTCGTTCTCACTAGTGTGTAGCGATCTGCATGAGTAAGGGAGGGGAGTAGTAGTAGCCCGAGGTGCCAAGTGTAACCTCCCACTACTTGATCGATCGCCTGCGCGCGCGCTGTGGATTTTTATTTCATTCTGGTCAAAACACGATCTCAACCGACCACTAACTTTAGACCACGGCCCAATTACCCTTGCATGGTCTTTTCTCTTTTTTTTTTTAAAAAAAGATTTTTTTTGTGTGTGTAAGAGAAAGAGGGAGAGAGAGGGGGACCAATGTCTGTGCATATTGGATTTATTTCTTGTGTCAGATCAAGTTGACACTTGCATTTGTGTACGCTAGCTAGTGTCAACCGTTGCATAATTGTTAATTTCCAATATGAAAAAGAATAGGGTGAATTGGTGACATTGCAAATATGGCTATTTAGGTAAATGATACTACAGTTCGTCTATTCGTAACTGTGTTATTGAAATCTATTAATTTATTAAAGGAATAGAAAAAGAAGCCTCCACGTTCGCTCTCATGGTTTAGAAAATCCCACATTAATTTAAGGAAAATAAGAAAAAAAAATAAAAGTCAAATCCTAGACGGTACCGCATTAACTGCTGAAAAAAAAGAAAAACAAAAAAAAATCAATCGGACACCCTATACTATAGATTGCTTATCTGGATTCTTTTTCAATTTAGAAATAGTATTTTCTTTTGGAAAATAACAGTCATACATGGTTATCAAAGTGAAACAAATCAGAAACAAAAACAGAGTAATGCATATGTTTCTATTCCAAATTATACTCTCTACATACATGTAAAAAAAAACATAGACTTACCACCACGTTTGCTCTCACGGCCTAGAAATTATCACGTTAATCGAAGAAAAAAGGATGGTTATCAAAGTGAAACCAATCAGAAACAAAAACAGAGTAATGCATATGTATCTATTCCAAATTATACTCTCTACGTACATATCAAAAAAAAAAAACATAGACTTGCACGTTCGCTTCACGGTCTAGAAATTACTACGTTAATCGAAGAAAAAAAGAAAAAAAACAAACGGGCATGTATTCTTTTGGAAACGTGACAACCAGAGACAAACTCATGCATTGTATAGGTTTAGGAAACTAATCACAACTCTTAATCGGATGAAAATTAGAAGAGAAAACAAACGGACAGGATTGTTTTTTGGAAATGTGATATAACAATAAATATTCGTGTATGGTTATGGTGTAGGAAACGGACAACAGTAACAAACCAATCATAATTAGATTCGTACATGGAATTAGCATCCATGTCGGTACTTGTTTATACGCTTTCGAATTGTACACGATTCATCCCGTAGTAATAAATAGATTGATACTCCTAGCAATGAAAGCAAATACACAAAACACCCATAAATCTTCTAGCCGCAATCAGCTTTGCCAACAAATTAGCAAGACGGAAGTTTTGCAGCCGGAATCCACTTCATTAACAAATTGGCACCCAAGAATGCCAGAAATCTTATAGCAAAGGATCGTCCAACAAATAAATTTGTGTGCTGCAAATTAACATATTAGGTTGGTAATAGAAGGAACCTTCATGTTGGTTTAAATTGTCTAGGAAAACAAACATTAATTACAAAATAAAAATATAAATATATCTATTGATTTATCTATTAACTTATTAGAGGAATAGAAAAAAGAGCCTCCACGTTCGCTCTCATGGTCTAGAAATTCTCATATTAATCGGAGAAAAAGAAAAATAGAGTTCATATAGAAATACAATTTAAAAATAGTTGAAATTCGAAATTAAAAAAATAAGGAATATTGGAAGAGGAGACTAGACAATTAAGAAATAATAGAAATTCGGAATTAAAAATAAGGAATATTAGAAATAGAGTATAGAGTCCATATAGAATTTAAAACTAACGAAAGTTCGGAATAAACATAATAAAATTAAAACTAGAGTTTAGAGTTCGTATAAAAATGCAATTTACAAATAACTAAAATTCAAAATTTAAAAAAAACATGGGAAGAACAATCAAAAGTTAATATAAGAATACAATTTAGAAGTAACTGAAATTCGAAATTAAAAATTAAAGAAGAGTAAATTGCATCCACGGTACATCAACTTGGCAGGTAGGTGCAATTTAGTGCAATAACATGAGGAATGAGTGTTCCAGTGCAACAAATTGGCAGGTAGATGTAATTTAATATAAGAACTTTATAAGTGATCGTATAACTACAACAACTTGCAAGGTAGGTATGATTTTGATACAATAAATTAAAAGGTTATGTGACAACTTAATTACTTGGAACATTTTTTTTTATATAAGTCCATTTTTAAGAACTTATTTTGACAATATACTAGTGCGGATTTGTATAAGTATATTTATATTTTTATCCTAATAAATAATAACTGAAAGTCAATTAAACTGGATGTAGAAATTATTATATTTCGATTGATATTTGAGAAGGTGAAGAAAACCAAAAAAAAAAATCTTAAAGGCAATTGGATGTAAATTGTACTATGTGCAGTATAATTCATAATTATTAAATTCAATATAAGGTAATATCCGTATGATTACTATGTAATGGCATGTTGACATAGTAAAAAAAACTCACCTAAGATATGCTTAGCCAAGTTAATACACCAAAAAATACTAAATTGTTAAGTTTTTGTACTAGAACGCACCCAGTTGTCAAGTTGTTGCACTCGGACGTTCAATTCTTAAATTCTTATACTATATCGCACCCACCTGTCAAGTTGTTGTACCGTGGGTGCAATTTACTCATTAAAGAATATTGAAAGATGAGTTTAGAGTTCACATAAAAATACAATTAGAAATAACAAAAAATTCAGAATTAAAAATAAATAATATTAGAAGAAGAGCCTAGAGTCTATATAGAAATACAATTTACAGATAACGAAAATTCAGAATTAAAAAAAGAAATACTGAAAGACGAGTCTGGAGTCCATATAGGAATATAATTTACAAATAACTAAAATTTAATATTAAAAATAATTAATAACTAACACGTAGAGTATATAAAATATAATATGAATATTACACATTAGTAGTTTCGCAAAGTTAGTACAAAATTTAAAATTATGTTGTCATTTTAATATATTTAAATAATACATTGAGAAACATATATGTTATTATATAAGAGAAAATATAATGATGCTAGCCGCGCAATCTGCGTGGGCCACCATGCTAGTTCTATAAAATTAGGACAGTGCCACCACCATGCATCAAGTTTTCCATCTATCTCTTTTTTTTTTCGTTTTCTTCCTTCTTTCTCCCGTTTTCTTCCCTTAAGCGATGTTCTCTGCAAGTGGAAGGTGACAATGATGATATGGCAACATGGGAGGAGTAGCAGCACAGTGGCGTCACCCTCACCTCACGACTTGAACGACCACTTGGGTGTGGTCGGCAAGGTGGAGGCATCATCGGCAGGCGCCGCCACGGTGCACGCCTTCATCTCGAAGCAGTAGGACTAGGTATCATTGACCTCGGCGGCGAGGGGGGCGGAGTTGCTAAAGCCCTTGGCGGCTTGGGCGGGGGACGCGGGGCGAGGAGGTGGTCGAGGGTGGCGCGGAGGCTAGCTGCGACGTCAAGCTCGACCTCCTTCTCCCGTAGTCGTCGCGCTGCTGAAGCCACACGCACCAGCGCCTGGCACTGTCGCTTCTACACCTACTCTAGCCCGGCGCGCATCCACTCGCACTCCATCCGCACTACCGCGTCAATCTTCGCTCTATGTGGTCACAACTCCGACAGTAGTGCATCTCCCACCGCCATAGCCGAGGCCACGAACCACCCACTCATTGACGTCATTGCCGACTCCACCAATCAGCTCATCGGTGCAGCCACCACAACCAACTGCATCATCCCCGGGATCGGCAGCAGCGCTGCGGACGCCACTAACCGCACTGCTGTTGTTGCATGACAGCTTGCTCTGTGCCACATTGCTCACCACAGTGGCACGGTCATGCCGTATTGCTCACCACAGTGGCACGGTCATACCCATCGCCCTATTGTTGTAGCAACCACCCGCCGCAGGGAATATCGCTCAAGGGAAGAAGACGGGAAAAAGAAGGAAGAAAATGAAACAAAAAAGGAGATGGATGGAAAACGTGACGACAGTGGCATGGGCCTATTTTATAAAATTTTAGTGGAACGACTACGAATAGACGAATTGTAATGACATTTATTTGAATACGCACATTTGCAAGGCATGGATCCAATTTACCCTTAATATTATAGTGCTTTAGAATATGAAATAATGAGGATAATTAAAATAATGATGATGGACAAATTTAGAAACTTTAGAAGCTTTAGGAAACCAAAAGAGTAAATTGCACCCATGGTACAACAACTTGGCAAGTGGGTGCGATATAGTGCAACAAGTTGAGAATTAAATGTCCAAGTGCAATAACTTGACAAGTGAGTGCGTTCTAGTACAAGAACTTGACAATTTAGTATTTTTGCGCATCAACTTGGCTAAGCATATGCTAGGTGATTTTTTTCACGATGTCAATATGCCATTACATAGTAATCCTACAGATATTACCTTATAATATTGAATTTAATCTTTAATAATTATACTGCACATATAATTTACATCCAATTACCTTTTAAGAATTTTTTGTTTTCTTCACCTTCTCAAATATCAATCAAATATAATAATTTCTACATTCAGTTTAATTGATTTTCAGTTACTAGTTATTATGATAACAATATAAATATGCACCAAATAATAAAGTTGCCGTATAACTTCTTAATTTATTGTATCAAAATCGTACCTACCTTGCAAGTTGTTGCATTTATGTGATCACTTATAAAGTTCTTTTACTAAATTACACCTACCTGCCAAGTTGTTGCACTAGATTGCTCATTTCTCAAGTTCTTGCACCATATTGCATCCACCTACCAAGTTGATGCACCGGCGGTGCGATTTTCTCAAATGAAAATTTAGGGATAATAAGATTTATACTGCTCGGTGATTGTAAATGAATTGAACTATTAGCATATTAAACTTAACTCTACCAACATTAGAGACTTTAGAGTTAGGAAAGCAAGCGAAATATCTCTAACATAATAAAATAGATCATTTAGCAAAGTATGAGTTGTTCTTCCATGTCTTGTGCTCAACATCCTTAGGGACTACGAGCATCTTGGTGGTGGCAATAAGGTGATGGTCCAAGTGGTGATGAAGACTGCTGGAGTCGGTGGTGGTAGATCCTTGAAGGTGCCAGTGACATCCGGGGTGGATTGACCCAACCTAATGGCCAGATCACTTCCGGGTGTCAAAAAGGTTGCTGTAGTGAGAATGCAAGGTGTCTACAACGAGGAGTGGCATTGACATAATGAGATGGTGGATAGGTTGGCATAGCTGACGAAAGATGGGGCACAACGTTGGATCTAGGGTCTAAATGCCGCTAGATCTGCGATGCTCGTTCCTGAATCTTTTTATATAGCAGGCTAGCAGCAAGCTAAGGGGTTTCTTCTTTTCGACCTCCACTGGTTGGCACTGCAAGCGAAGCCACTAGGGGCCATAAATTGTTTGATCGAATCAAATGGGTCCGACTGACGACAAGGGAAGAGTAGTGAAGGAGCCGATCTAATGTGATTGAAATATGGATGAGGGTTGTAGGAGTTCGGGTTGCATATCAAGATTGACCCCGTAAGGTTTTTTGTGCGGTAGGTCTCGCCAGACAATAGAAGGCCAAAGCTTAGTATTATAGTAATTTCTTTTTCTTTTCTGTTTTGTCGGTTATGAGACTTGTAACTTTTGGCTGTGTTGCGGATATACAGCCATATACAGCAGGATATTTCTATCCACTACGTAAAAAAAATATTGAGTAACATATTGATGGCCTGATTCGGACGTGCTCTCCTCAAATGCTTTAATTTTACGTAATGGATAGTATCAGTGTGCAATGGAGTTATTGGTGCAGATGAAGTCCTAAAGGCTGGTGATTTGTGTCGACTAATCCACAGGTTCATGATCAAAGCCTATGCAGATTCAGACGACCATATAGGTGCTTGTTTTGTGGATATGTGTATGCGAAGCACTGTTGCAATAAGCCTTTTTCGTTTAATCCTCAAAAGGAAGGAATTTGAGTTCATCGAGAGAAAAGGGATTATCCGAACAAGACCTTAAAGATTTGATTATACAGAAAAACTAGTGAACGGAATCCCATGAGATAGGATACTACTTAATAATGAACACCCCAACATCCTTCCGTTTCTTCTTCCCTAGAACTATTTCTCCTCCTTTCTCTCAAACTCATTCTCTCCGTCCTCCACCTTGCTCCCTCCCCCAACTCCTCCACTCCAATCAATCTAACCTCCCTTCGCTAGAGGACCGACCGCCATCATCCCTAACACCGATGGCATGTCCCATTCTCTTCCCCTTCCCTACACCACATTTATTGGGCATGTGGAGTCCAACGAGGTTATATGGTTGATGGAATCGATCAAGTTGGCAAGGAGGAAGGTAACTGCGGTGGCGAGGTTGCCATTTGCCGTGGCTGGGGAGGGAGAAGAGGGAGGAGGTCAGGGAAAGGGGGATGAGGTCAGGGGCACCAACGGACAATGGTAATGCATAGTTGGTCATTCTGAGCGTGAGGTCAACCTCGGAGTTTATGCGGGTCTTGAGGTTGTGGTACTCCTCGCTAGCTCGTTGTGCTCCTCCTCTTCATTATGGGTAGGTAAGTTACTAGACTAGTATCAGATATCAGCTGTGAAACGTCGAGGATATCACAGCTGATACCAAGTATCAGGCATGGTACCTCGGAGAATCACGACTGATACCCACAAGTATCAGCTCTGGTACCCAGATACCAAGATCTGATACCTAGGTACCAGCCGGTACCCACAGGTATCAGGTACCAAGTACCAGGTGCAAGGATGGAACGCACGCCATCGTCGCTAGGCCAGCTAGTGAGCTCCCTGCTGCCATATCCTATCATCTCCTCTCTTCCTCTCCTCAACGTGCCCCTCTTCCCTTCTGTTGATGTGGCTAGCGAGACAAGAAAACAATAAGTGCAGTTGCTATTTGCTTGCATGCGAAAGCTCAGCTATACATAGGAAAAGAAGAGGGAGGATTCAGTGATAGCACTGATTGGTCTGGGTGATGTGGCCTATTCTGATTGGGTGTGGTTGGTTTGATTTTCTGTTAAGCAAGCTCCAAATGATTTTTTCTCCTAAACCGTTTATCTAATTTATGATTTGATTACACTATTATATTTGTTACAATTAAATCTTTAAAACAAGATCTAGGATGATTATATTTTTGATAGAAAATATATATGACAAATGGGTCCCACTAACTTATGGCTTTTCCCATCCGTGCTATATCCCTCCAACCAAACAAGAAATTAGATCGCCATATCTATACAAACCAAACAAAAATTTGGATAGCCATATCCAACGAAATATGTATGGCCATATCCCATCCATGTATGACCGTGAACCAAAACACCCTTAAGTATCCTATCCTCTAGTCTCTCTCTTGATTATGTGGAATGCACTGTTCTCAAGCAGTAGGTGCCACAAGCCATGGGCTTCTCAGCTCATGTTCACCACTCAGGGCCGAATGAAAAGCCCACCGACGCAGCAGAAAGGCCCAAAAAAAAACCCTTCCTAGTAGTAACAAACAAGCAGCCACGCTTCCCTTGGTTTCTCAGCGACTCGACTCCGCCCGTCCGGCCAACTCCGCGGAGTCGCCAACACGAACCCCCCCTCCTCTCTTCCTCCCTCCCTCGGTCTCATCGAAAACCCCCACTATTACTACCACTCCCCCTCGCCTTCTCCGCCTCCACAGCGACCAGCAGCCGCGCCGAGCTCCCAGATCCCTCGTGCATTCCGCCTTCTCCCGAGGTGAGCCACCCGCTTCCTCCTCCCTCGTCCCCGATCCGTGCCGCCACCTCCTCGCTCGCTGTGCGTGGCGCGGTGTTTCACTGATCTGTTATTTGCGGGGAGAAAGGAGGAGAGTTGGAGATGTTTTGTTTGTGTTGTCTTGTTTTGTTTCTTGGACAGGTCAAGTGGGGGATGCGGGTTTTTTTTTTCTTACCCCAGGGTTTATCAGCGAAATGTTTGTTCTGTCCAAATCGTGCTCCTGGCCTGGGTGGGGAATGATTTGAGCGCTGCGTCGCCGGTTTTGCATGTTAGATTTCTCTCTTGATTTGTTCGTGCAGGATAGGTTCTTTAGGCTTGTTTTTTTTTTCTTTTTTTATAGATTCCATAGTTCTGAAATACTAGTTTCTCGAGTGAGCTTTGGAGAATGGAGGTGATACAAATCTTGTATCTTTGTTTCGATTTGTTCTGTTTGCCTGAATACGGGTTGAACAGTTGAGGCTGAGTTAGTAGTAGGACAGATCATTCGTGTAATGTGTGCTGTGATGATCTTTTGATGCAGCAGGACGATGGGCGCTTCTGCAGCTGCCGGTATGCAGATGGTGGCTGCACGCCCCTGCATCTCAGCCTCCCAGGGAATGCTTACTTCCAGGGCGGCGGTCTCCCGGATTGGCCGCGCACTCAGCACCACCACTGGCTTTGCAACCTGTCCCAGAATCTGCTACTCCAGCCCTCTTGGTTCTTCCAAGCGCAGCGGTGTCGCCATCAGAGCAATGTCGAGCGAAAGTGGCCCCCAAGGCCTACCAATTGATCTTAGAGGTAACTCTTTAGCTGCATATCTGTAGTAATCATGCACCTAGCAATGCTATGTGATCATGTTCTTTTCCTTTACGCATTCATGTTTCCGTGCAACATTTTGATTGCTTAGCTTCTATTTTCTCAATTTTTCTTTTGCATCTAACAAGCATAGATGCTCATGGCATACGTTGGTTTTTGGTTAACTATATGGTTGAAGCCAAATATTATTAACCCCGTCAGCTGTGGTGAATGTTTGAATGGTGTGTGCTTATTTAGTTCAAACCATCTAATTGTAAAAACTGCGTGCTTTATGGAATCTAGTATTTTACATTCTGGTCCTCGGGAAAAAGGTTACTGCTGTTTTGGTTATCTTTTATGGACGATCTAATGGTGATTCAGTAGTAATATTGCGTTTATTACTCTTTGATAATGCTGTAAGAGCCAGCCTCATACATCACCGTGTAGACTAACATATGAGCAATTACCAGTATACCAGGGAGCATATCCTGTGCAAATGAAAGTGTTTTAAATTCCATTTTTACTTGATGTAGATGCTTTAAATATTCTAAAGAAAAGCAAAAGTTGGGTTTGACATACTGTATATTCATGCTAAGGTAGGGTCTTGAAAATTTTGATGAGAAATATCAAGCTAAATTTCTTTTAATTATTTGAGAATTTTTTTTTTAGAACTTATGTGCCTTTTGAAGGCCTCATTCATGAACTCTACATATTAAGGAAGTATCAACTTTATGTGCTTGCTCATTAAAAAAAGGTCAAATATAAATGCTTTCGTCAGCTGTAATGAAGTTTAGTGGCCCATAGCATTATCCAATGATTAACAGATGGTCACAATTATACAGAATTTTGCATAGTAATTACAAGTATTTTGATTTGTTGTCATATTGCTTTTGTTATTGGTTTGATTGAAAAACTAAAGGAGAGATTTTTTTTTTCAAAAAAACAGAGAACTCGAGCATATTAGTAGTACAAATCCTTCTCAATTGCTGCCACTCTTCTAATGTTTGTATGATCTCTCAGGTAAAAGGGCGTTCATTGCTGGAGTTGCTGATGACAATGGCTATGGCTGGGCAATTGCAAAGGCTCTTGCTGCTGCTGGTGCTGAAATTCTTGTTGGTACATGGGTGCCTGTAAGTGGATCCAACTCTTGCAGTGTTCAATAGGGATCATATTTGTTTTTTTTTCCTCTTTGTCATTCACTTAATGGAGAGTTCTACCTGCACAGGCACTAAACATATTTGAGACAAGCCTAAGGCGTGGAAAGTTTGATGAATCACGAAAGTTTGTATTATATTTCTATTTTTCTTGTTTTATCTAGCTTTGCTCTGAAAATAACATTTAACTCTTATCTAACTATCTCTTGATACAGGCTGCCTGATGGATCTCTTATGGAAATTGTTAAAGTCTATCCACTTGATGCTGTCTATGATTCCCCTGAAGATGTTCCTGAAGATGTAATTTTCTTATCTATTATTTTCTTCTGTTTAGCTCCCAATGCGGCTTTATGACAATCATTTTTATTTTTAATTTTAGGTCAAAGGAAACAAAAGGTATGCTGGGTCATCAAATTGGACTGTTAAGGTGTGTAGATGCAATCCATTTCATTCCATATGTCTACCCAGTTGATATACTTGGGTGTGCAAAAACAACATTAGGCGCGTTATACAATTTCTATAATCGGATTGTTTTTTAAGCTTTTGAGCTTTGACTAAACTGCTCCTATTTTTATTTGATAGGAAGTTGCTGAGTCAGTCAAGAATGACTTTGGCAGCATTGACATTTTGGTGCATTCTCTAGCTAATGGTCCAGAGGTATAGTGCCTCTGCCTATATTCCTCTGTGCTTACTGCAAGTGATGAAATTATTGTCCATACGTGTTACGCTTTCAACTAATGATCACCTACCTCTGTTTGAAGGTAACAAAACCACTGTTGGAGACATCAAGAAGAGGGTATCTTGCTGCACTGTCAGCATCGAGTTACTCCTTCGTCTCTTTGCTTCAGCACTTCCTTCCTATAATGAATCCAGGTAGTGCTTACTCCGCAGTTCTAACTCTCCACGCCTGCACTTGAACCGCTATCTTATACACTCCTAGATAAATCAAGCCGTTACTGCCTTTCATATCTTTGCAGTTTTATTTGTCCAGTGAATCATAGTAATGCTGCTGTTTACTTATGTGTAACTTGTCTCCTGCTCTGATCTGGATCAAGCTTTTCTGACTGAACAGCAATGCTGAAATTTATCCAATTGCATTAAGAAATAACTTGTTATGACGCTCAACCTATACTAACCTATACTATTTTCATTGGCACTGCCTCATATATGTTTAATATTTCCAGGTGGTGCTTCCATCTCTCTAACATACATTGCATCTGAAAGGGCAATTCCTGGGTAACTACATTATTTGAGATTTAAAATACAAAGCATTTTGTATCATTACTTACCGGTGGTAATTCTGATTATATATATTTTTAGATATGGTGGTGGCATGAGTTCAGCTAAAGCAGCTCTTGAGAGTGACACAAAAGTATGGTCTTCTAGAATATATATGTTATTTTCAACACTCCCTCCATCCCAAAATAAGTGCAACCCTCTAGTTCAAATTTGAACTACAAGGCTGCACTTATTTTGGGACGGAGGGAGTATGTACCATGAATGTACTTTTTTAATCTTTTTCTGCAAATCTTTGTAGGTACTTGCTTTTGAAGCTGGAAGGAAAGGGAAAATCAGAGTTAACACCATATCTGCAGGTATTTTCTTCTGTAGGAATATTCTCTTGGAATAAAGCTAGCATTGTAAATCTTGGAACTAGGTGATTGCCTATGCGATACCATTTGGAAATTAATGACAAATGATGCAACATTTCTTTCTAATTTTACATGTGAATTTCGGTTTGTCAGCACATGCATATGATGTGCTATTTCCCTTGGATATGATTTGCATAATTATTTAGGATCTCTTACTTTAACGATGTAGGAATAATTGTGAGTTCATTCTGATTTATTAAATTTACTCATAGGTCCTTTGGGAAGCCGAGCTGCCAAGGCAATTGGATTCATTGAGAAGATGATAGAATACTCTTATGTTAATGCACCGTTGCAGAAAGAACTGTTGGCAGGTCCAAAACCGCCTTATTTCTCTGTTATATATGCTTCTTGTTTTATTTAAAAGAACAACTTTTCATCCAGATATACTCTAACGAAAGCATTTTGTATGTCGAACAGACGAAGTGGGGAACACAGCAGCATTCCTGGTGTCTCCATTGGCTTCCGCTATCACTGGTTCGACTGTTTACGTTGACAATGGACTCAATACAATGGGGCTTGCAGTTGACAGCCCTACAATATCATCATAGGTGTGGTATGGTAGATAGATGGGTTTTCCTGCTTCATTGCGGCTTGTTTCTTGAATAAAGAGCTTAGTTAGGTAGTATAAGAGCTAAGGGCAGGAAGAAAAAATAGAGCATGAATCCAATTTGGTCCTTGACAATTGAGTAATTCCTGCACTGGGGTACTCGAGCAATTCTACTAGGTGGTTCGGAATGATTCAAGCCCCAGTTACCAATGTTCTGTGCTGTATCTTGAAATTTTTAATCATTGATACTGTGTTTCTTCGTATAAACTTTGTCAATACAGTGAAAATCATGTGCAATAATAAGAATGGATAATGTTTGGTAGTCTCTTCTGTATACCTTGCTGTTATGTTGTGCAAAATGTCAGGGTGGTGTATACTACAATCCACTCTTTTCATTAAAAAATTAAGAGTAAATAGCAGTTTGGGATAGATATTCTTATCAGATTTTTATATTGGACAACCCTAATTCAGCACATCTTTTCACTTAACACCAACTAGCTTTATCTTTTGTTTCAACTTAGATCACCCCCCATCAAATCAATCCTACTACTCGGACGACTGCCACCACGGCTCCCATTGCAACACCGGCCACATCTAACCTATTCTCTCACGAGCACTATCTCACCTCTTTCGTTCTTCCCTCGTGACGAAGGTGAGGTGATAACCTCTTTCTTCACTCACGCCTGATGCAACAAGGAGGAGCCCTATCTAGAGTCACTGATGCCCACCATGGTTGGATCCGACCTCCCCGAGTTCCCTCTGGCCCATGCTGTTGGCCTTGACCTCCACAGCTCCACTAAGACATCACCATGCATGATGACGGGGAGGAAGGAGAGACGATTGGCGGGTGCTTCTATATGCGAGAGGTGAGGAGTGGCGGCGTGCACTGTGGCAAAAGAGCAAGCTCTACACTCGAAAGTGGTAAAAGTGGTAAAGGAGAAGAGCTGTTGAAGGTGGAGAGAGAGAGGAGCGGAGGTGTTCATCATGGTGGAGGAATCATGCATGATGACGGGGAGGAAGGAGAGACGATTGGCGGGTGCTTCTATATGCGAGAGGTGAGGAGTGGCGGCGTGCATTGTGGCAAAAGAGCAAGCTCTACACTCGAAAGTGGTAAAGGAGAAGAGCTGTCGAAGGTGGAGAGAGAGAAGAGCGGTGGTGTTCATCATGGTGGAGGAATCATGCATGATGACGGGGAGGAAGGAGAGACGATTGGCGGGTGCTTCTATATGCGAGAGGTGAGGAGTGGCGGCGTGCATTGTGGCAAAAGAGCAAGCTCTACACTCGAAAGTGGTAAAGGAGAAGAGCTGTCGAAGGTGGAGAGAGAGAAGAGCGGTGGTGTTCATCATGGTGGAGGAATCATGCATGATGACGGGGAGGAAGGAGAGACGATTGGCGGGTGCTTCTATATGCGAGAGGTGAGGAGTGGCGGCGCGCACTATGGCAAAAGAGCAAGCTCTACACTCGAAAGTGGTAAAAGTGGTAAAGGAGAAGAGCTGTCGAAGGTGGAGAGAGAGAGGAGCGGTGGTGTTCATCATGGTGGAGGAAGAGAGGACGACTGCGGACGAGGGAGAAGCTGCGGTGGAAGTGCGTGGAAGAGGAGAGGAGGGACGGGTGGCCAATGCTTCCATGGCAGAGGAGCTTGCCATCGCCATCCCCACCGAGCAGGTGAGAACCTTTCCATTTTTTCTCCTTTTCTCTCATAAGCCTATTGACAGGTGGGCCACTAGCCTAAATTAAAATGATTGGTAGCAATATTTGATTTTAAGTGAAAAGATTCAGTTAAAGGTGGCTGAAAGTGACATAAGTTGGTCACTAGCCCAAATTGTAAAGGATTAGCAACAATACCTAGCTAAGTGAAAATATTGAGTTAGAGGTGGCTTAAAGTGACATTTTGGTAATAATAGCTCGACCAATATGTAATTCATATACTCATATGTACTACTTTGCATTTAAATACATGATAACTTTATTTATTTAAACTAGCATATTACTCATGAGTTGCAATGTGATTTTAATTAAAGAAAATTATTAGTAACATGTTAGTACCCTCTCTTTCTAATATAGACTAACCACGTCAGAATGATGCTACTAGATTATTTATCAAAAAATAGCTTCTTTTTATGGTGGTATTTATAGTTTATTTCTAATTAAGATGATACTAGAGTAATAAAGAAAATCATTAGGGTTTAATTAAATAAATTTTTATTATTACAAACTTGAAAATGAATTTTATCTCATATTTTAAAACATTTTCCGTATAAGAAGTTTTCACACGAAATATACTATTTAACTGTTTGAAAAACACGCTAATGAAAATCGAGATAAAATGTATGTATGTTAATAAATAAATAAAAACAACGGCCGCTTGTTTCGTACAACGTCGTCCTGGCTTCAGCTTGAGCGTGCATGTTCATCACAAAGGTTATTGTCTTTTTATTTTAATAACTTAATTTTATAGATATTAAAGGTTAAAGCGGTATTGAAGACCGCATCAATCATAAAATGGATTAGTTGGAGGGAGTTAATATAAATCACTAAGACTGCGTTGGAGTGAGTGGTTGTCTTGAGCTTTTCCCTTGCATGCATAAAAAATATAAATCATTAGATGAAACCCTCGTGTGTTACTGTGGGAGTTTAGTATGATAGCAGTAAGTAGAAATAATATGTAAGATAGATGATATAAGCTCGTATAAGTTGATATAGTTTGTGATAATTTAAATAGTATATAGAATAACGATCCAAATATAAAAGTAAGGTGACGAGGTTTCATGAGAAAAGAAAAGGAGGGGGTAATTTGGACTATAGATTAATCATCTAAGGATTAAAAGCAATTGATGTGATATGACTTAATGTGAGAAGAAAATGAGAAAAATAATTTGGACCATAGATTAATCATCTAAGTGCTAAAAATAATTGATGTGATATAGTTTAACGAGAGAAGAGAGAAATAACATTAATCAAAGTGAGGATAAACTGTATAGTTATATAAGATATTATAAAAATGATGGAGAGATATATTAAAATATTATTTGAATTAATTGGAATGATGATTTAACATGCTTGCATTCTAAAGTTCTAAAATTTAATAAATTATATAATTATAGATAATATAGCATGTTTATATGATTTTTAAGATATAATAATTGTTAGTAGATGATGGCATTGCGTCTTTGCATGCTGAATTTTAAGATTTAGTGGGTTATAACTTTATAGTCGATGTTTAAAATAATAATTGTTAGTGGATGATGACGTGTGGCATTTCTGTATGTTGAGTTTTAGGATTTAGTGGGATGTAACTTTATAATAAGATAGGATCAGTGTAAGATTAATTAAGTATTAGAGTAACTACTGTAAATTTATAAACTTTATTTGATTTTTTTTAAAAAACTTTTACCGTTAAATATTTTAGAGAACAGACACCGGACGCTTAGTAATTTGAAAAATTAAACGTGCTTAGTTAAAATTGAGAAAACAGATAATCCATTAATGTGATTAGAACTTAGCCTAAGGGCTTGTTCTGATGGGTGGTTTGGCAGAAATTTTGGTGGCATGCCAAGCGAGATAAACTATTAAGGCAAGTACTATGAGGTTCTAAGCACAAACTCTAAAGTGCCATATATGTTTAAATAATGATGTAGAGAAGAGAAGAGAAGAGAAGAGAAGAGAGAGGGGATGAGCCACCCCTCATGTAAGAGGCAAAACTTAAAGAAACAAGAGAAAATGAGATGGCTGATTGGTGGGACTAGTGTATAAAATGCAATGCATTTATATAAGTTAATTTTAATTTTTTGGATGGATGATGTGAATAAAATTGGAGGTGACTACCACATCTGTCGTAAAACTTGCCCTAATCAAGTACTCCATCCGTCCCATTTTAGGTGCAGCCATGATTTTCCTGTACAACTTTGACCATCCATCTTATTTGAATTTGTTTTTGAAAAAAAATAAAAAAACATAAGTCACGTATAAAGTACTATTCATGTTTTATCATCTCATGACAATAAAAATACTAATTATAAAAATTTTCAAATAAGACAGATGGTTAAAGTTGAGCACGGAAACTTACGGTTGCACTTAAAATGAGACGGAGGAGGTATTAATTATTAAAAACTTGAAAACAACATTTATTTGATTTTTGAAGAACTTTGATATAGAAAACTTGTATATACAACACACGATTTAGCTATATAAAAAATGTGGCAATAAAATCGAGTAAGCTATACCGATATGTGAGATGGCGAAAAATACTGAGCCGTATACGTTGACCAAGAACAGCGATGCATGTCGCCGTATTATTATCATGTCTTCGTATATGTTGTCAAATATATATATACTACTAGTACTCTCTTCCTTCTATAATATAGCAATATAAAGTCCAATGATATACTATAACGAATCTAGATCTGTCATATGATTCTATGCTACTGTATTATGGGACGAAGGGATTAGCAAATTATGGTTTAGTTGGCCATATATAGCTTGAGACCCTGCTCAGCGATTTGATCAATCTGGACATCGCGCTTAAAAATCGAAAGGAAAAGAGAAAAGAAGCGGTCCTGGGCGTTGTGCTGGTTTGGTACGGTGGCACCAAGCTGGGCCGTACAAAGCCACTGGTGTGGGCCTTATCGTTCGCCCATCATGCAGATCGCTCTGGTGTTTGCGTTGACTGTAATCGTGCACGTGTAATACACGTTTTCCATATATGGTAAATCGCAAGAAACATATGAATACCCTGAAAGTTTATTGTGTTTTCCACAATAAATGTCGCATGAAACATACAAATACACAAGTTTAAGAACAATATGTTCTAACATGATCTAGCCTACTTTGGTAACCCCCTCTTGGACACTTGTTGTGGAGGTGCAAAGTAGACAACATTACAAAATGGACACAATTTTCCACAACTTAACAAACACTTGAAAGGCTCAAAGCAAAAGAGTTATCTTTAGGTGCATTCAAGAGAACTCCACTAAGTAAGAGAAAAGAACACAAGTATCTACACAATTGATTTGTGTCATCCACAATAACTTCAAATGTAACCCTCACAATCTGCAATCCACAATAACTTCAAGTTGACATGGATATTTTGAGCTGCATTAAAAAAAACAAAATTAACCAAAGAATATCACTACTTGGAGAAAAAACTGAAAACTAAACCAGGAACATTGAAATACTCTCAAACTGAATAAGTATTTGTACAATTTTTGGAAAAGAGTATCACATGTGTTGTTAGACATACATTTTTGAATGAGCATAACCGATTTTTCCCAAAAAATAACTAAGAATCATTAGTATTTTGAAACTACTTTGAACATAATAAATTCAAATAGTAAGCACAACTAAACAAATTGTAAGCCTTCAGGCTTCAGGCAGCTATGCACCAAACTCCAGAAATGTCTTTCAGTCTAAATAAAGTTGCAATAGTGAAATAAGTTATATGGTAGAGCAAAATGTTAGGGTATCAACTAAAATGGTTCAGTTTGAGTCTAGCAGAAAGCGAGTTTCATGCCCTCATTGTAAAATCAAATACAAATGTTATACTTCCAATACCTGAAGAACAATTTTTTCCAAAGGATGGTAAAAAGCCTCAACTTATGCAAGATATAAGGTGGCAGGCAGATACGATTTTACAATTTTTATTTTTGAACTTTGAAGAAAGATATGTATAACTAAAACCAAGTCATAAAACTTAATTCTGTAACTAAAATATAAGTGTTAATTTTAAAGGGCTACAGTTCAAGAATATCCAAATCAGATAACATAATGCAATATGCTATATATCCTAAGTGTGAGGTAATAAAAATAAATCAGATAAAACCATGGAAACTTTTGCTTGCTGAGAAAACCAATAATTTAAAATAGCATCCTTAAGCATTCATATCATCAATGATCCCGTAAAATGTGAGGCACATGATCTTCTAGTAGCAGATTAGAATAGAAAAGACTGTTGCACTGAAGAAAATGTTGATACCTGGCCTCACACATGATGTAAGACTGCTTCTTTGTTAAAAAAATTGCAAATGTTAGTTTGCACGTGGTAAAAAAAGGTTCTAGCAGTTCTTTATAGGGATACAAAAAAAATGAAAAAAAAACTACATTTGGCAGTTTTTAATAAATATTTTGCACTGAAGGAAATCATGAAGTTCTACATAATTTAGATCAATTAAGTAGACCAAATACAAATTCTTCTTGTTCTTCATGAACAACAGTGCAGTATAAATGACAAAACCAATAAACATTTGAACTAAAATTGACACAGCTACAGTCAAGAGGTATACTAAGCCCCTCTCTCACCTTTTCCTTTTGTTTTCCTTATTGCAACCTTTGCTTCTGTCTAGACCAGATCAAGAGAGCAACCTAGATTAATTTAACAGAAAAACATCCCACAACTGATGTAACAGAAAGAATAGGCAAGCAGATAATCCATCATTGATAAATGTCTGAAATCACCATGTTCAACCTACAAAAGAAATTTTGTCAACAAGAATCGGAGATTTCTGAAATTAATTACCACACTGGCCATCAAAGCCAAGTAGAGATTGCTAAATAAACCAGCCACCGCCAAGTTGTGTTTCTGCTTCTACAATGTATATATGCCAAGTAACGCTTCTGCTTCTGCAAAGTAGAGGATTCTTTCACAAGTGATTGGTCAGCTTTAGGGTCATTCCAAAAGACTGGAATGGTGTGTTTGAGAAAGAAAACAAAGCACTGCAACGGTTACATTTTGCCTAAATTTTCAGATTAAACTGCAGGTTCATCATAATAGTTCATAGAGAAATCGTTATTGTAATTTACATACAGCTGTTGCAATCTACAGTCTGAAGTGAGGGTTCACCTGGGTGGGGGCAGATCCTCCACCATAGCCATGTCGCACACCCCAGCTATGTTCAAAGAGAGGAAGCGAGTGGCCGGGCGATTGCTGAGAGAGCATCAGGGTGCAGGCAAGCCGGTTGAGTGGTCCGGGTGGCGGAAGCGGCCGGATCTGCTCAGCCTCGAGCCCTCTACGGAGTAGGGCTTTGACTCCACGCTGCTCCTGCCATAATATCCCAAATGTTCCGGCTTGAGAAAATGGAGACAATGAGTTGCAGATCGAGATTATGTGTCATCACAATCATGCGAGCAACAGGGTGCAGGTGCAGTTGCTGGTGGCCTGTGGTTGATGTCCGACGGTGTCAGGAGCAGAGAACGGGGAAGGGCCAGTAGGTGGATCAGATGCTGGATCGGCTTGGCCTCCCTGGCAGGGGCAACCTCGACGGATGAACCAATCGGATTGACTCGGACTCGGCAACAGGCGCGAGGAACCGGCGACGCGAAAGGGTGCGATCGGCGGGGCAGAGGTTGCAGCGGCGGGGAAATCGCGATGGAGCAGCGGATGGGCGAAGAAATCGTGGTGGAGTGCGCGGCGGCGGCGGCGGCGGATGGGGAAGACCTCGGCTCCATGGGGGGGGGGGGGGGGCTGGGGAAGACCTCGCCTCCGGTTCAGTGCGTGGCGGCGGAAGAAAGCGACGACCTCGAGGGTAGCGGTGCATTGCGGCGGCGGCGGCGGATGGGGACGACGTCGGCTCCTGCTGCGGCCGGCCGCGGCAGATGGGGAAGACCACGGCTCCGGCGGTGGTTGGGAAGACCTCGCCTCGGTTCAGTGCGCAGCGGAGGCGGTGGAGTGCACGGCGGCGGCGGCGGCGGAATGGGACGACGACGCGAGGAGGAGGAGCGAGTCGTATTCTTTGCGCGGAGACCGCGCGTGGAGAGGGTGAAATCATGCGTCGGAGATGGGTGGATGGTACGGATTACACCTGAGGTGCGAATGGACGGTAGGGATTTAACCTATTGATTTGGCATGTAGGGGTGAACTCTTTTTATATTAGTACAGATGAGTGTTGACGCGTTGCCTTATTTGTTAATCTCATGCACAAAGCAAGCAGAAATACGTGGAAAGGATACATAGAAGAAAGAAACAAGTAAAAATAATTTTGCAAAATCTTTGGATAGATAAACATAGTATGGGTTCAACTTAAAAATTGAGTCGGGTCACATCGATATTCTATACTTATACAAAATTAAAACAATAATTATGAAAAGTAAATTGTATAAATAATATAAAAGTTGGATAAAACTTTATAATCCTGAAAAATATTATTTTTACAATATTTATTTTCTCCTAATACTACAATCTGTAATGAATTATACACAATTTTTTAGGTTTTATGAAGTCGCTACAATTTTAAGAAAACATACATTTTCTCTTTTTTTCCTAATATCGTCAAAATTAAATAGTATATCCTGAATCCAAAATAATTATTGACAATCAAATCCTATTTCAGTTCATTTCTACAAACACAATTAAAATCCACTAACATGTCCTTTTAAAACTTAAAAGGCTATGTCCTTTGAAAGATTATGGGCATTAAAGAACTCATGTAAAGTAACTTTTTATATTATATGTATTTTGCACGAGTATAAACTAGCCGGCGCGTCAACTGGCACGTTGATTTTCTTGTGGAGTACTAATTTTCTTCCATCAGTTTAGAATTCTTCTGTTTTCCAAAGAATCTGAAGATCTTTTTTTTTCTAGAACATGAAATCTGGAAATGCTTGCGAAAACAACATAGGTCACGTCGCTTGGGCTTCCTGCACCGATGTTCCCAGCGCTAGTCTCGGGCCGAACGGAGTAAAAACTAAAACGCTGCAGAATTGTTTAGTACCACCTTGCCCAACCACGGTAGAGGGGAGCCTGAGGCACTGTATATAATGCGACCCGATACCACATTGTAAAGCATAACTTTCTCGGCCTTTTGGCTAAGATCAAGTGTAGTATATGTTCTTATCAGTTTAATATCTGATACGTGGGCCACGTGTCCACGGATATTAAATTAGTATTTTGTGGGGGAGGGCCCACCACGGTAGGTCGCTACTGGGGCCCCCATGTGTCGCCTTGGCTTTGCACTGCTGCCTTGCTCGGTGCACCCCAACCAAATCTGTAGTTTAAATTTTTTCCTAAGCTTTTGCTCACTAATTTGGTTTAATCATTGACCAAATTAAACTGACTAGGAATGAAGTCATTGACGAATTTTTGACTTGACTTTTCAGTGAGTGATTTTAAGATTTATTTGTCCAAACCGTGAGTGATTTGGTTCCAATTTATGTAGAAAAACAAACGAGAGTCTGTTTAGTAAGCGTTATTTCGAAATGGCGACTTGCTCCGCTGCTTGCACTCGCCCAGCCATCGTCGTCACGTAGCCGGCCATGGCGCGGCGGCGCTGTCTACCTCCCTGGTCGGCCGCCACACGACGGTGTCGTGTGATGCAGTGGTCGGCCTATAAGCGGTGGGATCTCGAAGAAGGGTAAGATATGTTCTCGTCTCGCGTGGGATTTTTTTTGCTTGGAAAATCTGACGGTAGCCGTGGCCGTGGCAGTGGTGGAGCTGTAGGCGGCGGCGAGGAGCGCGTCGCCGGTGGTGGTCTACAAGGTGAGGTCCAGTCTCCTCGCGTTGCCACCACCGCCTCCGCCGGCGAGGCCCTAGGAGGAGTCCAGCGAGGAGGTCCCGCCGCCTCCGGAGCCGGTGCAGGTGGGGGAGATCATGGCGGAGGAGTTGTTGCAGTACGACGGGTCCAACCCCGAGAAGCCGCTACTCATGGCGATCAAGGGGCAGATTTATGACGTCTTCCAGAGTAGGTCGCTTCCGTTAACAATGCTTCTATTACTCTCAATAGTCATTACAATGCTTTTTTTTTTACTCTGGCCCTGTTTAGTTTCCAAAACAAAAATTTTTACGCTGTTACATTAAATATTTGGACACATGCATGAAGTATTAAATACAGGAAAAAAACAAATTACACAGATTGCGTGTAAATTGCGAGACGAATCTTTTAAGCCTAATTGCACCATGATTTGACAATATAGTGCTACAGTACATATTTGCTAACGATGGATTAATTAGGCTTAATAAATTCGTCTCGCAGTTTCTTGGCAGAATTTGTAATTTATTTTATTATTAGACTACGTTTAATACTTCAAATATGTGTCTGTATATCCGATGTGGTAACCAAACCTAAATATTTTCCCCCACTAAACAAGGCCTCTGTTTCGGGTATGGATTTCCATCCTTGTTTGCATGTCATCTAAATAGTTATAAAAAAATTTGAAAAAAAAATAATAACATAGATTAATATGAAATATATCACTCCACAAACATGTAAGACCAAATTCGACTTCTACAAGTTGCAATAAAAGAAACAAATTAAACTGAAAATAGTTAACGTACATTCGCATATATATTTGTTATTTTTATTACAACTAGGAAGGTAGCTCGTGCATTTGTGCGGGCATGTATCGCGAGGGCATTCACGCGGATTCATATTTTTTAAGAAACTTATAATAATAGAATATATATCAACTCGATGACACCTACCACGCTTTAAAAGTACTATTTCTCTACAAATTTTCTTCGTCGGCATTGTTTGCATAATTTTTCCAACCTATCTTTTAGCTTTAAACTATACAATATTTATTCATGCCGGTAAGAAATTAATTATAATGTTTTTCATTATCTTGCAGGAAGGTTGACTTAATTTGTTTAAAACAAATTTCTAACAAATTAAGTGTAAATTAAAAATAAGGTGTTTTTCCTTGCAAGTTGAATGTTTACTTGCTCTATTTTTGAACAAATCCTAGAAAATTATTATTACTAACAATGAGTTTTATTTGTACCATAAAGCTGCCCCTCTTTCTAATTGGTTCATGCTCACACAATTTGTTACATTCTTACATATATATGAATGAATAAAGAAAATATATCCACATATCTTGTTTCCATATGATATGTGATCTATAGAATTTATTTAAATACGTATTCAACATAAGTGCTAAAATTTAAATTTTATAGTAACAAATATAACTTCTAAACCAACTAAACCAACTACTTGCTGCCTTAGTGCGGCTTGTATATATGCAATAATATATTAATAAACACCTAAGTCTATGGTATACGGTACATGATAGATTGAATTACATTATTAGTATATAAACACTTAAGATGGTTATGGCAATAGAATAGGCAATGTTTGTTCCAATTTAAGTAAAAATATGAAGCATTTTTAATGAATTTGAGATATTTTCTCCAATTGGTTCAATCTAGTGAACTTTCTTCAGGAGTCATATATATTCTCCCATTGGTAATATGGATCATGAACTATTTATTCACTTATAAATAAAATAACAGTTCAAACAACCTGAAAAGTTAGTTGTATATTTTTGTTCTTTTTTTTTTTGAAAACATCACAGCAGGGGAGGCCCCCGCGTTAAAAAAAATATTAATAATAGAAAGAACCAAAAAGATTACAACAACCTAATCCAGTTTAAAATTACATCTTTATCTCTCTCGTTCAATCCAAACAACAAAAAAAGGAGATCACCCTTAAGGGAATATATCCAAGAAGCCAAGGAAGGAAAAATATTCTCAAAAAGTATATTTTTGTTCTTAATAATCTTTTGTCTCAAAATTTGCTTTCTAAGGTATAGCAAGAAAATGGGATAGGGAACATGATTTAGAGAGAGGGAGTGAATAATAAGAGAGGGGACAGAAGATGGGAGTAAGCATGTCTGTGTCCATGTATAGGCCAGGGTGGGGTTTGGGACATGGGTTTTTCTTCATTAAGCTTGGTTGAAAATAATGGGTTTATCACATTAAGTAAAAATTGATGGCTAGATGTTTTTTTTCATAGAATTCGTAGGAATCTTTCATAATTTATTGGAGCGTCACATGGTGGCCTAGGAATGCTCCATGGATACGATACTATGTAACTAAAAAGCATGTTAATTATGTTTTACAAGGTTATTAATGTTTAAGTGGTGGCTTAGTCTACTAATTTTGAATTATATAGAAAATTCTTAGGAGTACTCTACGGCTGCGCTCTTTTCCCCTCTTTTCCAAACTCACTTCCCTTGTTTTCCGCGCGCACGCTTTTCAAACTACTAAACGGTGTATTTTTTGCAAAAGTTTTTTTTATGAAAGTTGCTTTAAAAATTATATTAATCCATTTTTCAAGTTTTTTAGGCTAATGCTTAATTAATCTCACTATAATCGTGTTCTTTGTTCCGTGTCGAGCGGCAAGGTTGGGAACCTTGTCTCCCGAAACAGCCTACGTCGCTAATAATAATAATATATCAATTTTAAGTTAAAATAGAAGTCAATACGGGTCTTAAATTAATAAAATTATCAATTTAGTTGTAAATACAATGATGAATAGATAAAAATGAGACATACTACCCCATCTCAAAATATATCAATTTTTAGTTTTGAACCTATACACACTTATCCAGATACGTAGCTAAAATATGCTATATTATATGATGGAGGGAGTATAATTTTGAAGTTTTAGCTGTTTAAAATTCATTATCCCAAAATTTTATCTGACACTGCTATATGTAAAAAGAAGAGAGAAATAGGAGGGAAGCAGAGGTTAGAGATGGAGTGTATTTATTACTAACCGGCAAGCAAATCAATCAGTGTATATATAAAGAGACCACAGGTACGTGTGCATAGGCGTGTGAATAACAAAATTCAAAAGCCAAAAGTGAATTAATCATCAGCGCTTCACATATGCTGAAAGGTGGAGTCGAAGGAGGCAAGGACGTATACGAAATACGAGCAGGAGCAAGATGACCATAGCGATGCTCTAGGGAAGCTTCGCTCCGTGTGGCCCCGAGCTAGCAGATCGGGCGGCGTTTGTTTTAATCTTAATTAAGTTGGATGGCTAGAAATATTGGACCAACCACTTACGTAAAAATTGAGGGATTGATTTTTACTAATACCACGTGATACCTTGAGAGTGTTTTAAGAATTACTACGGGGTAGCATGAGAGCATTTTAAGTAAGTTTAATGGACTTTTAATATATAATAGAAGATAGATTTGTATAAGTTAATTTTTAACTTAGATGTTTGTGGAGTAATATATTTCATATTAATCTATCTTACTATTTTTTTTAATTTTTTTTATGATTATTTACGTGATATGCACGAAACGAGAGGATATACGGGATGAAATCACCTTCCCTCTGTTTAACATACACTACTGGAAAACTGATCTTTGCTCGGTCGCCCCAAAACCATAATAGTCCCGGTAACCGGGACTAAATATGATTTTTAGTCTTGGTTCATCCCCTGTCAGTCCCTTGTCAGAGGGGCGGGGATCTTTAGTCCCGGTTGGTGTCACAAACCGGGACTAAAGATCACCACTTTAGTCCCGGTTGGTATTAATAACCGGGACTAAAGATCTCCGGTATCTTTACTCCCGGTTGGTATTACCAACCAAGACTAAAATCACGCGTAGTATATAATCCCTATTCCCTATCATCTCCCCCACAACCGGCCTCAATCTCCTCAACAACCGGCCTCTCCTCTCCTCAGATCCATCTCCCTCTCCTCCCCTTCCTCCTCCCATCCCAGCCCTCTCCTCCCCCTCCTCCCTTCCCATCCAATCTCCTCCTCCCCCTCCTCCTCTTCCTCCTCCCATCCCGGCCCTCTCCTCCCCCTCCTCCCTCTCCTCCCTTCCCATCCGATGCCCAGCGAGGGCCGCCTCCTCCCCCTCCCCCCTCCCACATGCGTTAGGCGGGGCCGCGCCCGGCGGGGCTGCACGCTGTAGGCGGCCGGCGGGGCCGCACGCAGGCCGCGCACGGGCCGAGTAGCGAGCGGCGGCAGGCGGCGCTACCGGCATCCATTTTTTTTCTTTTTTTTACAATTTGTGATTCAGTGAGATGTATAATTTTGTGATTTGTTGTATGGATCTGAGATGTATAATATGTGATGTATTTGGTATGTGTGCAATTTTTTTAAGATTTATGATGTATTTGATTTGTGTGTACAAGTAACTTAAGATTTTTGATGTGAATGTTTTGGGATGTTACTTTGATTTGGGGTTTGATTTAGGAATATACATCCCACTCGATTTGGGAGAAAATATAGGGATTAAATTCTTGCTAAAAAATAATGAAAAAAAAAGAAAAGGAGACCTAATGGGACTGCTGCTACCCTCTCTTTAGTCCCGGTTGGTAACACCAACCGGAATCTTTAGTTTCGATTATTTCACCCGGGACTACAAATAGCGATCTTAACCGGGACTAAAAGGGGTTACGAACCGGAAGTACAGAGGGTTTCCGCTAGTGATAACTAGAAACTTGTTTAGAGCGTACCTGCTTCCCAAGCGTGGCGCCCTTATCCGGCTGCCTCGTGTCCAGACACCTGGCACAACACACATCGCCCATCTTACACGTGCACATGCTCCCGTGTCACCTCCTCAACACTTGCACGAGTTCTTCGTTGCTTGCCGCTCTATAAATTGCCAGCTTCCTTTCGATCCTCTTCAACAATTACAATAATCATCAAGCTTCTTCTTAAGTTCATCCAAATCCACAGCCATAAAAGTAGCCATACTTGAGTTTAGGTAGCCAGCATGCAGGCCGGGAAGAACGCGATGCAGTCGACCAAGGAGGCCGCGGCGAACGTGGGCGCGTCGGCGCGCGCCGGGATGGACAAGTCCCGCGCCGCCGTGCAGGGCCAGGTGGAGAAGGCGACGGCGCGCAACGCGGCCGACGAGGACGCGGCGGAGGTGAGGCGGCAGGAGCGCGTGCAGGCCGCCGAGGAGGAGAAGCAGCACGCCATGGCCGCCAACGCAGCCGCCAAGGAGCGCGCCACGGGCGGCGCCGGCGCGTACCACCCGTCGCAGGGCGCCCCCGGGGTGGACCCGCGTGCGGCGCAGCCGACGGGAGGGCACGTCCAGGACGGCGTCGCCGAGAGCCGGCCGGTCGGGACGGCCACCGGCACGGCGAGGCCCAGCGCCGCCCACAACCCGCACGTCGGCAGCGACTTCTCGCAGGCCCACGGCACCGGCGGCCAGTACCAGTGATCTCATTCTCATATCAATGTGACAATTTATGATCTACTAGTAGCTGTTCATCAGTTCATGTAGAGTTCACTTCGCTACTATGAGTTGATGGGGAATAAAATTGTACGTGTTAGAAGTGGTATCATGTTGTGGGAGATGCTTAATTATGAAATAAAACAGAGTACTCTCTCCGTTTCACAATGTAAATGTAAGTCATTATAGTATTTTTTATATTCATATTGATGTTAATTTTTCATATTTATATTAATGTTAATGAATTTAGAGACATTAATATGAATATAGAAAATTTAAAGGAAATACTATAATAACTTACATTATAATAACTTACATTATGACACTGTGAAACGGAGGGGAGGAAGTACTTGAAAATATGGTTACTTCGATATGTGTATGCTTGATTGTGTTTGTTCATTTCTATCCAAATATGATTACTTCGATGTGTATGATTGATTGCGTTCGTTCATTTCCATGCACTCAGTGACGTCTGTGTTTAATAATTACTTTCTGATGGATAAGCAGAGGTACTGGATTTGGTACTAGATATATCCCGTGTGGGAAGTTTTCATATGTTAGTCGTGTGAGACGTACTCCCTCCGTCCTTAAAAAAAAAAAATTAAAAGACAAACCGTTTAAAAAAAAAAAATTAAAAGACAAACCGGATTTGATTTTCATGTTCGTTTGACTGATTTTCATGTTCGTTTGACTGTTTGACCGGCCGTCTTATTTAAAAAAATTATGAAAAAAATAAAAAACAAGTTACATATAAAATACTAATCATGTTTTATCATCTAATAACAATAAAAATACGAATAAAAAAAATTTCATATAAGACAGACAAAATACTAATCATGTTTTATCATCTAATAACAATAAAAATACGAATAAAAAAATTTTTATATAAGACGGACAAGTCAAAGTTGAACATGAAAATCCAGATTTTTTTTTTTACGGACGGAGCATAAAGGATGGGTTTTGCTTTTTTTTTTTTTTTTTTTACGGGAGCATGAAGGATTCTCGAACGTACGTGAACTACTACGTCCTACTAAATGAGTAGTAGTATATATTGGGTATCTGTTCATCTAGACTTAGATCTTGTGTTACAAAATTGGGTGGGTATCTTAAACACGGGTCTTGTACATTACTAAAGCCTTGAGATCATGTAGTACGTCTCTTTGACTCTTGAATATATAGATCTTTTACCCGTTCCTTCAACATATATGTATATATTTTTATCTAGAATCGGTACGTATGTATATATTTTTATCATATTTTTATCTAGAATCGATACCTTTGATTCGGTTTATGTCTGTTATCGGTACCTTTTAGTTTTTTATTACAGCTGTCGATTTTTTATTTTGATTTTTTTTTATCACGTGGAGGTGGGAATCTTATTTTATGTTGCTCATACCCTAATGATTCGGGGATAGGGACCCCAGTTTTCATTCCTTCAACATATATGAACATATTTTATTGTTTTTACCATGTGGAGGTGGGAAACAATGTTAATGTTAATAGGTGTTGGTTTTAAAACCGGTATGTATGAATTGTTTCTTATTAGAGCTTTTGTTGTAGTGATCATGATTGTTACGGCGTTCATAAAGCGGTAAGGCGTGCTCAGGGCTCAAGACGTCTGTTCCGCCTTACCAGCCGTGCCTAAAGTGTCACCTTAGGGCTTGAGGCGTCACTAAGGTGTGTGCAAGACGTTGCAAGGAGCTAGGTAAGGTTGGCATGAGGCGACGCCCTAGGCGCGAAAGAAGAGAGAGATGCATCTGGAGACCTAATCTCATCTGGTGGCGGCATCCTTCCCATCTGATGGTAGCGTCTTTCCCATCTAGCTGCAGCGGTACCCTCGATGACCAGAACCACCCAACGGCGAGGAGCGGCGGTGTTAGGGAAAGAGGGAGCCAAGGAGGAGCAGAGGCGGGCAAGTGGCAGGGGAAGAGGGAGAAGTGGAGGGGATCAAAGGGATGGAAGCGACAGTGGAGCGGAGGCGAGTTGGTGGGTGCAGATGCGATTGGGGACTAGGATAGATCGATAGATATTTGTTAGCATCTTCCATTTTAGTCCTTGGACTTTGTAGATATTACGGAGAAGTCCTTCATTTCCTATTTTTGTCTTCCATTTAGTCCTTGGACTCTGTAGATATTACGAAAAAGTCCTTCATTTCCTATTTTCATATTTGCATAAGGCATCGCCTCGCCTTACGCCTTACCGCCTAAGGCGTAATGCGTGCTGGGTCCACGCCTTACGCCTTACCACCTTAACAACCATGGTAGTGATTTGAAAAACGAGCAAACGTTAGGCAGTACAACTACAACTACCACATGGTCCTGCATCTTAGCAACTGGTACCATCTACCACCGCTGCGCGAGAGAGAGGAAGAGACAAAGAATAGAGAGGGAGGAAGAGGGGAAGAAGAGTGTTGGCGGATGGCATGAGGCCCTTCGACCAAATCTGCCAAAACCCGTGGCGAAGGCTATGGAGCAAGAACGGCGTGAGGCGAAGAATCGTACGAGTGCCTTGCCAGGCCAGAGGCGTCTCAAGCGAAGGGTGCAAGGCGAAGACTATCTGCCGAAGGAAGACTACTTCGCCATGGCAAGTTCGTCCCCGCGAGGGTTGAGGAAGCCTTTCCGGCCCATCAAGCCTAGGAGCTATAGGGCCGGCGATCGCCAGACGGCCCATCAGGGGCCCATGAGCCCCCATAACATTATGTACCCCTGTAAATGTCCCTTTCGTAAGGGTAATCATGTAAATTCCCCTGTACAACCTAAACCCTAGTAGTAAGAACCTGTAATGGGGCTATAAATAGTCCCCTAGGGCCATGTAATGGGGGGATCCAAAAAAAAGGCAAACAATTCAAGATTCAATACACTTCGTTTCCTTTCAACCACTGTTAAGTAACCATGTCTTTCGACGTATGCAGTTGTCATTTCGACAACAGCTGGCGCCGACCGTGGGGACCTCCGAGCGAAACCACTGAGAGCGAATGCCACCGAAGAGGGTCGTGAAGGAGAAGGTTGCCAGGCGGAAGGAAAGCGACGCCGGACCGGACATGGCCGTCGAAGAAGGAGCAGAGCCTTCGGCGCCTGTGGCCGAAGATGGAGGAGGACAAACGCCATCACAACCGCCTTCGGCCCCTGCAACCTCTGTGCAAGAGCCGAACGCGGCCGACGTGGCGAAGGCGGCTGCGGCGGCAAGGGCACTCCAGACCAGGGCGGAGATCCTTTTGACAGGCCAACTGGTGGTGCCCCAAGCCGCTCTATCGCAGCCGGCAGCGGCCCCAACTGCGCTCGCCGTTGTGCAGGCCCAGGTCAGCCCTGACCCCGAAACACAAGCCGAAGCCGACATGGAAGCCATGCGACAGAACATGACATGGCTCCAAGACATGCTTCGCCAAATGCAAGAACAACAACAAGCATACGAGGCGGCAAGGCGGGCCAAGGCCACGTCGGCTCCAATCCTTCAGTATTCGGCAGGTTATGTCCCACCTCAAGTCCATCCGCAAGTGACGACCCAGCCCTTTCCACCACAAGCCGCACAGGCGCCGGTGTACTTCGCCAGGCAGCAATCGGCCGTAGCAATGCATCCGACCCCTCACGTGCAACTGCAAGCTTAACCAGTCACTGCCCAAGTACACCATCAACCACCTGGCCAAGCGCCACAAACAGTGGCGGAAGGGGCTTCGGCTCTGCAGGCGCAACTCCGAGCTTTCCTTCAGCAACTCAACCAACCCCACTGCATTTCAAGTACAACCCCATCGGCCCACCCGGAGGGGAATACAAGTCAAGGTGCGCCTAATTGGTTGCCACCGATTCAGCCGGGCCTGGGAGTTTCGCTGTGGAATCAAGGACCGCAGTTCGACTTCGTCAACGCTGCTCAGGCGCCAACCGTTCGGCAGCAAGCTCCAACTCCAGGCTTCGGAACAAACCAAGCACCAATCCAAGCTGCCATGACGTGGTCACAGCCAATTTTTGACCCATCCATGGCGGCTCAGGAAGTACCTCCAGTTGGAGCCAAGCAGCCGAATGCCAGGGCCCAACCTCGCGCACAAGCTGCGATTTCGCCCTTCGCCACACCGTACCCGCAGCAGGGTGCGGTAAACAGGGCGGGAGGCGAAAAGAGACTACCGCTGAGTGGGGGAATCAAGACTCGTCCAATTCCGCCCCAGTTCAAGTTCCCACCCGTCCCGTGCTATTCAGGCGAAACTGACCCGAAAGAGTTCCTCTCCATCTACGAGTCAGCAATCGAAGCGGCTCATGGTGACGAAAATACCAAAGCGAAGGTAATACATCTCGCTCTAGACGGCATCGCCCGTTCTTGGTATTTCAATTTACCAGCCAATAGCATTTACTCATGGGAGCAATTGCGCCATGTTTTTGTCCTTAACTTTCGAGGCACCTACGAGGAGCCAAAGACGCAACAACACCTACTCGGCATTCGCCAAAGGCAGGGGGAGTCGATAAGGGAGTACATGCGTCGCTTCTCGCAAGCCCGGTGCCAAGTTCAAGACATAACTGAGACGTCGGTTATAAACGCCGCTTCGGCCGGTCTGCTCGAGGGCAAACTCACAAGAAAAATCGCCAACAAGGAGCCTCAGACGCTCGAGCACCTACTTCGCATCATTGACGGGTTCGCAAGGGGCGAGGAGGATTCCAAGCGACGGCAAGCTATACAAGCTGAGTACGACAAAGCCTCCGTCGCCGCTGCTCAAGCTCAAGCACAAGTTCAAGTTGCCGAACCACCTCCCCTCTTCGTTTGCCAGTCTCAGCCGGCAATCCAAGGACAGCTGCCAAGGCAAAGCCAAGCCCCCATAACTTGGAGAAAGTTCAGAACAGACCGTGCGGGCAAAGCTGTGATGGCGGTCGAAGAAGTGCAAGCCCTCCGCAAGGAGTTCGATGCCCAGCAAGCGAGCAACCATCAGCAGCCAGCCCGCAAGAAGGTCCGAAAAGACCTCTACTGCGTCTTTCACGGACGCTCTTCGCACACCACGGAGCAATGCCGAAACATTAGGCAACGTGGCAACGCGCAAGACCCAAGGCCGCAGCAGGGAACAACTGTCGAAGCACCCCGCGAAGTAGTTCAAGAGCAAACACCCCCAGCCGAACAACGCCAAGATGTACAGCGAAGGGTAATCCAAGTGATTACAAGGGCTGACCCGCCAAGCCAGTTGTCCAAACGGCAGAAGAAGATGCAGATCCATATGGTCCACAGCATCACTTCGGCGGGTGAAGGGGCGCCGCAGTATCTGAACTAGCTAATTTCTTTTGGGCCGGAAGACGCAGAAGGAGTTATGTTCCCGCATCAAGATCCCCTGGTAATCTCAGCTGAGATAGCTGGTTTCGAAGTCTGACGAATCCTGGTCGACGGAGGGAGTTCGGCCGATGTTATCTTCGCCGAAGCATATACCAAGATGGGGTTGCCTACCCAAGCCCTTACCCCAGCACCAGCATCGCTCCGCGGTTTCGGCGGAGAAGCAGTTCAAGTTCTCGGCCAAGCACTTTTGCTGATAGCCTTTGGCTCGGGGGAGAACAGACGCGAAGAGCAAATACTGTTCGACATCGTCGACATCCCGTACAACTACAACGCCATCTTCGGCCGGGCAACCCTGAACAAGTTCGAAGCCATTTCTCACCACAATTATCTCAAGCTCAAGATACCCGGCCCGACAGGGGTGATAGTAGTCAAGGGGCTTCAGCCTTCGGCCGCTTCAAAAGGCGATCTAGCCATAATCAACAGAGCAGTGCACAGTGTTGAGACCGAACCGCATGAACGACCGAAGCACACGCCAAAGCCCAACTCTCACGGCAAGATAACAAAAGTGCAGATTGATGATGCCGACCCCACAAAGCTCGTATCACTGGGGGGCGACATGGGCGAAGAAGAAGTTGAGAGTATCCTAGAGGTGCTCAAAAACAACATCGATATTTTCGCCTAGAACCCTGATGAGGTGGGGGGTGTCCCGGCGGATCTCATCATGCATCACCTAGCAGTCAAGCCGGACATTAAGCCAAGAAAACAAAAGTTGCGCAAGATGTCTGCCGATCGCCAAGAAGCGGCGAAAGCCGAAGTACAAAAATTGCTCAGGGCAGGGGTTATCCAAGAGATTGACCATCCGGAGTGGTTGGCGAATCTAGTGCTGGTGCGGAAGTCAAACGGCAAATGGCGCATGTGTGTCGATTTCACAGACCTAAACAAAGCTCGTAGATTCAACAGCTGAATGCGAGCTCATGAGTTTCCTGGATGCATATTCCGGTTACCACCAGATCCACATGAACCCGCTCGACATCCCCAAAACATCCTTCATCACTCCATTCGGCACATTTTGTCACCTCAAGATGCCTTTCGGCTTAAGGAACGCAGGAGCAACTTTCGCCAGGCTGGTGTACAAGGTCCTTGGCAAGCAGTTGGGGCGGAATGTGGAAGCTTACGTCGACGACATCATCGTAAAAAGCCGCAAGGCTTTCGACCATGCGATCGACCTGCAGGAGACATTCGACAGCTTGCGCACAGCAGGCATAAGGCTGAATCCGGAGAAGTGCGTTTTCGGCGTCCGCGTAAGCAAGTTGTTGGGTTTCCTTTTTTCCGAAAGAGGCATCGAGGCGAATCCCGAGAAAATCGATGTCATCCAGCAAATGAAGCCTCCGTCAAGCGTACATGAAGTACAAAAGCTTGCAGGCCGAATTGCGGCACTCAGTCGATTCCTCTCAATGGCAGCCGAAAGAGGTTTGCCCTTCTTCAAGACCCTCCGGGGCGCAGCCGAAAGAAGTTTAATTGGACACCAGAGTGCCAAGCAGCATTCGACGAGCTAAAGCAATACTTGCAAAGCCCGCCAGCTCTGATAAGCCCACCCCCAGGAAGCGAACTGCTATTATACTTAGCAGCTTCGCCGGTGGCAGTCAGTGCTGCCCTCGTCCAAGAAACAGAGTTCGGACAAAAACCGGTCTACTTCGTCTCCGAAGCACTGCAAGGAGCGAAGACAAGGTACATTGAAATGGAAAAGCTCGCTTACGCCCTAGTGATGGCTTCGCGTAAGCTTAAGCACTACTTCCAGGCCCACAAAGTCATAGTGCCATCACAGTACCCCTTGGGCGAAATACTCCGAGGCAAGGAAGTCACTGGCCGGCTCAGCAAGTGGGCGGCAGAGCTATCCCTGTTCGACTTACATTTTGTTGCACGCTCTGCTATCAAGTCTCAAGTGCTAGCTGACTTCGTAGCTGAATGGACACCGGTACTTGCCCCCGACCCCGAGCCCGTCGAACAATTCTGGGTGATGTGCTCTGACGGCTCGTGGTCGCACAAGGGAGCAGGCATTGTGGCAGTCCTATTTTCGCTGCATGGTGTGCCGATTCGGTACGCAGCAATACTGCAGTTCGACACAACCAACAATGCAGCAGAATACAAAGCCGTTCTCCTGGGCCTAAGAAAGGCGAAAGCACTGGGAGTCCGGCGCCTGCTAATTCGAACTGACTCCAAGTTGGTAGCAGGCCATGTTGACAAATCCTTCGAGGCAAAAGAAGAGGGAATGAAGAGGTATCTGGAGGCTGTTCGGTCCATGGAAAAATGCTTCACCGGCATAATGGTCGAACACTTGCCTAGAGACCAGAATGAGGAAGCAGACGCCTTGGCAAAATCCGCTGCTTGTGGTGGCCCACATTTGCCTGGCATCTTTTTCGAAGTCCTACATGCTCCAAGTGTTCCCATGGACAGCTCGGAAGTCATGGCAATCGACCAGGAGAAACTGGGCGAAGACCCATATGACTGGCGAACCCAATTTGTGAAACACCTTGAAACTGGCTGGCTTCCGGTAGACGAAGCAGAAGCGAAGCGTTTGCAACTCAGAGCCACGAGGTATAAGATGGTCTCGGGTCAGCTTTACCACTCCGGGGTACTTCAACCCTTACTTCGTTGCATCTCTTTTGCCGAAGGCAAAGAAATGGCAAAGGAGATACACCAGGGGCTATGTGGCGCGCACCAGGCTGCAAGAACAGTGGCCTCCAAAGTATTTAGACAAGGAGTTTATTGGCCCACTGTGTTGAAAGTCTGTGTTGACCAAATCAAGAAGTGCGAAAGTTGCCAGCGTCATGGCCGAAGCCAAGCCGCGCCCCAGTATGATCTGCAGCCCATTGCGCCAATATGGCCCTTCGCCAGATGGGGACTGGACATCATTGGGCCGTTCCCGGTGGCGCGAAACGGGTATAAATTCGCAATTGTAGCTGTGGAATATTTCTCTCGATGGATTGAAGCCGAACCCTTGGGGCAATCACTTCGGCAGCAGTACAGAAGTTTGTATGGAAAAACATTGTTTGCCGTTTCGGAGTGCCAAAAGAGTTCATTACTGACAACGGCAAGCAGTTTGACTCTGATAAGTTCAGAGAAATGTGCGAAGGGCTTAACCTGGAAATCAGGTTCGTGTCGGTCGCACACCCGCAGTCAAATGGGGCGGCCGAACGTACAAATGGCAAGATCCTAGAAGCACTAAAGAAAAGACTCGAGGGGGCAGCGAAAGGCAAATGGCCAGAGGAATTGCTATCAGTTCTCTGGGCCCTTCGGACGACCCCCACAAGACCAACCAAGTTTAGCCCGTTTATGCTTCTTTATGGCGATGAGGCAATGACCCCAGTAGAGCTAGGGGCTAACTCACCAAGGGTGATGTTCTCTGGGGGCGAAGAGGGACGCGAAGTATCGCTCGAACTCTTGGAAGGAGTAAGAGTCGAAGCGCTCGAGCACATGCACAAGTACGCCACAAGCACTTCGACAACTTACAACAAAAAAGTTCGACCCACGGAGCTGATGCCTAGTCATCTCGTCCTAAGGAAGAAGGCGAACCCATTAGCGGTTGGCAAGCTTGAATCAAAGTGGGAAGGACCATACCTCATCAAACACAAGTCTAGGACGGGATCTTTTCGCCTAGCGACACTCGAAGGCGAGGAGTTCGACCATTCCTAGAACGCCGTCTCTCTCAAGCGCTTCTATGTCTAGAATGGGTGGCACCCAAATAGCCAACTTGTAAAAATGTACATACAGTCATGTAAGCCCTTCGGCACTATGTAAGCCTTTCGGCAAAGAAAAAAAAATAAGAGAGGAAAAAGGAAAAAAAAACTAGATGTAGGGCTATTATCCACCATGGAGGCCCGAACCAGTATAAAATCTCTGTGTCCTCCGCCTTCTTTTCATTTTTCGTGTGATTGATAATTTGTGGAAAAACCCCAAGGCAAACGCCTGATCAGCGAAAAAGGCCAGGGGGCGAAACGAATCGGCCGAAGCATCGCTCGCTGAACGTTGAAATCGCAACAGCTTGTCTCGAAACATAAATAGCCGAACGACGTTACGTCCGATCAGCATAAAAGCAAAAGCGTTTCTTTCGACACAGAATGCTACAGATCGAAAAGGAACGACGAAAAGCTGAAAAGTCAGTACACCTATTTCGCTAATATATGCAAAGGGCTCGGCATGTTCTGACCCAACAAAAGCACAAAATGTGACGATGCAAACAATAGCGAAAAGGAAATAAAACACGTCTTTATTAACTTCAAAAAAAATAATCGAAGAATAGAAGTTTCACAACACGATACAATTCACCTTACAAGTAAATTACATCTTCGCCCCCGTAATCACTATCCCTCCCTAAGGAATGATCAGGCGAACTAGGTTCGTCATCACTACTAATATCGTACACAACCTTAAGGGGAGTTGGGGGCGAAACACAGACTAAACTGTAACGACGCTGAAAGATCGTTTCCTGACGTTTAGTCTTCTAATGGTTTCACCAAAAGCGAGCCATATCCTCCAAACGTCTTGAATGAACAAGATCGTAATCTTCTAAGGTTCGCCCGGGGTGCACCCGCAGCCAGTCGGCAACCTTGAAAACCTTATAGCTGCGACCGTTTATCTTCATTTAGCGATAAACAGGCCGAAATGGACATCGCACCTTTGGCAGACCCTTCACTGCCACAAATTTCTCGTTTTGACTTCGCCAGCTCCCGGAAGGGGGCCGAATGCACAACTTTCGGCGAACCCCCTGATAGACAGCGCAGAAAAAGCAAAACACAGCTTATATAGTAAGAATAGGCGAAAGAAGGGGGAGGTATGGCATAATGCGAAATGAGCGAAATAATAATATGCTAAAGACTTCGATCATCAAAAAAGAATTTAACATTGTGTCATTCATTCCAAATATACAAAAAAGCCTTTTTTAAGGTTTGGTGGCAACTTGCTGAATATACATCATTTGCCTCTCTAGGCAAACACAAAAGAGGGAGAAAAACTACAAAACTCTAAAGAAAGGGCAGAGGGCCTCACACCTCTGGGTGATCCTGGGCATCGCCTCCAACCTCTTCACCCACCGCGCCCTCTTCTTCGCACCGATCTGCCGCCTCCGCCTTCGCCAGTTGCTCCAGAAGGCGCGCCTTGGCAGCGGACCGGCCGTCTTTCTGCCAAAACTGTTTTCGCCACGCGCGAAGAGCGGGCGAAATGTTCTGCGCACTAATCTCCCAGTCCCCCTTCGCATAGGTAGGGAACTCGGCAACGTGCTCGCAGCCGAACTGCTGCAAAAGGCCTAAGGTGAAGGCCGCCGATACACGCGCACAGCAATCGCCGTACGCGGTGGCGCAGTCCGAAACCGATCCGCCAGCCTGCTGGGTCCACTCGGAGAAGTCGAAGGCTGAGGCATCCTCGGCAGGGACCCCCCGCACCTTCGCGCCCATGTCGGTAAGGGCGAGGCAGAGCGTTTGGCAAGCCGTTCTCGCAGATTCGGTGGTCTTCGCCATCTCCCGCGAAAACCGCTGCGACTCCTCCGCGGCGCTCGCTTCGGCCCTGCTAGCCTTCTGGCGAAGAGCCTCCATCTTCGGCTCAGTAAGGTTGTAGTAATCGATGAGCACCGCCGAATGGGCCTTCTCCTTCTCCAGTTCGGCCTTGAGGCGATCAACCTCGGCCCTGGCCTCTTTCCCCTTATGCAATTCGGACTGAAGGCGTTTGACTTCAGTTTTCGCCTCCTTGAGGGTGTCGGCCAGGGCCTCCACCTCCAAGTTCTTTCGGCTTATTTCATCATCCTTGGCCCGAAGACGGCTCTTAAAACCGTCAAAACGGGCCCGCACGGTTCGCTCTGTCGAACAGTGAGCTGCAAGAATCTAGATGAAAGATAGGAGCGGGCGAAAAGAACAAAAGGTTAATTGTGAGACGTAAAAAAAAGAGAGGGAAGAAGAGGAAAACGAAGAAGGAAGAAAAGGCATACCCGAACCGCCAGGCTTTTAATGGCGGAACGCCCCTCGTCGAACTCATTAAGTTCGGTGAACAAGCTCGGGGTGCCGGCGGGCAAGACAAGGTTGCTCACCCCCTCCACAAAGGGAATAAGGTCCGCCCAAGTCTCGAAATCACCAGGGGCGAAGTGGGGCGCCGCAAGGGAATACTCCGAGGCAGATGCTTCAGCGGCCGCACACTTCCCCTTCGCCTTGACTAGCGGCGAAATAGCTGGCTCACGCAGAGGGCTCCCGAAAACCCTCGCCGCAGCCGACACGATCCGTTCGGCGGAGGCTGAAGCCCCCGCGGCGGCGTTACTGCCTGCCCCAGCAACGCCGAGCGGAGCGAGGGGAGCAGTCGAAAGGTCTAAACTGCGGCCAGCGAGCGAAGTTGGAGTCCCGTCAGAAGATTCGTCGTCACTGAAAACGCGAGCGATGTCGATGAATCCTTTCTTTTTAGAGATCTTCTGCACCGGACCTTCCTTCGCCGCCTTGCCCGAGGAGAACGCAACTAGGGCCTTCGCCCCTTCCAAATCCTTTCGTCGAAGGGGGGAGCTGTTCGACTCCACCCCAGTCTCGTTGTGACCTGGACTTGGGGTGGGAGTGTAGCCGGGGGTATCGACGCGATCTTCGATCGCCTCTTTCGCGGCCTTATCGGCCACGGCCTCCTCCTCTTCCTCCTCTCCTTCATTCTCGCCATCGCGTTCTTCGGCATCGTCCTCGTCGTCGGCGTCGGAGTCCGACGAAGCAGGGACCCTTCGCTTCCTAGGGGCAAGCTTCACTTGCCCGTTCATTCGCTTTCGCGAAGGCCCTGCATCATCGTCTGCTTTGTGGGGGTTTGCCCGAGGAGGCAACTCACCGTTATAAACCCGGTTCGCCCGCCCAGACGCTTGTCGTGTTAGCAGCTGGCTATACTCGACGACCGATACGTCACCGATCATCCTGTGGGCTTCGGTTTCAGCCTGGTCGACGGTCAACACTACAAAAGTAAAAGTGTGTAGCCATGTTAAAAGTCAGACAAGGCAAAATAACAAAGCACAGCAGTATATAGAAAAACAACAGTCTTACTGTTCGTCCTCTTAGGAAGAATCAGGTTCGGCAAATCGTCAACCTCTTCCCCTTGATCAACCGTGACTTGCCTGGGAGAGGGGAAAGATGCGAAGCATACAGAATTCCTCTACCAAGTCACGGCAGCTAAGGCGGGAGCAAACTTTGCGCAGCAGAACGAACCGCGCCTCCACAGCGCCGTCCACGGCGATCTTGGGTTTCCGGTTCGACGCGATCGCCCTGCGCCGGCACCGGAGGGCTTTCGCCGAGTCAGAACCAGCCTCGAAGGGGATGGAGTGATAGAACCACCTAGCCATCCAATGGCGGTCCCACTTCAACATGGCAGCGTTCACCGGCCAGAGAACGGACCGCTCGGGGCGAACGTTGAAGTTCACCCTCCCGAACACGGTCTTCTTCGTCCCAGCTGGGGTAATCACCGTCTTCGAGTTCACGGTGGCGAAGAATATGGCGCCGAAAAGCTCGGCGTTATGCTCAAACCCGGAAGTCCGGCATGCCCATTCGAAAATAGCGATCCGAACAAGCGCCAACGGGCTCAGCTGTGGAAGTTCCACCTGGAAGAGGCGAAGGATCTCCGGCAACAACACGTTGCAGGGAAACCGTAGCCCTGCCTCAAAAAAGACGGCGAACACCACCGTCCGATTGTCGATTGGTTTCGGCACCACGGCTTTCCCTGGGGCGAAAGCCTGCCCCTCAACCAACGCCCTAGAGCTGACCAGCTTCGCCAGCTCGACGTCGTCCATAAGAGAAACCCCCAAAAAGGCGGTGCTGTCGTCATCGACTCGGCCAGGATCCGGCCCTTTCGCCGAAGCAGGGTTTGGCTTGCGAGGGGCCATGGCGAACGGTGCGTTTGCAATGGCGAAGAAAGAGAATGGGCGAAACGCTTGAGGGGTCAAGAGACGCTGTGGAAGAAAGAAACGGAGGAAGAGAGCGCACGCGGTAAAATGGCAAGTGTGGCGGTAAAAAGGAAAGAGCGGCGGGAATATATAGCTCACCCGGGCGACCGTTCGCCTACCCACCAGCAATAAAGCGCCACATGTCGCAAGGGTAGGCGAAACGGTAAATTCCCACCGTCCGAGCGGCACAGTAAAAAGCCCACGAAGGGAAAGCCCAATACTGTTCCGTTCGGCCCAAGAAAAGAGAATATATAACCACCAATCACAGGAGGCGAAGCACGGCAAAATAATACCAGCCGCACAAGTAACAAACTTCATTCGCAGGAATAATGTAGGTTTCGGCAGGAGCATCGGTCGAAAGGGGGCGCCGCATACCATACCACATGGTTTGCACGGTCTTGGCCGAAGCTCCAATCTCACCCTTGCCCGTGAGGGCTTGTTGGCGGATGGCATGAGGCCCTTCGACCAAATCTGCCAAAACCCATGGCGAAGGCTATGGAGCAAAAACGGTGTGAGGCGAAGAATCGTACGAGTGCCTTGCCAGGCCAGAGGCGTCTCAGGCGAAAGGTGCAAGGCGAAGACTATCTGCCGAAGGAAGACGACTTCGCCATGGCAAGTTCGCCCCCACGAGGGCCGAGGAAACCTTTCCGGCCCATCAAGCCTAGGGGCTATAGGGCCGGCGATCGCCAGACGGCCCATCAGGGGCCCATGAGCCCCCATAACATTATGTACCCCTGTAAATGTCCCTTTCGTAAGGGTAATCATGTAAATTCCCCTGTACAACCTAAACCCTAGTAGTAAGAACCTGTAATGGGGCTATAAATAGTCCCCTAGGGCCATGTAATGGGGGGATCCAGAAAAAAGGCAAACAATTCAAGATTCAATACACTTCGTTTCCTTCCAACCACTGTTGAGTAACCACGTCTTTCGACGTATGCAGTTGTCATTTTGACAACAAAGAGTAATGATAGGTGGGTCCCATATTTTTTAATTAAATAAAATGCTGACTGGATTGCCACGCGTGCACCACGTTGGACAAAACCGCTCTGGATTGGGTCGAGGGAGGTAATTTGTCCGGTATTAAAAGTTTAGGGTGAACGATGACCGATTTTCAAGTTTTGGGGGGTAATTCGGACGATCGCGATAGTTCGAGAGGGTAATTCGTACTTTTCCTAATACTAATATCGACTCCACAGTAATTGTCTTTCCATGATAGACATGGGTAAGATTACGGTGTGTTCTGTTCATCACACCCTTTTTTTTTCTAGGGGTCTGTTCACTTTATGGCCAAAATTAACCATACCAAGTTTTGGCGTTTACAAAATTTGGAAAGCTAACAATCCAAACATTGCCAAAAATTGTCTCCACTACCAAAGTTTGGTAAATCTAAAATCTTCCTCTCACAAAAACTTAAAAAAAAACTAAACATAGTCTATACTTGTCAACTTTACCAATTTTTTTTGTAGTGCCAAAATTTAGTAACTTTAATTTAGGCATCAAAGTGAACAACCCCTAAGTCTTTATCACTCTTCTAGCTGCAAGGCTACTCTTCCGGAAAACTCAATTCATTCCGGTATATCTTCTTATTTTTGCATGTTACTTAAAATGTCATCAAAAAATTTGAAAAAAATTAGTAGGATAGATTAATTTGTGATATGTCACTTCACAAATATGCAATTTCAAATTCAACATATACAAGTAGAAATAAAGATAACAAATTTGACAATGAATAGAACGCGTAATTCACGGTTAAATTTGTTATTTTTATTTCGAATTATATAAGTTAAATTTTAGCTTGCATGTTTGAAAAAAGATACTCATGTATGTATTGATCTATTTAAAAATAATAATTTTTTAAACGACATGCACAACAAGAGAACGTCCCCGAGGAAAAAAATCCACTTCCTATACTCTGTGACATCAGTTGCTATATTATATTCCTATTCCTAGTCGGAGTTGTAGTAGCGTTTCAGTTCGTAGAGTCCGAGTCAGCTTCCAGATCGCTCATATATATGCCGCGTGTTTCGTAACCGTCAGTGAAACCCTTCGCGCGAAGCAAAGCAAAGCAAAGCAAAACCTTTTTTCCCGCCAAGAAACCTCAATGGCGGCGGCGAAGATGGCGGGGCTGACGCCGGGGTTCAAGTTCGAGCCGAGCGACGAGCAGCTCGTGCAGTTCTTCCTCCTGCCCTACCTGCGCGAGCTGCCGGTGCCCCTGGGCGGCCTCGTCATCCGGGACGACCCGAGGAGCGTGCCGCCATGGAAGCTCTTCGCGCGCAACGGCCGGGGCGACGAGGAGGACGCCTACTTCCTCGCGCCAGCCGACGGCGAGGGCCGGCAGGCGCGCACCTGCGACGGCGGCCGCGGCAGGTGGATCACCCAGCGGCTGGAGCGCACGGGCAACCTGCGGCTCGCCGGCGGCGGCGGCAGCGGCGAGGCCGTCGTGTTCGAGAAGCACAGGCTCAACTACCACGCCGGCGAGGGGCGGTGCGGCAGCACGGGGTGGGTGATGCACGAGTACGCCGTCGTCAAGCCCGCGGCGCTCGGCGCCCGCCACAGGGCGTGCCACATCGCCTTCACCGGCCACGGCCAGAAGCGGAAGCGCGTGCCCGACGGCTACGTCGACGTCGAGGACGACGGCAGCAAGGCCAGCACCAACGCGGCCGCCGCCGTCCCTCCTTCCTCGACGGCGGCGATGTCGGCGTGCCCATCGAATGTCACCTATAACCAAGGGTGCCATATCTCGCCGGAGCAGAGCATCGAACAGCACTTCCCCGCGGAGCATAATAATATCCAAATCCAACAGCAAGCTTACTACCAATCACAAGACCACGAGCAGTGCCAGTACAGCGACGAAGAAAAATACCTGTTGCAGCAGATCAAGCAAGAACAATACTACTATAACCAGCAAAACTGCTTCTTGCCAGGCCAAGGCAACCAAGAACTGTACTACAACGACGAGCAGCAGCAAATATTCTCGTTGCCGGAGCATCAGTGCAGCCAAGAACAGTACTGCCATCACGACGACCAGCAAGACTGCGTCTTGCCGGAGCAACACAGCCAAGAACTACACGGGTACAACAACGAAGAACAAGGATACCTCTTGCCGCCGGAGCCGATCGACCAGGAGGAACAAGCCCTCTTCGTCGGCGGCGAGCCGCAGATGAACAACAACCCTTGACGTCAACCCCGCGGCAGGCTCTTCTTGATTATGATGATGGGAAGCTCCTGCCGCCGGTCGGCGTCAACGGCGCCATCGCGATCCCGCCGCAGGACGCCGCCGTGGCGTCCAACGACGACGACGGTGGGCAGGCTACGGAAGCGCCGGCTGCGAAGATGACGGCGGAGGAGAAGAAGTGGTTCATGGAAGAGTTATTGACCGAGGGCTGTTGGTCTGGACCTCTTCTCTTCGACCAACCGTACTACAGTAGTGCGCTGAAGAATTGAAGTAGAACCAACGATCACATACAGCACTCGATCCGTATACCGCCGGCCCGAGGAGGGGCTGGAGGAGCTGGTTGACAAGGATCGAAATCAACTTAGTGATGAATGTTTGAGTAGATATATGTTAATTAATTTATCTGTAATTTTATGGTGTAACTTAAACTAGCGCCAAGCGTTGTCACGCTGAAATGAACGCAGATCTAGCTTACACATCAATTTACTTGTTTCCGCTTTTATAAGAGAGAATATACATACTTGTGAGTTTCATGAACGTACGTATTTTCGACAAAACACCAATTAAACCTTATATATATGTAGGTACGTACTCTTCAGAGCAACATATTGACTCTGGTTTTGAATCCAACTATAAAGGTGTGAAAAGGATATGGTGACTATTCACGTTGCATGCCAGAACTTGGAGATAACCGCCATGTAAATTTTCATCAACTTGAGATTTAACAATAGGATTATATTGTTTTTTTGAATAAGTGTCTCTCTCACTGCTGGAGAAAGGGGATTTAGTCCCGGTTGGGAACCCCCTATACTCCCGGTTATACAACCGTGACCACGAATCCGGGACTAAAGATACTCATATTTAGTCCCGGGTGAAAACACCAACCAGGACTAAAAATAGAGCCAAGCTAAGTCCGGTTGCTTTTTTTTTTCCTTCTTTCATTGTTTTTAACATTGAATATTGATTTCACTCCATTCCCAAATCGTAAAATTCCAAATCAATCATCACATCACAAATCAAAAGGATCCTCTTCATATCCTCAAATCGATCATCTCCAAATACATCACAAATTCTTTACAAAATACATCAAGTTCTAAAAAATTCATCACAAATACATCATATATTCACATCACGCACAAATTATATACATCTCAGATACGAATCACAAATTCTAAAACAAAACAATCTCAGAGGCGTTGCCCGCCTGCCGCGCTGGCCATTGTCGCGGACGCCCGCCGCCACGCCGACCGGCCGCTACCGCGCCACCCTCCGCGTCGCGCTGGCTGCCTCCACCACCCTCGCGCCGCGCCAGGCCGCTGCTGCGCGGGCTGCCGCTGCCGCCCCCGCGCCGCTTCGCTACTGCCTCTTTGCTACCATTGCCGTCTCTGCGAGGAAAGAGTGGATAAGAGCAAGAAAAGAGGAGAGGATAAGAGCGAGGAGGGAGATAAGGAGAAAGACTTTGCGATAGAGGATTTGAGAATAAGTCCTAAGGATTATATACGACGGGTTGAATTTTAGTCCAGGTTGGTATTACCAACCAGGATTAAAGTTCTACATAATCTTTACCAACCGGGACTAAAGATTCTCGACCCCCTGACAGGCCTCTGACAGGGGATGAACCGGGACTAAAGATCAAGAAAAACCATGGTCGGAGCTACTCTTCCTAGCCTCAACTGAGAAGTAAATATGAGATCACCTATATAAGTGAATATTTGAGAACTTTTATCTATACTTCAGAAACCCACAAACTCATATATGTTCAACTTGATTTACAGCACATAATATATATATATATATATATAATAGATATTTTTGAAGTGCAAAATATGAATATCACTATTTTGAACATATTTTGACCTGAGAAATTGAAGACGACTAAACTTCAACCAAAATTCTTTTTTTTTTTTTTTTTTACAATGGGCCTCGTATTTGTTTTTTCGCCGGACGGGGCCATCGTATAAATGTGCCGAGGTTTATCTAAAACACCATTCCATTTGGAGCAATACGATTAGATGGGCATTTATACACCTCATCTCATTGCACCAAATCACATTCAGCGGTATAATTTTAAAAAAAATCCAATATCCACATTGCAAAAAATATACTTTAGAAGTAAGGCTAACCTGTTCGGTCAGTTACCTTGTGACGCAGAGAACTATTGCTCTTGGTGACATACCCAAATGTTGCTTCATCATGAGGCAATACCTATAGAAATGAAATGACGGAGCAACAAACGCAAATAAGCACCGATAATCCTGCATGTAACATATTTGGGGTTCTAAGACATCTCAGATCATTCATATGCTATGCCATCCACGGCAATCTGAATTATATTTGCTAAAACCTCAACACAAGTGAGACCACATAAATCCTACATCCAAGTAAAGGAAATGCAGTACTAACTTCACAGTTTCACACGCTAGAATGTAAAGTCTACTAGTAATAAGTAACTAAAGAATGCACAGTTAATCTTTCATAAACAGAACCAGGTGCATCTGCTGTGATGTATCTTCGAGCTAAGATCATGCCGGCGGAAAAATTAACCAAAAATCCACACCGCCCAGTTCCAACATATAAGCAAAATGTAGATTTTGTAGATTGCTGTAGTGCAAATCCCAATTTACAAGTAAACAATATATAGGAAAATTTAGTTTTTTTTATCATGCACTCAACATTTGCTACAGATGGCTGAATCATCTGAAATGAATAGCATGAGGAATTCAATTGCACTCCTGCTAGATTCAATGCACGACGTCCGTGCGTTAATCCTTTGCAAAGCCCAAGCAAGCAAGTATCGGACATGACGCATGAATCTAGAAGCAGCCATTTGCAAGAAGAAGAGTACCATGGAGCACCAAGAAGAAGAATAGCTAGGGAGGCCCCAGAATCAAAGTATCTGAAGAACATGGAGTGACCGGCACCATTCTGCCGCTGCGCGTGGCTGCTTCGATGACAGCTTAGCCTTTCTCATCTTGATCGATGGGGGCACGACAACGTGTAGCGGGGATGCGCATGGGGAAGTGGCGCGGCAAGGAAGGGATGGGGACGCTAGGGAGGGAGGCAACGTAGTGGATGATGGGGGCGCGGCGGTGGCATCGTGGATACGGACGAGCAGGAGCGGCGGACGGCGGCGATGCAGAGCGCAGGGGTCTCGACGGTGGAGGTGGGTTGGAAGCGCGGTGAACAGGAGGGGGGGCACCACGATGGGGGCATCGCGATGTGTGTTGCGGAGGATTTCGTGCGATGACGGAGTTCCTGGTGGAGGGAGGTTAGGTTTAGGGTTTGTAGCGTGATGGAGGGGTCGGGGAAGGAGGGATGCGATCTGGGTGGGGGGAGGGGGTGTGGGGGGGGGGGGCACAGGAGTGGGTGGATGCTAGGGGCGGCGTTGGCGGGAAGGGGGGATGCGGTCTGGGTGGGGGGAGGGGGTGTGGGGGGCGCAAGAGTGGGTGAATGCTAGGGGCGGCGTTGGCGGATACCGTTGAATGCAAATCATCGGATCATTTTTGATTGTTGGATGTGTCACACGATGAATGATCGTAAAACCACTTATTGAGATATAGGGTCGATTTAGTTAAGAATATTATGATTTTTTTAAACCTTAGGGCCCCTTTAAATCATAGGAATGAAAAAACAGGGGAATAGGAAAAACACAGGATTCTGATAGGAATACAATTGTAAAACAGAGGAAAAACACAGGAATGGCCGTTTGATTGGATCACAGGAAAACACAGGAATCAGATGAGAGAGATAGACTCAGAGGAAATGTCCAAGATGTTAGACCTCATGCTTTATTTCCTCCAAAATGTGCATAGGATTACCCATTCCATAGGAATTTTGAAGGATTGGATAGGATTCAATACTTTGTTTCAAAGGGCTTCATAGGATTTTTTTTCCATAGGATTGAAATCCTCCAAAATTTTTACATTTTTCCTACAAATCAAAGGGGCCCTTAATATATATTAAATTAACTAGAACGATAACTCATACTAATATAGAGTACTTTATTTTCTTGAGGGGACTTGGGGTTGGTTTGGATTGAGGCCTAAATTAGACTTACCAATATTTGATAATTTTAGTAGTGTTTAGTGTTTATTTGGTTTGAAGCCAAATTTTGACGTGCCTAAGAAAATAGTCCATTTCAATAGTGAACTTAAACTATTTTGGCTTCAATCCAAACACAACTTTACCTTACCAAAATTAGTTATACTAAAACTTACTAAACAAAATTTGATAAGGTCTATTTAGGCCACAGACCAAACCAACCTGATCTTACTCGGTCAATTACTGCAACGGTAAGGAGCACAGGCAAGGCGACAGCCGACAAGGCAGCCGGGCCGCACGTGACACCCGCACCCGCCGGTCCGGACCTGAAACCCAATCGTCTATATAATCCCCTTGGCGTCCGACGAATTACCCTTTTGCCCCTCCAATAATTCTGCCCCTTGTCCGCACGCACGCGCCCAGCTCAGCTCGGCCCCCTCCCCTCCCCGCTCCCACCGCCTCCCGAATCCGGCCTCCAAATCTCGGCGGGATCCGCCGCGCGGCCGCACGGATTCGCCTACCGGAGCCGCGGCTCTGTCGGCGCGGGGGCGGGAGAAGGGGGGCCTGCTCCGGCCCGGGGGACGCCGGATCTGGGTCGGGGGGTTTCTCTTCGGGCTCGGAGGAGGAAGGGCAAGTCACGGTGGCGTTAGTGGTGGTGGTGGTTGCAGCGGCGGCGGTTGATTTGTGGGTGTGATTCGTGGGCTTCTTGTTGTCGGTGTGCCTGGTGCTGGTGACGCGCCATGGATTACAACCCCGTGGACAGCAGCGGTGAGCGCATTAGATTTGGGTGGCTAGGGTTTTTTTTTTTTTTGTTTTGCTACTTTCTTAGCTTGGAATAGGCTACGCTTTTGGGAAGAATTAGTGTGAGGATTGGCATTATTAGGGCATTTTCTCCTGTTATCTTGTTTTACTGTACTGTTTTTTCTTCCATTTCTTGCAGATTGTTAGTGCTTGTTCACTAGCTTGCTGGAATTTGTTTATCCTAGTAGGTTATTATGGGCAAATCTCGATGATAGGTTATTGTTTTCAGCTACTTGTTTGCTGCAGAGGTCGTAACTTTGGGGTTGTTAGTGAATGCTGAGTTGAATGCTTCGTTAGGATTAGTTTTGGAGCTTCTTTTACAGGTTTCTGCCAAGAGAAGGTTACCATTGTTGTTCTAAGAAAATGTTCGATGCGACACTGCAGGCTTTATCTAATAGTAGTAGTATGAGTGTAATGGTTGCTCCCTGATTTGATCTGCGGTGTTTCTAGCAGCTGATGTGTTGATGGTTCCATTGCTACTTGTTATTGAATTTTACAGGAGCATAGCTCGTGATCAGCACAAATGTTCTATAGCTTGCACAAACAAGTCAACATGATATTCTTAACATAATTTACAGTTCAGTAACACGTGTGTGTATATTAGAGCTCTTTTTCTTTCAGTATAATTTTAGTACCATATGCCATTGTGTCTGGGTTTCAGTTCAGCTAAATGGTTGTACAATCATTAATAAATAGCTAAACCCTTAACTTGTGAGCATATTATCTTTCATTTCCAATTTGATTTGTGGTGCTCAATTGACTAGCATGTGAAATGGTTGTACAATCATTAAGAAATAGCTAAACCCTTAACTTGTGAGCATATAATCTTATCAGTAACTGGCTTAAATCAGTCTAAATGTATAATAAAAAAATCGAGATTGTGTGCTAAGCAATTTATTATTTGTTGCAGGAACTGATGATGATCTTCCACCAACATATCAGAACAGAGGTGTAAGAGGCAGTGGACGTGTTAGTGGTAATGGGAGAGATATTGTTAGCGCTGTTCCATATAATAGAACTAAGCCACAGACAGATATGGAAACACAAATTCATCAGCTTGAGCAAGATGCATATTGTTCTGTTCTTCGTGCATTTAAAGCACAATCTGATGCTATTTCATGGGTAAAACACCACTTAACTCCGTCATTCTTCATCTTCATTTGGTGTAATCATTAGCAGTTCTTTTTCCGCAAAACTGACCAAAAGACAAATTTGAATTCAACTTCTAGGAAAAGGAAGGTCTTATCACTGAACTTAGAAAGGAACTTAGAGTGTCTGACAAAGAGCACAGGGAGTTGTTAAACAGAGTGAACGGTGATGATATCATTCAAAGAATAAGGTATAATATTGGGCAGATACCCATTTTTAATGGCACAATGCATCTTTTGTTTTCTTAACTTCAGACATTTTTATTCAAGGGAATGGAGAGAGACAAAAGGTGGGCTTCAGGCAGATATGGTGAATAATGCTCAACGTTCACATGATCGCATGCCCAGCCCTACCACCTCCGCTCGCAAGAGGCAGAAGACGTCACAATCCATCCCTTCTGCTTCTGTACCTGTACCATCTCCTGCTGTGCATTCACAGACACTGACTGCCCCAATGCAACCATTGTCATCAGCAACAAAAAAAGTAGCTCCACCTGGTACAAAAGGCAAAAAGACTAAGCCAGTAAGTGATGGTTGAAATCTGCTGAGACAAACCCTAAGACTTCTCTAATTGTGATGTTGTAATATGACCTTATTTATTTGTTTTTTTTTTTTTTTGCAATTTTGCTTGAAGGGCCAGAAGATACCAGGTGGCTCTGCAGTCAAGACCATGTCTTCTGCTGGCCCTAGTGGTAGGGGACCAATTATGAATAAGAACCTATCAGGTGGTCTTCCTACTGAACCAATATCAGTAAATCCATTAATCGGACGGAAGGTCATGACTCGGTGGCCTGATGATAATAGCTTTTATGAGGCTGTTATAACTGACTATGATCCACAGCTGGTATGTTTTATTCATACGTGATTAAATTTATCTTTGTTTGAAGTACTTCTGATGTCTGTTCTCATTAATCATAGGATCGTTATGCACTGGTTTATGACATAAATACAGCAGATGAAACCTGGGAGTGGGTTGACTTTAAAGAGGTAAATTCCCTTTTATTATGATTGACTTCTGATACTTCACGACTTAGTTTGCTGTTGGTATGGTACTAAGGCTGTGTTCGTTTGGTGAGGTTGGGAACTCAGCTCCTCTGCACGCAAAACGGAGCGACTCATTAGCGCATGATTAATTAAGTATTTGCTATTTTCTTGAAAAATGAATTAATATGATTTTTTAAAGCAACTTTCGTATAGAAACTTTTTGCAAAAAGTGCACCATTTAGCAGTTTGAAAAGCGTGCGCGTGGAAAATGAGGGTGGTGAGTTGGGAACTCTCTCAAAGGAACACAGCCTAATGCACCAACGAAATACGAACTTTGCAAAAGCTAGAAAAATGACATGTCATGACATTTAAAATTTAAGTGGGAAACTATTGTTTATAGCTTGGTATCTATGTAGTTATATAATTAATATGGAAAACTATGTTTGTTATATGGATGCTTTTTTACCTTCAAGTGGATAGAACAAGAAGATGATTGTTATATGTTTTCATCTTGTTATAACCTATTCCCTCTGTTCCTCTTTAATTTTCACCATGCACAAGACACAAATACTGATACTTAGCATTTTCCCTATATATGACTAAAATGCCCTTTGCTTTATTTTATTGGTAAAAGTACAGAAGGTGCACTGCTCAACGTTTTACATGCTTCTACCGCTGTACTAATGGTGCCTGGCTAGGTACAACAAATTAAAAATCAGATACTAGAAGCACCCACCCTGCATCTGATGTTAGGGTGTGTAGCACGGGGGCAAAATTTGAAATTAGTGTGTTGGAAAACGTGGAGTGACATGTAACATGGAACAAAAATAAACTAGAAAGGGGGAGCGATTACTTGCAGATAATATGACTTTATTCTATTGTTAACTGTAAAAGAAAAGGCAATTATGCTACTTGGATTTTTCATTGATGTGGAACTATGACCCTCAGATATCCTGTTTGTTTTCCTTATAAGAAGTGTTTTTTCGCTGAATATCAACAATGAACAAATATTTTCATTGATGAACTTTTGAAGGGCCAATATATTGTGTTTTCAGATTCCATTGTATTTGTGTTCTGGTAGTTTGCTTTTGGAGTTAATTGCCTCAGGGTGCACAGACTTGTTTGGTGGATGCGAATAGGTGCAACAACATGTGAAGCGCCAGTTCTGGTGCAATAACTTGCTTACTTTGTGGAAATCAGGGTCAAAATGCAAGCATATTAGCGCTTTTCAATGCTGACTAGCATGCCATGTCAGCTTGTATGTAAGTAGGACGCATGTAGTATTGTCATTTTGCATAAAACCACCCGTGCTTGTCTGTTCTATTCCCCATTGCTCTGGTCCTCTGCCAAACCGTTTTGTTGACAGCCCTTTGATGGCTGCGAAGGAGGACTGGGCTGAAGAGACAAGGCATATGATTGATCAGGATTCTCAATAGGTGACCTGCAGATCGAATCACTGCAAGGATGCTAGCATAGCGATCAGCATGGTGCCATGTCAACTTGGGTGGCAAACCTTGTTAGCAGAGCAGGAAGACGCTGGCACTCCAATGGCAAAGCGCCCCATCCTCTAGCATACAATGTTGATTTCTTGCCATCACGATTCGAATACAGTTAGTGATGAACTGCAAGTGTGTCCTCACTCACTGGCTCACTGGCTCACTGCTGCATCCATATCACGCTACTTCAGCTCAATAATCCTGCGTGGCTCTTTTTGGCCCTAGTTCCAACAGTCTAATCAAATTGTTGCACTGGATCAAGCATTTTGCTTGTTGGTGTACCTATTTGTGCCCTCCAAACAAGTTCATGCACCATGGGCTTAGCTTACCCTTTCTTTTCTTTCCAACATCAAGTATTTAAAAATCTTAGTATTTCAACACCAAATCAAAACTTTGTATTATCTTATAGGTTTATGCAAATTTCCTTCTTTTGGAGGTAACAATATTTAATTATTTTGAGTTCAATTCTAGCGAGCTAGATGATATTAGTTTTTTTGTTTCTGCATTAGCATAGGCAGCACAATATATGTATTTCTTTATATGTGTTTGACAAAAGTTACCATTGTATTTAAGCAAGAAACAAGGCCTTTTAATATGTTCGTTATTTCTTGTCCTTGAGTGCAGATGGCACCTGAAGATATTAGATGGGAAGGTGGCGACCCTGGAATAATCCAGCAAGGCCGTGGCGCTACTGTTCATGGTGGTAAGAAGTCAAGCAGCCGTAATGGCCCCATGTCAGGTCCTGGAAGGGGGAGCAGAGGGCCGCAAAAGAACACATCCAGGAAAGAGTTTCCACCTTCACAAAATGGTGTTGGGAAGAAAAGCTCTGGTTGCATAGAAATACTCCATACGGAGACATTAATAAAGGAGGTTAGTTTGGAAGAAACTTTGCCTGTTTGTTTAGACCATGCAAGTGTTATCTGCTCTATGATGATAATCTACTTATCTAGGTGGAGCGGGTTTTCAGCGCAAGCAACCCTGATCCTCTTGAAATGGAGAAAGCAAAGAAAGTGCTCAAGGTAAACATGGAAATGTAAAATATTATGGTTAGGTGCCCTTAAACTTAACTAATAGACATTATTGCAGGAGCATGAACAATCTTTGATTGATGCAATTGCAAGGCTTGCTGAGGCATCTGATGGCGAAAGTGGTAAATACTAGTCTTTGTTGCCTGTCCGTTCCAATAGAAATGACTTGACTTTCTTTCTAAGCTGGAGAAACCATCCACCGTTACCTAGGATGATCGCCTAAAAAATCAAGGATCAAGCCAGTGTCTAGTGCATAGCGGTTCCTAGATGTCACCTAGGACCAACTCGACTAGTGAATTTCAAGCAATTAGCAAGCATATTACATAAAAATTAGACATGAGAACACTAAAATAGCAGCACAAGAGCCCCTAGGGCAGGTTAGCCTCCTTTCACTATCTAATGCCTAATTGCGTGGTTATATGTGGTGCCTATGCAATGCCTAGGGCTGACTTTTATAGCACTGCTCAAAATATAGGCATTTCAAGTTTAACCATGCTTGAACAGGAAGCACTCGTTTTAGCTATCTTCTGTAAATCATCACACTAGGCACTTTCAATATCATACTGTAGATGATCTTACCAGAACTTCTATTTGTGGTGTAAGGGCTCTACGTGAGCACTAACAGAAAGTAGCTTTGGCATTCAGTAAAAAAGAAATTAACAGAGGTGCATCAATTTATTTATTGACACGCTCCTCTCTTGTCATATGGTTGAAGCAGAAGAAAGGGCACAACCCTTGCAACACAACCGTGGATGGAGAAACCATCATGGTGGAAACTATGCAAATGATATGACTATCGAGGGTCACATGGTTGGAGATGCTGATGCCCTGTAAACAATTACTGAACTGTATACAGAACCCTTTTTTTTATCTATTGTATAACTTCAATGCTGATTTATTCTAGATTAGCACTAGGTTCAAAAGTATCCTCTAATTGTTTCAAATGAGTTTATCTGTTATGATGGGCCTCTCGAATTGTGGACTTTCGGAAAATCAATATTGGTGAGAGGAGAGCGTTTTGTAGAATTGTAGTCTGGCAGATCATGATGACACTGTAAATTTAGATGTGGAGATATTTTTGGTGTCGTACTACTTTCAGATGTGACTACTCACTGGAGATGTATGTTGTTTTGTACTCGCTAGCAAGCAGAACACGCATTTTTTTTTTGTTTGTTTTTGCAATGTTTCTTTGAGCCATGGTTGATACTTTTTAGAAAGGGTAATTTGAAACCATGCTATTATAATTTTTCAAAGTTTGAGATATGCCATCGGTATCTCAATGTTTGTTATGAAGAAACGGCTATATCGTTACAGAACCTAAACCATTTAGGGCTCTTTAGAACGCAGAAATTTTATGGGATTTTTACAAGAATTACTTTTAATTCTTGCAAAAAGAGTCATCTGAGGTCCCCTAACTTGTAAATGAATCTGATTTTGTCCTATAGACCCCCGTTTTTATAACAGGAATCATTCGTGTAAACAGTACCATTTTCCTGAATCAAGTAGTCTGGTACACACGAGTTTATAGCTGAAATACCAAAAGCACATACACGAGAGTCTAGTGCTAATTATTACATCATAAGCCCGCAGGCATTGTCTTAAATCATCGGACCGAGCGGTCCGGAATACATCCAAAAGCAGAAATAGATGAGGCAGCGGAATTCAGGCAGCGGCATGCCATTGCCACAGGCAACGACCGTACTAAGACATACTGAGCGCCATCGTCTTCATCTCCCTCCTGGTAGTAGGCATAGGGATCCTCCGAAGCTTCATCTCCCGCTTCTGATTAATTTTATATTTGCAAGGGTGAGTACCAACCGTACTCAGCAAGTCACCACAGCAACAATACATATGAAAGGGGTATTTCAAAGGATGGCTATGGCTCTTTTGCATAAAGCCAGTTTTGTAATTCTTTTCACAAGCCTAAGACCTAGCATTGACTGATCAAATTTTAGTACCAGTATTTATATTTAAACAACGACGGTTCTGTCCACCATCCATTGTGTTCCCAAGGATAGCTTCCCGCCATTGAGTTGTCATGGTTTTCTGAGGACGCCCACCTTCTCGCCTCTCAGGAAGTGGCTCCATCAGCATAAAAATCATCATGCAATATCCCATCCCACACAAGTTAAAGAATTTAGAGTCTAGCCAAGTGTAATACATGTCCCGGTGCTCAATAACCGTGAGCACGGCTATTCGAATAGATTTGGTTTACTCACACTGTAGTGGATGTACACTTTACCCGCACTCCGCGACTGCCCAACACATGAGCCTCGTCCCAACACATGAGACGCGCCACGGCAAAGCCTTTTGATAACCTCGCATTGGCAGTACCCGCTCCATAAACTTAAATCCTCATGCACTCTAGGCGTCCATGTTTCTAGCAGTGAGAGGAGTTCTGGCGCTCCCGGGAAAGAGAAGTCTCACACATATTAAATTATGGTTCAAGTTAAGTTCTCTCTCTCACACACTCATGGCAGTCCTACCAATGGCGACACCGATGTAGGGCACGCCTCTCGGCCCTACCTCAACGGCTGTCCCACCATAGTGCACCTGCCTCACTCAGGGGTGAACCATCTATGCAGGGATACTGCCTCCGCTCGGCTATCTACTCCGCTAGTTCTATACCCATACGAGAAGTGCGGTTGTACGGGGGTCGTTTCATGCTTAACTTCATGGCTCGGTCCTTAATTGACCGGGGACGGTACTAGCCTTTTCCAGATACCACCCAAATCCTCCGTCCGCCCCAGTCGAAAACAGTTGTTTTCACTTTATTTTCCTTTCACAAATCATGTCATCAATTTCATGGCAAAGTGGCGCTCATGTCTCCACATGCCGCATCTCAATTACCTTCCCAAAGGTAATTACCCAAGCATATAGCATTTGATAAATATGAGTATGCATGATTCTAGAATAGCATTTCTAAGCAATTGTCATAGTTGACTAGGGACTCATACGTAAACATGGTTACAATGATTTAAGGGTAAACAATAATCAAGGCATGGCATAATCACAAGTGGGATGTTCATCATTTCATGCAATTTTATTTGTAAACAAAACAGTTTCGCAATTGGGATCAACATGTTCAAGGAATAGTGATGACTTGCCTCGCTCAAAGTCTTGCGGGTCTTGGCCTTCACTTGGATCCGCAACTCCCTCGGGCTCTATAGTTACGTGCGAAAATTGATTTGAATTCGGTTAGAATTCAAATAAAAATCCAAATAAATCCAAATGGAAGTCGAATGCGAAAGTTGATTCTTTTATATTAACTCTACTATTCGCAAACTAGGGCAAACCCAATTTCGATTTTTAATATCCTAAACTATCTTGCGGTTATAAATATTTTGTTATCGTAAGTTTTTAATTTAATCTACCCGAGCATTATATCCATATAATTGGTTAGAAATTTCTATCGCGAGCTAAATGTCGGACGGAATCCTAAAATTATCTTATAATATTATACGTTTTAATTTAGTCTATGACTATACGATTAAATATAATATACGTGTAAAATTCTTAGCGATTAAATCCGAATTTCTACCGTGAATCGATTACTTATAGAGATTATCCAAAAATGATCTATAATAGTCTATAAAGATTCATCTAATTGTTAATTATATCTAAATTACTACTGCGAATTTATTTCTTTTAGAAATTACCAAGAATAATTAAATTTTGCAATTCTACGACAATGATTATTCTATAGTTAAATTCTAATTATTTTAAATTTTCTAAACTATTAACCTCCCAAATTTTCTTCCAAATTTTCTATTTATTTTTCCTTTTCTTTTTTTTCTCCCCTTTCTCTTTTGTTTTCTTTTCTTTTTCCTTCTCTCTCTCCCTTTTCTTTTCTTTTTCCTTCTCTCTCTTTTCTCTTCTCCCGGCTCCTTTCTTTCCTTTCCTTCTCTTCCTCTCTTCTCTTTTCTTCTTCCTCCCTACTGGCTTCTCCTTTCCCCTCTCTCTCTCGGCTCTTGTCTCTCCCGGCGGCGACGGCAACAGACGCGAGGAGGGGGGGGGGGGGGGGGCGGCTTACCAACGGCGGCGGTTGCGGCGCAAGGCGATGGCGACGGCAGCGCAAGGCAACGGCGACGGCGGCGCAAGGCGATGGCGACGCCCGGAGTAGCGCACGGTGTGGCGCGACGGCACCGAGGGCGGCGGCGCGGCAGCACGACGGTGCTGGCGCGACGGCACGGGAACGGCGACGCGGTGGAGAGGAAAAGACGAGGAAGAGGGGAATGGAGTGGGGAATAATGGAGAGGTGTGGGGGATTTTTATAGGGGAGAGGGGAAAGGGGAGATAAGGAGGGAGGGGGGGTGTGATGCGACGGCGGCGCGGTGGCGCGGGGCGCGAGGCGCGACGGCGACGGACGAGCGGCGACAGCGACGGCCGACGACGACTGCGGGCAGCGGCACAAGGGGCGAGCGGCGCGCAGCAGCGCGGGGCTCGAGGCGGCGCGCGGGACGCGAGGCGCGGGCGCGCGGCGCGAGGCGGCGACGCGACAACGATGGGACGGCGGCGCGGCGACGGGACGGCGCGGCAGCTCGGGGCGCAGGGCCGCGATGCGGCGGCGGCGCGGCGCGCGGGCGCGCGGGCGCGGGACGGCGATTCGATGGCGCGGCAGTGGCGGCGCGCGGCGCGAAGCAGCGACGGCGACGTTGCCGCGGTGCGGCAGTGGCGACACGACGGCGGCGCGGTGCTTGAGGCGGCCGGGCGCGATGGCGACGGCCGGCAGCGGCGGCACGGGGCTCGGGGCTGCGTCGGCGCGGCAGCGGGGTAGGGTTAGGGCTAGGGGACTTCGTCGAACACTTTAGGTGCAATGAATAGTGCCGTTTTCTAATTAACCCGATTTTAGTGTATTTTCCATATAAATTTGATTCCACAATTTCTAATTTTGCATATATGCATTTTACTCAATATTTGTGTTATCTTAACTAATGAATTCACCCTAGATTAATATTACTCATATTTTATTTTTATATAATTTATTTGAGTTTTAATTAGGGTTAATTCTTATTCCATCGTATTTAAATTCAATTGATCCAAATATGGTCGCGACAATATTTTATTTATTTCTATCCGCACCTAATCTTTATTCTAAATTATATTTATTTTTCCAATTTGTTTTTAGGGTTTATTCCTACTTAACTATTCTTTACTCACGATTAATAGTCTTCGAAATCAAATCCAGATAAAATAGGCGAATAAGATCGGCATGATGCAATTAATTTAAAAGGTTTTTGAAAATCCGTATTTTTAGAGTTTTGATTTTGTCGGTCGAATTTTCAGGGTGTTACAAACCTACCCCCCTTAAATAAATCTCGTCCCGAGATTTCTTACCAGTTTTCGAATAGATGCGGGTACTCCGTCCTCAAGAATTCTTCGCTTTCCCAGGTGGCTTCATCCTCAGTGTGATTACTCCATTGCACCTTGTACATGTGCCACACTTTACTCCTAGTTCTCTTTTCGGCTTCGTCCAATATCCGGATCGGATGTTCTGGATACGTGAGATTATTGCTAATGTGAATTTCTTCCAACGGAGCCTGCTCTTCCGGCACTCGTAAGCATTTCTTTAATTGTGACACATGGAAGACTGGGTGCACATCGGCGATATTTCCTGGCAGCTGTAACTGATATGCAACTTCCCCTCTTCTAGCCATGATTTGAAAGGGTCACACATATCTTGGTGCTAGTTTTCCTTTGACCTTAAACCTTTTCGTTCCCCTCATCGGAGAAACCTTTAAATAAACGTAATCTCCTTCCTTAAATTCCAGGTTTCTTCTTCGGGTGTCGGCATAACTCTTTTGTCGTGATTGTGCTACTTTTAAACGGTCACGGATCAAGCGAACCTTTTCTTCAGCTTCTTGGATAATGTCAGGTCCAAATACCGCCCGTTCTCCAGTCTTGGACCACATTAGTGGGGTACGACATCGTCGACCAAACAATGCCTCATTGGGTGACATCTTTAGGCTTGCTTGAAAGCTGTTGTTGTAGGAGAATTCGGCGTAGGGCAAACATCTCTCCCAGTCCTTGCTAAAATCCAGCGCACAAGCTCTCAGCATGTCCTCCAGGACCTGGTTGGTTCTCTCCGTCTGGCCATCTGTCTGTGGATGATAAGCTGTGCTAAACGCAAGGTAACTTCCTAGGGCTTCATGGACTTTCTCCCAGAAATGCGAGGTAAACTGTGTGCCTCGATCAGATATAATCCTCTTAGGTACACCATGAAGACATACTATCCTGGTCATGTATAACTCGGCTAGCTTGGCACTGCTGTAATTCGTCTTAACGGGGATGAACCTCGCCGTCTTGGTGAGTCGATCCACGATCACCCAAATGGAATCATATCCTGTTGCGGTCTTGGGCAATCCAACAATAAAATCCATACCTATCTCATGCCATTTCCACTCGGGAATCCTAAGGGGTTGCAGCAAGCCTGCCGGTCGCTGATGCTCAGCCTTCACCTTTTGGCACACGTCACAGAGTGCTACGTATTCCGCCACATCTCTCTTCATGTTGGGCCACCAGTATCCTTCCTTCAGATCTTGGTACATCTTCGTACTTCCGGGGTGCAATGAATATGCCGATTCGTGAGCTTCCTTTAAAATTAATCCCCTCAGTCCACCCTGTTCGGGTACGTAAATTCTCTTTTTATACCATAGAACATCTTTTTCGTCGGTTGAAAATTCCTTTGCACGTCCTGCAGCTAAGCGTTCCTTCACCTCTCGGATTTCCTCGTTGTCCTTCTGGGCTTCTTCTATTTGGGTTCTGAAAAGAGGTTGAATGTCCAGGGTGTTTATCTGTCCACGAGGTACTATATGTAGGATCAGCTGAGCTATTTCCTCCCTAAGCTCAGGGACCATCCCTTCCATTCTCAGATGATTGCAATGGCTCTTACGACTCAGAGCGTCGGCCACAACGTTTGCTTTGCCTGGGTGATAGTGAACCTCTAGATCATAGTCCTTGATTAATTCTAACCATCGCCTTTGCCTCAAGTTGAGATCTGACTGGGTGAAGATATACTTCAGACTCTTGTGGTCAGTGTAGATATCGCAATGGTTTCCAATCAGATAATGTCTCCAAATCTTTAGTGCATGAACCACAGCTGCGAGTTCTAGGTCATGGGTAGGGTAGTTTTCCTCATGTGGTCGCAATTGTCGTGACGCATAGGCCACAACTTTTCCGTCCTGCATCAATACTCCTCCTAGTCCTTGCCTTGACGCATCACAATATATAACAAAGTCTTTCCTGATGTCGGGAAGAACTAAAATAGGCGCCGAGGTCAGCTTTTCTTTGAGCTGCTCAAAGCTTTCCTGACACTGTTCTGACCACACAAACTTCTTTTCCTTCTTGAGGAGTTGTGTCATTGGTCGGGCTATCTTAGAGAATCCTTCAATAAACCTTCGGTAGTATCCGGCCAAGCCTAGAAAACTCTGAATTTCGGTCACCGACTTGGGTGCTTTCCATTCCGTAATAGCCTCCACTTTAGTAGGATCCACTGCTACTCCACCGGCTGAGATTACGTGACCTAGAAAAGCAACTTCCTTCACGTATAATTTGTGTTTTTGGAGTTTCTGGAGCACCAATCGTAGGTGTTCCGCATGTTCTTCCTCATCTTTGGAGTAGATCAGAATGTCATCGATGAATACTACCACAAATTTGTCCAAATAGTCCATGAACACTTTGTTCATAAGATTCATAAAGTATGCCGGGCATTGGTTAGACCAAACGACATTACTGTGAATTCATACAACCCATAGCGTGTTGAAAACGCGGTTTTGGGGATATCCTCGGTCCTAATCTTCAGTTGGTGGTATCCTGATCGAAGGTCTATCTTTGAGAACACCTTAGCTCCCTTAAGTTGATCGAAGAGACCATCAATCCTTGGTAGTGGGTACTTGTTCTTAATAGTTACTTCGTTCAGTGATCGATAGTCTATACACATTCTCATGCTATCGTCTTTCTTCTTAACAAATAGCACTGGGGCTCCCCAAGGTGACGAACTGGGGCGTACAAATCCCTTTTCTTGCAACTCCCTAATTTGCTTTTTAAGTTCTTCTAACTCATTGACCGGCATCCGATATGGTCTCTTGGATATGGGGGCAGTTCCGGGTATCAGGTCAATAATGAACTCTATGTCACAATCAGGTGGCATTCCAGGTAAATCTTCTGGGAACACATCAGGAAATCGCTGCACTACGGGCATTCCCTTTAGGGGTAGCATGGTAAATATACCTCCGGCACGTTCGGTTAGCCTAGGATCTTGATCCATGGTTGGTCTCATATCCGATCCCCAGGGTGTGGTCAGGGTAACTTCTCTACGTCTACAGTCAATTACTCCTCTATGCTTTGCTAACCAATCTATACCCAATATGACATCAAGGGTCTATGGTATCAAAACCATAAGGTTGGAGGGAAACACCACATCCCTAAGGCGAATAGGTACTTCAATGCAAGCTGTGTCCACGGCTATTTCAGCCCCAGGTGAATGTACTAACATTGGTTGCCTTAGTTTAACTCTAGTTAAATTGTGTTGTTGACTTGCTTTCAGAGATATAAATGAATGCGATGCTCCTGAATCGAAGAGAACTTTAACTGGAGTGGTGCTGAGTGAAAACATACTCATCAGTACGCCTTGGTCTTCCTGGGCCTCTTCAGCTCGAATGTGGTTCACTTGCCCGCGTCCAAATCCGGTAGCGGTCCTGTTAGTCTGCGGAGTCCTGAATAGACCTCGTCCAGCAGCAGGGGTAGCAGTCCCGTGAATAGCCGTCGCATTAGCTCCGGTGTGAATGGGTGTCTTGTTTGGATGAGGACATTTATAGGCGAAATGCCCATACTCTCCACAGTTGAAACAGCTTCCCGGCCTTACTGATCCAGTGGCGGCCTGATTCGGTGCAGGAGCTCGGTTCTGAATGGTAACCGGCCTGTGGAAATTGCTGGAGGCGGCAGGTTGACTGGTTGTCACCACTGTTGGTCTCCATGCCGAGGAGGTTGTCCCTTTAGGACGCTGGGGTGCGGTCTGAGGCGGGCGGTTCATGGCAAGCCTCCTTTTACGATTGTGCTCCACGACATTCCGGTCGTTTTCCAGCCTAACGACCTTATTGATTAAACTCTGGAAACTATCATGGTCTTGTCCAATCATGGGCCCACGCAACTCGTCATTCAAGCCTTCAATGAATTTGTCGATCTTTTCCTCTTCGTCGGCAAGATCTCCAGTCGTGTAGCGTGCCAACTGAGTGAAACGGTTCAGGTACTCTTGTACTGTGGTATTCCCTTGCCGTAGTCTCCTGAACTCATTCTTCTTCATCCGCATCACTGCGGCAGGCACGAAGTTGTCACGGAAGGCTGTGGTAAATTCTTCCCAGTTTGGTTCTCTAGCATCTTCTTCTCGAGCTTCTTTTTATGTGTCCCACCAGTCTCCGGCTGGTCCTTCCAATTGGTTTGCCGCAAAGATCACTTTATCGGCCTCCCGTACTCGAACAAGCGTTAGCTTCTTCTCAATGACCCTTAACCAATCTTCAGCATCCATAGGTTCTTCAGCTGTGGCGAATGTGGGTGGCTTGGTCCTCATAAACTCTCCAAAGGTCGATCTGCCGCAGTTGCCTTGGTTGTTTGCAATGGCTTGCAGAAGTTGGGTTTGGGTGGCCATAATTCCGGCCAGGGTGGTTAGGTCAGGTGTCTGGGTTTCTTCATTGCTGGTTGACGCCCGACGTTGGCTTGCCATCTGTGTAGGTTGATGGAGTAAGTATCCTAATTTTCTAACTAGCTCCTATGGTTTTATCCCATTAAGGGAGTTGTGTTGATATGAACTTTGTTTTGCAAGCATGGTGGAATAAACTCATTTATAACACAACAGTAATAATATCATAAATAACATCACAGAGTTCCACAAATAGTACATAAATCATGATGCAATCGACTGCATACATACGCAGTCCAAATAAGATTCATCCAAAGATACATTGAACTAATCATCAAACTACTCGTCCATCTAGGTAGGGGGGGGTGTCTCGCATACTATCCAAAAACCATCTGATACGAGATCGAAGCTGCAAGGAGTCCGTCAGTCTAGTCCTCCAGCCATCCGCAGGATCCTGGGGCAGGTAGAGGGTGGTCGCGGGCACGCGCAAACCTGAGTCCCCACGGCTCAGAAGTAGTGGCCTCTGGATCTGGCTTGGGCCTCTTGCCCGGAGGTCGTGTGCTCTTGCGAGCAGTGCTGAGGGTGCGAGGGCCTCCGAGGAAGGTGATGCAGGGAACAGGGGTCTCATCCTCTGAAGGATCAGTGATGTCTGGCTCGATCTCTGGCTCGGTGTCGGTCCCCTCTGTCTCAGAGTCGACCCGGATCGGAGTCTCCAAACTGGAACCCAGCTGCGGAGAAGGTGTAGGGATCAGTGGAGTGTGCACCATCTCCAGGACAGGTGGTTGTGTCGCTGTCGGGTCCACTAGGTAAGGTGCTGACTCGGTAGCTAGCATACTAGCCTCTCCCAGAAGAGCGTGGAACGCTGGTGGGTACGACGGGGTGAGGAAGAAGTAGCGGTCACGGCCTACTGCTGTGGAAGTAGAAGCCCCTGTGGTGCTGATCGTGGCTGCTCGAAGCTGTTCCTCCAGCTGGCTGACGTGCTCCTGACTCTCTCTCAGCTGCTCCTCAAGAGTATCCATCATCCCGCGGTGATCGTTGTACTGGTCAGATAACTGCTGGAACTGGTCGCCGTGGACCTGGAGCTGTGCCTTCAGTGAGTCTATCTCACTGCCCCAAGCCTGGTGCTCCTCCTCCAGCTGAAGCTGCTGCGCTGTGAGGTCGGTCACCTCAGTCTCTAACTCTCCCATACGTCTCTGGTGGTCGTCAATCTCCAACAGAGCCTCCTCGTAGTAGTCATCTATCGCCTCAGCCCATCGTGACAACCGAGTTACCATCGGGTTGTAGCAGCAGGGCGTGTCCTGAACTGTGCAAACTGAGTTTCCCTCCTCCCGGAACGGGTGATGAGCAAACTCGGTACTCGCTAACTCAGCTCGGTGGATAGAGCTGAGTCGGAGGAAGGCCTCTCGGGCTGCATCCTGCATCGCGGTCTCTGGCAGGTCTCGGTGGTGACGTGTCTGAAAGCTGTAATCCAACTCGGAAGGGACTCGGGGGTGGACCTCGACCCGAGCGTCCCAAACCGGACCACACTGTCTCACTCAGTATGACGGGAACCCAGAGTATCGCAGACGCCTCAACATCCGATGCAGCTCAATGACATACCCCTCTGATTGAGGTAAGCTCAACTCCCAGGTAGCGAGTGAATCCTGGTCTGCCATCTAAGTTTAAGAAAAACCCAAAGTCAGTTCAAAATAAAAATTGGTTTTGTGAAGGAAATAGTTAAGAGTAAAGTGCGAAATTACGTAAAGTTTTGTAAACATAGCGTTTTTTTATTTTTGAAAGCATTACTAAGTGGGAATTTCTCCCTTGGCCAACTTAGGAAAGGGGTGGGGCACCTTTTGGTCTTTTCCTATAGTCGTATGGCTCTGATACCAGCTCTGTAGACCCCCGTTTTTATAACAGGAATCATTCGTGTAAACAGTACCATTTCCCTGAATCAAGTAGTCTGGTACACACGAGTTCATAGCTGAAATACCAAAAGCACATACACAAGAGTCTAGTGCTAATTATTACATCATAGGCCCGCAGGCATTGTCTTAAATCATCGGACCGAGCGGTCCGGAATACATCCAAAAGCAGAAATAGATGAGGCAGCGGAATTCAGGCAGCGGCATGCCATTGCCACAGGCAACGACTGTACTAAGACCTACTGAGCGCCATCGTCTTCATCTCCCTCCTGGTAGTAGGCATAGGGATCCTCCGAAGCTTCATCTCCCGTTTCTGATTAATTTTATATTTGCAAGGGTGAGTACCAACCGTACTCAGCAAGTCACCACAGCAACAATACATATGAAAGGGGTATTTCAAAGGATGGCTATGGCTCTTTTGCATAAAGCCAGTTTTGTAATTCTTTTCACAAGCCTAAGACCTAGCATTGACTGATCAAATTTTAGTACCAGTATTTATATTTAAACAACGACGGTTCTGTCCACCATCCATTGTGTTCCCAAGGATAGCTTCCCGCCATTGAGTTGTCATGGTTTTCTGAGGACGCCCACCTTCTCGCCTCTCAGGAAGTGGCTCCATCAGCATAAAAATCATCATGCAATATCCCATCCCACACAAGTTAAAGAATTTAGAGTCTAGCCAAGTGTAATACATGTCCCAGTGCTCAATAACCGTGAGCACAGCTATTCGAATAGATTTGGTTTACTCACACTGCAATGGATGTATACTTTACCCGCACTCCGCGACTACCCAACACATGAGCCTCGTCCCAACACATGAGACGCGCCACGGCAAAGCCTTTTGATAACCTCGCATTGGCAGTACCCGCTCCATGAACTTAAATCCTCATGCACTCTAGGCGTCCATGTTTCTAGCAGTGAGAGGAGTTCTGGCGCTCCCGGGAAAGAAAGTCTCACACATATTAAATTATGGTTCAAGTTAAGTTCTCTCTCTCACACACTCATGGCAGTCCTACCAATGGCGACACCGATGTAAGGCACGCCTCTCGGCCCTACCTCAACGGCTGTCCCACTGTAGCACACCTGCCTCACTCAGGGGTGAACCATCTATGCAGGGATACTGCCTCCGCTCGGCTATCTACTCCGCTAGGTCTATACCCATACGAGAAGTACGGTTGTACGGGGGTCGTTTCATGCTTAACTTCATGGCTCGGTCCTTAATTGACCGGGGACGGTACTAGCCTTTTCCAGATACCACCCAAATCCTCCGTCCGCCCCAGTCGAAAACAGTTGTTTTCACTTTATTTTCCTTTCACAAATCATGTCATCAATTTCATGGCAATGTGGTGCTCATGTCTCCACATGCCACATCTCAATTACCTTCCCAAAGGTAATTACCCAAGCATATAGCATTTGATAAATATGAGTATGCATGATTCTAGAATAGCATTTCTAGGCAATTGTCATAGTTGACTAGGGACTCATACGTAAACATGGTTACAACGATTTAAGGGTAAACAATAATCAAGGCATGGCATAATCACAAGTGGGATGTTCATCATTGCATGCAATTTTATTTGTAAACAAAACAGTTTCGCAATTGGGATCAACATGTTCAAGGAATAGTGATGACTTGCCTTGCTCAAAGTCTTGCGGGTCTTGGCCTTCACTTGGATCCGCAACTCCCTCGGGCTCTATAGTTACGTGCGAAAATTGATCTGAATTCGGCTAGAATTCAAATAAAAATCCAAATAAATCCAAATGGAAGTCGAATGCGAAAGTTGATTCTTTTATATTAACTCTACTATTCGCAAACTAGGGCAAACCCTTTCGATTTTTAATATCCTAAACTATTTTGCGGTTATAAATATTTTGTTATCGTAAGTTTTTAATTTAATCTACCCGAGCATTATATCCATATAATTGGTTAGAAATTTCTATTGCGAGCTAAATGTCGGACGGAATCCTAAAATTATCTTATAATATTATACGTTTTAATTTAGTCTATGACTATACGATTAAATATAATATACGTGTAAAATTCCTAGCGATTAAATCCGAATTTCTACCGTGAATCGATTACTTATAGAGATTATCCAAAAATGATCTATAATAGTCTATAAAGATTCATCTAATTGTTAATTATATCTAAATTACTACTGCGAATTTATTTCTTTTAGAAATTACCAAGAATAATTAAATTTTGCAATTCTACGACCATGATTATTCTATAATTAAATTCTAATTATTTTAAATTTTCTAAACTATTAACCTCCCAAATTTTCTTCCAAATTTTCTATTTATTTTTCCTTTTCTTCCAACGACAGCGACGGCCGACGACAATTACTACTGCGACGGCGACGGACGAGCGGCGACAGCGACGGCCGACGACGACTGCGGGCAGCGGCACGAGGGGCGAGCGGCGCGCAGCAGCGCGGGGCTCGAGGCGGCGCGCGGGACGCGAGGCGCGGGCGCGCGGCGCGAGGCGGTGACGCGACAGCGATGGGACGGCGGCGCGGCGACGGGACGGCGCGGCAGCTCGGGGCGCAAGGCGGCGATGCGGCGGCTGCGCGGCGCGCGGGCGCGCGGGCGCGGGACGGGGATTCGATGGCGCGGCAGCGGCGGCGCGCGGCGCGAGGCAGCGACGGCGACGTTGCCGCGGTGCGGCAGCGGCGACACGACGGCGGCGCGGCGCTTGAGGCGGCCGGGCGCGATGGCGACGGCCGGCAGCGGCGGCACGGGGCTCGGGGCGGCGTCGGCGCGGCAGCGGGGCAGGGTTAGGGCTAGGGGACTTCGTCGAACACTTTAGGTGCAATGAACAGTGCCGTTTTCTAATTAACCCGATTTTAGTGTATTTTCCATATAAATTTGATTCCACAGTTCCTAATTTTGCATATATGCATTTTACTCAATATTTGTGTTATCTTAACTAATGAATTCACCCTAGATTAATATTACTCATATTGTATTTTTATATAATTTATTTGAGTTTTAATTAGGGTTAATTCTTATTCCATCGTATTTAAATTCAATTGATCCAAATATGGTCGCGACAATATTTTATTTATTTCTATCCGCACCTAATCTTTATTCTAAATTATATTTATTTTTCCAATTTGTTTTTAGGGTTTGTTCCTACTTAACTATTCTTTACTCACGATTAATAGTCTTCGAAATCAAATCCAGATAAAATAGGCGAATAAGATCGGCATGATGCAATTAATTTAAAAGGTTTTTGAAAATCCGTATTTTTAGAGATTTGATTTTGTCGGTCGAATTTTCAGGGTGTTACTTCAACCGGAAAACCAGATATAAGAGTCCCTCAACTATCAAAACCGGTGCAAAATAGGCCCAAGGCGGTTTGATGGCGATTCTAGTTGACGTGGCGTCTACATGGCTAATTTGATTCATTTTTCATTTGACGTGACACATAAACAAAAACTAAACAATTTAAAATATAAAACAAATATGTGGGCCCACGTGTCAATCAAATAATAACATATAAAAATAAGGGGACCTGCAGTGGATCCCACTTCCTCCACCTCATCCCCTCTCTTCTCTATCTCCTCCCCTCTTCCTCTTCTTCCCCAGCTGTGGTGGGCACTGCTCTATCTCCTCCGCTTCTCCCCTCTTCCTCTTCCCCAGATGCGGCCGGCACAGCTGTGGTGGTGGTGGTGGTGGTGGCCGGCGGTGGCTGTTGTGTGCATCGAGCCTAGCTAAGCCAGCAGCAGAAAAACCTATGCACATAGCTAAGCCAGCAGCAGAAAGATTGCATAGCAGGCAGCAACATCAAGCAAGTATAGAAGTTGGTAGCTAAGTAGGGATGGCAATTTTGCTGATGGGCCCGATGGGCATGGGCGTCAAAATATAGTGGGCAGGAGCCAGGTTTCACATTTTACTTGTGGGTAATCCATGCTCGACCCGATACATATGTATTAGTCGATTTTGGCCCATCTCTTAATTCTCATATCCCTTTCTCTTTACTTATTTGTGATGTAGCTGGTAATAACTTGTTATGCAATTCAAATTATTGTTGACAACTAATTTTTGGCAATTTATTGATTTTGTTTCTCTTTATTAAATTATATATCTATCAAGACATTATGCATGTGAAACCCACGGGTACCTATCGGGCATGGGTATGGGCACAAAGTTTTGCCCGCTAACCTAGTGGGTAGGGTTCGAGCAGGCAACATTAGGCAACGGATCGGGCATGGTTTTGCTTTACCCGTGCCCGACCCCACCCGTTGTCATCCCTACTCACTGAAGTGAGTACTGGAATGTAGAGCTCAGTGATCAGTGATCTAAATCTTGCAAGACTAGCTAATTTGATGTGAACTTCAATCGATGGCTGCCTCATTGCATGTCGTAGACATTGGAATCAGCGGTGTAGCAGCCAAGAACGCGGACGAACACCAAGAGTTTTGATCTCCTTGATGGCATTGAGGACGCGCAGGTCGTGGGAGGCACCCTCGCAGTCGACGTAAAGGAAGTCAGGGAACATGCGGAGCATCGCGGTGCTGCGGGCCAGCCGGAGCAAGGGCCTTCCCCTTCCCCTTCTTCCCATCGACGCCGCAGCCAAGGCGCCGCTCCCCATGCTACCGCTTCCGTGGCACGTGCCAGATGCGGACGGGAACACCATGGCTGGCTCCGGCTGGGGAACCATCCCGGCGTCAGCGGCACCGCCGCCGCGGCCATGGCAGTGAACAACGTCGACGGCGACGGTCGACCTCGGCATCCTCGGTGGTGGGATGAACGTGTCCCACCGCCACGCACACATCTTCTGCGACTTCCACGCTGTTGCTTTGTGGTTGAGGTGCTCAGCAAGAACGGGTGCTTCGTCGAGGGCATCCTCCACGAGCCATGCGGCAAGCTCGTCAAGCTCGACTCCCAGGACCTCCTCCAGATGGGGGACACACAGTTCTACTTTGTCCTCCCCACCCACTCCATCTTCGCCATCGACGTTGTGCGCCGCGTGTTGCCCACCTCCCTCCAACGAGGCGACAACAACGAGGATGATGATGATGGGGAGGAAGAACGGGAAGAGGCGGTGGCGAAGTGGCGGAGGAACGGAGACACTGGGGCTCCTCTCCTGACGGCTGCCGCGCGCCACCCCTGCTCCCCGCCCGCCACCGCTCGTCAACTGTCGCCCCTGCATAGAGATGAAGAGAGGGGGGATGGGGAGGGAGAAAGGAGGAAGAAGAGGTGAGTGAGGATGACATGTGGGGTCCACATGGGCCCTATTCTCAGGGTTATGGATACCACGTACCTAATAGTAGTTGACTAAATCTCGACAGGACCCACCACATACCATGTCTTATACGGAAACAACCTTTGGATATAGGAGGAGTTCCGCCTAAGGAAGGATGAATAGAGTTCTACATGGAAACGACAAGGACTACTCGGATTGTATCCATATTGGTCTCCCTAGTTCTACTTGGACAAGGGGATACCTATAGGTATAAATACAAGACCCTCTAGGAGGAGAGGGGACACAGAACAATAGATCAAGACACAAAATCAACATACAAGCCATGAAGCCAACATACGCCAAGACAAGACGCCGGATATCGACTTCAGAGATAAGCATGGCTAGTCCTAGTACCAACGATCTCGCATATATCCTGGTACCAACGATCCCCATACTATGCAAATACCGGAGTCGCGACATCAAACGTCGACACCTATCATTTTTAAAGTTATTTTTGGTGTAGCTGGCATGTGCCAACGGTTTTTATTATTTTCCAAATCAAATTGTCCCGTAAGCGCCACGTCAATACCACGTGGGATGAAGACCTAGTCAAATTATTCACATAGGTGCTATGTCAGCCAAAAACGGGGACAATACTTCCGCGGGACCTCGTTTACAGTGGTTTTGTAAGTTGGGGGACACGTTGTATCTGGTTTTTCGTTTTAAGGATGAAAATTGGATTCGGTGGCAAGTTAAGGGACCTTAAATGATCTTATTCCTTTTATTTTCGAAGCTGTAAAAATGTGCTTTGTTGGGCCTTCTTGGAAGGGTAGTATTTGACATAAAACAAGTGTAATTTATGGGCCTGCAAACTTTTAATTTTCGAAGCTGTAAAAGTGTGCTTGGATAGGCTGTTTTTGCCAGAAAACAAAAATGAACAAGTTCACTTTAGATTCCTCATCTTGACATTGAGTTTAAATCACATGCCTAAACCGTAAAACCGGGTAGAACTCATCCCTCATCTTTTAAAACCTGTGTAAATGTAGTCCTAAAGCAATATTGAAGACGGTTTTGGGTGAAGTGACGCTGATGTCGCACAATAAACAAAAATAGAAAAAAACCACACGAAGACCCACATGTAAGTGAAACAACAATCTTCGTCCTTATCTCCTCTCCCGCTGTGGTGGCGGGCGAAGCTGCGTGGCCGTGCTCGGAGCAAGGAGCAGTGGAGCAAAGCAACGGCGAACGAGGCAGCGCGGGCACCGATGGCCTCGATCTAGGGGTTGTGCGGCTGCACAGACCGGCGGTTGAAGCATGGCAACAATGGTGGTACAAGACATGCGGCGGCCGGCGCGTCGTCGTCTTCTGCGGTGGGGGGTCGTTAAGCTTGTTAAAGTACTCTACCACGCTAAACCCCTTGCGAATGGCAATGTTATCGGCCAACGGTGGAATGTACGGTGGCTGGGACAGGTCGCCGAGCAAGTCCCACACGACTCCGGCGAAGAACGGGTGGACACAGACGTTGTCAGTGCCTCCGGCGAAACCTAGCCTCTTTGTAGGCTCCCTATCGAGAAACCTTGTGGTGAGGTTGGTGAGCTTCGGCCAGCGCTATTGTGAGTCCACGGAGAACTCCAGCCCTGGAGCAGCACATTGTAGAACCTCTCCTTCTGGCTCTGTCCCCGGCGTCTTCCCGTACATCATCTTGTAGACGAGCATGCCAAGCACCAACCAGACGACGATGAAATTGTCGAAACAAGATTTCGGCAATACTAAAAGGGGGTGGCTATCAAGCTAGAAAAGTGGATGGGTTTGGAGACAAGGAATTTTATACAGGTTCAGGCCTTCTTATTCAAGAAGTAATACCCTACTCCCGTCCGGGGATGATTCCGCCGAGTATGTTATTGATCGTATGATTGGGAGAAAAAGAATCGTCCCGAGAGGAACCCGGACCCCTCCTTATATAGGGGAAGGGATCGTATTACAAAATACAGTCCATATCCCTAACGGAATATGTTTTTACAGATAAAATACAATCGTAACCGACTAAGATATCGGGTATTTCCTTGACATACAAGTTAGAAACTAACCCGAGTCCTCATAAAGATATTCTATCTATATTTGGTACCGTATTTCCGACTAAATTATAACTGTGATGTTGATATGGGGTATCCATAATCTCCACAGTAGCCCCCGAGACCTTCGCAGTTGACAAAATAGCCTTCTCGAAACAAAAAAACAATAATCCGAGTGCTTCAATTCAACTTGCTCCAGCTTGCCGAGTGCTAAAAGACTGTGAAGGGCGAAAAATAAAACATGGTGCATCGAGTAGATGCACCTAAAATAAAACATGGTGCATCGAGTAGATTCACCTAATTAGGTGTAGCCCCCGACTATGTGATTAGTTGAAAAACTAAACATGTAGTCAAGAACCGAGTGATTTTATAACGAAGCATGCATGGTACTCAATAAAATACCCAGCCGACTGCTTCTCAACTTGAACATATCAAGGATAAAGAATACGAAAAGGGCCGAGTGATAAACACTCAAAAGGTCCAAAAATAGACATATTTGATAGGAATCCGAGTAGGAAACTCTTAAAATGATCCACCAGATATGATAAAGATCATGGTAATTAAGAAGTTTAATAGCCTAGGCTATAACCCTTACCATAAGCAAAATAAGCATATAACATGCTAAGAGAATAACTGTTAATAAACCAGTCATCTCAAATCAGCCCAAACAGCTTGTGCAGCCTAATAAAGCTTACAAAAATGGTATAACACCTTTCTGTCGGGCACCTTTTTATTTGCACCATAATAATTCCAAAGAATTATTGAACCACGTTAAAAAGGATTTTAGCAGCATCGGGCCACATCATTGTGAGCTCAAATTGCCAAAGCAAAAAGCGCCTAAGTCCCTAGGGATCACAACAGGCCACGCTGATTATAATATTGGGCTGAAGTACTGTACAGGCCCAGGCCCATTAGCACTCCCGATACCCCATATACACCGAAGTCCAAGCGTCGCTTCGTCTTCCCCGCCGAGACTTTCGCCATTTCCCCACTCCTTGCTACAGTACAGAACCGCGCCGACGGAGCTAGGGTTCATCAATCCGCCCCAATCCATTCTCAAAAAATCCCACGAAACCTCTCCGCGTGTCCACCGCACCGATTCCTCATTCCCCACCAGCTATATCTTGGACCAAATCAATCCATTCATCTTGCATCCATGGCAGAAGAGAGAGAAAGTTTCGAGAGTCAGTGGGCTCCTTCCGATGTAACGGAAGAGGATATGAAAGAAATGGTGGCGCACGGCGTTCTTCCGGCGAAGGAAAATCATCGGGTGGCGACCAGCGTTCGGCGAGGCATTCCCGACCCCCGATACGCACGAGATCGTGGTATTCTCTCACTTCTTCTATGGCGGATTTTCTCTTCCAACCTCAAGATTCTTCCGGGGAATTCTGAACTACTACGGGATTAGCTTGCATCATTTGAATCCAAACTCCATAGTGCATATTGCCAATTTTATTCATACCTGCGAAGCTTTTCTGGGCATTAGGCCTCATTTCGCCTTGTTCCGCCGCATCTTCTTCCTCAAGCCCCAGCCAAACAAGAGCAAACCATGCGTTGTTGGGGGCGCTGGTTTCCAACTCAGGGGGACACTAAGCCAAAAATACTTCTCCATGCCCTTCAAAACCTCAAACAAAGGCTGGCATGCAAACTGGTTTTATGTTCAGAATCCTGAGCCCACACTTCCCGAGTACTGTTGCCTCCCTCCAGTTTGTCAAGACACCTGGAACTCACTTCCTATGGGGAATGAAGCCGCTCAGGCAGTAGAACTGATGGACCGCATGATAAAGCTAAAAGAACAAGGTCTGCAAGGAGAACAAATCACCCGACATTTCATCAAGAGCCGGCTGGCCCCAATCAAAGAAAGATCTCGCACAGCCTTTGAATTCGACGGCAAGCATGACCCCAACCGTGAAGATCCTGAATCTCTTGATTTCAAGGTCATGAAGGAGAGAATGTACAAAATTTTCTCAAATGCAATTGTGGTCAGCTATTCGCACTTGCTGCCAGTGGTGCCGTATAACGCCTTCAACCCTCCTCCACTGGTAAGTATCGATCATCTCAACCCTTCTATAAAGCATGCCTTTATCTTCTGCCAAACTGACGGAAAACTTGAAATATAGGAATTCGCTTTGATGAGATCTGACCCCCCAATCGCTCAACACCGCTCACCTCGTGGGAAAACTAGCCAAGTCGGTGGAGGACCGAAAATTCGGTCTGCTGATCAATCAGACACTTCAAAACCTACCAGTCAGTCGGACTTCCACAAGAGGAAACTAGCCTTGAGTGATGATGAAGGCGATGATGCTAAAAAAACTGGTGGTGAGGAAACAACCGGAAAACAACCACGACAGGCGAATTCAAAGAAGAAAACATCCAGTCGTCCCATGCCGAAAATCAGAAAATCTTCCAGGTACATATCATTTGACGGTCTTCCTTGCATCGACGCTTATTCATTAAAATAATGCTGACAATATAATTCAAACTTGCAGGAAGCCATCTGACATAGATCCTTCTGGAAAAGACCCCAAGCCGACTGGCATGGAGACAAGTTCTCCAAAAGAGACCGGGCCGACTGCAGGGGATCACCTGAGTGACAGACAGCCGGTGACCGACAATATAGAACCCAGCAACGAGCCCCCGACTGAGAGCCAGTCGGCCGAGGCTGGGGTTGGTGCTAATCAGGAGCCCCCGACTGGAACCAGTCGAATACGGAGCAGAACAAGGGCATCCCTGAAGTAGAAACTCGAGCTAGCAACCTTCCTAAAAAAGATGCCAACACTGACCCAAGGTCCAGCTCTCCGTCTAAAGTACAAGGGCCCACTCGTCCCCGACCCGAAATAATCACAGGTGAGTACATCCTCCAAACTTAATTTGATCTGATAGACTTTTCTTCAATTGCTTCATCTTTATTTATAAATGCCCAAGGCCCGATGATCGGCGATGAAGAAGAAATCCTGAGGATCCGGTCATCTGAGGATTCACACCCACCCACTTTAATCAAGTGGTGGGACGATGATATGCAACCTCAGGGAATCATAATAAACAGGCAAAAGGAAGACGAGGAAGTGTGCCTGTTGAAAAAAGCACTCAGCCAAGCCACTCGCATTGTAAACATAAGTTTCCCTATGCCCAGCTCCAACTATCCTGTTTTTCATTTTACTTAAATGTCGATAAATTTGTATTGCAGAGAATCCATCTCAGGAATGAGGTGAAGACTGCAACTCTTGATAAGTTAGTTCCTTATCTTGGAACTCTCGAGGCCACCAGAAACCAGCTGCACGAAGTTAAGGAGCTCGCTAGGAAAACTGAGCATGATCTGAGAGATCGAGTTGCTGAGCTCCAAGAATCCAACTTCGAACTACTCGGTTCATCGAAAGGTAAACACAATCTCTGCCTGACTTACTTGTGCTGCCATTCTCGTCATATCAATTAATCAAAAAACAATATAGTGCAAGCTGCCAGGATTTCTGAATTAGAGAAGCGGGTCCAGACTCTAGAGAAAGACAAAGCCAAATTGGCAAAGCAGAGAGATTCGGCTCTGAAAGACGTTGAAGGTACTGATAACTAAGACCTCCTATCTTTGTGACCACTTGTTGATGTGAATTCGTCTGTGCAGACCGCAAAATCAAGTCCCAAGCCCAATTTGATGTCCTGGTTAACAAAATCAAGAGGCTTGAGGGAGCTAGAGATGAGGTTGCCAACGCTGCTGCACCACTCGTCCAAGCCATGTTCTATAATAATAGTAGTCCGAGTTCATTTGATGCTACTGAAATCTTCGACAAGCTAAGAATTGCTCCGGATACTTATTTTAAGAATATCAAAGAGGCTGGAAGCATGGGAGCAAGCCTGGCGTTGGCGATGACCAAGTCCTTGTACCCGAAGATTGATATTGACGCCGTTGACAGTTTTGCAGACGGGACAAGTGAAGAAGCTGCTCTCGACCTCATCAATGACGCGCAGAAAGCCGCTGACAAGATAGCTGGTGACATAGTTGAGAGATTCCAGGACAACGACCTCCGGCCGGCTGGATCTAACAATTCTGATGATGAAAAAACTGATACTGATTGATGTTATATTGTAATAGTGATTCTGATGATGATGATGATGATGATGGAGGTACAATTCGTACAATACTGATGAATTTATGCTGTGCATGATATTTCAAACTTAGCTCCTGATTTCTTAAAAGTTTTTGTCAAACCTTGTTGAGCCTAAAACTCGCAAAAGTTGTTTGAAAACTTTCAGTCCTCATTGACTAAGCCAAAAAATCAAACAGAGCAATGATAGATCGAGTAAGCGAATTGAATTGATAAAGATCACACTCCATTATTATAGTAGCCCCCGACTGATAACTCAAGAAAAGGCTTGATGTTAGCAGTCAAAGAGGAAAATACAGAAGTAATGCCTGAGCATAAAAACGACGAAGATGTTCTATATTCCAAGAATTGTCGATAGGTGTACCGTCTTCACGCTTTAGTCGATAGGAACCTGGCCGGGTGACTTCAGAGATTATAAATGGCCCTTCCCATAAAGGAGATAACTTTTGCCGATCCCGTGTAGTTTGAATTTTCCTCAAAACCAGGTCTCCGATTAAGAAAGCTCGTGATCGGATGTTACGGTTATGATAACGACACAACCCTTGCAAATATCGGGCCGACTGAATTAGGGCTGCTTCACGGGCCTCTTCCAGTCGGTGTAGATCATCTACTCGGTCTTCTCCATAGCGCTCCTCACGAAAGTTGCGGAAACGCAAAGATTCAAATTCTACCTCGCTAGGCAACATTGCCTCTGCTCCATAAACCAGGAAGAACGGCGACTGGCCTGTAGCCCGACTGGAAGTGGTGCGCAAGGACCAAAGTACAGATGGCAGCTGTTCCACCCATTTGCCGGCATAGGGATTCAATCGGTCAAAAACTCGTGCCTTTATCCCTTGGAGTAGCATGCCATTGGCTCGTTCAACCTATCCATTACTCATAGGGTGCGCTACGGAGGCATAGCAAATTTTGATGCCAAAATCTTCACAAAAATCTTTAAATACTCCTCCGGTGAATTGAGTGCCATTATCATTGATGATCCGATTAGGTACCCCAAACCGATGCACAATGTTGATGAAAAAATCTCTAGCTTTATCTGCTGTGATCGTGATGACCGGTTTAGCTTCAATCCACTTGGAGAATTTATCGATAACCACAAAGAGATGCGTGTAACCGCCGACTACCCTTTTAAACGGGCCGACCATGTCAAGCCCCCAGACCGCAAACGGCCAGGACAACGGGATGGTTTGCAACTCTTGGGATGGCAGATGAATTTGTCTGGCAAAAAATTGACAACCTTCGTACGTCCGCACAATCTTGTCAGCATCAGACACAGCTGTAGGCTAGAAAAAACCTTGCCGGTAAGCTTTGCCGACAATGGTCCGTGCGGCAGCATGATTACCACAAATACCAGAATGTATATCCTTCAACAATTGTCTCCCTTCCTCCAAAGACACACAGCGCTGCAGTATTCCTGACGGACTTTTCTTGTACAGCTCAGTCTCATGGATAATGTAAAGTCTGCTGCGCCTGGAAATCCGCTCGGCCTCATCTTTATCTGGAGGGAGTTCTTGTTTGGTTAAAAATCTTATGAGAGGTTCTCTCCAGTCGGCTTCAATCATGCTTACATCTTGGGTGTCCGTAGCCTTGATTATTTCTTTCTTTGGCACAGTCGGCTCATAAATATGTTCGACGAATACGTCAGAAGGAGCTGCTTCTCGCTTCGAACCGAAATTAGCCAATCTGTCGGCTGCCTCGTTGTTGTGTCGAAGAACATGGGCAAGTTCAAGTCCATCGAATCTGTCCTCCAACTTGCGTACTTCCTGTCAATAAGCGGTCATGTTATCATCAAGGCAGGACCACTCTTTCATGACTTGGTTAACAACCAACTGAGAATCTCCACGAACGATCAGTCGCCGGATGCCCAAAGAGATTGCGATTCGTAGTCCGTGAAGGAGCGCCTCGTATTCTGCCACATTGTGTGATGCGGAAAAATGTATCCACAGCACATAACTCAGTCTTTCTCCAGTTGGGGAAATTAAAACAACTCCGGCTCCAGTGCCTGAAAGTCTCTTCGACCCGTCAAAGTGCATAGTCCAATACTCCATTTTTTCCTCGGGCGTGTCCTCTTGACACTCGGTCCATTCAGCGACAAAGTCGGCTAAAGCTTGGGACTTGATCGAAGTTCGTGGCTTGAAGGATATATCGAAGGACATCAGTTCTAAGGCCCACTTTGCGATTCGTCCATTTGCCTTGCAGTTATGAAGTATATCCTCGAGTGGAAATGATGTAACCACCGTGACCGAGTGACCTTGGAAGTAGTGGGATAATTTCCTGACGGTGATCAAAACACCGTACAACAGCTTCTGAACTTGAGAATATCTTGTCTTGGAGTCAGCCAAAACTTCACTAATGAAGTAGATCAGTCGTTGGACTTTCTGAACATGTCCTCCTTCTTCTCGCTCGACGACCAGGACCGTACTCACAACCTGAGGAGTGACCGAGACGTATAGTAACAACGGCTCCTGTGGGTGTGGCGAGGCCAAAACTGGTGGAGTAGTGAGGAGTTTCTTGAAATCTTCAAAGGCTTTCTGCGCTTCGGGTCCCCACTAGAAATTGTCTGTTTTCTTTAATAGTTTTAAGATGGGCATCCCCCGCTCACTGAGTTGTGAGACAAACCGGCTTAGCGCCGCCATGCAACCAGTCAGCTTCTGGACATCTTTCTGAGAGCTCGGCGGTTTCATGTTGAGGATGGCATTAAATTTCTCCGGGTTGGCTTGTATGCCTCTGTGAGACACCATAAATCCAAGCAGCTTCCCTGACGGTACTTCGAAGATGCATTTTTCAGGGTTTAGTTTCATCCTGAAAGCGCGGATGCTCGTGAAAGTTTCTTCGAGATCCATAATCAAATCATCCTTCTGCTTGGTCTTGACGACTACATCATCAACATAAGCTTCAACATTGCGGCCGATCTGAGTTGGAAAACACCTCTGAATCATGCGTTGGTAGGTTGCTCCCGCGTTCTTCAATCCAAAGGGCATGGTGATGTTGCAGTAGGCCCCAAAAGGCGTAATAAATGAGGTCTTCAAGCAGTCGGATTCTTTTAGTCGGATCTGATGATATCCCGAGTAGCAATCCAAAAAATTGAGTAGCTCGCAGCCGGCCGTTGAGTCAACTACCTGGTCAATGCGAGGTAACACAAAAGGATCTTTGGGACAAGACTTGTTGAGGTCGCTATAATCGACACACATGCGCCATTGCCCCGTCTTTTTCCGAACCAGGACTGGGTTAGCCAGCCAGTCGGGATGAAGGACTTCTTTAATGAAGCCTGCTGCTAATAGCTTGGTTAATTCCTCCTTGATCGCGTCCTTCCTGTCCTGTGCAAAACGGCGGAGTCGTTGCTTGATGGGTTTGGCGTCTTCCTTAACATGTAAAGAGTGCTCAATCACCTCTCTAGGAATACCAGGCATATCGGATGGTTTCCATGCAAAGATATCTTTATTATTTTGAAGAAAGGTGATGAGCGCGCTTTCCTATTTACAATAACTCAGCGCCTATTACAGCAGTTTTACTAGGATCGGAGGGATCTAAAGGAATCTTTTTGGTCTTGGCATCGCTTTCTCCACTTTTGGGCATCTTGATTGCGGGCACTTCTCCTTCGCTTGCCATGGTCGCAGCCAGTCGGATCTCTTCTCGGGCGAGTGTGATCTCGCGGGTCTGGGCCATCTCGCAACTTTCTTTATCACATGTGACGGCTTGCTTGATGTCGCTCCGTAGGGATATGACTCCTCGAGGGCCAGGCATCTTCATCATCATGTAGGTGTAGTGTGGGACAACCATGAATTTGGCTAGGGCTGGTCGTCCGAGTATAGCATGATACGCTGTCTCGAAATCAGCAACTTCAAAACAAACGTTTTCTGTGCGGAAGTTCTCCCGAGTACCGAAAGTAACCGGAAGAGTGATCTGGCCGAGTGGTGTAGCAGATAATCCTGGGATGACACCGTGAAAGGGTGCATTACTCGGCTTTAATTCCGTACGAGGGATCTGCATATCGTCCAGGGTCTTGGCGAAAAGGATGTTGAGTGCACTGTCACCATCGATGAGGGTTCTTCGGAGCTTGACATTGCGAGCCACTGGGTCTAGTACCAGGGGGTACCGCCCCGGGTGGACCACTCGGTCGGGATGATCCGAGCGGTCGAACTTAATTGCTATCTCTGACCACCGAAGGTATTGGGGCGTGTCGGTTTGGACCGCGTTGATCTCCCGTTCGGTTAGCTTCTGCTTTCTCTTAGATTCATAAGCCAGGGGTCCGCCAAAGATGTGATTAAGCTCCTTGCGAGAGTCCTGAAAACCAGTCGGGGCATCGTCTTCGTCATCTTTCTTCTTTGATGTGCCTTGATCTCCGTCTGAAGGCTTACGTGCGTTCTTGGCATATTGTTCCACAAATTGCTTATAGACGAAGCAATCTTTGGCCACATGGTTGGAGTTGGGATGATGCGGACATTGGGAGTTCATTATCTTGTCGAAGGTGTTGATGCGGGAACGTTGTCGGGAAGATGGGGTAGTTGTCGCCACAAGTTCTTCGGGCTTACGCTTGTGATCCTTGTGATTGTTACTTCCCTTCTCTCCTGCGGCCGGCATGTCTTTCTTCGGCTTCCAAGTGGTGCCCGACTGTTTGGACGCAGTAATAGCATCTTCGGCTTTGGCATACTCGTTGGCTTTTTCAAACATCTGCTTAACCATCTTGAGAGGTTTGCGTCTGAACTTGCCGACTAGGTCCTCGTGGCGAATGCCTTTAGTAAAGGCGGCGATAATGACGTCGTCGGTGATGTCGGAGATCTTGTTGCGTTGCTCGGAGAAGCGTCGGATGTAATCTCGAAGGGATTCTCCAGACTTCTGAATGACGTTGTAGAGATCAAACTGTGTGCCGGGGCGTTCAAAGGTGCCTTGGAAGTTGGCGATGAAGTGATCACGAAGTTCCGCCCATGATCCGATCGTGCCCCAGGGTAGTCCATGGAGCCAGGATCGGGCGGAATCCGCTAGGGCCACAGGTAGATAGTTTGCCATGGTCTTGCTGTCTCCTCCTGCTGCGGGGATTGCGAGTCCGTAGACGGTGAGCCAAGACTCCGGATTAGTGGTGCCGTCATACTTCTCGATTCCAGTCGGCTTGAAGCCGGCTGGCCAATCCACTCGACGCAGGTCATTAGTGAAGGCAGCTACTCCATCCACGTCGTCGTCATAGCGATCTGGTGAATGGCAGTGACCTCGTGCTGCACGGCGCTGGTTGATCGTGTCGCGAAGATCAACGGGACGCTGGCGAGGTGGAGAGCGTGGCCGTTCGACTCGGCGCTCCCTGTGACGTTCGGGAGGCGAGTGAACAGATCGTTCGTCATGGCCCCTGCTCCTGCGACTGGATCCTGTGCCGATGATGCTGAGGCTTGGCTGATGATAATCATGAGATCGGAGATGGGGAACCTGGCTACCAGTCGGCGTGCGAACGCTGCCAGAGTTAACCGGAACTGAAGCGGCGATCGTGGTCTTGGTCTGGTTCAAGATGTTGACGACATGATCGGCTTGATTGAGTGCGTTTTCCTTGAGGAGGGTGTCGAGAAGGATGATCGCAGCGACAGCGTTCTACTGGCGGGTGCGGAAGACCGCTGTCCCCTCAACGTCTTGTTGTCCGATAAGATCTCGCGCTCGTCGCCCTGCGTCCAAGGCTCGTTGTCGTCGGTCTTCGGCCTCCTTCGCAGCCCGTTCGCGTTCTTGTTGATCTCGCCGCAGCCGTTCTTGTTCTTGCGCTTGGCGCTCCTCCTCCAGTCGGCGTCGCTCGGCTTCCTGCTGTACACGTTGTGCTTCTGCTTCTCGGGCTTGGCGTTGTTCTTCCGTCTCGTTGTCGGCCATGAAGACGCCGAAGTAGAGAGGGGTGTAATTGTCTTCAAAGCTCTCGTTGAAGTCGTCGAGGTCGCGGTTGTCGTAGCGGCAACCGAATTCGTCGTATTCCACGATCTCTGTTGGTCGTGAATCGACGCCGGGGGAGCTGAGGTAGCCTTCGAGTTGGTCCGTCGAAATCGTGCCGAGTGGCTGGAGTATGACGCCGACTTCCCTGAAGCTAGGCGGGATCGGTGTTGAGGCCGACTTCCGCCTAGGCCTACGGGGAGAAGACGCCCTTGTAGTGAAGACAGCAGCCAAATCGTCGGGGAGTTTCATCAGGATTGGCGGGCCCCATCATCTTGATTTGGTGGAGTTGAAGTAGATTGGATCTCGTCCGAGTGGTTTGAAGCCGACTCGATCGAGATAAGCTTGGAGCAGATCTTGGCCGAGTTCGGAATACCAAACGGGGCTGAAACCTGGTTCTCTCTCGACTGGTTTGGATCCGAGTCGAGGAGAGAGATCTTGCCAAAGTCGTTGGTGATGAAGTCGAGGAGGCGGGTCGTTACAAAATGGTATTAGAGCCGACTCTCGCGGTTTCACGGGCGCATGTGTCGCAGTTCCGCAGGCATGGTGCGCATGGCTAGTGTAGACCGGGAGTGGTTACACAGCATGGCACATGCGCTGGCACTGGACACATGGACGTGGCCAAGAGAGGACGTTCCTGGCCTGGGGTTGATCGATGGGGGCGTCGATCTCTCTTAAGGGGGTGAGGGTGTAACATCCCGGCCTAGGGCTTAATAGGATTAATAGAATACTCATATCAACAAGTTGCAATTTCTTTTCCGGAAGCCAATCTCCAAAGAACTCCAGGGTTAAGCGTGCTTGGCCTGGAGCAATTTGGGATGGGTGACCGACCGGGAAATTCTTCCCGGGTGCACACGAGTGAGGACAAAGTGTGCAGAAAAGACATGTGTTGGTCTCTGAGGGCAGAATTTCCCGGGTGCACACGAGTGAGGACAAAGTGTGCAGAAAAGACATGTGTTGGTCTCTGAGGGCAGTCTATGACCTATGAAAGCTGCCAGATGTAAGTGTTGGTCTCTAAGGGCACTCTATGACCTATGAAAGCACACGAGTGAGGACAAAGTGTGCAGAAAAGACATGTGTTGGTCTCTGAGGGCAGTCTATGACCTATGAAAGCTGCCAGATGTAAGTGTTGGTCTCTAAGGGCACTCTATGACCTATGAAAGCTGCCAGATGTAAGTGGGCCTGGCCTGGGAGAGGCGGGTCGTTACACAGGCCTTCTTATTCAAGAAGTAATACCCTACTCCTGATTCCGCCGAGTATGTTATTGATCGTATGATTGGGAGAAAAAGAATCGTCCCGAGAGGAACCCGGACCCCTATATAAACCCCTCCTTATATAGGGGAAACCGAGTATGTTATTGATCGTATGATTGGGAGAAAAAGAATCGTCCCGAGAGGAACCCGGACCCCTATATAAGATAAAATACAATCGTATGATCGTATGATTGGGAGAAAAAGAATCGTCCCGAGAGGAACCCGGACCCCTATATAAGATAAAATACAATCGTAACCGACTAAGATCTCGGGTATTTCCTTGACATACAAGTTAGAAACTAACCCGAGTCCTTATAAAGATATTCTATCTATATTTGGTACCGTATATACGACTAAATTATAACTGTCATGTTGATATGGGGTATCCATAATCTCCACAGAAATTATAGCCCTCGTCTCTCACCACCACTGCCCACCGGCACCACGTACTTATTCGTTCCCACAAATGTGAATGACCTCTAGCACTATGTTACTTCTACAATTTAAATAAATTACTTTTAAATTAATAAAATGTTTGAATCTATTCAACGTGGATTTTGTTTTGTCACATAATAGATCTTGAAAATAATACGTGATTTAAAAAATATAAGTTATTAAAGAGGTTAAATTTAAAAGTAATTTGTACATATGCTAATAGTAACTTACATATATACTGAAAGTAATTTACAACATTTTTTTATCAGAATATAATTATATAAGCTCTTATTGTAAAGATTTAATTACGGCTAACACAACTATACAGTTTGATTATAGATTAGATAAGTAATTTAAGAGAAAATTATATAAGAAGAAAAAAAGACATGCAATATTGAGCAGGGTTTAAAATTTCAGATAGAAATTCCGGTGGGTACCAATACAAGGTAGATTTCGGCCAAATATTTCGGTCAGCGCGGTCAAAATGGGTCCAAATCCCTACTCAGATCCTTTTTTTCATGCTTCTCTCCGACTCCCATCTCTTCTCTTCGTACGACGCGCAGACTCGCGGACAACTTCCCTATCGAGGCGGTGCGGCGGCGCGGTGTCTCCCCCGAGTCCTCGAGGCCGACGGTGGGTAAAGCGGTGGTGCGGTGGCTCTCTGGCGAGGCCATAGCGACGAGCAGACGCAACAGCTCGTTTCCGACCGAAGCGGCACGGCGGCGCAGCATCTCCCCCAACTCCTCGGCGGTGTGGCGCCGCGGTCTCTGGCGAAGTCCAATCGATGTGCAGGCACGGCAGCTCGTCTCCGACTGAGGCGATGCGGATCGGCAAGCGAGCTCTCAGGCTCGACGTGGTCACGAACTCACGAAGACAGCAGCGGCTCTCGATCTGGCAACATGCAGCAACGGCGCTCTACCGCCCGTTGGCTTGAACAGCGGCGGATGCACTCTCTGGCGCATTGCATCGATGACAACGGCAGTACAAGATGTGGGGACCTCGCAGTTTCATTCTCCTGTGTTCCGTTTCTTGCTCTGCTACTCCATTGAGGTGTAGGTCAATTTTCCCAAAATTTGATGTTTAAATTCAAATTTTGTTTGAACATTCCGTACGAAATTTCCAAAAAAATCCGAAACTTCAGAAATTTCGTAATTTCGCTGACCCCCAAAATTTTTTCTCTTTCCGATAGATTAAACCCTGCTATTGAGTATACTAGTAGCAACCACACAGGCACATGATATGATGGTGTGTCGTGTTTGGTGGGTGCTCAAACGCGATATTCCTTTTCCGGAAAGGCAACACACGTGTAAGGGAAAGACGGTTGTTTCTTCTTTTAAGAAATAAAGTGGATTGCTGGTTAGTGCTAATGTCCTACCACGCATGATGCAGTCACGTCTTTTTCTTTTTGGGTTATTTCTATGAAAAGCTACCGATGAGTCATTATGGGCCTGTTTGGTTGGTGCCCTGAGCAAGGTGCCTGAGAAAAATACAAGCCTGTGTGGAAGAAAAACTTGGGGTTATACTTGCCTGGCCAGGCATCCTATGAAATGTGTTGTTTGGTTGGTGACTTTGGCCTAAGAAATTGAATCACGTGAAAGCAAACAGAGAAAGAATAAAATATTCAGAACTCAAGTATTTAGTACAAGCAACCAGTACCACATGTTGACACATGGCATGACTATTCCAATTTGAACCAACTTTTCCTCTTAACCTAGTTGCCTGACTCAGGCCACCATATTCCTACGCCTGAGCCTGAGCTCACTCGCCTGTGTCAGGCTACTTCTCAGGATGCCAACCAAACAAATGCATGGAGACAGTCCGGCAGGCTTCAGGCCAGGCAAGTTTGCTCCAGGGCAGCAACCAAACACGCTCTATATGATTAACCATATTATTGGAGCATGTAACAATTTACAAATTACAACATATATTCAACCGCACATATAGTCATACAGATCATGCATGCTTAAGTCCATCGTGCATGCAGCAGAGCATAGGACACAAGCTTCACTACTCTTGATCATCATCAACAGCCAATCCTAGCTCAAAGTTGAAACTCATCGGGAGCCCCAGAAGAGATCTAAAACAATGGCCATTGTCCTGGCTAAGAATGGTGTAAGCTTTCAGCATATCGTCGCCGCCAGCCATGTCCTGTATGCTGTATCCCTTCAATCGCCATGAAAATCTCTCCAGGACCAGGACGATCTTCGGCTCAGCGGTGTCGCTTGTTCGCGGCTCGCCGGTGGCGACGGCGGCCGGTGGTGGCGGTGGCTCAATGTTGACATGGATTTTGCTCGGCAATGCACCGCCGCCGCCGCCGCTGCCATTGTTGCTACTATGATTGGAATTGAAGTAGCTGGAGAACCTGCTAACGAGAGTTTCGCCGTTAAATGGCAGGTGGAGGAAGGGGGGCACGGAGGGCATCGTCTTCCTCGTGTCGACCATGATCAGCGATGAGTAGTTCTTGTCAGTCTCGTCACTGTAGGTTCTTCCTTCCTCCTGGCGCGCCCCGGTGACGGCGAGGCGGATGAGGTGAGGATCATCCATGTTCACGACGGGGTATTCCGGTCGGACGAGCGGGAGGCCCGCGTAGGCGTCGAGGGACCAGAGCTCGGAGGCGTCGACCATGGCGTCCATCTCCCACGCCATGTCGTCGCCGTTGACGTCGTCGCCTATCCTCAGCGTCCATGTCCTGATGACGAAGGCTTGGCTGGAACGGTCGCAGGAGGTTTGGCCCTTGCTCAGGCTGCCGCAGCAGCAGCGGGGGGAGATGTCGACGAACTTCAACGCGCCGCCGCCGCCGCCGCCGCTGTCGCCGGTGGCGCCCACGGTTCGCGACACGTTCGGGTATCCGCGCGGGTCGTCCTCGTCGTCGTGGAAGCGCTCGGCGGGGGCTCCACGGGGAACGGCACGTATCGGAGGGCGGGGTTATGGCCGTCGAACACGTCGGAGAAGATGATGACGCCGTGGTGTGGTGCAGGTCGACGTAGCACAGCAGCCGGTCGCCGACGGGGACGACCATGTCGGTCTCCCACGGCCACGGCGCGGGCAGGTCGTGGCCTCTGCTACTGCTGCTACCACTGCCTGATCCGTGGTTGATCGGCGCCCGCTTGACGCCCCACTCGCCGGAGCGGAACACGAGGAGCTTGGCCACCACCCCCAGCAGCGTGTCGTGGCGCAGCTTCCCCTCCACGGTGAGCTCCGCCACCACGAGGTCGTCCACGCCACGGCGAAGGATGCCGGTGGCGTCCTGGAATGGAGTATACTCCACCGGAGGCGGCGGCAGCATCGACAACGACGGCGGCCGCGCCCATGAGCGGTCGCTGGCAGCGGCTGATGCCCTGTAAACGAAGCGGTCCTCGTGGTTGTGGAGGGAAGCGTTGCTGAAGTAAAAAATGTTGATGAGTACGGAGTCGCCATGGGCGGCGATGACGCTGCAATTGCAGCGGGTCTCGGAGTCGGCGTCGTAGGAGAACCGGAACCACATGCGCGATGGCGCCGGGGGCGCGGCGAGGGAGAAGGCGACGGTGATGGGATGGCCAGTGGAGGTGTGGGAGGCCGTCGCCGTCTCGGCGTCGGGGGTGAGGCATGGATGGTCCTCGTCGTCCTCGTCCTCGCCCTCGCGTTCGCCGTCGGGCTGGAGGATCACCCACGGCGGGTAGCCGTCGCCGCCGGCGGCGGCGGCGGCCAACGATGGCACTGCGGGTGGCTGCACCGGCGAGAGGATCGGCTCTTCCGCTCCCGGCGGAGTCAGCCTTCGCCGCTTGATTCGGTGCGCCGGCCGATCCATGGTTAACGGTGGCCTCCATGCACGGAGTTTTATACTGAAAAGAGAAAGGCTTTTCCGATTCGATTTCGAACTGATGATGAAATTAGCCTTTTATTAAGTAATCAATTAATTTGTACACGGTTAGTCACTTAGTCTCACTGACGAATGGACGGGTAATCATGGCAATTTATACACGATTAGTCTCACTAGCATCGTTACCCTGTCAATTTCATTTTGGAACAAGATATGATCCTGGCAGAATGGCACAGGGTTTGCAATTTCGAAATCACGTTTTCTACCGCAGGGGGGAGATAGAACCGAAATTTCGGAATTATTTCGTACGAAATGTTTTGAATTCAAATTTGAAAATTTCGCCCGAAATTTCCGAAATTTATGGGAAAAAAAATCTGGGACGCTCTGAGAACAATTTTGCAGTCATATAATTCATGATTTCAAAAGAAATAAGTCATCTTGGAAACAATTAGTCTATTATAGTTGCATACACCAATAAATCCATTACAAGTTCATCACATAGCTTTAACAGTCCACTAGAAAAAGCGTGTGGCGTGTGGCCTGGCCCATTGGGTCTAATGGGTAGTAACAATTTAAAATAGAGGGACGACGAGAGGAAAAGTTTCTTCTTTTATGCGGAGGAAAACACATAAAGAAAACATGTAGGAATATGAACATAGGACTGCGGATACGTACGTAACAGAAGAATACAAAGTATAAAACACATGAACTGTAAAAGGATAGATGTTTGGACGAACATATGCAATTTTAGTTGGTGATTTGATTGCATCCTGTTTATTCTCTTTTAATCCCTAACAAAGTATGCATTGTTAGCTCTTTACTCCTCTGGTAAGAGGCCAGCAATAGCTGCCTGAGCTTTGCCAGACGTACAGTGGCAATGCAATAATTCAAGCGAGTCTGGACTTCTGTGTTTCATAGGAAAAAGAGAGAGATTTCATTGGATGTTTGATTTCCTGTGATTTTGCTCCAAATCATAGGAATGGGAACCTTTTATTGCATTTTTCTTTTTCTCAATTCCTCCATTTCAAACACTGCTACAGTGAATTATTTTTTTTAAAGGTTTTGGAATCCTTTGATTTTTTTCCTCTATATTTTCTTCGATCCAAACAAGGCCAAACGGCTTCTTCGGATTAGAGAATTTTCACACGATTTTCAAGAAATATTGTGGACGGGAATATGTGGAAACCAATTGCAGAAAAATCAAAGGAAAGTTTTCTTTGATGCTGATTTCACAGGAAAAATCCCTCGAGCTCATTCTTTTTTCTTCTTGCATACACACAAGTCCTATGCTATCAAATTCTTGTAATCTGAATGCCCTCGACTGATGAATTCTTTTGTTTTTTATTTCTATGTTGTACACTTATAATCCATTTCTATTTATATACTTTTTCTATCTTTTTTTTCTATCAATAATCCAAACGAGCCCTAAGAATGGTGGGGGTGAAGTGATTTTGGGGCAGTTCGTACCAATGTCGATAGGGTTTTCAGCTATAGCGGTCTTGTCCGCTCTTCCTCTCACTCCACCGTCTTAGCACATTCTCTCCCATAACCTTTTATTGCCTTCTGTACACCGGATCTACGGTTGGAGCACCTCTAGAGAATATCGCTACATATATATACTTCTAATTAATTATATATATCGTTTTATGTTCATCATTAATGGATGATCGATCATTATTTCTTTATTTCTCCTGTGCTGTACGTATTCTGGCCTCCATATAGGTTGGGCATATGCGGATAATACACCGTACGGCATATCAGTAAAAATTATAATAATTTTTGGGTATATTTTTATATATTCTTAGCGATTTAAAAACCAATGTTAAAAATAAATTTTGATGAAAAAAAACTTAAAAATCAACATCAAAATTAGCTTCTAAAATTTAAATTTTGACAGTAGCTAATTTCATATAAGACTAACGACGGGAGCCTATATGGTTGCGCGTAAAAGTAGTGAGTAAACATATTACTGAATATGCTTGTTCATGCATCCATGAGCTTGTACCATATGTTTGCATGACTACAATATCTAGTTTCATCCCTGTATAGTTGAATCTCTATAGAAAAGAACAACCCAGCATTTTCTTGTGCCACGGCGTAGTTCACACGGCCTGCTGAGCCATGGCCCATGGGCCTCATTGATTGATGGATACATTTGCAGAGAAACTTCTGGAGTCTGGACGCGGGTGCACGCACGCGCAAGATCGTTTGTACGAGCCTCTCTTCCGCGAAACATGGGTTGCCACATGGCATGATTCTCCTTCCAATTTTTGGCATTGAATTCGTATTATAAGATTACATAAGTTTTAACAGTTCATCACATAGCTTTAACAATCCATTACATAAGTTTTAACAGTTCATAACATAACAGTCCATTACATAGGTTTAACAGTCCATAACAGTCCATATGACAAATAGTTTTAACAGTCCATAACAGTCCATTACATAGGTTTCAAACATTCCAAATAGGCTTAATAAAATACATCACCAGCATAAATTGTCTCAACGTAGCAAAATAGCATAATCAAACAGAGTTTCAACATCTTCCAAAAGTAGTCATTCATGGACATCCATGTCGTCATTCTCAGTGAATTCTTGTTGGAGTTACTTTTTCTTTGTCTGATCTGAAAAAAGTAAAGTATATATGTACTAGTCAGTGCACATTCCATATGATATATTACAGGCTTCACTAGCAGCTCCTTTTTTATATATATATATTTTCAGCATAATAACTCACATGGAGTTTTCTGGAGTAATGGCAAATATATGCAGCTATACTTTAAACAGATGATAATCATAGGCTGAGCATGAATATGAGACAGTGCAGCAATTCAGTTTAACATGTACACATCCAATTGTTCACTTCCTAGTTCCTACAAGCAGCAAGCAGCCCAGCACCATAAATTCAGCAGCAAGCAGCAAAATTCACAGCAAACAGCAAGCATGATAGATCGCTGAAATAAATTTTGGTACAGTTTGAATAAGATCCAACCAAATTTGGCTCAATCCAAAATTTTCGGCGGAGAAAACTGCGAACCATGATAGATCGCTGGCGAGAACGAACTCTGTTCTGTCTCGTCAAAATTGTGCAATGGATGATATCTTGATAATATACTCCGTATATGCTCTGCCTCTAATTACTACTCCCTCCATCCTAAAATAAAAAATTTAAGTAATTATTATTTCTTTTTCTATCATTTGATTTATTGTTAAATATACTTTTATGTATGCATATAGTTTTACACATTTCACAAAAGTTTTTGAATAAGACGAACGATCAAATATGTTTAAAAAAGTCAACGGTGTCAAATATTTATTACCACCACCATGCAGTAATTACCTCACGGGTCACCGTGTCGAGCCCTATTATTCAGCTTGCATGTGGAAGATGAACTGGATCACCTACGGAAGGCAGGGTGCCACCCATTGTACAAGTAGCGAGTCTCGTGCAGATGCTGTGGCGGCGGCCGACGGGTAGGACGTTCTGCACCAACACCTGCAGGATGAGCTTCCTTTTCCCTAGATGAAGATGACCTAGCTCTCCATGTGGCAATCTTGGTGTTTATCTGGTCAGTGACATCCTGACTTTCTCCGTCGATATCAAACTCTTCAAGAACAGCTGCATTTTCTACCAAGAACATCACAAGTTCGACTTGGGAACACGTAAGCTTTCCCTTCTGAAATTGCACAGTTACTTTTCTCAGAGAGTTCTTCCAACAATCGTTGAGTTCTTGTCTTCCCCTGTCAGCAGCTGAAACCGCACAGCGATCACAGTAATCGGACTCGTCAAATCTGCACGCCATGGATTCCAGATAACCTGCCAGGTCCGGGCTCTCATGGAGATACTTCGACGAGCTGAATCTTATCCAGAGCTCACGGATCACCGGGCACCTTTGTAGCAGCTCCCCGATAGCCGTTGCCGCCGCCGCCGCCGAGCCGTTGCCCATGGCAAATCCACACAATTCCTCTATGACGAGGTGCTTGAGGTTAGGGAAGCAAGGCAATCGCTCAAACTTGATATCACCAACAATGGAGTACACCGTCAGCTTCAAAACCTTGACATGGCACATGTCGTGGAGAAGAGACCTGAATATTTCCGTGCCGGAGATTGACTCCAGGTTAGCCTTTTCCAAGAACGGCGCAGGTGGTTTCAGCGAGATGGACTGCTCGTAAGATGAGTTCTGGGCGTAGCGGAAGCAGATCAACGCCGGCGCATCGAGCTCGAAGCTGCGGCAAAACATGTGGCAGTTGACCATGGCGAAGGCGGTGACCGCCGGGCAGTGGAGACGGACGCGTTTGTCGGTGGTCATGCCGCCGACGGATCCCTGATCCGGGAAGGTGACTGACTCGAGACATACGTCGGCGAGCGCCGGCGCGGCGGTGATCAGTCTCTGGAGCTCGCCGAGCGGCACGGTGCACCGCCGGAGCCGCAGCGTCGTCAGGCACGGGTAGGCGATCCGATTCCGAAGACATAGATGAATCTCCTCTTTCAGGCTGCATCCCGTGAGGTGAAGAACCCGGAAATCCTCGCATGGCAGGTGGTGCAGACGGAGATTGTACTCGGGGCCGGGCATGGCGTACGTGTACCGCGGCGGCGAGGACGACGACAACGGCCCGGCTCCGGCGGCGTCGATCTGGCACTCGAGGCGGAGCTCCTCGACGTTCCGTAACATCCGCACGCACTTGCCGTGGAAAACGAACGGGTTGAGGTATTCCGAGAAATCCGAATAGTAGTTGTCGTCGTCCCTGCTGGCTGTCACCGTGACGGAGAGCTTCTTGAGGCGGCGGGGGCGGCGGTCGCGGCGGAGCGCTTCCCGGGCGTCTCCCTCGTCTCGCCACATCGCCAGGCAGTTGTGGGCGTGGTTGGAGAATTGCTCCGACGTCAAGTCGACGTTGAAGGTGCCAGTCTCCAGCCACAGCGGGTTGCGCCACCGGCGAGAGAGGAGGGTGGTGCTTGCGGCCTCCTTGACGGGGACGAAGGAGAGGATGCGTATGAGCAGGTCATCGGGGAGCTCCGATAGACGGTCGCTGGCCATGGATGCGGCGGCAGTGAGATCTTTTTTTTCCTCGAGAAATTCGGCACTGAGATCGCGATCTATGATCTATCTCGATTCTATGCGTCGTTATCGGTTTGGCTATATACTGCGTACCAATGTACCATCTGCATGCTTGGCCGAGGCCACAGGTCATGACGCCATTGGAACCCGCAGGTGGCAACCGTTTTTTTTTTTTCAGAACTTTCGGGGTCTATCTATAATCGTATAGCGATAGTCTTAACGCGCGCGACCCAACCGTGTGAGAAGTGGAGTGGATAAGCCAGTACACATGCTTACCTTTTTTTCATTACATATGCCTCTCAAATTACTTATCTGATCTATACTCCGATTGCACTATTGTACTCATTGCAATTAAATCTCAGAACAAGATCTTACGTGATTATATTATGATAAAAAATATTTATATTTGTAAATTACTTTTATTACATATGAAAGCTACTTTATCATATACATAAATTACTTTTATATTTGACTAATTTACTTCTTACACATATAAAAGTAAATTCAATAAAGTCTAAAAGTAATTTACATCTATTACTATTATAAAAATTGAAGATGTTTCTGTGGTCCGTCATTCGTGTTTGAGTCGGCTATAAAAATTGAAGATGTTTTCGTGGTTCGTCATCCGTGTTTGAGTCGGTTTTAATTTTATGTTTTGGTTTTAATGTATATCTCTTCTCTACTATTATAAAAATTGAAGATGTTTTTGTAGTATTTTGGTATGTCATATGAGTCGGTTTTCCAGTTCGTTTGATTTTTGGAAATACATATCCATATTTGAGTTAGTTTTTAATATCGTTCACTTTTGGTAAGACAAAAGGAGTCATATAAGAAATCTATTTAAAAAAGCTCACATGCTAACTTGAGATGATTGGACTCCTAACTGCAGCTTATGATTTTCTAAAAATATATATATCCAAGCGAACTCCCACCGTGAATTTCATCTTAACTAAACCATATAACAATAATAAGATTAAAATAGACTTCACCCGTTGCAACGCACGGGCATAGATTAAAATAGACTTCACCCGTTGCAACACACGGATATTTTTTTAGTATATTATAAAAGTAACTTAAAATAAAACGGAAGTAACTTTTTCATGACATTAGAAGTAAATTCGTTGTAAGGATAAAAATATGACTATCAAGAAATTAAATTTAACCAGCACAGATCAGCACATGTAAATTTAACTATTTTTAAAAGTAACTTCAATGTTAATTGGAAGTAACTTTTGCATGGTTCAGAAGTAACTATCTATAAATCTGTTTAATCACCGATTGTTTTTTTCTTTCATTTTTATTTTTCATGTAGAATGAAAAAAGAAGATAAAATCTTTGATGGATTGTAAATAACATTGGTGGAAAAACTAATGGGAATTAATCATGTATAAGATGTAATAGTTATTTCCTGATAACATGGAAGTTACTTTTTAACATGTAATAAATTACTTTTAAATTAATAAAATATTTGAATATATTCAATATGGATCTCCTTTTGTCACGTATTTTGAGTGGAGTACGATGCAAATAGATCTTAAAAATAATATGCGATTTAAAAGATATAAGTTATTTGTCAGGGTTATGGATACCACATATCCAATAGTAATTGATTAACCTCGGTAGGGCCCACCATATATCATGTCTTATATGGAAACAAATCTCGTATATAGAAGGAGTTCCAGATAAGAAAGGACGAATAGAGTTCTATATGGAAACTACATGGACTACTCGGATCATATCCATACTTGACACCCTAATCTTACTTGGACAAGGGGTCATCTATGGGTATAAATACAAGTCCCCCAGGAGGAGAGGGGACACACCCACCATAGATGCACAATACACAAGTCAATATACGTCAAGACAAGTCGCCGGATATCAACATTAGAGATAAGCCTAGACATACACCATCCGGTGCATACCAAAGCCGGCAAGAGGGATCTAGCGCCATCTCTGATCTCGCCGAGTACGGATTCGAGGAGGAAGACTACGCTGTCATCGACTACGAGTTGGTTATCTAGCCGCCAAGTCGACGATAACTAGATAGGTTATCCCAAATATTGTATTTGTGTGATCCAGTTGAACAAAGAGCAACACCGGCTTTGGCCAACAGGATGTAGAGCTATTACCTGTCAGATAAGGGGTCCGAACCTGTATAAAAATCCCTATCTCCATCTCTTTTACCTCAATCTCGCATATACCCTGGTACCAACGATCCCCATACCATTAAAATGCCGTAGTCGCGATATCAAACGTCGACAGTGGCGCGTCAGGTAGGGGCTCTTTTGGTGCTTCATGGTTTCGACGAGATGGGTTCAAGAGATGGGTTCTCTAATTACTCAATGACTTCGGCGGATCGGGGCCCTCGTCATCTCAATAACTTTGGACCTGGGAGATGTAACCTGACCAGAGTACGTCCCCGACAAGATTGGAATGGTCGCTGCCAAAAACTACGAGAGGATATCGGGCCATATGCTTCTGTTCATCGAGTACGATTAAATCCAAGAAAGTTTCGACGAGTTGCCCTACCGGCTTGAGTCCTACTCGGAACTTATACGTACACGTGTTGGATAAAAGCACACAGCAAGCTAACTGCTATGCGTCGGGAGTTTGGAGATTTCACCTAGGTGCGGCTGTACTGTTAGATGTATTCACATCTAAATAGTATCACTACACATACATGTACCAAAACAGAACGTGACCCAATCATCCAAGGTATTTGGTAGATTAAGTTTAATCTACTAATTTCGTAGATATATCCGGCATGTATCTACACAGGCACGCAATATTTTATATGCAATTTAACGTACCTTTTTCAAGATTATACAATATTGTTAGATCAATAATTTATTTTATGTTTTCCTAGAGCGTATTTTTTATACAATATTTATTTTGTGAGTGTTTCCAATATTAAGCCAACTATGGTTTAATACTGGGGCTCGCTCTATTTTCATATGTATAAATCATGCTGGTTTACATAATGACTGATATTTAATTTGCTCGTTATATCATGATAATACTAGAAGGTTCATGCAGCTTTTTGAGTGTATACTCGATATTCTCTGCTATATATCTTGTCTTCTAGGAAATATTTTTCAGGAACAATTGAGCACTCGAGTAGGATGTGGTCGAGTACACCCCATTATCGAGAACGTTCTCGAATAATGCTGAGTTGTTGCACCCAACCGACCAACAAAGACTGACGACTTATCTCATGTATAGCGCTGCATACGGCTGGACTATTTGAGAAAAGGTTGTTAACGGATAATTCCTCGCGAACGCTGTCGGCTTGATCAACCGACATGATTGCGAATAGACATCCGGATGTGCTATATGTTGGGTATGTGAGTCATGCTGGCCACATGAGATGAACATGTATTCACCAACTCTAGCGCCCCTCCAGGTGATCGAGATACGCCTACACCTGGTTCTCGACCAGTAGATCGTAGCGATCTCTCACCACCTAAAAATACATAGGTGATCGAGATACGCCTACACCTGGTTCTCGACCAGTAGATCGTAGCGATCTCTCACCACTAAAAATTCATCTCCAAGTGATCGAGATACGCCTACACCTGGTCCTCGACCAGTAGTTCGTAGCGATCTCTCACCACCTAAAAAACTCATAGGTGATCGAGATACGCCTACACCTGGTCCTCGACCAGTAGATCGTAGCGATCTCTCACCACCTAAAAAATTCATAGGTGATCGAGATACGCCTACACCTGATTCTCGACCAGTAGATCGTAGCGATCTCTCACCACCTAAAAATTCATAGGTGATCGAGATACTCCTACACCTGGTTCTCGACCAGTACATCGTAGCGATCTCTCACCACCTAAATATTCATCTTCAGGTGATCGAGATACGTCTACTCCTGGTCCTCAACCAGTCGGTTGAGCAATCTCTCGACATCTAATGCAACAATCAACATTGTCATGATAGCGACAACCAAAACCGACTAGATCGCCGTTGTCACCAGGACGACAACGTCCAGGACTAATGACATCAGGATGACAACGGACATGGTTAACTACATCACGACATCATACGACGACGACGAAACTCGAGATCCCCAGATTTCTAGAGGGCCCGAGGATGAGGTAGTAGGTACAGGAGCCGAATATCTGACTACGATAATTCCTCATTGTCTTCGTCTTCATCAGGAGGCTGTTCTCGCAGGTCACGAGAATGTCGTCCATATATTACTCTTGATTCCCTACAAATGGTCGAGGTACAACTGGTCTTCGGTCGGCAACGTAGCGATCCTCGCACCACGACTTCCACTGGTCGAGGTATGACTACGACTAGTCTTCGATCGGCAACATAGCGATCCTCGCACCACGACTTCCACTGGTCGAGGTACGACTATGATTGGTTTTCCACCAGTAACGTAGTGATCCTTGCACCACGACTTCTAATGGTCGAGGTATGACTACGACTGGTTTTCCACCAGTAGCGTAGCGGTCCTCGTACCACAACTTCCAAAGGTCGAGTTACGACTACGACTGGTCCTCGACCAGTAGCGTAGCAATCCTCGCACCTCAATTTCAAACGGTTGAGAGACTCCTACTCCTGGTTCACGAACCAGTAGGTCGTAGTGATCTCTCATACCTCCACTTCAAGTGGTCGAGTTATGACTACAACTGATCTTCCGCCAGCGATGTAGCGATTCTCCCACTACCTATGCGATTTGTTGGGCACAACTATACACCTGGTCTTTGCCCAGTGTGGTGGTCGTCTCATCATCTACGTCAATTTCTGTAAGTGCTTGTATGTGCAATATTTGTCCAGAGATCCCTTACCACGATAACACCTACGCTTGAAATCGAACCTATTGACCCTTTACGCCATTCCGACAAGCCTCTGAGAGACCTACTAGAATTTCGACTGGGGACGCCCAGAGCGGATAAGGTCTTGTCAGACTCTGAGAACCGAATGACCATGTAAGACCTGGTCATGTAAGAGTGCTCAAAAGGTGCATTAACTAAGCCGTGTAATCATAAATTGATTTTTCCAACTTCACGGCTGGGGGCTAGGTAAATCGCATTTTCAGCTAGGCAAGTTACGGGTCATCGAGCCTTCCCCTCCGATAACAGACTTCCCCGAGGATAAGGCTGGGGGCTAGGGAGAGTACCGAACTCCGATTGCTGAGGGAAACTCTAGCGAGCGTACTCTTTATTGTCACACACAGATTCAATTTATTTTCAATTTTTCCATACATATTATATCATGTTACCCTTGAGCGTTTGCTCGGGGGCTATTTCTATTGAATATTCTGTTCTAAGTATTGATTTCTGGAAAGTCAGACATCAGAATAGTCAAGTCAGATTTTCAAGGCTTTGTCATAGACTTTGCACCTTCTCGATTACTTGAGAACGGTTGATGGAGCTCGACAAGGAATATGAAATGAAGCAATGGTGTACCCGCCGAGACGAAATTTCTTGACTTCAATCCAAATTCTCGATTACAGCAAGACGGTAGACTTAGTCGCATGCTCCGTACCTTCTCGGTCGACATCGGAGATTAACCTAGAGACAAACCCGATATAGTGCCTACAAAGGCCGATAAGAGGAATCTAGCACTATCTCTGATCTCACCGAGAACGGTCGAGCGAGCACGACAATAGTTGTTCCAAGGTCTTCGATCGAGAACCTCAACTCGTTCATTTGCATTGAAGTCGGGGGCTACTGTCAGGGTTATGGATACCACATACCCAATAGTAATTGACTAAGCTCGGCAGGACCCACCACATACCATGTCTTATACGGAAACAAACCTCGTATATAGGAGTTCCGGATAAGGAAGGACGAATAGAGTTCTATATGGAAACTACATGGACTAATCGGATCGTATCCACACTTGACTCCCTACTCTTACTTGGACAAGGGGTTATCTATGGGTATAAATACAAGCCCCCGAGGAGGAGAGGGGACACACCCACCATAGATGCACAATACATAAGCCAATATACGCCAAGACAAGTCGCCGGATATCAACATCAGAGATAAGCCTAGACATACCCCATCCGGTGCATACGGAAGCTGGCAAGAGGGATCTAGCGCCATCACTAATCTCGCCGAGTACGGATTCGAGGAGGAAGACTACGCTGTCATCGACTACGAGTTGATTATCTAGCCGCCAAGTCGATGACACCTAGATAGGTTATCCCAAATATTATATTTGTGTGATCCAGTTGAACAAAGAGCAACACCGGCTTTGGCCAACAGGATGTAGGGCTATTACCTGTCAGATAAGGGGTTTGAACCTGTATAAAAATCCCTGTCTTCATCTCTTTTACCTCAATCTCGCATATACCAACGATTGCCATACCATCAAAATACCGTAGTCGCGATATTGTTAACGACCAAATTTGGTAATATCAGCATCAGAAAAGGAGATTAGATCAAGGTGGAGTCGAAGGCAGAGGTTGATCCGAGAACAGAGCAAGAATCGGCTGAAGTCCAGATCGGCTACGATTAGGATCGGCTAGGTCTGAGTCGGACTAGGTGAGCCGATGCAGCCGATTCTGACAATATAATTTGGTGTATGACATTGGGTTGTATTGAGGTGCTTCAAGACGATTGCCGCACATGGATAGAGTCCTGAGAAGGCAATTGTATCTATTAATTAGGATGTTTTATGTAACTTCCTTAGAGATATGTTTGGGCAAAAGTCTGCCGCAAAGACTTATGGTATCTTAGAGTTTGTTAGAGATAGTGGTCGTGTCCGGTATGGACATATCTTGTAATTCTCAGATATAAATAGACCCCGAGCACTATGTAATTTTTAACACATACGTTCAATACAATCTCGGCGCATTGCCACCTTTTTGCTTTAGTTTTATTTCGACGAGTTCTTGCTTTCGGGTTGAGCTGCATCGGTTTCGATCTTCAACAAGAGGTAAAACTTGTTATGACGGCTTGTGTTCTCGGGATTAGTGCTTCCATCTTTATGACACTCTAATCTTGTCTATATAATTCGTCAAGTTATCATATATCTTACATAATCTTTGGCAATATCGTCATCTAATCTACAATCGGCTAACATCTGTTGATAGAAGGCAGCCGATTAGGTTAAATAGCGATGTTGTCTTAGATTATATAAGATATCTACCACTTTATGAAACATCCAGCGACTTGATTGTCTAGATATTGTTCTTCCTTTCATACTTAATGCTGCATCAGTTGAGTTTGATCTATTAAGTCGTGCTTAGAATATCAATCTCTAGCCTGTACTCTGGTTGCCGATTAGGGTAGTATCGGAGTTTCAGCCAATCTTATCTGATTTAACCATATTCAATCTATATGCTTCAATGACATGTTAAATCTGCCCTTTGTGTCAAGATATCGTTGCAATCTAAATATATTAAGCTTCTGTTTAATACATTATACCTGTTTAAATATCTTGATATGGAGTAGTATCGGAGTATTAGCCGATACACTCTAGATCTATCTGATCGGCTATGCTATAAACATATATAATCCAGTTATTAATATATATTTCGATCTAAGTGATTTATACTGTCTCGGCATGGTGATCGATCTATCCCAATCACTTGATTTAAGTATATATTAATATAAGAACTATATATCGTTAATATCTACAGCCGATCGAATAGATTTAGTTCCTTACTATCTATTTATAACCGCTGATCGATTCATATATGACATCGGCTAAAAGATAAATGATATGTCATCGGCACCTAGCCGATCGGCTATCATTTATAGATTTAACCACGAATTCTTTGTCTCTATTTCTTGTTGATTACAGGATCAAATCAACTGGCACGCTCATACATTCGAAGGTGAGCTTTGGACCTGCACTGGAGTTAAGCAGATCTCTCAGGCCTCGTGTTTTCTATCAACACGCTTTTGGCATGCCTGGTGGGATCGATTAGAAGTCAGCAAGCAATTCTTCCTCATGGCCGAGAAGCGACCGCTGTCGCCATCCTCGACTAGCCCAAGCACTGTTAAAGAAAAGATCCAGAAGTTGGGGTTGGCTGACGTCAATGAAGGAAACGTCGTGCCCATCGATCCGGAGAAATTCAGACCTGAGTAGAAGAAGGATTTTGAAGCAATGTTGCAGCAAGCCCGGGATCAGTTCTTGAACTCATTCATGCAGACCCGCAAGGGAACATTGGTTTTGAAGTATAAAGTAAAGGTAGTTGCCGATGATCCTAGGATCAATTCTTCCAAAGGTGAAGACGGGAAACAAGCTCCAGATGGCTCGGCTCAACTGAGTGACAAAGGTGCTACCGACGGTTCTCTAGGAAGTCAGGGTGACAATTCTCAAGGGGTCCATGGAGTTCAAGGTGACGGAGTGCATGGAGTTCAAGGTGATGGTGCTTAGGGGTTGCAAGGGGGAAATCTTAATCAGAATAGTGATGCGGCACAAGATTTTTTCAATAATTTCCAAGACTGGGTCGACTATGCTGTGCACCATGCTTTGATCAATCAGTCTGGGATGTTAGTCAATATCTTATCAAACATGATGAAGTCAATAGCCGATGGATCAATAGCTGAGTATCAGGCTGCAGGCCCAGTTTATTTGCAAGGAGGTGTCTTTCCAAATTATCGGCCTTTGATCACTGATGCCCAGCCATCTACTCAGGCAGCTTTCCCCGTCGCATCATCAGCTCAGCCGACGGCACCGGCATCGACTCCCTTACCTGCTTCGTCAGCATTGGCACTAGGCCAGCTGGTGAACCCTCAGTTGTTGATGAGAGAGCAGCCACAGCATAGTGGGCAGGTTGTGAATCGGCCGACGCAAGTCAGGTTGCTGCCATGTTTCGGCTGCCTCAACCTGCTGTTGATCCAATACAACAGCAGCCGATTCAACAGACACTCCCGATTCAGCAGGTTGTACAACCAATCCAGCAACAAGTTGTGCAACCAGTCCAGCAAACGCCACCAAGGCAACAGCCTTTGCGGCCGATTCAGCAAACGCCGTTAAGACAGCAAATCGTTTAGCCGATTCAGCACCCAGGTTCAATGAGCGCATCGGCCGGGTTTGTGACGCCTGGTGGACAGCCTGTACAACGATTTTTAAATCAAGTTGTCCCAGAACACTTGGTTCACCACGTACAGCTGGATTGCACAGTAATGCCTGAAGTTGTTCCCGAGCATTTGGTACGTAATATTCAGTCGAACCTTAATAATTACTAGGGGGGCAACTTGAATTGTCAATATCAGCCTCCTTCTCCGCAAGCCCAATATCAGCCAGGGGGACTGGCTCAACCTCAGTTTGCGTCTCAGTACGGTCAGTTCGAGCCCATGCAACAACAGTCACAGGGAACAGCTCAGCAACGACCATGGGCCGATGTGATTGCTGATGTGATGAGGGAACAGTTTGGGCTTAAACCAAAAGAGACTGGAAGCTTGTATCGGCAGCCTTACCCTGAGTGGTTTGAGAGAGTTCCTCTTCCCAATCGGTTCAAAGTTTCGGACTTCTCTAAATTTTCGGGACAAGATGGTGTGTCAATTTATGAGCACATTAGCCGATTTTTAGCTCAGTGTGGTGAAGCATCGGCTGTGGACGCTCTGAGGGTTAGGTTGTTCCGGTTATCTTTGTCTGGATTGGCTTTTACTTGGTTTTCTTCTTTGCCGTATGGGTCGATCAATAGTTGGGCCGATTTGGAGAAGCAATTCCACAGCTATTTCTACAGTGGGGTTCATGAGATGAAGTTATCTGACTTGACAGCGATTAAGCAGCGGCATGATGAACCTGTGCACAAGTATATTCAGAGATTCAGGGAGATGACGAACAAGTGCTTCAGCTTGAGTTTAACTGACGCTCAGTTAGCTGATCTGGCCTTTCAGGGTATGGTTGCTCCGATTAGGGAGAAATTATCGTCTGAAGACTTTGATATCTTGTCACATTTGATACAAAAGGTAACCTTGCACGAGCATAGGTCTGCGGATGCTAGGAAAAGCTCTAAGAAGGTTAATCATGTTTGTCCTTACATGTATGGGTCGGATGACGATGAGGATGACTCTGAGATAGCTGCAGCCGAATGGGTGAGGAGTAAAAAGGTCATACCGTGCCAATGGGTAAAGAGTTCTGGAAAAGAAGAGAAGTATGATTTTGATATTACTAAAGCTGACAAGATTTTTGATCTGCTACTCCGAGAGAAGCAAATTCAACTCCCTCCTGGTCATACGATTCCGTCGGCTGAGGAATTAGGCAAAAAGAGATATTGCAAATGGCATAATTCTGGGTCCCATTCTACTAACGATTGCAAGGTGTTTAGACAACAGATTCAGGTGGCCATTGAGGGAGGCAAAATTAAGTTTGATGATTCCAAAAAGCTGATGAGGGTCGATGGTAACCCATTTCCCGTTAACATGGTACACACAGCTGGCCGAACAGCTAATACGGGGCGCATGAGGGGTTATCAAGTAAGTTCGGCTAGAATTATAAACAAATATCAAAGGAAATATGACAAGCAACAGGAAAGGCATCATGAAGAAGATAATTGTGGCTTTGATCCTCATTGGCGCTGTGTGTTCTTTAGGTTCTGTTGGAATGAAGGTATGAGGTTACCGTCTATCGAGGATTGTCCTTGATGCAGTGATATTGCAAGGGGTTCAAGCCGATTGTACGATAGAGGCAATTGGCCGAAACAGACAAGAGTGCCTGTTCATCAGAGATTGGGCCTAGTAAACCAACATGGTGATTCGGAATATGATGAAAATAAGAAGACTCAATGGTGTCCTCCTGGTATTTTTATGAAGAATCAGAAAAGAAGGGTTCAAAGATTGAGGAGTAGGGAACGCTTCTAGGAGGTCGAGCAAGAAATTAATTATCGGCTGAAGAAAGCAAAACCGAGGCAGGAGTGGCGTGTTAAGAATCAGGCTCCTGTAGCCGACGATGTTGCAGCTGATGAGGCAAAGAGGTTGGCAAAAGGAAAGAGTGTTGTGACGGCACCAGTTAACATGGTTTTTACCTTGCCAGCCGAATTCGGGATCGATCAAGCCGATGTCGACGAGGTGGAAGAGGAATCGGCTAAGTTGGTTCTATCACCAGAACAGGCGGTGTTCGAGAAGCCTAAGGGGACAGAGAATCGGCATCTTAAACCATTGTATATAAATGGCTATGTCAATGGGAAGTCGATGTCTAAAATGATGGTTGATGGTGGGGCTGCAGTGAATTTGATGCCTTATGCTACGTTCAGAAAGTTGGGTAGAAATGCCGAGGATCGCATCAAGACAAATATGGTGCTCAAGGACTTTGGTGGCAATCCATCAGAAACCTAAGGTGTTCTAAATGTGGAGCTGACAGTCGGCAGTAAGACTATTCCTACCACGTTTTTTGTCATCGATGGGAAGGGTTCTTACAGCTTGTTGCTTGGAAGGGATTGGATTCACGCCAATTGTTGTATTCCTTCAACTATGCATCAATGCTTGATTCAGTGGCAAGGCGACAAAATAGAGTTCGTACCAGCCGACAGGTCAGTTAATGTTGCCAGTGCCGATTTAGCTCTTTGGGAGATGGATGGCCTTGATTGTTTATCTGGAAAAGTTTGGAATGGAGATTTTCTAAAAGTGTCCGATTCTAATATACAGCCAGTTGAAGATGGAGAACCCAAGCTATTATTTTGAGGGCGTCGTGGAGGGTTCAGGTGTCTACACTATGGATACGGTAGATGATCTCGATGACAAGCAAGGTCAAGGTTTTATGTCGGCCGATGATTTGGAAGAAATAGATATAGGTCCAGGCGATCAGCCAAGGCCGACATTTATTAGTAAGAATTTGTCTCCAGAATTTAGAACCAAGCTAATAGAGCTCTTAAAAGAGTTTAGAGATTGCTTCGCTTGGGAGTATTATGAGATGCCTGGACTCAACCAATCAATTGTAGAACATCGGCTACCTATCAAGCCAGGGGTTAGGCCGCACCAGCAGCCTCCGAGGAGATGCAAAGCCGATATGCTTGAACCTGTCAAAGCTGAGATTAAGCATTTATATGATGCTGGTTTTATTCGTCCTTGCCGATATGATGAGTGGGTTTCTAGCATAGTTCCTGTCATCAAGAAGAACGGAAAGGTGAGGGTATGCATTGATTTTAGAGATCTGAATAAAGCTATACCGAAAGATGAATATCCAATGCCAGTAGCCGATCAGCTGGTTGATGCTGCGTCAGGGAATAAAATTTTGAGTTTTATGGATGGAAACGCAGGGTCTAATCAAATTTTTATGGCTGAAGAAGCTATCCATAAGACAACTTTTAGATGTCCTGGTGCAATCGTCTTATTTGAATGGGTTGTTATGACTTTCGGCTTGAAGAGTGCTGGAGCTACATATCAACGGGCCATGAATTATATTTATCATGATCAAATCGGCTGGCTGGTTGAGGTCTATATTGATGATGTGGTTGTTAAATCTAAGGAAATAAAAGACCAGATAGCCGATTCAAGAAAAGTTTTCGAGAGGACCAGGAAATATGGCTTGAAGATGAATCCGACAAAGTGTGCTTTTGGTGTATCGGCTGGCCAGTTCTTGGGATTTCTTGTCCATGAGAGGGGAATTGAGATAACTCAGAGAAGTATAAATGCGATCAAAAAGATTAAGCCCCGGAAAACAAGACCGAATTGCAGGAGATGATCGGCAAGATTAATTTTGTTCGAAAGTTTATTTCTAATTTGTTTGGAAAATTAGAACCTTTTACACAATTGTTGAGATTGAAGACCGATCAGCAGTTTACTTGGGGGGCAGAGTAACAAAAGGCTTTGGATAATATTAAAGGATACCTGAGTTCCCCTCCTGTTTTGATTCCTCCACAGAAAGGGATACCTTTTAGATTGTATCTGTCGGCCGGTGAGAAGTCAATCGGCTTGGTCCTGATTCAGGAGTTGGATGGAAAAGAACAAGTTGTATTTTATCTTAGTCGTCGGCTCTTGGATGCAGAGACTAGATATTCTCCTGTGGAGAAGTTATGCTTATGTTTATATTTTTCATGCATGAGGTTATGGCATTATTTACTGTCCAATGAATGTACTATTATATGCAAGGCCGACGTTGTTAGATACATGTTATCGGCTCCAATATTGAAAGGAAGGGTTGGAAAGTGGATATTTTCTTTAACTGAGTTTGATCTTCGGTATGAGTCTCCGAAGGCGATTAAGGGACAAGCTGTGGCCGATTTTATTGTGGAACATCATGATGATTCAATTGGCTCGGTTGAAATGGTGCCATGGACTTTATTCTTTGATGGATCGGTGTGTACTCATAGTTGTGGTATCGGCCTAGTTATAATTTCCCCTAGGGGGGCATGTTTCGAGTTTGCTTATACTATTAAACCTTATGCGACTAATAATCAAGCTGAGTATGAAGCAGTGCTTAAAGGGTTGCAATTGGTCAAGGAAGTTGAAGCCGATGCTATTGAAATCATGGGGGATTCTTTGCTGGTAATCAGTCAGTTGGCAGGGGAGTATGAATGCAATAATGATACGTTAATAGTTTATAATAAGAAGTGCCAAGAACTGATGAAGGAATTTCCGCTGGTTATTTTAAAGCATGTATCTCGAGAATAAAATATTGAAGCTAATGATTTGGCCCAAGGGGCATCGGGGTATAAGCCGATGATCAAAGATGTTAAGGTTGAAATTGCAGCAATAACAAGCGATGATTGGAGGTATGATGTGCATCAATATTTACATCTCTTTTACCTCAATCTCGCATATACCAACGATTGCCATACCATCAAAATACCATAGTCGCGATATTGTTAACGACCAAATTTGGTAATATCAGCATCGGAAAAGGAGATTAGATCAAGGTGGAGTCGAAGGCGGAGATTGATCCGAGAACAGAGCAAGAATCGGCTGAAGTCCAGATCGGCTACGATTAGGATCGGCTGGGTCTGAGTCGGACTAGGTGAGCTGATGCAGCTGATTCTGACAGTATAATTTGGTGTATGACATTGGGTTGAATTGAGGTGCTTCAAGACGATTGCCGCACATGGATAGAGTCCTGAGAAGGCAATTGTATCTATTAATTAGGATGTTTTATGTAACTTCCTTAGAGATATGTTTGGGCAAAAGTCTGCCGCAAAGACTTATGGTATCTTAGAGTTTGTTAGAGATAGTGGTCGTGTCTGGTATGGACATATCTTATAATTCTCGGGTATAAATAGACCCCGAGCCCTATGTAATTTTTAACACATACGTTCAATATAATCTCGGTGCATCGCCACCTTTCTGTTTTAGTTTTATTTCGACGAGTTCTTGCTTTCGGGTTGAGGTGCATCGGTTTCGATCTTCAACAAGAGGTAAAACTTGTTATGACGGCTTGTGTTCTCGGGATTAGTGCTTCCATCTTTATGACACTCTAATCTTGTCTATATAATTCGTCAAGTTATCATATATCTTACATAATCTTTGGCAATATCGTCATCTAATCTACAATCGGCTAACATCTGTTGATAGAAGGCAGCCGATTAGGTTAAATAGCGACGTTGTCTTAGATTATATAAGATATCTACCACTTTATGAAACATCCAGCGGCTTGATTGTCTAGATATTGTTCTTCTTTTCATACTTAATGCTGCATCAGTTGAGTTTGATCTATTAAGTCGTGCTTAGAATATCAATCTCTAGCCTGTACTCTGGTTGCCGATTAGGGTAGTATCGGAGTTTCAGCCGATCTTATCTGATTTAACCATATTCAATCTATATGCTTCAATGACATGTTAAATCTGCCCTTTGTGTCAAGATATCGTCGCAATCTAAATATATTAAGCTTATGTTTAATACATTATACCTGTTTAAATATCTTGATATAGAGTAGTATCGGAGTATTAGCCGATACATGCTAGATCTATCTGATCGGCTATGCTATAAACATATATAATCCTGTTATTAATATATATTTCGATCTAAGTGATTTATACTGTGTCGGCATGGTGACCGATCTATCCCAATCACTTGATTTAAGTATATATTAATATAAGAACTATATATCGTTAATATCTACAGCCGATCGAATAGATTTAGTTCCTTACTATCTATTTATAACCGCCGATCGATTCATATATGACATCGGCTCAAAGATAAATGATATGTCATCGGCACCTAGCCGATCGGCTATCATTTATAGATTTAACCACGAATTCTTTGTCTCTATTTCTTGTTGATTACAGGATCAAATCAACTGGCACGCTCATACATTCGAAGGCGAGCTTTGGACCTGCACTAGAGTTAAGCAGATCTCCCAGGCCTCGTGTTTTCTATCAACAAATATCAAACGTCGATATTATTAAAGAGATTAAAAAAGATACATACTATTGCATTTTTCAAGTTGAAGGAGACACTAGGAGTGGTAGCTGGTTTAGACAAACCAGTTACTACTAGCTGTGTAGTCACGTTACTTTCTTTTTGTTATAAGTTACTTCTATAATAATATATGTAAATTACTTTTAGGCTTATTGAATTTACTTTTATATGTCCAAGAAATAATTTAGTGAAATCTAAAAGTAATTTAGATATATTATAAAATTAATTTATAATTTTTTATCAAAATATAATTATGTGAGATCTTGTTGTAAAGATTCAATTGTTACGAACACAACGGTGCAATTGGATCGTACATCGGATGAGTAGTTTAAGAGAAAATTTTATTTAAAGTATAGGTGGATAGGGTTGCTTATAGATGGAGCGGTAGCTGGTTTAGACAAACTAGCTACCACTAGCTGTGTAGTCACGTCCATCTATAATGCATGCGACATAAAATCAGGAAAACAACAATCAGATTTCATGAGTACAGCTAGCAAATTAAATGTCCATGCTTCACATGTAAAAGGCAGATAAATTATTTATTGTAATAAGTATTGATCAGAAATTTCAATTATAATTCGGACAGATAAAAACCATTATTGCATATTGATATACTCATATTCTCATAATACTCGCTATTTCTCAACTCTCGTGAGTCAAAGCGCGCAATCTCCTTTCTAAAATTGTACGCGGACTCATGTGCAGACTGATCGTGTCACGCGTAGATGACAGATAGGCGGTCGAGGTAGGGGACACGCAGGCGCCGGTACCCACCCATTGCTGACTGAGAAAAGAGAGAACCGGAGAAGGGAGAAGGGTGGAGCTGGTGCATGCGTGTGGAATGATTGGATCAAACATGTAAGTGGATGGCAAGGTGGGTAATTCCTTCTAACTTTCGGGGTCCTTACTGGAGCGCATTAAACCATTGGATGATTCAATCGGACAATTCAACACGGTCCACGTAGGCGACAGATAAAAAATCATGACGATTGGAAAATTCCATACTTTTTAAGTAGGGAGGGATAGAAGTTCGGGTAGCAATACTCGGTCATAACATCCTTGAATGAAGAAGCATCGGCATGCATCAACAAAAGCTACCCCATCCCCCCCCCCCCCCATTTGTTTGGTTGCTCACATCTGCTTAGCCTGGCCCATCTCCCTTGTCCAGTTTGAGTTTGACATGGCTAAGGATGGGATAGCTTTTGGTGATGAATGCATCTGTTTGATTGCTTGCATTGATCTAGTTTGGCAAATATGGCATTTTGTTTGGTTGCTTGCATGAGAGATACGTTTGGAAGAGATTTTGTTTGGTTGGTTTTATGGATTTGTGTATGATCACCTCTTTATTTAGTTATGTGAGGTTATCTCTACAATAGCATATAATATATCATAAACATTTGATTCAATCAATTGGATGTACTCGCAAATGCGGAAGATAATAATGTACTAATGTGTAAATCACTATTTGTTACTGTCAAGGATAAGGCATACTTCCTATACTTGGGTTCGTGATATACGGAAATACCATATACCTAAAGATATATGGGAAGGTGTCCTTTAATTAAGAAGATACGGTAGATATAAAAGGAAATTATCTTCCCATAATAGGTGTCAGAGTCCTAGACGGGGAACATACAGCCTCCTTAGTTCGTATCCGGTTCAAGTTCTCCGAGTCCTACTTGTAGAAGAAGATGATTATCGCTATAAATATAAGGTCCCTGTGTGAGTTACAAGTGGGAGCCAAATCCACATCAATATACAATTCGGAGGAAGCCAACACCCTAGTCGCCTAATAGATCTTGTCGAGTCGTTCTCAATGGGTTCTAGTCGGTGGATTAGATTAGCCATCTAACTCCCTCATTGTATTATGTGTGGTATTCCCATCCATATAGACATACATCTAACTCCCTCAGTATATTATGTGTGGTTTTCCCCGTCCATATAAACATATAAACTAGAGTATGGTTATTACTCGTCTCGAGAACACGAAACAGTATAAATCCCTATTCCTTATCTCCTAGATTTGATCTCGCGTATTCCCTGGTTTCAACGATCTCCATGCTCTACAAATACCATTTACGTGTAAAGCAAATCAACAGCGGTGCACCACGTAGGGGGCTTGGTGCTAAAGGATCTGATGAAATGACGTCAAGAGCTGGATTTTCTGACGAGGGCTTTTATGTTTGTCCTAGCCTGGGAGATTTAACCCACCCGGCATTCACATTGGTCCAAGTCGGAACCATAATCTTCCTAGTTTTCGTCGTCGTCCCAATCTCGCCCCCCTTGGCAGCTGCTAAGGATGAGGCCACAACGACAACACATGCGGACATAATTCCCCTGTCGGCCACATCTTCGGTCTACACCGAGAATGAGGTGCGGACAACCTAACATACAAATGGGCATCCTAAGATGGCTAATCTCCCTGCTCCTACCGAGAAATAGATGTCGATAAGGATGTCCATCAAAAGAGACTTCAACATCTAGTGTCCAATCCAAAAGATTTCTTCTCATCCTATGGTTGGATGCTGGATCATACTTCAAGTGAAAGATAAACTCGATGTTTCAAAGATTGCGGGATTCAACGTGCTTCTCCCCGTACAAGGTGTGGTGTCTGATTCATTAATCCAAGAGCCACCCATTAACTGGATGTAAGGTGTTCCTAAAGATCACCGAATCAATGGTTCGATCTCCATGTTGCCTGATCCACTCTAGTCAAAAACAATCTATTGATGCATATGTGGACGACAACACTTCAGAAGACCCGGACCGCACGGTGGGGTACATCAATTTTGTTAGAGTTTGTGTCGAATATGTGTTTGTAGTAGGTTAAAGTTTAGGACTTGAAGTTGTAATTGGTATTAGGACTAGAGTAAGAGTCGGACTCTATCCTAGGATCTCTCATAAATTGAGAGGCGTGCCTGTTGTAACCGCATGGCGACTTAGCATAGAGAGAGGGAGCGGCTGCCGGCGGCGACCGGTTGTGAGTTGTTCTAACTCCGATATGCTGTATATGCTGGATCGGGGAGGAGCGCCCGTAATCAGTGCCCCAGAAATGTAGGCTACAACTGAACTCCGTTACCAAATATCGTGTCTCGGTGTCGTCATCATGTTTGATCTCCTATGGTGTTTCTTCCACGTTTGGTCACTGATGTGATTTCGGGGTCGGTTTTATAACAAGTGGTATCAGAGCCTGCGGGAGATTCCTGGTAGAGGTACGAGGAAGGTGCTCCACGCCATGACGACCACACAGGGTGTCCAGGGACGGACATGGACGCAAGGTGGAGCATGGCGGCGATCAACGGAATTTGATCGGTGGAATCGAACACTTCGGGTGGCGTCCTGAACCGTTCGATGGCTGCAATCAACAGGGAGACGACCAGACGTGGTTCTTTGGTTGATGGCGGCGGAAGCGATTGGCGATCCAATCGGTGGGTCGAACACTTTGGGCGGGTGGCCCGGACTTTCAGGTGACCTACTCTCAATAGGGAGATGTGTGGCCGCACGCTTGGGTGGATTGAAGCTGGAGGCGATCGGCATTCTCGATCGGTGGAATCCAACACTCTGGTCGGGTGGCCCGGAACTTTCGATGAGCTGCGTTCGACAGGGAGACGGCTAGGCGTAGCACTCGGGTCGTTCGGCAGCTATGAAGGCGGCATGGTGATTTGTCGGCTCCGGCTTGCGGCTAGATTGACGGGTGGTCAATCGGAGGTCGGAGCGGGTTGTGGGCTCGAGGTGGAGCAGCGGTGGCGTTATCCATGGGTGAACTTCTATTTTTGGTTTGAAGGTGTCGACAAGGTGCTACAGTGACATGATTGCTACAATGGTCGCATAAAATTATATTTGACCAAATTAGCACAAGCATGGAGACTAGTTACAGATTGCCAATGTTCATTTTCAATGGAGTTAACTAAAAGTGCTAGGTGCAGTATGTGGTCAAGATTTTTACGGGAGGCTTAGGAGGTCAGATGTTGTGGCGGTGTTGCATGCCAGCAATGACCGTGGAGCGGCGCCGGAGGTAGTAGGCTTGAAGCAAAGCAGAGGCCTGTAGGTTGTTCTTTTGGAGAGGTTTGCTGCGTGGAGGAGGATACGGATACGATTCCGATCACCGCAAGCGGCACGTTGGCAAGGCAAGAGTATACCTAGTTGGACACTAAAGGGGATCAGAGGAGATTTCAATTTGGAAATAGAATCGGGCTCAATTTATCCCTGTAAATCAGCAAGGAGGTCCACAGGATTGCAAATATTGCAATCGAACCAAATCATCAAAGCAAAATGAGATCGGACTGTGTCGAAACAAGATTTCGGCAATACGAAAAGAGGGTGGCTATCAAGCTGGAAAAGTGGATGGGTTTAGAGACAAGGAATTTTATACAGGTTCAGGCCTTCTCAATGGGAAGTAATACCCTACTCCTGTCTGGGGATTGATCCGGTGAGTGTATTATTGATCGTATGATCTGGGAGAAAAGTTATGCTCTAAGAGGCATCCTGACCCCTCCTTATATATGGGGAGGAGTCCGTATTAAAAGGTACAGCCCATATTCCTAACGGAATAGGCGAGTAAAGATAAAATACAATCGTAACCGACTAAGATCCCGGGTATTTCCTTGATACACAAGTTTAGGAATTTAACCCGAGTCCCTTAAAGATATTCTATCTACATATGGTACCCCCATACCCAGTCGGATATACATGTCATGTGGGTATGGGGTATCCATAATCTCCACAGTAGCCCCTGAGACCTTTACAGTCGATGGAATAGTCTTCTCTTGTAATCTTCAATTATTCCTGCCTTGGTCTCTAGAGTACTTAAATCAAAGACGGTGAACGGCTGAAAATAAAAAAATCAGGTGCATCGACAAGATGCACCTAATTAGGTGTAGCCCCCGACAATGTGATTCGTTGAATAAAAACTAAACATATTGTCAAGGTATATTAAACATCCATCCGAGTGGTTTTATAGCTGAATTACCAAGGTAATTATATAGCTAAGCATATACGACATCGGATAAAACATCCGGCCGACTGCTTTAGCTTTAATGCGCCAAAAAAGGCATAGAAAGATCCGAGTGAAAACACTCTAAAGATCTATAAACCAACATATACGATAAAAATCCTAGTAAAAAAACTCTTAAAGGATTCATCAAATGTTGTATAAAAGATGATAAATGACAAGTCCAAATAGCCTAAGCTATAACCCATGCCATTATCAAAGTAAGCATATAACATGCCGAGAGAATGACCATTTTAAATTACTCACGTCAAACAAAACCCGAACAGCTTTGTAGCCTAAAAAGGCCAACCAAATTAGTATAACACTTTTCTGTTGGGCACCTTTTTATTTGCATCGTAGTAATTCCAAAGAATTATCTAACTGCGTCAAAAAGGATTTTAATAGCATTGGGCTATTCTGTCGTGAGCAATTTTTGCCGAAACAAAAATATATGCCTGAGTCCTTAAGGATCACAACCAGCCACGTTGATAATGAAATTGGGCTGAAAACACTGTTAAGGCCCAGGCCTATTAGTATTTTCCGATACCCTAGCGAAATAATCGCTAAAACAGAGCGCTGCTTCGTCTTCCCCGCCGCGATCTCCTCCATTTTCCCCACTCCTCGCTACAGTACAAAAACAGCGCCGGCGAAAACTAGGGTTTGCAAATCCGCACCAATCCACCTCTCCCGAAGCTTTGTGCTTTTGCAAAAATCTTCCGCACAACCACCGCGTCAATCTCCCTTTCATTCGCTGCTGCCCTCGCTTCAGATCCCATCACCCATCTCGTGCTCATGGCGGAGGAGAGAAAAAACTTTGAAAGTCAATGGGCTCCCTCCGATGTAACAGAGGAGAACTTGATGGAGATAGTGGCGCATGGTTTTCTTCCGGCGAAAGAGATGATCGGCTGGCACCCAGCATACGGCGAAGCATTCCCGACCCCGGACACGCACGAGGTCGTCGTGTTCTCCCATTTCTTCTACGGAGGTTTTTTGCTCCCAACTTCAAAATTCTTCAGGGGATTCTTGAGTTTTATGGGATTAGCTTGCATCATCTGAACCCCAATTCCATAGTCCATATCGCCAACTTTATCCATGCCTGCGAAGCCTTTCTAGGGATTAGGCCGCATTTTGCCCTATTCCGCTGCATCTTCTTCCTGAAGCCCCAGCCAAATAAAAGCAAGCCGTGCGTTATTGGGGGAGCCGGTTTTTAGCTAAGGGTCACCCTGAGCCAGAAATACTTCTCCATGCCCTTCAAAACATCGAACAAAGGCTGGCACACCAACTGGTTCTATGTGCAGAATCCTGAGCCGGCGCTTCCCGAGTACTCTTGCCTTCCTCCAACATACCAAGACACATGGAACTCGCTTCCAATGGGAGATGAAGCTGCTCAAGCGCTTGCCCTGATGGAGCGCATGCTGAAGCTTAAAGAGCAAGGTCAGCAAGGGGAGCAAATCACTCGGCACTTTATCAAGAGCCGGCTGGCGCCTATCAAGGAGAGATCCTGCACTGCTTTTGAGTTTGATGGCAAAAATGACCCCAACCGTGAAGATCCAGAGTCCCTCGAATTCAAGATCATGAAGGAGAGGATGCATAAGATTTTCTCAACCGGTATCGTGGTCAGCTATTCGCACATATTACCGGTGGTACCATATAATGCTTTCAACCCTCCTCCTCCGGTAAGTATTGAACCATTCTACCTTTCACACAATATCCTCCATCCTTTGTAATGCTAGCTGACGAATTGAAATGTCATATGCAGGAATTTTCTCTGATGAAGTCTGACCCTCTAACCGCCCAACGCCGCTCTCCTCGACAACATGGTCAAGCTAGTGGGGGTCCGAAAATCCAGCCGGCTCCTCAACCAAGCAGCCCAAAACTGACTAACCAGTCAGGCTCTCAGAAGAAGAAACTGGTCCTAAGCGACGATGAAGGCAACAATGCTAAGAAAGCCAGTAACAAAGAGGCGACTGGAAAATAGCCAAGACAGGCTAACCCGCCAAAGAAGAAAACATCCAGTCGTCCAATACCCAAAATCAAGAAGTCGTCTAGGTATGAATCAGCTTGTAATCTCTCCTGTATTGTCAAACATGCATCATCAATATAATGTTGATAGCACATCTCCAACCTGCAGGAAACCATCTAATATCGATCCATCTGGAAAAGACCCTAAGTCGACTGATAAGGAAGAAGACCGCCCGACTGGTAGTCAGTCGGCGACCGACAATGTAGAGACTGGGAATGAGCCCTTGACTGGAAACCAGTCGGCAGAAGCTGAAACTGGTGCTAACCAGGAGCCCCCGACTAGAGATCAGCCGGGTGTTGAACAAAATAAAGACATCCCAGAGACAGAGGGACAAGCGAGCAGCCCTCCCTTAAATGATATCAATACTGGTCCAGAGGCCAGTACTTTTGACAAAGTACAAGGGCCAGCTCGTCCTCCACCGAAGATCATAACAGGTACTTAATCCTCTGAATCCATTTATATTGAAAAAATTCTCTTCAACCACTTTATCGCTATCTGTGTAAATGTATAGGCCCAATAATTGGCGATGAAGAAGAAGTTCTTTGAATACGGTCAGTTGAAGACTCTCGTCCACCCATCTTAGTTAAATGGTGGGATGATGAGATGTAGCCTATCATGAGGAGACCTCAAGAGAATCAATAACTTGTGAGGAAAATATGGATGAGGAATTCTATATGGTTTATTCACCGTTGGACAAGGGAATTGAGCATATTCGGTACCATTGGACAGTAAAACTGCAAAGGATGTGACCATAAGCGTCATCGACAGGATTTATAATATAATCTTAAGGAATGAATAGATGAAGAAGAAAGACATCGATTCAGCAGTGTCATGCTACTATTGATGCTGAGAATTTTAGTTTACTAACTATCAATATGCTAACTTCTAACTGAGTAATCTATCAAAGGACGTGAAAACATGGACCAACTGACACCGAGAAACAAGAATTTCTCCAACTTACAAGACCTACAGAATATGGGAATAAACCAGCCCATGCTACTATCTGAAGATCCTCCCCAAGTTTCTCGTGATAAAGAACGGGTTCAGTCCTCGCTAAAGCCTGAAGAGTGTGGCATCGGTCTAAACTACCTAAAGCAATATTCTACCAATGGAAGTTGCCATCTAACTCCAGCAAAACAGAGGACAAACGTCACATGTTATAGATGTGGCAGGAAAGGACATTACGCCTTGGATTGCCCCAAGAAAAAGCCGGGAAATGGACAAGTAAGGAATATACCCCGACACCCAAAAAATAATATGAGGGCAGGAATACTACCAACACCAAGGCCACATTCATTCTATCCAAAACCTCAGTATCAGCAATTTCGTAGAGGAGGAACTACACCACATTGGTGGAAAGGAAAACGGAAAAGAAAGATGTCACCACTAATAACCTATGCTGAACTGGATCTCAGTAAAATGGGAATAGAAATCGGTGATTTGCCTAAAGAAGTTGACGAGTTACAACTATGGAAACCGAGGAGAGATGGATGCTGCTTTTCTTGTGGACAATTTGGACATTATGTGATAGACTGTACCCAAGGTGTCAAAGAAGAACAAGAAGTACTGCCTTCACGCATTATTCCAGAAGATGACAAAGATGAAGACCCATCCAAAGGAGTTTCGAAGGTTAAGGCATGTAGTCGTTGCGGAAAGATAGGACACTACGGTAGTAATTGCGTTACTCGATGCCCCTAATGTGACGAAGACCATCCAATCGAAGAATGCCCAACAACGAAGATCACCCGCTTCCTCTGTGAAAGGACGGATCATGTGCCTCAAGACTGTCAACTAAGTCCTTTGCTGACCAAGACAGCGGAAGTACAAAGAGTGACGCTTTGCTTCGCTCATCAACTCATGAAGTCTGGAAGCCACGAAAACCCTGGATTTCCTACATTCAATTAGCATGTTTGTTTGTCAAACAATATTTAAGTTGAGCAGTCTAATGACCCTGTAATTCCACCGAATCTCGGGGATGAGATTCCTTTAAGGGGGGTAGGTTTGTAACATCCTGAAAATTCCCGACAATAAAAATCACTAAAATTTCGAACTTTTTAAAACTTTTGCATCATGCTGGTTGTTATGATTGTTATTGCTTGCCAAACCGTAAATCGTCTCAACGGAGAAATCAAATTAAAGATGCGCATCTAAATAATAAATACAATTTACATGAATACATTGTTATACAAATAAGTTCAACCAATGTGCTATTGTATTAATAATTGTCACATTGAATATTTTAATTAATTAAAGAACTATCAAAGCCTCCAAGTATATTGGATAATTTTTTTTGGATAATCTAATGGGAAGCAAACTCACTTGGGGTGTAACAAATAACCAAATAAATGAATAAATATTCAAATCAAATAATTGAAATCTCAAACCAAAATGTATAGATTACATTTCAATTCAAATCCAATCCCATTCACTTTTGCAGATTAGCCCCTCCCTTTCCTTCCTTTCCCTTTTTCTTCCTTTTCTCTCTTTTCCTAGCCGCCACTATTCATTGTCCGCCAACCGTTCGATCCCGTCTACCGCATGCACTACATCGCTCTCGGCCGCGCCAGTCACGCCCGTGCCACACCGCACCGCGCCTCCTTCCCCTCAGCCGCGTCCGACCCCAACCCTAGCCGCACCGCACTTGCCGCTCCGCACCAGCATCGCGTTGTATCGCGCCGTGCTCGTGCCGGACCCACGCCCGCGCCCGTTGTCCCTTCCATGCCGCGTCGTGCCAGGGCCCACGCCATGCCAAGCCGCACCTCTAACCGCTCTCCCGGATTCCCTCCAGGAAACACGGAGCTGCGCCATCGCCCATGTGCGCGCGACGCCGTCGCCACGCCCGCCTTCATCACCCAGACACGCGCATCCCATCACCCCCATTCGCGCCCAATGGATAAAACGGAGCCACCTACCACAGCTAGAGCTAGAACACGCAGTATATAGGCTATAGATGCAATGATTAGGCCACAAAACCTTAATGGAGGAGGAGATCAAACCTTATCTGCGTCATCCACCTCCTTGCCCTTATCTGATAGCCATTAGAGCTCTATTTCGCCTGGGCATGTGCTGGCGATCTTATCCACACCGTTTCCTTACACCCTAAGCTAAGCCCCCAACAAAAATCTCTATTCCTCTCAGCTTTCTTCCCGAATACATTTTGTCAAAAACCTTGTGTGCGTAATCTCACCACTACCAAAGACCATATTGAGGGACTCCCCGTCCGGACCTAGAGGTTGGAGGGAGTGGAGGGGGTGTCGTGCTGCCGCCATTGCCATTGGGGAAGCCGAGGACCGCTGGACACCGGGAACCACGCGTCGAACACTTTCGGGCGTCACCAACAGCTAGCCGCGTCTGCTTCGTCTGCACCGCACCACGCGTCGCCACCCTTCGCCGTCTCTCCATCTTGGGGTAAAACCTCGAGCCCATAGCATCCTCTACACCTCTAATAGCTAGCGCCGGCTCCAGTTTGTACGATTAATTCCTATGGCTGTGCCGCCCTGGCCGCCGTTCCGCCGCTGACGAGCTCAGCGTGGACAGGCCATCCCGGGTGCTCTCCCTCCCATCTTTCTGGAGAAATCGAACGCCCATACACCGTAGATGCTCCTGTGCCCATCAATTTGGCTGGAGACCGTCCCAATCACCCAAGCCCCAAACCTCCTCGAGCTCGGTCATGGCAGCCGTGTCGTGCCACATGCCTAGGCGCCGCCGCACGCCGCATTCGCCGGAGCACCTCCGCACACCCCCTGGACGCCGCCGTGCCGCCCCGGCCCCATGCCGTCGCGCCCAGCCGTGCCCTGGGGCTGCCTCCCGATGGCTTGAAGTTGAAGACAATGGGGAAAAGAACGAGAGAGAGAGAGAACCGTGTGGCACCCACATGTAATTAGCGCACAGTAATCCTCTCCTTAATGATGATTAGCCGAGTCTATGACGTGTGGGTCCGGATGATTAGAAATCTAACTAAAATCAAAATTAAGTTTACTCTCTATGACGTATGGGGCCCACCAGTGAATAAAAGCAGCCGGTTTGACCCTAGTCAACCTGGGCTGGTCCCACCTGTCAGTCACAGTAGCTTGTGGATAATGTTGGATTAAAAACAAATCAATTAGGAACAGTACTGTTTCCCAATTATCGGCATTAATACAAATTTGAATCTTTAAACATGCATAACTCACTCATTTTAACTCGGATTTGAGTGAAACTTGAACCTAAATTCATAAGCTTTCCAATGGTATATAATTTACCATTCAATAAAATATATTTATAATTATTAAATAATTAATATCAAATGATTAGATATTGGTTAACCTAAAAAGTGTGCTAATAAATAAAATTGATTATTGTACAGTAAACTAGGTAGGGGAATAATTCTCCTTAACATGCTTTATCACTGTAAAACCCATGTAAACTAATTAGAAGCATATGTGGTCATACCCCTTCCATAACTCAATAGATAGATCAACTCCAAATTAATGAAATGTGTTTCTCATTTATATTATGATGATTATAGCTCCTAAATAAGCCGCCATGACAATAGAAGATTAAGAAACCTTATCCATTAGGAAGACCGAGTAGTATGAACAGCCCTAGGTTCAATCCCCAACAATTATATTTTGTTTGTGCATATTTGATTGTTGTTTGAATATTGGTTTTTCTCGCGTATTATAGAAATTATATATCGGTTTGTCGTGAGGCAACGTATGCAGCTACCAGGAGGTGAAGGTTGATCAAGATTATATCAAGAATAAGAACTATCCTGAGCAGGCAAGTCATCACCCCAACCCTTGAGCATCTTGATCCCAATTGTGAAATTGCTTTGTTTACAAATAAAATTGCATGCAGTGATGAATATCCTATTTGTTATTATGCCATGCCTTTGATTATTGCTTATCTCATTATTCCCTTGTACCCATAATTACGTATGAGTCCCTAGTCACTTATGACAAATGCTTAGTAATGCTAATTTAGATTCATGCATTCTCATATTTATCAAATGCTTTATGCCTGGGCAACTACCTTAGGGAAGGTAGTTGAGATACGGCATGTGGAGACATGAATGTCACATTGCCATGACATTGATGAGATGATTTGTGAAAGAAAATTAAAACTAAACAAATGTTTTCGATTGGGGCGGTTGGAGGACTTGGGTGGTGTCCGGTAAAGGCTAGTGTCGTCCCTAGTCAGTTAAGGACCGAGCCATAAAGCTAAGCATGAAACGACCCCCGTATAACTGTACTTCTCGAGTGGGTATAGACCTAGCGGAGTAAATAGCCGAGCGGAGGCAGTATCCCTGCATAGTGGTTTTCTTGATGTGTGTGAGGCAGGGCCTACGGTGGGCAGCCATTGGTAGGACCGCAAGGGGCGGGTACCTACAGTGGTGTCACCATCGGTAGGACTGCCATGTGTAAACCTAAACTTTACTATAATTTAATGCATGTGCTAGTCTTCCCTTCACGGGAGCGCTAGAACTCCTCTCACTGCTAGAAACTTATGACGCCTAGAGTGCATGAGGGCTATAGTTCATGGAGCGGGTACTACCAATGTGAGGTTATTGAAAGGCTTTGCCGTGGCAAGTCTCATTCGTTGGGACGTAGGCTCATGTGTTGGGCAAGTCGCGGAGTACGGGTAAAGTGTACATCCACTGCAGTGTGAGTAAACCAAATCTATTCGAATAGCCGTGCTCGCGGTTAATGAGCACCGGGACATGTATTACACTTGGCTAGACTCTAAATTCTTAAACTGATTGGGTGGGATGTTGCATGATGATTTTGTACTGGTGGATCAACTTCTCGAGAGGCGAGAAGGGGTAGACCCCAGAAAACCATGACGGCCAGTGGCGGGAAGCTATCCTTGGGAACACAATGGATGGTGGACTGAACCGTCGCTGTTTAATGAACAATGGAATTAAAATTTGATCAGTCAATGCTAGGTCTTAGGTTTGTGAAATGATACTTGAAAACTCAGCTTTACGCAAAGTAACCATAGCCACTCCTTGTATTATCCTGTGCATTACTGCATTTTGTGTGGTGGCTTGCTGAGTACTTTTGTACTCATTGTTGCTCTATATATATCTTTTAGCAGAGTGTTGAAGAGAAGCCCTTGTTAGTATGCTTGCATACCTAACAAGATGATCGGAGTGCTGTTCCATTCTAGGTCTCGTTCCCCAGTCGACTACTTGTGGCATGTCAACCTGGCCCTTGTATTATCTTTGTCTTCCGCTGTTGTTTCTCTGATAGTTGTTGGCCTGCCTGGCCCTAATGTAAGCATTTAACTCTCTTAGCCTGAATTCATTCGTGATATGTTGTGATTCGGCTATGTATGTGTGTACCAACTACTGATCCAGGGATTGGTACTGATAAACACAGAAGATTTCCGATTTCCAAAATCGGGGGTCGACAATATAGCTTTACTCATGCTGTTGGCCAATTCGCTGAACTGAATAAATTTGTAATGCAGAGAATCCATCTTCGAAACGAAGAAAAAACTGCAACCCTTGAGAAACTAGTCCCTCATCTTGGAACTCTGGAAGCAACCAGAGCTCAACTTCATGAAACCAGGGAGCTAGACAGTAAGACTGAACATGATCTCAGGGATCGACTTGCTGAGCTTCAAGAAGTCAACTTCGAGCTGAGTGGTTCATCCAAAGGTACCCTCTATCCTTGGTTAACTTATTCCAAGTTGATGTTTGCATTCAACTAACCGCTAGGATGTACAACAGTTACAAACTGCCAAGATCACCGAGCTAGAAAAGTGAATCAAAGCTCTTGAAAAAGACAAGGACGAACTGACCAAGCAAAGAGACTCGGCTCTCAAAGATGTCAAAGGTAATTGCAGTTTAAATTTCAAAATTAATCTTGTCTTCGCACCCAGATGTTGATATATTCCTTCTATGCAGATCGTAAGATTAAATCTCAAGCTCAATTCGAAGTCTTAGTCAACAAGATCAAGAAACTTGAAGGAGCTAGGGATGAGGTTGTCAATGCTGCTACACCACTCATCCAAGCTACGTTCTTTCATAACAATGGTCCGAGTTCATTCGACGCTGTTGAAATCATTGACAAGCTGAGAACTACTCCGGATATATATTTCAAAAATATTAAAGAAGCTGGGAGCATGGGAGCAAGCATGGCCTTGGCGATGACTAAATCTTTGTATCTGAAGATCAATATTGATGACATTGATGGCTTTGCAGACGGAACAAGTGAAGAAGACGCCCTTGAGCTTATCAATGATGCCCAGAAAGCTGCGGTCAAGATTGCTGTAGACGTTGTAGAGAGATTCCAAGATTCCAACCTTGGTTCGACTGGGGTTGATATAACTGATGATGAAAAAACTGAATCTGATTGATGATGTAATCTTTGGTGTTGGAGGCTCAATTTGTACAATACTGATGTATTTATGCTGTGCTTGATAATTTAAACTTAGCATTTGATTTCTTAAAAGTTCTTGTCAAACCTTATTGAGCCTAGAACCCGCAAAAGTCCTCGAAAAACTTTCAGTCCTCATTAGCTAAGCCAAAAAATCAGACAGGGCAATGATAAATCAAGTAAGCAAATTGAACTGATAAAAATCACACTCCATTATTATTATAGTAGCCCCCGACTGGTAACTCAAGAGATAACTTAATGTTGGTAGTCAAAGAGGGACAGAATATACAAAAGTAATGCCTAAGCATAGAAACAACGAAGATGCTCAATATTCCAAGAGTTATCGACGTCTGTACCATCTTCACGCTTGAGTCGATAAGATCCTGGCCGAGTAACCTCAGAGATTATAAATGGTCCTTCCCATAAAGGAGATAACTTGTGTCGATCCCGTGTGGATTGAATCTTTCTCAAGACCATGTCTCCGACTAAAAATGTGCGCGACCGAACAGCGGCTGTGGTAGCGTCGCAATCCTTGTAAATACCGAGCCGACTGAATCAGAGCTGCTTCACGAGCTTCCTCCAGTCGATTGAGATCGTCAATTCGATCTTCTCCGTAGCGCTCCTCCTTGAAGTTGAGAAATCACAGGGACTCAAATTCTACTTCACTCGGTAACATTGCTTCCGCGCCATAAACCAAGAAGAACGGTGATTGCCCTGTAGCCCGACTGGGTGTAGTGCGCAGAGACCAAAGTACCGACGACAGTTGATCAACCCACTTGCCAGTGTAGGGACGCAGTCGGTCAAAAACTCGTGCTTTGATGCCTTGAAGTACCATACCATTAGCGCGTTCAACTTGTCCATTGCTAATTGGGTGCGCTACGGAGGCATAACAAATTTTGATGCCAAAGTCTTCACAGAAGTCTTTAAACACACCACCAGTGAATTGAGTACCATTGTCAGTGATAATACGATTGGGTACCCCAAACCGGTGCATAATATTGATGAAGAAATCTCGGGCTTTTTCAGCAGTGATTGTGACGACGGGTTTGGCTTCAATCCACTTGCAAAACTTGTCCACAGTTACAAAAAGATGAGTGAAACCACCAGTAGCCCTTTTGAAAGGGCCAACCATATCAAGCACCCAAACCGCAAACGGCCAGGACAATTTGATAGTTTGCAACTCCTGGGCTGGAAGGTGAATTTGTCTAGGAAAAAATTGACAACCTTCACATATTCGCACAATTTTGTCAGCGTCAGATACTGCAGTGGGCTAGAAAAAACCTTGCCGATAAGCCTTGCCAACAATTGTTCGTGCGCCAGCGTGATTCCCACAAATGCCCGAGTGAATATCTTGCAGCAATTGCCTTCCCTCCTCCAAAGACACACAGCGTTGCAGAATTCCTGAAGGGCTTTTCTTATATAGCTCGGTCTCATGCATGACATAAAGCTTGTTGCGTCGAGAAATCCGCTCGGCTTCATCTTTGTCTTGAAGGAGCTCTTGTTTGGTCAAAAACTTGATGAAGGGCTCTCTCCAATCGGTGTTGATCATGCTTACTTCTTGGGTGCCTGCCGTCTCGATTACTTCTTTTCTTGGTACTGTCGGTTCATAAAGATGCTCAACAAACACATCGGAAGGTGCTGCTTCTCGTTTCGAACAAAAATTGGCCAGCCTGTCGGCTGCTTCGTTATCATGCCGGAGAACATGAGTTAGCTCCAATCCATCAAACTTATCTTCCAATTTATGTACCTCTTGTCGATAGGCAGCCATGTTATCATCGAGACAGGACCACTCTTTCATGACTTGATTAACAACCAACTGAGAGTCTCCACTATCACGCCCAGAAATTCACGAACCAGAATTTCTAAGCTGAATGTGTATTAAACCCCTGTCCAGGACCAGCCAGGGTACACAAACGACAATTGTTGACATACAGATCCACGTCTTACAAAAATATAAAAGATTACAAATGCAGCGGAAAAAGTAAAATGAGCTAGACTTGAAAGCTTGACTTCTGCAGCAGGGCGACTCCACTCCACAAGCAATCCTCAACGGCAGCGACGAAACCAACCTCAACGAGACAGCTCCAACTAGGAAGATCTTCAGCTCTAGTGTGGGGAAAAAGTGAGCAAGACTAAGTACTACCCACTATATTCAGCAAGTCATACCGGAAGAGGAGGTATGATGCAAGATATATCCAAGGGAGGCTAAAGGTTCTTTTGCATAAAGCTAGCATTTAAAGCAGTAGTTGAAAGCAGTAAAACAGCTGTAGTAATTAATCCATATTAACCAATCATTGCTCAACGCTACACCACGTTGAGCCAGGCCCAAACCACCACCTGAACTACACCAGTTCATTAGCTAACTAAGGGTGAGACTAATCACGGTGAATCTGGTCAATCGCCTATAACCGCGGGCACGGCTATTCGAATAGTTTTACTCTGATCAGAGGTGTACAACTGTACCCACAAGACACAGCCCCACCACACGTTTCCGTGCGCCGACATGCCACCACGACATACCCGAAAGAGGCCGTGACAGGACCCTTCGCATAACCCCCTCTAACCGATCGCACCACACCTCAGAGTTTGCCCCCGTCCCCAGCAGGCAACAGGCAGCCCCCCTCTCGTGCCGTGGTGAATCCGGAAGCCGATCAACCGGACACCCCAGCCGACCCAACTCCATCACGCCCACCCTCGCCTGGGTACGTCGGCTAGAGGAAAGCTACACTACAAGCCCAGCCGTTGCCCACGCTGGCTTGTGGTAAGTACGGATAAGTTCTTCCAGGGCATTCCACGAACTGGTCCTTAATCGCCATGGGCACGACTAGCAAAACCATGCACCCACAGCCCACCATGTAGTGTATTTTAATTAACTAACACCATTACGGTGGCACTAATCCAAAGCTATACCAATAATCAAAGTCTATGCATTAATGTAATTCCCCCATTGTGTACTAGTTGAACTAAGCATGGCTAAGCAATCCCTAATCCAACATCTAATCATTTTGATATCCAAGTTATCAATGGCATAAGGTAAACAATATATGGCTGAGTAGTAGGACTCATACCACATGATATTGTAAAACAATGCAACATTTAATAGAAATGCGGGACATTTGTAAATTGGGTACAATATGATCAATTGTAATGCATGACTTGCCTTGCTCTCGCACTGATGAGACCACAGCAGCGTCTTCGAGGAACCGCGGATCGATGAAACGGCCGAAATCTACGCGACAAACAAAACACACAAGTAAGACATGCTATAAGTCTACTGAAACAGGAAACAAAACCATTTTTAATGGATTCTATACATTTTTATGAATTTACTGATACTTGAATGGACTAAAACGGAGCTCGGATGAATTAGATATGATTTTTAGAAATTATCTGTGTTTTTACTAATAAAGAAAAGTCCTTAATCAATTTATTGCGCAATAATTAATCCCGGATGACATCAGCAGGGGGGCGCCGACAGGTGGGACCATGGGTCAGCGGCACAAGAGAAGGAGGAGGTCGCGACGGCTGGTGGGCCCCACCGGGCAGCGTCACAAGGGGAGGGGGAGACGCCCGGTCGGCTCGGCTCGGCTTCAAACCGGTCGGCCGGTTAGGCGATGCGGCGGCAGCAAGCGGCCACGGACGGCAGCGACCGGCGAGAAGACGGTGGCGGCCGGCAACGCGGGCGGCCGGCGCTTCGCGGTGACGCGCATGCTGGGAGCGGCGGCGCGCGCGAGAGGAAGGAAAGGGGAGGGAGTTCTCACCGGGGTTCGGCCGGCGCGGGAGAAGGCGACGACGAACGGCGACAGTGAGCGACCGGAGGGCGACGGCGAACGGCGGCCGAGCTCCAGGACACCCTAAGAGAGGAAAAGAGAGAGGTTAGAGGGAGAGAGGGAGTCCACGGCGAGCGAAACACATGGCTGAAGGCGGCGGCAATGGTGGTACTCACCAGCGCGCGGGGAGAAGCGGGCTCTGGCGGCGGAACTTGACGGAGGGGCGGTGGACGAGATGGTCCTCGGCCACGCGAACCCGACGGCTACGGCGGCATGGTGCGGCGGCGGCAAGAGGCGGCCGGAGTAGTGGAAGGAGCGGCGGCGGGTGGGTGCACAGTGCGGGAGCGATAAGGAGCTCGGGGGCGGGCGGCGAAAGAGGGAAAAAGGTAGAGAGAGGTCGATTATATAGAGGTGGGGAGGTCGGATGTGGCCGGGAGCGGCGGTTCCGCGGCGACGACGTGGAGAGGTGGAGGAGAGAGAGAGAGAGTGAGAGGCGGGATTCAAATTTGAATCCCGGCCATCTCGTGGCGCAGGCATGAGCGGGAGTGGGAGCGTGGGCGCGGGGAAGGCGGGCGGCGTGGGCGCATGGGCGGCTCGGCAGTTGGAGCTCCAGCTCCAATGGCTGGAGGAGGAAGAAGGGGCCGACAGGAGGGCCCCACCTGTCGGTGACCCGGAGAGAGGAGGGAGGGAGTGGGCCGGCCCAGCGAGCAATCGGGCGCGGGAGGGAGTGGGCCGACGGCCCAAGAAAAAGGAAAAAGGGAGGAAAAAGGAAGAAAAAGGATTTTCCAGGGATTTAAATATTGCATATGCTCATTTTTAATTTGCTAAAATTAATTCCAAGGCTCTGAAAATTCCCTAAAAATCCTGTTAATGTATTAGAGCATGTAGAATCCAAGAAAAATTCCACATGTTGATTCCGATTATTACTTGCATTTATTAATTTAGGGATTCATCTCTAGGTTAAATTAAACAATTTCTTCGGGCAATTTATTTCATGAATTTAAAGAAAGGGAGGGGAACTTCTAGGCGTGACATCCACGAACTATCAGACGCCGAATCCCTAAGGATACCGCAATCCTTAATCCATGAAGAAGTGCCCTCATATTCTGCCACATTGTGAGATGCAGAAAAATGTATCCACAGTACGTAGCTTAACCTTTCTCCATTCGGGGAAATCAGGACAACCCCTGCTCCAGTGCCTGAAAGCCTCTTTGACCCGACAAATTGCATGGTCCAGTACTCCATCTTCTCCGCAGGCGTGTTTTCTTGGCACTCAGTCCACTCGGCGACAAAATCTGCCAAGGCTTGGGACTTGATTGAGGTGCGTGGCTTGAAGGATATAGATCCAAAGACATCAACTCTAGGGCCCACTTTGCAATCCGCCCATTTGCCTCATGATTATGAAGTATATCCCCGAGTGAAAACGATGTGACAACCGTGACCGAGTGACTTCGAAAATAATGAGATAATTTCCTGACGGTAATTAGAACTCCATATAACAGCTTCTGTACCTGTCACACCCTAAAAATCCTAAATATATAAATTGTTGTTTAATTGGAATTATTAGAAATGATTTTAAAAGCCTTGAAAAGAAGATCTAATTTAAATAATAAATTCCAATATAAAATGGGGCCAGATAAAATTTCATTAAATACTTTGCTTAATTCTATAATTCCTAGATTTTTCTGGGATTTATTTGAGCTAAGGAAGTATTTTTAATAAATGGAATTGCATTTCATGAATAATTTAAATTGGAAAAGGTTCTAAAAGTCCTCTTTTGGCTTTGGGCCGAAAGTCGGCCCAAAACCTTCCCTCTCTCTCCTCTTCGGCCCAGTCAGCCCGCGCGCGCGCGCTCGGCCGCTGACAGGAGGGTCCCACCTGTCGGACTCGTCGTCCTCCTCGCGCCGTCGCCCGGCCGGAACCCTAACCGAGCCGCGCCGCCATCTCCTTCCAAATTCGCTCGCGCCTTTCCTTCTCCGGTGAAATCAATAGAGGGAAAATGATCTTCGAGATCCCCTCTATCTTTTCTCTTATGGAATCGTCGGCTAATTTCGTTTGGAAATCCGTGGATTCGATCTCGAATCGGATTCATCTCTCTCTCCGAACCCTAATCTTTCCTTCTCGTCGCCGGCCGCCGTGGGCCTTCGCCGCCGCCTTCCAACCCCTATAAAAGGACCCCCAAGCCCGCCGCTACCCATCGCCACCCTCGCCTTTGCCCGCCGTCGTCCGTAGCGCCCTAGCCCCGTGAGACCTCGCGCCGCCGTCGTCGCCGCCGCTCCAGCCGTGCGCCGCCGTCGCTCCAGTCGTCGCCGTCGCTCGGGGAGGTCGCTATCGTGGTCGCCGTCGCGTCGCTGTCCTCGTCCGCCCCTTCGCCGTCGTTGTCAACCGCCGGAGCACCGTCGCCGTCGTCAAGCCGAAGAGTGCCGCCGCCTTTTCCTCGTCGCCGACGTCGTCTGGTCATCGTCCACCGTCGCTTTGGTCACCGGTAAGTTCGCCGCGTCGCCCTCTACGTGTTGGTGTCCTCCGTTCGCGTCGTCGTGCCGTCGTTCGCCGGCGAGCTTGCGCGCCCGAGCCGCCGCCGGTGGTGACGTCATCGCCGACGTCATCGTTGCCGTCCGCCGTAGACCGGTCGTAGACCAATAGATCTCGGCCGTTCGTTTCCGTGAGCCGCCGCCGTGCACCCGGTCCACCGCGAACCCTAGCCGCTGACGCAATAATTCCCTTTTCCTTTTCAAAAATAATTCAGTATTGCGTCATAATTCAATTAAAATCCATATAAGTGTTTTAATCCGATTTAATCTTTAAAAATTCATAACTAATTCATCTTAGCTCGGATTTGGTTGGTTCAAGTCTCTAATTTTTTCTAAAATTGAGATCTACATGTTAAAAATATCCACATGTGCTGTTTTGGTGTTCATGCTTGTTTATGTGCTGTTTTGGTGTTTTTGCTCTTTTTTGTTTAGATTCCGACGTTTCCGGAGAGTCCGTTTTCGCAGGAGAAGAATTTGAGGAGTTCCAAGGCCAGCAAGGCAAGTCACACAGATCCCAAACAACCCTTTGAGCATGTTGATCCCGTTTAAAGCTATTGTTTCTATTCAACTATTGCATTTATTTCTGAATGTCATTGGGTGGAATTAACCTATTGTTTGTTATAGCCCTTTTGTTCTTGATTATTTTATTCCTTGATACCTTGGGTTATTATAACTTGACTAGTTGGGCTTTATATATTGGTTCAGCTAGATATTAGATATGATTGCTTAGCCATGCTTAGAAACATTAGCACACTATTGGAATAACTTGTGACTCACTATTATTTAATGATGGCTTAATAATAGCTCATGATGGTTAATCATGATTGGTTAATTAATTAATTTGCCAACTAAAACCTGATAATGGTGGGTTGTGAGCACATGGTTTTGATGGTCGTGCTCATGACAATTAAGGACCGGTTCACGATTTTTGGTTGTGAAACATTAACCGTGCCAACCAAAAGCCAGCGTGGGCAACGGCTTTACCTTTTGTATAGCATGGTTCATTGCGGAGCACCAGACTGAGAAGTGGCGGAGATAAGCCCACGGGGGTGGCTGGGGAGTCCATGCCTTGTTTATAAGGAGGTGATTATGATCCAGGAATGGTGCGCTGTGGTGGATTGTGTTGTGCGAGGGGTACTGTCACAGCTCCTTTCCGAGGTACCGTGGTGGTATCGAGGCGCATGGTGACATGTCGTGGGGCTGTGTCTTGTGGGTACAGTGGTACACCTCGGGCCAGAGTAAAACTATTCGAATAGCCGTGCCCGCGGTTATGGGCGGGTCTAACAATGTCTTTCGTGATTAGTTTCACACTTCTCACCATAATAAAAGATGCTATAACTGGTAATAATTTGATTAGCTCTTGGTTTGGAATGGTATATTCCTGGTTTGGAGATAGAACTGTGCAGCCGGGATGGTTGTTCAGAATGGTTGGGCCTATGCAACAGGGTATGTTGTATAGCGTTGGATTAATATTGTTTAATTATTACTTAACTGTTTTATTAAATTCTGAAATGTTTATTAAATGCTGTTTATGCAAATGAAACCCTACTATGCCATCCTTTGTTATCCTGTGCATTTGCATATTTGCTGCGTGGCTTGCTGAGTATGTCATATACTCACCTTGCAATCATTCATCAGAGGAGGAGTTCTACAGTGATGCTGATGGTGTGGAGGATTAGGTGTAGCCCTGGTCAAGCTGCCTGTGGAGTGGAGTCGTCTGCGCCGTTTATCTTACTTTCCGCTGCTTAAATCTTTATTGATTGAGAGGAACTATCTACCTCTGTAATGACATTTTATTCGCTTATTAATTAGAGTAATAATTGTACTCTATTATCAATTTGTTATTGTGTGCCTCGGCTGATTCCTGGACGAGGGTTCACACACATGTAAGCGTTTAGAATTTTGGATAGAAATTCCGGGCTTGACAGTACCTAGGGATATCTTGTCTTGGAGTCGGCCAAAACTTCACTAATGAAGTAAATTGGTCGTTGGACTTTTTGAAAATGGCCATCTTCTTCCCGCTTGACGACCAAGACCGTGCTCACAACTTGAGATGTTGCCGACACATATAACAACAGCAGCTCTTGCGGATGTGGTGGGGCAAGGACTGATGGAGTTGTGAGGAGTTTCTTGAAGTCTTAAGGCTTTCTGGGCTTTGGGTCCCCACTGGAAATTGTCGGTTTTCTTCAGCAGCTTGAAGAAAGGCATCCCCCGCTCGCCGAGTCATGAAACAAACTGGCTAAGCGCTGCCATGCACCCAGTCAACTTCTGGACATCTTTCTGGGAACTTGGCGGTTTCATGTTGAGGATGGCATTGATTTTCTCTGGGTTGGCTTGTATACCCCTATGGGATACCATAAAGCCAAGCAACTTCCCTGACGGTACTCCGAAGGTGCATTTCTCAGGATTCAACTTCGTCCTGAATGCGCGGATGCTGGCAAAGGTCTCTTCTAGATCTGCAATCAAATCATCCTTCTGTTTGGTCTTGACAACGATGTCGTCAATAGGCTTCAACATTGCGACCGATCTGAGTTGAAAAACACCTCTAGATCATGCGTTGATAAGTTGCTCCGGCGTTCTTCAATCCTAAGGGCATGGTGATGTAGCAGTAAGCCCAAAAGGCGTAATAAATGAGGTCTTCAAGCAGTCGGATTCCTTCAAGCTGATCTGATGATAACCCGAGTAGTAATCCAGAAAACTAAGTAGCTCGCAGCCGGCCGTTGAATCAACTACCTGGTCAATGCGAGGTAACCCAAAAGGATTATTAGGACAAGATTTGTTGAGGTCGGTGTAATCAACACACATACGCCATTGTCCTGTTTTCTTCCGAACCAGAACTGGGTTTGCCAGCCAGTCGGGATGTAGAACTTCCTTAATGAAGCCGGCTGCTAACAGCTTGGTTAATTCCTCCTTGATTGCATATCAGATGGTTTCCACGCAAAAATATCTTTATTAGTTTGAAGAAAGGTGATGAGCGCGCTTTCCTATTTACAATCTAACTCGGCGCCTATTACAGCAGTCTTGGTAGGATCAGAGGGATCAAGGGGAATTTTCTTGGTCTTGGCGTCGCTTTCTCTGATCTTTGATATCTTGGGTGCAGGCACTTCTCCTTCGGTTGTCGTTGATGCAGCCAGTCAGATCTCCCCCCGAGCAAGTGTGATCTCGCGTGTCTGGGCCATCTCGCAGCTTTCCTTGTCACAGGTGACAGCCTGCTTGATGTCGCTGCGGAGAGATATGACTCCCCGAGGTCCTGGCATCTTCATCATCATGTAGGTGTAGTGTGGGACCACCATGAACTTGGCTAACGCTGGGCGTCCGAGTATGGCGTGGTACGCTGTCTCAAAATCAACAACTTCGAAGCAGATATTCTCTGTACGGAAGTTTTCCCGAGTGTCGAAGGTAAATTGGCAGGGTGATCTGGCCGAGTGGAGTAGAGGACAGCATGGGGATGACTCCGTGGAAGGGCGCACTACTCGGTTCCAGCTCAGTCCGAGGGATCTGCATATCGTCCAGAGTCTTGGCGAAAAGAATGTTGAATGCACTGCCACCGTCAATGAGGGATCGTCGGAGATTGACGTTGCGAACCACTGGGTCTAGTACCATGGGGTACCGCCCCGGGTGGACCACTCGGTCGGGATGATCCGAGCGGTCAAAGTTGATTGTTGTCTCTGACCACCGAAGATATTGAGGTGTATCGGGCTATACAGCGTTGATCTCCCGTTCAGTCAGCTTTTGCTTCCGCTTGGATTTGTAAGCCAGGGGCCCACCAAAAATGTGGTTGAGTTCTTTGCGAGAATCTTGAAAGCCTGTTGGTGTATCGTCTTCATCGTCCTTCTTCTTTGATGAGCTCTGTTCTCCGTCAGTCGGCTTCCGCGCTTTCTGGGCATATTGTTCTACGAACTGTTTATAAATGAAGCGAACTTTGGCCGCGTGATTTGAATTCGGATGATGCGAGCATTGGGCATTCATGATCTTGTCGAAGATATTGATGCGTGATCACTGTCGAGAAGATGGTGTAGTAGTTGCCACAAGGTCCTCGGGCTTACACTTGCGATCCTTGTGATTGGTACTTCCACTCCCTCCTGTAGCCAGCGCATCTTTCTTGGGCTTCCATGTATTACCCGACTGCTTAGACGCAGTGACAGCATCTTCTGCTTTGGCGTACTCATTGGCCTTTTCGAACATCTGCTTGACTGTCCTGGGAGGCTTGCGTCCGAACTTGCCGACTAAGAGTTCATGACGAATACCCTTAGTGAAGGCAGCGATGATAACGTTGTCGGTGATATCAGAGATCTTGTTGCGTTGTTCAGAAAAGCGTCGGATGTAATCTCGAATGGATTCTCCGGGCTTCTGGATGACATTGTAGAGGTCGAACTGAGTACCAGGGCATTCAAAAGTGCCCTAAAAGTTTGCGATGAAGTGTTCGCGAAGCTCCGCCCAAGACCCAATCGTGTCACGTGGTAACCCGTGAAGCCAGGATTGGGGCAGAGTCCGCTAAAGCCACAGGTAAATAATTAGCCATGGCTTTGTTGTCTCCTCCTGCTACGCTAATTGCAAGACCGTAGACGGTGAGCCAAGACTCAGGATTTGTTTTGCCGTCATACTTCTCGATTCCAGTCAGCTTGAAGCCGGCCGGCCAATCCACTCGACGCAGGTCGCTCGTGAAGGCGGCAACTCCATCCACATCGTTATCGTAACGATCTGGTGAATGGTGCGGAATATAGCCTCTTTCCACACGGCGCCAGTTGATTGTATTGCGAAGATCGACGGGACACCTGCGATGTGGGGAGCGGGGCGGTTCGACCTGGCACTCTCTGTGTCGGTCGGCAGGTGAGTGAACAGACCGTTCACCATGATCCCTGCTCCTGTTACTGGATCCTGCGGCGGTGATGCTGAGACTCGGTTGATGATAATCTTGAGATCGAAGAGGCGGACGTCGACTGCCAGTCGGTGTACGGACGCTTGCGGAGTTGACCGGGACCGAGGCGGCTATCATGGTCTTGGTCTGGTTCAAGATGTTGACGTCGTGGTTGGGTGCATCTTCCTGAAGTAGAGTGTCAAGAAGGGTGATTGCTGCTACCGCGTTTTGCTGTGGGGTGAGGAAAACCGCCGTCCCCTCAACATTTTGTTGCCCGATGAGATCGCGTGGTCTCCGTCCAGCATCCAGGGTGCGTTATCGCCGGTCCTCAGCTTTCTTCGCAGCCCGTTCGTGCTCCTGTTGCTCGCGCTGCAGTCGTTCCCGTTCTTGTGCTTGTCGCTCCTCCTCCAGTAGGCGACGCTCGGCTTCCAGTCGCGTGCGTTGCTCCTCTGCTTCTCGGGCTTGACGTTGTTCTGCCGTCTCGTTATCTGCCATGAAAACGACGAAGAAGAAAGGCGTGTAGTTGTCTTCGTAGCCTTCGTCGAAATCGTCGAGGTTGCTGTAGTCGTAGTGGTAGCCGAAGTCGTCGTACTCGAGGACTCCGTTGGTCGAGAGTCGACACCGGGGGAGCTGAGGCAGCCGTCCAATTCTTCCGTCGAAACTATCCCGATAGGCTGAAGTATGATGCCGACTTCCCTGGTGCTAGATCGGATCGGAGCCGAAACCAGATCCGGTCTAGACCTACGGGGAGAAGACATCCTTGTGGTGAAGACAGCGGCCAAGTCGTCGGGAAGCTTCATCAAGATCGAAGGATAGGCCCCATCGTATTGATCGGGTCGTGTCGGAGTAGATGGGATCTTGTCCGAGTGGTTTGAAGCTGACTTGGATGAGATGATCTTGGAGTAGATCTTGGCCGAGTTCGGGAGACCGAACGGGGCAGAGATCTGGCCTTTCCCTGACTGGTTCGGATCCGAGTCAAGGAGAGAAATCTTGCCGAAGTTGTTGGTGATGAAGTCGAGGCTGCCGAATCGGAACGCCTGCCCGGGAGGGAAGACGAAGTCGTCGATGCTGGAGATGAAACCCATTGCACTAGTCGGCGAAAAACTTGACACTACCCCTACCTGGCGCGCCAACTCTCGAAACAAGATTTCGGCAATACGAAAAGGGGGTGGCCATCAAGCTGGAAAAGTGGATGGGTTTAGAGACAAGGAATTTTATACAGGTTCAGGCCTTCTCAATGGGAAGTAATACCCTACTCCTATCCAGGGATTGATCCGCCGAGTGTATTATTGATTGTATGATATGGGAGAAAAGTTATGCCCTAAGAGGCACCCGGACCCCTCCTTATATAGGGGAAGGAGTCCGTATTACAAGGTACAGCCCATATTCCTAATGGAATAGGCAAGTAAAGATAAAATACAATCGTAACCAAATAAGATCCCGAGTATTTCATTGATACACAAGTTTAGGAATTTAACCCGAGTCCCTTAAAGATATTCTATCTACATATGTTACCCCCATACCCAGTTAGATATACAGGCCGTGTGGGTATGGGGTATCCATAATCTGCACAGACTGGGACCTCTTTGCGGCAGTGATTTGGGACGACGAACATCGGGCAGCAGGAGCATGACTTGGTGTAGTGGTTTTGTAGGTGCCGGCGAGTTCGACGCGGGCCGGCTCCGGCGAGGAGGCGGCAGGTGAAGGGGCGGCGGCGATGCTCCTATGTCGGGGAGGCGGCTTCCGTGGGCATCGGCATCCTCACCAGCGGGAAGCCCACAGCGGTGGCGGCAGCGGCGCTCTCACTGGCGGAATCCCGCAAGGAGGCGGGCGGTGGCGTCAAGGCGACCGACGCAAATCAGTGGCGGTACGGAGGAGACGGTGAGGCGGTGCAGGCTCCTGTGCTCGGTAGTCGGCGGAGGAGTGGAGGCAGCGAGGCAGCGCTAGGCGCTGGGTGGCGGTGCACTCCAGTCGGCAAGGAGCGAGGAGGAGCGAGAGTGGTAGCTTTGGCGCAGGAAACAACGAACTCACACTCACACAAGCAGCAAACTCACGCGAGAGCTCGGTGGATAAACACAAAGAAAACAGACACTGGCTTTTGCGGCAACGAATGCCTTTCCTCTCTTTATCTGTGACTCACACAACAATTAAACAGAGGGGAGCCAATGTGTGAAGAGGGAGATCCTTGCACAAAGGCGAGACGCGGCCGGCGCAACGCTTGACGACGCGGAGCCGAGGACGAAGACGACGACGGGGCTGCAGCGGCTCACTTGACGGAACGCGGACGACGGACGAGAATGGCTTGACGAAGGGACTAACGTCACGACGACCGGGAACGAGGAGAGGACGACGACAATGATGACCGGCGAGGAGGCAACGACGAACGCCGGCGGGTTCGGCCGAAGGGGAGGCGATGTCGAGGACGATGTCGCCGCTGCGATGCCGGAGGTGATGGCGATGACGTCGACCGGCCCACGGGCACGGCGGAAGGGGCTGCCGGAGGCGACGTCGACGACGAGGATGATGGAGAGGCTGGCACGGGCGATGGCGTTCCGGCGAAACAGAGGAGCAGCCGGAGGAGAGGATGACACTGTGACGTCGACGGAGGAGACGGCGATGTCGATCGGTGTACCGGTGATGAACAGCAGCCGGCCGGAGACGGTGTAGTGGCGGCAACGCCACTGGACGTCGGCGGGAACGCGCCTCCGATGCTCTCCGCGCTAAACGGAGGACAGCCCAGGGGAGAGGAGGCGGCTGAGAGGCCGAGGGTTGCGACAGCGCAGCCGGACGGCGCACGGGTGAGGCGGGAGGTGCGGCTAGAGGTCGGCCGGCGCCGGAGAGAGAGAAGGAGAAGGCGGGGAGAGGTGGTGCGGCCACGGGAAGACGTGGGAGGAGGCTAAAATGATAGAATGGAGGGAGGATGTTCCATTTTATAGATGAGGGGAGGGAACCGGCCACGGGAGGAGCGGGGAACGGCGGCGGGATTGGCGGCTGGCGGCCGGGGAAGACGCGTCCGTTTCCGACGATTGGGGGCGCCATTCAACTGGGAAAATGGGGGAAATCAAAGAGGAATCAATGGGGATTAAAACCCCCCAATTAATTTGGAATGATCCGGCTTGAATGGGGTGGATTTGGAGGAGGAATCGGCGCTAGGGTTCACGGGTGAGAGAGGAGGCCGTGCGGGAGGAAGGAGACGACCGGGTGGGTGGGACCCACGCCGTCGCGCGTGTGGCGCACGTGCGCATGCGGCTAGGGCAGGAGGGCGCGGCTTGGGCCGGGCTGCCGGCCCAGGAGGAGAGGAGGGAGAGGCGGCCCGGGGGAGAGAGGGAGGAGGAGGGAGCTGGGCCGAGGGGAAGGAGGGAGGGGCGGCCCAAGAGAGAGAGAGGGAAGAAAAAAAGAGAGGGAAGAGGGAAGGACTTCGGCCGCGGGCCGAGGGAGAGAGAGGGAGGCTGTGGGCCAGACTTGGCCCAAGGGAAGGAGAAGGATTATTTTTATTTTTCTTTTTAGTAAACTTTGTTAATTGTTGTTGTTGCTTAATAAATAATTCCGTTGCTCTGAAAATTCAAGTAAAATTTGAGGGCTCCTTTTAGACCAAGGAGAATTTAACAAAAATTCTCCGGGCCACATTCGATTTTTTCTTATACGTATTTTAGTGTTTGCCAATTTCTTTTTGAATTTTAATTAATTCTATTATTCCATTTAGAGAATGATTTTTATTTTGGGATGAATTTATCAGGACATGACAAACGCCTAGCAGCAGGACACCGGCCCTGTGCCATGACATCTCGACTTCCAGGCCGCAGCTCGTGTAGCCTTCATTTGCCCTAGAGATGTCCATCGAGCCCCAACATCGTCCATCTCCATCCGTGTACTTTTGCCCATGACCAGACTGAGCCATAAACTACGCCTTACCCACTAGACATGTGGAAGTACGGTAGTGCTTTGCAACAGAGGCCCGAACTTAATCCTTATAGTACCTGACATACGACTAACAAAACCCAACCACGCACCTCGAGCCCAGCCTAAAACCATTTTGGAGGTTTTGAAAAGAGGGGGAGGTGTGTATCCAATTCCAACATGAGCCAGCCATTCCATCGTGTCCAAATGATATGAGAATTCCCAAAGTCTAAAGTTATAAAACCACCTAATGTTGCCTAATTAATCAGCGAAGCATCTTCCTAAATTCATACTATTGGAACCATGAATAGAGTACCCACTATTTGGGGTTTTGTTTATCCTAAGGTGAACAAGGTAATAATAACAATAGCAATAATAATAAGGTCATAGCAAAGGTAATTAGGCATGGCTAAATAAAACAGTGATAACGCGAGAATTTAAATAAAGCGATAATGCATTAATTTAAATCAAAATAATTTTATAAACTGGGATTCAATATGCTCAAGGATGATGTGACTAGCCTTGCTCAGAGACAACGGCCTTCCGAACCTTCGGCGGCGACTACGAACCACGCTTCGGGAACCTCCGAAACGATAGAAGCTACACGAAGCACACAAGCAAAGCTACAAGCCTATAAAGAAGCAATAACAATACATAAAAAGAAAGCACATGGTTTTTTAGGTTATAACAAAAATTAAGAGACTTGAACAGGTCGATTCGAAGTTCGTATGACCAAGATATGATCATCCAAAGTTTAATGCTGTTATATGGAGATTTACGGATTGTTATAATTAAGCTTTGCAACTATAAGACATGTGTAAGCGCTAGCTTGGAAAAGACAGGAAAGCTGCACTGTTGACATGCGGACCGCACATGTCAACCTAAAGGACCACGGCAGACCGGGTACACAGAGACGGTCCACGGGTCGACGGAAGCAGACCCCGTGTGTCAACCGAGGCGAGTGGCCGACAAACGAACTCCACTAGTCACCACGTGGGCTGCACACGTGGAAACCACATGGCTACCGAGCGGGCACACTAACACGGTCACCACACACACACACGAACGACTACCGACACCGGTACACGGGTACCGGGGTCGACAGCCGCACAACGGGCACGGGACGACACCGAAAGGACGAGGACGGGAGCAACGAAGGAGGGATCCTTACCACCACGCAACGAGGCATGGGAATGACGACGACGAACGGGCGGCGGTGACGAACGGGAACGACAGAGACGACGACGAGGGAACGACTTCGGCGGTTATCCTTGGACGAAGGCGAGACGCGGCCGGCACAAGGCTTGACGACGCGGAGCCAAGGATGAAGACGACGACGGGGCTGCAGCAACCTTGACGAAAGGCGGGCGACGAACAGCACGGCTTGACAGAGGGATGAACGCCACGACGACCGGGAACGACGAGAGGACGACGACGACCGGGCCGGCGAGGAGGCGACGAGGGCAGCCGGCAGCAGCTGCACGGAGGCAAGGACGGCATGGAACACGCCGCTGCGATGCTGACGACGGTGGCAGCGCAGCGAGACGACGAGCCGGCGAGGAGGAACGGCCAATCGTAGGAGTCGACGAGGAGGATGGAGAAGCCGGCGCGGCAGCAACGTGCGGAGGCTTCCGGGCGAAATCGAGGAGCGGCCAGGGTGGAGGGCGACGCTGCGACTTCGACGAAGGAGACGGTGACGTCGGCCGGCGCTCTGGCGCGGCAACCGGGGCGACTGGAGGCGGTACAGTGGCGGCAACACCATTGTTTGCCGGTGAGGATGCGCCTCCGGTGATTTCCCCGCGAAACGGAGGTGACGCCGGGGAAGAGGAGGCAGCTGCGACGTCGATCGGCTTACCGGCGACGAACAGGAGCCGGCCGGATGAGGGGAGGTACTGGACACCGGCGAGGGCACCGTTCTGGTGAGCTTTGAGCGAGGAGGAGGTGATGCCGGGGAGGAGGATGGCGTCTCAGTGTCGGGGAAGGCGGTGGCGACGTCAGCCGCCGCACGGGCGAGGCGGCACAGGCGGCTGGAGGGTGGCCGGCACCAAGGAAAGAGGAGGGGGCGGGGAGAGGTGGTGCGACCACGGGGGAGCTCGGGAAGGGGATAAAACGATAGAACAGAGCGAGGGGATTCCATTTTATAGGATGGGGGAGGGAGCCGGGCACGGGAGAGGTGGGAATAGCGGCGGAAATTAGGCCGGCGGCCATGGAAAGCGGCCGGGATTGGCGCCGGCGTTCCAGGTGATTAAAAGCACGAATCAAGGGGGAATTAAGGGGGAAAGAGAGAGGAGGGAAAGGGGATTAATTCCCCCTAGTCAATTTTGAAATTAGTCATTTGAATCGAGCGGATTTGAGGGATGAATCGACGCTAGGGATCGGGAGAGAGAGGAGGCCGGGCGGGAGGAGGACGACGGGTCCGACAGGAGGGACCCGCTGGAGACACGCGAGCGGCGCGCATGAGGGCCGCGGGAGGGCGGCTCGGGAAGCTGGGGCGGCTGGGTGGGGCGGCTTGGGCCCAGGCGGGAGGGGAGGAAAAGGGAGTGGACCGGGAGGGGGAGGGGAGGCCCAAGAGAAGGAGGGAGAGAAGGAGAGGGAGAGAAAGAGAGGGAGGAAGGGAGGACTTTGGGCTGGGCTCGGCCCAAAGGAGGAAGAAGGGTTTATTTTTAGTTTTTCTTTTTAGTAAACTTTGATAATTGTTTTTGCTGATTAGTAAATAATTCTGTTGCTCTGAAAATTTAAGTAAAATTTGAGGGCTCATTTTAGACCAAGGAGAATTTAATAAAAATTCTCCGAGCCACATTCGAATTTTTCATGTACGTATTTTAGTGTTTGCCAATTTCTTTTCGAATTTTAATTAATTCTATTATTCCATTTAGAGAATGATTTTTATTTTGGGATGAATTTATCAGGACGTGACAGTATTACATGCGGAAAGGCAAAATGGTGGCGCATTAAGTCGAAGTATTGGCTCAGGATGGCAGCGCACAGTGGCTTTACTTGTCAGGCATCTATGCAGGTCGAAGTGTCGGGCAACAACAGGTGAAAATTGTTGAGGGCTTCAACGGGCTGTTTGGCAGTACAGGATCCAGAATCTGCGGGGTTTGCATGATGGGGATATATGGAATCTGCGCCACTGAAGAGGAAGAGCGAACGCTATGATGATAATTTCTTCGGGTGATTCAAGGCAATGATGATTTTCTCAAATTATCAAATTCAGTCTGTATGCGGGAAAGCGTGGATGTTGGAATCGTTAGTTCGGTTCATAAGACGACAAGGAAGAAAATGTTCGGTTACTGTCTGGTGAGATTGATTTGTCTATTTGTTGATGGCGCGGGTTATCTGGCCATGGATTAGATCAAGTCAAATTTAAGACAGAAGATGGAGGTGAATATGGTCTTCGAGAAGTTTATGATGTGACAGTTAGAAAGGATCCAATTTCACTTGGCGAGACGACTGTGATGATAGGTGAGAAGGTGGAGCACTGTTGCAGGTGGAGTCAAGAGGAAGAAGTTACGGGAATAGTGAACTCTCTTGTTATGGTGAGTCTGGTGGAGGGCTTGTCAGGGCGGCTCGGCGTGAGCGGCGGAAGAACCAACTCAAGTCCTGGTACATGGAGGTTCGAACAACTAACATATTCAAGTTTGCGTGGCATATTCGCCAAGGTGGAGTTTGTTAGAGTTTGTGTCGAATATGTGTACATAGTTAGTTACAGTTTAGGACTTGAAGTTGTAATAGGTATTAGGACTAGAGTAAGAGTCGAACTCTATCCTAGGATCTCACATAAATAGAGGGGCGTGCCTGTTGTAACCGCATGGCCACTTAGCATAGCGAGAGGGAGCGGTTGCCGGCGGCGACTAGTCGTGAGTCGTTGTAACTCTGATACGATGTATATGCTGGATCGGGGAGGAGCGTCCGTAATCAGTGCCTCGAAGATGTAGGCTACAGCTGAACTCCGTTACCAAATATCGTGTCTCGGGGTCGTCATCATGTTTGATCTCCTATGGTGTTTCTTTCACATTTGGTCACCGATGTAATTTTGGGGCCGGTTTGCTCTACGCAAAGCACACTTAATCTCAGAGTTCTTTCGAGATCGGCTTCCGGAAAATAAGTTGCAACTTGTTGATATTAGAATTCAATTAATCCTATTAAGCCCTGAGCTGGGATGCCATATTTTCACCTTCTTAACATACCGACGTCCTCGTCGGTCAACCCAGGCCAGGAACGTCCCCTATTAGCACCACGTATATACAGACAATTTTTGGCGCACATACATCATGTCATACGACCACTTCATGGATCATCCTGTACGCACCGTATGCCCGCGTACATATTCATATATACGTATAGCTACAAGGGTCGGCTCTGATACCAAATGTGACATCCCGGCCTAGGGCCTAAAAGGATTAATAGAATACTCATACCAACAAATTGCAACTTCTTTTCCGGAAACCGATCTCCAAAGAACTTTGAGGTTAAGCATGCTTGGCCTGGAGCAATTTCGGGATGGGTGACCGACCGGGAAATTCTTCCCGGGATCGCACGAGTGAGGACAGAGATCTCCAAAGAACTTTGAGGTTAAGCATGCTTGGCCTGGAGCAATTTCGGTATGGGTGACTGACCGGGAAATTCTTCCCGGGATCGCACGAGTGAGGACAGAGTGTGCAGAAAAGACTTGTGTTGGTCTGTGAGGGCAGTCTATGTTCTATTAAAGCTGCCTGATGTAAGAGGGGGCGGCCTTGGTAAAAGTGCGGGGCGTCACAGTATGTTCTCAGGACAAAACCTCTTTACCAGATGAGCTAGTTCACACTCCTACCGAGCACCTGACCGACATGAAAAACACGAAGGCCTAGGAGATTTGCTTAACTCTAGTGCAGGTCCTAGATCTTTGATGAGGTGCGGGCATGCTAGTTCGTTTGATCTTGCAACTTAGAGCACCTAACTGACATGAAAAACACGAAGGCCTAGGAGATTTGCTTAACTCCAGTGCAGGTCCTAGATCTTTGATGAGGTGCAGGCGTGCTAGTTCGTTTGATCCTACAACTTATAAGATGGATAAAGTGATGATCAAAGAGCGGATACACCAATAAGCCAATGTAGCGATACTAGTTGATGTTGATAGGGCTTGAACAAAAGGCTATATATCCGATGTAGATTCTAACACTTAGATTAAGACAATGGAAGAACTTGAACAAATAATCCATTCTAACACTTAGATAAAGACAATGGAAGAACTTGAACAAATAATCCAATCGACCGATGATAATATGATGAAGCAGATGTCCAATGAACCAATCGTCTGATATTGATACACTATATTTAAATGTAGGCTCGATGGTTGAAACATACATTGGCTGGAAGTCGAATGTAAGGATAACTTATCGGCAAGCACTCCGATAAAACAATATACATGAGTTACCAAGTTAGGTTAGATCTATTAATCAACAGTAAACCAAATAGGTCGGACCAAACTGATGCATCATTAAGTTTACAGCAACGAATAAACCTAATAAAGTCGATAAATCATGTACAAAGTGATGGATATAACAAATCTATTTAAAACAACATTGTGATTGTAGAGATATATCAACTAAGACAGAAAATCGGACTTAACCGAGACAGTCCCAAGTAAACCGATGTGTCTCTAAACACAATACAATTAAAGATAGAATTGAAATATTGGGTAGACAACTATATCGACCGAACTAGAGCAATCCAAGATATCGAAGCGATATAGCCTTAAACAACACCAATATAGCTGTTGGTGGATGGCATGAGGCCCTTCAACCAAATCTGCCGAAACCCGTGGCGAAGACTATGGAGCAAGAACGGCGAGAGGCGAGGGGTCGTGCGAGTACCTTATCAAGCCAGAGGCGTCCCTGGTGAAAGGTGCAAGGCGAAGAGTATCTGCCGAAGGAAGACGGCTTCGCCATGGCAAGTTCGCCCCCGCGAGGGCCGAAGAAGCCTTTCCGGCCCATCAAGCCTAGGGGCTATAGGGCCGGCGATCGCCCGACGGCCCATCAAGGGCCCATGAGCCTCTATAACATTATGTACCCCTGTAAATGTCCCTTTCGTAAGGGTAACCATGTAAATTCCCCTGTATAACCTAAACCCTAGTAGTAAGAACCTGTAATGGGGTTATAAATAGTCCCCTAGGGCCATGTAATGGGGGGATCCGAAGAAAAATTCTAAAATTAATACACTTCGTTTCTTTCCAACCACTTGTGAGTAACCACGTCTTTCGACGTATGCGATTGTTGTTTCGACAACAGCTGGCGCCGATCGTGGGGACCTCCGAGCGAAACCACTGAGAGCGAATGCCACCGAAGAAGATCGTGAAGGAGAAGGTTACAAGGCGAAAGGAAAGCGACGCCGGAGCGGACATGGCCGCCGAGGAGGGAGCAGAGCCTTCGGCGCCCGTGGCCGAAGATGGAGGAGGACCATCTGCTTCAACATCTGCACCATCACTACCGCCTTCGGCCCCTGCCACCTCTGTGCAAGTGCCGAACGCGGCCGACGTGGTGAAGGCGGCTGCGGTGGCAAGGGCACTCCAGATCAGCGCAGAGATCCTTTCGACAAGCCAACTGTTGGTGCCCCAAGCCGCTCCATCGCAGTCGGCAGCGGCCCCAACCGCGCTCGCCGCTGTGCAGGCCCAAGTCAGCCCTGACCCCGAAACACAAACCGAAGCCGACATGGAAGCCACGCGACAAAACATGACATGACTCCAAGACATGCTTCGCCAAATGCAAGAGCAACAACAAGCATACGAGGCGGCAAGGCGGACAAGGGTCACGTCGGCCCCAATCCTTCAGTATTCGGCAGGTTATGCCCCACCCCAAGTCCATCCGCAAGTGACGACCCAGCCCTTTCCGCCACAAGTTGCACAAGCCCCAATGTACTTCGTCGGGCAGCCATCGACTGCAGCAGCACATCTAGCCTCTCACGTGCAACTGCAAGCTCAACCAGTCGCTGCCCAAGTACAACATCAACCACCTGGCCAAGCGCCACAAACAATGGCGGAAGGGGCTTCAGCTCTGCAGGCGCAACTCCAAGCTTTCCTTTAGCAACTCAACCAACCCCACTACATTTCAAGTACAACCCCATCGGCTCACCCGGAGGGGAATACAAGTCAAGGAACGCCTAATTGGTTGCCGTCGAATCAGCCAGGCCTGGGGGCTTCGCCGTGGAATCAAGGACTGCAGTTCGACTTCGTCTACGCTACTCAAGCGTCAACCGTTCGGCAGCAAGCACCAACTCCAGGCTTCGGAGCAAACCAAGCACAAATCCAAGCCGCCATGACATGGTCACAGCCAACTTTCGACCCATCCATGGCGGCTCAACAAGTATCTCCAATTGGAGCCGGGCAGCCGAATGCTATGGCCCAACCCCACGCACAAGCCGTGATTTCGCCCTTCACCACGCCGTACCCATAGCAAGGTGCGGTAAACAGGGCGGGAGGCGAAAAGGGGCTACCGCTGAGTGGGGGAATCAAGACTCGTCCAATCCCACCCCAGTTCAAATTCCCACCCGTCCCACGCTATTCAGGCGAAACTGACCCGCAGGAGTTCCTCTCCATCTACGAGTCAGCGATCGAAGCGGCTCATGGCGACAAAAATACCAAGGCAAAGGTAATACATCTCGCTCTAGACGGCATCGCCCGTTCTTGGTATTTCAATTTACCAGCCAATAGCATTTACTCATGGGAGCAATTGCGCGATGTCTTTGTCCTTAACTTTCGAGGCACCTATGAGGAGCCGAAGACGCAGCAACATCTACTTGGCATTCGCCAAAGGCCTGGGGAGTCGATAAGGGAGTACATGCGTCGCTTCTCGCAAGCCCGGTGCTAAGTTCAAGACATAACTGAGGCGTCAGTCATAAACGCCGCTGCGGCTGGTCTGAACGAGGGCGAACTCACAAGAAAAATCGCCAACAAGGAGCCACAAACGCTTGAGCACCTACTTTGCATCATTGACGGGTTCGCAAGGGGCGAGGAGGATTCCAAGCGACGGCAAGCTATACAAGCTGAATACGATAAAGCTTCCGTCGCTGCTGCTCAAGCTCAAGCACAAGTTCAAATTGCCGAACCACCTCCCCTCGTTGTTCGCCAGCCTTAGCCAGCGATCCAAGGACAACCGCCAAGGCAAGGCCAAGCCCCCATGACCTAGAGGAAGTTCAGAACCGACCGTGCGGGCAAGGCTGTGATGGATGTCGAAGAAGTGCAAGCCCTCCGCAAGGAGTTCGATGCCCAGCAAGCAAGCAACCATCAGCAGCCAGTCCGCAAGAAGGTCTGAAAAGACCTCTACTGCGCCTTCCACGGACGCTCTTCGCACACCACGGAGTAATGCCGAAACATTAAGCAACGTGGCAACGCGCAAGATCCAAGGCCGCAGCAGGGAGCTACTGTCGAAGCACCTCGTGAAGCAGTTCAGGAGCAAACACCCCCAGCCGAACAACGCCAAGATGCACAGCGAAGGGTAATCCAAGTGATTACAAGGGCTAACCCACCAAGCCAGTTGTCCAAACGGCAGAAGAAGATGCAGATCTGAATGGTCCACAGCATCACTTCGGCGCGTGAAGGGGCGCCGCAATATCTGAACCAGCTAATTTCTTTTGGGTCGGAAGACGCCGAAAGAGTTATGTTCCCGCATCAAGATCCTCTGGTGATCTTAGCCGAGATAGCTGGCTTCGAAGTCCAGCGAATCCTGGTCGACGGAGGGAGTTCGGCCGACGTTATCTTCGCCGAAGCATATGCCAAGATGGGGTTGCCCACCCAAGCCCTTACCCCAGCACCAGCATCGCTCCGCGGTTTTGGCGGAGAAGCGGTTCAAGTTCTCGGCCAAGCACTCTTGCTGATAGCTTTTGGCTCGGGGGAGAACAGACGCAAAGAGCAAGTACTGTTCGACGTCGTCGACATCCCGTACAACTACAACGCCATCTTCGGTCGTGCAACCCTGAACAAGTTCGAAGCCATTTCCCACCACAATTATCTCCAGCTCAAGATGCCCAGCCCGACAGGAGTGATAGTGGTCAAGGGGCTTCAGCCTTCGGCAGCTTCAAAACGCGATCTAGCCATAATCAACAGAGCAGTGCACAATGTTGAGGCCAAACCGCATAACCGGCCGAAGCACGCGCCAAAGCCCACCCCTCACGGCAAGACAATAAAGGTGCAGATTGATGATGCCGACCCCACAAAGCTCGTATCACTGGGGGGAGACATGGGCAAAGAAGTAGTTGAGAGCATCCTAGAGGTGCTCAAGAAGAACATTGATATCTTCGCTTGGAGCCTTGACGAGGTGGGAGGTGTTTCGACAGATCTCATCATGCATCACCTGACAGTCAAGCCGGATACCAAGCCAAGAAAACAGAAGTTGCGCAAGATGTCCGCCGATCGCCAAGAAGCGGCGAATCCAGTGCTGGTGTGGAAGTCAAACGGCAAATGGCGCATGTGTGTCGATTTCACAGACCTGAACAAGGGTTGTCCGAAAGACGATTTCCCCTTACCGCGGATCACCAGCTCGTGGATTCAACAGCTGGATGCGAACTCATGAGTTTCCTGGATGCATATTCCGGCTACCACCAGATCCACATGAACCCGCTCAACATCCCCAAAACATCCTTCATCACTCCATTCGGCACATTTTGTCACCTTAGGATGCCTTTCGGCCTGACGAATGCAGGAGCAACCTTCGCCAGGCTGGTGTACAAAGTCCTTTGCAAGCAGTTGGGGCGGAATGTGGAAGCTTATGTCGAAAACATCGTCGTCAAAAGCCGCAAGGCTTTCGACCATGCGTCCGACCTATAGGAGACCTTCGACAACTTGCGGGCAGCGGGCATAAAACTGAATCCTGAGAAGTGCGTTTTCGGCGTTCGCGCAGGCAAGTTGTTGGGCTTCCTTGTTTCCGAAAGAGGCATCGAGGCGAATCCCGAGAAAATCGATGCCATTCAGCAAATGAAGCCTTCGTCGAGCGTACATGAAGTACAAAAGCTCGCGGGCCGAATTGCGGCACTCAGTCGATTCCTCTCAAAGGCAACCGAAAGGGGTTTGCCCTTCTTCAAGACCCTCCGGGGCGCGGGAAAGTTTAATTGGACACCAGAGTGCCAAGCAGCATTCAACGAGCTAAAGCAATACCTGCAAAGCCCGCCAGCTCTGATAAGCCCAGCACCAGGAAGCGAACTGCTATTATACTTAGCAGCTTCGCCGGTGGCAGTCAGTGCTGCCCTCGTCCAAGAAACAGAGTTCGGCCAGAAACCGGTCTATTTCGTCTCTGAAGCGTTGCAAGGAGCGAAGACAAGATACATTGAAATGGAAAAGCTCGCTTACGCCCTGGTGATGGCTTCGCGCAAGCTTTAGCATTACTTTCAGGCCCACAAAGTCATAGTACCATGTCGCGTCCCAAATCGACCCTAAAATACATCCTCTAAATTATGCCTAGAATAATTAAAATGCTTGTGAAAGCCTTCAAAAATTAAAATGTGCAAAGTTAAAAGTCAAATAGGGCTTGGAGGATTTTTGTATATTTCCTAAAAGCCTAAAATGTGTAAATAAATTTTAGTGGAATTTTCAGAGCACAAATAATAATTATTAAGAAATAAACGAAGTTAAAAAGGTTTTATAAAAAGAAAACCCTAAAAATCACCCTCTCCCCTCTAATGGGCCGAATTCGGCCCATCTCCCTCCCCCTCTCTCCTCTCCCCCGCGGCCCACTCGGCCCTCCCCGCGCGCGCGCCGCTGACGGGCGGGCCCGCCCGCCACCCTCGCTGACGGGTGGGGCCCACCCGTCATCCCCTTCCTCCCGCCGCTCCCGCCGCCCCGCCCGCGCCAAGCGCCGCCGCCGCCGCCGATTCCGCTGTATCCCGCCGTCCCCGCGTGCATTAAAGTGGGGGGATTATTCCCCGGGATCCCCTCCCTCTTTTCCCCCATTTTTCCCTCCCTCTCTCCCTCGGATTCGTTTGGTTACCTCTCCCCTAACATCGCCGGCGCCATTAATGGCGGCCGGGTCTCCCGCGCCCATTTCCCCCTCCTCCGGCCGCCCTCTCTCACTCCCAACCCTATATAAACCCTCCCTGAGCTCCCCACCACCGTTTCCGCCACTCACCGCCCTCTCTCCTCGCCGGAATCGAGCTCGCGCCGTTGCTCTCTCTCTCCGCCGTCGCCGCCGAGCTCCGGTCCGCCGCCGTCGTCGCCCCGGACCACCTCCCACCTCGGCGCCGCCTCCTTCGGCTTCGCCGCATCCTCGCCGACCTCGTCCACCCCTCCGTTTCACTCGCCGACCGCCGGAGCGCCGTCGACCCCGTCCACCCGAGCCGCGCCGCCGCCTTCCTCCGCTCCGGTTGCCGTTTCCGTCGTCGCCGTCGACCCGGGGTGAGCCATGGACCGCCGCTTCGTTTCCCCCTTTCCCTCCCCTCTCCCGGCCGCCGCTCCGCCGTGCCTATGGCCGCCGCCGGCGACCATAGGGGCGTGGGCGCGCCGCCTCCCGCCGGCCGCGCCGACGTGGCCGCCTCCGGGCGCGCCTAGCGGCTGCCGCGTGGGGCCCGGCCATCAGCCGCCCGCGCCCTCGGGTGCGGCTGACGCGTGGGGCCCACTCCCGTGGACCCGGTCCGCGCGCCCTCTCTCCCGGCTGACGCAATAAATATATTTTTAAATTAAAATTTAAATGAAGAAATTCGTAAATATTCATTTAAAGAGCATATAAACTTCAAATGGCCATAACTTGGCCATTTGAACTCGGAATTGGACCGTTCAAGTCTCTAATTTTTCCTTAAGAAGTCAAGAACCCATTTTCGTGCTTTGTTTCTGCTTGTTATATGGAGTTTATTAGAGTAAAAGCCCTTTTCTTTTCCGTTGGTCGTGTAGACGCTGCAGCTTCGGAAGATCCGCTCTTCGTGGAGGTTGAAGCCGACGTTTGGCAAAGCGAGCAAGGCAAGTCACATCATTCTTTGAACATATTGGATCCCACTTTGTGAAATTACTTTGATTTAAATTATTGCATTATCGCTTTATTTAAATTCCCGCGTTATCATTGTTTTATTTAGCCATGCCTATTTACCTTTGTTATGACCTTATTATTGTTGTTATTGTTATTATTACCTTGTTCACCCTAGAATAAACAAAACCCCAACTAATGGGCACTCTATTCATGGTTCCACTAGTAAGAATTTAGGTAGATGCTTCGCTGATTAATTAGGCAACATTAGGTGGTTTTATAACTCTAGACTTTGGGAATATTTATATCACCTGGACATATTGGAATGGTTGGATTATTGTGGAATTGGATGCACACCTCCCCCTCTATTGAAAACCCCCAAAATGGTTTTAGGCTGGGCTCGGGGTGCATGGTCTTGATAGTAGCACCTCGGCCACATAAGGACCGGTCTTCGGGCCTCTGTTGCAAAGCACTACCGTACTTCCACATGTCTAGTGGGTAAGGCTTAGTTTGTGGCTCAGTCTGGTTATAAACAAAAGTACACGGATGGAGATGGACGAAGTCGGGGGTCGATGGACATCTCTAGGACAAATGAAGGCTACACGGGCTGCGGCCCGGTAGTCGAGATGTCATAGCACAGGGCTGGTGTCCTGCTGTTAGGGGCTCAATTCTGCCTGCCTGTCCGGGGGTTCCGGCCGTTGGTGGGTTGGGTCGGTACTCTTGTCTATGGCTAGGATGGTTTGGAAACTATGTCATGTCTTCCGTCCGTATGCCGTGGTGGTATGTGGCACGTGGTTGCACGTGAGGAAGACGTGTCTTGTGGGTAAAGATGTACACCTCTGATCAGAGTAAAACCTATTCGAATAGCCGCGCCCTCGGTTATGGGCAAGCCTAGCAATGTACCCAAGTTAGTGTTTTTAATTCTTAAAACCTGCTTAATAACTAAAATGTGGAATGGTTGGCCTGGGTTGGCTTGGGACGAGCTGGGACCCAGGGTCGGGTTGCCAGTTCGGTCTGAATCATCGTAGGCCTTGGGTTAAGGCAGGTTCGTGTGGGTTCACGGCCTTGTTTAATAATATTAAATAGTTCTAGAATCGTGTTTTAAATTTAGCTTTGAGCAACTAAGGGCCTTTTAAATGCTGTTTATTGCAAAACCTAACCCCTATACTATAACTCCATTGTACTCCTTTGCATCTATGCTGCACTTGTGGGTGTGTCTTGTTGAGTACGGTGGTTGTACTCAGTCTTGCTCAATTTTTCCCAAACCCAGAAGAGGAGCCCCTGGATGATGAAGGCTTTGGTGTCTAGCTCGTGCCTGCCGTCAAGCGCCTGTGGTCGTCGCCTTAGTCTTCCGCTGTTTTTCGTTGTCTTTGAGTGTGCTGGGCCGTCGCTGCCCATGTAATAATTAACTATTTACGCTTCCGCTTATTAAACTCTGAATTGTATCAACTTCTGGTGTACCTTGCCTCCTGGGACAAGGAATAATACACGCACGTAAGGAACGCCCGTTGGGTTATTTCTGGTCGTGACATGCCATCACGGTACCCCTTGGGCGAAATACTCCAAGGCAAGGAAGTCACTGGCCGGCTCAGCAAGTGGGCAGCAGAGCTATCCCCGTTCGACTTGCATTTTGTTGCACGCACTGCTATTAAGTCTCAAGTGCTAGCTGACTTCGTAGCTGAATGGACACTGGTATTCGCCCCCGAGCCCGAGCCCGTCGAACAATTCTGGGTGATGTGCTCCGACAGTTCGTGGTCGCACAAGGGGGCAGGCATTGCGGCAGTCCTCATTTCGCCGAATGGTGTGCCGATTCGGTACGCTGCAAGGCTGCAGTTCGACACAACCAACAACGCAGTAGAATACAAAGCCATTCTTCTGGGCCTAAGAAAGGCGAAAGCACTGGGAGTCCGGCGCTTGCTAATCCGAACCGACTCCAAGTTGGTGGCTGGCCATGTTGACAAATCCTTCAAGGCAAAAGAAGAAGGGATGAAGAGGTATTTGGAGGCCGTTCGGTCGATGGAAAAGTGCTTCACCGGTATAACGATCGAACACTTACCTAGAAGCCAGAACGAGGAAGCAGACGCCTTGGCGAAATCTGCTGCTTGTGGTGGCCCACATTCGCCTGGCATCTTTTTCGAAGTCCTACATGCACCAAGTGTGCCCATGGACAGCTTAGAGATCATGGCAATCGACCAGGTGAAACTGGGCGAAGACCCATGCGACTGGCGAACCCCGTTTGTGAAACACCTTGAAACTGGCTGGCTTCCAGAAGACGAAGCAGAAGCAAAGCGCTTGCAACTCAGAGCCACGAAGTATAAGATGGTCTCAGGCCAGCTCTATGGCTCCAGGGTACTTCAACCCTTACTTCGTTGCATCTCTTTTGCCGAAGGCGAGAAAATGGCAAAGGAGATACACCAGGGGCTATGTGGCGCGCACCAGGCCGCAAGAACAGTGGCCTCCAAAGTGTTTAGACAAGGAGTTTATTGCCCCACTGTGTTGAAAGTCTATGTTGAGCAAATCAAGAAGTGTGAAAGTTGCCAGCGTCATGGCCGAAGCCAAACCGCGCCCCAGTATGATTTGCAGCCCATTGCACCAATATGGCCCTCGCCAGATGGGGACTGGACATCATTGGGCCGTTCCCGGTGGTGCGAAACGGGTATAAGTTCGCAATTGTGGCTGTGGAATATTTCTCTCGATGGATTGAAGCCGAACCCCTCGGAGCAATCACTTCGGCAGCAGTACAGAAGTTTGTATGGAAAAACATTGTTTGCCGTTTCGGAGTGCCAAAAGAGTTCATCACTGACAACGGCAAGCAGTTCGACTCTGACAAGTTCAGAGAAATGTGCGAAGGACTTAACCTGGAAATCAGGTTCGCGTCGGTCGCGCACCCGCAGTCAAATGGGGCAGCCGAACGTACAAATGGCAAGATCCTAGAAGCACTAAAGAAAAGGCTCGAGGGGGCAGCGAAGGGCAAATGGCCAGACGAAATGCTATCGGTTCTCTGGGCCCTTCGGACGACCCCCACAAGACCAACCAAGTTTAGTCCGTTCATGCTTCTTTATGGCGATGAGGCAATGACCCCAGCAAAGCTAGGGGCTAACTCACCAAGGGTGATGTTCTCTGGGGACGAAGAGGGGCGCGAAGTGTCGCTCGAACTCTTGGAGGAGGTAAGAGTCAAAGCACTCGAGCACATGCGCAAGTATGCCACAAGCACTTCAGCAACTTACAACAAAAAAGTTCGACCGACGGAGCTGATGCCTGGTCATCTTGTCCTAAGGAAGAAAGCGAACCCGATTGCTGGTGGCAAGCTTGAATCAAAATGGGAAGGACCATACCTCATCAAGCACAAGTCCAGGACGGGATCTTTTCGATTGGCGACACTAGAAAGTGACGAGTTCGACCATTCTTGGAACGCCGCCTCTCTCAAGCACTTCTATGTCGAGAATGGTTGGCACCCAAATCGCCAACTTGTAAAAATGTGCATATCGTCATGTAAGCCCTTCGGCACTATGTAAGCCCTTCGGCACTATGTAAGCCTTTCGGCAAGAAAAAAAAAGAGAAAAAAAAAGAAAGACAAAAAAAATTGGATGTAGGGCTATTATCCACCACGGAGGCCCGAACCAGTATAAAACCTCTGTGTCCTCCGCCTTCTTTTTATTTTTGTGTGATTGATAATTTGTGGAAAAACCCCAAGGCAAACGCCTGATCAGCGAAAAAGGCCAGGGGAGCGAAACGAATCGGCCGAAGCATCGCTCGCTGAACGTTGAAACTGCAACAGCTTGTCTCGGAAAATAATTAGCCGAACGCCGTTACGTTCGATCAACATAGAAACAAAAGTGTTTCTTTCAACACTAACGCTATGGATCGAAAACGAACGACGAAAAGCTGAAAAGTCAGTACACCTATTTCGCTAATATACGCAAAGGGGCCTACATGTTCCGACCTAACAAAAGCACAAAAGGTGACAATGCAAAAAATAGCGAAAAGGGAATAAAACACATCTTTATTAACTTCGAAAAAATAATCGAAGAACAGAAGGTTTACAATACGATACAACCCAGTTTACAAGTAAATTACATCTTCGCCCCTATAATCACTATCTCTTCCTAAGGAATGGTCAGGCGAACTAGGTTCGTCATCACTACTAATATCATACACAACCCTAAGAGGAGTAGGGGGCGAAACACAGACGAAACTGTAATGACGCTGAGAGATCGCTTCCTGACAATTAGTCTTCTGGTGGTTTCGCCAAAAGCGAGCCATATCCTCCAAACGTCTTGAATGAGCAAGATCGTAGTCTTCTAAGGTTCGCCCGGGGTGCGCCCGCAGCCAGCCGGCAACCTTAAAAACCTTATAGATGCGACCGTTTATCTCCATTTCGCAATAAACAGGCCGAAATGGACATCGCACCTTCGGCAGACCCTTCAATGCCACAAATTTCTCGTTTTGACTTCGCCAGCTCCCAGAAGGGGGCCGAATGCACGACTTTCGGCGAACACCCTGGTAGACAGTGCAGAAAGGGCAAAACACAGTATACATAGTAAGAATATGCGAAAGAAAGGGAAGGTATGGCATAATGCGAAATGAGCAAAATAATAAAAACGCCAAAGACTTCGACCATCAAAAGTGGCTAAGATTGTGTCATACATTCCAAATATACAAAAGGCCTTTTTTGGCTACAATAAGGAGGGTTAGCGGCAGCCTGCCAAATATACATCGTTTGCCTCTCCAGGCAAACGCAAAAAGAAGAAGGAAAGCTACAAAATCTAAGGAAAGAGCGGAGGGCCTCACACCTCTGGGTGATCCTGGGCATCGCCTCCAACCTCTTCCCCTGCTGCGTCCTCTTCTTCGCACCGGTCTGCCGCCTCCGCCTTCGCTAGTTGCTCCAAAAGGCGCTCCTTGGCAGCGGACCAGCCGTCCTTCTGCCAGAACTATTTTCGCCACGCGCGAAGAGCGGGCGAAATGTTCTGCGCACTAATCTCCCAGTCCCCCTTCGCATAGTTAGGGAATTCGGCGACGTGCTCGCAGCCGAACTGTTGCAAAAGGCCCAAGGTGAAGGCCGCCGATACGCGCACACAGCAATCGCCGTACGCGGTGGCGCAGTCCGAAACCGAACCGCCTGCCCTGCTGGGTCCACTCAAAGAAGTCGAAAGCTGAGGCATCTTCGGCAGGGACCCCTCGCACCTTCGCGCCCATGTCAGTAAGGGCGAGGTGGAGCGTTTGGCAAGCCGTTCTCGCGGATCTCCCGCGAAAACCGCTGCGACTCCTCCACAGCGCTCGCTTTGGCCTTGCTAACCTTCAGGCGAAGAGCCTCCATCTTCGGCTCAGTGAGGTTATAGTAATCAGTCAGCACAGCGGAATGGGCCTTCTCCTCCTTCAATTCGGTCTGCAGGCGATCAACCTCCGCTATGGCCTCTCTCCCCTTATCCAGTTCGGCCTTAAGGCGATCGACCTCGGCCCTGGCCTCTTTCCCTTTTTCCAGCTCGGATTGAAGGCGCTTGACTTCAGCTTTTGCCTCTTTGAGGGTGTTGGCGAGGGCCTCCACCTCCAAGTTCTTGCGGCTTATTTCGTCGTCCTTGGCCCGAAGACGGTTCTTAAATCCGTCAAAACGGGCCCGCGCGGTTCGCTCTGTCGAACAGTGAGCCGCAAGGATCTGGATGCAAGATAGGAGCGGGCGAAGAGAACAAAATGTTAATTGTGAGACATGTAATAAAAAAAAGAAGAGGAGGGTAGAGGAAAACGAAGAAGGGAGAAAAAGCATACCCGAACCGCCAAGCTTTTAATAGCAGAACACCCCTCATCGAACTCATTCAGTTCGGTGAATAGGCTCGAGGTGCTGGCGGGTAGGACAAGATTGCTTACTCCCTCCACAAAGGGAATAAGGTCCGCCCGGGTCTCGAAATCACCAGGGGCAAAGTGGGGCGCCGCAAGGGAATACTCCGAGGCAGATGCTTCGGCGGCCGCACCCTTCCCCTTCGACTTGACCAACGGCGAAACAGCTGGTTCACGCAGAGGGCTCCCGAAGACCCTCGCCGCAGCTGTCACGATCCGTTCGGTGGAGGCTGAAGCACCGGCGGCGGCGCTACCGCCTGCCCCAGCAACGCCGAGTGGAAGAAGGGGAGCGGTCGAAAGGTCCAGACTGCGGCCAGCGGGTGAAGTCGGAGTCTCGTCAGAAGACTCGTCGTCGCTGAAAACGCGAGCGATGTCGACGAGTCCTTTCTTTTTAGAGATCTTCTTGACTGAACCTCCCTTCGCCGCCTTGCCCGACGAGAACGCAACTAGGGCCTTCGCCCCTTCCAAAGCCTTTCGTCGAAGGGCGGAGCTGTTCGACTCCACCCCGGTTTCATTGTGACCTGGACTTGGAGTAGGAGTATAGCCATGGGTGTCGGCGCGGTCTTAGATCGCCTCGTTCGCGGCCTTTTCGGCCACGGCCTCCACCTCCTCTTCCTCCTCTCCTTCCTCGCCGTCATGCTCTTCGGCATCGTCCTCGTCGTCGGCGTCGGAGTCCGACGAAGCAGGAACCCTTCGCTTCCTAGGGGCAAGCTTCACTTGTCCGCGCATTCGCTTTCGCGAAGGTCCTGCATCGTCGTCGGCTTTGTGGGGGTTCGCCCGGGGAGGCAATTCGCCATTGTAAACCTGGTTCGCCCGCCCAGCCGCTTGTCGTGTCAGCAGCTGGCTATACTCGACAACCGACACGTCGCCGATCATCCTGCGGGCTTCGGCTTCAGCCTGGTCGAGAGTCAACACTGCAAAAGTAAAGGGTGTAGCTACATTAAAGGTCAGACAAGGCAAAATAACAAAGCACAGGAGTGTATAGCAAAAGAACAGTCTTACTGTTCATTCCCTCAGGGAGAACCACGTTCGGCAAACCGTCAACCTCTTCACCTTGATCAACCGTGACTTGCCATGACTGGGAGAGGGAAAAGATGCGAAACATACAGAATTCTTCCACCAAGTCGCGGTAGCTAAGGCGGGAGCAAACCTTGCGCAGCAGAACGAACCGCGCCTCCATAGCGCCGTCCATGGCGATCTTGGGTTTCCGGTTCGGCGCAATCGCCCTACGCCGGCACCGGAGGGCTTTCGCCGAGTCCGAACCAGCCTCAAAGGGGATGGTGTGATAGAACCAACTCGCCATCCAATGGCGGTCCCACTTCGACATGGCAGCGTTCACCGGCCAGAGATCGGACCGCTCGGGGCGAACGTTAAAGTTCACGCTCCCGAACACTGTCTTCTTTGTTCCAGCTGGGGTAATCACCGTCTTCGAGTTCACGGTGGCGAAAAATATGGCGCCGAAGAGCTCGGCGCTAGGCTCAAACCCGGAAGTCCGGCACGCCCAGTCGAAGATGTAGATCCGAACTAGCGCTGATGGGCTCAACTGTGGAAGCTCCACCTAGAAAAGGCAAAGGATCTCCGGCAACAACACGTTGCACGGAAACCGTAGCCCCGCCTCAAAAAAGACGGCGAACACCACCGTCCGATTGTCGACAGGCTTCGGCACCATGGCTTTCCCTGGGGCGAAAGCCTGCCCCTCAACCAACACCCCAGAGCTGACCAACTACGCCAGCTCGATGTCGTCCACGAGAGAAACCCCCAAAAAGGCGGTGCTGTCCTCATCGACCCGGCCGGGATCCGGCCCTTTCGCCGAAGCAGGGTTTGGCTTGCGAGGGACCATGGCGAACGGTGTGTATGCGGTGGCGAAGGAAGAGAATGGGCGAAACACCTGAGGGGTCAAGAAATGCTGTGGAAGAAAGGAACGGAGGAAGAGAGCGCACGCGGTAAAAATGGCAAGTGTGGCGGTGAAAAGAAAAGAAGGGTGGGAATATATAGCTGACCCGGGCGACGGTTCGTCTACCCACCAGTAATAAAGCGCCACGTGTCGCAAGGGTAGGCGAAACGGTAAATTCCCACTGACCGAGCAGCACAGTAAAAAAGCCCACAAAGGGAAAGCCTAATACTGTCCCTTTCGGCCCGGGAAAAGTAAAAAATATATATGTATATGCCACCAACTGCAGGAGACGAAGAGCGGCAAAATAATGCCAGCCGCACAAATAACAAACTTTATTCGCAGGAACATTGTAGGTTTCAGCAGGAGCATCGGTCGAAAGGGGGCGCCGCATACCATACCACATGGTTTGCACGGTCTCGGCCGAAGCTCCAATCTCACCCTTGCCCGTGTGGGGCTTGTTGGCAGATGGCATGAGGCCCTTCGACCAAATCTGTCGAAACCCGTGGCGAAGACTATGGAGCAAGAACGGCGAGAGGCGAGGGGTCGTGCGAGTACCTTGTCAAGCCAGAGGCGTCCCCGGCGAAAGGTGCAAGGCGAAGAGTATCTGCCGAAGGAAGACGGCTTCACCATGGCAAGTTCGCCCCCGCGAGGGCCGAAGAAGCCTTTCCGGCCCATCAAGCCTAGGGGCTATAGGGCCGGCGATCGCCCGACGGCCCATCAGGGGCCCATGAGCCTCCATAACATTATGTACCCCTGTAAATGTCCCTTTCGTAAGGGTAACCATGTAAATTCCCCTGTATAACCTAAACCCTAGTAGTAAGAACCTGTAATGGGCTATAAATAGTGAACCTGTAATGGGCTATAAATAGTCCCCTAGGGCCATGTAATGGGGGGATCCGAAGAAAAATTCTAAAATTAACACACTTCATTTCTTTCCAACCACTGTTGTGTAACCACGTCTTTCGACATATGCGGTTGTCGTTTCGACAACAATAGCTGATATTATTGCCATGACCGGCGGAACTTAAGACTTACCCGTTCACTAGGAATTGAAGCGATGCAGCACCGCATCAGGTGCCAAGTTCCGACGGAGATAAATAACCTCGGAAAAGAGGGTGACGATGCGCCAAAAGTTGTATTGATCGAGAGATATATTACAAACATCCCGGCTGCACATATTTATACCCACAGGCCGATATGAGTGCTAATTGGACACGTCACAAACTTTCCTAAATACTCCCTCCATGACGCTGTTGACTTTTTGACCAATGTTTGATTAGTCGTCTTATTCATTTTTTTGTGCAAATATAAAAATATTTATATCATGCTTAAAGAACATTTGATGATAAATCAAGTCACAATAAAATAAAAGATAATTACATAAATTTTTTGAATAAGACGAATGGTCAAACATTAGTCAAAAAGTCAACACTGTCATACATTAAAATATGAAAGGGGTATGAAAGGAAAGAACATAAAGTCCTCATCGGACATGACACAAACTACCGTAAAGACAAAACTTGCTTAATTAATAGATAAACTTAAGCCGCCATGTAGTAGTCTTCATGATTCCTTCTTGAATTTGGCCTCTTTTGAATAAACCTCCATCGGCTGGTAGATCTTTTCCCTTAACCGAAAATTTGCCAAGGAATCTTACTAAATTTGGCGTTAACACAACATCAACACTCTGCTACAACAGGGTCCTTTCAACCTAGTAACCCACCTTGATGCGGATGCGTGGTTATATAAGTTGAAACGACTATCCCCAAGTCTAATATATTTCATTTTGGGAGTTTTTGGGTTAATCATGATTGGTTTCTAGAGCAGGTCATACATGTTTGGAATGAGGCACAAGACTTGCAGAAGAATGCCAAGATTCTGTAAGTTTAAGCTCCTTCGACAGAATTTGAGGAAATGAGTAGGTAGTTCTCAAGATTGACCTTACTAATCTCAAATTTGCTTACAATGTTCTATTTGTTGTTAAGGGCGTAAGCAATCTTGCATGGATGATGATTGATAAACGAGTTTGAAAACTGCAGCACTTACTAAAGTTCATTTGCAGCGGTGGTGCAATTTTCTGATTAAGATATTTTGTCCCATGTTAAAATGCATGTTTGTATTGTACAATGATTTTAAATTAAATGTATGACCATGTTAGCATAGTAATGTAGTATTAAGTACGGATTTTTTTTAAAGTTTGGCCTGCTTTTGAAGTTTGACATGTACATTGAAATTTACAGGGTTACTGTTGGCGGCTATTAAATGCTGATTCTATACCGCCAACATCTGTATAAAGTTAAGATAATAAAACATCCAACATAGTAATAGGTGCTTAATCTCACATATTCCATAGTGTTGGTGTATATTTGTATGTAGGTGATAAACCCCGATGTTGGGAGGAAATCTAGACTAAATTGAGAAGAAACATGTATCCATACAAGGAGAGGTTGTAAACTTCATCAAAATATCAGTAAATCAACCCAAAACTCTGAGAAATGGATAGAGGAAGGTCTAGGGAGTCCACCGACCGAAGGCCAGGCCAGGAGGGCCCAGCCCTGGTTCGGCCAAACCCCCCTAATCACCGTTGATCCTGGGGTTTGGCGTGGACGCTCCAGATGAATTCCCAATGACTGTTGCAGGGCAGTTCGGACATTTCCCCTTCTCACAACCGTCATAACTGCCCTATAAAAGGACCTCACTTCATTCACTCTCACACACACTTCCAAGCTTGAGCTGAATTATAAGAGGCTCTATTGTACTATATTGTGTACTAGAATAGGAAGAGAGTAGAGTAGAAGAAGTCGGAAGAATTCCGGAGTTGTCAGTAATCTTCTCCTATTTCTTTTATTCTGTTTATTACTCTGAATTCAAGATAATATTCTTCCAGAGTAATTTAGATTTATCTTGTAAGAATTATCTCTTAGTTAGTTCCTAAATAGCACACGGGATTATTGTTCACTATAACCAACTAAAATATAGTGATTGCTTTGGTGAGTTATAAACACTAAAGTAGATAGTAATTGCTTAGACGTAGTGTTTAGGTAATTATTATCCAGTAATTGTTGCGTATCCCACAGTACGTTTGAGGTAAGTGTAGAGGTGGTGACAGCCCTCGAGATCACTTAAGTCCTCCCTGTCCGGGTATGTAGTAGAGCGACATCTAGGAACAGTGGGTTGCCAGTGTCTGAAGTATTGTGTTAGGATTAATGTTAAGCTTTCCCTAGACACTGTTTCTCACTAGTAAATCCTCTCTATGCTGGCCTACCATTTATCCTGGCCTACCATTTGCTTGGTGTCCTTGAATAAACCGAAGGAAGATCTGACCACACACATTTCCTTAGATTCGATACCCTTGGAATACTCCGTAGGGGAAGTGCTACATCGGTATATCCGTGCGCTTGCGGATTTTATCTGTAACCGTATTAAATACCAACAGTTACTATAGCATGACATGTACGAGAATTTATAATAATATGAAATTATTTTTCGGGCTAAATATATTACGATAATATATACATGATTTGTTATTTGGGTTTTGAGATATTCAAACATTTTTTATATAAAATATATATCTGGTAGTTTTTGATTGTTTAATTTGTATTACTAATTACTGTAGCGTTACCACGAGTATCTATCTATCTATACCTCTGTACCTATACTAATTGGGTACTTTTTTTTTTAGCTCTCACGTTAATCAGAATAATCTAACCGTTGATTAGCTAGATCATCAAATCGTGACCATAGATTACATATTGTAACCGTGGAATTTTAAAAGCCCAACGACTTATCTGGGCCTCCATCCAATGTACGTTAGGCTTCTATATATTGTTCCCGTGTCGTCGTATCGATCTCGCGGCTGCCGCATTCGACTCCCCCGGCGATCAGATCAGTATGTTATATGTCGATCTCCCTGACCCTGCACCCAAAGAACTCTGTCAACCAGACCCTGCTCAATTCTCCTGTTCTGGTATTACTTTATCCATCAAGATTTGATTCATGTTGATCTGCAGCTACTACAACTCCGTTTTAAAGCAAGATTTGATTTTTTTTTTACAGGTTCCTCATCTAAAACTATGTATAAATTAATCTAGCTTTCGTGATCTTGATAGCATAATTCTGAGGGAGTTTGTAAGGTATATTCGTTTGCTATTAAGTTTATTTCTCCCATGTTCTGTATAAGCAACCAATAGGCTTTACCATGTATCTTTCATGTTTTTCATATTGTCTTTACAGATCTTTACAGTATCAATATCCACTTATTTCTGAAATTTAAAATTAAAAATTAGCATGTGTAGATCTTTTGACCAAAACCACAGTTAGGAAGCTAACGAAGATAAAAAAATTTTATTGTTAAAATACTATGAATATTAGCCGTATGATGCACGGTTTGACGATTAGATCTACACAAATCAGACATTTTATATTTTCAAAAGCGCCCGCATTAACTAGAAATATATGACCGTTTATGCCCCTCTACTCTAAAGGTCTTCGTAAGCTATTATCAGCAGCGGTGGGATTGCGAGCAGATCGAGGAACTTATGTCTCTATCTCCTACAATTATCTCCGCTTAACACAAATATTATATCAGCACCTAAATGATAAAAAACACTATCCATCTCCTACTATTATCTTGATTAGCAAAAAAATTAGGGAATGGATTCCAAATTTTTTCATTGATTGATTGAGTGAGAAAAAAAGGACAAAAGATAACTATCCAGAGGGGAAAAAAGGTACACGGTGATGTGTGTGTATTTTATAATCCATAACTAATATAAATATTCGTATTTTTCCGGTCGTCACATCTAATTTTCGTCCGTTTTTTGTCCATACAGAATCCGATTCGGTTAGCAATAGCCATGGAAAAAAATTGCAAAAAAAAAAAAAAATCGGCGGCTGCCGCCTCCACGCCGTCCGGGCCGCCGCCACACAGAGAGAAAGGGGAAGAAGTGGAGAGAGTGGCCGCCGCCGCCGCCGCTCGTGGGGGGGGGGCGCACCGCCGCCGTTGCCGCTGCTTGGTGCGGGGAAGGCGCCGCTGCCGCTGCTCGGTGGGGGGGAGGCGCCGCCGCCGCCGCTCGCGGGGAGCAGGGCACCGCCGCCACCGCTCGCCGTGGGGGAAGGCAGCGCCGCCGCCACACCCCGCTGGCCGCCGCACCCCGCTGTCGCCGCGCCGTGCCGGCGAGAAGGGAGGGACGGCGCCGGTGGTGGGGGAGTCGGCCGGCTGGGGGGAGGGGGAGAGGCGCCGGTGGGGAGAGGGAGAGGGGGAGGGGGAGAGGCGGCGTTGGGAGCGGGGGAGGAAGAGGCGTCCGGCTCGGCTCGGCTGGGGGGAATTTAGCCCAAATTTCTAGACTATTTTGTGTATTAAATCCCTATCCAGGACCAGCCAGGGTACACAAAACGACAAGTAATAAACAGTTTCAAACGTTAATAAAGCGTAAAATACTTACAGAAGAGGCACTTAGTCCTCACACCGAAACAAAAGCAGCAGCAGTGGAAAAAGGCGATCCTAGCGGGGCTTCAGCTCCACTCCACAGGCAAAACTCAACTGGGGTCTGAGCCTTGGTCTTCTAACTTCGTCTTCAGCTCAGAAGCACTACACTTCTGAAAAAGGGGAATAATAGCAAGGCTGAGTACAACCACCATACTCAGCAAGCCACACCAACGATGCAGACGTGCAAGGGGATTCAAGAATGGCTTGTGGCTATTTGCATAAAGGCGGTTGTAAAACATTTATTGTGCAAAATAGTAAAACAGTAGAGTAATTAAGGTTATATTAAATCTCCACTGATCAACGCTACACCACGTTGAACAGGCCCAACCAACCCACCTGAACTACAGTGCATTGGGTCGATTTATTAAGGGTGAGACTAATCACGGTGAATCAGGTCGATCGCCCATAACCGCAGGCACGGCTATTCGAATAGTTTTACTCTGGCCACAAGACACAATCCACCGGCATGTCACCGTGTCATCATGTGCCCATGATGAACACGTCACCATGTCGAGTGATTGTGACAAGACCCTTCATATAACCCTCCCCTAACCATCCACACCACTCTAAGGTTTCACCCCCACTCCTCTCAAGGCAACGGGTAGTCCCCTCGTGTGCCGTAGTGAATCCGGCAGCTGGACAACCGGACACCCCGGCCGACCCAACTCCATCACGCCCACCCTTGCCACCGGTGCCTAGGAAAGGGTCGAGCTATACTTCAGATCAAGCAGTTACCCACTTCCGCTTATGGTAAGCACTGTAAGTCTTCCAGGGTTTCCCGTGAACCGGTCCTTAATTTCCATGGGTGCAACTAGTAAAACCATGCACCCACAGCCCACCATTCAGTCGCATTTTAGTTGGATAATTACGACCAATGCAACATGGTCGGGTGTCTCGAGCACGCAGCTCGTTCTGATACTAACAAGGTCTAATACTGCAATTATCCCATCAACTGAGCTAGTGGTAATTAAGTATGGCTAAGCATATAATTCTAGCTAGATCACATAAGTAACACGAGCTAGTCAATTTGTCACCCAAGGTTGACAAAGGACAGATATCAAGTAGACATGGCACAAGCGAGCAGATCGGTAAACCCTGATCCCATGTAATTAGCAAAACATGCATATTTATTTGCAAACAGTAAAACATTTATAAATTGGGATCAACATGCCCAACGGGGAATGTGTGACTTGCCTTGCTTCTTCAAAAGAATCTTCTGAACTCTTTTCCTCGCGACCGCGAACTTCCGAAACGGCGGAAACTACACGCTGGCACGCAAAACGAGGAAAAACTCTAATAAAAACCCAGGAAACAGTACATAAAAAGTAAACAAACATGTAGAGCTCAATTTTAGATGAATTTTGCAAGTTGAATGGCTCAATTCGGAGTTCGAATGAATTAGATATGAATTTTAGAAGGTTTTGAGCCATCAAATGAATTTCTAGAATTATTAATGATTTATTGCGCAATTATTAAATATTTTCTCAAAGGGAATGGTTGCTGCTGACGTCATCAAAAGGGGGCCGGCGCCGACAGGTGGGCTCCACATGTTAGCGGGTCAAGGGGCAGGCACACGGTGGACCACGTCCACCGTGGCCTCGGGTGCGCCATGGACCAGAACCACGGGCGGTCCACGGGCGGCACCCCAAATCGGCAAGGGGCGGGCTCGCCAGGCACCCTGACAAGGCGGCGGCACACACGCGGACGGCGACCACCGGCGGCGACACCGGCAACATGACGCGGCGCAGCGGCGGGCATGGGTGGCGGCGGAGGGGAAAATTAGGAGGGGGAGGGAGTCCTCACCGAGGGGCGCCGGTGAGGGGCGACGGGCGCGGCGGCACCTCCTCGGGAAGGTGGCGGACGGCGCTCCGGCGACTGACGACGATGGCGGAGAGGCGGCCGAGGGGCGGTGGGATGCGGCGAACGCGGTGGAGGCGGTGGCGCGGCGTGAGGTGAATGAGGACAGCGGCAAGAGGCGGCCGGTAGGCGGCAGTTGATGGTGGAGCTCGGGTTTGTGGTGGGAATGGTGTTCCAGGGGGTGCGAGTGGAAGAGGAGGGGCGGACGGGCGGCGGCAAGGCACGGCGAAGCCGGCGGCGGTGATTGCACAGCGCGGCGGCAGCGCTAGCGGCGGCGAGGTGCGACCGGAGGCGGCGAAGGATGGTAACGGCTCGGGTGTGTGGTGGAGGTGATGAATCGGCCACGGATTGGTGGAACGAGGCAGCGGCCGGGCTTGCCCTCGTGATGGCGATGCCAGTGGCGCGAATGGCGAGGTGCGGCGACGACGGGAGCGATGATGGCGGGCGGCTGAAGTTGGCGGCGGCGGGGAAGAGAGGTGGTGCACGAGGCGGCGGTGTTCCGGAGGCGGAGAGGGGAAATGGAGTAGAGGCCGGGCTGCGGCACGGCGCTGCGAAGCCGAAGGTGGTGGCGGATTGGCGCGGCGGTGGGTGGAGCAGCGGTGGCGGGCGGCTAGAGCCCGCCGGAAAGCGGCGGTGCGCGGGAGCAGCGTGGGGAGGGCGGTAGCGAGGCGTGGGGAGCTCGGGAGGAGGGGGAAAACGGAGGAGGGGAGCACGAGGGTCCCTTTTATAGGCTCAGGAAGGTGAGAGAGAGTCGGGGCGAGGTGGATTTGAGGCGGCAACGGCCGGTGACGGAAGGCGCGGACGTGGGGGTGGAGTGGGGGTTAACCGGCGCCGATTTTTGGGGGAAAGTGAGGGATTTGGTGGAGGACGTGGAGGGGGTCGTGCCCGCGCCGACGGTTGCGAGCGTGGGAGGCGGGAGTGGCGGATTTGGCGGCGACGTGGGCGGGGTGGTTCGGCCGGCCATGGGGATTTGGATGGGGAGGCCAGAGGTAGGAGATGATAGGTGGGGTCCATGGGTCCCATCTGTTGGGGAGAGAGGGAGGGAGAGTTGGAAGGGGAAGGAAAGATGGACTTATGCAAGGGCGAGCCGAGGGAGAGAGAAGCCGGCCCGAGAGAGGGAGAGAGAGGGCGCGGACCGCGGGAGGGGAAAGGGACTTGGGCCGAAAATGGCCCAAGGAGGAAGGAGAGTTTTTATTTTGTTTTCTTTTTATTTTAATTGATTAAATAAACTTTGTGACATTAAAATTATTTATTGAGCTCCGAAAATTCACGGAAAAATCCGGAGAGTATTTTAGGGCACAAATAATATTACAAAATATTCTCGGCCAATGATTTTTAAAGGAAATTTTAATTTCCTCCATAATTTCACCAGATTAAATTGATTTAACTTTTATTTAATTTCTAGAAAATGCATTATTAAACGATTTTTAATCCCGAACGAAAATCAGGGCGTTAAGGGGAGGGGGTGAGGGGGAGAGTTAGGGCTAGGGTTTCATCAATTTTAATCTGATCTGAGCCATCCATCAAAACGAACGGCTGAGATCGATCGAGGGTTTGGGCCGCACGTGGGCCGGAGGTCCACTAAGTGAGAGGAGTATGGGGGTATTAAGTAGACTTTGGTCTCTTGCGGGCTGAAGAAGAAAATGGGCTGAAAAAGGCCCATAGAGAAAATTGCTTTTTATTTAGATTTTTATTTCAATAAATGCTGAAATGATATTTGTATTAGCAAAATTAGCAATTAAGCTATGTAAATTCCAAGAAAATTCTTACACTTACTTTACTTATAGATTAATTTAATTATATACCTACCTACTTAAAAAATACCCAAATATTTCAGAAAATTTGTATTTCATTTAATTAGAATTTAATATGTTTTAATTCAATTTTATCTGTTTTTTTCTTTTCGTTGCAACGCAATACCACTTTTGCTATAATTTAAAAGAGTGTAATTAATATTGTAGAAAATTTTATATTTCATTAAATTACAATTCATTTTCTTCATATAAATAGTTCAAATCAAATTTCAGTCACCATATCATTACCCGGTGCAACGCATGGGCATTTTGCTAGTATATGGAAATATACATACTTCCTCCATTTCATACATATGTATAGATTCATTAATGTCTATATGAATATAGGTAATGCTAGAAAGTCTTACAGTATGAAACGGAGGGAGTACCATTTTTTTTCATGAATTTAAAATATTTTTTTGTTACTAGTTGGGTGCCCGTGCGCTGCAACGGGGAAAATACGCATCATTTGAAACATACAATCTATGCCATATAGAAATATGCACAAATCAATGAGGAATCGTTTCCTTGACCTGAACAAAACGAAATTGTAACGATCTGATTCATTTGCCAAGTTATTATGCTATATATTAAGAAGTAAAACTTGTAGATCTTCGAATTCAGCAAAGAGGAATATGGACATGTGCACCCACGTCAATTCTATGCTTTTTTATATAAACAACATGGTTTAATCACATTCCGTAGCACACAAAGAAAAATATTATGTATGCAGATCAAAAGGATTATGTGAAAAATGAGAAAAGGAGAGGCTACAGAACATGGGTACTAAGAATTAACTGACGAAGCATGAATTTGCTATATTTTCAAACCATGCCAAAATGTTACCATGCATTTCTTCAATCACCAAATCCGCATACACAGCTAGAATGAGCATCTCTGAACAAATATAATTTTCATCAAGGAAATTCGAGTTCAACAATCAGATAATTCTAATTACAAACTAAGAGAGATAACAAAGAATGATTCTATATCAGTCTATCTTTATGGTCAATGGTAGCCCGACACATTAGTGTCTCAAACACGATAAAATGTCCAAACATAGATAAAATAATGAAAACAAATCCATTTAGTTGTTCTCATGCCCAAGGTGCATGCAAAGTTTTATATGGGCATGATATCTTAAATAAAGCTTTTAAGGGGGTTATTGACCAAATGGAAGGACTACTGAACAAAAGGACAGTATTAGGTACCTCAAATGATGTGTACCGTCAGAACATTTAAAACAAACTTGCATGGATTCAAAACCTTAAGCTGCTTTTCATCTGGCAAAATAACTGGAATATTCATAAATGAACAGCAACAAACTGAATTTAACGATCTTAGAGGACACAAATAATGAAGGTGTAAAGTATCCAGTTAAAAATATATTGTGCTGAAATGTTGAAGTATTCTTTTTTCAGAGCAATACATGCTTAAAACATGACAATTCAAGAGCAAATGACATCCGATGACTTTGTTCTAATTTAAGCAGTTACTGATTCTGTTTGAATGAGCTGAACAATCTACTACAGACTCTGGTGCATAAATCATGCAAGTGTGCACGTGAAACCCATGTCAATAATAAGGGCCTGATTGACACAACTACAGCTCCAGCTCCACCCGTCCTAAAGCTGGAGCTCAGCCAAACAGTTTTAGTTCCACCAAAACTGGGAGTGGAGCTGGGTGGAGCTCCTTCACAAAATGAACTAGAGTTGTGGAACTGGGTTTAGGCAACTCCACAACTCCACTCCAGACCCAACTCCTGGAATTAAATTTAGGAGTTGGAGCTGTACCAAACAGGCCCTAAGATAAAACAGAGAATAAACACATAATATTTTCACGTCTCTAATAAGATGAAACAGAAAATAAGCTCAATAAGCTCCCATACAATAATTTAATGACCATACAATACTAGAAAGTCTTATAGTATGAAACGGAGGGAGTACCATCTTTTTACGAATTTAAAATATTTTTTTGTTATTTACAACATTCACAAAATATTCAAATAATGCTATTTTACGATTTAGAATAGTGATCTATTTATCTGTTTCCTTTTTTTCTTATTGACTCAGCACTTTGAGAGAGCTTTCACACTAAAATAATACCGACTATTGATTATATGTATCGTGTTAAATAAAACATGCAATTGGAATATCACCAGTTTATTTATATTCTAAAATTCTGAATTATGTATATTTTAGATTCTTATTTTAATATTGTTAATTGCCCAAATTATATATGAACTAAGAAAATGACCAGGATATTCAACATAGTATTAAAAACTCTCATATTTGTTATATACATATATATGAATAAATAATCTGTTAACCCATTCAAGTTTTACAGGATAACAAATTAATATCAAATATGACCCGTGCAACGCACGGGTTGATGGCTAGTATTACTAGTACAAAATAAAAACACCAGTTTGTCTCACCAAGTTAAAACTATTATTGCGGCAAACCTTATGTGGGGATTGAAATTCGGAACACCTCCACCCCACCCCGGCACACAACTATCTCGCCCAGAATTTATCATTTTTTTTCAATTTTCTTTCAATTTGGTAGAGTTTTATTCAAATTTAGTCAAATTTTATTTCTTTTTAAAATAGTTTCATACCGATCTTCCCGGAATTACCATAATTTTGTGAGACCCGTGAAATTTCCAAAATTTTGGTCTTTACCAAATAGTTAACCCTGACCTTAATGATAATGAATGATTTCTTGTAAAATGATCCATAAATATATGACCAGGATTTGAATTCATCTTTGAAGGGAAGTAATCACCAAAATTCCACAGATTGCAAATAACTTCGGTCCAAAATTCCACAGATTGCAAATAACTTCGGTCAAAATTCTGCGCCCTGCCTTCCTTGCAAGTTGCAAGTTACTACCTCTTTTACCAACTCGGCCATGCAGCAAACTACATCCTCATTGATCAGCAAGCCGTGGAAGACGAACTCCAAATCCCGTCGTGGACCCATCTCTATCACAAGTCCATAATTCATCACCTTCAATCTTTCATCAGCTAATAACCTCTATCACTAGTTGGGCGATGCTGTCGGCGTGGTAGAATCGGAAAATGAAGCTTATAACCCGTCCCGTCCCAAATCCAGGGCGGCCCCTTCCCTAGAACAGGAAAATCGCAGTTATACTTATACCAGGCACGATCCCACCTTGTGTCTTCGGCCGGCGGTGGAAGTACGGCAGCAGAGGCGATCACGACCTCTCCTGCACAAGCACCTGCAGAATGAGTTCTCCATGTAGCGATCTTGCTGTTGATGTGGTCAGTGCCATCCTGGTTTCCTCCCTCGATGTCAAACTCTTCAAGAACAGCAGCCTTTTCTGCCAAGAACTTCACGAGCTGGACTTGGGAGCAGGTGAGCTTGCCCTTCTGAAATTGGATGACTACTTTTCTTAGAGAATTCTGCCAGCTACTGCAGAAATTTTGTGTGCTCCCGGTCGCAGGCGTATCTGATTCTGAAACCTTACAGTAATCAGACTCCTGCAATCCGCACGCCGAGGATTTCAGATAGGCCGTCAGGTCTGCGCCGAGATGATCATCTGCACTCTCATTGAGATATTCCAACCAGCTGAATCTTATCCGGAGCTCACGGATCTCCGGGCATCTACATAGCATGTCTCCAACGGCCGTTGCCGCCGCCGACAAGCCGCCGTCCATGGCAAATCCACACAGTTCCTCTATTACAAGGTGCTTGAGGTTCGGGAAGAGAGGGAAGTACCCAAACTTGATGTCTCCAACAATTGAGTACACCGTCAGCTTCAAAACGCTGATGTGGCACATGGTGGTAAGCAGAGGACCTAATGTCGCCGTGCCGGAGATCGACCCCAGGTCGACTTGTGCCAAGCACGGCGCAGCTGATTTCAGCGATACGGAAAAATATAAAGATGGGACCTGCGCGCAGCGGAAGCAGATCAACGACGGCGCGTCAAGCTCGAAGGTGCGACCATCGATGTGGCAGTTAACCATGGTGAAGGAGGTGACCGCCGGGCAGTGGAGATGAATGTGTTCGTCGAAGATGAAGCCGCTGTAGATGAAGCCGCTAAGCGGTGGTCGATCGGAGAAGGTGACTGACTCGAGACGCAGCTCGGCGAGCCTCGGCGCGGCGAGGATCACCTTCTGGAGGTCGCACAGCCGCACGGTGCAGCGCCGCAGCCGCAGCGTCGTGAGGCACGGGTAGGCAATCCAGTCCCACAACCATTCGGTCGTCGTTACCTTGAGGCAGCATCCCGCGATGTCCAGAACCCGGAAATCCTCGCAGGGCAGCATGCCCAGATAGAGATCGTACTCGACGCCGGGATCGGCGGCGTACTTGTACCGTGGCGGCGACGGCAACGATCCGCTGGCGACCTGGCACTCGAGGCGGAGCTCCTCCACGTGGCGGAGCAGCCCGACACAGGTGCCTCTGAACTGGTCAGGGTTAAGGTACCGCGAGAAATCCCGACGGACGCAGCCGAAGACGTAGCCGTCGTCGTGGTCTCTGTCGGCTGTCACCGTGACGGTGAGCTTCTTGAGGCCGTGGCGGCGGCGGCGGAGCGCTGCCCGGGCGTCTCCCTCGTCTTCCCAGGTCGAGGGGCCGGCCTCGCCCCACCCCCTGTGGAAGGTCCTATCGAGGAATTCGTCGGAAGTTAAGTCGATGTTGACGGTGCCAGTCTCCAGCCATAGCGGCTGCAGGCGCCACCGGCGAGAGAGGAGTGTGCTGCTGGCGGCCTGCTTGACGGGGGCGAAGGAGAGGGTACGTATGAGCAGATCGCCGGGGAGCTCGGATAGGCGGTCTCTGCTCGCCGTGCCTTTGGCCATGGACGCGGCGGCGGCGTCGAGATCGATCGATCTCGATCGATATTTAATAGGTTGTGTGGATTGAGCTATATATTACCTTGCCCGAGCAGTTGGGTACTTGGATTCTTAGTCGACGAACTGTTCCTACTCGAAGTCGAATTGAAGCACAATACGATCCGGATTAGCCGCCAGCTGCGCACAATTTGCCTATTTTGCCCGTGACGATCTCGGGACGATCGATCCGTGACGCAGTGGAAGTGTGGAACGCACAGCAGAACGGTTATTTCTTTCTTCTTGGGAATTACTGCCGGGTGAAATAAGCGTATGAAATTTTGTTTTTAGCTAGGTTTTTGAAATTCTGTATCCCCAGCACGTAACTATTTAGTGCGAAAATTTCAAAAAAAAAATTCATTTTTTTGTGAATTTAACAAAATTCATTTATTTTTTTAATAAACGAAGTACAAACATAACACTCACTAGATGTAAACATCCATTTTCGGAAAAGATACCGTGGTCATCACAAATCAATCAAGCAACCGATGCTTGCGAGCTAAGGTGTATGGCGTGCAGCCTACTGGTTGTAGTGACATTACCCTAATATCCTGAATTCAAATCTCAATAGGAGCAAATTTAAAAATGGTTTATTTGTGGGGCTAAGTTCTCCAATTTAAATGGTTGTATATATCCGGTTGAACGTAGAGGATGGGTAAAAATACATTTCTCTAAAAATACCTGGAAGCAACATGACAGTAGAAAAGAATATGCTCCTTGTACATACACTAGCCTGCTTTGTGAAGCCTTTCATTATATTCTGGTCAAAATTACAAACTTATTGATTTGATTTTTTCCCTATAAAATGGGTTTAACAACTTAGACAGCTTAAAAATTCAGCTGACCGATATATGCCAGAATGTTCTGCCCGTAATAATTTAGCAAAATTTTTAGTGCAAATATGCCAAATTAGAAAAATGCCACTACTATTCGCAATATCGGCTGGGTGCCACTGGAATTTTAGAAAATTAGATCCAAGCCACTACATCGTGTTTTCCATCCACTCCCCCGTCCATCGCGCCAGCTTCGCCGATGCCTTCCCTTTCCCGTGCGTGGACGCCGCCACTGCCGCCGCGGCTCTACTCGACGGAGATGATCAGCGGCAGGGAAGGGTGTTGCTACTCGGGGAGCTCGTCTCTGCCATGGACGTCTACCACAGGGGCGCGGCCGTCGTCTCCCGTGTCGTCGAGACCTCCATGTCATCCTCGTGATTCCTTACCTCGTAGTTCACCATCGACGTGTGCATTCTTCTCCAACGAGGCTACCATCCTCATCATCCTCGCCTGCGTCTCCAACCTCGCCTTCTGCCTCCACGCCACCACACGGTGCCTCATTAGTTGCCTCGCCTGCCGGCGCGACTTCAAGGAGTGGGCACAGCCATAGCCGCCCAAGCCAGCATCCGACGACAGGGCCAACACCGGTAGGTCAGGGGCGGTTGAAGTCCCGATGGTCGGTGGGCGGGCCGAGGCGGTGTGCACCATCTGTCTGTCAGAGCTGGCGGTCGGCGGCAAGCGCGTCCGCGTACTCTCGGCATGCGGGCACAGCTTCCATGGCGCCTATGTGGATGGAACCAAGAAGAGGAAGCCAAGAGGAAGTACAACGAGATCGTGAGGAGGAAGAGGGACAGGAACTCTGCCGTCGCCAAAACTCTGCTCGTCCCCGGAGTTGGGAAATGGCACCGTCGCCGTCGCGCCTGAAGGCTGTCTCCGAGCTCCTTCTCCGCCGCATCGAGGCCGAGTGCTGGAGTTGGGAAACGGCACGGAGTTAGGAAATTAACGGGGAGTGGATGGAAAACCTGACGAAGTGGCACGGTTCTAATTTATCCAAATTCTAGTGGCACCCAGCCGAAATCACGAATAGTAGTGACATTTTTCTAATTTGGTATATTTGTAGCGACACGGATCCAATTAAGAAACTACCATTATATTGGATCTAAAATGGATGCCTGAAATTTGTCCGCGTCACAAAAATTGTTGTTTGCACTACATATTTTCCCGTCAATCTTCCTTATAGTGAACAATAATTTTCAGACTTTACATATTGTCCAAAATAATTGTGAATGGAACTGAATTTCAGAACAAAAATTTAAAATTTCGAGCAGATTCCAACAAAATTCAAAAGATTTGGTTGTTTGCCCCAAATTTACTGCTCTAGCTTTTTTTGGATGAGAAAATGATACTTTTTGGCAGTATCAAGGATATAAATTAAGTGGGCATTTGTATTAGATCTCTAGACCCTTCCTCGTTCCAATCAAGTTTATGATATACTAGTTGGGTGCCTGTGCGCTGCAACGGGGAAAATATGCATCATTTGAAACATACAATCTATGCCATATAGAAATATGCACAAATCAATGAGGAATCGTTTCCTTGACCTGAACAAAACGAAATTGTAACGAATCTGATTCATTTGCCAAGTTATTATGCTATATATTAAGAAGTAAAACTTGTAGATCTTCGAATTCAGCAAAGAGGAATATGGACATGTGCACCCACGTCAATTCTATGCTTTTTTATATAAACAACATGGTTTAATCACATTCCGTAGCACACAAAGAAAAATAGTATGTATGCAGATCAAAAGGATTGTGTGAAAAATGAGAAAAAGAGAGGCTACAGAACATGGGTACTAAGAATTAACTGACGAAGCATGAATTTGCGATATTTTCAAACCATGCCAAAATGTTACCATGCATTTCTTCAATCACCAAATCCGCGTACACAGCTAGAATGAGCATCTCTGAACAAATATAATTTTCATCAAGGAAATTCGAGTTCAACAATCAGATAATTCTAATTACAAACTAAGAGAGATAACAAAGAATGATTTCTATATCAGTCTATCTTTATGGTCAATGGTAGCCCGACACATTAGTGTCTCAAACACGATAAAATGTCCAAACATAGATAAAATAATGAAAACAAATCCATTTAGTTGTTCTCATGCCCAAGGTGCATGCAAAGTTTTATATGGGCATGATATCTTAAATAAAGCTTTTAAGGGGGTTATTGACCAAATGGAAGGACTACTGAACAAAAGGACAATATTAGGTACCTCAAATGATGTGTACCGTCAGAACATTTAAAACAAACTTGCATGGATTCAAAACCTTAAGCTGCTTTTCATCTGGCAAAATAACTGGAATATTCATAAATGAACAGCAACAAACTGAATTTCATGATCTTAGAGGACACAAATAATGAAGGTGTAAAGTATTCAGTTAAAAATATATTGTGCTGAAAAGTTGAAGTATTCTTTTTTCAGAGCAATACATGCTTAAAACATGACAATTCAAGAGCAAATGACATCCGATGACTTTGGTTCTAACTTAAACAGTTACTGATTCTGTTTGAATGAGCTGAACAATCTACTACAGACTCTGGTGCATAAATCATGTAAGTGTGCACATGAAACCCACGTCAATAATAAGATAAAACAGAGAATAAGCACATAATATTTTCACGTCTCTAATAAGATGAAACAGAAAATAAGCTCCTATACAACAATTTAATAATTCCACGTCTCTAATAAGATAAAACAGATAATAAGCTCCCATACAATAATTTAATGACCATACAATACTTTGTATAGATAATCTTTCTGATAGAAAGAGCACTGCTACAGACCAAAGGATGAACTGCCCCGAAAGGGCATAGCATGAGTACAGCAGACCCATTACATATAACGTTAAATAACAAATACATAAATGACCGTCTTCCCATTTTACTGCCAAATGATGCCTTCGAAGGCTTCATAGATGAAGGAAGGGTTATATAGGCCTCAGTCCTCAGAAGTACCTTTCCATGAACCCGAGTTAAATATAATAGAGGTTACCAACATCAGTTAAAAGAAACACATGTAGTAGAGAGAATAAACTTTATGCAATGTAAATTATGAACTAATGCTCACGGAATTAGTGTCAGCTAAAAAAATGTGTGGTTATGTATTAATGTGATCTAAATTAGAGTTCGTAAGTACTGCAGCCTATTCTCTGCAACGTTAAATGGATACGGAAATTGATGGGGCAAGGCAAACCGGCAAAGTGTTCTCTCGTACTGCATTCCAGATAATCAAATGTGCAGTGGATAGTTTACAGCGATATGCAATAATATTAACAACCTTCCTTTTCTATACTCATTAAGCTTAATTGAAGGAAATGATTCTGCCAAGATGCATTGATAGCAGTAAGATGACTGCATTGGTAAGGAAGATAATATACAGGTAAAGAAACTAACCGTGTGAGCATAGATGATGCAATTTACTCCATGACTGAATCAGGGATTAGCGTATTTTCTGCTCGCATATTGACTAAATTTCATTGAGTGGAGGTCTTCTCTCACATTTATAGAATTCAGGTGTGGTTTATCATCATGAATTCAGGTGTGGTTTATCACCATGAATTCCCATCAGCAATTACGCTGGTCATCAGAACTTAACATGAGACACTTACCATGAGGAAGTATATATATAATCACATCCAAAATTTTATGTCTAATGTGAGCACCTAGCCAGTAAAACAACTACCAGGATCATGACCAAACAGAGAGACAGTATGTTAATACCATAGGAGAAGTTGTAGTGATGAGTGTGCACCACATGTAAATGCGGCATCACAGATCAATAAATTGACAGACACAACATAGATCAACGATATTTCCATTGCATGTTAAAAATTGATATCGCAGAAATTAATCAAGTAAAAACAGGACAAACAGAAGAAACTGGTCTTACTTTCACAGTAGGGAAGAGTACCCGGGTGATGAAGGAACCTAACGTCCTAAAGAAGAGTGAGCTTGTGTCCAGTGGAAAGATTTTACTTCAAATCTACACCATTTGTGAGATAATAATTTAAATACCATGGGTAGGTACAGGATCAATACTCTTTTTTCGCTGGTAGTACTCTCGCATCTTTTGAAGCCTAGCTTCCTTGTCGCCAGCACTAAGAGCAGCATACCACTCCCTAGCACGCTTCCGCGTAAATTAAATCGGAGTTAAATTAGTGATGCCGCCAAGTGTACCTGCAGAAACTTGTACAGAAATCATTTCACAACATAGCAACAGTACGAAGCAGCGAGACAAAAAGGGAGAAAACAGATAATGTCCACAAATCAGATACACATTGTAGATATACTTCAACAGGAAACTGTTTCTTTTACTTAAAACGAAACTGTCTAAGTGATACTTTCACATACATTTTGATTACAGCTCAAACAAAGCAGTACAATGCTAAAATCACTTTGAAAAGTGAATTGGTTTCTGGACATTTGCTCAACAAATTTATGAACTTTAGTTGATTTGAAACTTTTCTAGATGGGGGATGTCTAGCAATCGAATGCTATATAAGAAATTTTGTTTACCTTTTGTAGATGGGAATGTCCCTCAGTGATGGAGGGGAGACGGGCGAGTACTGCATCCACCTGCCGACAGCATCCAGCGACGACCGGAGGACTGGCGGCCAGCTTCCGGTGCGGCGCAAAAGGGACCGTGGTTGAGATCGACGGAGAGGAGCGGATCCAGTCGCGAGATGTGGCGTAGGCGACGGACTGTTGGCGTGGACGTGGGCTGCGCACGGGGAACCGGAGTTGACGACGGAGGCCGCCGCGGGATGGGGGTGGTGTTCTAGTGGGAGGCCGGGATGTGGGGGGTTGATGTAGCCGGCCTGTGGAGGTGAGGTCGATGATGAATCCGGCTTGTAGACCTGGGAGGCCGTGGGCTTGTGGGGCGTGGATTCCACAGTGATTTGGGGACGTGGGATCGGCGATGGGAGAGGAGCGAGACGGCGCGGTGGTTGGGCGGGGTGGGGAAGTGGCGTGGCGAGGAGGGCTTCCAGCGGCGGGGATCGGTCGAGGGCGCGCCTATGTGATGAGGCAGGAGGAGACAGCGGCGATGGGGGCGTCGGCGGTGGAGGCGTGGTGCGGCGACTGGGGAGGAGGATGGGGCGTTGGTGGCGGTGGCGCTGGCGGTGGCGGTGGGGGCACTGCGGGAGGAGCCACCTGATGACGACAACCTGGAGCCGATGGCGACGCGGAGGAGTAGGCATCGGCGGCGGGGGGAGCCGGGGAGGAGGAGGAGGAGTAGGAGTCGGCCCGGCGGGGGGATCTGGAGCGGACTCGACGGCGGGGGATTCGGCGTCAGTTGCGGGTGGGTGGAGGATTCGGCGTCGGTGGTGGGTGGACGGAGGAGTAGGCGTTGGTGGCGGTGGCGTTGGCGGCGGGTGATGGGGAGGAGGAGGACGCGGCGGTGGACAGGACGGTGTGACCGGCGTTGGGGGCAGTGTCTAGGGTTTCGGAGTCCGCCGCGAGGAGTCCTCCCTGCGCCAGCGGTGGTTTGGCGGAGGCGGTGGCGGCGGCGAGGCGAGCAGTGGGGAAGGAAGCTGGTGGAGGATAGCGGGGAGGAGCGAAGGCGGCGGCGGCATGGGACGGTTAGGGGACGGCGATGGAGCAGTCGGCGACGCAGTGGAGGAGGACGGCGATGGCGGCGGGGAGGATCGAAGGCGACGGTGGCACAGAACGGTTAGGGTACGGCGATGGAGCCGGTGGATGCGGGCATGCGGGAGCGATGGAGCCGGTGGATGCGGGAGGGATAAGGCGAGGAGCTAGGTGGGGATCGGTGCGCCGTTGGATTTAGCGATCCGACGGCTCACATTCCACGTGTTTGCCAGAGTCGGAGTCACCGCCACCACTACAGAATTTTTAAAGTAGTATATATATATATATATATATATATATGGCAACATATCCTATGCACACAGGCCCTCACGTGTACACACGTGCACACCAACTAAAAAATGTCACCAAAAAATCTAGAAAAAATCATACACATACTTTCAATTGTATTACACCTAGGGTTAAAATCTTAACGTCAAATTCATTATATTTTAGCCGTAACAAAAAAACAAAAAATCTGACAGTTTTAAGGTTGCAATTTTGTCAGAATTTTATCTTTTTTGTTATTCTCTATGTAGAATGAATTTGAAGATGCGACTTTGCACGTAGATGTAATACTATTGAAAGTATATGTATGAATTTTCCTAGAATTTTTTGTGATAATTTTTAGTTGGTGTACACGGTGTGTACATGTGAGGGCCTGTGTGCATAGGATACGCTCCCTCTATATATATATATATATATATATATATATATATTTTTAATGGATTCAGGTAATGAGCTACGAGGAAAATTAGAATCTTAAATTCAAATGTCAGGGTTTGAATTTAGGAGGGTGAACTTTTGGGACACAAAGAATTAAGGGTAAATATCTAAAATGGTCCCTGGAGTTTCGCTTCGGGCTCAGTTTAGTCCTTGAGGTTTTAAATCGTCCAAACAAGTCCTCCAAATTAATCATTTGGATTAATATAGTCCTTGGACAAAAAAGGTTGCTAACTGGCACATCCGGCGGCGTTGTTTCTTTTTTTTTTACTTTTTGTGGTTTTCTTTTATTTTTGCATTTTTTTTCTTTTTTCGCGTATTTTAATTTTTTTTAATCTTCAACACACGTATTTTTAAATCTTTGGGTTGAAAGTTTTTAAATCTAGAGTCGAAAGTTTTCAAATTTTAACTTGAAAGTTTTCAAATCTTGTGTCAAAAGTTTTCAAATCTCGAGTTGAAAGTTTTCAAATCTGAAATAAAAGTTTTCAAAATATCGAGTTGAAAATTTTCAAATCTGAGTTAAAAGTTTTTAAAACTTGACTTCAAAATTTAAATGTTTAAGTCGAAAATTTTCAAATCTATCTTAAAGGTTTTCATTTTATTAGTAGAAAATCTCTTAAAAAAGTATTCTCTTAATTTTGTCATTATCCTTAACTAACTAACTAACTACTTAACACATCAAAACGCACGGCTAACTAACTAACTACTTAACTCATCAGAACGCGCGTTGGTGGCGCACGCACGAGCTAATTAGCTTTTCCGCACAAAAAGTGCCACGTGAACATGCCAAGTCATCCTCGCATGCAGCAGTATGAATGAAATGACCATTCTACCCTTATATACCGTATAAAAAAGAAAACAAATATTTTACACATGTACGATCGTTTTAGAATTGTCACTTATGATTGTGTTACAAGACATTTACCCATTTGCTGCACCAACTACACCTATTTGAGTTTGTTTGAGGAGCTTTATAGTATGTAAGAATGTTGCACCAACTTTTTGGCTTTTAGTTTGATTCTGGGAGAAGCTACAAAGCTCCCCAAACCCAAAAAGCAAGATGTGAATCAAGAACATTCACCATAATTGTGATTCACTCAAATCTTTCCAAGTCATGTCGTGGATATATTAAGGATCTGTTATACGGGAGAGTAATTCTTTTTTTGACAAGTATGTTGATCCCTTTAGTTTTATTCATGATGTATTTATTGCAACAATAGAGAATATTTTTTGGTATAGTAGCAAGAACATGATATAATCTGAGCAAGGAATATTTTGTTGCGGTCAAAGCAAACACTAGCTGTTAGGTGATCAACATCGATTGGATTACACATTTCATGGAGTATATCATTAGACATTAGTTCATATTTGAACAAACGAGCGAATAGGTGAAAGTTAAGAGTAAATTCAAAAGTTAAGGGATGCTCATGATCATAAGAGTGCGTACGTGTTGACTCATCTGTGCTTCAGAGTCTCCTAGCTAGCCAAGTACTAATCAATGACTATGGCCCTCTCAGAATCTATATACTATGCCTATATCGTCGTTGGCACTTGGATTATTGGAGATCCGAGCTTTTGCTTATGTAATTGTTGTTTGTCATTTAAATTTCCATGGCCAGCTAGAACTACTGAGCTAGCGTCAATGTTGACCTAAATAAGTAAAAAACGAGAAAGAAAGTTAGTGAAATTTAGGAATTGAGACAAGAAAGTGAGTTTTTCTTTCTAGGGACGAAATCACCCAAATTCATCCAATTTAGGAGAATTGCAGAATCCTGCTTGTACGGGTGCTATATTGCTAGCTACTGCTAATGCCTGGCTGTCCCTAAGACGAGCTCCACCTCCACCGCCACCTCCCATTGATATAGACCTTTCTTGATCCAGGTTTCGCCATCTTCAAACCACCCAAATCATCTTCCAAGGGCGGCTGACACCGTCGTTGTCGTAAAGCTGGAAACTGGAGGCGAGAATCTATGTCAAGGATCATTGGAATCGAAGGTGGTGCCAGCCTTCACCCGCTGATATCTCCTGCACCAACACCAGGAGGAGCTTCATTTTCCATGGATGAAGCAGCTCCCCATCTACCAACCTTGCTTTTGATGATGTGATCAGAGCCATGATGATTTCCTCCCTCGATTTCAAACTCCTCAAGAACAGAAGCATTTTCTGCCAAGAACTTCACGAGCTGGACTTGGGAGCAGGTGAGTTTGCCCTTCTGAAATTGGATGACTACTTTTCTTAGAGAACTCTGCCAGCTACCGTTGAAATTTTGTGTGGTCCCGGCCGCAGGCGTATCTGATTCCTTGCAGTGATTACAGTAATCAGACTCCTGCAATCTGCATATCGAGGATTTCAGATAGGCCGTCAGGTCTGCGTCGAGATGATCATCTGCACTCTCATTGAGATATTCCAACCAGCTGAATCTTATCCAGAGCTCACGGATCGCCGGGCATCTACGTAGCATGTCTCCGACGACCGTTGCCGCCGCCGACAAGCCGCCGTCCATGGCAAATCCACACAGTTCCTCTATTACAAGGCGCTTGAGGTTTGGGAAGAGAGGCAAGTGCCCAAACTTGATGTCTCCAACAATGGAGTACACCGTCAGCTTCAAAATGCTGATATGGCACATGGTGTTAAGCAGAGGACCGAATGTCGCCGTGCCGGAGATCGACTCCAGGTCGACTTGTGCCAAGCACGGCGCAGCTGATTTCAGCGATATGGAAAAATATAAAGATGGGACCTGCGCGCAGCGGAAGCAGATCAACGACGGCGCGTCGAGCTCGAAGGTGCGACCATCGATGTGGCAGTTAACCATGGTGAAGGAGGTGACCGCCGGGCAGTGGAGATGGATGTGTTCGTCGAAGATGAAGCCGCAGAGCGATGGTCGATCGGGGAAGGTGACTGACTCGAGACGCAGCTCGGCGAGCCTAGGCGCGGCGAGGATCACATTCTGGAGGTCGCACAGGCGCACGGTGCAGCGCCGCAGCCGCAGCGTGGTGAGGCACGGGTAGCCAATCCAGTCCCACTCCCACAACCATTCGGCGGTCGTCACCTCTTGGAGGCAGCATCCCGTGATGTCAAGAACCCGGAAATCCTCGCAGGGCAGCTTATCCATAGAGAGATAATACTCGACGCCGGGATCGGCGGCGTATTTGTATTTGTACTGCGGCGAGGACGCCGCCGCCGACGACGACGACGATCCGCCGGCGACCTGGCACTCGAGGCGGAGCTCATCGACGTGGCGGAGCAGCCCGACACATGTGCCGTCGAAGACGATCGGTTTCAGGTACCGCGAGAAATCACGACAGTCGCTGCGGAGGTAGCCGTCGTCTCTGTCGGCTGTCACCGTGACGGTGAGCTTCTTGAGGCCGTGGCGGCGGCGGCGGAGCGCTGCCCGGGCATCTCCCTCGCGCCCCCACCCCCACCACCAGGGACAGGTCCAATGGCGGAATTCCTCGGAAGTCAAGTCGATGTTGACGGTGCCAGTCTCCAGCCATAGCGGCTGAAGGTGCCACCGGCGAGAGAGGAGGGTGGTGCTCGCGGCCTGCTTGACGGGGGCGAAGGAGAGGATACGTATAAGCAGATCGTCGGGGAGCTCGGATATGCGGTCTCTGCTCGGGCTCGCCGTGCCTTTGGCCATGGACGCCGCGGTGGCGTCGAGATCGATCGATCGATCCATATCCTTTAATAGGACGGATTGAGCTATATAAATATTAGCTTGCCCGAGTCCCCGAGCATTTGGATGAGTCGACGAACTGTTCCTAGTCGAAGGCTCGAAGCAGAATTCGATCCGGATTAGCCGCCAGCTGCGCACAGTTTGCCTATTTGCCCGTGCCGATCTCAGGACGATTGATCCGTGACGCAGTGGAACGCGCAGCAGACCGATTGTTATTTCTTTATTCTTGGGAATTACTGCCGGGTGAAATGAGTCTGAAATTTTGTTTTTAGTTTATTGAAATTTTGGTATTCCCGGCACGAAACTGTTTAGTGCGAAAATTTTGAATTTTTTTGAATTTAACAAAATTCATTTATTTTTTAATAGACAGTATAAACGCAGACACTTACCACACGTAAACATTCATTTTCGAAGAACATACAGTGGTCATTGTTTACATCCAAATTTGGCACCTATGGACGAAATAGGGAAAAATTACCAAAGTTTGGAAAGTTATGGGTTTCCTTCATAGGGCCGGTCAGACCACAGGTGTGTCGGCAGTCTGACCGGCTAGTAGGGCCGGTCTGACCACAGGTATGTGGGCGGTCAGACCGTCAGGGTCCGAGTCCGAGTCTGTTTTTGTCGGGTCTCGGGTTTCCTTGCTCGGGAAGGCATGTTTCGTGTTTCCTTTGGTTTCTATCTCGAGTTGGGCATAGAGAAGGGCCTGTAGAGGGCAAGACCAATCCTTATTTAAGGGACAAGACCGGTTCATTGTAAAACCCCTGAATATAGTTTACTTGAATCGTTCTTTTACTATATTTTCTATTTTACCCTAGTTTAGTTCATCTTTGTTGGTTTGCGCCGTAAACCGTCCGCCGCTGCTATGAGAGTGCGACACCTCTTTGTAGGTTTGTCCTGAAAACCTTCCGTTTTGCCCACGAGATGAGTAGTTATCCTCATATCGATCTAAATCGGCCTAGAGGCTCATTTTGATCTCTAAATCGGCTCCGCTAGCCGGTTTAGCTTTTATTTTTGCAAAACCCATCTTGATTTGGCCCTTTGGCTAGATCGAGGTGATTGGCGACTCCATATCATAGCAAGGCGTTTAGGTGTTACGATCGTGCTTGTCGACTTGTCACAAAAAATTGCCAACCGTCATCACAAATCAATCAAGCAAACGAAACTTGCAAGCCTAGTGGATGTAGTGACTTTGAGTAGCCCCAATGTCCTGAGTTCAAATCTCTATAGCAGCGAATTTTAGGTTGAGTTGTTTGTGAACCTGTGAAGCAACATGGTAGCAGGGTTGGAAATTTTTGACCGAAATTTCGGTCCCCTCCGATACAATATTACTTTGGCCAAAATTTTTCAATTTTTTCATGAATTTAGGTAATATTTGTTCAAATTCAACTAAATTTTGTTCAAAATTTTGGACCAAAATTTCTGAAATTTCGGGATTCCGGTGACCCCCGAACAAAAGCCCTAAACCAATATAGTGAACCCTGCATGGCAGTAGAAAAGAAAGAATCCTGATGCTCCTGGACATACACTGGGCTGCTTGCAAAGTGAAGCCTTTCATTATATTCTGGTCAAAATTGATTTGATTTGATAAAAAAACCTGTGAAGCAACTTATTGATTTTTTTTCCTATAAAATGGGTTTAACAACTCAGACGGCTCAAAAAATTTCAGCAGACCGATATATGACTAATTTGGGAATGTTCCGTCCGTAATAATTAGCAAAATTTATAGTGCAAATCTAGAAACTACCGTTGGATCTAAAATGGACGCCTGAAATTTATTGACGTCACAATTTAAAATTGTGGTTTGCACTACATATTTTTCGGTCAATCTTTTTATGGTGAACAATAATTTTCAGAGTTTACTTATTGTCCAAAATAATTGTGAACGGAACTGAAAATTTCAGAACAAAAAATAGAATTTTTGAACAGATTCCAGCAAAATTCAAAAGATTTGGTTGTTTGCCCCAAATTTGCAGCTAAAATGAACACATCTAGCTTTGTTTGGGTGAGAAAATGATACTTTTTGGCAGTGTCAAGGATATAAAGTGGGCATTTATATTAGATCTCTAGACTCTTCTTCCAATCAAGTTTATGATATATGGGTATTTTTAATGGATTCACGTAATGAGCTAGAGGAAAATTAAAATCTTAAATTCAAATGTCAGGGTTTGAATTTAGGTAAGTGAACTTTTGGGTCACAAAGAATTAATTAAGATCTTGCAACTAGCTAGATACGAAAAGATTAAGCAAAAAACTATGGCGTTACAAGATATTTACCTAATTGCTGCACCAACTACACCTATTTGGGTTTGTTTGAGCTTTAAAGCATGTAAGAATGTTGCACCAACTTTTTGGATTTTAGTTTGATTCCGGGAGAAGCTACAAAGCTCTCCAAACCCAAAAGGCAAGATGCCAATCAAGAACATTCACAATATATGTGATTCACTCAAATCTTTCCAAGTTATGCTGTGGATGTATTAAGGATTTGTTGTACGAGAGAGTACTTTTTTTTTTTGACAAGGACGCCGATCCCATTAATTAGTTTTATTGATGTATTTATTGCAACAACAGAGAATATTTGTTGGTATGGACACAACTACACCGAGAGTGCTAGCTAGATAGTGCTAAAGAGAGACACCATTCTTTCCAAAAAAAAGCTACTACTACACTCAATATCTATGTATTTTTTTATTGTTAGACAAATTTCTCTTAAATTACTCATCTGATTTATAATCCAATTACACCGTTGTGTTCGTAACAATTAAATCTTTATAACAAGATCTCACATGATTATATTTTGATGAAAAATCAAAAATTACTTTTATGATATGTCTAAATTACTTCTAGATTTCACTAAGTTACTTCTTAGACATATAAAAGTAAACTCAGTAAAGTTTAAAAGTAATTTACATATATTATAGAAGTAACTAAAAAGACAATAACTTTAATTTAGAACTATATCTAGATTCATTAACATCTATATAAATGTGAGCAATGTTAAAATGACTTACATTATGAAAAGGGGAGAGTAACTCTCTGTAGTAGAAATAATTATATTGTGAGTGAGCTGAAATAAGAAACTATGTAGAGTAAATTCGCAAGTAAAGTGTAGAGAAGATTTATAAAGTCCACAAAATATAGAATTAACTAAAAACAATAATAAAAATAATCAACTTAGAGAGCATTATAAATGTATAGAAGTAATTTAGTCAAATCTAAAAGTAATTTATATATATGATAAAAGTAACTTACGTATATAATAAAAGTAATTTATAAATATAAATATTTTTTCAATGTAATATAATCATGTAAGATCTTGTTGTAAAGATTTAATTGTAACGAACGTAGAGGTGTAATCAGATTGTAGATCGGATAAGTAATTTGAGAGAAAATTCTATAGAAAGAAAAAAATAGACATGCATTGTGTGCACTAGTAACAACTGGACCTTTTCTCACGCAGTTGTACTAGCAGCACAGGACCTTCTCTCACATACTAGTACCACTGGACTTTCGTGTATCTCTAACATGAATGAGTGCGTCGCTCTTTAACACTAAATCGAGAGCGCTCTCGGTTTAGATTTTGCGTTGTTGGTATAGTAGCAAGAACATGTTGTAATCTGAGCAAGGAATATTTTGTTGCGGTCAAAGCAAACACTAGCTGTTAGCTAGGTGATCAACATCGATTGGATTACACATGTTGAAATTATAAGCACATAATGATTTAATTTATTCCATAAATAAATCATGACATTGTAGATGTAAACTAGCATGAATACATCATAAGATCTACACATATAAACTAGACAGTATAACATAAACATATCAAATATGGGCAACATGGTGAGCACGTACCGACATTGCCGAAAGACCGGTTGCTCAGCAGCAATTACTCACGGTTGCGGGCGTTGATGAAGGCGCGCAGCACGCGAGCGAACAGGAAGACGAGTCGTCGTGGACAAACAGGGAGCAGTCGTGCAAAGCGCTTTCCAAAAACCTTATTGCTGTCTTCTCCTGGTGCAGGACGTCGAAGGCAGAGGTTCTATAGACCTGCTCTCCCGATCACCGGTGCACGCGGGTGAGCGGGATGGAGTAGTGTACGAGCGACGGCGCAACACAGAGTAAGAGGCAAACTCTAGATTGATTTCACATGTGTTGTATGGAGGCGGCAGCTCGGTTTATATAGAGAAAGGTCGCTCGATCAAGGTGCCTGCACGATCTCCACTCCGCGTAACTGAACCAGATAAGTCGTGCGTAACTTATCCGGACTCCACACCGTTTTCACGTTTCAGAATGTTTCCAAAACAAACAAATCCGAATTTCCCGCAGCAAAATAAAACTGCAAAAAGAGGTTGTATCTGCGCAAGAGTGATGAACCAATTTTGCGGACCATTCGACACGTACGTGTGCACGCGTGCCCGGCCATGGAGTTCTCATTAGTTCATATTTGAACAAATGAGCGAATAGGTGAAAGTTAAGAATAAATTCAATAGTTAAGGGATGCTCATGATCATAAGAGTGCGTACGTGTTGACTCATCTGTGCTTCATAGTCTCCTAGCTAGCCAAGTAATCAATGACTATGGTCCTCTCAGAATCTCTAGCTATAGCATATAAAGAAGCTCCTTCAAACAATTTATATTGTCAGTCAAGTTCTGAAAATCTAGTTATAGAATTCAAAAAATAAACTAAAAAGTCAGAAGGTGAAAAACCAATCTTTTAAGATTCTCATATCTAGTTCTCAGTGCTTTAAACTCCCACCCTATATGAGTTGACGCTTGGATTGTAGATCCGAGCGCTTGCTTCTGTAATTGTTATTTGTCATCTAAATTTCCATGGCCAGCTAAAACTACTGAGCTAGCGTCAATGTTGACCTAAATAAGTAAAAACGAGAAAGAAAGTTTAGCGAAATTTAGGAATTGAGACAAGAAAGTAAGTTTTTCTTTCTAGGGATGAAATCACCAAAATTTCATCCAATTTAGGATAATTGCAGAATCCTGCTTGTACGGGTGCTACATTGCTAGCTACTGCTAATGTCTTGCTGTCCCTAAGACGAGCTCCTCCACCGCCACCTCCCATTGATATAGACCTTTCTTGATCCAGGTTTCGCCATCCTCGAACCACCCAAATCATCTTCCAAGGGCGGCTGAGGCCGTCGATGTCGTAAAGCTGGAAACTGGAGGAGAGAATCTAAGTCGGGGATCATTGGAACCAAAGGTGGTGCCAGCCTTCGCCCGCTGATCTGTCCTGGACCAAAGACATGATGGTTTCCTCCGTCGATGTCAAACTCTTCAAGAAAAGAAGCATTTTCTGCCAAGAACTTCAAGAGCTGCACTTGAAAGAAGGTGAGCTTGCCGGTCTGAAATTTAATAGCTATTTTTCTCAGCGAATTCTGCCAGCTATTGTTGAAACCTTGCCTGGTCCAGGCAGGTTCATCCGATTCTGAAACCTTGCAGCAATCGCAGTGATCAGAGTGCTGCAATCTGCACGCCATGGATTCCAGATGAGCAGTCAGGTCTGCGATGTGGATACAATCATCATTTGGACAGTCTTGGAGATATTCGGACCACCGGAATCTAAGCCGGAGCTGACGGATCGCTGGGCAACAACGTAGCAGGCCTCCGACTGCCATTACCAACGAAAGCACGCCGTTGTCCATGGCGAATCCACACAATTCCTCTATTCCGACGTGCTCGAGGTTAGGGAAGACAAGCGAGTTCCCAGCGAACTTCAGATCTCCCACAATGGAGTAGACCTTCAGCTCAGAACCCTAATGTGGCAGCACATGCCGTGAAGGAGGGATCTGAACATTGCAGCACCGGAGGTGGAGATCTGCTCCAGGTCAACTTGTGCCAAGCACGGTGGAGGTGATTTCAGGGAGATGGAGGAATCAAAGGGCGTGATCTCGACGTAGCGCAGGTTGATCAACGCCGGCGCGTCGAGCTCGACGCTGCTGCCGCCTGTGTCGCAGTCGACAATGGCGAGGGTGGTGACCGCGGTGCAGGGGAGCAGGATGCGTTTGTTGCCGAACGGTTGCTCGTAGAACGTGACTGACTCGAGCCGTAGTTCGGCGAGCTCCGGCGCGGCGAGGATCAGCTCCCGGAGCTTGCCCAGCGTCATGGCGCACCGCCGCAGCCGCAGCACTGCCAGGCACGGGAAGGAGATCCAGATCCGGTCATCCTCCTCGGACGGCGGCAACCGGAGGTCGCATCCGGTGAGGTCAAGAACCCGGAGATCCTGTCGCGGCACGATGGATAGGCGGAGGAAGTACTGGACGCGGCGCTCGCCGGTGTACCGCCGCCGCGGCGGCACGGACGATCCGCCATCGACGTGCCGGCACTCGAGGCAGAGCTCCTGCAAGCCCCGGAGCAACGCGCTGATTCCGTCGCCGTGCCCGTAATCGACGACCGAATAGAAGCAGTTGGTGAAATCCTTCGGATAGCGGTCGCCGCTCTCGGCTCGTACCGTGAGGGTGAGCTTCTTGAGGTGGAGGCGGCCATGGCAGCCGTCCAGGTCGCCCCGTCGGTCCCAGCGGTACAATTTGCGGTAGAACTCGTCGGAAGTCAAGTCGATGTTGACGGTGCCAGTCTCCAGCCATAGCGGCGGCTGGCGCCACCGGCGGGAGAGGAGGGCGGTGCTTGCGGCCTGCTTGACGGGGACGAGAGAGAGGATGCGAATGAGAAGGTCATCGGGGAGCTCAGACAGGCGGTCGGTAGCCGCCACCGCCGCCGCCGCGGCGTCGGCCATGTACGTACCCGGCGCCGCAGCCGCAGAGGCCAGAGATCGATCTTGAGGAACTCCAAATTTAGCGTGATTTTGTTTATAAGGTCTCCGATTGATCCTTAATTTGTGGCGAACGATTCCAAAATCCAAATTAGTTTGAGCAGTATGGCGGTGCGCATGCTATGAATCCGATCCGGATTGGCCGCAAGGACGCGTATAATTTGCCGAATTGGCCGTCGACCCCGCGAGATCGCGACGCGATCGATGGAACACGCGGCCGACCGCCTGTCGGCCCTCCCCGACGACGTGCTCCTGCGCGTCCTGTCGTTCGTCCCCCCCTGGGACGGCGCCGCCACGGCCGTCCTCTCGCGGCGGTGGTGCCCGCTATGACGGAGCGACGGCGACGGCGGCGCGCTCACGCTCGACACGACGACGACCTACGACGACACGTACGGCTCGGTGTTCCGCCGCAGGAAGCGCAAGGCCTTCTTCCTCGACGCCGATGAGGCCCTCGAGGAGTTCGTCCGCCCGCAGCGCCGGTGCCTCGGCTCGCTGAGGGCGCTCACCGTGCTGGCGAACGCGACCAGCTACGACGACTGCGAGAGGTTTCTGTGGGGCAGGAGTCCCGGCAAGGTGCACGCCAAGATCGGCGCCGTCGTCGCGCACCCGGCGGGCGAGCGGCTGCAGGAGCTCCGCGTGGTGTGCCGCATCAGGAGGGAGCGCGGGAGCGCCGGCGGCGGCGACACGCCCCGCCTACCGGGGAGCGGGTTCTACGAACTACAGCTCGCTGCGCTGCCCTGCGCGCGGACGCTTCGTTTCCTCGACCTCACCGACTGCAGGGTGGGGGCGCCGCCGCCGTCGGCAGCGGCGATCTTTCCGTGCCTGTCCGCAGTGCGCCTGCGCCGCTACGCGCTGTCGCCGGTGCTCGCCCACCTGTGGCTCGAGAAGATCTTCTTCAAGCTGCCATATCCCGCCTACTTCGGCGGCGGCGAGAGGTCCGTCTTCGAGTTAGTCCTCCGGCACCGCCTCCACCTCCGATGCCCAACGTTGACGAGCCTTACTCTTCTGGTCGGTGAGCTACGACGCGACCACGACGCCGACGACGACGCCTGCGTCAGGCTCGACGCGCCGAGGCTTCGTTCCTTCCATTACGATGGATCCCTCGAGATGCTCTCGCTGAAATCGCCCATGCCGCACATCAAATGGGTGGATTTGGAGCTCTGCTGCGGAGGACAAAGCGCCTCCTCCCCCTTGTGCCGCTTCATCAGCAGGTTCCGCCATGCGAGCACTCTCAAGCTCAATCTGTACTTCTGCGACATCGACCCCCTCGTTGACGCCGACCGCAAGCTGGCCCTGTTCCCAAACCTTGAGCTCCTCGAACTGAGATCAAAGTACACGTACCAGAGCGAGGACTCGACAGCGGCCATGGCCAACCTACTCAGCTGCTGCCCGGCGCTCCGCGAGCTCAGGCTCGACTTGTCAATGGTGTACGGCCACCACCATTACCACCTTAGGCACGAAAGGAACTTGCAAAACGGCCGCGATGAATTCAAGAATTCCATGGACAAATTCAACAGAGCTAGCTCGCTGATCGCGTCCATGGAGGATTGCTCCGGGGTCCCTGATCTCGCCGGGTTCGACGAGCGCGACTTCCGCTTCTTGAGGACAAGCTTAAGAAAGGTGGAGATGAGGTTCAAGATGGAGAGGATGGATTGTTTGGAGGTTCAACTCGCCAAGTTCTTGGTAGAGAATGCTCGGGTTCTCGAGGAGATCCACATCGACGACGGCAATCAGGATTACTGCAGCCACCTCAATCACAAGGTCAAGAAATGGAGGGACGATGCTGTGTTGAGGGGGGGCGACTTGCCGGAAAGAGCAAAACTTAAGGTTTACCATTTCTAGGAACTTAACATGCTAGAATACATAATTTGAACAGATGATTTTGAATGAATGATAAGAGCAAGTTTGTGAAAAAAAAATTTCAGTATAGTAGATTAAACTGCATACGACTTCAATGATATGCATGATCGTGTCAGACTCAGACAGTTCAATGTTGGGTTCGTTCGCAAATTTTGGCTTGGCAAACAGGACGTCGATAAACTTACCTCTCAATTTATCAGAGCACTTCCAAATTATTTTATCAGAGTAATTAAGAGCAAGTTGATAATTTACTTCCAAATTATTTTAGAATATATTCTATACCAATGAGTTTGTTTGAGTTTAACAATTTGCTATTGACATTGTCTCTTTCTATAATATACCAGCGACTTTATCAATTGTTCTATAATATGTCATTGGGCTGGGCATTCTTTTCAAAAATATCCAAAATACCCTTAGAGACATAAAAGATTAACATTTGATTTATCTCATTAGAAGTTTAAAAATATATGAAAATTTTTATGTGGCATCCACTACTATGAAAACGGTTTTTTTTGCGACCAAAACACGTTTTCGCTAGCGGTTCTAGGCGCCACCAGAGAGTAAAGGCTAGCGGAGATGAAGCATCTTCGCTAGTGGCGAAAAACTTCTATGGAAGTTCGTTTTTTTCACTGGTTTCGCTGGTGGCTGCCTTATGTGAGCTGCCAGCGAAAACATATATTCACTAGCGGTAGCTCATTTTCACTGGTGGTGGGTGGCCGCCAGTAAAAATCTGGTTTCGCTGGTGGCATGTAACTAGACCCACTAGTGAAAATAGTTTTGGAGAAAAAAAATCGGATCCGCAACCCTAGCTTCATGCTCCCATTTCAAAATCTCCAAAATATCAATCTCTAACTCCATGTTCCCATTTCAAAATATCCTCCAAAATGCCAAATCCACAATTCACATTCCTGCAAAAAAAAAAACCCCCCCAAAATCCCCAATCCCAAATCACAAAAGCTCAAAACCAAGGAGGACTCGACATGGAGCAGTGTCAACTCCGACATCCTCCTCCAGTCGTTATAGCTGCACCACCTCCTCGGTCGCCATCACTCCACCTGTGACACGTCCATCGGCGTCTACCACCTCAGGGCCAAGCCGGCCAAGTCTCCATGGGCAACAACAAGGAGGACGCCGTGGTGGTGGCTCGCGTACTTGACGCTGCCGAGGGAGGACGCCGCTGGCGGCAGCGGCTAGATCTAGGATAGGGAAAGAGAGGACGGCTTGCCATCGCCATCACTGTCGCCACCACCTTATCTCCTTGTTGACGAAAAAATCGAACACACTGGCCTGAGTGATCTGCTTAGCTCCTGTGCAGGTCCAAATCTTGATGAGATGCGGGCGTGCTAGTCAGTTTGATCCTGCAACTGACAAGATATGGAAATAGTAGATCAAAACAGCCGATCGGCTGACAAGCCGATGGAGTAGCCAGCCGATAGCCAATAATAGCCGATGCCGATACCAGCCGATAGCGATAGGGTTTAAGCAATCGGCTATATGTCCAATGTAGATAATGATATAAAGGCAATCGGCTGATGATGATAAAATATAACAATAATATAGTCCAGTATAAACCAATCGGCTAGCAATGATATGATAAATAAGCATCGATCCGAAGGTTAAAGCACACATCGGCTGGAGGTCCGATGTCATGAAATCCACAAGATTAGATTAAATAGTGAAACCTTTGTTGTCATTGGCTAAATCCAACTTATATGTATATGCAATCCTTATGAGCCGATGCAACGTCCAGATAACTCACCGGCTGAAACCCCGATGAAACTCTTATTGGCAATCAAGAAGTAGGCTGGAGATTATGGTTCTAAGCACGACTTAGTAGATCAAACTTAACTGATGCAGCACTAAGTATGAAAAGAAACATAATATCTAGACAATCAAGCCGTTGACTGAGTTTGCAGGGTGGTAGATGTATAAGCTAATCTAATCTAGCAACACGATTTAGCCGATACCGGCAGAAACCCTAAAATGAGAAGCGGCTGATAGAGCTAAATTGATATGCTAAGATTAGATTAATAGAGACATATGATAAATAGGTAGGCAAATATATCATCCAAACCAGAGCAATCCAAGAGGTCGAATGTACTGATGCAGCCTTGAACGACGCCGACGTAGACGATACAATTGCCTGGGCCAACGGAACATTGGACTTACCCCTTCGCCAGAGATCGAACACCAATGCAGCCCCGCGTCAGGTGCCAAGTCCCGCCGGACGATAAAATAAAGTAGAAAAGGTAAAAGGTGGCGATGCGCCGAATTGTATTGATCGTGAAAATAGATTATATAGACCCCGGATGTACATATTTATACCCATGGGTTGATACAAATCCTTGTCGGACAAGAAAGAAACTTTCCTAAAGATAAAAGGAAAAGATAAAGTCCTTATATGACACTAAACACACTTTCCTAAAGATAAAAGGAAACTAACAAACTATTTCTAATTAATAGTTAACTTGCCATGCCGTATTCTCTTTGAACTCGGTCTCTTTTGGATAAGCTTCCTTTAGTAGATCAATTTCCTTAACCAAATATAGCAAGAATCCAACAACTGACGACTTGACAACTCTCATCGGCTAATCTTAGGACTTCGAAGCCGATGCTGACTCTAAGCCGATGACTACTCCGGGCTTACCAAATTTCACTGTTAACGCTCCTCCCGTAGCCAGATCCGCCACCACGCGGTTTCCATCACCAACGCCGTGATCGTAGCGCCCGCTCCTCGCCGCCTCCTCTCCCGCACCGTTGCCTCCGAGAGCCATCGCCGCCCTCTTCCCCGAGCTGCCACCTCCCTGTTGTCGTCGTTGTCGCCCGCCAGCCTCCCACATCGTCGAGGAGCCAGATCTGGCCTCCCCGTTCTCGCAGCAGTCAGATCCGGCCTACCCCATCATCGTGACGCTCGGATCCGGCCCCGAGCCAGCGGCGGAGACGAGGAGGACGCGCCCCGCCGCCGCTCCCGAGGCCCTCGCCATTGGCCGATGCGGTGGCGTTATTGAGCAGCGGTGGAAAAGGGAGGGAGGAGAGACACGAGGGATTGGAGGGAGAGAAGGGCGCTGGAGAGAAGGTGCGGGTGGGTTGTGGTGCTGGGTCACGTGGTCCATATTAATAGATGATGGTCCTTATATGCAAGCGGTACTTCTACCACCAGCGAAAATTGATGTTCACTAGCGGTTGCTTAAGTGGGCCGCCAACAAAAATAACTATATCCTCCCTACCATTCTATATAACCTAACTGCCAACGAAAACTATCCATTTTCGCTGGCGGCGCACCTAAGTGACCGCCAGCGAAAATGGACATATCTTCGCTGGCGCCCGGTATAACGTGTCCGCTAGCGAAGATCCATTTTCGCTAGCGGTCGGTGCCCCCCACCTCATCGTTACGACTGATGCAGACATCACTACCTCGGATACACACAACAATCTTCAAACGGTCATTCAAGGACCGATAACAAGAGCTCGTGCGCGACAATTAAATTTAGAGGTGAGCTCGTTCCTATGTTCTTCTTTGTATGAATTCAAGAATAGATTGCTACCTAATGATTATATTGTGATTAGGAACAATGGAGGGGACAAGGAGACACTTGGAGAAGGACTTAGAGCCATGGAGGATCATCGAGGACGTCCAAGTCAAAGTGGAGGCCCAAACCAATTCGACCTCGGGTGCAATTCGGAGTACAAGACCAGTCTGCACTAAAACGGGCGCCCAGGTCGCATACATGCTTGGATTGGTACGTTCTTTAGAGACGTGGCGTCATTATTTGTGGCCTAAAGAATTTGTTATTCACTTCGATCATGAATCACTTAAATATCTTTGCTCTCAAAATAATTTGAATCTTAGACATGCTAAATGGGTTGAATTTATTGAATCTTTTCCTTATGTTATCAAACACAAGAAAGGGAAAGATAATGTGATTGCAGATGCTTTGTCTAGGCGCTATACTTTCTTGTCCCAACTTGATTATCGGATTTTTGGACTTGAATCAATTAAAGAACAATATGCGCCTGATCCTGATTTTAATGAAGTGATGTTAAATTGCAAAGAGGGACGTACTTGGAACAAATTTGTGATCAATGGTGGATTTGTTTATAGAGCTAACCGTCTATGCATTCCAGTTGGTTCTGTTCGTCTTTTGTTGATACATGAAGCGCATGGAGGAGGGTTGATGGGACATTTTGGAGCTAAGAAGACGGAAGATGTTTTGGCCTTGCATTTCTTTTGGCCAAGGATGAAAAAAGATGTTGAGAGGTTCGTGGTACGTTGCACCAGTTGTCAGAAAGCTAAGTCTCGTTTGAATCCACATGGTTTGTATATGCCTCTTCCTGTACCTCCTATTCCTTGGGCAGATATTTCTATGGACTTTGTTTTGGGATTGCCTAGAACTAAGAGGGGGAGGGATAGCATTTTTGTTGTGGTGGATTGTTTTTCTAAGATGGCACATTTCATACCATGTCATAAAAGTGATGATGCTGTTCATATTGCTGATCTGTTTTTCCATGAGATTGTTCGCTTGCATGGTATGCCTTCTATTATTATTTCAGATCGTGATGCGAAATTCTTAAGTCATTTTTGGTGCACGCTATGGAACAAGTTGGGTACAAAGCTATTGTTTTCTACAACATGTCACCCACAAACAGATGGCCAAACGGAGGTAGTCAACTGTACTTTGGGTACCATGTTGAGGGCTATTTTGAAGAAAAATTTGAAGATGTGGGAAGAATGCTTGCTTCATGTGGAGTTTGCATACAATCGGGCAACACATTCTACTACCAAGGTAAGTCCTTTTCAGGTAGTGTATGGTTTCAACCCTCGTGCTGATGTGCACTAGGGTTCCCGATCTTCCGAAAGGTTCTGATAAACAACGATTTGGGTGGAGTCGCGACACAAATTGATCCGGCTTCTTGAACGCGCACGATCTTGAGCCCCGCAATCGCAGCACCACGTCTCCTCTGGTTATCACCCGTGTCGAAACGCGGATGACCTTGCCGAGAAGGCTAATCCTTGTTTACCAATCGAAGAACACAAACAAGAACGAGATAGGAAACAACCAAAATTGCAGATGAATGATTAAGCTCACGAGTTGGGGTCTTACAAACCGATCTAGCGGCGAAACTGTTCTCGACAGAATAATCTAAGCAAAACCCAAAAACCTAAAGATGGCGGCGGTACTGATATATGGCGGCGGTCCAAATTCCCACGTCCAAATTCTTTCCGAGTCAATGGGAATCGACCGAACAAGATGACGTCCAGAATCTATCCCGGTGCTGCGTCACCGTATTTGGGCCTTTGGGCTGTGTATCGTGTTGGAACCCATTAGGGTTGCGTCGAGAGGGGGTTGCACGACCCTAAACTCTATATATCAGTACCGCCGCCATCTTTAGGTTTTTGGGTTTTGCTTAGATTATTCTGTCGAGAACAGTTTCGCCGCTAGATCAGTTTGTAAGACCTCAACTCGTGAGCTTAATCATTCATCTGCAATTTTGGTTGTTTCCTATCACGTTCTTGTTTGTGTACTTCGATTGGCAAACAGGGATTAGCCTTCTCGGCGAGGTCATCCGTGTTTCGACACGGGTGATAACCAGAGGAGACATGGTGCTGCGATTGCGGGGCTCAAGAGCGTGCGCGTTCAAGAAGCCGGATCGATTTGTGTCGCGACTCCGCCCAAATCGTTGTTTATCAGAACCTCTCGGAATATCGGGAACCCTAGTGCACATCAAGGACCTTGCTGGCAGTTTAGAATTTTTCCGCCAGCGAAAATCATACACCAACGCCATGAAAAATCGTTTTTCTAGTAGTGATCTTTACACAACATGCAAGTTTGTACACAAGTTTCAAGTTTTTTCTTTTATAAAAAATATTTTTATGTTATATATGCAAAAAGAATTTGCTTATACAAGAGATAATAGAAAAAAATATCTTATGTAGTATATGAAAGATTATTTATATTAAAAACAACAATAAAAATTTGTTATATATATATATATATATCATGTAACAGATAAGTTACATTTTTAAAAAAATAGAAATGTAAAAAACCTGAAACTTCTATATAAATTTTGTATGTTGTGTAAGGAGGCAACATAAAAGTTTCCATATTTTTTTAAAACTTGTAATAGATAAATCAATTGTTAACCTTGTATGTCCATAATGGTATTTTGGGTATTTTTGAAAAGAAGTCCTAGCCCAATGGCGTATTGTAGAATAATTGATAAAGTCGCCGGTATATTATAAGAAGTGACAATGTCGATGGCAAATCGTTGAATTCGAACAAACTCAGTGGTATAAAATAGATTCTCTCATTATTTTATCAGAGTAATTAAGAGCAAGTTGACAATTTTACAGTTCTTCATTGCCATTTCGCTTTAATTATTAACCCAGCTAAGTATTAACACTGAAATTTCGCTTTAATTATTAACCCTGCTAAGTATTAACACCAAAATTTGGTATGGATATTTAGTGGATTTGGTTAAGGAAAGAAGTCGATGAGCTGATAGAAGAGCAACCGAGTTGAATAATAAATCATGAAAAGGCATGACAATTTAATTCTACTAGAAAAATGGCCTGTGCATTGCAACAGGTAAAACGTTTTGTATCACTGTACATTATACTCATTCCTTAGTTTTGGTTTAGTTTTTTTTTTTTTGTTGTTTGATACGGACTCTGGATGATATTTGCCATGATTGGGTTTTTAATCGATCTTTGATTTTGTGATTTGTCCACTGTACGCGATTAGTATTTTGATTCGATCTCCGATTTTTTTTTCCTTTGGCCAGCTTACGCGATGAACACATCACGCATGCGGGGATGCAGGGCATCGCTCGGTCGGACTTATGGATCAATTTTTATTATGTTTTTTAGTTTGTTATGTGACCCCCTTGGGAGAGAGAGGAGGTAGGGAGAGAAGAGGGAAAGGAGAGGGGTGATGAGTGATGACGTGATCCCATTGTATTTTTTTATTTTTAATCGGATACTCCTTTTTTTTTACCTTTTGTGCATTTGCGGTGATGACTACGTTATTTATATGGTATGGAGATTGTCGGTATTAGGGTACATGCGAGATTGGGATAAAAGAGATGGAGACAAGGATTTTATACAGGTTCGGGCCCCTTATCTGATAGGTAATAGCCCTACTCCTGTTGGCCGAAGCCGGTGTTTCCCTTTATTTATCTAGACAAGTATGGATACGATCCGAGTAGTCTCTGTAGTTTCCATATAGAACTCTACTTGTCCTTCCTTATCCGGAACTCCTTCTATATACGAGCTTCCTTATCCGGAACTCCTTCTATATACGAGGTATGATTCTGTATAAGACTTGGTATATGGTGGGCCCCACTGAGCTTAGTCGATTACTATTGAGTATGTGGTATCGATAACCATGACACATGTCAACATCATGTGAGCCAAAACCACCATCTAAACCGCCTTAGGATCTTATTTGCACTGGTTTTAGGAGTTGAGGAACATGCCATATCTGTTATTGTGCTTTAGTGATGAATTTTAGATTCAGGGACAACTTATGTTGTGTTCGGGAGATGGTAGTTTATTAATATATAATTAATTAAGTATTAGCTAAAAATAATTTGAAATAGATTAATATGATTTTTAAGCAACTTTCGTATAAATAATTTTTGCAAAAAAATGCACCATTTAGAAGTTTGAAAAGTGTGCATGTAAAAAAATGAGAGAGGTGAGAAGAAAAGAACTCAGCCTTGAGGGACCTAAATTGAACTTATTCCGTGCGCCTACACGCGGCCCATGAGGCAGCCCAAATGTGTGGCGGCCTGGGAACGGTGGCCGATGCGGGAGAAGCCGGAGCCGTCCGATCTGATCGACGGTCCCGATTGATCCGTACCTGTACAGAAGTTCTGCAGCCCAAACCCTAACCCTAAATCATTTCCCCTCCCCCCTCTCTCTCTCAAAATGACAGCGTCAGCGGTGCCTCTCCCTCTCCGCCGCAACGGCGCCGCTCCCCTTCTCCCTCCCCCACCGGTGGCGCTGCTCCCCCTCCCAGCACCGGTGGCGCCGCTCCATCTCCCCCCTCCCTCCCGTTTCGTTCACACAGCGCTGCATCGCGCGAGTGCTCGACGGGGGTAAGTCAGCGACGACGACCACCCTCACTTCCCCTCTCCCCATCGGCCTCGATGGTGGGGCTACGGTGCGGGCCATCCTTCTCTCTTTTTCTCATCTGCCTCCGAGCAGGAGGAGAGCGCCGGAGGATGGAGCGCCGGGGTAGAGGGAGAGGGTGCCGACGCGGTTGGGGAGGCGGTGAGTGTGGCCGTGCCTGGCGGGCGTGACCACGACAGGAGCGCAGTGGACGGCGATGGCGACAAGCTCAGATCAACCGGATCGGGTGACATTAAGCTTGCCCACTTATGTGATTTTTTCCTCTCCTTTTTTTCTTTTTTTCTAGGGTTCTCGATGCGTACATCTGTTCGAATTGATTCTTTTTTCACGTAGATTTACCCGTTTAAATTTCTATGGAGCTCCCCAATTGAATTTCGTACCGATCTTTGATTTGATTTTGTGCGTTTTCTATCGCACATGATTGGCATATAAAGTGATGACGGAGGAAACATTAGCGCCATGACGGATGAAAACGCGGACACAAAGATGTGACGATCAGAAAGTTACGAATTTTTTAATTAGTTAAGATTAGTGTTTTTTTATCTTTAGGAAACTTGTATCGTGTCCAATAAAAATTAGTATGAACATGTGGATATAAATATATATACCCGGGATTTTGTAATCTATCTCTCGATCGTTATACAATTTTCGGCGCATTGCCAATTTGCCATCTCCTATTCCAGCGAGTCATTCGTTTCGATTTATCAATCTAGGAAACAGGAAAGTACATCCGTCCCCCATGGCCGCCGCCACCAGTGACCACCTCTCCGGCCTCCCCGACGACGTCCTCCGGCACATCATCTCCTTGCTCTCCGCCAAGGAAGGCGGCGCCACCGCCGTGCTCTCGCGGCGGTGGCGCCCGCTGTGGCGCCAGGCTGGCACCGTCAACCTGGACACGGAGCCCTACTTGGACCCGGCGGCGTACAGAGGCAACAACTTCCCGGAGCACAGGCGGAGCGCGTTCGTCGACCACGCCCTGGCCGCCCTCGCCGCGTGCGAGAGCCCGAGGATCCTGAGCCTTCGCCTCGCGTCGGAGGAGATCGAGGGAGGCGCGGCCGAGGAGAAGTGTGCCGGTGTGGTCGACGCCGTCCAAGACGCCCCGGCGGCGGCGCGCGTCGAGGAGCTCCGCGTCCGCTGCGACGTCTCGTGGTTCTGCAGGTACGGCAGCTGCGAGAGCGGGAGCTCCGGCGGAACGTGGCGGCTGCGGCTCGGATCCCTGCCCTGCGCCGCCGCCACGCTCCGCGTGCTGCACGCCAACGACGTCGGCGTCGAACGCCTTGGCGACGGTGGCGGCGTCGGCGTCGTTCTCCCGCTCCTGGAGGAGATGCGGCTGGTAGATGCCACCGTGTCACCGGACACGCTCCAGCGCGTGATCGACGCCGCGCCGAGGCTCGCCAACCTGTGGCTCGACGGAATCATCTTCACGAGCAACGACGGCAGCCGGAGACTCTACCTCGCCGACGGCTTCCGCCTCCAGCTCCGAGGCCCGGCGCTCACCGAGCTAGCCCTCATCGAGTACTACAGTAGAGACCGCGGCATCGAGCTCGACGCGCCCCGCCTGCGCTCCTTCGTATGTCAAGGCTCCTTCCCGGGGCACTACTCACTGACATCGCCGGCGCCGGACTTCGCATCCGCCGACCTTCACTTCCACGACCACCGGAGCTATGGCGACAAAGATCCCAACAACTTGACCGTACCCTTGTGGAGCTGCCTCCGGCACCTGCACGGCGTGAGGGTCTTGAAGCTGCAGCTAGACTTCTATGCAGAGTACATCGCCATGGACGCCGACGATTGCGACGGCGGTGGCGTCGTCCCCGCCACGTTCCCTAACCTTGAGTACCTCGAGCTTGACGCCCATTGCAAGGATGATCACGACATGGCCACAGAATTGACAGTAGCAAGCGTTCTCCGATGGTGCCCTGCCATTCGTGACCTACGGCTCAGGTTGTCAGTAGCCGATGCTGAAGGCCGCGTCAATGTCTACAACAGCAAACGGCACATGATCCATCAGGCGAGATTGATGAGGAACAGCTTTGAACAGGATGTGCAATCCAAAATTGATGTTGATGTGACCAACATTACAACATCGTGATCGCCGTAGGAAACTAGAACACCAGACAGATTACGTCTGTGCTAGTAGGTTCAGTTCCATAATCATCTAATAATCGGAGTTGATAATTACTTTATTAGTGGATTTTTTTTGTTTTTGTATTTTTGGTGCAGCCATTGAGATTACATTAGACCATGGTTAGGATCAGCCAGCAGTTCATTTGTTACATTATTTTTACAGAATGTAGTTCGATTGCTCCAAAGCTTTTCATAATCCCTCCATTACGGGGTGGACACACAGTTTTGGACAGACAATTGGACAGGGAAAGGTTGCTTCGCCTGGAGGTGGCTGGTGTTGTTTTCCCATGTGAGCCGTGCCAAGTTGACAGTAGCTGATGCCCTGATTGCTAACAGATGGATTCGCCGATTACAAGGTGCCTTGTCCAATGAAGCTCTGGGTGAATTCTTCCAACTTTGGGATGAAGTTCGCGACGTGTCACTGCAGCAGATGGCTGACACGATCAAATGGAAGTTGACTGCTGATGGTAATTTCTCAGTGGCCTCGGCGTATGATCTATTTTTCATAGCGACAGAGGATTGTTCCTACGGGGACACGCTGTGGCACTCCAGGGTGCCGTCGTGTGTTCGCTTCTTCATGTGGATTGCACTCAAGGGCCGGTGTCTCACGGCGGACAACTTGGCGAAGAGAAACTGGCCGCATGACACCATTTGCTCCCTATGCCAACGCGAGAACGAAGACTGCCATCATTTGCTTGTGTCCTGTGATTATACGGCGGCGGTTTGGCGCAAGCTGAGACGTTGGTGCAACATTAACATTGCAATCCCTGCGGAAGATGGTAGGCCGCTTGCAGATTGGTGGATCGCGACAAGATGGCGTTTTCAGAACACGTATAGGACGGATTTCGATAGTCTGTTCATGCTAATTTGTTGGCTTATCTGGAGAGAGCGAAATACAAGGATCTTTCAACACATCGCCAAGTCAGTTGACCGGCTAGCGGATGACATCAACGAGAAAATCGCAATTTGGAGGGCAGCATGGATTTTTTCCCAAGCTAGCGAGTAGTCCCGATTAGAGGCGGGACTTGCACCATTTTTTCCTTTTCTTTCCGGGTTTGAGTTTGCTTGAGACCGGTGCGACATCCTTCATGTCGTTGTAATTAAAACTTTATTTCCCCCAATTTTAATGAAATTGGCCAGCCTACCTTTGACCGTCCCGGCAAAAAAAATAATCCCTCCATTCTAGACGAGGCCTTACTCAACTTATTTAAGTAGCATCACATACTACTACCCTCTTTGTTTCATTTTATAAGACATTTTAATATTTTTCTAAGTCAAACTTACTTAACTCTTTTTTAAGGTTTTCTGTGTTGAGACACCAATTTCAAAAACTTTTGGGTCTATTTTGATCTCAGATAAACCTCATCTCTTTCTCATAAGATTAGTCTAACTAGTATCAGTATACGTGATGCCTGCACTTCTTTTTTTTGTTCTGAAATTAGGCATAATGAGTGCCTGATATATTAAAAAACAGCATTCTTATATTTACAAGGATTTTTTATATATACATATTCACTACTTAGCATGTTAATTCCGTTTATCTACCTGTTACATGCATTGTTCAGTAGCAAGAAAGTTAAGAAAGAGGTCCATCCTTCTTCCCAGTACATTCATGAGCACAATGCACTTAATAAAGGTGATGTTACTGATGTTAAATATATTGTTTTACTGACCTTCATCTTACACCTGTTTGCTATACATCTAACACCGCTATGCACGCCTAGTATAAACTAACAAAATCGTGACATTACTTCATACTGTTCCCCAAACCCTATCAGAAAACAGGCTTCAGACGTCTCCTGCATATATGTAAGGACATTATGTTTACAGAAGGCTTGAAACTTTTCAATGCGCTTTGAATCTGATTATGTGGGCTCTCTGAATCTGATTTTCATATTTTCTTTGAATGCCCTTTCAGCAAACTAACTTGGTTGATCTCTGAAATTAATCTGCATACATTTATCTAGGAGGACTCTTGAGCCGTGTTACTTTGCTAAATGAAATAGAAGACACAATCTTATGGTAAAGGAATAATGTGGCCACATATTCAGCTAAAAGTGCTTATCTCTTTCAATTTATTGGTTCTCAGCAAGACAAGGTTTTCCTGTTGAACTGGGAGGCGTCGACGCTTCCAAAACAAAAATTCTTAGGTTGGCTAGGTTGGCTCATTCTACACCACAAGGTTCTAACAGCCAAAAACATGCTGATTTGACACTGGGAGTGTGACTGGATTTACCCCTTATGTAGAGGAGCATTTGAAGATACCGACCACTTGTTTCAACAATGTGATTTTTTTAAAAGAAACGTGGAATCTTGTCCCTGCTGCTCAAGGTATTCAGAATAACCACTTATTGCTCCCTAAAAGAATGGATGACATGTATCATGCAGAATGAAAACAAGACAAAAGCAAGGAGAAAGGTGGGTGTTCTTGTAAAGACATGGTGGCATATTTGGCTCCAAAGGAACGCAAAGATCTTCAGAGGAGAAGAACCGGATGTGCAACGGACAACACACCAGATCATCCAAGATATTCAAGAAAGCAGTTTTGTATTCCAACCGCCATGATTGTATTTCTTCCCCTATCAAACCATGATATATGGATTTGGGATGTTTCTAAATTGTTTCGTCGCATCAATTGTGTAATCGTGTAAGCCGTCTATTTCTCTTCTTCTAATATATTCCGCAATGAGCAATTTTACGGTCCTTGAGAAGGTACCATGAGGTACCATTTTTTTATTATAAATTTGGTACCTCTTGGTACCTAGGTACTATAAGGTACCATGAGGTACAAAATTTTACACTAAAATTTTGGTACCTCATGGTACCTCCTCAAGGACCGTAGAATTGCTCTTCAGCAATATTCTTGCCGCTTTCCTTCAAAAAAAAAAGAAATTAATCTGCATACTGATCATTTTACAGATAACGTCTCCATGTCTCATATCATTGCTTATATAACTAACAATGGATCTAATCAAGCCACCTTGAATAGAATTCTGAATATTATGTGGCAGATTTGGAAAGCAAGGAATGATCTGAAGTTTCAGGGCTTAGTTAAAGAGCCCACTCAGGTGTGTTTTGCAGCAGAAGCCATGGTAAGAACTTACACCATCTACTCAGCTTACAACATATTGCAGGATGAGCTTCAGGAGTAGGAGAGCTGCAACAAAAAGATGGATAAAATTCCAAATGGTAATAGGTGCTATGTTGATGCAGCTTGGGAAAACAATTTAACTGGAGTTGGAATCTTTTTTCCATTTTCCTTCTTCTCATAATGCCCTTTTCATCAAAGCAACAAGCAATCTGGCCCAATCACCTTTGCAAGCTGAGCTGATAGCTCTTCAACTTGCTATGGAAATTGCTTTCTTCCTGAATTTTGCAGGTACAACCTTTCTGACGGATAATGCAACAATTGCAGCACAGCAAAGAGAAGGAACTTTGATGACGACCCTGGACATTGGAACCTTAGACCGATTTGGAGTCAAATGAGATCAAGAACCTCAGATTACTTGCAGAACATATCCTGGATTCCCAGGGAAATCAACAAGGTTGCAGATAAGAGCGAGTACAATAGCGGGCTATAAGTTAGCTATAAGCACATGTGGATGGGATAAAAGAAGAGAGAGAGAAGGAAAGCAGGCTACAGATTTGTAGCCAACTACAGCATGGACTTCAAAATGTTTTGTGTGTATGAAAGATGGGACCATATAGTAATGATGCAGTACATATTTATATGTAACTATTGTATGAATGGGCTATTAAATTGGCTATAGATGATTTAGAGTTAATAGTTGGCTATGCTATTAAACTTGCTCTAAAATAGCAAAGGAAGCAAATTCCCAACATCTAGCTGATCCTGTCTTCAATTGTCAAAACATTTCACACATAGCTTATCCCTCGAGGCAATGTTTTGCCTCTAGTTTGCAATCTAATTACAACATTCCTCCAAGATGTACTATCAAACATGTCCTATGTTTCTAAGGTGAAATGAATCTGAGTTTTCAAAAAAAGAAAAAGAAAAAAAAACTCAGAGCGCCCAACGATGGCAGGTTTCGCCTATAAACGAATTTGCTCTGCAGTCTCCACTCTGCAACCTTGTCGCTCATATCCACATGGTTCTGGAAGAACTGTGCTTCGTCATAGACGTGCATCTTCCCGGGAGCCATGGCATTCTCCGCCTGGAACTTGGTGAGCTGGTCCTGGAAACAGTTGAGTTTCTTGGCCGTGAATTTCAGTGTCACCTTCCTCTCGAGGGTTTTCTCCGAGCAATAACGATCGAGCGGCTGTGAAGTGATTGCTCTACTGTAGATTTGTTTGTGTGTGCTTTGCAGACGTGATTTGTGGGGTTGGGAACTATTATCAGAATTGGCTTGGTAGCCTGATGGATGACCATTACGCAGGGTTGGAAATTTCGGAAATTTCGGTCATTCCGGTCCCCTCCGAAACGATATTAATTCGGCCGAAATTTTTAAAATTTTCAATTTTTTCATGAATTTAGGTAATATTTGTTCAAATTCAACTAAAATTTGTTCAAAATTTCGGACCGAAATTTCTGAAATTTCCAAAATTTCGGGATTTCGGTGACCCCCGATCAAAACCACTAAACCGATATAGTGAACCCTGCCATTACGTGGTGTGAAACAGACCTATGTGGACCGGGTTATCGAACGATGTCATTGGCTATGCTTCTCGAGTGGAAGCAGTGCTTGTGGACGCAAGTAGCCAAAGAGTTGGAATTAAGAGATGTGAAAAGATGAGATGGGCTGACATCTTATGATTATGGTAGGTGAAAAGAAACTAATAGAGAAAAACGGAGTCGAAAATTGCTTAAGGGCAGAAGGCTATGAGCCGGTATCATAGTTAGGCAACCTGCAAAGTAATGGGCTTCTTGAGTAATTTTAATCAGCATATATAATTACTGATGTAGCACTCTATATCGGCTATAATATTTTTCTAAGGGTGATATGCATTAATATTGACTATGAATGCCTCTAAATATTGTATGTATGTTTAGTGGTAATGTAAGAATTTTAATCAGAGAGGCAACTTATTTCTGGATCGTTTGAGGCCTAGAGGCGGGTGAATAAACGAAATTATAACTTTAAACAAAAGTGTGAAACGGAAACTAGTCAGGTATCTCAGCCACTATTGGAGTTTCCTATTACTAAACGGAATTTCCTATACATCTGCTGCGAGTTACAAAACAAGTGGATTACTCACTCACGTTTACCTCGTGGAAACAACCCAAGAACAAGAAATAAGAATATATAGTATATGTGTGTGTGGCACATTTGGAGGAAATTGAGGAAGACAGGAAGTGCATCATGACAGTAAGGCCAGCAGAGGATGAGATAACTTGGCATTGGACACCAGACGCTGAATACTCAACCACAAAAGCTAGCTGACCGGATACAGTTCATCGGATAATTATGCTGTCCGTTTTATTATATTGGTAAAGCAGGACACTGCAAGGACATGGGAACACCAACACGAACACACGATCACCTTAAAAACATAGAGTAGTTGTTTCATGTATAGTAGTACTAAACTTGCTAAGCTTCAAATCCCCCGATGTGTAGAAATTAAATGGAACGCGAATTCCTCCCCCATCATCGATGGATCGATTAGTGCCCTCTTCCAGGGATTGGCGGGCAGGAATGCTGGACAGCCGCTACAATCACAAAGAAGGAATTTAATTAACCAGCAAGAAAAGCGAATTAATTAAAGACGTAATTTGCAGCCAAACCATCTTGTGTCTATTAGAAATAGAAGCGGTGTTTAGCTTACGGTTGTTCGAGCAGCTGCTTGGTCCACCTCCTCCGAGGATGCCGCCGACAAAAGCCAGTAAAACGATGAGGACGAGAAGCAGCTGAACGGAGGTCGACAAGTTCTTTGCCATCGTTACTGACGCGCAGTATTGCTCTTTCTGAGATTGGAGAGGCGAGCTACGGCGCCCAGGAATTCAGGAATTGGTGGTGGGTGCTCGATGCTCCAAATGCAGTACCAGTTCCAGCACTTATAAAGCGTAGCCTCCATATGCATATTCAACCAATAACCGATCCATATATCTTTAATTTGTCGGAAAGTTGGTTAGGTGGAAATGTGAAAGAAGGAACTAGCTAGTGGACGGAGGTAATGCTATATTATCTTATATTATCTTCAAAGTTCATTCCCACCAAATATAATTAATGTTAATTCTTACTTATCCCATGAATTTATAACTTTTGAATGATTCATCGGGGAGTGTGAATTGGCTCTCTTCGTCCGGAAAACCACACCATGCATCTTAATATTTACAACCTTGGAATAATTGATCACAGGTACAATATAATAAGGCAAATTTTGCTACAGGACATCGTGACTTTACGGTTTTAGCCATAGGACACCGCACAAACTCACTTTTAGAGGAAAACAGTCCATAATCGTGGTTATTTGATAGTGGACACCGCATGGCTTAAAATAATGTATCCGTGCCGACGAGGCACTAGGGGGCCTGATATTTTACGCAAAGTGACTGAAATACCCATGTGAAGGTGACGCGGTTCTCGTGCGGGTCCACGGTGCTTAGCCTCGCGGTGCACCACCGCATCGCTGACGGGCAGGCCACAGCGAGCTTCCTGGTGGCGTGGGGGCTCGCTACGCGTCGGCTACCCATCGGCATGGCGGTGCCGCCACTACCCATCCGCGACCGTGCCACCTGGTTCATGCCGCAGGATCTGCCACTCGTCGAGTTCCCAAGACGGAGTACAAGGCGTCGCCGCTGGCCTCGTCGGGGCTCCCGCCGTCAGGCGCGGGCAGGGATACACCACCTTCGGCGCGGTGACCACATCGCGGGGACTCGGCGCCGACGAGACTGCCGCCACCACCACAACCACCACCAGGGTCCGCACCGCCGTCGACGGCTGCACCGCATGTGCCCGCTGGTCCTGCGTGACTACTTCGACAACCTCGTGCTTTGGCTATTCCCGCGCTGCGATGTCGGCGAGCTTGTCACCCGCTCGACGCACGACACCGCAGAGCCCATCCACCGCGCCGTCGCCGGGATTGACGACGCCTACTTCCGCTCGTTCGTCGACTTCACCTCCTCCAGAGCCGTCGAGGCGGACGGCCTCATCCCTATCGCCGACACCGCTGAGGTGGTGGTTTGCCTGGGACGACGATGGGCATTTTGGTCACTTCGTGTAAAATAAAGGCCCCCTAGCTCCTTGTCAACACGGATACATTATTTCCCCCAAAAGTGAGTTTTCACGGTGGCCTACGGCTAAAACCACAAAGTCGCGATGTGCTGCAGCAAAATTTGCCATATAATAAATAGCACATGAAATAAATTTGTTTAGCAAGATAATAAAAGTTTCAACCCAAATCAATTATTTTGACTTACAATCACTATAAAATAAAATTTTCCAGATGGCTTGCATGCGGGTGAGCCGCCCGTTTACCTGAAAGTGTCTGCAAAAATCATTATTTTGCATGCGGGTGGCACACCCGCATACGAAAAGCCGATTTCGCGTGCGGGTGCTTACATTGTTCACATGAAAAAAAATAAAATTCTGAAAAAAAATAAAAAAACTCAAAAATTTAAAAATCAAACCCTAGGTAGATCCCATCCGCATCCTGATGACGGTGGCGACGCGGGTCAGGTGGTTGCAGGGACGGCGGCGGTAGATCCGGCCGTCGTGGGGCCAGCGGCGGCAGATCCACCGACTGCTGCCCGCCTGAGGTCACCGAGCCGCCCGCGGCCTCCCCAGCTCGAGCTTGCCGCCACCACCGGCCATCACTGGGCTGAGTGCGCTGCTGCTCGCCACCGGCCTCCCGAGGACACTTGAGCCCGTCGTCGTCGCCACTAGTCGTTGCAGGGCTGTCGTTGCGAGGCCAAGCCCACCGCCAGTTGCGCGCTCCCATTGCCTCCGGCTAATGAGAGAGAGGAGAGGTGAGACAGATGGAGAGAGATGAGGATAAATAGGATAATGATTTCAAAAAATTGAAGTGCCGAGAGAAAAAAAAGGAGGAGGTAAGTAGGTAGATATTTAAGAGGCACACCTAGAAAAATAGGCTTATTTTTTCATGCGGATATGTTAAAGGTCCGTCTGTAAACAATGATTTTTCATACGGGTCTCTGATCCAGCCGTTTGTGAAAATGCTGTTTTTTTTTCCAGGTGCGACCAATTACGGTTCACATGCAAGGTTCTCGTGGTGAAATCTCCGGCAGCTACGCGGGCATTCCAATGTACGAAGTAGTTGTTAAGTGATGTTAGTACCTTCTAGAGTAAAAATACTGGTTCCAAAAAAATACCTGAACGACTTCATTTGTGCCGCAAACTATCACCAGCATCCACTACTCGTCGATAATTTATTAGTACTTGGTATTTGGTAACAGAGTGATATTTCTCTCAATCTTCCAAATGTTGGGTGGCATGCATGTCAAAAAAAGCAGTCAACTACGTAATCCGATCATCGTATCAGTCTGCTTCACCATGACGACCCCACTAAAATGGAGTTTGGTGTTGTTTGGCCGCCTGTGGTTGGTGAGTGGCTTCAGCTGTGCCTTCGTGGAGAAAAAGTATGGTACGTCGAACTTAAAACACAAATCATGCATCCGAATGCGAACGCACGCGTCTGACCTTGACTTTCTACAAACGTTTGTTGGCATATCTGGGCAAATTCGAGTTGGAGTATTAGCCAACTGACCAAGGAGGGTACAGTACCTACCTACATACCTTAACTGCCAGATTACCTGTGCATTGCTACGCCAGCATACAATTTTACAATGAGCGTTAAAATAAAAAATAAAGAAAGTGGAAATACCGATAATGGTGATAACACTCTCTGCCTATTATGCATCTTGTTAAGTAGTGCATGAATTAATAGATGAGATAGATGAGCTTTAGCCCGTTTGAAAATTATTTCTTTGAAAAATTAGAAAAAAAAACTCACCTCATGAGATGGCTTGCATGAGGATGTTGAGTACCACCTTACCTATTTTTTCAAAAAAGACATGTGTGGTGGAGAGAACTAGAGAAACACACACTTGCATGGCTGTTAAAATTGGTTTCTTATTACGCATCATGTTATCTCTATATAAACTGAGCTGTTGTCTCCTCTCTCCTCTACACCGCATCGTTGGTCTACTCCAGCGTGCACCGATGATCGCGAGAGCAAGTCTCTAGAACTCTAAGCCTTTGACATCCTGCACTGGGAGAAAATGACAATAAGGATTTTGGGAAGTCGCGCTCAGGCCATGACTGCTTGCTCTTTGTCCACCATGTAAAATCAAAGTGTGTTTGATTCTTATTCTGTGATGAACAATCAACATTTGAGATTATTGGTTTTGATATTTGGAGACTATTGGCGAAGTGGTTTTGGAGATGATTGGATTTGCAGGTGATGAACAGGTGCTGCTGGAGATTTGGTCCGGTCAGACCAGGCAAGGGTTGCCGGTCAGACCGGCGTGCTTCGAGCGGTCAGACCGGCTAGCTCATGGTCTGACTGGCCAACTCTGTGTCGGTTTCGGTTTCGGGTTGTTACTTTGCATACCCGTGGATAATTTGTGTTTATGACTTCTAGATGGATATTATGCGTATGTAATACTGTTGTTTGCTAACAATGAGTCGAGTTAGAGATAGCTTGTGCTCGGAATATGGTTTCTTGGTTGATTCATGTGTAGGTTATCTTGATGCCTCGGCAGAGTGTTGCCGGTGATGGATCAGGAATCAACTTGGGGATAAGGTGACATCCGGGCAGTCAGATATCATGCGGGATACTTAGGCTAAAGATCAATGCACATGGTTGGTGAATATTCCATATGGCATACGATGGAGTTATTGTGTGCGTACGGGATGCGGAGTCGAATTTGAAGGGAGTCCAAATTTGGTACAATTGGAGTTTGTAAAGTTAGTTTCATGTACGGGAAAGTTTCCTAGGGATTAGGACTTCTTGTACAAGTTTGGTTCGTGGCTTTAGGCTGCCTACCTCATGTATAAATGGAGAGGGTGGGTGTGGCCTCCCGTTATCGCTTTAGAGAGCATTGAGTTAGAGAATAATTAGGGTTTCGAGTTTAGTCGAGATTTTTGTGAGGAGTGCTGTTGTTGCACTTTGTAAACACAGAGAGAAGTAATAAAGTTGCCATCTACTTTGAGAGTTCTTCGATTTATGTTTGCTCGGGTTCGGCGGCCCAACCGGCGAGACATCACCGGTCAGATCGACCACAACGGACCACTCAGACAGACAGAGTAATGGCGGTCAGACTGGCGGCGGCTACATGCGACGATGGTTAATTTCGGCGGTTAGACCGGAGCGACTACAGCGGCTAGACCGACGGCTTCCAGGTGGTTAGACCGGTGCATATACTCCGGTCAGACTATGTGTCATCGAATTGAGGGTAACTTTTAATTCCACTAAAAGTTTTGGTTTTTTGAGTACAACAACCATTCACCCCCCAACCTGATTGGCTTAGTTATTGCTGTTCGATCCTACAAGTGGTATCAGAGCCATATTTTCTTCTTTGGATTTTAACCGATTTGAGTTTTTGCCATGGCTAACAAGTTTACAACTAAGCCACATGTTTTCGATGGATTGGATTTTTCTTATTGGTGTGACAACATGCAATCTTACAATATGGCTGAAGATTATGATGTTTGGCAAAAGGTTGCTCAACCTTATGCGATTCCTGATCAAATTAATACAACTGCTTTGAAAACTGAATTTAATAAAAATTGCAAAACTCACAATATTTTATTAAGTGGGATTTCTCATTCGGATTTTGATCGTGTTTCACATCATCAAACCGCCAGTGGGATTTGTAATGCTTTGAAAAACTTTCATCATGGAACTAAAAACATTAAAGAACTTCATCGAGATCTTTTCAAAAAGGAGTACATAAAATTTGAGATGAAACCTGGAAAGGCTTTGGATGATTATCTTGGTAGATTTAATAAGATTTTGAGTGATCTTAGATCTGTTGATTCTGCTTATGACGCTAATGTAACGCCCCGATTTTCGGTCGGGATTAAAAATCAATTAATAATGCATTTCCATAAACTATATTAAAAATCAAATCAATTTAATCAAGTGAAATAGTGAGGGAATTAAAAATTTTCCTTTAAAAATCATGGCCGGAAATATTTTGTAATATTCTCTATGCCCTAATGTACTCTCCGGATTTTTACGTGAATTTTCGGAGCTCAAGAATTAATTGTAATAATACAAAGTTCATTTAATCAATTAAAATAAAAGAAAAACAAAATTAAATCTCCCCTTCCTCCTTGGGCCATTTTCGGCCCAAGTACCTTTCCCCTCCTGCGGCCCGTGCGCCCTCTCCTTTTCTCGGCAGGCCTTCCCCTCCTCTTTCGGGCCGTCGGCCCGTTTTCCAGCTCGCCCTTGAAGTCTGTCCCGCCTCCCTCCTACTCCCTTCTCTCCCCGAGCCGCCGATAGGTGGGGCCCACCTGTCAGGCTCGTCTCCTACCCCAAGCCCCGCTGGCAACCGCCATGGCCGCCCCCATCTCCCCATGTCGCCGCCAATTCCGTCCACTTCCTCCACCCCGCACCCACCCGCCCGGCCGTGGGACCCCACGTCCTCCTCATTCCCCCACCTCTCCCCTCCAAAACCGCCGCCATCACCCCACAATGCCGTCCATGCCGTTGGCAGTTCCTGGGCTCGATCCCGCCTCCCCTCCCCTATAAAAACATTCCCCGGCCTCCCCTCTCTCGTTTCCCCCAATTCTCGAGCTTCCCTGCGCCCGAAATCGTGCTCGCAACGCGAGCCTGACCTCTGCCGCTCGTCACCATGCTCCGGCCACCCGTTACGGCCACTCTCTGCCACCTCCCACCGTGCCTCCGCCTCCACCGCATTCTCTGCACCGCGTAGCACCTCGGCCGCCACTCCGTTTTCCCCATCCACCCCGAAAATTCGCTCCCACCATGCTGACCTCTTCCGCCACTCACCGGCGCCATTCAGTCACCCATCATCGCCGCTCCTGCTGTCCCCGTGCCGCGCCGCTTGCACCACCAGCATCGCCACACCTCGATGCAAATAGGCCTTTGCTTGGTTTCCCCAAATCGCCACCGCAACTAGCACCCCACCGCGACCGTATAGTTTCCGTCGTTTCAGAAGATCGTGGTCGCAAGGAAAAGCGTTCAGAAGTTTCTTTTGAAGAAGCAAGGCAAGTCACACATTCCTCTTGAGCATTTTGAGCCTAATTTATAAATGTTTTATTGTTTGCAAATAAAATTGCATGTTTTGCTAATTACATGGGAATAGAGTTTTCCTATCTGCTTGCTTGTGCCATATTACTTGATATCTGTCATTTGTCAACCTTGGGTGATAAATCGACTAGCTTGTGTTACTTATGTGGACCTAGCTTGAACTATATGCTTAGCCATGCTTAATTACCACTAGCTCACATGATGGGATAATTACAGTTTTAGACTTCTTAGTATCTTGATGAGTTGTGTTCTCGGGGCATCCGGCCAAGTTTCATTGGTCATAATTATCCAACTAAAATGTGATTGAATGGTGGGGCTGTGGGTGCATAGTTTTGCTAGTCGCACCCATGGCAATTAAGGACAGGTTCGGAGGATGCACTGGAAGACTTACCGCGCTTACCACAAGCGGGAATGGGTAACTGCTTGATTTGTAGTATAGCTTTCCTCTGGCCGATGTTCCTAGGCTAGAGTGGGTGTGATGGAGTATGGATGGGCCCTGCAACGGCCTTTGCTGCTTCCGAATTCATCATGGCACGAGCGGGGCACGCTGCCTGCTGGGGGCGGGGCAAATAAAAACTTATGTGCAAACTTTAACCGTCAACTCCTACATAAAAGAATAAAAAATATAATATCAAACTTAGTGGTAGGGGTTTATTACTGACCATTTCTACTATTGTTAGTAAATGTTAGTATGCAGGTGATTTCTGGGAGAAAACACACCCGTCATGCGACAAAATACATCTCCAACCAATCGCACACGAGCACAATGCGAGGATAGGAGGGCCCACATGACAGTCAAAACTGACTTAAAGGGGGGCCAAACCAACCTCAGTTGCCATAGGGGGCCCACCAGTCAGAGACTGAAGAAAGTCGGTGGCCAAAGGTGGTGGAGGTGGTTCGGCCAACCCAACCTCGGCGCCTTGAACTACCAACTTTCGAGATATTTAACTATTTGCCACTCTTATAAGTGGCACTTAAGAATTTGTCACTGGACCTACATGTCATAGACACATGAGAGCCCACATGTCATAAACTGTGAGTGGAAATCCTTAATTGCCACATTTTAAAAGTTACAAAAAGTTAAATGCCCCCCAACTTTCACGTGGTGTTTCCCTATTGGTTCCCAATAACGGTTGCAAAGGTTTACTGATTTAACTACCGACTCTACTAGAAAAATGATTTATACTGACGTTGGCTTTTTATTTTTCCAGGCGGACCAAAAAAAATACCCCTCTTATAACTGTTTGCAAAAATGGCTAAAGAGCCTCTAGATTAATTTAACCCTGCCTGTGAAAATCAATTTTTCGCAAAAATATCTTTATGGGGTCTGCCTGGAAAAATATGATTTTCGTAGGTGGAACCTTATGTGGTCCACCTACAGAAATCATATATGCTTGCAGAAAAAATATCCAAGTCCAATCCTTATCTTTTCCACCATCCTTATCCTCTCCACCACTCATTTCCCTCCCCCTCCTCTCTCTCTCTCTCTCTCTCACACACACACACACACATCACGCATCGGCTATGGAGCGTCGGCTGCTCCGGGGAAGTCCGCCGCTGGCTGCGATGATGACAACGGCGGCGTCAATGCCTTGGTCCCACCGCCAGCTGCGACGATGACACCGCCGTCGCCTGGATCCGCTGCCGGCTTGTCCGAGGCGCGCAGATCCGTTGTCGGCCGGTCTTAGGGAGGGGAGGGTAGGCGGCAGCAACAAGGAGGTGAGGTGGCGGCTCAGCTCCTCCCTCTCCTGCCGTCGGCGGCGGCTCAGCAACGAGGAGGTGAGGTAGAGGCTCAGCTCCTCCCTCTCCCGGCCTGGTGGCAGCTTGGCGATGAGGAAGGGAGGCGGCGGCGGTGCTCCAATCCTCCCTGCCTTCCTCCCAGATTCATCCACCAGTGACGGAGCAAGAGCCGACGGCGGCGGCCACCACAGACAGCGTCAGCCCCTCCCCATGGAAGAGGGGAGCACTGCCGCTCGGGAAGCGGAGGAGAAGAGCCGTTGGCTGGAGAGGGAGGCCGGCAGCGGCGCCAGCGAGTAGGGGTGGTGACGGTGGATTTTTTTTTGTTCGATGATTTTTTTTTCGTAGACGGGTGGATCTACCGCCTACGAAGATGGAGATGCCGCCTGCGAAAATCATCTATTTTCGCAGGCCTTTGCTTACAGGCGGTCCTTTCCCCGTCCTGGAAAAACTATTTTTGGCCACCTGGGAAAACAATTTTCCTAGTAGTGTAACCTACAACCATTATAGAGCTAGAGCTGCTAAAAAAGGAGTAGCTCAACACACTTCAAAGTAGAGTACAACTCATTCTCACATTTTTGACTTTACTTTCGTATGTTGGATTAGTGAGAGAGTGATCGGAAGCTCCGGAAGTTGTGCTCCAAATTATCGGAGTTATCTCTGAGAATTTCCGGTGGAGTGCCGGGTTTGTCGGCATTCTTCCATTGGAATTCCGGAGAAGCACCGGAGATGTTGGCCTTCTTCTTGCTTATACCTCGACGGAAGCTTCTTTTATAAAGTAAGTGACGGAAGCTTCTTTTATAAAGTAAGTATTCGAGATTTCTTTATGTTATTTAATTAGTTTGCTTAAATGAGATATATCCTCATGGGTGCGGTTCGTCGTTTAATTTATAGTTAAGTTCTCTAGTTCTAAGACTCTGGATAAAGAAGGAAGCATTTGTGTGAGGCTACAGTAGTAATCAATAACTTAGGCATAGTGTCTAGGTTAGCAGTTACCTTTGTTTTTATTTGCTCCACGGAAAGTGTGGTAGGTGGCATGGGGGTGACAACCTTGTCCCTCCTCTGTATCCCACAACGTTCAGGTACATCATAGAGCTCAAAGCTGGACTCATCCTGGTAGACCAGGGGAAGGTTGGTGCCCGAGGCATTCGTTAGAGTTTAACTTTAACATCCATAGGAGTCCTCTCTAGCATGTCCTATCATCAGATGTTGTCCTTGGATAAAATCATGTTCTTAGATATACACACATGTTCCCTATGATTCAATATCCTTGGAATACTCTGAGGTTAAGTGCTATAGTGGTATTCGTGCGCTTGCGGATTTATCTGTGACCATATCAAATACCAACAATTAGCATCGAAGCACTTGTTTTTCTCTATTTATCTACTTTACTCCCATTGGACATTCTCTCTATCTTCTGTTTTATTTAATACAAGTACTATTTTAAGTCCAAATTTTGTGATATGATAAATAGTGACATAGCGTTCTACGTCATTAGTCAAACTCTTTTTTAGAAAAAATAAAGAAAAAAAATAAAGTAAGTAAGAAAAAAGTTGTCGACGGAAAACCCGACGCAACCCCTACTTGGCACGCCAACTGTTGATCATAGAAATTGCCAATGAGAAAAGAGAGTAGCGCACGAGAAGTGGATGAGTAAAGAGAACAAGGTTTAGACAGGTTCGAGCCTTCTCAATGAGAAGTAATACCATACTCCTATTTAAAATATAACATTAACGCCTCGGGTTTTTTAGGCCGATAATATGTATTTTAATAAAAGTCTTATTTGGGAAAGTTTTGCTCTTTGTGTATCAATTAAGGATGTAAGTGTCGAAGATCTTGATTTAAAAGTCCTTCCATTAAGACCCCAAAACTCTAGTTTCAAAATTTCCAAAATTCGAAGACTTATATTTTCTAATTTGAATGTCTCTCTCTAACACTAGTGTGAGAAGTAACCTTGTGTCATGTAGGTAAAGTGTGCAACAAAGGTTCTAAATTTGTTCTAATAACCGTGCCCGTGGTTACAAGCGGATGTGAAGTGATTACTCTAGTGTAGATTTGTTTGCGAGTGCTTTGCAAAAGTTATTTGTGGGGTTGGGAACTATTACCAGAATTGGCTTGGTAGCCTTATGGATGACCATTACGTGGTGTGAAACAAACCTATGTGGACTGTGTTGTCCGAACGATATCTTGGACTACGCTTTCCGAGTGGAGTTTTCAATATTATGGATGACTCAGCTACTATTGGAGTTTTCTATTACGAAACGGAATTTCCTATACATCTGCTGCGAGCAAGGTTAAACCTTTCGATTTAGCCGATTTGATCAGACCTCACCGAAATGCTGAAATTTTCGAAATTTTGGTCCGAAATTTTAAATAAAATTTAGTTGAATTTGAACAAATATTAGCAAAATTCACAAAAAAAATTAAAAAATTTCGGCTGAAATAATATCCTATCGTCGGAGTCACTACTAGAAAACTCATTTTCGGCGTCGTAGGGGTTCGATTTTCACAGGCGCGCATGTAATTCGGAGCCAAAACCCCACCGGCAAAAAATGTACCCGGGGTGAAGATCGATCTTTGCAGGCGGACCATATAAGCGGCGCCTGCAAAGATCGATCTTCGCAGGCGGCAGACGTCGTGCGCCAGCGAAGATCGATCTTCGCAGGCGTCGCTTATATGGCCCGCCTGAAAAGATGCCCCTATATAGTCTTCTTCCTCCCCGAGTCCTGTTCATTCTCCCCGACGTTTCTCTCTCCTAAAGTGACTTAAATATAGGGGGGAGGTTTTGAACTTCAAATCTTCGGGGGATTTTTCTACGGTGCTTAGATCTACTCATTTCCACACTAGATATGCAATTTTTTAAGCTTTTAGACCTCAATTTGTGATGGATTTATGCATGCAAAATTGTGAAGGAAAAGCTCCATGTTTTTTAATTTAATTTTTTTTGATATGTTGATGTTAGATGTATGTGTAATACTTGATGCCTCTTGTTGTAGTGGTTTAATGTGGTAACATAAATTCTCAATTTTTTTTATTTTGCTATCACATCCACCTCCTAGTTCTAGATCTAGATCTAGATCTTGTCATATATAGAGAGAGAATAACATTTTTAATTTATATTTATTTGGTGCAATCAAAAAATAATTATATTAGTTTGTAATATGCCGATGAAATGATTTTGCTAGATTTTCCTAATATAGTAATTTGGCATGTTTGTGTAAAAAAATGAAATAAACTTTGTTTTTTTTATTAATTGACAATTAACCTTTAGTTAATTAGTTTTGAATAGCGATAAGTTTTTTCAATAAACCCTACAAATTTGCTATTAATTGTGCAAATAATTTATGTTCATTTTTTTAGAGATATGGAAAGTCGGGAATGGATGTATCATTGGCCGAGGTTTTTGTCTCCATATAGAAACGAAGTGTCTAAATTTATTGGTATTGCCAAGGCACACGCTGAGAAGAACAAAACGAGGAAGATAATTTGTCCATGTGCTGACTATAAGAATGAAATAGCCTGGGACTTCGATGATGCTTTTAAAGTGAAGGAGCACTTAGTAACTCGTGGATTTATGGACAAGTACGAAATATGGACACGTCATGGCGAAGAACAAGTGGACGGGCCTGAAAATGTAGTACCGACACAAGTTGAAGACATGGTGCATGACGATGGTTCTGTTGAGGACAAAATCGACCTAGAGGAAATGTTACGTCATGCAGAACCTGAGGTGCTGATGGGGTCGGATAGAGGTTTAAATAACTTTGAAGCTTTACAGAAGGCAGCTAAGGATGTTTTGTACGATGAGTCGAAGGGCTGTGACAGTGAGTTCACAACACTACGGTCAGTTCTTGAACTTGTGAGGTTAAAGGCGAGACATGGATGGTCTGATACCAGTTTCGACAGTCTGTTAGAACCTCTGCAGAAAATGCTCCCGAGGCCTAACTCACTACCATCTAGCACATATGAAGCGAAGAAGCTCATATGTCTCCTTTCACTTGGTGTGGAAAAGATTCATGCGTGCGTTAATCACTACATACTGTACAGGAAAGAGTACGCTTCTTTAGATAAATGTCCAACATGCGGTGTTAGCCGGTACACATCGAATAGCAATACTGGCCTAGAACCGTCTGACACAACTGAGGGAAGACAGAGAAAAATCCCGCAACTTGTGATGTGATACCTTCTTGTCAAAGACCGCATTAAACGGTTATACTCAAACCCATGAGATGCGGAACTAATGCGCTGGCATGAAGAAGGGCGCAAGAAGGATGGGATGATTCCACACCCGGCAGATGCTCGTCAGTGGATAAACTTTGATGCTCAATATAGAGAGTTTGCTAAAGACCCACGGAACATTAGATTTGCCCTGAGTACTGATGGAGTTAATCCTTTTGGAGACATGAGCAGCTCACATAGTACTTAGCCAGTGCTTCTCACCATGTATAATCTTCCTACCTGGCTTTGTCAAAAGCGAAAATACGTACTACTCTGTATCCTCATACAGGGACCCCGTCAGCCTGGTATTGATATTGACATATTTCTTGAACCATTGTTGGAAGATATGGCTGATTTATGGAAAGAAGGATTGAAAGTGTGGGACGAGTACCTAAGGGAATACTTCACAGTGAAGGCCATCATCTTCGTGACCATTAACGATTATCCAACAATGTTTTCAGTTTCAGGTCAAATTAAAGGTAAAACAGGATGTGTGATCTGCTTGAATGGAACGTACTATAGGTATCTCCCGGGTTCCAACAAGCTTGTGTACATGCGGCACCGGCGGTTCCTACGCACAAATCACAAGTTCCGCAAGATGAAGGCGGAGTTCGATGGCACTGAAGAGATTGATCCTGCACCAAAACCTACATTGGGGCAAAAAGTGAGTGCAATGATAGAGAAAATTGTTTGCGAGTTTGGAAAAGTGGCTAAGAAACCATTAAAGGGGACAAAACGCAAGAAACCCGAGAAGACTACGAAACCAGGGGATAGTAAGAAGCAAGATGATAGTTCGAAGCCAGATGATAAACTCCCTCCCCCATTCAAGAAGCATTCCATATTCTTTAAGTACCTCCCGTACTGGAAAGATCTGGAGGTTCGGCATGCCATAGACGTCATGCATCTAGAGAAGAATGTGTTTGACAACATAGTTGGAACATTGTTGGACATGCCGAAGAAGACTAAAGATGGTTTGCAATCAAGGATGGACCTAGTCGGGATGGGAATCAAGGAAGAGTTGCACCCTCAAGAAGGAGAGAAGAATGGCAAAGTATATCTTCCACCGGCCTGTTTCACACTGACTCCTGAGGAGAAGAAGTCATTTTGCAAGTCACTCCGTGATGTCAGAGTGCCCATAGGTTTCTCATCAAACATCAGTCGACTAGTTTCCATGAAAGATTTGTCGGTATCTGGTTATAATTCACACGACTGTCATGTCTTGCTCACCGTGTTTCTTGCAATTGTAATAAGGGCCATAAAATCGGAGAATTTAAAGGTTGCTATCACAAGGTTGTGCCACTTTTTCAACGCAGTGTCACAGAAGGTCATTAGTCTTGAAGAGTTAGGAAGTCTCCGTACATTCGCACATGAGACACAGTGCCAACTTGAGATGTGTTTTCCTCTGTCATTTTTTGATATGATGGAGCACCTCATTGTTCACATAGTGCCGCAGATGGTTGCGCTTGGCCCATTGTACCTCCATCAAATGTGGTCATACGAGCGTTACATGGCGGTTTTGAAGGGTTACGTCCGAAATCGTGCACATCCAGAGGGATCAATGGTTGAGGGTTATAGTACTGAAGAGGTTGGCAAGTGTTGTATCAATTACCTCAAAGATGGATATGCAATTGGAGTACCTGTGCCCCGACACGAGGGTAGATTGAGTGGTAGGGGAACGATAGGAAAGAAGAGATTCATCACCTATGATCACAAATCATTCCAAGAAGCTCATTTCAGCGTCCTTCATCAGTTTGCTATCGTTGAGCCTTACATCGATCAACATATCGAACTAATACGAGCTAACAATAAGGGTCACACCACCGAGTGGATAATGAAAGAACACAAGTGACTCTTCATAGATTGGTTGCGAGACCTAGACTTACCTGAGGGACAAACTACCGATGAAATAACTATGAAGCGGTTGGCTTGTGGTCCATCAACTATAGTAAATTCTTGGCAAGGATATGACATTAATGGATACTCGTTTAGTACAAGAGCCCGAGATAATAAGACCTGTACGCAAAACAGCGGTGTCCGTGTGGAGGCAATTGATGAAGCCGGGGAAAAACAATCATACTTCGGTTTTATTGAAGAATTATGGGAAATCGACTATGGGCACACAATGCAATTCCCCATATTTAAGTGCCAGTGGGTAAAATACTCAAACAGGGTCAATGTTAATAAGTTCGGCTTTACTGTTGTTGACCTGGCGAGTGTGGGTCACAAGGATGACCCTTGGGTACTCGACAATCGCGTGGCACAAGTGTTTTATGTGAAAGACCCTTCAAATTTGAAGAAAGATATAGTGCTACCCGGGAAACAAAAGATATTGGGAGTGGATGGGGTCGAAGATGTCGAAGATTACAATCAATACGATAGTATGCCACTTTATAGTCAGTTTGTACAGAAGATTAAGAATGTCGAGACATCTACTCAGAAGACCGTGAAGCCTTACATGCGCATGGACGGTGTGGGAAAAAAATGTTAAAAGGTAATGATTGTTGAGTCGCATGTAAGCATCTAAGAAGTTAGTAGTTATGTAATGGTGGTATGTAAGGTGATGTGTGATCATATCACAAATTGACGAACAATTGCACTCAACATTTTGCATATTAGTTTGTACTATTTTTTATGTGCAATTACCATTTGTAGGGTAACATTTACAGTTTTTTATATTTTAAAAGTTTTATTTAAAAGAGGCTTGAAAATTTAGCCCGAGCAATTTTTTATGTTCACTTACCACATAAAAAATTGCTACTATATGTTTTTTTAAAGTAGTAATATTAATGTTTCAAACATTGAAGTAATATTTACATTTGAAAAGTAGTAGTCCTAAGGTTTGTCTATTTGTATGTACAATTACCATTTTTATTACAACTACTGTAGACAATTTCAAATCACAAAAATCAATTAAAAATTATTATGAAATAAATATACTCAGCTCTGTAAAAATCTTCGCAGGCGGGCGGTCCGCCTGCGAAGATAGGAAAAACGATCTTCGCAGGCAGACCGCCCATGTGCGAAGATCATCTTCGCAGGCAGACCGTCCGCCTATGAAGATTGTTTCCCTATATAAGGGCAAGCCCGCGGTGCCAAAATTTCTAAGTCCAGGCGGGAAGCCTAGAAATTTTGGCGACGTCAGGCTACCAAATTTCTAAGTCCACCGACTGCGCGCCTCTGCCGCCGCTCCACCGCTCCGCCGCAGCCGCGCCGTCCACCGCATCGTCGCCACCGGCCACTCCTCCGACCGCGCGCCTCTGCCGCCGCTCCACCACTTCGCCGCCGCCGCGCCGTCCACCGCATCGCCGTCGCCGGCCCCTCAACCGCCAGCGGCCGCTTCCACCCCGGCCCCTCCACCGCGCCGCCGGCCTCTCTACTGCCGCCAGCCACTCCACAACCGCCGCGCCGCCATCTCTCTCTCTCTCTCTTGCAGTAGCGGTCTCGCGGCCGAACGGCTTCATTGGCCTTTCGTCATCCACGAGCGAAGACGTCCTCGGCCGAACGGCTTAATCGGCCGGTCGTCATCCACCGCCGAACCTCGTCGTCGGCCTTTCGTTCGTCATCCACGACCGAAGCTCGTCGTCGGCCGTTCGTTGTCCACGGACGTGTGTGCATGTGGGTGTTTCTTTTTATATGTATGTGCATGTGGGTGTGAGGCGTATATATATGTGTGCATGTGGGTGTGAATGGGAATGAGGGGTGGGAGATATGTGAATGAGGGGTTATATGTTGATTGTGAATGTGAATTTGGGAATGTGGGTGATATGTGAATGAAATTGGGAGGGTATGTTCTATTTTGTAGGATATGTGAATTTGTCAAATTTGTTTAATAACATGTGCGAGGGTATGTTAATTTTTTTTCTTATAAAATGTGGAGGATATGTTTGCCTTTTTAAATTTTTTTAAACAACATGTCGAGGAAATGTAATTGGGAATTAGTGCACTACTTAATAATAACATATCAAATTTTGTACAAATTTGTTTGTACTAATTAATTTAGCAAATTAGTTTGTACTAATTAATAACATTTCGCAATTATGTACACAAGTTTCGCAATATGTCATAGTACAATACTTAAATTTGTGCATATTGTATATTGTTAATATACAGTTTATTTTTTATTTAAACAACATGTCGAGGAAATGTTATTGTGAATTAGTGCACTACTTAATAATAACATTTCAAATTTTGTACAAAGTTGTTTGTACTAATTTGAGTAATTTAAAATGTGGAGGATATGTTTGCGATATGTCATAGTACAGTACTTATCAATTTTTTAAACTATTTTCGCTGAGTGTTAATATATGGCCTATTGTTAATATAACATATTATTAATATACAGTTTCCCTTTTTATGTTAGAAGTTTGATACGATGGCCGATAGTACTAAAGGGACTGAAGAGAAGGGTTTAGGGGAGGAAGAGCAGTCGCTTGCTGTTGTGGTTGCTCCGGAACCAACGGTCCCACCGGAAGATAGTTCCGACATCGACGTAGCTGACGAAGACGATGAGTACTCGTCGCCAAGCGATCCTTGTCCAAGCCCAAACCCGAAGAGAAGGAAAAAGGGCGACGGTGAAGAAGGCAACAAGGACTACATTCCCCCTATAGAAGGAGTAAGTAAACTTAATGTGTAAACAATTCACCGTGATAACTATTAGTCCGAGCTAATTCGAAACTTTGATATATACCTTCTCGTAGGAAACGGCGCCACGGCGATCAAAATGGCAGCCAAAGAAAAAAGATCCGTCGAAAGACGACGAGGTACCAGCTAACACAACCGGCTCAAAGAAAAGCGAAAGGTTAGCAAAGGCGAAGAAAAGGAAGGGCAAGAGAAGTGTGAATAGAAAGGATGAAGGGTTCCATGTTGTTACCCATGTTTCGCCAAAAGGAGAGCTGCTCGCCCCTAAGACGGCACGTGCGAAATTCAGTTGACAGTGTGGCATAATAGTAAGGGAAAAGATCCCCATCACGGTCAAGGACTAGGATCATGTATCGAATGGGGATAAGGAAGTCCTATGGAAAGAGTTAAAGAAAATCTTCCAGTTCAAGGATGGATCAGAGGCAGCAGTGAGGAATTGTGCTATGCAAACAATGGCCAAGTCTTTGCGTGGTTGAAAAACCACCTTGAACAAGAAATTTGTGAAGACGGGACGTACACCGTTTTCGACGTATGCCAACATAACCCCGAATCAGTGGGAGGACTTTCTGACGTTGATGAACTCCCCGGAAGAAATTCAAAGGAGCCAAAAGTATTAAGAGTTGGCCAAGAAAAACAAATTTCCTCATCGCTTAGGCTCCGCGGGATACGCACCAAAGGTGGAGCAGTGGACAAAAGAGGAGGAGGAAATGAGGAAGGCGGGGCTTCTGGTGCCAATGGAGGAATGGACACAGAGATCAAGGAATTGGGTAAGAGCTAGAACTCCGAAGATCACGGATGAAGGCAAAGTATCGTTTCAAGATCCGGAGCTGCAGGGTGTTGCCAATAAAATAGAGAATTTATCCAGTTCATAGTAGAAAGGATTTTTCAAGCCTAAGAGGGAGAAAGATGTGCTAAGTACGGCGCTGGGTACTCATGAGCATGGGGGTAGGGTTCGAGGTGTGTCGTCCAAGATGAGTTCGAAGGAAGGGTTCAAACATGACCCCCACAAGAAGCGTGATGCGTACAAGGATAAACTTAGAGACGAAGGGGCTGCGGATTTTGAAAGGCAAATGATGGATTTCTACGTCAAGCACATGCTTTTGCCTCGCCCTGAAACCAAAGAACCTGTCAGATTACCCCTTCGATGACCTCAAGGAGAATACACCCTGCAGATTGCACGTTCCCATTGGACGCTCCAGGAAAACTCTTGAGGCCGCTACAGCCATTGCTATCCCTGGGAGAACATATAATGAAGAGTTCATACCCGATGCGTATGCCAAAGTGCAGCCGCAAGTGGTCCATGAAGGGTTTGAGTCCTACGACATTGACTTCCCTACTGCAGATGGTGTATCCGTACTTGGGGATACGGTCGATCTTGTAATTCTCTGGCACAAGAATGACATATCCTTTGGATTGGGCACCGACGCCACGCGAAAACCTGAGGTGCCAAAACCGGGGTTGGGAAAACCTCCGAGACCTCCTAAGAAGAAGGTGACTAATAAGGCGGAGGAACCCAAGATGCATAAGGAAAATATAGTCCCGGAAGTGGCACCGGAGATTGAAGTGCGGAAGGTGCCCATGGAGAGTGCACTGCCGGATGTCCAAATGGAGATTAAAGTGGCTGAACCAGAGGTGCAATTTGTGGCATCAGTCGGGACAGAAATAGAAGAAGTACCAGGATTGGAATGGGACAGTACAGAGCCAGAAATATTTGAAGACCCTTCTCGTACGAAAGACCCCGAGGTGCAAGAGACCACGGTCCCTGAGAAGACCACTACTAGTTCTGAGGTGCCTAGAGTGCTTAGGAGCCACGACTCCAAGTCCAAAGATGAGAATAAGGAGAAGTTCATGGTAATTGTCTTTAGAGGGGGTAAGGAACATGCCAAGCTCAGAGATGATGACCCCCAGAAGGCCACTGAACTAGCCGGGCCAACATACTTCGCAACTGATGATTGCCCGGAAAAGTACGAACATGGGAAAGCACTCTTGCCGGAATGGGCACTGAAGGAAGGACCATGTGAGATGAGAAGGTTACATACCTTCTACATGGAGGCTAGCAAGAAAGGCTTGGGCAATATAACAGCTCGATCACCGGCAGATTGTTTCGGCGAACAAGGTTACGTATGGCTAGATTTCTCAGATCTCCACGCCATATATCGTCGGGATAAGATGGACGTCAACTATGTCGGTGTTTGGTGCATGTGAGTATGAGTTTAATTAATTATATGAAAAATATGTACAATACAAATCCATGTGATTGTTACTAACAAACTTCTTCTGTATGATGCAATACATGGATGCTAAGAAGAAAAAAGAACCTATCGGCTTCTTAGATCCAACTCGGATCTGCCAAACACAGCATACCGTGAGGCTAGCACCAGGGTCTGACCAGCTGAAGGGCAAGAATCCAAAAGAGATAGCTGAATACAAGAAGGGCTTGCACAAGGAGAAATTGATTACTGTCGCACAGTACATTGGACGAGCCTTCTTGCACTTTCAAAATAAGAGAGTCGTCATGGCCGCTTATAATTTTAAGTAAGTCCGGTACATTTATCTTGTACACATATGTCTTATTTTAGCTGGTACTAACTAACTATACTGTTGTTAATATGTAGCGATCATTATATCTGTTTACTCATCCACCCTAAAGACGGAACCGTGGTAGTCTTGGACCGTCTCGATTACAGTCACAAGCAATACAAACAATTTCTAACAATCCTACAGTAGTAAGTGATTATGACTCTTGCATTTGTATATGAATGTATTATAAATAAATATCCTCCTTAATGTGAAACGGTACGACATCCATACAGTGCGTACCAATACTACAAGTTCAAGGGTGGAGAACAAACCCGAACACGGGAGAAGCTGCTAATACGTACCTATTGGCCGGTAATACTCCACTCACTTAATGTATTCCAATTGTTTCACTTATTGCAAATTTTAACTATTTTTTTTCTATGATATGTCCTAAAGTGTCACAAGCAACTGCGAGGAACGGTCCTTTGCGGGTATTATGCGTGCGAATTCCTTAGGGTTAATGGACGGTACAGGACTAACGCAGAGGATATAAGTCTCTATACTATGTACTATACAGCTTCACATATTTATGATACTAATATATTGATTAACTTCAATGCATGCAGTTGCCAAGATTAGAACGCCGAACAAGCTTTGTCGATACAGGTATCACAAATGTCCAGCATGATCTGTGCCACTTCATCCACCATGAGTGCTGTCATGTGAAAGGAGATTTCTTCGACCCAGAGGGTGTCCTAGCGGCAAGTGACGAATTCAAGGATCTTCGGGAGTGGAACACTGCTATGCCATAATGTAACTAGATGGCGTATTTGAAGTGACAATGTAAAAAGAATATTGTAATATATATATATATTGGCAACACTTTTGAGTTATGCAATATGTAAATTTCTCAGTACCAAATGCTTGATAATCTTCCACTATATGTACATAATAATCTACCTGCAAGAATTTCTATTAAATAATTTAAAAGTAATTTACGGGCAAATTATTATTAAATTTCAATATTTTCTACCTATCTTCGCAGGCGGAAGTTTTTTTTTTTGCTGGCGGCCGATTCCTATTTTCGCAGGCGGACCGCAGTAGCCAACGTCCGCCTGCGAAAATTGCGAAGATCGGCGATCTTCACAGTCGTTGGCTTATAAACGGACGGCCGCCCCGCCTGCGAAGACCCTTTTCGGCCGCTTGCGATAATGCTTTCCCTAGTAGTGAGTCGGAAATGACCGAAATTTCAGTCCGAAATTTCCCACCTTGGCGGCGAGTTACAAACAAGTGGATAACTCACGTTTGCCTCGTGGAAACAACCCAAGAAATAAGAAAATATATATGTGTGGCACTTTAGGAGGAAATTGAGGAAGACAGGAAGTGCATCATGAATAAGGCCGCGGACGGGATAACTTGGCATTGGACACTAGACACTGAATACTCAACCACAAAAGCTAGCTGTCCGGATACAGTTCATCGGATAATTATGCTGTCCGTTTTATTATATTGGTAAAGCAGGACACTGCATGGACATGGGAACATCTACACGAACACACGAGCACCTTAAAAAACATAGAGTAGTTGTTTCGTGTATAATAATAAACTTGCTAAGCTTTCAAATCCCGATGTGTAGAAATTAAATCGATCGAACGCGAATTCTTCCCCTATGCATCGTCCATGGATCGATTAGTGCCCTCTACCAGGTATTGGCGGGCAGGATTGCTGGAAAGCCGCTACAAATGACAAAAAAGGCATTTAATTAGCTAGAAAAGCGAAAGGCGTAATTTGCAGTAAAACCAATCTTGCGTCCACTGGAAATAGCAACAAAGAAAAAAAAAAAGAAATATCAGCAGTGCTAGCTTACGGTTGTTTGCGCAGGTGCTTGGTCCACTTCGTCCGAGGATGCTGCCGACAGAAACCAGTATAACGAGGAGGACGAGAAGCAGCTGAACGGAGGTCGAGTAGTTCTTTGCCATTGTTACTGACACGCAGTATGTGCTTTCTGTGTTTGGAGAGGCGATCGAGTTATGCCGAAGAATTCGTGGGTGCTCGATGCTCCAAATGCAATACCAGTTCCAGCACTTATAAAGGCGTAGCCTTAGCCTCCATGCATTCAACCAGTAACGGATCCATCTTTAATTTGGCTGGAAATTGGTTAGGTGGAAATGTGCAAGAAGGAACTTGCTGGTCGACTGAGGTAATTCCTTAATTCACGTTAATTGCCTTCTAGAGAAAATACTGGTTTTAAAAAGGGAGTAAAGTGCACGGAAGACACTTAAACTTATACGGATATGCCATTTACGTTCCTTAACAGAGCGATCCATTAACTTGCTGTGTTCGTTGGTGAGTGTTGGGGACCCATCTCACACGCACGGAAAACAGAGCGATCCATTAGCACGTGATTAATTAAGTGTTAGCTGATTTATTTTTAAAAAATGGATCAATATGATTTTTTTGAAGCAACTTCGTATATAAACTTTTTGAAAAAAAAATACACCGTTTAGTAGTTTGAGAAGCGTGCACGTGAAAAATGAGGCGAAGGAGTTGGAACCACACAGCCTAAGGCTATATTCTTCCCCCTACTTTCCTACTTCCTCCGTCCCTTAGGTTTTATTCTTCCCCCTACTTTCTCCGTCCTAAAATATTGCTATCTACCCATCCTAGGATAACGAATCTGGACATAACATTTTGTCCAGATTCGCTGTCTTAGGATGGGTCAAATCCCATCTTACGTAGCAACATTTTGTGACGGAGGAAGTAACTAACCTCCCTCTTTTTCCGTACGCATGCTTTTCAAAGTGTTAAACGGTACATTTTTTTCAAAAGTTTTCTACAGGAAAGTTGCTTTAAAAAAAATCATATTAATCCATTTTTCAAGTTTTTATAGGCTAATACTTAATTAATCGCGTATTAATGGGCAACACTATTTTTTTTGCAGGGAGGTGGAGAACTTAGCCCAAATGCGTTTTCAGAATTCCGAACATGTCTTGGGTGTGATACAGGTCCAAGCAGGTGCCAGTTCGCTATATACACTTGCGTGGCATGCTGCAGCGGCATCTACGTGTCAGTGACAGAATTTTTTTTAAAAAAAATAAATATTTCTTCTCTCTACCTTAATTCTTTATATATATATATATAAAATATATATATATATATATATTCTCCTCTACCTAAGAGGAAAAATACTTTCAAAATTTATCTTTTATATAAAACTGATATGTGGGTTCCATCGAATATGTAGGCACCACCCAAACATGACACGTTAACGTACGGAGCGGGTTGGAGCCCGTTTAAACATATATATTCAAGAGCACCAAAATTTAATTTGAGAGTTTATATATGTAACTAGATGATAAAACCGCTCAAGTTTAATAACTATCCAGGTACTTCACTCTTTCGAAAAATACCTCAACGACTTCATTTGTGAAGCAAACGACCAGTATCCAGTATCTACTACTTGTCGATAATTATTAGTACTTGGTAACAGAGGGATATTTCTCTTAATCTTCCAAACCATAGGTGGCATGTCAAATCAAGCACAGTCAACTTACGTACTCGATCCGGTCACCGTATCAGTCAGCTTCAATACAAGATCCACAATACTGAAATGGAATTTTGGGTGGTTTTGCATGGTTGGTGGGTGGCTTCAGCTGTGCCTTCGTGGAAAAAACTGTATGTGGCCGACATGATGAAATTATCTTACGTGGAAGTTTGGACACAAATCATCCGATTGAGAACGCACGCGCCTTGCCTTGACTTCCACAAATTAAGGTTTGTTGGCATATCTGGGCAAATTCGAGTTGGGTGCATACATGTTATTAGCTAACTGGCTAAAGTGTACTTACCAACCTTAACTGGAAATTGCCCGTGCATTACAACACAAATGTACAATTTTACAATGAGTATTAAAATTAAAAATAAGAAAAAAAATGCAAATACAAAAAGTGGTTACAACACTATGTGCCTATTATATTCATGCATTCCAATAAGTTGCCACAAGTGCAGATCGACCACAGAATGGCATTGGGAGAGGTAAATATTAGCGAAGATCACCCAAGTCAGTCATGGCAAATTCGTCATGAAGGCGCGTCGATAGGCCAGAGTAGACTAGAGGATGAGGCCATCAAGATAACATCACGCCGCGACACCGCCTTGCTTTGAGCATCGGCACCAAAGAGTCTGACGGCCTCCTGCACTCCCACATCATCATCCTTCAAATTGTCGCCGTCATTCCACTTCATCAACTCACTGCTAGATTTCAACTTCCCCTCTTCTCCACAATCTTTGGCGACACGAGCCGTTGGACCATTGCCAATGCCCTTGCTGGCACACGACATCCTTTGCATCGGCCGCCAACCCGATCCACCACCCTTTCTCCATCCCCGCGGCTACGAAACTGCCGGTGGCACCTTGCCGCCCATAGGTACCCTCCTGCCACCACTGGTCTTCCTCCCACTATGCTAGATCTACCCATCTATGATGGCCTATCTGTAACGGACTGAGGTGCCTTGTCATAGATGACATCATCTATAACGGATTCAACCGAAGCCCGTTCAAGATAAGGCTATGAGACGTGGCCAGTTATAGGTGTAAGTAATTGATCTATATGTGCACTTGATAGACAATACCACTAATGGGTACATATGTAGGCCCATCAAAGATTAAATGTTATCTCTAACGAATCTTTTTTCACCCGTCACTAACAGAGACTATCGACAATAAAATCATTTTTAATATCTCTCCACCCTCTCTCTCTCAGTCTCCCCCCCCTTCTCTCATACTCTCTTCCTCTCAGCACGTGGAACTGGTGGATGACGGCATTGGCATAGGCAGCGGGAGATCGGGGACAGAGCTAGAGTCGATGGGTCCGCGGGGTCGAAGGCCACACTGGTGCCTGCAAGAGCTTGGGGTTGTAGGTAGCACTACTTAGAGGCATAGGGTGAGATGGAGAGGGCGGCGAAGGGTAGGAATGGCACATCCGGCTGACTCATCATCCCTAGAAAGGGAAATGGGGAGGGAGGCGCACGGGGAGACAGATGCGGCTGGGTGGCGGGACGAGAGCTCGCCGTCCTCATCTTAACCGCCTCTGCCGTTGTCTCTATCTCCCTAGCAGCTGCCAATCTTGGGGTAGCCTCCAACAACCCTCAAGCTTGGGGTGGCCTGATTAGGTGGCTCCCAAGCTCGTGATGGTGGTCGGCTGCTTGGATCCATTGCCCCCTAGCCAGATCCACTCCATTGCCCCATTCCCCTCTATTTCTAATGAATGTGTAGTGTGATGATTGAGATCACGACATGTTGTTTCTGATGAATGTGTATTTTGGATGTTTTTGTGATTGTGAATTCGTGATGAAGTTTTTGTGATTGTGATGAATTTGGTGATGTTTATGATCTAAATATTATCTTCAAAATGTGATTAGTGGGGTGGAACATATGCAGGGATGATGAGCGATGAGGACCGAGCGCACAGCGTGCACCATATTTTTGGGGTTATTCACACTTGTGACGGGTCACAAAGATATTTATTTGATTTTTTTTGGTTTATCATATCACTAGCAGGCTAGAACTTAGGAGTAGTTTGAGAGATAGTTTACCATTGACGGGCTAGAACTTAGCGAGAATGCTCAGTCTTAGGCGCCCGATGTGAGCCAAAAATATCAGGCGCCCTTCCGCGTCGTCCCATTCCGCGTGCGCTGCATCTTCTCCTCTGTCTCCCTCGCTCGCGTCGCCTCCTCCCCCAAGCTTCCTACCAGCACCGTCTCCTCTCCCTCATGCTCTCTTGCCCACACTACCCTCTCCCCCATTGACCTCGCACACGCCACCTTCTCTTCCCCGGACGACCTCACACGGTTGCTCTCCTGCCCCGTCGCGCGGCCCTCCTCTTCTAGTCCGCCGTCCGACGGTTCAGGACGGAGTCGCCGCTGCTTCCTATCGAGCGCTGTAGCGGAGGCGCCGGCAGGACGCGAGGGGGCGGTGGCAGTCACCGCCGTGGCGGTCAGGGGTCTGGGATGGGCCGGTGGATGGTGCCCCTTCCCTCGTGTACTCCGGCGAGGTGGCCGATGCCTAGCGCTCGACAGGAAGGCCGTACCATATACCATGTACTATGTAGATCTAGGTTTTCCTCTCAATTTTTTATGTTTCAGTCCATGTACCATGATGTTTCATCAGTTAGATTTGAAACGTTGCAATGTTGTTTTCGATTATGTTCCATTCTTTTTCTGGATGTAATATGTTTCAATATATTCGGAACCGTTGATTCATACATTGTAGCAAAATATTTTGTTGTGTGATTTGATTGTGTTTCACCACTTTCAGCACCGAAACATTTTTAATTCGATGGTGTTTCATTCTTTTTCTTGATGTACTCGGATTTGTTTCATGTTTTAATATATTCGAAACTGTTATTTCATATGTTGTATCAAAATATTTCATTGTATGATTTGATTGTGTTTTAGCTTTTTAAAAGATTAAAATATTTTCGATCTACTTGGTGAAACAGCGCCCGATTTTTGACAAAAATATCAGGCGTCCGATTTGTAGAAACCTCGAGAACTTAGGAGCCATTTGAGAGATAGATACCGGCGTCAATGACCAGCGTAGTGTCCACTTCCACCATTCCTCTAAAGTCACTCTCACCACCCTTTTATGCCCTTAATCTGTCTGTTTTCTGCCATAGTTCAGACTTCAGACATACCCAGTCAACATGGAAGTTATTGCCGGCGTTGCTGGTCAGTCGTCTCCTGCCATGTCCCTCTGTCTTTCTCATGCCTCTGCTTGGCTGGAGCTAGAAGACAACATGATGGCCCTCAGATCAATTACTAATTAGGCCGAGTTTAGTCCCAAACTTTTTCTTCAAACTTTTAACTTTTCTATCACATCAAAACTTTCCTACACACACAGACTTCTAACTTTTCCGTCACATCATTCCAATTTTAACCAAACTTCCAATTTTAGCGTGAACTAAACACACCCTTAATTACTCGAAAAGTCTCAGTCGACTGCTTATTATTAGCCAAGGTGATGTTAGTTACCTTCTAGATCAAATACCTGTTCCAAAAATACCTCAACAACTTGATCTGTGCACTTGTGGACAATTTCTAGTACTTAGAAACCTACTACTACCTCTGTTTCAGGTTATAAGACTTTTTAGCATTGCCCACATTCATATATGTGTCAAGATTCATTAGCATATATATATATATATATATATATATATATATATATATATATATATATATATGGGCAATGCTAAAAAGTCTTATAACCTAAAATGGAGGAAGTACAAAACAGCAAATAGGGAAGGGCTTATATGTGCCGGAAACTCTATAGTCGGCACATATGAGACGTTTTTCACCTTTTAATACAATAAAATTAAGAAGCGGCACCTATAACCACTTATTGGTACCGGTTCATAAAAAAACCAGCAATAATAGTTCCCCAAGTCACAAGTGCCAGTTCTTCTTATAAAGCGGCACCTACGGACATTATATAGGTGACGGTTCTTATAATAAATTTGCACCCACTAGTATGGCGCAAAATGTGTTGGTTTTTATTGTGAACTAGCAACTATGGACTTCACATATCTGGTTTACTACATAAACCAACAGCTCTAAGTCCATAGGTACCCGTTGACAATTAAAACCGGCACCTATAATGACGCTACTTTTATATATATATATATATATATACATATATATATATATACATATACATATATATACATATACATATATATATACATACATACATATACATATATATACATACATATACATATACATACATACATATACATATACATATATATACATACATACATATACATACATACATATATATGTATATATATATATACATACATATACATATATATATATATATATATACATATACATACATATACATACATATACATATATATGTATGTATGTATGTATGATTTTTACCTAACTTTCTCATATGAAGTTGGATAAATATAAAGTTTGTATCAAATTTGTAGAGGTCGACGAGATATACAACTTTGTGTAGTTGATGACATTTTTATTTGTGGTTGTCAGGATGTCTAAAAATGTACTATAAGTTCTCAAACCTATTTGGATAAGTGGATATTTAAAATTTCTAAACAATCTTCAAAGGAGAGAAAATCTATATGAAAATTATAGATCTATATGAGATCTTTGTAGTTGACAAAATTTTCATTCGAGCACGTCTATGGTGTTAAATATGGATTATAAGTTTTGGATGAGAGTAGCCTCAAAATTATTTGCTTCTAAGACATGTGTTTTTAGGTGAGATCGTAAGGAGGCTTCCGGAGGAGAGGGAGGTCATGGTTTGAACCCTTCTTACCCCGTGCGTATGGAAATAGTGTTAAAATCTTGGGACTTGTGGGACTTGAGGGAGGTCGCACATTTTTTTTTTGTTATGATGTTTGCTCCCACTAGGGGTAAATAATGAGCTAGCTCGGCTTGTTAAGGCTTGGCTATTTTGAGTCGTTAGGCTCATTAAAGAGATCTATTCATTTTCTCTACTATTATAAAATTAAAGATGTTTCCGCTAGAATTTTGGTACGTCAAACTTGTTTGAATCGGTTTTAATTTTATGTTTTTGTCAAATCCTTTTCTTTTTTCTTGCGCCAGAGTGTGACTCTTATCTGAGACGCACACGAATTAATTGGGCCCACACCTTTTCATGCGCCCCTTGCCACACGCAGCAATCGGGCCCGCGTCTGAGTCCATTTTCCACACGTCCCTTTGCTCGCTGCCGCCATTGGGCCCACAACGGCATCGTGCACGTGATTTTTCATATGCCCGATTGGGCCCGCGATGTCCTCGCGCGCACAATTTGCCCTTGCCGCATGTTTGATTTGGGAGTGTGTCACCCTCACCCACGATTTAAAAATTATAGATGTTTTGTCAAAACTATGGTATATCGTCCGCATCCGATTTCCGTCACACGTAACATTCATTGTGAAGTCACAGCTCACGAGCAAACTACAAAAGAGAGTTTGTGTGATGTGGATAGCAAGCGAATGAAACTCGCAGAGTGCCCAGTTCATCAGATGCTATTTGTTTTATACAGCACGATTCATGGGACATGTTAGCATGATTTCAAGTCAGTCTCCACAATGCTCGTACGTACTACTAGGCATGCCATTACAATAATCTATAAGAATCGGTTTTACTTTCGAAAAAAACATGCCAACCAAAAATAAAAGATGATCGAAGATGCTGATTTTCTCCATTATAAATACCTACCTGACTTGAGATAAAGCTGGACGAAAAATCAAGCTTGTGTTTAAAGACCTCGTTGTTTGGCTTATGCTTATTCCTATAAGCCAAATATTAAATTTTAGAACATAATTTTGAATTTAACTTTTGGTTTTTTAACTTACTTTATTTTACCATATTTGCTTTTGAGTCGCTAAGAACATGTATATAAAAAATCTGCATATAAATAGTCTTTTATTTGGTAATAAGCGATTCGGATAAGCACGTGAAAAAACGAAACAATAGTATGTGATTATTTATCTACCGACACATATGTACAAATTAAATTGGCTTTACCCGTTGCAACATACAGACATTTTTTTCTAGTCATTTTAATAATTTTAAATTACCATTTTATCATAAATTAACATAATAATGGACACTAAATAATGAAAAAAATCACAAAATACAAATAGTTTTGATATAACTAAAAGAGTACTCCTTCCGTCCCAAAATAACTCAACCTAGGATGAGATGTGACCCATTCTAGGATAACGAATCTGGACAAGTGCGTTCAAATTCGTTATTGACCCATCCTAGATTAAGTTATTTTGGGACGGAGGGAGTACACACTAATGAGCTTCATGGTTTTTGTCTACCCCTAGTTTCCAAAACTAAAAAAAACGGGTGCTCCCCTACATGTGCCGATTCTAAATTAGAACTGGCACCAATGGTCGTTAACAGTGTTGCCTGAACAGTCATTGGTTGTGAATTCGACACCAAGGACTGATTCCGAACCGAAATCAAAGTGCTTTTCTGTAGCAGTATGATTCAACGTGATCGACCACACTGAAATGGAGCTTTGGGTGGTTGCCAGCTTACCGGGTAGCTTCAGCCTTCAGCTGTGCCTTTCTGGACAAATAATTTCAGACCCAAGTCATCCGAATGACGAGTGAGAACGCACGCTGACATATCTTAGGGACAAATTCGAGTTGGGTTCAGACATATTATTAGCCAACTACCTACCATAATATACAACTTCACACAAGTAGTCAAAATTGTAAGACTCTTGGAGACTAGGAGTTACGTGATGACCGATGATACTAGATTACGTACTGTTGCAAAAGGTTGTCAAGTCAGACATGCCTCGTGTCGATTCAGACCATGATGGATCGTTGTTTTTGGAGGTCGATCAGGGATGAAATTAAGGTCGTTTTTAGGTGGGGAAAATTTTTAATGGTTGGTTGTTATATGAGATATACGGACACATATTTAAAATATTAAACGTAGTTTAATAATAAAATAAATTACAGATCCTATAAAAATCTGCGAGACAAATTTATTAAGCCTAATTAATCCATCATTAGCAAATATTTATTGTAGCACCACATTATCAATTCATGACGCAATTAGGCTTAAAAGATTCGTCTCTCAATTTACACGCAAATTGTGTAATTGGTTTTTTTCCATATTTAATAATTTATGCATATGCCAAATATTCGATGTAATGGGTGAAAAATTTTTGTTTTGGAAACTAAAGAGGGCCTAAGTGTGTGTTGAGAGGGAAAATCCCAGGCGACAATCTTTTCTCCCCCAAGAAGTCTTCTACTTCTACCTGATGCACATCGTCTTCTCTCCCTTGATTGCTCTCTATCTTTGACTGAAACTCTGAAAGAACGTTAGGTGGAAATGAGGAAGAAGAAACCAGCGAGGAATCTAACAAACCAATAATTAACGTTACCAATATCTATAGCAAATTGCGCATTCAAAAGTAATTTGAAAGGACATACCGAGTTAGGCAGGTATCAGCTTATACCTTTCCCTTGTATAAATGCTGCGTGTCTCACTAGCTAGAGCAGGCAACATAGGAGTATTAGACAAGAAGCACACAACATGTGTGACAGACAAAGGAGGCCTGTGCCTCCTTTGGGAACTCTCCTATCCTCGTGGCTCCTAATCTTGGTTGTCCACTCCTGTCTTTCGAGCTTTGCAGTACACCCTGCTGCTGCTGCTGCTTCTTCTTCTTCTCCATCCAACACCGATTTCCAAACCCTCCTTTGCCTGAAGCTCCATCTCTCCAACGACCCCGGTGGCTTCCTAGGCTCATGGAAGCAGAACGATTCCATCGGTTTCTGCCGCTGGCCCGGTGTCACTTGCAGCAAGACGAACACATCTCGTGTCGTTGCGCTGGACCTCGGGTCATCTGGCCTCAATGGCCAAATACCACCATGCATCACCAACCTCACTCTCCTCGTAAGGATCCACTTCCCGGACAACCAGCTCAGTGGCCAGATTCCACCTGAACTTGGGCAGCTGAGCAGGTTGGGCTACCTTAACCTCAGTTCCAACAGCCTTAGTGGTTCGATCCCAAACACGCTGTCTTCCACTTACCTTGAGGTGATTGATCTCGAGAGCAACAAGCTCTCTGGAGGTATCCCTGGAGAGCTCGGGATGCTCCGCAATCTTTCGGTTCTGAATCTTGCCAGTAACAGTTTGACAGGCAACATTCCCATTTCGCTCGGAAGCAGCACGTCCCTTGTTTCTGTAGTCCTCGCAAACAATACACTCACAGGGCCTATTCCATCCGTGCTTGCCAACTGTTCATCGCTTCAGGTGTTGAACTTGGTATCAAACAACCTCGGTGGAGGCATTCCTCCAGCCCTGTTCAACAGCACATCGCTTCGAAGATTAAATCTTGGGTGGAACAACTTTAATGGGTCCATACCAGATGTTTCAAATGTCGACTCGCCATTGCAGTATCTTACCTTGTCGGTGAATGGTCTGACAGGCACCATACCTTCATCTCTGGGCAACTTTTCTTCCCTTCGCTTGCTGTATCTTGCAGCTAACCATTTCCAGGGCAGCATCCCAGTAAGTATAAGTAAATTGCCAAACTTGCAAGAGCTTGATATATCTTACAACTATTTGCCAGGTACTGTCCCACCCTCCATATTCAACATTTCTTCACTCACTTACCTTAGTTTAGCAGTCAATGATTTCACTAACACCCTTCCATTTGGCATCGGGTACACCCTTCCAAACATCCAAACATTGATTTTGCAGCAAGGCAACTTTCAAGGCAAAATCCCTGCTTCTCTAGCCAACGCAACCAATCTTGAGTCCATTAACCTGGGGGCTAATGCATTCAATGGTATTATCCCTTCTTTTGGGTCCCTTTATAAATTAAAACAACTAATTCTGGCTAGTAATCAGCTGGAAGCTGGAGATTGGTCTTTCATGTCCTCATTGGCAAATTGCACACAGTTGGAGGTATTGTCGTTGGCAACAAATAAATTGCAGGGGAGTTTGCCGAGTTCAATTGGTAGTCTTGCAAACACCCTAGGGGCTTTGTGGCTGCACGCAAATGAGATATCTGGTTCCATACCACCAGAGATAGGGAGTCTCACAAACCTTGTGTGGCTTAGAATGGAGCAGAATTATATTGTTGGAAATGTCCCGGGCACAATAGGTAATCTTGCAAACCTGAATTCCCTAGACTTATCACGAAACAAACTTTCAGGACAGATTCCACATTCAATAGGCAAACTCGGTCAACTGAACGAGCTCTTTTTGCAAGACAATAATTTCAGTGGACCCATTCCTAGTGCATTAGGTGATTGCAAAAAATTAGTCAATCTCAACCTTTCATGTAACACCTTGAATGGGAGCATACCAAAAGAGCTTTTCTCGCTTTATTCCCTAACAACAGGTTTGGATTTGTCCCACAACCAGCTGTCTGCACAGATTCCACAGGAGATTGGTAGCTTGATCAATATAGGACTACTAAATTTTTCCAACAACCATATTTCTGGGAAAATTCCAACTACTCTAGGTGCTTGTGTCCGCTTAGAGTCCCTTCACCTCGAGGGTAACTTTCTTGATGGCACAATTCCTGACTCTTTCGTCAATTTGAAAGGTATTTCTGAGATTGATCTCTCCCGAAACAACTTGAGTGGGGAAATTCCAAACTTTTTTCAATCCTTCAATTCTTTGAAGCTTCTCAACTTGTCCTTCAACAACCTAGAAGGTCAAATGCCAGAAGGGGGGATATTTCAAAATTCTAGTGAGGTATTTGTCCAAGGGAACATTATGTTATGCTCTAGCTCCCCAATGTTGCAATTGCCACTTTGCTTAGCATCATCTAGACACCGGCACACTTCCCGCAATCTAAAGATAATTGGGATTAGTGTGGCTCTTGTTTTGGTCTCTTTGTCATGTGTAGCATTTATTATCTTGAAGAGGAGTAAGAGATCTAAACAATCAGATCGCCATTCATTCACGGAGATGAAGAACTTCTCATATGCTGACTTAGTCAAAGCAACAAATGGTTTCTCTTCAGACAACTTGCTTGGCTCAGGGACATATGGGTCAGTATATAAGGGTATACTTGACTCTGAAGCAAATGGAATTGTTGCTATCAAAGTTTTCAACCTTGATGAACTTGGAGCACCGAAAAGCTTTGTTGCTGAGTGCGAGGCCTTTAGAAACACTCGTCATCGTAATCTTGTGAGGGTGATTTCCGCATGCTCGACATGGGACAATAAAGGGAATGATTTCAAAGCTCTTATTATTGAATATATGGCTAATGGCACCCTAGAGAGCTGGATTTATTCCGAAATGAGAGAACCGTTGAGTTTAGACTCCAGAGTAACAATAGCAGTGGACATAGCTGCAGCATTGGATTATTTACATAACCGCTGCATGCCCCCTATAGTCCACTGCGATTTGAAGCCTAGCAATGTGCTTCTAGACAATGCCATGGGTGCCCGTCTCAGTGACTTTGGGTTAGCGAAGTTCCTTCCCACTCACAATTCCACAAGTATTACTAGCTCTACAAGCTTAGGGGGACCAAGAGGCTCAATTGGATATATTGCACCAGGTAACCATTTATGGTATAACTATTTGTCAATATAAAAAAAGTGAAGCGTCCTTAATATATTATTTGTTTTTTAGATATTCATGTTTTACCTTTTCTTTCATCAAAAAGAAACTGAAATGATTTTTTTAGTAATCAATGTTGTAAGACAAACAATTGTTCAAACAATGCAGAGTATGGCTTTGGGAGCAAAATCTCGACAGAGGGTGATGTCTATAGCTATGGAATTATTATCCTAGAAATGGTCACAGGGAAACGCCCAACAGATGAGTTGTTTAATAATGGTTTGAGCATTCACAAATTTGTGAGAAATGCATTTCCCCAAAAGATTGGTGAGATACTTGATCCTAATATCGTTCAAAATTTTGGAGACGAAGGTGTTGACCATGAAAAGCACGCAACCGTGGGAATGATGAGCTGCATTTTACAGCTTGTTAAGCTTGGTCTCTCATGTTCTATGGAGACACCAAATGATAGACCAACAATGCTGAATGTTTATGCTGAAGTCTCCGCAATCAAAAGGGCATTTTCAGCACTATGCGTTGAGAAATAGGACAGTTGTTTTGTCACATGTTGGCGTGCATTATATACTATGTTTATTTTTTTTAAGTCACTGAAAGATATCTTCGTAGTTCTTTTCACGATGCTATGATTTGCTGTATTTGTCCAATGGTTTATATATATGAAGGTAGAGAAAATGATCGATGAAATCATATCACAATTCACAAAACAATAGGAAGAAGGGTAACATCAAAAATGAGATGCATACATAAGCAGATGTGAAGTTTTAATCATTAGGGCCCATTTGGAAGCACAGTATATATCTATCTATCTATCTATTATATACTAAAAATCCATTAAACTTTCTATAAACGCTCTTAAACTGCCAAGTGGCATTTTATAAACGCTCTCAAGTCGCCAAGTGGCACCTTAATAAATAAGACAAATCTGACCATCTATTTTTATTTAAATCGGTGGATCCATAATTTTATTTTAGAAGGTTAGATTTTTTTTTAAAAAAAGCACGCATCCGAAATCAAAATTATTTTTACATTAAAAAAACATCATTAAAAAAGATCTCCACCTATTAGGTCTAGCAGCTCTCGCTCCGTCACTCTAAACATCCTATGAATGCTTCTAAGTTGCTACATGGTGCTATTGAATTAAAGAAAATACTACAAAATCTTAAAAAGGAACAAAGGATTAGGCTATCGATTTGTTAGTTTTTTAATAAAAAAAAACCCAAACCTCTCTCCCTCCCTCCCCACCGCCGTGCGGTGTTAAAATCCATTAAACATCTTATAAATACTTATAAATGATGTTCTTAAATTAGAGAAAAATCTTAGAAATTTTAGAAAAAAAACATCCAACCATCGGATTTGACATAAATCGATGGACACATTATTTTAGGTCATTAGTTCTATTTTTTTTAAAGAACACCCTAAACCTCCTTTCCTCCCTCCTTCTTTGTTGCATGTGGTGTTAAAAGTCTATTACACATCTTATAAATACTCTTAAGATATTACATCGTTCTCTTAAATCCTAATACAAGAAAACAAAACATCCAATCATCGGTTTCTATTTAAACATCTGACACATTATTTTAGGTTTTTAGATTAATCATTTAGAAAAACATCCCAAACCTCCCTCCCCCCTGCCCGTGTACAGCGTGCACCATTCTTTTCTCTCTATTTTTTATCTCCTTGACAATTAAAATTGAAATTATCTATATGGGAAAAAACACAAATGGACCTCCATCTATTACTTATATCCCGTTAGGCATCTAACGACTTTCTACCAACTTAATTAATTTATTAACATGCATGCATGAGGGCTACATACCTATACAAATTGACCTTGACACTTTTAAAATGATCATTTTAGGAGATAAATTAATATTTTTAAGAAAAATGATCATAGCATCCGAATTTCACATATGATCTATGAAGTCATTAATCATAGCACGTATTCACCTAGCAATATAGACAACTTGTTGAAAATAAAGGTGTGATTGGTTGAACATCATATCGATAAGCATGTGAGTTGCACCTAGGAATCTTAACAGTGGAACAACCTTGCAGTGGCCTTAGCAATAAAACAAGTAAGTTCCATATAGGAATTAAAGACCATGTCCATTTTTTTTTTTGTTAAACTTGCTACAGTGCATTGTAAAGTCTTGATGTAGAACAATCTAGAAATGTGTATTTGTTACAAGACAATTCACTTTAGTGATGATTTACTAAATATACTATGACCATTACTTCATTATTTCAAGAGAAAATTTAGAATGTATGCCTTTACCTCTTGGTGGGTTATATGCACTTATATTTCATCCCAAATTGCAAATATCAAATCATTTCAAGGATAATTCATAGAATGAAAATATCCAAAAGAAAAAATAAAAATGGACATGAAATAAATTGAAAAATGAACAAATGTTGCTGGATTTAAAACCCATACTTAATAGAAAAATTCAAATATTTTACAAGGACGGTTAGAATGAAAATAAATATAAAATTTTAAAATACAATAAATAATAATAATAATAGATTTCTTTTGGAGTTGTAAGATATTCTTCTGGCGAGTTAAGATACCCTAAATTTTCTCATGGGAACCACCTCTATTGTTTCGACACAATATTTTCTTATTAATTCAAAATCGCATGATCTCAAGTAAGTAATTTTATTTAGAATTTATTGGTTGCAAGGGTAACTACAAAATAACCAGCATTCAAAGCACACAAAAAAAGTTTAATTTTAGTTTAGAACATAATACAAGATATTTTAATAAAAAACCACCCACACATAAATATTCATAATAAAATTTCACTCGCATTATATAAGAAGGTGCTCGCGCATGTGCGCGGGCTACCTTTCTAATTCAGTCAAAAACCTTTGTAAAATATAATTCCCAAAATTTCCCTAAGTTGTGCCACAAAATAATGTTTTCATGTCTGGTTAGCCCACTAAAATATACTTCTGGTTTGGGCTGTTAAAACAGGGAAAAGTGAAACATCGATTACGGTCCACCTGCGTTGGCATTGGCCCTGCAAATTTTCCAAGATGACGTTCCACTTTGCTGAATATTTAATCAGAAATATGTCAGTAAGAAAAAAATTCTTAATCCAACCTAGAACAAATTATTGTTTTCAATTGTGATATCACCGCAAATTTTTAGGTGCACGTGTTGGCCACAGAATGGCATCAACAGAGGGGCGTTAGGCAGTGGCAGCGGCGACAATACTTGAGATGGTGTGGCAAGAAGCAAACCCAGTGCACTGAAAATTACTTCTCTGATGTTCTCTTCGAGCATAAGAAGACTGCAAATAGTTTTTTGCAAAAATAATAAAAAGAAAGAGGCAATGACTTGGAGCGGTGCCAGGAGCAAAACAGCTCAACCTGAGTTAATCACCATATTTGTATAGGCACCTCTCTCTCTCTCTCTTTTTTTTTTTGGTAAATTTTGCTACAGAACACCGTGACTTCGCGGTTTTAGCTACAGGACACGGCACGAAGTGACTTTTGGGGGAAAACACTCTCAAAAGTTGGATATTTGCTGGTGGACACCGCACCCATTACAATAATAATTTCCGGTGTAAGAGGAGAGAGAAATCGTGTGAAATATCAAAAATGCCCTTGGTCCCACATGTCAGATCTCCTATCTCTCTTCCCTCTCTATCCCCTCCTTCTCTTCTCTCTCTCATCTCACATGTCAGCAATAGCAGCGGCAGGCGAGGTTCGGCGGCTACAGGAGGGCTAGTGCGGAGCGGCTACGGCGACAGCGCCAGAGGCCTCCTCACTCCGCGCACCGGCGCCGATGCTCCTCCACGCGCAGCACCCGTCGTCGTCCAGCCACGCTGCCGCTCCTCCACACGCAGCTGCCACCGCTGGACCTCGCCTGCTGTCCGGTCGGCACTGCTGGTCGGGTGTCGTGGCCGCTCCGCCCTCGCCCTCCCTCCGCCGCCGCTGCCGGACCTCGTCCACGCCCGCGCATCGTCGTGGCCGCTCCGCCCTAGCCCTTCCGCAGCCGCTGGACCTTGCATGCCGCCGTCGTCGCTGACATGTGAGATGAGAGAGAGAAGAGAAGGAGGGGATAGAGAGATAGGACAGCTGACATGTGGGCCCAAGGGCATTTTTGACATTTTACATGATTTGTCTCTCCTCTTGAACGGGAAATTATTATTTTAATGGGTGCGGTGTCCACTAGCAAATTTTCAACTTTTGGGAGTGTTTTTCTCCCAAAAGTCACTTCGTGCCGTGTCCTACCGCAAAAACCGCGAAGTCACAGTGTCCTGTAGCAAAATTTACCCTTTTTTTTCTTTCATCCTAAGGGCTGTAATTTTTTTCTCTACTATATTTAATGAAATAGCACAATCTTGTACAGATTTATTTTTAAAAAAAACTTCTGTTATGTGCATAGATGAGCTGGTTTTTATCAAGTCTATGGACTTCTCTTGAAGGGGCATATATAGTCAATGGAAATTCCTTCATTTTTGTTGTCATCTACAACTGATGTTCATTTATCTTCTTATAATTGTTTAAAATATAAGCACATATAGACTTAATTTATTTCATAAATAAAGAACCACCTCATACGATCTAGACATGTATACTAGAAAGTTACATATAAAACATGATTTAGATGTCATGATGGTTCTGGTTCTCTTGCATAAGGGGGAGCAGCACGCATCGCATGTACGACACATGGTACCAGATGTTGATGACAATATATAGCGTCAAAATATAGATGAAGGTGAGCCATGGTGGACAAGCAGTAACCAGTCACACGGAGCACTCCCAAATACCATATCACCCTCTCCCAGTGGAGGACTTCGAGGATTATAGTTCTGGAGACTTGCTCTCCCGGTAGCCGATGCATGCTAACAGGAAGGATAGAGTAGACTACTAGAAACTGTGTAGCACAGAGGAGGAGGCAAACCCTAGGAGAGCTAAGGCCCATACTAATTAGATTTTTTGCCATCCATACTACCACATAATCGAACCGAATAAGTTGTGCATAACTTATTTGAAATTTCTGCCACCCTACACAATGGAGAATCCAATGAGTTTCCAAACACCACATTATGTAGGGAAACAAAACTACAAAAAGGAAGTTGTGTCGGTGCAAATCTCCAAGCTAAACTTGCTCAAAACTTGAACAATAGACTATGCCTTGAATTGTAAGTTTTGTGCAAGCAAGTTTCACGCAAAGATTTGACTGATACTAGGCCATCAATAGCCTACCTCTCAGTTGGAGCATATAATTTGTACTCCTTGGATTTTTAATGAATTTCCTATGGGCTTCACTCAAAATTTCCATAGATTACGACAAACGGTTAAGCTCACATAGGTGTGTTCTTTAAACAATGCTCTGTAGGACAACATCTTCGCCAATTAAAGCCAGCAAAACCCATTATGGCGTAGCCAACCTACCTTGCAACTCATGAGAGTACATGCATATTGATTTAGAGAATATTTAAAAAGCTACTCTTCTCAAGTTAACTAATGACTTGTTCTTGCCAAGTCCTAATTCACAGGATTTATGATCACCTAGGTTGGGTTTCCACCATATATAGTACAACTCACATGGCTTTTATACCCATATCCTTTGGTGTATTGTCACATTCCGTGATAGTCCCTTTTTGAAGGGATCTACCATTTTCTAATATTTGGATCTTATCAAACATTATAACTTTGGAGTTTCTCAATGTCCTAACAGACTTCAATCATCTCTTCATATATCTAGACAATTTCATGTTATTCTTGAAACGCTTCACCTTGTCAATGATAGTATGATTGTCATAATTTATGAGGATAGTCAACACAAGTTTTTTAACCACAAGCAGATCCATCAGTAGATCATGTTGCTAGCCTGCTTCCATAGTTAACCTCGTCAAAGTGGTCTGTTTGCAAGACCTCAACAAAACAGCATGCACCACCACCTATATCCACTAGTGGCATTTATCTCATGACCATTGGAGATCCAATTAGAATCACTATATCCCTCCAGTACCACTGGATACTGGTACAATGAATCCTTGTGCGAAAATATATCCACTAGTGAGCACACGGATGTGTTCCCCTGGTTCTCTCCACCCCTCATTGCTCAAGTAGCTAAAAGAGCACTCATCCTTTAAAGGAGGTTTCTCTATCCTAGAAGTATTAAGATGATACAAAAGGTTTACATGCATCCCTTCACTTGAGATTGGGTCTTTTATCATTTTTTAGGAATTATTTTTCATATGGGATAAGGCTTATACTACAATTCCGACAGTTACTGCTAGAGTATATATCAAATTTAAGAAAAGCGTAATCGTCTGTTTTACTTGCTATATCAGGGAAAGTATTTTCATCTCCCAAGGATATCCCCTATTTCTTGTATACCACCTAAATAGTTTGTAACACTGTGAAAATCTAGTGAAGAAAAATCAGTAAAATTCTGAACTTTTTAAAACTTTTGCATCATGTTGTGATCTTTGCTAAGTTGTGTGGAAACTCACTTTTAAACAAAACTATGCATAATTGAATCCCGAAATCCACCAAGAGACATTATAATTTAATTAGAGAACTTAAAACAAAGAATTTTGAAAGAAGATAACACAAATTTAGAGAAATTAAATACCAATTTAATTTCTAATCCAATTATACTACAAAAGTGTGACCAAGAGCTTAATCTGGCAACAAAAGGTCATGAATTAAAGTACCTATTTAATTCTCTATTCCTAATATACTAATACAATACACTCGAGCAATATATTAAGAATACAAATATTTATGAAAGGTAAGTTAAAAGTATTTCCAAATGCAACAAATATCATGCAATTACAATGCAAGAATTATATTTCACTGTAATCAGCATGGAAGGAGGACTGGGACTTGTACTATTCTTGACTAGACTTACAACTTTTAATTTAACTTAGGGGTTGGGGCATGGATGGAAATGGATAATGAATGATAGAACCACATAGGATGACGGTATGATCCAGTGACAGAAATATGGATAAATGTGCCTGGAGGTAAACAGTTCCAAGTGAGACTTGGAGAGGTGGACACAACCATCAGTAAATGGTTAAACAAGAGAACATAATGTAGTTTTTATTTAAAAGGGCTAGGTTATAACTTTGTGAAAATATTTATAAAAACCGGCTTCGTCCAAAAAGAACCTTGACCTTTCTTTAACCCTATGTGCATTAATCATATTATAGTTGTGGCTTATGAGTACTCTAGTACTCACCATTGTTATTTTCCCCTCTTTTTAGACATAAAAGCGTGAGAAGAGGAAGACTCTACTGGCATGATTCTGTACTTAATTAGCACATGATCAGAAGGCTGATCGAGAACTAGGTTGTGACCCTAGCCATCTGCCTGTAGGCATGTGAGTTGGACCTACTACTATTTGGTTTCAGCTGTTGTTTGTCTAATAGGACAAGATTCTATTTGTCCTAGTAAAGGTATTAAACTCCTTTGGCTTAAATTCATTTCTATATATGTTTTGTATTGGTTATCAATTTGTATCAGCTGCTTATCTAGGATTGGTACAAGAAAACACATGAGGTTCCCGATATCCAAAATCGGGAGCTGACATAGTGATCCAAAAATTTTAAAATAGTTGACAAGATAGATTAATATTACATACATCACTATACAAACTCAATTTTTAATTTTACAAGTTGTAACAAAAAACCAAATATAACTGTGAATTTACATTAACTATTTTCAGTTTAGTTTGTATTTTATTATAACTTGTAGAAGTGATATACTCCCTCTATTACAAATATAAGTTTAAATTGATGTTATATGTGTGTGAACTGATATTACTCAGCATATAATACTGAGTTTTAATCTATCTGGTAAATTCTTTAAAAAATGATAAATATTTTCTTAGTAGGCAAATATATTAACTGGTTTTAGAAAAAAGCCTAGAGAACAAAGAAGTGTCTTACACAGAAAAACGAAAGTAAAAAAAAAAAAGAAAGGAAAACAACACAGCAAGTATCACTACAAGCACAGGAGGGACCGGCCGGAAAGCCTAGCCCCCACACAAAGGGTACGTTCTAAAGCGATGTGTAAAGAATCTGAAATAATCGGGAGTCCCGGACCTATAACCCGTGTGCATTGTATCAGCAGCAGAAGCCTTCGAAAAATCAGCCCCATGCATGTGACAGCAGTGTTGGATGGAATCTTGGCGCATGCACGGCGTCGGATGGAAAGAGATAACGGTGGGAAAAACAAGAAAATGCTAGATGCACGCGCACAATGCACCAAGAAATCCTACCCTTCCATAGATGGCCTTGCTCACGGTTACAGCCGAAATTTATTTATTTTTATTTGAGTACGATTGACGGAAATTAGTGAACAAACAAGCAAGAGCATAGTAGTGAAACCAATATTATAAATAACTGGGGATAGTTTTGGTTCGATAAAGCAAACACATAAATAGTACTCCCACCGTTTTAGGTTATAAAACGTTTTGACTTTACTCAAAGTCAAACTACTTTAAATTTAACTAATTTTAAAGAAAAAAGTATTAAAATGGCACCATATGAAGCATTATATAGAAGAAAATGTAGGTCACCAGTGTGTTGGTATGAAACTGGTGAAAATAAATTGGTAGGACCTGAATTTGTTAGAACAAAACAAAGCACTATTGATATAATCAGAGAAAGACTAAAAATTGCTCAAAGTCGACAGAAGAGCTATGCTGACAAGCGAAGGCGAGAATTGGAGTTTAATGTTGGTGAATTAGTATATCTGAAGGTTTCACCAAATCGTATGACAAAAAGATTTGGAATACAAGGAAAATTAAGTCCTAGATATATTGGACCTTTCAAGATTATTGGTAGAAAAGGAGCTGTGGCTTATGAGTTGAAACTGCCAGCAACACTATCTACAGTTCTTTTTCATGTGTCTCAACTTCGTAAATGTCTAAAAGAACCTGAAGAGAAAATTAAGCAGGATCAAGTGCAGCTGAAATCTGATTTGTCCTATGATGAGAGGCAAAGTAAAATTTTAGCAGAAGATTGGAAACAACTTCGTAATAGAACTATCAAATTCTGTAAGGTCAAATGGAAAAATCATTCAGAAAGAGAGGCCACATGGGAGAAAGAAGAAGAGTTGATGAAGAATTACCCTTATCTTTTCAGGTATAAATTTTGTGGTCAAAATTTTTTTAAGGGGGGTAGGATGTAACGACCCTAAAATTTTAATTTGCTTCGCCGCACTGTTGGCAACCTAGTTATAGTAAACTCACTGTGTTGAGCTGAACGACTAGTTGTGTCACGCGATTGGCTTGGATTTTTGCGTTAGAGGATCGATTCATATGCATATATCACAGTAGAAAACACAAATTAGACACATAAGTAAATTCTTTATTTCTTCACATATACATTATACAGTGTTGTTGCATACGTCAAACGCATCTCATACATTATTCATCTAAAATAGAAATAATGAAAATTAAATAAAAATGTTGGTGTGATCTGTGACCACACCTAATTGCTTTAGGAGATTTTAAATATAAGATTTAGGCAAAAGACAAAATTTAGAGTTGCTTGATGTCACATATTTTGCAACCAAACCATTTTGGGGCACAAAATTAGTAACATTAGCCATCTCTTAGTAGCTTCCAAAACTATTTATCTCTTAGGTAAACTCTGAGTTTTTGGGCAATTGAAAATCAGTCCCTAAACTCAAAGTAATCTCCATATTTTTAAAGTCTATGGTACTATAATGCAAAAGTTACAAATATCATACTTTTCACTAGATTTTTATTTAATTGCAAATCTGTGAAAAATTATGCTGAGCCTGCACCGAATAAACCATGCTTAGGTGTCAAACAGGGAGACCACCAGTAAAACCTTAGTAGGTGAGTCACCTAGTAGTCAACCATGTCCCTGTGACAAAAACCATATCAGTGTGAACTCCATCCTGACCGAGCCTCGTTTTCCTCGTAGAGACCAAAACCAGTAGCAAGAAGAACCACCATAACCAGAGAGTTAGAGAAGAAAAGAAAAATACAAGAGGGCAAAATCACCCAACATCAGGTGGAGCAGGGGCTCCAGCTCCATTAGGAGCAGGTACCCTAGCTGAAGGAGGAGACGCTGATTCAGTAGAATCAACCAACCAATAGAAGCTGCAGTAGAAGCAAAAGAGGAGTTCAACCATATATTTTCACAACCACTGAATAATCAACAAAGAGGTAAACTAGTTTAAGATTTAGGAAAGAGTAAATAATGTATATATTATATTTCCTGATCACACGCATTAGCAATTTCAGATTTTTATTCATGCAAGCATCATCCATGGCACATAATCATGATTGAAATCAGATTATTTACAAATCAAGAATTTAGAGACCATATCATTTGCATTACAAGGTTACAGTGGCACACATCCAACCAGTACTTTTATTGTGAGACATTATGAGAAATAGAACAGAAAAATAGAAGGGGGAAAAGGGATATGGAGTTACTGGTGAGGGTTGTGGCTGCCAGAGTTGCCATTGAGGTATTGGCCGTCTCCACGGCGACCACCACAGGAGTTGAGTACCAATAGTCATGGAGGACAGCAATGCTCAGATTACTTGAGAGAGGATAGGTGGTAGTAGAGGATGGAGGTAAAGCAGGATACGAGCTCGTGGGAACTAGGGAGATCAAATCACTGCAGGGGCAGCTGCTAGGGAGATCGCCGGAGTGGGGAGTGGCAGCCGACCTGAGGGAGAGCGTCGGTGTTGACGGCGCTGTTTGGGGATGGCAGCACAGGAGTGAAGGCGTGAGGGAGAGGAGATAACGAGAGAAGAAGATGAGAAGAAAGAAAGTGGGCTGGTTTTGGGCTTTGGTTTTGTGGGCTGGACTAAATTGATCATATATAGTCTCCAGGAAATTAGATTTAGATTTAGAATAGAATGTGAGCAAGTTTATATAGCATACAAATTGATGATTCTAAATTTTTGACATTAGTGCTAAAATAAAATCTGAGCAGAGCAAAATAAATTTATATAACAGCACCTGATCATTATATTTGCCATTCATAATACACAATTCATATGCATTGCATGCGGTAAATTATGCGTTCAGAATATGTCCTTATTCGGACTTCCGTATTTTTTTCAGAAGTTCGAGTTCCTGAGGAATCATTCATTTCGACTGAATCTGAGGGTATTCATGGTGTTTTCTATCCAGGCAAGTCCATCTCTTCATTATATTGCTTAGTTATTTCAAATATTTGCAACCTATATATCTCTCCCCATTGCATAGAAAACCAGAAATTTATTTTTGAATGTTAATATTGTACATGTGAATCTGTGGATCAGTTCTTTGGTGATCTTAATAATTGGCAGTCTGAACTTGGTTGTTGTGTGGTTCAGCTGTATATGCTTAACATCATAAGGTTAATTAACAACTGCTGTAAGGTATGCAAGCGTCGTAGCGATCGTGTCGACCATATGACCTGGAATGGGACAGGCTGGTTTAGTAGTTCTTTCTTAATGGCTTTATCCTGTGGGCTTAAGGACTTCCGCGAATCCCGTGAGCGTGGGCTAGCGATGAGGGTTGCCGTTGTTGCGGAATCCGATTAGATGATGTGGATCGCCGTTGTTGCGGGATCCAATGATTCGCCGTTGTTGCGGGAATCACCCGCAGAGATTATTGCCAGATGGGATTGATGAAAAGCTTGTGACCTTAGCCTTGCCGGCATACACCATGAAGTGTGCTTAGGCGCTGGTGTGGTGGCGGTGTAGCGCGGGCGTTAAAAGGTTTAAGGCGTCTATGGGTATAGCGACACACCTCTGCAGAGTGTATGAATTGTGATATGTCACTCCCTATTTCGGGTAGAAACTGCGAACGCGGCAGGAAAGGGATCTATCAGAGATTCTACCCTGTGGTACTTTATATGCAGTAGTGTTTTATAATTAAAATTTGAATTTTTGCAACAAATATTTGTCAAAAACATTATGAATTGTTTGAAGAATCTTGGATTCTAGAGATAGTTGCATTCACACATTTCTTGCTATTGATGGGCTTGTTGAGTACCATTTGTACTCATCCCCTATGTTAATTCCTTGTATATAGATGTTGAATCATTAGAATCTGTTGAACAAGAATATATGGCTGGAAGTGAAGGAACTCACGTTATGGATGACAACCAGGAAGGACTCTACGATGATGCTGAGATTTACTATGATAATTAGTGTATAATATGCATGGTTCATATAGTTGCTGTAGTGGTGATGGTAGTAGCAGTGGCAGCGTTAGTATTTGTAGTAGTAGCAATAACGTTAATATGAGTAGTAGTAATATCTGTAGCAGCACTTGTGAATTTTCTAGTGTGCTGTATATTTTCTGAGCTTTTGGGGTTTGTATATTATTTTGTTGTTATCGCTCAAGGCTTGTCTTGAGCTGTATCTATGGTACTGTAATAACCGGAACCAATGCGATGTTTCTGCTATGCTACTCTAATGTGCATATCTGAGTAAACGATGTCTATGAAGATATAAGCTATAGACTTATATTCTACTCTTGTTGTGGAATATGTGGGTCGTTTCAGGTGGTATCAGAGCATTGTTCGACCTTAGGCCGTAAGTTAGTTAGAGACTTGAGAACTCTAGGATTGGTTGAGATTGCCTTGTAAAAAAACATAGATTACTAAAATTATGTTGCAAAATTTTCTTATTCTCTTATCCTTACTTGTATACTGTTTTTTTAAAAAAATATAGATTCCCTTGATTAACTATAAGTGCTAACTAGTTTGTTGGACTGGGAAATGGAGGTTCAGGATGTTGAATTGCCAAGGACCACACTGACTCAAACTAGACAGGTCGACGACTTTCATAGTACATGGGTTAGATACCTTGCAGAGGTTCAAAACTCCATTGGACAAACTGAGAGAACTCAATTGGAGATTTGCGTGTTTTATGAGGGGCCTGGATTGCTGTTTTATGAAGCACATCTAACTTTAGCTCCTATGCATGGATTTTAACTGCGTGAGTTTCATGGTTACAATAGTGAGGAGAGTTCTGGAAATACTTTTGACAAGGATTATTTTCCTTCCATGAGAGAGCGACGTTTGACTGATACTACAGCACCAGCTTGTCGTAGTGCTCGACTGCAAGCTAGAGAGTCTCAGTAATGTGGTAGTGTAGGAATTAGAGGGACTGACTTTTGGGAATGGCTGGATATTATAGGTGGTTTATTAAAGATTTTTCCAAGATTGCTAAACCTTTAACTCAGTTACTTAGAAAGGATGTTAAATTTCTATGGACAGAGGACTGTGAAGAGAGTTTCCAAGAACTTAAGAGGAGACTCACAAATGCACCAGTGTTGACTTTACCGAGGATGGGTATGAAATTCACTGTATACTGTGATGCATCCAAAACAGGATTAGGTTGTGTATTGATGCAAAACCAGAAAGTAATTGCTTATGCTTCAAGACAGCTTCGACCTCATGAAGTGAATTATCCTACTCATGATTTGGAATTAGCAGCTGTGGTATTTGCTCTCAAGATATGGCAACATTATTTATATGGAGCAAGTTTGAAATATATTTTTACTCAAAAGGATCTGAATATGAGACAGCGACGGTGGTTAGAACTTATAAAGGATTATGATCTAGAGATTAATTATCATCCTGGGAAAGCAAATGTTGTAGCTGATGCTTTAAGTCGTAAAGCACAAGTTACACAGATTGTAAGAGAGGAAAACATGCCTAAAGAAATTTTTGCTAGTTTAAACCGGATAAATGTTGAGGTAATTCAAGGTCCAGCTACAGCAGTAATAAACAATATGATACTGGAATGTGAATTGAGTAGTCAGATTCAAGATAAACAACAAGATGATGCATATATTCGAGAAGAAATTCGAAGAATTAAAGCTGGAAAATTTTCTGAATTCAAACTTGATGATAAGGAACTGTTATGGTACAAGGGTAGAATCTGTGTGCCTAATATTCCAAAGATTAAGGAATTAATTCTTAGAGAAGCTCATCAAACCAATACACTATGCATCCTGGAAGTCCTAAGATGTATATGGATTTAAAGGAAAGATTTTGGTGGAGAAATATGAAGAGAGAAATTGCAAAATTTGTATCTGAATGTGATGTGTGCAGGAGGGTTAAAGCAGAGCATCAAAACTCGACAGGATTATTACAACCATTACCTATTCCTGAGTGGAAGTGGGAAGAAATTGGTATTGATTTTATCACGGGTTTACCGAGAACAAAGAAGCATAATGATGCCATATGGGTAATTGTTGATAGACTTACCAAATCAGCACATTTCATACCAATACGACAGAATATGGATATTGACAAGTTAGCAAAACTCTACTTAGATCGAATAGTCAGCCAACATGGAGTTCCAAAAAGAATAGTGTCAGATAGAGGATCAGTGTTTACCGCAACAACAGCGAATCATCGGATCCCGCAACAACGGCGATCCACATCATCTAATCGGATTCCGCAACAACGGCAACCCTCATCGCTAGCCCACACTCACGGCATTCGCGGAAGTCCTTAAGCCCGCAGGATAAAGCCATTAAGAAAGAACTACTAAACCAGCCTGTCCCATTCCAGGTCATATGGTCGACACGATCGCTATAGCACTTGCATACCTTATAGCAGTTGTTAATTAACCTTATGATGTTAAGCATATACAGCTGAACCACACAACAACAAAGTTCAGACTGCCAATTATTAAGATCGCCAAAGAACTGATCCACAGATCCACAGATTTTAATTTGAATTTTTGCAACAAATATTTGTCAAAAACATTATGAATTCTTTGAAGAATCTTCGATTCTAGAGATAGTTGCATTCACACATTTCTTGCTATTGATGGGCTTGTTGAGTACCATTTGTACTCATCCCCTATGTTAATTCCTTGTATATAGATGTTGAATCATTAGAATCTGTTGAACAAGAATATATGGCTGGAAGTGAAGGAACTCACGTTATGGATGACAACTAGGAAGGACTCTACGATGATGCTGACATTGACTATGATAATTAGTGTATAATATGCATGGTTCATATAGTTGTTGTAGTGGTGATAATATTTTTAAACCAAGACTAATATATTATAAAATTTATTCAATTATAGATTTAATGAAACTATGCTAGTGTTGTAAATATTACTATTTTTTTCTATAGAGTTAGTCAAACTCAAAGTAGTTTGACTTTGACCAAAGTCAAAACATCTTATAACCTGAAACGGATGGAGTACGATACATATCCATTTCAACGATGGATTTTAAAGCAATTATTGAAAGGGCACCGTTAAATGCAAATTAAAGTACACACGTCTACCCGTCGTACACCTGGTTTGCAATAGCTTCACGGTAAGCCGACATAGCTGCCTCGCTGTTGGGTGAGTCGTACCATGTGCGTAGGGGTGGCGCCTGTGGCACATGGGGGTACCCGTTGTACAATGGGTGATGTGTCATGAAGTGGAGGCCGTTACTATCAATGAGGAAAAGTAGCAACTATAATCTTTGTCTGAGCATCAGCCTCTCCAAATAAAGGAATTCCCGTAAGACTCTCCACTGACTCTTGATCATCCCAAAAACTTTTTCAACTGTATTACGCAAGTTGAGTGCATGTAGTTAAAAGTCTCTTCCTTTCCAACTGGGGGTGGAGCTTTGTCATTATCGAAATCATCCAAGTGGTATAGCACATGTGGATACGGTGGTAGGAAACCGTACCTACTGGGATAACCATAGTCAACGAGCAGATATTCCCTGGAAATTGAAGAAATACAAGTGTACGCATTGGGCACAAGTGCATATTTGAACTTAAATTAAAATGCAAATGTCAAAGTTTGAAAAGATTACTAACCTCATGACAACCTTGGAAACGCGAAGGGATAACATCGCACAGCCTCTGATAGCTCTCTCTAGTCATGGACTGAACCAGGCCATCCAGCAGCTACAAACGTAACTCGTTCATCCCAACCAATAACGGTGAGCACATTCCTTGAAGTCTCGTTGTGACGGTTCCTGTGTACAGTTGAAGTTGAGGACCGCACGAGAAGAGGTATGTGCATCTCATCAACTGCACCAACTGCATCACAGAAAGGAAGGCAGGCAGGCTCTTGCCCTAGACGATAATGTTGAGCGAAGTTGTTTGGATCAACACATTTGATGATGCCGGCTGCCATTGCATGCACAACATTCAATACCTTGTGAAAATATCTACTTACCGTGGCATTGCAACGAACCATCCTATTGTTGATAGCCCTCACGAAATAGCCACCTGCCATAGAGTACAGAAACATTCCAATTCCTTCCATAGGGCATACCTCATAGGTACCATGCAGATGGTACCTGTTGGTGAGTAGATTGTAGAGAGCATGAATCTAGTCCGCTCTCATGCGAAACATGTTGTGGCACTGCTATGGGTTTGCCCATCTCCACAATCCATTCTGTTCCGTACTACTGAGGGACACGTCTTGGAGCTCTTATATGCACATTCCTTTGAAAAGCAGCAGCCAACAACTCAATAATTGTTTCATCCTCTTCACCAGTGTATCCGTCTTGAGACTCTGAGGTGTTCTTTGAACTGATGCTCATCCTCCTAATTCATCAAATAAGCAAATAGAGGTTGTTATGCATGTTATGATCAGTGTCATATAAAATTAGTTCATTTGCTCTACAAAAAGTTAATTAGAAACACGTAAATAATTAAACTGAAGCAAACAATAAATTTAGGTTAGAATAGTAATGAAGACAGGAAATTTGGTTAGTTCGTGTCTGCACAAGTTCAGCTCAAACGTTAATAAATTACAAAATATTAAATTTATATTACCATAAGCACAACAAATAAATTGTAGCACAAATACAGAACTAAACAAATTACTCCATTAAACCAAGCGACTCAAATATCAAATGCAATGTGTGCCACATTGTTCATACATACATACAAATAAACATGCATACAACGTTTATCACAAGTGTTGATTTTAAAATCGAACGCATTATTCAACTATCATCACGATGGAATAAAAAGGTTGCTTGAGCACACTTGAGCTTCAGCCTCCTGCAGCAGCAAACATCAGCTTTTCCACTTAATAGCAGCTAGCACTCAGCTGCAAACTGCAGCTCACAACAACAGCACACACCTCACAGCATCACACACAGCACATAGCAGCACACTCCTAGCAGCTTCGACATACAACACATAGCACACAACGCTCCCAGCAGCAGCAACACTACCAGCTCCATCCCCCATCAGCATAGTGTTGCACCATCAGCTCCCCCAGCACCATCATCCCCAGGGTCACCCCCATCGCCCCCATCAAACCCTCCACCACCAGGTGGAAACCAACCTCCTGAGCATGATGGTAGAGGGAAAACCTCCACCATTAGGAAACTTCATGGCATAGTGGAAGCGAATGTAATACTCACGCATCTCCTGAGTAATGGCATCACCAAGGAATAACTCGTAAAAGTAGGGGTCACACTTGATCAGCACAATGCAAGCCCTAGCACTCCACACCTCTCACTCCCGCTGCTTTTGCGCTTTGCTCTCACTGGACTTAACCCTAAGATTCGCGAGCCTCTACAAAGCCTCACCTGTGGAGTCACTGTGGGTCTTTTTGGAACCCCTAGATCCACTACTCGGTGTTGCCACACTTTTGCCCCTACGCCTGATAAGCCTTGATGGTGGCTCAGATGATGGTGGCGACTCCGACAAGTTGACAAGGTGCTGAACATCAATGACACCAGGGTTGGCTGGCAGCAGCTACTATTCAGGTTCAGCTACAGGAACACTTGAACGGTTGCCGACAACAGTCCTCCCTCTGAAAACAGCATGGTGTTCAGAAATGAATCTGATATGACCACGCATAAATGATCTTGCCCCTCTCCTCATCTGCATGTGAGAAAAAGAGATATATAAGAGGTTGAATATGAAGCACAATTGCAAATGTATTGCATAAATGACTGCCGCCGACATTTGCATATCCAATAGCATAATGGAGCAAAATTGTGTTGCAGCAAGCAAGGAAAAGGTAAACATACCAAAGTTGAAAAAAACATCAACTACACAGCAGTTGTGCATGTTTCTTTTGCATAACCAGAACAAAACTGAAGGCACAAACATGAATCACCCAACAGCAGCAAGCAAATATGTGTAAATAAACCATAGAATCCATATTGTTGAAGCAACAAGCTCACAGTAGCAGCATGTGCAGACCACACACATATGCAGTGTGCAGACCATACACATATGCCACAAGAATGTATATATGCCACAAAGTCTTAAAGTGTAATTAAATAGGGAGGTAATCCATTGACCTATGTTGCATTTGCAAAACCACCCCATAATGAGGAGTGAAACAAGATCTAAACATTGTGAAAAGCATTCAACAATGCATAGCATACAGCTAGTTACAGCAGCAGCTAACTTAAGAATAAAGTTTGCAAAGATAAAATGCAAGCAGCAGCAAACAGCAAGCAAGCACACTTCATGGCATTTCTAAATGACAGTAGAAGAAAAACGACCAAGGCATGCAAAAATTCTTTAGGTGTACTATGCATAACAACAACAGCAGACAACAAGTATTGTTCAGTGGTAATGCATTTCAATATTTTAAAGTGCATGTACCTTGCATCAGTAATATGTAATATGGTTTGTTTGTATTAAATACATCACAAGATGGAGATGTAAACTAAAGATATGAGGTTTTTTTAGCCAATCACAAAATGCTCTAGTAGTCAATGACAATAAAATATAACTATAGCTAAATATGGGAGCAACCACTATTATAGGCAAAGAAGGTGATAGTTAAAATAGACCATGCAGTGAGCAGCAGGTGTTGTACATGTGTTCATGACCTTGTATAAATTAATTGAGCTCTTGCATGTACTCTATTGCATAATAATTAATTGAAAGTAGTGCTATGTATTATTCAAAAGCAAATTTGGATTTGCTAAGTTATGAAGACCAATTGTACTCTAGTTGGAAGTACTATATCATCTTTCATTAAAAAAAAAGCAAATTTATCATCTATGATGGCTTTAGGTTTTGAACTCATATAAATGTTTTAGTTTTATGTCCTTGTAGATTCTCAAATAATGCTACTTTCATTTATCATAAGCATCTACATTTTTGTATGAGACAACATAAGGAAACCTATGAGATCATCATGTACTAACCTTGGAAACACAATGTGATGTTTCCATCAATATAATTACCATGATCTACGATGACTTTATTCATTGCAAAATCCATATGTACTTCCTCCAATGAATTCTACATTTCTCGATCACACATACCTAACTTAAAATTTGAGTACATCTAATTAAACTATGTATTCTACTCTGCCACGGCCAAAAATTAGTTAACAGCTACATTTAATCCTAGGTTGAGAGATCCAAATATGATGGTTTTTTCTACCCTTATGTGAAAATGAGTTGTCATTACAGCAAAAAGGAGTACTGTGAGGACTTACCCCTTCCATTGATTCCCACCACTCTGGGCTGGCGCCAATGCTGCCGGTGTAGGGGTTCCTTCCTAGCCCAGTTGCCATAGATTCCAGCCATGTCCATGTCTAGAATCGGCAGCGGCAACCATCCCAGAAATTCTTCACCTGCTGCCTGCTGCCTAGTGACCTGCTTTCCTACCTTGGCCAGCATCTTAGCTTGCGAGTTGGCATACCCCTGAGCTTTGGGGCAAGACGATGTGATGTTGCGAGCTGCAATTTCCTCCATGTAGCTCTCTAGGAACGCTTGCAGTTCATCCTTAGTCCAGTGAGTGTGCCCTCCGCCAGCCATCTAACCACACAAGTTGAGCAAACAGAAAACTCAAATCTAGGTAGTAGTTACCTTTCTTAGTTTGTCGGATTTGAGGAGGTCCCAATCCAACGAGCGCACAACCTTCTCCGGTGTGAGGCAGCGGATGAACTAACAGACTGCTTCAGGGGGCTTGGCAGCTACGGATGAGAGCGCACGAGCGATGAGCTCCACATCGTCTTATGCAGTGGCTCCAGACACAACGTCGGAGATGTACAACTTGCTAGAATCTTGGCTCGATTCCAGGTCGGCTGAAACCTCTCCCAACTTGCCGGCGTCAATGGGCGACACTAAAGAGGGGGAGGTGCAGAGGAGAGGTTGAGGGGATGGACATTTTCTCTTGATTCCTCTTGCTGCCATGATCGACTACGAGGGGTCTAAAATAGGGGTCGGCGGCTCTTCAATGGCACACACAGATATTGAAGCCGCGCGTCGACGATTCTACCTAGGCAAATTTTGCTACAAGACACTGCCAATGTGTGGTTTTAGCCCTAGGACACTGCCAATGTGTGGTTTTAGCCCTAGGATACTGCCTAAACTTACTTTTAGGGGAAAACACTTCATAAACGTGGTAATTTAATAATGGACACCGCACCGATTAAAATAATAATTTCCGGTTGAAGAGGAGAGAGAAATCGCGTGAAATGTCAAAAATGCCCTTGGGCCCACATGTCAGCTATCTTCTCTCTCTTTCTTTTTCTTTCTCCTATCCCTTCTTCTTCCTACCGATCGGGAGGACGGCCGGGTCGCTGCTGGGCGCGATGCTGATAGTGCTCTTCGTCCGCCGACGAGGTTCTATCCAATGTTCCAAACCAAACCAAACCATTTCCCCCTTGTAGATTCAATCCACTTCTTAAAACCATTCAAGCCCATTCTAATTCCACTGCAAGCCAAGCGAAGAGGAGTAGTTCATGTTGAGGCGGAAAGTGGTGACGCCCGCGCCGAACACCCCATCGGGCCCCGTGGCCGTGCGGCACTGGAACTGCATCATCTCGTTGCCGTCGGCGCCGCACCGCGCGGCCACCCTACACCCACACCAGCCGTCACCGCCGCAGCCGTCGGACTCGCCGGCCCGTCGTGGCCGCTCCCCCCTCGCCCTTCCGCCGCCGCCGCCGCCGCCATCGGACCTCGCCTGCCCACCTACGATGCCGTGCTAATGTTGCTCGCGCGCGCGTCACCAGTGACCGCCGCGGTCTATCGCAGCTGCAGCGTCTCGGCGTCGGGCTGGCGCTCTGCAGACGCTGGAAAGGGGATAGAGAGTGGAGATAAGAGAGCTGACATGTGGGTCCAAGGGCATTTTTGTCATTTCACGCGATTTCTCTCTCCGCTTCAACCGGAAATTATTATTTTAATCGGCACGGTGTCCACTAGCAAATTACCACATTTATGGAGTGTTTTCCCCCAAAAGTGAGTTTGGGGCTAAAACCACACATTAGCAGTGTCCTGTAGCAAAATTTGCCTTCTACCTACTGTACTTCACGAGATCAGTGCAGAGATCGATCAAATCAGCTCACAAGGCTGCAAAAATGCAGCAGGAATCGCTGCCAGGCTGCAGCAATGGATGTTGGAATCGCTGCTGGCAACTGCGCACACCATGCCCCTTTCCACAGGATGTGGTCTCCAAGGGGCTGCTCACGAGTCATTGATGTCACCCGCGTCATCGCCCGGCTGCACGCCACTGATGACAACGAGCAACGAATTCAGCTCCGCACGGCACGCTGACGCTCTCCTCCTCCGCCTCGACGATCGCCGGTCGGTAGCATGCACTCTTACGCGACGTGTGGAAAGGGGAAAAATCGGTGGACAATGGGGTGAGCTGCTCCTTGCGATGGGATCACGAGAGAGCGCTAGAAGGAGAAGATGACGCGTGACGAAGGTCTGACGTAAACGTCATGCTCACAACGGCGTTATAACCCACGTGGACTTTTTATTGTATACTTTAAGCCCAACACAAAATTCTGCTACAGTAACGACTCCCCTAGCCCATGTCAGCCCATCCAACTCGCCACTTTAGAGCGCACCCAAAAGCTAGATTGCTCCCTAGCCGGGATGACAGCTGAAAACTCCTGAACGACAAACAGCTGGTCACCAACAACGCCAACAAAACATGAAACATACAGCACGACCACTACAACAGTCCCAAATCATCAGGCAGCCTTCCCACCTTACGAAGTTGCTTGGCCTTCTGCATCAATTTATTATAGAGCAAATTCAAATGAAGATTGTCTTTTCTTCTTTGAAAAGGATTCTCCATCTTTGCATCAGCGTGATCAACATGTAAACCAACCTGCAGAGGAGGATAAATATTAGTGACAAAGAAATGAGGGATGTCGAGATTACTAGTTAGGTGACTATTTAGGGATAAAAACCCATATCCGCTGTATCGATGCACTGATTGTACGTCTTCTGCCAAGCGATCGAAGGCAGACTCAATACGCACCTTCTGGAATCTAGCGATGACATTGAAAAAGGATAATTAATTGGCCATGATTTGCTTTAGGATTTTAATTTGCAAGAATACTTGTTAGCTGTAACCAAAACTATTGAGCAAGAAACACATGCGAGAACGAAATTGCAAAGTGAGAGAGTACACAAAGGTTTTTGGTGCTGCGTATAACTTGCACCATATGGCCTTACATCTATGGACACCATCTTGTAGCGATGAATATGCATGCCATCCCAGGCGTTAGAGAATCATGTCTGCGTGATGCTCTTCCCGTGCAAATGAATCGTGCATGTAGAGCCCAACAGCACACAACCGATTCATTCATGCACATGACTTGAACAGAAAATATGCAGAAAGAAAGGAGATGGGGAGATTCCAAAGTAACAGAATTAACAAAACAAGCACCCAATTAACTTCATTCCTAACAATAATCATTAGACGTTAGCATAACAATGTTGTTTTATGCATCAACATTGGTACGTAGCAAGAACATCCAGATCAATCATTCATGTTCTCCATCTGGCACTAAACACTTTACATCTAATTAGCCCTAGGCCGTGCGTCTGTAGCATCCAATGAGAAAACATGTGGTTGAATAGTATAGGAGGAGAGTACACTGCGTAACGTGGATACGCTGTATTGAGCCTCAAGGGGCTGGTATATATAGGAGTACATGGGAAGGAGATAAGGAAGGATTACAGATATGGATGGAATCCACACAAATAAATCCTGTCCTAATATGACTCTAACTACCATATACTCTAACATCCCCCCGTAGTCCAAGCGTGAGCAATGCGGACACTTGGACTGGAGAAGAAACCTGCAAGAGTGCTCAATACGGATGATATCCCTTTGTGCCATAGTCGATGTAGCCAAAGCGAAGGGTGCGAGGGAGCTGTGGTCGATGAATCCGTGCGTAGAGTAGCCATGGTTGATGTTGTCGAAATCGGGTGTGCTGATGTTGAGGTAGCCGAGCCGCATCGCCCGCAAGGGGTGCTAAGGAGTAGTCATAGACGCACAGGAGGGCGTCGTGGACCAAGGTGCATGAGAACACGCTGGAGACGAAGACGGTGACACAATCGCGGCAGTCGTTGGGGAAGATGACGCTGAAGAGTCGATGTCGTCGAACCGTGAAGGACAAGACATTACGCCGGGTTTGCCAGACCTGAGGACAACTCGAGTTGAATGTGTGCAACGGTGTTGCCAATATCGCGTGGGCGATGGTAGGAGACCACCATCAATCTACGACAATGTCAGAGGAGACTAGCAGAGAAGGCCTCCAAGACGGTTGCAGCACGAGAATGGTGTAGAGGGAGAATTGCCGGAGCAACATGCAGTTGTCAGAGAAGAGTGAAGTGTAGTCGAGGAAGATACGGCAACGTTGGCGATGAGATATGCTAGACGAAGAAGAAGGCGAAGTAGCAGGACCAACAGTATGGAATGACAACCTCGGTAGCCGAAGTAGGGGCGACTGAACCACCGGCCTAGAGTGGCAACGGTAGCAGCCTGGAGATGCGGCGGCGAGGCTCGAAGTAAATGAAGAAGACCCTGAGCGGCTGATGATGACCAGTGCGGACAACGAGATTGTCAATGCGCGAACGGTGATGAATACGACGAAAGCAGCGAAGCTGTGGTCCAAAGGGACAACACAGTTGCAGCTCTTATGTCGATGCAGCAGCATGAACTCCACTGGCGGTGAGGCCATGCTGAGGAGGGCGCCTCTCAGCATTCCAATAGCCAATGGAGGTGGACCACGGGCGATGGCACTGCAGCCTGAGGGAGGGGGGGTGGGATGCAGCGGCAACCTGAAGCTTGATAGCGTAGATGCATGCTTGATGACAATCGGTTGCAGAAGTCATTGTAGCCGAGCGCTTGAATAGGTGATCAAGCCAAAGATGCGCGGGGCAGGACGACATAGAGGAAGCCAGAGCCGATGCCGATGTCGGAGACGCGTAGATATCGATGAGGCGGTGGGTGACACAAACCCGGTCTCTGATCGGGAGAAAAAAAAAGTATATGCGACAGCAGTACCACAGCAATCAACACGGTAGCAACCTCCTCACAATCAGCACTATAGCAGCCTCCCCACACAGTTGATCCAGCCAACCATTGGACAAAATCCCCAACTTGCCACCCCTTCTCTCTACTCGTGCCGACTGTTGAGGGGTCAAAGAGCAGAGAGAGCAGGGAGGTGGCGTGGAGGAGAGCAAAGGTGTTAACACCAAAATTTGGTAAGCCCCAAAGTCATCATCGGCCTAGAGTCAGTATCGGTTTCAGAGTCCTGGAATCAGCCAATGGGCACTATCAGTCGCCAGTAGTCGGATTCTTGATGGGTTCAGTTGAGGAAATTAATCAATTAAGGGAAGTTTATCTAGAAGAGACCGAGTTCAAGGAGGATGTGGCTTGGAAGTTTATCTATTAATTAGGAAGAGTCTGTTAGTTTCCTTTTATCTTTAGGAAAGTGTGTTTAGTGTTTTCCTTTTAACATTAGGAAAAAAATTCTCTTGTCCAATAAGAACTAGTATCTACCCATGTGTATAAATATGTACACCCAGGGTCATTGTAATTTATCTCTCGATCAATAAAAATACTCTTGGCGCATCGCCACCCTCTTTTCCGAGGTTTTTACTTATCACCAGCGAAACTTGGCACCTGATGCGGGGTTGCATCAGCTTTCGATCTCCGGTGAAGAGGTAAGTCCTACGTTCCACCAGCCTTGGCAATTGTATCCGCTACATTGGTGTTGTTCAAGGCTGCATCGCTTCAACCTCTTGGATCGCTCTGGTTCGGTTGATATATTTGCCTACCTACCTATCACATATTTTAGTTACTCTAGTTTGACAGCTCAATTTACTTGTATCGGCTGGGATCTGCTTTAGGGTTTTTGCCGGTATCGACTAAATTGCTTTGCCATATTGGATTAGCTAAGGTATCCACCACTATTAAAAATCAGTCAAGGGCTTGATTGTTTAGATATTATGTTTATTTTCATACTTTGCGAAACATCAGCCCTAGTCGTGTTTAGAACTATAATCTCTACCCTGCTTTTTGATTGCTAATAAGGGTTTCATCGTGGTTTCAGCTGATGAGTTATCTGATGTTGCATCGGTTCACAAGGATTACATACAAGTTGGATTTAGCATATCGCAACAAAGGTTTCATTGTTTATCTAATCATTTGGATTTAATAACATCGGACCTTCAGCTGATGTATGCTTTAACCATCATATCACTTATTCTATCATATTATAATTAGTCGATTGGTTTCTACTGGATTATATTATTGTTATATTACATTATTATCAGCCGATTGTCTTTATATCATTATCTACATTGAACATATAGTTGATTGGTTAAAACCATATAGCCGATTGTCTTTATACATTATCTACATTGGACATATAGCTGATAACTTATCAGCCGATCGACTCTTCGGTGATCAACATATTTATCTATCTTATCAGTTGCAAGATCAAACTGGCTGGTACGCCCGCATCTCATCAAGTTTTGGACTTGCACTAGAGCTAAGCAGATCTCCCAGGCTGTTGTGTTCGTCGACTTAGTTCGCACCAACACAGATCTGGCATCATCGAATTAGCATGCATCCCGCCACCTAATTAGTGTGTAATTAGCACCTGTCAGTTATTATTGTGTACTAGTAATATGCCCGTACAAATGCTACGGGGTGGCGTTTGATAACTCAAACTGGAAAAGATATAACGGCACAATGACGTTTGACATTTTAAAGGCATTTCTTTTCCGCATAGAATGGATGCTATTAAGGTTCAAGCAAAAAGTTACATAAAGAGTTATGCCAGTTACAATCACGCAATACCGCACAAGTTTCTTCTGGCGTGTTGTACAAAATCAATCAAATGGTAGTTGTCAGCAGGATTTGAATTTGTAATTTGTACAACTCGGGCACTACCATAATGATTCGGGAAGGATTTTGAAAAAAAAACCCGGGGGGGGAGGGGGGGTTCATGAGTTATTTGACCATTGGTTGCTTAGACAAGTTACCTACAATGTTATTCTTATCAAGTTATTGGAACCAAGACACAATTTTATTCAATAGTCGCTACCATTTCACATGTATACAGTCTAAATCTATGACCTTAAGAAAATAATATTGGCCCCGCATATATAAATGCATGAATAATCCAAATATATCTACCCTGCAAATTATATATAACATGGTCCAATGACATCCTAAATGCAGCAACCAAATTCAGTTTGGATGTTTCATCATTAAATACACAACTTGGGCACTACCATATAATAAGACAGTCATATTTATTCACAAAGAAGGATTCTGAAAAAAACAAAGGTGGTTCATGAGTTATTTAACCATTGGCTGAGACAAGTTACCTACAATGTTATTCTTATCCAGTTACTAGAACCAAGACACATTTTTATTCAATAGTTGCTACCATTTTCCATGACTGATTTTTATTCAATAGTCACTACCATTTCACATGTATACAGTCTAAATGTATGACCTTAAGAAAATAATATTGGCCCCAAATATATAAATGCATGAATTATCCAAATACATATACATTTCAGTGTTCTAAACTTCAGACCACCCAATGTTTATTAAAAACAACTGTGCCATTTATCTATTTCCATTTCAGCACAGAAATATAAAGGCTTCCCCCCTTCAATTTGACTATATAGCAATTTTATTGCACACATTACTATGTGATCTTAAAAATGCAAGCACATGTACTTGTATAGGAATATAAAGGAATTTTGCTTAGGAATAAATTTAGACATGGTTTTATTTTTGACAAAATGTTGTCATGTACAATGTACAGGAGATATGCATGGTCATATGCATATCAGTAGTACCTTTCTCCCAAAATTCAATGAAGAACCAGAATTGGACAACGATAATTAGAAAAAATATCAAAACAGATTTTCAGATTATCAAAAGAGCGGTACCATGAAGTTCCACATGCAATCTAATTTCAAAATGACTGCAAGAATTCAAGCATGAATATTAATAAATGTCAAAATTTGATATGACGACATCAATGCATGTCACTAAATTTGATATGCCGGCAGTGATTTGATATAAGTCTTTCCCCTTCAATTTGACTACACAGCAAATCTGCTCCACAGAAATTAGAAATGTACTACTGATATAAGTCTTTCCCCTTCAATTTTGGTATCCGACCAGGCCTCGGTGCTAGCTACAGTTGCAGCCCCTTTATTTTCCTTGACGTATATCTGCAAGCCATCGAAATGAGTCAGCTATTTCTAGCATTCTTTGTATCCCTCGGGAATGCTAAAAATAGCTGATTTGTGTGCGAAATAGCTGACTCAATGGGCTATTTCTAGCCGGTGTGCATCAGTTTCAGTTTACAGTGCAGGGGCTTGCGTGAGCTCGAGGACAATGCAACAGGTACGACTGCAGGATTATTGTCTGAAATCCAGATTATTGTCTGAACATGGGCTTGAAATATATCAAAATTCAGTGCAGAACTAAATATAAAAAGTACTAAATTATTTTCTTATAGAGATAAACAAGAAGCTTGAAAGGCAAAACAAGAGTGGAACTCATTCTTACAAGGGAAATTTCAAGAGCTTGGTGCTCCTTCCTGCAGAACTCTGAAGCATAGGCCTGCACAATAATACATGATGCTGAACATGAGTATAATGCAACAATTCAGTGTCATGTTCTTCACTTCAACTGTCGAAACCGTAAATTTACCTTGATTGCATAGGGATGGGCTTAAGAAGAATGTACCTTTATTTCCCTGAACACGTCCTTTGTAGCATATGATAAAACTAATCAGATGTCTGAATGAAATGAGAATGAATAGCACATGCAGCAACTACGAACATTTTACTTTTACCTGACTGCTTGCAAGAAGGCCGTCTGGAAGAAATGCATGGAGCTTCCTCAATTGGTCCACCATCATGGAAAGCGCTGGACTCAACACCAGCGTCTGTCCACGCAAAATCATTGCAAGCACCTGAACAATAGCACCATTAACTTTTCAACACAAAACTATATAACCTCGAAATCTCATTTTTTGCAGAACATATGATAGTAGAAATTTGTGTTTATATCAATATAATGAAAGATGGCCATGCTTTGTTGTTCAATGGGCATACAGTGAACATACAATTAAGTTGCTGATAACTGTAGCAGTGTGCAGAAACTGCGTGGTGGCAGGGGTCGATTGCGGACTGCCACCGTGGACGTTGGTTGTGCGGGTCGACGATGCTCTGGTGGCGGAGATCGGCGCGGTGTGCGAACGGAAAGGGGATTAGGGCGTGGGGGAGAGAGTTGTGGGTGAGGTGCGGCGGCGCAAGGAGTGATCGGCGGAGGCGGTAGCGCAGGGAGCGATCCCGTCGATCAGGAGGTGGCGCAGGGAGCAGTTGCCGGTGCCGCCGTGGATGTTTGTTGCGCAGGTCGACGACGCTCTGGCGGCGGAGATTGGCGCGGCGTGCAAGAGGGAAGGGGATTAGGGCGTAGGGGAGAGAGGTGTGGCCGTGTGGGTGAGGTGTGGCAGTGCAGGGAGCGATCCGGAGGTGGAGGAAGGAAGGGAGACGGATGTGATACGTTGGATGATTTTCATCCGCTGGATTTGATGAATGAAGTACGAAGGATGTAAACATCAGTTGGTGAATTATAGGGTAGATAGAATAGATAGATATAGCATCTGGCAACGCAATAAATATAGGCGTTATTTTTCCACGTCCTTATTTTTTTCAGATTTCATTTATTCATTAGTCCTTTTTCATTGTTTTTTTTAACGGAAACTTTTTTATATGAATTATTTCCTTTATACACGTATAGTTTCTATGTGTACATTTTATATATGTAAAGATTGTATATGTAGATTTTATGTATATAAACTTTCTATGTGTAGACTTTATTTATATAAAATTTATATCTATAACTAATATAAATATTCGTATTTTTCCGGTCGTCACATCTAATTTCGTCCGAGTTTTCGTCCATAAACAATCCGATTAGGTTAGCAATATTGATGTAAAAAAATTGCAAACATTGCAAAAAAAAAAAATCGGCGGCCGCCGACGCCACCACCGCCCGCCGTTTGGGCCGCCACCCTTCCTGCCTCGCCGGGCCGCAACCGCCTCCATGTCGTCCACCACCACCGCCGCCGCACCTCTCCTCCCCCTGATCTCGCGAAGGCGAGGGTGTCACCGGCCCTCCCGCCACCGCCGCACAGAGAGAGCGGGGGAGAAGTGGAGAGAGTGAGGTGGGAGGGAGGGCGTCGTGGTGGAGAAGGCTGCCGTCGCCGCCGCTAGCAGTGGGAGAGGGCACCGCCGCAGCCACTCACGATGGGGGAGGGCGTCGCCGTCGCCGCCGTTGCTCGTGATGGGGGAGGTAGCCGCTGCCCCACGTCGGTCGCGAGATCTCCGACTGCCGCTGAGGAAGATGGGAATCGCGGTAGGGAGGTAGTCGCCGCCATAGCCGTTGCAGCTCGCGGTAGGGCAAGTAGCCGCCGCCCCACCTCCGCTGCGAGATCGCCGGTCGCCGCCGCTGCCGCTGGCGGTGGGAGAGGGAGGAGAATGAGTTTAGGGTTAGGGTTTCAACATGGAATATATATATATATATATATATATATATATAGAGGACGACTCTTCTGTACACCCAGGTGTATGTACTCCCCTTTGTTAATGGATGATCCAATAGCATCTAATAGGGCATGGTGAATCGGATCTGTTTTAAAACAATGCATTTTCTTTTCTTTTAGTTTTAATGCACGACTAACTGATCGAGTGCATGCATTACAAATTTTAAATGCACAGAACTGATCCAAACACGTGGATTAGTACTAGTGTATACGTACTAATTTTTGAATAGCAGTAGCATTGTATACTACGTACTCCAGTAGTAGTGTTTACATAGTAGTAGTACGTATAAATACTGCTTTGTAACCACTATATGTATAATATCTTTAGCTAGGGAATGATATACTTTTTCTTGTAGAAGTTTATACTACTTTTATTATTTTTCTTTTTTTAGAAGTATATACTTTCTTGTAGAAGTATGTACTACTTTTTCTTAAGAATGGTATATATACTGGTATAAGGAGTATGCATGTACTGATTGTTTTTCCAGTATATACTGATTTTTTAATCCAGTATATACTAAAATTTTCAAGTATCCAATATTATATTAAATCAATTAGTTAAGGATTATGTACTGTTTTTTCAAGTATCTAATATATAATATATTGATAGGTTAGGAAGTATGTACCGTTTTTTATTTAGTCAGTAGGTATATACTGTTTAGTATAGTAACAGTAGTATATACCTCTTTTTATTTACTAGGTATGAACTGTTTTTTAATTTACTAGCAGTATGTACTGTTTTTATCTGTATATACTGATTTTTTTATCCAGTATATACTATATTTTTCAAGTATCTATTATTGTATTAAATCGATCGGTTAAGGATTATGAACTGTTTTTCCAAGTATCCAATATATAATAAATTGATCGGCTAGGGAGTATTATACCGTTTTTTATTTAGTCAGTAGGTATATACTGTTTAGTATAGTAGTAGTAGTATATAGGAGTGTCTTTTTTTTATTTACTAGCAGTATGTACTTGTCATGGCAGCAAAACACACATATCACATTGAACTATAATTAGTAGGCACTGATCTTCCGAATACCGATTCTTTTTTTTTTCATAAGCTATATACTGAAATAGACCAGTAGTATATATCTAAACCTGAAATGCGTGGGTGCATAATTAATTATTATGGAGCTACATACATGCACGATATGGTCATTGCATTGCATATACTGCAAATATCCTCGATCGATCTATTCTGCCAATAAAGAGGATGAACTGAATGTTTCAAAAACGAAAGAAAACGAAGATGGTTTCATTACTGTCAGGATTTCAGCATCATTTCCTCAGTCGGCCGTTCGCATCAAAAACATATATATGTACTAAAAAGCAAGAACCAATCGTCATGGATTTCAGGAGATCGGCACAGCCATCGTCTGGGATCCCGATTGTTCGATCGGAGCAAGTGCAAGCACACCATATTGCGGACTCTAGCGACGACTAGCATCACTAGCCTCTTCGAGGTGTGCATATGCACCATACGACTGCCTGGGCAAAGAAGAAGATAAGATTGATATGATATACACGACATAAGAAATAATTAAGTAGTACTAACCACATGCATTGTCGCTTTCGAAAAGGCTTTGCGGGAGATCGACGAGTGATTGATGCCGCCTGGGTTAGTTCAACTATTGCTGCATCGCACCGTCGACTAGTCCCGTCCCGTCGCGCCGTTGCCTTGGAGGACGATGACCTGCAATTCCGCCGCACGATGTTGCCGATCGGTCGACACCGCCGCCGCGCCGCGCGTGCAGGTCGCCACGCCGATGGATCACGCCGTCACCTGCAACGCAGCCATGGATCGACGATGAATCTCGCTGCTGTCGCGGAATCGACGATGAATCGCCGCCGCCTTCTCCGAGTTCTGGTATATCGCGGTCTCTCCCAGTGACCTGATTTTCGGATCCGATGCACTAGTGGGACCGAGGAATTATGCGAGCTCAGGTCATTCCAGTTTCTGTGATTAAGGGGTACGTAATTTTTTTCTAGTTAAAAAGTTAAATGGGTCCGCTCGTTAATCCGATATCAAGATCCATCGAAGCTAATCACAGATCGACGGTGGATGAGAGCAGGTGTACATATTCCCAGGTGTATAGAACTATTTTCCTATATATATATATATATTGAATCTATTCTACACCCCTCCCCTATAATAACTATTCTACACCCCTCTCCCATGGGTCAAACCCACCTCCCCACCCTCCGTAGGGCCCAAAACCCCCCTCCCACCTCGGTCAAAGCGTCCTCCCGCCGGTCAAACCCGCCCACCACTCCCTCCCCCGCCCACCACTTTGCTGCTCTCGTCTTGCAGGAATCATGCAGTAACAAGACGGTCATCCTGCAGTAACAAGATAGCATTATCGCAGTAACAACGTCAAAAAGTAGCCATGATGGATCTAGTTTCGTTAAGCGTTTTTTTATGAACTTCATGGTGCAAACGGATTGGAAATACAAGATATGATATGAGAGATATTGCTCTTTAAAGATTGTGATTTATCTCTTATTTAGTTCTCGTCTCACTGGAACAGCGTAGTAACACGATGGCCAATATGTAGTAACATGTCTACTTTTCGCAGTAACAACGTTAAAAAATAGTTATGATGGTTCTAGTTTCGTTAAGCACTTTTTTTTTACGAACGCCATGATGCAAATGGGTTAGAAAAATAAGACATGACGTGTACGTTAGTACTCTTTAAAGATTGAGATTTAAAATACTCTAAATCTAAAAAACATTACTACTATAAGGCCACTGTTACCATGCATGTTCTCTGTTATTGTAAATTTCGTCATATTGTTACTGCCAAAAGTGTAGTAACAACCTATAAAGTTTACAGTAACAATTTATACATTTTTACAGTAACATATGATGTTACTACCCTTTTGAGATAATGTTACTACCAAATCATAGTAACAAGGTATGATTGTTACATGTACATAACTGATTTGTTCACAAATCATCATATGGTGATTTGGTAAGAAGTGCTCACCATGAACCATGAGATCATGGGTTCAAGTCTTGAAGTTGAGATTGGGGGAGGATCAGGAGGAGGGAGTAGCGACGGGAGAGAGGGGGTATTTTTAATTTTTCTAAAAAAGAGAGAATAAGGAGGGAGATAAAAAAAAGAAGAAAAGTTGATATTGGGGGAGGATGAGAAATCGGGAGGAAAAGAGAAGAAGAGGGAGAGAAAAAAAAGAAGAAAAGTTGAGATTGGGGGGAGGATGAGAAATCGGGAGCGACGAGAGAGAGGGGGTATTTTTAATTTTTCTAAAAAAAGAGAGAATAAGGAGGGAGATAAAAAACAAAGAAGAAAAATTGATATTGGGGGAGGATGAGAAATCGGGAGGAAGAGAGAAGAAGAGGGAGAGAAAAAAAAAGAAGAAAAGTTGAGATTGGGGGGATGATGAGAAATCGGGAGGAGAAGAGAGGAGGGAGGAGAAGAGAGAAGGAGGAGGGAGAGAAAAAAAAAAGAAAAGTTGAGATTGTGGGGGAGGATGAGAAATCGGAAGAAGGGGGAATCGGAGGGAGGAGCGACGGGAGAGAGGAGCGACGGGGAGGGAGAGAGGTGGGGACGGAGGGGGCGCGGGAGGGAGAGAGGAGCGATGGGAGGGGAGGAGCGATGGGAGGGAGGGAGGTGGGAGGGGGTGTAGAATAGTTATTCTAGGGGAGGGGTATATATATATATTATATATATATATATATATATATATATATATATATATATATATATATATATATATATATATATATATATATATATATATATATATATATATATATATATATATATATATATATATATATATATATATATATATATATATATATATATATCAAGCGATCTTAACGATCGATTGAATCCGACGCCTCTTAGCGCATCTAAGCTGACTTGGGCCACATGTGCCATATGCACTTAACAGGCCAAGTTGCGAAAGACATTCGGCCCATCCTTATGGGCCTAATTGAGTTTTATCTATTCTGAGTTGATTTAAACTATTTCTCCCTTATCAAATTTAATATTTTCCTATGTTTAGTTTTTCTTTCTTCATGTTAAATTATTTATATCTAAATGGAGTCAACAAGGAATGTAATTGTATATCAATTAAAAATAAATAATAGAATTTAAATTTGGACTAAAAATAAATAATATTAATTAATTTTTGTATGGACTATAGCCTCTTTCGGAGAATATTACTCTCTTCCAATATTATTTATTTTATAATTCATAATGTTTTAGTCCAAAATACAAAATGAAAACCAAAATACACAAAAAAAAAGTTTGTAGTACAGGAGTTCAATTAGCTTTTCTTTCCCTTTTCGTCCAGGAGTGTGGGTCTGCCCCGCTTTTCTTTTTGCTATTTTTAGCGTTTCCACTAACATGATTTTAAAGATTTCTATCGCACACTATATTTAACCTAAAACAAAATTCAGCTCTCACAAGTACAATGCATAGAAAATCGAGTATATTCTCACAATTACATTATATAGATTACAAGAAAATATAATTTCCGCATGACGTGTATTCAGACGTGTCCTTTGGTCAATTCCATTCATTTTTCATTAGGATTATGTACTTTAAAAATATTTGATTTTTCAATTCATCACTTAAATTTTTCATCAATCACTTTCTACGCAAAAGCAATCACTTTTGTTGTTCATCATTTGTTCCTCTCTTGCTATAATCATTGGGCCCATGCGTCAGAAGCGTCATCCACAACACGCAAATGTAAAGTAGATTAATTGTCAAAAACAAATATGATTTGTTTATCACTCTACATATAGCCGATGTTTATAATCATACTATGGTGTTTTGGTAAATCATTAATATCGAACTCTAGTCACCCCGCCAATTCCCGGTGCAACGCATGGGCATTTTGCTAGTAGAATTTATATCTCTGCAATTATAAAGTTTAGTGTATTAATTTTAATAGAAATATAAATGTTGATCATCACAGGATATTTTTTAAAAAATAAATAGCTACAGTACTCCAATCCAAGCAAACCTCGTAAGTCGTGACAAGAAAACATAAAGACTTATTTTAACCGAAGAAACAAACTACCGGGACATTAGCCATTAAACAAATCATGATTTAAACACGTAATTAGGCATGTAATTAGCTATGAGGAATAAAAGATGAAACGGTGATCGCAAAATTCGCGAGATTCCTAGCTCGTATACTAGACCTACCAATCCGTTCGCGTCTCCCGCAAGTTCGCGCGATAGACTTCCCCTAAATTTTACATAGGCTTTGTCCTCGAAGCGGCCAACGATTGGTAAGTTCCTCCGCTGAAATGAATCAGCTCTCCACTTTTCAACCTTCTGGTCCAGGAAGAACTGTGCTGTGTCATCAACGCGCAACTCCTCGAGAACCATGGCGTTCTCCACCAGGAACTTGGTGAGATGGACCGGAAAACTGTCCATCTCCTTGGCCGTGAATTCCATGGTCACCTTCCTGACGGTTTTCTCCAAACATTCGATTGCCGGCTCGCTTACGCGCTGACACTTAAGCTCATGATCACCTTCGTCCTTGGAAGAAGAACTTGAGCTTGACTCGATCCTCCTCCCAATGGAGTTCCCGGATATCCTTCGGTTGAAGCGCTGTTCTTCGGACACGGGGTGGCTGTGGCTGTCATCCTTCGTTGTTAGCCTGAGCCGGAGTTCAGAAACAGCTGGGCAGGATTGGAGCAGCTTCGCCATTGCTGACAACGATATGGGCGTCTGATAGCGGCTGTGCAGGTACTGTGCTTCCAGGTGGAGGAACGCGAGGTTGGGGAAGACGGGGAGGGCGCCGCCGCCGCCGTCGTCGAGAATGTCGTCGACGCAGTGCACGCGCAGCGTCATGGTCCTCATCGTCGTGGTGTCGCCGCCGCCGAGGCTGCGGAGGACGCGGCACACCGGCTCGTACTTCCCGGTGAAGAAGGAAGGTCGGCTGATGTCCACGTCGACGAGCGCGAGGTTCGCCGGCGGTGGTGCCAGCGAGATCGCCATCGGGTGCCCGCCGTACGAGAAGGAGACCAGGCTCGGCGCGTCGAGCTGGAGTGCTTCGATCCTTGACGTCACGGCGACGAGCACGAGCGTCGTCACCGTCGGGCAGCGGAGGCGGAGGACGGCGGTCTCCTCCTTCGTCTTCGCCGCCGAGATCAGGAGATGGACACGGTCCAGTCTGAGCATGGCGAGCCTCGGCGCGGCGTCGACGATGGTCTGGAGGAGGTGACCACCCTTGGACAGCGACAGCATGCATATGGTCATCGCTAGATCCGTCAGGGACGGGAACGCCGCCACGACGGACGGCGGCGACGAGTAGCAGCAGCAGCACGCGAGGTGCAGCACCCGCAGCGTGGCGGCGCACGGCAGCGACGCTAGCCGCAGCTTGTACATGCCGATGGTGTCGCCGGCGTCGCCGGCGCCGGCGACCGGTAGACAATCGACGCGGAGGTCCTGCAGCCCGGCCGCGGCGCGGTGGGAGAGGATTGCGCCGATCCTGCTGTCGAAGTTGGAGAGAACAGGGCGTGCCGCAGCCGAGTCCACGGCGAGCGAGAGCTTCTTGAGGGCTGGGTCGTCGGCACGGCGGAGGACGGCGGCGAGGGCGCCGTCGGCGAAGCGGAAGAAGGCATCGTGTGTGGGGAGAAAGGGTTCGGAGTAGAGGTTGAGGACGCAGGTCCGGCGCCACAGGGGACGCCACCTGCGTGAGAGGACGGTGGTGGCTGCGGCGTCCTTGGTGTGCAGGGAGGAGAGGATGTGCAGGAGTAGGTCGTCGGAGAGTTCGGAGATGCGATCCACGGCGGCCATGGATGATGTTCTCGGCTGGGCAACAGCGAGAGGATAGATCGATCCGTTAGGGTTTCTTCGAGGAAACGAAGAGGAATATCATATATATATATATATACACACACACACGCAAAAGTGCCCGTGCGTTGCACCGGGAAGCGCACAGATCAGAAAAAATATGCAATTAATTAAAATACAAATTCGCTGAAATATTTGGTATTTTTAAGTAGGTATGTGTATAATTAAATATATTTACAAGTAAAGCAAGTGTGAGAAATAAAATGACATTGTTAAATTTAATTTTATTAAATTCTCCATGATTAGTTACGCTCTTTGGAATTTTATTGGAATTTTCAGAACTTAATTGCTAATTTCAATAATACAAACATCATTTAATAATTATTTAATTGAAAAAGAAAGAAAATCCTTCCTGTTAGGTTTGCTTAGAAATAAACACATTCAATAATATAATTGTAAATGCTTATGAAGAAATGAAGCACTAAAAATGAACTTCTCTTTTTTTTTCGACCCGAGGGACCTAATACAGACTTATTTCTGGCCCGAGGGACCTAAAATAGACTTATTCCGTTCCGATCGGCCCACGGCCTTATCAAAACCCTAACCCTAACCCTAACCCTTCCCACACATCCCCCCCGCCCCCCCTAAACTCATTCTCCTCCCTCTCCCACCGCGAGTCGGCGAGTGGCGACGGCGGCGGCGGCGACCGGCGATCTCGCGGCCGAGGCGAGGCGGCGGCATACCTGCCCTACCGTGGGCAGCAACTGGTGGCAGGGGAGGGGGTGGCGCCGCCGGAGGGAGGGGGAGGGGAAGCGGCGCGACGGCGGATCTACCGCGGGAGGGAGGCTAGAGGGCCGCCGCTTCCCCTCCCCCTCCCCTCCGGCGGAGCCGCCCCCTCTCCCCCTCCCCCTAGCCGGCGGCTTCCCCCGCCACCGGCGCCGCTTCCCTTCCCATCTCCCTCCTTTCTCACCGACTCGGTGCGGCAACGGCGGGGTTCGGCGGAGACGGCGCCGTCCCAACGGCAGCGGCGACGACGTCCGCGGCGGCCTCGCTCTCTCTCCCCCTCTCCTTCCCATCTCACCGGCTTGGCGCAGCGACGGCGGGGTGCGGCGGAGACGGCCGCGACGGTCGTCCCTCCCCCTCTCTCTCTCCCCGTCGGCCTCGACGGCGACGGCGCCCTCCCAACGGCTGCGATGGCGTCAGCTTCATCCGCGTGCGAATCCGACAGCGGCAGCGGCGACCGCGGGCGGATCCGGTGGCAGCGGCTCCCTCCAACGGCAGTGGTGGCATCGGCGGCCGCCGATTTTTTTTTTGCAATTTTTTCCATGGCTATTGCTAACCGAATCGGATTGTGCATGGACAAAAGATGGACGAAAATTAGATGTGACGATCGAAAAAATACGAATATTTATATTAGTTATAGATATAGATATATACGCTCAAAGTGGATTATACGTGAATTACAGTTAGATTAGATGGGATGGTAAAAGATAAGGGCCCATATTTTCACTTTGGGCCCAACCTGGCCCTTCTTGACCCTTCATTTCTCCTACTTGCGGAATAAGTTCATTTTGAATCCCTTAACCAGTGACTGAAGTTGATTTGTATCCCAGGACCACAATACCACAATACCGGGTATTTCGACGCCCCCCAACTATCCTAAGTGGTTTTGAAGGACGGTTTCGCTGACATGACGCCTAGTGGCAGTGTTGACTCGATCTTCATTCCACATGGAGTTGACGTAGTTTTTTAATTCTAATGCACTAAGCGTCACGTTGACTCCACATGGAACGAAGACCGAGCCAACACCGCTAAGTAGACGCCATATCAGTGAAACCGACCTCCAAAACCATCGAGGGAGTCAAATTCTACCGGTTTAATAGTTTGGGGGGCGGGTCGAAATATCCGGTATCATGGTTCAGGGATACGAATAAGAGAATCATAATGAACTTATTCCCCTACTTGCAGACTCTACCTAGCAATTACGGTCTCTTAAAATAAAAAAAAATATTATGGGAGTCAAGATGAGAAAATTCAGTAACAGTAACAGGGCAAATACAAGAACTCAAATGAAACTGCAAACCAATAAAATAATTCAGAATGTTTTTTTTAAGAATTACACAGTACAACGCAGACACTCACAACGCACGCGCACTCATCCCTATGAACACATGCACGCAAACCCTACCCCTATGAGCATCTTCGAAGCTGGCCCCCCTATGAGCATCTTCGAAGACTGGGCCAGCAAATCCTAGAGATATTGACGAAGTCACCACAGGCGTCACCACAGGCGTCTCGCTGTCGACGGGTACGTCGCCTACCACTGAAAGCACAACGCCGTTAAATCCTAGAAAATTCACTCCCTTGGGGAGTCGAACCCAGGACCTCAGGTGCTACTGAGACTCTTCTAACCACTAGGCTACAAGGTTTATCATATTTGCACAAGTAATTCCTTTTTTTTAACACGCAGGAGATCTGCGTATCCTTTCTTTAATAAGGAGAAAGAAAGGTACTCGTGAGAATGCTAGAGTTTAAAACCCAATGCACCACCACTAAGGTTTTATAACTCATACCACCATGAATTTCAGAGGTACATTTATCAACAAAATAAACTAAAAGTGTTGGTTTCTAGGGCACTTTACCGCTGAATGATTTCCTCTAATAAAATGGTATGGGTATGTTTCATAACAATGACAATGAAATTGTATTTCATAAATATCTTTAAAACAGGATCAACAATCCAAATATCGACACAATACTGAAATTCACCCAACAGATATATTCTCAACTGTACCGAGGATATAGAACACCTATTAGCAATTCAAACTTCAAAGGATAATAAACAAACAGTACAAACAAATAAGGAGTATAAATCAAGGCACAGAATGAATGTATAATTGGTGAGAAACGATAGTATAAAGTGAGCAATTATAACGACAATATTTTACTCCTACCATTTTATAATTTATACATTAACGAATAACGGGAGTGACAAGTTTTGGTAATCAACAATATCAAGGTGTTAAAATGGCAAGCTTTGGTCATACTTTTGTTGGAAGATGGAGAAAGCAGGTTTGAGTGTCTGCAGTTTTTCAAATGTATTTGCCAAATCAGGTTATGCAGAAACTGTAAGTTTAAGAATAAAAAAATTGAATTGGGACATGAACGTGTTAGCATGTTTTTTCTCCCGAAGATAGCTCATGGTACAGTCCCTTTTAAGAAAAGACTGATTCAAGGGGATAAATATCCTGACATTATGCCTCAGTGGTGACTACTGTTATTGATATGCCCTAGAGGCAATCATAGAGATGATTGTATCACATAATATGTTTACATATTTATCCGACATTGTTCCTTGAAATAGATAACTCCTTATTGGTTAATGAATATGTGATTCTTTCATGAGACTCTTTACGTTGTTTGTTACTATTTCTAAAGGATCCCTGATCAAATATCATATGTGAAACAAATATGTTTATATGATCAGCACATGTATTAATTGATGATCATGTCTCATGGATCATGGTATAGAGATACCAAATTAATAATGTGGACACATGTTGGTGAACATGTTGTTGGATAGACCCAACATGAGACACTGCAAGAGCCATATGTGTTGTGTCATCAGTGATCTCATTTAGTGTTGGTGTTGAATCCTTAGACCTGAGATTATCATGGTTCTCAACATATGTAGCAGCTTACTTAGGGACTGCTAAACGCTACTCCGTAAATGGGTAGCTATAAAAGTAGTTTTCAGGTATGCTATGAAACATGTAGTGGGATAATCAAGATGGAATTTGCCCCTCCTATGGAGAGATATCTCTGGGCCCCTCGATGTTGTAGATTATGGAAGTGCATGGCCATGCCAAATGTGATTGAGGAGTCAATCACAAGTTATATAATCTATCAACAGGTTCGAGTAAATGATTGAGTTATTAGAGGATGGCACATATCTAGCCTTGAGCTTAATCGATATCGTGAGGCAAAGGGGTTCATACAAGTATACACTAGAGGTTCAGCCGATATGATCTTTATGTATGCCCGGTGGGTCAATACGTTCTGCTAGGGGCCGCTGTTGACGCGTGGACCGAAAAGGAGTTTTTGGGTTACAGCCGAGTATATATGAACTTACAGGGTCGCACGCTTAATGGGCCAGAATAAAGGATTGGATAGAGATCCAATATGAGCTTAATTCGGATAGGGATCCGAATAGGAGTCCTACGGGCCTTGGAGGCCCGAGTGATGGATTCTATATATTCGTGAGGGGCGTGACTGGCGGAGGCATTGCATCATGTGAGAAACCCTAGTCGTCACTTCCCTCCTCGAGCAAAACCCTAGCCGCGCGCGGGTGCTAGCACATCTGCGTGTGGCGTTCCGTCCTTGTACGTGTGGATACCGGTAGAGACGCCGCTGGTTTGCAGTGCTGATCGGCGTGGGAGTACGGCGAGGAGAACGCACGAGGAGGAGAAGGTCGAGCCGGTGCGATCGACTACTTCCTCTACATCGACGCGCGCTACTTCGCGAGAGTTCCTTCGACTTCTCAGCGTCTTCTTCTGCTGCGCAGCGCATCGAGTGGTAACGATCTATGATCTAATGCTTGCATGGTTCCTGGTTTACGCGATAGAAAATTTTAATTTATGCTATCGTAGCCTACGCGTATCCCAACAACTGCATGGGTCAGCATGCTCTGTTGCTCCTTGGAGAAACAATCCCAGAACATTTGCTCCATTGGACAGTCGACCATGTACAAGGTTTTCAGTGAGCTAAGCTCCTCAGCCTGCTGCAATTCCGAGCAGTCCTGCGCAAGTAAGAGTTGCAACTTAGAAAGATTGGATATCCTCCTCAAGCTTTTATTGTTCTTGACCTTGAGCCAGACAATTCCGGGATGGTAGACGATTTCCTGCAGGCTGTGCACACCTTCTATAAGAACCCTTCGTAGGTTAACAATTCTGTGCAGATCTTCGGGGAGAGCTCTCAGTTTTGGGCAATTTATCAGCTACAGGTACCTGATGCATGGCATAAGAAAGACTGATCGTGAGATGGTTTCCGATGTGCCATGTCACGCCCGGAATTTCTATCCAAAATTCCAAACGCTTACATGTGTGTGAACCCTCGTCCAGGAATCAGCCGAGGCACACAATAACAAATTGATAATAGAGTACAATTATTACTCTTAATTAATAAGCGAATAAAATGTCATTACAGAGGTAAATAGTTCCTCTCAATCAATAAAGATCTAAGCAGCGGAAAAGAAGATAAACGGCACAGACGACTCCACTCCACAGGCATCTTGACCAGGGCTACACCTAATCCTCCACACCATCAGCATCACTGTAGAACTCCTCCTCTGATGAATGATTGCAAGGTGAGTATATGACATACTCAGCAAGCCACGCAGCAATTATGCAAGTGCACAGGATAACAAAGGATGGCATAGTAGGGTTTCATTTGCATAAACAGCATTTAATAAATATTTCAAAATTTAATAAAACAGTTAAGTAATAATTAAACAATATTAATCCAACGCTATACAACATTCCCTGTTGCATAGGCCCAACCATTCAGAACAACCATCCCGGCTGCACAGTTTTATCTCAAAACCAGAAATATACCATTCCAAACCAGGAGCTAATCAAATTATTACCAGTTATAGCATCTTTTATTATGATGAGAGGTGTGAGACTAATCACGAAAGACATTGTTAGACCCGCCCATAACCGCGGGCACGGCTATTCGAATAGTTTTACTCTAGCCAGAGGTGTACCACTGTACCCACAAGACACAGCCCCACGACATGTCACCATGCGCCTCGATACCACCATGGTACCTCGGAAAGGAGCCGTGACAGTACCCCTCGCACAACACAATCCACCACAGCGCACCGTTCCTGGATCATAATCACCCCCTTATAAACAAGGCATGGACTCCCCAGCGACCCCCGTGGGCTTATCTCCGCCACTTCTCAGTCTGGTGCCCCGCAATGAACCATGCTATACAAAAGGTAAAGCCGTTGCCCACGCTGGCTTGTGGTTGGCACGGTTAATGTTTCACAACCGAAACTCGTGAACCGGTTCTTAATTGTCATGAGCATGACCATCAAAACCATGTGCTCACAACCCACCAATATCAGGTTTTAGTTGGCAAATCAATTAATTAACCAATCATGATTAACCATCACGAGCTATCATTAAGCCATCATTAAATAATAGTGAATCATAAGTTATCCCAGAAGTGTGCTAAAGTTTCTAAGCATGGCTAAGCAACCACATCTAATATCTAGCTGAACCAATATATAAAGCTCAACTAGTCAATTTATAATAACCCAAGGTATCAAGGAATAAAGTAATCAAGAACAAAAGGGCTATAACAAACAATAGGTTAATTCCACCCAATGACATTCGAAAATAAATGCAATAGTTGAATAGAAACAATAGCTTTAAACGGGATCAACATGCTCAAAGGGTTGTTTGAGATCTGTGTGACTTGCCTTGCTGGCCTTGGAACTCTTCAAAATCTTCTCCTGCAAACTCAGACTCTCCGGGAACGTCGGAATCTAAACAGAAAAGAGCAAAAACACCAAAACAGCACATAAACAAGCATGAACAGTACAAGTGGATATTTTTAACATGTAGATCACAATTTTAGAAAAAATTAGAGACTTGAACCAACTAAATTCGAGCTAAGATGAATTAGTTATGAATTTTCAAAGATTAAATCGGATTAAATCATTTATTTAGATTTTAATTGAATTATGATGCAATAATGAATTATTTTTGAAAAGAAAAAGGGAATTATTGCGTCAGCGGCTAGGGTTCGCGGTGGACTGGGTGCACAGTGACGGTTCACGGGAACGGACGGCCGAGATTGATCCAACCAAAACGAACGGCCGAGATCGATCGGTCCACAGCCAGACCACGGCGGACGGCATCGATGACGTCAGCGGTGACGTCACCACCGGCGGCGGCTGTCACACCCTAAAAATCCTAAATATGTAAATTGTTGTTTAATTGGAATTATTAGAATTGATTTTAAAAGCCTTGAAGAGAAGATCTAATTTTAAATAATAAACTCCAATATAAAATGAGGCTAGATAAAATTTCATTAAATACTTTGCTTAATTCTATAATTCCTAGATTTTTCTGGGATTTATTTGAGCTAAGGAAGTATTTTTAATAAATGGAATTGCATTTCATGAATAACTTAAATTGGAAAAAGGTTTTAAAAAGTCTCTTTTGGCTTTGGGTCGAAAGTCGGCCCAAAACCCTCTCTCTCCTCCTCGGCCCAAGCCGGCCCAGTCCGCAGCCAAGCCGCCGCTCGCGCGCGCGTCCGCTCACTGACAGGTGGGGCCTACCTGTCGGACTCGTCGTCTTCCTCGCGCCGCCGCCGCCGCCCAAACCCTAGCGCCGCGCCGCCGCCGTCTCCTTCCAAATCCGGCCGCCCCTTTCCGTTTCCGGTGAAATCAATTGAGAGGAAAGGATCTCCGGGATCTCCTCTACCTTTTTCCTTTTGGAATCGATCGCCAATTCGGTTTGGAAATTCGTGGATTCGAGTTCGATTCGGATCGATCTCTCTCCTCCGAACGCTAAACCTTCCATCACGTCGCCGGTCGCCGTGGGCCTTCGCCGCCGCCCTCCAACCCCTATAATAGGACCCTCGGTGTCTCCGCTACCCGCCGCCACCCTCGCCTTTGCCTCTCGTTGCCGGTAGAGCTCTAGCACCGTGTAGCCTCGCGCCGCCGTCGTCGCCGCCGCTCCAGCCGGGCACCGCCGGAACACCGTCGCCGTCGTCAAGCCGAAGGTTGCCGCCGCTTCTTCTTCGCCGCCGTCGCCGTCCGTTGCTCCTCCGCCGCTTCTTTGGTCACCGGTGAGTTCGCCGTGCCGTCCGCTACCCGTAGGTGCCCTCCGTTCGTGTCGTCGCGCCGTCGTTCGCCGGCGAGCTTGCATGCCCGAGCCGCCGCAGGAGATGACGTCATCGTCGACGTCATCGATGCTGTCCGCCGTGGTCTGGCCGTGGACCGGTCGATCTCGGCCGTTCGTTTTGGATGGATCTATCTCGGCCGTCTGTTCCTGTGAACCGTCGCCGTGCGCCCGGTCCACCGCAAACCCTAGCCGCTGACGCAATAAATCCTCTTTTCCTTTTCAAAAATAATTCATTATTGCGTCATAATTCAATTAAAATCCATATAAGTGTTTTAAACCGATTTAATCTTTGAAAATTCATAACTAATTCATCTTAGCTCGGATTTAGTTGGTTCAAGTCTCTAAATTTTTCTAAAATTGAGATCTACATGTTAAAAATATCCACATGTACTGTTCATGCTTGTTTATGTGCTGTTTTGGTGTTTTTGCTCTTTTCTCTTTAGATTCCGACGTTTCCGGAGAGTTCGTTTTCGCAGGAGAAGAATTTGAGGAGTTCCAAGGCCAGCAAGGCAAGTCACACAGATCCCAAACAACCCTTTGAGCATGTTGATCCCGTTTAAAGCTATTGTTTCTATTCAACTATTGCATTTATTTTCGAATGTCATTGGGTGGAATTAACCTATTGTTTGTTATAGCCTTTTGTTCTTGTTTACTTTATTCCTTGATACCTTGGGTTATTATAACTTGACTAGTTGGGCTTTATATATTGGTTCAGCTAGATATTAGATATGATTGCTTAGCCATGCTTAGAAACTTTAGCACACTATTGGGATAACTTATGACTCACTATTATTTAATGATGGCTTAATGATAGCTCATGATGGTTATTCATGATTGGTTAATTAATTAATTTGCCAACTAAAACCTGATAATGGTGGGTTGTGAGCACATGGTTTTGATGGTCGTGCTCATGACAATTAAGGACCGGTTCATGAGTTTCGGTTGTGAAACATTAACCGTGCCAACCACAAGCCAGCGTGGGCAACGGCTTTACCTTTTGTATAGCATGGTTCATTGCAGGGTACCAGACTGAGAAGTGGCGGAGATAAGCCCACGAGGGTCGCTGGGGAGTCCATGCCTTGTTTATAAGGGGGTGATTATGTTCCAGGAACGGTGCGCTGTGGTGGATTGTGTTGTGCGAGGGGTACTGTCACAGCTCCTTTCCGAGGTACCGTGGTGGTATTGAGGCGCATGGTGACATGTTGTGGGGCTGTGTCTTGTGGGTACAGTGGTACATCTCTGATCAGAGTAAAACTATTCGAATAGCCGTGCCCGTGGTTATGGGCGGGTCTAACAATGTCTTTCGTGATTAGTTTTCACACCTCTCATCATAATGAAAGATGCTATAACTGGTAATAATTTGATTAGCTCCTGGTTTGGAATGGTATATTCCTGGCTTGGAGATAGAACTATGCAGCCGGGATTGGTTGTTCAGAATGGTTGGGCCTATGCAACAGGGTATGTTGTATAGCATTGGATTAATATTGTTTAGTTATTACTTAACTGTTTTATTAAATTCTGTAATGTTTATTAAATGCTGTTTATGCAAATGAAACCCTACTATGCCATCCTTTGTTATCCTGTGCATTTGCATATTTGCTGCGTGGCTTGCTGAGTATGTCATATACTCACCTTGCAATCATTCATCAGAGGAGGAGCTCTACAGTGATGCTGATGGTGTGGAGGATTAGGTGTAGCCCTGGTCAAGCTGCTTGTGGGGTGGAGTCGTCTGCGCCGTTTTTCTTTTTCTTTTTTTCCGCTGCTTAGATCTTTATTGATTGAGAGGAACTATCTACCTCTGTAATGACATTTTATTCGCTTATTAATTAGAGTAATAATTGTACTCTATTATCAATTTGTTATTGTGTGCCTCGGCTGATTCCTGGACGAGGGTTCACACACATGTAAGCGTTTGGAATTTTGGATAGAAATTCCGGGCTTGACAAGTTGGTATCAGAGCCTCCTTGACCCTAGGTTATGCCAAATGGTTACCCATAGAAGCCCTCTAAAAATATTGGAAAAGTTGGACTGTTCTCCTCTCTTTCTCTTTTAATTAAACCAAACTAATGGCACATGCAGTTTATAATTCCTTTAATTGTTCTCATTTAAAAATTTATTTATTATTCCTGTGTTATTAGTACCGTACATCTATTACTGTACTAATGGCCCATTTACCAGCAAAAGTTTTACAACACTGTTTTATTTAATCTTGCTGCAATGAAATAAATTTAGCATGTTGATTTTATAACTTTCTTTTATTTTATTTCTTCTGAAACCTGTTGTTCAAAAGTGCAAAATTTGTGATCCTGTTTCTAACTGTTTCAACTTATCTTGCAAGCTTGGTTTACTTTATTTATTTACTTTCCTTTTATTTGGATTTTCTAACTTTATTCAAATTAATCCAAAAAACATGTGCTATTAATTGGATAAATGTCTTAACTCCCTCCTTTCACTTGTCTTTAGATGCCGCGCTACAAGCCTGAGTACTTGTTTGGTGTTGAGGGATTTGTCCAGGAGTTGCGTACGATGTCCTTTGCCATAGGATTTGGGACTGCCCCTATGTATGCCCAGATTCCTCATGATCGGGATGAAGAGAAGTGCCGAGTCAAAGTCACCTTGAACAGTAATAGTGAAGATATCCCATCAGTGATGTTCGAAGCTAGAGGAGGAAACTACATTCATGCATGTCAGGAGGTGGCAAGGATCGCCATAGGAGAGCTCCGCGATCGCTACAGTGATCAGTTGGCCGACACTGAGTATCGTTACCATCCTCGCCAACCCCAGGGAAGTGACCATGGCAGCTACCTTGAGACTGAGGGGATTGAGAATGATGCTACCACAAGGCATTTGGTTGAGATGCTGTGGGCTATGGATGAGACCCGCGCGGAGACTGTGTTAGCAGCTCAAGATCGTGAAGACCGGAATCATGGAAAGATTTGTAAGCTAGAAGAAAAGGTGGATCGTTTGGAGAAGGAACTAGCCGCGTTGAAGGAAGAAGCACCGCCGCAGAAGGCCAGGGTTCATCTTACCGCAAGGAAGAGAGCTCTATTCGTCCCTCGCTACCAATTGGCGCCAAAGGTCCGTGTGGTGGAGAAAGAAGTAACCTCGGCCCTAGCGGATCCTCCGGTCGTCAATGTAAGTGATGATGAAGGAGAAGAATCGAAGCGCACCCATTCAAAGGTCGAGTGGGGAGCCACTCAAGATGATGGAGACGAGCCGAACGAGCCTTCAATCAACTCTGATGCCCGGAAGACCAAGAATGCCTTGTCAAGCCGTTGTCCTAGGTCGTTGTGTTAGTTTGCTTGTTTTAAGTTTGGCTGTGTGTGTGGGTCCTGCATGTGGTTTACATCAGTGGTGGGATGTAACTGCATGCGTTTGTTTGCTTTCGTGTGTTAGGTAGTTGGTGAGTTTAGTGGTGTGAGAGTCTTCAGTTTTGTAATAATGAAACTCAGTTAAGATCAATAAAAGTTAAGTTAGTGGAAAAATTAATTCTCTGTCCTAAGTAGTTTTTCCCGGTTTCTCTTCTTGTGCTCTTGCCCATGCCAGATGGTGCTCACTCGCAGCAACGGGAATGGCCCCAACAACAACAACAACAATGGAGAGAATCCCACACTTGCCCAAGTCCTGGCTCAACAGGCACAGCTTATGAACATGATGATGCAGCAACTCCAGAACCAGCAGAATCAGGGAAATAAACATGCACCTCCCCAGAACAAGTTAGCAGAATTTCTTCGTGTGAGGCCGCCCACTTTCTCTAGCACCACTAATCCTGTTGAAGCTGGTGATTGGCTGCACGCCATAGAGAAGAAGTTGGATTTGCTTCAGTGCACTGATCAGGAGAAGGTTTCATTTGCATCACACCAACTCCATGGCCCTGCCTCTGAGTGGTGGGATCACTTCCGCCTTAACAGGACTACTGCTGAACCTATCACTTGGCTTGAATTTACCGTTACTTTTCGGAAGACGCATATACCATCGGGAGTGGTGTCTCTCAAGAAGAAGGAATTCAGGTCGCTCACCCAGGGATCTCGCATCAGGTCGCTCACCCAGGGATCTCGCACGGTCACCGAGTATCTGCACGAGTTTAATCGTCTGGCTCGTTATGCTCCGGAAGATGTGCGCACTGATGAAGAGCGCCAGGAGAGGTTCTTGGAAGGACTTAATGATGAGCTTTCTTACCCACTCATGACTGGGGATTATCATGATTTCCAGAAGTTAGTGGATAAGGCTATTCGTCAGGAGGACAAGTACAACCGCATGGAGCAGAAGAAACGTCGGATTGCTCACTTCAAGGCACAACAGGGGAATAGTCAGAGGCCGTGTCTTACTTTAGGACCTCAGTCCATGCCACAGGGAGGTTCTTCGTCTGTTGTTCGCCCGCAGCGTCAGTTCTTCAACAACAACGCAGGCAACAACATTCGCAATCAAGCTCCACGCCCTGTTGCAGCTTCGACACAATAACAGCCTGCCAAGAAGGAGCAAGGCAGCAAGCCCGGAGTATGCTTCAACTGTGGTAAACCAGGACATTACTCTGACAAGTGTCCGAAGCCCCGACGCGTGAAGATTGTCCCTACCCAGAGCAACTGCACCGCACCAGCATCAAAGGCTTGTGTCAATCATGTTGCTGCTGCAGAAGCTCAAGGTGCTCCAGATGTGATTTTGGGTACGTTCCTTGTTAACTCAATTCCTGCAACAATGCTTTTCGATTCTGGTGCTACACATTCATTTTTATCTATGAGTTTTGCGGAAAATCATAGGCTGGAAGTAGAAGATCTTAGACGTCCTTTGATGGTTAGTACCCCGAGTAATCAAGCACTCTCTTTGCAACGTAGCCCCTCTGTCAGAATAGAAATTCAAGGAGTACCATTTCTGGCCAATCTTATCCTGTTAGAATCCAAAGACCTTGATGTCATCCTAGGGATGGACTGGTTAGCCAGATATAAAGGTGTGATAGACTGTGCCAACAGAAAAGTAACTCTCACCAGCAATGATGGTCGAGTTGTAACTATTCACGCATTGTCTTCTGAGTCTTTAAGGTCAAGTCTGAACCAAATAGCTTTGGAAGAGATTCCCATAGTACAGGAATACCCCGATGTGTTCCCAGACGATTTACCTGGTATGCCGCCTAAAAGGGATATAGAGTTCCGAATAGATTTGGTACCAGGAACCACTCCGATCCATAAGCGACCATATAGAATGGCGGCTAATGAGTTGGCAGAAGTCAAAAGGCAAGTCGATGATTTGCTTCAAAAGGGATACATCAGACCAAGTTCATCTCCATGGGGAGCTCCAGTTATTTTTGTGGAAAAGAAAGACCATACCCAGAGGATGTGTGTGGACTATCGTGCACTAAATAATGTGACTATCAAGAATAAGTACCTGCTGCCCAGAATTGATGATTTGTTTGATCAGCTTAAAGGTGCCACCGTTTTCTCCTAGATAGATCTTCGATCAGGGTATCACCAGTTGAGGATTAAAGAAGAAGATATACCTAAGACGGCTTTTACCACTAGGTATGGATTGTTCGAATGTACTGTTATGTCTTTTGGACTTACCAATGCCACGCTTTCTTCATGAACTTAATGAATAAGGTGTTTATGGAATACCTAGACAAGTTCGTGGTGGTCTTTATTGACGACATTCTCATATATTCCCGAACAAAAGAAGAGCATGAAGAACATCTTCGCCTTGCATTAGAGAAACTACGAGAACATCAACTGTATGCCAAGTTTAGCAAGTGTGAATTTTGGTTGTCTGAAGTGAAGTTCCTTGGTCATGTCATCTCAGCCGGAGGAGTTGCCGTTGATCCTAGTAATGTGGAATCCGTAACCAACTGGAAACAACCAAAGACAGTTTCAGAGATTCGCAGTTTCCTGGGTCTTGCCGGTTATTATCGGAGGTTTATAGAGAATTTTTCCAAGATTGCTAAGCCCATGACACAAGTACTTCAAAAGGATGTAAAGTACAAGTGGTCAGAAGAATGTGAGCAGAGTTTTCAAGAGTTGAAGAATCGCTTAATATCAGCTCCTATTTTGATTTTACCTGATCCAAAGAAGGGTTTCCAAGTGTATTGCGATGCATCTAAGCTTGGCTTAGGTTGTGTTCTGATGCAAGATGGGAAGGTGGTTGCCTATGCATCTCGTCAGTTACATCCGCATGAGAAGAACTACCCTACTCATGATCTTGAGTTAGCTGCAGTGGTTCATGCGTTGAAAATTTGGCGTCATTATCTTTTCGGTACTCGTACAGAGGTGTACACCGATCACAAAAGTTTAAAGTATATCTTTACTCAGCCAGATCTGAACATAAGGCAACGGAGATGGTTGGAATTAATTAAGGATTATGACATGGGAATTCATTATCACCCGGGAAAGGCTAATGTTGTAGCAGACGCTCTTAGCAGGAAAGGCTATTGCAATGCTACGGAAGGACGACAGTTGCCATTGGAGTTATCCAAGGAATTTGAAAGATTAAATTTGGGAATTGTCAGTAGAGGTTTTGTTGCAGCCTTAGAAGCAAAGCCCACGCTAATCGATCAGGTTAGAGAAGCCCAAATTAATGACCCCGATATTCAAGAAATTAAGAAGAATATAAGAAGAGGAAAAGCTATCGGTTTCTTGGAAGATGAGCAAGGAACTGTATGGTTGGGCGAGAGAATCTGCGTCCCAGACAACAAAGATTTAAAAGATGCAATTCTAAAAGAAGCTCATGATACTTTATACTCCATTCACCCTGGTAGTACCAAGATGTACCAGGATCTCAAGGAAAGATTTTGGTGGGCAAGTATGAAGCGTGAAATCGCAGAATACGTAGCAGTATGTGATGTTTGTCAGCGAGTCAAGGCAGAACATCAGAAACCTGCAGGTTTGCTGCAGCCTTTGAAGATACCAGAATGGAAGTGGGAGGAAATCAGTATGGATTTCATCTCTGGCCTACCCAGAACGTCATCAGGACACGACTCTATTTGGGTGATAGTCGACAGACTCACCAAAGTGGCTCATTTCATTCCAGTAAAGACAACATATTCCGGAAGTCGGTTGGCGGAATTGTATATGGCAAGGATTGTGTGTTTGCATGGCGTCCCTAAGAAAATAGTGTCTGATCGGGGAAGTCAGTTCACTTCAAAATTTTGGAAGAAACTTCAAGAAGAGATGGGTTCTAAGCTAAACTTCAGTACTGCTTATCATCCGCAGACAGACGGACAAACCGAAAGGGTAAATCAGATTTTGGAAGACATGTTGAGAGCTTGTGCTTTAGACTTCGGTGGAAGTTGGGATAAGAATCTACCTTATGCGGAATTCTCGTACAACAACAGTTATCAAGCTAGTCTCCAAATGGCTCCTTACGAAGCACTGTATGGTCAGAAGTGTCGCACTCCGCTTTTGTGGGATCAAACGGGAGAACGTCAGGTTTTCGGGACTGATATCCTAAGGGAAGCAGAAGAGAAGGTAAAGATCATTCAAGAAAGATTGCGTGTGGCTCAGTCTCGACATAAGAGTTATGCCGACAATCGTCGTAGAGATCTAAGTTTTGACGAAGGAGATTATGTGTACCTTCATGTCACGCCTCTTCGAGGGGTTCATTGCTTCCACACCAAGGGAAAATTGGCACCGCGTTTTGTGGGACCTTATAAGATTGTCAGTAGAAGAGGAGAGGTCGCTTATCAGTTGGAGTTACCTCAATCTTTGGCAGGAGTCCATAATGTGTTCCATGTGTCGCAATTGAAAAAGTGTTTAAGAGTACCTACTGAAGAAGCTAATCTTGAACAGATAGAAGTCCAAGAGGATCTGACATATGTTGAGAAACCAATCCGTATCTTGGAAACAGATGAGAGAAAAACCAGAAATCGAGTTATCCGTTTTTGTAAAGTTCAATGGAGTAATCACTTGGAAGAAGAATCAACTTGGGAACGAGAAGATGAATTGAAGTCAGCTCATCCGCATCTGTTCGCCAGTTCTTCTGAATCTCGAGGACGAGATTCTGTTTAAGGCGGGTAGGTTTGTCACACCCTAAAAATCCTAAATATGTAAATTGTTGTTTAATTGGAATTATTAGAATTGATTTTAAAAGCCTTGAAGAGAAGATCTAATTTTAAATAATAAACTCCAATATAAAATGAGGCTAGATAAAATTTCATTAAATACTTTGCTTAATTCTATAATTCCTAGATTTTTCTGGGATTTATTTGAGCTAAGGAAGTATTTTTAATAAATGGAATTGCATTTCATGAATAACTTAAATTGGAAAAAGGTTTTAAAAAGTCTCTTTTGGCTTTGGGACGAAAGTCGGCCCAAAACCCTCTCTCTCCACCTCGGCCCAAGCTGGCCCAGTCCGCAGCCAAGCCGCCGCTCGCGCGCGCGTCCGCTCGCTGACAGGTGGGGCCCACCTGTCGGACTCGTCGTCTTCCTCGGGCCACCGCCGCCGCCCAAACCCTAGTGCCGCGCCGCCGCCGTCTCCTTCCAAATCCGGCCGCCCCTTTCCGTTTCCGGTGAAATCAATTGAGGGGAAAGGATCTCCAGGATCTCCTCTACCTTTTTCCTTTTGGAATCGATCGCCAATTCGGTTTGGAAATTCGTGGATTCGAGTTCAATTTGGATCGATCTCTCTCCTCCGAACCCTAAACCTTCCATCACGTCGCCGGTCACCGTGGGCCTTCGCCGCCGCCCTCCAACCCCTATAAAAGGACCCTCGGTGTCTCCGCTACCTGCCGCCACCCTCGCCTTTGCCTCTCGTCGCCGGTAGAGCTCTAGCACCGTGTAGCCTCGCGCCGCCGTCGTCACCGCCGCTCCAGCCGGGCACCGCCGTCGCTCCAGTCGTCGCCGTCGCTCGGGAAGGCCGCCGTCGTGGTCGCCGTCGCGTCGCCGTCCTCGTCCGCCCCTCCGTCGTCGCTGTCGACCGCCGGAACATCGTCGCCGTCATCAAGCCGAAGGTCGCCGCCGCTTCTTCTTCGCCGCCGTCGCTGTCCGTTGCTCCTCCGCCGCTTCTTTGGTCACCGGTGAGTTCGCCGTGCTGTCCGTTCGCGTCGTCGCGCCGTCGTTCGCCGGCGAGCTTGCGTGCCCGAGCCGCCGCCGGAGATGACGTCATCGTGCGCCCAGTCCACCGCAAACCCTAGCCGCTGACGCAATAAATCCTCTTTTCCTTTTCAAAAATAATTCATTATTGCGTCATAATTCAATTAAAATCCATATAAGTGTTTTAAACCGATTTAATCTTTGAAAATTCATAACTAATTCATCTTAGCTCGGATTTAGTTGGTTTCAAGTCTCTAAATTTTTCTAAAATTGAGATCTACATGTTAAAAATATCCACATGTACTGTTCATGCTTGTTTATGTGCTGTTTTGGTGTTTTTGCTCTTTTCTCTTTAGATTCCGACGTTTCCGGAGAGTTCGTTTTCGCAGGAGAAGAATTTGAGGAGTTCCAAGGCCAGCAAGGCAAGTCACACAGATCCCAAACAACCCTTTGAGCATGTTGATCCCGTTTAAAGCTATTGTTTCTATTCAACTATTGCATTTATTTTCGAATGTCATTGGGTGGAATTAACCTATTGTTTGTTATAGCCTTTTTTTCTTGTTTACTTTATTCCTTGATACCTTGGGTTATTATAACTTGACTAGTTGGGCTTTATATATTGGTTCAGCTAGATATTAGATATGATTGCTTAGCCATGCTTAGAAACTTTAGCACACTATTGGGATAACTTATGACTCACTATTATTTAATGATGGCTTAATGATAGCTCATGATGGTTATTCATGATTGGTTAATTAATTAATTTGCCAACTAAAACCTGATAATGGTGGGTTGTGAGCACATGGTTCTGATGGTCGTGCTCATGACAATTAAGGACCGGTTCATGAGTTTCGGTTGTGAAACATTAACCGTGCCAACCACAAGCCAGCGTGGGCAATGGCTTTACCTTTTGTATAGCATGGTTCATTGCGGGGTACCAGACTGAGAAGTGGCGGAGATAAGCCCACGGGGGTCGCTGGGGAGTCCATGCCTTGTTTATAAGGGGGTGATTATGATCCAGGAACGGTGCGCTGTGGTGGATTGTGTTGTGCGAGGGGTACTGTCACAGCTCCTTTCCGAGGTACCGTGGTGGTATTGAGGTGCATGGTGACATGTTGTGGGGCTGTGTCTTGTGGGTACAGTGGTACATCTCTGATCAGAGTAAAACTATTCGAATAGCCGTGCCCGCGGTTATGGGCGGGTCTAACAATGTCTTTCGTGATTAGTTTTCACACCTCTCATCATAATGAAAGATGCTATAAGTGGTAATAATTTGATTAGCTCCTGGTTTGGAATGGTATATTCCTAGCTTGGAGATAGAACTGTGCAGCCGGGATTGGTTGTTCAGAATGGTTGGGCCTATGCAACAGGGTATGTTGTATAGCGTTGGATTAATATTGTTTACTTATTACTTAACTGTTTTATTAAATTCTGAAATGTTTATTAAATGCTGTTTATGCAAATGAAACCCTACTATGCCATCCTTTGTTATCCTGTGCATTTGCATATTTGCTGCGTGGCTTGCTGAGTATGTCATATACTCACCTTGCAATCATTCATCAGAGGAGGAGTTCTACAGTGATGCTGATGGTGTGGAGGATTAGGTGTAGCCCTGGTCAAGCTGCTTGTGGGGTGGAGTCGTCTGCGCCGTTTTTCTTTTTCTTTTTTTCCGCTGCTTAGATCTTTATTGATTGAGAGGAACTATCTACCTCTGCAATGACATTTTATTCGCTTATTAATTAGAGTAATAATTGTACTCTATTATCAATTTGTTATTGTGTGCCTCGGCTGATTCCTGGACGAGGGTTCACACACATTTAAGCGTTTGGAATTTTGGATAGAAATTCCGGGCGTGACAGCGGCTCGGGCGCGCAAGCTCGCCGGCGAACGACGGTGCGGCGGCGCGAACGGAGAGCACCTACGGGTAGCGGACGGCACGGCGAACTCACCGGTGACCAAAACGGCGGCGGAAGATCAACGGACGGCGACGGCGACGAGGAAGAAGCGGCGGCGACCTTCGGCTTGACGACGACGGCGGTGCTCCGGCGGTCTACGGCGATGACGGAGGGGCGGACGAGGACAGCAATGAGACGGTGAACACGACGGCGGCCTCCCCGAGCGACGGCGACGACTGGAGCGACGGTGATGCACAGCTGGAGCGGCGGCGATGACAGCGGCGCGAAGCTTCACGGGGCTAGGGCGCTACGGGCGGCGGCGGACGAAGGCGAGGGTGGCGACGGGTAGCGGAGGACCTGGTGATCCTTTTATAGGGGCAAGGAGGCGGCGGCGAAGGCCCACGGCAACCGGCGACGCGAAGGAAAGTTCTAGGGTTCGGGAAAAGAGATGAATCCGATTCGAGATCGAATCCACGAATTTCCAAAGCGATTTAGATGAAGTTTCCAAAAGGGAAAAGGTAGAGGAGGTCCCGAAGATCATTTCCCCTCTATAGATTTCACCGGAGAAGGAAAGGCGCGGCCGGATTTGGAAGGAGACGGCGGCGGCGCGGCGCTAGGGTTCGGGCGCGGCGGCGGCGCGAGGAGGACGACGAGTCCGACAGGTGGGCCCCACCTGTCAGCGAGCGGACGCGCGCGCACGAGCGGGCGGCTGCGGCCGGCTTGGGCCGAGGGAGAGAGAGAGAGTCTTTCGGCCCAAAGCCAAAAGAGACTTTTAAAAACCTTTTTCAATTTAAATTATTCATGAAATGCAATTCCATTTATTAAAAATACTTCCTTAGCTCAAATAAATCCCCGAAAAATCTAGGAATTATAGAATTAAGCAAAGTATTTAATGAAATTTTATCTGGCCCCATTTTAAATTGGAATTTATTATTTAAAATTAGATCTTCTCTTCTAGGCTTTTAAAATAAATTCTAATAATTCTAATTTAGACAACAATTTATATATTTGGGATTTTTAGGGTGTGACATGCCATCAGACAAGCTTTCTGTGCTAACCGACCAACTCTGCCAGTTGTATATGTCAACGATCTCAAGCAGCTCAAGCTTTGGAAATATAATGGTATGTGTTGGAGACACTACCCCTTTACCAAAGAGTTCATGGCCAATGCTCACAACTGCATCAGCTCCTTTGACATGAAGAACCTGCAATATTGGTAGCTGGCCTGCGGGCGGAAGCTCTGGGCAAGATATGCAGTGGTTGAAGTGCAAATGAGCTAGGTTCGGTAGTGTGTCCTGCGGCTCTGAAGATAACCATTCTGGAAACACGCCACCAGGGAACCCATCTATAAAGATGTACTGCAGGTTTTGTGATGGACAGAGCTTGTTGTAGATCTCCTCGATGTTCTTCACCTCATTGTCCTCATAGCTTGTTCGACAATCAGCTTCTTCACCCATTGTACAGCTAATGCCGAGCTCTTTGAGGTGACGCTTGTTGCACAACACGGGTGAAGCTGGCGGTGAGGCTTTCTCCAGCTTGATCAGCAAGAGGCGCCGTATCTTGGAGAGACTATCTAGTTCATCCAATCGAAACCCTCTAGTACCAACTTGGAAAACTGATCGAAGATTATCCATGCGTCGGAAATTACCGATCCCTTTGGGAACTTGGGTCAGTCTTGTGCCACCTATACTGAGGAAGCTTATTGTGGACAGTGTCATCAGACTCGCCGGCAGCGATGCCAATTTTAGGCAACCAGACACTGAAAGGTATTCAAGGAAGGTAAGGTTTCCGATGGATTCCGGAAGTTGCTTGATTTCTTCATTATAGCTGACATCCAGCAGCCTCAACAGCACCAGGTGCCCAACTGACTCCGGTATGCTCTGGAGGCATGCTCCAACTAGAATTAAGATGCGAAGATGCTCCAGCTTCCTGTAAATGTCCCTCTTGACTGATCTGCATGCGTCGTGGTAATAAACTAGGACGCACCGTAGTTTTTTCTGGTCTTGTATACCAGGTATTTCCTCAACGGCGTTGCCAACCGCTAAACGCCAAACATTTGGAGGGGTTTCGTCATTTTCCTCATCCATGAACATGGCTTCGTCCCCTGTCAAGTATTGGCCAAGCAACCTTAGTAGATCATGCATGGTAGAAATTCCCTTGTCTATGTACTCTGGTCTTGCCTGCAGTAGATTCCTCATGATTAGCTCGTGGTAGTAATCTTCAGCTACCTCATGTATCGGCCTGCTGCCCTCTTTCTTCACAAAGCCTTCAGCAATCCAGTAGTAAGTGACATCACGGTGAATATGGAAATTTTGAGGCAGCAAGGCACACCAGAGAAAACAGGTCTTAAGTTGTGGGGATAAGTCACTGTAACTTAAATACAAGGGGCCTTGTATTTCTTCTGGAAGTCCTTCATAACACCATCTGCTCTCCAGGACTCTTGCCCATTCTTCCTTTGTTGCCTTCGAGGACAGGACACCTGCAACGGCCTTGATGGCAAGGGGAAGCCCATCACATTTCTTGACAATCTGTGATCCAACATCACCGAATACATTTATTTCGTCTTCGGTTCGGAATGATCTCTTCATAAGAAGTTCCAGGCCATCATGTTCCTTTAGCTTGTGCACTTTGTGAACATGTATCGCGTTCATCTGTGACAAAACGTCACGGCTCCTTGTGGTAACAAGTACATGGGCATCCGCACATCTCTCTATTGGAGACCGAAGAAGATCAATCCAGATATGTGAACTTGTCATATTATCCAACACAAGGAAGATACTTTGTTCAGTGATACAATTTAGTAGAGCTTGTAAAAGTTGGTCCTTACTCTTGCCCTGATAAGACTGTCCTCCTGCCTTTTCAATGGCCTCCTTCAGCAAGTCAGTCTCTGAGATGCTCTCAGAAATTGACAGCCATATAAGGACATGGTGAAATCTCTCCCTTATCCTTCCATCATTGTATATCTTCTGAGCTAAAGTTGTCTTGCCAATTCCTCCCATCCCTAGGATCCCGTAAACTGATATGGTGCTCTGATGGCCACATCCAATGATCATTTGAACCATATCATCAGTAGTTTCCTTGATTTCTCTTCCGACAACATCAAGTTCATCAACCGAAGCAGCCACATACCTACAAACACCGTTTCTTTGGAGAATTTGAGGACTCCTCACTGCCAGTGGAACAAACATCTTGCTGTTCATTGTGATTTGCACAAGCCTTTCATTTACATATTTGATTCTTCTGGCAATCCTGTAATCAAGTGGAAGTTGTGCCAGCCTAGAGAACAGGACACAATCACAACTTCGCTGCTTGTACGAGTGAGCTCTCAAAAAATCTACAATGTCGTCAACATCATACATAACATCCTTCACATCACTCCACCATGTTCCTGTCACTCTGTTTTCCAAGGCCAAAGCATCGGCATCTTCACAAACAGAATCAAAGTACTTCAGAGATTCACGGAGCTTCCTGATATCTCTTCTCACAAATAATGTCTTCACAAATTCCTCCCGCAGTATCCCAACCAGCTTTTCTAAACATTTGGATGACAAACACACTAAAATTGTCCCCATCGTCTATGCTTGTGGCCTGATCTACAGAACAAATTTAGAGGTCTTATAAATTGCAGATACCAATGCAAGTCCTGGAAACACATTTAGATCGAACGCCAGTACCTGAAAATGGAGATGGCTGGAGGTGTTGAAGCACTTCGATTGAGCTTGCGTTGACCTGCAGCATAGAGTGTTCAGGCAGGGGAGGTAAAGCGACCCTGGATTGCTGGAACAAGGAAATTGTTGAGGCACATGCTGCAACACTTTCTGTATGTCTGTGTGTGTGTGTGGCAACTATGATTCCTGATAAGGCCTGAGAACCCTGACAGCCTGGTTTGTCTCCCTTGCCAATATTATATTTTGAAATAAGACAGGCTGCAGGGCACAATGACTACTTGTTAAAGTAAATGGAGCAAGAAGCATATTAGCAGAGTGTGTCCACATGCAATGCTATAAAAAAATTGTGATATGTGTTTTAAAACTAAGTATTTTTTTCTATGTCCACACTAACCTAACACGTTACTTATTGCAATTGATTAGTTATCAACATCAGTAGTAAATAAGATACTCCTAGTTACTTCCTCTGTACTACGATATAAGAGATTTTGAGTTTTTCTTTGCAACGTTTGACCACTCGTCTTATTCAATTTTTTTGCAAATATAAAAAACGAAAAGTTGTGCTTAAAGTACTGTGGATAATAAAGTAAGTCACAAATAAAATAAATAATAATTTAAAAAAAATTTGAATAAGACGAGCGGTCAAACGTTACAAGCAAAAACTCAAAATCCCTTGTATTATGGTACGTAGGGAGTAATAAAGAAAGGCTAGGAGCTATTGTTGATTTGGACAAGTCACCAACATGGAGATCATTTTTCTATTGTTGATTAGTGCTAACAACAGTACATCATTGACTTTCTTTTCAGATCATTTTGACTGTTTGCACTGTTGCCGTCTGGTTCCTTTCTCTCCAGAACTTTGGTAGTCCGTAATTAGTACACATGGTTTCTACCACTGGCAACAAATCATGCAAAACCTTATCAAAATGATGTTGTTACTCTCGAATATGAATCGTTGTGTAATGAACATGTAGTTAAAATAGCTTGTTAAAGCTAGCAATCCAAGTATACATAATTTATTAAAGCAGCTTGCTTGCTAAGATTTATTGTAACGAAGTCATTCTTAATGTGGCAGTTAACTAATCTACATTTGCTATCATTGTTGTAGGTATTTGATGTGGCATGCTTGCCGATGTGACAGTGGCCTGATTTTTCAAATGAGGTGCAGCCAAGGTTTTGGTAAAGCACAAAGTTTGCGAGGCAGACTACCAACATAACGATGGGTGATGCCAGAACACTCACTACATCCTGCTCCTTGATGTTATCAGCTGTAATGTGCGGTTGAGCTTACCATGAGGGCCTGCAACTGAAGAAACAAATCTACATATGTGAAAGCATCAAGGTTTCTCAAAAAATAATAAGCCGCGTCATCTGAATAATTATAGCCTTAGGATGACAGTAGGAATAAATTTGGACCGTTGGATCCATTTGTGTGTATACCAATCACACATCAGGTCTTCAGGAGAGTTCCAGATGAATACATAGGTCCCGTGCATTGGTGCATATGCAGATAGTTTCGTACGGTAGTCAAAGCAAGTCTAGTCAAAGAAACAATAAAAAAAAGGCATCAGGAAGGTAACAGAACAATAAAAGGAGATGATAAAAAGACCTCCGAGATTCTCTCATATTCTCCCGAGAAGACGTAATACACAACGGAGACAACATATGTGCAATTTCGTATTTCCTACTCCGTCCTATTATAAGTGCAGAAATGAGTTTTTATCCCCAATGTTTAACCATTCGTCTATTTAAAAAAATTATAAAAAAATTAAAAGTTAAGTCACGCATAAAATACTATTTACATTGTATCATCTAATAACAATAAAAGTACTAATCATAAATTTTTTTTAAATGAGACGGATAGTTAAAGATGGACACTACAACCAACAATTACGTTTATTATGGGATGGAGGGAGTATCTGCATAGGATGACATAGTATATAAATACGGATGGCCTACTAATGTTGACAGGTTAAGCTAGCACTCAGAGACTGGTTGGCTAGTAAGAATGGTAACTGCAATTTGAAATCTCAGATAGAGACTGAGCACGATCTGAAACAATGTGTCAACATGAAAATAAAACCTGATTTGTACAAGACACTTAGGATGAGGTTTTGAGGAGAAAAGGAATCTTAGGATGAGGTTTTGAGGAGAAAAGGAATGCCGGGACCTAAAGACTCTACCGGATACAAGGCTTATTGGCCTGAATGAAGGTGATGCAACCGGAAATCCTAATCGGCGATCGATCGCCTGGGGACCCTAGCGATCAATCCCCCTCCCCCTCCCTCCCTCCCTCCACCTGGTTTTCTTTTTTGGTACCGCATTACTTTTCTATTTTAGTAAATTTATGCACCTAAAGTTTATACACCTCAAGTTTACCCATCTAAAGTTTAGAGACCCAAAGTTTACACACCTAAAGTTTATAGACCTAAAGTTTATAAGTCAAAAGTTTACATACCCAATTCAAGTTTGAATTTGAATTCAAATTTTTTATACATAGTATTTCTATACATAAATTTTTCTAACTTTTTGTTTTTTTAAGAAAATTTATGTGGTGTACTGCAGTAGGAAGAGAAGAAGGAGAGGAGGAAGGGGGGAGAGGAGGGAGGAGTGTATGGAGTATAGGGGACGGGGGGGGGGGGCGATGTGATCACTTGGGCGATCGCCTGGCGATCGATCGCCCATTAGGCCCCCCTGATGCAACACCGTTTTCCTAACATATGTGGACTACTTCAGTAGTTGAGGTTGACTCGGATGGATTTTGAAATGGCGTGCAAAATATTAGGGTAACACCTTGGATGGTTCAGTCTGACCGAGATTGAAAAGAAGAGCCAATATATAATAGCTTGCTGAAGTACTATATCATTTATTTGATCGAGTACTCCCTCCGTCCCAAAAAAAAAGACAAACTCTTTGTATGAATCTGGACAGCATGTCCAGATTCATACAAAGAGTTTGTCTTTTTTTTTGGGACGGAGGGAGTAGGCATGAACAATTGAACACCTCGAAGAGTGGGACTGAAATAAATAATGTTGCTTCATGATCTTGTGACGACTTTCACATTATACACACATACCACTGAAAATTTCAGCACTACGATATGGTAAATAAAACAGCAAACAGACACCAGAGTATCTGTAGTGCTGGGTGTGGAGATTATGGATACCCCATACCTACACGGCATGTATAATCCGACTGGGTATAGGGTGCCATGTATAGATAGAATATCTTTAATGAGACCCGGGTTAAGTTCCAAACTTGTGTGTTAAGGAAATACCCGGGATTCTAGTCGGTTACGATTAGGTCATATCTGTAACTACCTACTCCGTTAGGGATATGGGTTGTAGTTTGTAATACGGACTCCTTCCCCTATATAAGGAGGGGTCCGGGTGCCTCTTGGGGTACGATTTTCTATTCTCGGATCATACGATCAATAACACACTCGGCGGATCAATCCCCGGACAGGAGTAGGGTATTACTTCTTGTTAAGAAGGCCTGAACCTGTATAAACTTCCTTGCCTTCGAACGCATCCTCTTTTCTAGCTTGATAGCCACCCCCTTTTAGTATTGCCGAAATCTTGTTTCGACAGTTGGCGCGCCAGGTAGGGGTAGCGTCAAGTTTTTTTCGCCGACTAGTGCGATGGGTTTCGTCTCCGGCATCGACGACTTCGTCTTCCCTCCAGGGCAGGCGTTCCGGTTCGACAGCCTTGACTTCATCACCAACGACTTCAGCAAGATTTCTCTCCTCAACTCGGATCCGAACCAGTCGGGGAGAGGCCAGGTCCCCGCCCTGTTCGGTATTCTGAACTCGGCCGAGATCTACCCCAAGATCATCTCGATCGAGTCAGCCCAAAACCACTCAGACGAGATCCAATCTACTTCAGAACGACCTGATCAAGACGATGGGCCCTATTGCCCAATCCTGATTAGACTTTCCGATGATCTGGCCGCTGTCTTCACCACCAAAGCGTCTTCTCCCCGAAGGCCTAGACGGGATCCAGCTTCGGCTCCAATCCAACCTAACTCTAGGAAGGTCGGCGTTATACTCCAACCTCTCGGGACGGTCTCGACGGAAGAACTGGACGGGTACCTCAGCTCTCCCGGTGTCAGCTCTCGACCAACGGAGATCCTCGAGTACGACGACTTCGGCTATCACTATGACTATGGCAACTTCGACGACTTCGATGACAGCTACAAGGACGACTACACGCCTCTCTTCTTTGGCGTATTCACGGTCGACAACGAGACGGCAGACCAGCGCCGAGCCCGAGAAGCGGAAGAAGAACGTACACGACAAGAGGTTGAACGTCGCCGACTGGAGGAAGAACGACAACGACAAGAGCGAGAACGACTGCAGCCTGAACAATAAGATCGCGAGCGGGCTGCGAAGGAGGCTGAGGATCGACGACAGCGCGCCCTAGAATCTGGGCGACGAGCATGAGAACTCATCGGGCAACAAGACGTCGAGGGGACAATGGTTTTTCGCACCCCCAGCAGAACGCAGTTGCAGCGATCACCCTCCTCGACACCCTCCTCAAGGAAGACACACTCAATCAGGCCGTTCACGTCGTCAACATCTTGAACCAGACCAAGACCATGATTGCCGCCTCGGTCCCAGTTAACTCCACGAGCGTCCGCACTCTGACTGGCAGTCGAGTTTCACTTCTTCGATCTCAAGACTATCACCAACCAAGCCTCAATGTTGTCGGCGAGGGATCCAATCGCAGGAGCAGGGATCACGGCGAACGGTCTGTCCACTCGCCTCTTGACCGGCATAGGGAGCGTCGAGCTGAACGTCCCCGCTCCCCACACCGCAGGCGTTCCATCGATCTTCGCGAGACCATCAACAAGCGTCGCGCGACAAGAGGCCACAACCTCCACCATTCACCAGATCGTTACGACGACGATGTGGATGGAGTTGTTGCCTTCACATGCGACCTGCGTTGAGTGGATTGGCCGGCTGGCTTCAAGCTGACTGGAATTGAGAAGTATGACGGCACCACTAACCCTCAGTCTTAGCTCACCGTCTACGGTCTCGCAATCCGCGCAGCAGGAGGAGACAGCAAAGCCGTGGCAAACTATTTGCCTGTGGCTCTAGCAGATTCTGCCCGGTCCTGGCTCCACGGGCTACCCCGTGGCACGATCAGATCTTGGGCGGAGCTTCGCGACCACTTCATCGCCAACTTCCAGGGCACCTTTGAACGCCCTGGCACCCAGTTTAATCATTATCACGTTATCCAGAAGCCCGAAGAATCCCTTCGAGATTAAATCTGTCGTTTTCCTGAGCAACGCAACAAGATCTCCAACATCACCGACGACGTCATCATCGCCGCCTTCACCAAGGGCATTCGTCACAAGCTCTTAGTCGGCAAATTCGGCCGCAAACCTCCTAGGACGGTCAAGCAGATGTTTGAGAAAGCTAATGACTATGCCAAGACCGAAGACGCGGTCACCGCATCTAAGCAGTCGGGCAGCACCTAGAAGCCAAAGAAAGATGCGCCGACTACAGGGGGCAGTGGAAGTACCAATCACAAGCATCGCAAGTGTAAGCCCGAGGAACTTGTAGCAACTACCACACCATCCTCCCGACAACGTTCGCGCATCAACACTTTCGACAAGATCATGAACTCCCAATGTCCGCATCACCCAAATTCCAATCACGTGGCCAAAGATTGCTTCGTCTACAAACAGTTCGCAGAGCAATATGCCAAGAGCACACGCAAGCCGACTGACAGAGACCAAGGCACGTCGAAAAAGAAGGACGATGGAGATGATGCCCCGACTGGTTTTCAGGACTCCCGCAAGGAGCTCAATGTCACGCCCAGAAATTCACTAGTAATTTCCGAACTAATTTGTGCATTAAATCCTCGTCCAGGAATCAGCTGAGGTACACAAACTGACAATTTAATATACAGATTCATCATAATAATAACATAAATACTTACAAAAGAAAAGAAAAAAAAACAGCAGCGGAATAACGGTCTAGCGAAGCTCCGGCTCCACTCTCACAGGCAGCTCAATTGGGGTATAAGCCAAACGTCTTCTCCTTCTGGATCCTTTTTCTTCCACTGAGGTTTGATTGATTATTGCAAGGTGAGCATATGACATACTCAGCAAGCCACACAACAAATGATATTTTCGGAAAATCAGTCCTTAAGATTTTCCCATTTGGCTTATCCTACAGTCGAGATGGCTCTGATACCAACTTAACGAGTCAATTCTACGTGACAAGGGATCACCCAAATGATCAACTGAAACCGGCGGCTCTGAACAGCTCTAAACTAAAGGACGACTCCACACGGACGAACGAATGAAGCACGGGGAACACCTCGTTCGAACGAACGAGCGAACGACTTAACAACGGCTGCGGCTAAACCGGTGGGCTAGAAACAATTCACGGTAAAGCCCCGGTATGGCAAACGATAGGCCGGTAGGAATTAAGAGATGCACCTTAGGCTTTGCAACTCGGCTACCGGGCAACGGCAGCGAACAAACCACAACAACGACAACGCGGGATAGCGGCGGCTAGGTTGAAGCGACGCACGGCTACGACATGGTATAGCAGCAACGGCACGGCACAGCACAGCACGGCACGGCGGCCAGTGGCTCGATGTTGCAATAGCGGGACGGCAAGAACTTGGCACACACGAGCAACGGCCAAACAGCAGCTAGCGGCAAGCGGTAACGCACAACAGGAGCAACACGACTGTGGCAGGGAGGGGCACAATGGCTAGGCGACTAGCGCAGCGGCGACGGCAAGCAACAACGGCACAACCGGTAGCGACGATGCACGGGCTAGGGTAGCAGCGTGGCGAACAACAACGCAACAGGCACGGCTGCGGCTGCGACGAAGCGGCTTGGCAAGCATGGCCGATGGGTTGAAATCTAAACCAAGGAGACACGGATAGACGTCTCACCAGTCCAAAATGATTGGAGAGGGAGGGATGATGACAACGCTAGGGCCAAACAACGGATTAGATTAGATTGGATTAAGACCTTAGGAAAAAATCTACACCGGTGAACGGCAGGGGAGTTGTTGCTTTGAAGAAGCATGAGTTCAGGACGTTGAAGCAAAAGGATCATACCGTGACAGAGTATCTTCATGAGTTCAACCGTCTAGCACGTTATGCTCCAGAAGATGTGCGTACTGACGAGGAAAGGCAGGAGAAGTTCTTGGAAGGCCTGATGGATGAAATGTCAGTTACGTTGATCTCTCATGACTATGTTGATTTTCAGCAGTTAGTTGACAAAGCAATTCGACTTGAAGACAAGAAGAACAGGATGGACAACCGTAAGAGAAGAATGACTGTTTTCCAGGCGGCACAGGGTAGTAGCCAAAGGCAGCGTGTCAAGCCACTCCAAATTGGTGAATCTTCTTCTACAGGTCAAGGACAGTCACAACAGTTGAACATCGGTGGTGAGATCAATTCAGAGACTAATGCAAGCAATGAAGTTAACATCAAGCAAGCTACTCAATCGGAGCCAGTTGAAAGGATCAATCTCAAGAAGGTAACAGTAGTGGAAGGGAGCAGCGGGTATGTTTCAACTGTTACGACCTAGGTCACTTCGTAAGAGAGTGTCCGAAGCCGAAGCATCAGCAGCCGCAAGGTCAGGTCAACAACATTGTCGTCACAGGAGCCAATGCAGTGCCAGTTGCATCTTCAAGTGATACAGCTCAGCCATCAGATTCAAAGCAGCAGTAGTTTTCTTTAAAGCCTTAGAATAATTATCGGAGTTATGGAATAAGATAGACTGCAGTTTACATATGCCATTTTCTTGCTAGCCGTTCTGAATCTCGGGACGAGATTCTTTGTAAGGGGGGAAGATTTGTCACAGCCTGATTTCCGTTTCAGGATTTATAAATTATTTAATAAATTATTAATAGAATTTATATTAAATGTTCATTAATTTACAAGTGAATTTAAATGTGGGAAATAAAATTTCCTAAATATAAAGCATGGTTGGATTTAATTTTTATTAAATTCTCCATGATTAATCATAGTCTCTGAAATTTTCTCGGATTTTTCAGAGCTCAATTCCTAAATTCAATAATACAAAGAATATTTCAGTAATTATTCACATATTAAATTAATCATGAAATGAGCTGGTTTCAATTTTGTTAAATACTTTGAGTGTCCAAGTGTCGACGGGTGATACCCGTAGACCGGATATAGAGGGTATTGGGGTATGTTGGTACAAGGATCTACGTAATACGACATCAAGCAGACAGAAAACGAAGATTATACTGGTTCAGGCCCATTGATAGGTAATAGCCCTAATCAAGTTGATGTGGGATTATATGATGGAAAACACAGGTTACAAAGGGAAAGATGGAACTTAATTAAACCGGCGAGATCGTAATCGAGTTGGTTCGACTAGATCTCCGGCGATTTGGCTCCTGCAGGCTCCGACTTCGTAGACTGTGGTGGTCGTGTTGGCCATGAGATTCGATGCCTCAGGTCCTTCCAGGGGGTCCCTTTTATATCGTAGGTCAGGCGGTCTCCAAGTAGAACTCGGAGACATCGGACCCTACACGATACATTGACGACCCAGTCTCGTCCGAGTAGGACTCTTCCCATCTGCAAACGCTGTGAAGGATTTCCTCAATATGTGTAGAGAATCATCCACACGTGTAGGCATGCCATATCGATATGTGACGTATATCGAAAGGTAAAGGGCATACCTAACCCGTAACCCTGATAGTAGCCCCCGACTTCTGGTTAAATGAACTCGTGCAACCAATTCGCGACTTCTGGTGTTGAGGCTGTCGTCGTTCTCGGTGTGAGAACCGCAGAGACGAGACGTAGTCGAGAATACCATGTGAAGCTCAACGGTCATGAGTGAATTTAAACTGAAGTCCGAAAAACTGCCGCGCGTAACGGACCCAAAAATTTCCAGTGGCCATCTCTCTCCTTTCCTTGGAATTCGCACCGTTGGAAATGTGTCTATTTAAGGGAGTTTTGGGGATTCATTTTGAAGTCCGCCTGTTTAGAAAAAAAACTTTCCAACCTCCAAGCACCTCTCATCTTCTCCGCTCCCGCAAGAAACCCTAGCTTGTTAATCTCCGTCCTTCCTCCGGCGATCTCCAGTAGGCGATGGATCTCGGCCAATCTACCTCCACCAACGCGTCACTGAAGCAGCTCCAGGAAGATGGTGCCCTTCCCGGTCGTCGAGCCATGGAGAGAGAAGTAGGAGGTACTGAACCCCAGCCTTTCCTGGGTCGCATGGTTGCGGTCGAGGACTACATTCTTTGTGGTTTTCTCCCTCCACCTTTTGAGTTTCTTCTTTTGGTTTTGAACTTCTACGGCCTTTCTTTGCTCCATTTGAACCCCAATTCCATTGCCTTCCTCAGTATTTTTGCACACCTTTGTGAGGCCTACATTGGGGTAGAGCCTTTTCTTGATCTCTTCCACTTTTACTATGAGTTGCGTTGGATGGAATCCAACAGGGTGTCTGGATGCGTCGGATTCCGACTTCGGGATGGCCTGAAGTCACGCTATATCCCCTTCCAGTGCCCTTCTTCTCGTAGCAAATGGCGGGCGAGGTGGTTCTATCTTCAGATAGAGAATTCGGATCCTGTCTTCATTGTTCCCGAGGAACAACCAGACAAGATTTCGTCTTGGACCGCAAAGCCTACCTTGACCCCTGCCCTTCGGTCCTTCGTCAAGGCCATCGACGACCTCCGAGTACGAGGTTTGTCGGGGTATGAAGTCGCTGCGGACTTCGTTGGTAAGCGAATCCAGCCGCTCCAGGCTCGAGCCCATCCAGCCTTTGACTATTCTGGGCCGGAGGACATGACCCGGGTTTCTCCTCAGGGTATTTTTCTTGTATTTGATTTGACCTCCTTATGTGCGTGCTCCTCCTGGCTTACCGAATTCCGGTTCTTGACTTGCAGGCTTGAACAGCGAAACGGTGGAGCGCCGCGTCGGCCAACTGATGATCAGTGGCCCGACAACGGTAGGTGACATCCCCGTTCGCCTCTGTGAGAAGGAAACAACCGAGCGCGAAGCCGCGATCAACGTGAGTGTATTCGGTGACCCCTTTATTTTTGCTCTGGGATCAGATAGTGACTTCATGCGGTGCAGGTTCTCCCTCTGGCCGACGTCATCGGACCGCTCGTGGACCACCAGGCGGCGGCCTCGCTGAAAGAGGGTGTCGCGCAGGAGGCATCGAATGCGCTTCTCGTGGTAACGGCGGAGGGCCTGTTGGTAACTGGCTGCTCGGACGGCAACTCGTTCGCGATGTTCCTCGAGTAGATTCACATCGCCGTTTCGCTGATCCTCCTGATCCTCGTCGGAATACTTCTGTACTCGTGTACTCTGTACCCCGAACGGCATGATGAATGCTGTCTTCTCTTCGTCCTCTTTCGCCATGCTGATTTGGTGGTAGCCAGAGTAAGCGTCGAGGAAGCTCAACAGCTCATAGCCGGCTGTTGAGTCCACCAGTTGATCTATTCGAGGAAGAGGGAAGTGATCCTTAGGACACGCCTTGTTGAGGTCGGTGAAATCGACGCACATTCTCCATTCCCCGTTGGCCTTCCGCATCATGACTGGATTGGCTAGCCACTCTGGATGAAGTACCTCTCTGATAAAGCCAGCTTTGAGAAGTTTGTCGAGCTCTTCTCGTATGACTTGTTTTCGGTCTGGTGCAAATCTCCACAGTTTTTGTTTTACTGGCTTGGCATCGGGTCGCACCATGAGTTTGTGCTCAATCACCTCCCTGGGGACCCCCGGCATGTCGGACGGCTGCCAAGCGAACACGTCAGCATTGTCGCGGAGGAAGGTGATGAGCGCGAGTTCCTATTTCTTGCTTAGTGATGCCCTGATCTTGACGGTCTTGTCGGGGTTGGCACTAGAGAGTGGAACGATCTTGATCGCGTCATCCGGTTTCGGCGTCTTGTTTGTCTTGCTCACTTTCTTGGGAGGCTCAGTTGTGGCGGGTGGGCTGGGCGTTTGCTCGACCATGACGAGGCTCCGCTTGTCGTATTGTACCGCTAGCTTGGCGTTCCCTTGAATAGTGATTGTTCCCTTCGGCCCCGGCATCTTGAGCACTTGATACGCGTAGTGAGATACGGCCATGAACTTCGCAAGTGCAGTTCCCCCGATGATGGCGTTATACACTGTATCGAATTCAGCGACATCAAAGGTGATCTGCTCCGTTCGGAAGTTGTTTGCTTGGCCGAAAGTCACAGGCAACGTAATTTTGCCCAATGGTTTGGACGAGGACTGGGGAGTAATTCCATGGAAGGGTTGATTGGTGGGTGTCAACTCGCTTCGTGGGATTCCCATTGCGTCCAAGGTGCTGGCGAAAAGAAGGTTGATTGAGCTGCCACCGTCGATGAGAACCCGCGCGACCTTGATGTTCCAAATAGTGGGTTCGACCACGATCGGATAGCGTCCTGGGATGACGGCAGTCTTGGGATGGTCTTCTTCCGAAAATTCTATCTTCTGTTCAGACCACTTCATCTTGGGTGCAGCCCCTTGCCATGTCGAACAGACTTCACGTTCCACTTTCTTGTATTCTCGCTTTGAGGAGTACGCTGTGGAGCCTCCGAAAATGTATGAAATGTGGAGGTCAGAGTCTGGATACGCTGAGTCCGATTCCTGAGCAGCCGCCTCCGCATCCTTCTCGATCACGCGTACTCGTTTGCCTTTTTCCAATGCCATGTGCTTCTCGAGCGACTTTTTGAAAACAAGGCAATCTTCTAAAGAATGTCTGTCCGTCTTGTGTATAGGGCACCATTCTTTCTTCGCGTCGCTACCTTGTGGGTCTGGGCGCTTCGGTGGGTTCGCGTATTCTGCTGCGAGAACTTCCGCTTGAGCTTTCCATTTCCTACTCTTGCGATTTTTCTTCTTGCTTGACTCAGGTGCGTCCGTGGCTGGTTTCTTCTCTCGCCTGGTCTTCGGCTTGTCGTTTTTGCGTCTCAGCGCTTCGTCTACGTGGGCGCTGTCACGATCGGGAATAACCCAACCGGCGTTCCTTATGTGCGTGTATTATTCCTTGTCCCAGGAGGCAAGGTACACCAGAAGTTGATACAATTCAGAGTTTAATAAGCGGAAGCGTAAATAGTTAATTATTACATGGGCAGCGACGGCCCAGCACACTCAAAGACAACGAAAAACAGCGGAAGACTAATGCGACGACCACAAGCGCTTGACGGCAGGCACGAGCTAGACACCAAAGCCTTCATCATCCAGGGGCTCCTCTTCTGGGTTTGGGAAAAATTGAGCAAGACTGAGTACAACCACCGTACTCAACAAGACACACCCACAAGTGCAGCATAAGTGCAAAGGAGTACAATGGAGTTATAGTATAGGGGTTAGGTTTTGCAATAAACAGCATTTAAAAGACCCTTAGTTGCTCAAAGCTAAATTTAAAACACGATCCTAGAACTATTTAATATTATTAAACAAGGCCGTGAACCCACACGAACCTGCCTTAAACCAAGGCCTACGATGATTCAGACCGAACTGGCAACCCGACCCTGGGTCCCAGCTCGTCCCAAGCCAACCCAGGCCAACCATTCCACATTTTAGTTGTTAAGCAAGTTTTAAGAATTAAAAACACTAACTTGGGTACATTGCTAGGCTTGCCCATAACCGAGGGCGCGGCTATTCGAATAGATTATACTCTGATCAGAGGTGTACATCTTTACCCACAAGACACGTCTTCCTCACGTGCAACCACGTGCCACATACCACCACGGCATATGGACGGAAGACATGACATAGTTTCCAACCCATCCTAGCCATAGACAAGAGTACCGACCCAACCCACCTACGGCCGGAACCCCCGGACAGGCAGGCAGAATTGAGCCCCTAGCAGCAGGACACCAGCCCTGTGCTATGACATCTCGACTACCGGGCCGCAGCCCGTGTAGCCTTCATTTGTCCTAGAGATGTCCATCGACCCCCGACTTCGTCCATCTCCATCCGTGTACTTTTGTTTATAACCAGACTGAGCCACAAACTAAGCCTTACCCATTAGACATGTGGAAGTACGGTAGTGCTTTGCAACAGAGGCCCGAAGACCGGTCCTTATGTGGCCGAGGTGCTACTATCAAAACCATGCACCCCGAGCCCAGCCTAAAACCATTTTGGGGGTTTTGAATAGAGGGGGAGGTGTGCATCCAATTCCACAATAATCCAACCATTCCAATATGTCCAGGTGATATGAATATTCCCAAAGTCTAGAGTTATAAAACCACCTAATGTTGCCTAATTAATCAGCGAAGCATCTACCTAAATTCTTACTAGTGGAACCATGAATAGAGTGCCCACTAGTTGGGGTTTTGTTTATTCTAGGGTGAACAAGGTAATAATAACAATAACAACAATAATAAGGTCATAACAAAGGTAAATAGGCATGGCTAAATAAAACAGTGATAACGCGGGAATTTTAAATAAAGCGGTAATGCAATAATTTAAATCAAAATAACTTTATAAACTGGGATTCAATATGTTCAAGGATGATGTGACTTGCCTTGCTCGCTTTCCCAAACGTCGGCTTCAACCTCCACGAAGAGCGGATCTTCCGAAGCTGCAGCGTCTACACGACCAACGGAAAATAAAAGGGCTTTTACTCTAATAAACTCCATATAACAAGCAGGAACAAAGTACAAAAATGGGTTCTTGACTTCTTAAGGAAAAATTAGAGACTTGAACGGTCCAATTCCGAGTTCAAATGGCCAAGTTATGGCCATTTGAAGTTTATATGCTCTTTAAATGAATATTTACGAATTTCTTCATTTAAATTTTAATTTAAAAATATATTTATTGCGTCAGCCGGGAGAGAGGGCGCGCGGACCGGGTCCACGGGAGTGGGACCCACGCGGCAGCCTCACGGTCCACGGTGGACCGGGTGCACCCGGCTCACACCGGCCGATGCCGTGGGCCCCATGCGTCAGCCGCACCCGAGGGCGCGGGCGGCTGACGGCTGGGCCCCACGCGGCAGCCGCTAGGCGCGCCCGGAGGCGGCCACGTCGGCGCGGCCGGCGGGAGGCGGCGCGCCCACGCCCCTATGGTCGCCGGCGGCGGCCATAGGCACGGCGGAGCGGCGGCCGGGAGAGGGGAGGGAAAGGGGGAAACGAAGCGGCGGTCCATGGCTCACCCTGGGTCGACGGCGACGACGGAAACGGCGACCGGAGCGGAGGAAGGCGGCGGCGCGGCTCGGGTGGACGGGGTCGACGGCGCTCCGGCGGTCGGCGAGCGAAACGGAGGGGTGGACGAGGTCGGCGAGGATGCGGCGAAGCCGAAGGAGGCGGCGCTGAGGTGGGAGGTGGTCCGGGGCGACGACGGCGGCGGACCGGAGCTCGGCGGCGACGGCGGAGAGAGAGAGCGACGGCGCGAGCTCGATTCCGGCGAGGAGAGAGGGCGGTGAGTGGCGGAAACGGTGGTGGGGAGCTCGGGGAGGGTTTATATAGGGTTGGGAGTGAGAGAGGGCGGCCGGAGGAGGGGGAAACGGGCGCGGGAGGTCCGGCCGCCATCAATGGCGCCGGCGAGATTTGCGGGGGCAAATCCGCCCGTTTGAACGCGAGAGAGAGAGGGAAAAATGGGGGGAAAGGGAGAGGGGATCACGGGGAGTGATTCCCCCCACTTTATTGCATGCGGGGACGGCGGGAGGCGGCGGGATTCGCGGCGGCGGCGGCGCTAGGGCGCGGGGGAGGCGGTGGGAGCTGCGGGAGGAAGGGGATGACGGGTGGGCCCCACCCGTCAGCGAGGGTGGCGGGCGGGCCCGCCCGTCAGCGGCGCGCACGCGGGGAGGGCCGAGTGGGCCGCGGGGAGAGGAGAGAGGGGGAGGGAGATGGGCCGAATTCGGCCCATTAGAGGGGAGAGGGTGATTTTTAGGGTTTTCTTTTTATAAAACCTTTTTAACTTTGTTTATTTCTTAATAATTATTATTTGTGCTCTGAAAATTCCACTAAAATTTATTTACACATTTTAGGCTTTTAGGAAATATACAAAAATCCTCCAAGCCCTATTTGACTTTTAACTTTGCACATTTTAATTTTTGAAGGCTTTCACAAGCATTTTAATTATTCTAGGCATAATTTAGAGGATGTATTTTAGGGTCGATTTGGGACGCGACAGGCGCATCGCTCAACAATCTCGAATAACCTTCGAGTAGTTGTGATGCGTCTTGTCGCCAACTCTTGGGTAGTATAGCGATCTCTGACACTGGACTTGAAGGCGCGAATTACAGAAGCGTCGGTGATTTCGGGGATTGTATTTCTGCACTCGTTAAAGCGCCAAACATATTCCCTCAAGGATTCACCCGAGTTCTGTGTCAACGCATGTAGGTCGTCTTCGATTGCGTGGTGCTTGTAAGTTCCTTGGAAGCTGGCGATGAACTGCTGCCACAGGTCTGCCCATGAGGAAATCGAGTAGAGCGGGAGATGCATCAGCCACGAACGTGCAGAGCCTTTCAACGCGGTTGGTAAGTAATTCGCTAACGCGTTGTCGTCCGCTCCGGCAACGTAGAGTACTCTGGAGTAGACTTGAAGAAATTCTTCGGGGTCAGTACTCCCATCGTACTTCTCTATTGCTCCTGGTCGGAATCTCTCAGGCCATCAGACATCACGTAGGGAACGACTGAAAGCTCTACACGCAGCGCTTGGGGCGGTGGGCTGTCAACGATCGTGTGTCCTTCGTGGATGTCTTTTTGACGATGAGGATGAAGAAGAAGACGACGATGACGATGGGTCGCTTGGTTCCGGTGTAGGATTACGAGGACGCCGGCCGGGTTCTCGAGAATCCTGTCGTTGCCCTCCGTTGTTGTCCCGGCGCCGATCTCTGTCGTCCTCGTCATTATGGCAGTGTCCTCGACCAGTATCGCTCTGCGTTCGCCTCTCGCGATCATCATGATCGTGGCGATTAGCACGGTCTCGGTCTTCGTTCGAGCGGCCCTCTCGTTCTTCATTATCGCGATGTCGTGAAGAGATGCGATGCTGGGAGCGATTCCCGTTGTCTCGTGTGCGTCGTGCCTCTCGGCGGCCATTGAGGTGGTCGCGGAGATCGCCGGTGCCGCGAGGTGGACGGGTAGCTTGATGGGGTGACTCCCGCTGTTCGGGATTTTTGCCATTGACACCGCCAGTTGGTGGCTGTTCCGGGTACAATGCAGCAGCGGCCTCTTCGAACGCATTGCTGAGGATGGTTAGTGACTCCCGTAGCCGTTCTGTCCACTGTGCGAGATCATCGTTCAGAACGGGATCGTAAGGGGTCTCCCTCAGTATTGCGTTGAGGGTCCTGATGTGCTGGGCCGGTGTAGCCACTTGATTTTCCGCTTCCGCATTAGCATGTGCTGACGTGCTGGTCCCGTCAATAGCTAATACCTCGCGTGGCGTACTCGTTGGAGATGAGCCATAGTCCTCGAGTAGATGCAGAACTAATGGTTTGTGGGAATCAATGTCGATAACACCAATGAGTCGATCTGAGACCAGTGTCGTTCCTTGTTCCTTGTCTTCATCTCTAAGGGATATGCCTGACTGTTGGACCTTAGGAGATGACATCTTCGTAGCGCTGAGAAAGACCCTGTAGCTTGAGAGGTCGTGATTCTTTGTCTTGTGAATAGGACAGTAGACATCACGGGTTGGAGAATTACGCTGAATTCCACGCTCTTTGCAGGCGTGAATTTCGGCGCGGACGTTGAGAAGAACCCAGCAGGCTTGCAAAGTGTGTTTCCTGGTTTTGTGGATAGGACACCAGGACCTTGTCGCTTCGGAAGTTATTCTCGTCGGCTCGTGGTTGTTGTCAGAACGACAAGGTTTAGCTGCATTAGAATCCTTCTCGAGCTCGGACGTCGTCGATGTTCTGTTCTCCGCTTCGGCGGGAGGATCCTTCGACATGGAGTCGTCCTGGGTTGTAGCCACTGCGTTCTCGTTTCCGGTCATTGATGGACCGGTTGAGATCGGCATCGTGGTGTAAACCGGGAAGACGATTTCGCCGACTTGAGTCCACGCCAGCATTGTTGAAGCAGGAACTCCCTGGTCGAGGTTGGTGTTGATGCTGTTGTCGACGAAGCTGGATGACATAATAGTAGAACCTTGAGCACCAAGTTCCCCTACCTGGCACGCCACTGTCGACGGGTGACACCTGTAGACCGGATATAGAGGGTATTGGGGTACGTTGGTACAAGGATCTACGTAATACGACATCAAGCAAACAGAAAATGAAGATTATACTGGTTCAGGCCCATTGATAGGTAATAGCCCTAATCTAGTTGATATGGGATTATATGATGGAAAACACAGGTTACAAAGGGAAAGATGGAACTCAATTAAACCGGCGAGATCGTAATCGAGTTGGTTCGACTAGATCTCCGGCGATTTGGCTCCTGCAGGCTCCGACTTCGTAGACTATGAGATTCGATGCCTCAGGTCCTCCTAGGGGGTCCCTTTTATATCGTAGGTTAGGCGGTCTCCAAGTAGAACTCGGAGACATCGGACCCTACACGATACATTGATGACCCAGTTTCGTCCGAGTATGACACTTCCCATCTGCAAACTCCGTGAAGGATCATCTCATAGGTTAATTTATTTGGAAAAGCAATAAAATCATCCTTCCTAGTCTTGGGCCAAATTAAGCCCATTCCCTCCCTTCCTCTCAACCCGGCTGAAAGTCTGTGTTACCTCCCTGTGCCACTGTTCATCGTCCAGCTCAGGCAGAGCCGAGCCAGCCGAGCCGTGCACTGTTGCCGCCGCCTCCTCCTTCCAAATCCGGCCTCCTCGTTGCTCTTTTTCCCAAATTAGTTGCGGGAATGGAATCCTCTCAATCTCCTCTACAATTTCCCAATAAATCCCCAAAAGTTTCTATGGAAATCCTTTCCAATTTCGCGGTTCAATCTTTCCTTACTCCGCCGAGAACCCTAGACTTTCCTTACTTTTTCCCATTGATGTGGGCTTGATCCTGAGCTCCCGTGCCTATATAAAGGACCCCCTAGTCGTCCTCTACCTATCCCCTCAAGTCCCGTCTTCCGTCGTCGCCGGAATCGCTCTCTCCGCGAGCTCCTTCTCTCTCCACCTCCGGCCGCCACTCCAGCCGCCGTGCGCCGTCGCGAGGTCGTCGCCGTCCCCGTCTACCCCTTCGTCGCCACCAAAATCTACCGGAGCTCCATCGTCGCCGTCAACCCGAAGCTCACCGTCACGTTTTGATCTCCGGCGAAGCCCTGCTGCTCCTCCCGTCATCGCCAAGCTTCGCCGCATCCTCCCTCGGCATCGCAGCTGCGAGGAGAACCCCATCCACCCCTCGGTTGTCGTCTTCCGTCACTGAAACACCGTCGCCGCCATGGACAGTACCTCATCGCCCTTCGAAGCTCGTCGTCGGCCATCTTCCGTCGCCGTCTGTCGTCGCGTAAGTGTTGGTAAGTACTGTCGTCTCGTGCTCTTCCTCCCGGTGCCCTCCGTTTGCATTATTGTGCCGTGGTTCGCCGGCAACCACCGCTCCCCTGCCGTTCACCGATGTAGATTTTTTCCTAAGGTCTTAATCCAATCTAATCTAATCCGTTGTTTGGCCCCAGCGTATTCATCATCCCTCCCTCTCCGATCGTTTTGGATCGGTGAGACGTCTATCCGTGTCTCCTTGGTTTAGATTTCAACCCATCGGCCGCGCTTGCCAAGCCGCTTCGTCGCAGCCGCAGCCATGCCTATTGTGTTGTTGTTCGCCGCGCTGCTGCCCTAGCCCGTGCACCGTCGCTACCGGTTGTGCCGTTGTTGCTTGTCGTCGCTGCTGCGCTAGTCGCCTAGCCACCGTTGTGCCCCTCCCTGCCACAGTCATGTTGCTCCTGCTGTGCGTTACCGCTTGCCGCTAGCTGCTGTTTGGCCGCTGTTCGTGTGTGCCAAGTTGTTGCCGTCCCACTACTGCAACCACCGAGCCACTGGCCGTCGTGCCGTGCTGTGCCGTGCCGTGCCGTTGCTGCTATACCGTGTCGTAGCCGTGCGTCGCTTAAACCTAGCCGCCGCTATCCCGCGTTGTCGTTGTTGTGGTTTGTTCGCTGCCGTTGCCCGGTAGCCGAGTTGCAAAGCCTAAGGTGCATCTCTTAATTGCTACCGGCCTATCGTTTGCCGTACCGGGGCTTTACTGTGAATTGTTTCTAGCCCACCGGTTTAGCCGCAGCCGTTGTTGAGTCGTTCGCTCGTTCGTTCGAACGAGGTGTTCCCCGTGCTTCGTTCGTTCGTCCGTGTGGAGTCGTCCTTTAGTTTAGAGCTGTTCAGAGCCGCCGGTTCCGTTCGCCGGTTTCGGTTGATCATTTGGGTGATCCCGTGTCACGTAGAATTGACTCGTTAAGTTGGTATTAGAGCCATCTCGACTGTAGGATAAGCCAAATGGGAAAACCTTAAGGACTGATTTTCCGAAAACATGATTTGTGAAAATTTTTCCTTTCTTCCTTCTCCAGAATTCTTTGCAAATCGTTTTGTCGTTCTTTCCCCTCCCTCTTTCAACTTGAGTAGTTGTTAAACTTGTTTGAGAAACTCGAAGACATCGATGTGGTCTACTTATGGAGGCCAAGTCAAGTGGATCGAGGAATAAGAAGACGATGGTCGAACTGAAGTGATAAGTTGTCAAGATGGAGTGAAGTTTGGATCCTACCTTAGAACCTATGCCGCCAAAGTGTCTTTGAAGAATAGTTAGTAGGGTAGAACGTGTGTTGCTTGCTTGTGCGTAGGTATGGTTGCATTTCCGTCATTGGTGTGTTTCAATGATGAGCGTGTAACTATACTAGGTTGCTTGCTTAATCAACTTGAACAATATAATGGTCTACACACACCATATCAGTGGTAACCTAGTTAAGGTCTGTTTTTAGTGTCACCCCTCTCCTTCTATCTTCTCCAAACCTGTAGCAGATGGTGAACACTTGCGCTAGTGGAAGTGGAAACAATAACAATGATGAGAACCCAACTCTTGCTCAAGTTATAGCTCAACAAACTCAGTTAATGAACATGATGATGTAGCAGATGCAGAACCAGCTCAACCAAGGGAACGACAATCCTCCAACACTACAGAACAAGTTAGCTAATTTTCTTCGTGTGAGGCTGCCTAGTTTTTCTGGCACCACCAACCTAGTGGAAGCAGGTGATTGGCTGCACACTATTGAGAAGAGGTTGGAATTGCTCCAGTGCATAGGTCAGGAGAAAGTTGCTTTCGCTTCACATCAGTTGCATGGACCTGCTTCAAAATGGTTGGATCACTTCCAGATGAACAGAGCAGAAGGACAACCAATCACTTGGGAAGAGTTTACCGAAGGATTCAAGAAGATTAATTGAAGACCGATTATTGTAAGGCAAGTCACACAGATCCTAAACACAATTCCTTTGAGCATGTTGATCCTATATTTAAATTCTCTATTTATTTCAACTATGCATTTATTTTCGAATGTCACCTGGTGGTGAACCTTTCCCATTTAATTATGGCCAAAGATGACTTTATTTTCCTATGGGTTATAATTTGATTAGCTGGAACCTTATATATTGGTTTGGTTCAGCTAGATGCTTATAATAGATGCTTAGCCATGCTTAGAAACAATAGCTCACTAATGGGACAAATCATGCTTCACTATCACTTATGGATATTTAATGGAAGCTCACAATGGTCAATCGTGATTGGTTAATTAATTACTTGCCAATTAAAACTTGATAATGGTGGGTTGTGAGCACATGGTTTTGATGGTCGTGCTCATGACAATTAAGGACCGGTTAACGAGTTTCGGTTGTGAAACATTAATCGTGCCAACCACAAGACAGCATGGGCAACGACTTTACCTTTTGTATAGCATGGTTCATTGCGGGGTACCAGACTGAGAAGTGGCAGAGATAAGCCCACGGGGGTCGCTGGGGAGTCCATGCCTTGTTTATAAGGGGGTGATTATGATCCAGGAACGGTGCACTACTTTGAGTTGTGTTGTGCGAGGGGTACTGTCATAGTTCCTTTCCGAGGTACCGTGGTGGTATCGAGGCGCATGGTGACATGTTGTGGAGCTGTGTCTTGTGGGTACAGTGGTACACCTCTTGCTAGAGTAAAACTATTCGAATAGCCATGCCCGCGGTCATGGGCGGGTCTAACAATGTCTTTCGTGATTAGTCTCACACTTCTCACCATAATAAATAATGCTATAACTGGTAATAATTTGATTATTTCCTGGTTTGGAATGGTACATTCCTGGTTTGGAGATAGATCTGTACAGCCGGGTATGGTTGTTCAGGATGGTTGGGCCTGTGCAGCATGGGTGTGCTGTTCATTGTTGATTAATATTGATGATTAATTACTCTACTGTTTTACAATTCCTAAATGTTTGCTAAATGCTGCTTTCGGAAATGAACCCTATATTATGTCATCCTTTGGTATCCTTGTGCACTTGCATATTTGCTGTGTGGCTTGCTGAGTATGTCATATGCTCACCTTGCAATAATCAATCAAACCTCAGTGAAAGAAAAGGGATCTAGAAGGAGAAGACATTTGGCTTATACCCCAGTTGAGCTGCCTGTGGGAGTGGAGCCGGAGCTTCGCTAGACCGTTATTCTGCTGCTGTTTTTTTTTTCTTTTTTTTTGTAAGTATTTACGTTATTATTATGATGAATCTGTATATTAAATTGTCAGTTTGTGTACCTCGGCTGATTCCTGGACGAGGATTTAATGCACAAATAAGTTCGGAAATTACTAGTGAATTTCCGGGCATGACACTCAACCACATCCTTGGCGGACCTCTAGCTTACGAATCCAAGCGGAAGCAAAAACTCACCGAACGAGAGATCAATGCCATTCAGCCTGATACGCCCTAGTACCTTCGGTGGTCAGAGATAGCTATTAAGTTTGACCGCTCGGATCACCCTGACCGAGTGGTCCACCCGGGGCGGTACCCCCTAGTACTAGACCCAGTGGTTCGCAACGTCAAGCTCCGACGATCTCTCATCGATGGCGGCAGCGCACTCAACATCCTTTTCGCCAAGACTCTGGATGACATTCAGATTCCTCGGACGGAGCTGAAGCCGAGTAGTGCGCCCTTTCACGGAGTCTTCCCCGGGCTATCTGCTACTCCATTCGGTCAGATCACTCTGTCAGTCACCTTGGGCACTTGGAAGAACTATCGCACAGAGAACATTTGCTTTGAAGTCACAGATTTCGAGACAGCGTACCACACCATACTCGAACGCCCCGCGTTAGCCAAGTTCATGGTTGGCCCACATTACACCTACATGATGATGAAGATGCCAGGTCCTCGAGGAGTTATATCCCTGCGGAGCGATATCAAGCAAGCCGTTACCTACGACAAGGAAAGTTGCGAGATGGCCCAGAGCCGTGAGATCACGCTTGCTCGAGAAGAAATCCGACTGGCCACGTCAACTGTGACCGAAGGAGAAGTGCCTGCAACCAAGATGCCAGAGAAAGCGACGCCAAAACCAAGAAGATTCCTCTAGATCCCTCTGATCCTACTAAGACTGCTGTAATAGGCGCTGAGTTAGATTGTAAATAGGAAAGCGCGCTCATCACCTTTCTTAAAAGTAATAAAGATATCTTTGCGTGGAAACCATCTGATATGCCTGGTATTCCCAGAGAGGTGATTGAGCACTCTTTGCATGTTAAGGAAGACGCTAAACCCATTAAGCAACGACTCCGCTGTTTCGCACAAGATAGGAAGGATGCAATCAAGGAGGAATTGACCAAGCTGTTAGCAGCAGGTTTCATCAAGGAAGTCCTACATCCCGACTGGTTGGCAAACCATGTCCTGGTTCGGAAGAAGACGGGACAATGGCGTATGTGTGTTGATTATATCGACCTCAACAAATCATGTCCCAAAGACCCCTTCGGATTACCTCGCATTGACCAGGTGGTTGATTCAACAGCTGGCTGCGAGTTACTCAGCTTTTTGGATTGCTACTCGGGATATCATCAGATCCGACTAAAGGAGTCCGACTGCCTGAAGACTTCATTCATCACACCCTTTGGGGCCTACTGCTACATCACCATGCCTTTCGGATTAAAGAACGCAGGAGCGACTTATCAACACATGATCCAGAGATGCTTTTCAAGTCAAATTGGTCGCAACGTTGAAGTTTATGTTGATGATGTAGTCGTTAAAACTAAGCAGAAGGATGATTTGATTACGGATCTAGAAGAAACCTTTGCAAGCATCCGCGCATTCAGGATGAAGTTGAATCCTGAAAAATGCATCTTCGGAGTACCGTCAAGGAAGCTGCTTGGCTTTATGGTATTCCATAGGGGCATACAAGCCAACCCGGATAAGATCAATGCCATCCTCAACATGAAACCGCCGAGTTTCCAGAAAGACGTCCAAAAGCTAACTGGGTGCATGGCAGCGCTCAGTCGATTTGTCTCACGATTCGGCGAGCGGGGGATGCCCTTTTTCAAGCTATTGAAGAAAACCGACAACTTCCAGTGGGGACTCGAAGCGCAAAAAGCTTTTGACGACTTCAAGAAACTTCTCACCACTCCACCGGTCTTAGCTTCACCGCACCCACAAGAGCCACTGTTGTCATACGTATCGGCGACTTTCTCAGGTCGTGAGCACGGTCCTGGTTGTTAAGCACAAAGAAGATGGTCTTGTTCAAAAAGTCCAACGACTGATTTATTTCGTCAGCGAAGTTTTAGCCGACTCCAAGACCAGATATCCTCAGGTACAAAAGCTGTTATATGGTGTTCTAATTACCGTTAGGAAATTATCTCACTATTTTCAGAGTCACTCGGTCACGGTGGTCACATCGTTCCCACTCGGAGACATACTTCACAATCGTGAGGCAAATGGGCGAATCACAAAGCGGGCTTTAGAATTAATGTCTTTCGACTTATCCTTTAAGCCACGAACTTCAATCAAGTCCCAAGCCCTAGCAGATTTTCTCGCCGAGTGGACCGAGTGCCTGGAAGACACGCCCGCGGAAAAGGAGGAGTACTGGACTATACATTTTGATGGGTCAAAAAGGCTCTCAGGCACAGGTGCAGGAGTTGTCCTGATTTCCCTGATTGGAGAAAGGCTGACCTACGTGTTGTGGATACATTTTTCTGCGTCCCATAACGTGGCGAAATATGAGGCGCTTCTTCATGGATTAAGGATTGCAATTTCTTTGGGAATTCGGCGTCTGATAGTTCGTGTAGATTCTCAACTAGTTGTCAATCAAGTCATGAAAGAGTGGTCCTGCCTCGATGATAATATGACTGCCTATCGGCAAGAGGTACATAAATTAGAAGACAAGTTCGATGGCCTTGGGCTAACTCATGTTCTCCGACACAATAATGAGGCAGCCGACAGACTGGCCAACTTTGGTTCAAAACGAGAAGCAGCTCCTTCCGATGTGTTCGTTGAACATCTTTATGAACCGACCGTACCAAGAAAAGAAATGACCGAGGCCACGGACACTCAAGAGGTGAATATGCTCGAAGCCAACTGGAGAGAGCCCTTCATCAAATTTTTAACTAAGCAAGAACTCCCTCAAGATAAAGATGATGCCGAGCGAATTTCCAGGCGAAGCAAACTTTACATCATGCATGAGGCTGAACTGTACAAGAAGAGTCCGTCCGGGATTCTGCAGCGTTGCGTGTCTTTGGAGGAAGGGAGACAATTGCTAACGGACATACATTCGGGCATCTGCGGCAATCATGCTGCTGCACGAACCATCGTTGGCAAGGCTTATCAGCAGGGTTTTTTCTGGCCTACAGCCGTATCCGACGCCGACAAGATTGTGCGGACGTGTGAAGGTTGTCAATTTTTTGCCCGACAAACTCATCTACCAGCTCAGGAACTGCAGACTATCCCGTTATCTTGGCCGTTCGCGGTTTGGGGGCTCGATATGGTTGGCCCGTTCAAAAAGGCTACGGTGGTTACACTCATCTCTTTGTGGCCATCGATAAATTCTCCAAGTGGATCGAAGCCAAAGGCTAGAGATTTTTTCATCAATATTGTGCACAGGTTTGGGGTACCCAATCGGATTATCACTGACAATGGTACATAGTTCACTGGCGGAGTATTTAAAGATTTCTGTGAAGACTTTGGTATCAAAATTTGTTATACTTCCGTAGCGCATCCTATGAGCAATGGACAAGTTGAACGCGTTAATGGTATGGTACTTCAAGGAATAAAAGCCCGAGTCTTTGACCGACTGTGTCCTTACGCTAGCAAATGGGTGGATCAGCTGCCATCTGTACTTTGGTCCCTGCGCACTACTCCTAGTCGAGCTACGGGCCAGTCGCCGTTCTTTTTGGTTTATGGTGCGGAAGCAATGTTGCCGAGTGAGGTAGAATTCGAATCTTTACGATTTTGTAACTTCCGGGAGGAGCGCTATGAAGAGGACTGAGTGGATGATCTCAACCGATTGGAGGAAGCCCGTGAAGCAGCCTTAATTCAGTCGGCTCGATATTTACAAGTGATGCGACGTTATCACAACCGCAACGTTCGATCACGAGCTTTCTTAGTCGGAGACCTGGTTTTGAGGAAAATTCAAACTACACGAGATCGGCACAAGTTATCCCCTTTATGGGAAGGACCGTTTATAATTTCTGAAGTTACTCGGCCAGGTTCATACTGACTTAAGCGTGAAGACGGTACTCATGTTGACAACTCTTGGAATATCGAGCATCTTCGTCGTTTTTATGCTTAGGCATCACTTCTTGTATTTTCCTCTTTGACTGCTAACATCAAGTTCTTTCTTGAAGTTATCAGTCGGGGGCTACTATAATATTAATGGAGAGTGATTTTTATCAATTCAATTTGCTTACTTGATTTATCATTGCCTTGTTTGATTTTTTGGCTTAGTCAATGAGGACTAAAAGTTTTTAACAACTTTTGCGGGTTCTAGGCTCAATAAGGTTTGATAAAAACTTTTAAGAAATCAGGAGCTGAGTCTAAATCATCAAGCACAGCATACATTTATCAGTATTGTACAAATTGTGCCTCCATCATCATCAAAATACAATGTCAATCAGTCTTTTCATCATCAGAGTTATTAGATCCAGTCGGCCTGAGGTCAGTCTCCTGGAATCTCTCAACAACATCAGCGGCTATCTTGTCGGCAGCATTTTGAGCTTCACTGATGAGGTCAAGAGCAGCTTCTTCGCTTGTCCCATCTGCAAAGCCGTCAACGGCTTCAATATCGATCTTCGGGTATAAGGACTTGGTCATCGCCAGCGCTAGGCCTGCTCCCATACTTCCAGCCTTTGATATTCTTAAAATACGTATCCGGAGCAATTCTCAGCTTGTCGAAGATTTCGTCAGCATCAAATGAACTTGGACCATTGTTATTGAAAAACATGGCTTGGACGAGTGTAGCGGCGTTGGCGACCTCATCTCTAGCTTCCTCAAGCCTCTTGATTTTGTTAACCAAGACGTCGAATTGAGCCTAGGATTTGATTTTGCGATCTGCACAGATAGATTCACATCAACGAGTGGGCATGAAGATAAGAGTGGTTTTCGAAGCTTCAGCTATAAGTACCTTCGACGTCTTTCAGAGCCGAGTCCCTTTGCTTTATCAGTTCGCCCTTGTCTTTTTCCAAAGCTTTAATTCGCCTTTCCAGGTCGGAAATCTTCGCAGTTTGTACTATATTATTTCCTATTGGTTAGTTGCACATGGGTAGCTGCATAAAACAAGTCAGACAAAGATGAGAGTTACCTTTTGATGAACCGCTTAACTCAAAGTTGGAATCCTGAAGCTCAACTATCCGGTCCCTAAGATCATGTTCAGTTTTCCTGGCAAGCTCCTTGACTTCATGAAGTTGGGCCCTGGTTGCTTCAAGGGTTCCAAGGTGAGGAACCAGCTTCTCAAGGGTAGCAGTTTTAGCTTCATTCTTAAGGTGGATTCTCTGCATTATAGATTCAATTTTATTCAGTAAAATAGTTCACAGGATGGATAAAATTATGAGCAAAGAGACTTACATTCACAAGATGAGTAGCTTGATTGAGCGTCTTTGCTAGCAGAGATACTTCCTCGTCTTCCTTTTGCTTGTTTATCACAATCCCCTGTGGCTGCATTTCATCATCCCACCAATTGACTAATATGGGTGGGCAGGAGTCTTCAGCCTACCGTATCCGAGGGACGTCCTCTTCGTCACCAATCATGGGGCCTTATACATTCATGGACGATGATTAAACAGTTGAAGAAGGTCTGTCGGATCAAAACGAGTTTAGAAGAGTAGCATACCTGTTATTATTTCTGGTCGGGGACGGGCAGGTCCTTACACCTTAACAGAAGAGTTGGACCCCGGGTCAGCGTTGGCATCCTTCTTAGGAGGGCTACTGGCATGAGCCTCTACTTCCGGGATATCTTCGTTTTGTTTGGTGCCCTACTGGTTCCCAGTCGGGGGCTCCTGATTGGCACTGATGTTAGCTTTGGCCGACTGGTTTCCAGTCGGGGCATCGTTGCTGGCCTGTGCATCGTCGGATGCTGGTTGATCTTTACTTGGGCGATCTTTGGCAGTCGGCCCGGTCTCTACTAAAGGACCAGTCTCTATGCCAGTCGGCGTGGGGTCTTTTCCGGAAGGATCTATGTCAGATGGCTTCCTGCAAATTCGAGATATGTTGTCAGCACTGCTACGATGATGAGTGACTAGCGATTCAGAGGCGATTGCTAAATAACTTGTACCTAGATGACTTCCTAATTTTTGGTATAGGGCGACTGGATGTTCTCTTTTTCGGGTTAGCCTGACTTGATTGTTTTTCAGCCACCCTTTTGCTGCCAGATTTTTTGGTGTTGTCACCCTCATCGTCACTCAGCACCAACTTCCTTTTACAAGAGTCTGACTGGCTAGTTGACTTTGAGGTATTCGGCTGAGCATCAGATTGAATTTTTGGTCCTCCACTAGCTTGTCCAGTCGGCTGACGGGATGAGCGGCGTTGAACGGTTGGAGGATCGGACTTTATCAAGGCAAATTCTTGTGCATAATGTTCCACGTTTTCAATTACTTTTGAAGAAGACAAAAGGATGTTACTTGCAAAGGCTGAGATGTGTGATACATACCAGAGGAGGAGGATTGAAAGCGTTATATGGCACCACCGACAGCACATGTGAGTAGCTGACCACGATGGCATTTGAGAAGATTTTATACATTCTCTCCTTCATAATCTTGAACTCGAGAGATTCTGGGTCTTCGCGATTGGGGTCATGTTCCCCATCGAATTCAAAAGCAGTGCGAGATCTTTCTTTGATCGGGGCCAACCGGGTCTTGATGAAGTGCCGGGTGATTTGTTCCCCTTGCAGACTTTGCTCTTTCAGCTTCAGCATGCGGTCCATTACAGCAAGCACCTGGGCGGCTTTGAAGGATGGATTGAAGCGAATCTATGAACCCTAGCTTCGCCGGTGCGCTTTTGCACTGTAGCAGAGAATGGGGAAAGTGGCGAGAGTCTTGGCGGGGAAGACGAACCGACGCTTTGTTTTTGGTGATATTTTAGGGTATCGGAAGTACTAATGGGCCTGGGCCTAAACAGTACTTCAGCCCAGTTTTGCTGTCAGCGTGGTTGAGTTGTGATCCTTAGGGACTTAGGCATTTGTTCTGCTTTGGCAACACTTGCTCACGACATTATAGCCCAATGCTGTTAAAATCCTTTTTGATGTAGTTAGATAATTCTTTGGAATTACTACAATGCGAATAAAAAGGTGCCCAACAGAAAGGTGTTATACTAATTTTGTAGGCCTTTTTTAGGCTACAAAAGCTGTTCGGGTTTTGTTGAGATGACTGGTTCTTGAATAGTCATTTTGTCGGCATGTTATATGCTTATTTTGATCATGGTGTGAGTCATAGCCTAGGCTATTTAGACTCATCAATTGTCATGATTTATATCACATCTGATGGGTCTTTTTAAGAGTTTTTACTTGGATTCTTATCATACACGATAATTTATAGACCTTTCAAATGTTTTTCACTTGGGTTTCTTTATGTCTTCTTTCTTGGTATATTAAAGCTAAAGCAGTCGGCTGGATGTTTATTAAACATCACATATGCTCAGCTATATAATACTTGGATGAATTGGTTGTAGAACCACTCGGTTGGATGTAATTTGCACCTTTACTATATGTTTAGTTTTTAACTAATCACATAGTCGGGGGCTACACCTAATTAGGTGCATCTAGTCGATGCACCTAACTTTTTTTTATTTTCAGCCCTTCACAGTCTTTGATTTTTGTACTCGGGAAGCCAGAGCAGAAGGAGTTGGATCACTCGGATTGTTGTTTCGGATTACGAGAGAAGACTATTTCGTCGACTGTAAAGGTTTCAGGGGCTACTGTGGAGATTATGGATACCCCATACCTACACGGCATGATAATCCGACTGGGTATAGGGTGCCATGTATACAAAGAATATCTTTAATGAGACCCGGGTTAAGTTCCAAACTTGTGTGTTAAGGAAATACCCGGGATTCTAGTCGGTTATGATTAGGTCATATCTGTAACTACCTATTCCGTTAGGGATAAGGGCTGTAGTTTGTAATACGGACTCTTTCCCCTATATAAGGAGGGTCCGTGTGCCTCTTGGGGTACGATTTTCTATTCTCGGATCATACGATCAATAACACACTCGGCGAATCAATCCCCGGACAGGAGTTGGGTATTACTTCTTGTTAAGAAGGCCTGAACCAGTATAAACTTCCTTGTCTTCGAACCCATCCACTTTTCTAGCTTGATAGACATCCCCTTTTAGTATTGCCGAAATCTTGTTTCGACACTCGGTTTAGCCAATGAACTGGAAGGTGTTATTGTTGTTACAAATACATTGTAGTGAGGCTTACAGAAAGGTAGACTCACGCTACTGCAGACAAGAGGAGCATTCACACTTATTTGTAAAACATTGTTTTCATGAAAGGGAAGGGTAGTCATTTTTTAAGATTATGATAATCTAGACGAAGCACTGGCTCGCTTGAGCCCTCATGTCACCCTCCACCTCGGGTGACACGGGAGGCGACTAGGCCGCCGCCATCGCCCGCCTCTCCCTTCCTCCTCCTCCACGTCGCCGCCGCCTGAGCGGCCGCCGGCAAAGCCGCGCGGCTGCAAGGACGGCGGCGGCGGGGCCGCACACCTTACCACGGCGGCGGCGGCAGGGGGGTAGCTCGGCGTTTTGGGATGACGGAGCCACCAGATCCGTGCCACCCGGCCAGACCTGGCGGGCAGGAAGTCGGTGGCGCGGAAGTGTGGTAGGGTTGCAGCGTTTTGGCGGGGGTGCCGGCGGCGGTTGGAGGTGATGGTGATGGTGGAAGTGACCACCAGATCCACGCCTGGATCTGGCGGGGAGGTGGCCTGAGGCAGGGTTGGTTACTAGCGCGGACAGCGGCGCCCGGTGGTGTGGCGGCAGGCGAGGTCTGGCTCTGCATCGGCAAGATCTAGCCGGTCGACGACACGCGGCGGCGGGAGCTCCTATGGATGGAGCAGCCGGCGCTGTGGGCGACGGAGGAAGCGACTGGTGGCGATGATGCGACGGTGCAGAGGCACCTACGACGGCATGGAGGCCCTGGAGACCGTGACGGTGGTGGGGGGGCAGGATGCTGCGTCATGCGCGGGCACCGGTGGCTGCGGCTGGCCGACGAGGTCGAGGCTCGGCCGACAGCCCGCGACAGCGGAGGTAGCGCCGGCTCACCGAAGGAGTTGCGGGCGGCAGCCGTGCAACACAAGTACGCATGGCCAGCACCGTCGAGGACAGCCGGCGCGCGATGGCTGCACAGTGGGAGGTGCTGTCGGCGGAGGCAGAGCCTGGTGAGATGGCTGCACGCGGAGACTGGCCAATGGGGGGCGCCGGTGCAGTGTGCCCACACACGGGCGGAGGTTTTGATGGCGGTGGAGCAATGGAGTTTTCAGTATTAGATTGGCAGGTGGTGAACGGCGGGTGAAAACCCAGGACGGCCTCGGCCGGACCGACAATCGATGGTGCTCAAATGCCATTCCCCTCCTGAGGGCATTGTCGTACTGTCTCACCCCTTAAGGATAGTTGCTGGGCGAAAGCCCTGTCTCAGCTCTCTTGAGACCTTGACAGATGGCGGCGGCAGTGTTTACATCGCTTCTCTCCTTGGAGACGTCGTCAAGCATCCCCTTGCTGGAACCACCTGAACTTTTGGTGCAAGCACGCTCTAGATTATCATCCTCTTGTGGCGGTGTTGGTATTTCTTAATGATATTACTAGAAATATAATTCCCAGCAATAGCGCAGAAATACTCCTGGTATATTATGGTTACAGAGTTCATCCGCAAGCACATAGATTTACCATTGTAGCATTTCACCCGAGAGTATTCCAAGGGTATCGTATTTATTTAATCCCGTGGGAAGATCATAGTAAAGAGAACCTGACTAATAATTTATATGTTACTTGTAATAACATAGCCTAAGCAGGGATTAAGATAATCCAAGCGTAGAGTGACACACAAGCAGGGAACTAATCATTCTCATACTAAAATATCTAAGCTAAGTGGAAAGAAAATACAAAGATAATCTATTCCTGTACTTCTAGTATACATAGTATACATACATCCTAGTTATCTGATATACTAGCTAATACCCTGTATCCGATGCCCTCTTGGTACTTCGAGAAGCCACCCCTGACTGCCGCAGCATATAACCCCAACTAATGATATCCCGTAATCTAGACACCACGCCTAAACTACCAGATACTACTCTAATATCATCGTCATGACATAGAGTAATTGCATAAGCAAACACTATACCCGTACCAATGCATCTCCTAGATAAGCTAGCAGTATATTCAGTATAACATGAACATAATGTAAAGTTGGCATTCATATACTCGGAAAGTATTTCAATACCATAAATGTATAAAGAAGAGGATTCTAATAAAATGTCGCGTCCCAAATCGACCCTAAAATACATCCTCTAAATTATGCCTAGAATAATTAAAATGCTTGTGAAAGCCTTCAAAAATTAAAATGTGCAAAGTTAAAAGTCAAATAGGGCTTGGAGGATTTTTGTATATTTCCTAAAAGCCTAAAATGTGTAAATAAATTTTAGTGGAATTTTCAGAGCACAAATAATAATTATTAAGAAATAAACAAAGTTAAAAAGGTTTTATAAAAAGAAAACCCTAAAAATCACCCTCTCCCCTCTAATGGGCCGAATTCGGCCCATCTCCCTCCCCCTCTCTCCTCTCCCCCGCGGCCCACTCGGCCCTCCCCGCGCGCGCGCCGCTGACGGGCGGGCCCGCCCGCCACCCTCGCTGACGGGTGGGGCCTACCCGTCATCCCCTTCCTCCCGCCGCTCCCGCCGCCCCGCCCGCGCCAAGCGCCGCCGCCGCCGCCGATTCTGCCGTATCACGCCGTCCCCGCGTGCATTAAAGTGGGGGGATTATTCCCCGGGATCCCCTCCCTCTTTTCCCCCATTTTTCCCTCCCTCTCTCCCTCGGATTCGTTTGGAAACCTCTCCCCTAACCTCGCCGGCGCCATTAATGGCGGCCGGGTCTCCCGCGCCCATTTCCCCCTCCTCCGGCCGCCGCTCCGCCGTGCCTATGGCCGCCGCCAGCGACCATAGGGGCGTGGGCGCGCCACCTCCCGCCGGCCGCGCCGACGTGGCCGCCTCCGGGCGCGCCTAGCGGCTGCCGCGTGGGGCCCGGCCGTCAGCCGCCCGCGCCCTCGGGTGCGGCTGACGCGTGGGGCCCACGGCGCCGGCCGGTGTGAGCCGGGTGCACCCGGTCCACCGTGGACCGTGAGGCTGCCGCGTGGGTCCCACTCCCGTGGACCTGGTCCTCGCGCCCTCTCTCCCGGCTGACGCAATAAATATATTTTTAAATTAAAATTTAAATGAAGAAATTCGTAAATATTCATTTAAAGAGCATATAAACTTCAAATGGCCATAACTTGGCCATTTGAACTCGGAATTGAACCGTTCAAGTCTCTAATTTTTCCTTAAGAAGTCAAGAACCCATTTTTGTGCTTTGTTTCTACTTGTTATATGGAGTTTATTAGAGTGAAAGCCCTTTTCTTTTCTGTTGGTCGTGTAGACGCTGCAGCTTCGGAAGATCCGCTCTTCGTGGAGGTTGAAGCCGACATTTGGGAAAGCGAGCTAGGCAAGTCACATCATTCTTTGAACATATTGGATCCCACTTTTTGAAATTACTTTGATTTAAATTATTGCATTATCGCTTTATTTAAATTCCCGCGTTATCATTGTTTTATTTAGCCATGCCTATTTACCTTTGTTATGACCTTATTATTGTTGTTATTGTTTTTATTACCTTGTTCACCCTAGAATAAACAAAACCCCAACTAGTGGGCACTCTATTCATGGTTCCACTAGTAAGAATTTAGGTAGATGCTTCGCTGATTAATTTGGCAACATTAGGTGGTTTTATAACTCTAGACTTTGGGAATATTCATATCACCTGGACATATTGGAATGGTTGGATTATTATGGAATTGGATGCACACCTCCCCCTCTATTCAAAACCCCCAAAATGGTTTTAGGCTGGGCTCGGGGTGCATGGTCTTGATAGTAGCACCTCGGCCACATAAGGACCGGTCTTCGGGCCTCTGTTGCAAAGCACTACCGTACTTCCACATGTCTAGTGGGTAAGGCTTAGTTTGTGGCTCAGTCTGGTTATAAACAAAAGTACACGGATGGAGATGGACGAAGTCGGGGGTCGATGGACATCTCTAGGACAAATGAAGGCTACACGGGCTGCGGCCCGGTAGTCGAGATGTCATAGCACAGGGCTGGTGTCCTGCTGCTAGGGGCTCAATTCTGCCTGCCTGTCCGGGGGTTCCGGCTGTAGGTGGGTTGGGTCGGTACTCTTGTCTATGGCTAGGATGGGTTGGAAACTATGTCATGTCTTCCGTCCATATGCCGTGGTGGTATGTGGCACGTGGTTGCACGTGAGGAAGACGTGTCTTGTGGGTAAAGATGTACACCTCTGATCAGAGTAAAACCTATTCGAATAGCCACGCCCTCGGTTATGGGCAAGCCTAGCAATGTAACCAAGTTAGTGTTTTTAATTCTTAAAACCTGCTTAATAACTAAAATGTGGAATGGTTGGCCTAGGTTGGCTTGGGACGAGCTGGGACCCAGGGTCGGGTTGCCAGTTCGGTCTGAATCATCGTAGGCCTTGGGTTAAGGCAGGTTCGTGTGGGTTCACGGCCTTGTTTAATAATATTAAATAGTTCTAGGATCGTGTTTTAAATTTAGCTTTGAGCAACTAAGGGCCTTTTAAATGCTGTTTATTGCAAAACCTAACCCCTATACTATAACTCCATTGTACTCCTTTGCATCTATGCTGCACTTGTGGGTGTGTCTTGTTGAGTACGGTGGTTGTACTCAGTCTTGCTCAATTTTTCCCAAACCCAGAAGAGGAGCCCCTGGATGATGAAGGCTTTGGTGTCTAGCTCGTGCCTGCCGTCAAGCGCCTGTGGTCGTCGCCTTAGTCTTCCGCTGTTTTTCGTTGTCTTTGAGTGTGCTGGGCCGTCGCTGCCGATGTAATAATTAACTATTTACGCTTCCGCTTATTAAACTCTGAATTGTATCAACTTCTGGTGTACCTTGCCTCCTGGGACAAGGAATAATACATGCATGTAAGGAACGCCCGTTGGGTTATTTCCGGTCGTGACATAAAAGTACAAAGCGTACAAAAGAGAAGAGAAGAGCTACTAGAGCCATACCCGAACTCTTTCGAAGGCTTCCGGACTCCGATTTCTACTCTATTCCTACTCCACTAGCTTAAGAACACTAAACTAAACTTGAGAGAATATGAGAGAGCTCTTGCTTGAGGTGTGTGTGTGAAGTGAGAAGAGGAGCTCCTTTTATAGACAGGTAATGATGGTTATGACGGTTGGAATGGTCAGTAATACGTTCCAACCGTCATTGGGGATTAATCCTAGCCGTCCATCAAAACCCTGCATCTGCATCCATTGGCGCTACGGGAGGTTCGGCCGAACCAAATGGGTTGGGCCCACCTGGCCTAAACTCGGCAGGTGGCATCCTCTGTTGCTCCCCTGCGCAGACTAGTGTATTTTGGCCCAATTCATCGTGTCAATTCTGAGTTATTCGCCCATTCATGCATAAGTCTAATTCTCGATATCGCCCAATTGATTTATCGTCTGATTTGATGTCGATTCTCCTCCAATTAATGATTATTCTCTGCAAAAGGTTAGTGAACCAAATACTAGTGGAATATTATTGTTCTAACATGGATATGCATTTCAAGCATAACTTGTTCTCCTCTATTTTAGTAATATTGACGGGTGAAATTGATCACTAACGACTGTTAACAAAACCCCCCAAGCTTGAACCTTTGCTCGTCCCAAGTAAAGGACGAAAGGGAACAAAGACTTGGTTGTTGATCAGGAGTTACTACTATTCTCTATATCTCAAAGGTACAGGTGCAAGGTATATGTACTCTCTCTCAGATTAAATAATCTTTGGCACGGTGGCTTACCCTTACCCCTGATTCCCACGCGGCACTACTTCTCCTTGCCGGTTGAAAGACAGAACAACAATTAGAGCACCAATCACCCAATCTTTAATAAACTTTTATTCTGGAAGTTTTCAAATGATTTTGCAAAAGAAAGCCAAGTTCCTCAAATGATTCATTCAGTCTCTCCAAGTGTATCAATATGAATTCCTCACCATTTTTGCCTTTTTGATTCCTATTCTAAGGTTTAATATGTGAAGCTCGGTAGGGATCAAACATGGCATACTTGCATTCACATTTAATCAAGATCGTGCAAAGTGTGTGATAAATGGTGGAAATGGAATACGAAGAAAGAAAATGCTTCTCCTTTGTGCTTACTTCCTTTTCCCAAAAATCCTTCTTTTGTTAATAAGGAGAGGGCATGGCTACATTTTCAATATCATGCTCATGCTTGTAAGAGCATAACTTTATTTTTTTTTTCATAACCATGCCTTTCCCTCCTTTTTTTTATCAAAAAGGATTTACTTTTTAGGAGAAAGCACATAAAAGCATGGAGAATTTATTTTGATGGTAGTATGGAGATGAAATGGAATGGACTATTGCTATCTCCCAGTGTAGGAGTTTAGCATGTGCATATATGTGGGTATATGATCTTGATCATAGAGCATGAGAAGTATCTACACAAGTCACAAGAATTTGACAAAGTTCAATGGAATGACAAGTAACCAAAATGTATATGGTTCAATCAATGATGGCACATTTTTTTGCTCTGGTAGGAATTTATATCAAACGAGGAACTTTCAAATTTTATCATTTTGAAAAAAAAAATCCGGAATTCAAGTCAAACTAGGACTAGGATCATAGCAACTCTTATTTACTATCTCATATCTCGCAACAACTTAGACTTAGATTAGCAAAAGCAACTCATTTACCTTAGGTTCCCAGATAATTGTTGGCTACTTATATTTAATCTTTGAGAGAGCACTTACCTATGAACCCATAATAAGAGATATAAAATAGAGCAACTATTCATCATTTCAACAAAGAGAACTAGCTTATCTTACCTAGCATGACACAAACCTATCCTATTTTTTTTGTTATTTTCTATTTTGCAAATTTTTATGTTGTTTTCAAGTTTATAATATGCAATTGGAAAGTGTAACACCCTGAAAATTCAAGATAATAAAAATCACTAAAATTTTGAACTTTTTAAAACTTTTGCATCATGCTGGATGTTATGGTTGCTTTTGCTTGCCAAATTATAAATTGTCACAATGGAAAATTAAACTAAAGTTATACAACTAAGCAATAATTATAATAATATGATATTTATTATGAACCCCATAAATATTTACGCACAATAAAACAAAGCCAGACAAAGGGAATGTTAATTACTAATTTAATTTATGGATCAAATATTGAATACTTGAACCATGTGATGCGTGCCATGAAATATAAACACTTACGAAATGATAATCGGAACTCTATCTATAAAATAGTTTTACTGGGAATAATTAATTAGATGTTACATAATTTGTATTGAACCACGAATATTAAATTATAAGGATCCATATGGAGGTAAAACCAATTTTAAAAGAACAAGGTTAGCTCATGCATTAGAATTAGATAGAATAATTTGTTCACACAAAATAATGATCACATCATTACCAGGATCCCATCTATAAAAGAGTGTTTTGCTGGAATATTTAAATCAATATTTAACGCAACCATCTTCGCATAAAATTCACTCACATAAATAAATAGAGTGTATAATATCACTGCCTCTGTAATTGTCTCATTAGGAAATTACAAAGGCTATAATAAATACGAGTATTAAGTAATGGACAACATTAACTTTAAATAAAATTCACATTGGAACACTTAATAATGCCACTCAAATGCGTTGGTGAAAATATAAATTCAAATAGCTATTATTCTCAATTTTTAAACCAACCAAAATCCTAAATTCCTTTTTATTCACTGCCGTCACTGTTCATTGCACGCCATCTGCTCGATCTGGTCCTAGCCCTGCCAAGCCATGTGCCGCGCCTTCTCCCCTCAAGCCCCGCGCGTCGCGTCTTGTCAACGTCGCATCGCGTCGCCCGCCCGCACCGGCGCCATCGCTGTCGTGTCGCCATCACCGCGCCGCGTCGCCATCACCTCACTCTGCCATTGCCGCCGCGCGCCGTGTGCCGCTCGCCCGTCGCCATTGCTGTCGCCCTACCGCACCACTGCCACGCGCCAACTCGCGCCCCGCGCCGCTGCGTCATGTCGCGTCGCCGTCGCCGTCGCATCAGTGCCCCGCGCCCCGTACGCCGCTGCCGCGCCATCACGTGGCCGCGTGTCGCCGTCGTCGCCTTGAGCCCCGCGCTGCCGTACGCCATCACGTCGCTCTCAAGCCCCGCGCGCCATCATGTCGTCCTCGAGCCCCGCGCGCCATCATGTCGCCCTCGAGCCCCGCGCGCCATCATGTCGTCCTCGAGCCCCGTGCGCCGTCCGTCGTGTCGACCATTAAGCCACCCTTCCCACACCCTATAAATACCCCCTCCCATCTCCCTTCCTCCCCACGCTGCCATCACAAGACCTCCCAGCCCCCACGAGCTCGTCCTCCTCTCTCTTCCTTTTCTTTACCCTTCTACACATTTCGTCGAACACATTGTGGGCGTGCTGCAGTTTCTTCTCCGCTCCACCAACGCCGCCGAGCTTCATCGTCCCGCCGTCTCTCGGTAAGTACTCGCCCCTATAGCCACTCCTAGTCCCGTAGAAGCTAGATCCTCCTTCAATTTTGGCGACTAGCGCCCGTAGCCGTGCTGGCCTGGCCACCATTGTGCCGCTGGCGAGCTCCCCGTGGACATGCCATCCCGGAGCTCCTCTTAGCCATCTCGTGAGTAAAATGGAACCCTTGTACGCTGTAGATTCTCACGCACTCGTCGAATCGATCGTAGATCACCCCGTTCGTCCTAGCCACTTGCAGCCCGAGCTCAGCCATGGCGGCCCTGCCGCGCCGCTCGCCTCCGCGTCGCCACGCGCCGTGGTCGCCGGAGGAAGCTCGCCGGAGCCTTGCCGCACCCTCCCCGGCCGCCACCGTGCCGGTCTCGTGCCGTCCCAGCTGCGCCTGGCCTCGCTGAGCCACGCGCGCCGCGCCTCTGCTCGTCGCGAGCGAGAGGAAGAAGACGATGGGAAAAGAAAGAAGAGAGAGAAAAACCGTGTGGAGCCCGCTCCCTATTTTTCTCTAACAAAAATAATTCGGTAGAAAATATAATAAAACCCCTGACTCTACCCGTCAGTGACTCTGAGCTGTGTATAGGTTTCGGATTAAAATAAATCATTTATGAACAGTAGCTTTTTACAATTTCTCGGATTAATTCGAATTTGGATCTTTACGCTAGCATAACTTATTCATTTTAGCTCCGATTTGAGTGAAACTTGAACCTAAATTCATCTAAATTCATAAGCTTTCCAATGGTATATAATTCACCATTTGACAAAATATATTTATAATTATTAAATAATTAATACCAAGATGATGCATAGTAGTCTACTTAAAAATGTGCTAATAAATAGGAATGATATTGAGTAGATGTAATAATGTTGGTCTTTAACATGTTTTGTCACTATAGCAACCACATAAATTAATTATAATCAAGGTTTCAAATCAATAGGAGCATAGGAAATATTAGTGCCATTAACTAATAGATGTCCATATATAATTATATCCATGTCTTATAAATTATTTACATAAAGTTTAGCGTTATAAGGGTTGCAACTGAGATATGGATATACATGGATAAGGCCACGATCTGTTTATGAGAGATAGTAATAGAGATAGTGCGACTAAAATCACCCACACGAAATTAACTAACGACATTTCCTATATAGTAGTATATGTTTAGGTGGGAAATCGACCCTTAAGTTGTATAGACAGTAACTCACTCATAAATCCACTTAAAATCACATGTACTATATAGCCTATAGTAAATAGCAACTATTCAGTAAATGATTCAATATTAAGATATTGTGCACACACATATACTGTACAACACATTATAGCTATACGGTGTAGTATTAAAATTAAAGAGAATATATGATGGACATGTATGGTGGATAAATACTAATTATAGACCTTGACCTAATATAATCTAAGTTCAATTGTAAATTAGGATTATTCATTGTAAAATTAGGTGATGGGATAATCCGTAACTAAATATTATTAGCCTCACAAGTTTGACATATAGAGCATGGATAATTATTAACCTTTCATAATTTATTGTGACAAGTAAAATATCTTCATAATTAAAATAAAGCCTTCATCAATAAAATAATAATACAAATGATTCACTATAATTATTTGATTGATCCTAAATCCATCCGACAACAGAACCTCTAGTATACGACCATTTTATTTAGATAGATGCATGTGTAGCCATAATCCTTCCATAGCCATTAGCTAGACTAAACCACAAATTAGCCAGATACGTATCTCATTCATACTACATTGGCTAGCTCCTAAATAGACCACCATGATAACAGAAAGATTAAGAAACTTTAGCCCTTAGCATGTTGGAACCCATTAACAAGCGCGAATAATATGAGCATCCTTAGGTTCAACCTCAACAAATATATTTTGTTTGTGCATATTTGATTGTTGCTTGAATATTGGTTTTTCTCACGTATTATAGACTTTGTGTATCGGTTAGTCGTGAGGCAACTTCTGCAACTTCCTGGAGGTGAAGGTTGATCAAGATTATATCGAGAATAAGGACTATACTGAGCAGGCAAGTCATCACTATTCCTTGAACATTTTGATCCCATTTGCAAAGTTATTTTGTTTACAAATAAAATTGCATGCAATGATGAACATCCTACTTGTGATTATGCCATGCCTTGATTATTGTTTACCCTTAAATCCTTGTAACCATGATTTACGTATAAGTCCCTAGTCAACTATGACAAATGCTTAGAAATGCTACTCTAGATTTATGCATACTCATATTTATCAAATGCTATATGCTTGGGCAATTACCTTTGGGAAGGTAATTGAGATGCGGCATGTGGAGACATGAGCGCCACATTGCCATGATGTTGATGACATGATTTGTGAAAGGAAAATGAAACTAAACAAATGTTTTTCGACTAGGGCGGACGGAGGATTTGGGTGGTATCCGGAAAAGGCTAGTACCGTCCCCGGTCAATTAAGGACCGAGCCATGAATTTAAGCATGAAACGACCCCCGTACAACCGCACTTCTCGTATGGGTATAGACCTAGCGGAATAGATAGCTGAGCGGAGGCAGTATCCATGCATAGTGGTTTCTTGATGTGTGAGGCAGGGGCTCTAAGGTGGGGCAGCCAGTGGTAGAACCGCGAGGCGGGTGTCTACAGTGGTGTCGCCATCAGTAGGACTGCCATGAGAGAATTTAAACATAATTATAACTTAATGCATGTGTGAGTCTTTCCTTCCCAGGTGCGCCAGAACTCCTCTCACTGCTAGAAACCGTGTACGCCTAGAGTATATGAGGATGTAAAGTTCATGGAGCGGGTACTGCCAATGCGAGGTTATCGAAAAGCTTTGCCGCGACATGTCTCATGTGTTGGGACAAGGCTCATGTGTTGGGCAGTCGCGGAGTGCGGGTAAAGTGTACATCCACTGCAGTGTGAGTAAACCAAATCTATTCGAATAGCCGTGCTCGCGGTTATTGAGCACCGGGTCGTGTATTACACTTGGCTAGACTCTAAATTCTTAACTTGTGTGGGATGGGGTATTGCATGATGATTTTTATGCTGATGGAGCCACTTCCTGAGAGTCGGGAAGGTGGACATCCTCAGAAAACCATGACGACTCAATGGCGGGAAGCTATCCTTGGGATCACTGTAGATGGTGGACAGAACCGTCGTTGTTTAATGTGAACACTGGTATTAAAACTTGATCAGTCTATGCAAGGTCTTAGGCTTGTGAAAAGAATTGCAAAACTAGCTTTATGCAAAAGAACCTGAAACCATTCCTTGAAATACCTTCTATCATACGCATTGTTGTTGTGGTGGCTTGCTGAGTACGGTTGGTACTCACCCTTGCTATTTATATATCTTTTAGGAGAGTGTTGAAGAGAAGCCCTTGTCGGTACGCTTGCATATCCAACAAGATGATCAGAGTGCGGTCTTGTTCTAGGTCTCGTTCCCCAGGCGACTGCCTGTGGCATGTTAACCGGGCCCTTATATTATTTTGTCTTCCGCTGTTGTTCTCTGATAGTTGTTGGCCTACCTGGCCCTAACGTAAGTATTTAACTCTTTTAGCCTGAATTCATTCATGATATGTTGTGATCCAACTATGTATGTGTGTACCAACTACTGATCCAGGGATTGGTACAGATAAACACAGAAGATTTCCGATTTCCAAAATCGGGGGTCCACAGAAAGCAAATATGCAATTGGAAAGGAAAATATGCAATGTGATACAAGTTACCTCAGTGGAGGGAGAGATGTCTCCCCCCAAGCTTGTCTTTCGCTTAGGGTCCTTGGTAAGGATTGAACCCCTGAAAGCAGAAGTACGCTTGAAGGTCATCGTGTTGTTGCTGCATCATGTTGTTGATGTTGATGAACTGAGCATCAGTAATCTGTTGCCATTCTTGCAGCTGTGCTATGTGTTCCGTGAGGTTGTATTGGATCTCTCCCGTCTGCACATCAAGGGTATCCATTCTCCTGGTGATTTCACCCAAGTCCCAACGAGAGGAGCTTGAGCGCCATTCACCTGGAGATGGAGACATACGACTCGATCTGGGGGGTTGACTGTCCCCCCACTGTATGTCATGAGGTGCATGCCACCGGTCCTCACTAGCACTTGCCTAGCTTGAGACTCCAATGTTGTGGCGTGGAGCTTGGGTCCATCCGGGTGCATCCCAAGTTGGCTCCCAACCTGCCTCATACATCTGCACGGGTGTCGAGGATGATGAACCTTATCGTTCATTCCTTGCCATGTTGCGTGTCTCCCTGTATGCTCCACCTACACGAGATTACTCTATGGTCTGCAGGGGAATGGTTAGTTCATGGCAATTGTACAAATGATACCCCGCATTTGACAACGGGATTTCATTTGTACAATCGGGGAAAAAGTATATCAAAGATCCATCTACTCCATGTTTAAGAATATGTCCTTGCACTAGATAATTCTCATCAATACAGGGATGAGCGGCTGAGATAAAAGCTACCTAGCCACTAACGACCCCTAGTCCCTTTGCTTCCGAGAAATCAAGGAAGTGCACTCAACAGGAGCAGAAAATCTTATACTTTCTAACCATTGCCTTATCATACATTTCACAGGAGCAACTTTGATCTTCCTAACCATGGCAAATATGATAATTAATTCATCCCCCCCTAATGGGTCTAAGATCAACTCTACGAAACAAAGTCATAGCAATTCATTTGTGCATGAGCCTAAGTGTAGGATTATGGATATCATTCGTCCTAGGTTTCTTGCAAATTGGAGCACCAGAAATGTCTTCCCGAAGCCTATTTCTCTCAAACCCAGGAATTCCTTTCTGGAGATCGATTTTACAGGAATCGTAAAAACCAAGAAGTGTACTTAATTCTTTCCATGTAAGTGTATTCCTTATGGAAAAAAGCGAAAGGAAATTCCATCTTCTGTTTCTTTAAAAGTGCACAGAAATTGCAAAGTAAGCAAATGAGAACTAGGCTCATCTACCACAGCAAATCTCTGCCAACCAACAGCTTTCCAAATAGCACGAAAATCAGTATCCATACCTATCTTTTTCAGTAGCTCCGGAGAGTATTCTTGCGTATGAGCATACTCCCGGTCACTCAGCATATAGTAGGCTTGTCTTTCCCGATAGTCGACAAGGTCGAGGTCGGCGTTGTTCAGGAGACGTCGCCGAGCTTCGGCGTCCTTCATCGAGATATCGGCTGATGAACGAGCACTAGACTCGTCATGATGACTTGATGAAGAGCCGGACCCCTTGAACAGACGAGACAATTGCCTCCTCATTCTGCACAATGGAGCAAGAACAGACTAACTCGGCGGGGGTTAGAATAGAAAAGATTTTCATCCGCCGGTTAGTTTTCACCAAAGCAACTAAGTTTTTGAATTTGAGGGAAAACTATCAAAGCTTGGATAAACTTGAGAGCAAACTTTGGAGAGGGAATGAAAATGTGATGAAACGGGGTGGAGTTCCCTCTCCCGGCCGGTTGGCTTATATAGGGCACCCACAACGGTCAAATCTGACATATGGGGCCCACTAGCCATTCTCTCGAAAAAGGAGACAGCCGACCGTTGCCTGGCCGGTTCAGCCGAACAAGGGGCCATTGTGATGAGGCCACATTGTCTACCGAGGGAGCAGCGAATTCACGAAGTGTTTTGTCAGCCATATTCTTGAAGGTCAATGGCGCCGGTATGGCTGGTTTATTTTTTGACTGGAGTATGGCTGGTTTCTTTGTCAGTAGAGTTTTCTGTGGAGCGACGACTCGTGGCTTGACGCTCTGGAAGAAAGCTTCTGAATTTTCCTTAAAGTTTTTTGGCAGGTTGAAACCAATCATGCACTACTGTGTTTCCACAACAAAAGTGAAAACAACCAAGGTTAGCCGCAAAGGACAGTGATTATATAGAGGTAAAATATAAAGTATTAGTATTGGTAATCCAAGGGTAGAGTGACACACAAGCAGAGAACTACTCATTCTCATACTAAAATATCAAAGCTAAGTGGAAAGAAAATAGAAAGAGAATTTGTTTCTATACTTCTAGTATACATAGTATACATACATCCTAGTTGTCTGATATACTAGCTAACACCCTCTATCCAATGTCCTCCTAGTACTTCGAGAAGCCACCCCTGAATACCGAGTTCCTTATGATAGCCCATCATGACCATACAACCGGGGCTAAATACGGAGGAGTACCTTCCCTAGAAAATTAACTTAGGACTATATACACGCGTGGAGGAATACCCATACTAAGCTGTCACCATCAGCGGCACACCTCTCATCCGCAACATATAACCCCAAATAATGATATCCCGTAATCTAGACACCACGCCTAAACTACCAGATACTACTCTAATAGCATCTTCATGACATAGAGTAATTGCATAAGCAAACACTATACCCGTACCAATGCATCTCCCAGATAAGCTAGCAGTATATTCAGTATAACATGAACATAATGTAAAGTTGGCATTTATATACTCGGAAAGTATTTCAATACCGTAAATGTATAAAGAAGAGGATTCTAATAAAAGCACAAAGCTTACAAAAGAGAAGAGAAGAGCTACTAGAGCCATACCCGATCTCTTCCGAAGGCTTCCGGACTCCGATTTCTACTCTATTCCTACACCACTAGCTTAAGAACACTAAACTAAACTTGAGAGAATATGAGAGAGCTCTTGCTTAGGAGCTCCATTTATAGACAGGTAATGACGGTTATGACGGTTGGAATGGTCGGTAATACCCTCCAACCGTCATTGGGGATTAATCCAAGCCGTCCATCAAAACCCTGCATCCATTGGCGCCATGGGAGGTTCGGCCAAACCATGGGCTGGGCCCACCTGGCCCAAACTCGGCAGGTAGCCTCCTCTATTGCTCCCTTGCGCAGACTTGTAAATTTTGGCCCAATTCATCGTGTCAATTCTGAGTTCTTGGCCCATTCATGCATAAGTCTGATTCTAGACATCGTCCGATTGATTTATCGTCTAATTTGATGTTGATTCTCCTCCACTTTATGATTATTCTCTGCAAAAGGTTAGTGAACCAAATACTAGTGGAATATTATTGTTCTAACATGTATATGCATTGCAAGCATAACTAGTTCTCCTCTACTTTAGTAATATTAATGGGTGAAACTGATCACTAACGACCGTCAACTGGCGGCGTCCTAGTTTCTACAAGTTAGCCACGATGAAGGACCTAGGGGGGAGAGGTGTTCCATATTCTCTCTCACCCTCTCTTCCTAAATCCTGAAGACGTGGATAGAGTTGGGCTTTGTGTTGTTTGTAAGGGTCGGGTTTTGGGGCGATCTCGGTGGATTCCATTGTTGGCCTAGCGGCGGTTGGTCACGCTTAGCAGCGGCCGGTCCGGTGCTAGTCTTCTCCAGGTCTTGTGGTTTGGCGTTGTCAGTGTGTAGGTGGTGGTATATTTTTTCGTTTTTCCTGGTTATAACCTTCCAGGGTTGTAATTTTGTAATTTTTTTTCCTACTCTATCAATAGAACTTCGCACCGTCTCGTGCGAGCCGTTCAAAAATAATAAAGCAATACCTGCAGAAGGGTGCTCGTATTGGCCACAGACGGATCATAGGCCTGCTAGCTTCATTTTGGTGGATCTGGGCTAAAAGAAATAGTATCAACCCAACGATCAAATCAACACATGGAGTTCAGTAGAGATTATTCTAAAATCAAATGTAAATGGTATAATTGCTATACCTCAAGAACAATCCATTGATCTGTTCATTTCGAAAGCAGCAAAACCGGAAACAAAGACCCGATTCCGAATCGAGCAAAAGCAAAAGAAGAAAGTATGAGTACAAGCAAATCAGTTAGCGAAAGAATTACATCTACAGGGGTACCTTACGATAAAACCACAACCAGAAGATTTAAATGAAGGGGGTGGGCTGGTTGGTTAGGTACGGGAAAAAAATCTATACCTAATTAAAAAAAAAGAAAATTGGTTCTGTAGCATCGAAAGTCACGACTTTAGAAATATAGCACTCAAAGGTTCTGATTCTCTTTAATAGCACTGAAAGTTACCTTCCGTTACTCTATTTAACATTCCGTTAAAACTGCCGTTATCTCTTGAAGTGTCACCCCTTTGCTTTCTTCCTTCTCACATCTCCTTTCTTCTTCCTCCGGCACACAAGCAGGACAAGATTGACGGAGGAGCTCAACTGCTAATACTGTGGTGAAGTTCGAGGGCATCATCAGGCAAACTCCAAGACAACTTGGCAGCCACAGGGTAGGTCAACGGCGGCGGCCGTGCAGCTCGAAGCCGATGGCTGAGGGCAAGCTCGATGACCAAGGCAGCGGCGGAGCTCAAGGCCGGCGACAGAGGATAGCTCGAAGACCACGTCAGTGGGTGAGCTCGAGGGCGGCGTCTTGGACATGCTCAGGGTCATGGCCACGGGGAGCGGCCGAGCCCAAGGGCGCGGCGCCGCGGCCTGTGGCGATATCGATGGTGGCCGGGCCGTGTGATCTCGAGGACATGGCCTGGGGCTAGCTCAGCGATCAGATCGTGGGGGAGCTCGATGGGCAGCCTCCTACAACGATCTTGATGGCGTCCGAGCAAGCAAGTTTGGGATCGGTGGCTGACGGTGAGCTCAAGGTGGCTACCCATGGGCGAACTGAAGCGACAGAGTGCATGCTAGACACGATGGAAAGAATATTTCAGATTTTTTATGTGTATTTTCTGAAAAAAACAGGGGTGAAGTAAAGAAGTTAACAGAATTTTGGATGGAATGCTATATAGAGTAATGGAGGGTAACTTTCGGTGCTATTAAAGTGAACCGGAACCTTTGAATGCTATATTTCTAAAGTCGTGAACTTTCGATGCTATAGAACCAATTTTCCCTTAAAAAATTCGTCACGCTTCCGTAGAGAATTTTTGTCCATCGCCAAAAAAAAATCCTTCCAACGCGCGCATGCAATCGATCCCGCTTCAACCCTTCTCTGATGGCGAAAAAAAACTTCACGGTGGCAACCGCGGTGTTGGCCCTCATCGCCTGGCCCCATGAGCCTTAATACGAGTCCGCATCAAATTTGGACCTAAATCCTACAGAAAACACTACTACTACAAGAACACAAGAAAAAAACATCGACACCGAAAGGGGAGGGAGCCGCCATCGCAGCGCCGCCGGGCCGCCGCCGGCTCCCCTTCCGCTGGATCCAGTGAAGGGGAGGACGCCGCCACCACTGGGATGCCGGCCGCCAGGTCGCCACCACCTCCCCTCCAATCTCCTCCCCTCACGCTGGATTCGGGACACCGGGCCGCCGCCGCATCCCCTCCCGCTAGATCCGGCGGAGGAGAGGGACTGCCCCCACCCGCCGCCTCCCCACCCACCAGAATGGAGGGCGCCGCAGCTTGCCGCCGCCTGCCGTCGTCGAGCCCTCACGCAGCCTCACGGCAAGGGAGACCCGGCGGAGGAGCAGAGAGGCACCGCTGCCCGTCGCCTCCTCTCCCTCGCCGTGAGGCCGTGGGAGGGCTCAACGGCGGCGAACGGCGGCAAGCTGCAGCGCCCTCCCTTCCAGCGGGTGGGGAGGCGGCGGGCAAGGGCGGTCCCTCCCCTCCGCCGGATCCAGCGAGAGGGGAGGCGGTGGCGGCCCGGCTTCCCGGATCCAGCGTGAGGGGTGGGGAGGGGAGGCGGTGGCGACCCGGCGGTGGCGTCATCCCCTCCGCCGGATCCAGCGGGAAGGGAGCCGGCAGCGGCTCGGCATCCCTGCGACGGTGGTACCCTCCCCTTTCTGTGTCGGAGTTTTTCTCTTGTGTTCTTGTGTTGATGAAATATGTTCTTGTGTTCTTGTAGTAGTAGTGTTTTCTTTAGGATTTGGATCCAAATTTGATGCGGACTCACATTAAGGATCATGGGGGCAGACGATGAGGGCCAGCACTTAGGTTGCCACCGTGCCTTTTTTCTTCTTTTTTTTGCCATCGGAGAAGGGTTGAAGCGGGATCGATCACGCGCGCGTTGGAAGGATTTTTTTTGGCGACGGACAAAAATTCTCTATGGAAGCCTTACGAATTTTTTAATTAGGTATAGTTTTTTTTCCCATACCCAACCAACCAGTCCCCCCCCCCTCTCATTTTTCCTTTCTTTTTGGATCTAAATCGATCCATCGTCCCAGCCCACGGATCGGTGACACACCATGGAGGAGGACGATGGCACCGTAGCGGTTGACAGTGGTGGACGGCAAGCGGTGCGCACCAGAGAGGAGGACTACAACATCTCAACGGTTGAAGCAAAGGCGCTGCTTCTGATCGCACTGCCGGATGCCAGGCAACGCCTTCATCGGGAAGGCAGTGTTCACCTGGGCGAAGAACAACAACCAGCGACTACTCCACGTCAACGACATTAACAGAACAATCAAGTAAGGAAATGACACTCCAATTTAATTTGCACCAATTTAATCAAGTAAGCCCCAATTTCTTTTTGAAAATCAAATTAATGTGCAATCTACAATATTACCTTATCTGATGGGTTGCACAGGTCATACATTTGTACATCGTGCTCCATGTGGCTGACCGCAGAGGATAAGGTGGAGTCAGCCAGTGACGGAGGTTGTTTGCTATTTTTCTTTTGCCCATCGTCTCTATGACTTAAACGAGAATGTTTTTGCATTTTCTTATGCTTACTAGATGATGGATGGTTGCTACTGCGCAACACCAAGCTCAATATTTATAACATTGGTAAAAAAATTATGTTGTAAGTTGGTAGTTTTTTTTGCGGCCATTTAGGAACGGTGCCGACCGATTTGGGAGTATTCGTGCAAGTAAATTTGTTACTTTTGAAAGGGGCATTCATGCGAGTAAATTTGTTACTTTTGAAGATGCAGACGTGGGATAATGGGAGCAAATGGAAAACTCAGCAGAGTAATTTTGTTACTTTTGAAACGTGGAGACACTGGAAAAACTGAAAACTCAGAAAGAAAAACTAGATGGTAAATATTTTACTAAAACAAGAAAACGGAAAAAAAAATCTGAAGAGAAGGAACGAAAAAACGGAAAAAACATGGATGGTTAATATTTTACCGGGCTTTTTGATGAAAGATAGATGAGATGGAAAAGAGAAAAAAAACACGAAAGGTGGGGTGGTAAAAAACGAAAAAACTGGATGGAGGAAAGGTGGGATGCGGAGGAAAAGTGTGATGGTAAAATATGGAAGAACTGGACAGGAGGAGTGTTGTGCGGAGCTCAAACTAGCATTCCGCTCGCAGCGCGCGTATTAGCGCTACTGACAATTTTTAGTCTTTAAAATTTATCCCAAAATATTACAATTTCTCCACCAGCATTCACTTCTCAACCAATCACAATCTTCCACTATTTAATTTTACCTATTTTCTTAATAATCGTGTCCAACTCTAAAATTCCTTATATTCTAGGACGGAAGTATTAACAGCATAAATAGGTAAGATACGTGGAGATAAAGATGTATCTGAAGCGGATTGAGGGAGTTAATTTGGTTTCCAAAACAGCGCAACGCTTCGGCTGGAGTTCGTATCGGCCGAAGCAGAATCAGACTCGGGTAGCTGATACAAGCAGTTTGAGTTCGTATCAAGCCCGGGGAGAAGATCCGAAGATACTACTAAACAAGGATGGAGTCCAAAAAAGGCAATTGTATCTATTAATTAGGATAAGAGTTAGTTTTTCCTTTATGTGTTTTAGAAATCTATGTTAGAGTCCACAATGGGCTAATGTGGTTTTGTAAAGTTTGAGTCGTGTCCGATATGGATAAGTTTTGTACTACAGGTATAAATATATGCCTAGGATCTCATAAGAAAAACAACAATAGTTTAATAATACTCTTGGCGCATCGCCACCTTTTCGTTTCAACTTTCTCGACGAGTTCTTTCTTCTAATTAGGGCGTTGGCTTTGATCTTCTAGCGAGAGGTATGACCTGTCACAACAGTTTGTAATGGTGAATTAGGATGTCGTTTTAGATGTTCTAATCTATCTCGTACAACTGTTGGTTATTGCTTCTAATTGACCACACATGTAAACCTTGAAGGATATGTTGGAAGGAGGCACGAAGGAACAGAAACAAGTGGGATTCCTAGATCCAGAACAAATAAATGTGACCCAACTTTTGTCTCACTTGGATGATGTGATTGATTACTTCTATGAAACCTTAAGGGCCCACAAGGATAAAGACTTCATCTTATTAGCACAGTGAGTAGTATGCAACGTTAGTAATTTTTACTTTTACTATACATATGTGGTTTAACTTCCAGTATATGAACGTTTCAGGTTCCATTGGATTCTAGTGTGCATAATGCCAAAATGGAGTAGGGTATACTTCCTTAACTCCAGAATAAGCAAACAAATTCCCTAAAAAAAGGAATAAGCGAAAAATATGACTTTACATCTCTAAAGGAGGCCTTGAATGCGGCTTGGGACAAATATGTCAAGAAAGGGGGTCGGCACTAGGGTTTACGATTCCGAGATAGCCTTCCGTTTCGGGCTCTGGCGGAATGACAGTTTTCGCGAAATCCGGTGGAAAGCCGGTAGATTCCGAACAAATTTCATAAACCAAAATTTGAATACAAATTCTCTGAGTCTACCGATAAGCTCATGAAAACAGGTCAGCTTTGGCGAAATTTCGAGAGAAATCATCAAAATTTCAATTGGTAACTAGAAAAAGAGGTAAAGTGAAAGTGTTTTCCATTTTTCATTCGTTATTCTTTTATTTCCTACTGTAAATTTCAGTAAGTACATGGAATACATCAATTTTTTCGAAAATTTATATCCCAATAGGTTATATGAATATCATACTATTTGTAAGATTTTTTTATTTTTTTCTTTTTTTATCAATTCAAATTTGAATTTGGATGAAACTCAACAAAATCTCAGACAGCTTCTACTTTCGAGCCTTGTCGAAACCTCAAATGATAACTTCAAATGCAAGCAACAATCCGGCGAAACCTGCGAATTTCACGTATGTCATCACATAAAGGTTGTCACTACAAAGGTGACCTCCTTGGATCTTGACGTTCGTGGGTTTATAAATTCGGACATTAGTATTACATAAAAATAGGTCTGCGTATAATATGTACTAACTTGACGCCTCTCTTTCATAATGTTATTTCAAACATTCCAGAGCACAACTTCGCCAATATTAGAGAAGAATTTTGGCTGACTTCATTCTACAAGAATTTATATCTTCGAAGGGCGCATACCATACTAGATGAATTATCGTAGATCAGTTAATCATATTTGTGTGAAAAATATGGTTAAGTTACTTTTTATGTTGGAAAACATTTACTATTTGATTATTTTTAATTTATCTATGTATGCTTGTCAACATTTATATTAGTAAGTAATATATTCATCACTTCTTTCGAATTGTATACTTATTTCACAGGTTGTGATTAATATGCATGGTTGTCACTTGAAGATGCTTCAACATTTTGGTAAGGAAAGAAAGATAATAAATTGGTGAATTTGAATGTGAAATGTGATAATAATGTGGGTCCAATATGTGTATGTGAATGTGAATATGAAACTTTTGAATTTGAATGTGAATGTGAATGTTGGGTTACTGGGATTATTTTGCAACGGGCGTAGCTAGGATTTGCCTTAGGCTAGCCAATAAAACCAATTTATTTTTTTTAAAAAAAACCTCATCAGTGTCGGGCCGCAAAAGCAAAACCGTCATCGGCATCTACTTCTGTGTCGGATTGCACTACAAGCCCGTCACGGATGATCATCCGTGACGGGCCGTAAAAATTCCGATAAAGGTGCACGCAACACCTCTATCGAGTTGCCATTGGAGCCCGTCACGAATGAGTCATCCATGTCGGGCTCTAAACAAATACCACGAACGGGACGACGGCATCTTTGTTGGACTGCATTTTGAGCCCGTCATGGATGGTTGGAGAACCTATCCGTGAAGGGCTGTATTTGAGGCCCAATAGAGATGTATCATTCGTGTCGGACCATGGCCGACACAGATGATAGTTTCACATCACTGACCAATAATCATTGACCACGCACTTTAGCAACATAAAAACTGAAAGACTACCAAAATGGAATTCATTAAATAAATTAAGCAAAAATTTAAGCTCCTGGGCCATATGGTTTCCCTATTGAATTTTACCAAAAATTTTGGGAAGTCATCAAGCTTGTCCTTCTTATGCGCAACATGGAGAAATTAGGTTAGAATGTCTAAAAACTTCCAAATGTATTTACCAAATCAGGTTATATAGAAAAGCTAAAGAATAAATATTGAATTGGGACACGAACATACTAACGAGGGCTAAGTTCCCTGTCTGATAGGTTAAGTTCCTAATTTAAAAAAAAAGCTGCATATATCCGGTTGGATATAGAGGCTAGGTAAAAAATAGCTGGTGAACTTATTAACATTCTTTTTCCTCCGTAAGATAGCTGATGCTACTGGCCTATTTAATAAAAGACTGATTCGAGAGGATAAATATCCTGACCATATGCCCCAGTGGTGACTACATAGGTCAGCATGCTCTGTTGCTCCTTGGAGAAACAATCCCAGAACATTTGCTCCATTGGACAGTCGACCATGTACAAGGTTTTCAGCGAGCTAAGCTCCTCAGCCTGCTGCAATTCTGGGCAGTCTTGCGCAAGCAAGAGTTGCAACTTACAAAGATTGGATATCCTCCTCAAGCTTCTATTGTTCTTGACCTTGAGCCACACGATTCCAGGATGGTAGACGATTTCCTGCAGGCCGTGAACACCTTCTAGATGAACCCTTCGTAGGCTAACAATTCTGTGCAGATCTTCAGGGAGAGCTCTCAGCTTTGGGCAATTTATCAGCAGCAGGTACTTGAGGCATGGCACGAGAAAGACTGACTGTGAGATGGTTTCCGTGCTAACAGACCAATTCTGCCAGTTGTACATGTCAATGATCTCAAATAGCTCAAGCTTTGGAAATATAGTGGTATGTGTTGGAGACATTACCCCTTTACCAAAGAGTTCATGGCCAATGCTCACAACTGCATCAGCTCCTTCGACATGGAGAACCTGCAACACTGGCAGCTGGCCTGCGGGCAGAAGCACTGGACAAGATATGCAGTGGTAGAAGTGCAAATGAGCTAGGTTTGGCAGTGTGTCCTGTGGCTCTAAAGATAACCATTTTGGAAAGACGTCACCGGGGAACCCATCCATAAAGATGTACTTCACGTTTTGTGATGGACAAAGCTTGTTGTAGATCTCCTCGATCTTCTTCACCTCGCTGTCCTCATAGCTAGTTCGACTATCAACTTCTTTACCCATTGTGCAGCGCAGACCCAGCTCTTTGAGGTGATTCTTGTTTAACAGCACTGGTATAGATGGGGGTAAGGCTTTCTCTAGCTTGATAACCCAAAGACGCCGTATCTTAGAGAGAGTACCCAGTTCATCCAATGTGAATCCTCTGATACCATTTTGGAAAACAGATCTAAGATTATCCATCCTTTGGAAATTACCAATCCCTTTGGGAACTTCAGTTAGTGCTGTGTTTCCAATCCTGAGGAAGCTTATTTTGGTCAGCCTCATTAGACTCGCTGGTAGAGATGCCAATTGTGTGCAACCAAACACTGAAAGGCATTCAAGACTGGTAAGATTTCCGATTGACCCAGGAAGTTGCTTGATTTCATTAAAGTTGACGTTCAGCAGCCTCAATAGCACCAAGTATCCAACTGACTCCGGTATGCTCTGGAACCCTGCTCCAACGAGAATTAAGATGCGAAGATGCTCCAGCTTTTTGTAAATGTCTCTCTTGACTGATCTGCATGCATCATGGTGAAAAACTAGGAGGCACCGTAGGTTTTTCTGGTCTTGTATAGCAGGTATTTCCTCAACGGCGTTGCCAACCGCTAAACGCCGAACATTTGGAGGCATTTCATCATTTTCCTCATTCATGAACACGGCTTCGTCCCTTGTCAAATATTGGCCAAGTAACCTTAGTAGATCATGCATTGTAGAAATACCCTCGTCTATGTACTCTGGCCTTGCTTGTAGAAGATTCCTCCTTATCAGCTCATGGTAGTAATCTTCAGCTACCTCCTGAATTGGTCTGTTACCCTCTTTCTTCACGATGCCTTCAGCAATCCACCAGTAAGAGACATCTCGGTGAATATGGAAATTTTGAGGCAGCAAGGCACACCAGAGAAAGCAACTCTTCAGTTGTGAGGATAAGTCAGTGTAGCTTAAGGCACACCAGAGAAAGCAACTCTTCAGTTGTGAGGATAAGTCAGTGTAGCTTAAATACAAGGGGCCTTGTATTTCTTGTGGAAGTCCTTCAATACACCATCTGCTCTCCAGGACTCTAACCCATTCTTCCTTTGATGTCTTGGATGATAAGACACCTGCAACAACCTTGATGGCAAGAGGAAGCCCATCACATTTCTTGACAATTTGTGATCCAATATCACCAAATACATTTATTTCATCTTCGGCTCGGAAAGATCTCTTCATAAGAAGTTCCAGGGCATCATGTTCCTTCAGCTTGTGCACTTCATGAATATGTACCGCATTCATCTGTGACAAAATTTCACGACTCCTTGTGGTAACAAGTACATGGGTATCCACGCATCGCTCTATTGGAGACCGAAGAAGATCAATCCAGATATGTGAACTTGTCATATTATCCAACACAAGAAAGATACTTTGTCCAGTGATACAATTCAGTAGAGCTTGTAAAAGTTGATCCTTACTCTTGCGCTGATCAGACTGTCCTCCAGCCTTTTCAATGGCCTCCTTCAGCAAGTCAGTCTCCGAGATGCTCTCAGAAATGGACAGCCATATGAGGACGTGATGAAATCTCTCCCTTATCCTTCGATCATTGTATATCTTCTGAGCTAAGGTTGTCTTGCCAATTCCACCCATCCCTAGGATTCCGTAAACTGATATGGTGCTTCGATGACCACATCCAACGATCATTTCAACCATATCATCAGTAGCTTCCTTGATTTCTCTTCCGATAACATCAAGTTCATCAACTGAAGCAGCCACATACCTACAAACACCGTTTCTTTGGAGACATTGAGGACCCCTTATTGCCAGTGGAATGAACATCTCACTGTTCATTTTAATTTGCACAAGCCTTTCATTTACATCTTTGATTCTTCTGGCAATCTTGTAATCAAACGGAAGTTGTGCCAGCCTAGAGAACAGGACGCAATCACAACATCGCTGCTTGTACGAGTGAGCTCTCAAAAGATCTACGATGTCTTCAACGTCGTACATAACATCCTTCACATCACTCCACCATGTTCCTGTCACTCTGTTTTCCATGGCCAAAGCATCAGCATCTTCACGAACAGAATCAAAGTACTTCAGAGATTCACAGAGCTTCCTGATATCTCTTCTCATAAATAATGTCTTCACAAATTCCTCTCGCAGTATCCCAACCAGCTTTTCCAAACATTTGGATGATAAACACATTAAAATTGTCCCCATCGTCTATGCTTGTGGCTTGATCTACAGAACAAGTTTAGAGGTCTTATAAATTGCAGATGCCAATGCAAGTCCTAGAGATATATCTTGATCAAACCCCAGTGCCTAAAAATGGAGATGGTTGGAGGTATTGAAGCACTTTGATTGAACTTGCCTGGACCTGCAGCACAGTGAATTCATGCAGGGGAAGTAAAACGACCCTGGATTGCAGGAACTAGGAAATTGTTGAGGCATATGCTGCACGCATATTTCCATCCGAGCCTTCTCCCTCTCCCTCTCCCTCTCCCTCTCACTCTCTGTGTGTGTGACACCCTGGTTTGTTCACCCCCTTGCAAATATTTTTATTATATTTTGAAACAAGACAGACCGCACGCCACAATGACTTTAGTTCACCAAGACTTGTTACAGTAAAGGAGCAGGAAGCATATATTACCAGAGTATGTTCACATGCATCGCTGTCAACAAAAACAAATAATTGTGATAAATGTTTTAAAACTAAGTAGTTTTTCTTTGTCCATACTAACCTAACACGTTACTTATTGCCATTGATTAGTTGTCAACATCGATTTGGACAAGTCACCAACATGAAGATCATTTTTCTATTGTCGATTAGTGCTAACAACAGTACATCATTGACTTCCTTTGCAGACCGATTTTACTGTAGCTGTCTGGTTCCTTTCTCTCCAGAACTTTGCTAATTAAATACACGTGGTTTCTACCATTGGCAACAAACCAAGCAAAACCATATCAATGTGATATTGTTACTCCCGAATGTAAATCTTTGTGTAATGAACTTGTAGTTAAAATAGCTTCTTAAAGCAGCTTTCTTGCTAAGATTTATTCTAAGGACGAGGCATTCTTAATGTGGCAGTTAACTAATCTACATTTGCTACCTTTTTTCTAGGTACTTGATGTGGCATGCTTGATGATGTGACAGTGGCCTGATTTTTCAATGAGGGGCAAAGCCAAGGCTTTGGTGAAGCACAAAGTTTGTGAGGAAGGCAACCAATAGAATGATTGGGGATGCCAGAACTCTCAGTATACCCTGCTTATTGCTGTTATCAATTGTAATGTGCAGTTGAGCTTACCATGAGTGTTTTAGTCCTGCCTGCAACTGAAGAAACAAACAAGAACTGTAATTGCAATCTGAAATTGCAGATAGAAACTGAGCACAATGGAATTGAACAAGAAGTAATGGTCGTTCTAATTGAATCGAGCAAATCAATAAGTAGCTATAGGGCCTGGAACAATGAAGCAATCATCTCACGATTGATTAGCTTGAAGAAACAATCTGTCCACCTGAAAACAAAACCTCATTTATACATGACAATTAGGACGAGGTTTTAAGGAGAAAAAGAATGGCGGGCCCTAATGGCTCTACCGAATACAAGGCTTATCGGCCTAAGTGGAGGTGACGCAACACCGTTTGTGTAACAACGTGGACTATCTCGACAGTTGTGGTTCACTCGGATGAATTTTGAAATGGCATGCAAAACATTAGCGACACCCTGAATGGTTCAGTCTGAACCTGCCTAAATTGCAGGTCTAGCAACATCTAGTGACCAAGGTTGATAAGAAGAGCCAATATATAATAGCTTGCTGAAGTACTATATCATTTATTTGATCGAGTAGGCATGAACAATTGAACACCTCGAAGAAAGGGACCGGGATAAATAATGTTGCTTCATGATATTGTGAAGAATTTCACATTATACACACAGACCACTGACAAATTTTAGCACTATGATATGCTGAATAAAACAGCGACCAGACACCAGAGTATCTATAGTGCTGGGTTTAGCCAATGAACAGGAAGCCAGGAAGGTGGTATTGTTGTTACAAATACATTGTAGTGAGGCTTACATAAAGGTAGACTCACACTACTGCAGACAAGAGGAGCATTCACATTTATATGTATAGCATTGTTTTCATGAAAGGGAAGGGTAGTCATTTTTCAAGATTCTGATAATAAAGCAATACCTGCAGAAGGGTGCTCGTATTGGCCACAGAAGGACCATAGGCCTGCTAGCTTCATTTTGATGGATCTGGGCTGAAAGAAATAATATCAACCCATCGATCAAATCAACACATGTAGTTCAGTAGAGATTATTCTAAAATCAAATGTAAATGGTATAATTGCTATACCTCAAGAACAACCCATTGATCTGTTCATTTCGAAAGCAGAAAACCAGGAAAAAAAAGAGCAGAAGTAGAGCAAAAGCAAAAGAAGAAATTACAGGCAGATCAATCAGGCAAGAAATTACATATATAGGCACCTTATGATAAAATCACAACCGGAAGATTTAAATATAAGGAGATAAAACAGTCAGTTAAAAAAATTCTTCACAAACATATACATCCAATTCAGGTGGAGATGGCAAATTGACTAAGCATAATGCGTGAAACACATGTACAGCAAAAGAAACATAAGTAATGCCACAATCCGTGATCCTCGAAAATTAGAGCTCAAAAATAAAAAAAAAGGCAAATATTTCATCATAGGATAATTATGATAAGAATACAGAGGGAATAGAGTATGGATCTGAAACATGATAAAAAAAATCGCTCGATGTTCTTTTTGTATCTATAATGATCAGGTATGCCTGTTAAACAAAGTTTGCAAGACAGTCAATGTATCAAATACATATAAGCTGGGTTAAAAACTTCACAGGATTCCTCCTAACTACATTATATTAGCAACATGAATTAGAAGAGAGCATCAACATAATCTACTGCACAAAAAAAATTATAGCTAAAATCCGGGTTAACATAGTTAATGTAAACATGTTAAGAGATGAATAACATAAATGTTTTGCTATGTGTTGTTGAATAGACAACTGCGTCACGCCGAAAGGCGTGGTTCTCTCAACAGTGGTTGGAACTAAGAACAATTGTATAACTTAGTGAAAATTTTTTTTGATCCCCCTATTACATGGCCCTAGGGGCTATTTATACCACTATTACAGGTTCCCCCTATTAGGGTTTAGATTTTACAGGGGAATTTACATAGTTACCTTTATGATAGGGACATTATTGAGGGCACACAGTGTCCTTTACACGTATAGGCCCCTATTGGGCTTAAATGACTTGGCCCATTTGTTTGCCGAAATCCCCCAAAGGCATAGCGGCCTGCTGGGCCTCTTGAAGGCGAGGTTTGGTTCTCTAGCGAAACCCATGCTTTGATGCCGAGGCCTTCGCCTCATCATCTTCGCCCGTGCGGCCCTCTGACAAGGCCTTCGCTTGGCGAAGTTGGCATATCCCAAGCCACGGCTTTCGCCTTGTGGCCTTCGCCCATATGGTTTCTTCTTCAATCCTTCGCCGCTTGCCTCCGGTCTAAGCCTGTTGTCCAAGATCTTGGTTTCGGCAGGTCCGGCCGAAGGCCCTTCGTGGTATGCCTCCAACAAGCCCCTCCGGGCAAGGTTGAGTAGGGAGCTTCGGCCAAGACCGTGCAAGTCGAATGGTGTACCACGAGGCGCCCCCTTTCGGCCGATGTTCCTGCCGAAACCCATGATACGATCCTGCAAAATGAATAACTTGTTTCCGTGTTTACAAGAAATTCTTGAGAAAATTTCCCTTCCCATGTTTGCCAACGAGCGGCGAAAGGGTTGGTTTATTCCTTATACTACTATGAATAGTAATGGGCCCCATGGGCCTTTTCATTTTTGCTTCAGGCCTTTTACTGTTCGGCTCCGGCCTGATGGGAATTTACCGTTTCGTCTACCCTTGGACACGTGTCAAGCTTTGGTTGGACGGAAAGCGAACCGTCGCGCGATGGGGTTATATAATCCCGCTCCGCTTTTCACTTTTACCTCAGTCTCACTTAATTCTTTCTTTCCTCTCTTGGGCTTGACCCCTTCGACACCGGTGTATTTCGCTCTTCCACTTTGCTTTCGTCTCAAGCCTGATGGCTCCACGCAAACCCTACTGGCGAAGATCCTGACGACCTTGGCGAAAGGTGGTCGTGCTACCTCGGCAAGTCCCTTGCCAAGGAATCCGACCTGGCTGAGCTCATCAACTCTGGAGCTCTTGCAGAGGGCCAGGCGGATTGCGGTGGCGAAGCCGTCGTCCCTTCGCGCGGCAACAGGCGAACGGTCGTCTTTGTCGCCTTCCTTACGGCCGGACTTCGCCTTCCGTGCGACTATTTCTTGGCGTCGGTGTTGGCGATGTACGAGGTCAGAATTCCTCAGCTTAGCCCGTCCGCCTTCCCGATGTTGGCCATCTTCGCTTGGATGTGCTGAACGTGCGGGTTTGAACCCACCGCCGAATTGTTCGCCGTTCTGTTTACGGCGTGCGCCACGACCAAGGACGTCCATACTCCAGCCGGCCCTAGGAAAACGGTTTTCGGCTGCGTCAACTTCATGCTTCGGCTGGAGCGTTCGGACGCCTAGCCCATGCCTGCGTCTATGGCGAATTGGGAGCGGAATCGGATGCAGAAATGGTTTTACATCAACAATCCCTACCCCACCGAAGATGACAAGGCGAACTGGATTCATTTTCGGCGTCTTGCCGTTTCCATCGTTGCAAAGCCGAATGTGGAGATCGACGATACTCTTGAGTCCCGGCACATCCTTCCTCGCAAGATTGCGCGGCGGTTAAGTACCCGCGATCTTTGCGAGGAATTCTGCCTTCTTTGAATTTCCCCCCTTGCTCGGGACTGGGGGGTTTCTATCAACGAAGGTGAAGAAGTTCTCGGGCTTCCTCACCTTATTCTCCCCACTGGGACCGAACGTGAATTTTGTTTGTACTTCTCTCTCTCTCTCTCTCCTCCTCCTTTTTTGGGCTGTCTTTCGGTCTGATTCGTTCTCTTTTTGGTGCTTTTAGTCCGCACGTTGGAAGACGCTGAAGCGGAGGCGTCAAAGATGGTTGGGGGCCTTACCACAGCCGAGTTTGCCCGTTTGCTTCAGCATCAGGTTGACGGCCGGGTGAACCGGGTTCATGCTGGCGAACTGCCAAGCCGGTCTATTCCTTCTAAGGGCGACGATGACGACGTTGGGACGTCGAAGAAACGCAAACGTGCCGTTGCGAAGGGCAGCCAGGTGCGAACTCGCCGCGCTACCAGGGACACGGCTGAAGTCGATGCCGATGAGGAGGAGGACGACGATAGGGAGGCGTAGTCCGAAGAGGATGACGGGTCACGTGGTTACACTCCCAGCCCAGCGCAGCCGAAGTTTGGGGTTGGTTCCCATGTTTCGCCCGTTCGTCCGTAGGACGTTGTTGGTGCGAAAACCCTCCTGGCGATTTCCAGTTCTGCAGCGAAACCAGGGTCGACCGCCAGGAAGAAGAAGAAGAAGAATTGTGGGGTGGTGCAAGTCGCTCCCGGCTTCTCAGATAGTGAGGGGTCCGACGGGACGCCTACTTCACCAGCCCTGCGGCACGCTCCCCCCCAAGGAGGACGCCTTTCACCGCCTCCCACTAGTGATGCCGAAGCGTCTACGGGGGGAAGTGCCTCGGCACCGGCGGCTGGGGCGAACATTTCGGGGGGCGATCGTGTTAAGGCGGTCCCTTCGCCAACTCATCAGTAGGAGGGGAAGGCCCCCGCGGTCGAGATGACTGTGTCGGACATGACACTCACTGCCCCACACTTTGTCCCCACGGATTTTGCCACACGGCCGGAGATCACCCCTTTCGTAGATGGGGTGTGCTAAGTCATTGCACCATCCGACGGCCTTGGGCTTTTCACCGAACTGAACGAATTCGGCGAAAGTTGCGCGGCCGCGGAGAGCTTGTTTGTGCAGGTCTGAACTTTTTCCCTTTCGCCTGCAAAATCTCTCCTCTTTTTGTTCCTACCGCATCATAACGGATTTTGTGTTTTTGATCTAGGGCCTTGCGGCGCACTTAAGTGCGAAAAAGTCTGCCTTGGAGATGCTGGTTAGGTATCTGCTTCGACCGCGTAAAGTCGAGGAGGACCTTCGCCACAAGGAGGACGAAAGACGCGTCATGGCGAACACGCTAATGAAGGCGAATGCGGAGAATAAATCTCTCATTGGTGAAAACAAATCTCTCCACGCCGACCTGGAGGTGGCGAACAAGCAGGACGCCGAGCGAGATCGCCAACTAGCTACGGCCGAAGAAAAGATAAAGTCCCTTGAAGCTTGTCTTGCCTCGGCCGAAGCTGTTGCCGCAACCCTGGCTCCGGCGATGGAATCGGCCAAACTAGCCTGCTACACCCTCAGGTTGGCTCTCGACGACCTCGGTGCGTGCGTGGAGGGCGCTCCGAGCGACAACGGGACGGCGTTCGACTTCTCCGAGTGGATGCAGGAAGCTGCCAGCTCGATCGTCGAAGTGGTTAGCGCCTATGGAGACTGCTATGCTCGTGTTTCGGTAGGCTTTGTTCTTAGCCTCCTACACGCGCACGGTTATGACCATATCGGGGATTTTCCTAACCTCGTGAAATAGGATTGGCCCAGCAATTCGCAGTGCTCCGGGGCGGCCTTGAAGGCTTTCTGAAAGGGGTTCTGGGAGGATGGCGGCCAGGATTGCGCGAAGACCCGACTTCGCAAGAATCTCTAGACGATCGCGAAGGACGAGGAAGCCGCTGCTGCCAACACCGGGGGGGACCCCAAGCCGTCGGAGCTGGCCGCCGGACATGAGGGCTAAGGCGACGGAGGCCAAGACCACCCTGAGGTGTGAGGCCCTTCGCCCTCGTGTGTTCTTTTCTCTTTGCCCTTTTAGGCTTTTTGGTAGTCCTGCTATGTATATAAGCGCTTTGCATGTTCGGCCTTGAGCCGTTTTCATCTTGTAGCCACTATGACTTTTATTTCACTAATGAAAAGTTAATGTTTCGCCACCCTTATTATTTTGTTGGAAAGTGGGATTGATTTCGTTAGCATTTTCCCTTTTTGCACTTGTTCCTTTGTGCTTTACTAGCAGGCTTGTGGCTGAAAAGTATGCGTTCGGCCCCCCACTGATAATTGGCGAAACAAGAACGAGAAGTTCGTGGCGGTGAAAGGCTTGCCGAAGATCAAGTGTCCTTTTCGGCCCGTTTACCGCGAGATGTTAATAAACGACAATAGCAATAAGGTTGTAAAGGTTGCTGAATGGATGTGCACACATCCAGGTTGAACATTAGAGGACTATGATCGCCATCATGTGTCGCGTCACGAAGATAGTTCAAACTTTTGGCGAAACTTTAGGAGATCGGTTCGCCAAGAGGCGATCGCTCATCGCCGTTATAGTTTAGTTTGTGTTTCCCCTCCCTCCCCCTTAAGGGTTCTATATGATATTAGTAGTGACGACGAATCTAATTCGTCGACTTGTAACACAAACGAGGGCGAAGGTGTAAATGATGATGTAATCTATTTGTAATGTTTGTTAACATAAGTACAACAGATTGGTTGTAATTTTGTCTATTCGATACTCTGTGAATTCTTGGCCATATCTTCATGCTATCGTTCGCATAGTCACAATCGTGCTTTCGTTAGGTTGAAACATGTCGGCCCCTTTGCATACTATAGCGAAAAGATATGTTTATTTCCTAGCTCTGATCTTCCATTTTCGGCTCGTGGCAGGCGTGCTATCGAGCATCGCGGCCTATGCGTAAGTCGAGTACAACGGTGTTTTGAGTTGTGTTCTCAAATTCGGGCTGTCGTGGTTTCGACGTTCGGTGAGCCATGCTTCGACTGATTCGTTTCGCCCCCCTGGCATTTTCCCTGATTAGGCGTTTGCCCTGGGGTTTTTCCACGAAGATATCATTCACAGAGAAAGAGAGAAAACGAAAAGACACGAGAATTTTATACTGGTTCGGGCCTCTAGGTTGGATAATACCCCTATGTCCAGTTTTTTTTCTTTTTCATTTTCCTCTTTTTTTGGTGCCGAACGGCTTACATCATATGTACATTTTTACAATTGGCGAATCAGGTGCCACCCATTTTACACATAGAATCGTCTAAGGGAAGCAGCGTTCCAGGAGTGGTCGAACTCTTCGCCCTCCAGTGTTGCCAGCCGAAAAGAGCACGTTCGAGACTTGTGCTTGATCAAATATGGTCCTTCCCACTTAGATTCTAGTTTCCCAACTGCCACAGGGTTCGCCTTCCCCCTTATTACGAGATGGCTGGGCCGAAGCTCTGTCGATCGAACCTTTCTGTTATAGGTTGCCGAAGTGCTTTTTGCGTATTTGCGCATGTGTTCCAGTGCTTCGACTCTCACCCCCTCCAAGAGTTCGAGTGACACTTCGCGCCCGTCTTCGCCCCCGGAAAACATCACCCTTGGTGAGTTAGCCCCTAATTATGCCGATGTCATCGCCTCATCTCCGTAAAGGAGCATGAAAGGGCTGAACTTTGTTGGCCTTGTGGGGGTTGTCCGAAGGGCCCAGAGAACGGATAACATTTCATCTGGCCATTTACCCTTCGCCGCCCCCTCAAGTCTCTTTTTTAGCGCCTCAAGGATTTTGCCATTCGCTCGTTCAGCCGCCCCGTTGGACTACGGGTGTGCGACCAAAGCGAACTTGATTTGTAAATTTAGCCCCTCGCACATCTCTTTGTATTTCTCTGAGTCGAACTACTTGCCGTTGTCGGTAATGAACTCTTTCGGCACTCCGAATCGACAGATTATGTTCTTCCAGATGAACTTCTGAACCGTTGCTGCGGTTATTGTGCCAAGGGGTTCGGCTTCAATCCAGCGGGAGAAGTATTCGATAGCTACAATGGCGAACTTGTAGCCTTTTCGCACCACCGGGAATGGTCCAATGATGTCTAGGCCCCATCTCGTGAATGGCCAGATGGGCGCGATTGGCTGCAAGTCGTACTGAGGTGCAGCTTGGTTTCGACCATGTTTCTGACAGCTTTCGCACTTCTTGATTTGCTCAACACATACTTTAAGTACGGTTGGCCAATATATGCCCTAGCGAAATTCTTTTGATGCAACGGTTCTTGCTGCTTGGTGTGCTCCACACATTCCTTGGTGTATTTCCCTTACCATTTCTTCACCCTGGGAGAAGGAGACTTAGCGAAGCATGGGCTGCAGCATCCCGGTTCGGTACAATTGCCCAGAGACTAAGTTGTACTTTGCAACTCTGATTTGCAACTGTTTCGCCTTTGCTTCATCATCTGGCAACCATCCCTCTTTGAGGTATTTGACGAAGGGCGTTCGCCAGTCGTCCGGGTCTTCGCCCAGCTCGACCTGGTCGATCGCCATGATATGTTGGCTATTTTATGGCACACTTGGTGTGTAAAGAACTTCAAAGAAGACGCCTGGCAAATGCGGTCCACCGCAAGCAGCTGATTTTGCTAATGCATCGGCTTATTCATTCTGGCCTCGGGGCAAGTGTTCGACCGTTATGCCGGCGAAACTCTTGTCCATAGACTGAACGGCCTCCAGGTATTTCCTCATCCCTTCTTCTTTCGCCTCAAAGGATTTGTCAACTTGGCTTGCGACAAGTTTTGAGTCTGTCCGGACTAGCAAGCGTCGAATGCCCAAAGCTTTCGCCTTTCTCAGACCCAATAACACTACTTCATTTGGTTGTGTCGAACTGTAATCTTGCTGCATATCGAATTGGTACGCCCCCTAGCGAAGTCAGAATTGCAGCGATGCCCGCCCCTTTGTGAGACCACGAGCCGTCAGAGTGCATAACCCATGGTTGTTTGATAGGCTCGGGCTCCGAGATGGACGCGGGCATCCATTTGGCCACAAAGTCAGCTAGGACTTGAGACTTGATTGCAGTGCAGGCGACAAAATCCAGGTCGAATGGTGATAGCTCTGCAACCTATTTGCTTAGGCGCCCCGTAATTTCCTTTCCACTAAGCACTTCGCCCAAAGGGTACTGCGAAGGTACTACGATTCTGTGGGCCTGGAAGTAGTGTTTGAGCTTTCTTGAAGCCATCACCAGGGCGGAGGCTAATTTTTCCATTTCGATGTATCTGACTTTCGCCCCCTGGAGAGCTTCAAAGAAAAGTAAACCGGCTTCTGGCCCGCTTTGGTTTCCTGCACCAGAGCTGCACTGACGGCCACAGGCGAAGCTGCCAAAATAGAGCCATAGTTCGCTGCCTGCTACTAGGCTGACCAGTGCTGGAGGGCTTTGAAGGTATTGCTTAAGCTCATCGAAGGCTATTTGACACTCGGGCATCCAACTGAATTTTCCTGCCCCTCAAAGGGTCTTGAAAAATGGCAAGCCCATTTCGGCTGCCTTTGACAGGAATCGACTTAGTGCCACAATTCGCCCCGCGAGCTTTTGTACTTGCCGTATGCTCGATGGTGGCTTCATTTGCTGAATGACATCAATTTTTTCGGGGCTTCGGACACAAGAAATCCCAACAACTTACCGGCACGAACACCGAAGACACATTTTTCTGGATTTAACTTCATGCCAGCTGCTCGGAGCTTGTCAAAGGTCTCTTGCAAATCTGATGCGTGGTCGAAAGCCTTGTGGCTTTTTACGACAATATCATCAACATAAGCTTCGACATTTCGCCCCAACTGCGACCCTAGGACTTTGTACACGAGCCTGGCGAAAGTGGCCCCTGCATTTCTTAGGCCGAAGGGCATTCTGAGATGGCAGAAAGTGCCGAAGGGTGTGATGAACGCTATTTTGGGGATATCTGCCGGGTTCATGTGAATCTGATGATATCCGGAATATGCGTCCAAGAAGCTCATGAGCTCGCAACCGGCGGTCGAATCTACCAGCTGGTCGATTGGGGGCAATGGGAAGTCGTCCTTCGGACACACCTTGTTGAGATCTGTGAAGTGAACACACATCCGCCACTTGCCGTTCGATTTTCTGTCCAATACTGGATTTGCTAACCACTCTGGGTGGTCAATCTCTTGAATCACCCCTGCCTTCAGTAGCTTGTTCACCTCTGCTTTCGCCGCATCTTGGCGATCTGCTGACATTTTCCTCAGCTTTTGCTTCTTCGGCTTCGCTTCAGGCTTGACTGCGAGGTGATGCATTATGAGATCTGGCGAAACGCCCCCCACATCGTCTGGTCCCTAGGCGAAAATGTCAATGTTCTTTTTCAGCACGGTCAAGATGCCATCGACTTCTTGCTCGCTTAAATCCCCACCAAGTGATACGACCTTGGCAGGGTCAGAACCGTCTATCTGTCGCTGGACGACCTTGCCATGCAGGGCCGGCTTAGGTACTGGCTTTGTCTTCTCTTGTTCTTCGACTTCTACGGTGTGAACCTCTCTGCCGAAAGGTGTAACTGTGTGTCACGTCCTGATAAATTCATTCCGAAATAAAAATCATTCTCTAAATGGAATAATAGAATTAATTAAAATTCGAAAAGAAATTGGCAAACACTAAAATACGTACAAGAAAAATTCGAATGTGGCCCGGAGAATTTTTGTTAAATTCTCCTTGGTCTAAAAGGAGCCCTCAAATTTTACTTGAATTTTCATAACACCAGAAATAATTATTAAGCAACAACAACAATTAACAAAGTTTATTAAAAAGAAAAACTAAAAATAAACCCTCCTTCCTCCTTTGGGCCGAGCCCAGCCCAAAGACTCTCCCTCCTCCCTTCCTTCTCCTTGGGCCGGCCCACTCCCACCTCTCCTCCTCCCGCCTGGGCCTGCCCCGGCCCAAGCCGAGCCGCAGCCCTCCCGCGCCCTCACGCGCGTTGCACGCGCGCTGACCGCGCGACCGCGTGGACCCCCACCCACCCGGTCGTCTTCCTCCTCCCGCACGACCTCCTTTCTCTCCCGTGCAACCCTACCTAGTTCCTTTCGTCCCTCAAATCCGCGCGATTCAAGCATCGGATTCCAAAATTGATTGGGGGGAATTAATCCCCTTTCCCTCCTCTCTCTTTCCTCCTTAATTCCCCCTTGAATGGCGACCTCCACCGCCCGGAATGGCCGCACCTTCCTCAGCCGCTTTCCATGGTCGTCGGGCGCCATTTCCGCCGCCGTTCCCCGCTCCTCCCGTGCCCGGCTAGCTCCCCGCGCCTATAAAATGGAATCCCCATCCTCCATTCTCCAGTTTTTGCCCCCTCCCGCGCTCTCCCGAGGTCCCTAGCCACCTCCCTGCCGCCGTCCTCTCTCTCCTGTGCCGCCGGCCGCCTCCAGCCGCCTCTCCCTCCTCGCCCGAGCGCCGTCCGGCCGAGCCGTCGCCTCCCCTGGCGTCGCAATCGCCTCCCCTTCCCCGGCCTGCCCTCCGTTTCCCGCGAAGACCACCGGAGGCGCGTCCCCGCCGACATCCAGTGCCATTGCCGCCACTGCACCACCTCCAGCTGCCCCGGTCGCCGCGCCAGAGCGCCGGCCGACGTCGCCGTCTCCTCCCTCGACGTCACCGTGTCGCCCTCCACCCTGGCCTGCCCTCGGTTTCACCGGAACGCCGTCGCCCGCGCCGCCTCTCCCTCGGCCTCGTCGGCGTCTCCTCCGGTCGACTGTTCATCCTCGTTGGCTCGTCGTCCTGCGGCGCCGCCTCCGTCGTCGGCATCGCAGCGACGTGTTTCACGCTGTCCTCATCTCTGTGCAGCTGCTGCCGGCTGCCATCGTCGCCTCCTCGCCTCCTCGCTGGCCCCAGTCGTCGTCGTCGTCGTCCTCTCATCGTTCCCGGTCATCGTGGTGTTCGTCCCTCCGTCAAGCCGTTCTCGTTCGTCGTCCTCGCTCCGTCAAGTGCCACAGGCCAGTCGTCATCTTCGTCCTCGCCTCCGCGTCGTCAAGCGTTGCGCCAGCCGCGTCTCGCCTTCATGCAAGGATCGCCGCCGAAGTCGTCCCCTCGCCGTTCGTCTCCGCAGCGCCCGTTCGTTGTCGTTGTTCCCACGCCTCGTCGCATGGTGGTAAGGATCTCCCTCCTCTCGCTGCCCCGTCCTCGTCCTTTCAGTGTCACCCCGTGCCCGTTGTGCGGTTGTCGACCCCGGTACCCGTGTACCGGTGTCGGTAGTCGTTCGCTTGTGCGTGTGGTGACCATGTTTGTGTGCCCACTCGGTAGCCGCGTGGTTTTCACGTGTGCAGCCCGCGTGATGTCTAGTGGAGTCCGTTTGTCGGCCACTCGCCTCGGTTGACACACAGGGTCCGCTTCCGTCGACCCGTGGACCGTCTCTGTGTACCCCGGTCTGCCGTGGTCCCTTAGGTTGACATGTGGGGTCCACATGTCAACAGCGCAGCCTTCCAGTCTTTTCCAGGCTAGCGCTTACACATGTTTTATAGTTGCAAAGCCTAATCATAATAATCCGCAAATCTCCATATAACAGCATTAAACTTCGGATGATCATATCTTGATCATACGAACTCCGAATTGACCCGTTCAAGTCTTTTAATGTTTGTTATATCCTGAAGAACCCTGTGCTTTCTTTTTATGTATTGTAATTGCTTCTTTATAGGCTTGTAGCTTTGCTTGTGTGCTTCGCGTAGCTCCTGTCGTTCTGGAGGTTCCCGAAGCGTGGTTCGCGGTTGTCGCCGAAGGTTCGGAAGGCCGTTCTCTCTGAGCAAGGCAAGACGCTTCATCCTTGAGCATATTGAATCCCAGTTTACAAAATTATTTTGATTTAAATTAATACATTATCGTTTTATTTAAATTCCCGCGTTATCACTGTTTTATTTAGCATTTCCTATTAATCCTTGTTATAGCCTTATCATTGCTATTATTTATATTACCTTGTTCACCCTAGGATAAATAAAACCCCAACTAGTGGGTACTCTATTCAGGGTTCCACTAGTATGAATTTAGGTAGATGCTTCGCTGATTAATTAGGCAACATTAGGTGGTTTTATAACTTTAGACTTTGGGAATTATCATATCACTTGGACACTATGGAATGGTTGGCTTATGGTGGAATTGGACATACACCTCTCTTCCTCTTTCAAAACCCCTAAAACCTGTTTTCCGGTGGGGTTTAGGTGCATGCCAGTTGTGGGAAGTAGCACCCCGGCCAATATAAGGATTAAGCTCGGGCCTCTGTTGCAAAGTACTACCATACTTCCACATGTCTAGTGGGTAAGGCTTAGTTTGTGGCTCAGTCTGGTCATAAACAAAGGTATACGGATGGAGATGGACAAAGTCGGGGCTCGATGGACATCTCTAGGGCAAATGAAGGCCACACGAGCTGCGACCCGGTAGTCGAGATGTCATGGCACAGGGCCGGTGTCCTGCTGCTAGGGGCTCAACGTTGGTTGCCTGTCTCGGGAATCCCGGCCGTAGCCAGGGTTGGGTCAGTACTCTTGTCTATGGCTAGGATGGGTTGGGAACTATGTTACGTCTTCCGTCCATATGCCGTGGTGGTATGTGGCGCGTGGTTACACGTGAGGAAGACGTGTCTTGTGGGTAAAGATGCACACCTCCGATCAGGGTATAATCTATTCGAATAGCCGCGCCCTCAGTTATGGGCAAGCCTAGCAATGTACCCAAGTTAGTGGTTTACTTCTTAAAACTTGCTTAACAACTAAAATGTGGAATGGTTGGCCTAGGTTGGCTTGAGACGAGCTGGGACCCAGGTCGGGTTGCCAGTTCGGTCTGAAACATCATAGGCCTTGGGTTAAGGCAGGTTCGTGAGGGTTCACGGCCTTGATTAATAACACTGTGTAGCTCTAGGATCGTCTTTACAAAATGGCTTTGGGCAACTAAGTGACTTTTAAATGCTGTTTACCACAAAACTTAACCCCTATATTATTACCCCTTGTACTCCCTTGCATTAATCATGCATCTCCCGGTGTGACTTGCTGAGTACTGTGGTTGTACTCATTCTTACTCAATCTTTCCCCCCTCAGTAAGAGAAGCTTTGGAGAAGAAGTCTTAGGTGGAGTCCTGGCTTATACCCTAGTTGAGCGCCTGTGAACATGGAGCCGTAGGCCCGCTAGTCCGCTGCTGTTTATTTTTGTTTGTCAGGCCTGAAGTGCCTTTGTAATAATGTTAATATTATCGATATAATAAAGATGTGTCTTTTGTATCATGTTTGTTTGGTGTACCCCGGCTTTTCCTAGGACGGGGATTAATACACTAGCGTTCTAGAAAAGGTATTTTTCCGGGCGCGACACCGTGTCTCTGACTTGGAGGGCCTTCGCCGCTTCTACATCAGTCAAAGTTGTGGGCGCCGAAGATGGGAGAGGTGGCAGCCCCGTCGAAGGCAGTGCTGCTCCGGCTTCGCCCTAAGAGGCCGAAGGCTCTGCTCCCTCTTCGGCTACTATCTCAGCTTCGCTTCCGCCTTCCTTCCGCTTGGCAACTATCTCCTTGGCGACCTTCTTCGGTGGCATCAGTGGTTTCGCTCACTCTCAGTGGTTTCGCTCGGAGATCCCCATAGACGGCGCCAGCTGTTGTCGAATAGACAACTGCGTCACGCCAAAAGGCGTGGTTCTCTCAATAGTGGTTTGAACTAAGAACAATTGTATTACTTAGTGAAAAAATTATTTGGATCCCCCTATTACATGGCCCTGGGGGCTATTTATACCTCTATTACAGGTTCCCCCTATTAGGGTTTAGATTTTACATGGGAATTTACATAGTTACCCTTATGATAGGGACATTATTGAAGGCACACAGTGTCCTTTAGACGTATGGGCCCCTATTGGGCTTAAATGATTTGGCCCATTTGTTTGCCGAAATCCTCCGAAGGCGTAGCGGCCCGCTGGGCCTCTTGAAGGCAAGGTTTGGTTCTCTGGCGAAACCCATGCCTTGATGCCGAGGCCTTCGCCTAATCATCTTCGCCCGTGCGGCCCTTTGACGAGGCCTTCGCTTGGCGAAGTTGGCGTATCCCAAGCCACGGCTTTCGCCTTGTGGCCCTCGCCCATATGGTTTCTTCTTTAATCCTTCGCCGCTTGCCTCCGGTCTGAGCCTGTTGTCCAAGATCTTGGTTTCGGCAGGTTCGGCCAAAGGCCCTTCGTGGTATGCCTCCAACACTATGTTTTGTTATACTTTTGAAATGCTTTGGTAGCATAAATTTTCACACCAGATTAGAGGAAAAAAAAAAAGCCAGGCCAGAGTAAATGCAATGGCATTCAAGATTATAATGTAATACACAGGCTAAGAAATGACTCTCGAGGTTCAATCCCTTCAGAGATAAATTGAATGTAACACTTGCATTTCGGATTCTTTATATCCACAATGTTAATCGACCCAAAACCAAATTTAAAACTAATCATATTTTACCTACTACTGTAAAGAAGTTGACTGATTTATTACCTGGGATTGCTCCTACCTCTTTTGATTCTAGTCACACATATTCTGAAGAAGTCTCCTCCTGGTCAGTGCTCAAGGAAGCATGAGCCCCTAAATTAAACAGCGGCAGCACTTAAATTTTCTTTGATCTTGCCATGTAATGTCTGCAACTACAGGGGAAGCTTTTCATATTCGGCTTTGTATTTGCAATCGAATTACCTTGAAGCGAAGATCAGGTAACAGCGGGGTGAGATCAGCGCTCAACTGAGAGGAGCGAGTAGAGAGGCGCGCATCATCCGCGGCGAATCAGCCCTTCCCCTACTCGAATGGTTGAAGCGCGGTGTGGGCGGCGGCGCCTACAAAACAATGCCAATTAAGCTCCGCCGCGGGTCTCGCGTTCCCGAATCCCCATTTGTTTCCCAGAACGAGTTGTTGAGGCAAATGCTCGTGATGATCGATCGATCGATCGCTCCTCGCCATCCACGATCAATTTGGCGTCTAAATTTGGGGAGGGGATTGATGGAGCTCCGCTGCGTCCAGACGCATAGGGGAACTCGATCCAGTGTGGATGGGATCGACGGCGATGAGGTGGCGGCGCATGGCTCTGACGGTTTTCACAGCTTTGCTCTTCTTCTCCCTTTCCAATTCCAATTTCCAAATACTCCTGCTCACACACAGACACAGTGGCTTGCCTGGAGCTAGTGCTGTCAAAAAAAAGCTCGAGGCTCACGAGCTACTCGAGCTCGGCTCGTCCTAGGCCCGATTCGAGCTCGGCTCGAGCTTCAGACGAGCTGAGCCCGAGCCTCTCCTTAAGCTCGCGAGTTTTGTCGAGCCGAGCTCGAGCTTCCAACGAATCTAGTAATATATGATTTTTATTGTTATTTAAAAAATTAGGATATTAAATATGTTATTCGTATGCCTTATATTGACATCATATATTTATTTTATTCTTTTTTTCCTTTTCTATTAATATGATGAACTAGAAATTAATTATTTTTTAAAAGATTATCTTTCAAATATATATTGTTTTACTTAAAAATCAAGCTCGGTAGTCGAGCTCGAGCTTGGTCAAGCTTGAGCCGAGCCTGTCAGAAAGCTCGAACATTTTATAGGCTCGACTCGAGCTTGTATCGAGCTCGAGCCTAGGTAGACGAGCTCGCTCGAGCTCAGCTCGTTGACAGCCCTACCTGGAGCCATATGGTCGAGCTCCCAGCTCGATCTCAGGCTCTCAGCTGATGGAGGAGAGAATTTTCAGAATATGCCCTCCAATACGCAGTGCTTTTAGCATATGCCACCCAATTCGTACTACTTTCAGAATACGCCATCGGAACACGAATTTTCTTCGTTCCGTGCCACTTCGTCTCTTGAGTCAATAGCGCTGTCGTCTTCCGTCGCCCGGCACCGCCGGCGTCAGTCCACCACCGCCCGCGCCGGCGCCAGTGTCAGCCGCACCGGCATCCGTCTGTAGCCGGCATTGTCGTCGTCCACCGCCTGCGCCCGCGCCGATGTCAGTCGCAACGTCGTCCGTTCACCGTCGCCGTCATCGTCATCATCCACCGCCTGCGTCGTGCGTCCTCCGGCTAGAGCACACCGGTGAGGATGCACATGTCCTCGTCCTCCTCATCTTCCTCCCCACCATCACCACCACCGATGCCGCCCACCCGCTGCCCATCCCCGCCGCTCATCCCCGCCGTCCACATGGATCTTCACCCCGATCTCATGGTAGGAGCTAGTGTGGATGGCGAGCGTATACTCCTGGCTCAGGCCGATGGTCGCCGTCGACAAGGGGCTTCTCCCCTACCCCTTCCCCGCCGCCGTAGCTGCCCAATTCCGCCTCGCCCCGCTGCTAGCACTCACGGCGGTGCTTGAGCTCGTGCTCGCATTCGCGCTACCGGTGGTGGCGTTCGCGTTCATGTACTCGCCCACACCAAGTCGCCTCCCTCCACGCCCACACCATGCTGTGGTGGTCGACCATGATGCCAGCGACGGACGGACGCCGGCGCGGGCAGTGGCGGACTGACGACGGCGGCACCGGGCGGATGGAAGACGACGGCGCTACTGACTCAAGAGATGGAGTGGCACGGAACGAAGAAAACTTGTGCTCCGATGACATATTCTTAAAATAGCACGAATTAAATGGTATATGCTGAAAGCACTGCATATTGAAGGGCATATTCTGAAAATTCTCGATGACATCGAGGAGGAGGAAACCGAGGAACGAGCAACTGTTTGGGGCTGACAATAGGGCCCACTTGCCAGTTGACGGAGAAGAAAACCAGTTAGAAAGAAAACTGGTGTTTTGTTTTGTGAAATTAAATGCCTCTGAACCGGTAGTTTACCATTAAAACTAAAAATATTATAACTTACCAAAAGTTTGTCTCCTGGAGTAACTTTTATGCATAAAAGATTACCTTGCTGGCATGAAAATCACTTGCACTTTGGAACTAATCTCCAATGCACGCAAAACGGAGTAGCTTATTAGCGTACGATTAATTAAGTATTAGGTAATTTTTTGAAAAATAAATTAATATGATTTTTTTAAAGTAACTTTCCTACAAAAATTTTTATAAAAAAAATACACCGCTTAGCCGTTTGAACAGTGTGCACGCGTAAAAAAAGAGAGGTAAGTTGGGAACCTCAAGGAAAGAACTTAGCCTTAATTGTATTAATTGTATTGGGAGTAGATATATTGGCATGTACGTAATAAAGTAGGAGGTAAGTTGGGAACCTCAAGGAAAGAACTTAGCCTTAATTGTATTAATTGTATTGGGAGTAGATATATTGGCATATACGTAATAAAGTAGGAATATTCCTGCTTTTGTATTGGTATGTTTGTGGTGGATGAAAAAATAAACTTATTTTGTGATAGGGGTGGTAGGCCTTTTCTTTATGCTGGAATGGATATACTACGCATTACATGCACAATGTACGGGATATTTAATCCACTGGAAATCATGGTGGACAACAGGTCTCAACTCAAGACATCAAGATGTCATGTACTACCCACTTATCAGAATAGTTTGATAATGAATGTACAGGTAACAAATAAAATGTTTTTTTTCTGCAGTTTGTACATGTTTAGCTTATAAATAGCCAGAAATGAAAAGCAACTTTGAAGAATATATACTAACGTCAGCCTCTTATGCCGTGTGATAAGATTCAAGTACTACAAACAAACTTATCCATCTCAAGAAAAAAAATATATCATTCATGTTATAGCTTTGGATGGCATCATGTTTTCATGTGATGATCAATTTTCCTTATCAACACAGACTACCCGGGCTTGGGAGGCATATGCGATCTACATACAACCCTGATCCAAAATACTAGGGGCACATAGTTATAGCTAGCTCGGTTACCATGACGCGATTGAATGTGATGGGATGTTTAGAACACCACTGGAACAATCTTTCTATACAGCTCCAAGCATTGGCACGGATTCTACAATTTATGATGCTTCCAACTTTTCTCTGGTGTTTTCTTTGATGTGCCAAATTTGAGCTGATGTAGGGTTTAGCCTGCTAGGGCATCGGTTACCGCAAGGGACATGATGCATAGTTGCAGATGCAGAGAACACTGCAAAATGTGCACAATAACAAACTACAATGTTGCTTTGAATCTGTGTGATACTGTGATGCACCTTTTCTTTAACACTAGCGAAATACCTGTACGTTGCAACAAGGTATAATGATATTAGATGATCTAATTAATTAAGACTAAACCATCACTCTCAGACTCTTATTAACAAAGAGTGAATTAAAAATAAATAAATAAATAGGCTATTCGGTAAGTGTGCTGTACATGAAACAAATAGAAATTCCAACATAGTACAACCATAGTACTGTTAGTGATATGCTCTAGAGGTAATCATAGGGATGATTATATCACATACTATGTTTACATATTTATCCGACTTTGCTCCTTGAAATAGATAACTCATTGGTTGATGAATATGTGATTCTTTCATGAGACTCTTTATGTTGTGTGTTGCTATTTCTAAAGGATCCCTGATACAAATATGTTTAGATGATCAGCACATGTATAAATTGATGATCATGTCTCATGAATCATGGTATAGAGATACCAAATTAATTAATAAGGGAAAATTGGAACCATGCCATTATAATTCTGTAAAATTTGAGATATGCCATCCTGACCCATATGTCATTGACTCATGTGAGTCCTACATGTCACTGAGATACCGATGACATATCTCAAACTTTGCAAAAGTATAATGGCATGGTTCCAATTTACCCAATTAATAATGTGGACACATGTTGGTGAACATGTTGTTGGATAGACCTAACATGAGACACTGCAAGAGCCATATGTGTTGTGTCATCAGTGATCTCATTTAGTGTTGGTGTTGAATCCTTAGACCTGAGATTATCATGGTTCCCAACATGTATAGTAGCTTACTTAGGGACTGCTAAACGCTACTCCGTAATTGGGTAGTTATGAAAGTAGTTTTCGGGTATGCTATGAAACAAGTAGTGGGATATGAATAATCAAAATGGGATTTGCCCCTCCTATGGAGAGATATCTCTGGGCCCCTCGATGTTGTAGATTATGGAAGTGCATGGCCATGCCAAAGGTGATTGAGGAGTCAATCACAAGTTATATAATCTATCAACAGGTTCGAGTGAATGATTGAGCTATTAGAGGATGGCACATATCTAGCTTTGAGCTTAATCGATATCATTAGGCAAAGGGGTTCATACAAGTATACACTAGAGGTTCAGCCGATATGATCTTTATATATACCCGATGGGTCAATACGTTCTGCTAGGGGCCGCTGTTGACGCGTGGACCGAAAATGAGTTTTCGGGTTACAACCAAGTGTACATGAATCTACAGGGTTGCACGCTTAATAGGCCGAAATAAGGGGATTGGATGGAGATCCAATATGAGCCCGAGTGATGGATCCTATATATTCGTTAGGGGTGTGACCGGCGAAGGTATTGCATCACGTCAGAAACCCTAGCCGTCACTCCCCTCCCCGAGCAAAACCCTAGCCACGCGTGGGTGCTAGCACATCTGCGCGTGGCGTTCCGTCCCTGTACGTGTGGATACCGGTAGAGGCGCCGCTGGTTTCCGGTGCTGATCGGCGTGGGAATACGGCAAGGAGAATGCACGAGGAGGAGAAGGTCGAGCCGGTGCGATCGACTACTTCCTCTACATCGACGCGCGCTACTTCGCGAGAATTCCTTCGACTTCTTAGCGCCTTCTTCCGCTGCGCAGCGCGTCGAGTGGAAACGATCTATGATCTAATACTTGAATGGTTCCTGGTTCACGCGATAGAAAATTTTGATTTATGCTATCGTAGCCTATACGTATCCCAACAAGTACTACCGCATGGCCACTGCCATATTGGTCAACAAGAGGTGACTGATCTATGGTCCCCATTTATCTACGTCCATCACCATTTGCTTTTTTTAGAAAAGATTGTATAGATATAGATTAGTAGAACGTATTGGCATTAGTCGACGCTGAGAGGGAGAGTGAAGGGGGCATTTGAGCTTCCCCTAACCCCGTGTCGCTCTCGCGCGAGCGGCTTTAGGGGCGAAAAACCCTAGCCGCCCGCGCTTCCACCCCATTCCCCCCACCTCGCCGCCGCCGGAGCTCGCCAGCGCCAAAGCCAGCAGCGAGCAGGGAAGGCAGCGGCGTGGCCTTCTTCTTCGTGGTGTTTTTCCTCCTTGGCGCGACGTGGACGGGACGAAGATGAAGAAGCTCCCTACCGGCGTGATCTGAGGCGGCGACGGCAGGGAGATGTGGGGAGGCGGCGGATCCGGCGCCCCCAAGGCCGGATCCGGCCATCCCCCGCCTGGAGCTAGCGCGGCGGCGGAGTCCCAGCCATGGTGGCAGCGTGCGGCAACCGAACGGCGCGGCGGCGGCGTCCAAGACGCAGAGGCTGCGTGGCGGCTGGGGGCGGCAGCTAGGTGCGGCGGTGGCGGCTGGGCAACGTGCGGCCATGGTAGCGGTGTGCGGCGTGGTGGTGGCGGCATCCTGGGCACGAAATGGCTGTTGGTATTTCTTACGATCACAGATAAAATCCGCAAGCGCACGGATATACCGATGTAGGACTTCCCCTACGAAGTATTCCAAGGGTATCGAATCCAAGGGAACGTGTGTGGTCAGATCTTCCTCCGGTTCATCCAAGGACACCAAGCAAATGATAGGCCAGGATAAAGAGAATTTACTAGTGAGAAACAGTGTCTAGGGAAAGCTTAACTTTAATCCTAATGCAATACTTCAGGCACTGGCAACCCGTTGTTACTAGATATCACTCTTCTACGTACCCTAATACTTCAGGCATTGGCAACCCGCTGTTACTAGATATCGCTCTTCTACGTACCCGGACAGGGAGGACTTAAGTGATCTCGAGGGTTGTCACCACCTCTACACCCACCTCAAACATACTGTGGGATATGCAACAAATACTGGATAACAATAACCTAAACATCAAGTCTAAGCAATTACTATCTGCTTTAGTGTTTATAACTCACCAAAGCAATCACTATATTTTAGTTGATTATAGTGAACAATAATCCCGTATGCTACTTAGGAACTAACCAAGAGATAATTCTCACAAGATAAATCTAAATTACTCAAGAATAATATTATATTAAATTCAGAGTAATAAACGGAATAAAAGAAATAGGAGAAGATTACCGACAACTCTGGAATTCTTCCGACTTCTTCTACTCTACTCTCTTCCTATTCTAGTATACAATATAGTGCAATAGAGCCTCTTATAATTCAGCTCAAGCTTGGAAGTATGTGTGTGAAGTGAGGAAGTGAAGCCTTTATATAGAGGTAGGTATGACTGTTGTGAGAAGGGGAAATGTCTGAACTGCCCCGCAACCGTCATTGGGAGAGCATCTGGAGCGTCCACACCAAACCCCAGGATCAACGGTGATCAAGGGGGTTTGGCTGAACCTGGGCTAGGCCCTCTTGGCCTGGCCTTCAGTCGGTGGACTCCCTGGACCTTCCTCTATCCATTTCTCGGAATTTTGGGTTGATTCATTGATGTTTTGATGAAGTTCACAACCCATCCTTGTATGGATACATATTTCTCCTCACTTTAGTCTAATTTTCCTCCCAACATCGGAGTTTATCATCTACATACAAATATATACCAACACTTGTGAAATATGTGAGATTAAACACCTATCACTATGTTGAATGTTTTTATTATCCGAACTTTATGCAGATGTTGGCGGTATGAAATCGACATTTAACAGCTACCAACAAAACCCCCCACATTTAGCCCTTTGCTCGTCCCTGAGTAAAGGTTAATGCAAAATGAATTTCTTCAGAATATAAATCAAGCATATAAATCATTCACAACCATACCTGCACCTGTGAACTTTATCAGTGGCTATCTTACCATCTTGATTAATTGATAAATGGAATGATCTTGATTCCAGTCCTGTCGAAACATGAATTCGGCAATAATAAAAGGGGTGGCGCACGAGACCTAAAAGTAGATGGATGCGGAGACAAAGGATTTAGACTGGTTCAGGCCCTCTCAATGAGAGGTAATACCCTACTCTTGTTTGAGATTTGAATCTGCCAGGTGTATTACAGATCTGACGATCTAGTTGTGTCTCATGCCCCCTAGAGGGCTTCCTGCCCAGCTTATATAGGATGGGGGGCAGGATTACAAGATAGAAACCTTAACCAATACGGTATCGGTTTCCTAAATCTACTTTACAATATTGTCAAACCAGGACTTTAGGCCATTCCATAATATAAAGGAAACGTAATACCCAAGTCATGATCCGTTACATATTCCATAGATATAAGTTATCCCCTACACCAGTCGGATAACCATGCCGTGTGAGTATGGGGTACCCATAATCTCCACAGTAGCCCCTGAAACCTTCATAGTCGAAAAGATACTCTTCTCTCGAACTAGATTACTCCAAAGCCGAGTGCTTCAATCATCTTCGCCATGACCTCCCGAGTACTTTTACCAAATAAAGTAAAGTCAGGTGCATCGACTAGATGCACCTAATTGGTGTAGCCCCCGACTATGTGGTTAATTGAACAAACCAAGCATATAGTCAAGGAATAAATAATCCAACCAACCAAGTAGTTTTGATAATTGTAGTCAACCAAGTGACTTAATATTAATATATAGCATATGCGATGTGAATCCCGAATAACATGATCTGAGTGATATACCGACTGCTTTGTACAATATGATGCGAGCAACCTAAAGTTGTGTACATCATGGATAATTCACATAACAAAATCCGAGTACATGAACTCATAAAGGATTTACCAACCGTCAAGAAAATGACCGAAATATATAATCAGCCTAAGCCATAATATTAGTTAATAAGAAATGCACACTTACGTGGCAAAAAAGCAATGATATTGTATCCAATCAATTGCTTGATAAACCCAAACAGCGCCTTGACTATATAAAAAAGTCAGCGGGGCAGCTATGAAAAACTTCACTGTTGGGCACCTTTTAGAATGCATCGCACCAACTCCTAAAAAGTTGAGTAACTGCGGTATAAAAGGATTTTAAGGTATTGGGCACATAATCACGCGCACTTTTGCTTAGGCAAAAAATTCCTAAGTCCCTAAAAGAACGTGATAGGCCACACCTGAAAATATGTGCTGCAGACATATTAGGCCTAGACTTAAAGTATGTCTACCGATACCCTTAAAATATGATGTATAGAACACGCCAATTAATATGCTCCCGAGTAATAAATCTCCCGGGTGATATAGACCAAGTGTAGCTCATATAAATAGCTTATGATCTTAGTGATTATCCCTTATGGGATACTCCAAAATAGATATAAAAATTGAATCCCGACTGGAGCAAGTATTCGGTTGATAACCCTTACGGGGAATAATGATTGGTCCAGTCTTCGAGCATAGAAAATAATCTCAGGACTACAAGTGCATGTTGCCTGTATCTAGAACAAAATCCAACTTGAAGGTACGATCCTTGTACTTGAGCTCATAAGCCCTTGAGCATAAAGCTTATCCTTCTGGAGTAGTTGAAATTGTCCATCGGTGATAGCTGATGCAATTGGCATGGAAGCGAAGAAACCAATCGGCAGCAGTCAGATCAACTAGCAGTGAAGATGAAGGCGCCCAGCAATGGCGATAGAGTTATGCAGCTATGGCAGTGAAATAATCAGTCGATAATAGACGAGGTGCCCAGTGAAGAAGACGAAGACGCCCATCAGTAGAGGTATAATAAGCCAGCCGTGAAAGCGAAGACACCATGGGTGGCGACGGAGGCAAGCTGGTGGTGAAAATGTAGACGCTCATCAATGGCAATGGTGAAATCCATAAATCATGCAAAAGAAGAAAACAATCGGTGACGGCAAACGCAATCGGCGATAATGACGATCAGAGATGATCAACTATAATGACGAAGTTGCCCATTAATAGCAGTAGAGTAGGCTATGCTCAAGAGGCTTGACAGGATGTCGATGAAGATGACGATATCGTTGATCCAGTCGATATATAGTAGTGTAGCAGTCAATAATAACGATGAGATCTCTTATCGGCAGTTGCGCAGTAGGCCATCCGTGAAGATGAAATAACAAATCGGCGATGAAAGTAGGTGATGACAGAAGCAACCGAAGGTGAATACGTAGTCACCCCTTAGCAACGGCGGAGACGTTAGGGCCGATGAAGTAGAGGTTCTGTTGATGATGTCAGTAACAATAATCCTTCAAATTGTTGAGAAGATGTCGAAGCTCGAATAGTTTCCTTGATGCAAGCATGTGCATAATGAAGACTGATGCAACGCCCTTTGATTTATAAAGATGTCAGTAGAACTTGGTGTTATAGCTGTTGCAGATGCTCCACTTGGAAGAATATAGATGTTGTTATCCAACTCGTCGAAACTGAGATGATTCGTTGATAATTCTAAACTCCCGAATATGTAGATTAAATCTCAAACTTGATAATTGAGAGATTTGGAGTAGATTGTAGCGGCGTGGAGAAACCAAAATTGCCGGTGAAATAATAAGAGTTACTGAAGTAGAACGTCTGCTCTGAAGCGAAGACGAAACTGATGACTCCCGAAGTAGATTCCATAGAACTCATTGGCTGATTAGTTAATTGCTTCATCTTGACATAAAACTTGTCAAATTTTAAGCCGTGTATTTGTGTAGCCCCCGACTCTTTGGTTAGTTGGGAAACAACTGAACATAGAGTCGAAAACTATAGCTTCTTGTCGTCGTGTAATCATTGCTTGAGTGAAGATGCATGTTGGAGATATCCGAGTAGAAATATTGAAGATTGGAACACCATTTGTTGTAGTAAAATAACACGGCATCATATTTGGTGACGCATGCTGAGATGACAAAGCTCTTGTACACGTCGTGGCTGGTGAAGTACCAAACTTGCGAAGTAGCGGCAATAGAGTTTGCCGTTGCAGAAGACAATGAAGATAAAATCGCTCCACCATAGTGACAAAGTTACATAGCCGTGATGAAGTGAACATGAGTCGGCGACAATAGAAGCAAACCAGTAGCGAAGATGCGTAGTTGTAAAGATAAAAACACCAGTCGGCGACGGCTTAACCAGTCGGCGACGGAAGAAGTAGAATGATGACGAAAACGAAGACGTTCTTGAACGGCGGAAAACAGGCCAGCCGTGAAAGTGAAGACACCATGAGCAACAATGAAGGCAAACTGGCAATGACGATGATGCTAGTCAATGATGACGAAAACGCGCAGCCGTGGAGGCGAACAAACCAGTCGGTGTCAGACAAGGCGACCAGCAATGAAGATGATGACGTCCATCAATAGTGGTAGCGGCATAAACCAACCGTAGAGGCGAGGACACCAGTCAATAGAAAATGAGATGACCGGCGGTGAAGACGATGAGGCCAATCAACAGTATCAGAATCATGCAGCCATGGAACTGAAGAAACTAGTCAGCAGCAGACATAGACAGCTTGCGTTGAAGATGATGTTGCCTATTAGCTGTGGCGGCAACGTGGCCGGCCATGAAGACGATATCACCAGTTGGCGTCATACGAGGCGGCCGGTCGGTGAAGACGTAAATGCCCAACAACGGCGGCATAATAGGCCAGCCGTGCAGGCGGAGATACCAGTCAGCAGCGGCGAAGGCAAGCCAGCGGTGAAGACGTAGACACCCAACAACGGCGGCATAATTGGCCAGCCGTGCAGGCGAAGACACCAGTCGGCAGCGGCGAAGGCAAGCTAGCGGTGAAGACGTAGACACTCAACAACGGCGGCATAATAGGTCAGCCGCGCGGGCGAAGACACCAGTTGGTGGCGGTGAAGGCAAGCCGGTCAGTGAAGATGTAGACGCCCAACAACGGCGGCATAATAGGCCAGCCGTGCAGGCGAAGACACCAGTCGGCGGCGGCGAAAGCAAGCCGGTCGATGAAGACGTAGACGTCCAACAACAGCGGCATAATAGGCCAACCGTGCAGGCGAAGACACCAGTCGGCGGCGGCGAAGGCAAGCCGGTCGGTGAAGACGTAGACGCCCAACAACGGTGGCATAATAGGCCAGCCGTGCAGGCAGAGATACCAGTCGGCGGCGGCAAAGGCAAGCCAATCGGTGAAGACGTGGACGCCCATGAACGGTGGTGTGACCGACCAACCGTATAGGCGAGGATACCAGTCGGTGGAGACGGAGGTAGGCCGGCGATGAAGTCGTAGACGCCCAACAACAGTGGCATAATAGGCCAGCCGTGCAGGCGGAGACACCAGTCGGCGATGGCGAAGGCAAGCCGGTGGTGATGTTCTGACTCATCCATTCCTGGAGCGTAGGAGATAAGCTTAAAGCCAATCCCTTTTATGCATATCTGGATCTGGATCCTACAGAACAAACATATAGGATGAGTAGTATCTGATGTAAATATAATACTTGAGAAAAATTCAAGTATTTTAAAATATTTATAAATATGTATTTCTTCTCTTGTCGATTTTGATTTCCCCGAGAAAATGACTCCGTATGTTTAAACACTCTGTCCGACAAGTCATAGCCCCCAAGCATCGGGAGTTGGCCTAGGCACTTCCCAAACATGCATATGAGTGACATGAGTTTGTCATTAATGGAACAAAGTTTCACAAATCAGAATTTACTACTCGGGTACTTTTGCAATTGTAAAGAGCAGAAAATAAATTTATCTTCTCTCTATGCTTTTGATTTATTCCGAATAATACTTAGCACCTTGCGTTCTCGGTCCATCCAACGAGCCTCTGGGTGCTAGGAATCGGCCCAAAGGCAACTAGCCATCGACAAACCAAACGGAAAGTATAGGAAGATAGAACTCCATAACTCGATAGGCACTTTTGTACTCAGATTATGTCACAAGCAATCAAGATAAATATTATGAAAATTCTTTTAAAAATATGATATAACATCTGTAGCCCCCGACTCACTAGTTAACGGCGAACCAGTTGACATAGTGAGGCAGAGAAAAAGGAAAATATCATATAAAGAAAAAAATTAATGACCTAGCTTTGTAATATTCCTCTTTATGACGACAGAGGTGGCTGATGTGGGAACAAAGTCGTCCATCAATGGCAATGAAAACACCAGTTGGTGGCGGTGGAAGCAAGCCTGTGGTGTAGATGACGAGGCCCGTCAACGGCGGTGGAGTCCGCCAATCGTATAGGTGAGGACATCAGTCGGCGGTGACGAAGGCGGGCCGGCGGTGAAGTCGTAGACGCCCAACAACGGCGGCATAATAGGCCAGCCGTGTAGGCGAAGACACCAGTCGGCGGCAGCAAAGGCAAGCCGGTCGGTGAAGACATGGACGCCCATGAACGGTGGTGTGAACAACCAACCGTATAGGCGAGGACACCAGCCGGCGGCGACGGAGGCAGGCCGGCGGTGAAGTCGTAGACGCCCAACAACGGTGGCATAATAGGCCAGCTGTGTAGGCGGAGACACCAGTCGGCAGCGGCAAAGGCAAGCCGGTCGGTGAAGACGTGGACACCCATGAACGGTGGTGTGACCCACCAACTGTATAGGCGAGGACACCAGTCGGCGGCGACGAAGGCAGGCCGGCGGTGAAGTCGTAGACGCCCAACAACGGCGGCATAATAGGCCAGCCGTGAAGGCAGGGACACCAGTCGGCGGCGGCGAAGGCAAGCCGATCGGTGAAAATGTTGACGCCCATGAACGGCGGTGTGACCCACCAACTGTATAGGTGAGGACACCAGTTGGCGGCGATGAAGGCAGGCCGGCGGTGAAGTCGTAGACGCCCAACAACGGCGGCATAATAGGCCAGCCGTGTAGGCGGGGACACCAGTCGGCGGCGGCGAAGGCAAGCCGGTCGGTGAAGACGTGGACGCCCATGAACGGTGGTGTGACCAACTAACCCTATAGGTGAGGACACCAGTCGGCGGCGACGAAGGCTGGCCAGCGGTGAAGTCGTAGACGCCCAACAACGGCGGCATAATAGGCTAGCCGTGTAGGCGGGGACACTAGTCGGCGGCGACGAAGGCAAGCCGGCAGTGATGATGAAGATGCCCATCAACAACGACAGAAGTAGCTAGTGTCGATGCAAACTTAAGTCAGTAGCTCCGGGTGTGCAATCAGTGACGCGACGCGATGACGATCGGGAATCACCGGACCTTGCCGACTAGTGTAGACATGCAAGCACAATAGCCAACAGAGCATTAACCAATTTGCGATCAGAAATAAATTAACCTAATTGGCAACAAGAAATTAATTCTCTGTAGATGCAACGGGCAGTGCTGCTCCTGGTGGTTCATTATATGTCACATGCATATGCATGTTGATTGATCTAGACCTTACGGCTCTGCATGCATGGCTCATGTACGTAGATCGATGGTAGATGGCCAGATCACGCTAAACCATCGATGTCAGAACAGATCATATGCTGGCCGACTAGTTGTTGGTAGTCTGGTGTAGCTGCCACCCGGATGTCCGGGACGTGGATTACGCCCACCAGATTAGATGATGCCATACGATTCCATCCTCGTGCACTGTGCAGCTGTGAGGACGGCGGTGGTGGCTCCATGACACGCAAGCGATCACGTTGACACGCACGCGAGCGACCGGGCAAACCGCGCGTTCTGCATACTGCGTGCGATCCTGGCGAGAACAATGATGGGCGACGTAGGCGTATGATCTCGCAAAACAAAACCAGGACCAAAATCCCCAGTCAATCTGTCGTTAAAAATTAATACAATAACAGAACAGATTGGAGCAACAAACCAGATTGAAGATTTGAGCCATGAAACTCATTGAGATTAATCTCAACACTTCTTCTGGAATTGATTCCATCACACTTCTTGATAGGAAACTCGGTGTACCCCTACCTGGCGCGCTAACTGTCGAAACATAAATTCGGCAATAATAAAAGAGGGTAGCGCACAAGACCTAAAAGTGGATGCGGAGACAAAGGATTTAGACAGGTTCAGGCCCTCTCAATGAGAGGTAATACCCTACTTATGTTTGGGATTTGAATCCGCCAGGTGTATTATAGATCGGACGATCTAGTTGTGTCTCATGCCCCCTAGAGGGCCTCCTGCCCACCTTATATAAGATGGGGGGCAGGATTACAAGATAGAAACCTTAACCAATACGGTATCGGTTTCCTAAATCTACTTTACAATATTGTCAAACCAGGACTTTAGGCCATTCCATAATATAAAGGAAACGTAATACCCAAGTCATGATCCGTTACATATTCCATAGATATAAGTTATCCCCTACACCAGTCGGATAACCATGCCGTGTGGGTATGGGGTACCTATAATCTTCACAAATTCTTCTTGCTTCTCTGTCAGACTCATGGGATTTTTTTTATGAATTTTCGCAAACCAGCTCTTTTCCTCATATTGGCTTTCTCTCTTGTCTCTCAAAGATGTATATTTTCTTTTTGGATCCTCACCAAGGCAAAATGTACCAGAATTTATCCCTATTCTAAGGCTGATATGTGGAGCTTGGTAGGGATAAACTGTGATATACCTGTATCATATATATTGCAAAGCCAAAAATATGGACTCAAGAAGATCATCAGTCATATTCTTAGATCAGGCGTCTTTATTTATGTTGGAAAATGAAAAGGTAAAATATTTTTGTGGAATGGTGGAGTAAAGAAATGATTCACCCTTTTTCCTATACTTTCTCTCCAATTGGTTCTCTTGGCATGATCATGGAAGGGGCATGGTTATATTTTCTTTGCTCAATGTTTTAAGAGCAAGCTTATTTCCTTCTTCTTCTTTTTTTCTTTCTTTTCATAGCCATGTCTTTCCCTCCTGTTTCTCATTTTCTCTTTGCCAAGAGTTTTTTTTTTCTAGGAGAAGAAAGCATAGTTCAATGTAAGAGTTTATTTGAATGGATATTTTTTGTGGAAAGCCAACTTCCAGTGTAGAAGCTTAGCTTAATTTTATATGTGGAAATGGAAAGTGGAAATGATAACGACCCCTTGATCATGAGAGTATGAAAGATATCTAACACAAGTCACATAAATTTGACAAAGCTCAATATAATGTCAAGCAGTCGTATGCATGATAAGGTTGATCATTAATGTACTTGCATATGGCCTTGGTAGGTATAAGATGAAGTCAATTGGAGGATTGAGCTTTTAAAACAATTTTATTTTGAAAACAAATTCCCAAGAGTCATAACACGAATTGCAAGAATTTCTTTCATCTTCAATCATCTCACATAAAGCAACTACTTAGATGCATAAGGTTCGGAAACATGGAAGGTTGTTCACAAGCACAAGTTCAGCTGAGAATGATAGATATACAAGATCAATCTTATGAAGAATTTCATTAGTTGGAAATTTTATCTTTCTTATGCTTGAACCAATTGTTTTCTGAATTTTCAGCTCTAGTACTATACCATGGTGGAGATATATAGATAAAAGACGTGCTCACCTGCTTACCTGTGAAAATTGAGAGGAATTGGGGCCAGCTTTGGTTCGACCGAACCACTCTGGTGCCTGATCCCCTGCAATTTTCTGCAGAGTTCAGTGCCTTCCAGGTGTTCAGATATTTAGCAATTTTCAGATTATGTGCACATCAGAAGCTAGGATATCTCCCACACACTTATTCAAAACCTGAATTTTATTAAACATGAAACAAAACAAACTTTGGCAAACATTGGGGTTAATACCAATGAGCCACATTATTCATAGAAAGTGCTTACATGATTAGAAAAATAAAACCAAGCACCTACTGCTATTTTATTCATGGGAAAGGAAACATCTAATTAGCATAATACTTATTTTCCTTTCCCATTTCTACGAATGTACGCTTGATTTTAGCGTACAAACCGCGACTAAGGGTGTCGAAATTATTTCTAATTTCAGCAAGCTCTACCCCTAGCTCCGCGTTGCAATCCCTAAGCTCTATGTTCTCCTTGCGGAGTTTCTTCACTTGCGCGGCGAGCTTATAGATCGAGGGCTCCGACGACTTTACCTCATCTTCTTGGAATTGGCTGGGAGCCCTCACAATTGGAGGGGGCGTCAAGTGACGCTTCACCTTTATAGGTGGAGGGCTACAGGATTCCGCTGCCCCCCTCCTTCTCCGATACCGTTAACGGCCAGAGTAAACCCTTGCTATACCCACCGCCGGGAGTTCGCACTCCCTGAATGCGGAATCGCTCCTCCTTCAGAGTGGATGGAGTAGTGGTGGGTGTGGTGTACTTGTGGAGCACCTCATCCCCTACCTTGGTGAACAGGGTGCCCACATAGCGCTCGGCAGGAGGCGGCGCGGCCTTCCCGTCATCTTGAAAAAGGCGTCGTGCCTTCAAAAGACCGAGCTCTCCCGTTGTCGGCCATCGCGCAGGCGAATCCCCCCGGATTTTTGTCCTTGTGACATGGCGAGGGGAGAGGGATCGCGCTGCCGAAAGGGGGGTTGAACGGGGCCGAGAAGGGTTCGGCCGAACCAGGGAGCTCGCCGACGGGCTCCAGAATCGCAGGGGAGCCCAGCACTGTTGCAAGGGGCCGCGCCCACTGTGCATTCACCCCTTCCACTATGTAGTTTTCCACCGGAATGAGTTGATTCGCCGGTGTTGGCTCTCCGTCGAGGTTGTAGGTGTTGTTTGAGGACGAACCAATGTAGGGCATGAGAGATTTGCCAGCCATGGGTGGTCACAAGGATTTGGATCAAAGGTTTTTGAGGGTGAATGGGAGATTGAATGGAGAGGCTTTTGCAAAGGAGGAAGAAAGAGAGGAACTAGCTCAGGGGGCGTGATCCGATCGCTCAACCTCCAAACTCGCATCTAAACAGACTCAGGACGAGCGGGGGAGACTACCATTCAAAAAAATGGGGCCGAACGGGTGCCGCCCTGGTTCAGCCGAACCCTGGTGGGTCTGGCAGGCCCCCATTTTCTTTCCTAAGCCCACTAATTTCTAAGCTAAGCACAAAAATGACAACTATATAGGGTTTTAAGCATGCAATAGATGAGATCATCATGGTTCATAATCGATTAATTCAATAACATCCACTTCTTCATCTAAAGTTTCATTTGGCTCAAGGAAAATCTTTAAGCGTTGACCATTTACCTTAAATATGTTACCTGAGTCGTCGCGGAGCGTGATTGCCCCGTGCGAAGAGGTGTCGATGACGTCGAACGGTCCTTCCCATTTGCTGCGCAGTTTTCCGTGGCCGAAGAGTTTAACCCTGGAATTGAACATCAGTACTTTGTCTCCTGGCTTGAATTTTTTGATTTTTATCCTTTTGTCATGCCAGCGCTTCGTCCTTTCTTTGTATATCTTCGCGTTGTGGTAAGCCTTCTCCCTCCATTCTTCAAGTTTAGCTATTTGCATTTTCCTCCATTCTTCTGCTCCTTCAATGTCCATGTTCCAGTTTCTGATGGCTCAGTATGCTCTGTGCTCAAGTTCTATGGGTAGTCGACATGACTTCCCGTAGACTATCTGATATGGGGATATTCCAATGGGTGTCTTGTACACTGTCCGGTATGCCCACAGTGCGTCCGGCAATCTATCCTTCCATCCTGTTCCCATTTTGTTGACCGTCTTTTGCAGAATATTCTTGATTTGTTTGTTCGATGTTTCTGCTTGACCACTGGTCTGTGGATGGTAAGGAGTGGCCACATTGTGTTTGGCACCCATTTCTCGTAGGAGGTCTCGGAAGGTTTTGTCAATAAAGTGATAACCTCTGTCACTTATGACCATCCTGGGGGTACCAAATCTTGGGAAGATGGTTTCTGTGAACATCTTCTTGGCATGCCTCGCATCCGCGGCGCTGCACGGCATAGCCTCAACCCACTTGGAGACATAGTCGACTGCCACCAGAATTTATTCGCAGTTGCGAGACTTAGGGAAAGGTCCCATAAAGTCTATACCCCAAACATCGAATATCTCGACTTGCAAATTGTATGTGAGGGGCGTTGCATCGCGAGCAGTGATTCCTCCTTGCCTCTAGCAGCTTGTGCATGTTCTGACGAATTCTTTTGAGTCTTCGTACATTGTTGGCCAGAAGAAACCACTTTGCCAAATCTTGGCCTGGGTACGGAATGCACCGTAATGGCCACCATAGGGTGAGGCGTGGCATCGTTCTATGATCTTAAGTTCTTCATCAGTTAGCACACAGCTTTGTAGTAAGCCATCGGAGCAGACCCGATATAGGTATGGCTCATCCCATATACGACGGCGACTTTCATACTTCAGTTTTCGTTGATTTTCCCCTGGTGGTATGTACTTGGATACCATGTAGTTTACTATGTTGGCATACCACGGGTTGGAGTCGCGAATCGTCATCAGCATGTCGTCTCTTAAGAAATCATTTATCGGTTGTTCCTGCATGTCAGTGATCTGCAGCCTGGACAAATGATTTTAGGCACGCGTCATCGAACTCAAAGGGCGCGTCCTTGGCTAGCAAATTGGTCAGAGGTCTGGCGATTGTAGAAAAGTCCTTCATGAACCTTCTATAAAAGCCGGCATGTCCCAAGGAGTTGCGGATTCCTTTGATGTTCACAGGAGGAGGAAGCTGATCTATAACATCAATTTTAGCCCGATTAACTTCGATTCCTCGTTCGGACACTCGATGCCCAAGAACTATCCCTTCACGGACCATGGAATGGTATTTTTCCCAATTAAGCACCAGGTCCTTTTCTTGGCATCGTTGTAAGACTTTGTCTAAATTCTGTAGACAATGACCGAAAGTCTTTCCATAGACCGAGAAGTCATCCATAAAGACTTCCATGATGTCTTCGATCATGTCCAAGAAAATAGACATCATACATCTTTGGAAAGATGCAGGAGCATTGCACAGTCCGAAAGACATCCTACGGTATGCATAGGTGCCATACGGACATGTGAACGTAGTCTTACTTTGGTCTTCCAGATGGATAGGAATTTGATGATACCCGGAATACCCATCAAGGAAACAGAAAAAGGAATAATTTGCCAGCCGTTCCAACATTTCATCAATGCACATCCTCCAACCGGTTACGGTTCGTTGCGGGATTAGTTCACTTTGAGCATTTGTAATGATCGTCATTCCTCCCTTATTCGGCACAACATGGACTGGGCTAACCAACTCACTATATGGTACGGGATAAATAATCCCGGCATGCAGGAGTTTTAAGACCTCTTTCTTTACAACCTCTCGCATTGCATTATTGAGCCGTCATTGAGGTTCCCTGGAGGGAGTACTCTCGGGGTCAATAGGAATACGATGGGTGCACAGTGTGGGATTAATCCCCCTGAGATCTTGAAGCGAGTAGCCGAGTATAGAACGATGCTTTTCCAATACGGTAAGAAGACGTTGAGTCTCGTCTTCAGAGAGCTTGTCACTGATTATGACAGGGGCCTCTCTGTCATTGTGTAGGAAAGCATATCGTAGGCCTGGAGGTAGAGGTTTAATCTCAAGCGGGGGTCGAGGTGGCGGTTCCATGATTGGCAAGTCGAGATTCTCATCGGGATCTGCTTCTTCCTTGATGAAATCGGGGACCTCATCTTCCAGAAGGGCCTCGGGTGACTCATGAGGGGGAACTGCGGTAACCTATTCCACTGACTCAATTTCTAGGAGAGGGTCGGTCAAGATTATCCTTGCCCGTGAGAATGGAATCGAGAATTCATTCTCTCCCAGTGTTATTTTGAGGCTATCTAATCGGGGTGTGTAGATGAGAAGTTGCTCAATGGGCAGCCCGATTAGGATGTCAAAATCTTGGATTTCAAAGACGTGGAAATCCAAGATCGCCTCCCTGTCTTCAAAGTAGACAGGCACATCTTGTACAATCCCAAATCCTTCGATGATATTTCCGTTTGGATGTTTGAAGAACTTGTTTGTCGGGGCCACTGCCTTATCGCTTAAATAAGCGAATGCAAAAGACTCGGATACGAGGTTGGCCCCGACAGTTGGACTATAGAGAATATCGACGTCGTTCCTTTCCAGATGGCAAGGAATGATTCGGGGAGCGGTATTTATCCGAATTACTTCGGATGAAAGCTCTGCCTCCCTTAGCCATTTATCGCTCATTATGGATGTTAACTCCCGAACAGTTTCTCATAGGAACCCAAGTTCCATAGGATCGGGAGGTGGCAAAGGAATAAGTGGTTTCCTCTTGCTAAAATAGTTCAGGGTATTGCCATACTCTTCGTCAAAAATGTCCCTAAACAAAATTGCGGCACGATCCGGAGTATGGATTTCTTCATTCTCGACGGACGGCTGCTCAGGAACCTTCTCATAAATCGAGCTAGCAGAAGTGGATGGTTCAGCGAGTGGCTCAATCGTTAGAGGTTCCGCTATCTTGGACACGGATGCCTCCGGCTGGGGTTCATTGGATTGCGTCATGAAGGAAGTATTTTCTAGAATGCGATCCAAAATTGTTCTTCCTTCTGACGGTGTTTCGTGCATGAACGATCCTCCAGCGGTTATGTCCAGATAGAATGCAGACTCCTTATCCAAACCCGTATGGAAATGTTGCAGAAGCACATACTCGGGTAAGGACAGGGTTGGTCCGGACTGCACTAAATTAGTGAATCTGGACCAGGCTGCACCGATTGATTCGTTTTCGATCTGCTTAAAACTGAGAATTTCTACTCGTAGGGCAGTAACACGAGTAACTGGGAAAAAGGCAAGACAGAATCTGTCTCGCAACTTTTCCCAACTACCATTTACACATCCAATGGTAGAGGTGTACCATTGCTTTGCTCTCTCTTGAAGAGAGAACAGGAACAATTTCCACCGCACAGTTTCTTGCCTCATGCCACAAATCTTAAGGCACGAGCAGACTTGTTCAAAGTCTCGCAGATGATGGTAGGGATTTTCTAGATCAAAGCCAGAAAAAGGATTTTCCCTAACCATACTGATTAGTTCGGGACGAATTTCATAGCCAGTTGTATAAATGGGCTCCGATGAAGGAGGTGGCTCAAAGAATTCGCCCCTAGGAGCAGACAGCTCAAAAAGCGGTTGCTCCATGGTCGAGAAGAGTTTGACAGGAATACTTCTCTTGGATAGCAGAGGTAGAGGTAGAATAAAAAAGCAAAAAGGATAGAGGATGAACAAGGTTCGGAAATGATCAGCAACCGTTCCCCGGCAACGGCGCCAGAAATGCTTGTTGGTAATTCTTACGATCACAGATAAAATCCGCAAGCGCGTGGATATACCGATGTAGCACTTCCCCTACGGAGTATTCCAAGCGTATCGAATCCAAGGGAACGTGTGTGGTCAGATCTTCCTCCGGTTCATCCAAGGACACCAAGCAAATGATAGGCCAGGATAGAGAGAATTTACTAGTGAGAAACAGTGTCTAGGGAAAGCTTAACTTTAATCCTAATGCAATACTTTAGGGACTATCAACCCGTTGTTTCCATATGTCGCTCTACTACGTACTCGGATAGGAAGGACTTAAGTGATCTCGAGGGCTGTCACCACCTCTACACCTACCTCAAATATACTGTGGGATACGCAGCAATTACTGGATAACAATTACCTAAACACCACGTCTAAGCAATTACTATCTACTTTAGTGTTTATAACTCACCAAAGCAATCACTATATTTTAGTTGATTATAGTGAACAATAATCCCGTATGCTACTTAGGAACTAACCAAGAGATAATTCTCACAAGATAAATCTAAATTACTCAAGAATAATATTATATTAAATTCAGAGTAAAAAACGGAATAAAAGAAATAGGAGAAGACTACCGACAACACCGAATTCTTCCGACTTCTTCTACTCTACTCTCTTCCTATTCTAGTATACAATATAGTACAATAGAGCCTCTTATAATTCAGCTCAAGCTTGGAAGTGTGTGTGTGAAGTGAGGAAGTGAAGCCTTTATATAGAGGTAGGTATGACGGTTGTTAGAAGGGGAAATGTCCGAACTACCCCGCAACCGTCATTGGGAGAGCATCTGGAGCGTCCACGCCAAACCCCAGGATCAACGGTGATCAGGGGGGTTCGGTCGAACCAGGGGGTTCGGCCGAACCTAGGCTGGGCCCTCCTAGCCTGGCCTTCGGTCGGTGGACTCCTTGGACCTTCCTCTATCCATTTCTCGAAATTTTGGGTTGATTCACTGATGTTTCGATGAAGTTCACAACCCATCCTAGTATGGATTCATATTTCTCCTCAGTTTAGTCTAATTTTCCTCCCAACATCGGAGTTTATCATCTACATACAAATATATACCAACACTTGTGGAATATGTGAGATTAAACACCTATCACTGTGTTGGATGTTTCTATTATCCAAACTTTATGCAGATGTTGGCGGTATGAAATCGACATTTAACAGCAGCCAACAGTGGCGGCTGGGGGCGGCGGCACAGCCTGCCCGGTTGTCACGCCCAGAAATTCCCGAATAGAATTCCAAGCAGAATGTGCATTAAAACCCCTGTCCAGGACCGGCCAGAGTACACAAACGACAAAGTTGACATACAGATCCACGTCTTACAAACATCATAAAAGTCTTACATAAATGCAGCGGAAAATTAAAAGATAACTGGAGCTAAGCCTTGACTTGGACTGCAGCGGGAACACCACTCCACAGGCATCCTCGACGGCACGGACGAAGCCTACTCCTCGGAAAAGCCACCATCTGACGTATACTCAAACTCTGGGGTTGGGGAAAAGTAGAGCAAGACTGAGTACAACCACCGTACTCAGCAAGTCATACCGGAACAGGGGGTATGATGCAGGGTATAATCAAAGGATAGCTAGAGCAGTTCATTTGCATAAAGCGAGCATTTATAAACAGTAGTTGAAAGCAGTAAAAACAGTTGTAATAATTTATCAATATTAACCATCCACTGTCCAACGCTACACCACGTTGCAAAAGGCCCAACCACCCACCTGAACTAATCAAATTCCATTAGACTAGACTAGGGTGAGACTAATCACGGTGAATCTGGTTGACCGCCCATAACCGCGGACACGACTATTCGAATAGTTTTACTCTGATCAGAAGTGTACAACTGTACCCACAAGACATAGCCCCACGAACCGTTTCTGTGCGCCGACATGCCACCACGACATACTGGAAAGAGGCCGTGACAGGACCCTTCGCATAACCCCCTCTAACCAAGCACACCACACCTCAGGTTTCACCCCCACTCCTCGCAAGGCAGCGGGCAGTCCCCTCTCGTGCCTAGGTGAATCCGGAAGCCGCATAAGCCGTCGCAGGACCCATCCAAACTCCATCACGCCCACCCTTGCCTGGATGCGTCAGCTAGAGGAAAGTATATTTTAATTGATCAACACCAGGACGGTGGCTCTAATCCAACATCAACACTAGAAACTGAAGTCTATGCATTAATGTGATTCCCCCATTGTGTGCTAGTTGAACTAAGCATCGCTAAGCAATTCCTAGTCCAACATCTAATCATGTCATGTCCCAAGTTAACAAAGGAGCAAGGTAAAAAAATAGCATGGCTGTAACAGTAGGTAACCATCCCATGGTAACATTGTAAAACAATGCAGTATTTAAAGGAAAAAAATAGAGCATTTGCAATATAGGATCAACATGTTCAAGTGATAAGCATGACTTGCCTTGCTCTGCTGCTGGAGGAACCTCGACGACTATTTCAAAGTACACCGGAGCGTCGGGAGAGCCGGAAAGCGACATACAAAGCAAACAATACAAACAGGCCATAAGACTACTGAAACAGAGAATAAAACCATTTTTAATGGATTCTTTTCATTTTTCTTGATTTACTGAGACTTGAATGGGCTTAAACGGAGCTCGGATGAATTTTCTATGAATTTTAGAAGATTCACTGTGTTTTTACTATAAACAGAAAAGCCTTAAATGATTTATTGCGCAATAATTAAAACCCTGGAGAGAGAGGGGGCGGCGCCGACATGCGGGCCCCACATGGCAGTGGCTCGGGGTGGCGGTCCGTGGTGGACCGGGTCCACGGACCGGGGAAGAGGCGGCGCACCACGTGGCGCTGACGTGGCGCCGACACGGCAGCACGCGGCAGCCACGCGCGCGGCCAAGCGGACGGCCCCGATCTACCCGAGGGTAGATCGGACGGCGGGGCGGCACGCGGCGGCACGCACGGGCGGCTCAAGCCGGCCTGGCGGCCATGGCGCACGGCGGCGACGACCGACGGCGAGCGGCGGCGCACGGCGAGCGACGGTGGCGCGACCCCGAGCGACAAGGGCGGCGATGCTAAGAGGGAGAGGGGAAGGACGACGGGGAGGTTCTCACCAAGGGTTCGGCCGGCACGGAGGGGCGACGGCGAACGGCGACGAGGACCGGCCGAGAGACGATGGCGAACAACGGATGGTCTCCGGAATCACCTAGCGAACAAGATGAGAGGGGTTAGAGGAAGAGAGGAAGTTGGAAGAGGGCGAGGATGCTGGCTGAAGGCGGCGGCCATGGCGATGCTCACCAGCGTGTGACGAAGGAGGGGTTCCGGCTGCGGATTCCGACGGAGGAGGTGTCACACCCTAAAAATCCCAAATATATAAATTGTTGTCTAAATTGGAGTTATTAGAATTTATTTTAAAAGCCTAGAAGAGAAGATCTAATTTTAAATAATAAATTCCAATATAAAATGGGGCCATTTAAAATTTCACTAAATACTTTGCTTAATTCTATAATTCCTAGATTTTTCTAGGATTTATTTGAGCTAAGGAAGTATTTTTAATAAATGGAATTGCATTTCATGAATAATTTAAATTGAAAAAGGTTTTTAAAAGTCTCTTTTGGCTTTGGGCCGAAAGTCGGCCCAAAACTCTCTCTCTCTCTCTCTCCCTCGGCCCAAGCCGGCCCGCAGCCGCCCGCTCGCGCGCGCGCGTCCGCTCGTTGACAGGTGGGGCCCACCTGTCGGACTCATCGTCCTCCTCGCGCCGCCGCCGCGCCCGAACCCTAGCGTCGCGCCGCCGTCGTCTCCTTCCAAATTCGCTCGCACCTTTCCTTCTCCGGTGAAATCAGTAGAGGGGAAATGATCTTCGGGATTTCCTCTACCTTTTCTCTTTTGGAATCGTCGGCTAATTTCGTTTGGAAATCCGTGGATTCGAGTTCGATTCGGACCTATCTCTCTCCTCCGAACCCTAAACTTTCCTTCGCGTCGCCGGTCGCGTTGGGCCTTCGCCGCCGCCTCCTTGCCCCTATAAAAGGATTCCCAGGTCCTCCGCTACCCGTCGCCACCCTCGCCTTCGTCCGCCGCCGCCCGTAGCGCCCTAGCCCCACGAAGCTTCGCGCCGCCGTCATCACCGCCGCTCCAGCCGTGCATCACCGTCGCTCCAGTCGTCGCCGTCGCTCGGGGAGGCCGCCGTCGTGTTCACCGTCTCGTTGCCGTCCTCGTCCGCCCCTCCGTCGTCGCCGTAGACCGCCAGAGCACCGCCGTCGTCGTCAAGCCAAAGGTCGCCGCCGCTTCTTCCTCGTCGCCGTCGCCGTCCGTTGATCTTCCGCCGCCGTTTTGGTCACCGGTGAGTTCGCCGTGCCGTCCGCTACCCGTAGGTGCTCTCCGTTCGCGCCGCCGCGCCGTCGTTCGCCGGCGAGCATGCGCGCCCGAGCCGCCGCCGGTGGTGACGTCACCGCTGACGTCATCGATGCCGTCCGCCGTGGTCTGGCTGTGGACCGATCGATCTCGGCCGTTCGTTTTGGTTGGATCAATCTCGGCCCTCCGTTCCCGTGAACCGTCGCCGTGCACCCGGTCCACCGCGAACCCTAGCCGCTGACGCAATAATTCCCTTTTCCTTTTCAAAAATAATTCATTATTGCGTCATAATTCAATTAAAATCTAAGTAAATGATTTAATCCGATTTAATCTTTGAAAATTCATAACTAATTCATCTTAGCTCGGATTTAGTTGGTTCAAGTCTCTAAATTTTTCTAAAATTGAGATCTACATGTTAAAAATATCCACATGTACTGTTCATGCTTGTTTATGTGCTGTTTTGGTGTTTTTGCTCTTTTCTGTTTAGATTCCGACGTTCCCGGAGAGTCTAAGTTTGCGGGAGAAGATTTTGAAGAGTTCCAAGGCCAGCAAGGCAAGTCACACAGATCCCAAACAACCCTTTGAGCATGTTGATCCCGTTTAAAGCTATTGTTTCTATTCAACTATTGCATTTATTTTCGAATGTCATTGGGTGGAATTAACCTATTGATTGTTATAGCCCTTTTGTTCTTGATTACTTTATTCCTTGATACCTTGGGTTATTATAAATTGACTAGTTGAGCTTTATATATTGGTTCAGCTAGATATTAGAAACTTTAGCACACTTTTGGGATAACTTATGATTCACTATTATTTAATGATGGCTTAATGATAGCTCGTGATGGTTAATCATGATTGGTTAATTAATTGATTTGCCAACTAAAACCTGATAATGGTGGGTTGTGAGCACATGGTTTTGATGGTCGTGCTCATGACAATTAAGGACCGGTTCACGAGTTTCGGTTGTGAAACATTAACCGTGCCAACCACAAGCTAGCGTGGGCAACGGCTTTACCTTTTGTATAGCATGGTTCATTGCGGGGCACCAGACTGAGATGTGGCGGAGATAAGCCCACGGGGGTCGCTGGGGAGTCCATGCCTTGTTTATAAGGGGGTGATTATGATCTAGGAACGGTGCACTGTGGTGGATTGTGTTGTGCAAGAGGTACTGTCACAGCTCCTTTCCGAGGTACCGTGGTGGTATTGAGGCACATGGTGACATGTTGTGGGGCTGTGTCTTGTGGGTACAGTGGTACACCTCTGGCCAGAGTAAAACTATTCGAATAGCCGTGCCCGCGGTTATGGGCGGGTCTAACAATGTCTTTCGTGATTAGTCTCACACTTCTCACCATAATAAAAGATGCTATAACTGGTAATAATTTGATTAGCTCCTGGTTTGGAATGGTATATTCCTGGTTTGGAGATAGAACTGTGCAGCCGGGATTGGTTGTTCAGAATGGTTGGGCCTATGCAACATGGTATGTTGTATAGCGTTGGTTTAATATTGTTTAATTATTATTTAACTGTTTTATTAAATTCTGAAACGTTTATTAAATGCTGTTTATGCAAATGAAACCCTACTATGCCATCCTTTGTTATCCTGTGCACTTGCATATTTGCTGCGTAGCTTGCTGAGTATGTCATATACTCACCTTGCAATCATTCATCAGAGGAGGAGTTCTACAGTGATGCTGATGGTGTGGAGGATTAGGTGCAGCCCTGGTCAAGCTGCCTGTGGAGTGGAGTCGTCTGCGCCGTTTATCTTATTTTTCCGCTGCTTAGATCTTTATTGATTGAGAGGAACTATCTACCTCTGTAATGACATTTTATTCGCTTATTAATTAGAGTAATAATTGTACTCTATTATCAATTTGTTATTGTGTGCCTCGGCTGATTCCTGGACGAGGGTTCACACACATATAAGCGTTTGGAATTTTGGATTGAAATTCCGGGCGTGACAAGTTGGTATCAGAGCCTCCTTGACCCTAGGTTATGCCAAATAGTTACCTATAGAAGCCCTCTAAAAATATTGGAAAAGTAGAACTGTTCTCCTCCCTTTCTCTTTTAATTAAACCAAACTAATAGCACATGCACTTCATAATCTCTTTTAGTGGTTCTCATTCAAAATTTATTCTAGTGTTATTAGTACTGTACATCTATTACTGTACTAATGACTCATTTACCAGCAAAAGTTTTACAACATTGTTTTATTTAATCTTGCTGCAATGAAATAAATTTAGCATGTTGATTTTATAACTTTCTTTTATTTTATTTCTTTTGAAACCTGTTGATCAAGAGTGCAAAAATTTGTGACCTTGTTTCCAACTGTTTCAACTTATCTTGCAAGCTTGGTTTACTTTATTTACTTACCTTTTACTTTGATTTTCTAACTTTATTCAAATTAATCCAAAAACTTGTGCTATTAATTGGATAAATGTCTTAACTCCCTCCTTTCACTTGTCTTTAGGTGCCGCGCTACAAGCCCGAGTACTTGTTTGGTGTTGAGGGATTTGTCCAGGAGTTGCGTACGATGTCCTTTGCCATAGGATTTGGGACTGCCCCTTTGTATGCCCAGATTCCTCATGATCGTGATGAAGAGAAGTGCCGAGTCAAAGTCACCTTGAACAGTAATAGTGAAGATATCCCATCAGTGATGTTCGAAGCTGGAGGAGGAAACTACATTCATGCATGTCAGGAGGTGGCAAGGATCGCCATAGGAGAGCTCCGCGATCGCTACAGTGATCAGTTGGCCGACACTGAGTATCGCTACCATCTTCGCCAACCATAGGGAAGTGACCGTGGCAGCTACCTTGAGACTGAGGGGATTGAGAACGATGCTACCACAAGGCATTTGGTCGAGATGCTGTGGGCTATGGATGAGACCCGCGCGGAGATTGTGTTGGCAGCTCAAGATCGTGAAGACCGGAATCATGGTAAGATTTGCAAGCTAGAGGACAAGGTGGATCGTTTGGAGAAGGAACTAGCCGCATTAAAGGGAGAAGCACCGCCGTAGAAGGCCACGGTTCGCCTTACCGCAAGGAAGAGAGCTCTATTCGTCCCTCGCTACCAATTGGCGCCAAAGGTTCGTGTGGTGGAAAAAGAAGTTACCCCAGCCCTAGCAGATACTCCGATCGTCAACGTAAGTGATGATGAAGGAGAAGAATCGAAGCGCACCCACTCAAAGGTCGAATGGGAAGCTACTCAAGATGATGAAGACGAGCCGAACGAGCCTTCAATCAACTCCGATGCCCGAAAGACCTAGAATGCCTTGTCAAGCCGTTGTCCTAGATCGTTGTGTTAGTTGGCTTGTTTTAAGCTTGGTTGTGTGTGGGTCTTGCATGTGGTTTACATCAGTGGTGGGATGTAAGTGCATGCGTTTGTTTGCTTTCGAGTGTTAGGTAGTTGGTGAGTTTAGTGGTGTGAGAGTCTTCAGTTTTGTAATAATGAAACTCAGTTAAGATCAATAAAAGTTAAGTTAATCAATTTAATTCCCTGTCCTAAGTAGTTTTCCCCGGTTTCTCTTCTTGTGCTCCTGCCCATGCCAGATGGTGCTCACTCGCAGCAACGGGAATGGCCCCAACATCAACAACAACAACAACAACGATGGAGAGAATCCCACACTTGCCCAAGTCCTGGCTCAACAGGCACAGCTTATAAACATGATGATGCAGCAACTCCAGAACCAGCAGAACCAGGGAAATAACCATGCACCTCCCCAGAACAAGTTAGCAGAATTTCTTCGTGTGAGGCCGCCCACTTTCTCTAGCACCACTAATCCTGTGGAAGCTGGTGATTGGCTGCACGCCATAGAGAAGAAGTTGGATTTGCTTCAGTGTACTGATCAGGAGAAGGACTCATTTGCATCACACCAACTGCATGGCCCTGCCTCTGAGTGGTGGGATCACTTCTGCCTTAACAGGACTACTGCTGAACCTATCACTTGGCTTGAATTCACCGCTGCTTTTCGGAAGACGCATATACCATCGGGAGTGGTGTCTCTCAAGAAGAAAGAATTTAGGTCGCTCACCCAAGGATCTTGCACGGTCACCGAGTATCTGCACGAGTTCAATCGTCTGGCTCGTTATGCTCCGGAAGATGTGCGCACTGATGAAGAGCGCCAGGAGAGGTTCTTGGAAGGACTTAATGATGAGCTTCCTTACCCACTCATGACTGGGGATTATCATGATTTCCAGAAGTTAGTGGATAAGGCTATCCGTCAGGAGGACAAGTACAACTGCATGGAGCAGAAGAAACGCCGGATTACTCACTTCAAGGCACAACAGGGGAATAGTCAGAGGCCACGTCTTACTTTAGGACCCCAGTCCATGCCACAGGGAGGTTCTTCGTCTGTTGTTCGTCCGCAGCGTCAGTTCTTCAACAACAATGCTGGCAACAACATCTGCAATCAAGCTCCACGTCCTGTTGCAGCTCCAACACAACAACAGCCTGCCAAGAGGGAGCAAGGCAGCAAGCCCGGAGTATGCTTCAACTGTGGTGAACCAGGCCATTACTCTGACAAGTGTCCGAAGCCCCGCCGCGTGAGGGTTGTCCCTGCCCAGAGCAACTCTACCGCACCAGCATCAAAGGCTCGTGTCAATCTTGTTGCTGCTGCAGAAGCTCAAGGTGCTCCAGATGTGATTTTGGGTACGTTCCTTGTTAACTCAATTCCTGCAACAGTGCTTTTCGATTCTGGCACTACACATTCATTTTTATCTATGAGTTTTGCGGGAAATCATGGGATGGAAGTAGAAGATCTTAGACGTCCTTTGATGGTTAGTACCCCGAGTAATCAAGCACTCTCTTTGCAACGTAGCCCCTCTGTCCGAATAGAAATTCAAGGAGTACCATTTCTGGCCAATCTTATCCTGTTAGAATCCAAAGACCTTGATGTCATCCTAGGGATGGACTGGTTAGCCAGATATAAAGGTGTGATAGACTGTGCCAACAGAAAAGTAACTCTCACCAACAATGGTGGTTGAGTTGTAACTGTTCATGCATTGTCTTCTGAGTCTTTAATGTCAAGTCTGAACCAAATAGCTTTGGAAGAGATTCCCATAGTACAGGAATACCCGGACGTGTTCCCGGACGATTTACCTGGTATGCCGCCTAAGAGAGATATTGAATTCAGAATAGATCTGATACCCGGAACAACTCCGATCCATAAGAGACCTTATAGAATGGCAGCCAATGAGTTGGCAGAAGTCAAAAGGCAAGTCGACGATTTGCTTCAAAAGGGATACATCAGACCGAGTTCATCTCCATGGGGAGCTCCAGTTATTTTTGTGGAAAAGAAAGATCATACCCATAGGATGTGTGTGGACTATCGTGCACTAAATGATGTGACTATCAAGAATAAGTACCTGCTGCACAGAATTGATGATTTGTTTGATCAGCTTAAAGGTGCCACCATTTTCTCCAAGATAGATCTTCGATCAGGGTATCACCAGTTGAGAATCAAAGAGGAAGATATACCTAAGACGGCTTTTACCACTAGGTATGGGTTGATTGAATGTACTGTTATGTCTTTTGGACTTACCAATGCCCCCGCTTTCTTCATGAACTTAATGAATAAGGTGTTTATGGAATACCTGGACAAGTTCGTGGTGGTCTTTATTGATGACATTCTCATATATTCCCGAACAAAAGGAGAGCATGAAGAACATCTTTGTCTTGCATTAGAGAAGCTACGAGAACATCAACTGTTTGCCAAGTTTAGCAAGTGTGAATTTTGGTTGTCTGAAGTGAAGTTCCTTGGTCACGTCATCTCAGCCGGAGGAGTTGCCGTTGATCCTAGCAATGTGGAATCTGTAACCAACTGGAAACAACCGAAGACAGTTTCAGAGATTCGCAGTTTCCTGGGTCTTGCAGGTTATTACCGGAGGTTCATAGAGAATTTCTCCAAGATTGCTAAGCCCATGACACGATTACTTCAAAAGGATGTAAAGTACAAGTGGTCAGAAGAATGTGAGCAGAGTTTTCAAGAGTTGAAGAATCGCTTAATATCAGCACCCATTTTGATTTTGCCTGATCCAAAGAAGGGTTTTCAAGTGTATTGCGATGCATCCAAGCTTGGCTTAGGTTGTGTTCTAATGCAAGATGGGAAGGTGGTTGCCTATGCATCTCGTCAGTTACGTCCGCATGAGAAGAACTACCCTACTCATGATCTTGAGTTAGCTGCAGTGGTTCATGCGTTGAAAATTTGGCGTCATTATCTTTTCGGTACTCGTACAGAGATGTACACCGATCACAAGAGTTTAAAGTATATCTTTACTCAGCCAGATCTGAACATGAGACAACGGAGATGGTTGGAATTAATTAAGGATTATGACATGGGGATTCATTATCACCCGGGAAAGGCTAATGTTGTAGCAGATGCTCTTAGCAGGGAAGGCTATTGCAATGCTACGGAAGGACGACAGTTGCCGTTGGAGTTATGCAAGGAATTTGAAAGATTAAATTTGGGAATTGTCAGTAGAGGTTTCGTTGCAGCCTTAGAAGCAAAGCCCACGCTAATTGATCAGGTTAGAGAAGCCCAAATTAATGACCCTGATATCCAAGAAATCAAGAAGAATATGAGAAGAGGAAAAGCTATCGGTTTCTTGGAAGATGAGCAAGGAACTGTATGGTTGGGCGAGAGAATCTGTGTCCCCGACAACAAAGATTTAAAAGATGCAATTCTGAAAGAAACTCATGATACTTTATACTTCATTCACCCTAGTAGTACCAAGATGTACCAGGATCTCAAGGAAAGATTTTGGTGGGCAAGTATGAAGCGTGAAATCGCAGAATACGTAGCAGTATGTGATGTTTGTCAGCAAGTCAAGGCAGAACATCAGAAACCCGCCGGGTTGTTGCAGCCTTTGAAGATACCTGAATGGAAGTGGGAGGAAATCGGTATGGATTTCATCACTGGTCTACCCAGAACGTCATCAGGACACGACTCTATTTGGGTGATAGTCGACAGACTTACCAAAGTGGCTCATTTCATCCCAGTAAAGACAACATATTCCGGAAGTCGGTTGGTGGAATTGTATATGGCAAGGATTGTGTGTTTGCATGGCGTCCCTAAGAAAATAGTGTCTAATCGAGGAAGTCAGTTTACTTCAAAATTTTGGAAGAAACTTCAAGAAGAGATGGGTTCTAAGCTGAACTTCAGTACTGCTTATCATCCGCAGACAGACGGACAAACCGAAAGGGTAAATCAGATTTTAGAAGACATGTTGAGAGCTTGTGCTTTAGACTTCGGTGGAAGTTGGGATAAGAATCTACCTTATGCGGAATTCTCGTACAACAACAGTTATCAAGCTAGTCTCCAAATGGCTCCTTACGAAGCACTGTATGGTCGGAAGTGCCGCACTCCGCTTTTGTGGGATCAAACGGGAGAACGTCAGGTTTTTGGGACTGATATCCTGAGGGAAGCAGAAGAAAAGGTGAAAATCATTCAAGAAAGATTGCGTGTGGCCCAGTCTCGTCATAAGAGTTATGCCGACAATCGTTGTAGAGATCTAAGTTTTGACGAAGGAGATTATGTGTATCTTCGTGTCACGCCTCTTCGAGGAGTTCATCATTTCCACACTAAAGGAAAATTGGCACCGCGTTTCATGTCGCGTCCCAAATCGACCCTAAAATACATCTTCTAAATTATGCCTAGAATAATTAAAATGCTTGTGAAAGCCTTCAAAAATTAAAATGTGCAAAGTTAAAAGTCAAATAGGGCTTGGAGGATTTTTGTATATTTCCTAAAAGCCTAAAATGTATAAATAAATTTTAGTGAAATTTTCAGAGCACAAATAATAATTATTAAGAAATAAACAAAGTTAAAAAGGTTTTATAAAAAGAAAACCCTAAAAATCACCCTCTCCCCTCTAATGGGCCGAATTTGGCCCATCTCCCTCCTCCTCTCTCCTCTCCCCCGCGGCCCACTCGGCCCTCCCCGCGCGCGCGCCGCTGACGGGCGGGCCCGCCCGCCACCCTCGCTGACGGGTGGGGCCCACCCGTCATCCCCTTCCTCCCGCCGCCCCCGCCGCCTCGCCCGCGCCTAGCGCCGCCGACGCCACGAATCCCGCCGCCTCCCGCCGTCCCCGCGCGCAATAAAGTGGGGGGAATTATTCCCCGGGATCCCCTCCCCCTTTCCCCCCATTTTTCGCTCCCTCTCTCCCTCGGATTTGTTTGGAAACCTCCCCTAACCTCGCCGGCGCCATTAATGGCGGCCGGGCCTCCCGCGCCCGTTTCCCCCTCCTCCGGCCGCCCTCTCTCACTCCCAACCCTATATAAACCCTCCCCGAGCTCCCCACCACCGTTTCCGCCACTCACCGCCCTCTCTCCTCGCCGGAATCGAGCTCGCGCCGTCGCTCTCTCTCTCCGCCGTCGCCGCCGAGCTCCGGTCCGCCGCCGTCGTCGCCCCGGACCACCTCCCACCTCGGCGCCGCCTCCTTTGGCTTCGCCGCATCCTCGCCGACCTCGTCCACCCCTCCGTTTCGCTCGCCGACCGCCGGAGCGCCGTCGACCCCGTCCACCCGAGCCGCGCCGCCGCCTTCCTCCGCTCCGGTCGCCGTTTCCGTCGTCGCCGTCGACCCGGGGTGAGCCATGGACCGCCGCTTCGTTTCCCCCTTTCCCTCCCCTCTCCCGGCCGCCGCTCCGCCGTGCCTATGGCCGCCGCCGGCGACCATAGGGGCATGGGCGCGCCGCCTCCCGCCGGCCGCGCCAACGTGGCCGGCTCCGGGCGCGCCTAGCGGCTGCCGCGTGGGGCTCGGCCGTCAGCCGCCCGCGCCCTCGGGTGCGGCTGACGCGTGGGGCCCACGGCACCGGCCGGTGTGAGCCGGGTGCACCCGGTCCACCGTGGACCGTGAGGCTGCCGCGTGGGTCCCACTCCCGTGGACCCGGTCCGCGCGCCCTCTCTCCCGGCTGACGCAATAAATATATTTTTTAAATTAAAATTTAAATGAAGAAATTCGTAAATATTCATTTAAAGAGCATATAAACTTCAAATGGCCATAACTTGGCCATTTGAACTCAGAATTGGACCGTTCAAGTCCCTAATTTTTCCTTAAGAAGTCAAGAACCCATTTTTGTGCTTTGTTTCTGCTTGTTATATGGAGTTTATTAGAGTAAAAGCCATTTTCTTTTCCGTTGGTCGTGTAGACGCTGCAGCTCCGGAAGATCCGCTCTTCGTGGAGGTTGAAGCCGACGTTTGGGAAAGCGAGCAAGGCAAGTCACATCATTCTTTGAAAATATTGGATCCCACTTTGTGAAATTACTTTGATTTAAATTATTGCATTATCGCTTTATTTAAATTCCCGCGTTATCACTGTTTTATTTAGCCATGCCTATTTACCTTTGTTATGACCTTATTATTGTTGTTATTGTTATTATTACCTTGTTCACCCTAGAATAAACAAAACCCCAACTAGTGGGCACTCTATTCATGGTTCCACTAGTCAGAATTTAGGTAGATGCTTCGCTGATTAATTAGGCAACCTTAGGTGGTTTTATAACCCTAGACTTTGGGAATATTCATATCACCTGGACATATTGGAATGGTTGGATTATTGTGGAATTGGATGCACACCTCCCCCTCTATTCAAAACCCCCAAAATGGTTTTAGGCTGGGCTCGGGGTGCATGGTTTTGATAGTAGCACCTCGGCCACATAAGGACCGGTCTTCGGGCCTCTGTTGCAAAGCACTACCGTACTTCCACATGTCTAGTGGGTAAGGCTTAGTTTGTGGCTCAGTCTAGTTATAAACAAAAGTACACGGATGGAGATGGACGAAGTCGGGGGTCGATGGACATCTCTAGGACAAATGAAGGCTACACGGGCTGCGGCCCGGTAGTCGAGATGTCATAGCACAGGGCTGGTGTCCTGCTGCTAGGGGCTCAATTCTGCCTGCCTGTTCCGGGGTTCCGGCCGTAGGTGGGTTGGGTCGGTACTCTTGTCTATGGCTAGGATGGGTTGGAAACTATGTCATGTCTTCCGTCCATATGCCGTGGTGGTATGTGGCACGTGGTTGCACGTGAGGAAGACGTGTCTTGTGGGTAAAGATGTACACCTCTGATCAGAGTAAAACCTATTCGAATAGCCGCGCCCTCGGTTATGGGCAAGCCTAGCAATGTACCCGAGTTAGTGTTTTTAATTCTTAAAACCTGCTTTATAACTAAAAGGTGGAATGGTTGGCCTGGGTTGGCTTGGGACGAGCTGGGACCCAGAGTCGCGTTGCCAGTTCGGTCTGAATCATCGTAGGCCTTGGGTTAAGGCAGGTTCGTGTGGGTTCACGGCCTTGTTTAATAATATTAAATAGTTCTAGGATCGTGTTTTAAATTTAGCTTTGAGCAACTAAGGGTCTTTTAAATGCTGTTTATTGCAAAACCTAACCCCTATACTATAACTCCATTGTACTCCTTTGCACTTATGCTGCACTTGTGGGTGTGTCTTGTTGAGTACGGTGGTTGTACTCAGTCTTGCTCAATTTTTCCCAAACCCAGAAGAGGAGCCCCTGGATGATGAAGGCTTTGGTGTCTAGCTCGTGCCTGCCGTCAAGCGCCTGTGGTCGTCGCCTTAGTCTTCCGCTGTTTTCCGTTGTCTTTGAGTGTGCTGGGCCGTCGCTGCCCATGTAATAATTAACTATTTACGCTTCCACTTATTAAACTCTGAATTGTATCAACTTCTGGTGTACCTTGCCTCCTGGGACAAGGAATAATACACGCACGTAAGGAACGCCCGTTGGGCTATTTCCGGTCGTGACATTTCATGGGACCTTACAAGATTGTCAGTAGAAGAGGAGAGGTCGCTTATCAGTTGGAGTTACCTCAATCTTTAGCAGGAGTCCATAATGTGTTCCATGTGTCGCAATTGAAAAAGTGTTTAAGGGTACCTACCGAAGAAGCTAATCTTGAACAGATAGAAGTCCAAGAGGATCTGACCTATGTTGAGAAACCAATCCGTATCTTGGAAAAAGATGAGAGAAGAACCAGGAATAGAGTTATCCGTTTTTGCAAGGTTCAATGGAGTAATCACTCAGAGGAAGAATCAACTTGGGAACGAGAAGATGAATTGAAGTCAGCTTATCCGCATCTGTTCGTCAGTTCTTCCGAATCTCGAGGACGAGATTCTGTTTAAGGGGGTAGGTTTGTCACACCCTAAAAATACCAAATATATAAATTTTTGTCTAAATTGGAGTTATTAGAATTTATTTTAAAAGCCTAGAAGAGAAGATCTAATTTTAAATAATAAATTCCAATATAAAATGGGGCCAGATAAAATTTCATTAAATACTTTGCTTAATTCTATAATTCCTAGATTTTTCTGGGATTTATTTGAGCTAAGGAAGTATTTTTAATAAATGGAATTGCATTTCATGAATAATTTAAATTGAAAAAGGTTTTTAAAAGTCTCTTTTGGCTTTGGGCCGAAAGTCGGCCCAAAACTCTCTCTCTCTCTCTCCCTCGGCCCAAGCCGGCCCGCAGCCGCCCGCTCGCGCGGGCGCGTCCGCTCGCTGACAGGTGGGGCCCACCTGTCGGACTCGTCGTCCTCGCGCCGCCGCCGCGCCCGAACCCTAGCGTCGCGCCGCCGTCGTCTCCTTCCAAATTCGCTCGCGCCTTTTCTTCTCCGGTGAAATCAGTAGAGGGGAAATGATCTTCGGGATTTCCTCTACCTTTTCTCTTTTGGAATCGTCGACTAATTTCGTTTGGAAATCCGTGGATTCGAGTTCGATTCGGACCTATCTCTCTCCTCCGAACCCTAAACTTTCCTTCGCGTCGCCAGTCGCCGTGGGCCTTCGCCTCCACCTCCTTGCCCCTATAAAAGGATCCCCAGGTCCTCCGCTACCCGTCGCCACCCTCGCCTTCGTCCGCCGCCGCCCTTAGCGCCCTAGCCCCGTGAAGCTTCGCACCGCCGTCGTCGCCGCCGCTCCAGCCGTGCATCACCGTCGCTCCAGTCGTCGCCGTCGCTCGGGGAGGCCGCCGTCGTGATCACCGTCTCGTTGCCGTCCTCGTCCGCCCCTCCGTCGTCGCCGTAGACCGCCGGAGCACCGCCGTCATCGTCAAGCCGAAGGTCGCCGCCGCTTCTTCCTCGTCGCCGTCGCCGTCCGTTGATCTTCCGCCGCCGTTTTGGTCACCGGTGAGTTCGCTGTGCCGTCCGCTACCCGTAGGTGCTCTCCGTTCGCGCCGCCGCGCCGTCGTTCGCCGGCGAGCATGCGCGCCCGAGCCGCCGCCGGTGGTGACGTCACCGCTGACGTCATCGATGCCGTCCGCCGTGGTCTGGCTGTGGACCGATCGATCTCGGCCGTTCGTTTTGGTTGGATCAATCTCGGCCGTCCGTTCCCGTGAACCGTCGCCGTGCACCCGGTCCACCGCGAACCCTAGCCGCTGACGCAATAATTCCCTTTTCCTTTTCAAAAATAATTCATTATTGCGTCATAATTCAATTAAAATCTAAGTAAATGATTTAATCCGATTTAATCTTTGAAAATTCATAACTAATTCATCTTAGCTCGGATTTAGTTGGTTCAAGTCTCTAAATTTTTCTAAAATTGAGATCTACATGTTAAAAATATCCACATGTACTGTTCATGCTTGTTTATGTGCTGTTTTGGTGTTTTTGCTCTTTTCTGTTTAGATTCCGACGTTCCCGGAGAGTCTGAGTTTGCGGGAGAAGATTTTGAAGAGTTCCAAGGCCAGCAAGGCAAGTCACACAGATCCCAAACAACCCTTTGAGCATGTTGATCCCGTTTAAAGCTATTGTTTCTATTCAACTATTGCATTTATTTTCGAATGTCATTGGGTGGAATTAACCTATTGTTTGTTATAGCCCTTTTGTTCTTGATTACTTTATTCCTTGATACCTTGGGTTATTATAAATTGACTAGTTGAGCTTTATATATTGGTTCAGCTAGATATTAGATGTGACTGCTTAGCCATGCTTAGAAACTTTAGCACACTTTTGGGATAACTTATGATTCACTATTATTTAATGATGGCTTAATGATAGCTCGTGATGGTTAATCATGATTGGTTAATTAATTGATTTGCCAACTAAAACCTGATAATGGTGGGTTGTGAGCACATGGTTTTGATGGTCGTGCTCATGACAATTAAGGACCGGTTCACGAGTTTCGGTTGTGAAACATTAACCGTGCCAACCACAAGCTAGCGTTGGCAACGGCTTTACCTTTTGTATAGCATGGTTCATTGCGGGGCACCAGACTGAGATGTGGCGGAGATAAGCCCACGGGGGTCGCTGGGGAGTCCATGCCTTGTTTATAAGGGGGTGATTATGATCCAGGAACGGTGCGCTGTGGTGGATTGTGTTGTGCGAGAGGTACTGTCACAGCTCCTTTCCAAGGTACCGTGGTGGTATTGAGGCACATGGTGACATGTTGTGGGGCTATGTCTTGTGGGTACAATGGTACACCTCTGGCCAGAGTAAAACTATTCGAATAGCCGTGCCCGCGGTTATGGGCGGGTCTAACAATGTCTTTCGTGATTAGTCTCACACTTCTCACCATAATAAAAGATGCTATAACTGGTAATAATTTGATTAGCTCCTGGTTTGGAATGGTATATTCCTGGTTTGGAGATAGAACTGTGCAGCCGGGATTGGTTGTTCAGAATGGTTGGGCCTATGCAACATGGTATGTTGTATAGCGTTGGTTTAATATTGTTTAATTATTATTTAACTGTTTTATTAAATTCTGAAACGTTTATTAAATGCTGTTTATGCAAATGAAACCCTACTATGCCATCCTTTGTTATCCTGTGCACTTGCATATTTGCTGCGTAGCTTGCTGAGTATGTCATATACTCACCTTGCAATCATTCATCAGAGGAGGAGTTCTACAGTGATGCTGATGGTGTGGAGGATTAGGTGCAGCCCTGGTCAAGCTGCCTGTGGAGTGGAGTCGTCTGCGCCGTTTATCTTATTTTTCCGCTGCTTAGATCTTTATTGATTGAGAGGAACTATCTACCTCTGTAATGACATTTTATTCGCTTATTAATTAGAGTAATAATTGTACTCTATTATCAATTTGTTATTGTGTGCCTCGGCTGATTCCTGGACGAGGGTTCACACACATGTAAGCGTTTGGAATTTTGGATAGAAATTCCGGGCGTGACAGGAGGGGTGGACGAGGCGGCCCGCACGACGGCGAACGCGACGGCGTTGACGGCACGGCTCGGCGCGGCGGCTAGCGGCGGCCGGAGAGCGGAAAGGCGGCGGCAGTGGCGGGCGCACTGTACGAGAGCGAAGGAGGGCACGGGAGTGGGTGATTGCAAAGCGAAAAAGAGAGAGGAGGGAACGGGGGTGCTTTATATAGGCCCGCGGGGTCGATCGTGGCCGGGATGGCCGCGATTTCGCTGGCGGAGTTGGGAGAGGTGGGGAGGAGAGAGGCGGGATTCAAAATTCGAATCCTGGCCGTCTCGAGCGTGAGCGCGGGCGGGAGAGAGAGGGAGTGGGCGCGGGGAACGCGGGGAAGGCGGCGATGTGGGCGACGTGGCCCGGGAGGCGAGGGAGAGTCGGGAGCGGCGGTTGGGGAGGCCGGCCTCCTCCTCCGGTTGGAGGTTGGGGACGGGCCCGACAGATGGGCCCCACCTGTCAGCGACCCCGGGAGAGAGAGGAGGGGACGGGCTCAGCTGGGCCGTGGCCTCCGGCCGGCCCAGCAAGGCACGGGAGAGGCAGAGGAAATGGGCCAGTGGCCCATTAGGAGGAGGGAGGGAAAAGAAAAAGGAAAAAGAGGGAAAAAGGAATTCCATGGATTTAAATAATGCCTATGCTCATTTTTAATTGGTTAAAACTATTTCTAGAGCTCTGAAAATTCCACTAAAAATCTTGTTAGCATATTTCGACATGTAGAACTCAAGAAAAATTTCACATGCCAATTCCGATTATTGTTTGCATTAATTCATTTAGGGTTTCTCTCTTGCTTTTACACTGATAAATTCTTAAGGCCATTTATAAATTAAATTTAGGCTTGGGAGAAGAACTTCAGGGTGCGACACCGGTGCAGCCACCTGGGCACAGCGGCGGCGTGGCCTCGCCCGGCGACAGCGCAAGGCGCAGCGACCGTGGCTCACCGGTGTGGGCGCGAGCGGCCAGGCCTAGCCTCGCCCGGCGACAGCGCAAGGCGCAGCGACCGTGGCTCACCGGTGCGGGCGCAAGCGGCCAGGCCTCGGCAGCTGGGCAACCGGGATGTCGCCGTGGTGGCCAGGTGGGGAGCGGCGGTCGGGCAATGGGGGCGCCGGCGGGTGGCGTCGGAGCCGGAGCGGCAATGTTTCCGGCATCGACGCAGGCCCATATGGTACTGCTAAGGGAGCTGGCGGCGGTAGGTCATCTTCCTCGTTGCCAGTCAGCACCCTCACCCTTCCTGGAGCTCCCCCTTTCTCTGTGGGGAGTTTCTAGGCTGGATTGAGGCGGCAGCTTGTTAGCGGGGGAAGCTCAGGCTGCTGAAGCAATGCCACCCAATCCCAGATTCTCCTCCAGCCAGCTCTGGAGAGGAGGCCGGCGAGTGGTGGAACAAATGGGTCCTGAGCCAGCTCTTAGGGATGGTGGTTCGATGAAGTCGGCCGACGGAGGGGCATCGGTCGGGTATGGCGGAAGCCATGTGCCGCCGATGTTCAGATGGTGGTTTCGAATTGGGTGACAGACCACGGCGGCAGGGCGTTCCGAGCGAAAGCTTAGCCCCATTTCTTTGGGCCAACAGTGACTTCGTCTTCGGGCGTGGTAACCCTCCTGAGGGCATGTTGACGGTCATTATCGATCAGTTTCAACCGTCAATATTACCAAAATAGAGGAGAACTAGTTATGCTTGCAATGCATATATATGTTATAATAATAATATTTCACTAGTATTAGGATCACTAACCTTTTGCAGAGAATAACCATAAAGTAGAGGAGAATCGACATCGACTCAGACGATAAATCAATCGGAAGATGTCGAAAATCAGACTTATGCATGACTGGGCCAAGAACTCAGAATTGACACGATGAATTGGGCCAAAATTCACAAGTCTACGAAGGAGGCCGCTAGCCAAAACTTGGGCTGGTTGGGCCACCTCCCTCGCCGCCGCTGGATGCAAGGCTTCTTCTGGACGGTTGGGATTGATCCCCAATGACGGTTGAAGGGTATTACCGACCATTCCAACCGTCATTACCTACCTATAAAAGGAGCTCCTCACTTCACTTCACTCACACACCTCAAGCAAGAGCTCTCTCATATTCTCTCAAGTTAGTTTAGTATTTTTAAGCTAGTGGAATAGGAATAGAGTAGAAATCAGGAGTCTGGAAGTCTTCGGAAGAGTTCGGGTATGGCTCTAGTAGCTTTCCTTTTCTCTTTTGTAAGCTTTGTACTTTATTTAGAATATTCTTTTTTATACATTTATGGTATTGAAATACTTTCTGAGTATATGAGTACCTACTTTATATTATATTCATGTTATACTGAAAATACTGCTAGCTTATCTGGGAGATACTTTGGTGTGAGTAATGTTTGCTTGTGCAATTACTCTATGTCATGACGATGATATTAGAGTAGTATCTGGTAGTTTAGACGTGGTGTCTAAATTACGGGATATCATTATTTGGGGTTATATGCTGCGGATGAGAGGTGGTCCGCTGATGGTGACAGCTGGTGATAGCTCAGTACGGGTATTCCTCCGCGCGTGTATATAGTCCTAAGTTAATTTCCTGGGGAGGGTACTCCGTATTTAGCCACGGTTGTATGGTCATGACGGGCTGTCGTAAGGAACTCGGCAGTCAGGGGTGGCTTCTCGAAGTAACAGGAGGGCATCGGATAGAGGGTAGTAGCTAGTATATCAGATGACTAGAATGTATGTATACTATGTATATTAGAAGTATAGGAATAGATTATCTTTCTCTTTTCTTTCCACTCAGCTTAGATATTTTATTAGAGAATGAGTAGCTTACTGCTTGTGTGTCACTCTACACTTGAATTATCTTAACCCCTGCTTAGGCTATGATTATCACAAGTAATATATAAATTATTAGTCAAGTTCTCTCTAGCATGATCTTCCCACAGGATTAAATAAATACGATACCCTTGGAATATTCTCGGATGAAATGCTACAATGGTATATCCATGTGCTTGCGGATGAACTCTATGACCAAAATATACTAGGAGTATTTCTGCGCATTGTTGGAAATTATATTTCTAGTAATATCATTAAGAAATAACAACAGGGCACTGTTGAGGTAACTCTCCTCCCTCGGCAAGGAGCTCTGGGTGAAAACCTTGTCCAGTTCTTTGGACGGATGACGACAGCGTCTTTCGGCGTCGTGACCCTCGTGAGGGCGTCGTTTTAGAGTCTTCGAGTCGTAGTGGTGTTGTTGGCCCGGTGGCGATCGGTCTCGCATAGCGATGGCCGGTCCGGTGCTTGGCTTCCCTCTCTATAGTGTGTGTTTGGACGGTTGGCACATCCTTCCTCAACAGCCAGCTGTCGATGTAAAACTCTTCTTGTAACATTTTCTTCCTATCTTAATTATATAATTGAATGACCTCCTTCGATCATTCCGGCAAAAAAAAAAAAAGTCGACGCTGAGTTAAAACAACAAAATTTGTGCATGAATTTTCCATGGTTATCCGTATGGTAAAACATAGTTACTTTCATGAAAAAAAAAATCATGGCTTAGATAATACTGGCAGGATTTCAATGTACATGTTGCAACATGCGAAGTGTGCTGCGCCAATGAGATAAAATGCACATCTCGCAATAAAGTACATGGATTTATGATATATTTTAGTAGAAGCACTTATACAGCACAATAAGTCAATAACACATGCCCCATTCATTCAAGCACAGGGACCTCAGGCATTCCTGCTCACTCGTGATCCAAAGTTGGTGTGAAACTGTCCTGGGTGATTGTATTATTTACAGCCGATAAGTTGAAGATGTAAAGATTGAATATTTCAGATAGGTCATGGTTCTGAAATCAGGGGTATGTGGATATATGACTTGTGAACATGTCTATCTCTGTATGAGGTTGCACAGATAGAGACAGAGATAAGTTGCCATTCATGCATCTTTAGCAAGCACGCCAGGTTACTTCATTTGTCAAATTTCAAGCAAGAAGTTTGCTCAAAGTTTTAGGATTGACATGCGTCAGTAATAGCGGTAATCAGCTTAGTTTGGTCGGCTACTAAATTTTCTAGACGAATCTGGGGGAAAATCGGTTCATCTGAACTCATCCCCCTATGCCCTGGTTTTGTATGAGGAGAAGACATCCTAGGATCATCCGATAGTCACCGAAGACTAGTATAGTAGCCAATTTCACTATGGCTGAGAAATATTGCTGCAAAGGAAGATTTTCTTGGTTCACAAAAATTTGATCAGGACTTTGAAATATAAGACATTCAGAACCAAAATGTGCAAAACTTTCTACAATATCTAGACAATATATACTTGGCAATGAATGCATAAGCAAACAAACCAGTATTGGGCGCAAGGATACCATAGTATTCGAGCAATCGGGTACCTTATTCTTAATAAGGTAGGCAATTTGGCTAAGGGAGGTTGGCCCAATAACCTGAGCGTTTGGATTTGCCACGGTGGTGTTCCCGAAACGAGTTTACATTGGTGGCCTGCACTCTGATGGTATCTCTGTGCAATTGCTTTACTATCCATCCAGTTTTCCTTCTAGTACACTGTTGACAAGAGCAAGTTGATGGAGACATCGATCATTTTAGTGCCACAAAATATCTGAAAAGAACAAACACTATCATTTTAGTGCCACAAGTCCACAATACATGAAAAGAACCAACACTATCGTTTCAGTGCCATAAAACATCTCAAAAGAATCAAGAACAAAGTAAGGAAAAACAAGATTGGCATGCTGATGAATACCTTCTCAATATTTGGATTAAAACAAACTGTAATTAGAATGTGGATATACGGGTATAGGAAGACTTCTCTAAAATATGTATAAACCAGCAAAGCAAGGTAACAATGAATTGTTATAGGTCATGGTTCCATTGTTGCTTCACAAACATCCTCCTAAACTCTTTCAGCTCACAAGAAAATGTGCTGCAATTCAATTTGCAAAATACATTACATGAAACTGTCCCACCATTCAATGCAATGGCCTTTAATGTAGGAAGTAGTTATATGGACTGGTTTAGATGCCTGAATCAGTACTTTTGGTGGCTCCAAGAACATATGTTGCAACTTGCAATGCAATTAGCAAACACGGCATCAGAATATCTGATATACCACAAGTACCTCAGGAATTCCACATTCCTATGTCCTTTATGTACAATACTGTGTGGCTTTCATGTCCAACTGTAAGCCTGTTCTAATCTGCACTCAACATGCAATGGATGTGCATCCGTTGCAGGAATTTAAAAAGGGTTTGTTTACTTCTGTCATATTGTATTGTAACACAGTGATCTTTTCATCATCTACATGGCTGAACCAAAACTATCTCCCTTCACATGCTATTACGATTTTGTTCTAATTTATAAGGGAAGAAAAGGATATTATACAAAGAAACATGGCATAAGAAAACAGAGGTACTTGCATATTACCCAAAAAAAACTCATTATACATGCTCAGCGGAAAATGTTTCTGAAGAATCTGAATTAAGCAGCCTTTCTGCTTCGTCATTAGCCTCAGCTTGTATACGCCATTGCTAAATAAGTATTAGAAGCAATTGTTAGTCCTTATGAAACATTTCTGTTGAATGTAAGCTGATGAACATAGGATATACTTGCCTCTTCAAGACTATCAATCTCCATTAGTTGCTGTATTTGTTCTGATATCCTTTCCTGGAATCAGGAGACTGATTATTAGTAATCATACTTCATCCACATGATGCATAAATAGGATAGCTAAATAACTTGAACTTACTGCACTGCTTGCTGCTTCAGCAACAATAACATCTGAGTCCATCTCAACTTCAATTTCAATCATAGAACACAACTGCAGTGGTATATCCAACATTTCACTATTTAGCTATAATAAACGTGAGTTATACATACCATATACAAAATTGCTCTATTACTTTTGCATAACTTTCCATCAGCTCAATCTTTGCCAGGAGTGTACTTTCCAAGCTTTCAAGTACCCTCTTCACTCTACCTCGACGAGCACTGGAAATAAGTTTGATCAAAACTTCATTATTTTCAAAAAGAAAAAAAATCTGTAGTAGAACAAGTTCTAACAAACAACCATGTTATATACTTATATTTGTGAATAGATAAAGTTAAACTAGAACAATAAAATAAACTGGTGGAACTGTATGAAATTACCGATATGATGGTTCGCCTACTGCTAATATCTTGTTCTCTAGTTGAGACATTCTTGCCAGCATCCACACCTTTGAAAATAAATTTAGGAGTTTAGGAGTTCATGATTTTCAGGACTTTACTTTTAGCAGAAAATAAACTAATTAGAGATTACAGATTTTAACCTCCTTTTCGGAAAGTTGTTTCAGATCCTTTAGACGAGTCTGAAGCATGTCGTACTGAGATAAAAGTTGCTGCCGAACAGCAATTATATCTACTGTCTTTTGTGGAAGCTGAAAATAACATCGGATTTAGGTCAGAGAGAATATAATGGACAACGTAGCTTCTAACCAAAAACTCACAAAACATGTCAGCAAATGTATGTGGTATAATTTTGTCGAAAGATAATAAGATATTGTCTAAAATATGAATATTTGGATATATAAAAAATATGAGTAAACATGTGAAAAAAATACTTTTATAAAATGCACAATGATAATGTTGGATAAGTCTTTGTGGTCCTTGGTCGTGATTCCTCTTTTTGCTTTTGGGTAGTTTGATTCCTCTTTTTGCTTTTGGGTAGTTTCACCTTTTCAGGACAGCATCTACCCTTTAGCATATTTTTCAGTTGCTAGGACAGCTGCGGTTAGTAGGACAGCTGCGGTTAGCATCTCCTTTATGCCTCCTTTATGCTTTATTCAGTTTGGATGCCCTCTAGGACGGCATCCCATTCAAATTTCGAATTTTTAGACTAGGAGGGTGCAGCAATAGGCTAGCAGCCAGCTATGGCTATATATATGTATCCAACCTCCCTCGGGTAGATATGGCTTTTGTGTTTTGTGAATGAAGAAAACCAAAAAATTGCCCCATCTCGAGTGCCATCCTCTTCTCAATGAGAGTAACCATTGAAATTCTAACATCTGGTATCAGAGCCACACTTTCCTGTAGGCTAAACATCTCTTGTTCCACCCCTTTCCAAGCTCAGTTGAGCTCTCAGCCAGCAGCAGCAGCAGCACCGGTTGCTCCTCTTTCCCCTTTCCCTTCCCCCTCTCCACGCAGCAGTCCCCCGGAGGTGCGCCATGTCCGACGCTCGGTCTCGGCGTTCGGTCGCCTCGAGCACTCGGCGTCAGCAAGACACCGAGCTCGCCGCAGCAGAAGAGCGTAGGCGAGCAACGGCTCAGACCGCTGCAGCAGCAGCGAGGGCGGCCAGACTGGCGGCAGCGGAGTTAGCAGCAGCCAGGGCGGAGGCGGAGGCGGAGGCGGAGGCGGCGGAAGATGCGGCACGTGCGGCGGAGGTAGAGGTTGAGACCTTGCGCAGCAGCATCAACGGCTTCATCGCCGGCGACATCACCGCCGACAGGGAGCTTGAGGAGCTGGCAAGAGGAAGGGCACGGGAGCGGGCAAAGCGGTGGGCAGCAGCCCACCTCCATGGCGGCGGCGGCGGCCCAAGGGACCGCGCGCCCGCCGACGGGAACCCAGACGGGCGCGAGCGTGCCGGCGGCAGCCCGGAGCCCGCACGCGGCCCTCGCAGGCAGCGCGGCTCTCTCTCCCCTGACCGGTGCCATGGTCACCACGGCGTCCAGACGGTGGTCAGGGACTTTGGTCCCGGCGGTGGGTGGCCTACCCTTACCAAAACCAACTACATCGAGTGGGCCGCGGTGATGAGGGTGAGGCTCCAGGTGCGGCACATGTGGGAGGCAGTCCGGTACGGCGACGTCGACTACGACGAGGATCGGCGGGCACTGGATGCCCTCATCGCTGCAGTCCCGCCCGAGATGCAGTTCTCGCTTTCCCAGAAGCGGACTGCCAAGGAGGCCTGGGACGCCATCGCTGCGGCACGCATCGGCAGCGACCGCGCCCGCAAGTCCACACTGCAGGCACTCCGCAAGGAGTGGGAGAACCTGGCCTTCAAGCCAGGTGAGGATGTTGATGACTTTGCTCTCCGTCTCAACACTCTCTTGCAGAAAATGGTGCAGTACGGCGACGACACCTACGACGAGGAGAGAGCTGTCGAGAAGCTCTTCCGCTGCGTCCTTGAGAAGTACAGGCAGATTGCTCGCTCGATCGAATCTCTGCTGGACCTCTCCACGATGTTGATCGAGGAGGCGTTAGGTCGCCTCAAGGTCGTCGATGGTGATGAGCCACAACATCTCTCGGGGCCCATCACCATTGGCGGGAAGCTCCATCTCACTCGGGAGCAGTGGGAGGCCTCTCAGGGTGACGGGAGGAAGGGGGAGTCATCTTCCCCGACAGGTGGCCGTAAGCCGCGCAAGGCGCGGGGAGGTGTCCAGCTACGGTGGGCGCGAAGACGTGCCGAGGGTGGCGCCCGCAGAGGCGCCCAGGGCGTTGCCACCGGCAACCACAAGCCGGCACGAGACGACGCCTGCCGCAACTGTGGCAAGCTTGGCCATTGGGCCAAAGACTGTCGACAGCCACGACGCGGCCAAGCCCACGTCGCACGGGTGGAGGAGGAAGAGCCGGCTCTGCTCCTGGCTCACGCAAGCATCGAGCTACCTCCAGCGGCACCGGCTGCAGCGGCTTTCCTCCACCTTGATGAGCCGAAGGTACTCGTCTCCCTCTGCAACGGCTCCAGCAACGACAAGGCTGATGGGTGGTACCTCGACACCGGCGCCACCCATCACATGACCGGCTGACGGGAGTTCTTCACCGAGTTCGACTCCAGCGTCCGAGGCTCCGTCAAGTTCGGGGACGCCTCCGGCGTGGAGATCAAGGGTGTTGGCTTCGTCACCTTCACCGCCAAGTCCGGTGAGCACAGGCTGCTCACCGGAGTCTACTACATCCCCGCGTTGAGGAATTCTATCATCAGCGTGGGACAGCTAGATGAGAACGGCTCACGCGTGTTGGTCGAGGACGGACTCATGAGGATTTGGGATCGCCGTCGTCGCCTTCTTGCCAAGGTAACCAGAGGCACTAATCGACTCTACATCCTCATCGCGCAGGTCGCACAACCAGTTTGCCTCGCCGCTCGTCGGGACGACGAGGCGTGGCAGTGGCACGAGCGCTTCGGGCACCTCCACTTCGAGGCCCTGAAGCAACTCAGTGCCAAGGAGATGGTGCGAGGCATGCCATGCCTTGACCACGTGGAGCAGCTCTGCGACGTCTGCATGGTGACGAAGCAGCGGCGGCTCCCCTTTCCCCAGCAGACGAGCTTCCGAGCCAAGGAGCGGCTCGAGCTCGTGCACGGGGACTTGTGTGGCCCAGTGACACCGGCCACACCAGGAGGACGACGTTACTTCCTGCTGCTCGTTGACGACCTCTCCCGCTACATGTGGGTGATGGTCCTCGGCAGCAAGGGAGAGGCTGTGGACGCCATCAGGCATGCGCCATCAGGGAGAGCTGGGGGAGTAGGCAACTCTTCTTCACCGAGCATGTCTACCCCAGTCCCCGAATCTCCACCGACTTCGACACCAACACACCCTCGGGCCACGACTTCGACTACGACGATCTCTTCGTCGACACCACCCCAACCAGTGACTCCACATGCTCCAGCACCAACAGCCACTCCTCCAAGCACGTCTACTCCGACGCCAGCTCGTGTTGAGCGTAGCCCGGTGGAGTTCGCTACTCCGCTCTCCCACGACAGGGAGCGCATCGACGCGTACCACGACAGCGAGCAGCTACGGTACCGTACGATGGAGGATCTTCTCGGCGACCAGCCGGTGCCGGGACTGGTGCCTCGCGACCTAGAGGCGCAGTTGCACCTTGCGTGCGACGACGGTGAGCCTCAGTCTTTTGCAGAGGCCGAGAAACACGCGGCATGGCGTGCCGCGATGCAGTCGGAGATGGACGCGGTTCAGGAGAACCGCACCTGGGAGCTTGCTGACCTCCCTCGTGGTCACCGCGCAATCACCCTTAAGTGGGTGTTCAAGCTAAAGAGGGATGAAGCCGGAGCCATCGTCAAGCACAAGGCTCACTTGGTGGCACGCGGTTTCGTGCAGCAGGAGGGGATCGACTACGACGATGCCTTCGCTCCCGTGGCACGGATGGAGTCCGTGCGACTCCTTGCGCTGGCTGCTCAGGAAGGCTGGGGCGTCCATCACATGGACGTCAAGTCGGCGTTTCTGAACGGCGACTTGAAGGAGGTCTACGTGCACCAGCCGCCGGGATTTGTGATCCCCGGCAAGGAGGGCAAGGTGCTACGCCTGCACAAGGCCCTCTACGGCTTGCAGCAGGCACCAAGGGCGTGGAATGCCATGTTGGATTCCACGCTCAAGGGGATGGGCTTCGAGCAAAGCCCGCACGAGGCGGCCATCTACCGGCGGGGCAATGGAGGAAATGCCTTGCTGGTGGGTGTCTACGTCGACGACTTGGTGATCACCGGCACCAAGGATGCGGAGGTCGCGGCGTTCAAGGAGGAGATGAAGGCCACCTTCCAGATGAGTGATCTGGGGCCTCTCTCCTTCTACCTGGGGATCGAAGTGCACCAGGACGACTCTGGGATCACACTTCGACAGACCGCCTACGCCAAGCGCGTCGTTGAGCTGGCTGGGCTCACCGATTGCAACCCAGCTCTCACTCCGATGGAGGAGAGACTGAAGCTGAGCCGCGACAGCACGGCGGAGGAGGTGGATGCTACACAGTACCAGCGTCTTGTGGGGAGCCTTCGCTACCTCACCCACACACGGCCGGACTTGGCCTTCTCCGTCGGCTACGTCAGTTGGTTCATGCAGCGACCGACGACGGAGCACCAGCAGGCTGTGAAGAGGATCATCCGCTACGTTGCGGGGACTCTCGACCACGGTCTCTACTACCCGAGGTGTCCTGGCAAGGCACACTTCGTCGGGTACAGCGACAGCGAACACGCCGGCAACATCGACACCAGCAAGAGCACGAGCGGATTCTCTTCTTCCTCGGCAAGTGCCTCGTTAGCTAGCAGTCGGTCAAGCAGCAGGTGGTGGCCCTGTCCAGCTGCGAGGCCGAGTACATGGCGGCCTCCGCCGCTTCGACCCAGGCGCTCTGGCTTGCTCGACTGCTTAGTGATCTCCTCGGCAGAGACACAGGAACGGTGGAGCTCAGGGTGGATAGCAAGTCCGCTCTGGCCCTGGCAAAGAACCCCGTTTTTCACGAACGGAGCAAGCACATCCGGGTGAGGTACCACTTCATCCGAAGCTACTTGGAGGAAGGGAGCATCAAGGCGATCTACATCAACACCAAGGACCAGCTTGCGGACTTGCTCACCAAGCCTCTTGGGAGGATCAAGTTCCTCGAGCTCTGCTCCAGGATCAGGATGGCCCAACTTCCCCACAAGACGGCGCACAAGACTTAGGGGGAGAATGTTGGATAAGTCTTTGTGGTCCTTGGTCGTGATTCCTCTTTTTGCTTTTGGGTAGTTTGATTCCTCTTTTTGCTTTTGGGTAGTTTCACCTTTTCAGGACAGCATCTACCCTTTAGCATATTTTTCAGTTGCTAGGACAGCTGCGGTTAGTAGGACAGCAGCAGTTAGCATCTCCTTTATGCCTCCTTTATGCTTTATTCAGTTTGGATGCCCTCTAGGACAGCATCCCATTCAAATTTCGAATTTTTAGACTAGGAGGGTGCAGCAATAGGCTAGCAGCCAGCTATGGCTATATATATGTATCCAACCTCCCTCGGGTAGGTATGGCTTTTGTGTTTTGTGAATGAAGAAAACCAGAAAATTGCCCCATCCCGAGTGCCATCCTCTTCTCAATGAAAGTAACCATTGAAATTCTAACAGATAAAATTTTGTGGTCAAAGTGCATCTTGTTGGCTTTGCAAATTTGAAAATAGCATGTCATTTTAACTATGGAAGTATAAGGCGCTAGGTTTCTCTAAAAAAGTACTGATAAAAAAATATTTTTGAAATTATAGTCCCTCTTATCCAATATATAAGACATTTTAGATTTCTCAACTCTTACCAAAAATATTTTTTAGGAACTTTTGTCTCTTTTCTTCCTGATTTGCCATTGCTATATAAATGCTAGTACTCTCATCAATATTTTTTGTAGATAATGGATAGAAATCCAGCCTCTATATCCACAATTGGATATACACAGCCAAGTCTTTCCATTGGGAGTATGATTGAAGGGAAACAAAGTAAATTAGATACTCTAGCTATGTAATGGCATGCCATAGGGTAAGCTTGATCGAACAAGGAAGCAAAACAGAGCAGGCTATAGACAGTTGCTTGCATGATCTATTGTTGGTACAAGACTCCAGCACCATACGTTGGTATTACATGACCCTATTAGCATTCCGACTACCTGCCCATAGTTTTCAAGTTTCCTCCTAGTGAAGAATGCTAATCCTTGAGTTTACATACCTTTCGAATCTCTGGCAGGATCACTTGATTTAGTGTTGTTCCAACAGCAGCTGATGCTAAAGCAGTTGCTGTAATAAATCTAGGGAGGCTTGGGTCGATGAATGCAGAAGCAGCATCTCCAGAGGCAAGAAGAGCAAGAGCACCGACCAACAAATATGGATTAAAGACGAATGGTCCCTCGTTCTTTGATGGAGCTCTTAGCAATCTTGAGACTTGTCTGTTGATGTGATTGGTGAGAGACATGGGTTCTCCTGGTCTAAACCCTTGTGAGCGTGCAGAAATCTTAAGGGGACCCATTTCACGATAAACATTTGATGGGGCAGCCAAGGAAATGGTCACTCTTTCTCCTTCTTGAGCAGGCAGTTCTACAGTCTGTGTAGCAAATCTATGGGTACGGGCTGTTCCTGAAGGTGTGCGAATCTGCAAAATAAATAACTTACAATTTACATGAATATGGCTCATGTTCTGAACAACATTGTCAACAGATTATAAGAACTGTGTGATACCACAAAAAATAGATTCAGCTGAATTTCGTGGTGGAATGTTTTGTTGGAGCACTCTAGAGGAAAATTTGGATAGCCAATCCCTGGCCTAACTATCTTAAGGGGGGAGTGAGAAATGACAGAGAAATGTTGGTGATCAAATTTAGCATTAATGGATTGAACGATATTTGGAAAGAAACACATGAAGAATTCTCAATGACTGTTTGGTCCTAAGTCAACAGTTGCCAAATATTCAAACTAAAATGTGAATGTGTTGACCTCAGTTAGCAAGTGTTCGACTTGTTCCCAGAATTTTGGCAAAATACTATACATGCTGCTAATGTGGGGCCAAGGTTCAAACCAAACACGTGATAACGCTTGGTCATTTTTGGAGTTTTCCACAGATTTTGTGAAAATATATCATGTTTACTTTCAAAAAACTTCTATGAAAAAACACTTCTGCCTCACATGGTGCATGAGGAAGCATCTTCTTGGTTGCCAAAACCTGAAGCATCGTACTTTTAAACTCTGGGAAATTTGGAAAAAGTAAAACAAAATATTTTTTTAAGGAAAGCAACTGCAATCACAAGGAGTTCTGACCCTAATCACATATGGATACACTGCTTGGCGTGATGGCATCTGGTAGTGCAGGAATAACCTCTAAGATGATAAACATGTCCATGTGTGTAATTCCCTTCTACCATTGATGAACAAGCAGTTATCCTACTTGTCATAAAGAGGAACATTTTTTTACCTCAATTTTTGAACAGAAAACAGGGAGAGTTTTACCTTTTAGTTCTATTATATACATCTAATTTAATGTGAGGCATCTTCATATCTTGATATCCATCAAGAGCAACGATGATTTATTCAAAAATTTGAAAAGTAAAGATCTTTGAAATAAATGATGGCACAGGTTAAGATCTATTATGCAGTTTTTGAAAGGGAAACTACCACAATAGAGTGCACAGCAGCTGGAAGACCGTCTTTTATCACATTTATAAATCGCAATGCCTTGTCCAAAGTTGAAATGTCCATGCTGCGTTCGGCAGGAGGAGATCCTTAGAGAAGTAATATTAGAAGCAGTGTCATATATGGAACCATTGAGAAAATAATAGAGGTGTGCAAAAATATCTTCTGATATAACAAATGAAAACAAAATCAATCAAGTTACTTCAGATAAACTACAAAATAGTACAAAGTTGCATAATCATTGGAATGTAATAAACCATTTCTGTGGGAGAGTTATACTAAAGGACAATGTGTGCCTATCAAACACTAAAATAAATTATGTATAAATCTTTTTGAAATCACAGAAACCCAATATCTGCAGAGTAATACCTAAGCACTGTGGATAAGCAGTTTATAGACCTATACAATAGCCAATCGTACCAATGGATCTAAAGGAAACATTAGAAAGTATAAGTCCAACGATGAGATCACAGACATGGCTAATTATGTTGTCAAAGCTAACTGATATATCAATTATTTTAATTGTTCTAATGTTTACTTTTTAGATTTTACTCCCTCCATCCCATATTAAGTGCAGTTATGGATTTCCATGTCCAACGTTTGATTGTCCGTCTTATTTGAAATTTTTTTACGATTAGTATTTTTGTTGTTATTAGATGATAAAATATGAATAGTACTTTATGCGTGACTTATTTTTATTTTTTTCATAATTTTTTTAAATAAGATAGGATGTCAAACGTTAGACACGGAAACTCACAACTGCACTTATGGAACGGAGGGAGTATCTTCTAAGTTCTAGCAAAATAAGTTAGTACTGGAGTCCCTCCACAGTTAATGGCAGGAGACCTGTTTTACAAGAACATTGCTCCAAAAGTTACTAGAAACAACACTATAATCCATAGCTACAAATATAAGCAAAAAAAAAAAGAATAAGATCATGGCATAGCATTGACAGTTTACAACTCCAAGCAACTGCTCCAAGAACTAACCTAACTTCTTCAGACTCGATGCTCGTGATATCTCCAGAAAATAGTTCGTACTGATATCGGCACTTTGAACAAGAAACAGTCTGTAAAGTAATAAAATAATGCTAAGATTTCCATTACAGCATTAAAAATAATCTATATTTTCCTAAGATGTCATCTCTAAAAATTTGCTCAAACTGTAAAATTTTATTTCATAAATCGCATCATGCGAGCTAAGTGAGTAGCTTAAACAATTAGATTAGAGGTACAAGATACTTGTACAGCATCAAACCTGAGTTCCATGCTGGGGCTGTGCAACTGCGACTGCTACCATGCAGCTTGGACAGCGAATAATCATCCCAAATGGGACCTGTAACAAGTAAAATCTATCATTTAGAAGTGTAGTGACATTCATTCAGGGCCGGCCCTGGCCCTATGCAGCCGAGGCGACCGCCGGGGGCACATGATGGTGGGGGGCCCATGATGATAGGGGGCCAACACCTAATACTAGTAGTCTAGTACCTCATCCGATGTTGAGATCAATGATTTTTATTCAGAATTAAAGGTGTTGCAAGTGAGTTTGCCAGATTCTTTGATGTCCGCGTCTGAGATTCTGAAGTTTGTTATGGATGCAGATTGCTATCCAAATGTTTTTGTTGCCTATCGAATTCTCTTAACTCTACCTGTGAAACTATTTGAGATCAACTATGTCGCAAGAAAGGTTAAATGGCTTGGCTATATGCTCACTCGAGAAGGATATCTTGGACACTACTGATCTTAATACCGTTCTTGATGATTTTGCATCAAGAAATGCCCGAAGAAGTATCTTTTCATGGGAAGCAATGGATATGATGGGGTTCTATTCTTCATTAAGTTAATGAATAATGATATTAGTTCCAAGTTACAAATATATTGTTATTTTGGTCGACTTTATTTCTTGATAATTACCAAACATGCTAAATTTAATATATGGATGTATTTGTTTTTGTTTTGCAAGTAAAATTAGTGTCTATATATATCATAAAATTTTATATATAGCTTAGAGGGCCCATCGTGATGAGTTCACCTAGGGCCCTCAAAATCATAGGACCGGCCCTGCATTCACTCACTGTGTTTTCCTTTAGAAGTGTCTCAAGTTTTCTCTACATCAAATATACTTCCATTCAACAAGACACTCTTATGTAAATTTTTTAAATTGAAGTATGATGCACCAGAATTATCAATACTTTGAGACAGGATCAGAACCATAAGGATTGTTGCCAGGCTTGTGGATATTAATGGGACCAGATTATTCAAAGTTATATGTTACATCAAACCAAAAAGGGAGTTTCGTTGGAGGGGCACTGATATTGTTATGGCAAGACTATCCTTGTTGGGACCTTTTGCACTAATTGTTTTGATAATAAATAGGATTTCCGTAGATGAACTGATTGTACTTACCTATCTCCAGAAATCTACGTTTAGTACTATTCCTCTGCAAATTCGGTTCTAGTTAGAATTAAGCTTGAATTCCCTTGGACAAATGAAACCAGTAATTGGACAAATGATGAGGTACAGGTAGGTGACAAATCATGTTTGCAGATCAGGGTTTTAAAGCAAGAATAAAAAGCTTCTGAAACTAAACCATCATTTGTCAAATGCCACTAAAACATCCAAACATCATGCATGCAAACCAAACAGCAAAGCACCATACACATCGTCAGACATGCTAGTCTGCGACGCCAAAGCTCACCTCCTCTGCCGAAGAAATGCCTGCGCGAGATACATAATCGATTATCCTAAGAGCATCAGAAACACGCAGAGCAGCTGCCAATCGCTGGACAAGCAATGCGTATGTCCGCACGTCTGGCCTCGCCCACCTCCAGGCCCCAGCTGCAAGCCGGCACTCCACACCACAGCGACTCAGTACGCTCAATCCAAAACATAATTCACTACATTACGTGATAAAAAAAAAGTGTAAGGAGTGATACGATGCCCTCACCTCGTGCGAAGCCGGATCGCATCGCCTCGAACACCGAGAGCGCTAGCTCCACGTTGCCCCGGTCAAGCGCCGCCGCGACGATCGCGTTACAGTCGGACGCGTCCAGACCGCCCGTGCCTCCCGCGGACTCCGCGACAATGTCCAGCGCCTCGCCGGCGTCCGCGGCGCCGGCGACACGCCTGAGCAAGTCGGCGTCGAGGGAGGTGGCCCCCGACGCTTCTGGCTCGCTTGCGCCGCCCGCGGAGCTGGCCCTCCGCAAGGAGCAAGAGCCGGAGGACGGAGGGGAGGAGCAGAGGGGGAAGAAGGAGGAACCGATGCTGGTGGCCGAGGCGGCGCGCCCGAGCGGCGGGGAGCTGATGGGGCGCGGCAGACGGTGGGCACTCGCTGATGAGGGGGAGAGGAGGGCGAGCGCCATGGCCGACGCGCGTCGTCTCACGGGCAAACCGTCGAGCACATGTCGGGCACCTGGTGTGGATTAGGCGCGGGTGGCGGAGAGCGTGGGAGGCGGACGTTTAGCCGACCTGGCGGCCACCTGTGGACTGTGGTCTGCCGTCTGCGTCTGAGAGCAAGTGAGCAACTTTAGGCTGTGTTTAGTTCAGCGTCTAGTTTGAATTTTGGTTGAAATTAAAGATAATGTGACTGAAAAGTTGTGTGTATATGACAGATTGATGTGATGGAAAAGGACTGAAGTTTGGATCTAAACTGAAAGTCTAGTTTGGATTTTGGTTGAAATTGGAGATGATGTGACTACTGATCCAACCTTCCGTCCTTTTCCATCATATCAACCTGTCATACACACACAACTTTTCAGTCACATCATCTCCAATTTCAACCAAAATCCAAACTAGGCGCTGAACTAAACACAGCCTTAACTAATTGCTATACTTAGGAGAGGAGCAGGATCGGACGTCCGGTCCCAGTCCAAACACCGGGCAGTCAGGGCCGGTCTTGACTTTTCAGGGTCCCGGTGTGAAACTAAATATAGAGGCCCTTATCATACTATGTAATAATAATTAGTATATACATATAATTTATATATAAATTATTGCGTAAATATTAAAATTGTATTAAAAAATATTTATATAGAAAACATTATAGTACATGTTACCTCAATAAATTTGTGCCTCCGTCGGTTTGTCCAATTATCGGAACAACTAAATTAACCTAACATAGGACCATACATCAATACACAGCAAAAACCAACACACGAGATTACATGTTAACAAATAAAATCACAATGTTACAAAAATTTCAATTTTTCATTTGGCGATGGAAAATTAGCAATGATGTATTGGTGTTACACTCACCTTAATAGAATGCTTGTTGCTTGATCACTGATCAGACAAATACAGTATTCAGATTCAGTGACCCCCGTCGGCGGTCGGCCCATCCTTCTCGAGTAGTCCTCGTCAAGACATCCAGTACTCTAGGGGCTAGGGCAGCCGGTGGCAAGCATCAAGCCATCAAGCAAGCAAGCAGCGGCTGCCGCCGTGCCCGTGCAGCGCCTGGCCGGTAGCACCTACACCTGACGCAAAGCCTGACTCCTGAGCACCTCGTGTCCTCGTCGATCGTTGGCAGTCGGCTGGTCCTCGAGTCCTCGTGCGGATTGCGGAACGAGCGGTGCGCGGTGGGCGTGAGGAGAAGAGAGGAGACGACGTGGGCGGCAGGCAGCGCCAATCTCGCGAGTCGCGTATTCGGCGTCTGTTCGCCTTCGCCCTAACATCGCATCGTCTGTTGGGCCAGGCCTGATTCCTCGGACGCGCCGCGCCGCGCCGGAGGGGGGGGGAGGGGGGTTGGGTTTGTTGGTGCGGGGCCCCTGCGATTTGGGGGCCTAGAGCGACCGCACCGCTCGCCCCCCTCCAGGGCCGGCCCTGCGGGCAGTGTTTTACCACATGAAAAAAAATGTTTAAGATGTTTCACCAATCAGTAAACAATGTTTCAAAGAAAATATTTCAAATGTTCCATTACTCGATGAAAAATGTTTCATCACTTTACAAATTTTGTTTCACCAAAGATGCAATATAAAAAACAACTTATTGCAACACTGAAATGCTGTTGTGTGCGACAACAAAGAAAATACAGCATGCATTGTATGCAACATCCGACTAAAAAAGAGTGAAACACTTCAATATAATAATTTGAAACAAAGATAGATAATAGACTGCAACAAAGCATGTGCTAGTAGCTGAACTCGCCTTGAAGTAGCCGTTCCGATGAGCGTTGAGCGCGGCGGCGCCGGTGCCGGTGTCGATGCCGATGCCGATGCTGTTGTTCACAGGCAAGAGGCCGAATCACTTCGCACAGGACAGCTCGAAGCGTGGAGAGGGACGCCGACCTGGATGCGTTCATGCGCGCGCGCCGCCTCGTGTTGTCGTCGTGGGGAGGCCGTCGCCGGCGACCTCCGCACGTACCTTCAATTCGGGAGATCGAGGCGGTCGCCGGCCCATCGGTTCAACGGGGCTGTGAGCAGGGCCACTCCGAGTGGGAGGCGTCTGGGCAAGCGCGGATGGAGGAGAGGAGCGTGTAGAGGGGAGGAAGAGCGCGAGCAGGGCTTGGAGGAGGCGGAGGAGGAAGGGCGGCGGCGGGCAGGCCGGGTCTGGGTGGAGGGAGGCGATGAGCGCCGCGACATCCGTCTGATATTTCGCGTGGGAGAGGGCGGAGGAGCGAGAGAGAAGGTAGTTGGAGTTTTGGATAAGGATGAAGCCGTCCGATATTTCGCATGCGCTTGGACGTAGGATGGGAAGCATTTTCGCTATACTTACATAGTTACATTATTGGTATTATTGATTATTGAGTAAATTGTGTAACAATAATTTGGCAACCATCAATTTGTTACAGCGACAAATATCTAGGAAAAATAAAAATTAAGTAGAAGTAATGAGTACCACAACTTGATTAGAATGTGTTTTTAGGGGAAAAGAAGTTTTCTATATGCATGCTCTAACTGAGCAAGAACAGGAGATGCACCGTGTGAGAGTGAGTTGTTGTATCCCGTAAGTAGTAATGCATACCACAGCAATGCAACACATATAAATTAAGAAACTTTACACATTTCTAATAAGAGCAGCCGCAATGTATATGCATGAACTCGGTAGTAATGTGGGGCTAATTAGCAAGCAGTAGTAGTTCTGGATAGACACCACAATGTTTCTATGTGGCCCTAGGAATTAGGGTGGGGTCCACTTAAGAAAAGGCATTGATTCCCAGCTTCCCGTGATTGGATAGCCCTATAATATTGTAACAAATTATTCCTTGTTTACTGATATTAAGCATATGACCCAATTATTGTTATTTACTACCGTTTATTGCTATTTACTACTTCTACAATGTTTCTTACTAGGTAGTAAGACCCCATTGAATGTCCTAAGGAACAAAGTTGTCTAACAACACGATTAGACGTTGCAAGTAATTGTATAGCTTCATGCAATGCATACCTCTCCAACTACGCCACCGATGTGGCTGAAAATTTTTCACAGTGCCTCATTTAATTAAAAAAAGTCTCATTTAACTAAGTTGCTAACCATATCTATATATCAAAATCTTTTTACACGATGTAATTTACTTTAGATTTTTTAGGTTATTATTATATGATAGATGGCGTTCTGCACTTGAGTTATATAATAGCGAGACCCATTGAGTTATCACGGGAAAATTACTATATCATTAAAGCGCTATTAAATTGTTTTAGTTTGTATTACATGACTTGGCTCTATAATAATATTATACAGGTATTATAAGTCTATAATTTTTTAATACGACTCCACTTCAAATTATTATTCAGCCTCTACCTTAATATAAGAGAAACATAAAGTTATGCCTTCGAATGTAAATTGCGAATGTAGGTATGGATTTTTTACATAAAGTTTTCCAATATTGTGGCCATGTGCTAAGAGTTTTCAAGGTATTTAAAAAAAATGCTAAAATCAAAAGTTTAGTACAAAAGTAGTTTATTCTTGGATATATAATATTGATATTTATACTATACGAGATCAATGGATCATTTATATGTACCCATGTAGAATGACCGTAAACTTTTACTAAAGATCATGTAAAAAGCATGTGTATGCCTACATATATCAAGGCAGAAAAACTTTAAGGGAGTGGGGGAAGGCAGGGGCGCACATCCTGCCATAGCATAGTGACACTGTCATTACATGTAGTAGTGACGTGTAGGCTTGTAAAAGGGTAGGACCCCTAAAATTGATGGTTGTAATGGCAGCACCACCATTATGGCGGAGGATCCTTAGTCGGTAGGTGACATAGAGATACAATGCCTTAGAAAAAATAAACTCTTTAAACGAGAAATGTGTGTGTCTTTTCCATAAAAAAAAATCTTGATGATCCTTCTTTGATTTTTTATTGGTGTAAAACTTTTACCTATATGAAATTTACGTAATGCATGCATATGGAGAGGATGAAGTCCAAACTAAAAATGGAAAAATATATCCTCAAAATATAAAAAAAATGTTCCTCATCTATATAGCATAAGTTAGCATGCACTCCTAGATAGAGAGCGTATTTATAAAAAAAAATACAAACATGAAATCTAGACTTTTTCTCACATCTTCAGATGCGAAAAAAGCCCTCTGACCCTCTCTCCCCCCCCCCCCCCCCCCAAATACCTATGCCTCTTTCTTGCACTAATTAATGTGCATGGTCTACTCTTTCCAATGCCTCCTTCCTTACCGCTAACACGCAGCTTTCCATCTATCTCTTCGGGTGCTTCTTCTTCCGGCTTCTTCCCTCTTTTCACTCCAAGTACCTGAGCCAAATCCATGCTTTTAAACATGTAGATCTCAATTTTAGAAAAATTTAGAGACTTGAATCAACTAAATCCGAGCTAAGATGAATTAGTTATGAATTTTTAAAGATTAAATCGGATTAAAACACTTATATGGATTTTAATTGAATTATGACGCAATAATGAATTATTTTTGAAAAGGAAAAGGGAATTATTGAGTCAGCGGCTAGGGTTCGCGGTGAACCGGGTGCACGGCGGCGGCTCACGGAAACGAACGGCCGAGATCAATTCATCCAAAACGAACGGCTGGGATCTATCGGCCCACGACCGGTCCACGGGACATGGCGACGATGACGTCGGCGATGACGTCGTCACCGGCGGCGGCTCGGGCGTGCAAGCTCGCCGGCGAACGAAGGCGTGACGGCACGAACGGAGGGCACCAGCGCGTAGAGAGCGACGCGGCGAACTCACCGGTGACCAAAACGGCGACGGAAGATCAACGAACGGTGACGACGACGAGGAAGAAGCAGCGGCGACCTTCAGCTTGACGACGACGGCGGTACTCCGGCGGTCTACAGCAACGATAGAGGGGCGGATGAGGTCGGTGATGACTTGACGATCACGACGGCGGCTTTCCCGAGCGACGACGACGACCGGAGCGGCGGCGGCGCACGGCTGGACGAATAGTGGCAACGGCGGCGCTAGGCTACACGGCACTAGAACTCTACCGACGACGAGAGGCAAAGGCGAGGGTGGCGACGGATAGCGGAGACACCGGGGTCCTTTTATAGGGGCTAGGAGGTGGCGACGAAGGCCCACGGCGACCAGCGACGCGATGGAAGGTTTAGGGTTCAGAGGAGAGAGATTGATCCGAATCGAACTCGAATGCACGGATTTCCAAACTGAATTGGCGATCGATTCCAAAAGGAAAAAGGTAGAGGAGATTCCGGGAATCATTTCCCCTCTATCAATTTCACCGGATCGGGAAAGAGATGAACGAATTTGGAAGGGCGGCGGCAGCGCAACTCGGCTAGGGTTCGACCGGGTGACGGTTGAAGGTTGACGAAGACTGACAGGTGGGCCCCACCTATTAGCGGGCGGACGCGCGCGAGCGGCGGCTCGGCTGCGGGCCGACTTGGGCCGGGGAGGAGAGAGAAGGTTTCGGGCCGACTTTCGGCCCAAAGCCAAAAGGGAACTTTTTAAAAGTTTTTCCAATTTAATTTATTCATGAAATACAATTCCATTTATTAAAAATACTTCCTTGGCTCAAATAAATCCCAGAAAAATCTAGGAACTATAGAATCAAGTAAAGTATTTAATAAAATTTTATCTGGCCCACTTTTATATTGGAATTTATTATTTAAAATTAGATCTTTTCTTCTAGGCTTTTAAAATCAATTCTAATAATTCCAATTAAACAACAATTTATATATTTGAGATTTTTAGGGTGTGACGTAGGCACTAGTGGCTCTGGTTCAATAACAAATTGGACTTCCATCTCCTACATTCCTTTATATTAGTCATGTATAGAAGTCCATATACATGTAATATTGCTCACCACACTTACCTCACAGTAATTGACGTGTTTGATGATAAGCTTTTAAACTGCTCTAAACTTACCTGCACAACTGATGTGGTATAATTAACTTGACACACCCGGTAAAATAACTCCCACCATAGAATATACTTCCCTTGGGTTAGCTCAATTATATGAGATCTCGTCAAATTCAAACTCAATTATACATTTTGTGTGTGCACAATGCTAGTCAATCGAATGGTAAAATATAGAAGGCCATTCTTTGCACAATATCAAAATATCAATAAAGAAGTTTAACAAGAAAAAAATATCGGAATATGCAAGTAATATCATGCAAACATGATATATTATTTTTTGTTGTATTTTTAGAACTCCATATAAAAGTATGTAAAAAGTATTATATATATCTACTAATTTTATAATACATAACATATATTTATACATATATCCGCAGTAAAATAAGGAGTATCATCATTGTTGCCTTTGATGAGTCCGCAGTATCACCCGTTGAGGTGTTGATCCAACATTTGGGCTGCGTTCGGGAGGAGCTCCTCCCCGGCACGCAAAACGAAGCACACATTATTGCATGATTAATTAAGTATTAGCTATTTTTTTTCGAAATTGGATTAATTTGATTTTGATATAGAAGGCCATTCTTTGCACAATATCAAAATATCAATAAAGAAGTTTAACAAGAAAAAAAATATCGAAATATGCAAGTAATATCATGCAAATATGACATATCATTTACAATTTTGTTGTATTTTTAGAACTCAATATAAAAGTATTATATATATCTACTATTTTTATAATACATAACATATATTTATACATATATCCACAGTAAAATAAGGAGTATCGTCATTGTTGCCTTTGATGAGTCCGCAGTATCACCTTCAACATTTAGGCTGCGTTCGGGAGGAGCTCCTCCCCGGTACGCAAAACGGAGCACGCATTATTGTATTATTAATTAAGTATTAGCTATTTTTTTTGAAATTGGATTAATTTGATTTTTTAAGCAACTTTCGTATATAATTTTTTTAAAAAAAATCACCGTTTAGCAGTTTGAAAAGCGTGCGTGCGAAAAACGAGGTAAGAACACAGCCTTAGAGCACCCGCAATGGTAAAGTAAGGTGCTCTCTATAAAACATGTACATCTCAGCAATAGACTAGATTAATAGTAAACCACCTCAATAGTATGTCTACATGGGTATCTATAGCTCTCTAATGCATTGCCTCGTTTTTCTCTATAGACTATCTCCAGGTTAGTAGATAGCTTTGCTCTCTCTCTTTATTTAATCTCTTCCAAGTAGAAAAATATTTATTTAATCTCTTCTAAGTAGAAAAATATGCTGACATGGATCTCTTGTAGAGAGCCTATAGATAATCATTGTGGGTGCCCTTAGCCTTTTACTACCAGTCTACTGGACGAAGACGGCACGCGGCTTTCCCCGTCTGACCAGACCACCGCCGTCCCCTCACCCGCAGGCCCCAGCAGCTCGCGACTTCGCGAGGGGGAAAGCGGCAGCGCGGCGCGGAACCGAGTAGCCCCCATATCTCCTTCTCCCGCCGCCTCGTGATCCTCCTCCTCCCCCTCCTCCACCTTCCAGAACCTTCTCGACCCTCCCGCCCCCGAAGAACCCCAAGGCGGCGACCCTACCCACGTCGCTCTCCCCCTCCCTCTCCCCTCTCAACCTCCTGCGGTAGCCTCGCCGCCCCGTTCCACTGGTGGGCTCCGGGAGGAGGAGCAGCGGGAACCCTAGGGGGCGGCCGCCCCCCAGCCGCCCGGCTGCTTCGCATGTCCCCGGGGGTTTAGAATTCTCGGGGAACCCTAATTAGAGCGCGACCTTGGGGGGCGTTGGAGAGTGAGAGAGAGGGGGAGATACCTTCCGCCAAACCCTAGGGGGACTTGGGTGGGGGGCGATGGCGGGGGAGCTAGGGCAGCAGACGGTGGAGCTAGGCGCGGTGGTGCGGCGGGCGGCGGAGGATTCGTACCTGGCGCTGCGGGAGCTCGTGGAGAAGTCGCGGGTGGAGGCCGAGGGGAAGAACGGGCAGCAGAGGTCGGACACCGAGAAGAAGATCGACCTGCTCAAGTTCATCGACCGCACCCGCCAGCGCATGCTCCGGCTCCATGTCCTCGCCAAGTGGTGCCAGCAGGTTTGCAACTGTCCATTGATCCCCTTTTATAGCTTCCTTTTTCTGTCCGATTTCGCGAAAAAGCTATCATTTAATTAGAGACTGAGAGGTGTGGCTATAGGATAGGTCCGCCAAAGTTTAGATTTGCGGCGTCTAAACCGGCTGCTAATTTAGTTCAAACCAATTATATGTATTAATTGTAACGGACCTTATTTGTTCAATAAGAACTTTAATTTAACTGTAGTACTGTGTCCTGAAGCATTGTTTTAAAGATTTAGCCCTGATTATTCCAGCATACTGAGGTGTTGTCTACCTTATCGGAGCTAAAAGTGAAGGGGCACCTTTTAGAGTGTTGTTGTATCCGGGAAGAAAATCCTACTGTAGTAGGAAATAATTGTCCATAACTTATTCCGGACTATTAAAAATTTAAGAATCCTTGTGTGCCTTTCATTATCTTTTATTGTTTAATAGCCTTCTTTGTGTTCCTAGTCTATTCCATTAAAAGTTGGCTAGGAAGTATTTAACTCTCAAGAGAGTTTAGTAACCAGCAGAGGCTTTTACAAATTACAGTTTTACCTTTTGAGTTGTTATGTTCTGTGCATTCAAGTAACTAGTTGTGTGTGCACACTTTGCTGCAGGTCCTGATTAATATTAATTTCCCGTGTTCTGTGAAATGCTTAGAATCATGTTGTTTTACAGTGTGCGAGCTTTAAGCTTAAATTCAAAATCAGAACAAACTGACAAAAAAAAGTATTCCGGAGATTGGACACTGCAGTTAATCTGGTGCAGTGATTTTACTAACTCTTATGACACTTGCACATTGCACCTGATATCCTCAATCAGTAGGAAAAAAATTGTTCACCCTAGATGCTTCAGCTCCCACACATAACAGCTGTCTTTGCAATAGGATAGACTGGTGTGTGTGCGCATGCGTCCAGAGTGCATTACAGGGGCTCACGCACCAACGTTCATAGGTATTCAGCTACCCATATATTTTGTGCGTCTATTTTATGTAGTGAAGAAGGTGATTTTTGCTGTATTGGTTAGGCCATGCATATGCTTTAATCATTAGGTTGTGGGTTCGATTCCCAAGCTTTATCTTTGTATTCTCTCTCTCTCTCTCTCTCTCTCTCTTTCTCACCTGGTAGGGTTTGAGAAACTTGTCATATTTTGTAAGACTTGCATCAGTACATTCCAAAAAAGGCCATTCTTGAACTAAAGAAAGAGTAAATTGCACTTTGTGCCAGGTAAAATGTACTTTATTTCGCGTTACACCAGATTTAGCATATATTTTCTCTTTACACCAGGGTGTATTGAAATAAATTTCACACACTGGGACACATCATCGAACCCCTAGAAATTTCATAAGATCTGAATGAAACTTTGTGAAGCATATGTCCTAAACTCAAGAAGCCCCGTAAGTTTCCTTCATTCACATTTTACAGGATTTTCCTCCGATTATACCATGCAACCCAGTTCACGCTGAAACTTATTTCAAAATACCATAGTAGTGAGATATACTAAACCTGGTGCAAAGTGAAACACGGTACATTCTATACGGTGCAAAATGCAATTTACTCTTAAAAAACTTGCATCTTTTGTACTAGCGACATTAATTTTTTTCTTTAAATACCACCATGTATGCATGTCTTGAACATCCATCGCAAAAATCCTGCGTCTGCCACTTCTGCATTACATAGCGTGTAATAATTTCAGCCAAGTATCATAAGAATAGGTATTATCTGTTAAACAAGTAATACAATAGAAAACTATAGCTTCATGCGCATGCCATCCGAATGTCATATTTCCTGAATTTCATGATTGCGATCATTGCTGTTTCTTGCAGGTTCCTTTGGTTCATTATTGCCAGCAACTTGCATCAACCCTCTCTAGCCATGAGACATGCTTCACCCAAACAGCCGATTCGCTGTTCTTTATGCATGAAGGGTTGCAACAGGCCCGTGCTCCCATTTTTGATGTTCCATCTGCTATAGAAGTCCTACACACAGGGAGTTATAGGAGAGTGCCAAAATGTGTTGAGGAAATTGGTACTCAGAACACACTTTTTCAAGATGAACAAAAGCCTACTTTGAAGAAATTAAGCACCCTTGTACGGGCTAAGTTACTTGAAATCTCACTTCCTAAGGAAATATCTGAGGTTTCGGTGACTGATGGAATAGCCAATGTTCAGGTAGATGGAGAATTTAAAGTTCTTATTACATTAGGTTACCGTGGGCATTTCTCACTATGGAGGATATTGCACATGGAGTTACTTGTTGGTGAGAAGGCTGGGCCAATTAAGCTTGAAGAGATAAGGAGATATGCTCTTGGTGATGATATTGAACGGAGAATGGCTGTGGCTGACAATCCTTTCATGATTTTGTATACAATACTCCATGAACTATGTATTTCACTTGTTATGGATACTGTTATTAGACAGACAAATGTTCTACGACAGGGCAGGTGGAAAGATGCGATAAAATCTGAACTTATCTCAGATATCGGCACAGGACAAGGTGGAAGTAATGCTGTAATGCAGCTTGGTCAAGATGGGGAGCTTGATTCAAGTGGGTCTAGGATACCTGGTCTGAAAATTAATTACTGGCTAGAGGAAAAAAACAATGCTTCAGCTGAATCAGATTCATCTCCATATATTAAAATTGAGGCAGGGCAAGATATGCAGATAAAGTGTCAGCACAGCTCTTTCGTATTGGATCCATTTACAGATAAAGAAGCTGATCTTTCTATTGATCTGAGTTGCATTGATGTTGAAGCTCTAATTTTGAAAGCAATTGCTTGCAATAGGCACACACGTCTTCTGGAAATTCAAAGGGAATTGATGAAAAATGTTCAGATGTCACAATCACCCACTGAGGTTATCCTGAAGCGAGAAGTTCATGGAGAGGGCTTTCAGAAGGTACCTTGTGGGCTGTTCTAATTAAGGGTATTACTGCAGCCACCTTGTGTTTTTGATATTTGATGCACTGACTATATTCATAAATTGTGTAGAGAGTACATAGAAGAGACTCCAATGATTGTTGTACAAATGAAATGCTTCAAGTTAGGGCATATGGACAATCATATATTGACCTTGGAATAAATATCAGGTTTGTTAATTGTTTATTTATTTCTTCTCCATGTTTATACTTTATATCTTAATTTTTCTTGACCTTACATCCGCATGATGTTATATAATTTTGTTTTATTTCGTGTACTCTGTTAATGTAGCTTAACCGTGACTTTATTGTTTCTCTAGCAATACATTAGTAAAAGTTCCAAACATTCTACATTATGAAAGTATTGTAATCTTGGTAAGTGTGTTGACACAGTCTCCATATGGTAAATCAAGATACCTGTATTGTCATAAATATATTAACGGCCATAGTTCAAAATAATTGACAACAACATAAGATAAATACCATGGCATCATGAGGTTCTATTTGCACATCTTGATACATCGTGAACTCTTACAGATTAGAGCGGGTACAATAATTGGCGACAATAGTTCCATGTAGAAATTTTGGATGACATGGAAGAGAGGGAAAGAGAGAGGAAACCAGCGGGCGACTAATTTGTCGCCTGGCTCCACGCGTTGCCGAGGTCGTGGGCCCCGTAAATGGAGGAGCAACCCAACGCCTCCTGTATCCGCCATGGCTGCTCCTCTCGCCTGCGTTCGCTGGGCCAACGCCCTCGCCACCCCGACCGTCGCCGTTGCCTTGTGTCCGCCAAATCGCTGCTCGCCGTCCATCGTGGCTGACGCCGTCTCTCGCGTCTGTCGTATTGTGGTCCTCGACCACCATAGCCTTCATCGTCTCCTGCGTCTACCGGACCATGGCCGTCATCCTCCCTGACCTCCGCTTGTGTGCCGCTCATACATCCCAGCCTATGACGGCGTCCATCGCGGCCAGCGCCCCAACAAGCGAGGTCCAATCTTTCCTCCGCCACCATCCACCCCTGCAGCCAGCTAGCCACTGCCCTTGCGCTCTGTTGGTCGCTGACTTCACCGATTAATCAAGAAGAAAAGTGAAAGGGGAAGAAGACCAGAAGGAATGGGAGGAAGATATCTGTAGAAGACCTTGTTCCTGGAGCCATTGAAAAGGAAAGAGAAAGAACACTGGAAGGAAAGGAAGTGGGAGGAAGAAAGAGAGAACATGGTGGGCCCCACAAAAATAATAAAGTTATGTTGCAGTAAATATAACATTTCTCTATTGTATATATTAGCTATAGTGTTAACTATATATGACATGTCTATTGGAGCCAGTAGTTGGCTGTGTTAAAAAACCGTGCTTAACCTTAAATCCTTAATCTTCTCTCCTTGCCATGGATGTGGCTAATTGACGGCAGGAGGCAGCCGACAAGTGTGGCTGTGTGGGAGGTTGATGCTGGTACAGGAGACGACCAGCAGGCAGGAGGAGTGCTGAAGGTTGAGCACGGTTGTCAGTGCTGGCGAGGAGGCCACCGATGAGTGCAGAAGGTGACGGCGAGTAAGAGGCAGTGAGTGAGTGTGGGAGGTTGACGCTGGGAGTGGGCGGTGGCTGGCTTCTGTCTCCATTGCTGTTAGCCATCGACGCGTAGAAAAATCAGTTGGTCATCGGAAAATGCTACTAGTCGCCTGGGCTTCACAGCAATGCTTGCTCCGCCACTGTGGCTGGCATGAATAGGAGGTCGACACCATTGGGTGGGAGATGGGTATAACCGTATAAGAAGGGGAAGGGAGCAAAGGTGTTTGATGGCAAGATGCATCAGTCGGGCTTAAATGGCAGTACAAGGGGAATGGAAGAGGAGAAAGAAACAGGGAAAAATGTGGCGTAGTATTATAGATGGGAAGTTTTGGTCCAATCTGTGGTGTGAATTGGTCCCTCAGAATTTTGTGGAATTCTTTGAAATTGGCAAATCATTGTTCTATGGATGAAACGATCTTCTTTTCTCTTCCCTTAATTTCCTACCTCGTATCTTCTCTCCCTTTGCCAAACCATAGGCTCCCCTTGCAAGAAGCTGAATTTCATTGCTGGCAACCTCCTTTTCCTTCCTCAGTTCCTCTCTCCTCTCCTCCTGTCCCCTTTCCCTTCTCTCTCGCCCTCATCCTTATAAAGCCCTAGTACCTCTTCTTGATATGCTGTATATGTGGGTGCTCTTATTGTCTCCAGCCACTGGTCATCTCCTCCCTCAAGATCTCCTTCGTTTGTCAAGCCACAATCTGCCCATGAGGGCTGTGGAAGGATACAACGGCAAACTTTTGACAGTGATAGAAATGGAGGACCATCAACAGTGGTTAGGGTGCATCTCATCTCGATCTGCCTTTCTTCCAAACCTCCATCCCCATCAAGCACACACACATGAGATGGAGCCTTCTGGTGATTGCTGCCTGCCAATTAGGTGTGTAGGTAACGCCATTACAGTTACGGTTAAATACCTTAACAATGTGTCATGGTAAGTGGTAACGATGTCAATGTGGATATCAGTATGACTTTTAAGGAGCATATATGACTTGATTTGTAGTGAAAGGTCTATTTTCCTGCTGTCCTGCTAGGTGCAGTGATGACTTCTTTTTATTCCAATTTCTACCGATATTAGGAGGGAGTCATATGCGGTTAAGAGTTCCCTTCAATAGGTGTAGCATGCATCAATGTGTTCATTTTTTCACAAAAATAGAGAGCACATTAATCTGTAGGCATAAGCCATTTTGGGCACGATATTATGAAGGTGGGAATAATAAGATATTTCGTGAACTGTATCTAATCCCTATATTTATTCCATGGTCAGTTTCCTTTCCAAATCATGTAGCTTTTTTGTTTCTACATAGGAATGGTCGCTTTCTCCTCCAGTCACTGGGGAATATATTGCCACCTTCAGCAGTGTTAGACTCAGAGGAAGCTCTGAACAAGGGGAGTACAACAGCAACTGATGTTTTTGTGAGTTTAAGGACCAGAAGCATCCTCCACTTATTTGCTGCCACTGGAAGTTCTTTGGGCCTAAAGGTTGTCTCATTAACTTGCCTTGTTATTCCTTCCCCTTGTATTTTCACTTTTCAGCTCTTAGAGTTTATTTCTACGTTCTTCTTTAATACTGAAAATTTAGAGCATGGGCGATTCAGATAATCTTGCACACGATTAAATTTAAACACTTTCTAAATACAAACAATCATTTCTGTTATGAATAAATTATTGAACAGAGTTCCTATGAGATATATGCTGTCATACTTAGTCTCGCATTAATCATTTTCTCAAGCCCAGCAATTTGTTGATTTGGCTAAACTATTTTCTTAAAATACTTTCTGGATTGAATCTAGTCTTCATATCCACATCTGAATCAGTCTATCCAAATTCATTGAAATTTTACATTTGGTAGTAAAATGTACCAAAAATCTTGGCCCAATTACTAGGTCAAAGTCTACTACTCCCCTCAACTCTTTCGGAAATTCAGTTTTCACCCCTCAACTCTGAATCTGGATAAAAATTGATCCCTCAAATTTCAATACCAATAGATTATTATTTATACCCCTGAGTCCAATACGCAAGATGATTTTGTTCCATGTCAACATAGTGGATAAGCCACTCACCAAGTCACCATCCTTGTCACGGCTATGCGTTTAGGTATTTGGGGCAGAAGAGTGGGTGTTAGAACTTCAATGGTTACTCTCATTGAGAAGAGGATGGCACTCAGAGTGGGGCAATTTTCTGGTTTTCTTCATTCACAAACTCAAAAGCCATACCTACCCGAGGGAGGTTGTATACATATATATAGCCATAGCTGGCTGCTAGCCTATTGCTGCACCCTCCTAGTCTAAAATTCGAAATTTGAATGGGATGCTGTCCTAGAGGGCATCCAAACTGAATAAAGCATAAAGGAGGCATAAAGGAGATGCTAATTGCTGCTGTCCTACTAACCGCAGCTGTCCTAGCAACTGAAAAATATGCTAAAGGGGTAGATGCTGTCCTAAAAAGGTGAAACTACCCAAAAGCAAAAAGAAGAATCACGACCAAGGACCACAAAGACTTATCCAACATTCTCCCCCTAAGTCTTGTGCGTCGTCTTGTGGGGAAGTTGGGCCATCCCGATCCTGGAGCAGAGCTCGAGGAACTTGATCCTCCCAAGAGGCTTGGTGAGCAAGTCCGCAAGCTGGTCCTTGGTGTTGATGTAGCTCGCCTTGATGCTCCCTTCCTCCAAGTAGCTTCGGATGAAGTGGTACCTCACCCGGATGTGCTTGCTCCGTTCGTGAAAAACGGGGTTCTTTGCCAGGGCCAGAGCGGACTTGCTATCCACCCTGAGCTCCACCGCTCCAGTGTCTCTGCCGAGGAGATCACTAAGCAGTCGAGCAAGCCAAAGCGCCTGGGTCGAAGCGGCGGAGACCGCCATGTACTCGGCCTCGCAGCTGGACAGGGCCACCACCTGCTGCTTGACCGACTGCCAGCTAACGAGGCACTCGCCGAGGAAGAAGAGAATCCCGCTCGTGCTCTTGCTGGTGTCGATGTCGCCGGCGTGGTCGCTGTCGTTGTACCCGACGAAGTGTGCCTTGCTAGGACACCTCGGGTAGTAGAGACCGTGGTCGAGAGTCCCCGCAACGTAGCGGATGATCCTCTTCACAGCCTGCTGGTGCTCCGTCGTCGGTCGCTGCATGAACCAACTGACGTAGCCGACGGAGAAGGCCAAGTCCGGCCGTGTGTGGGTGAGGTAGCGAAGGCTCCCCACAAGACGCTGGTACTGTGTAGCATCCACCTCCTCCGCCGTGCTGTCGCGGCTCAGCTTCAGTCTCTCCTCCATCGGAGTGAGAGCTGGGTTGCAATCGGTGAGCCCAGCCAGCTCAACGACGCGCTTGGCGTAGGCGGTCTGTCGAAGTGTGATCCCAGAGTCGTCCTGGTGCACTTCGATCCCCAGGTAGAAGGAGAGAGGCCCCAGATCACTCATCTGGAAGGTGGCCTTCATCTCCTCCTTGAACGCCGCGACCTCCGCATCCTTGGTGCCGGTGATCACCAAGTCGTCGACGTAGACACCCACCAGCAAGGCATTTCCTCCATTGCCCCGCCGGTAGATGGCCGCCTCGTGCGGGCTTTGCTCGAAGCCCATCCCCTTGAGCGTGGAATCCAACATGGCATTCCACGCCCTTGGTGCCTGCTGCAAGCCGTAGAGGGCCTTGTGCAGGCGTAGCACCTTGCCCTCCTTGCCGGGGATCACAAATCCCGGCGGCTGGTGCACGTAGACCTCCTCCTTCAAATCGCCGTTCAGAAACGCCGACTTGACGTCCATGTGATGGACGCCCCAGCCTTCCTGAGTAGCCAGCGCAAGGAGTCGCATGGACTCCATCCGTGCCACGGGAGCGAAGGCATCGTCGTAGTCAATCCCCTCCTGCTGCACGAAACCGCGTGCCACCAAGCGAGCCTTGTGCTTGACGATGGCTCCGGCTTCATCCCTCTTCAGCTTGAACACCCACTTAAGGGTGATTGCGCGGTGACCACGAGGGAGATCAACAAGCTCCCAGGTGCGGTTCTCCTGAACCGCGTCCATCTCCGACTGCATCGTGGCACGCCATGCCGCGTGTTTCTCGGCCTCTGCGAAAGACTGAGGCTTACCGTCGTCGCACGCAAGGTGCAACTGCACCTCCAGGTCGCGAGGCACCAGTCCCGGCACCGGCTGGTCGCCGAGAAGATCCTCCATCGTACGGTACCGTAGCTGCTCGCTGTCGTGGTATGCGTCGATGCGCTCCCCGTCGTGGGAGAGCGGAGTAGCAAACTCTACCGGGCTGCGCTCAACACGAGCTGGCGTCGGAGTAGACGTGCTCGGAGGAGTGGCTGATGGTGCTGGGGCGCGTGGGGTTGCCGGCTGTGGTGGTGTCGGCGAAGAGCTTGTCGCAGTCGAAGCCGTGGCCCGAGGGTGTGTTGGTGTCGGAGTCGGTGGAGGCTTGGGGACTGGGGTAGACACGCTTGGTGAAGAAGAGCTGCCTACTTCCCTAGCTCCCTCGGAAGTGGACGTACTCGACGGTGAAGTCGTCGTACGTCGGAGTCGAACCATCGTCCACCGCCTTGTCCCATACCCACCCTCGCCCTTCGTCGAACACTACGTCGCGCGCACGATGTGTCTCTGGGTCGAGGATGTGATAGGCCTTCGAGCCCTCCGCGTAGCTGATGAACACCCCTGGGGTGCTCCTGTCGTCGAGCTTGCCGATGGGGCCAAGCTCCTTGACGAACACGAGGCAGTCGAAGACCCGCAGGTGGGAGACCCCCGGCTTGCGCCCATGCCAAGCCTCGTACGGTGTCCTGCCATCGAGGGACTTGGTAGGCGAGCGGTTGAGGTTGTAGACAGCCGTCACCACCGCCTCTCCCCAGAAGATGGCCGGCATCCCTCTCTGCTTGAGGAGAGCCCGAGCCATCCCCACAACCGTCTGGTTGCGCCGCTCGACGACGCCATTCTGCTGCGGGCTGTACGGCGCGGTGTAGTGGCGCTGAATGGCCTCATCAGCGCAGTACGACGCGAATTCAGCCGCCGTGAATTTGCCGCCGTTGTCAGTGCGCAGCATGCGCAGCTTGCGGCCGCACTCTGCCTCTGCAGCAGCCTGCGTTCGCCGGATGGCGTCCGCAGCCTCTCCCTTGCTGCCGAGGACCATCACCCACATGTAGCGGGAGAGGTCGTCGACGAGCAGCAGGAAGTAACGTCGTCCTCCTGGTGTGGCCGGTGTCACTGGGCCACACAAGTCCCCGTGCACGAGCTCGAGCCGCTCCTTGGCTCGGAAACTCGTCTGCTGGGGAAAGGGGAGCCTCCTCTGCTTCGTTAGGACGCAGACGTCGCAGGGCTGCTCCACGTGGTCAAGGCATGGCAGGCCTCGCACCATCTCCTTGGCGTTGAGCCGCTTCAGGGCCTCAAAGTGGAGGTGCCCGAAACGCTCGTGCCACTGCCACGCCTCGTCGTCCCGACGAGCGGCGAGGCAAACTGGTTGTGCGACCTGCGCGCTGAGGATGTAGAGTTGATTAGTGCCTCTGGTTACCTTGGCAAGAAGGCGACGGCGGCGATCCCAAATCCTCATGACTCCGTGCTCGACCAACACGCGTGAGCCGTTCTCATCCAGCTGTCCCACGCTGATGATGTTTCTCAACGCGGGGATGTAGTAGACTCCGGTGAGCAGCCTGTGCTCACCGGACTTGGCGGTGAAGGCGACGGAGCCGACGCCCTTGATCTCCACGCCGTAGGCATCCCCAAACTTGACGGAGCCTCGGACGCTGGAGTCAAGCTCGGTGAACAACTCCCGCCGGCCAGTCATGTGATGGGTGGCGCCGGTGTCGAGGTACCACCCATCAGCCTTGTCGTTGCTGGAGCTGTTGCTGAGGAAGGCGTGTACCTTCGGCTCCTCGAGGTGGAGGAAAGCCGTTGCGGCCGGTGCCGCTGAAGATAGCTCGATGCTGGTGTGTGCCAGGAGTAGAGCCGGCTCTTCCTCCTCCACCTGTGCGACGTGGGCCTGGCCGCGTCGTGGCTGTCGACAGTCTTTGGCCCAATGGCCAAGCTTGCCACAGTTGCGGCAGGCGTCGTCTCGTGCCGGCTTGTGGTTGCCAGCGACGCCGTCCTGGGCGCCTCTGCGAGCGCCACCCTCGACGCGTCTTCGCGCCCTCCGCAGCTGGACGCCTCCGCGCGCCTTGCGCGGCTTGCGGCCGCCTGTCAAGGGAGAGGACTCCCCCTTCCTCCCGTCACCCTGGCTGGCCTCCCACTGCTCCCGAGTGAGATGGAGCTTCCCGCCAATGGTGATAGGTCCTGAGAGAGGCTGTGGCTCATCGCCGTCGACGACCTTGAGGCGACCTAACGCCTCCTCGATCGACATCGTGGAGAGGTCCAGCAGAGACTCGATCGAGCGAGTGATCTGCCTGTACTTCTCTGGGACGCAGCGAAAGAGCTTCTCGACAGCTCTCTCCTCGTCGTAGGTGTCGTCGCCGTACTGCACCATCTTCTGCAAAAGAGTGTTGAGACGGAGGGCAAAGTCATCAACATCCTCACCTGGCTTGAAGGCCAGGTTCTCCCACTCCTTGCGGAGTGCCTGCAGCGTGGACTTGCGGGCGCGGTCGCTGCCGATGCGTGCCGCAGCGATGGCGTCCCAGGCCTCCTTGGCAGTCCGCTTCTGGGAAAGCGAGAACTGCATCTCGGGCGGGACTGCAGCGATGAGGACATCTAGTGCTCGCCGATCCTTGTCGTAGTCGACGTTGCCGTACCGGACTGCCTCCCACATGTGCTACACCTGGAGCCTCACCCTCATCACCGCGGCCCACTCGATGTAGTTGGTTTTGGTGAGGGTAGGCCACCCACCGCTAGGACCAAAGTCCCTGACCACCGTCTGGACGCCGTGGTGGCCATGGCGCCGGTCAGGGGAGGGAGAGCCGCGCTGCCTACGAGGGTTCCCGTCGGCGGGCGCGGTCCCTTGGGCCGCCGCCGCTGCCGTGGAGGTGGGCTGCTGCCCACCGCTCTGCCCGCTCCCGTGCCCTACCTCTTGCCAGCTCCTCAAGCTCCCTGTCGGCGGTGATGTCGCTGGCGATGGAGCCGTTGATGCTACTGCGCAAGTCTCAACCTCTACCTCCGCCGCATCTTCCGCCGCCTCTGCTTCCGCCTCCGCCCTGGCTGCTGCCAACTCTGCTGCCGCCAGTTTGGCCTCCCTCGCTGCTGCTGCAGCGGTCTGAGCCATTGCTCGCCTGCGCTCTTCTGCGCTCTTCTGCTGCAGCGAGCTTGGCGTCCTGCTGACGCCGAGTGCTCGAGGCGACTGAACGCCGAGACCGAATGTCGGACATGGCGCACCTCCGGGGGGCTGCTGCGTGGAGAGGGGGAAGGGAAAGGGGAAGGAGGAGCAGTCAGTGCTGCTGCTGCTGCTGGCTGAGAGCTCAACCGAGCTTCGGAAGGGGTGGAACAAGAGATGTTTAGCCCACCGGAAAGTGTGGCTCTGATACCAGATGTTAGAACTTCAATGGTTACTCTCATTGAGAAGAGGATGGCACTCAGAGTGGGGCAATTTTCTGGTTCTCTTCATTCACAAACTCAAAAGCCATACCTACCTAAGGGAGGTTGGATACATATATATATATAGCCATAGCTGGCTGCTAGCCTATTGCTGCACCCTCCTAGTCTAAAATTCGAAATTTGAATGGGATGCTGTCCTAGAGGGCATCCAAACTGAATAAAGCATAAAGAAGGCATAAAGGAGATGCTAACTGCTGCTGTCCTACTAACCGCAGCTGTCCTAGCAACTGAAAAATATGCTAAAGGGGTAGATGCTGTCCTGAAAAGGTGAAACTACCCAAAAGCAAAAAGAAGAATCACGACCAAGGACCACAAAGACTTATCCAACAGTGGGAAGAGAAAATGGGAGAGGGAGAGAAACACAGTTATGAGTGCCTACCCCTGTGCTGGCATGGTGTTAGGGCCACTGTGGCAGTGAATTTTGTGCAAACCGTCTTTTTGGCTCTGGGTGTGATTTTCTGGTATTAAAATAGGTGGTTCCTTTATCCAGTTTAAGGATTGAGCAGTGAATAGTAAACTATGGGAAGAGATGAGGGGGCATAAAGTAGATTTTTCCTGTGTGAAAAATATTGTAGAGCTTCTTTTGTCTTATTTTATTAATTATTGAATAGTTTTCTCGTTAACAGTTTTATACTGAGGGCATAGCTTATAGGATGTCTTCGTGAGATGCTACTCATTGTGTCAGCACAACGATCTCGATGTCATAATTCTTTTTGGAGGTCACCTGAGGCTAGGTGCCAGCCCCTTGCTCAGGCCACTGATCTGATATTTCCCACCCAGGCAGCTGCCTAGTTCGTCTCATGTTATTTACACCTTGCAATTAGAACCATTTTGCTATATGTACTGGGAGCATGATCTAGGGCAACACATGTTGACAGTCTTGCCTTGAGAACAATTTTGCAATGAGAACAATTATAGCAGTAACTTGAATATACTGGGCCGCAAATCTCTGGACAGAGGTTTTTGATTAGATGAAATTAGGTGTCACTGTTCAGTTTCAGTCTGGCCTTCTGCACCGTGTCATAGTGGTTCCTGTTCATCTTAAACCAGAGAAAGATTGCGGTAGTCTCTAGTTGGTGTTAAAATATGTGGGATTATGTAGAAAATATTACTACATTCTGTAGTTCTGCGAGGCAAGTATACCTATTGTTAAGTGCATTCTCTTCAACTTATAGTATGGTCTAAAGTCAATGCTTCATACGCACCATTCTTAGCGAAGTTTGATGTACAAGTGAACGTGGATGTGGCAGATTGGCAGTTAAGCGTCTTCAATATTTTAGAACTTTTTCCTTTTATGTCCCACACTTCCACTACATATTGTAAATCTTATAATCTGGCATCCTTGTTGAGCAATTGTTAGAATTTTCTTAAATTTTTCTTGCTATGCCAGTCGAAGATACATCTCTGGTCACTAAGGAGTTCTGTTTCAGGATACACAGTAGATTTGTGCTCTGGAATCTTTGTCTATCGTAGATTAATATCTGTATGTGTGCATGAAGGTGATGTGGATTTGTCCAAAACATCATTCTTTGTGACTGGAGGGAGAACTAAATTATACTTTTCTGATGGTTATTCCAGGTTTACTCTCAGTCGCAAGTTACTCTGAAGATTCCGAAGTCAATACTATGTGGCTCAGAATTCATGGTCATGGGATTTCCTCAATGCGCAAATGCCTATTATCTGTTGATGCAACTTGATAAGAGCTTTAAGCCTGTTTTTTGTTTGCTTGAGATACAAAGTAATGAAGGTGACAATAATAATGCTGATGCAACTACTGATGCTAAAGAAGCTATAAGGTTTATCAGGATTGACATTAACAAATTAAAAATAGATGAAGATGTGCAAATTGGCAATTTTTTTGATAAAGATAAATTACTGGCGCTACAAAATGTGGAAGATAGACCTCAAAGACAAAGTGGAGCTGATGAGCCTCTTCCTGCACGACCTTCATTTTTTTCCGTTGTTGATGAAGTATTTCGATGTGACAGAGGTTCTCCAATAACAGAAAGTCAACGACTCCCACCCAATAGTTTACCCTCTAGTCATTCGAGTTATCAAGTTGGTCTTCATGGGTTTAGTGGTGGAGCTGGCTCACCTGATCAAGATTATGGGTCTCTACAATCTAACATTAATGCTGCAAAAGTTACTTCTGGTACTGGTTTGAACAATTATCTGCTCAGTAATTCAAAGAATGCACAAAGTACAAGTGCCTTCTCTGGTTCAGTTCCTGCAGGTAATTTATACAAGTTGCCACCTTGTAAATTTGGTCATGAACATGGTACCAAATAGACCAGAAACTATCATCCCGTGCCCCTAATAAATAAAGATAGAGTTTGTTTTTCCTAAATATTGAAGTAGCTATTTATGCAATTATTTAATAATGAGGTAGCATTCTTATTGTATGTTTTTCCATGGAAATTGGCAGGTTTGGGTAATGTCTCCAGTTCACGCTCTGAAGGTGCATATAAAAAGCGTTCTCTTTCTGAGTTCTTGCAAAATATCCCATCGTCAAAGCAATCTATAATTGGTGATGGGCCAGGTAAGAGAAGAAAGCTGTCAGAATTTATGCTGGATGGCCTTCCTTTGAAGGCTAATTCACCCAACATGCAACCTGGGACGTCCCTCACCTATGGAAAATTACTTGAAGAAGTAAATAATTGCATTACAGCGAATATTTATTCCTCTGTGCTTCTTCATGTCATAAAGCACTGTTCAATTTGCATTAAATATGCTCAGTTGACTGCTCAGATGGATTCTCTTAATATTCCACATGTAGAAGAAGTGGGCATGCCGACATCATCCTCTAATCTTTGGTTGCGCTTACCTTTTGCTCACGATGCTTCCTGGAAACATATTTGCTTACACCTTGGTAAAGCTGGAAGTATGTCTTGGGATGTTCGGATCAATGATCCACACTATGGTGCACTGTGGAAACTCCATGGAGGTAGCACTACTACAGAATGGGGTTCTGGTGTTCGTGTTGCAAACACATCTGAGGTGGATTCACATATCTCTTTTGATGATGATGGGGTCCTCTTGACTTACAACACTGTTGAGGCTGATAGTATACAGAGGCTTGTCTCAGATTTACAACGGCTCTCACATGCTCGTGCATTTTCTTGTGGAATGCGGAGATTGATCGGTGTAAAATTAGATGGCAAGCTAGCTGAGCATCAGACAGCTGCAGAGACAAAATTACACTCTAGAAGAAAAGCTAGCAGGGACAGGTTATCTGAACAGATGAGGAAAACTTTTAGAATTGAGGCTGTTGGTTTGATGAGCTTGTGGTTCAGTTATGGTGCTGTGCCTATGGTTTACTTTGTCGTTGAATGGGAGACCGGTAAGAGTGGTTGCACAATGCGAGTTTCTCCAGATCAACTATGGCCACACACGAAGGTTGGGTTTTGACATCTATATTTACTGCCTACTTTGCATGTGCTAGTATTTAGGACAACTTTTTTGAAAATTTGCTGCCCGACTTTTTTTTATTTGACATTGATAAAAGATAGTGAGTATTGATGTCCTTGTTACACTGTTTGATGTGCTAACCGTGTATTGTTGTACTGCATTTGCTTTGTGATGTATATAGATGTTTTCATCCAACTGAATCATACAGCTACTTTCTGCTAAATACATTACTGTACTTTTACTGATAAATATGTTTGAAGTTTGACTTTATTTGGAACAAACTAGTGTTGATACTCAACCAAAGCATGCTCCTTTTGTAACCTGAGTTGCCAAATGCAGTTTATTAAAGGGGCAGTTTCTTTTGCTAACCTATCAAAGTTCTGGTGGTATGGTAGGAAAGAAAACATTGTATCAAAACTACACCAAACTAAAATTTTGGCAGTACCACATTGGCATAATTTGTCACCAAACCAGACATCAATCTATATCTACCTCACCAAAATTTGGCAATATCAAAATTTTGAGACTACCAAATTTTGGTAAGGTAGAGAACTAAACTGACTCCAAATTTTCCTCATCTGTATTGTGCCGGTGTTTGGTTAATAAACAAAGTTGTGATCAATTTCAAGTGATCTCTCAGTCAAATCAGTTTTGAAATGTCAAAATTTAGCTAGCAAAAGAGTGAAACCCCAATCAGCATGTTGCACCAAAACACTTGTACTTTGCTACTGAGGCATTTGAAATTTTAAATTTCAAATACAGTATTCATTTTTTTTCTACTAAAGAATTGATATTTACATGAAATTTTGCTCTTTGTTGTAACCATGTTAACATAATGCAGTTTTTGGAAGATTTTGTGAATGGGGATGAGATAGCATCATTCTTGGATTGCATCAGGCTCACAGCAGGACCTTTACTTGCCCTTGGCGGCGCTATTCGTCCTGCAAAGATGCCTGTAACTGTTCCTGCCGGTTACAGTGCTCTACCAAAGCAAAACAATATTCTTACAACAGCGGGATCAGCAAACAGTCTATCATCAAGTACTGTGCACAATATGTCTGTCCCGCAGGGTGCTGCAGTAGCACATTCAAACAGCCAGCTTCAGACTTCTTCCATGCTGTCTGTTGCAGGACGGACTGCTCCTGGACTAGTTCCTAGCTCCTTGCTACCTTTTGATGTTTCTGTTGTGCTCCGTGGGCCTTACTGGATACGTATTATATACCGCAACAAGTTCTCTGTTGACATGCGCTGCTTTGCTGGGGATCAGGTCTGGCTTCAGCCAGCAACACCTCCTAAAGGTGGACCTTCAGTTGGTGGATCATTACCTTGCCCACAATTTCGACCTTTCATAATGGAACATGTTGCACAGGGTCTAAATGCTCTGGAGCCAAATCTGCTGAATGCTAGACATACTGGTCCACCGTTGAATGCCAGTGCCAACACTGTTTCTGGAAACCAACAATTAGCTTCTGCTCCTAACCGTTTTGGTGGTGCTCCTGGGGTAGCTAGGTCAACTTCAACTGTTGCTAACCAGGTAGCAAGTAGTTTGAGTCGTGCAGGCAATGCCATGATGCCTTCGGGATTTGCTTCAGGAATTGCTGGAGCTCCTGCGCACCTTTCTCCTGGAAACGTTCCTGCTCATATGAAAGGAGAGTTGAACACAGCTTTTATTGGGCTTGGTGATGATGGTGGCTATGGTGGTGGCTGGGTTCCTCTTGCTGCTCTTAAGAAGGTTTTGCGAGGCATCCTTAAGTACCTTGGAGTTCTATGGTTGTTTGCGCAGTTGCCTGATCTCCTGAAGGAAATACTGGGTTCAGTTTTGAAAGATAATGAAGGCGCACTTCTAAATTTAGATCATGAGCAACCGGCATTGCGCTTCTTCGTGGGGTAAGATTTATTGTATTGATATTGTCATCATATTCACAGAAATCTAAAATATCTTAATCTTTGAAACTACTGTAAGCCATGCCTTCCACAATGGAGTAACACTCTACAGATGGAATGTTCTCGCAATGCGATTCAGAATCTGCTTAATAATTTTGCACACTAATATTTTTTTTAATGCCGTGTAGTTTTTTTTAGGCGGTTACAAATAGGGAGAGAGTTTAATTAACTTTAGTTAAAACGATGAGGCCATAAATTAGCGTGATGGAGTTTTGAAAGGTAAAGACTTGATATATATTATTGCTTAATAGAAACTGTGAAACACCAAATCCTCTTGCTCTTCCCTGACAAATCCTACCATAAAAAACATCTGCCAGCCACGAAAGCCTTCTTCCTTTAGAAGCTAGTCTCTCTATCTGAACCAACAAAATAGTACTTCTCCGTTTCATCTTATAAGACTTTTTAGCATTGCCCACATTCATATATATGCTAATGAATCTAGACATATATGTGTGCCTAGATTCATTAACATCTGTATGAATGTAGGCAATGCTAGAAAGTCTTATAACCTGAAACGGAGTACATTTCAAAGGCTAGGGTGTATCCTGAAAGTTTCTGAGGTGAAACCTCCATAAAACCCTTTTGTTTTTTTGGAATGCCTCCATTTCTTGAGTGAGTTTGGGGGCCAATTTGTGTTTTCGACCATGCGATTTGCACATGCGTTTAATGCCAGTTAGATTGAATCCCTTGCATTTGCTGTGGTGTATTTCATGTATGTGCTACATTACCTGCACTACTATAGATAAGGTAGTACACGCTACATTATCCATTCATACCAATTCCTTTTTTTGGTCTTTGTGTTGATCACATCTTTGAAATGAGCTTGTTTGATTATCCTTTTGCGTTTTTGAATTGATAAATCAGGCAGGAAATATATTCTTAGGCACACAAACATTTATTTTGGTGAGAATTGATAGTTACTGGGCTCCCTTGTAGGGAACAGAACTGTTGAAAAGTTTGAACTTATGTTGTATATGTAATGTCTAGAAAGTCATGCGTGGTCTGGTGGGATCACTAGAGGTTCTGAAGTCAACAACAACATTGTATCATTCAATAAAAAAATCCAATTCAGTTCAAAACTTGTGGATGAAAATTTTCAAGAAATCACTGCATTTTACTCTGAATATACTGCACAAATTATTTTTTTATTGCCTGACTTATTTTTGATAGAACATACTGTTTTTACTATCAAACAAACCAGCAAGAGCTATGTTCTGTGTATAGTGGTAGGATTGAATGCCAGGGGATGCCATATGCCTTTAGCTCTGATTTGTGCTAAACCATTGTTTACTGAGAAATGTAGATATATGCCACTGCAGACCGCCTATACTACTAAATTTCCCTTTATATTCAACTAATGTTTTTCTGTTTTCTCAATATCTGTTGATTTCTCAAAAAAAAAAAAAACTGTCTGATTATCTTCATTTTCCATTCTGCAGTGGTTATGTATTTGCTGTTAGTGTTCATAGAGTTCAACTGCTGCTTCAAGTTCTCAATGTGAAACGGTTTCACCATCAGCAACAACAGCAACAGCAAACTCCTCAGAACAATGGCCAGGAAGAGCTAACAGTTCCTGAGATAAGCGAGATCTGTGACTATTTCAGCAGACGTGTTGCCTCTGAACCCTATGATGCTTCTAGGGTTGCATCTTTTATCACTTTGCTTACTTTGCCTATTTCAGTTCTTCGAGAATTTATAAAACTAATTGCATGGAAGAAAAGTTTGCCCCAAGCTCATGCGGACAATGCTACTACACACAGGGCACGGATTGAGATCTGTTTGGAAAAGCACCCTAGATTGGTTTCAGATGATTACACTGCAAGCTCTTCATCATCAAAGAGCAATATTCATCATGATAGAGCCAACAATTCAGTAGATTTTGCCCTAACTTTTGTACTTGATCAGGCCCTTGTACCCCACATGAGCATATCTGGTGGAGCTGCTTGGTTGCCATATTGTGTTTCTGTGAGAGTAAGGTACACCTTTGGAGAAGATAGTCACATTGCATTCCTTGCAATGGATGGGAGCCATAGCGGCAGGGCTTGTTGGTTACAACATGAGGATTGGGAGAGGTGTAAACAGAGGGTTTCCAGAGCAGTGGAGACTATGAATGGGTCCGCAGCAGTTGGAGATATGAGCCAGGGAAGACTGAGGATGGTTGCTGAGATGGTTCAAAAGCAACTGCAACTCAGCCTATTGCAGCTTAGAGATAGCCCAGTCTCTACTGGCTCTGCCGCATCATGAAATGAATATTTAGATATCAACGGCGTTTATACTTTGGATAACATGGCCATGCCGAACGTGGTGTTCAGTACTGAACGGATGCAAAGATGTCTATATTTCAAGGCAATGTCTGATAGTGAATTTTTTCAGCCAATATTCATAATTCTAGTGCCATAATTTTATTGCCAGGCGAACATCTCATAATTTTGTACAGTAATATTGGTAACTAGTGTGGTGCTGACCTCAGTTCACCCTGCATCTTAGAGAACCATGTTAAAGCATGCCATAGCATCTCAGGAACTAGTCATGACAGGCTAGGCAGTATAACGTAGCAGCTCGTGACTAACTGGAGCAGCTCTTTGATGGTATTTCATTGACAAAGCATCTGAACTGGGAGTCGTTTGGTTGGTGATCTCGGAACTTAACCTGGTCTACAACTACAACTCTACATTTTGTCTTGCAGGCAGGAAGGAACTCAATACAATATTTGTATTTATACTTGAGCTCCCTCCAACTCATAATAGTGGTATTTCTAAACGCAACCTGTAAAAGGGCGCAACAATTTTGAGCATCGCATGCAGCATGCATCATGGGAGCTTATCAAATGATGATACCCATTGATCTATGGTTGATTTTGAGAAATTGTAGAGAAAGATAAAAGCATTGTAATCTGAAATTTGGTGCTTGTGGATTTGTAAAGAGATGACAAACAAAATAGTCGGGCAATGCTTGTGCTGCTGAATGGTTCAAAATGATGCTCGTGTACTAGTTGGGATATGGTTTGTGCTATTGATTTATGAGGGGGCATATTGCACATTGACATTTAGCACTGTAGTATTAGAATCAAAGATGTCGGAAAGAAAATTGCGTTCTGTCTGTAAAATTAAGAAACCGTAGTTACTTAGAATAACCTTGGCTATTAATTAGTGTTGAAATTACGACTTTTATCCCTTGCAGTTAGTGAAATACTTGTTTTGATTTTTTTTACTTAAGTTTGATCAAATTTATAGAAAAAATTGATAATATTTTTAACACAAAATAAATATATTATTAAAATATATTAAATACTATTAATTTTAGTAGAAATTTGGTGTTGTACACATTGCAAATTTTTCTGTAAACTTGATTAACTTAAAGAAGTTTGAAAAAAAGAAAGTCAAAAATGACTTTTTAATATGAAAGGGTAGTAGTAATGGTTGCAGAAGTTTGTTTTCCAATGCGCTGTGGGTACAACTAAATTGCTTTGATGGTGTAGGAAGGGTTATGCCACAAGCCTTCTTTTCTCTTTTCCTTTTACCCTTTTGGCTCGGGCAGCAAAATTTGTGTTAAAAAAAAGTCATCTTTTCTTTTATATCAATCAATTACAATCATCCCTATCTCTCCGAAAGAACTCTTGCGTTTGGTAATTATTACTAGCATCACAACAAGTGACATGCCGTCCGAGAAATTTACTCGTGTGTTATTTGTCTACTCCCTAACACATGGATTAACATTGCTGTCGCATTAACCTGACTAATGGCCAGCGCAAAGCTAGCATAAGAAATACCTTCAAAAGTTGCCCAGATATACTCAAGACGGAAAATCATAGAGAAGGGAAACGAAGGATTTTGAATGGTTAATCGACGAGTTTATGTTCCATTATTACTGCAAGGGGGCTAATCGATCAGTGTTCATCATGAGGCGATCAAGCGAACGAACTAGCAACGTAAAAAGTAAAAACTCGGGTCACAGCCAGCTATCCGGGAGGCCGATGTTCTGGAACCTGAATGAGCGGTCGTCGGAGTCGTCCTTGCCGCTGAGCACGATCTCCGGCCCGTCGCCGTCGAAGGCGACCTCGTCGGTGGACTCGTCGGCCGCGTCCCCTCCTCCCTCCTCGTCGCCCTGCACGATCATCTGCACGGTCGGCCTGGCGGCGGCGGCGCCCCTGATGACGGCGGCGGGCGGGAGGCGCTCCCACATGAGGAAGTGGAGGGTGACGGGGCGGAGCGCGTGGCGGTGCAGCGACAGCCGCTGGCTGAGCGAGACGGTGTCGAAGCAGCGGATGTCGCCGGCGGTGGAGGTGGCCCAGGGGAGCACCTTGTCGTCGCCGACGCGGGAGACGACGAGGAGCTTCGACGCCCGCCGCGCGCGCCGGTACAGCTCCAGAAGCCCCGACCGCGTCGACGCCACCCCCGGCGTGCTCTCCTCCGCCACCGACGACACGTAGATGAACCCCTGCTTAATTCACCGGCAACAAAAGAAATTGTGGTCAGCCAGCTACTCTCTACTCGCTTAATTTACTTCCATTTCGCTGTCCACACACTTTTAGAGATTCAAACTCCTCCATAATATTTGGTACACCCTTCATTTTGAAATATAAGCCATTCCAGCACTTAAAAAATCTTTATACTACAAGACGGTATCCCGTTCGGATGGGATAATACCTATGAAGTATCACCAACTTCAGAGGTATCATTCCGTACGAATGGGATACCATCATGTAGCATTCCCCTTTCGCATAACGTTTCACCATTTGTCTTATTCAAAAAGATTATATAAATATAATTTATTTTGTTGTGACTTTTTTATTATCAAATAAAATATAATCTTAACTTATACTTTTATATGTTTATATTAAATTTTTGAATAAGATGAACGATGAAATGTCACCAAAAGTCAACGACGCAATAATATTTTGAAAATGAGGTAGTAACATTTAATGACACTATATACAGGTAATACGGATTTGTATTTGAATACGTGCCTAATGACATGATTTGATATGATAGTTGTTGATAATCAATCATATATTTTGAAAATGAGGTAGTAACATTTAATCACACTATATGCAGGTAGTATACCAATGGATTTGTATTTGAAATGCGTGCCTTATGACTATTCTTGTCCAGATTTGTTGTTCTAGGAGAGGTCACATCCCTATTCTAGATTGAGTTTTTTTTTTTGGACAGAGAGAGTATGCCCAAGAAATGGTGCAACAATGACAACAAAATGGAAGCAGTACTGGTTCAGCCGTTCAGGTCATGATTAATTCAACAGTTCAACATTCACATGGTAGAGTAGGTATGAAAACTGGGTATTTTCTGAAGGATTTGCTACCTCTTCAGTGCGGCTGATGGCAAAACCCAGCCTGGTGTCGCCCGGTTGCAGTTTGATCTCCAGTGCCATCTCCCCTGCAAAAGGAGCATACCATAGCCGGATCGCCCTGACGACGCCAATGTCGACGCCATGGTAGTCCTCAAACCCGTAGAGGCTCACCGTCGCCATGTTTGCAAGGTCACCTAGGGAGTTCATGTTCACCGTCGACGATGCCACGTCCCCACATATCTGAATCAGACAACCAAACAACCATCCCAACCCTTCATTTCAGTTCCATAAAGTTGTTAAGACTCAAGTTATAATTGTTTGCCATCCTCCAATTTTTAACATCATTTTTGGAAATCGTTTAGTCACTCCTCTGTCTGCTTAACAACTACAACTAGCATCATGGTACTATAGTGCAGAAAGGCAATATAAAAAAACAAAATCTAAACGAATTTTGGTAGATTTGAATAATTTAGGCTAAATTCACAAAAAATGAAAAAAAAGGACCTGACTAGCATGGTTGATGAGGATGTCTTATTACCTTGGTGAGAAGTGCTTCTGTCTGCACATTCATGGGGACAATTGGGACACCTGACATCTGGGAGGACATGAGCCAGGACTCAGCCCTGGCCAGTGTGTCCTCCAGGGAGTGGAACTTGGTCTGGGTCTCGTCGGTCGCCCGAGGCAGAAGCAGCAGGGACAGGAAGCCGCTGGCGCCGGCCACCTGCAGAAGATCCCTCATCTTCCTCTCCCATGGGAATGCCTCGTAGGAGTGGCTGAGCTTGGCGTTTCGCAGCGCTGCGGCTGCCCCCTTGACATTCTTGGACTCTTTGCAAGCATGGTTGGGATTGGATTGCATATGATGAGATGTCATGGAAGTATATGGAAACTGAATATACCGCGAACAATATGTGCATACGTTTTCACCCTAGTAGTATATTCCAAGTGTGGAGAAGTTTAAGAACTTGGGGATCCAGTGGATCGGAGTACTCTCTGTTGCCCTATGCTTGATGACAATTTTTTTAAGGGGGGGTATTAAGTTGCAACTTAATTCATGGGCGATGTAAAGAAGTGACATTTGAAGAAAAGAATAGGAATTATGCAAGCTTTGGATCGAGGAACATGCATCAAATCACTACAACTAGTGAGCATTGTTTAACAGGAAATGATGTAGTCTTGGATTTTGATTCTTTGAGCTTCCGAAGGTCACAAAGCTCAAGATGCACATGCGAGTGGTCCTCTTTTCATTCCTTCGTTTTTGTTGCCGAAAATCATTGTTTTTTTTTAAAAAAGCGAAAAATCAATGTTTTTTTTTTTTGACAAAAGGCCTTCAAGACATGGGTCTACCTATATAGTCTCTAGTATCTTCTTGGTTCCATTTAAGCGAAAGTGCTTCCCGTTAAAGATTTATACAGCAAAGTTTCATGTAGTAATTTTATCAGAAAGAATTAAACATTTTCCTATGAGAAACAGAAAATAATTCCTTCACTACAAATAAGTCATAGTTGTTGATGATCCAAATTTAATCAGGTTGGTGGTGAATGGCTTGAAATATGCAATTATGAATGCATGATATATACATGCGCATTCATGTCTAAGTAGTGGGATGATACCATATTGCACGACTGAATTGCGTGGTTCTATATGTGCCATGTATCATATCTGATGATTTATCTATCTCTTCGCACAAAAATATAAAGAGATCGAGAGAAGAAGATGATTTATCTATCTAGCCTGTGACATACTAATGACCTATAAAAAACATTATGTTTTAGCCTGCGACATACTGTTTGTGGGTCAGGTCAATAGCGTAAATTATTCACTATTAGTTTACCAATATAATATATATGAAAGCATAATGTTAGCCTTAGTTTTAATTTGCAACTGCCATTTGGCTGAGGATGCTTGAAGAGACCGATTCTATTTTTTAATAGAGGATTAATTAAAACCCAGCCTTTACACAACCAAGGGTGTAAACGGCTAAAAGAGAGACGATCTCGGTATCTTCAGAGCAAGTCGGAACTGTAGATTCACCTATATATAGGGTTGTGAAATATATATTTTAAAATTTTTAAGTCATTTTCATGTTACTTAGAAAATTGAGGGAATGTCCCCTCTCGGATTAAAAGAGTATTTCCATTTATAAGTTATTTTTCAGGTGTTGACACTTGGGGCCTCTTCGGTTCACATGATTTTCAAATCACAGGAATAGAAAACACAAAAATAATGTAGGAATGCACGTGCGAACACAAAGGATTGGAACACAAGAATTTTTCCTATACTGAGCTGAACAAAAGAGGATGGAGTGGATGTTTTCATTCCTATGAAATTATTACATTTTGGATGATTTTGGAGGATTGGCATAGTGTTCCTATGGAAAACTTTCCTTTGAATCCTATGAATCGAATACATGAATAGTGTTTATTCCAAAGGAATTGATATTTCATTTAGGAATCCTTCAAGGCCTTAGACTGTCATTTGTTAATCCAATGCCGATTATAAGCAGAATGGCTTATTAGAAAAAAAATAGTTTACGGGTATAACTTTATATATATATATATATATATATATATATATATATATATATATATATATATATATATATATATATGTATGTACGTATGTGTTCTTAGCGATTTAAAATCCAATGCTAGAAAATAAGTTTCAATTAATAAACATAAACAAAAATATCAGGTTTTTAAAACTTAAATTTTGGCAACGGCTTATAAACTTTGATGAGAAAACATCAAAATCAACGTTTTAATGTTTGCTAGCTACCATGTAATTAAGATTTATAATAACAAAATTGACATTTTGCTCCCTCTTTCTCCTCTTTTATTTATTTATTTATTGTTGAACTGACATGAAGGCCAACACCAACTAACCATGCAACTTGAACTTATAAAAGAAGTGGCATTGAATGAACCGATATTCATATGGATCTGTAGAAACAACATAAACACTAATAACGATGATGATTAAAGAACATCCCTCTTGGAGAAAACAATTGCCCTATGGTTTTCTTGTCTAGTATTATGGGTGCATAGGCTCCTTACCGTTCGTTCCAAGCCACTAAAAAAAATATAAAATTAAAAATGGACAAAAAATAACGTCAACATACATATGACCGACCATAAACTTGCATGGCTAACAACATTAGTTATTTCCAAATATAGTCTTTCAGTTATAAATTGAAAACTAAAACGATTTTTTATGTAAGACTCAGCTGTCTGTTATTAATTTTTCTATAGTCATCTGCTCGTCCACTCTCCAGTCGTCCTGCCGCTAAAAAAATATTCTGTAGCTAAATTGATCTACTTATATTATTTGTAAATCTTTATATATTTCTCAAGTTCCATGCTCTTTGGCAGTGGTGCCGCTACCGGTGCAGGTTACATGGCAAGAACCCATCTGACCTCATCTTTTGAGACTGCACGTACCGTAAAATCATCTAATGTTCAACCCATTGTCCTTTCCAGTGTCTATATTATGTCCATTTATATATATCTTCTGAAAATTGGAAGTTCATCCCCAAAAAATATAATTTTAGTGTTTTTAAGAGAAGGGTAATCTTTATCTGGCCTCTATATCCAACCGGATATATGCAAACTTTAAAATTGGGAACTTAGTTTCTCAAAAACGCAAACAACCCAATCTGAAATTCGGAGATTTGAATCCAAAACCATAGGATGTTACTCAGGTCACTGTAACCACTAAGCTATATGCCCTTTCACAATTGAATTTTAGTTAGTGGGATAAAATTCTATAATTGTTGTCTTGGTGACCATATTAGATTTTTTTTAATTTACAAAAGATGCACGTCAAGCATGCAATCAGGCAATAGCTAGAGAACATTTCATTAGTTATATATATATAAAAGAGAGCATTTCATTACTGTCTTGAAAATTAACTTAAGTCGTTTGGTTGCGAAATGCAATTTGCTTGCTGTAATGCTGTTCCATCCTAGCCACAAACTACACACTTTGACTAAGATTGTTTATTGATGTATGCAGCAATTAGCGAGAGAGAGAGAGAGAGAGAGAGAGAGAGAGAGAGAGAGAGAGAGTTCAGACCATGTAGCTCTAGGCTGTCACGACTAGAAAGGTCGCCTTCGACGGAGCTGTCGCCCTTGCGCCCCTTCCTCCCGCTGCTCCCGCCGGTGGACGACGACGACGACCGGCTGAGGTCCTGCGCTGCGGCCGCCGCCGCCTCGTCGTCGCCGGATTGCTCACCACCCCCAGAGGAAGCGCCCGCCGGCGCGTGGTGGTCGCCGCGCTTGAACGCCGACTTGAGCAGCTTCTGCATGCCCCGCTTCTTGGCCGCCTTGCTACCGCCGGTCACTTCTCCACCCGCCGGCATCAGCGGCGGCGGCGGTGGAGGAGGGGTTGTGTGGAGCTGCTGCAGCTGCAACGGAGGCTCCACCGCCGCCGCCGCCGCAGCAGCAGCAGAAGCAGGCAGCTGCGGGCGGCTACGGACAGGGCTGGCCTTGGGCTTCGCCGGCGTCTGGGAATGCATGGCGCGCCGGCGATCGCGAGAGGAGGAAGGAATGTAGTTAGTGGCCGGCCGGGGTGGGTATATATACGCGTGTATCGATTGGGTAGAGTGCGACCTCGGAATCCCGTGGCGACTTTGGAATTTGGAATCGGGGCGTCGATTCTGGAGAAGGAAAGAAATTAAAGAAAGGGACGTTGAAATTGATTATGGCTGAGGATGATTTTTTATTGGATGCACCCTTAGTCGTGTACTCGCATCACTCTCTTGCACGCGCTTCCGCAGCTTAATAATATCATTATAGCTGTGTGGTTTGAGCGTACGTCCCAGCTAAGCTCATGCGAATGTAGTATCTGTGTGCCGTTCAAGTGTTATAAATTGCCGGTTCTCCTTTTATTTTTTTTAGAAACACAGTACAAACGCAGACGCTCACAACGTGCGCACACTCACCCTACTCCTATGAGCACCTCCGAAAGACTGAGCCGGCATGTCGTGAGATTGACGAAGTGACGCTCACAACGTGCGCACACTCACCCTACCCCTATGAGCACCTCCGAAAGACTGAGCTGGCATGTCGTGAGATTGACGAAGTTACCACAGACGCCTCGCTGTCGACGAGTATGTCGCCTACCACTGAAAGAATAATTAGCCGTAAATGCGAGCACCCGTGTCAAATCTAGGATTTGAACCCGGGTGGGCTGGTTCCACCACAAGGAACCTAACTAGTTGAGCTATGCTCACTTCGCCGGTTCTCCTTTTATTGATAGAAGTGTTTTTACTTGTAAGCACCTAGGCACTGGCTAAAGGGAATATTCTCTTGGAGGTTATGACTTATGACGTTACTACTAGCAACAAATACAGATATCCTCCCTCCTTACACCTCATCGCCGTTGGAGGCTGTACGACTGCGAGGACGGTGGGGCATGGCCTCATTTTGACTCCTCAAGGTTCTAATGGCTAGATCTTGAAGGTGGTAGATCTGGTGGTGTCGACAACTACAACATTTGTTGGCCAACCAGATTAGTGGTGGGGAGGATATATGGTGGCTTGCGGCATCGAGGATGGGTTGGAGAGGAGATGTGGCTGCGGTGCAGGCCGATAGCGTTGATGGCAACAACTCTCCTTTCCTTTGTGCTCGGTCACCAACGATAGGCAACGGTGGTGCGGACCAGCCATATCTAATGGTGGGAAAGCCTCACAGTTGGCCCTGTTGGGGTTGGGATGGAGCGGAGATGTGGCTATGGTGCCAGTCGAAGAACAGTGGCCACTTTCATATTGGGTGGCCGGTGGGAGTTCTAGTGAAGGGAGGTAGGGTATCATGAGAAGGTGGGGTGCCACGAACTGGTGTACCGCAAGGAGGTGAAGTGAGCTGCTTGATGAGATGGCGTGGCATTGGAGATATACCCAGGAGGTGGGCTGCCCAGCAAAGAGCTAGCAGGCGTGATAGGTCCATATGCTAGCGGAGACTGGTTTGAATTGAAGAGGGAGCTGCCGGCAAAAGCCTACCATCTTCTCCGAGCTAGTAGCTGCGACGCCTTTATACTCCTCCCCTCCTAGGGTGTTGTTCTTGGCGGGACTCTCTTGGTGAAAACACTATCGATTTCTTTGGATAGGTAATGTCGATATTTTTGGCACTGGGACCTTCGTGGAGGAATTGTCTCAGAGGCCCCGTTCTCACACCTTTGTTGCCTTCATTTGTGTGGTCTTTGGAGTTCTCTCAGTTGTCGGCATTAGGTTTTGGGACAAAGTCTGCTTAAGTGGTTCCTTTGGCGCACTCTGTGCTTGGACCAACCTTCATCTTTTTTTGACAAATTGGCCCTTTTCAAAATCTTATTTACCAACCTTCCTCCATTTTTTTATGACAAATTGGCCCTTTTCAAAAACTTATTTCAAAACTAGACCGCGCCGAAAACTTCATCCAAAAATTGGCTGCGCCAAAAACTTCATATACTGAATTATTGCCGTAAACATTTAAATTGCATTCAGAAATAATATTTATATTAAAAACATTGTACATGTTACCTTAAAAGTTTCTTCTAACATTTCTAGATGCGAATTTATTGATAATGGTACCAATATCAATTTCATCCAATAATTTCTTCTCAATTCATAGATTTGCCAAACCATTTAAGCTTTCTTAGGACATTGAATATCTCAAATAGTTCTTCAATAATTCAACTTCAAAAGTTTCTTTAAGCATATGCCACAATCACAGACACTGTAAATAAGAGCCAATAAGAAACACAAATATGAGGGTAACAATCTGCATCTCTGACAGACTCAAAAATCTCCTTGGCAAACATCTGTCTGGTTGGCAAAGTCAAATGCATAATAGTTAACTCAGAAATCAGATCATTTAACTCAACATCAGATGAACCCCCTAGAGAAAAAAAATTGTGCATATGTCTTTTAGTTCAACGCCAACCAATGACTTCAAGACAGTGGAGCTCATTAAAAAACCCAAATATACTTTTGAATTATTGGAGTTCTTCAAATCTAGATTTCAATGAAGTGATTGCCATGTCAACCATAACAAAAAAAAAGTAATCAACGTCAAAAGCCCTCACAGCTTGCAAATTTACTTTATCACTCACGGTTTCATCAAACTGTCTCTTTCTAGTTGCATGACGCTTTACTGGAAATGATGCATTTACACCCAATTCAGATGCAATATCTTCGGCTATGATCAAACTAGAAGCAAACCCCTCATCTCTATACTTGTGAAAGTAAGTCCTTCTGCCTTCTATTTGCTATAAGGTGGACTCAATGCACATGGATGGTGACTACAACTTTTGGCTCACAGTGTTTACATCAAATAAAATGGCATGCCAAATAATCATACCAAGTATAAACTCAAAGGTACCAACTACCTCAAATAAATTTTTCGCATCACTCCTATGATTGGGTTCGATATCATTAGATTCCATTAAGTGTAACAAAGCTGATCTTATCTGAAGAGCTTGATATCTAATTGCTTTAACACTTTTGATTTGACTCTCCCATTGAGTATTGCATAATGATCTCATTGTTAAACTTGGAACATGTGCAAGCAAAACTTTCCATCTTTTGGTTGAACCAGAAAATAACACACATATCCATTGCACAATTCCAAAAAATGAAATAGCTTTAGCACAAGATTTAGCCAGATCAGAGAGAGTATAAGACTATTGCAAGCACATGGCACATACTACATTCATTCCAATTTAAGTGCAGTTGTGGGTTTCCGTGTCCAATGTTTGACCATTCGTCTTATTTGAAAGTTTTATAAAAAAATTAAAAAAAGTCACAGATAAAGTACTATTCATATTTTATCATCTAATAACAATAAAAATACTAATCATAAAATTTTTTCAAATAAGACGGACCGTTAAACGTTGGACATAAATAGTGCAAAACTGCGGTCTTTCTGGGATGGAGGTAATACAAAGCTCTTGGATTAATATCAAGCAACCGTCTTTGCACCCCTTGTGTTTTCCTTTCATGTTAGAGCCATTATCTTAGTCTTGACCTCTAATATCATCAATAGGAAGACCAATGGACTTGATGGAATCAAACAATACATCAAAAAGCCATGAACCAGATGTATCATACACCTTCAAAAAACCCATAAAAAACTCTAATTTTATTTTGCCACAGGACATACTCACATCCGGGTGAAATCAAGGATAATAGAGAATTATTTTGCCTCTTTAACCATCTTTATGATAGATTTTGTGATATTAGAATCCAAGAAAGAAACCAACTCATTCTGTTTTTTGTGACAAAGATAATGATAACATATCTCATTGTTCTGGATACGTCTAAGGCGATCTTGCATCACCAAGTCAAACTCTACAACCATCTCATTACAAGCTAGGAAATTGCCATCCCGATCATTGTAAAGTTGCTCATTGGCTCCTCTAAAAGCCAAATTACATTTACCAAGAAATTTGACAATAGTAATTATTCTTAGTAAACTTGTTGTATATGCTCTTTCTCTTAGCAAGTTGCTGTTGCAAATCTTTGTCAATTATTTCATTTTTTCTCAATCTAGCTCTCAATTCATTCCAAGAGGTCATGTTGGTGATATGCTCGACACTAACATTGTTCTTTTAGCATTTCACTAATATGTCTCCAATGTCTAAACTCATCATGCGCAAGTGGACTCTTGCAATTTCTAGAGTTGGAAATCTTACAACAAAAACAAAATACTCTATCAGCATGCTTTGAGAAATGAATTGCTCAGCGTACGAGAAATGCCTTAAGTTGTCATCTAGAGGGAATTCAATATTTTCTTCTCTTATAGGCCCTTTCTCCACTAATATGTCCCTAGCTTTATTATCAAGTTTGTCCCAATTTCTTGGATCATAAATATCGGTAGTAAAAACTGGTTGTTCATCAACACTAGGAGATTTTGTAGTGGGTGAATTAAATATGTTCTCATAAACACTTACATTGGTACCATCCTCATTATGTCGTTTTCTTCTGTAGGTATGGGGCCCTCGTCTTCAATGTTCATGTCACTTGCTTCCTCCACAACAACTATAGCTAACTCATCCGGGCCAGTTCCTTGACGTGCCTGTGTTACCCCTTAAAAATTTGTCCATTGCTCCCTTCTGGGATTCTATCAAATCATCCACCCTTTTCTTTTTTTCCCTTTTTCTCGCTACCCGTTGCATACTTTCTTGATGGCATGGCCTGATGATTGAAAAAAACATTATTATAATAGTTTAACTCATAAATTACACTACTAAATTACAAATCTAAATTTAAAATCCTACCAATCAGTAGATCACAAGTTTCTAGATACGCACGGCAAGTGAGTCGAAAACAGACACTACTGCCTTCATCGGTTTTTCCAACTATCGGAACAACCGAATTAACCTAACATAGAACTGTACATCAGTACACGGGCACATGGCTATTTACATATTAAAAGATAAAATCACAATGGTACAAAATTTCTATTTTTCATTTGACGATGGCAAATTAGCAATGATATATTAATGTATTGGTGTTGCACTCACCTGAATAGAATCATGCTTGTCCAATACTCGAGGGGGCTGATGACGGCAAGCAAGTAATCAACCAAGCAGTGGGGCAGCCGGTGGCAAGCAAGTAAATAAGTAATCAACCAAGCACTACCGTCTAGCAAGCAAGCAGGCAGCAGCCGGCAGGCGACAGCGGCTGCGGTGCCAGGCGCTCACGGCTGCACCTCGTGCCCTACTGCCGTCGACCGTCATGTGGAGCAGCGGAAAACGTAAAGCCGTCAACCTGCACGCCGATGCGTGGCCTTGCGCGCGATTTCGACGCCGTGAGTCTCGTTCTATTCGCCTTCAGCTTCCGGCTTCTGCGCATGGCGTATCTGTTCACCTTCGGCCTTCCGTGCTGGGCCAGGCCTTAGGCCTGCAGTGGCGGCTCCAGGAACGATTCAACGGGTGGTCGTACTTTGCGTTCACAATTTTCACGATGTTACAAAATCAAGTTAAATATGTCAAATACAGTGGAAATATAACTCAAATATAGCAATATATATCAGAACATCACAAAATGATTAAAACCAACATTTTATGTTCGAAGTTACGAAAGTTACAACATAAATAATTCAAATATATTACAATAGATAGATAGAAGATTAGATACACTACTTCTTTTCTACTCTCCGGGTCTTCATAGACATGAAATTATTTATAATATCTTCTTCGCTAACTTGAGAGAAGATATCCCGCTCAATAAATGTGATTAAACAGTCATTCAATAATTTGTCACATATAATATTTCTCAGCTTGGTCTTCACTACACTCAATGTAGAAAACACCCTCTCAACACTTGTTGTTGCTACAGGTAATATCAATACCAACTTGAGAAGTAAATAGACACAATCATAAAGAACATGCTTGTTTGTTTCAACAAGTTTGATAGAGAGCTCAGCAAGAGTTTCTAGGCCTTTGAACCTTTCATCTTTTCTCATATCATCAATAAAAGTCCCAAGTTGCAATTTAAGTATGATCAAATCCATGTCTGAAAAGTCTTTTGGATAAAACTTGGCAAGCTTAAGTACTTGCTGTGCATCATAAGAGGCAAATGAATTAAATGGATTTAATGCTGACATGCAAATGAGCAATTCCATATTAACCTCATCAAACCTATTGTTCAGCTCTTGGCTAATTTTGTCAATCATACTAATGTACACTTCTCTTCTAAAATGATCATTATTTGTTTGGTCCGGATAAAACCTTGGAGATATTTCATGAGGCACATATTTACCATCAAAGGTTGGAACTTGGATACTATGTTTATTGCAAAATGAAACAATAGTTCCTTGAAAAAAAATCTTCCCAATCTTCAGATCTTAATTTTTTGCATTCTTTCCTTGGCCAAAGTTACAATTGATATTGCATTAACAATATCTTGGTCTCTCTTTTGCAAACACAAACACAACTTATTTGTATATCCAAGAATGACAAGCATCAAATATGCACTGAAAACAAAATTAAATGATTCGAAAGCTCCAACCACAGCATGTATTCTTGGCCAATCATCTCTTTGTGTGGGATCTTTTCCAAGAGTTATGAGTAGCTCATGAATTGTGTTGTACGTACCAATAATATACAATATTGTTAGGCAATGAGAACCCCATCTAGTATCACCCGGCCTAGCCAATCCCATCTCTTGATTTAATCCAACACCACTTTCTATTTCACCCATTTCAAGTGCTTCCATAATCTTTTGAGCTATAACATTTCTAAGCATGTCATGACGCTTACAAGAAGTACCAACAATATTCAGCAAGTGAGAAACTTGAGTAAAAACCCATACACTATCATCATTTCCCTTGGCAACGGAAACAAGAACTAGTTAGAGTTGATGTGCAAAACAGTGGATGTAATAAGCAGAAGGAGACTCTTTCATGATCAATGTTTTCAGCCCATTAATCTTCACTTTCATGTTACTAGCCCCATCATATCCTTGACCATGAATTTGAGAAGGAGTGTCAAGTGACGATCACTAAGCAAAGTTAGAATTGCCTTCTTAAGTGCAGCAGAAGTGGTACTAGCTACATGGACTACTCCAAGGAACCATTCACATACCCTTCCAGGTTTGTCAATATATCGCACACAAAGAGCAAGTTGTTCCTTATGTGAAAGGTCACTACACTCATCAGCAAGAATTGCATAATAATCATCACCAAGTTCTTCAATGATGCGCTTAGTAGTCTCATCAGCACAACAATGAATAATTTCCCTTTGTATACTAGAACAAATCAAGATGCAATTTCCAGGAGCATTTTTCAATACCAACCGATCAACTTCTTTATTATTTTCAGCAAGCCACTTCAAAAGTTCAATGAAATTCCCTCTATTACTAGATTCTTTGCTTTCATCATGTCCATGAAATGTCAATCCTTTATTTAAAAGATATCTTTGACATCTAAGTGAATAAGTCAACCTAGCCTTATACCAAATTTCACTCTCATTTGACACCTTCACAATGACATTATCTATTGAAGGACCACCACTCACAAATAGGTTGTATTTCTCTTGAGTTTTATTGTGAGCACTTGTTATACCCCCCACATGTTCGTCAAGTGCTTCGGCTTTGTTCCAATTTCTCCAACCATCTTTAACAAAATTACTAGTTCCACTACCAAACAAGTAACATACCATGCAAAACCCAGCATCCTTTGCAACACTATATTCAAGCCAATGGTACTTATGAAACCAAACAAAATTGAAGTGACGCTTCTTACCATAAATTTCCCTGACTGGGAAATCATGTGGATTGCATTGGTTTGGACCTTTTGGAATGTATGCACGCTGAACTGCGTCTTGTTCATTGACATCATAGCTTGCAATAGGGGACCTCAATCCTGGATCATATTGAAGATGATCAGCATCATACGTACTCTGGAGGTGAACCTTGTTCTTCATTTGTTGCCCCAACAACTGGAGTTGGCTCAGGCTGTGGCTCAACTAGTGGTGGCTCCTCTTCTTCAATTTGAACTTCCTCATCAACAAGATATGCCCTCTTCTTCGCCTTTGCTTCATGTTTCCGAAAAAGTGATGCAATGTCTCCATTCCATTTCATGTCTCACTGCAACTTGCATTACAGACTACTGAGACAAACAAAATTTTTCCACTAGTACTACTGTATTGATTACTCATTAAGATGTTGCTAAAAAAAACTAAGTTTTAGTTTTCATTCACATTTTTTCATCCACATTTTTCATTCATTGATGATCGATCTATTCAAAGTAATGTTAAAGACTACTCACAGTGAGCAAGAAATGAGTAAATGTAAATCACCTTTGCACTAGGCAGGGGCTGCGCCGGGGGAGGGAGGGCAGGGGCTCGTGCAGTCGTGCCGCTTGATGGCGCTCGTAGTCGTTGGTCTCGCTGTCCGGTGGTCACGGAGGGGCAGCAGGGGGCATTGGAGCAAAGCTTTCGAGAGGAAGGACTAGACACCGAGGTACAAGCGAGAGAAGGAAGCCAACAACTCCGGTGCTTCTTTGGAACTCCAATGGAAGAATGTGGATAAACCCAACACTACACTAGTTCGGAACATTCCGGAGAGGAACTCGATATTTGGGGCACTCCTTCCGGAGCTTCCCCTCACTCAAATTCCACATACTAAAGTGATGCTTACAATATAAAAGTGAGTTGTACTCCACTTTGTTGTGCAAGATGGAAGTGAGAGCTTCTCCTCCTTTTATAGTTTCATATGACGGTTGGAATGGCGGATGTGGAGGTCGGAGCACTCACAACCGTCATTGGGAGGTGATCCAGAGCGTACACGTGGACGGTGGCGATGAATAGAAGCAAGGTGGGTTCGGTCAACCGTTGGTTCAGTCGACCTATGGCCCCCCTCCCAGCTGCTCCTGTGGCTGGTAGGCCGATTGATGGGCCCTTATGCCGGTGCACCATGGTTAGGCCCATTTTATGTCGGTTTTGACTACCATGTGGACCCTTCAATCCTTCTAATCGCATCCCTTCAATCTTTGTACTCGCATATGATTGGTCGGAGGCACATTTTGTCACATGACGTGTGTGTTTTCATCTAGAAATCACCTACATACCAATATTTATCATTTCTAGTGGACATAGTCAGTAATAGACACTTACCACTAAGTTTGATATTATATTTTGTATTTTTTATGTAGGAGTTGACGGTTAAAATTTGCACTTAACGACTATCAACACAACACTGCAACCACGAGCTCTCGGTGTGTGAGCACGCCGCTCGCGGCCGTTTGGAACTCATCTGCTTCCCCTACCCTAGCAACTCTGCGCCGAGGCCATCGCGGCCTTAGCCGCCGGCTAGTGGCGGCTCGCTGTACACACCTCTCGAGCCCTCGCCCTCACGTCCTCGCACAAAGAGGGGGAGAGAGAGAGAGAGAGAGGGAGGGCCGGGGGGGGGGGGGTGGTGGGGAGAGGATAATATGTGCGAGCGGACGCGGTTGTGCGAGCAGTGCGGTGGATAAGGATGTGGGAAGACGGCTCTACTCAGTCGGGTTTTATGGATGACTTTTTTTTAAACCAGTACCTAGGTACTGGTTAACTATGTCAAGTTTTTAATTAAGCGGCACTTATAATATGTTATAGGTGTCGGTTCTTTAAAGAAACGATATCTATAGTATTGGTGCTGGTTTTTCTCTAGACCGACACCTATAGTAAGGTGTTGATTCTATATTTTTTTCATCATACGGAAGTGAGAAAAGGTCCATAGGTATCAGTTTAAAATGAACTGGTGTCTATGAGCTAATGCCTATGAGGGGTTTTGTTGTAGTGTTTACTCGGTAGACATGCATGTATAAGTTCGAACTTTTCCATAATGATAGAAATCCGACCTCTATATCAATTGAGTGTATAAATTCAACCTATATAGATAGAAGGGAAATCATGAAATTTGTCTATGAATATGACACACTGTTTACATTTAAATTTATTAATTTTGTTTTGACCTGTATATTTCAAATTTGATCTTATATGTTTGTATGCTTGTGTATTGAGATAGGAAAAAGTACGAATTACACCGTTCCCTGAACTATCGAGGTCGACTGAATTAAACCCCTGAACTCGAAAACCAGACATTCTACACCCTAACTATTGAAACCAGACGAATAACCCCCCCGACTCAATCCGGAGTGGTTTTGATCCTACGTAGCATACGCATAGCAGTCCAGTCAGCAATTTTCTAAAAAAAATCAGTGGGATCCACTATCAGATCTCTCCCATTCTCTCTCTCTACCTCTCCCTATCCTCTCTTTCTATCTCTCGCTGACACTGGCCACCGAAGGTCATCGAGGTCAAGGAGGATGGGGAAAAGCGGCGGAAGTTAGGGACGAGACGCGCGATGACAACCGGGTCTCCGGGAGGATGGAAAGGAGACGCGCGATGGACACCGGTCCCGCGCGAACAAGCTCGCCGGCCCAGCCTTCTTCCTCTCCTTGCAGCACTGCAGGAGAGCCGAGGTAGGGGAGCATGAGAGGAGAGCGATTGGGAGCATGGAGAGGGCCGGAGCTGGACCATCGTCACCTCGCCGCCACCGGCCATACACGCCTGCTCCCGCGTCACCGCCGCCGCTGCCCTGCTCCACGGCGTCGTCGGTCGCCCGCTCCACCTCCGCGTTAGCCTTAGCCGCCCGCCACCCGGGAAGCTGCTCCTCCGCCGCCGGCCGCCTGTTCCGCCTCCTCCTTAGCCGTTTGCCGCCTAGGGAGCTCCCCCTCCACCGCCGGCTGCCCGCTCCTCCTACGCCTCCGCCTCCACCTCAGCCGCCTGCTCCTCCTAAAGCCTCCACCTCCACCTCAGCTGCCCGCCGCCTGGGGAGCTCCACCTCCGCCGTCAGCCACCGGCCGCCCGCTCTGCCTCCGCCTCAGCCGCCCGCTGCCAGGGGAGCTCCGCCTCCGCCGCCGGTCGCACGCTGCCTGGCCCGAGCACGTGCATGAGAGAGATGGAATGGGATGAGAGATTGGGTTGAGGGAGAGGTATGATAGGTGGGCCTAGGATTTTTTTTATTATTTTTCTGATTGGATTGTCACGTTGGTGCCACATGTGCAAGATCAAGTTAAAACCACTCAAAAGAGTATTTAGGGGGCTTATTTGTCCGGTTTCAATAGTTGAGGGTGTAGAATATTTGGTTTTCGTGTTCAAGGGTATAATTCGGTCGACCGCGATAGTTTGGGGGGTAAATCGTACTTTTTCCACTGAGCTATGACGGTATATATTGATGTATATTGTTAATTTTTCTCTAATATTTTTTTATAAATTTTTGGGTAATATATATAAAATGAAGTGACGTCCTCTCGAGATAAAAATGCACCTCCCTTACAATTCATTTAGTTGCAAAACAAAACAAAACTCTAGGTCTCCCTTACAATTCATTTAGTTGCAAAACAAAACAAAACTCTAGGTCATTTTGCTGAAAAATAAAAGAGAGAGATGAAAAGGGCTGCCACCTGCAAAGACCTGTTACATCACAGTTAGCTTTTGTTGCTCTGGATAAATCCTGATATACACAGATTACAGGTGTAAGGTCGAACGTACCCGCTTGCAAGCTGGCGCCTGAGTGGGATTGTACAATATAATCTTCGTGCTGACCGTACGTGCCGCACGGTGCGAGACAAGAGCAGTATACCGGCCTTTTATGCGACGATTCTCCGGCTTGCGCGGGCAATACGGTACTAAACAACAAACACGACATATACACACGCAGTTGTTGGCGCGCCCTGGCTCCGCGCGCCTTGCCACGCGTTTCTCCAGCCCTCTCTTCAGGAAACCTTATAATTCGTGAACACACATCAATTGCCACAATGGTTGCGTGAACGGGTTTTGCAAGTATCGCGCGTGAGGCGGCACCGATTTGGGTTGCCGGCCGGGGTGGGATTGGCCGATCGGGGGACGCTGCCGGCTGGGAGTGGAAGTACATGCATGGATCAGGGGGCTCTAGTTTTTTTTTTTCAGACTTAGATCGATGATGACTAGAGAGTGTTAGAACTCTCTAGAATCACCTAGGTTAGATCTAGTCGGCTAGGTTCTATTGAGTTGATGTTTGAACAACAATGGATGAGGGAGAGGGTTTAGAGAGACCGACTGGTTGAGGTGTTCGTGGAGGAAGAGGCGCCGGACATCGTCGTCGTTGCTCCAGGGTTGACGTGGACGGCGGCGACGGTGGTCGTGACGGCGATGGTGCTTGCGGCAGTGGCGGTCGTAGACGGTTCCGGCAAGGTCGTGGCGCGGCGGTGGCGTTTCCCGTCACTGGCTGCGCCCCCTCTCGATCGGCTAGGGTTTGTGGGGGTGGAGTGGCGGCGGCGACGAATCTCGTATCGTGTGCCGCCCCGGCCTCACCCCCTTTTACATGGCGCAGTGTGACGGGGCCCACTAGCCATTGGGCTGGGCGCCCCCGATCAGGGCGCGGGTCAAGGCCCCCTTGAGTCGGCTCAAGGGGAGGGAGATCCATCTAACATTCTCCTCCTTGATCTCACTATTTATTTTAGCCTTTTTCTATTCCAACATAGATTTGCACATAGAGCATGTTTCATCGTCACGGTTAATAACCGATGGATTCGACAGCCACTATACACATCTCTATTTAGTGACAGATACTTTAACTTTTGGGCCCTGTAGTCCAGGAATCATAAGGCTTCCCTTAAACCCATGCCGGCTATATGTTCCTTGAACATGTTGGGTGGTAGGCCTTTCGTGAGCGGATCTGCGAGCATCCTTTCTGTTCTAATGTGCTTGAGACTAATTGTTTGATCCCGGACTTTGTCCTTCACAACATAGTACTTTATGTCAATGTGTTTGGCAGCACCACTTGACTGATTGTTGTGAGCGTACATTACTGCGGGTTCATTGTCGCAGTATAACTTTAGTGGTTTCTCAATACTGTCAACCACCTTTAAACTGGTTATGAACTTCTTTAGCCAGTTCACCTGCCCCGTTGCCTCATAGCATGCTATAAACTCGGCATACATAGTAGACCCAGCAGTGATAATCTGTTTTGAGCTTTTCCATGAAATAGCTCCTTCTGCTAGGGTGAACACATATCCTGATGTTGACTTTGTTTTATCTTTTGCAAAGTCAGAATCTGAATACCCCACTATCTGGAGCGATTCTGATATTCTGTAAGACAGCATGAAGCCTTTTGTTCCTTGCAAATAACACAAGACTTTCTTTACTAATTTCCAGTGCTCTGGGCCTGGATTACTCTGAAATCTGCCAAGTAACTCGGTAACAAATACCAAGTCAGGTCATGTGCACACTTGCACGTACTGTAGGCTTCCTACAGCTAACGCATATGGCTTTGTTTTCATTTCATTGAGCTCATACTGATTTCTGGGCCATTGCGATGCCCCATATTTTTCCCCTTTAACTATAGGAGCAGGTGTAACACTGCATCTGTACATGTTGAATTTCTTCAACACTTTTTCTATATATGCCTTTTGAGAAAGTCCCAATGCATACTTTGTTCTATCTCGGTGAATCTCTATGCCCAAAACATATGAAGCCTCACAGAGGTCTTTCATGTCAAAATTTGAGGACAAGAATTTCTTTGTTTCCTGTAGTAGACTGACATCACTACTAGCCAGTAGAATGTCATCCACATACAAAATTAGGAAAATAAATCTCCCATTCTTAAACTTTGAATAAATACAGTTGTCCTCGACATTCTCTTGAAACCCAAATTTCTTTATTGTTCCATCAAACTTCAAGTACCACTGTCTCGAAGCTTGCTTTAATCCATAAATGGATCTCTTTAGACGACATCCCATATTTTCATTTCCTTTCACGACAAAACCTTTCGGTTGTGCAATGTATACTTTTTCCTCCAAATCTCCATTTAGAAATGCCGTTTTTACATTCATCTGATGTAATTCCAAATCATAATGTGCCACCAGTGCCATTATTATCCTGAAGGAATCTTTACAAGAGACTGGAGAAAATGTCTCATTGTAATCAATCCCTTCTCGTTGCGTGAAGCCTTTTGCCATAAGTCGCGCTTTAAACTTTTCTATATTCCCTCTGGAGTCATATTTGGTTTTATAGACCCATTTATAGCCTACTGTTTTGGCTCCTTTAGGAATTTCTTCTAAATCCCGGACATCGTTTAGTTTCATTGATTTCATTTCATCTTTCATGGCTTCCAACCATTCAGATGAGCGAGCGCTTCTCATGGCCTCTTCATATAAGGTGGGATCATCCTCCATATGCGACTCTTCTATATTATAAACTTGATAGCCATCATGGATAGCCGATCTTCTGACTCTTTCAGACCTTCTAGGGGCCTGCTCATTTGGCACATTCTGTACCTGTGGCTCTTGTTGAGTCTCCTATGCTGGCACATTATCTATTTGAGGCTGTTGCAGCTCCTCCTCTGGCGTGGCAACAATTTCTGTTGAATTCTGTAGAACAGGTTCCTCATTTTCATTTATTGTTGCTACAGGAGGGGTAACAACAGGTGCTGGTATCGCAACGTCAGGCATTGCAGGCACAACATCAGCAGGTAGAGAGAAGAAAGGTTCTTGAGTCGACGGAGCGGGTACAGACACCCGCCTCTCCTCAAGATCAATTTCCAATTTCTCGAACCACCAAGCTCCCCCTAATCATTTCGTCTTCCAAGAAGACGGCGTGTCTCGTTTCTACAAACTTTGTATAACTGTTTGGACAGTAGAAATGATAACCCTTTGATCTTTCAGGATAGCCAATAAAATGGCAGCTGACTGTTTTAAGATCCAACTTCCCAATATTTGGGTTAAATACTTTAGCCTCTGCATGACTCCCCCACACACGGAGGTGAGCTAGCGAGGGTACTCTTCCTGTCCATAGCTCATACGGTGTTTTGGGCACCGATTTGCTTGGAACTCTGTTGAGAATATGAATGGCGGTTTTTAACGCCTCCATCCATAAACCCAGTGGTAGTGTGGAGTAGCTCATCATGCTGTGCACCATATCCATAAGGGTACAATTACGCCTTTCAGTTACCCCATTCTGTTGAGGTTCGCCCGGTGTTGAATACTGGGCTACTATTCCATTCTCTAGCAAGAATGTTGCAAAAGGTCCAGGGACTTGCCCATAAGGCGTATGTCGACCATAGTACTCCCCCCCACGGTCAGATCTTACTACTTTAATCTTTATATCGTGCTGATTTTCAACTCCAGCTTTGAATATCTTAAATTTATCCAATGCTTCTGATCGCTCTTTAATTGGATAAATATAACCATAGCGGGAGTAATCGTCTGTGAATGTTATGAACGAGTCATAGCCATCCACACTTTTCACAGGAAATAGACCACAAATATCTGTGTGTGAATGATCTCTAAAATTCCTGCGCTTTGTTTTGCACCCTTTTTGATGCTCTTTACAAATTTTCCTTTAATGCATTCTATGCATTGTTCTAAGTCTGAGAACTCCAATGAAGGAAGAATTTCATTCTTAACGAGTCTCTCAATTCTCCCCCTCGAAATATGGCCAAAACGGCAGTGCCATAATTTCGATGAGACATCGGGAATTCGCTTTCTTTTCTTGTTTTCTTTTGTCAACGAGGACACAACATTCACATTCTCAGAAAGAGAAAACAAATAAAGCTCGTCTCGCAACACAGCAAGACTAATACATGCATTATTATACCATAGTTCACATTTGCCACTTCCAAAGCGGCAATCATATCCATCAAAATCCAATTTTGATACACTTATTAAATTTCTTTGCAAAGAAGGAACATAAAAGACATCTCGAAGTAAAAGTGTGAAGCCATTCGCGAGCTCTAGAGGAAGATCTCCAACAGCTTCAACTTTTTCTTCAACTCCATTGGCAACTCTAATGGAGCTTTCACTTCTTTGCGTAGTCCTCGTCGAACGGAATGCCTTTAAACAATTACATGTATGAATAGTTGCTCCAGAATCAATCCACCATGAGGATCTGGAATAACCAACATAATGAGATTCATTTACAAATGTAATAATGTTCTCACCTTTCCCTACCATGATCATTTTCAGGAAGTCAGGACAATCTTTCTTGTAATGTCCTGTCTTCTTGCAGTGAAGACACTGATCCTTTTCAACAGCGAACTGTTGTTGCTGAGGCAGATGCTGAGACTGTTTTGCTTTTGAGGAAGGAGACTTGTTGTTCTTTTTCTTGTTATCTTTAACATAGTTAATTGAACCACCATTTGACTCTTTGATTCTCTCCTCTTGCACACAATTAGCGATGAGCTTTTCAAAGTTCCATTTCTCTGGACTTATGTTGTAGTTGACAATAAAATTGCCAAAATGCTTTGGCAATGAGGCCATAACTAGATGGACCAGAAAGTCATCTGTTATGCCCAAATCCATTGGCTTCAACTTGGAAGCCATGTTGCTCATCCTAAGAATGTGGTTTCTAACACCACCTCTATGGTACCTCTCTGTCACAAGTTGCTTGATCAGCTGTGTAGCATAAGTCTTTGAAGAACCAGTAAACTGGCGCTTTATTATTTCGAGGTACTCTGAGACAGCGTCACACTCTGGGATTGAGCCCAATATCGATGGCTCAATCGTGTTCTTTACCACAGCCAAACATTTCTTGTTGGCTAAGGACCATTTCGCATGCTCGAAGTCATACGACATTATGGTGGGAGCATTGTCCCTCTGTCTCTTTTGCCAGTAAGCATCTGACTCATTTTCACCTCTGACAAGTGCAGCAGGTTCTATAGGACATGGGGTAGTCAACACCCAGTCCACCTCTCCCAAGATAAAAGCAAGGTCGAGTTTTCTTTTCCATTCTGCGTAGTTATCTCCTTTCAGGGTTAGAATATCTTTAATGCAACCCATCAAGGAGTAGCCACCTGAAATAATCATGTACGGTGAGAACAAAAATTAACATTAAAATATTATGCATTAAGCCTACATCACCGTTGGGCAGAATTAGACATAACACATAGAACCATAACTATAACATTGCAATTATCAACATTGGTCAGAAAATTACAACATCATAGCACATAATTAATGTTCCTAAAATTAAATTCTCCCGTTGGTTCGAAATTTAATTTTAGAAACACTAATTTTCATCAATTTTATATATTTGCAGCGGAAGATCTATATAAAAATCATATGAACAGTAGAAAACTTTGTCTTTATTCTCTGTAAAAATTACCCCTATGGTTTAAAATTTAACAGAGATAAATTCAAATTCTATTGAAATTTGCATGAAAAAAATGACAAAATTTAAAAGGAAAATTGCTACTGTTCTCTTTCCTTATTTTCGGCCCCCTGATGGACCTAAAATAAACTTTTCCTGCCTTTGCCGATCGGTCCACGACCACCTTGCGCGCGGGCGGGCGCCCCCTCCCCTCCCCAGGCCGCAAGCTGGGCCTAGGCCGGGAAAGCCGCCGCCGCGCGCTCCCCACTTGGGCCACTTTCGGCCTGGCCGCCGCCGGCCGTCCGATCGCTAGGATTTCGATCAGACGGCCGCGCGGGGAGATCGGGCGAACAAAACCACCGACCCCCCAGCCGCCGCGCCAAACCCTAGCTACTCTTCTTTCTCTCTCTCGCGAGCGCGCGGCCGCGCCGAGCAGCGTCGCCGACGCCGGTGGCCCTCACGCCGCCGCGCCCTCTCTCTCTTCTATTCTCCCCTACACCGTCTCTCGCCCTCCAACCGTGTGAAGTGAGAGAGAGACCAGCGTCGACGGAGATGGCGGCGCCGCCGTGGGCCCCCTCCGCAGCGCGCGCGTGCACCCGCGGGTGCGCGCATGGCCATCGAGGGGCTCCTAGGCCCTCCCCCCTCCGTTGCCGGCGTTGACGACGGCTGGCGACGAGGTAAGATTTAGGGTTAGGATTTTTTTTGGTTCTTTTGATCCGTGCAGATCTTTTGCTTTTCTTTCTTTGGATTTCTATCCCCGAACCAATCTAAGCACTAGGAACGCTCTGATACCATTGTTAGAACTCTCTAGGATCACCTAGGTTAGATCTAGTCGAGTAGGCTCTATTGGGTTGATGTTTGAACAACAATGGATGAGGGAGAGGGTTTAGAGAGACCGACCGGTTGAGGTGTTTGTGGAGGAAGAGGCGCTGGACATCGTCGTTGTCGCTGCGGGGTTGACGTGGACGGCGACGACGGTGCTTGCGGTAGTGGCGATCATAGACGGTTCCGGGGAGGTCGTGGCGCGGCGGTGGCATTTCCCGTCACTAGCTGCACCCCCTCTCGATCGGCTAGGGTTTGTGGGGTGGAGTGGCGGCGACGATGAATCTCGTATTGTGTGCCACCCCGGCCTCCACCCCCTTTTATATGGCGCAGTGTGATGGGGGCCCACCAGCCATTGGGCTGGGCGCCCCCGATCAGGGCGCGGGTCAAGGCCCCCTTGAGTCGTTGGGATCAATGAGAGGGAGATCCATCTAACAGAGAGACGACGGACCGTGGGTGGGCAGGGGATACAGACGAACGGCGATCGAGGCGGTGCGAAGATCTGACCTGGTCGCCCGGACAAGCTCGCTGGAGAGGAGCTCGTCGTGGGCTTCGAGCTCACTAGTTCTTAGCAGCGCTCTCTCGTCACCTACGCTTGGATCGATCTGGGCAAGAAGATGGAGAAGTGGCCAAGAGGGGACAAGGAAAGAAGCGAGCATGGGCTGCGCGGCCGAACACCCAACATGGGCTATTGGGCTGCATGTGGGTTTCTTTTAGAGGGCCTCTCTCTTCCCCCATCTCACATTCTCATGGGCTAGAATTTCGTTGCACGTTCCGCATCCCGCTGGACACAGCTAGGGAGGCGAAGACTGAGAATCTCTAGTATTTTTTTTCTGAAACGGAATCTCTGGTGCTTGATTCGATTCATCATGGTGATGTTCTTTTCTCCTGAATATGAAGATGAAGATTAAGTTTTTTATGTAAAACAATGTGGTATTAATGTATAATAGATAGAGTTTTAATTATTACAAACTTGAAAAATATATTAATGCGATATATTAGACGATAGCGCTAATCCGCGCGCTACAATGCGAAATATTAGTTCGAGCGCCGCACAACGCCCTCTCATTCCGGTTTTCTCTTTTTTACGACCCATCATTTCTCCGCATCCCACCTTTCCTTGGTCCATTATTTCCCTTTTTTTACCACTCCACCTTCCGTACTTTTTTCTCTTTTCCATCTCATCCGTGCTTCATCAATAGGCCCCATCCAGATTTTTCTGCATTCCTTCTATCTAGTTATTCTGTTTTCGCGTTTTAGTAAAATATTTACTGTCTATTTTTTTTCGAGTTTTCCGTTTTTATAGTATCTCCGCACATTTCAAAAGTAACGTATTTACTCTGTGGAGTTTTTCATTTACTCCCAGCCTTCCACATCTGCTCATTCAAAAGTAACAAATTAACTCGCATGAATGCCTCCACATCGTATGATGCCATACCTAGATGGTCGTAACAGAATTACAACCAGTTTATAACGCTAGTAATTCTTTTACCAATATTATAAATATTGTTTAGATTTCATGGTCTGTGAGTAAAATAATTACTACCTTCCTCTCGATATAGCCCACGATCTCGTAGCCACTGTGTAGTAATATATTTACTGATGTACTCAATACAGTATAAGAGTAAAAATTGAGATTTCATGGTTTGCGAGTAAAACATTACCACCTTCCTCTCGATATAGCCATGATCTCGTAGCCACCGTGTAGTAATATATTTACTGATGTGTTCAATATACAGTATAAGAGTAAAAACTGGTACTAAGAGTATTATTGACCTGTATCATAAAATAGTCGTATGAATGAAAAAATTACAGGCTCAATCACACACAAGCGGTAAAATGGTGAATCAAACTAGAAAAGAAAAAAAAATGATTCAGTTAAAAATCCATCTGTTGGCTTTGATAGATCTTGCTAGAAGGATGAAGAGGATGGTCTGCATCTTGTGACTGGTAGTGGAGAGGGCAACCAGGTGGCGAGCAGTAATCTACGATGGAGTCATGGAAGGATGTAGCGGTGTGGTCTAGAGATGAGCTCGACGTTGCACAATAGCAGCCATCCATCATCTAGCAAGCACAAAAAAAATGCAAAAACATTATCGTTCATGTCAATAGAGATGACGAGCAAAAGAAAAATAGCAAACAACCTCCATCACTGGCAGACTCCACGCTATCCTCCCCGGCCAGCCACATGGAGCACGATGTGCAAATGTAGGACCTGTGCAGCCCATCAATTGAGATCTAGGTAATATTGGAGATTGCACGTTAATTTGATTTGCAAAAAAAAAATCGAGGCTTCATACGTGAAGTTGAAGGAGAGTATGCAGATGCAAATCAGACTGTAATGTCGCCGATGTGGAGCAGTCGCTGGTTATTTCTATTGGCCCAGGTGAACATCTCCTTGCTAGTTAAGGTGCTGCCCAGCGTCCGGTAGCGAGGCCCGAAGCAGTGCCGTCGCCTCAACCGCGGCCGCCCACCGCCATCAACCGCCACGGTGTCATCTCCTCCTCCATGGTGTGTCGTCGATCTGTGGGCTGGGATGGTGGATCGATTTAGATCCGAAAAAAAGAAAAAAAAAGTGGGGAATCCGCATAGCCCTAATATGTCCTTTTTTAGATTTTAGGAGTGATATCCTACGTTTCCTTTAGTATAGTTTTTATTTCCCTATTAGTACTTGTTTATAGATTGGACAAGCACCCGTGCCATAAAATAGAGATAAAAGGATTACCACAGGCTTATTCATAAAAAATTATAGAGACAGGAAAAGAAAAATGAATTTCTATCAAATCAATAGAAGGAAAGATCCTTTACCAGATTTGAATTCCACCCTCCTTCAAATAGGATATGCTCTAAGTCCCTAGACTTCCCTATAATAACTGCAAGGCAAGAGTGGTGGGGTACGGGGAAAATATAATATATACCAGAAGCAAAGAAGTTGTTTTTATCGAAGTAAATCATTTACTCCGATAATGGTGGGAGCACGATGCGGGACGTGGAGTGGGATCGGAAGCTGGGAAGTTGTTTTTATTATTGAAATAAATCATTTACTCGAATAAAGGTGGGTGGTAGAGGCGCATGATAGGAGTAAATTGTTTACTCCGAGAATGGTAGGAGTGGGTGCACACCTGAAGTTCTTCCCAAGCCTAAATTTATTTAATAAATTGTCGCATGAAATTATTTGTTTAAAGTCAAGAGTGAAACCCTAAAGTAATAAATGCAAATAATATTTGGAAGTGGAATGTGGAATTTTTCTTGGGTTCTACATGTTAAAATACGCTAACAGGATTTTTAGTGGAATTTTCAGAGCCCCAGAGATAATTTTAATCAATTAAAATCGAGCACAAGCATTAAAGAAATCCCTAAAAAATCTCTTTTTTCCTTTTTCTTTTTCCCTCTCTTTTTCCCTTCTGGGCCGTCGGCCCATTCTTCCTCCCCCCTGCTCCTCAGCTGGGCTGGCCCGACATCCGCGCGCCCCCCTCCCTCATGGGTCGTCGACAGATGGGCCCCACCTGTCGGACCCGTCTCCTAGCTCCGGCCGGTGCCACTGCGTGCCGCAACCGCCGCTCCCGCGCCACTTTCCCGCTTTCCCCGCGCACGTCACCCACCTCCTGCAACCCCCGCCCCACTTCCCCCGCGCACCCGCACCGTGAAACGGTCGGGATTCGAATTTCGAATCCCGCCGCCTCTTTCTCCCCCACCTCCCCACGTCGCCGCCGTGGAAACCGGCTCCACCGGCCACGCCTTGCTCTCCCGCCGCTATAAATATGACCCCTTCCCCCTCCATCTTTCTCCCTCTTTCGCCATCCGCTCCCGTGCACTCTACCGCTCCCGCACCGCGTAGGCACAGGATCTAATATTGTGGATCTAATATTGTGGCTCTGGTTGGGCCTACGGTGGAGCAGACCCAATGTGACCTTGGTGGCTCACGATTGGTGGACCCGGCTTCTAACGCAATTATTGACCTCTTAATATTTGATCCTCCGGAAAGTAGATAGCTTAAAATTTAAGACCGTTCCTCGTAGTCTATCCGCCGTTCGCCGTCCGACCCCGTCGCTCGCCGTCGGTGAGGCCCTCCCCTCCCTTCCTCTCTCTCTCACGCCGCCCGCCGCTTGTGCCATGTCGTCACGCCTCGGTGCCGTGTTCCCGCGCCGCTGCGTGCCGCCGCTCGCCGCCGGTCACCGTCGGGCGCCGCCGGTCGCTGGTGGTGGCCGTGCCGCGCTGCCGCACGCCATGGCCGGGCTGGCCGCCCGTGCGCCACCCGGCCACAAGCCGCCGCAGCCGATCTACCATCCGGTAGATCGGGGATGTCCGCTCCCGCCGCGTGGTCGTCCTCGTGGGTAGTGGCCGCCACATCGGCGCCACGACTTTTGTTGCTAGCGGCGGCGGCTGTCATGGCCATCCTCCTCCTCGTCTCTGCTGCACCGCCACCACGTGCAGCAAAAGCTGACGGCAATACTACGGCGAACCCCATGTTAGACACGAAACCTACCTCGTCATCCTCCGGAAGCCACCAAACGCCGGCGCCATGGACGAAGATGCGCACCGCCGTTGGCACGTGTCTTTCCTGCCGAGCACCGTGCTTGGCTACTCCGGCGAGCCACGCCTCCTGGACTCCTACTACAGGTACGTAACGCACGGGATCTACGCCTTCTCCGCGAGGCTGACCTTCGCCGAGATCGAGGATCTGGCCAAGAAGCCAGGCGTCCTGGGCAGCTGGGTTCGCGGCGTTGCCCTCCAATAGTGCTTACTTTGCAGTGCACGACGTGCGAGGCTGCCGCCTGGGATTGTGGTGCCCTGCCCCTTGTTTCCAAGCCACATGCTATGAGCAACGCTAATAAGAGCAGGTACAGTAGGCTGATTCAGCAGGCTCCAAAAAATATTATATCATTATATAGGAGAGAGAAGTGAGGAAAGAGAATCAAACGGGCGACAGATATATCGCCGGGCGGTAGCACGTCTTTCAACACGCGCATGGCTGGTTAGCGATTAAAAACGTACTTTTGTGGGTCCCACGACATGCCCGTCGGATCTTATGTGGTTTCTCTTTTGCTATCTTCTTCAGCCGGCCCATCTTTCTTCTTTGTTAATTTAGTGCATATACGGGCACAGCAATTGAGTTCAGTTTGGATCATGTACAATAATATGTGTGGACAGAATAAATTATTTGATTAGTGATATATGATCAACACAATAGCTAACCTATTGTATAACTTGGCTCTAATACTAACTGCAAAGATAAATGGAGCCGGCAGCTGGCGATACTATTGAACCTGCTCTAAGGGCTAAGTTTTATGGTAGAGGTGACTATCACATTTAATATTGTCCATATCATCAACTAATTTATTAGAGGGCAGCTCATATACTAGTCTCAATGCAACATAAATATTTATTTTATTCACTCTCATCCAATCAACCTCACTCTTTTCTCCTTCCTCCTTGAAGTTTGTGAAGAGGTTGACCCTTGCATGAGGGGTGGCTCATCCTCTCTCTCATCTCCTTTCTCCTCCACATCATCATTTAAGTTTAGGTGGCATCTAGGGGATTGTACTTAAATGACTATAGTACTTGCCTTAATACAGTTGATGTGTTGACTATAAGGGTTTTTTTTAGCTTTCTCTCAGCTTACCTATATAATACGTATTATACTTGCTCTAATGCTAATCAGATAGATTTGATTGCGCAACGATTTCCCATGTAAGTTGATCTGGTTCGGATCCGATCCTAACAAAAATAAATCAAAGCGCAGCGATTTCATTTCCCTTGCTTCTCTTTATTCATTCAATCTGAGTTAGCTCTCGATCAATTCCCATGCAATATTTCCATCGTTTTCTCGATCTGGTGGTGGTGGTGCTTACTCGATCTGAGCTCCGGTGACGGCACGGCCCGAAGAGGCCCGATATATCTTTGGGCCATGTTTGGGCCTTGTCTTCTCTACCTTGGCCTGGCACGGCCTAGCACGATTAGCAGGCCGTGCCGGGCCGGCACGGCCCGTTCTAGCATGAAGCACGACGGGCTGGGCCATGCTAGCCTGGTACGGCCCAAGTCCCAGCACGAAGCACGAAGCACGACGGGCCGGACTGTGCTAGTCCGGTCAGTCGTACGAAGCACGATAGGCTGGGCCATGCTAGTCCGGTCTGTCCGGTTCACTTGTAATCAATTGAAGTGATTACAAGTTGAGAAAAAATCTCCCATGATTTCAGCCATCAAATTCTACTCCCTCCATCTACTTTTGATAGTTATATTTCTAAATCTGAAAATTTTAGTTTTGATAGGTATATTTCAATTCAACAACCTATCATCTTAATGACTTTCTCGGATTTAATGCATGACTCTCCATTCTTCCACACAAGATTGGTTACATTGGCATCGAGAAATGTAAATATTAATGAATCGCTTGTTTACGAGGAATGACTAGTAGCATGTTTAAGTGGATAATAAGTAGAATTACTTATCCTTGGTCTGTGTGTCAAGATGAAATATAACTATCAAAAGTAGATGGAGGAAGTATTATTTACCCGTAGCAACGCACGGCTATATTAACTAGTAATAAGTAAATAATTGTATTGCTACGGGTATATTGACTAGTAATAAGTAAATAATTGTATATACCTATGCGTTGCTACGGGTAAATAATAGAATTTGATGGCTGAAATCATGGGGGATTTTTTCTGCTGACAATGCAAGCAAAACAAGAGATCTGCTAATGGAAGTCGTTGCCAGATGCGGCATCCATTTAATTCCCTATTTCTCTACTACTATTCAAAATCGTCAATTCTTAGAGGGGCACCCATATGCATAACATGTGTTGATTCTTAATAAATAACCATAAGCTGAAAAGACTAAAAACAACTCCAAAATGCAGAGGTACAGTTTCCAAATAGATGGAAGGTTCAGAAGTTCCATCCTTTAAATAAGCCAGCTAATCAAAATTAGTCTACAGCAGAAGTTCACTTGTCATCATATAAGCACCAAATTATGGACCAACAACACAATAACTACAGGGACAGCACAAGTGATGGCTGCACTGCTGATAGCAAAACCTATTGCCTCAGTGGTCAGCACACTGTAACAGCTTAACTCAATGAAGGATTACTACGACCTCTAGCAGCACAATTTCATAAGACTGATGGTATGAGTAAAACCTCAATAATTAAACGTCCATACACTGGTGGAGAAACCATCTTTCATCGGTCGGCCGATTTCCACAATAGTCCCGGATGCAATAAAAACCGGGGCTAAAAATGATCTTTAGTCCCGGTTCAAAAGGGTAACGGGCATATTTGATCTTTAGTCCCGGTTCGGATGCTGTCAGGGCATGTCAGGCCCCTGGGATCTTTAGTCCCGGTTGGTAGATCGTAACTTTAGTCCCGGGCTAAAGATCCTGGTGATCTTTAGCCCCGGTTGGTGCTACCAACCGGGACTAAAGTCCCACCCCTATTTATATGTCTTCTTCCTCCTCCAGCTGCCCGAGCAAGCTTCAAAATTTCTTCAAAAAAGAGGGGAGGTCATGCCAAAATTTCTATTGAATTTATTTTGGTGATTACATACAAATCGGAGGTGCCTAAAAGGTTTGCAACTTCATCCTCCAATGTTTTTTTTTGTCATACTACATTTGCACCAATGTTTTGCACACTTTTTTTTGTCTCCAAAATTTATAAGTTGTAAGTTGATGAGAGAGAAAATGTGTGTGGGGAAGAAAGAATATATAGAAATTTAGTTCATTTGCTAAACAAGGTTTTATAAAATAGTTGAGAAGGAAAACTCTAGTGAAAGTTAATCTTAAATAATAGAAAATAAACTAAAATGAAAATTAAAAGAAGTAAAACACATTAAAATTAGTTTAAAACTTTACAAATAGTTTTTAAGAATTATTTGGTGTAATATTTTATGATTTTTGTATGAATAAAGATATCTTATAATTATTGTATGACTGTCATTATTGTAAGAATAATTATTTGTGTACGGTTTTTTTTGACTCATGTAGATGGATCGGCAATGGATGTACGCTGACCGGCGGTCCAAAGAGTTTATTGACGGCGTGCACTATTTTTTGAGAGTGGCTGAAGCTAATAGGCAAAGGGGTTTTATTTGTTGTCCATGCAATAAGTGTAAGAATCAGAAGGAGTATTCTGCATCCAGGATTATTCATTTCCACTTGTTTGAGTCGGGTTTCATGCCAAGCTATAATTGTCGGACATCCCACGAAGAGCAAGGTGATGAAATGGAAGAAGATGAAGTGGAAGACGACAATATTCCGGACTTTACTCAGTATGTTGGATTTGAAGAAAATCAAACGGGCGAGGAGGAAATAGCTGCTGATGGTAACGACGTTGCGGATGATCTTGGTCAGATGTTGCAGGACGCCAGGGAGGACTGCGAAAGTGAAAAGGAGGCCCATAAATTGGACAAGATGTTGGAGGACCACAGAACTTCGTTGTACCCAGGTTGCGAGCAGGGGCACAAAAAGTTGGATACCACTCTGGAGTTCTTGCAATGGAAGGCAAAAAATGGGGTTAGTGACAAGGCATTTGGCGATTTATTGAAACTCGTCAAGAACATTCTTCCGGGGGGAAACAAATTGCCCGAGACAACGTACGAGGCTAAGAAGATAGTCTGTCCGTTAGGACTGGAAGTTCATAAGATTCACGCATGTCCGAACGATTGTATCCTATATCGCGGTGAGGAGTATGAGAACCTAGAAGCATGCCCTGTTTACAAAGCACTACGATACAAGATTAGACGAGACGATCCAGGAGAAGTTGACGGGCAGCTAACAAAGAAGAGAATTCCTGCTAAGGTGATGTGGTATTTCCCTATAATACCACGGCTAAGGCATTTGTTCAGGAACAAGGGGAATGCTAGAATGTTGCGATGGCACGCTGAAGAGCGTCAACAGGACGGGATGCTGAGACACCCCGCCGATGGTTCGCAGTGGCAAAACATCAACAGAAAATTTAAAGAATTTGGAAAGGAAGCACGAAACATACGGTTTAGTTTGAGTACGGATGGCATGAATCCTTTTGGAGAGATGAGCAGTGGCCATAGCACTTGGCCCGTTATGATGTGTATCTACAACCTCCCCCCTGGCTATGCATGAAGAGGAAGTACATAATGATGCCGATTATTATTCAAGGCCCCAAGCAACTTGGTAACGACATCGATGTGTACCTAAGACCACTGGTCGAAGATCTTAAACAGTTGTGGAAGAAGGAAGGCGTCCCCGTGTAGGACGAGGACAAACAGGAGGAGTTTAACCTACGAGCGCTGCTGTTCGTAACCATCAACGATTGGCCTGCACTTAGCACCTATCCGGACAGTCCAACAAGGGGTACAAGGCTTGCACTCACTGTATGGATGAAACAGAAAGTACGTATCTTAAGCACTGTAGGAAGGTTGTATACATGGGTCATCGTCGATTCCTTGCAGCAAACCACCCGGTACGGAAGAAAGGCAAGCACTTCGAACATAAGGCCGACCACCGTACGAAGCCTAAACATTGCAGCGGGAAAACAGTGTTTGCTATGGTTAAAGATCTTAAAGTAGTGTTCAGAAAGGGGCCTGGAAGCCAGCCTATAGAGGCGAAGATGGTCACGCGGTGATGTGGAAAAAGAACTCTATATTTTGGGAGTTACCATATTGGGAATTCTTGGACGTACGCCACGCAATCGACGTGATGCACCTCACTAAGAACCTTTGCGTAAACCTTCTTGGCTTCCTAGGTGTATACGGAAAGTCAAAAGATACACTGGAAGCACGTAATGATCTGAAGCATATGGAACAACGCGGCGACCTTCACCCGGAACCAAAGGAGAAAGGAAGCCATTACTTGAGTCCAGCCAGCTACACTCTTAGCAAGGCAAAGAAGGAAAGTATGTTTGAATGCTTGGAGAGCATAAAGGTACCGTCTGGATACTCCACGAATATCAAGCGAATAATAAGCACGAAGGAGAAGAAGTTCACAAACCTAAAGTCTCATGACTGTTACATGTTGATGACACAACTGCTACCAGTTGTAATAAGGGGTATCTTTCCAGACAATGTCCGGGCAACAATAACAAAGCTATGTGTATTCATGAACGCAATTTCGCAGAAGGTCATCGATCCGGATAGATTAGAAGCCCTTCAGAATGAAATGGTGCAATGTCTCGTCAGTTTTGAGTTGATATTTCCACCTTCATTTTTCAATATAATGACGCATCTGCTTGTCACCTTGTGAAAGAGATCCGTATTCTCGGGCCTGTGTACCTACACAATATGTTTCCTTTCGAGAGGTACATGGGCATTCTGAAGAAGTATATTCTAGAGGCAAGCATCGCCAAGGGTTATGGAACAGAGGAGGTCATCGAATTTTGCGTAGAATTTATCGAAGACCTTCGCCCAATCGGGGTACCTGAATCACGCCATGAAGGGAGACTACGGGGAAAGGGAACTCTCGGAAGGAAAGCAATAATGACGGTAGACAACAATTTATTCCGTAAAGCCCATTTCGCTGTTCTCCAACACTCTTCATTGGTAGCTCCTTACATCGAGGAGCACTTGGCTCTAGTTCGCGCCAGGAACATCGGTAAGTTCGATGCATGGATTACACGGCATCACATTGATACTTTCCCCACGTGGCTACGACAACATCTCATGGGTAACGAGTCGATCAACCAACAACTTGCCTTCCTGGCGAGGGGACCGTCTGGGTCGATCGCGACATTCCAAGGATATGAGATCAATGTGTACACATTCTACACGAGAGCCCAAGACATGAAGAGCACGAACCAAAACAGCGCTGTTCATGTCGATGCCATGGGACACGATGGAACAACTGCCACGTATTACGGTGCCATCGAGGATATATGGGAACTTGACTATGGTCCTCTCAAGGTTCCTCTGTTCCGGTGCCAATGGGTTTGGTTGACTGGTGGAGGCGTAATGATTGATGATAGTGGTATGATAACTGTTGACCTTAACAAGGTTGGATACTCGGACGAACCTTTTGTCCTTGCCAATGATGTAACGCAAGTCTTTTTCGTGAAGGACATGTCTAGCAAAGGAAAGAAGGGCAGAGGGCCTGACGAGCCTAAGCGTCAAGTGGTTCTCCTAGGCAAAAGAAAAATCGTCGGAGTTGAGGACAAGATTGACGAGGATTATGATCAGTTGGATGGGCAACCCCCTTTCACGGTGACGATTAACCCTAGCATCCTCCTATCAAATGAAGACACCCCTTACTCACGCAGCGATCACAAGGAGGGAACAATAGTGAGGAGAAAGTACGTGCGGTCAACCGTCACCGCCGATGTAATGCCGTAATTATTGTGTACACGATGTAAACTATTTTGGATGTATTGATTATCCATATAAATCAATTGATGTATGGCATAATTTACTATCATTCATATGCTACATTTAATTGACTATCATTCATATGCTAATTATAATTGACTAGAGAATTTTTAAAAGTATTAAATCATTCATGTGGCATTTATAGATGTTAACTAGAGTTTTTCACAATTTAATTTACTATCTTTCATATGCTACTTACATATGACTATTCGAATTTTTAAAAGGTTTAAATTATGCATGTGGCATTTACATATGTTAATTAGAGTTTTTAACATTTAATTTAATATAATTCCTACGCTAAGTATATATGATGATTACAATTTTTATTAATTTTAAATCATGCAGTATGTACATACATATCTTAATTAGAGTTTTTACCAATTTAATAATATCATTCATATGCTAAGTATATATGATTATTGGAATTTTTATTAATTTTAAGTCATATATTTGCTTATTACGATTTATCCACTTAATTTATTACAGACAAAAATAATTTTTCGAAGTAATTGTCATTAATCTTTGTACTTTAAATAATGTTAATGCATTAACTTCTATTTTAGAAACACATATGTAAGCGAAAATAATATGTAGTGCTATAATCTTTAGTCCCGGTTCTTAACCCTAACCGGGTTTAAAAAGAATTTGGAAATAGCGGGAAAAGATCTTTACTCCCGGTTGATGAGAACAACCGGGACTAAAGATATCTTTAGTCCCGGTTGTTTATCTTTAGTCCCGGTTGTTCTCATCAACCGGGAGTAAAGATCTTTTCTTTACTCGGAGTAAAGATATCTTTACTCCCTATTGTTCTCATCAACCGGGAGTAAAGATCGAGGGCTATATATATTCCCGATGTGCGCCCTCGTCTTCTCCACCAACACTTAACGTTTTCAGCTGATCGATCTCTCTCGGCCTCTCTCCTTCGCCGCCACTGCCTAAGGCAAATCCCCGCGCCGACGCCGCTGTATCTCGCCGTCTTTTCGAGCTCGTCGTCCTCGCCGCCGCCTCCGCCTCCTCCGCCGCCGCCGCATCTCTAGGGTGAGAGCTGCCGCCACCTCTCCTTCATCGATCTCCGATCTCGATCTCTCTCTCCGTCGCGCCGCCCGCCACGAGACGCCGCGCCACGACGACGCCGCGCCACGCCGACGCCGCGCCACGCCGCCGCCGGCACGCCACGCCGCCGCCTTCGCCGCCGCGCGCGCAACGCCGCCGCCGCCACGCCACGCCGCCGCCTTCGCCGCCACGCAACGCCGCCGCCGTATGCAACGCCACGCCGCTGCCGCCGTCGCCACGCCGCCGCCGCCGTCGCCGCTACGCCGCCGCGCCAAGCGCCGGCCCGATGCCGCCACACCGCCGTTAACGAACTCGTGAACGAGAACGAACACGTCAACGTACGTTGCCGCGAGAACGTGAACGAGAACGAGAACGATCGAACGAACAAGAGCGAGAACGAGAACGATCGAACGAATTAACGTGAACGAGAACGACAACGAACATGAACGAGAACGAACGTGAATGAGAACGAGCGAACGAACGTGAACGTGAAATGCAATATATATATGTTACTTCGCATTTATCCTAATACATATTTTTTGTATCTTGCAGAAAAGACGTGTCGTCGGAATCGTCCCTCAAGCCGGAGTGGAAGAGCTAGCCCTAGAAGGAATTCGTGCAGGCAAGTGACTTGATAATATAAATGATTGTTATATTTGTAATGCAATTAAGAATATTAGACTTGTAATTAGACTTAGCATATAAGAATGTGTAGTGTTCTAATATTATTTGAGTTTTAATATAAGATTACTTTATTTGTAATTAGAATTAGTATGTAATTATTGACTACGGAATTGGTGCGACTCCTAGCAATTGACTATTGTAGTCTTAATTAGACTTAGCATATAAGCACGAAACACTTAGCATATACATGACTATTTTAGTCTTAGCATGTAATATTATTTGAGTTTTAATATAAGATTATTTTATTTGTAATTAGACTTAGTATATAATTATTTACTAGCTAGGGTTGTATAATATACGTCACCTAGACTTAGCTTATATCACGATTTGTAATTAGACTTAGCACGTAAGGTTGTTTAGGGTTCTAATGTACGACATTTACACTTAGCATACATGACTTAGATTGTTAAAACATAAATGTCTCGTGACTTAGCAGATGTTTCTTATATCAACAGATGGCTGACCGCGATGAGAAACAGATATTGTATGATACAATCGCGGAGGGAAGCAGCCAGTACTGGAATGAAGAAGAGGGGAACGAGGATCCAAACCAGTACTTGAACGAGGAAGGGAACGTGGAGAGGGATGCGGAGGGGAACCAGCAGGGGCACGTGGAAAGGGATGTGGAGGGGAACCAGGAGGAGGAGGCTAGTGATAGTCAACCCTCCGTTGGACAGAAGAGGGCACGCGGGCAACAAGGTGCAGCGAAGAAGCTTGAGGGTCGGCACATCATAACGGAAGTGGAAGAAGATGGACGTCCTAGTGCCCCGGCCGAAGCCGCCAAGAACTATGTACGTCACAGCGGTTGGGTTGTGCGGGATAACGTGCCTATCAGTACGGTGTACTGGCGAAGAACAAGGGCACGCGGAGATCATGAGAGCTTTGTCCCAGATTCGGAGAAAGAGATGCTGTGGACCACAATGCTCGAGACATTCACCCTTCCCGCGGGTACAGAGGACAAAGTGAAAAGGTGGACTCTGAAGAAAATGGCAGAACAGTTTCAGAGCTTCAAGGGAGAGCTGTACAAGAAATATATCCTGAAGGGGCAGACACCGAACTTCGACACATTCCCAAAGCTAAGGGATCACTGGGACGAGTTTGTTGCATATAAGACAGGTGAACAAGGGCAGGCGATGATGGAAAGAAACAAAGAAAATGCCGCCAAGAAGAAGTACCATCACCACTTGGGGTCAGGAGGCTATAGCGTCGCGATGCCGAAGTGAGAGGAGATGGAGGCTAGCTTGATTGAGAAGGGTATCGAACCGGCAACCGCCAATTGGCCGGAACGATTGAAGTTCTGGTACTATGCTCACGGTGGAACGCTCAACCCAGCTGATGGCTCACTGGTCTTCGGCGATCAGATACGAGAGGCTGCACGACGACTAACAGATGTAGTGGAAGCCTCCTCTCAGGGCACGTTCCGACCGGACAGAGATAGGGACGAGCTGACACTCACCCTGCAGACTCCAGAGCATCCAGGACGAACACGAGGGAAAGGGGTGATTCCTTGGAAGATTAGTTTCAAGGAGGACATCCACACGTACAGGAGTCGGATGAGGAGTAAGAGAGATACCGAGGCGAAGATTGCAGATCTAGAGTTCCGGGTATCGAGCTACGAACTCAGCATGCAAGAGGAGGTGGCAAGGAAGGTTGATGAACGCATGGTCGCACATCGGTCCCATGATCCCCAGCCGACCATTCCTCCTGCAATGGTGAGCCCGTCAGGAAACCGTAGCAGCTGCGCCTCAACGGGGCAGGTAGGATCACAGAGCATGGACGCCATGCAAACACAGGACGAATCGACCTATCCTGTTGATGACATCACTCAGCGGACACCATGTGAGCTGCATATTCCTTACAAGAACTTATCAATAAAGGTAAGCTCGTAATTTATATATTTTAGATTTAGCCATTCCGCTAGTTGCTGCTTATATATGTTGATTACTAATAAATAATCTCTCACAACATGAAGGTGGCGTCGGGCATGGCCATCCCAACGGACCCTTCAGGTACTTACCACTGCAGGCCGATTCCAGCAGGATATTCGAAGGTCGAAGTTGAGTTGGTCGAAGGCGCGTACGAGGACCTCAAGCTGGATTACCCTGGAGGAGACGGTGAGACGCATCTACGAGACACAAGCCATGCCATTATTCTATGGCGCAGGCGGTACATCATCCTCCCTGGGCGACAAGCGGCGTCTCGTGCACCATCTCCTCCGGCTCCGCCATCTCCTCCTCAGGATCCTGCACCGTCTCCTCCTCATGCTCCGCCAGTACCGTCTCCACCTCAGGCTCCAGGACCGACTCCTCTTCAGGATCCTGCACCGACTCCTCCTCGGGCTCCTACACCTACTCCTCCGCAAGCTCCTCTTCCGGCACCTTCAAAGTCAAGGGCCCCCCCAGCTCCACCGCCTGCCCACACAAGGGCAACGAAGAAGGCGAAAGTTGACGCCGTCAAGAACAAGGACCCGGGGTACGATTGCACGCAAGAGGAGCTTGACGCTTATGTTGCATCAGAAGTCAAGAGACAATTCAAGCCTCGAAGTCCAGAAAAGAAGATTCCTATAGAGCCCAGTGTCAGGAACTTCTTCAGGGGTATGTCTGCATCTGTCAAGGAGGCCATCAAGCTATCGGACTATGAGCGAACGCTGAAGAAAGCATCTTCTGGAAAGTCCAAACCAGTCCCTCAGCTTGGAGAGCAACCAAACCAGGAGATCGAGCCGTTGGTGACCGGTAAAGAAATGACGATAGAACAATTTATTACTGACACCGGTCTAACTACGGATCAATTGCTAGGAGTCACACCAATCGAAAAGGCGGAAGTGAAATACATGTACGAACTCGGTAAACCGCTTGTCAAGCCTGAGCTGCTGCAGTCCCTACCCACACAAATGTACAAGTTCCATCAGCTGTACATGGAGATGAGCGCCACCGGTAGAGAGATGATCGGAGCGAGGATCAGGGACACAGACTTCTTGCAAGGAGATGACATTCTCTGGATCAATTTCAAGGGAATCTACGAACTATACCAGCTGGACGCCCTTGACGTCTCTATTATGAGTTGCTGGATTTTGTAAGTATATCGTTCAGTTAGATTTCTTACTATACGTCTCCTTTAATTAATTAGGTCCTTGTATATAAGTAGACTATAGAAAATAATATACTCCCTTTTATCGTTGTAGAATGGAGATTCAAAGGGCCCGACGGCGGAGGGTTTTCGATACTGGATTCATCGACCCTCGGAGAGTAAACGTCGCAATGCTCGACCAATATCCACAAGAAACAGAGGACAATCTCGTCCATCTCCTGAAGGCGCAACATTACAAGACGTTCATACTGTTGCCGTACAACACAGAGTTAGTTTAATTTTACTGTCTTCCTACATACCAAATTTCATTCCCGTACGAACTTGCTAAGTGTTTCATATGTAATGCATCCCATGCACATTGCAGTTTCCACTGGGTGCTTTTACTCTTCGACCTGTCGGCCTGCACCGTCAACGTATATGACTCAATGGATAAAAAAGAGTCTACGTTTGACAAGGTTTTCGAACTTATAGACAGGTACCGTCATAAGTTCCTCTGTTAATTAAGAAAATCTTGTTATGTTAATTGCTACTACGAATCATAGCTTTAAACTCCATGTAGGGCTTGGTATCGGTTCCATCATTTGGTCCGCGGCAAATGGAGAGAAAGACTTAGGCGGAAGTTCAAATTTCCTGTGAGTACACATGCTCTACATTTATATTTCTCCGATTCAAATACATACAAGTATATATTAGTTATATCTCTCGTTGTTTGTCATTTATTTGTAGTGCGCAAAGCAAAAGCAGGGAACTAACTTGTGCGGCTATTACGTGTGCGAGTATTGCCATTGCCTTGCAGACCAAATCATCACCACAAGAGAGCTCGATGTACGTACAAATAAATTCAAAATTTCATTACGTAACGATTTCTTGTTTAATTACTAATCAATTTCATACATTCATATAGTTTATTCACATGAGGGATAACCTGACCACACACAAGGAATTTATCGCGGCGGTTCAAGAACAACTCATGGGATTCATCAACGAAGAAATCCTTGATCCCAAGGGTGAATTCTACTACGACGGAAACACAATTCACCGGTCCTTAGCTTCTGAGCTAGCAGCGAGTACTACTACGTCGAAATCGTAGCTAGCTAGAACATATAATGGATTATAATTAATACATGACTACATATGTTTCTATATGCATGTGTACACATTTTCTATAATGTAAATATATTTTGGTCATATATATATATATATATATATATATATATATATATATATATATATATATATATATATATATATATATATATATATATATATATATATATATATATATATATATATATGCATTTGCATAACATATATATATATATGTATGTGTGCATATATATGTATTGAAACATATATATGCATGGTTTATATATATATATAAACCATGCAGCAACAGGGCCATGCAAAAAAAAAAAAGGTCAGCTCGATCTTTAGTCCTGGTTGGTAACACCAACCGGGACTAAAGATGGCTTAGCTGGCTAAGCCATCTTTAGTCCCGGTTGGTGTTACCAACTAGGACTAAAGATCGATCTTTAGTCCCGGTTATTTCACCCGGGACTAAAGATAGCGATCTTTAGTCCCGGATTGGTACTCCCGGTTTAGAAACCGGGACTAAAGGGGGTTACAAACCGGGACTACAAAGGGTTTCTCCACCAGTGATATTAGCTGCATCCTTGAAACTGGAAACTGATTGTGTGGTGGCACAAAATGGAGACCTTCAGCTTGTTTGTGTCATCCACATCGCAGGACCACCATCAACCCAGGGTACCAATGATCCTCCTTGCGGTCAAGGTAACTGAAATTTTGAAAATAAATTATGGCATGATTATTAAATATTAATAGATAAAGTGGACATGATTACATAAAATAATGTTATCTAATTTCTAGAAATTCATGTTAGGCTAAGGATTGGTACTTACTACAATATGGACTAACAACCCCCATGGAAATGAAGCACAATTATCAATCTGACAATCAGTAGCAGTACACTGAAAATCCCGAAATCGATTTATCTAGCATTACACTAAACAATTAGCAATCTGACAATCTCTAATTGAGACTTAGCAGGCAGCCGTAATGAACACATATGGTCACATCATACGAGACCACCAGATCTAGAAGCAAATAAAGTAGACCAGGGTTGGAGGTGAGCATATTGCAATGTACCTGGAGGCGAGGAGGATCCTGGGGTGGCCAGCGCCTACCCAGGCCCAGCCAATGCTGCGGCGGCAGCACTCCGCCCAGAATGAGTGCAGGCGCGAGGGAGTTGATCGACTCGAGCACAAACCTCCTGAGTGTGTCAAGGGCAAGGAGAACGCCAGGCCTCAGCGTCTCCTGCGCGTCAGGATCAGGATTAGACGCGAAGGGGTCCTGAGGATGTGGGGCTGAACACTACTATGGAAACCTTCTTTACTGAAAAAGATGAACTAAATAAATAATTTATATGTTTGAATCGCAATCCTATCACTGAAAAAAAGTGGCAGGTTATGATCCTGCATAACTGAAAAAGAGTACTAATAATTTGTAGGAACAAGAGAAAGCTAATCTTCTGAAAAAAATGTGCACTCAGTTTATACATTGATTATTCCTTACACAAATTAGATTTAACTCATAGGCAGGCTAGAAAACATTAATTAGTTGATATGCAGAATAGCATATATGAGCTCATAACATAACTGTATTGAAACAACTCTATTGAGCCTCTCATAAAAGCACTCATATAGCAGCTTCTCACAAATATCACAGAGCATCTAAGATGTACCAGACAGTTATACACCCTAATAACATGGTTTATGAAGAATAGCATATGTGCTATGATTAAAACATAATAATTGTATTAAAACAATTCTATTGAGTCTCTCCTCTTAAAAGCACTCATATAGAAGCTTTTCACAAACATCACAGAGCATCTAAAGATGTACTAGACACCCTAAAACCATGGTTTATGCATAAGAGATATGACAGCTAAAAAGACCTGAATGAACTGTTAAACCAAAATCAATATCACACTTCATAAAGGTCATGAGAATGAACTGTTGACCCAACACTCACAATAACTTACAAGGCCATTCGGCATTCCTATTTAGATCTGAGTGAGATAGGGGAACCTCCTCTCCCACCCCTTGCACCAGTGGCTCGTGGATTTCTTCGGCTCGTGAAATTCTCCGGGCCTCCACCTTGTCCCGTACACCTGGTCTGCTGCTCAGGAAGCGAGGAGCTTCCAGTGAACTGCATGGAGGGCCGGACCCTTGGTCCCAAGGCGCGAGCAGGGGCAGTGTTGGGCCTGGAAATTCCTTGTACCTGAGTGGAAGAGTAAGTTCAGTACCTGGGAGATACGTTTCTAGAAACCTGAAACAAAAACACAACCAAAAGGTTCAACCCTAAGAATTATTCAGCTAATAGTTGCAGTACATGTTATCTATATTCAGATCTAAACAGGGAGCACATGAATCAATAAGTACATCTTGTTTACATGTCCACCTCACCACGTCACTTGTTGGCGACTACCGTGCCTGCTCGGACGACGCAGTAATCCACGCCATGGACGAGGGCCGTCCATGACGACGTCGACGTCATCTCCTTCTCTATCAGCCAAGAAGTCAAGACGACCTACGACCGCGACGTGGTCGCCATCGCCGCCTACAGCGCCATGGAGAAGTATTCCGTTCGTGGTGTGTGCCGGCAACCAAGGCCCCGGCGCCTCCACCGTGGAGAACGACGTGCCCTGGATGTTCACCGTGGGCGCCGGCACGGTCGACCGCTCGTTGGAGGCCAAGCTGCAGTCAACGACCGGCGGCAACCCCATCTTGGGCCAATACATGGCCAACAGGAAGAGGACCCAGGTGTCCTCTACGGAGAGGATGGGGAGTGCCGCTACTGCCTGTCCCGGAAGTGGAAAAGCAGGCGCTTTTTCGCGACAAGATGGTCATCTTTGAGGCCTTGAAGAGCACGCCTAGGGGTGGTAATCCCATCGCAGAAGCGGTGACCAAGTACAAGGCCGCAGCCGCTGTATCAATACAGCAGCCCGGCTACACATTCGACTTGTACGATTACGGGCCTGCTCGTCCTATCGTCCAAGTCTCCTACGACGAGCGCGAGAGGCTCAAGGGCTATGCGTCCTCGCCCGCGGTGATGGCCTCCCTCGAACTCGGCGATACAGTTCTGGGGTCGTCGATTCCAGCGCCCATCGTCGCTGGCTTCTCGGGCCGGGGTCCGAGCAAGCGCAGCCCAGGCATCCTGAAGCTGGACATCATGGCGCCAGGAGTCAACATCTTCGCTGGAGTACCGGACGCGCACCCGTACACGCCGTTCGACTTCATGTCGGGGACCTCGATGGCCACGCCCCACGTGAGCGGGCTCGTGGCGCTCTTCAGGACTCTTCACCCGCACTGGTCGCCCGCCGCGATCCGGTCGGCGTTCGTGACAACGGCCGACGTCGTGGACAACACAGGAAAACCCATCCAAGTTGAAAACCGAGCTGCGGCCGCTGGCGCGTACAGCATCAGGGCCGGGCACGTTCTTGTTATTTCTTAACCTTAACCTTACAGATAAAATCTACAAGCGTACGGAAAATACCGATGTAGCACTTCACCCGAGAGTATTCTCAGGTATCGGTTTTCATAGGAAACGTGTGTCGGCTCTTCATCAGGTAAAACTAAATTACTCACAGGTAAAACTAAATTACTCAAAAGATACTTCTATTATAATCAGAGTAATTAACAGAGTGAAAGAAATAAGAAGAGGATTACCGACAACTCCGGAACTCCTCTGACTTCTTTTACTCTACTCTCTCCCTAATCTAGTATACAATAAAGTACAATAGATCGTTTTATAATTCAGCTCAAGCTTGGAGTGCGTGTGAGAAGTGAAGTGAAGAACTCTATTCATAGGACAGGTATGACGGTTATAAAACGTGAAAAATCCATTCTGCCCTCCAACCGCCATTCAGGAGCTCATCCAGACCGTCCCTGCCAAACCCTGAATCGGACGGTGATTACCAAGTTTAGCCGAACCTGGCTGGGCCAGGCGGCCTTCAGGCTTGGTCTGGTTCCCCTCCTTAGCCTGCCTTATCCATTCCTTCGAGCAGATGGCCCATTTGATGATGTTCAATGTAGTTCTTGGCCCGCTCGTGATATGGATAGGAATTTACCTTCACTTTAAGTCTATATTTCATCCAACTTCGGCGGTCTATCACATGCATTCAGATATATACCAACACTTGTGGAATATGTTAGAATTAAACCCTATCACTATGTTGGATATTTTATTTTCTTGATTTATGCAGGTATTGGCGGCATAGAATTTGCATTTAATAGCTGCCAACAAACCCCCCACACTTAGTGTTGGCGGCTGTTAAATGTTGATTCTATACCGCCAACATCTACATAAAGGTCAGATAATAAAACATCCAACATAGTGACAGGTGCTTAATCTCATGTATTCCACAAGTGTTAGTGTATATTTGTATGCAGATGATAAACCCCGGTGTTGGGAGGAAAATCAGACTAAAGTGAGGAGAATTATGCATCCATACAAGGAGGGGTTGTGAACTTCATCAAAACATCAGTGAATCAACCCAAAACTCTGAGAAATGCACAAAGGAGAGCCCAGGGAGTCCACCGACTGAAGGCCAGGCCAGGAGGGCCCAGCCCAGGTTGGGTTCGGCCGAACCCCCCTGATCACCGTTGATCCTGGGGTTTGGCGTGGACGGTCCAGATGCTCTCCCAATGACGATTGCGGGGCAGTTTGGACATTTCCCCTTCACCAACCGTCATACCTACCTCTATATAAAGGCTTCACCTCCTCACTTCATACACACACTTCCAAGCTTGAGCTGAATTATAAGAAGCTCTATTGTACTATATTGTATACTAGAATAGGAAGAGAGTAGAGTAGAAGGAGTCGGAAGAATTCCGGAGTTGTAAGAATTCCGGAGTTGTCGGTAATCTTCTCCTATTTCTTTTATTCTGTTTATTACTCTGAATTCAATATAATATTCTTCTTGAGTAATTTAGATTTATCTTGTGAGAATTACCTCTTGATTAGTTCCAAATTAGCATACAGGATTATTGTTCGCTATAATCAACTAAAATATAGTGATTAGTTTGGTGAGTTATAAACACTAAAGTAGATATTAATTGCTTAGACGTGGTGTTTAGGTAATTATTATCCAGTAATTGCTGCGTATCCCACAGTACGTTGAGGTGTGTGTAGAGGTGGTGACAGCCCTCGAGAGCACTTAAGTCCTCCCAGTCCGGGTACGTAGTAGAGCGACATCTGGGAACAGCGAGTTGCCAGTGCCTAAAGTATTGTGTTAGGATTAAAATTAAGCTTTCCCTAGACACTGTTTCTCACTAGTAAATCCTCTCTATCCCGGCCTATCATTTGCTTGGTGCCCTTGGATGAACCGGAGGAAGCTCTGATCACACACGTTCCCTTGGATTCGATACCCTTGGAATACTCCGTAGGGGAAGTGCTGTATCAGTATATCCGTGCGCTTGCGGATTTTATCTGTAACCGTATCAAATACCAACACTTAGCTCTTTACTTGTCCCGAGTAAAGGTTAGAATTAAAGTTCAGAATAAAATTCTCCAAGATATAATACAAGCACATAAATTATTCAAAACTATTCTTGTATCTGTGAACTTCAGTGGTGGCTATCTTACCATCTTGAGCGATTGATAATTGGAACAGTCGTGAATCCAGTCCTTCTCATACTCCATATCATACTTTTGAGGTTTTATAAATTTTTGCAAATCAGCCTTTTCTCTTCATAATGACTTACCCTTGATCACTCAAGTATTTTGCAATGTCTGTGGATCCTCACCAAGGCATATGCGAAAATTATTCCCTAGCTGTATATGTGGAGTTTGGTAGGGATAATTCGGGACATACCTGCATCATATATATTGCAAAACCAAATACATGGACTCAAGAAGATAGTCGAGCATACTCTCGGATCAAGGATTGCACATTTTTGGGTGGAAAGCGTATGGTATGTGGAAAGAATGAAAAATAAAGAAAATGCTTCTCCTTTGTTTATACCTTCTTCTCCAATTTCTCCTTTATAATTGTAGAGGGGGCATGGCCATTTCCTTTATTCTCTCTTTTTTTTCTAGTGATAATGTAAATGGATGTAATGATGCCAAATTCCAATGCAGAAGCTTAGCATTTTATATGAATGATATAGTGGTTGTGCAACCTTGATCGAGAAAGCATGAGAGACATCTAACACGAGTTACAATAATTTGGTAAAGCTCAATATAATGACATACAGTCATACACATGTATAAGGTTCATGATTAATAAATTGGTGTAAAGCATTGGTAGGTAGAAATGAAGTCATATGAGGAGTAAGCTTCCAAATGAATTTTTGATTTTAAAAACAAATCCCCAGTTGTCATGAGATAGAGCACAAGAATTTCCTTCATCTCAACTATATCTCGAATATCAATCACCTAGATGCATAAGGTTCCCTAACATAGATAGTTGTTCACAAGTAACAAGTCTAGTCAAGAATAAAATGTGTACAAGATTAATCATAGGAAAATTTTATTTAGTTGGAATTTTTATCTTCTCATTAAGCTTGAACATATTTTAGTTAATTTCTGCTCATGTACTGCATCAGCGGGGGAGAGAGTGAGGAAGTGGACATGCATACATGCTTGCCTGCAGAAAATGGCAGGGGTTGGGATCAGGATGGGTTCGGCCGAACAACTCTGACGCCCAAACCACCTGGATTTTCTTGCAGTGTTCAGAAATGTTTAGAATCTCAATATTTTGATAACATTTTCTGAATTTGCACGTCAGGGGTCCGAAGGGTCTCCCTCACACTTATTTCGTACCTGGTCTTTATTCAACAAAAACATAGAAAGCAAAATGGCTTCCACCGAGGTGAAATGCCGGTGAGACATATTTTATTCAAGTAACTCTAGGCGCATGAAGTGCCTAAATTTATTTTATTTTGTTTTTTAAATTATTATTGAGGTGATGGGTAACTTTTAACAGGGTGGAGATATGAGGCAAGGATGCACAAGGTGTTTCGGATTGTTACCAGATAAGTCTTGCCAAGCCTAGAACCGAATTGAATGCAACAAGCTTCACATTTGTTCTGCTTGGTTCCCTGTGCATCTATCTTCCTATGAGACCAAGGAACGTGGAATTGGTACTGGAGTTATTGTACACTGCTCCTTGGTTGTCATTTTATTCCCTGCAAAAGTTAAGTGGACAACAAATATCAGAGGGACTACAAAGAATTGGAAAGATTTTATCATAGCCTCAAGATTAATTGTTCACTTCCACGCTAAAATGGAATTGGATTCAAAACTTAAGAAGCGTGGATCCCTCAAATTTGCCATAATTTTATTTTGTCATTTTTTTTGAGAGACATTTCTTCTTCCTTTTTTTTCTTGAAAACATTTTTTTTCAAAATTTTTGTTGTTCACCAAATTTTCGGTAAGCAAAAACTCATACGGGGCTTAAGATAAAATTACACGATCATAACAAAAGAGAAGTATACTTACTGTGCACATTGAAAGGTGATGTGTTACTTCTTTGCTTGTTGCAATTTATCGATTAGTTTCCTGGGCCCTGACTTACCTTCAGTGTGAATTGAACTTGAGGACTCACCCATGAATTTGAAAACCTTCCTGCAGGGGTTAGTCCACAGAAGATATATATCCAATGTCCATGAACATATTAACTCTAAAAGTTCATTAATCAAACTCGACTCAGTTCTAATTCAATGAATTGTAATGGTATATTTCAAAATGGGTAAATTTATAATGGCATGGATCCAATTAACCCTAATATATATGTGTTTGATAGGCATAGGATACCTAACAATTTTTATTTTTTCCCTCGCACTGGACACACACGTCATGCAACACACGCAAATAGAGCCACACATTTGCCCACGACATGAGGAGTAGCACATAGTGGTTGTTGATACTGGTCAATATTTTTGCGCTAGAGATGTGGAGTGGATCAAGTGCGCTTCATATTGTACTACAGTGGCATAACATACGCCTCCATAAACCATAATATATTGGCATAGAGGATCGATTTTCTTCAAAGATTTATAGGCCAGCTGGCCAGGGAACATGATTAGTGGAAGAAAATTATACAGGACTGAGGTCCTTCCCTCACATGAAATACTTTGTCTTCCTGCACGACACCTGTCCAGCACAAATTACAAAGCATGCAGCATCTTTCTTTTCTCCAATCCCCATTCTGTTCTTCAATATGCTCGGCAAGACGGAACTTATGCATGCCTACCACTGTAGGCATGGCAGCGGCTGCCGGCTTCGAGCTACCACCAGGAACGTGCTTGGCCAGTAGACAAGTAGGAGTAGATGGTTAAATGTTAGAATGGTTAGATGTTGCTCTTGTTACTTTAATTTCAATCTCCATTACAGATAATCATTGGTGGTTATTGAATTTATCCAATCCTTTGAGGATTCTTTCCGATAACAAGCTTTGCTCGATTACAAGCTGACAGCCCTTCTCAACAAGAGGCTTGGTGCTGCAAATGATAATTAGATTGTATTATCACTGTTATGTGAACTCTTGAATAAGATGACTCATTGTGAACAGATGACGAATGGAGTACCCACGTTGCGGTAAGGCATGGCGCATACCCTTGATGTCGCACTCTCCCAGCGGCCGTCCATAAGCCCGATTTCTGCTCACCGCCGTGGCCACGTTGGTCGGCTCAAGCTATGCCTTGTTGGTTGTCGCTGCTGAGCACGAAGGACGGAAGGATGAAGAATGGGGATTGGGAGGGGAGCGCCTGCTTGCGTTGAGATTCGTATTGGACAGATGTCATGTAGGGAGACGAAGTCTTCCAGATGAAGGAAGGACTTGGGTCCTATGCAATTTTCTGTGGAATACTTTATTCCGTATGCTTGCTTATGGGTCTAGGAGGCACTGGGAATACATATATTACTGGCAAATTGTTGATATTTCTTAATGACATTACTAGAAATATAATTCCCAACAATAACGTAGAAATATTCATGCTATATTTATGGTCACAGATATGACCCGCAAGCGCACGGATATAACATTGTAGCATTTCATCCGGGAGTATTCCAAGGTATCGTATTTATTTAATCCTAAGGTAAGATATGATAAGAGAGTACTATGCTAATAGTTTATATTTCACCCGGGAGTATTCCAAGGTATCGTATTTATTTAATCCTAAGGTAAGATATGATAAGAAAGTACTATGCTAATAGTTTATATATTACTTGCATATATCAAGGTCTAAGCAGGGGTTAAGTGATTCAAAGGGTAGGTGACACACAGAAGAAAGAACTATGATACTCTCACAAAATATAATCTAAGCTAAGTGGAGAAAGAATAGGAAAAGAATTCATTTCTATACTTCTAGTATACATACATCTTTAGTCTAAACTTGTTAGTATATAGTCATGCACCCAATACCTCCTAACAGTGCCCTCCTGGTGTTTCGAGAGACCACCCCGGATTGTCGAGTTCTTTACGACAACCTATCATGGCCATCCAACCGGAACTAAATACGCAGGAGTACCGTCCCCAGGAAAGTGTCTTAGGAATATATACTAACGCGGAGGAATACCTGTACTGAGCTATCACCATCAGCAGCCCACCTCTACTGTCCCACATCATATACTTAATAATCTAGACACCACGTAGTGATACTTAATAATCTAGACACCACGTCCACATTATTAAATACTACTCTATATCCCCCGAGATGACATAGAGCAACCGAGTATTCGGACACTAAACCCACACAATTGCACCTCTCTGATAGGCTAGCTACACAACTATATTGATACAAGTATAAAGTAAAGTCGGTACTCAGATAATATAAATGGAATAAAATACCGAAGATGTATAAATAAGAATATTCTATTAATTCAATAAATCTTACAAAAGAAGAGAGGAAAGCTACTAGAGCCATACCCGAATTCTCTTGAAGACCCGAGGACTCATAATACAATTCTAATTTCTACTCCACTAGCACTAGGATACTACTAAACTTGAGAGAGAGAGAGAGATCTCTTCTTCTTGAGTGTGTTGTTGAAGTGGAGGGAGTGAAGTCCTTATATAGGGCGGTTATGGCGGTTATAAGTATGCGGAATGTCCATTCTGCCCCTGCAACCGCCATCAGGACATCATCTGGAGCGTCCACGCCAAAACCTGGAATCAAGGGCGCAAATGGGGGTTCGGCTGAACCAACCAGAGGCTGGCCCAAACGGCCCAATTTTCAGCAGGCCGTCTCCCTGTTGGCTCCTCAGTCCAGAAGGCCTAGTGGATTGTGTGAATTCTGTTTATTGGCCCATTTATCCATAAGTTTGGATCTCGACAATGTCCGATTGATTGATCATTTATTTTCTGTCAATTCTCCTCCATTTATATGTGCTTCTTTTGTATACATGATAGTAGCATAGTACATAGTGGAAGTAGATATTTTATTTGAAAATTATGCATTGCAAGCATAGCTAGTTTTCATTAATTAGGTAATATTGTCGAAATTGGTCGATAATGACCTTCAACACAAACTCAAAAGGTTTAGGATCCCTAGTATTGTAGAGGATTACTGTATCTGTGTCGCCTATAATAAATGAATCCATAGAGCACCAGCATTTTAAAGTAGCAACAGTGCTCAAAGCGACATGGCAGCCAAAACTTGGCTTTCCTGTTTTCACTGTAGCGGTCTAATCTGAGCTGTTGGCCCAATCCAATCAGTAAAGAATGTGCCCTAATGCACCCGACCCTAATGTTATCTGTAGCAATCCTCTTTTATCTTATTTGGTGGTGTATGCACGTACTGAAAGGTTGCTGCCAAGACAAATAGTTCTCACTTCAGCGTGTACTTCTTCACTCTTACAAGTCCATTAGCTGTGAATCGAAACTGCAAAATCAAGCTACAGAAGTTGCTTCTTATTTCGTATTAACAAATTCATTATCCAAACCCAGAGTTTCTGCCCTGTTGTTCTTATTGTTTTATATATGCTATTGTTCTATAATAAAGTATAGATATCACTGTATCGGAGTTATCGAACTCTATGAATTTCCCTCTAGGATGTTTTGTTTTCAGATACCATCAATACACCAGATGAATGGTTTTCCATGAGTTGTTAGTCACTTTTGTCCAAAGTCCAATTGAGAAACAACAAATCATTGACTTTGTTTTCTATAGCTCTGTTTTATTTTGAGCTCCTGGTGACCCTTACTTTTCACAAATAATTTATGAATAGTACTACAAGAAAGAACATCCATTCCACTCCAACCCTTTTTTATCGAACCTACAACCCATGCATTTTTACTAAGCCTCGTCTTACCAAATGGTATAAGTATTAAAATATTAAAACTGAGTATGTTAAAATAAAGACCTGATGGAGTGATCAAACAATGCTTGGATTATCAATTCCGCAGCAAGACATTCTTGGTGGTAGTTGCAGTTCATGCATGCTTCTATCAAACATGTCAATGACCTCACTCATGGAAGGCCGGTCTTCAGGTGTAGATTGGATGCACCAAAACCCTATTGTCACCAACTTGCGAGCAACCTCTGATATGCAAGTGTTTCTACTATCAATGCCTTCGGTAGCAGCACCACAAAATTGATTCAAGTTGTCATATAACCATTCAGGGAAATACTTGCTTACGGTCTGCATGCTTGCATTGGTATTTTCCCTTGCTCCAACCATTTGAAGAATTAGCATCCCATAGCTATATACATCAGACTTGGTGGTCACGGCTCCATGGTGTCCCCAAAACACTTCGGGTGCCATATAGCCAATTGTTCCCCTTGCACCACCAATAGAGATTTTGCTCTCTTTTGGCTTACACAACTTTGCTAATCCAAAATCGGATATTTTTGGACGGAAATCTTGGTCTAGCAAGATGTTTTGTGGTTTGATGTCAAGGTGGACAACACGATGATTACACCAACGGTGGAGATAATCAAGCCCTTGTGCAATTCCAACCAAAATCTCGTATAACTTCTCCCAGCTTAGGGATTTCTGTCCTTGCACGGTGTCAACTACACCAACTGCGTATTTATCGAGGGAACCATTGGGCATGTACTCATAGACGAGAGCTCTTTTTGATCTATGCAAGCACAATCCTAACAGAGTGACAACATTGATGTGTGATGTTCTGCCAATGCTGACCACCTCATTGATGAAGTCCTCTGCATCATCCTTCGTGTCCTCCAGCATCTTCACTGCTATCTCACTGCCATCAGACAAGCTGCCTTTATAAACTGTACCATATCCACCCTTTCCGAGGGTGTGGGCAAAAGATTTAGTCATCTTTCGAACTTCAGAGTAAGTGTAACTTTTTATCTGTGTCCGTAGCAGGGACTCAATTCTTGGTAAATTTGTTGATCTCCATTGCCAAGGGGACAAATGCATGTGTTTCTTATAAACTAGGAAGACCGCAAGAACCAATATGCTTATCCCCAGAAGACTTGACGTAGAAGCTATTATGTCTGAAAAGGAATTGGAGCTTCAAGGCATAAGAACATAATATATGGCATGTTTACAATGTTGGTATTAAGAGTCCTCTTATGTAGTTGTAACCAATCAACACCAAGAGGTACGTTTATCAATCAATATCTCCTAATTAATGAACACTTAACAGATACCATGGCAAATTTACCTTTCTGTCCCTTTTATTTCCAAATCTACCTCTCCACAATTTTAACTTTTCATAGTACCTTGCATAGTATAAATAAATCTTATTCATTGGAATTTGATCACATGGACGATCCATAATATCCAAAGGTACTTTGCAAAATCTATTATACTGTTTAATTTCGGAATGACTGAGAGTTTCAGGTAGTAGACAGAAGGTGTCGTAATTTCTTTGCATCCTTGTCCACAATGTAAATTAGAAAAGCAAGGGTGTGGAAATTTTCATTATTAGTGTATCTCTTGCAAAATATTTCATAAAGGGTATAATAAAACTTACAGTATATTTAAACTTAAAATATATAAATAATTGTAGTTTTTGCATTAAGTAGATCCTATCTAAATATTGTAAAATTCATGCATTCTGCAGAAGCCGTGTATGAACTTGAGATGGATGGGCCAGTGTGTGTTGGTGAAAGTCTATACCACCATGAAGAAAAATATAAATATTTGACAGAATCAGGATATATGAATTGTACCTACTTGAATGGTACTCTCTTCATCAACAAATATAAACATTCTGGTTATTTGAATTTTGTTTAGAAATATATGTAACAACTCTTACAATACTACCTGTACTATCAACCACTACATATTTAAATTTTTGCTCATCTTATCCCAACCTTTCTCCCACCACCAACCATTCCTCGTTTATTGAGCGGCATTTAATATGTCCAAAAAACTTCTTACATTCAAGGATGACAAAATAAACTTTACATACACATGCAAAAAGTTTTGTATAACACACAAATAAAGAAGTTTTGTGTCCTACAGTTCAAAATTATTTAACAATATAACCATAAATTATAATTAGAGCTGTATGATATCAAAGCAGCGAAGCACGAAGGGTTGGGATGAATCATTCCTTACATGTTTTTGTCCTCTTCTTTTTTGATTCTGGAACAACGGGAGGATCTGATGAAGAGATTGAACCATCAGCTGAAAAATTCCAAGCAATTTGTAATGTTGCTTTGACTTTGGATCACTAGTGACAATTCACTAATCTAATATATCTACTGACTATTGTGCATATATGGAACTCAGCCCAGTTACTAATTCTGTAATGTGACAAGTTTCTGACACGTAACACATTGTAGTTAATTTCAGTAAGCAATCTTCACGGTATAACTTTAGTGATAATACCAACCATATATTAATTGGCATGCGCCACACAGTTATAAAAAGTGTCACAAGTATAGGATAGTATCACCTTTTCTTTATTACTGAGCATTTCAAATTTCCAAATAAACTATTCCAATAAAACTTTCAATTCCCATTTTGGTATGTTCATCTTTTATTAGTATAGCACGTTTAAAAGGCAAAAGGTACACGGTGACATCGTAGTGTATCAAACCAGAATGTCTACTTTTTTTTTAAGAAACACAAAACTGTCTACTTAGTAAGATCAATAATACGCCCTATGATCCCACAGACATGACATTTAAAATATGTGCAGTTAAATAAAAAAATATTACTACATCCGTTTCACAATGTAAGACTTTCTAGCATTGCCCACATTCACATAGATGTTAACAATACAGCATATTTTTTTCGATTGTCATTTTGCAAAGTTCATATGGCACGCGATTCAAGTAGCTTTTGGCCTACCTATTGGAATATAAAGTGAATTGCCCACCTTTTCTCATCAACTTAAGCTTTTGTTTTGAACTGGGCGGTGCACGCAACTCAATATGGTATTAGAGCCAGAGATCTCGAGTTCGAATCCTAGCTAGCGTTCAATTAAATAGAAATTACAGCCCACTTCTGTTCCACGCTAGAGCCTTGAGGGGGCCTCGCGTGGGGGGGGTGTTGGAATATAAAATGAATTGTCCACGTTTTCTCATTAGCTTAAGCTTTTGGGTTGAACTGATTGGTGCATGCAACTCAATATTACCACCACCTATTAGTTTTAATAATATTGGACTATAGTTGCAAGGTGTTTCAAAAAGGCTATAATCTTATTTTGGTTGGAGCAAGTGCTATGTGTTGAGCAATATAGATAAGTTGTAATGACGTAGTTTTTGAGAAACAAATGTTCATTCACCTATGAAAGTAATCTTCAGGAGCACCCATTGCACTCGGTTTTGGGATTTGCTTAAAAGGAGGAACAACACCATATAAAAGTGGCATGTCGTCTTTTGGAGAATACTTTGTTGGAGATATTCAACAAGCATGGATGGAAGTTCACTAATAGGATATGTGCTTGATTTTCCACATATTTAAGTTTGTTTCCTTTATAGTGTTTACTACTTTATGGTGCAGATAACAAGTAGCACATTATTTTAATAGTTAACGGATGTGTGCATCACATGATGCAGAGGCTAGGATTTTTATTCCATTATCTAAAAAATACCCCCAAATTGTTTTTGTGCTCAAAACTATAATGTTTGGAATCTACTCTTCATGCAATTATTGATCTGTTTATTGTGAGGGCACAGTTGTTATTCTCAAACTTATGATAATGTTGGTTTCCGAATGTATAAATTGGTTTTCAAATACAAATTTAGGCTAATGAGTATCACTATCGGTTCGTCCTGGTTATCACTAGCTTGGTGTGAGAATTGACAGTGATACCCTTGGGTGTGTGGGAGTCTAATTCGTGCAGTTTTGTTCACGGCGCACAGTTCCAGCCCACACCATCTCCTCCTGCACTAACTTGAGTCGCAGATTCGAGCGTCACATGTTTTGCATGCACCACGCGCTCTCACGATGATTTCCATGTTAGTATTTTTGTTTCTTTTTTTAATTCGTTAGCACTTTTTTCAATGTAAAGTGTTGACTGAAATTAAAAAATCAACAAAAATATAAACCCTTCCAATTACATTTTGAGAACATTCAATTCAAATTTGAAAAATTTCAATTGAAACTTCAAACTTCCAATTCCATTTTTTTTAAAAAAAATATTCCCCAAAATTTGAAACTTTCAATTAAAATTTTTTAAAACTCTACCCCCAAAATTTCAAACTTTGAATTAAAACTTTTGAACCTTCGTCTCAAATCTAAAAGTAAAAATGGAAACTCATATTTTTTAAAACATTCAATCAACTATTTAGTTATTATTTTATTTTTGCGAATGTCAAAAAAGGCTAAGCGTTGCCCCTATCATTAATTAGTTGTAGAGGTGAAAACGGATCGAAAAATATCTGGTCTGATCCACTCCGAATCGATTCGAAACAAGGATATGGTTTGAGCTTATAGAAATATGGCAGATATGAATACAAATGTGGATAATATGGTGCAAATTAGGATATGGATGTGGTATCTCTAAGATCTATCGGGTGTAGATTATATGAAATTTTGTATCATATTATTTGATAAGTCGTTTACCAGACAATCCAAAATTGTTGAACCAATGTTACCACTTTATTTGTTCCATACAACATAAGATGGCCCATTTATAGACTACTTAATTTGAGGCACTCACCGTCTTATCTCATACTTATCTAGATGTATTTTCATATTATGGATGTCATGTATCAATGTTGTTTAGCACTTAAGCATATAGATATTACCGGTTTGTTAATTGATTGTTATATTGTTTTCCATTGTATTGCTAACTTGATGTTGTATTGATCACATATACACGTAACATTCATTAATTTTAACATGTTTCCGGATCAAATCCACACCAACTCCTTACCATTTCCGATATTTGAAACAATCCACTCTTCATCTGCATCGGCACCGACTCCAAATGCATTTAAAAAATATGGTATGCCTACTATCCATCCAAATTTAGTCCCTTTTTCACTGCTAGTTAGGTGAGAGATCAGCTTTATCATGTCGATCTATGAGCTATGCGAGATAGCAATTTCGGGGTATCATGTTCAGATCCAAGGTTTGAATTTCTATCATCTCGGAGCCCCCCCCCCCCCCCTCGCGCAAGAACAAATCTCCTCCAATTTTTTCAGATTTTTTTTCAAATATTTGTTTATTTGGTTAAAATTTGTTCAAATTCAGTTAAATATATTAAAATTGCAAATAATTTCGGTAAAACATTGAAACGAATTTTTCAAAATTTCGCAAGAAATTTCGGTGGTTACCGAAATTGCAAACACTGCTTCAGATAACCTACGCGGCTATATGCCGGTTTAAGTGACCGGTGTACTCCCTCCGGTTTTATAATAATTGATGTTTTGGATAAGGTTGAGGTCAAAATTTTATAACTTTGACGATCAATAACTTTAAAAATATTTTGTTTAAAGAAACTATAACAACATATATAGATTTGTCTTTCAAAACACTATAATAAAAGTAAACATATATTTATTTATTGTATATATTATAATAGAAAAGTAAGGTCAAAGGTATATTTTTTAAACCGTGTCATTATTCAAAACGTCAGTTAAAATGAAACCGGAGGGAGTACTAATGAAATACAGTTTGACAGCACGGACCGTATGGCACGTGTCCAAGAGAAAATTTTCGTCGTGTGGAAAACATGGTATACTAGTAAAATATGCTGATGAAAAGCCACATACCTGTACTTGAGTTGAAGGACCAAGAGAGGAGCTGGTGCGACTCGACAAGGTCCCCGGTGGCCGCCGAGAATCCCACGGCCGCGTCCTGCGGCAAGCCGGCGGCTCTCAGGTCCACCGCCGCCTCCACGCCGTAGTTCGTCCCGTTGGCCGTCAGGTTGACGACCATCTTCCTCGCGGCGGCGTCGTACCTGATCTCCGCCCGCATGACGCCGGCGAGGGTCAAGGTCGGCAGAGCGGTGAAGTTCTGGGACACGATCTGGTTGACGTCGACGCCGATGTGGTCGATGACGCCGTCCTGTGGATCCCAGGGGTTCCTGCAGGTGTCGAACTCTATGCCGACGGTGCGCGGCGAGGCTTCGCCGGTGTTGGGGATGAGGCCGAGGAACCCTCCGGTCATGTCCGGCGCGAGCGTGTCCGCCGGTGGCCCGACGTAGAACGCCATGCCGTCCGCCTGGTTCGTGGAGTTGCGGCCGATGGCGAAGGAGAAGGCGGTGGTGAAGCTGGTGACCGACCCGCCGGCGCCGTCGTCCCAGAGCCGCACGAGCTGCCGGTGCGCCACGCGCCCGGTGCTCCACGTGCCCAGCCTCGTGAGGTTGATCCGGTCGCCTGCGTAGGAGGCGTTGCCCATGAACACGAGGTTTGCGGCGGCGACGTCCCGCCCCACGGCTGCGAAGTCGTAGTCGAAGGAGAGCGCCGCCGCGGCGCGGAGGGTGGTGCAGCAGAGGAAGAGGTGGAGGAGGACATGGCTGGCCATGTTCATCTGCTTTGCTGGCCACCTTACATTGTTATTGCTGCGGCTACTTAGCGTGGGCGTCGTGGTGGCAGAATTGCAGATAGAATAAGCTAGTGTACATCATTATCGTTGTTGACTTTGACTACATGCGACGACCAAATCGCAGCCGGCGGGCCAGCCGGCTGCGCCTCAATTAGATGATGCTTAATTAAATATTAATTATTTTTAATTTAAAAATAAATTTATTTTAGTTTTATAAATATTACATATGAAACTTTTTTAGAAAAACAACCGTTTAGCGACTAAGACTTGAGAAGCATGCTGCGCACCCATAATAATCTTAGTAGCTGGTAGCCTAAAAGAACTAAGCCAGTCTGGTGACATTTTCGTCAAAAATGAAACGGATTTGCTATAATTGTGTCGACAGATTTTTTTCGTTGATTATAGTCGGTTCTCTGGCCGTTGGATCTGTGTTTAAGATCCGTGCTTCCATACTGACTTTTTCCTCGCGAAGAGACCTTGTCGAGGGAAGATCCACAATAGCGGGGAGTCGTGAGACCCCCCATTTGTGAGTTCGGCCGGGGGCGGAGGCTCGTCTCTCGGAAATCACTCGCTCGTCCCTAAGATTACCGGCAAGCTTGCACGTAGTCGGATTATACAGGTTCGGGCCGCTATGGAGCGTAACACCCTACTCCTGTGTTTGGGATTATGGATGAGTTTTACAAAGGTTTCTTCACTCTAGAAAGCGCGCTCGCTTCCTCTCTTCTGGAGTTCAGGTTTTCTGGGCGTCGTCCCCTTATCTCAGTGGGCAGGGTCCTCCTTTTATAGCTTAAGGGGATACCACATACGCCGCCTCCACCTACCCTCTATCGGAGGGGGATCCCACTCCACTTTTCCTGGGCTTTAAACCGTGCCTTCTCCCGGAAGCTAAGCAACAACCGGTTCTTGAGTGGAACCCGGCGCCGTCCCCCGCCTGACACGGGGGACAACCCTATCATTCCCTCATAAATGAACGATGACTTGCGACAGCCCTTCCTCGAGTGACGCTCGGATGTGACGAGTCATACCCACCCCCACTCCGCCGGGTACAAGGGCGACGTGAGGACATGGTTGCCCTATCCATCGGATGTGACGGTGACAGGCCAGTCACAGACCGGTCACATCTGTTGGACAGAGGTTAGCTAGGCGCGCCGCACGTCTATCCTTACCACATTAAATGCGGTGAGGGATCGTTGAGGCGTCGCACATTTATGGCTGTTCAGCCTGTGCTCCCCTCTCGCTCTCTCCCTCCGCCGCGTGGCAGCCGGGTGAGGGCCTCGGGGCGAAGCTGCGGGATAGCCCGAGGGGGTGACGCCATGCCCCGAGGCCCCCCCCCCCCCCCCGCCGCTTCCACGAGTCGTGTGACGTGTGAATGGGGCTAACTTGTAGAGTCACATGGCCGGAGGGAAAGTAATTCCCCTCTACTTCACATACCCCCGGGTCCATATCTCCGACAGACCTGAAAGCATATGCTATTGCTAGCTAATCTCTAAAGTCATGCAAATCCAAGTGAAACGTCACCTAATTTCGTTCTATATGTATGCATCCTTTTCTTTAACACAAATTTACACGCCGCTTACATCCTACTTACACATATAATTACTATGTAATTTTGAGACTTACATATGTAATTTTAAAACTTACATTATAAATACACTAAATTTACATATGTAATTTAGAGACTTACAATGTAAATACAAGCTGACTATTTTTGGGTGAAAAATATGGCGCCATAAATATAGCTACACCCAAATGAAAACATGAATTCAGTATTTGGTATACGGGATTTCAGATACATGATATTGTTATAATGATGTTTGACGTCCCAACATCTCATATTATTCAGTGTCCCAACAGACTTTCTCACGAGTCGCGAGAATTGTGACCCCTCGACTTCACGAGTGCCCTGAGGACAATTATTTTGTGACCGTATGATTGAAGGCCTGAAGTATATATGAGTGTAGGACGCTATGCCGCCAGGTTCGTGGAGTTGCGGCCGATGGCGAAGGAGAAGGCGGCGGTGAAGCACCCATCGGCGCCGCATCGTCCCAGATGTTCAATAATATAGGGGAGAGAGTACCGTGCCTACTCAACATGTTGTATTGTATTGACATATATTGGTAGAAATAAGAAATGATTACATATAAGGAAGCATAATCATACCAAGATATAACTCTAACTAGCATATGTTTTTACATCCTGACACAATCCAAGCGTGAGCAACGCGAATGGAGAAAGCTCAACAAATATGTTGAATAGCCTTTGTGCAATAGCCAATATAGTCGAAGCAAAGGGTGTGAGAAAGCGTGGTTGAAGAAGCCATACGTAGAATAAGCGTGGTCGATGTCGTGTGCCGATGATGAGCGAGGATGCTAAGCCGCGATGTGCAAGGAGCGCCAAGGACCAAGGTGCACACATGGTCGCCAGTGCTGAACGTATGGATGTGCACTATGAGGGGGCGTGTTACTGAATATTTGCCTATATGCATGTGTGGTTATATTTGTTAGTTGGACCGACTGGGATGTCAGGTTCTTTGAGGGGGTGTGTGACATCCTAGCCCAATTAGGATTTGGCATGTGTGGTCCATGAGATCTGTGTGCGCATGTTAAGTACCACCTTACTAATTTAGCAAGGTTGGAACCAACTTATAAGAGTCTATCCCTCCAACCATATCACTCATGGGTTAACTCTTTTACACAAAGCAAGTACGAAAGAGTAAGTGCATATGCCCGTTCGATGGGCTGGGCTACGTGGTTCTGGAGGGTAGGCTGTTACAACGATGAGGCTATTGCCGCAGTCGTTGAGGAAGATGACGCTGAAGAGCTAATGCTATCGAACTGTCGAGAACAAGACGTCGTGCCGGGTTTGCTAGGCTCAAGGACGACTCGAGTTGAATACACACAGTGGTGTTGTTAATACCACGCCGGCTGAAGTAGACAAAGATGAATGCGAGGTAGCGGGACCAACAACTTAGAACAGTGATGTCGATAGCTTGAGCTACAGCAGCTAAACCACTGGCCTAGAGCGGCGATAGTGGCTGCATGAAGACGTGGTGGTGCGCGTAGTAGTCAAAGAAAATCCGGACAGCTGTGTTAACACCAAAATTTGGTAAGATTCTTTAGTGGATTCGGTTAAGGAAAGAGCACAATCAACCATTAAAAAGCTTATCTAGAAGAGTCCGAGTTCAAAAAAGAATCATGGAGACCATGGCATAACAATGTAATTTATCTATTAATTAGGCAAGTTTTGTATTTAGAAAGTTTGAGTCATGTCCGATGAGGACTTTATGCTTTTTCTTTTATCTTTAGGAAAGTTTCTTTGGTGTCCGATCAAGACTAGTATCCGCCGATAGGTATAAATATGTACACCCAGGATCCTTGTAATGTATCTCTCGGTCAACACAATTTCGGCGCATCGCCATCCTTTTTATTTTCGTCTTTCTCGACTAGTTCTTGTTTCGAGTTTGGCTGCATCAACTTCGATCTCCAACGAGGAGAAGGCTTATTATGGCTGGTTGTATCGGCGAGGCTAGGGCCTCGACACTCTAATCTTGTCAATGTAAACACCTAGCATTTATCTTATATCTTAGTTAATCTAGGTAGATTCTCAATTTACTTGTATCGGCCAAATCTATTTTAGGTTTTGTTAGTATCATTTAAATTGTTTTAATGATCTAGATTAGCTAAGATATCTGTTGGTATTTCTTAACCTTACAGATAAAATCCGCAAGCACACGGAGAATACCGATGTAGCACTTCACCCGGGAGTATTCCAATGTATCAATTTCCACAAGGAACATGTGTTCTCAGCTCCTTGTCCGGTTCATCCAAGGACACGAAGCAAATGTAGGCAAAGGGTAGAGAGGATTTACTAGTGAGAAACAGTTTCTACGGAAAGCTTAGTTTAATCCTCACGCGATACTTCAGGCACTAGCCAGCTCGCTGCTCCCATATGTCACTCTACTGTGTACCCGAAAAGGGAGGACTTTAGTGTAATTGAGGGATGTCACCACCTCTACACCCACCTCAAACCTACTATGGGATACGAAGTAATCACCGGAAATTAACTACCTAGACACCACGTCTACGCAATTAATAACTACTTTAGCGCTAGCTAAACACTAAAGAAGCCACTATACTTTACTGGGTTATAGTGATCAATGATCCCGCACGCTAATTAGGAACTAACTAAGAGGTAATTCTCACTTGAATAAATCTTAATTACTCAGAATGATAATTCTATTAAAGCAGTGTAATTAAAAATGTAAAAGAAATAAGAAGAGGATTACCGACAACTCAGGAATTCCTCCGACTTCTTCTACTCTACTCTCTCTCTCTCTCTCTCTACCTAACTCTAGTATACAATAAAGTACAATAGAGCCTCTTATAATTTAGCTTAAGTTTGGAGTGTGTGAAAGAAGTGAAATGAAGAGCTCCTTCTATAGGCAGGTATGATGGATCTAAAGCATGTGAAATGTCTGAAATGACCCGCAACCGCCATTAGGACGTCATCTGGAGCGTCCATGCCAAACCCAGCCTGAACGGCTGAGATTGAGGTTCAGCCGAACCCCTTCGGCTGAACCCTGGCCTGACCCAACAGGCCCAGGATTTGGCCTGCACCTCTCCCTCAGCCTGCCTTATCCATTTCCAGGAGAGTTGGGCCTGCTTTCTGATGTTTCGATGTAGTTTAAGATCCACTCTTGTATGGATAGAATTCTTCTTTCACTTAAGTCTGGATTTCATCCCAACTTTGGCAGTTTATTGCCTGCGTCCAAATATACACCAACACTCGTGAAATATGTTAGAACTAAGCCTTACCACTATGTTAGATGTTTTATTAGCTGTCAACAAACCCCTCACACTTAGCTCTTTACTCGTCCCTGAGTAAATGTTAAGATGATAGTGTAGAATAAAATTCTCTAAGACATAATGCAAGCACATAAATTATTCAAAACCATTCACGTACTTGTGAACTTCAATGGTGGCTAACTTACCATCTTTGGCAATTGATAAATGGAGCTATGTGTGCATGTTTAGTACCACCTTGCTAATTAGCAAGGTTGGAACCAACTTATAAGGGTATATCTCTCCAATCATATCACTTACAGGTTAACTCTTTTTCACGAAGCGAGTATGAAAGAGTAAGTGGGTATGTCCGTTAGATGGGCTAGGTTGCGTGATTCTGGAGGGTAGGTTGTTACAGCGATGAAGACGAAGACGATAAGGCGATCGTAGTAGTCGTTGAGGAAGATGATGCCGAAGAGCCAATGCTATCGAACTCGGGATGAATGCGCACAGCGGTGTTGCCAATACCACGTGGGCGAAAGTAGACGAATACGAATGCGAAGTAGTGGGACCAACAACTTGGAACGACAACGTTGGTAGCTTGAGCTACGTCAGCTAAACCACTGGCCTAGAGCGGCGATAGTGGTAGCCTAAAGACGTGGTGGTGCCCGAAGTAGTCAAAGAAAAGTTGGACAGCAGTGTTAACGCTAAAATTTGGTAATATTTTTTAGTGGATTCAGTTAAGAAAAAAGCACAATTAGCCGATGGAAAGCTTATCCAGAATAATCTGAGTTCAAGAAGAAATCATAGAGACCATGGCATAGTAACTTAATTTATCTAATAATTAAGCAAGTTTTGTATTTAGGAAAGTTTGAGTCATGTCTGATGAGGACTTTATGTTTTTCCTTTTATCTTTAGGAAAGTTTGTTTAATGTCTGATCAGGACTAGTATCCGCCCATGGGTATAAATATGTACACCTAGGGTCCTAGTAATCTATCTCTCGACCAATATAACTTCGGGACATCGCCATCCTTTTCATTTTCGTCTTCTCGACGAGTTCTTATTTCAAGTTGGGCTGCATCGGCTTCGATCTCCGACGAGGGATAAGGCTTGCTATGGCTATTTGTATCGGGTGGGGATAGGGCCTGCACACTCTAATCTTATCGATGTAAACACTTATTTATCATATATCTTAGTTAATATAGGTCGATGTCTCAATTTAGAAGCAAATAGAAGTACGTGAGTATGTCTTTAATTAGATAAAGAGGTCATATTACTATATAATTGAAATAGAAAATTTCTTAAATTAATGTATTTTTATAAATTCATCTTTAGTATACAAGAAAAATATTACTTAAAAGTTTAAATTAAGATGCTAAATATTTTTAATAAAGAAACCCATGTAGTATAAATGATAGTTTCATATGAACCAGGTCTATTGTTGCAACATATTTTTTTCATAAATTTAAAACGACATGATTCAAGTAATTTTAGTTTACAATTTGTAACATCCCATCCTCCAGAACACCGTAGTCCAACCCATCCAACTGACGCGCCCACTTACAAAGATCACCCCACTCACACTTACGTTGTCGCTTCGTGTAAAATAGACAAATGGTTGGAGGGACGATGCCTTAGGACATGAGCAATGTATATTGCACAATCAGTCCTTATTGTGGGCCCTAGGTGGGTCCCACTGAGATATATTTCATCTTCACAATGTATATTGGAGAAAGGAGGTTTTAAGGTGGACCCCACAATTATTACCATTCCAACCATCCTACTCTCCCTCAGTCACCAGAATTTTCCCCACCCCACTGAGGCATCGATGAAAATAGCGGTAGCTCGCGCGAGTGGAGCCATGGCTACGGTGGTGGCACTCGCTTGTGGCAACGGCGGCAGTGGCCGCGTGCAGCGGCCCATAGAATTCGCAGCAGAGGCCGCGGAGCTCGCGGGTATACACGGAGTCGACAACGGCGTTTGCGGGCACGGATGGATCCGGCGGCGGCAATGATGAAGCTCGCGGGTAGATCTAGCTACGAGACTCATGGGCGTGGATGGATCCGGCGGTGGCACACATGGGCACAGGTGGATCCGACGGCGGCGGAGCTCGTGAGAGGACTTCGGCTGCAACGGCGCTCGTGGGTGGGCGTGAGTGGATCCGGCGACGACGCTCGCGGGCGCGGGTGTATCCGGCAGCAGCAGCAATACTCGCCACCATCTCCCGGCGGTTCTTCAGCAAATCTATCCAGGTGTATTCTTCCCTTCTCCCATGGAGGCAAGCAACTGAATTAGAGAGAGATGGGCTAGCAGTACCATAGCAGAGAGAAGAACGAATTTTTTATTGCTTATAGCCGGTCCTTAGCCAATAAACAATCCCGAACAAATTATTTATAAATCTGCAGATTTATAAGAGTAAAAAATAGTTTTCTTGAAAAATCCAATACATAAATATTCGTAACAAAATGTCAAACACCAAATAAATTTAGTTACCTTCCTACTTTACATAGAATGAGCGATCATATTCGACGACCAAAATGCAACCGGCCGGCTGCCGGCACGCGCCTAGTCTCGTGACGTACGTTGTCGTCACACGTGGTCATGTAGAATTTTTATTGTTGGATTTATTATGGGGTATTTTGAGTTTCTTGCCGGCACTCATAACCTCTGGTAGACTTACTATTGGATAATTTGAATATCCTTGATACATTGATGTTGCTACAAGGATGTCGACGTCTCAACATGATCTTATTATATACTAGCGCGCCGGTAGTCTCTATGACCAACAAATTACCCCACTCCTCGGCCATTGACCTCTCCCTAGTCTTCCTCTCGACTCGCGAGAATTATGACGCCTCCACTTCACCAGCACAGTATCCGTGAGTTGAAAGCTCAATCTGTGACCAAGCTCAATCCGTGAGTTGATTTCAATTTTTGTCAAAATACTGCCGAAATTTTATCAAAATTCCATCAAATTCAAATTTTGTCCAAATTGTAATGTCAAAATCTGTCAAAATCTGTCATTTAATTTTAAACATATTCAAAAAATAAAAAGTAAATTGCATATTGGTCCTGGTTTTCTTACCTGTGTTGCACAATGGACTGGATGCTATCCCATGTTTTCATTTTAATACATATGAAGTTACCAAAACTTTCATCTTGGACTAGTGGCCCACATGTCATGTAGAAAGTGTTTTCTTCCATCTCTCCTGTCTTCACCGACGAATGCATCAATCTCATCTTGGGCCCGTGGTCAGTGGCCAGCAGTCCAGCACGAGTGCAGCTTTGCTGGTGTGATTTGCTTGGCGTTGATTCCAATCGAAGTCCGATCTTGAGGAACGCAGGTTGGCCAATGGATGGACCGAGATCGATCGAGCGCCAAGCTGAACGCGAGGAGATTAAGCTCCTACCCGAGGATGGATCGACGGTTGTACGTGCCTTCACCAGTCAAGCTCGAGGGGCGCCCGCACTCGTCTCCCAGTGGCAACGCCAATGACAGAGCCCATTCCATCTTGCACATCGCGTCAGCCGGTGGAGCGGTTGTCGACGGTGGTGCCATTTCATCCCACGCGGCGAGCACAGCCAATGGAACGGACGAGCGGTCATCTTCAAGAGAGAGGGATGCGGGGAAGAGCTGCAGAGGACATGCCGGCGGCCACTCGATGTTCGTGCAGCCTGCGAGGCTGCTACTGCTGTATTACTGGGGAAGAGATGAGCTCTGCCCGATCAGGATAGGGACTAATAAAAGAGGAAGATGAATGGCTGAGGCTGACATGTGGGTCAACTAGTCCAAATTGCATAGTTTAGTAACAAAACCTTGTTCAAAGTGAAAATGGTTGTACGTTCCTAGTCCAGTATGCAACTTAGGTAATTAAAACTAGTCCAAAGTGTAATTCACTCAATAAAAAAAATTTCCAAAGTCATTGCATAATGGGGAAAAACACAATTGATGAATAGTTATGGGAGAGGGCATAAATATCCTATTTAACACCGTTAACTCCTCCATCCAAAACAGGGGCAAAAGTATCTTTCGGTTTAAAAAAAAAGTGGGGGCAAAAACGAAAACCCTAAAAAGTAGGGGCAAAATTAATATTAGAAATCAAAGTGGGGGCAAAAACGAAATTATCCCAATAATGCCATAAAAAGTTGCTATTGCTTTATATGTCACTGCTTTATCTTTTTCTTTCCCTATATGTCATCCACATTATCATCTTTGTAATAGGAATGCAAAAGTACAACATAATCCTTTAATTCCTCGAGAGGAGGTCCACTCGTTTCTTTTCATGTCCTCTAAATAATTATTAAAAAATATTTTTAATAAGATAGAATAATATGTGATATATTAGTCCCCAAATATGCAAGTTTAAATTTCAATTTTACAAGTTTTCTTTCAAAAAAAATCAAATTTAGTTGTAAGCACACGTATACTAATTTCAAAATTTTGAGAGATTGTCATGCGGAAGAAGACAAAGAACAAGTTGGATGATGTGGAATTTTTGAGTTACATCACTTTTAGTTATGAGAAAATTTATATATCTCTACTATTATTATAAAATAACAGTCGTCCCCCTCCTGTTTCCACCCACAACATCCAGAGAAATCGCTCAGTTTATGCCCATTCCACACTCTAGAAAAAAAACCACATCGATAACAAAAAGCTGAAAGAAAAAACACGTTCCAGATCCAAAACATTCATACGTACTACTCCCTCCATCTCTAAATATTTGACGCCGTTGACTTTTTTAAACATGTTTGGCTGTTCGTCTTATTCAAAAGATTTAAGCAATTATTAATTCTTTTCCTACCATTTGATTCATTGTTAAATATACTTTTGTGTATACATATAGTTTTACATATTTCACAAAATTTTTTAAATAAGACGAAGATTCAAACATATTTAAAAAAATCAACGGCGTCAAACATTTAGAAAAGGAGGGAGTACTATAAAAGACATCGTCCTCTAGTTCCCACTCATGACATCCTAGAAAAACTGCTCAGCTTTCCATATCCTAGGAAAAACCGCTTAGAAAAATAAAGGAAAGAAAAAAACACGTTCTCATATCTAAACCACTAAAAAAACAAAAGAAAGAAAAAAAAAACACTTCACCAGATCCCATTACAATGCATGGGCCTGTGAGTATATGACTAGTATCCAGGTATCCTTAAAATTCCGGCCAATCCATTCTATGCCTCCTGCTCATTCCCTCGCATATAGTCCAAAATTTTTGTTTGGCTCCCTTCCTTATCATTTCTACTGGTTGATCCTTTAATTCCAATGATAAGGTCTATTTTGGCTTTAGACATAGAAGAAATGTAGAAAAGCTCTATGTTGAAAGGGTACAACTTTGTTGTACTTGTACGAGACCATATATCATATAAAATCTATTGTTTTTGCCTACAACTTTTGCCCTGGTACTGTATTACTGTTTTCTTAACAGTTGATTGATGCTATCTGCAACGTCCGATCTAGTTTATGGAAAACACTGCTACTGTGTGGTTTTAGCCTTAGGACACCACAAAAACTAACTTTTAAGGGAAAACACTTCATAATCGTGGTATTTTGCTAGTGGATACCACGCCGACTAGAATAATAATTTCCGTTTGAACAGGAGAGAGAAATCGTGTGAAATGTCAAAAACGTCCTTGGGCCCACATGTTAGCTCTCCTATCTTGTATGTGGGGTCCACATGACAGTGACTAGGGCGAGCGGCGGTGGCCTGCAGCCGAGCAGCGAGGTCGGGCAGCCATGGTGGACAAGATGTGGCGTGGGCGATGCGGCCAATGCCTGCGGTGGCGCGACCTGGCGGAGGAGGGTGGCCCGCACAGCGCAGCCTCTGGTGGTGTGATGTGGAGGAGGAGGGCGGCCCTTGCGGAGGCCGAGCGGAGCAGCAGCTTGGTGCAGTGCGGCGGCGCTGCCCCGCGGCCTGATTGGCAGAGCTGCAACCGGCAAGATCGGCGGCGAGGCGGCCAGCCAGCGCCGGCATACAGTCGCCGGCGTGGTCGGCTTGCGGCAAGCGGCGACGGCGCTGCAAATGTTGTTGTCCACTTCCCCTCCCCCTTTTTCATTTTGTTTTCTTTGGTTTCTTCTTTCTTTGCATCTACCTTTCCTGCCATTGCCATGTGGACCCCACATTTCCTGCCATTGCCATGTGGACCCTACATATACAAGATAGAAGAGCTAACATGTTGGCCTAAGGGAATTTTTGACATTTCATGCGATTTCTCTCTTCTCTTCAAACGAAAATTATTATTATAGTCCGCTTGGTGTCCACTGGCAAAATAACACAATTATAGAGTGCTTTCTCCCAAAAAGTTAGTTTTTGCGGTGTCATAAGGAAACGACTACGCGTCAGGCGTCCGATTGGGGTGGGAAAAATCGGGCGCCCACGTTAGCATGACGTTAGCAAGCATGCATGCATGCAAAACTACTTTAAACTATTTTTTCTCTTAAATTATTTATCCAAATCATGATATGAATGCATCGTTAAATTCGTTACCATTAAATCTTTAAAACAAGACCACATATGGATATATTCCGATGAAAAAAATTAGCTTATTATTAAATTATTTTTAAATGTTTTACAATATTCCACCAAGTAGATCGGAATTGTTTCACTAATTAGATCGAAAATGTTTCAATCGTTTAAATCGAGTGTTGTTTTACTTTATATAAAAACAATGTTTCATCAAATAGGAAAGAATGTTTCAAGTCACTTCAACTGATCCATACATAGTGAAACATTATAAGTACCCTGGATGAAACTTTTTGGTGGAACAAAAAATAAAACGAATTCCTTTAATTGAGAGTTTCCAAAATATGTGGATGATTTATTGCAAAAGAATTTTCTGTCGACGTTTGATGTCGCAATTCTGGTATTTGCATGGTATGGGGATCGTCGGTGCTAGGATATACGCAAGACTGAGGTAAAAGAGATGGAGACAAGGATTTTTATACAGGTTCGGGCCCCTGAGTTATCAGGTAATAACCCTACAACCTATTGGCCGAAGCCGGTATTGCTCTTATTCACCATAATCACACAAGTACAATATTTGGGGTAGCCAATCTAACTGTTGTCGACATGGCGGTCTGACGATCTGACTCGTAGTCGACAACAGGGTAGCCTTCCTCCTCGAATCCGTGCCCGGCGAGATCAGAGATAGCGCTTTCGTTTCTCCTGACAGTATCCGGAGACACCGTAGGGTTTTAGCCGTGCTTATCCATGAAGTCGATATCCGGCGGTGTGTCTTGGCGTATGTAGGCTTCTATGTTGATTGTGTTGGGTGTTGGTCCTGTCGGGTGTTGATCCCGTTGGGTGTTGATTGTCTTGTCCCCCTCTCCTCCTAGGGGGCCTTGTATTTATACCCTTAGGTGTCGCCTTGTCCAAGTAGAACTAGGGAAACCAATATGGATACAATCTGAGTAGTACTTGTCATTTCCATGTAGAACTCTGGTTATCTTTCCTTATCCGGAACTCCCCCGAGGTCAGTTTCCGTATAAGACATGGTATGTAGTGGATCCTGCCGAGATTTAGTCAACTACTATTAGGTATGTGGTATTCATAACCCTGACAGTAGCCCCCGACTTCGATGCAAATGAACGAGTTCATATTCTCAACCGTAGACTTTGGAGGAACTGTTATCGAGCTCACGTGACCGTTCTCGGTGAGTTTAGAGATAACGTTAGAGTTCCTTTATCAGCCTCGTGCGGGCACCGAAAGGGTTTGTCTAAGCCAATCTCTGATGTCGACCGAGAAAGTACAGAGCGTACGACTAAGTCTCCCGTCTTGCTGTAATCGAGAATTTGGATTGAAGTCAAGAAATTTTATCTCGGCGAGTACACCATTTCTTCATTCCGTATTCCTTGTCGAGATCCAGCAACCGTTCTCGAGTGATCGAGAAGGCGTAGAGTCTGCGATGGAGCCTTGTCAACATTTGTCGTACTCGCCTTAGTCGATCTTGGTGTAGAACCATAGAGACATGGAGTCTTCGATAATGTCGAATAGAATTTTCCTGAAATCAATACTCAGAAAAGAATATTAGATAGAAATAGCTCCCGAGTGAATGCTCAAAGGGTGAAATGTTATAATATGACAGACTAGTGAATTGAATGTACAGACCAGTGCTTTGTATATGAGCATCTTCTCTCTTACCGACTCCGATCAGTCAGTTTGTAGAGTCATACACTCTCCCTAGCCCCCAGCCTTGTCGTCGGAGAATCGTTCTCAGAAGATAAGGCTCTTGGACCTTTGACCTGCCTCGGTTGAACAAGCACTGATCCTAGCCCCCAGCCGTGAAGCTGGAAAATCCATTTCCGATTACACGGCTTGGTTAATACGCACGGCGAGAACTCTTACACGACCAGATCTTACATGGTCTTTCGTCTCTGAAGGATCCGACAAAGCCTTATCGGCTCTGGGCGTCCCCAGCCGAAGTTCCCTCAGGTTCCTCGGAGGCCTTGTCAAGACGGCGTAAAGGGACAGTAGGATAGGTTTCAACGCTAGGTGTCATCTGGGTAAGGGATCTCTGGGTAAAACACTTGGCGATCTTGTGCACCTGATATCAACTTTGTTGAAGCAAGGGTAATGGGAGAATCGCTACATCGCTGGTCGAGGACCAGGCAGTAGTCGTAACTCGACCACTTGAAGTGGAAATAGTGGGAGAAACGCTACATCGCTGGTCGCAGACCAGGCAGTAGTTGTAACTCGACCACTTGAAGTAGAAGTAGTGGGAGAAACGCTACATCGCTGGTCGAGGACCAGGCAGTAGTCGTAACTCGACCATTTAAAGTGGAAATAGTGGGAGAAACGCTACATCGCTGGTCGAGGACCAGGCAATAGTCGTGACTCGATCACTTAAAGTGAGGCGAGAGAGATCACTACGTTTTACTAGTTCGAGAACCAGAAGTAGGAGTCTTTTATTCACCTATAGGGGCGCTGAAGTTGGTTTATTACATGTGCATATCATGTGGCCAGCATGACTCACATACCCAACTTATAGCATATCCGGATGTCCGCTCGCAATCATGTCGGGTGATCAAACCGACGCTATTTGCGAGGAATTATCCGTTAACAACCTTTTCTCGAGTAGTCCAGCAATGGCCGGTGCTATGAGATAGGTCGTCGGTCTTCGTTGGTAAGTTGGGTGCGACGACTCCGCATTTGTCGAGAATGTTCTCGATAGTGGAGTGTACTCGACCACAACCTACTCGAGTGCTCAAATGTTCCTGAAAAATATTTTCTAGAAGGCAAGACATGTAGTAGAGAATATCGAGTATGTACTCAAAAACTGCATGGATCTTCTAGTATTATCAGGACATAACGAGCAGATGTAAATGTCAGGGCATTATGTAAACCGTAAACAAGCATGATTTATACAGAAGAAGACAGAGCGAGCCCCCAGCGTTAGATCGTAGTCGATTTAACATCGGGGACACCCGCGCAACAGATATTATTGTATAAAGAACATGCTCTGGGTAACATAATAAATTATAGATCTAACAATACTGTGTGATCTGAATAGGTACGATAAATTGCAGATAAAATATTGCGTACCTTTGTAGATACATGCCGGATGTATTTACGAAATTAGTAGATCAATTTAAAAAACCAATCTACCAATTACCTTGTTGCGTACTCGTTCGATATCATGCGATCTAACATCTTTTGGTACGCCACGGAGCTTGAGGCTTGGATGATCTCGATAGACCAAGTTGTCGATGACGATGATGGTTCCGATCTGGTTAGGTTGGATCTCCCCCTCAGCTGAAGTCGTCGAGTAGCTCGTTGTCGGAGAATCCATCTTTTGAACCCATCTCGTCGAAATCCTGAAGCACCAAAATCCCCCTGCCTGGCGCGCCACTGTCGATGTTTGATGTCGTAATTCTGGTATTTGTATGGTATGGGGATCGTCGGTGCTAGGATATACGCAAGACTGATGTAAAAGAGATGGAGACAGGGATTTTTATACAGGTTCGGGCCACTGAGTTGTCAGGTAATAACCCTACATCCTGTTGGCCGAAGCCGGTATTGCTCTTATTCACCATAATCACACAAGTACAATATTTGGGGTAGCCAATTTAACTGTTGTCGTCATGGCGGTCTGACGATCTGACTCGTAGTCGACAACAGGGTAGCCTTCCTCCTCGAATCCGTGCCCGGCGAGATCAGAGATTTTCTCCTGATAGTATCCGGAGACACCGTAGGGTATTAGCCGTGCTTTTCCCTGAAGTCGATATCCGGCGGCGTGTCTTGGCGTATGTAGGCTTCTATGTTGATTGTGTTGGGTGTTGATCCTGTCGGGTGTTGATCCCGTTGGGTGTTGATTGTCTTGTCCCCCCCTCCTCCTAGGGGGCCCTATATTTATACCCATAGGTGTCCCTTTGTCCAAGTAGAACTAGGGAAACCAATATGGATACAATCCGAGTAGTTCTTGTCGTTTCCATGTAGAACTCTGGTTGTCTTTCCTTATCCGGAACTCCCCCGAGGTCAGTTTCCGTATAAGACATTGTATGCAGTGGATCCTGTCGAGATTTAATCAACTACTATTAGGTATGTGGTATCCATAACCCTGACAGTTTCAATTCACTGCAACACTAGATCTATACATAGTGAAATATTGCGAGTACATTAGGTGAAACATTTTTGGTGGAACAAAAAATGAAACGAATTCCCTTAATAGTGGGTTTTCAAAATATATGGGTGATTCGAATTCCCTTAATAATGGATTTTTAAAATATATGAGTGATTTGTTGCAATGGAGTATGTGGTGGAGATACATGGCAGGTGGGGACAGGGACATGTGGTGGGGCCCAAGGGGCAGCGCGTGTCGTGGGGGGAGGGAGCGCCCGATTTTTCTCCCCCCCCCCCCTCCCCCCCCCCCCCCAAGCGACCGATTCTGAGGATTCCCGGTGTCTTAGGGCTAAAACCAGACAATAGTAGTGTCCTGTAGCAAAATTTCCGTATATTTATTGGGTTGTTGTGCTAAGGTGCTTGGTGATACCGGCGCGTTACGGCTGAAATTTGTAGAAATTGATGTATTCAGATATGTAGTTGAACAACAGGCAGGAGACTATGCACTTCGATCATTTTGTCAGACAACGTTAATTTAGAGCAAAGTGGTAAAATTATAAAATGCACTAATTGTGTCCTGAGAGTATGAGACTAACCGGACCAAACAGCTCATTCCCTTCTTCAGTTGGTGTGTTCTGAACATTGAGATATCATGCATCGGCTCTAGATCAAATTGTTCTTTCTTTTGCAGGAGAACTCATATAGAATCAAGCATATGTTAGTGCCAACAATCAGGGGCGGATTCAATGTGGGTGTAGGAGGGACTTGAATCCCTCTAGACCCACCGGACCCATGGATACCCCCTAAGTCCCCCCTTCAACTTTTTCGTTATAGTTAATAAGATAGGAGGTGCTAAAGATCTCTTAATAGTATTTTATCATAGTTTAATACTGAGACGATGTGTTCATACCGGTGTACTTGGTATGTTGAGTCCCTCCAACCTTTTATTCCTGGATCCGCCCCTGCCAACAATATGGATAAATTGAGAATATCAATAGAAAAATAGAAGCACCAGTGTATCACTACCTCACTTTACCTTGCAGTACAAAGTTGCAAATGGAAATCTCCTAAAGAAAAGAAGGTTATGAAAACAATTAAGAAAATCGAAAGAATAGTTTTCATGGTCGGAGCTTTTTGCCACAGCTTTTGCGAAAATTCTTCCAACCGGGCAACCGGCGGGGGAGCAAAAATCGAGCACTCCCCCTGGCCCACCACGTGTCCATACACACAACTTTATTGCAACAAATTATCCACATATTTTGAAAAACTTTTGTTAAGGGAATTCGTTTTATTACTGGTTCCACCAAAAATGTTTCACCTAGTGTACTCATAATGTTTCAGTATGTATAGATCTAATGTTGCAGTGAATATTCTTTTGCAACAAATCACCCACATATTTTAGAAACCCTCTATTAAGGGAATTTGTTTCATTTTTTGTTCCACAAAAAATGTTTCACCTGGTGTACTCAGAATCAGAATGTTTCACTATGTATAGATATAATGTTGTAGTGGACTGAAACATTCTTTCGCTATTTGCTGAAAAGCTAAAAATTTTTTTATCGGAATATATCTATGTGTGGTCTTGTTTTGAAGATTTAATTGCAGCGAATTTAATGGTGCAATCGGATCATGATTTGGATAAATAACTTAAGAGAAAAATTAATTTAAAGTGGTTTTGCATGTATACGTGGTGCTGACGTCAGCGTCCGATTTTTGCCAATCCGGATCGGGCGCCCGATGGATAGTCCATTTCCGGCTTTTGCCAATCCTTTAGCAATAAGTCACCAAATTTTAGAGTCCGATTAGGCCCAACAAATTACACATCACATGGGCTCAATGTTGACGTCACATGGGCCCAACTGTCTAAAACAACAGCCAACTTGTTTAGCATACACAAAGGACTGTGGACTGAGGTGCCCAAGAGAAATACTCCTATATGCAGAGATATGATTGCTTGTATTACCTACACCCAAAAACAAATGTGACACACAAAACAAGAGCCCATTACTTGACAAAGAAAACTATTTGACACTGAACTTATAACAATATAACTGTATTTTGCTAAACCGCATAGCTAAAAAGAGCTACTAGGCAAGCTCTGCCCAAAATAGAAATGTACATACATATATTACTAAACTTAATTACATATGTAACTGCAATGTAACTCACATATAACTACCATATAGCTGCTGTTCAATCATGACGTAAGTGCATTTTAACCCTGACTTTATGATTTATCACCACCTCGTGCATTGACCAAAGAAAAGAACAGGAGAAAGAAACAGAGTGGCAGCCAGTTACTGTTCAAATACGAGTATCTCCCGCACTTAACAGGTCGCAGCCACGCCATTCAACAAGAGAGCAGGTTCGAAACGAGCTCATAGGCGTGTGACAGCACCGAACCACAGATCTGACTGTAACCAGCAAAAAAAAAATTGTGACGACATAAATCTAGTAATTCCATTGTTATATTTATCATTTTTAAAATGCTACACATACATTTTGAATATATATTAAATTTTCTACCTATAATACTTATTTATACAATAAACTTATGAATATTACAGTCACACAATAAATAACTATATCTCGATAAAAAATCCATCAATTGGCACTACCTTTGTTTCAGAATATAAGAGTAGGTTGTTTTGGAGATGACAAGGAGAAAGGAAAAAGAATATGTAATATGTTGCCCCATTAAATGAGTTGTTTGTGGGTAGTGGAAAGGTATGTAAGGTCAAGGTGGGGAGATAAAATTGAATGAAGGGTTAGGAAAAGTAGTACTACTCAATCCCTTACATTTTGGTACAAAATTTGAATTCTTAAATCTCTTATATTATGATATGAATGTAATGAATTTGTTCCATGTTCAAGGGTAAACCCACATATTTTTTACAGCCATTAAACGGTCGACTAATGTAAAGGATATTGAATGAATAAAATCAAAACTTGGGTGTATAAAAGAAGTAAGAGAAAATTAGAACGGACTGATGATTTCAACAGCTGGCCAGGACCTATTCCCTACAAAGCTGCACCCATGCGGCTAAGGCCCTGCTTGATTCAACTTAGGATTATTATAATCTGAATTATTAAAAATAAGTTGAAACAAACAGATAGCTTATTATGATAGATTATTATAATCTATAAACCAGATTTAATCCACCTCTAAAGGTGCTTAGTTTAGATTGTTAGGTGACTAACCGCTAACAAACAGCTTATAATATAGAGAAACAAACAGCTCACAACTTATTATATATCGGTTTATTATAATTCAGGTTACAGTAATCTGGCTCAATAATTTAAATTACAATAATTTTAAACTGAAACAAACCGAGCCTAAGCCGCTTGCATATACAGCCTGTCCGATCGATGCTCTCAAGCATCGCCATCGGAGCAGTGCCCGCACAAGGCGAGGTTTTGATGGGCGCTTGGGCATGCTATGCTGCTGAAAGGATCGTGGTGGGGGGAACCTAAACACGAAAGCGTGAAACATGAGCTGTTGGATATTTCGATATTGGTTACAGTCCAATGCCTAACGAAATGTCCGAGCTAATATCGGATATTTCAATGCACTAAGTGTAACAGCTCATCTTTCTGTTGTCCATAAAAATGTTTTCCAGATGCAATACAATGCATTTCATGTTGCGCTCAAGAAAATTCCCATCCAAATGTATTAAAGTTCATACCATCACTATATAAACAGTTCCCGCCGCCCAAACCGACCCTCAATTTTCAACCTCCCCCAAAAATCGTGATTAAATTATTCCTACAGATTCTACACATTGCTGGCAGCCTCGCCTTCAAGTTTCATTTGATTTTGACCAAGTTTGCGGAAATTAGAAATTCAAGGTACTGTTCACCCGGAGGAGCCCTCCCTCTGCTCATCACGTTTTCTCTTGTTTCCTTGACCTATCTATCCGATCTATTGACTTGGCAAGCTAAGTAATCTCGTGGGACACAGTTTTAATGTTAGGCTCCACCTCCAACTCAGACCCCACTGCCTAGTCAAGCCTAGGCTAAGTTGGGTAGGCCCTATTCTACACCGCCCATGTGAAAGTGAGGGTTTCGCGTGTGCGATGTGTTGGGATATGCGCAGGCTACGATAGCATAAATTAAAATTTTTCTACCGTGTAAATCAGGAACCATGCAAGTATTAGATCATAGATCGTTACCGCTCGACGCACTGTGCAGTGGAAGTAGGCACTAAGTAGCCGAAGAAACGTCGGAGACGTAGCACGCGTCAGTGTAGAGGAAGTAGTCGATCGCAGCAACTCGACGTTCTCCTTCTCGTGCGTTCTCATCGCCGTACTCTCAAACTGATCAGCACCGCAAACTAGCAGCACCTCTACCAATATCCACATGTACAGGGACAGAACACCATGCGCAGACGTGCTAGCATCCGCACGCGGCTAGGGTTTTGCTCGGGGAGGGGAGTGGCGGCTAGGGTTTCTCACGTGATACGATCACACCGTCGGTCACACCCCTCACGAATATATAGGATCCATGACTCGGCCTCCAAGGTCCATAGGACTCCTATTTAGATCCCTATCCGAATTAAGCTCATATTCGATCTCCATCCAATCCCTTTATTCTGGCCCATTAAGCGTGCGACCTGTAGGTTCATGTACACTCAGATGTAATCCGAAAACTCCTTTTCAGTCCACGTGTCAACAGCGGCCCCTAGCAGAACGTATTGACCCACCGGACATACATAAAGATCATATCGGTTGAACCTCTAGTGTATACTTGTATGAACCCCTTTGCCTCACAATATCAATTAAGCTCAAGGCTAGATATGTGTCATCATCTAATAGCTTAATCATTCACTCGAACTTGTATATAGATTATATAACTTGTGTTTGACTCCTCAATCACCTTTGGTATGGCCATGCACTTCCATAATCTATAATATCGAGGGGCCCAGATATATCTCTCCATATGAGGGGCGAATCTCATCTTGATTATTCATTTCCCACTACATGTTTCATAGCATACCCAAAAACTATTTTTATAACTACCTAATTACGGAGTAGTGTTTAGCAGTCCCTAAGTAAGCTACTACATATGTTGGGAACCATGATAATCTTAGGTCTAAGAATTCAATACCAACATTAAATAAGATCACTGATGACACAACACATATGGCTCTTGCAGTGTCTCATGTTGGATATATACAACAACATATACCCCAACATGTGTCAACATTATTAATTTAGTATATCTGTATCATGATCCATAAGACATGATCATCAATTACTACATGTGCTGATCATTTAAACATATTTGTTCCACATATGATATTTGATCAGGGATCCTTTAGAAATAGCAACATACAACATAAAGAGTCTCATGAAAGAATCACATAGAGTCTCATGAAAGAATCACATATTCATTAACCAATAATAAGTTATCTATTTCAAGGAACAATATCGGATAAATATGTAAATATAGTTTGTGATACAATTATCTCTATGATTGCCTCTTGGCCATATCACCAATACGATGCACCAGTACCGCCCTAGGCACGCTAGCTGCGTCAGCACCTTACACCATCCTAGCCAAGGTTGTTAGGATCAGGATACTAGGTAGTATCGTTTTGCTCAAAGTAATATCGTATCGTAGGACCATATCGTAGTATCTATGAGATTTTCTTTTTTAAGTTTAATTAATATTTAAATTAATTGTTTCTATTTGCACGACATATATCATTCTTATATTTTTTATATAGAATGGTTATATATAATTATTATAAATATTAATTAAACTTAAAAAAAGAAAATCTGTATCCCGAATGATACTACCTAGTATCTCGATCCTAACAACCTTGGAGAGAACTAGCCCCACCCCCGTTGTGCCTTCCTCACGTCACAGCCATTTGTCTTTAGCGCTTGGCCTTACCAGACCTCGAAACCGCACGCGACGATTCACCAACGAGTGCGCCTGGCTCTTTGCACCTCCGGTCTGTCTCAACTCCCTGTTCCGGACCACTATGTCCCATTTCTGAATATACTAATTTGTTGTGTACAGCTTTGCAGTGGGTGGCCTGCCTCAACCCTGAGGAGTTTCATTCACAGTGCATGATTTTGCTTCCTTGGAGGTTCCTTTCTATTTGCACCAAATCAAGCGGTCAAGGCAAATTCTAGTTCATTTAAGAGTAACGGTGAAGTCTAACCCTATATCGGTTATCTGACCATGATAGTAGCTCACAGGAGGTCTACCATCACTCCATCAGGCAGCTTCTATCTCTCTACTCAACAGTTAGTTTCCCTTTGCTTTCGTCCGATACACGGCATCAAACCAATCTCATCTTGGGCTCCGAGAGCCATCTATAACTATTCCCCACTGCTTTCACTCAAAGAACCTAATTTATACACCATTCAACATCCCATCTGCATAGGTCTATCTCAAACTATGTTGGATCATCATGACCAAGTATGTCCGGTACCCAAGATCTCACGACTACATTATCACGATGTCACATTATTTTCATCTCGACAACACCACAACCATGGATCCGTCTCGGATAGAGGTTTCCTTGGTGAATACAAAGCTTCACACTTTGCACCGCGAGTTTTCACAATTGCATCTATTTTAGAAACATTGCTAACACCCAGTGTCATTTCCCTGGTGATATGACAATCAGGTATAGGCATACAACCAAGCATGATAAATATAAAATATTGCCAAAGAATACATCAGCTGAATGGAGGATCTACAAGATATTCAAATCCAACGAGTTTTGTAATCCAGTTCGGTCTCTGGAGACAGCACTAACTTCAAACGGACCCAGCACTTTCATGTCAACTCCGATTTGGGCGATCTTGGATTGTTGGAAAGAATATATCGTCACCTTTCAAACGCATCTGGTCTCATATTAAAATTCATCCCGAGTCAACGGGAATCGTCAAAATAAGCCTGTGTTGTTTCTGAAACCAAACATGGACCCTGTGCCTTGTAATAGACTAGGCCTATCTTGGAAGTGTCTCCCTAGCTCTATTTTTCACTATAAATGTCTATGTACACCCTCTAAAACAATTGTGCATCATCACCTGGAAGATGAAAAACCCATTTCCCCTACACAAAAATTATATGAGAAGTGTCTTTGGAACTCATGCTTGGAGATCGTGGTTATTGAGGTACCATAAAAGTGGAGGAAAAAGACTACATAGGTTCTCAACATCCTACGGACATAACTCAACTAATAGGTAGGTCCGCCAGTTCGTCACACAAACTGGGGCTTGTCAAATTTAACGTGCACACTTAAATGTAGTTTTGCAAACAAAACATTTTATAAGTTAGGAGCAATATCATGAAAAGGTGACATGCCTTGGGTCTTCTTCTTCAAAACCTCTGAAATTCCACGCCGAACTAATTTCCGTTATCGTCAACTACACACAAAAAATACTACTATTATTAACTAATTGTGCTATTAGGTATATCTCAATTTTAATAGAATTTAGAAACTTGAAAGGGGTCAATAGGTGTTACGGATTGGGATTTATGAATTTTTTAAGTTTAAAGGGTTTTATGAATTTATTTGAATTGGGAAGTGTAAAATTTTTCCTCCGCTGACAAGTGGGGCCCATTGGTCAGAGAGAGAAAGAGAGGAAGGGCTTGTGTCTTTCGGCTAAGGAGGGGATTCTAATTTGGCTCGTATGCGCTATTAAGCGAAGTAACGCATACCTTATCCAATCTATTTTCTCTTCCCTCATTGGAATCTTCCAAGTCAATATTCAAACATTTTCAACTCGGAATTAAAAACTTTCAAGTCAAGATTTCAAAACCTCCAAGTTAATATTTGAGACTTTTAACTCAGATTTGAAAACTTTCAAGCAAAGATTTTAAACTTTTAACTCAAGACTTGAAATTTTTTACTCAGATTTTAACTCGGATTTGAAAAAAAAAGTCAACTCAAATTTTAATAAATTGAAGTCAAGATATGAAAACTTAACTAATGTTTGAAAAATTTCAACAAAAATTTAAAAACTTTCATCTCAAAATTCAAAACATTCAATTTAAATTTGAAAACTTTCATCTCAAAATTCAAAACATTCAACTTAAATTTTAATCTGTTAACTCAAATTATTGGTGAAATATTTAATTTATAAAATACAACAAAGAAGTTTTCACAAAAAAAAAGAATTTGTTAAATTTGGGATGTCAGATTTTGTTGCACATTATGATTTTAAGTCATACTAGTTATCGTGCACGTCCAAGGTACGTTTTGGCATTATATACACAACAGTAGAATAATAAATGCGACCTTTTTTTATGCAGTACTCCATATAAATTCTTCACGTAAAAATTGAGTTTCATGGGATGATATTTTGAATGATCTCTACAAAAAGTTGCACAGTCTATTCCTAGATTGACAACATAAGATGCAATGCACCATCCACCTTTATTAATAGATATTCCAAAGCTACATATGAGTGCCCCTGAGGAAAGGATATCTACACAGATTTTATTTCATTTATAAAAAAAAAAAAGAATCAACTCTGAAGTAGAGTCACTATGCACATTGTTTCTGTGAGATTGCTACATCTCCAGCTAGTAAAGAAAATGCCAACAGCTAGCATCTCATTTTTCTCATTTGTAGAATTGCATTACAGAGAGTAATATTATGGTTAGCAATCCCATGGCAGTGGACCTCAAACAGATAAAAAATAACCGGGGAACTTTAATGACTCACATTAGTCGGTGGTTTGTCTATGAAGAGCACTTTTTGGAATATATCACAGATAATGTATATAATATCTATTGTGATGTACATAATGACGCCAATTATTAGTCCATTTGAGCCTGTAAATAAAGAAAGGCATACCTTATCAATTGTAGCCAACGGTTCACTTTCATGGTCTCTCAGCGCCCCTCCTCTTACTATTAAGCCACAGAGCTCTCGCAACCAGAACCTCGACAAGATGAAAAAAAAGGATAATTATCCCTAATTTAAATTCAATAAACTAGGAAGGTAGCCCGCACATTCGCGCGGGTATGTATTATAAATTATGTTTGAAAAACTGATATAGGTGAAATATTAATTAAATGACACCTGTCATATTTCAATAGTATTGTTTGTCCATAATTTTTTTAACGGCATTGCTTAGATAATTTTTTCAAACTATTTCTTAGCTTCTAAAATATATAGCATTTAATACATCCATATAAACAATTATCTAATATATAGCATTTAATACATCCATATAATAAACAATTATCTTTTATTCTGGAGTTAGATTTAATTTGTTGGAAAAACATGTCTAACAAATTAAGTGTAAATTAAAAGTAAGGTGTTTTGTCCTGTTTAATTGAAAGTTTAGTGGCTTTTTCAACCAATCCTAAAGAACTATTATTGTTAATAAATATGTTCTATTTGGACCATCATGGTTGGTTCAAATTGCCGCAAGTTGCTACATACTTACATATAAATTATGAAAGACATATCATAGAACTCACTTCCTCGTGATATGCACGGTCTATACTATATTTTCTAAAAGAAAATACTGTGTTAACATGACTCCAAAAAATTAAACTTAATATTAATAAATATAACTTTTCAAACAACTATATACTATATCCTTAGCGTGGCTTATATATGCTACGAACTTATTACATTTTCTCCAAATAGTTCAATTTATTGACATTTTCTTTTTCTTGCTTTATTTTCTACCAGTTCAAAATATAGGCGTTATGGATCTTCAAATCGTTGGTTCAATTGTGAATACAACAATAGCTAGATTAGAAATCAGTATGTATATTTTATTTTTTTTAATCATTTCTAGCTATAAAGAACATGGAGCGTAGAGTGCAGAGCTCAAATCGAGAGAAGAGCGGACTGGTAGTATTGTGTTGTTTGCATGTGTGGGGGAGGCCGAAGTGTAGTGGTGGTTTATTTTTTTTAATATGATTTAAGTGAAAACCGATGATCCAATACTTTTCTTAGATTTCTAATTTATTTTTTTTCCTAACTTTTAAGATGTAACACATGGCGCGGTTTAAGATTTTCTTTTAAAAAGTATATCTATTGGTTAAAAAAAGAGTTTCTTATAATTTATAAGATTTTATTTTTATTTAAGACGTAACATGTGATGCCTTAAGTGCACTACGGAGGATGTACTTGTGATATTATACATATGTCATTTTTTTTTAATGTTTTTTGCTATTTGGTTACGACACAAAGGATTGGTGTCTATGATCAAATGGCATACTTTTATTTTTATGTAGTAAAATATGGCTAATATGGATCTTATATATTTTATTTAACTAGAAATAAAACAAATAAATATAGTTATATATTTATTTAAATATATTTATTTAGTTTAATTAAAATAAACTAAAAATCATATATAACTTAAGAATTATAATCATTTTACTTTTCAATTATTGATCATTTTTATTAATTAGATAAAATTAGAAGATGGAGGAATTGAATGATAGAGGATATGAAGAGAGAGGGCATGCGCGCATATAATTATAATATTATTTTACATGTTACAGTGAATGAAATATTAGTTGTATGATTTAAATGTCATAGTTGCTTACTTTTTAGCATAACTTTTGCTTTCTAACTAATATATTTTGGGAACATTACTCATAGTTTTCATTTTACTTTTATGACTTTATATCTAATTTGATCATTATGAAGTTATGTACGGTGATAAAATCTAGAATATTATTATTATTATTTTATTATTTTATAATTGCTTGAACGATACGCAAAAAAAAAGAAAATATAACCCAAAATTACATTATAGTGAAATTTGGTCTTCAACTCTAAATTTAGTCATACATAATTTAAAGATATAAGCAGATAAAAATTAGTTGTATGATTTAGATGTTATAGTTGCTTAATTCTTCAACACATTTTTTTTTTGCTTTTCTAACTTATAAAGCATAAAAATAGGAGGTGAAATAGGTGGAAAAGAGGAGAAACCGAGGAAATAGTTGAGGGGGCGTACGTGAGTAAAGTACGTGCAGTAACGCACGTATCACCCATGAGGCCCGAATTTAGGAGATGAATTTTTCTAAGGTAAGTCTAATGATGGTAAATAATGGGTCACCAAATTTCATGAAAATCAATTATTACATGATTGGTTTTTTATCATACTTTTTAGGAATGCCTCTATTTTACTATAGTGCCACGTGACGGCTTAGAAGTGTTTGTAGGATGCCACACTATGGTTAGGAGTGTTCGTAGAAAGTTTGGAGAAATCTTAGTCTAAAATTGTGTTATAAATAATCCAGCTAATTTACCACTCTTACAAACAAAGCGTAACTCATGTTGCCATGCATTGCAATTACTATAAGGGTGTTTCTGGTTGTTAAACAAAGCGTAACTCAGGCTGTGTTTCAGACACTATAAATAGAAGAACATTCATCACACTTCAAAAGTACAATTACTCCATATTTTTTTCATTAGCATTGCAATTTAATTAATCTCCGCATCAATTATTTATAGTCTTCTTCATCATCCAAAAATAAAGTAGACTTGTTTTACAAGAAAAATAAGGTAGACTTATTTTTTTAGAACACGTCTCTAGCAAATTAATCCATTTTTTATGTAGTGGCTTGGACTACTCACATTGAGCTGATTTTTTCTTATTCACTGAGCGGAATGTCTATTTTTGGTGTTGCATGTTTATAGTTTGTGTTGTTGAATTATTTTATAGTCTTTTGTGGTGATTCGGGTGCCATACAAAATGGCAAGTTGTGTTGTCCATTGATAAAAACATGAATTTATATTATTTTATTATTGTTATAATTTTGATATCTGCTTATATGTTTGTAGACTGATGTATAATGACAAAAATAGATATTGATAATATTTCTTAAATGCCAAAATATAGGCATATGAAACGGTTTAATTATAAATAGTGCTTAAAATTATTATCTTTTCAGTATCTATAGTTATTGGTTGTTTCACTTTTAGTGTAATACCCCGTATATTAAAAGATATTTAGGTTTTTTTAAGTTTGGGTTGACTTGTTAAAATAAAGATGTTAAATAGAAATAAAAAAAAAAGAAAAATACTTTTAGAAGTGGGCCAACATGAGAAGGCACCTAAACCCAGCCCACTAGTTCTCCCCTAGAACCTAGAGAGAGGGGAACCGAATCCCACCTCCCCTCTTGGTGCCGCCACCCCTCTCCCTGGCCGGCTTCCAACGGCGCCTCCTTCCTTCCCTCCTCCCGTGTTCATATCTCTCCCCTCTATAGCAAATTGCCCTCATAGATCTCCACCCCCAAGAACCTGGATCAAGAAGCAAAGTGGAAAAACGGAACGAGGAGACGGAGAGGCGTAGGAGGGGTTAGATTAGACTCTTCCCTGTTGTCTCCTCACAAGTTCTCTAAAGAAACCCTAGTTTTGCTCCATAGGTGTGGAGAGATCTGGTGTGGAGGGTGGTTTGTCGGGTTGCCATCGAGGTTAAAAGGCAAGTGCATGACGAACTAATTGTGTGATTCATGGATTGTTTGCTCTATCTATCTATTTCCGTTATATTTCTATGTAATATGTGACCTCTTATGTTTAGATTGTTGTTCATGTCATTTAGATTTTAAGTTTATCTTAAGTTTACGACGTTATTCTTGTTTCAATATTCTGGATTCTAGTTCTGGTTAAATAATTCAAGTTCCATGCTTGACATTGATGTGCAATATGGTTTGAATTTGGTTTTTTGTTTCCAGTTTCAATTATTCATGTTCCATGCAAGCCATGGATGTGCTATCTGATTTTCTATTCATGTTCCTGTGGGTAAGCACAGATCACGCTTACTCGGCTTTGCCGGCAAATGCTAGGATGTATTCACTATTGTCCGGGATGGAAACTACTGTTTCAATTCATGCCTGCCCGGGATAGGAACTACTATCTTCTTTGACTTGGTGTTTGAAAATGTGTTTCCTATCAAAGAAAGAAAGACTTCTGTTCATGCTTTATTGCCAATGATGTGTATATGTATTTTCTAGTTCCATATTGTACTTGTTGAGTATTTTTGTACTCACTTTTGTGTTTTATTTGGTTTTAGGTGTGCATTGAGACCGACATGCATGGGCGGGAAGTAGCTCCTTTATTTACACGTTTATCTGCACACTATCAAACTATATTGCCTAGGTCCTTAATGACACTTCAACTATATCATGGTCCGGCCTTGTAATAATATTTTAGATATCTTTTAGTTTTTTTCCATGGATTATATGGATAGATAGCGCTATGGGAATGATGTTATTATTAGTTTAATCTATAATTGCATGTCGTGGATGTCCGTATTTACAGGGGAGACTCTTACGAAATTTTTAATGAATTTAGGACTTAGTGGTTTCTGTATCGTAGTGTGTAGCATTATAGGTAAGAGAATACCTGGGGCATTACATTTAGTTTATAGCTGATAATAGGGAGAGGAGTCTGGAGAGGAATGAATAGCGTAGAGCTCGAGCGAGAGATGGAAATAAGTGAGCATTATTGTACTCATGAGATGGGAGGAGAATTAGGTGGAGGGATTTTGTATTTCTAATATTTCTAAACGATCTAAGTGGAAACTGATGATTTTTTTTATTTTCTCGAATGTCATTTTTTTTATCTTTAAGACCTGACTTTTTGCAGCTTCAAGATATAATGATTGAAAACATTGGGTGTACCGATTTAACTGAAAAAACATAGCTACATGTTTTATATTTTGTTTGAATGTCTAAACTTAAAACGTGAGACATGGTGACTTAAGAGCGCTATAGTGGACGTTTAATCAAACTTTATCATGTAAAATGATTCAAGATGGCATAATTAATAGATATTGTTAAATTTTGTTTATGTTTCCTTCTTCTTTGGTAGCCATGCAAATAATAGCGATCTACGTTCAAAATTGGGCAGGTTTATTTTATTAAATATATATTTAATGGATCCACTTGTTTGAATTATCTACATCATTAAATCTAATGTTTAAAATAGTAGGTTTCTGAAAATGGACAGTAAGATGTTCTATTTCTTTTATATTTTTTCTATATTAAAATTGGTATACCTTCCAAAATTATTAGCTATAGAATATAATAGGATTATATAGGAAGGAGAGAGGGAGTATTAGACGAGGAGGAGACGTACATACTACGTGTATGTACGTACGTAGTTGTAGTGTGGCCCGGTGGGAGAGGGGATTAGAGGGAGGTGGGTCATGGTTTTTTTCTTTTTTAAAGATAATCTAATAATTAAAAATAGTGGGTCCACCAATTTATTAGAATGCCACGTGGCGATTGAGGAGTATTTATAGGAATAACACGTGGTGGTTTAGGAGTGTTTGTAGAAAGTTTCATAGACTTTTAGTAGATAATAGATAGATAGATAGATAGATTATCCATGTAAGGATTAGATAAAAAAATATACCATATACTGCTCTGTATTTGTTATCAGTTGGCATGAATTTTACAAGTGGCTTGAGACATCTGTACATTTATAGATATCAAACAAAACAGAATACTGAAAATATTAACCATATACTTATTGTATACCAGGGCACCACCCCATAGAAAAGCTCACATTTTAGATCTAGCTAACTAACCTTCTATTATTTAACATAAAAATGAACGTATATGTTCACACGTATATTCTGGGTACAGCCGTATAGGGAGCATCAGTGTCCTGCTAATCCTAATAAGGATATGGACTCATCCTAAGTAATTGATGAGTAACTCAGGCCACCCCCTAAGTTCCCCAAGAAGCAAGGCTTCCATTCTTGTTAAAGCCACTGCTGCATTTTATAAACAACTTTGTGGCTAATTCAATTGCATAAGGCTACACATATGAAAGGACTGCTGGCTAGATGTGCTAGAAGCATAATCTCAAGCTGTGAAGGAGTAGTAGATCAGTTCATTCAGTATTTCAGTTGCATAGTTGCATGCCATAGGTTCTTTCAAGCTCACACATGTGAGACACAAAGTGGTGCTCTTCTCCATTGGTATCTCCAGTTTTAGAGGTAACTAATCTATCTTCTCTCCACTTTTAACATAGGCATTTATCACAATAAATATATCAACACCTCAAATTTTAAGAATAATATCGACAATAATGATATGGCCTATTTTTGTAACTCCTTGTTACACATTTGCCATGAAAATAGTGCAACGTTAGAGAAAAATTGCTTGACGGACACTTGAAAAGCTGAAAGCAAGAGATTTGTCTTTCAGTGGGATTGAAGATAACTCCACTGTCTAAAAAAAGAACTATGATATCTGTTGATAAGCAGAGAACTCCACTATCTATACAATGGTTTTCCTACAGCCACTGAGCCACAGGGACTTCATATGTGTTCTTCTCACATTGAAATCGAAATAACATTTACATGATCACAAGAGGAAAAATAATCCTGGGAATGAAACTTCAGAGAGATCTCGTCGACGAACAAAAGACCGTGCAGATCGATTACTTTACTTTAGATCTTTGAATAATCACGCACCTTTTTGTCCCACTGGACATATTATATACATAAAAAACCTTATTTATGAGAAACCAGTTCAAGTATGAACTAAATTAATTTTTTTCAACTTCAGTAGACAGTGAGTTACCTCATGAACATATACTTGTCTTGTGAGCTATTATAGCAGAATAAGTACCATAAGTATGAACTAAATTAATTTTTCAACTTTAGTAGACAATGAGTTACCTCAGAATATATGCTTGTCTTGAGGGCTATTATAGCTGAATAAGTACCATGAACTGCAAAAACTACTAAAACTTTCTTCAAAACCAACAACTGCAACCATTGCACCATGGAGCCCATTCTCCAACGAAAGGAGAGATAGCAGCGAATAACTAACCTACAGTGGGCATAAAAGATCATCAACAGTACAACCTTTGCAGCTACCAATTTGACCCCCTTTTATCAACTTTGCTTATTTGACCCTTCTTTTCAAAATTGAAGATACGGTATGACCCTATTCTGTTAAGGGCATCTAACAGTGTTAACTGAAGCACAAAATGTCCCTTCTGCCCTTACTCATTTGACCCTATAACATGTCACGCCCTAAAAATCGTCTAATGTAAAAATACATTGTTTAAATCATTCTTTAGAAATTAAATTAAAAGCCTACAAGCTAAACTCTAATAATCTAGGAAAATTTTCAACATAAAAATGAGCTAGATAAAATTTTATTAAATACTTTGCTTGTTCCTCTATTTTCTAGAATTTTCTGGGAATTATTTGAGCAAGGGAAGTATTTTTAATAATTGGAACAATATTTCACAAAATATTTTAATTAAAAAGTTCAAAAAAACCCTTCCTTAAGTTGTTGGGCCGTTTTTGGCCCAACACTCCCTCTCTCCCGCGCGGCAAAGCCGGCCCAGCCCGCCACCACCGCCCCTCCCTCACGTGGAGGCCGACAGGTGGGGCCCACCTGTCGGTGGTGTCTCCTACCTCCGGCCGGCTGCAAGCCGAGCCCGAGCCGGCCGAGCCGCCGCCTTCCGCCTCTGATTCCGCCCCGATCTCTCCACCCCGAGTCCGGGTTTTTGAGGGGTTTTATCCCCACATCTTCCTCTATCTTTCCCCTCAAGAATCGGAGCAAATGGTTGAGTATCTTGCCCGAATCGAACTCGTTTCGAGTTTATCTCCAAAACCGAGTTTTTGATTTCCCGGATCGATTTCTTGCGGGAGGAGTCCGATCTCTTCAATCCAAGGCTATAAATAGGACCCCCTAGTCCTCCTCTTCCGTTTGCCCCCTCTCCCGTGGTCTCTCGTGCCTTGTAGCGCCGTCGCCACCCGCCTCAACCCGCCGTCGCCGCCGGTCATCCTCCATCCGCGCCGCGCCGCCGCCTCCGCCGTCGCCGTCGCTTGCCGTCGCTGCCGCTGGTTTCGCCAAGAGGTGGGGAAGCTCGGCCGCCTCCTCCCCTTCGCCGCCGGCCGCCGTAGCCTCGTCGCCGCCGGTCAACCCGAGCCGCCGCCGCCGCCTTCTCAACGCCGGCTAACGTCGGTGGTCGTTCGGTGTGTTGGTAAGTACCGTTGCGTTCGTCTCGTCGTCCTCTACGTGTACATGTCCTCCAAATTCGCAGCCGACCACCCTAGCTCCGGCGAGGGTGCAAACCGAGCCGGCCACCATTGATGATGTCATCATGACATCATCATCTTTTTCTTTTTCCCGTTTTTCTAATAGATTAAATCTTTGGAAAATCATAACTAAATAACCGTAGATCCGTTTCAGGTGGTTCAAGTTGCTAAATTTTTCTAAAATCAATATCTACATGTTAAAAATATCCACATGTACTGTTTATGCTTGTTTTTGTACTGTTTTGTTGATTTTTGTTTAATTGCTTTAGTTTCCGACGTTCCGGAGGAGAGCGTTTCCGTTGAGGAAGGATCCGAAGCGTTTGTGGAAGCCCAAGGCAAGTCACACAGATCCCAAACAACCCTTTGAGCATGTTGAACCCGTTTAAAGCTATTATTTTATTTCAACTATGCATTATTTTCGAATGTCATCGGGTGGTGAACCTTTCCCAGTTAGTTATTGGCCGAAGATGACTTTATTTTCCTATGGGTTATAATTTGATTAGCGTGAACCTTATATATTGGATTGGTTCAGCTAAATGCTATATGTATGTTTGCTTAGCCATGCCTAGAAACATTAGCTAACTAAAGGGGTTAAATATAAATTATAATATACTGTGATTATTAATGATGGTTATAATAAATGGTAGCTCACGATGGTTAATCGTGTGATGTTAATTAATTGATAATTAAAACCTGGTTAAGGTGGGTTGTGAGCATATGGTTTTGATGGTTGTGCTCATGACAATTAAGGACCGGTTCGCGAGCTACTGTTGTGAAACATTTATCGTGCCAACCACAAGCCAGCGTGGGCAACGGCTTTATCTTTTGTATAGCATGATTCATTATAGTGTGCCAGACTGTGAAGCGGCGAGAAGTCCGTGGGGGTCGCTGGGGAGTCCATTGCCTCTGGTTTTGAGGGGGAGATTATGATCCAGGAACGGTGCACTGTGGTGAGTTGTGTTGTGCGAGGGGTATTGTCACAGTTCTTTTCCGAGGTACCGTGGTGGTACTAAGGCGCATGGTAACATGTTGTGGGATTGTGTCTTGTGGGTACAGTGGTACACCTCTGATCAGAGTTTAATCTATTCGAATAGCCGTACCCGCGGTTATGGGTGAGTTGAGCAATGTTTTTCGTGATTAGTCTCATATTACACATTAAATGGTAACGGTGTTAGTTAATGTAACTCCTGGTTTGGAATGGTATATTCCTAGTTTGGAGGTTTAATTTGTTCAACTGGGGTTGGTTGTTCAAATGAGTTTGGGCCTATGCAACACGGGTGTGTTGTATGGTGTTTATTTAATATGGATTAATTATACAACTGTTTTACTATTCTCTTAAATATTTGTTAAATGCTGTTATGCAAATGAGCTATATTATGCCATCCTTTGTTATCCTGTGCACTTGCATATTTGCTGTGTGGCTTGTTGAGTATGTCATATGCTCATTCTTGCAATATTCAATCATCAGAAGAGGAGTATTTTAGCGAAGGTGATGATCTGGAGGATTGAGCTTGTTCTGGTTAAGATGCCTGTGGAGTGGAGTCGCCATAGCTGTTCCGTAGTTTGTTATAGTTTTATTTTTTTCCGCTGCATAGAATGTTATTCTTTGAGAGGAACTATCTACCTCTGTGATAATTTATTATTTGCGAATATTAAATAGTTATTTATTTGTACTCTATTATCAATTTGTTATTGTGTGCCTCGGTTGATTCCTGGACGAGGGTTTAACACACATGTAAGCGTTTGGAATTTTGGATAGAAATTCCGGGCGTGACATAACATGTGGGACCCACCCGTCAGTTCTATCTTCTCCTCTCCTCCTCTCTTCTCTCTTCTCTCTCCACAGCGAGTGGCAAGAGGGCGAGCTCGTGCCAGCCGGCAGCTGTGGAGCACCGCCGCCACTCCTCGTCGCTGCCGACCCATCCACTTCTCATCGTCGCCGAGCCGTCCACTCCTCATCGCCGAAAAGCCGTCGTCGTACACTCGGGATCCAACCGTCACTGCTCCATCGCCGGGCTCGCCGCCTTCCTTCATCCCCGTATGTCGGCGGCGCCTCCTCTACCCTCCGCGTACCGGCCGCCACCACCGCCCCTCCCTCGCTAGATCCAAGAACTCGAGCTCCACCACCGGGCCCGCCTGCTTCCTTCCTCCGCGCACCGGCCACCGCCGCCCCAAACGGCGCACACCCTCCCACCGTGCACAGGCGCTGCCGCCGCAGCCACTAGGGATCCACCGTCACGACCAGGCGCCAGTGCGGATCCCCTCCACGAGTGGGCACTGGCGCGGGTCCGCTTCACCCGACGCCGCCCCCTCAGAGCGTCGCCGCCTTGCACTCCCATGCCATCGCCGCGCCGCCGCCGCACCCTCAGATGTCGTCGCCGCCGCAACTCGCACGAGAGACAGAAGCGTGGATAGGGTTGAGTGAATAGGGGTTTCTAAGGGTATTCTAGGCATTATGAATATTAATTACATTTTTTTTTGAAAAAAAACAAACCTAAACGGAGTAGTGGAAACAGGGTCAAACGGGAGCTTCGTTTTTTAAAAGGAGGGTTAAATAAACAAACTGTAAAAAGAAGGGTCAATTTGGCAGTTAGAGTTCAAAATAGGGTCAAATAAACAATTGTCCCTTTATTTTATAGAAAAAGAAACCCAACATGTCTTCCTAGGCACTCTGACATTTTGTCTAAACTATGCATATTTCTCCATAGCTAGCTGAGGGAGGTCCATATCTTCTCTCAGAATTCATGAAAGTGCATACCTGAAAACATTTGTTTCTTTAATGCTCAAACACATGTAGTTATTGGAAGAACTCACAGTTGCCCAAATTGAGACACAAAGAAGTACCTACAATACACAACATTAGCTCAGGAGGCCCTTGGCTTCCTCTTAATTCCTGAAGCCCGTTTGTAGATGTCATGGTATATATAGGATTGTAAAGGGTCTTTCCCACCTCAAAAGCAAGCCAATGAGGTGAGGGGCTTCCCCACTTATATTTTAGGTCCTTTGCCCTTCTACAACTAATGTGAGACTATTCAACAATCTCCCCCCTTCACAAGTTGGTGTCCCTCAGCCCTCCATCGCCCCTTCACTGTTTCCCCACGGTCCCTCAGGTATACGGGCCCCGCAGGCACCACGATTCATCAGGCCTTCACACACTATGTCTCTCGAGCTAGAGATATTGAACTAGCCAGGGTCTGATACCAATTGTAGGATTCTAAAGGGCCTTTCCCACCCTAAAAGCTAGCCAATGTGGTGAGGGGCTCCCCCACTTATAGCTTAGATCATTTGCCCTTCCACAACCAATGCGGGACTATTCAACAGTATATTCAATTTTCCTGCACCCATGGAACTTGCTGCATATTTCACCCAAGAATCCACATGGTCACATCAAGCCCAAAATGCATTTTCAGATACAAAATATATGTCAGTCCATAGGGGCAGAACTATAGAGGAAAAATAATTTGTAAATTTGCAAAGTAGAACGTGATGCCATGAAGATTCCATCAACCATGTAATTAACCTACTTATAGGAAATCAACCTACAACATGTATACAGAAAATGAAACATGTATCCAGCAGCATCGCCTTTAGTCCAAAGGCATTGAGAGGGATGGTACGATGTTGCCACTGCACCCTGCTATGAGATCACCTTCTCCTGCCTACAACCTAAGACCACCGACCAGTGGAGCAAGAGAGGATGGATCTAAAAAACTAAATATTGTTTCCATTAGCAGACTAATGAACGAAAGCTTATATCTTCGGCGGAAGGGAGGAACCACCTTGGCTTCGGCGGCTGGAGATGACCTCGGCTCAGGCAGGGGCAGCGGCGGCTGGGGACGACCTTGGCTCTGGCAGGGGCAGCAGCGGCTGGGGACGGCCTCAACTCCGGTGGGGGCAGCAGTACGTAGCACTACAACAAAAACCTTATGTAGAGGCTCTTTTGTAGAGACAATTCTCAAAATGCCTCTAAGTTTTGAAGCTCTGTAGTCTAGAGACACTTTCTAGAGGCACTTTCAAAATCGCCTAAAATATGTTTACTCTAGAGACACTTTAGAGACATTTTTAGCATACTTTGTTAAATTTATCTTGTAGAGACATCTTTTCAGCACTTAAAATTTGCCACATATCTAAAGGCATTTTCTTAAGACATTTAAAACGATGTAAAGACATTTTTCCAAATATTAATATATATCAAGTAATTAGATATAAGTAACACAAATCACATATTTGCATGTAATTATATGAGGTTGAGATGGTTAGTGCATTGAATATAAAAATGGTCAACTCAAGAGATCATGAGTTCAAGGATTGGTAAGGGATAATATTTTTCTTTTTTTTCATATTGATTTGCTATAGTTGCCGCAACATATTAATGCCTCTACAAAGTGCCTCTATTTGCATAGAGACATCTTATAAAATATCTCTTAGTTCGTAGAGACAATTCACCAAAAGACACTTATGAGACATTCTTCAAAATGTCTCTATAACACTGTAAAGGCATTTTAAAAATGTCTCATAAGTGTCTTTTGGTGAATTGTCTCTACGAACTAAGACATATTTTATAAGATGTCTCTATGCAAATCATCTCACGGGAGCAGAGTAAACATGCGGTGGAGGAAGTGCGGGCAGAAATCGTGGTGGAGAGGGTGGAATTGGTGGGCGGTAGCCGGTAGGGACGGGTGTGATGCGTGCGACATGGATGGACGGTAGGGATTTAACCTGTTGATTTCACCTGTAGGATTGCTAGGGTGAACTCCTCCTTTTTATATTACTAGAAAAGATGCCCGTGCAAGCCAATTTATTTTGTACATATATGTCTGTGGATAAATAATCACAGTACATTATTTTGCTTATTCGTGTGCTTATCTGAATCACTTATTACAAAATAAAAAGATTATTTGTGTGCAAATATTTTATATACATGTTCTTAGCGACTAAAAAGCAAATGATATAAAACAAAGTACGATAAAAAAAACCAAGAACTCGAATTCAAATTAAGTTCTAAAATTTAAAATTCAGGTTATAGGAATAAGCATAAGCCAAATAATGAGGCCTTCAAACACAAGTTCGATTTATCGTCCAGTTTTATCCCAAGTTGGGTAGGAATTGATGACAGACGGAATCAGCAACTTCGATCATCCTTTATTTCATTTGGCATGTTTTTTTTTAAAGTAAAATTGATTCTTATGGATTATGGTAACGGTATCCTTGTTAGTATGTACGAGCATGTGTGGAGACTGACTTAAAATCATGCTAACATATTTCAGGAATCGCGTCGTGTAATACGAATAGAATTGGATGATCTGGGCAATGTACATAATATCCACACTGACACACGGACTCTGCAAGTTTCGTTCGCTTGGTATCCACATTGCACAAACTCTCTTTCACAGTTCGCTTATGAGTCATGACTTCGCAATGAATGTTCCGCGTGACAGGAATCGGATATGAATGACGTACCATAATTTTGACAAAAAAAAAGGCATCTTCAATTTTTAAATTGCAGGCGAGGCGACGCAGTCCCAATCAGGCATGCGGCAAGGGAAAATCACGCGCGTGAGGGAGTTGCAGGCCCAATTAGTCACGCGGAAAATAGCGAGCGCGAGGGTGTTGCGGTCCCAATCACGACGGTGCACAAAGGCGCGTGTGAAAAACAGACTTAGGCGCGGGCCTAACCACTGCGTGCGATAAGGGGCGTGTGAAAAGGTGCGGGCCCATTTAATTCACACATGTCTCGGATAAGAGGGATACTCTAGCGACGTAAGAAGAAAGGGAAGGATTTGACATAAACATAAAATTAAAATCGATCTAAATACGGATGACGTACCAAAATTCTGGTGAACGCACCACAAATTTAGGTGAAAATATGAACAATTTTTATAATAGTAGTGACTATATATACGCTTCGCTAAGATTCGTGTAGTAAGTACGTAATCGACTGTCCCTGGTCAAGCTACGTAAGGTGATTAGTTGTCGTAGGAACCACCTAATTAAATAGTAGAATCTGTTTTTCTTCTCGTCCTGATTGCATCCTTTTGCTTTTTTGTTTTCCCAACGTAAAATTTAAATTTATAATGAAAATACATTAAAATTACATATGTAATTTTAGAACTTATATTGTAAATATATTAAAATTATATATGTAATCTTTAGGACTTATAATGTAAATAGTTGACTATTTTTTCATGAAAAATGAAAAATATGACGGCGTAGTTAGTAAAAAAAAAGTCGCCCGTGCGACGAGAAAAAACGTAATTAATCACGGAGAAATAAAGGGAGCGCTTTCCCTTGGAAAAAAAGAGCCATTTCCCTGAAAAAAAGAAGAAAAAGAAAGGAACTAGCGCATGTGTGGGCCCTTGGCTGCTAAATCGCGTTTCCGCACGTTCAAATGGGCCTGTTCAGTACGCCGAGGGAAAGGAAGAGAAAGTAAAGCCCGATGTGGGATGGAGGGTCTTAGGTAGTGTTTGGTTTGTGGGATAGGATGGGATGGGATGGGACGAACCCACTTTTAGAGGTGTTTGGTTGAGGAGCGAGTGGGATGGGTTGGCCCCTAGAGAGGAATATTCCTCCCAGATCCGGGACAAACCCATCCGGCAAAATCGGTCGAACGAGCTCGTCCCACTTGGACGGAGCACACGGCGTCTCCTCGGCGACCGCCGGTGCTCGTCCGCGCCCGCGCCCGCCGCCTTCTCCGTGACCGCCGGCGGTCGTGGCACGGCGTCTCCTCAGCGATCGCCGGCGCTCGTCCACGCCCGCGCCCGCCGCCTCCTCTATGACCGCCGGCGCTCCGCCACGACCGCCTGCCACCACCTCCACGACCGCCGACGCTCCTCCACGACCCCCTGCCTCAACACCGGTCGCTGCCATGAGCGAGATGCTCTGCGCCATCCTGCCGCTCATCGCGATGCTCGACGAGAGCGGCTGCGGTGATGTCGACGCGGCGGGCTCGAGTGGCGGCGAAGCTTGGAGGTAGGGAGGGCGGCGGCGGCGGATCCAGAGGAGGGGGACTCGGCGGCGGAAACTTGGGGAGAGCGGCGGCGGCGGATCTGGCGCAGGGGATCTCCCGATCCAGCCGCGGCGACGACGGTGGGCCAGCGGGTTGGGTGCTCCGGCGGTGGTGGCCGTCCTGCTGCTGCCGCTGTGCTTGATCCGGTTGTTCCACGCGTGGATGTAGGTGGCGCAGTCGACGGTCGTTGACGGTGATGGCAAACAGCATCCATCCCATCTCTCCCTCATCCCTTCAACCATACAAAAAATTAGGATTGTCCCATCCTACAAACCAAACATGTGAGTGGAATTATCCCAACCCTAAAATTAGGGATGGTTTCATCCCATCCCATCCTTAGTCCCGAAACCAAACACATGCTTAGTAACCCAATCAGGATTAAGGAAGGTATATGATTGGACAAGCGCCGTGGTTTCCTGAAAAATTGACTTCAGCTAGGGTTCAGTTCCAGCTTTAGTAAACACGTTTGTTTAGTTTGCAGGATCGTCGCATATGTGGTTAGTGATTTAGAACGCTGGTTAATTCTTCTTGTGATCTGAACTTCCTGGTGGCAATGGCTTTAGTTAATTAGTACGTGTTTCGGAATCACTGACCGTCTTAAGGCTATGAGCGTCACGGATGACTCAATTGAAATGGCAGCACTCTGCCTAGCCATTTAACGTCAGAAAAATTATCTTAAAAAAATTAATCTAACGTAATAAAGAATTTAATTAGGTGTGCGTATGAATCTGAAAAAAAGTCTGGATATATCATATATAGGTTGAACAGCTAGTTTGATTTGTATTCAGATGCATCTCACGCTAACATGCATGCTTCCTGCTTGTCAGTTTTGTACATAATTTCCCTTTTATATTATGTCGACAGAATAAAAATCGATAGTTAATATACTTTTGTTTCTATTGAGGCGTCACTTTCTCTAGAGAGGAAATTTGCGGAACTTCCGGTTTCTAGCACGAAGGGGTGGCGGCCGCGTTAATCAATTGTGAATCCGTTTGCTGGTTCGATTTGTGGGCTGCGCATCTGCATACGCCTGTTGGAATTTGGAAGTAACTCCTGTAACGCGGTCAAATTATTTTCGCAAGTCTCAACTACTCCAATTATTCAGTGACTGAAAGAGACTGAGGCGAATAATCAGGTTGTGTTCTTTTTCCAGTGTTGAAAACTAATCCCTTCAACCCGTAAAACGGAAAAATTCATTAACGCATTATTAATTAATTATTAATTCTTTAAAAAAATAAATTAATATGATTTTTTTAAAGCAACTCTCATATATAATTTGGAAAGAACATCCTCAACCTAGTACAGGCCAACTTGAAGAAGCAACCTGCTAAGTGCTAGCTGGCCATTGCAGCTAATACCATCAATGTACAGCTTTATTACCAATTCAAGTAATTAACTAACCAAAGTTAATTCAAACGTACGTGATGCTCTCCTAGAGTCCTAGTCCTCGAACTCGTCGAATTCAGAAGCTCGATCTAGCTTGACACGCAAACGAAATATAGCTGCCAAGTTGCAACCTCAAGGCTGGATCACGCCGCGAGCCCAACGTAGTACAAAAGCCTCGACGCAGCTGCTGCTCCGGTCGCCAGCCATGCGCGCGTGTACGTACGTGCAGAGGTGGTGATGGTGGCCGGCCGGTGCATCGACTATGGAGATAGGGGGCTCCAGAGAGGGTGTTGGGAATAGTCCCACGCTGGTTATTTGGAGAGATTTGAACTAACTTAAAAGTAAACGAGTTTCTCACCTTGAGCTAACTTTTAGGGTGTATAGCAAGGCTTTCCCTCGATTAGAACAACGAGTGGTATCAGAGCTAAATCCATAACCTCTAATTCCGTGCACACTCAGACCACTGGTGCAAGGCCATTATATGGTATCAGTAGATTGCCTCACATTTCTCATACGCATCGTCACCACGCCTCCTGTACAAGTTGCGTGCCTACGAGGCTCGGCACTGAAGGTACGTGCACCCTGGGGACGCCGTTGTGCAACCGCTCCGTCGAGCAGCTCCGATTCGGCCGCAGCGCTTCACCGTTGAGGAATCCTGCCATATGAGCTTCACCGCCTTCCATAGGTCTTGGTTAATTTTCCGGCGGAGACCATGTGTCCTAAAAGAAACATATACCTGCAAAAGTTCACTTGTTTGGGTTGTAAAAGGAAAGAAGGAGCAGGCTGAATCCGAAAGAGGTAAAAAAAATGGAGAAAAACCTGTTCGCGCGCGGTTGGGCTGGTGCGAACGTTCTCATTTCAGCCTTGTTTTTATTTTATTTTTTTTAAAAGGAGGAAAAAAGCTTTGCCTCGTATATTAATAGAGAGGGAGTAAAAGTATACGCAAAAAATATGTATAGGTCTGTCAAAAGAGCTAAAAATGGCCCTGGGGAAGGAAAATCTTTAGGTGATGTCTTCCAAAATTCCGAACTCTTGGAGTCTAAAAGCTCTTATCTTCACCCGTGCACTAGCTTCCTCTGTGATCTTGGCTAATATTGTGCTTGGTATTGATGCTTTCTAGCGAAAAATTCTAGCATTTCGCTCGCACCAAATTTCCTAAGAACCTAGGATTACGGCGGAGGGTGTTTGGGATTCCAACACTAGGTTCCACCAATGCTCTATTGAGTGACAGTCGTCTCACTTATCCATTTATAGATCCGTGCTGATCCACCTTTGAATTTCTTCCATATTCTCTTGGTGACCCTACACTGCCATCAAGTGGATTTCAGCCTTGTCATCTGCAGGTCTGTAGTCTGAAGACTCTGAACTTCGTGGCAATGCCTTAATTAGTTAGTGTTAGCCCTTTCAGAATGTGACTTTCTTAAGCATAGCAGAGCATCATCTTTGTATTTTAATAGATGACACCGTTAACTTTTTTATCACACGCTTGACCAAATTCGTCTTATTAAAAAATTAAGTAAATTTCACAAAACTACATATTTTGTGGTCCAAGTTGCAGAAAACCACACGCACTTTGACACTTGGCACTTGAGTACATATATTTTGGTCGTGTAGTTTCACAAAACTATACTTCGATGTATAGATTCACCCGCGAGATGATGTGGTTGTTTCACCTAGGACGAGGACATGGCATCCTATTACTAGCCATTGCACGAAATTAATATGATGCCACGTCCTCATACTAGATGCAACAACCACGTCGTCATATCACAAGTGAATCTATTCATCGATAGTGTGGTTTTGTGAAACTAAACTACCAAAATATATGTACTTAAGTGCCAAGTGTCAAAATATGTGTGGTTTTCTGCAACTTGAACCATAAAATATGTAGTTTTGTGAAATTTACTCTATAAAATTACGTAATTATAATTTATTTTGTTGTAAGTTTTTTTACCACTCAAAATATTTTAAGTATGATTTATATCTTATATATTTACATAAAATTTTTTAATAAGATAAATGATTAAACACCCATTTAAAAATAACAGCATTATCATTTAAAAAAGAGGGGAGTATGACTGAATTGAAATGGCAGCAGTCTGCCATTCCATCTAACGTCAGAAAGAATTTAATTAATTGGGTTAAACATCTAGTTTGATTTGTAGTCAAGATGCATGCATCTCACGCTATAACATGCACTTTCCTGATCGTCAGAGGAGCAGGTACAGCTATATGTAATTTCGCATTTCTTTTCCGTCGACAAAATATAGTAACCGTAAAATTAATGCTCAATATTTTTTTATAATGAGGCGTCACTTTTAGTAGAGAGGAAGTTACAAAACTTCCAGTTTCTATACTTAATTGCGCACGGTTGAATACATATGCTGGTTCGGTCTGTAGGCTGCTCACATCTACATACGACGCTTAGCTATTAAATTAGGTGCGATAGCAGACTATATACCAATCTACAAGTATATGTGATAGAGAGAGAACACAAAAGAAAAGGATAACATTTGGTTGTAGTATTAAACTCGCTCAAGTAACTCCTGCACACCGCAGTCAAAGTTCTTAAGTCTCAACTACTCCTAGAGTCCTATTATTCAATGAAAGCAACTTAGACGAATAATAAACCTAGTATCCCTTAGTTTTAAACTGTTAGCCGTTATAGTTTTCATAAATTAAAAGTTGCCAATTTGATCATCAATTTCAATAGATTAACAACATATGACTTATATGTAATATGAAAGTATTCTTACGGTGAACTAAAAACATGAATCTTACGATATTAACACTATATGTAAACTGATCATCAAAGTTAAAAATATATTTCAAAAAACAATTAAAATATTTGATTAAACAAAGTTTAACAATAAATAATTTGAAAACATGCCAACTTGAAGAAGAAACGTGACGGCAACGTCAGCTTTATTACCGATGCAGGTAACTAAACAAAGCTTAAAAGTGGTCCTGATTTATTTGGATACAAACATACTTCTACGTTACATGCTCCTGCTAGTCCTCGCGATCGAACTCGTTGAATTCATGCTCGATCTAGCTTGATACGCAAACAAAATATACCTGCCAAGTCAACTTCACGGCCGGATCGTGCCGCGATCTTCAATACACGGTGCGACGCTAATGAACGGCAACTCAAGCGCCAACTTAGTACAAAATTAAGCCTCGACGCGGCCGCTCCCGATCGGCCATGCGCGAACGTGCAGTGGTGGTGGTGCATCGACGATGGAGATGAGCGGCGCCGGAGCGGGAGGCGTGCCGACAAAGCTGGAGCACGACGACGCTGCGGCTGTGGCGGCGGAGCGGGAGCCGTGCGGCGGCGGCGCGCCGAGGAGGGAGGAGAAGGAGCGGTGGCGCCGGGTGCTGGTCGTCGGCTGCCTGGTGGCGCTGCTCCTCTTCGCGTTCTTCGTCCTCGGGCGGGAGAGCGCGTCGGAGGTTCTGCAGATCGCGAACTCCAAGCTGTCCGCCATGAACGGAGGGTTTACGACGAAAAACCCTTCTCATGGCGGTGGCGCCGCCAAGCATGCCGACGAGCTCCTCGGCGGGCTGCTGGCGCCGGGCATGGACCGGCGGTCGTGCCGGAGCCGGTACCAGGCGGCGCATTACTACAAGCACTTCCCCTACGCGCCGTCGCCGCACCTCCTGGACAAGTTGCGCGCCTACGAGGCTCGGCACCGGAGGTGCGCGCCGGGGACGCCGCTGTACAACCGCTCCGTCGAGCAGCTCCGGTCCGGCCGCAGCGCCGGCGGCGTGGAGTGCAACTACGTCGTCTGGCTCCCCTTCGACGGCCTCGGCAACCGCATGCTCTCCATGGTGAGCGGCTTCCTCTACGCGCTCCTCACCGACCGCGTCCTCCTCGTCGACCTGCCCCATGACTCCTCCGACCTCTTCTGCGAGCCCTTCCCCGGCGCGACATGGCTGCTCCCGCCGGACTTCCCCGTCGCCAACCTCTTCGGCCTCGGGCCGAGGCCCGAGCAGTCGTACACGACCCTCCTGAACAAGAAGAAGATCACCGCCGTCGTCAACAACGACGACGACCCGGCATCAAAGAACGCCACGGCCGCGCTGCCGCCGCCGCCGGCGTACGTGTACCTGAGCCTAGGGTACCAGATGGCGGACAAGCTCTTCTTCTGCGGCGACGACCAGCGCGCGCTCGCCAAGGTGAACTGGCTGCTGCTGTACAGCGACCTCTACTTCGTCCCGTCGCTCTACTCCGTCGCCGAGTTCAACGGCGAGCTCCGGCGGCTGTTCCCGGCGAAGGAGAGCGCGTGCCACCTCCTCGCCCGCTACCTCCTCCACCCGACCAACGCCGTGTGGGGCATGGTGACACGCTACTACAACTCCTACCTAGCCCAGGCAAGCCGCCGCATCGGCGTCCAGATCAGGATGTTCAACTTCGCCTCCATCCCCGTCGACGACCTCTACAACCAGATCCTCACCTGCTCCCGCCAAGAACACGTTCTACCGGAAACCACCACCGACAACGACAACGACGACGATCTTGCCACGGCGTACGACAGCAACAGCAGCAATGGCAGCGGTGGCGGCAACTACACGGCCATCCTGATCGCGTCGCTGTACCCGGACTACTACGAGAGGATCCGGGCGACGTATTACGAGCACGCGACGAGGGGAAGGGTGAGGGTGGGGGTGTTCCAGCCGACGCACGAGGAGAGGCAGGCGACGCAGAGGCTGTTCCACAACCAGAAGGCGCTGGCGGAGATCCTCCTGCTGGGGTTCTCCGACGAGCTCGTCACGTCCGGGATGTCGACGTTCGGGTACGTGGGCAGCAGCCTCGCGGGCGTGCGGCCGACGATCCTGATGCCCGCGCACGGCCACAGGGTCCCCGCGCCGCCGTGCCGGCGAGCCGTGTCCATGGAGCCGTGCAACCTCACGCCGCCGCGGGTGGGCGAGGCGGAGTGCCGGGAGATGGCCGCCGTCGTCGACAAGGAGGACGTGGCCCGGCACGTCAAGGTCTGCGAGGACTTTGATAGAGGGGTGAAGTTTTTCGATTGATCACGTTCTCTCATTGAATTTTGAGTCGATAGCTGGTTCTTGACTTCTTTTTTTTTTCCTTACAGTATTTTTTATGAGCACGCTTCCTAATTTTGCTAAGCCGTGTGTTTTAATACAATAAAATTTTATGTAAAAGTTTTTAAAAAAGATCAAATAAATCAATTTTAATTGTAGTAGTTAATAGTTGATTAATATATGTTCATTATATATCTTTTCAGCATCTCCAGCAGGGACCTTAAACCCAGTCCCTAAACAAATTATGAGGGTTAACATAAAAAAACTAGATCCAGCAGAGACTCTAAACCCAGCCCCCAAAATGAGGAGGCCCTCAGATCCACCCCCAAGCCCCTAGTCCTGGGGGCTCCGAGCACAGCCCCTATCGACATTTTTCTGGCGCCAAACGACAATTCACTTTCGCGCTCTCGTCACATTCCTGCGCGGCACCGCGACGCTGGATCTCATCTAGGCTCCGGCGCCGGCGGCCATCGATTCCCCTGCACCTCCGGCAAGATTGGCACAAAAAGGTGAGAATTTCCCCTACCTCTGTCACCCATCATCCGCAAGGGCCTCCGGCCGCCACCCTCACGAGTCCGCCGTCCACACGGTGTCGCACCACCTCCCGCCGTCGGTCTGCACGTTGCTGTCCACACACCACCCCGCACAGCCATGGTCCTCCCGCTGCAGAGCCATCGTCCCTACCGCTGTCTGCCCGCATGCCGCTATCCGCTCGCCGGCAGGAGAGCCAACAGCTGCCCGCCCCCACGCTGCCCCATTGGCCCACCGGATGGAGGGCTGCCGCCTACGCACTGCCGGAGGGCCACTGCTCCAAGCCAGCCTACATGCCACCCTCTGCTCGCCGCTCTCTGCCCCCATAGAGTTTTCTGGATTGAACTAATCTGTGTGGTAGGAGTACTACTAGCATAGAAGTAGTAGTATTATACTTGACCACTTTTTGTGCTGGACATTGATTTGTTTTATATTTTTTTTAGAACTGTAGGAGTAGTAGACTTCTTCGGTGGTAGAGAAGAATCTCAAACACTGTGCTTGTACTAGTAGCACTGCATTGGATTGTGGCACTGTACATACTAGTAGCACTGCACTGAACTGTCGTTGCTATGGATCAGTAGAGTTATCAGTTAGTATGTAACACTTCTTTTTATAGGCTTTGAGTGTTAAATATATACTCCGTACTGTATTATTATGAATATAATTGTCTAGTTTGTTATTTGAGATAGTGGAAATTAAATTTTCTTATGGAACATTTGTGGGCGCTTCATGGTGCTCGGTAGTTTGTTTCGTTGTATTTTCTGTCAACTATGGGTCGTGTTCAATATTTTCTTGTAGGACATGTCATTTTCATGTTAAAAATTTTGAATTCAAATTTGAATCATGGTGTTTAAAATTTTAAATTTCAATATGGTTGAATTTCATGCGCTAGAATTATTTATGTTTGAATTATTGTGGTGTTAAAGTAGACACAAACATACAATTTATACTAAAATAAAAGAGAAAAAGAAATAGGGGCTACTGCTAGAGTTAATGATATTTTTAGAGTCCTAAAGAATTGGTGGCAGCCCCCATTTAATCTTTAGGAGCTCTAAAGTAGGGGCTACTGCTGGAGATGCTCAAGCAGTCTATATATACACGCACTGTCGAAACGGAGTAAAGACCGTGATTAATATCTAAGCAGTTACGAAAAACAAAATGAAGATTGAGATGGCCACCTCACAAAAGTTCTTTATTTCTTTGCCACGGGAAAGAGAGATTTCATTTCTTAGTGGGACTCCATCTAGCCAAACACCACTGGTACCGCAACGCATGCATGGCATGCATGCTGTGCTTATGCATGATCCACTCTCTGTAACATTCTCTAATTATATAAAAAAAAATTCGAGAACCAAAAAATTAGAGCAATGAAAAGAAATGATTTTTCAAAATCACATCATGCTGGATATTCTTGGTTCCTTGTTTGTGTTTGCCAGTGGCAAATATAAAATAGTGAGTGTCTATATTAATTTCAATCAATTATCTTTTCTCTTGGATGACAATCTAATAGTTTTCTCATCACTCCTCACTCTTTCTTAGATAAAAAAATCAGTAATAAACTATTTAAACCTAAAGAATTAAAAAAATACCGAACTACACGAAAGAAACTTACAATTCATATAAACTTAGAAAATAACATGAAATAAATATTCAAACTCAGATAAAAATAAAGTAGAACCATATATAACAACAACATTCTAGGTGACAAAGGTAAAATTGCATATTGCATATTGCATACCGCTGTAATTTTAGTCTTGGATGCAGTTTTTTAGGTGATTGAAATTTCAAATGTTTTCAACCGCTTGAAATGCAAAGACAAAACCCTAATCTATAATCTTTATTTATATTTAGAAATTAAGCTCCTTACAAAAGAATATTTTAGATTTACTGAACTATTTTTGAAATCTTCTTGAGCCAAAACCTTAACCTTATAGACCTAACCTTATAGAACTACGGCATCATCTTTTTGCTAATGCTTATACTTATTAGTCAAAATTTAAATTTTCAACCTTAGATTTGAAGTTGATTTTGATTTTTTTTTTCATCGTAGTTTATTTGTCAGCCTTTGCTTTTAGATTATTAAAAACACATGTATAAAAGTTTTATTAATAAATTATTTTTCATTTACAAATATACCATTTCGCTTGTGCTTATAACCAGCCAGCCTAATCGGCCGGCCTGCCTATCCTAACCCTTAGCTCAGCCAACTTAGCTAACCAGCCCAGCGCACCTAGGGCACCAAGCCATACATTTTCTCCTTGTTTTCTTTTTATTTTTCCTCTTCTTCCGTGGTTGATTAAACAATGGCGGTACCATGATTGATTCTGTGTTTTTTCCCTTCCTTTTTTCTACCTTTCTTCAGCCGGTAATTAGTCCGTAATATAGAAAAATTCACTGTATGCTATATTAGTTGAATCGATGAATTGTTTTACCAATAGAAAGATTGATATAGAAAAAAAGTTCAGTTGACTAAACTCTAAAGTAGTAGAATTATTCCATGTCTTCAAGCGGTAATATCACCCTAAAGAAAAAGATATCCTCTTACCTATGGTTCATACAATCAACCAAACAAAATCTCGTTCGAACCATATCTCTCGTGCAAATAACCAAATAGTATCTCATACTAGCCAGGTTAGATTGATGCAGAAAACCAAACAGCTGCACGTGTATCCTCTTAGCCAGGGCCAACTCATCCTGGATGAGAAAGATAGGCCAGACTAGGTAGATACGAGTAACCAATCACACCCTTAGGCAAGCCCAGCTCCACACACCTGCTAACGTACAGTCAGGGCGGGCCTTGCCGCTAACCCAGTGGGCAACCTACAAGCCCACTTAATTTTGCCGAGTGCGCCCGTAGCGCGCTCAACTAGTCTCTCTGTCCAGACATCATGCTGTTCTATAGTCTGAGAAAACCTGGTCATTAAACAATCCTGTCCAGACAGCCCTTTAATAATGGGATAGAGGTAGTATGAAATATTTTCATGTATGCATATGGCACACGGCAGAATGGCAGAAACAGGTTGGTGCAGCATATCCTCTTCGTTATTTTCCAAGCATAGGTAAACATGCAGAACTTTAGTCCTAGTAGGCATCAGGTTGTGCAGTATCTACATCTCTACATCAACACAAAGCTGATACAAATTACAGCCGTGTACATGCCAGCACGTCTCTCGAAATATATGCCCGCGTAATCGACAATTGACTGCTAATCGAGATGAGGCAGGGATCAATACCTAAGAACTAAAAGAGGAGCTATGTACATTTTCACTCTATGCCATCTAGGCTCTGAATCTTTTAAGATAAAAACCTTCGATCACAGGGGGTGGTTACAATGCAGCTCGTCCTTGGCCCTTAGGCAGCTTCTTAGTCCCAGCTGTGAGAGGAAAAAATGGCTTTAGTAACCCATAGCCGATACACAACCTGCCTATAAATTAGCTTGCACTAAATAATAACATAGAATCCACACTTACTGTCGTCAACGTCTTTTAGTTGATAATAGTGTGGCGCTATTTCTACCAGCCAGTCGGGCTTCAGTTCCGTTACCTGCAGTGTTCACATCATATCACAATCATTCACACGAACTAAGCAATTGTTATAGTTCTGCCAAAATTCTGATTTAGTTGTGCAGACCTGACGCATATATTCTTTTGTTGTAAGGACTAATTCATGGTATATTACCCATCGAGGAAGTACCTGCACTCAATAAGCATACAGAAGTTTAGAACTATAACTTGCAAACACAAGGCTATCATATCAAGGATTAAAAACAAAACAAGAGCAGTAAACGAAAGAACTTGCCTGTGCTAATCCAGAACTAGGATGAATAAATACAGTTTGAGGGTTCTTAACAGTTCTATATGAACCATTCTTCTGCAACCGTGAAGAATGATGGAAGAAACCTACATCACGAGCACTCATGTTAAAAAATATATTTTTTCAGAAAATTTGCAAACAGAAAATTGAAAGCACACACCTGATGTTATAGCCTTTTTAATAGCATCCAAATCGCTGGCATTTGAAGAAATCTCAATCTCAACTCTTTCTAGAAGTCCCTCCAGTTGATCACGAATATCTCTTGCTCTCTTCATGCTGCGGACCTGGTTTATCCAAGGAAAAGAATATATCGGACAAACTTGAAGAACCAAAGATAACAGCACAATATTGATGCAGTGCATGGATGTTTATTACATGACCAGCAACAAGGTTAACTAAGGGCAAGTGCTATAAGCCTCTACACACTTGCCCCTAAGTGCCATGTAAGCTCCCACGATGAGGTGGATGAGAGATATGAAAGGAGAGAGGAGACAACTCTCATGCAAGGAGCAACCTCTACACAAACTCCAAGAGAGATGAGAACAAGAGACCAATGAATCTACACAAACTCCAAGAGAGATGAGAACAAGAGACCAATGAATCTACACAAACTCCAAGAGAGATGAGAAAAAGAGACCAATGAATTGATAGGAAACATAAAGTAAAATTAATATGATGTATTGGGGCAAGTGTGCTACAGGTAATTTGTTGTATATATTGCCTCTTAAGTAGTGAGTTGATGATATGGACTAAATTAAGGGTGACTATCACCTCCACAATAAAACTTGCCCTAAGGTGTTTACATGTATTATATTATACTGAATATAATAGCCAGCAGAAAATCCACCCATAATGATTTACAAATTGAAGGCATATTTATAAATGATGTTTTAGTGAACGAGCCCTGCTCATCATGAGCTCCCACATCTCTTCCAAGAAAAGTATTCTTCCTTCACCCTAGATTTGGCACCACTTCCATTTCAGATACCAGACTCTTTTGATATGGTGTGGGAGGATTATCCACTCAGTAGGACTAGTATATCAGTAGGATTTTTCCATCACAGTCCGATGCTTCCATAGGTGTTGGTCTCAAAACATCAAGTTACGCGAAGCAAGGTTAGTCCCTATGTTCATTCAATAAGGATGTTAGTAGTCCTATAGGTTCGTTTATATCCCTATGGTGCATCTGAAGCAAATTTGTGTTACTTGTTAATCTGTCAAAGTCTCCATTTTTGTGTGCCAGGATTGGGATGTAATTTCAGGTTTTAGCAAGGCCCTGACTAGTTTGAAGTAAAAAACAGGATAATTGTCAAATGTGTTTCCCTTCACACTGTGTTGACCAAAACTTATATTGGAGAAGTTAGCAAGAGTCAATTGAGTTGTACTGTCATGTACGGCCGCACGTACAGGCGCAGGCGTGACATGCGCCGAGCGGTCGAGCGCGCGACGGCGACGTCCAGTGGCTGAAGAAAGGAAAGAAGAAATCTGCTGCTACTTTTGGTGTCCATAGAATTAAGGATAGCCTTCTATAATTGGTTAGGCCAGTGGCCATATAATCCTGTAATCAGTCTCGTTGGAAGGGCAGCCAATAGATTGTCATTCCTAATCTCTCTCTCCACTAATCGCAAGCCACCAGCCGAGGGGCAAAACCTCGCAGTGAGGACTGGAGCGCAGCTACGAGCTACGTAGTCGCGGTCCGGCGTCGTTGGGTGCCGAGGCACTTGACAACCTGGTATCACGATCCCGGCGATCCTCTCCTTCCCGCACCACCTCCCCTACACCGCCCGCCGTGCCGACGTCCCAACCTCATCTTCATCCGCTTCCTGCGCTGCCGCCATGAGCGACACCGACGACCTCAAGACCACCATCGCGCAGCTCGCCGAGACCGTCAAGGCCCTCCAGGCGACCGCGGCGGCCAACACCAAGGCAATCCTCGCACTCTCCACCGACAAGTCGTCGTCCTCGGGTCCCAGGGCGGGCATGGGGGAGACCAACACCGACCGGCCACCTCCGCGCTTCCAGAAACTTGATTTTCCCAAGTATGATGGCAAGTCCGATCCGCTCGTATTCATTAATCGCTGTGAGTCATACTTCCACCAGCAGAAAATCATGGCGGAGGAGCAAGTTTGGATGGCGGGGTACAACTTGGAAGATGGTGCCCAGATGTGGTGGATTCAAGTCCAACGGGACGAGGGCATTCCGCCCTGGCGCCGCTTCGTCGACCTCCTCAACCTCCGGTATGGGCCCCCGCTCCGATCCACGCCGCTCTTCGAGCTCGCCGACTGCCGACGCACAGGGACGGTCACGGAGTATCAAGACCGCTTCCAGGCGCTGCTCCCTCGCGCCGGACCCTTGGAGGAAGCACAGCGGGTCCAGCTCTTCACGGGCGGTCTGCTGCCCCTGCTCAGCCACGCCGTCCGCGTGCACAACCCTCAGTCGCTGGCCGCCGCGATGAGCTTGGCGCGGCAACTGGAGTTGATCGAGCAGTCCACGTCGACGCCGCCACCCGCCCGGCCTGCTCCGCGCACTCTTCTTCCGGCGCCTCCGCCCCGCCTCGCCCTGCCGGCCCCTGAACGAGCCGCCGCGCCGGTCGCGCCGGTGGCCGGGAACCCGGTGAAACGTCTTTCCCAGGCGGAACAGGCGGAACGGCGTCGCCTTGGCCTCTGCTACAACTGCGACGAGCGGTATACGCGCGGCCACAACCGCGTCTGCCGCCGCGTCTTCTTCATCGATGGGGTGGAACTCGACGACGCCGACGACGCAGAGGCTGCCGCAGACCAGGACGCCGAGGCGCCTGTCTTCTCCCTACAGGCCCTAGCCGGGGTACCCGCCGCCGACACCATGCAGATCGCGGTCGCGCCTGGGCCGGCGTCGCTCGTCGCCCTCCTGGACTCCGGCAGCACGCACAACTTCATCTCGGAGGCGGCGGCGCGGCGCTCCGGCATGCCCCTGCACATACGCCCCCGGCTAACGGCCATGGTTGCCAACGGCGAGCGCGTCACCTGCGCGGGCGTCCTCAAGGCTGCGCCGCTCACCATCGACGGCGTCCTGTTCCCGGCCGACCTCTTCGTGATGCCACTGGCGGGCTTCGACGTCGTGCTCGGCACCCGTTGGCTGGGCGCCCTGGGGCCCATCGTCTGGGACTTGGCTAGCCGCCGGATGTCGTTCCTGCGCCAAGGGCGGACCGTCTGCTGGTCCGGCGTGCCCACCCCCGGCGCCCCGGCCCTCGCCGCCACCACCGACAGCGAGCTCCTCCTGGATGGGCTCTTGGCGACATTTGGGGACCTCTTCGCCAAGCCCACGGGTCTGCCTCCCCAGCGCGCGCACGATCACCGTATCATCCTCAAGCCGGACGCGCAGCCGGTGGCTGTCCGCCCGTACAGATATCCGGCGGCCCACAAGGACGACCTACAGTGGCAATGTGCCGCCATGATCGAGCAAGGCATCGTCCGCCGCAGCGACTCCCCGTTCTCGTCGCCGGTCCTCCTCGTCAAGAAGCCCGACGGGTCTTGGCGCTTCTGCGTCGACTACCGCGCCCTGAACGCGCTCACCGTCAAGGATGCATTTCCCATCCCCGTGGTCGACGAGCTCCTCGACGAGCTCCACGGGGCGCGGTTCTTCTCCAAGCTCGACCTTCGGTCCGGGTACCACCAGGTGCGTATGCGCCCAGAGGATGTCCACAAGACCACGTTCTGCACCCACGACGGCCTATATGAGTTCTTGGTGATGGCGTTGGGACTCTGCAACGCCCCGGCCACGTTCCAGGCCCTCATGAACGACGTCCTCCGCCCCTTCCTGCGCCGGTTCGTCCTTGTCTTTTTTGACGACATTTTGATCTACAGCAAGACGTGGGCGGACCATCTCCGTCACCTTCGTGCCGTCCTCACCGAGCTCCGCCGACACCACCTCTTCGTCAAGCGCACTAAGTGCTCCTTCGGCGCCTCCTCGGTCGCCTACCTCCGCCACGTGATATCGGCGGCGGGCGTCGCCATGGACCCGTCCAAAGTGCAGGCCATCCGCGACTGGCCGGCTCCCCGTTCGCCTCGGGCATTGCGCGGCTTCCTCGGCTTGGCGGGCTACTACCGCAGGTTCGTCCACAACTACGGCACGGTCGCCGCGCCGCTTACTGCCCTCCTCAAGAAAGACAGCTTCTCTTGGGATGATGCGGCGGCGGCGGCGTTTGCGGCCCTCAAGACCGCGGTCACTACAACCCCAGTACTCGCAATGCCAGACTTCGCCAAGCTCTTCATCGTCGAGTGCGACGCGTCGTCCCATGGTTTCGGCGCGGTACTCACTCAGGAGGGCCATCCGGTCGCCTTCTTCAGCCGCCGCCCCGTCGCCCCTCGTCACCGCGCCCTCGCCGCGTACGAGCACGAGCTCATCGGCCTCGTCCAGGCTGTGCGGCACTGGCGGCCGTACTTATGGGGACGCCGTTTTGCCGTCAAGACGGACCACTACAGCCTCAAGTACCTCCTCGACCAGCGCCTAGCGACGATTCCGCAACACCACTGGGTCGGGAAGCTCTTGGGCTTCGATTTCTCGGTGGAGTACAGATCAAGTGCCACGAACACCGTCGCCGACGCCCTCTCCCGCCGCGACGTCGAGGAGGGCGAGCTCCTGGCCATCTCCACACCCCGTTTCGATTTCATCGAGCGGCTGCGCCACGCCCAGGCCACGGATCCGAGCCTGGTCGCCATCCACAAGAGGTCCGTGCAGGCACACGCGCGGCGCCGTGGGCCGTGGTCACGGACATGGTCACCTACGACGGGCGGCTTTACATCCCGCCGGCCTCGCCGCTACTACAGGAGATCGTGGCCGCGGTCCATGACGACGGCCACGAGGGCGTCCACCGCACACTCCACCGCCTCCGCCGCGACTTCCATTTTCCTCACATGCATCGTTTGGTGCAGGACTTTGTGAAGGCGTGTGTGACCTGCCAGCGCTACAAGTCGGAACATCTCCACCCGGCCGGCCTGCTACAGCCCCTTCCAGTTCCGTCCATTGTGTGGGCAGACATCGGCCTCGACTTTGTGGAGGCGCTTCCCCGGGTGCATGGCAAGACGATCATCCTCTCCGTCGTGGACCGCTTCAGCAAGTATTGCCACTTCATCCCCTTGGCGCACCCGTACACCGCCGGAGTCCGTGGCGCAGGCCTTCTTCACCGACATCGTGCGCCTTCATGGACTACCCCAGTCGATCGTGTCCGATCGCGACCCAGTGTTCACCTCGGGGTTCTGGCGCGAGCTCATGCGCCTCATGGGCACCAAGCTACTCATGTCGTCGGCATTCCACCCCCAGACGGACGGCCAAACGGAGGCAGCTAATCGTGTCACCGTCATGTACCTACGCTGCTTCACCGGCGATCGCCCCCGACAGTGGCTGCGCTGTCTACCGTGGGCAGAGTACATATACAACACCGCATACCAATCTTCGCTCCACGAGACGCCGTTCCGAGTGGTCTACGGCCGCGACCCACCCTCCATCTGCTCTTACGAGCCTGGCGAGACCCACGTCGCCGCTGTCGCCCTGGAGATGGAAGCTCGCGAGGCCTTCCTCGCCGACGTCCGCTACCGACTCGAGCAAGCGCAAGCAGTGCAAAAGAAGCACTACGACCGGCTTCACCGGCCGGTGTCCTATCAGGTGGACGACTGGGCGCTCCTTCGTCTCCGCCAGCGAGCAGCCTCGTCCCTGCCGCGCACCACTACGGGGAAACTGAAGCCTCGATACGTCGGGCCCTACCGCGTCACCGAAGTCATCAACGATGTGGCCGTGCGGCTGCAGCTTCCGCCGGGTGATGGATAAGTCTTTGTGGTCCTTGTTTGTGATTATTTCTTTTGCTTTTGGGTAGTTTCACCTTTTTCAGGACAGCATCTACTCCTTTAGCATATTTTCAGTTGCTAGGACAGCTGCGGTTAGTAGGACAGCAGCGGTTAGCATCTCCTTTATGCCCCCCTTTATGCTTTATTCAGTTGGGATGCCCTCTAGGACAGCATCCCTTTCAAATTTCGAATTTTAGACTAGAAGAGTGCAGCAATAGGCTTGCAGCCAGCTATGGCTATATATATATGTATCCAACCTTCCTCGGGAAGGTATGGCTTTGTGTTTGTGAATGAGAGAAAACCAGAAAATTGCCCCATCTCTTGTACCATCCTCTTCTCAATGAGAGTAACCATTGAGGTTCTAACACCGGGCGCCCGTCTTCATGTCTTCCATGTAGGAATGCTCAAGAAGTTTGTGGGCACGCCGCCCACTTCCACCCCGGCGCTGCCTCCTACTCTCCATGGGGCGGTGGTTCCAGAACCTGCACGCGTCACACGCGGCAGTCTGGCTCGCGGCGTTCGGCAGGTGCTCGTCCAGTGGCGCGACGAGCTGACGAGTCGGCCACTTGGGAAGACCTCGACGACTTCCGCGCCCGGTACCCAGCGTTTCAGCTCGAGGACGAGCTGGACTTCGACGGAGGGGGAGATGTCATGTACGGCCGCACGTACAGGCGCAGGCATGACATGCGCCGAGCGGCCGAGCGCGCGACGGCGACGTCCAGTGGCTGAAGAAAGGAAAGAAGAAATCTGCTGCTACTTTTGGTGTCCCTAGAATTAAGGATAGCCTTCTATAATTGGTTAGGCCAGTGGCCATATAATCCTGTAATCAGTCTCGTTGGAAGGGCAGCCAATAGATTGTCATTCCTAATCTCTCTCTCCACTAATCGCAAGCCACCAGCCGAGGGGCAAAACCTCGCGGTGAGGACTGGAGCGCAGCTACGAGCTACGTAGCCGCGGTCCGGCGTCGTTGGGTGCCGAGGCACTTGACATGTACGACTAGAGGGTCAAAATGCTCTCGCACCATATACCAGGATAACTATGTTCTGCAGTTGACACCCCTCAAACAACTGATATTTACCATTTGGTGACTGCACACGTGGTTAAATAAGGTATAGGAGTACAAAACAAACTAGCATTAAAATCACCATGGGTCATTCCACATTGGACATTGGAAGTATTAAGACATAACTAATTACAATGGATGAATGGAACACGAAAAGACTGACAATGGTATGAAGAAAACCAAAAAATAATTGCTTGTAACTATTAAGTCTACATGATAAATATTTAAATGGAACTACTAGAAATCAGGTTAACATCATGGAACTAAAAACTGACCTGTATATAGTTTTCATAGCACCACTGTGTTGAATAGTCTGTTTCTTTCCATGAGTTGTAAACCTAAAAGGAACAAATAAAGAAATTAGCCCTTTGATTGCTTAAATCCAATGGGCCTAATAACATGCTGAAAACAATACAAGGACAAATAAGATTACATTGAGTAGAGCTATATGATCCCCAACATTGCCAGTGTGGAAGTTCAACCTTGCATTGTCTGCATGCACTTGTTTATCCTTTGGACGATAGAATATAGAATTGCCAACTGACAACATGGATGCAATGGAGATGACCTCATCAGAGCACTTATATTTCTCTGAAGCTACTATCATCTTTGACAACATAGGGTCCAATGGAAACTCTGCCATTCTTCTGCCAGTCTTGGTCAATTCTCCACGACTGTTGAGTGCACTGAGAGCAAAGAGTTGTTCCAGGGCCTTTAATAGAGCCTCTGATGGAGGTGGATCCATAAAATCAAAGTTAACCAAGTCATGAATACCAAGACTCTTAAGTGTAAGCACAACATTTGCAAGGTTGGTTCTTTGAATCTCTGGAACAGTATTATCCTCAAGGTCATGCATGTAATTATAACTTGTGTACAGGCGGAAGCATTTTCCTGGTCCAGTGCGTCCAGATCTTCCTGCCCTCTGGTTTGCTGATGCCTTTGAGATAGGGTTGATAAGTAGAGATTCCATCCCTGTTCGGGGATTGTATGACTTGATCTTACAAAAGCCTGGATCAACGACATACTTTATACCATCAATGGTCAATGAAGTCTCTGCTATATTAGTGGCCAGAACAACCTTCCGAGCACCCTCTGGGGTGGGCTCAAATATCTTAGCTTGAAGTTCAGTTGGCAGATTTGCATATATAGGACAGATAAGTAGTTCTGCAATCTTTGTGCCTAAGCCTCTTGTTCTGTGTTTAAGGATTTCATCAATTGTTTCAATTTCTTCTTGTCCTGTAAGGAATACAAGAATATCACCAGGGGGTTGCGTCACATGTATCTGCAAAACAGTGACAATGGCTGCATCTATATAATCTGCTTCTGGAGCTTTTGTATAATGAACTTCAACAGGATATCGCCTCCCAGGTATCTTGAAAATAGGAGCTGAATCAAAGTAGTCACTAAATTTTTCTGCATCAAGGGTTGCACTTGAAATGAGCAACTTTAGATCTGGTCGAAACCGTGAAATATCCTGCAGGTAAAGCATCACACACAAGAGTTATTGACCATGTGTCTGCTTCTGGAAACAATAACATATGTCACCACGAATGCTAACCTTCACCAAACCAAATAAGATATCAGTAGACAGTGTACGCTCATGAGCCTCATCAACCATAACAACACTGCACCAAAATTAAAACAGGGATGAGGCCAGTGCAATATGGCAAATCATTTTGGTTGGGAAGAAAAAAAAAAGAGGATATCCTAATAGATACCTATAGCTTGCCAAATCTGGTTCGCCAAGAAACTCCCTCAGAAGCATGCCATCAGTCATATACTTAATCAATGTTTTCTCAGACGTGCAATCCTCAAACCTTATAGAGTAGCCAACCTGTTGAGTGGGATTAAATGTAACAAATTTCATAAAAAATTAAGCTGATATGACAGAATATCCACGACACAAACATATATGGCACTCTATAATGTGATGTGACAACTGCGAATTCTACAATGTGATGTGACAACTGTGAAAAGAACAAACCTCATGTCCTAGTTTAACACCCATCTCTTGGGACACCCTCGCTGCAACACTCATTGCTGCAACTCGACGAGGTTGTGTACATGCCACCTGCAATTTATAAAATTAGTGCTGAGTACCATGCAGGAGCCAAGAAGTCGCTAGAATTATAGATAGAACCAGATAGAATGTTGTAAGGAAAATGGCATGCAGAATTTGAGGGACATTATATAAAATAATTTATACCTAGTACCTTATATATGCACTATTGAACTTCCTTGGCAATAATGAAATAGAACCCAAAATGTCGATGGCGTACCTTTCCTTTTGCTGTATATCCAGCTTCATGAAGATATTGAGGTATTTGTGTTGTTTTACCAGAGCCAGTTTCTCCTACTATGACAATAACCTACAAGGAATTAAATGCCTAAAAATTCAAGTAGAGCAGCATTGTGGGCGTATTAAACCATAATCAAATAAAAACAACTAGAATCAGACCTTAGTCCTTTCATTTATGCAGTTAAAACTGGGATGAACTGTGGAAGTTTTATCAATTTAAACAGTATGGATTGCAGAAGGCAAAGGAGTGAAACATCAAAATTTTGTTATTTCGACTCTGGGGGAGTGTAGTGTTGAAACGTTATTCGTTATTAAAAGAAAATTGTCACACAAGTTTTGGAATGTGGATTAATGCAAACCTGATACTCTTCAACAGCCTTGAGCAGTTCATCCCTGAATTTATAGATTGGAAGAGTTTTACGCTCATCCTGGTTCAAAGAAACATGCTGGAACATATAACAGAAACCAAAGATGGACAACTGAAGGAACTAAACCAAGCAATTGCTATGTTCTGAAGTAGATAGTTGTGTTGTAACTTCTAAAGGAAAGTTACAGCGAATACTTTGCATTATCAGATATGAATCTAGTTGCACACACCTGGAGCTCCCTTTTTAACATATCCTTTTCATCGATATCCTCTTGATCTGAGTCTTCTTCATGCTATAAATAAGACATGTCAGTAAAACAATATTTTCAATCCATTTCAACCGGAGAGAATAAAAAAACAAGTGGCCAATTACCTGCGTTCCTTCTATGACTGAAGATTTAACAAAATCAATGCCATCTTCGAATACATACCTAAGAAGGTGAACATGGGTGTAAGCAGCAATCAATTGTTAAACAACAAGCCAGTCAAGGCAACAAAGAAAAGTTAATTTTGACTTATTAAGCTTTCATTATGGGGTATTAGTCCAGTTCAATTCCCAAGAATAGCCAGTTTATTAATGACTGAGACCAAACTAACTTACAAGTAACAAAACTTGAAAATATTGCCTACTAGTTTCTACAACAACACAATCCAACAAGCTTGACATAATTAAGAGCAGTCCACTAAAAGAACTAGTCCCTCTGTCCAAAAATATAAGGCATCCACGATTTTAGGAAAGTCAACATTCGTACGTTTGACTAATAATTAAACTAATAATATTCATTTTTTAATGTCAAGCATATGATACGATTAGATTCATGTCTCATAATACTTTCTTATGATGAATATTATAGTTGGTGATAATATATTACGAAAGAAACTAATGGTCAAAGTATAGTATCGAAGACCGTGTAAAAGACATGCACGCCTCATATTTTGGGATGGAGGGAATGTCTTATATGCTATAGATCATACGTTCTCTGGAGATTTTTGCCAATGAATAATTCAGAAGACACCAAAATATGGTAACCAACTTACTGATAATCATCAGAAGACCGCTTCCTATCTTTTGATCCAAATTGCAGTTTAGACTTTCCTGAATCAAGTATATCAAGTTAGTCCCTTGCTAAATATACAACACAGAGGCAGAGCTAAAACAATGCCTTAAAAGGCACAAATATTTGAAGCTTAATGTGATTGCAGAACACTATACCTATTTGGTGCTCTTCCCATGCTTCTTGTTCAGCAAAAGGATTCATTTTATCCCTGGCCTCAGGATCTCTTCATGTGCAAATTCAGAAAATCAAGATGTGCAAATGAAGTCCTCGCAAATTACACTTTCATATATCAGTCCTACGAAATTATAACTTACTTGTAACGCTGCATTGCTACAGAGAATCTCTTTTCTTGATTGACACTGTCACCCATGTCATAAGCTTCAGGCATTTTGTACTGAAATTCACATGTTTATGATTTCTTGGCGTTAGACAATGTTGAAGTAATTTTATATTCTTATTAGCCTGAATTTTAAGAAATTATGTTTGAAGACTAAGAGTGTAGAACAGGAACCATTCTGACACATGGTATGGTCATATGGATATAGGTCACTTGTGATGGACAAACAAACATAATTACATGATGTCTGATTGTGATTGCAGTCAGAATTATAGGTAATCACAATTTTAGTACAACCAATGAAAGGTTAGTTCAAGAGTAACCAAATATTACAGATTACTTCATGGATGCATTTTTTGGATTATTTTGTATAAGTAGCAAAGAGGGCAAACCAGTAGTTAGTACTTACTATACCTAATAGCACTTTAAAATAAATAAACATGATTGGCAAGGAATGATACAGTAGTACTCTAATTACTGAGTACTGAGTAGCAATTGCTGTACTTAAACTAAACAGAATAATGACAATATTACCCAGTATAGAAGAACTTACCTCAGCAACATCATCTGCACTCTCAACATGCTCCTTCACAAGATCATAAATCTTCTTTTTGTATCTACACACAGGAATCATCAGATATCAAGATTACTTGCGGATGCGCATTCTAAAATTTATGTCCATGCATCTTATAAATAGAGAAATCCATAAGGGCATAAGCCAATCTGGTCGAATATTGTTGGTCGAAATTTGGTAGCAGAGAATAGTTTGTATAGGACTTAGAATTATCACCTGAACTCCTTTTCTTCTGCTTCAGTTAGTTTCACATCCTGAAAAATGTACTCATGATCTAGAATTTCATCCCTGCAATGAACTCCCAAGATATAGTAAGTTAATACCTCTACCAGTTACTAAAACGAAAAGGAATGAATTCAACAGAAATGAACCTAAACCTATAATAGAAGTACTCTTGTACTGAACACAGACCTGATCTCATCGATTTTTTTGTCCCTTCTCTTCTGTAAGTAGGCTTGCCTTGAAAATTTTCTGCAAATTGATTTGGAAAGAAGAGTCAACTCTCAAAGAACTGGTCAGTGTAATTATGTGGCTTTTTGCATAAGGAAGGTACATTAAATCTACAAATCAAAAGGAAGTGCTTCAAATCAATGCAATGGCGAGAAGAGGGCAATTACAATCAGCATTCACTTATTAATAATATGACCATTCAAAACAAAGCCATATGCATTTGCATTTATTAGCACAACAAGAGTAGGCATGGAGTATACAATGCCTATAGGAACAAGGAACAACTGATATACTATATATCAATGCCATCAGTTTATTCCAATTATTAGTAGTACTTGCTGAAAGAGAAGTACACAGAACATACAAGTGAAACTTCACCTACATCAACGAATATATTTAAATCTAAGTTTGTTGTTTGATCTCTCTTCTCTGGTTAGAGTAAAATAGATGAAAACTACGGTAATCAAGAACCAAAATAGTGATTTATCTGTATACTACCTTATTTTTCATCTCCAAATGCGAGGATAGACAATTTACCACATGGGAACACTACAAACATGGAATACCAACCACCATTTGTGCTCAATTTCATGAACATGTTCACCCAAAACTGAAGCTCTTTCAGAAATGTGCATTTCTCATAAATTACTGATAGGATCAACTATTTCCAATTACCAGGTTTTAACTGACTTATTACGAATTCAAACTGATTTGTTACACATGTTGAGAACTGCAGAAAAAAAATACGAGCAGACAAAGAGAACAACAAATATTGCAAGGGAAAAAACCTCAGATCTGAAGTGTCATTCTTGTCCATTGCTTGAGATCTCCTGGTGATCTCCTCTGCCAAATGATATCAAATAAATACATTTCACAATGATAACAATGAACTAGTGAAGCAGATAACATTTACACGTCCAACTAGCCATACCTTGTTCCTCCTTAGATAACTGTCGCTCCATCAACTATAGAAAATAAACCATGAGCAAATATTAGTTCAAGGAACCTGATCAACTCAATGCTTGTCTTTTTTGTGTTCTCTCAAGATATATATTTCACAACTAAATTATGTGCCCTCACATTTAGATTGTGGAAGTGAGTTTAATGAACATAACTAATCTACCTGAGCAGATAGCTAAGGTAAAACAATTAAATTTAACCAAGATATAACCAAAGGTCTCTTTAAGAGGTGCTGATGCTAGGCAGGCTTGGTTGCCAGTTAATTTGGCTAAGCTGCTGCCTAGAGGAGGCAGACAAAACCAACTGAAGGAAGAGGTTACACCTTGCTCCTGGGCACCTCCTAAGTATATGCCATTTGAAACACTAAAATTCTGAGTTGAATTCTTAGAGATATGGAAGTAGCGGCACAGCAGGCCATCTGAATATACATAGCAGGTCGTCGGCTTCTCAAAGGATTTACTTTTCTTAGTGGGCTTCAAGACACAAAATTGACTGTTTTCACTTTTCAGATTAAACTCCGTGGGTGACAAGCCAGCTCTCAGATCAAACAAGAATTGTTGTTTCATTAGTTATTTTTCACTGGGCTTTTCATTATTCATGAACATAAATACTGGAACAGTAAGGAACTGTAATACTTCAGAAAACGATACAATATGTGCTAGCTTAAATAAGTGCAGATATGGATTCAACTATACACAAATCTAATGTTTTGAAAAACATCCAGTGACATGACCATTAGTTATCACTAACCAATATGGCGTTCTTGATTAGTCCTTTTGTCGAAATAGGAAAATTATTCAGGAATTCTACTTCATACTTATACCACTCCCAATCTAAATATCACTGCATACTGAAGTCAGAGTTAGATCTCTGTACCAAAATGGCAACGTTCACATCTTAGGTTTTTGCTGATACACTTAACTAGATTGTCTAGTCAGGTTAGAAATAAAACCTTCCTCATAAAAAGGAAGGATGTCAATCCGCATGAATACAGAATAAAGCAGATCCAAGAGGAATTGGAGATCATTTAACAATTACCACAAAGATTGATCATTTTTCTATAGAAACTAAAACAAAATGATTAACTGGCCTTAAATGGTAACTGACCATATCATGCAAAGAACCAGCTAGCTTAATTAGCTAACCCTTCTCAAAGTAGTGCAAAATTATTGGAACAGAAATGGGGCCTATTGTATTGGCCATTTATCAGGTTTACTCGCACAACTTTTAGGATACTGATTTCTTCAAAAAGAAAGGAATGGCATCACCCTTTCTAGAGGAAAATTGTCATTATTAGACAATTGGAAAATACAAGGAATATCAGCTTACCTTTCGAGTGTTGGCTGCATCTCTTTCTCTCATGTTTTTTTCTAGCTGAGCTCTTTCCTGCTGATCTCTTATCCTTTCTTGCTCTTCCTACAAGCCATCAAACATTGAATCACATTCAGCACGTCTTAATTTGAACAACCGTACTTCCAATATTTCATGAAAAGGAAAATGTGGTTCCTGGAAGAACTTACATCAGTATCATTACCATCATCTTCATCATCCACCTCTTCTGTTCGTCTTTTCACATTCCTCCCAGAATCCTGTTTTATTTTTGTTTCCTAAAACATTACAAGAGTTGAGACACAGGGTCACAATATGTGAAAGGGGCATAACCAAAGCATGCTACTGCGCCTGCCTTACACTTACATCATCATCATTCCCATCGTCCTGGTCTTCAGCTTTCCTCCTAAAATGCTTTCTACTCTTAGAGGATGTACTCGCGGAGCTCTGTCGACTCGTCGATGTGATGGTTTCAGCATCGTTGTCCTCCTCATCAGCCAACAGTTTGTAAGTGCTCTGTTTCTTCACAAGCTTTGCTGCCTCTCTTTCCTGTTTCTGGTAATTCTGAGACAGAGATGAAAAACACAACTCATTCCATCAGCAAACAAACAGTGGCTGCTCATCAACTTGAACGAGCAACAAATGAGGAGCACTCTGAGCGTACGCTGATACCGCTGGCCTTCCTGGGAACCTTGGCGTAGATGTCCGCGGCGAAGCTCCGGGTCTCCGCGGAGGACGTGAACCCAAATTCGACGAGCTTCCCCACGAGGTCGCCGGTGGAAGAGCACTCCTTCGCTGCGTACACACACATCAATCCCAAATTTTAGGGCATACGAATCCGGCGCGACAAAAGAAAAAGGGGGAACGGAGCTAAGCCAGCCAGCCGCCGCCTACCCAGCCTGATGACGTACTGCACGACGACGCTCTTGGAGTAGCCGAGGAGGGACATGAGCTTGTCGGAGACCCAGTCCCTGAGCTGCCCGTCGCTCGCCATGCCTGGCGCTCCGCTTAGGGTTCGGGGCGGCGCGGCGACGTGAGGCTGCGGCCGCCCGCGTGCCGGGTACGAGCGAAGCCGCGGGAGGCGATGGGAAAGGTGGAGATCCCCGGAGCCCGGACCGTAAATCCGCCGGCGACGAGGGATGAACTGGCGGCGGAGCCGACGCTCCACCGGGGAGGGCAGGGAGCGGCGGCGGCGGCGGCGAAGTAATTTTCCAGGAAAAGGAAAAAAAAAAAAGAAAAAAAAGGAGCGGGGGCAGAGTTGGGGGCTGATGGGGTGCCTTCTTTCTATTTGGTTGGGCCAAGTCGGTAAAGACTTGTGAACAGTAGCTATCTATATGGGCTCTAAAATAGTGTTTGGGCTATGGCCTTGGGCCTTTCTTTTTTTCCGTGGTGTTTTTTTCTTAATCACAGTTGTGTAGTGCAAGTTGAACGCGGGATGTACCTTTTTTTCAACCCATCTCCGTCGTTTTCCGCGCACACACTTTTCAAACTGTTAAACGGTGTGTTTTTTTGCAAAAAGTTTCTATACAAAAGTTGCTTAAAAATTAAATTAATCTATTTTTGAAAAAAAAATTAGCAAATACTTAATTAATCATGCGCTAATGGACCGCTCCATTTTCTGTTACGACTGTTCCGGATGGGAACTAGTTCTAGCAAACACAGCCGTAGTATTTTTGCTCACACGGGCTGTGTTCGCTAGTTCCAATTGGGAACCCATATCCCACGCACGGAAAACGGAGCGGTCCATTAGCGCGTGATTAATTAAGCAAATATTCTTTTCAAAAATAGATTAATTTAATTTTTTTTAAAGCAATTTTCATATAGAAATTTTTTTGCAAAAAAAACGTACCGTTTAGCAGTTTGAAAAGCGTGAGCGCGGAAAATAGGAAAGGGAGTTGGGAACCTGGGGAAAGAACACAGCCACAGTCATGCCCATCTCTATATGTATCTCTTCTCTCTCTTCTCTATCTCTACTATTATATATCTATCTCTACTATATCTCTTCTCTACTATTATAAAAATTGAAGATGTTTTCATTAAAATTTTGGTATGTCGTCCGTGTTTGAATCGGTTTTAATTTTATATTTTTGTTAAATCCTTTCCTTTTTCTTACACCAGTGTATCCCTCTTATCCAAGACGCACGCGAATTAATTTGGTATGCGCCTTTTCACGCGCCACCTGCCGCACGCAGCGATCGAGCTCGTGCCAGAGTCCGTTTTCCACACGTGCCTTTGCGCGCCGCCTCGATTGGGCCTACAACGTCCTCTCGTGCGCGATTTTCTGCATGCCCGATTGGGCCCCCGATGCCCTCGAGCGCACGATTTGCCCTTGCCGCATGCCCGATTGAGATTGCGTCGCCCTCGCCCGTGATTTAAAAATTTAAGATGTTTTTGTCAAAACTATGGTGCGTCGTCCGTGCCGATTCCCGTCACACATAACATTCATTGAGTCACGAGCGAACTACGAAAGAGAGTCCGCGTAATGTGGATACCAAGCTAATGAAACTCATAGAGTCCGTGTGGATATCACGTATGTCGTTGTCCAGATCATCTGATTATATTCGTATTACAAGGCACAATTCTTGAGACATGTTAGCATAATTTCAAGTCAGTCTTCACACATGCTCGTACATACTACCAGGGATACCGTTACAATAATCTATAAGATTCACTTTTACTTTTAATTCGGATAGGCACATGAATAAACAAAACAATGGGCTGTTATTATTTGTCTACCGACACATATGTAAAAATTAAATTGGCTCTACCTGTTGCAACGCACGGATATCTTTTATAGTATACTGTAAAACCCCATGTTACTATGAGCATATTAGAACACCCGCAAATATGCATATTAGTATGAATAGTCGGGGCATATTTTGTGGATCTCAAAACAAATTGTTGTGCTCTGTTTCATTATTTATAATACATGATAACTTACAACATAGTGCAATTTATTCTTTGATAAAATCTATGTATGATGTTGAATGAAATGTAGCGAATTAAAACATACCTGATTGCTTCGAACGATCCTACGAATTAAAACATATACACGCCATTAGGAGTTGTATTTAAGACTAGTCTGGCCAAACAATGGTTACCGCCTCCACCCACCGACTTTGGTGAGGCATTGACATGTGGGCTGCTATATCGGTTCCCGAGTGTTTGGTCCCACTTTGAGTCGGTTTGAGCTGATTTGCGAGCCTCTCAATCCGTGTGCTCACACGTGATTCGCCGGAGGTGTGTTTCCTTGCATGTTGTCTCATTTCCTTCATTTTATTATATACTTCTTACATTCACATTAGTTCCCCAATCCTAATGCAACTACATTATTTATTATTGAAGTCTTGGATATAACGAATTAACGATATACTTCTGTTTGATCAGTTTATGATCAATTTTAGAATCTGTAAAAACCCCTTGTTCGAGTGTAGTTCATTTGTTTAGTTGTTTGCCGGTACAATATACGATCTATGGTTAAAACATGTCGGAATGATTAAAGGCGTTGCCATATAGTCAATTGTTTCCTCCATATGGTCTATGGATAAAATTCTAGCCAAAACCGAAAACACAGTTTCAAGGAAAGGATTAGAGGAAGCAAGGGATACATTCAGCCCATATGGTTTGAGTGACATGGTAGGTATCTACTCAATCCCTCACTCGACAGATTCCCCGTTTGGATTAAATATAGGAAACGAATAAGCCCTAACTGAAAATTGTTACCCCTGACCTAACCAGGGATTGACCTGGCTTGGACAAACAGCTTCAGGGTTCACATTTTTCTCACTTTCGATCAGCTTTTCTGTGGTAATGTATTCACACTTGGCTCCTCATTGACCACTTATATTTATAGACTCATTTGTCATTATTCTGTCCCTCTCATGTTTCTTCTATAGCTTCACTCATTGCTCATCTTTCATAAAACCTGCACATGAACTGTGTCACCCACTATTATGTCTCATCGCTCATGTGGGCTGGCCCAACAAGTGATGTCTTCAGCCGGCCGTAGGGATCGGAAGTGCTAATGGGCGATCGATCGCCCGTGACATCGGTAGCGATCGATCGCCCTTCTCCTTCCCTCCCTCCACCTGGTTTTCTTTTTTGGCATCGCATTAATTTTCTATTTTAGTAAATTTATGCACCTAAAGTTTATACACCTCAAGTTTACACATCTAAAGTTTATACACCTCAAGTTTACACATAAAGTTTAGAGACCAAAAGTTTATAAGTCAAAAGTTTATATATCCGATTCAAATTCGAATTTGAATTCAAATATTTTTTTATATATAGTATTTCTATTCATCTAAAGTTTATAGACCTGAAGTTTATAGACCCAAAGTTTATAAGTCAAAAGTTTACATGCCCGATTCAAATTTGAATTTGAATTATATCGGGATTCAAATTTGAATTTGAATTCAAATATTTTCTATATATAGTATTTTTATGCATCTAAAGTTTATAGACCCAAAGTTTATAAGTCAAATTTGAATTTAAATTCAAATATTTTATATATAGTATTTCTATACATCTAAAGTTTATACACCTAAAGTTTATAGACCCAAAGTTTATAAGTCAAAAGTTTACATACCCGATTCAAATTTGAATTTAAATTCAAATATTAGTTTATAGGTCAAAAGTTTACATACCCGTTTCAAATTTGAATTTGAATTTGAATTTAAATTCAAATATTAGTTTATAGACTCAAAGTTTATAAGTAAAAAGTTTACATACCCATTTTAAATTTGAATTTTAATTCAAATTTGTATGGTGTAGTAGTAAGAAAAGAAGGGGAGATAAAGTAGTAAAGGGGAGGCGGGTGATCGCTTGGGAGGGGGAGGGAGCGATCACCCGCCCATTAGGAGTGCCCGGGAGGGATGGCGGATGCTAGTGGAAGGGGCAAAATGATTTTTTTTCCTCCACTTTTGCTACTTCTAATTTATTTTTCTTTCAAATTTTGTACTCATATAGAAAACAAACTAGTAAAAGCAGATTTTTACGTGGAAAGTGGGACTGCCTACTTACGCCTCTACTTGCCGGTCATGCTGCTGAGTGCCAACCACCGATTTTTCTTGGCAGATAAATTAACACGTAAAATCGACAATTATAGTTAACAAATATCTGACTATGAGTCTACTCTGACGACCCGTGATAAAACGAGTGTAGTTATAATAACGAACAAAAATGACAACACGTCATTGTACCAATATGTAACAATATATATGCGTGACCGTGACCAGGCCGGCACAGCGAAATTCTATTTGTCAATCGTCCCATTAGTCAATCGCTATACGACACGTACAGGCTGGTGTAATTCCATTTGCCACAAATTCTTTTTCCCCCAAGACGCGGGAAATTATTCCCATGATAATAACAGCAGCAAAGCCGCAAAGCAAGCCAACGCCACGGCAGCTCGGCTCCGATCGGCTATGGCCATGGCCGGCAATCACCGAAGCTCACAGCTACACCTCCTCCTCCTCTTCTGCTGCACCACCACCCTACGCGCCGCGGCGCTCTCCTTTGACTACGATTTCTCCGCGGACGCCGCGAAGAACTTGGTGTTCATGGGAGACGCGGCCCACGCCGGCGACCGGATCAACCTCACGAACCTGGGCGTCTGGAGAGCCGGGCGCGTGGCGCACCGGCAGCTCGTGCGGCTCTGGGACGACGACGTCGGCGGCGGGAGGACGACCACCACCAGCTTCACCACCGCCTTCTCCTTCGCCATCGGCCGCAACTCCACGAACCAGCCGGCGGACGGCATGGCCTTCTTCGTCGGGCTTCCCCGCGACAACCTGCCGCCGCACTCGGACGGCGCGTTCTTCGGGCTTCTGTCCAACAACTACTTCGGCCCCTACGGCTCGCCGCGGACCGTCGGCGTCGAGTTCGACACCTTCAGCAACCCGATGTGGGACCCCGAGGGCACCGTCGATCACGTCGGCATCGACGTCAACACCGTCACGTCCAAGAACACCACCGCGATGCCGACGTTGAGCCTCCTCGCCGGCGTCATGCGGGCCGAGGTCAGGTACTGTTAGGAAACGACCCAATCCACTTCAGCCTACGCTTCGCTCCGGCCCAAGCCTCCGGCGACGGGTCTCTGCTTCGCTTCGTCCGAAGTTAATCTTTACATGTGTGCAAATAAATTTGGATCACAACTCAACAGTTACGACGCCGCCGCGGCGAGGATGGCGGTCACCCTCCGCACGCTCGACGGGATGAGCTACAGCGTCGAGGCGGCGGTGGACCTGAGAGCCGCCGGCTTGCCGCAGGACGCGGCCGTGGGGTTCTCGGCGGCCACCGGAGACCTTGTCGAGTCGCACCAGCTCCTCTCTTGGTCGTTCAACTCAAGCACAGGTATATACTGCCGCAAGTACTTTTCTATCAAATCTAGTAAATTACGAGGCTTTAATTAATATCATTGAAAATAAGAGTAAAAGTGTGACTTTTCAGCAGTTAAGGAATAAGAATAGCAATGTTGCTGAAAAGTCACATGCCAAAACATGTCTTTCATTTAAGCAACTACTTTTACATGTGTGAGCTTAAAATTTTGTTCTATCGAACTAGCACTACCAGAAACAGCCCCGACAGTCCAAAACCGTCAGGAAAAAACAAATCCATATGCCAAGAATTTTTTCTGTAGCCTTGACGGCTGAATACAAACATATTATAAATGTTAGCCGTCAGGTATAGCTGAGTTTCTGGTAAGGTAGGATATATATTACTAGGTACGATCTTTCCTTCCAACTAGGGAAGGACCTTCGGTGGCACTACTATAGAAAATTGTCATCTGTAATGGATCAATACGGTCCGTCGGTGATAACTAATTTAATAGGTCATAATGGGATAACAAAATTTATGTATATAACCTGTCTACCTAGATTTAAATCATGTTGTGAACAATAATTAAGCAATTATGTGCATTTATAGTTAAAAACTTATCATCTGCATCTGAGTTTTGGCTTGCATACCCTTGAGTTTTGCTTCATCTCTTATATGCCTTTCAGAGGTTTTTTTTTTTACAAGACCTTTCAGTTTTTTTTAATGTCTCACATGCCCATTATGTTAGCTCTTCCAGGAATGGGTCTTAATTTTTATTGAAATAACTATATTACCCTTTACTTATTACACTAACTAATAGATCCTCCTCCTTTTATAAATCAAAAGTGTAATAGATCCTCCTCCTTTTATAAATCAAAACCACAAAAAGGGAAACTGTTTCAACTATATGGATTTTTTTATTAGTGAGGCAAAATTATCCAAATTGACAAACTGAAAATCGCAAAATATAAACATTCATATTATTTCAGCCGATGTTGTTGAAAAGCAATTATTTTTTAAAAGTTTCAATACCAAATCTTTTGGTTTGCATAATCTGTTGTTTGTACTCAATTTGGATTAATTCAAATTTGATTTATCCAAATTGACAAACTGAAAATCGCAAAATATAAACATTCATATTATTTCAGCCGATGTTGTTGAAAAGCAATTATTTTTTGAAAGTTTCAATACCAAATCTTTTGGTTTGCATAATCTGTTGTTTGTACTCAATTTGGATTAATTCAAATTTGATTTAAATTTTCTCAATAGTACAAATTTATTTTCTATTTTCATTGTTAAAATATTTTAGTTTTTCATAATTTCAATTTTTTTCAAACATACATTTTGGTTTGGAGTAGGTAGTTTTGCACTCAGTGTTATGAACCAGCGGCAATATGGTCTTTAGAGAACATATCATGGTGGGATATTGGACAACTATGGAATGGGCATATAGGGCCGAAAAAGGAAGAAGTGAAACTGTAGACCCCCGTTTTTATAATAGGAATCACTCGTGTTAATAGTACCATTTCCCTGGATCAAGTAGTCTAGTACTCACGATTACATTGCTGAAATATCAAGTGCGCATACAAAGATTGTCTAGCGCGAATTATTACATCATAGGCCCGCAGGCAGTCTTAGAACATAGGACCAAACGGTCTGGAATACATCCCAAAAGCATAGATAGATAAGCAGTGGAATCAAGGCAGCGGCGACACCATTGCCACCGGCAACGACCGTAACTAAGACCTACGGAGCGCCGTCGTCCTCCGCATCCTCCTGAAGATAAGCATAGGGATCCTCCTCGACTTCATTGCCATCCACTGATTAAATTTTGTAATAGCAAGAGTGAGTACCAACCGTACTCAGCAAGCCACCACAACAACGATGCATATGATAGAGGATATACAATGAACGGTTAATGGTTTATTTGCATAAAGCCAATTTTGCAATTCTTTTCACAAGTCTAAGACCTAGCCTAAACTGATCAAATTTTATCTCCATAGTTCATTAAACAGCGACGGTTCTGTCCACCATCCATTGTGATCCCAAGGATAGCTTCCCGCCACTGGTCGTCATAGTTTTCTGGGGTCTACCCCTTCTCGCTTCTCGAGAAGTTGATCCAGCAGTCGAAAAATCATCATGCATATCCCACCCATCATTTTAAGAGTTTAGAGTCTAGCCAAGTGTAATACATGTCCCGGTGCTCAATATCCGCGAGCACGGCTATTCGAATAGATTTGGTTTACTCACACTGTAGTGGATGTACACTTTACCCATACTCTGCGACTTGCCCAACACATGAGCCTACGTCCCAATGAATGAGACTTGCCACGAATGAGAAGGGAAGACTCACACATGCATTAAGTTATAGTTAAGTTTAGGTTTACACATGGCAGTCCTACCGATGGCGACACCACTGTAGGCACCCGCCCCTCGCGGTCCTACCAATGGCTGCCCCACCGTAGGCCCTGCCTCACACCCATCAAGAAAACCACTATGTAGGGATACTGCCTCCGCTCGGCTATTTACTCCGCTAGGTCTATACCCATACGAGAAGTACGGTTGTACGGGGGTCGTTTCATACTTAGCTTCATGGCTCGGTCCTTAACTGACCAGGGACAGCACTAGCCTTTTCCGGACACCACCCAAGTACCCCAGCCGTCCCAGTCGAAAACAGTGTTTAATTTTATTTCTCCTTTCACAATTCATGTCATCCTTGTCATGGCAATGTGGCGCTCATGTCTCCACATGCCGCATCTCAACTACCTTCCCTAAGGTAGTTGCCCAAGCATTTAGCACTTGATAAATATGAGAATGCATGATTCTAATTAGCATGACTAAGCATTTGTTCAATATTGACTAAGTACACACGATAGCAGGGTTTACAATGGTCATACAGATAATCAATATCAAGGCATGGCATATATAACAAGTAGGACATTCATATTCATATATATAGCATGCAATTTTATTTAAATCAACATAATTTTCGCAATAGGTTCAACATGCTCAAAGATTAGTGATGACTTGCCTTGATCGCAGTCTTGCTGTCCCTGCTCCTCAATCGACTCAACAATTCCCTCGGAATCTAATTTACGTGCGAAAGATCGGATTTGAATTTAATTAGCATTCAAATAAATTCACCAAAAATTCAAACAGTGCAAATAAATTTGAGAAAATGATACTATCAGATAGATCTTGATTTTAGATGAATTTAGGTTCAAGTTTCATTCAATTCCGAGTTAAAATGAGTGAGTTATGCTAGTTTAAAGATTCAAATTTGAGTTAATTCGAGAAATTGTGAAAAGTTACTGTTCCTAATTCATTTGTTTTTATTCCGATCTGCAATCCATAAACCACAGAGGCTGGCACGTGGGCCATCTTCCTATTTCTTTTCTCGGTTTTATTTTCTAATGGAAATCACGCTGTGTCATTGACAGGTGGGGCCGGCACTTTTAATTAAGGGTAATCCGCTCCTTTTAATCACCGGTGGGTCCCGCTTGTCATTGACAGCAAACATAATATTGACTTTAGTTAGATTTTCTAATCAACCGGACCCACGCGTCATAGACTCGGCTAAACATCATTAGGGAGAGGATTAACGTGCGCTAACTACTATGTGGGTCCCACATGGTTTCTCTCTCTCTCGTTCTTTTTCTTTTTCCCTGTCGTCTTCTTCCTTCCGCTCGCGGCTGAGCCGAGAAGCGGCGCGCGACGGTGCAACGGCCCGAGCCGGAACGGCTCGGCGCACGGTGGGGCAAGTGGCGGCACACCACCGGAGACCCTCCGGCGGCGGCGGCGAGGCACGGCGACCCCCCCGACGCGCGGCGCGACAGCGCGTGGTGGTGCCGAGATCATGGGAACGCCGGCGGCGCAATGGAGATCGATTCGAGTGCAACCGGCTATGATTTAACCATCAAGGGTTCATAGGGAGTGCAGAAAAGCAATAACCTAGCCTATGCTGCATTGGAACGAGGTCTCTCCACGGCGAGCTCAACCATGGCGCGGTGGCGGCCGGAGTCGGCATGGCTACGGCGGCGTGCACCCCAAATCGAGGGGGCCGCTGGCTTCTAGGTGTCCAGGCGCTACTACAGGCGTGAGGGCTTACCACGGAGTGACGGAACGGCGAAGTTAGACGGCGCGTGGCGCGGTGCGGTCGAAATAGGGGCAGACGGCGGTCGGCGACGGTCGCAGGTGTTCGACGCTCGTCCTCCCTCGCGTAGCGGCTCCCGGCTCCCTCCAACAGCAGCAACAGCAACGCGGACACCTCCTCAACACACCCCGCCACCCACACCGGCCGAGAGGCCCTGCGGCGGCGGTGCAACCCCCGCCCACCAGGTGTTCGACACCCGGCGGCGGCGCGATTTTGTTTCTCTGAGATGGAGCAAGAACTCTGGGAAAAGGGGAAGCGAATGAGGGGTTGATTTTGGATGAGGACGGGGTAGGAGTGAGCTTATAACAGCGAGAGGAAGGGCGATTTCTTAATGGATAAGGATAATCGATGACTCGGCTTTGGTTCGATCTCACCCAGGTTCTGGTTCAATGTACAAGCGCGGCATGATTGCCTACGCGTAGTATACAGGAGAGGTCTCGCTAGCTAGGAAAAAGGGCACCGCATTACCCATCGGTCTCAACCGGGGGCGACAAGATGGAGACGCGACGGGGATGCGATGGCGACAAGAGCGACGGCGATGGGCAGTGGTAACAGCCGCGATAGGGGGCGTAAGGCTATGCCCTAGGGTGACGCGGGGTCGTCGTGGCGGCCGTTATCACTCCATCCCGAGGGCGACGCTCGAGGGGACGGGATGACGCGGGCACCCGTGGCGGCGCAGCTTTGGCGCGGGCTTTTGGCGGCTCGGTCGGCCGCGGGCCCACGCGGCGTGGCGCGACGCGGTGAGGCGCACGGGCACGCCTAATGCGGCGCACGGGTCTGGAAGGCAGGCGCGCGGCAAGGCACCGGTTGGAGAGGGCGGCGTCGGGCGTTCGGTCGGTTAGGCACAGATCGAACACCTGGCGCGCAATGAACAGTAGCAACCCGAGAAAAATCACAATTAGGGCCTTCCTTTGGTTATTTGCGTGGGTAGTTTTCAGATGATTCAATCCCCACATTTCTCTAGGGAATTTACCTATATTTCAACACTTCTAATCCTGTGATTTACTGCACCCCATATTAATAATTAAGTTTATATTTCCAACATATGTTTCTTATTTTCCCTATATTCTAGGTTTTAGTATTTGTCCTTCCATATCAACATAGTTTGTTTTCTCATCTTATTTGATTTAAACAATATATTTTGCAACAAAGAGACGAATAACACCAGCATGATGCAAAAGTTTTAAAAAGTTTGAAATTTTAGTGATTTTTATTAGTAGGGATTTTTAGGATGTTACAGAAACTTAGGGGTATGAAGCAGATATAGGGAAAAAAAATTCAAGGGCATGCATGCACAAAGTTTTCTCTCCGTGAAAATTCGTTTTTTGAATATAAAATCTTAATATTTATGCGTTCATTATTGACTTAAGACCATGTTGTTTAACTCCACATATTCTAATTGTCATTTGTTTGAGTTTGAGGGAATAACTTCGATCCCAATAAAGTTAGGCAGTTTTGTCTTGATACATCAATATGATACTGTTATGGAATTTTTGCTTTTTAAATTAGTTATACTAATTAAAAGTTGAACACAATAAAATAAGAAATTGAAAGTTTCTTTGAAATTGTTCATTTGGAAATTTGAAATAATCAATACTAACCAAAATACTGACCTAATGTACTTGTGTCACTTTGTAGTCCATGCAGATCAATATTTTGTATGTAGTATCACTAACCCTGTTATATAAGGTAAATTAAAATATATGTCACGTAAATCCTGTATCACGGGAACAACCCATATGCAAGCATATATATGGATGCCAACAAACAGAACGTATGAATGTCATTAATTAAGGGTGTGTGGTTAAATTAACTAACATATGTTATGTGTTTGTAGCAAGTAATACAACAGGATTAGTGAACGGGAAGGACGGGTATCATTTATACAATAGATATTAGATTAGTAAATAGTCAATACTAAACCAGAATGAAAGAAACATTACAAATTGCTTGTAATTTTTCAGCAGATGGATCAGTCTCTTCAACAGGTTCTCCACTTGTTTCAGAATCAAAAAAGAAGAGGATAAAAACATGTAAGGATCATTCATCCCAACCCTTTAATTTGTTCTTTGCTTCTTTAATCATTGTTGATGTTAAATTCTAATTTACCACGGTTTGTAGTTAAGAACAATTTTGAACTGTAGAGCAAGAAACTTCTTTACATATGAATAATTATTAACCCAGTTATATATAAGGTAAATTCAAAATCTCACCTAAATTCTGAATCATGGGAAAAACAAATCATATGCAAGCATACGCAGATGCCAACAAAGCAACATGCATGAATGTTAATAAATTAAGTACCAGCCTAGCCATTTGTTTTGGTTGTTTTAACATTTGAACTGGTTATCATGCAGTGAGGTCTTGTTTAGATTGGACTTTATTTTATCAACCTAAACTTTGATCATGTAGGTCTTGTGGTAACCTACAATTCAATCTACAATATAAAAATATGATCTTTCTATGCTTAAGGTTCCTCATGACATAACTGTGGAGATATTTATACCTCTTTGAAAAAAATATTTTTTGTGCTTTGTTATGGACCTTATTTACAATATGTTTTTAGCTTGTGTTCATTAATTACAAGGTACTAATACCTATTAATATCTCCCAAGATTTTATGAAAATATGTGTAGTTTTTTCATGCCTTGTGGCTCTAATTCCTTTTCAGACATAATAGCTTCTACATCAAGTTTATTGGGGATAAGCGTATTAGTCCTTGCAGTCTTCCTAGTTTACAAGAAACATAAGTGCTTGCTCCCCTGGCAAAGATCAACAACCGCACCAAGACTTCATTCACTCCTACGATCACAACTTAAAAGTTACACTTATTCTGAAGTTCGAAAGATGACTAAATCTTTTACTCACACCCTTGGTAAGGGTGGATATGGCACTGTTTACAAAGGCAGTCTATCTGATGGTAGCACAATAGCAGTTAAGATACTGGAAGACTCCAACAATGATGGGGAAGACTTCATTAATGAGGTGTCCAGCATTGGCAGAACATCACATATCAATGTTGTTACTCTATTAGGACTTTGCCAGCATGGATCAAAAAGAGCTCTCATCTATGAGTATATGCCAAATGGTTCTCTTGATAAATTCACAGTTGGTGGAAATGACACCATGCAACAAGAGAAGTTCCTTATAAGCTGGGAGAAGCTATATGATATTTTGGTTGGAGTTGCACAAGGCCTTGATTACCTCCACCATTGGTGTAATCATCGTGTTGTATATCTTGACATAAAACCCCAAAACATCTTACTGGACCAAGACTTCTGCCCAAAAATATCGGATTTCGGATTAGCGAAACTATGTAAGCCAAAAGAGAGCAAAATCTCTATTGGTTGTGCAAGGGGAACAATTGGCTACATGGCACCTGAGGTGTTTTGGGGGCACCGTGGAGCAGTGACCACCAAGTCTGATGTATATAGCTATGGGATGCTGATTCTTCATATGGTTGGAGAAAGGGAAAACATCAATGCGAGCACAGAGAGTGGAAGCAAGTATTTCCCTGAATGGTTGTATGACAACCTGAATCAGTTTTGTGGTGTTCCTAGTGGAGGCATCGACGGTAGCAATTCCACATCAGAGGTTGCACACAAGTTAGTGATAATAGGGTTTTGGTGCATACAATCTGCACCTATGGACAGACCTTCGATGAGTGAGGTCATTGACATGTTTGATAGAAGCTTGACTGAACTGCAACTACCACCAAGAATCTCTTGTTGCGGAAATTATAATGAGAGTTTTGGATAATCGCTCCAATTGTAACATGTTCATCTTTATCCATTTGTCTTTAGACCACTTGATAAGATGAGGCTTCAACTTGACCAACCACATGAAAATTCAGACCTCCAACATGTATAGTCACAATAGCCTCATCATGATATTTATTTACTCCTATATGAATTATATATGTACCAATAATTTATTTTCCTACGATAAGCATCAACACTTGAGTACTTTGACGGCTAGGGAATTTTTTAAGTAAGTGTGTGTTTGAATCACTAGAGAAAACTCCTGTATCAGCTTGAAGGTAGATCATTATTTTAAGGAGATGGTCTCCTTTTATGTAACTGTGGATGAGTTGTTAACGACTACTCTTAATATAATTTCCTTTCTTTAATTGGAGGCAATACTGTTTGGTGGCATTTGGTATGTCTATGACAATGATGTGATGATCTTGTTCCGGTGTGAATATTATCTAAGTGAAAGTGAAACCTATTACTATATTAGTATAATTAATAAAAAGAAATATAAAAGTGTCTCAGTTATTGTAAAGACAAACAAAGAGACGCATAGAGCTAGCGTTGTAAATATATACATGCTCAGAGCTCCTCTGTAAAAACGTCTCTATGGATGTTGAGACGACGTTTCAGCGTCTTATTTTCTGTAGAGATGCTTTAGTAAAGCATCTCAATAAAATGAAAATGACTCTACGCCTCATTAGAGACGGTCTAAGATGTCTCTAACAAGAAAATGAAGCGTCTCCACATGGTTATTCTGTTGTAGTATGTGTTCCCTTAGTTCTATTTCTGTTGGTTGAATACATGTGTTTAGAGACATCCAAGTAGCAAATGTGCTACTTTGGCAGTTTTTCTTAGAACTGGCGATTGATATGCTGATTGTTCATTAATGGCAAATAGTACTCCCTCCGTTTCACAATGTAAGTCATTCTAGCATTTCCCACATTCATATTGATGTTAATGAATCTACATAGATATATATGTCTAGATTCATTAACATCAATATGAATGTGGGAAATGCTAGAATAATAAGCAATATTCCTGTTGTCCTTTCCTCGTCGAGTTTGCTATTCAGTTTCTATGTAAAGTCACTTAAGAGCACATTTGAAAATACTCCCTCCATTTATTCATATTATAAGTTGTTTTCATTTTTTTTCAAACTTAGGTTTGATAAAGTTTATTGAAAAATATAACAACATTTGTAACACTAAATTAATTGTATTACGTCTAACATAGAACATATTTAAATAGTTTATTTGTTTTGTGTTAAAAATATTGCTATATTTTTTTTGTAAATTTAGTCAAACCTAAATAAGTTTAACTTAGAAAATATTGAAACTACTTAGATAGTATATTTTATTTTGTCGTACAATATATAAATTGGTATATGTAAATGGGATCCCAATAAAACACACATATGAAAGTTTTTTTTACATGGGAAAAAGAAGGAAAATAATCCAAAATAAAAAATCGTGTTAATTAGTTAACACTTCAGAAGTACATGCAGATAGATATATTAAGCTTACTGGCTTGTTTACGACGTTCGAATTTTAGATGATCGACCGATTGGTAAGAAAGTTTCAGGAAGTCCGATAATTAGCGCAGTGCCACCAATATAAGTCGTGGTACACACCTACCACACCAGCTAAATGGGATTTGCACGAGTAGACATCATCAAGGTTTTTTTTAGTAGTGTTATATATCCATGTTACTTAATTAGGTGATCTACCATATAGATCATCAAGGTTTGCATTGCATGCAGCACATCTTGCATGATATCATTATAGCACGTAGCATCAGGATATAAACTGATCTGCAGAAAAAGCCACCGAACTTCGTGTCTGTCCCAACTAATTTTCTGGAGGCTTATATTGTCGATCACCAACGTAACCCCTTAAACTGGCCACAGGCTAGAACATACTCCCTCCGTCTCATAATATAAGGGATTTTGAGTTTTTAATTATACTGTTAGACCATTTGTCTTATTAAAAAAATTTAGAATTATTATTTATTTTCTTTGTGACTTGCTTTATTATCCAAAGTACTTTAAGCATGACTTTTATTTTTTATATTTGCAAAAAAAATTTAAATAAGATGAGTAGTCAAACATTACAAGCAAAAACTCAAAATCTCTTATATTATGGGACGGAGGGAGTTTATCAAACCTGCCAACTCTACTTGTACGGATGGTGTTGCCTAGCTAGTAATTAATTAATCCATAATTATTGGGCATTTCCAAGCAACTCTCCTCTTCCTCACCAAACCCTGATCCCTTTTAGAACCCTACTTAAAGCAGCTCACACCTTCAGTATCAGTACACACCAATGCAACACACACTAATACACAATCAAATTAATTCCGAGTTCTAATTAACGTAGGTAAAAGGAGAAGAGATGGCTGCTTCTCGCCGCGTCGTGATCTCCCTCCTCCTCCTGGTCGCGGCCATGGCGAGCTCCTTCTCCTTCTCCCCGTGCACCGCGCAGTCGTCGTCGTCGTGCGCGAGCTACACCTTCTCCAGCAACCAGCAGTACGGCTCGTGCGCCGCCCTGCCGCGCCTGGGCGCCACGCTGCACTACAACTACACGGCGGCGGCCAGCACCGTCGCCGTCGCGTTCCGCGCGCCGCAGCCGGCGGGCGGCAAGGGGTGGGTGGCGTGGGGGATCAACCCGAGCGGCAGCGGGATGGTGGGCACCCAGGCCGTGGTGGCGTTCCGCCACTCCAACGGCAGCCTCGTCGCGTACCCGACGGTGCTCGGCAGCTACGCGCCGTCCATGGCGCCCGCGGCGGCCAAGGACCTGGCCCTCCCCGTCTCCGGCGTGTCGGCGGAGGAGAACGGCAAGGCGAAGGAGGTGGTGGTGTACGCGACGGTGGCGCTGCCGGCCGGGAAGGGGACCAAGTTCAACCACGTGTGGCAGCAGGGCAGCTCGGTGGCCGGCGACGTGCCGGCGGCGCACCCCACCTCCGGGGACAACGTCCTCTCCGTCGGCAGCATCGACTTTAGCAAGTGATCGATCGTACATATATACTGGTATATACGTACACTTGTTCGATCGTATACGTACGTACGCCCGGCTGCTTGTAATGTTGGTATACAAGTATATTCATGTACACATGTGTTAATTATTTATGCTTCTGGTAGATCGGCTCCCATTAGATGTGTGGAGTATATGTATGATGATTATGTCAGTGAGACTCCATGTATGTATTGTCTATATATATGTACAGCCGGAAAGTTTGCAATGTACTATTTCTTCCCTTGTTTGTGTTTAAACCTACATGTATATATTTATATCTATCAAAAAACTATCTAAAACTATTCTGTAATAAATATGTGCCACTTATTCACTAGGAAAAAAGCAGTGTTCACAATACGAAACAAAAGATTTCACTATTTTGGATATTTATAATAAATATCAAAGAAGCAAACGAATTCAGTAAGGCAATATGTGCCACAAAAGGACCGAGCAGAGTAACAATCCAATCCCAGTTCGGTCGGCTCGATGGATCCAGTCCCAAATATTGTGCCACCGCAGCTACCTCCTCAGGAAATATTGCTGTAAAGCAAACGCTAAACCAGTAAATTGTACAGAACGAAAAGAACGGGATAATCTTCACCTTTGCATTGCTGCTTTTTTTTTTTCAGTCCATTAAACTGAGATACCACTTCGTACATACGAGACACAATTGTTCATAAATGATGCCGCGTTTACCCTTGCAAATGGGGAAGAAAATTACACAAGACTGAGGTCCTACAGTCCTCCGAAAGACCTCGTCCCTCTACATATGACACCTGTCCACTACGAATCTCAAAGTAGGCAGCCTCTGTCTTCTTCCTTTCTCCCCAATCTCCTGTGTTCTGCCGTTCTTCCTCAACACGGCCAAGTAGAGCTTACGCACGACCAACGCACGCGGTGGCGGCCGCCGGTGTCGAGCGGCAACACTCACCCAGCCAATTGACAATTCGATGGTGACTAATGGTGAACACTTAGATTTTGCTCGTTGCTTTCAATCTCCATTACTGCTAAGTGCTAATTATTAATGGTGATTGAATTTATCCGAGCATTTGATGATTCTTTTGGACAGTGAACCTTGGAAAATCACATCGTTGACTGCTTTCTCATCAAGAGGCTTGGTGTACATCAACTCCCGAATACATATTGTGGAGCGGACCAACGGAGTTCACACGCTACAGCAAACATGATGCAAGCCGACTGGCAGCGGCAGTTGAGCATAATGTCATCGTCGCACTCTCCCGACAGTCATCCATGAGCCCGAAGCCACTCGCCGTCGCGCCCGCTTTGGTCGGGTTCGAGGGATGCCTCACCGAGCGGAGGAAGAAGAATGGGGATTAGAGGGGAGAGAGGTTGTCTCTTTGAGATTCGTAATGGACACTTGTCACGTAAGGGGACGAAGTCCTTTAGACGAGTGTAGGACTTCAGTCCTATGTAATTTTCTTCCTGCAAATGGGTTAAAAGGGGCATCTTGAGAGCACTCATTGTATCAAAATAGAAATTAAATCAGAACAACTTAAATGATTAGGAAATCCCACTATATATATATATTTTTTGAAATGCACGACGGCCTGGAATTTATAGAAGGGAAGAAATAGCAGCACAATACATAAACGTTACATACAAGCCCGAGGAGTCTATTTCACAATCCTTCGCGACGAGAAAATCTCGCGAACAGTTCCAATGCTCTCATCCTTTCTTAATCACGGCGTCTAATGACGCTAGAAAAAAATCACGTATCTAATTATTTTCACCTATTTTATTGTTTTGGTTATAACTTTTATCCTTTTTTCTGATTTCAGTTTGAATGGAATGAAAACTCTATTTTTTAAAACAATATCCATTAAACTTTCTATTTACAAATATAATTTCTATATAAAGTTTACTATATAAAGTATCTATAGATAAAGTCTATCCATATATATAAACTTTAAATACATAAAATCTATATATATAAACTTTTTATATAAAAAGATCTATAGGTGGAAAGTTTTTGCGGAAATAGTTCATATGGAAAATTTCCCGTTACAAAAAAACTATAATGGAAAAAGAAACGTGAAAAAATCGGAATGGAAAAGAAAAACAGAAAAAAAACCCTAATATCTTGGTTACGTGCAAGAGTTACAATGGAAAAACGTAAAAGAGGAAACCGATAGGATGAGAACTTATGGAAATAACGTACGAGAAAAGAAAAGAAAAAAACGCATACTGTCTCCGTCTTTAACTAACTAACTAACTAGTAATATACCCGTGCTAACGTAACGGTAATAATTTTGACTGAAACATAACGGTGATAATTGATAATGTGAAAACCAAAAGGTAATATTTAAGATTCACGAATAAAATAACGATAGAGAGATTTGTATTGTTCTCATGAATGTTATTATACTGTTAATAACTTCCCAAAGTTGGCCATGAATAGAGTTCTGCAATATTTTCATCACTGTGAGTGAAACTTTTCAAAACACAAACAATAGCTCACGGTATCTAACTTTCTATACCACATACAGATACAAATATCACCTATATGTTCTACAGGTGCTATTTTTTCAAAACATGCATCGCCTAGAAACATTCAGCAAGTTCTGCTCCTCACTGGTCACCTTCCTCCTTATAGAGCACCTCAAAAAGCCACATGAACTTCTCTATCGAACGCATATCAGGAGAAGCAACATATTGAAGACAGTGCATTCGCCTACCACGAGGCACACACTTATAAAGACATTGTCACGCCCGGAAATTCACTAATAATTTCCAAACTTATTTGTGCATAAAATCCTCGTCCAGAAATCAGCCGAGGTACACAAACTAACAATTTAATATACAAATCCATCATAATAATAACATTACATACTTACAAAAGAAAAGAAAAACAGCAGCGAAATTAACGGTCTAGTGATAGCTTCAGCTCCACTCCCACAGGCAACTCAACTGGAGTATAAGCCAAACGTCTTCTCCTTCTGGATCCTTTTTCTTCAACTGAGGTTGATTGATTATTGCAAGAATGAGCATATGACATACTCAACAAGCCACACAGCAAATATGCAAGTGCACAAGGATACCAAAGGATGGCATAATATAGTCTCATTTACGAAAGCAGCATTTAGCAAAGAGTTAAGAGTAGTAAAACAGTAGAGTAATTAATCAGAAATTTTAATCAACACTGAACAGCATACCCATGCTGCACAGGCCCAACCATCCTGAACAACCATACCCGGCTGTACAGATCTAACTCCAAACCAGGAGCTAAACAAATTATTACCAGTTATAGCATCAATAATTATTGTGAGAGGTGTGAGACTAATCACGAAAAACATTGCTCAACCCGCCCATAACCGCGGGCACGGCTATTCAAATAGTTTTACTCTGGCCAGAGGTGTACCACTGTACCTACAAGACACAGCCTCAACATCATGTCTACCATGCGTCGTGATACTGGAAAGTACCCGAATAGAGGCTGTGACAATACCCTCTGCACAACACAACTCACCACAGTGCACCATTCCTGGATCATAATCACTCCCTTATAAAACAAGGCATGGACTCCCCAGCGACCCCCGTGGGCTTATCTCCGCCACTTCTCAGTCTGGTGCTCTGCAATGAACCATGCTATACAAAAGGTAAAGCCATTGCCTACGCTGGCTTGTGATTGGCACGGTTAATGTTTCACAACAGTAGCTCGCGAACCGGTCCTTAATTGCCATGAGCACGACCATCAAAACCATGTGCTCACAACCCACCATCATCAGGTTTTAGTTGGCAAATTAATTAATTAACCAATCATGATTAACCATCATGAGCTATCATTAAGCCATCATTAAATAATAGTGAGTCATAAGTTATCCCAATAGTGTGCTAATGTTTCTAAGCATGGCTAAGCAATCATATCTAATATCTAGCTGAACCAATATATAAAGCCCAACTAGTCAAGTTATAATAACCCAAGGTATCAAGGAATAAAGTAATCAAGAACAAAAGGGCTATAACAAACAATAGGTTAATTCCACCCAATGACATTCAAAAATAAATGCAATAGTTGAATAGAAACAATAGCTTTAAACGGGATCAACATGCTCAAAGGACTTGTGTTTGGGATCTGTGTGACTTGCCTTGCAATAATCGGTCTTCAATTAGTCTTCTTGAATACTTCCGACGCACTCACGAACCTTCGCAACGACGGAAACGACAAGCTATCACACAAAACGAGGAAAAAGACTAATAAAAACCAAATAAACAATACATATAAAGTAAACAAACATGTAGATCATGATTTTAGATGAATTTAGAGACTTGAACGGCCTCATTCCGATTTCATATGAATTAGTTACAAATTTTACAAGATCAAATTCCAATTAAACCTATTAAAGAAAAGACTATTCCAAATTAATTAAATAATTTACAAATGATTTATAACTGAGATAAAAGATTAAAACAACCTCCGGAAAAGATTAGATTATAGTTGGTAGATGACATATATTAAAAAGAAATAATATGCCACTGAAAAGAGAGAACGGATTTATATCAATTTTGGACGGCTAAGATTAATCTTGACCGAGAGTTGACCAAGATAGGATGGCTTAGATTGATCTGGCAAGCGAGCCTCACGAGATATCGACTCAATGAGTCAATTCTACGTGACACGGGATCACCCAAATGATCAACCGAAACCGGCGAACGGAACCGGCGGCTCTGAACGGCTCTAAACTAAAGGAGGACTCAACACGGACGAACGGACGAAGCACGGGGAACACCTCGTTCGAACGAACGAGCGAACGACTCAACAACGACCGCGGCTAAACCGGTGGGCTAGACACGATTCACGGTAAAGCCCCGGTACGGCAAACGATAGGCCGGTAGGAATTTAGGGATGCACCTACAGCTAGACAACTTGACTACCGAGCAAAGGCTAAAGCGGCGGCTAGGTTTAAGCGGCACAGCGGCGGCTAAGCGGCTAGCGCAGCGGCGACGCTAGGGCAACAGCTAAGCGTGGCACGGCGGCGGCTACTCGACGACAAAAACGAGAGATTAAAAACTAAACCGAGGGAACACGGATAGAAGTTTCACCGAACCAAAGCGATCGGAGAGGGAGAGATGACGATGGCTACCCGGCGGCAACACACGGAGACGACTACTACGCTAGACAGACAGCGGATTAGGTTATATCGGATTAAGGCCCTAGGGAAAACTTCACAGGTGAACGGCATAGGAGCGCGGTTGCCGGCGAACAACGGCACAATAATGCAAACAGAGGGCACCGGGAGGTAGAGAAGGCGACGGCGATTCTTACCAACACTTACGCAACGACGGACAGCGACGGAAGATGGCCGGCGACGAGCTTCGAAGGGCGGCGAGGTACTGTCCACGAAGGCGACGACTTTCCGGCGATGTGCGGCGACAACGGAGGGGTGGACGGTCTTCACCTCGCAGCTGCGAACCCAAAGGAGGCGACGACGGGATGAGCAGCAGGGCCTCGCCGGAGATCAAAACATGGCAACGGTTCGGCCTTCACGGTGACGGCGACTTCCGGCGGGGTTCGGCGCAAAAGAACGGGTGGCCGGGGTAGAGCTCGACTTTGCGGAGCCGATGCAGGTGACGGCGCTGATCGGTGACGGCCGGGGCGACGGCGAATGGCGGCTGGAGCGGCGGCCGGAGGTGGAGAGAGAGGGAGAGCGGGGGGAGAGCGTTTCCGGCGACGGCGGCGGACGGGACTTGAGGGGATGGGTAGAGGACGACTAGGGGGTCCTTTATATAGCCATGGGAGCTCGGGTCCGGGCCCAAATCGACGGGAAAAACTCGGGAAAGTTTATTTTTGCCGGAAAAAGGAAAGATTTGATCCGCGAAATTGGAAAGAATTTCCATAGAAAAGTTTAGGGATTTCTTGGGGAAAAGGAAGAGGAGATTGAGAGGATTCCATTCCCGCAACTAATTTGGAAAAAAGAGCAACGGAGAGGTTGGATTTGGAAAGAGGAGGCGGCGGCAGTGCACGAGCACGGCTGGCTCGGCTCTGTCTGGAGGAGGAAGATGGAGTACTCTAGCGCCAGGGAGGTAAAACAGACTTTGGCTGGGCTGAGAGGAAGGGAGAGAGGAGAGGAGGGAATGGGCTGGATTCGGCCCAGGCTGAGGAGGAGGATTTTTATTACTTTTCAAATAAATTAACCAAAGAGATGATCTTTCAATTGTTAAAAATACTTTCAATGCTTAAATAATTCCAAGAAAAATCTTGAACATACTTGGACACTCAAAGTATTTAATATAATAATATCTAGATCATTTAATGATTAATTTATTATTTAAATAATTGCTAAACTGTTCTTTGTATTATTAACATTAGGAATTGAGCTCCGAAAATTCCGAGAAAATTTCAGAGAGTATAATTAATCATGGAGAATTTAATACAAATTAAATCCATCCATGCTTTAAATTAAGGAAATTTTATTTCCCACATTTAACTTCACTTGTAAATTAATGAACATTTAATATAAATTCTATTAATAATTTATTAAATAATTTATAAATCCTAAAACAAAAATCAGGATGTGACACATATTCATCACTTAGCATTAGTAATTTAACTCCCAAAATATTTGGCAAAACATCCCGGTTTCTACTAAGGCAAAAATATGTAGCAAAGCAAATATATAGGCATTAAGCATTTAATAGCAAATGATAATAAATTATTTATTTGAACTGAAAGCGCTAGGCTTTTACATGGCTGCAATTTTGTTCATGTAAATGAGTTGAAAAAGGTAAAATGAACATGAATACTATGTTAAATCTGCAGATAAACTTTTCGGATCATGGAAATGCATTTGTCAAATTTCTTATGTTCAGATCAAATTTCATTGTACGCTGCGAATACACAGGACGCATAAATCATCAATATTGCACGGCACCAACAGCTAGGCACCACGGAAAGCAGTCCAAAAAAACCATAGGATGCATGCGACATTTCAGGAAAATTAAGAACGATATGATGTGGTTCAGGAGAAGGAGAAGGAGAATAATTCTCACTCATATTCTTGTAAACTATTTAATTCTGATATATAAGAAAAAATACTGAAGGAACATAAAGAGAATAAAATCCAGTATCAACAAACACTTTTGAAAGTGCAGTGTGACAGTAGAATTATTCTGTTTGACCTTTTTTCAGTGAATAGTTTCAGCATATTTGGTTCAGTTTTAAATGAACAACAATAGTCAGGAAACCTATTCATCTAGATCATAGCATTTTATAAACCTGCTGCGATCTCTCTAGAATCTCCCATCCAAGAAACTCTAAGCAATTAAACGTTCCCCTTCCCCGCCACTCACCAGCGATTCTCAGCCTAGCTTCTCCTGCGGTTGTAGAAGACAATCCAACGCATAAACACACACGAAAGGAACAAACAGCACCTAAGAATTCCAGATATACAGAACAGGTTGCATGTAATAACGTCGAGCACGCAACAAATTCTCCACAAATTGGATCAAGAAAGAGAGTAGGGAAAATAATGGAAAGGACTGGACCTACGCACTCGGCGGGGGGAGCAGATCCATCTCCCACCGCCTGACGCCCTCCGCTATCGAGAGGATCCAAACTTGCACGGTTGGAGGGGCTGCGTAGCAAGACCGAGGACGGCATTTGGGCACGAGGAAGACGATCTGTCCTACTAAAAAAGGAATATTTGGTTGAGATTGGCTTTGTTAGAAATGAAAAGACAAATAAGATAGGCAAGATGATCTTGATTTTAGCTGCTAGAATTAAGGCCATGTAATAGCAAATAGAAGAATTTCGAAAAATTAAATGATTTTCCCATTCAATCTAACAGTGTTTTGACTTTGTGATTCCTTCATATGGAATGGCAGCCAATTTGTAACAAAGGCAGAAACTGGGACTATCAGATCGTAAAAAATTTCTAAACAAGTGCATAATCTCGGAAGTGAAGCCTAACCTATTTTCCTTAACAGCTAAACACATTTGAAACAAAGGCAGAATGTTAGCAGCTCTCCTTCCTAACTAGTTTCCAACTCGCTTTCCCTCAAGAACTCACAAGAACAGATAGGTTTTCGACTCGATCCGACAGGATCGAGCGCTGCCGCCGCCAAGCCGCCTCCAAGTTCTTCGATAGATAGCAATATGTTCTTACAGAGTTAATACTTATACTCTCTCTCTCACTCAGAGTTCTTCCCCTATTACAAGAAAGGAATTACACGGCCCAGGTTGGCCCATAATAGCGGGAGTTGGTAGTCTTGGTCCTGCTTGATCTCCTTGCCGGCCCAGGACCGCAGCCGCGCTCCTCTTCATTTGCTGCTAAGTCTGGATTGCATTCTTGTGTCGGCTGCTCCTGTACTTGATCCGGCACGCTCTTAACAAGCCCCTCTTCTTTAGAACTGGCTTGCCCCCAAGCCAGTACAAAAGGGAAATGGCGCTTGAGATCGTCCTTGTCCTCCCATGTAGCAGAATCTGCATTAGAATCAGACCAAACAACAAGGACTTGGGGAATAATGCGATTACCCTTCTTAACATGATGAGAGTCCAGTATCTGTAAAGGAAATGATACTGAAGTCAATGAGTGTGGTAGCTCAGCTTCAGCAGAGTGTTTGAATCCATGAGCAAGCTTCAACTGGGAGACATGGAATATGGGATGGATAGAATTCTCGGCTGGAAGCAGTAATTTATAAGCCACAGTACCAATTCTGGCCAGTATAGGGAAGGGACCATAATACTTGAAAGATAGCTTATGGCACGCTCTGTTAGAAACAGACTTCTGCACATAAGGTTGGAGCTTCAAGAAAACCAGATCACCCACTGAGAATTCCCTGAAGCTTCTATTTTTGTCAGCTTGTAGTTTCATGCGTTGCTGCACCCTATTGAGATGTTGCTGCAATAATTCAGTCATAAGTCTCCTTTCCTGAAGCCAAGTGTGTAGATCAGGAATGGCACAGCTGTCCAAGGTGATGCCTAACTGAGAAGGAGGATGCCCATATAGTACTTCAAATGGTGATTTCTCTAGAGCCGAATGGAAACATGTATTATACCAATACTCAGCAAGATGCAACCATTTAGACCATTGAGAAGGAGTGGCATGAGTAAAACAACGGAGGAACATTTCGAGGCATTGATTAACTCTCTCTGTTTGGCCATCTGACTGTGGATGGTAAGCAGTACTCAGGTGAAGGGTGGTACCAGACTTTTGGAACAAATGCTCCCATAGCTTACTTGTGAAGATTTTATCCCTGTCAGAAACTAAGGCCCTTGGCATACCGTGAAGCTTGTAAACATTCTGCATATATGCTACTGCCACATCGAAAGCTGAAAATGGGTGAGACAAAGGTATAAAGTGGGCATAGCGGGAGAACTTGTCAACTATGACCAAAATGCAGTTAAACTGTCTGGACTTAGGTAATCCTTCAATAAAATCCAGTGTTACCACATGCCAAGCGCCTTCAGGAATTGGAAGGGGTTGGAGTAACCCAGGGAACTTGGCACGATCAGGTTTGGCCTGCTGACAAATAGAACAATTATGTACCCATTGGTAAATCATTTTCTTCATATGTGGCCAAGCAAATAGAGCTTTAACCCTTTGGTAGGTGATTGGAAAACCTGAATGACCACCCATTGGACTGGAATGTATGTTATTCAGCAGTTGCTGTTGAATGGAAGTATTATTGCCTACCCATATCCTTCCCTTAAACTTCAGTACTCCTTGAGACAACTGAAACTGATTCCTAGCATTTGGGTCCAAAGAGACTTCAGTTAAAAGTTTCTTAGAGTATTCATCAGAGTAGTAGCCCTGAACGACTGCATCCAGCCAGGTAGGAGTGCATTCAGATAGAGCTAAACAGGCGTTGTCATTATCTTCATACTTCCTAGAAAGAGCATCTGCAGCTGCATTATGTGCTCCCTTCCTATAAGCAATTCTGTACTGTAAGCCCAATAACTTAGTAAAAGCCTTGTGCTGCCATGGTGTGTGTAACCTTTGATCAGTAATGTGCATAAGGCTATGGTGATCAGTTAAAATCAAGAATTCCCCATGCTGCAAATAAGATCTCCATTGATCAACAGCAAGTAATATGGCCAAGTATTCTTTCTCATAGGTCGACAAGCCTCTAGTTTTAGGTCCCAGAGCCCTACTCACGAAGGCTACTGGATGCCCTTCTTGTGACAGTACTGCCCCCAATACCTGTATCACTGGCATCAGTTTCTATGGTAAAAGTCTTGGAGAAATTTGGAAGAGCTAGGACTGGGGCTGACACTAGAGCAGACTTAAGAGTTTGGAAAGCAGATACGGTTGCACTGGTCCACACAAATGGAGTGTCCTTTCTAAGTAATTGAGTAAGAGGTTTGCTGATGACACCAAAATTCTTAACAAATTTCCTATAATATCCAGCAAGACCTAAGAAACCCCTGAGTTTCTTGACTGTGGTGGGAGTCTTCCAATTGACAACACCAGCAATTTTAGAAGGATCAGTGGAAACACCTGTAGACCCCCGTTTTTATAACAGGAATCAATCGTATAAACAGTACCATTTCCCTGGATCAAGTAGTCTGGTACACACGAACTCATGGCTGAAATATCAAGTGCACATACACGAGAGTCTAATATGAATTATTACATCATAAGCCCGCAGGCACAGTCTTAAATCATCGGACCAAGCGGTCCGGAATACATTCCAAAAACAGAAGTAGGTAAGGCGGCGGAGTTAAGGCAGCGGTACGCCATTGCCACAGGCAACGACCGTAACTAAGACCTACTGAGCGCCATCGTCTTCATCTCCCTCCTGGTAGTAGGCATAGGGATCCTCCGAAGCTTCATCTCCCGCTTCTGATTAATTTTATATTTGCAAGGGTGAGTACCAACCGTACTCAGCAAGCCACCACAGCAATAATGCACATGACAGGGGTATTCAAAGGATGGCTATGGTTCTTTTGCGCAAAGCAAGTTTTGTAATTCTTTTCACAAGCCTAAGACCTAGCACAGACTGATCAAATTTTAGTACCAGTGTTCATATTAAACAATGACGGTTCTGTCCACCATCCATTGTGATCCCAAGGATAGCTTCCCGCCATTGAGTCGTCATGGTTTTCTGAGGACGTCCACATTCCCGCCTCTCAGGAAGTGGCTCCATCAGCATAGAAATCATCATGCAATATCCCATCCCACACAATTAAGAATTTAGAGTCTAGCCAAGTGTAATACATGTCCCGGTGCTCGATAACCGCGAGCACGGCTATTCGAATAGATTTGGTTTACTCACACTGCAGTGGATGTACACTTTACCCGCACTCCGCGACTGCCCAACACATGAGCCTCGTCCCAACACATGAGACGCGTCACGGCAAAGCTTTTCGATAACCTCGCATTGGCAGTACCCGCTCCATGAACTTTAGTCCTCATGCACTCTAGGCGTCATACGTTTCTAGCAGTGAGAGGAGTTCTGGCGTTCCCGGGAAGGGAAAAACACACACTCCTACGTTGCTTCTTGTCGTTGAACCCAGTCCATCATGATTGTTCTCTTATGGGTATCCTCATGTTGTATTGCCAAGCCAGCCTCTGACCATCCGGAACAGGCATCCGCCATCCACCTGGCCATCCGTACCGGGCATCCGCCAGCAGACTGCTTGCCGCATCACACACCTAAAAGAAGACCACTACGCATGGATACTGCCTCCGCTCAGCCATCTACTCCGCTAGGTCTATACCCATACGAGAAGTGCGGTTGTATGGGGGTCGTTTCATGCTTAGCTTCATGGCTCGGTCCTTAACTGACCAGGGACAGCACTAGCCTTTTCCGGACACCACCCAAATCCTCCAGCCGCCCCAGTCGAAAACAGTTGTTTAGTTTTTATTTCTCCTTTCACAAATCATGTCATCAACATCATGGCAATGTAGCGCTCATGTCTCCACATGCCGCATCTCAATTACCTTCCCAAAGGTAATTGCCCAAGCACATAACATTTGATAAATATGAGTATGCATGATTCTAAAATAGCATTTCTAAGCAATTGTCATAATTGACTAGGGACTCATACGTAAACATGGTTACAAGGATTTTAAGGGTAAACAATAATCAAGGCATGGCATAATCACAAGTAGGATGTTTATCATTGCATGCAATTTTATTTGTAAACAAAATAATTTCGCAATTGGGATCAACATGTTCAAAGAATAGTGATGACTTGCCTTGCTCAAAGTCTTGCGGGTCTTGGCCTTCACTTGGATCCACAACTCCCTCGGGCTCTATAGTTACGTGCGAAAATTGATTTGAATTCGGTTAGAATTCAAATAAAAATCCAAATAAATCCAAATGGAAGTCGAACGCGTAAGTCGATTCTTTTATATTAACTTTACTATTCGCGAACTAAGGCAAACCCAATTTCGATTTTTATATCCTAAACTATTTTGCGGGTATAAATATTTTGTTATCATAAGTTTTTAATTTAATCTACCCAAGCATTATATCCATTGAATAGGTTGGAAATTTCTATCGCAAGCTAAATATCGGACGGAATCCTAAAATTATAATATTATACGATTTAATTTTAGTCTAGGACTAAACGATTAAATATAATATACGACTGAAATTCCTAGTGATTAAATCCGAATTTATACCGTGAGTCGATTAGTTCTAGAGATTATTCAAAAATAATCTATAATAGTCTATAAAAATTCATCTATTTGCTTAGTTATTAATTACATCTAAATTACTACCGCGAATTGATTTCTTATAGAAATTACCAAGAATAATCCATATTTTATATCAAATTTCACAATCCTACGACTATAACTAATCTATAACTAAATTCTAATTATTTTAGATTTTCTAAACTTCCCTAATCTCCCTCTAATTTCCTATTTATTTCCTTTTCTTTTTCTCCCTTTTTTTTCTTTTTCTTTCCTTTCTTTTTCTTTTCTTTTTCTCTTCTCCTCTCTTTTCCTTCCTTCTTCCTCTCTCTTCTCTCTTTTCTTTTCTTCTTCCTCCTCCCGGCTCCTCCCTACCTCTCTCTCTCTCGGCTCCCTCTCTCCCTACCCGAGCGGCGACGGCGGTGGACGCGAAGGGGGAAAGGCGGCTCACCGGCAGTGGCAGCGACGATGACGACGGCGGCGGCGACGCGGACGACGGTGGCGCGGGCGGCGCGGTGGCTCAAAGCGGTGGCGCAGCGGCCTAATGCGGCGGCGCGGTGGCGTGGCGACGGCGGCGTGTGGAGGAGGGGAAGAGGGAGAGGAAGAGGGAATGGAGTGGGGGAGAATGGAGAGGGAGGGGGGGTATTTGTAGAGATGGGAGGAGGAGAGGGGGAGGGCGGCGGATTATGGCGACGCGACGGGCGGCGCGCGGCGCGGCAGGCGGCGATGGCGACGCGACGGGCGGCGCGCGGCGCGGCAGGCGGCGATGGCGACGGGCGGGTGGCGCGGCGCGGGACGCGAGGCGGCGATGCGACGGGCGAGCGGCGCGGCAGGGTGCGGGGCGCGAGGCGACGACGCGACGGCCGAGCGACGCGTGCGCGCGGGGCGCAAGGCGGCGATGGCGATGGGCGGGTGCTGCGGCGCGGGATGGCGACGGCGAAAGGACGATGGCGCGGCGACGGGACGAGCGCGCGGCGCGGCGACGGGATGGGCGCGCGGCGGCAGGCGGGCGCGCAGCGCGGGGCGCGAGGCGGAGGTACGGGGCGCAAGGCCGACGGCGACGCGACGGCGAAGATAGCGACGGCGGCGCGGCGGGCGAGCGGCGCGCGGGCGGGCGGCGCGCGGGCGAGCGGCGCGCGGGCGGGCGGCGCGCGGGCGGGCGGCGCGCGGCGAGCGGCGCGCGCGGCAGGGGAGGGGGGCGGGGCTAGGGGGACCGTGTCGAGCACCTGGAGTGCAATGAACAGTGACTTTTCTATTTTATCCTAATTTTAGCCCATTTTCTATTTAAATATAGCCCTATAAATTCCAATTTTAGCATAATTGGAGTTTACTCCATATTTGTGTTATCCTAATTAAAAATTTACCCTAATTTAATATCACCCATATTTCATTTATATAATTTATTTGAATTTTTAATTAGGGTTAATTCTTATTTCATCGTACCAAAATTTGATTATTGCTAATATGGTCGCGACAATATTTTATTTGTTTCCAATCTCACCTCGACCTTATTTTAAATCATATTCTAGTCATTTATTTTACTTATTTAATTTTGGGTTTTATTCCTAATCAATTGTTCTTTATTTGCGATTTATGAACTCCGAAATCCGAATCCAACAAAATAGTCGAACAAAATCGGCATGATGCAATTTATTTAAAAAGTTTTTTGAAAATCCATATTTTTAGTGTTTTGATTTCATCGGTCGAATTTTCAGGGTGTTACAACACCCTGCTCAACAATGATATGGCCTAGATATGACAACTGTTTTTGAGCAAAAGAACACTTGCTAAGCTTAACCTTCCATTGATGGTCAAGCAGCAGTTGTAAAATTTGCTGTAGGTGTTGTGCATGCGACTCTAAGGTTGGACTGTACACAAGAATGTCATCAAAGAAGACAAGTGCAAACTTCCTCAAGACAGAGGCTAAAGTGTCATTCATAGCTTTTTGAAAAGTAGCCGGTGCCCCTGTCAACCCAAAGGACATAACTCTATATTCATAGTGTCCAGAATGGGTTTGAAAAGCTGTTTTATGTTCCTCCCCTGGTTGAAGTCTAATCTGATGGTAACCAGCCCTCAAGTCCAGCTTGCTGAAATAGACTGCCCCAGAAAGTTCATCCAAAAACTCATCAATCATAGGCAATGGATATTTTCCTTTAATAGTGATTGCATTGAGATGCTTGTAATCTATACACAGCCTCCATGTTCCATTCTTCTTTTTAACTAGCAAAGCTGGAGATGAAAATGCACTGTTACTAGTTTGAATAACTCCACTGTGCAGCATCTCAGCAACTTGCCTTTCAATCTCATCTTTCAATACAGGAGTATGCCTATAAGGCCTCAAGTTAACTGGTTTGGCCCCTTCTAGTAGAGGAATTTTATGATCACAATTCCTCTTAGGTGGCAATCCACTTGGTTCTTGGAAGACTTCTTGGAATTGAGACAGAACTTGCTGGATTACTGAAGGAGTTGCAGAATCTATAGGTTATTCTGCCTTTTGTAAGTGTATTAGGTGCATCACAGACTTAGACCTTAACAGACCCTTCACTTGTATAGGGCAAATAATTGAGCACTGATCTGTCTGCGGTAGGATGCCTTGAATTCTCACCACTTCTCCAGTTTTGACAAATTCCAACCATTTCTAGGACCAATCAATGTGCATAGGACTAAACTTTTCCAACCAATCCATACCCAATATAGCATCATAACCACCCAACTGTAAAACTTTGAAGTTGGTTCTGTAATGATTGCCTTGCATCCACCAATCACAGTTAGGTATCTCCATTGAGCACAGCAGCAGTCCACCATCAGCTACCTTAATTTGTACGGGTTGATCCAAGTTCCTTAGACCCTGAAGTCGGCTGGAAATATGTTCTCCAAGGAAAGAATGAGTACTGCCACTATCCAACAGCATCAGCAATTCAACCCCCTGAATCCAACCTCTAAGTCTTATAGATCTAGGTGATTCAACTCCAGCAACAGCATGACTGGAAATTGCCATTAATGAATTCTCAGCTTCAGCTACAATGTCATCACCACATGGGTCCTCATTAACTTGCAGTGCCTCAAGCAATTCCTCCATGACATGCAACTGTATAGTAGGAGAACACTTGTGATCTCTACTCCACCTTTCTCCACAAGTAAAACAAAGTCCCTTAGACCTTCTGTAACTCCTTAGAGCAGAAATACCATCATTCCTCAATACAGTTTTGGCAGGGTCACTGATCTTCTTTTCATCAATTTGTACAGGCTTAACTAGTGGTGTTGGTAAAGGCATAGGAGCAGCAGATTTGTAACTGGGCCTCTGATTACTGGTGAATTCAGTTCGTGGAGAACCAAATTGCCTGACCCTAGCCATGGCCTCCTCCTGCAAGAGAGCCAGAGCACAAGCAGTATCCAAATCTTGTGGCCTCTGAACCATAATTACAGTACGAATTGCATCCCTTAGCCCTTCCACAAACTCTGTCATAAGCTAACATTTGGTGCATTATACTATCAAACTTCTCTACATAATCAGTAACACTACCAGTCTGCTTAATGTGGATGTATTGTCTAATAAGCTGTTGGTGCCTATCCCTAGTGAATTTAGCACAGACCTTATCACACAATTCACTCCAAGTAACTCCTATCAGTTGAGACCTAACTGACTGAAGCCAAAAGGGAGCATTCCCAATGAAATTAAGAGTGGTTATCCTAACCCAATGAGAGGGATTGACACCATAGGTATCAAAATAAGCCTCACAGTTCTCCCTCCACATTTGTGGGTTGTCCCCATCAAACTGTGGGCATGTCATAGGTGGTAGGCTACCATTAGCAGTGATGGTGCAACCAGACATAGCATTGTGCATAGAAGTGTCATGGAAGTAAGGAGCAGGGGAAGTAGAAGGGAACAAGTTGTTACCATTGGCCGGGGGTGGTGTGGGGGTCACGTCCCCAAACACCTCCTCCCATGGTAAAGTAGCATCGTGGGCGCCAAATTGGCCATGTTGATTCGCTCCCAGCTCCGGCTTAGCAGTCTTTCGGATTTGATCCAGCTGCTGCTGTATTCCTCCCACAGCAGATGCGAGATCGCCCATCTTCTTTTCCACAGTTGGTCGCCAAGAATCCATCACCGTCTTGAGAGTGCTCATGTCCGCCCTGGAATTCTTCTCTAGATCCGCCAACTTTTGATCGGTATCCGTAATCTTCTTGAGGATCAGATCCAACTTGGACTCGTTCTCCATGATTTTCAATGTTTGCTTCGTCTGGTACCTTGGCTTTTCCAGCGTGACTGAAAATTACTCACCCCTAGTTCCGAATCCAGCAAACCGAGGGAGGCAAATTTCCTTTTCGCGGATCTCAGCAAAGCTGAATCCAATCCCCCCAACGGAATTTTACTGCCGGATCAAGAACGGGATAAGAGATGAGTGGCTCTGATACCAGTTTTTGTTAGCAGCTCTCCTTCCTAACTAGTTTCCAACTCGCTTTCCCTCAAGAACTCACAAGAACAGATAGGTTTTCGACTCGATCCGACAGGATCGAGCGCCGCCACCGCCAAGCCGCCTCCAAGTTCGTCGATAGATAGCAATATGTTCTTACAGAGTTAATACTTATACTCTCTCTCTCTCTCTCACTCAGAGTTCTTCCCCTATTACAAGAAAGGAATTACACGGCCCAGGTTGGCCCATAATAGCGGAGTTGGTAGTCTTGGTCCTGCTTGATCTCCTTACCAGCCCAGGACCGCAGCTGCGCTCCTCTTCATTTGCTGATGAGTCTGGATTGCATTCTTGTGTCGGCTGCTCTTGTACTTGATCCGGCACGCTCTTAACACAGAAGCTGAGACACCTGAACAGAACAATTTGTTAAGCTATTTCTAAATCTAGCAAATCAAATCAAAACCTTGGAGCTGCATTAGTTTGACTACAAATAAGTGTGCAGATCGATGCGTGAGACCTTGGGGTGCAGCGGCGATCGAACCTGAAATCTACTTCTCTTTTTTTTTTCTGCAATGTGCCCCTGTGCCGGTATGAAGTATGAACACATGTGTGCCGACGTTCACCTATACAGCTCCAGCGATCATGTGCCATCATTTTTATTGACGGAAGAGTAGAAAAAAAATCTAATACCATGGGAGATTGATTTATTGCAAGGAGCAGGGTAATCTGGAGATGGCAAATCACAATAGAAAATAATTAAACTTACCAGTCATGACCGGCTGAATTTCCAGCCACTATAGGAGCATCTCCAAACCTCCAATTCAGATATTTTGGCTATGATTATAGGTCTCGAGCAAGCAAACTGATATTGCAATAATTTTAGCTTCATGGAAAAAAAATTGGGGACAGATCAGTAGCATGCTAAATATGCCATCAATAAAAAAGTTACTTAACAGGATTTACAAAATCATCAGAGAGCCATGATGTGACTCTATCCCTCCTAAGGTTGTGCTCCTGCAGAACAAAAAAGAGGCAATAAGCAAGTTTCACCAGCAAAATGTGTGAAACGAATAATAACTCATTATACAGATTTCAATTGGCAACTAAACATTGAAGTTTCCGGGATATAATTTAGGGGAAAACTTACTGCCATCATATGGGAATTTACCTGTGCAATATGCCAGTTAGCGAGCCACAGCTTCTGGCCCATTCCCGCTCAACTCTATGATCTTACTGCATGCACCAAAACAGAGCAAAAATCGAGTCAAACCAAGAGCACATAGCATCAAAAGCCCCAGCCACTCAAAGCCTCAACAGAAGGGATGAACTGATGCAAGGAATCAAGTTCAGGGACGTACTCCCTCTCCTCAAGAGCAATCTCATGAGGAGATCGAGATTAACAGAGAGAGATGGGATCTTGCCTTGACCAGCTGCGCGATTCCCTCCTTGCCCGCATCCGCCGCACACACCGGTCCACCATGGTCCATGGGTGTACCTCCTAATTATAGCCCCGCCCTTGGATATCGATCTCATGCCGTTCGCAGCCATCCTCCCAGTGCAGCGGCGGCGGCGGCCTCCGCCTCCACCGCTGGCAGTGCCAGGATGGCGACCTGGTGGGGAGCAAAGACGGCGGCCTCCATGGTGGCTCGTCTCAATGGAGGAGGTGTGGTGGCATTCGTAACCCGTAGTGCCGAGGACGGGGAAGGGTTTGGGGATTTGGAGCGGCGGCGCAGCGGAGATAGGCGAGGGGTAGGGGCATGCCGGCGGCGGGGCAGGGTTTGGTGTTTGGGTGCGGCGGCGATTAGCGAGGGGCAAGAATCGCGGCGGCGATGGGTGAGGGGAACGAGCGAGAATAGCGGTGCGCGAGAGAGAAGGGCGCGTGTGAGAACAGGAGTTACGAGAGAGAGAGAGAGAGAGAGAGAGAGAGAGAAGGCGCGTCCGCGCGTGGGCGTGGCCGCATGGGGAAGGAGTGCGGAGGGGAGGGGGTCTCATCTGGCACGTTCGATCACAGTTAGATGAATATGAGCCATTGGATTTGATGAATATGAGCCATTGGATTTGATGAAAGAGTAATGTAGGTGTAAGAGTGAGTTGGTGAATTATAGGGTAGATTCGCGAGATACATTAGCGGCGAACGTTTGCTAACTAGACTTTCCTTACACAAGGCCCGCCCCCTCCCCCCAAAACTTTTTTGACGGCAATCATTTTGCCAGTTAACTAAGGGGCTGTTTTGATGGGACTAAAAGTTTTAGTCCCTGTCACATTGGATGTTTGGCACGAATTAAAAGTATTAAACGTAGACTATTGATAAAACTCATTCCATAACCCTGGACTAATTCGCGAGACAAATCTATTGAGCCTAATTAATCCATAATTAGCCTATGTGATGCTACAGTAAACATGTGCTAATTATGGATTAGTTAGGCTTAAAAAATTGTCTCGTGAATTAGCTTTCATTTATGTAATTAGTTTTGTAAGTAGCTTATGTTTAATACTCCAAATTAATATCCAAACATCCGGATCCAAACACCATCTAAGCTGGTCCTAGAGTGACACTAGCTCTTCTCCGGGTTCTCCCTTCCAGCGGAAGGCTTATCTAATTTTCTCTATTCTCTTGAGAACCCATATTTCGGTGTTTGGACTGCGGTTAGATGGAAAACCGGCATCGCCGATAGGACTGATTTGACAAGAGTATTTCTTCCAGCCAAAGTGAAGAAACGCCCTTTCCATCCTAATATTTTTCCTCCAATTTTATCTAAAAGAGGCACAAACTCAATCTTTCGCAGCTTCATAACATCAAGTGGCCATGTAGCTGCAGAGGAAGGAGCCTAATTTTGCTGGATAGGCTTGTATGAGACAATTAGGTAAATCTCTGTCTTGTGGATATTTGTCTGCAGACCTAATACCCCTGCAAATACCTAGACGGGAACTTAGCCCTTAAATAACCCAATCTGAAATTCGCTCCTATGGAGATTTGAACCCAAGACCTTGTGGTGTTACTCAGGTCACTGCAACCACTAGGTTACGTGCCCTTTCACAGACCTGATAAAGATGGTCACATCATCCACATATATTGAGTATGTGAACCTTTGGAACCTTGCATGGAAGGGAGTGAGAGATGCTGTTGTTTCTACTGCCTGGATCATTTAATTTCTGGAGAAGTTCCATGGGTAGGATGAAGAGGAAAGGCGCTAGTGGATCCCCTTGCCTAAACCTCCTATCATGATGGATACTATCTCTTGGGGAGCCATTCAGAATAATCGAAGAGGAGGATGAGGCCAAGAGGTTTGCAATCTAGTTTCTCCATCTTGTTCCAAAACCAAATCTTTGTAAGACCTCGAGAAGATAAGGCCAACTTATGAAATCAAAAGCACTTGAGATGTCTATCTTGATGGAGAGGGTAGGTTTTTTTTTACCTATGAAGGGATTGAATAATACCCTCTACAAACAGGAAATTATCATGAATTTCTCTTGTACAGATGATCTATAAAGAGGAAATTATCATGAATTTCTCTTTTACGGAAGAAAGCACTTATGTTTCTAGACATCAGCTCATTGATTCGGGGGAAGGGCGATTTGCTAGCTGCTTTGTGATTATCTTCGTGAAACTATGAATGAAACTTATTGGCCGGTAATGTTCTGCAGATCCCATAGCTTCAAACCTTCTTTGCAATGAGGCAAATGTGAGCCGTACGTGTTGAGCTGCATGCAAAAGTAAAAAAAAAAATCTCAAAAAAAATGGAAACCCTAGCTCCCGATGGCGGCGGCAGCGCGGATCCAACCGTCGCGGCACCGGCAGCAACAGATCCGGCCGTCGCAGGGCAGACAGAGGCAAATCCAACGGTCGCGGTGGGCCGCCTCGTCGTCGTCTGTGGTTGCGCCGCTCCTAGCTGCCTCCTTGTCATCCTCGTTGGTGGCGGCGCCGAGGATAGAGCCGCCTGCTCCCGGCCGCCTCCTCGTCTTTGTTGGCAGCGACGGCATTGGGTGCGGACGGGGATTGCTCCGGTAGTGCCAGGGCAGCCCGAGGTCTGAGCCGCCAACCGCATGCTCCTGGCCACCTCCTCGTTGGCAGGGGTAGCGTTGCTCGAGGTTGCCAAGCCGTCTGCCGCCCGCCAGCGACGGCTTCAGCTCGGAGGAGAGGAGAGGAAAATATTAGGAGAGGGAGGGGAGAGGAGGTGAAAAAATTTGAAGTGGTGATCACCTGGGAAAGAGATAGGAGGGGAAGAAACAGTGGAGAAGAAAGGATATTTTCGTATGCGAATCACTTAAGATGCCTATATTTTTGCATGCAGCCCATTAAGAGGCCCTCCTACTAAAATTAATTTTTTATGTGTCTCTTAAGGAGCCGTATGTAAAAGTAGAGGTTGATTTTTGTAGACGTGACCTATAATCCGTCCGTAAGCTATATGGGTCCTCAAACAGAAGAGTCGTTACTGAACAGAAAGGCCATGATGCAGAATTATGATGCGGTTCCAGAAAATAAATTAAGGTTAAACTAAGCTACGTGTATGTACGCGTTCTTCCGGACTTTGGCTTGATTACGTGATTGATCTCGTTGTGGGCAACCATGAGTCCACGAGAGAATCAATAGCCACGTCCATTCTAATCTCTACCGGATTCCGTCTCCCACGTACCTGAATCAATTGCCACTTCGATCCTAATCTCCATCGGATTCCATCTCCTACCCCGGCCGCCCTCTCGTTCCCGACTCCATTGCGTTCAGGATTAAAACTCTCGGTGTGCCCAAATGAAAAGAAAAAGGGGACCGAGATTTCAAAAATGTACCGAGAATTTAAAACGAAATTCGAGACGGGTTTTGAAACTCGAACAGATTTTAGCTGAACGTACGGGACAACAATTCTCATAAAACCATAAGTATTCTCATCTCTCATCAACAATTTAAGCCCACGACATTAAACCAACAGTGTAACCTCACAAACAAATTGATGAAAAATTCATATTGCTAACAATTGGCTGTTTTCGTTCAGCCATATAACTAATATAGAACAGATCCACGAGCTAGTTCAACTTGGCAACATGCTGCAACAGGTATATTTAACTTCTTCCATGGATGACAAAATAGAGTGGACTCAAACTTCTTCAGGGACCTATACAAATCTGGCACAGTTCCTGTTGAAATTATAAGCACATAATGATTTAATTTATTCCATAAATAAATCATGACATTGCAGATGTAAACTAGATTGAACGCATCATTAGATCTACACATGTAAACTAAGCAGTAAAACATGAACAGATCAAATATGCGCAACATGTCGAACACGTACCGAGGTGGCGGAAAGACCAGTTGCTCGGCAGGAACTACTCGCGGTTGCGAGCATCGACGAAGGTGCGAAGCACGCGAGCGGAGAGAAAGGCGAGCCGTCGCGGACGAACAGGGAGCAGTTGCGCGAAGCGCTTCCCAAAAACCTTATTGCCGCCTTCTCCCGGTGCAAGACGTCAAAGGCAGAGGTTCCAGAGACCTGCTCTCCCGATCGCCGGTGCACGCCGGCGAGCAGCATGGAGTAGTCTACGAGCGACGGCGCAGCATAGAGTAGGAGGCAAACCCTAAATTGATTTCGCGTGTGTTGCGTGAAGGCGGCGGCTCGGTTTATATAGAGATAGATCGCCTGATCAGGGCGCCCGCGTAAACCGAACCGGATAAGTCGCGCGTAACCTATCCAGACTCCATGCCGTTTTCACGCACCGGATTTTTCGGAATGTTTACAAAACAAAACAAATCCGAATTTCCCGCAGCAAAACAAAACTGCAAAAGGAGGCTGCATCTGCACAAGGGTAAGGAGCCAATTTTGCGGACCATTCGACGCGTACGCCGTGCACGCGCGCCGCCTGCCCTGCCCTGCCCTGCCAGGCGAGGCGAGCCGAGCGAGCGCACGCGTTTCTCCTCTTCTCTCCACCACACATGCTTCAAGTGGCTAGGAGGGCATCCTCCCTTTTAAGGAGGTCCCCCTTTCCTAGAATAAACAAGGTGGTACTAAACTCCACATGCATGCCATCCCATGAGGTGGGTTTTGTGATTTTCCAAAGAATTAATCTTTGAATGGGCCTTAGCCCATCTATTAATTCCAACAATCCCCCACCAAATCTCAAAATCCCACTGAGATTTGCCTTTTCCAATGTACTGTTTATATACCAGCGGTTCGATGGAGACAGATTAAGGTTGAACATCCACCTAGAACTCCAAGCTACACTTACTCACAACTTGAACAATGGACTACGCCTTGAATTGCAAGTCTTGTGCAAGCAAGTTTCACTCAGAGTCTTATCTGGTACTAGACCGTTTGTAGACTACCCCTCGAATGGAGCGTATAAGTCATACTCCTAGGTCTTTAGTAAGCTTCCTAGAAGATTCACCCAAAATCTCCATAGACTGCGACCAACAGTCAAGCTTACAAAGGTGAGTTTTTTTAAGAATGCTCTACAGGACAACATCTTCGCTAATTAAAGCCAACAGAACTCATTAAGGCATAGCCAACCTGCCTTGCAGCTCACGAGAGTACATGCATCTTTACTTAGAGAGGGTATAGATTGGTACTCTCCTCTAGTTTACTAATGGTTTGTTCTTCCCAGGTTCTAATTCACGGGATCTCCGATCACATAGACTGGGTTACCACCATAGTATAACTCACATGGGTCTCAAACCCATCTCCTTCGATGCATTATCTATCACATTTCGTGATAGTCCCTTCGTGAAGGGATCTGCCAGGTTTCTAGCTGTTTGGATATAATCCAACGTTATAACTCCGAAGTTTCTCAATTTCCTGACATACTTCAATCGTCTTTTCACATGTTTAGACGATTTCATATTATCCTTAGAACTATTCACTTTGACAATTACCGTTTGATTGTCACAGTTCATAAGGATAGCCGGCACCAGTTTTTCAACAATAGGCAGATCCATTAATAGATCACGCAGCCATTCTGCCTCAACAGTAGCAGTATCCAGTGCCGTCAGTTCTGCTTCCATGGTTGACCTCGTCAAAATGGTCTGTTTGCAAGACCTCCACGAAACAGCATCACCACCCAGTGTGAAGACATATCCACTAGTGGCTTTGATCTCATCCACATCAGAGATCCAGTTAGAATCACTATAACCCTCCAGTACCGCAGGATACCCAGTATAGTGAAGCCCCAATTCCATAGTACCTTTCAGATAGCGCATTACTCACTCAACCGCACGCCAGTGATCATCTCCCGGATTAGAGGTAAACCGGCTCAACTTGCTCACAGCAAAGGAGATATCAGGCCTAGTTGCACTAGCCAGGTACATCAGCGAGCCAATGATTTGGGTGTATTCCAGTTGATTCCTAGCAATTCTTTTGTTCTTGCGAAGCAACAAGCTAGAATCATAAGGTGTTGGAGAAGACTTACTATCAATATAGCCAAAGCGATTCAAGATCTTCTCCACATAATGGGACTGCAAGAGTGTAATCCCATTCTCACCTCTAATTAGCTTAATGTTTAAGATAACATCAGCTACTCCCAAATCCTTCATATCAAAATTTTGAGACAAGAATGATTTAACCACATTTATCACCTCAAGGTTTGTCCCAAATATCAGTATGTCATCAACATACAAGCACAGAATAACTCCCTCACCCCCACCATGGCGATAGTACACACAATTATCTGCCTCATTGACTGCAAAGCCTGCAGATGTCAATGTTTTGTCAAATTTCTCATGCCATTGCTTAGGAGCTTGTTTCAGACCATACAAAGACTTCAACAATTTGCACACTTTGCCTTCTTGACCTTCAACTACAAACCCATCAGGTTGATCCATAAAGATCTCTTCATCCAGCTCTCCATTAAGAAAAGCTGTCTTAACGTCCATTTGATGAACGAGAAGACCATGTGAGGCTACTAGGGAAAGTAGCACACGAATTGTGGTCAATCTAGCAACATGTGAGTAAGTGTCAAAGAAATCTTCGCCTTCTTTCTGAGTATAGCCCTTAGCAACAAGCCGAGCCTTGTACTTTTCAATAGTACCGTCAGGCCTAAGCTTCTTCTTGAACACCCATTTGCACTCCACAGGTTTACACCATAGGGTCGCTCTGTCACCTCCCAACTCCCGTTAGCAATAATGGAATCCATTTCACTACGGACAGCCTCCTTCCAGCAGTCTGCATCAGGAGATGCATATGCTTCTGAAATTGACTTAGGAGTGTCATCCACGAGGTACACAGTGAAATCATCACCAAAGGACTTAGCCGTCCTTTGTCTCTTACTCCTTCGAGGAGCTTCACTGACATCCTCCTCAGAGACATGTTCATGTGTATGTTCAGTTTGTTCTGGTGGTGTGATTGAACTGGGAATTATTTTAGAGCGTTGGCTCGAACCACTATGTGTATACTTCATTGGGAAAAAACTCTCAAAGAAGGTAGCATCACGAGACTCCATAATTGTACCAACATGCATGTCAGTTACCTCGGATTTAACTATTAAAAATCTATAGGCAATGCTGCGATGAGCATATCCCAGAAAGACACAGTCCACAGTCTTAGGTCCAAGTTTGCGCTTCTTCGTTATTGGTACATTGACTTTCGCCAAGCACCCCCATGTGCGCAAATAAGAAAGTGATGGTTTTCTCCCAATCCATATCTCATATGGTGTTTTGTCCTTATTTCTGTTAGGAACTCTGTTTAACACATGATTCGAGGTCAACAATGTCTCCCCCCACCATGCCTTAGGTAGTCCCGCGGTGTCCAACATGGCATTCACCAAGTCAGTCAGTGTGCGGTTCTTTCTTTCAACAATCCCATTAGACTCGAGAGAATAGGGAGGTGTCCTCTCATGTATGACGCCATGTTCCTCACAGAGTAAGTCAAACTCGTTTGAGAAAAACTCTCCACCACGATCAGACCTAAGCCTTTTTATCTTTCTGTCAAGTTGATTTTCAAATTCTGCCTTATAAATTTTAAAATAGTCTAGAGCCTCGTCTTTCGTTTTCAACAAGTACACATAGCAAAATCTAGTAGCATCATCAATCAACGTCATGAAATATCGTTTTCCACCCTTCGTCAACACCTCCATTCATTTCACAAAGATCTGAATGTAGGAGTTCTAGTGGTGCCAAGTTTCTCTCCTCGGCAGCCTTGTGAGGCTTGCGAGGTTGCTTCGATTGCACACAACTATGGCACTTAGAACCTTTGACAATGGAAAACTTAGGAATTAAACACATGCTGGAAAGCCGAGACATCAAGCCAAAATTAATATGACATAAACGTGAGTGCCAAACATTAGCCTCATCATCCACACTGCCACAAATATGGTTCACAGACTTATTGCAGAAATCAGAAAGGGAAAAGCGGAACAGGCCTCCGCACTCATAACCTTTACCAATAAAATATGCATGTTTAGACACGACTACTTTATTAGACTGAAAAACCAACTTAAATCTGTCTCTAGTCAGACTGGAGCCACTAACAAGATTCCTGTCGACAGAAGGGACATGTTGCATGTTCTTCAGCTGCACGATCTTTCCCGAAGTAAACTTCAGATCTACCGTGCCAACACCATGAACAGAAGCATGTGACCCATTCCCCATTAGGACGGTGGAACCCCATGCGACCTGATAAGAAGAAAACAATGAGATGTCAGCACAAACATGTACATTGGCCCCAGTATCAACCCACCAATTAGTAGACTGATTAACTGAAAAATAGTAGGTAAATTACCATACCCGCTTCCATCTCCAGTATTGCCAATGGTCACATTAGCAGACTTAGAAGTCTCCCCTGCAGGTGCCTTCATCCCCTTGTGCTGTGGAAACTTCCTAGCCAGATGACCAGGTTGCCCACACACAAAGCAAGTCCTCTCATCCTGGTTAGGATTGATGTTGTTCTTCTTCTGCTTCTTGAAGTTGGTGGTCTGTTGAGCTTTGTATTTCCTCTTGCTCTTGTTCTAGGCCTTGTGCACAACATTGGCACTGGACTGCCCACCATCGCCCTTAGACACGGTGTCTTTTTCCCGAGCTTTCTCCTCAACATCAAGAGACGCTATCAACCCCTCAACGGAGTATTCCTGTCTCTTGTGTTTGAGTGCAGTACCGAAACTTCTCCATGATGGAGGTAGTTTCGCAATAATGCACCCGGCCACAAATTTGTCGGGTAAGACACACTTAAGGAGTTCGAGTTCCTTAGCCATAGTTTGTATCTCATGAGCCTGTTCGACTACAGAACGATTGTCAGCCATCTTGTAGTCATGAAACTGCTCCATGATATACAGATCATTGCTAGCATCATTAGCACCGAATTTAGTATTCAGTGCATCCCACAACTCCTTAGCGTCGGTCATATGCATATACACCTCGACCAGACGATTGCTAAGCACGCTAAGAATGCATCCCACAAAGAGAGTAGTAGCCTCATCGAATTCTTTCTGCTGATCAGCATTAAGAACGTCCATAGGCTTGCCAGTACTCACCCAGAAGCATTTCATAGCTGTCAGCCACAGAATGACCCTGATCTGCCATCTCTTGAAGTTCACACTGGTGAATTTATCCGGCCTCAGTGCATCGGCAAAACCAGCCATAGTAAAATCACAGTGCGTACAATAAGGTTTTTGGATTATTGAAATTATAAGCACATAACGATTTAATTTATTCCATAAATAAATCATGACATTGCAGATGTAAACTAGATTGAACGCATCATTAGATCTACACATGTAAACTAAGCAGTAAAACATGAACAGATCAAATATGCGCAACATGTCAAACACGTACCGAGGTGGCGGAAAGACCGGATGCTCGGCAGGAACTACTCGCGGTTGCGAGCGTCAACGAAGGCGCAAAGCACGCGAGCGGAGAGGAAGGCGAGCCGTCGCGGACGAACAGGGAGCAGTCGCGCGAAGCGCTTCCCAAAAACCTTATTGCCGCCTTCTCCCGGTGCAGGACGTCGAAGGCAGAGGTTCCGGAGACCTGCTCTCCCGATCGCCGGTGCACGCCGGCGAGCGGGATGGAGTAGTCTACGAGCAATGGCGCAGCACAGAGTAGGAGGCAAACCCTAGATTGATTTCGCGTGTGTTGCGTGAAGGCGGCGGCTCGGTTTATATAGAGATAGATCGCCTGTTCAGGGCGCCCGCGTAAACCGAACCGGATAAGTCGCGCGTAACCTATCCGGACTCCATGCCATTTTCACGCACCGGATTTTTCGGAATGTTTACAAAACAAAACAAATCCGAATTTCCCGCAGCAAAACAAAACTGCAAAAGAAGGCTGCATTTGCGCAAGGGTGAGGAGCCAATTTTGCGGACCATTCGACGCGTAACATCGTGCACGCGCGCCGCCTGCCAGGCAAGGCGAGCAAGCAGGCGCGTGTTTCCCCTCTTCTCTCCACCACACATGCTTAAAGTGGCTAGGAGGGCATCCTCCCTTTTAAGGAGGTCCCCCTCTCCTAAAATAAGCAAGGTGGTACTAAACTCCACATGCATGCTATCCAATGAGGTGGGCTTTTGTGATTTTCCAAAGAATTAATCTTCGAATGGGCCTTAGCCCATCTATTAATTCCAACAGTTCCTTGGATCGGAATTCAATGATAACTTCAAGATGGTGGTCAGCGGAAGCGCAATCGAAACAACGATTCTTGGGGTGGTTAGTTCTCCATCAGAGAACGCTGACAGCTGAGAACCTCCTCATTAGACATTGTCCTTGCCAATGGATTTGTCATCTTTGTTCATCGGCGTTTGAAGATGCAGATCATCTCTTCAGGGATTGTGCGATTACAAGGCGAATATGGCTGGAGGTGGCTAATGCGAGACACATCCCGGCAGTAACTATCCCTCAAAACATCGATGAAATCAGCCATGCCAAAGCCTCAGGCAAGGGTGGCTACAGGTGCCCTAATTACAACCTGGTGGCATATATGGTTAATGAGAAACGATAGAATTTTCAACCAGACCCCCCCCCCCCCCCCCCCCCCACAAATACCAGCCGTGCAGTAGCATACATTCTATAAGACATACGAGATAGAGAATTTACTTTCAAACCGCCTTAAGCGTTACTGCTCTCTTTGTTTCCCTGATAAAGTGTACTCGTAATGCATTGTCTCCTGTGTTTCTGTAAGACACCTATTCTCTATCTAATATAACCAGCAACTCTCTTGCTGTCTTGTATTAAAAAAAAAAATCAGATTGCCAGTTGATGTTCCACAGCAATACCATACCAATCACCAAGCACAATGACTGTCTGATTATCACACACAAGTTGTAATCTATTTTTACCCAACAAATTCAGACAAAGAACAGAGCCAAGAAGAATTCAGATTCAATAATCATCTCATGGATATATCTAGGATAAGAGGATGCACAAAGGGCTTGATGATACTCACATTACTTATGACAGATACGGTGCATTACATTATTATTACTACAGAAATAAAATAACACTAAACTAGTTAATTAAACTATGCTGTTCCATCGATCACCCCGCAACTGATGCACTGCTCAGAGACTTAACAGGCAGCTGCAAGATGAACTTGGGAAGAGGCAGCACCATGACCATGATGGATCATCGCCATGCCAGCCGCCTCGCAGCTGGCCGTCGGTAGCGCAGCAGCAGCCTTGCCCTTGGTCTCGTCGACTGCTGCTGCTGCCGCCATGTCGTCGTCGTTGCTAGCCACGGCTGCCGCTTCGCTGGCCATGGCCTCAAGGTCAAGGCAGAAGGCCGCCAAGCTCTCGTCAGCCTGCTCGATCTCGTCGTCTCCAGCAGTACCAGCCATGGCCTGAAGGTGAAGGCAAAAGGTTGCCAGCTTCTCATCGGCCTGATCGATCTCGTCGCCAGCTTCCGCCATCGCCTCAAGGTGAAGACAGAAGGACGCTAGCTTCTCGTCCGCCTGGTCGAACTCTTCGGCGTAATCGCTCCCTGCCATGGCAATCTCGGCCTTAAACTCGATCTTCTCCTCTCTTCTCTTCCGGACTTGATTGCGTGATTGATCTCGTGGTGGGCAACCATGGATCCACGAGTGAATTATATAGCAGCATCCGTCCTAATCTCTACCAGATTCTGCCTCCGAACTTAACTCATAGCCACTCCGATCCTAATCTCCCCTGTCCTCTCGTTTCCGACCCTGTCCAGGATTCAAACTTTCGGTGCGCCCGACATGTAACAGACACGCCCGGACCAGGGGCGGAGCTAGAGCAAACTAGAGGGGGTACACCACTATATATGCTATGTTTTATCAAACAACATTATGGAATAGCTTGACGAGGCTGGCCGGCGAGAGCGTTATGTTTCACTATGATTGCATACTAAGTAGCTCCGTATTTTAATAGATAATGTTGATATGCTCTATCAAACAACATTACGGAATAACTTGACGAGGCTGGTCGACAAGAGCGTTCTATTTTGCATACTAAGTACCTCCGTATTTTAATTCATCTTATTCAAAAGAATTTAAGTGATTATAATTTATTTTTATTGTGAGTTGTTTTATCGCTCAAAATATTTTAAGCATGGTTTATATCTTACATAGTTGTATACAATTTTTAAATAAGATGAATGATCAAACATGTATTCAAAAGTCAACAGCGTCATCTATTAAGAAACAAGGGAGTACTAATTAAGATAAGGTTGACGAGGTTGGTTGTGTTGGCCTCCAAGCATGACAATTTGTTAAATTATTGACTAGTGTTATACTTAACAGCCAAACTAAACTTGCTATGGCCACAAGAACACTCATTACTGTGTGTCTCTATTGGTTTATTGCTCTTGCTCGGCCTGATTGGTTGCTTGGGGGTACACAAAGTTAGGCCGATGGAGGTGCCTACATGGTAAAGATGGATACTTATAGCTTGAAAAAAAATTTCAGCCGGGTGCCTAGGAACCCCCATGGCCCTATGTAGCTCCGCCCTTGGCCGGGATGGAACCGGATCCTCTGACGTTGGGAAAAGTACGTCAGAGGGCAGTAGCTCTTCGATCCACCGTTCCCCAAGCATCCAACGCTCCAGATCGAATAGTGCAATGTGATCCTCGCTTGCATCCGCTCTCGTTCGCTCACGAAGGGGAAAATGGGCGCCGCCGGGTGCCTCTACTGGCTCGCTACCATCCACAGTGCCACCGGCTGCGTTCGATCGCGAAGGGAAAAATGGGCGTCGCTGGCCGCCTGGTGCGGCTAGTCGCTCGCCACCATCTACCGCGTCTCCGGCCGGCCTCTACTCCTCTCTCATCGACATCTATCACGCTGTTGGCTGCAGCGCCTCTCTTGCCGCTGCCCGTCTGGGCGCCGCCGTCCGCCATCGCGAACTGGTTCTGGTGGTGGTGGGTCGACGCCACTGCCCACCGCAATCTCGGCCCATTTATAGCCACCACCGCCGTCGCTGAGGGCAGGGGCGACGCCTCCGTCTGCTTGGTCCCATCACCGAGGATGCCGCCTGCAAGGTCCAACAACCGCGCCACGCTAGTCACTCTTCACCATGATTGGCTAGAAAGTGAAGTTCCCACGATCGAGGTCGACGAGCTACACGCCTACGTGGGGGGATGAATTGGCGGCAGCTACACCACGACCTCCTTGACGCGCAACCCTTTTGCCTCGCCTCCGGCTCCTACTACATACCAAAGCTCACCGCCAAGCGTAGCATGCGCGAGCCACGCAGCTTGTGGAAAAATCAAATCCAGTCATCCTTGCCAGACGCACAAGAGAGCTTCATGCGTGCTGCAGAAGCTAGAAGCACTCACAAGAATCTTTGTGAACCTGCAATCTGTAGAGAAGTCAGCTATGGCCATGGCCGGGACCCTCAGTGGCGTCGACACACCAGAACCAGTTCACGATGGCGGACGGTCACTCCTGGAGAAGCGATCTTTGGTCGGTTGCCTAAAAACCACAATAATCCCAGTTTGAATAGGAATTGGGTCCCGGTTATTAAAAGACATGATGGCACTTTTTGATCTTTGTCCGGTTAGTAACACCAACCGGGACTAAAGATAATTTTTAGTCCCGATTTAAAAGAAGGCAGGCTGTATCAGAACCATCTACTGTCTTTAGTTCCGGTTTTTAGTCTCGGTTGTTAAACAATCGGGAACAAAAAATCAGCCAAACTGTCGTGCGTGCACCCCGCCTTGTCCTCCCCGCCACCAATTCTCAACCAAACCTTATCTCTTATCTCTTCTCCTCTTCTCACGGTGGCAGAGACCAGCGCGGAGGTCTCTATCCATCTCTACTAATCGGGACTAAAGATAGTCCCGGATTCGTACTCCCTGTTGCAAAACCGGGAGTAAGGGGGTTACAAACCGAGGGTAAAGACCCTTTTCTCCACTAGTGGGTGGTGCCTAGACAACAGTGGCCAGAGAGAAGCAGCAGCTGGCGACGCGGTGGATGGTGGCGGGCGACTAGCAGCACCCCAGACGGTGGCGCGGTGGACGGTGGCAAGCCAATAGCGACACCAGGCAGCACCCATTTTCCCTTTCGTGAGCAAGCGAGAGCGGCTGCAAGCGAGGATCACATTACGCTATTCATTAGGAGTGTTGGATGCTTGGGAATGGTGGTTCGAAGAGCTATTGTCCTTTGACGTACTTTTCCCAACGTCAGAGGATCCGGTTCCATCTGGCAGCTTTAGAATAGTAGATAGATGGGGTTGTAGGCGGTGGCAATGCTCTTCAATCTATGCATGCAGGTTATGAAAAACAAACGAACTTGAAACTAAATCGCAGAAATTTAATATTTGCATAGTAAAATAAATGGTTTTTGACATATTGGTAGCACCTGGCAGGGCAGGCCCTTTGCTATGCTTTGCACCTCTAGTGCCAACCTTGCTCGATTTATTACTGAAGATTTTTTTAAAAACAATTTTGCACCTGTTGCCAGGCCTACTGTGTGCTAGACCATAAGCTCTCCCCTCATGTTCAGGCTTCTGCCTAGTAGAACTATAATCCAATTGTTTTGTGATTAGTTGATTACCAGGACTATTCAATTACCAAGTAGTAGTAGACCTGATGTATAAGACTGAGTAATTAATAAACGGCAACAACACTTTGCCTGTTCCCATCTGAATCAACATTGTATGCAGAGAAGAGTAGTAGAGTACAGGACAATCCTAGCTGAAATCAACATTGTGGGTCCGTTTGGTACAGCTCCAACTCCTAAATTTAGCTCTAGAGTTGAGTCTAGAGTGGAGTTGTGAAGCTGCCTAAACCCAACTCCATAACTCTAGTTCATTTTGTGAGAGAGCTCCACCCAACTCCACTCCCAGTTTTGGTGGAGCTGAAACTGTTTGGCTGAGCTCCAGAGCTGGAGCTGGAGCTGTGCCAAACAGGCCCTGCATTGCATGACTTGATGCCTGCTTATGCTATCCTACAATGATCCACATGTACTTACTTCTGTATAGGTATTATTACCAAAGTAACAGCGTAAGATGTATACAGCTGAATCATAAGGTAAACAGCAACAACAAATTATCATCCGAAAAAATACATCACAAGCACAGAGACAGCTAGAGAGGATAACACCAAATACTGCAACAATCTAGTAGGAATATTACTGACGATGCGTGCATTCATCCTCCTGCGGTGACATGAAAGATTTCATCAAGACGATCAAATCTTGCAGCCCTCCAAATCCAAAGCACTGATTCCTTCTCCCTGCCATGCTTGCCGCCGGCGATGCAGGCCTGCCGCCGCCGCCGCCGCCACGCCGCCGGAAAGTGTCCATCACGTTGGAAGCCGGCACGTCCATGCTTCTCCTGATCAGGGCAGATCTCTCCAGGGGTTTCCGGTCGTCGACGGTGACCACGGCCGTGATCTCCGCGCTGTCGTCGAGGAAGACGACGTTGCCGTCCTTCACCCTGTCGCGCCCGGTCACCGGGAGAGCCCTGCAGCAGCCGGCGCCGAGGAAGAGGACGTGGCCGTCGAGCCGCGTGACCGGCGACCAGCACCAATCGCCGCAGGCGGCGTCGCGCTCCAGGGCGTATACGCTGTACTCGTGGTAGCCGGCGTCGCCACCGTGGCGGTGCCTGTCCGCCATGAGCAGCCTCCCGTCGCACTCCAGCAGAACGCGGGCCATGAAGCGGCCGGTCCTCGTGAGATCCATCTCGAGCCTCACCGGGTGCAGCTCTTGGCCACCGCCGCCGTCGTCGCCGGAGAAGACGTAGAGCTGACTACACTTGTCGACCACGTAGAGATCGCCGCCGTGGAACACGGCGTCTGCAACGTTGGACGGAGCGGCGGCGGCCGGAGTCGACCAGGATTCTTGCCCCCGCCGCCAGATCACGATCTCTCTCGTGGAGCTGTACGAGCCCATCACGATCGCGGCGACGACGCAGCCGTCCGAGTCCGGCGCCGACGAGATGACGATCTTCTCGACGTTGATATCGTCGCCTCCTCCACGGAAGGCGGCCGGCGTGAGGATCGGGAGCTGCACGCTGGCGCCGGAGAACGGGTTCAGCAGCAAGTGGCGGACCTGATGACGCGGCCGCCACCGCCGCCGCTTCGGCGCGAGCGCGATCCAGTTGCCGAGCGAGCCGCAGCAGACGATCCCGTCGACATCGACGCCGTTCGGGAGGGGGACGCGGTGGACGGACGCGTCGGAGAGGGCGACGCAGTGTCCCGGCGCGGCGAGCCACGGCATCGGTGGGGTGCGCGGCCACTGGTCGCGCCAGACGGCGGCCCACTGCCGGCACACGCCGCGGAAGCTGGCGCGGTCGGCGAGGGACTGGAGGTGGCTGAGGACGATCTCCAGCGCCAGATCCGGGAGATGGTAGGCAAGGTGTTCGTCCATGGCGGCAGGAGGATCGAGGAGATCATGAGAATCGGATAATATTATTCATATATAGTGCTTCTTTGTGTCAGAAACGGATACATTATAGATCCAAAAAAACGTACGTAACTGAGATCTGAATCCTTAACATGGATTAATTCGAATTAACAGGTTTGCAACATTAATCGTGTAGATTTCTTATCTGACGAAAAGTGAAGAAGAAACGCGCGAGGTGGTGATGATTCTGAATAGAATTTTGACCGGTGATTTGTTTCGCCCACACTCCCAGCTCTCCCCAGAAGTTTGGCAAAACAGTTCTTCTAGCAATCCTATGAAACATCTGGAAGTGTAGGAATCGTGTGTCGTTCGATGGAGAATTTAGAACACGTCGGTGTGACCATCCGCCGATGTGCTGATGAGTGATGACCTTATTTCGTGCTCACCGGTCCAAAAATAGTTCGATTAGGTTGCAGTTAGTCTCCTGGGGGCTGGGGCCAACCCTTTGCTCAAGGCATGTACCCCCTCCAGGGGAGAAGACATTTTGCCATCGTCAAAAGTGGATTTCACCCAAAATACCACTCCGCAAAATGGATTCGATAAAATGCTACTATCAACATATGATGGGAAAGAGATTTCATCATTCGAGGAGATATCCCCTCGTTTCGTACATGCCACATAAATACTCAAAAAATATAAAAAACATTGGTAATATAGGTTAATATGAAATATATCACTCCACAAACATACAAGTTTAAATTCAACTTCACAAGTTGTAACAAAAATAACAAATATAGTTGTGAATGTGCGATAAGTATTTTTGGTTTAATTTGTTATTTTTTGCAACTTGTAGAAGTTGAATTTGGTATTGCATATTTTTATGGAGTGATATATTTCGTATTAATCTATGTTATTATTTTTTTTAAAAAAAATTATAACTAGTAACATGCAAACAAGGTATGAAAATCCACATCCACATATGGTTACACACTAGAATACTATCTATGACCAAATTAACCTTGACTTCTCCCATCCCCATCTCCTCTTCCAACTCCGGTTGCTCTTCACCGGCTCACCGCACCCCCACCCATATGAAGACGTTCCTTCCCCAAGCACAGCCATTGCCGTCGCGACCTCCTAGAACGGTCGTCGCTGTCGCCGCTCGTGCAGTCCCCAAGCTCGGTCGCCAGTCGCCTCTCTCGCTGTCCTCGAGCTCGGCCGCCGCCATCGCAGCTTCGAGATGCAGCCACCACACTCGAGTTGCTGGTTCAACCTCCACCCGCCATCATCGATTGGTGCAGCCTCCATGGGAAATTGGGAACACAAGCAGCAGCACAAGCACGGTCAATACTGGCAACTAGCTAGCACAAGCATGACACACTCGATTCGTTCATACGCAGAACAGATGGAAGAGGGTTATCATCTCTCAAGGGAATATCTTCTTGGTATTTGTATATCACTTAAATGGTTATGAAAAAATTTTAAAAAAAAATTGAGAAGATGTATTAACATGTGATATATATCACTCCACAAACATGCAAGTAAAAATTCAACTTTTACATCTTGCCATGAAAAAATAAATTTGACTCTGAATACACGATAACTAGCTGTGGTTTAATTTGTTTTTTTCGTTACGAGGTGTAGAAGTTAAATTTGAACTTGCATATTTGTGGAGTGTTATATCACATGTTAATATATCTTCTCAAAATTTTTTAATTTTTTTCATAATCATTTGAGTGATATGCAAATAACGAGGCGATATACCCTCGAGGGATTAAAATAGTTTCCCCATAACAGATCGATACTCGTGGGGGGCTCGCTGCACAGACGAACGCGTGGGGGGCAGCAGCCAACCGCTTGCCCTCCAGTCGCCGTCGTCATCCACTCGGGCCTGAGCTCGTTGACGGCAGCGGCCGAGCTCGAGGATGGCGCGAGCTCGGGGACTATACGGCCTGGCGAGCGACAACGGCGACGGCCGCGGCCAACGGCCGACGGGAAGACACACCGCTGATAATGGACGAGCGTCGAACGGATGGCGCGGCCGGGAGCGCGGCCAGAGCTCGCACACAGGCGGTGGCGGGAGTGAGGGAGCTCGTCCACTTGACTGGGAACGGCGCACTGTAGCCGTCGGTGAGCTGATGGTGTGGGAGGAAGAATTTAGTCCTAGATTTACTTTCTAGCGTGTAAGTGGCATTTTATTGAATCCATTTTGTAGTGGTATTTAGGGAAAAACCTACTTTAGACGATGGCACAATGTCTGATTTCTCCCTCTAGGATGCGCCTAACGCGGTCAGTATATATGTATGTGACAGAATTAAAGATGTAAACTTTATATGTATACATTGAAAATTTTATTTACAAAGTTTATATATACACATATAGACTTTATACTAGAAAAAATGTCCATGCGTTGCAACGGGTAGAACCAATTTAATTTTTACATATGTGTCATGGATAAATAATTACAACCCATTGTTTTGTTTATTCATGTGCTTATCCAAATCACTTATTACCAAATGAAAGACTATTTTGTGTGCAAATCTTTTATATACATGTTTTTAGCGACTCAAAAACAAATTATGTAGAATAAAGTGCAATAAAAAAAACAAAAAGTTGAATTCAAAATTTAGTTCTAAAATTTAAAATTTGTCTTATAGGAATAAGCATAAGCCAAATAATGAGGCCTTCAAACACGAGCTCGATTTGTCGTTCAGCTTTATCTCAAATCGGGCAGGAATTGATAATGGACCGAATCAGCAACTTTGATTATCCTTTATTTTGGTTGGCATGTTCATTTTTACAGTAAAACTGACTCTTATGGATTATTGTAATGGTATTCCTGGTAATACGTACGAGTATGTGTGGAGACGACTTGAAATCATGCTAACACGTCCCAGGATTCATGTCGTGTAATACGAATAGAATCGGATGATCTAGGCAACGACGTATGTGATATCAACACGGACTCTACGAGTTACATTCTCTTTGTATCCACATCACACAAACTCTCTATCACAATTTGCTCGCGAGTCAATGAATGTTACGCGAGACGGGAATCGGATACGGACAACGTACCATAGTTTTGACACAACACATCTTCAAATTTTAAATCGTGGGCGAGGGGGACACAATCTCAATCGGACATGCGGCAAGGGCAAATCGTGGGCGATGAGGACACAATCCCAATCAGGCATGCGGAAAATCGCGCACACGAGTTGCGGATCCAATGGTGGCGGCAAGCGTGTGGAAACTGGAAAACAGACTCAGGTGTGGGCCCGATCGCCACGTGCGGCAAGAGTGCATGAAAAGGTGCGGGCCAATTATTTCGCATGCGTCTCGAATAAGATGGACACTCTATTGTAAGAAAAAAAAAGGAAAGGATTTAACAGAAACATAAAATTAGAACCGATTTAAACACGGATATCATACCAAAATTCTGGCAGAAACTTCTTTAATTTTTATATAATAGTAGAGATATACGCATGGAAAAGTACATGTCTTGACGAAAAAATCGAACACACTGGCCTGGGAGATCTGCTTAGCTCCTGTGCAGGTCCAAATATGATGAGATGCGGGCGTGCCAGTCAGTTTGATCTTGCAACTGACAAGATATGCAAATAATAGACAAAACAGCCGAGCCGTTGACAAGCCGATGGAGTAGTTCCAGCCGATAGCCGATAATAGCCTATGCCGATACCAGCCGATAGCGATAAGGTTTAAGCAATCGGCTATATGTCCAATGTAGATAATGATATAAAGTCAATTGGCTGATGATGATGTAATAATATAGCAATATAATCTAGTATAAACCAATCGGCAAATAATATGATATAATAGAACAAGCATTGATCCGACGATTAAAGCATACATCGGCTGGAGGTCCGATGTCATAAAATCCACAAGATTAGATTAAACAATAAAACATTTGTTGCGATCAGCTAAATCCAACTTATATGTATATGCAATCCTTATGAGCCGATGCAACGTCCAGATAACTCATTGGCTGAAACCCCGATGAAACCCTTATTGGCAATCAAGAAGCAGGCTAGAGATTATGGTTCTAAGCACGACTTAGTAGATCAAACTTAACTGATGCAGCACTAAGTATGAAAAGAAACATAATATCTAGACAATCAAGCCGTTGACTGATTTTCAGGGTGGTAGATGTCTAAGCTAATCTAATCTAGCAACACGATTTAGCCGATACCGGTAGAAACCCTAAAGCGTGAAGCAGCCAATAGAGGTAAATTGATATGCTAAGACTAGATTAACAGAGACATATGATAAATAGGTAGACAAATATATCATCCAAACCGGAGCAATCCAAGAGGTCGAATGTAATGATGCAGCCTTGAACGACACTGATGTAGATGAGACAATTGCCTGGGCTGACGGAACATTGGACTTACCCCTTCGCCGGAGATCGAACATCGATGCAGCCCCGTGTCAGGTGCCAAGTCCCGCCGGACGATAAAATAAAGTAGAAAAGGTAAAAGGTGGCGATGCACCGAATTGTATTGATCGTGAAGATAAATTACATAGACCCCGGGTGTACATATTTATACCCATGAGTTGATACAAGTCCTTGTCGGACAAGAAAGAAACTAACCTAAAGATAAAAGGAAAACATAAAGTCCTTATCGGACAATAAACACACTTTCCTAAAGATAAAAGGAAACTAACAAACTATTCCTAATTAATAGATAAACTGTCATGCCGCATTCTCTTTAAACTCGGTCACTTATGGATAAGCTTCCTTTAGTAGATTGATTTCCTTAACCGAATATAGCAAGAATCCGACTATTGGCGACTTGATAACTCCCATCGGCTGATTCCGAGATGCTGCAGCCGATAATGATTTTAAGCCGATGACGTCTTTGCCGATTACCAAATTTCACTATTAACAACATGTTGGTATGCATTGAAGAGAATTTAGAGTATTTACCTTCCAATTCGCGTGCCTCAACTTTTTTACCACCTAATCCGTATGCACTCTCTAATATGACATTAGGACTGCTAATTAGTCTATTTGGTACCACTTTCTCAGTTTTTTATGTATTTCTCAATTCATAGATCAATTTGTATTTCTTTTCAGGCATTGTGGACTGTTTTGCCCCTGGGCCCGCTTGTCAGATCAAAGGGTGTGATATCCTGTGGGGACACCCAATTTAGGCTTGGTGCCCCGAAAATTCACTCGTGATCGTCCAGGATTTCGATCACGCACAGATTGATATACAGAACATCTTCTGATTAATTATACAAATTTGTTCATACAAACTAATTATACAACTGTTAATGGTTTTAAAGATCCAAACTATTATAACCTTATTTGAAAGTACAAAGAAAAACCCAAAGCTACTAAACTTCACAAACATAAGCTTGAGAGAAGACTAAGCCTAGAAAAACTCGTCGTTGAAGTAGGCCTCGCTACCTTCTGGAACTTCTTCGTAATACGGTTCTTCTATATGTTAGATTAAGCAAGAGTGAGTACTTATGTACCCAGCAAGACACTTATAAATATGATATGAATATTATTATGGAAGTTTAAATATCATCATCTTAAGCATAAGGTATTGAATTAAAGAGAAAGTAAGCACAACAACAAAATCTCATTATCTTCATTAATATTTTATGTTTAAAATTACTTATACGTCAGGAGTAGGAATCACCCTTATGACACAACTCCAGTACCGGGAGTACGGCACATTCGAATGATTTAATTTACCTCTGCAGAGACTGTCCAGCTTTACCCACACGATATCAATAGTTTGCAAGGCTGAGGACACCAGAGCCTTTCGAAGGTCCCACTTACTACTAGTTACTGCACTAGTGGGATATTGATCCATCCTAGCAGTCGGGCACTTGCTGGGCATAAGCAAGGCTACATGGTCGCTGCTTTCACGGGTTCCACCGTTGTGAACCATGCCCCCAACCTCCTTACACATGCGTTCACCCCAATCCTGCTCCTAGTGAGCCAACCAACAGTCTTTCATATAGTGGGACAATGTACTAGGCTAAGTCCAATTACTTGGTCGTGTGGATGGACGCAACTATGTCATTTCCCATGGTATAAGGGGGTAATTATAATCCGGTTAAACCACCCAAAACTTTCCAAACTCCCCACACCAACAAACTTCATCATATATCAACATTCATAAACCTCAATATTCACAATCTCAACTCATAAATGCCCATTTTAACCGGATTCCTAAGTTTGTAAAGTTGTTTGGAATAGTAATTCACATAAAATGATGACCAATGTTTCTTTCTATAATCTCATGCAATAATGCTTGAAAGCATTACCAATTATTCCAAATCACTACAATGTTATTCTGAAGTATAACATATACCCATGAGATGTTAAAAGAGTAAATATCATGCATCAAATTTAAATATGAAGATTAAGGTTTCTATATGGTTTTATGTCTTGCCTTGCGCCTCGAAATCTTCAGGGGCTTTAGCGTAGTCGGCTGGGTCCACGTCAGCTCCTGTGATGTTAACCGGATCTTCTGGATTGTCTAACATAAGTATACGTAAAAGATAGCAAATAAAACCTATAAGGAAAAGTACTACAGATAAACGGTAAAATAAAAGAAAATAAAAAAATTGGAGCATGAAGAGAGGCAAAGGCAAAAGGGCAAAAGATAATTGAATTTCGAAAGAAAATGGCATTTAAAGAAATTAAAGGAAAATTAAATTTTAAAAAAGGTTTTTAGAACAAGAAATTTAAAATTAAAGGGATATAAAGTAAATAAAATAAATTTAAAAATATATATATATATTTTTAAAGGTTAATTAAAATAATTTAGAATTAGAAAGTAAATAATTAAATAAGGAAAAGGTTTTTAAGTAAAGAATTTTAAATAAAATTTTAAAAATAGGAAATTTGGTATCAAAATAAAGGATTTGAAATTACATGAATTTAGGTCAAAGATTTTCTGGAATTGGATTTGTGGTTGAAGAGATATGAGCTCTTAAAGATTGAAAAACAAATAAAAGAAAAAGAGAGTACTGTGCAGTGGGGCCCGCTTGTCAGTCCTCTTCTTTTTCCTTTATTTCTTCTTCTCCCCTCCTTTCTTCTTCTTCTTTCCTCCCTTCTTCTTCACAGGCACAGAGAGAGGAGGGAGAGGGCGCGGCGAGGGGAAGGAAGGGGCGGCTCCGGCGGCTGACGCGCGACGGCGACGGCGGCCGGCGGTGATGGATTGGAGAGAGGGAGAGAGAGAGGGGGCTTGGAGCTTCGATTTTTTTGTGATGGAAATGGAGGGGTTCGCTGGTTTTTATAGGAAGCAAAGGCGGTGGAGGGAGAGGTGGTCGACGAAGGCACGGCTCGGCGTCGATTTGGAGGTGGGGAGGCGGCGCGGCAAGGTGGCGGCGGTGGATTGGCTGGCGGCGGCGAGGTGGCGGCGGTGGATTGGTCGAGCGCGGTGGCGGCGGCGGATTGGTTGGGTGAGGTGGCGGCGGCGGTTTGGCTGGCGGCGGCGTGATGGCGGCGGCGGATTGGTTGGCGACGGCGGCGGCTGGTTGCAGCGGTGGCGGCGGATTGGTCGGGCGCGGTGCGGCGGCGGATTGGTTGGACGGTGACGAGGTGGCAGCAGCGGATTGGCTGGCGGCGGCGAGGTGGCGACGGCGGATTGACTGGGCAGCGGCGGTTTGGCTGGGTGGCGGCGGCGCCTGGTTTCAGCGGTGGCGGCGGCGGCTCACAGGAAGGAGGAGGGAGGCCGAATAGACTTTTGCCAATTGGGCCGAATGAAGGGACTTTTTCCAGCTCGCCCTTTCTCTGTGCCTCACCCTCAGCCGACCAAGAACACAGAGAGGGAGAGATCGAGCGAGCCGACGCGTGGCCACAACGTGTCGACGACCTCGGGCTTTCCTTTTCTCGCTCTCTTCTCCTCCAGTCTGAGTCGCCATTCCTCACTCATCACTCAGAGCCGAAGAAGCCGAGGGGAGCAGGTCCTCTGCCTCTCCGTCACCAGCGACCTCACCACCGGCCATGGAGGTGACGACCATCGCCATCTCCGTTTGAGTCAAGGTCACCTCTATCTCTTTCGCATTCCCATCTCTCCACACAATGCCGAACCACTTCTTTGTTGACCACCTCCCGTTTTGTGCATCACAGCCACCGGAACATGACCACGCCAACGACGCCCTAGAGCACGCACCGGAGCGTCGCCGCTTCGACATCGTTGTCGTCCGGCCATTCTCGTCCATCCCAAAGCAAGCCGCTGTGCCAAGAATCTCGCCTCGACCACCTCTTCAAGACGCCTCAAGAACCCTAGCCAGAAACATCAAGAACACGGAGAACACATCCTTTTCTTCCTCGACGCCGATCCGAACTCGCCTCCGCCGTCATCGTCGATTACCGCTGCCTCGATGAGCCATTGTTCGATTCCTCGCGCATACACCATCTCCTTGACCTCACAACCTTCGTGCATACCTTCCTTTAGCAGCTCGTCGTCCCGTTCGAGCCGTCGCCGTTCACCTGAGGAGGAGCGCCGCCGTCGAACCATTCCAACCGAAGCCACTTCTATCCAAGCTTCGGCGATTTCTTCCTACGGCTTGGTGAGCCTCCTGGACCTCTTAGGAAACACATGCATGGATGCATCTAGCAAAATCAAAGCCCCTAGGCAACATGCAGTAACAGCTCATGTATACCTTCCGCTCACCCTCACCATCGGTGCTACTCCGATGTCTCCTAGCCAAGAAAACTAGAGGAATGGAATCGTGAGAGCATTCTCTTCATTTTATCTTTTGACCTCATTCCTAATCGAGCCACCAATCGTTGGCGGTGCTACTCCGATGTCTCCTAGCCAAGAAAACTAGAGGAATGGAATCGTGAGAGCATTCTCTTCATTTTATCTTTTGACCTCATTCCTAATCGAGCCACCAATCGTCGCCGACGAGCTCGCCAAAGCCATGGCCAAGCTCCCAGTCCATCGGGCTGCTAGAGGTTGAAGATGAGGACTTTGTCCTGTAAATGATCAAAAACATAGGGTTCAAACTATAAAACTTCAGTCGTTTACATGTGGACCCATGGACCTAAATGCTGTTCATATAAAGCCCAGGGACCTTTTTGTATATTGGTTCAGCCACCGATCAGTGGACCCATGTGTATAAAAATCTGAAAATGCAAAGGAAAAATAACTAAAACATTAAATGTTTAACAGGAAAACACCCAAACTTGTAAAATCCATATAAAATCAAATGTAACTCATTTTGAGATGATTCCAGTTGCTGTAGAGTTATGAACTCTATTTTAGAAATATAAAACTTGACACTCACTGTACAAATAATGTCTCTAAAATTTATCTAAGATAGGTCATACATAAAACATGTACAAACTTATAAAATACATAGAAAATTCATCTCAACTCATTTTGAAACAAAATCAAATTCTACAGATTCATCATCATGCACTCTCTGATTAGGTGAAATAAAAGTAATTACTTTGCATCAAATGCCTCTAAAACTATTATCTCTAGAATGATTAGTTTAGATAAGCTAAACTTTAGAAATTCATGTAGAACCCAATTTAGCTTCAATTTGAGTAAACTTAAGTTCTGTAGGATAATCAAAACATGTATTTCCATGTTATGAAATAAGATTATATACTTACTGTGTAGTAAAAGTCTCTAAATATTCATATAAGGATTTACTAACATAGAGCAGCCTTTAATTTGTAAAACTTGTAGAAAATTCATTTTTAGTCCAAATGAAATGAACAAAGTTTCTATAGAACCAGCAAATAGTTAGCTTCAACATAGTAAAATAAAATTTGGCACCTTTTGTAGAGAACATAGATCAAAAACCTTAACTTAGTGAAATAAGAATTTAAACACGTAGTGTTGATTAAGTAATACATAAACATGTATAAGTATATATACACTTTAGGTCTAATTAAACCTAAATAAAAACTTGATTGACCAGTGAAGCCATAGTTCCATCCTCATCCACTAAAACTTAGAAGAACTTAGCTCATATAACAATTTCTAGGTTAATATAATATATTGCTAGTTTAGATTAGAGCATCTCTAGTTTATAAAATATGAACCATAGTAGTAAAGACTATAAACATGTGAACTAAAAATGTTTTAGTTAACCAAATTATTCCTTTTATTCAACTTAAACAGGAAGTAGCATGTTCTGAACCTACAACTTGAGAGTCATGCACATATAAAACACTATATGCCTAAAACACGTTGTAACTTGTAAAATCTATAAGAAAATCATTATAACTCCAAAAATTGTGAAACCAAATGCATTAGTCTTAGAAAACACACCTCTACACCCCTGTGAAGTCTAATCTAGTAAAAATCACTTTACAAAAGTATTTCGTAACACTACCTAAGACTATACTACTATAAACCGATAAAACTTCTAAAATTCATAACTCCCTAATGGAATAAGATAAAATAAAAATTCTTCCACCTAAATTCATTTTAGATCAGTACCAACCCACTGTGCATAAATCATGTATTTTAAAGCATTTTGGATTTTTAGCTCTTTCAATGTTTAATTGCATAACGTGTCCTTTATCTAGATAATTGCATAATTGGTGAAGGAGTGGATTAGGTGCTAACATTTCTCTGATCAAGGAAAGTTTTCTCCTCCCATCCTTTGAACACATTGAATCCCATGATTTGAGGAATGAAAATATTTGTTTGCAAAGTTGCATGTGAACTCTATATCGGTATTTAAAATTGGGTTAAGGTAGTTATGACCTATTTGCTGCATACCCCACCTTGAATAATTGATCCTCTTGCTGTTTGAACCCTTAGAAATGGTTAGAGTACACTCTTTGTGCTCAAATAGGTTTATATATGCTCTATGTACAACTACTTGCTTAGACATGCTTAGAAATATGCAAATGTTCATTCCATCTATAATTAAAATGTGAATTTTGATACATGAACCCTTGCTAGAATAAAATGAATATGATGGGTATTTGCGAACTAAAATGTGTAAAATGTGATTTTATAGTTGAGCGGCAAGTGGTGTGCATATGGTGTTAGTTGCATAAGGGGGAGTGTTTGCCCAAGTCCATAAGGACCGAACTTGTGTCACCCATTTAAAGTTATTCGTACATCCACATGTGCTAGTATGGGATGGCCTAAGCTGATTAATCTATTTAGGACTAGCCTTGCATTCTGGTAGGCCGGTGTGTATGAGTTAGTCGATAATTCTGAGGAATTAGTCGATGATTCAGAGGAACTTCCTATTTGCCCCGACTTGGTAGTTTAGGTGACTAAGTCTGTCCAATACAACGGTATTGTGCCACGTGGGTGGGTTCCCATTGTGTCCGCCACCACGGCGTTAAGTTTAAGGCGTGGGCCCGCCACTTAACGGTTCTAGGCATATTCCAAGTATGCCTAGGATGGAGGAACACGTATCGTGCTGGTGCAAGGCTAGGCTCTAAGTAGTGTAAAAGCTTTGTTATGACCTCTAGATCACATTCAACATCAAGAGTGTGGTGGAGTCTTGCAAACTCAAAACAAACTAGAGAATTCATATTATGTGGGTAAAGCTGTACAAACTCTACAGAGTTCTTTAAACTAATCGATTAGCCGTGCTCACGGTCATGAGCGCTTTGGTGATGTGTCATGAGTATAGACTTTATGTTTTAAAATGTGATCATGTGACATTGGTTTGAAATTGATAAATGTGTTGAGTTGTGTGTATCAGGTGATATATTATGACTTGTTGTCAAAGGATGACAACAAGAGATTGATTATGATGGAATTATGATGAACTTAATATTGAAACTTAAAATTTGTTTTGTTAATTGAAGCATCAACTCCTTTACAAAAGAATTGCGAAACAAAACTTGCTTTATGCTGAAATTGAACACATATTGTCTTCCTTTGAATATATGCCTTACATGTAGTATAGTAGGATTGACTTGTTTAATGTACTGACTCTTGCTGTTGATATAACCTTTTGTTTGCAGGTTTAGACTTAGTCTTTGAGTGATGCGTGTTCCGATTGCTTCTTCTAGGATGAGAACTTAATGGGGTAAACCCCTAGTCGGTGTGCTTGTGATTGGGTAGTCAAGCTTCCACTGTTCTCTAATATGTCTATTTGGCCGGTCGGCCTATGTATTTATTAAGTTGTTGTAAGTCTTAAGTTTCTTTCATCTTAGTTGTGTTTGCTATGTATAATCATGCTTAAGATGAAAGTGTGGATCTAGTGCACATCCTAGGAACTAGATTCACATGAGTATGAGTTAGGAATATTTGAGAGGTTGTAAATCTTTAGCCTTTTTGTCAAGTCTCCTGAATGTGTAACACATCTGGTCGCCGCCTTCGAGTGGTTTGGCGGGCACATTTTAGGCTGAAGTTGACTGGTAGGCTAAAGGTCCAGCAATTTCTCCAATATTTCTTTCTCGAGACGTCGGATGTTTTATTATGCTTGTTTGATGACTTGAATTATTCACTTTATCTCTCAAATATAATGGAAGGTCCGGAGAGCCTACGACAATCTTCCTTTGATCTTACAGTGGGCCTAGGGGCAAAATTGTCCACAATGTCATAAAAGAAATACAAATTGAGTTAAGAAATGAGAAATACATCAAAAACTAAGAAAGTGGTACCAAATAGACTAGTTAGCAGTCCTAATGTCATACGGAGTATTATAGAGGGCCTACGGATTGAGTGTAAAAAAGTTGAGGCACACGAATTGGATGGTAAATACTCTAAATTCTCGTCCACGAGAGTTATTATACCAAAAAAGGATGAAAAGAGGTGGACTGGACAGAAAATCACCTGAAAAAGGAAAGGGATCTCTTCTTTCTATAAAGCTAATGCCCACTAAACACCTAAAGCGCAACATATAAGCATAGTATTTATTAGCACTCCTAAAACCTACATGCAGCATGCCACATCAACCCATTAAACACACAAAGTTCAACATGCAAGCATATAGTAATTATATCTACAATTTACTTCATTCCAAAACTAAACATACTGATTCTCAAACCATTTTCATAATATTTTAATCCAAATCATTTGTTCATTTCTCCAGTATCTAACATATATCCCGCAGCAAAGCGTGGGGCATCATCTAGTTAGGGGCGAAACAATTTGGTCGCTAATGTATTATATGTGTAATAATTTTCCATGGTTCATTCAAAACAAAAAATATATATTGCTTATTACTCAAAAGTCATAATAATAGGTAGCTACTAATCCCGCAGCAACTCGTGGAGTATATTCTAGTATTCCTAACTCCTTTGTAATATTCACTAGTTATTTGTAAGCAATAAAATGTTGTAATAAGTTCAATTGCCGTTGTTCATCTTTATATTGGGTTTAATTGGCATCTCTAAAACATGATATCATGAATCTTCACCCCCATCTTTATAAAACCATCCAATTCAAGTCCTATGGAAATATGGATGCCTGTTTTGACTGAAGTGGCATCCTAGTCAGAAAAAAATTTAAAACATGTAGGGCCCACATATAAGTGGACTTCCGAATCTCCCCACCTATCTCCTCTCTTCCTTATCTCTACCTCTCCCCTATCTTTGAGGTCACAAACGGGGAGAGGGCCGATGGCCAACCAATCTATCTGTGGGAGGATGTAGCGGAGGTCGAACGGCTATGCCCCAGTCTCCTCTCTCCCGCCACCTCAGTTGCAACAAGGCGAGGCATCATCCCGAACACAACCTCCCACTTGATGAAAAACCGCAACGTCTCTATCAAGGGCAACCAACACCTCGTAGTATACCACATCCAGCGCCATAACAAGGTCGAAGTGAGAAGCGGCTACGAGGGCCTCCATTGCAAGACAGAGACGGAGCCTCCATGGGAGTCAAGTAGGGATGCGTTGAGGGAGCCGTTGTGGCGAAGGTTGGGGAGTACCATGGGGAGATCCAAGAGGATGGGATGGGCAGGCTGTGCCATGGCCATGCCAAGCCCGGCGGTGCTGGTTCCCGAGCTGAGCTTATGGATTCCTAGAGAGCTCTTCGAGGTGAATGTCCATGGTAGGAGGTCCAGGGAGGCTGGGAGCAGGCGAAGGAGGGTGGAGACCAACAGCTAGAGCTGGAACGTGAGACCAAGTGCGAGGAGGGTGCGTACGATGATAGTGGATAGGTCAGGTGCAGCATGTCTTCTCTCTCCAGCTACCTTGACCGCAACAAGGTGAGGTGCCAGCTGTCGCCGTAGAGAGAGATGGGGAAAGAGATGAGAGGTGGAGAGAGATGGGAGGGATAAGAAATCCCCTGACATGAGGGCCCAATGATATGTGGGCTCACTTACTCGTGGGTCCTACATGTCATGGAGTTGTGTCCTGTAAGTACAGTTGTACACCTCCAGCCAAAGTAAAACTACTCGAATGGTCATGCCCGTGGTTGTAGGCAATTAACCAGCTTCACCGTGATTAGTCGCACATTAATTATTAGAGTTAATCGAAACGGTGTAGTTCATGTGGATGTTTGGGCTTGTTGCAATGGAGTGTAGCGTGGGGCAGTGATATTTAATACTTTTTTTTAATCTAATTGATTGTTTTATTGATTTCAACTACTATTTTACATTTGCATTATGCAAACAAACCCGTAGACTTCCTTAAAATCTTTGCATCATACCTTCTCTTGGTATAACTTGCTGAGTACAGTTGGTAGTACACGGTCTTACTCTATCTCCCACACCCCAGAGCTGGAGTACTACTCGGATGGAGGAAACTTGGAGGAGTAAGCTTTGTCCCTGCTGTCAAAGATGCATGTGGAGTGGAGTCGCCACGATGCACCACACAGAGCCTGCTGTCACTGCGCCGAGGGCAACCGCCACCGATTCGAACTCTCACACCAGAGAACCACTAGATCTAGATGAGACGGCAATGGACACTAGCCTCTGTGCCCTCTCCACCCCTACTTGCCATTCCCATCGTTGCATGACATCACCACGCCTCTGCTACCACCATAGAGGGTGAGTCGACGCTGCTAGTGCCTTGCATCATCCTCGCCAACGCCGCCGCCAAATCCATTTAAGGAAGGCAAGATCTGGCCATGGGGCGTCAGATCTGGCTGTCCCCATTGTCGCTAGCCACTACACTGCCTTTGCGTCCTCAACCCCACCGCCACTGTGTCCTCCACCACCTTCTCCGTCAGCCTCCTACCGAAGGGCGGTCTCCTTGCTAGCTCCGCCCAGGGTAGACCAGATCTGTACTATGCCGCCTCTCAAGCAACTTCGGTGCCCCAACCATCGTGTTGTCCTCAAGGCAGGAAGAGAGTTTCCTGGTACCACCGTCCTTATTGCTGTTCAGTTTGCCTGAGAGCCACTCGGGCAACACCGATGTAGAGGGGAGGAGGGAGGGGAGCGGTGACAGGTGCTTTTTTCATCGTCCCGGCTGTCCTAGGGTGGGGGCGACGAGGACGGACCACATAACCAGGGTTTGCTAAACAATATTGGATTGCTTATATTTGGAAATGGAAAAAGTATTCTGCAATGAGACATATGCTGTGATATGAGAATATGAGATGTACTTTATTCCCGTGCATGATAGTTACTTTTCATTCTAATTTGAAGAATTTAACAATACGTAAAAATTTAATGATCTTGTAGCCAATATTGATCTAGACGCTAGATGCTAGATTGATGATGACCAAGGTCTAGAGTACGTCTAGGTAGTGTAGACGCAAGTCTAGAACGGTGCAGACGATATACCATACTATATACTATCGGCATATTTTTTTTGGTACACATGTAAATACACTTAATATGTTTCATATAATATTCGAGAACTAGCGGTGCTGTGACAGGTGCAGCCATTAGCGTAGGGCTGCGGGTCGAAGAGGAGGGGGGGGGGGGGGGAGCAAGGTCCACAGCGTTGACTACCAGATGAGAGGCGATGTGACTTCGTGGCAATGTGAGGTTTTAGAGTTGAGGAGAAGGGTTTGGAATGGTGTTAAAACCATAAGCCATATGGACCTTGGGCGAAACACGAAGTTTTACCTCCTGCCACTCTAAAAATGTATTGGTCCATTACCTAGACAGTAGTCTAAATGATATTTTTATGGTTTAAACTCATCTCACAGTTGTTTAACTGTGTGGTCTAGACAGTCTAGAGCCATCTTTAACTGTCTAGACAGTTAAACGGCCTAATTCACGGTTTAGGTTCTAAATTATACGATAATCCATCGCGCGTCAAGACGTGGTCCAGACCGTCTATGGTCTAAGGGAACAATGCTTGTAGCATGTAATCGTTGATTTTAGCCAAGGCAAAGCGCAACACTGGCTAGTATAAAATATTATAGTAACCACCCTAAAATCGAGAAAAGAATACAAATCCCCACCACCACTGGGCCCGCCCCCACAACCATATCCCCTTCCATCCCATCCTGGCGCCTCTCCCCTCTCTCTCCCCCGCAGGGCCGCCGACGGCCTCTCCCCTCCCCTTTTTGCCACCGGGACCTCTCCCCCCCCTCTCTCTCTGGCGAGGTCAAGCTGTCGACTAGACCGTGGAGGTCGTCGATCTCCTTGTCTCGGCTGCTTAAAATCCGCGTGACCCGGGTGGCGGAGCGGTGCACGGCTTAGGCCTACGCCGCCACTGTGCTTCGCCCCCGGTCAATCCGACGAATCCGGCGGTGGCTCGTGCCAACGAGGGTGTTGATGGTCGTTACAGACAAATTTCGGCCGTCAATATAACTAAAATAATGGGGAATTAGCTATGAGAGAGATAGACTCAAAGGAAAGTTACCAAGAGGTTGAAACTCTTGCTAAATTTCCTCCAAAATCTATATAGGATTGTTTATTCCATAGGATTTTCAAAGGACTGGATATGATTCAATCCTTTGTTTCGAAGGGCTTTATAGGAAAATTCCTATGTTTTTTCCTTCAAATCAAAGGGGTCTCGAGTTTTTATCTCTCCTCAAATTCCTGTGTTTTTCCTATAGTTCAATCAAACGGTCATTGCAAATTTTTCCTGTGTTTTGCAATTTTATGTTTTACACTTGTATTCACGTTAAAATCTTACAATTTTCATATTCCTCTATTATTTCATTCTTACTACTAAAATGGGGCCTAAAGAGATTGAGGTGGTGTTTAGATCCAGGACTAATCTTTAAACTTTAGTCCCTATCACATCGGATGTTTGACATTAATTTGGAGTATTAAACATAGACTACTTATAAAACTAGTTACATAAATGAGAGCAAATTCGTGCGACAAATTTTTTAAGCCTAATTAATCCATAATTAGCACATGTTTATTGCAGCATCACATAGGCTAATTATGGATTAATTAGCTTCAATAGATTCGTCCCGCGAACTAGTCCTAAGTTATAGAATAGGTTTTTATCAATAATCTATATTTAATATTTCTAATTAGTATTAAAAATGCGATATGAAAGGGATAAAACTTTTTAATACCATCTAAACAACCCGTGAGTCGTTTCCCTTTTTAACTTCCCATCTCTGCCACTACTCCATCTCATGCAAGTAGTGGGGTCGTGGCATGACCCATGAGGCCAATGAACATGAACAGCTTACTCCTCCTATATCGTAGGCCGCGGCGGACTTGACGCCCGCGATCAAATCAAAATCAAAATCAATGCAGTAACCGCATCAAAACAAAAGAGAATCAATACAGTAGAGGAAGAGAGAGGGGCACCCGAGAGTGCTCAAAAGGACTTGAAGAGGCCGTGCTGGTGCTTTCGGCTCTCCTCTCCTCTCCTCCTCTCTCGGTGCTCCTGCTTCCAAGCTTCGTTCAATCGGGGTAGGGCTCTTCCTCCGCCATCCATCCCCTCTCCTCCTGTGATCCCCGCCTCCGATGCCTCGGCGGCTGTTTGCTCTCCCATCTATGCTAAAGCGTACTATGATCCGTGTGTTGTTGGGTGGATCTGCGGAGAGGGTTTTGTGGGGTGGTGGTTTGTTGCTCCTGCTATCTCCCTTTGGGTCGTAGCAGGTTTTTTTTGGTCCATGTTTTCTCATCGTTCGGTTCTTTTCGATTCCGCCCGCAATGTGGGTTCCTGGCGATTTTGGGGGCGGTTCTTGGGCGTGCGGTTTTGGTTCTTGGGCGGTCTCCTTTGGGGATTATGGTAGGGTTTTGGTCCTCCTGGCACGATTTTGGAGGAGTAGTCTTTCTATTGTCCTGTTTCCAAGGCGGACGTGTTCTTCGGGAGTCGCTTTTTCTTTCATGCAAGTTTTGTTCTTTCCAACACATACGGCTTGTTTGGTTCTTCCGTGATCTCACCTGCCGAAACAGCGGTGGGTGTTCTTGGGGGTGGATTTTGCGAGGTTTTGGGGGCGATCGATTTTGGTGTGGTTTTGGTTCTTGAGCTCGCCTTGGCGGTCTCTCTCTCCTTCTTCTTCTGCTCCGCCCGCATGGTTCTTTGCATCTTGCCGGATCTTTCCGTCATTCGCTGTGATTATACTCTGGTTGCGGACGTTCATATATCACCTTCTTCCATGACTTTCTTTTTTTTTGGGGGGGGGGGGGGGGGGGATTTCGGGTTTTTGGTTCATCTCTTGCGCCAATGCAGCCGAAACGGCTTGTTTGGTTCTTGCACCGATCTCACTTGCCGCTTGGCATTTGCTTGCTTCACCTTCTGCTTTGGGTGTTGGTTCAGTGAACCAGTATTTAAGCCGCTTTGCCTTTTGTGCTGGTGCTCTAATTTTTACTCAGTTCCTCTGGTTTGACTATTATTTTGGCATTTTTTCTTGAAACCATGCTAATCTAGTAGGAGTTTCCTTTTTCTTTTCAGGGACGTGATATTTCTGGTAATCAAGCAAATGGCGTTGTTTGATGACGACGACGACGAGTTCCCGCAGTTGAAGGACGTAGACCAATATGCTTGTAAGGATAGCCATGAAGACCTTGTTTGTTTCAGCATCCTGCCGTTTTGGTTTGATGAAGAACATCGACTGCCGGGTTCTGAAAAGGGTGTATACATTCGTGGAATTGACTGTGAAGGCCGTCAGCCTGTGTATAAGCGTATCGAAGCTTGGAGGGTGGAACTTGACTGTGAGAAACCTATGATCTCAGTGCTTTCAAGTGAGGGCAATTGGATAAGACTGTTAAATCCACATCCAGGCTATGCAGAAGATATTGCCCGGTCAGTATTGATCACTATACAAATGATCCACTTTGTTAGAAAGCATCCTGCTAAAGATGAGAGAACTCTTTCGAAACACCTCTGCGAAGTTTTCAGGTATCTTTGCCATATCCTTTTGTTTGTCCTTTTCTTATCTCACCTGGCTATCAGGTCATAAGTTTGACATTCTGATTGTTTTTATATAGGAAATTTTTTACTAAACCACCTGAGGTTGATGACTTGCGGAAGAGTTATTCCCTTATCAAATATTTCATGAAAATGGATCAAACTCTAGTGAAGTCAAAGGTATTAATAATTGAATCTTGACGTAGGATATGCATGAGCTCTTCTAGCTGCAATTGTAAACTCTGATTATATTTACATGCTGAGTTTTAAAAAAGAAATTCCACCTTCTCAATGTTAAGACAGAATGACAGATTAAAATGTGGTGTTAAGAACCTTGTTGTCAGCCTTGTTTTAGAGGTTGCTTGTGCATTGAGGATGAGAAGCCACTTTTTTGTGAGATATGCTTATGTTTTGTTACTATGCTGCAGAATGTAAAGAAATGGTTGATTACTAACACCGTTTAGAAGGTGGCTGGTTGGCTTAACCATGAAAGTAAAGTAGTTGGTTTTTAATGCAACTAGTACCATGTTAGTCCATCTTAACGGATCCCAACTAAATTTGGTACAAATTGAAACTATACATACAATCGATAATTGAACATAAATTTAAAACATATATACATGATTATCTTTACCCTTTTAAAAGGTTGCAATGGCCTTAGAACAAGGTGGGGCACCTTTCCCCACTACAGTTTTTTTTGAGGGGATCCTCACTGCAATTTTTATAAATTGGCCTAAAATGTTATAATATTTTTCAATATTACTGAAAAGGGGTTGCATATATATGATGAAGGTGGACTCTCGCTCAAACACATGTATCACATATTTTTGCAAAGATATATTTATATTTATTTTTTGTACTCTTTTTATTTTTATAAGACAAATTCTCCTCTATTTAAATATAATATAAAACAATTCAATATAAATCACTTGCCATATAGCAAAGTATTGAGTAAAAATATAAGTGATCTATTTTTGACAATATGATTACATATTTCTTTTATCAGTAGCGAATCATTGGCATTTTTGCTAGTTTTCTGTTAAAGTCTTACAAATACTAAATACATGACTACATATTTGCCACCACAAAAGATCTGGGGATGGGCTTTGGTGCAAAACCTACCATCACCAACTTCCTCTCTCAAAGAGTAACAACGACATACTTATATATCATTTTCTTAATATCATTTCTACTATAATGAAACCAATGGGTAGCTTCTCACAAAGATGGTCTTTTGTACACAGATTCTGAGAAGACCTCTCGAGGATACTTGGATCATCATTGAGGTAAATTAGATGTTAGAGACTCAGAAAGAAGGCTAAATTTGTATTAATTGAAATCCTTTTGAAGTTTGTTATTTCTTGGTAAAACATAGCAATGCTTGTTTTGAAATTTGTAGCGTCGTATTTGAATTTTGTTACTTATCGCTTGACTTCAGACTGAATTGAGGAAAGCCAGCCCGAATGAATCATTCATTGTGAGCAATGAGTCATCTACAAACTGTGATGACTACACTGAAGATGGCAGCAGTGGCAGTAGTGATGATAATGGTGATAATTATACTGATGGTAATGCCAGTGATGATGGTACTGAGGCAGTGTGCGCAATATGTGATCAAGGAGGAATTCTACTTGGGTATGGGCAGTTCTGTATTTTGTTTAAATTGACCAAACAATTTCTATATTATTTTACTGTTACTTGGACACTTGCACGGGACTTAGTATCTGAGTCATATTCAGATATCTGATTCTGTGGGCTTTTAAAAGAAAAACAGATTCAATGATATGCCTGAATTAATGCAGAACTAAATAAAACATGTACCTAATATGTCATTCCCGTAGTCAACCAAGTAAATATTACATTTTTCACTTTACGCTTAAAATTTCCTCATTTTCTTCCTAGAAAAAGCGTTGGTATCCGAGAAAACTTTTTCTAAGAAAAAGTATAATACCTCGCTGGTAGTTTCATAAAATAATCTTATGTGATAATCCAGAATACGTTGTGGTAGTATTCTGGCACAAAAATGGGCCTTTCACCCTATCAAATGCAGATTGACTACCTCTTGATTACTTACGACAGCGTTTAAGAAAATGAGTTACTGGTAGCATATTGTAGTTCTAGACTTCATGGTGGCATTATTGTAGATTGGAGCTTTGTCAATCAAATATATTGGTTTGATCTGAATTTATTATTCCTACTCTATTTAGAAGTGATTAATGGAAGTTGTACTCTTCATTATGGTCACATAATTTAGTACACGACAAACTTTTTCTCCAAAGTCATCTGATGAACAAAAGCTATTAAATGGAGTTACGCATCAGATGACTTTGGAGAAACATATAGAAGTTATAACAAGCATAGGTCAAGAAAAAGTATTCGGGTTGTCCTGCAAGCACAAACTTGTTTATGTATGGTTCCCCTAACCTTAATGTGTGTATTGTAGGTGCTTTTATTGCAATAGGATAAACATTTCTTAATGTCACTCAACTCTGCTGCTTATTGAAAGTATTTTTAGATGACGAGTAGATAGATATAAACATAGGTACTAAGTGCTATATATCACAATTACTAGCATCATGTCCATGTGTTGCAATGGAACCTAATTACCTAACTAAATATTGATCAGTCTACAATATAAAATGAAACTAATAAATTATTTTATATGGAGAATCTAAAACTTTCTTCTTGTGATATAGCTTGCTCATCTTATTTTCCGTTCTCATTTAGAGCAGTTCTTATTTTTGATCTGTCTCCTAAAAATCTTTTTTTTTTGCCAAGCTATAAAATGTAGAACCATGGTATTTTTCTCTCAAAAAGAACTGTATTTGATCTGTTTCATACAAATTGAAACTTGAACAAGACTTTTTGCAACATTTATGGTTGGGAGTTTCCATTCATGCTTACCTTAGATACTGATGGGGATGGAATGAAAGTTTGTAATTTTCATGTTGCAGCTTCCTCTTAACCATAACTTTGTTTATTTTTCCCTTTCTTTCTAAAGAATCCGTTGAATCAGCTGCTTTTGAACTTCCTTTATGTGCCATGGGACCACTATATAACCATTGGCATGAAATTTTCTGAGTGCTTCCATTCCTCACCATAATGGTTTCATGCAGCTGTAAAGGTGAATGCAAGAGGTCTTTCCATCCCAAGCTAGAAGATGGCACAAAATTTTTTTGCAAAACTCTTGGTTACACTTCTCGTGAAGTAGAGGTAGATTTTCAAAGTATCTATGACTATTGCTGCACTTTTATTGTTTCCACTTCCTTTCTCAAGTTGGTGATAATGGCATTTATGCATATTAATAGGAAATACCTATTTTTATTTGCTCGAACTGCCAACATAAGCAACACCAGTGTTTCAAATGTGGACAGCTTGATTCTTCGCATGAGACAAATCCAAAGGTAACATATCTAATCCTCCTTGCATGATTGTGGAACTGTGGTATGTTGAGCCCATTTGTTGTAGCAAATGCAGTTCCCTTTCAGAAGCAATGCTTGCTTTCTTCCAAGTTTGTTTGTTGTTTATTTCATATTTCCTTTCTTACTACAGTATCTGTTTCTTCATGCCTTGAAGTTCCCTAGATGATGTGTGTCTTTTATTCAAATATTACATACATATGATGCCTTGTTTTAATTGTAAAAGGAATTTTATATCTTATTCTTCCTTGATGTCTTCATCTGGTATTATTTTGTGAGCAACTGCTGCTGTTTTTCTTCGTTTCTTCTTCTTTTTGCACTCTTGTGCATGTCATTGTTGCTCGTGAGCTGCATGGCCCTTCGGTGTCAAGAATAATGGTGTATAATGATTGAATGACTCTTGGCAAGAAAAGCTTCGTCTAACCCTATTTTCTGAGGCTTCCCTTACAAGTTACTCATTATATATAAATCTAACTAGATGAAAACCCCTTGTGTTGTGGGAAATTTGCATGACAAAATAGTGTATATGAGTTGTGTAGTTCCTTGTTTTATGATTTCATTCATGTGCTTTCTATATCGTGCACCTTTGGTCGATTATCCAATTATTTAAGGTGTAATGCACATGGACTATCTTACTCTTGCCTCTTAGTCTTATGTTTCTTATCTCTGCATCGCTTCAGGTATTCCAGTGTTGTAATGCATCTTGTGGGCGCTTCTACCATCCCAAGTGTGTGGCAGGATTACTTGAGCCTGATGGAGCTTGTGGATTGGAGAAACGTATTGCAGATGGAATGACATTTACATGTCCGGTGCATTGGTGCTTTGAATGTAAACAAATCGAGGACAGGTCCCAAACACAACTGTGGCTTGCAGTCTGTAGACGTTGTGTAAGGTCATATCACAAAAAATGTTTGCCAAGGTACGTTACAATATCCAGACTGGTTCCTTTTGGTTCATTAGTTTGTATGGCTGTTGTCTTCTCATTTTATCATGATATTCGTTGTATTACTTAAGGAAATTTCTTTTAAAAAGAAGGATGTCACAGCACGTGTTTGGGAGGTTCCCAAAGGAGATCCTAAAATATTCATCTACTGCCTGTAAGTTCTGATGTGTTCTCCAAAGTTCTTTCTATCTGCTGGCTTCTGCATCGTTGAAAAAAATAACTTGTTTTCAAATCTTGCAGGGACCATGACATTGATGCTACTTTTAGAACACCTTGTAGGGATCATATAAAGTTCCCTTCAGCCCCACAAATTGAGAGAGTAAAAGATCTTGCTAGGAAAAAGGTTAAAGTTACTGATATAAGGAACACCGATGAGGTTTCACCAGAATCTGCTGAGCTGTCAACAAAACCAAGTAGGGAAGAAGGTGATCAAAGTCAAGAAGTACCTATTAGTAATAAGCAAATGGATCATAATCTTCTAGAGCACGAGTGTGCAACAAATAACTTGAGAGTGGATCTGCAATATGAATCACCTATTGTTAGGGCTGCTGCTTCTGTTTTAATCAGTTCAGAAGCTGCGAAATTGCAAGAAAATCAACTGGGCCCTTCTATTCTTATGGAAAAAACATCATAGTGCTCTCCTTGCCCTGTGAATAGTGGGGCAGAAAAGAGGTATCTCCCTTTGATTATGCTGACTTAATTTAAACTACTCGCACATGATATTTATATTAAGGCTGTGCTACTTAATAATTCAAAAGACATGATTGAAGTTATTCAATACTGCTAAGCTTTTTCATCAACAAAAATAATTTTATGTCTCTTGCACTATTTTGTTCGTATAGCCACTATTTATTGTAGTATAATGCAAGTGGCAAATGCTGTACCTATCTTGCTAATAAGTAAATGTGATCTTACTATTTCTCTGTTCCTTCTTTTTGCTTGCACTCTTTCTCCTTTTCAGGTTAGTAAGTATTGCTGGAAAGGGAGGATCCCTAGGGACATGTGAAGATATTGTTATTCAGGTACATGAAAATAAAGACAGCTATTATTACTTTGCTAATAATATGACAATTACTTGTGTTTTTGTAACTACACTGTGCTAAAGGCTGTTTATTAATTGGCCAAAATACACCTCAAAATATGCAACTCTTTTGCTAAAGCAGGTAATGTAACCAAACTTGCATAACCTCAATAACCCTTTCAACAGACTAGGATTAGAAACCTTGCTTTTAACACAAGGAAGGACAATATTTCACCCATGGGTGATATGGGGTTGGGGGAACAAATCCACCCAAGGGGGACCCTATGGGTCGCCGAAAATCTATATCAAGGAAGGTGGCCCATAAAAAAAGCGCATTAGCAGCACGTCGCTGAGCACTGGCCTTCCATCTTGTTGTCCAGCACCATCCCGTCGAACGTCCACCTCCCTTTCAGGGCTGGGGCTGGGGACTTTATTAGCCCCGTTCTTCGGCTCGGGGCCGGGGTCGGGGTTGGGTATGAGTCAAGGGTGGGGACGTTCTGGACTAACTCGGCCTCGCCCTGCCCCGTTGCCAACCCTAGTTTCTACATGAATAGGAAAATGTAGTGTTTTTATTTGGAACCGTGTGCAAAAGACAAGATATAGGTACGAACATTTGGATAAGACCACTAGTAAAAACTGGAATATGAGGAAAGCTATAGACTAGGGGAAAATGCCAATGAGGTTAGACCTTATGTTAAAAGTCATTCAAAATCCCCATGTCTCAACCATTCCAAAGGAATTTCATTTTATTGGATTTTAGAAGTCCAAACTAGCATATTGCCCATGCGTTGCAATGGTATTTTAATTAAAAAAAATATTTTTAACCTAGTGTTACCATCATTTTCTGTATGTATGTATGTATGTATGTATGTATGTCAATCCTCTGGGCCCTATAGTATCATTTCTCTTTCCATAAAGAGTAGGGAGTTAGTGTGGGTGGTTGACATGTGGACCTTTGCCTTCTTATTTAGTTTGCATTGGAAAACAAGTTGTTTATTCATTGTGAAAACATTTGTGGACAATCCTAAAAAAATTATGGACAAGGGAAAGGAACAAGAGAGGATAGAAAAAAGTTACGTTTTTATGAAGGCTTAAATTTAGGAAGGAGTTAAATGAGATTATTGGGTGCTAAAGAGACATGTTATATTTTATAATCATAATATAATTTGTGAAAATAAACATCTTTGCTACCTGCAGTCAATTGAGATTTCTCTTAGTTGATTGCGACATTTGTTGGATCGTGATCTAGTGGCCCATAGTTTTCTTCTAGCTCGAGACCAAATGCACCTCCTATTTCTCCTAATAAATTCCCTGTTGAGGCATAGCTTCTCCTTAAGGGATGGAATGGTAAAGTTTGTTGGCGCTTATGACAATAGCCTAGCGATGGGAGTATTTTGGAATCATAGGCGAGGAAAGCTAGCAATGGGCTGTCTGCATTGGGTGGGTTTAGCGACAACCGTTGGAGTAGAGGAATGTGATGTGAAGCTGTGGAAGCTTGTCACCACTGGAGACTGCAACTAAGTGAGAGATGCAAGGTTGCTAGAAGATAGTGGAAACAAAATGGGTTAATTGGATCCATGCCACTACAAATATACCAAATTAAAAAAAAAAATACTACTACTATTTGTGATATTGTCTGGGTGCCACTGAAATTTTGTAAAATTGTAACCATGCCACTCCATCGCGTTTTCCATCCACTTTTCTGTCATCCCCGTTAATTTCTATCCTTGTTGTCCGGTTGCCATCTCCGAGACCTTGCCATCGCAACGACGAGCACACCGCCACCATCGGATTTGCTCGCATTGCACGCAGCGCCAGCCGCCCAACTTTTTGCGGCGAGCGGCGGTGCGTGAAGCGGTGGAAAGCAGCGGAGAGGCGGTGAGGGAGAGAACCGGTGAGCGCACACCGGCAAAGGACGACGACGAAGCAGCTCGGAAGCAAGGAAAGTAGCGACGGCATTCGGGTGCGACGGTAACGGTGGAGTTCTGGCGGACTTCGGATTTAGGAAAGCGGCACTAGGGATCTCGATCTAGCGAATAAGGTGGAAGGGTTAAGGGGAGAGAGCATGGTCGAAGCGGCGAGAAAAACATGGTTGTAGTCTGACGGTGAGAGGCGAACTCACCTCCGCGAGAAAAGGAGCTATTCTAGGCGACGGTTGGTGAGGAAGAAGGTGCGACCATGGTGTGGTGCGACGCGAGGAGCAACGGTGCGACCAGGCGAGGCTTCTCTCGCCAGCAACGAGCAACTGGAGCGATGGCGGTTTGGGTGCGCAGAGAAGGCGACACTCGGCCTCAATGCTGGTCGGCGCACGCCATAGATGGAGGATGATGCAAATCTAACGGGGAAAGACACAATAGTGGATGGTGATGGCATGGTTATGATTTTACAAGATTTCAGTGGCACCTAGCCAATATTGCGAATAGTAGTGGGATATTTTTAATTTGGCATATTCATAGTGGCATGGATCCAATTAACCCAAACAAAATTGACTGACAAAAAAAAGTTAGGTGACTTAACATATAGCCATCTTCAAAGCAAACTGCAACGATTATAAGTTCAATTTGCACAACTTAATATAAGCACAATATAGCAACTAGAAACTAAGCCGTGGTAGGTATCGCCTATGCCCGTCAGCATGATTGCCAACATATGCACCACTATTCAAGTACTTGTTGCGTATTTGCTCATGTTATTTCACTTGAGTGTTCCGCACACAAAGAAGCCCCAAAAGGGGTTGTTTGGGCACTTTCAACATATCAAAATCAGAGTACACCTTACAAGTAATACTTAAAACATTACAACAAATAAATCATAATTAGAATAATTCAATCTTGTGTTATTTGACTAAGTAGTCAAAGTGGCATCTTGACAATCATGTTTGTCTAAAGGAGTTGTCTAATGTCCGACGATGCAACCAGATGCTTGATAATCTCATCCCTTGCATGCTTATGGAGCGTGTTTGGTTGTACTGAAAAGAGATTTAGTGGTAATCTTAACATTGCCCCATAATCTTAATGGTTGGATTTTTAGTGCACAAACTCAGAGGGTTGGCAAGTTTGTCGGAAACTAAGCAGATTAACTACCTTCGATGGAGTCATTACCAATATATGACAAACAATACGAAACCTTAGATTGGAATATTATATTCCTAATTTTGCATGTTTTTATGCCAAACATAAGGGTTAACTAGGATTTTACCCTATAGTAATTTTAATCGAAGAAACATTTTGGTACTAAGTGGATCCTTGGTGTTAGCAAACTTATCACTGGACTTGGGATCTTTGTAATCATGAGAACCCTCCGATCCCATTCTTCCATAATACCACATGGTTTTTTACATTTTGTCGCGATGTAAAGCGCCAGTCATGCTCCTTTTCTTCGACAGGCAAATACCAAGAGCCAAGAGTCTTATGAGGATCAATTTAACGTCTCTAAAAAGCCAACACACATCTCAAGTCAAGCTGGCACTTGCATTGCATCTTGTCAAACTAGCATGAATAATAAGGAACACAAGAGTAGGCGTAACAAGGACATCCCTGAGATGAGGAGTGAGAAGGTGGCTACCCCAAAAGTTAGTATAAAAAGGAAAAGAAAGTGTGAATTTGAATTCTTGGATGACGAAGTTGCTACTACCAAGTATTTGATGAATGAGGTTTGCATTGGAAGCTTTGTTTCGGCCTTAAGGATTCGCCTTACGATTCAACTAACTCATTGCCTTCTAATAGTTCCTTGCCCGTAGCGTTGAAATATATTTCGAGCTCGCTTCGCAACTTGAGGAACTGAAGCAAGAACAAGATAGCTTGATTTCTACTCGAGCACCCTCTCTGGAGATGTAATTTTCTTTGCTTCATGTTATACCTATAATGATGAATGTGAAGTTTATCTAGTGGTAAAGGAGGATTCATTTTGGCTTGCTCTTATGATTAATGGGAGTTCCTTTTTCCTAAATTAGGGGCATGGCCTTCCAAAGGGCGGAAAAATTACCAAGTCTTATTGTGGAAAAGGAAACTAAAATGGCAATTGAATCCATTGTTTTCAAACAAATGGAACAAAATAGGGAGCTTTCCAGTCCACACAAAAGGCCAAAAGGTGGTGTTTATTTATCAGGTAAATTGAATTCTTATCCATTGAACTTTTCTCGAACTCCATTTTCACCCTGAACAACAAAACCAGACAAAATATGTCATAGGACATGTTTTTAAGTGGTTTTGTTCAAAATGGTGGTTTTCCTCGTTTAATGTGCGTTTTGTTGATGCAAATGTCACTTCATTCGGTCCACCACCTTGAGACCACTATCAAATCCATTAAAACCACCTTGTGATAAACGGGTTTGTAGTTTAGGGTAAAAATGGCCTTTGAACAAATTTCAAGGGTCAATAGTTGACTTTACCTTTATTTCTTATATGTGCCTTGTCTTGTAATGTATCCCTTCCTTTACTCTTAAATTCAGACGAACAAATCAAGCTGGTGGAGTATGAATCCACACTTGGAACTCATTCAAAGTAAGATTCGTGAAGTGAAAAGGCTCAAAGCAGAGGTTATCGATTCTGTGGAGATTGAGGAGTTGAGCAGCTTCCATCGAAAGGCCATGGCGGAAGCATTGATAACAAAGATGCAAAGTGACATGTCCCTTGTGTGGGGCAAACTTAGCCAACACCTAGATGGTTTGGATGAAGAGGCAATGCTTGATCGTGAGATGCACTCCTTGGTACAGAAATGCTATTTTGTTGCCGACCATGCTAATGAACTCGTTCCGTGCTTGCCTGAAACAAGTACATAAGAAGGTAGCGTTGAACATCTACAACGGTTGGGATTTGATGGGTTTACCTGGAGGTCGAGCCTAACATGTCATGGACATGTAGATCGTGGTGGATTCGGTTAAAGACAATGGGACTAGAAAAAGTGTAATTTTGCCTATTACCTCTTAGATTGCCTAGCACTTTTCTTAACTATGGAAATGTTTTATTGTTATGAACCCGTCCTTATGATATGCCTCCTAATATAGGATATGCGGATACATATCCATATCAGATGCATAGTCGGATATATGTATCGGATACAACCTGACACGTATCCAGGACATTTGTGCGATATGCCCCGGGTACTTTTTTTAACTATGGAAATGTTTCATTGTTATGAACAACCCGTCATTATGATATGCCTCCTAGAATAGGATACACGGATACGACTCAGCTCACGCATCCGTATTAGATGCGTAGTCTTATACAAACACATATCGGATACAACCTGATACATATCTAGGATACTTTTGCGATATGCCCAGCTGTTGACGAAAAATTCGCGCTCGGCCGATGGTGCCGGAACTGTGTTGTCGCGAACTAAGTCGAACACAATTGCCTAGGAGATCTTAACTTCAGTGCAGGTCTAAAGGTTGATGAGATGTGGGCGTGCCAGTCAGTTTAATCTTGCAACTGACAAGATATACAAATAGCAGATCAAAGAGCCTATCGGCTGCCGATGCCGATATCGGTTTTGAGCTATCGGCTATATGTTTGATGTAGAGTCTGACACTTGACGTAAATAATGATATAAAGACAATCGGCTAATGATGATGTGATAAAATAACAAAATAATCCAGTAGAAACTGATCGGCTAACACTGATCCAAATGTTAAAGCATACATTGATTGGAGGTTCGATGTCGTAAGAACCACAAGATTAGATAAACAGTGAAATCTTTGTTTTTATCGGCTAAAACTAACTTGTATGTAATCCTTGTAAGCCGATGCAATGTCCATTTAACTCATCGGCTGAAACTCCGATGAAACCCTTATTATAATCAAAAACAGGTTAGCTTTTATGATTCTAAGCACGACCAGGGATAATGCATCGCAAAGTATGCAAAAAAGCATAAAGTCTAAACAATCAAGCCTTTGACTATTTTTCAGGGTGGTGGATAAGGTTAATCTAGGGCCTTTTTGGGGGAGCTTTAGATTCTGAGAAGCAGCTGTTTGGTAGCCAGCTTCTGAGAATCTGGAAAAGCTCTGTAACCCAGCTTCTGGCTTCTTAGTTCATTTTTCATTCTCAGAAGCTGTGGATTGTTTGGGGCTGCTTCTAGCAGAAGCAGCTTTTGGAAAAAGCTGCAGCTGGGACAAGCTCCCCAAATAGGGCCCTAATCTAGTAAATTAATATGCTAAACTAGATTAACTAAAACATATGATAAATAGGTAGGCAAATATATCAACCGAACCAGAGCAATCCAAGAGGTGGAAGCGATGCAGTCTTGAACAACGCCAATGTAGCCAATACGATTGCCAGGCCGGCAGAACTTAGAACTTACCACTTTGCCGGAGATCGAAAGCCGATGCAGCCCCGCGTCAGAAGCCAAGTTCCGTCGGATGATAAATAAAACCTTGGAAAAGAGGGTGGTGATGTGGCAAGAGTAGTTGTATTAATTTGTGAGATAGTTTACATGACCCCAGGGTGTACATATTCTTATCGGACACTAGAAACACTTTCCTAAAGATAAAAGGAAACAAAAAGACATATTAATAGATAAACTGTAGGGATGAAAACAGTATGAAATATTTCCAGATTTCGAGCTTGTTTTTGAAAACGGAATCAACCGGTCGGATTTTTTTCGGAATTTTTTAGAAACGGAAACGAATTCGAAAATATTTTGTCGGAAACGGAATCAAATATGACGAGCAGTTTCCGTTGGAACTCGGAATTTTCGAAGTTACAGGCCCATACATTACAATAGTCCATAGTACCTCCCTAGCCGCCCAATTCAGCATAATACCTCCCATAGTCCATAATACCTCCCCTAACCTAGAGACTTAGAGTAAAGAGTGAGGGATAGAGAGAGACAATGAAGATTCCAGAGCCGGGCGGCGAAGCGACGCATCCAGACATCCAGATCTCACGTCGCCTCATCTCCCACTGTTTGAAGTTTATCCATCGAAGTTTCAAGCTCGGTTTGAGGGTTTTTTGTATTTTGAAAAATTTTTGTTATTGTAACCACGTTGGTTCGTATTTGCTCTGTTTTTGGTGTCGATAAATTCAATTCCGTTTTCGTATCCGTGGTTTCCGATTCCGATTCCAATTCCGAAAAAATATGAAAACGAAAACGATAAAGGTGGTTTTCGTCCGTTTTCGTACCATTTTCATCCCTAAAAAATATGCCGCATCCTCCTTGAACTCGGTCACTTCTGGCTAAGTTTCCTTGAATAGATTAATTTTCTTAACCGAATCCTCCAAGAATCTGACCGCTGGCGACTTGATAACTCCCATCGACCGATTCCAGAACTTTGAAGCCGATATTGATTTTAGGCTGATGGCATCTTTGGGGCTTACCAAATTTCACTGTTAACACCAAGGTACTATGGAAACCAATATACCATCTCGCTTGAAATTTTTCAAACGCATGCATCAATCTAATCCTTGTGTTGCCATGCCTCACCTCCATGACTCCGTAGATGCCTACGTTGTCAGGCGCTGGTCTATCCTCTACCAGATGTTGGCGTAGCAGCGACGCACCTTGATCACTGGCTCGGCATAATGCCACTGCCACCATTATTGGGCATAACCCAACACAGTTTGACTCTTGCTTTCGTTCACCGGTAAACTGGTGGAGCAACCATGAGGTAGCTTTCTTGTTATCTCTACAAGCTACCTGCAATCTTTGAATTTCTATTGTTATGGACGTGTGTATTAAGTTGATCTATTGATTTGTGATTTTCTTCACTAAATTTGTTTATGCTTTGTTGATAAAGTATAAGCTATAAAGGGAAGTCCATTTTGCACTGAATTCAACAATGAGGTAGCTTTCTTGTTGTCTCTACAAGCTAGTTGCAATTTATTTTCTTTTACTGTTATGGACATATGTGTATTAAGTGTGATTGGAATAGGTTCACACATGAAAAGATTGACGGGTTGTGCCTACCTTGGTTTTGTATAGCACAAATCTAAATAGAAATTGAAGGGTCCAAAACTACATGGGAATTGAATGAAATGGAGTAACCAAGAAGACTTGCACATCGACAAGGTTTGTTTTCTAGATAATTAAAGACCGCCCCAATTGTTTCATGCCCCTGTTTAAATGTACAAGTGGTTTCACATCATAATTTTAAATGTAATGCGAATCATGGTTGTTCAAGTGGTAACGCAACATAAGGTATGGCGACACAAGGCATGACGACAAATTAAACATGCATAATCCTAGGGACGAAGAGTGTAGAAGAGTACATTCTACTCAACAGGGAAGTAGAGGAAGGGGAGGAATAAAGGGGAAACTAATCAGCAAACAAAGAAAGAAATGGACAGAACAAAGATTGCCTAAATTATGAGTACTTTAAATGTGTCTAGTAGGTGGGCCTGGAACTACCAGACAAATTAAGTTGTATTGTTTCATAAATTTGTCAATTATTATTTTGGTTTTTTTAAGTGACTGGCTAAAGTGGCAGTAATCCGATAGTTTTGATAGCATAATTGTAGTTATTCGAAAGTAACTTCATATCTCTACTCCTTTGAAAAGAGATAATGGTGGTGGCGGTGATCACTACCACCACCAACTGAAAGGTGGGACCGATGAAGACAGACGGTCTTCTACCACTCCTTAAGCTTATAGGGGAGCTCGAGGCATGTGGATCTGTTGGCCTTAGAACTCAAGGAAACTAGATCTAGTGGTCCAGCCAACAACTCGTTGCCCTGGAGGGGGTAGCGAGAGAGGGAAATGGCAGACATGCTAGGAAAGGGGAGGAGAAGGGGAAGAAGGGGACGCCGAAGTAGATGGTGAAGGCACGTACTTTGGTAGAGGAGCCGACATACACGACATGAGGCAAAAAGGGGTTACATGGCTCCAGTCTGAGTCGAGCCAACCGACTAGACTAAGGATTAAGGTTGTGGGTGTCGTGGCCTCATGGACTAGGCTAGGGTTTCATGTCTTTATGTTTTGGCCAGGCAGGGTTGTCCATCTACATGAGAGTACAACTATAAATTACTGGAATTAAATAGAAATTGGAATATAATTTCAAACGAAACATCTAATCAATTCATTTGATCTTGGTATTTTCATAAAATATGTTGTGTTATGATGTTTGTATCAATTATTCATCCTCATGTTTCCTTCTCCTTATTCAATAGTAATATCGAATATGAGTACTTCAATTAAACAGTCGTCACTATGTTAAAAGGCCCTAGTGCCATACTAGTGAAGTAACACTTTCAAAATCATTTTATGCTGAATGAAAAGCAAAATTCTACTTTGTACTCCATTCTTTTATTGCTGAAACCAACGGTGAAGTCAAGTGGTCGTACGTGTACATTATGATGCAAATGGCCGTAGAGCAGGTATCAAATAAATTTCCAACTGATGTCATTTTGATATTTAATGCTCGTGCTTTGGCCTCTCATTACCACTTATTTCATCTTGCTCCGTGCATGTTCCTTATTGTTATGGCAGTGGGCTAGGCCCTTCTATTTAGAAGGTTAATTAGCAAATTAGGAACAAAACTAATAAAGGCAAGAGATTATCTAGGGAAGAGATGTGGTTTGTTAGGGATATGGGGATGGTTTAGTTTCCGCACTTCGATGTCAAGTCAACCCCCTTAGTACTCTATTATTAATTAAGCAATGAATTATAATAATTGTTCTTCACAGTGCACCACACAGTCGAGTGGATTTGCGGCTACACCTAGGCTGTGTAATGTGGTAGAGGAGAGAAGGTGTGGGCCCTCTGACGTTTGTAGGAACACTAGTACCTCGTCTGAAAAAAAAAGTTGGGAAAGGCACTGGTGTAGCCTTGGAACAGGCAGAGGATCCGACAGTGAAGTCTCGAAAGATTTCGACGGCGGCTGTAGCCCCCACTCCATGCTGCCATTGGGAAGCTCCCCGACGCGCTAGCCCAACTTGCACCGCTTAGCGGAAGCCAACGGGAAGCGGTGGACCTAGTGGCGAAATAGTAGATGACAACGGATTCGTGCTTGACACCGCCTTCGAGTGCCATGTAGTGTCGAGCTCGTTGCCGCTTTGATCCGCCGTTGCATCTCTCGATCCACTGTCGAGCCCTCAATCCACCGATGCAGGTAGGTTTGGGCACAAATTAACCACCCACCGAAGACCCGACCAAACCGAGTCGAGCCGACCCGAAAACACTGGTTTTTTCCGTCTTCAGTGATCCCTCGGTTTTTATTTCTACATACATTGGTGCTCGGTTGTTTGTTCGGTTTGCGCGCAGGCCGAAAAATACCGACGACGCCAGCCCATCTTCTATTCCTTTTTCAGGCCCACAATAACCCATATCAGGAACCCTAAATCCCCACATCTCCCGTCATGTCGTCATACTGTGTAGTCGTACACCAGCAGAAAAACACGAAGCCACCGCCATGCCTGCGTCGAGCGTTATTAGCCCCGCTTCTGTCGTCACTAGCACCGCCGGCGTGGCCATCCCACTTTCTGCCAGCATGGGCACCGTCCCAACTTCCCTTGACCGCCACCGCCGCCGCCACCGTCCATCTTGCTGGATGCCGTCCGTTCCTTGCACCGTCGGAAGAGTTCGGTGAAAGCTGAAAACCGAACCGAAGCGCGTCAGTTTGTTCGGCTCGGTTTGATTTTTTTTTTTCACGGTTAATTCGGTTGGCATCTCTTAAAACCGATCTTATCAAATACCAAATAAACTGAACCGAAGAAACCGGAAAAAACCGAACGCCCATCCCTACTCACGGGAGTTCGATCCGCCGCTAAACCAACAGCCATCGAGGCGGTAGATGGGGGAGGAGGGATGTCGTCATTGCCTGGTGCTTGGGCCGGTCCTGCCGCTGTTCTGATTGGTGCTTGCCGAAGCCGCCTCAATCACTCTAGTGGGAAGAATGGGAAAAGAAAATTGTGGATCTGAAAAATTATCGCATTGACTTGTTCTCTTTCGTCTATGAGAGAAAAAGGAAATTAGTACTCATTAATGGAGAGAGATAAGGCAAAATTAATTGCGGGAGGGGTGAAGAGAGACTAGAAGAAGTGGGCCATGAGAGTGAAAGATAATTAATGTTTTTAATCTGAGGTTCCTAGTGTAGAATGTTTTAAGAAATAATAATTAAGAAAACAGAAAAGGCTGAGATAGAAGAAGTGAGAGCTGAAATGCAAAAATTTGTGAGAGGTTGGCCTCAACTGTGATGTTTGGATCTTCCCAGGAGCTGACCTATGGCATACTATCTTTCTTCGAGGTTCCTCATAGTTGTAGCTTGCAATATGAATGGCCTTGTAAAGCTAACTTATACTTTGTGAAACTAGTCTTTCTAAGAGGCAATAAGATGACCTACCCTTGTGCACAAGGACTAGCCATAAGCATTTCCCTCAAAATCATGCCTCACCACTGTAACAATAGAAATAACTAAAACTTACATGGGACCCACCCCATAAGAACCACTTTTTTCATATACATTGCCCTTGCTCTTAGTGATTCCTTGGATTGTAGCTGCTCACTATCTAACTTGTCTTTTAAAAAAATGAAACCTTTCATGCTAGCTTTTTTATTATTATTATGAAAAAAGTTCACTTTACTACCCTGAACGGTTGCATTGGTTAACTTAACCCCCTAAGCTATTAATACCACGTCGTTTTGCCCACCTAACCTGGTTTTGCACGGCTATTTTGCCAAAGTGGAGGTGGTTTTGGTTGATTTGGTCATGTGTTACACTGACGTGGTTACTAGATGATGTCGTTTTGGAACTGGGCCATCGAGGTGTCAATGAGGTTTGTTTCTCACTCTTTGTCTAGCCGTCGGCAAGGGTGTTTTGTTACTCCCACGAGAAATTCCTGATCAGCACCATATGATCAGAGATCGTTAGTTGCCTTCTAGAGCTGATCTTATCCTGATCACCTCCTCCCCTTGTTGAGTTCATGCGCGGATCATTCTAACTTCATAGTGTCTCACTGGTGGAGCAGCTTCTAAAGAGATGATCTAATGCCGATGAGCCCACCACCGAGCACAAACACAGGTAGTCTGTTGTGTTCAATTTGAGGAGTAGCAGGGAGTTTGTTGAGAGGACTATAGAGGTTACAGGGTGCTCGAGTGGGTAGACATGGAGCGAGGAGTAAAGACCGGAAGATCACGACGACGACACACCGATATGGTCGTGCCGCCACCGCTGCCCGGATGCAGCGAAGATGATGACGTACCACCATTCACCAGATATGGACGCCATGGGCTTGGGCCGCTTGGCCTTTCATTCACTACGCCTGGGCGTACATGACCAGACACTACCTGCCACCTCAATGAACACTGATGTAGCAACCACGTCAGTGTAACACGCGACCAAATCAACCAAAACCGCCTCCACGCAGGCAAAACAGCCTTGCAAAACCAGGTTGGGGGGCTAAACGATTTGGTATTAATAGTTTAGGAGGCTAAGTGAACCTAAAAATTGTTTAGGGTGTAAAGTAGACTAACACAATAGGTTGGGGTAGTAAAGTGGGCTTTTTTTCTATTATTATTGGAATGGTGGTTGAAGCCATTAGTTGTTTCTTTGTTGAGCTTTAATTGTTTCATTGTTGTTAATAATACTACTCAAACTTAATATTTAGATCTCGGCAACACTATCAACTTACTGCAACCAGCTTTGAATTTCATTCTTGCGTTTGCCTTCCAGTCCTTTTTGGCATTACATATGAGTAATTGTGCCTCTGTAAGCTATGATTTGAAAAGGGAAAAAATTGGTTAGGAGAGGGAAATATAAAGTGCAGTCAGAATCAATAGTTGTTAGGATTGGTAGTACAGAGTTTGGATTTACTTCATCCGTTCCACGTTATAAGATGTACCTCTCCATCATCATCTAGATTTAGTAACATCCATACAAATTTAGACACGTATATGACACATATACATGGTCCACGCATGAATCTATTTAAAACCCAAAATGTCTTGAACTGTGAAACAGAGGAAGTATCAATTAGCCGCAGCGTAACCCTGAATCAACTGTCTTGAAAACGAAAGAACACCCTTAACTATATATTATCTGTTTGCAGTGCCTGAAATACCTAGCAACCCTCAACATCCAGCATTTCACGCCCTAACAAACATGAAGGCCAATCTGTCCTCCCGTCCTGTTGGAACTCGAGGTTGGCCTCCTGTGTGGCAACATGGTGACGATTGGTGCAGCAGAGCATACATAGCTGGAGGTGGCTCGTGCTTCTCTGGTATGTATGCAGTACATATGAGGTGAGTACTTCAGTACTATTTTTTTTAGATAATGAGTACTTTAGTACTTGAATCCCGAGCTTTGGAATTATTTGACTTTACGCATATACTGGTTTGTTTAGGTAAAATATTTCTCAATTCGTATGATTTTACTAATCTTTGGTTTCGGGCAAAAACAACTCTGGTGCAAATGCCTCGATACAACGGGGACTGAAAAGGCGTAATTTCTGTTAAAAGGTGTATGCAGCTGAAAGCATAGTGCAGTGAGAAGAAGTTACAAGTCTTTTCGTTCTCGTAACTGTAACTCTTTATTATAAGCAGCCCAATAGTTTTTTTTTGTCCTAATTAATCTGTAAAATCGTGGTGCCAGGCACTTCTTACAGTTCTATAACAATATGGGTCGTAGATTATTCTTATCAGGTGAGTATATATTTCCTTCTGTTTGGGTTAACCTTTTGTACAGATGCTGCATTGGAGGTGGAGCACAGATGTCGATTTTCTTAAGGGCTTGTTCAGTTAATCCCCTCCCTATGAATTGGGATATCGAGAGGGTTTGTGTATTTCCACACCTTAACCTAACACGCCTTGAATGTACAAGTATTTAAATGTTTTTTTTTTTGCCAACTTTGGGTTATCCTGATTTTTAATACTTTGTATTCTGTTTTTTCAGAGAATAATACTTTGTATTGTGTACCTGCAATCGCTAATTATAATGATTGGGGACAACAATGGTATTTCAGCTGTTTTTTTTCTCTCCTTGGTTGATTATGAATGACGCTTCATATTTAACCATAGGCAAATTTTGCTACAGGACATAAAAAAACGTATAATTAGCTGGTAGACATCGCAAGAACACGAATTTGCTGTCGGGCACAAAAAAACTGGTAATTAGCTGATGGACACTCGTGGCCATATTTTATTACTTCCGGAGAAATTGGAGAGAGAAATTGGTGTGAGTACGATTCTGCCCCTACGCAGCTTCATGAGGGCCTGTTTGGTTGCTACCCTGAGGAAAATTTGCCTGACCTGATACAAGCCTGAGCATAGCATGTGGTTGTTTGGTTGCTAGCCTGACGCGTGTTCTCCCTTGCCTGGCTTGAATCCCTTTGGCGTGGGATTAGCCTGAGTCAGGCGACCAAAAATGGTCGCCTGAGCTCCAGGCGTAGCAGCGCTCTACAGTTACATTCCTAATCCTCTTTAGACAGGCCGCGGGATGCTGCTGCTGACCAGTGTCGCATTGACACCACATGAGTCGCCGCCGATGCCAGCGTAGCTGCCGCTGCCGACACCACACGAGGTCGTTGCTGCCGAGTGTCGTTGCCGCTGCCAACGACGAGTGAAGCCAATGTAGCAGCTGCCGTTGACACCACACGAGGCCGTTGCCGCCACCGCCGCCAACGACGACAATGAGTGAAGCCAGCACAGCCACCGTCGACGACAACGTGTGATGCTGGCGCCACCGCAACCGCACGAAGCCTCGTCAGATCAGATGCCGTCTTCTCTGCTGCATCATTGGATTCGGCCGTCCACACGAAGCAGCTGTCGCCGCCTGCTGGATCTTGTGTCCTAATCTTGCTTAACATGTAGATGTGAGGAATTCCTATGGTCTTGCTTAGGCTTAGCATGCAGATGTGAGAAATAATGGAAGGTTGATGTGGTTGGATTTGGGAATCTCTTTTCTCGTATTCAGCTTTCTTTTTCTTCTTGATGGCAGATACGTTGGATTTGGGGATCTCTTTTCTCATGTTCTCCTCTGATTCTCTTTTTGATGCATTCGATTGATTTTTCCATGGTTTAGATTTATTTCGGTTGGAGGGACGATGCAATTTTATGGTAAGATTTGTTTCTTGGGAGTGTATCCTATGCACACAGGCCCTCGCGTGTACACACCGTGTACACCAACTAAAAATTATCACAAAAAATTCTAGGCAAATTCATACATGTACTTTCAATAGTATTATATCTACGTGCAAAGTCGCATCTTCAAATTCATTCTACATAGAGAATAAAAAAAAGATAAAATTCCGACAAAATTGCAACCTTAAAACTGTCAGATTTTTTGTTTTTTTGTTACGGCTAAAATATAATGAATTTAATGTTAAGATTTTAACCCTAGGTGTAATACAATTGAAAGTATGTGTATGATTTTTTATAGATTTTTTGGTGACATTTTTTTAGTTGGTGTGCACGTGTGTACACGTGAGGGCCTGTGTGCATAGGATATGTTGCCTTGTTTCTTTGCCATAAACATGTTTAGCTGTAATTGTGTGAAGCATAATCGTAGTCTTTTTTCTCAGGCCATGGTGGCCAACCAAACAAGTAAGGTCACAGGCTGCCTGGACAGGCAAAATTTATGAACTGGTTATGTGCCTCTCAGGCATGCAAATTTATCAGGCTTGGTGCGCAGGGCACCAACGAAACAAGCCCTCACAATCCATCGTCGCCTCGCCGAAACTGGTCGTCGGTCGTCAATCACGTCGCCGCTACTACTTCGCCGCGCCTGCTGGACCCAAGGCGCTCCTATTCCGGTTGCCACGGTTGCCGAGAACGCGATGCAGTCGAATCGTCTCCCGTCTCCCCGTCAAGGACGGCGCTCGCACCGCCGTGCTGTCCCCGTGCTGGTGCCGCATCTAGGCCTCCATGCCGCTCATCCTCGGCGACACCGACCTTCTCTTCGATGACGACGAAGATGATGGCGGACAGCGCCTGCACCGTTGTGTTGTCCCCATGTTGGCGCCGCTGCCACATCTGGGCCTCCACGCCGCTCGTCTCCGACAACGCCGACCTCCACCCTGACGATGACAGTGGACGGTGCCCTCACCGCTGTGCTGTCCCCGTGTTGGCGCCGCATCTGGGCGGGGCCTCCACGCTATTCATCTTCAACGTTGCCGACCTCCTCCCCGACAACGACAACCCCCAAATCTTCTGGCGCGACATAGCAGACATCGTCTCCCGCGTCCTCGCCGCGTACCCGAGCCACCGGTGCATCCGCCTCACGAACGCCTGCAGCTACGTGGACTCCCGCAGCGCCGCTGTGCTCTCGCGCTGGCTCGGCGTGCTCGCTGCCAAGGGCGTCCAGGAGCTCATCCTTGTCTTCCTCCCCATCTGGCCTATGCGAGTAGAGCCCCCAGCCGATGTCCTCTGCATCGCCTCCCTCCACCGCCTCTACTTTGGCCTTCGGAGGTCGTTCCCTGACACCGAGCACATCCGCCTCGGCGCTGACGTCTTCCCCTACCTCGTCGAGCTCGGCATCTGCCGCACCAACATGAAGGCCAAGGACCTCGACCGCTTGCTTCGTTCACTCACCCCAAATCAGAGCATCGCTCCTTTCCTTACCAGAGAGCAAGTTTGACCAATGGCAAATTTGTCTTTTAACAAGTGTTTCTTTCTCCAATTCCTTCGAAATAATAAAATAAGGCCATGAGTGTCCATCAGCTAATTTCTAGTTTTTTTATGCCCGACAGCAAATTCACGTTTTTGTGATGTCCACCAGCTAATTATACGTTTTTTAATGTACTGTAGCAAATTTTACCTTAACCATATGAGCTCAGTAACAGTAACGGATCATTAACTGGGCGCGTGTACAAAACTACCAGCATCCGTCTAATCTTGACGGCATGTCAATCTTTGCCATGTCGATCGAACAGTTTTGTGAGTATTTCTATTCCCTGGTTGCATCAAGAATGCAAAGGTGGATTGACACTGCAGGATAGACAAATAGTGGCAACCAGGGAATAATGATGGTATTCGGCTCTAATACTATCATTATTCAGCCCAGTAGTGACCTTCCATCGTACTCTGGAACCGCAACTCCAATTGTTACTGTCGATCAAAAATCACCCCAAAATTTTCCCTCTGCTGGGTGCAACAGACGGACAAGTGTCGGAGTAGTATAGGTAAGAAGAATTTCCCTCTATCTAACAATGTGTAAGAAGAATTTCCACCTATCTAACAATGCAGTAGCAATTGGTGATGTTTAGTAGTAACAGATAGCAGCAAGCAAAAATTATATAGTAGACTAGATGATAATGTTTCTGAGTAATTTGACTCAAACCTTGTCGCGAGAGATAACCGCAATCTGAACAGGGCAAAAGGAGGCTGGCAAATTGACTAACTTGTGAGCATCAAAAAGAAATCTTACAACAAAAGTGCTTTTGTTCGAAAATACTGGTTAAGAATGGACGCATGTACACCGCGCGCATTTGCATGATTGTCTAAGCACGACTCTCCTTATTTCCATAATTAGTATCGTGTTCAACCCAACGAACATCGCACAGCTTACTGAAGAAACACCACGTCCCCACCCACCCATATGCAGCTTTCTGGGAAAAAAAAAAAAAGAGTGCACATCCACTTATTAGCACCATTCAGTTCACATCTACTGAATCTAGCACGTTACATTGCACTAGTATTTTTAAAACTTTTGGTGGCTTATAACTTTTAAACCCTAAATTATTTTTAAGATCTGATTAAACCATCATACTCTACTTAAAATACATGACAAAATGAGTTTAATATTTATTATATTTAGATTATTTAAAATTTATTCTTATTTTTTACTCCTCTAGTGGTGTTGTTACTTCGAATACCATGAAAAGTTAATTCCTTCTAGTAGCATAGTTACTTTTATTACGTGAAGAGTTACTTCTATTTTCTTGAAGTTATTTCCCTCTATCTGTAAATTTACTTCTAATACCGTGAAAGGTTAGTTCTATATTTTTAGATTGATAATCCAAACGCAAAAGTAAGGTGATGTGGCTTTACGAGAGAAGAAAAGAGGAAAATAATTTGGATTATTGATTAATCATCTAAGGACTAGAAATAATTTAGATGATATGGCTTAATGAGATGAGAGAAATCATATTAACTAAGTGAGGATGAAGTATACAAGTATATAGGATATTGAAAAAAAATGATGGATAAATATATATTGAAATATCATGTAAATTATGTGGGATGATGATTTGACATGTTTGCATTTTAAAGTTGTAAAATATAATAAACTATAGATAATATTGCATGCTTGCATGAGGTTTAAGACAATAATTATTAATGGATGATGACGTGACATTTTCGCATATTGAGCTTTAAATATAATGGGCTACAATATAGAAATATAGGATTTATGTGATCTTCTACAACTTTATGAATTGTAGTGGAAAGGGAAAAAAACATTTCATATCTCATGTAATAGTCAACAATAAGTTCTGCTAGTCTAGTTTTATATATTCCATCTATACATAAATACTAGAAACGACGCGCGGCCTTGCCGCGCCCAATTTAGATTAGGCTAATCTGCTTTGTCAATAGCCTTGTTTAGGATCAATGTTTTTATATTTCTTAACACGTTGAAGCAGAAACCTAAAGAAATAAATTAATAGGGGTTGGGACTTCAGATCAGAAGAGAAAAATAAAATATTGCACACGAGCAAGAAAAATGACTCGGTAGTAGCATTGCCAAGGAATTTATGTATTTAGAAGGTGACTATTAATTACACCATTGCTATTTGCTAACATGAAAAAAAATATATAATGCCCTGAATGGATGCTTTGTTAGCGTCGAGTTTTGCAATTCCAATTTGTGTTTCTTCTGGATTTCTGAAAAGCAAAAAAATATATATATATTAAAAATACACAAAAACGTCTACTTCGAAGAGCTCAAATTGCATATTCCAGGGTCATTAATTAGACAATACTTCAGTACCTGGCTAGGAAAATAATCAAAATTAAACATTTAATAATATGGTTCCATATCAACTTGAACCCTGATCACTGATCTTGTTGCTTAATAAGATAACATGATTGGGATTTTTTACTTATCTTTATTTTTTTCTTCAAAAGAATGCCAATTCAGCTTCAGAATTCAATGTTCAATATTCAGTATCATGTCATTGCATGAATAGAAGAGTACGCATAGAGACCATTGCCAAAATAAAAAAAAAAGGTGCATGAAACTACGATTAAGCATGGTACAAATTCAACCGTACTTGAGTTTTGACTTTTGACTGCACTACAATGTATGACGAAGCTCTCCATAGGTTAATTATTAGTTTACAAATTTATTAAAATTACAAAACGATGCATGCATTTCCAGATTTAATTTTCCACTTCTATGCTAAGAAAATGCAGAAACAATATGTAATGTAGAGTAAATAATGCTAACGACATAACAAATCTAGTACCAATTTCTGCTCTCTGTAATATGAATTTAATTTACTTACAATATGTAATTGCTCTAAGATATGACATAGTATCGGGCATAAGCTTTATTCAGATCAATTGAAGGCTGCAAGAAAATGAGTTCATGGACATAAGTTGAAAGTCGAATATGTGCGCACAAATTCTAAATTCCAATGAGCCAAAGTAATGAAAGTACTTATCTTCATTTTATCCCTCCACATGTCTATAATTTATTTTGTTAGTAATTTATTTTCAGCAACAATCACAAAAAAGCCCCGGATGTTTTTTTGTGATACGAATTTTGTATGCCTTCAGCAATCCTGCAGTCAAAAACACTATTGAAAGCGTTCCAAATACAAACCTAGCAATGCTACAATGAAAGAAAAGATGCTCTATACTTTCCTCTTTGTTGCAGAACTGACATTTACTGTTTCTGATACGAATTTTCACCTTCCAACCGATACCGGCATATTTCTTTTTCGACAGTCCCATCTCCAATATCTAATAGGTCTGTTCAGATTATGTTTCTGAGAAAAAAGTAATGATAAAATGGAAGATACATTTTTCGGACCATTCTCATATATATTAGCCTCATAATGTTGTACTATCCCCTAAAAAAAATAATGTAGTACTGAAGGATATGCTCAAACAAGCATAGAAAGTCCATGCCCTGTTTGTCCCGCTCTCGCAAGCTTATCAAGCTAGGCCAGGGCCAGGGGAACAAGGCTTGTGGGCAAGTGTCATATATTGATCTCCTTGGAACAATAATAAACTTGTTCTACGAATACCATCTTCCTCATTTGGTGTGGTCTACAAATAGCTTCAGGACTTCTACCATCTCATAGTGTTCTATATATGTTTAGTTGTTGGCGTTTCAGAATAAATACATGTTGCCTGATTTATACTCACTTAAATAAAAACAGGAAAGAAAGTATTCCTAAAATCAAATAAAGTGTTCTCCCCCATTGACATTGATGTGAACCACCAGTTTCTTACTCTAACCGTCCAACGTAGTATTAACGAATTGTAAACCAGCACCGCAGCTTGCAAGGCCAGTTCTCTATGTCAGAACAGGAAAGCAATTGGAAGAAAAGTGCATGCATCAACAGTTCCGAACAAAAAAAAAATTAGGGGAACAGGAAAAATCCAATGCCATTTTACATGCAGAGTGCTGTATTGTTAAGAACTAAAAAGTACTTGCTTTTGTTACTTCAGTGATCTTTAAGATGAGCAAATGAGCAATCTAGCAGCAGTAAAGTACAAAAAAGCAGTAGCATTAGGAACAGCAAGTAGCCCAGGGCAAGCACAAAACTGAGGGAGAAGCACAATTAGACAAGCAGGGCAACCAAACATAGGTGCTTCAGTCATTTACATGTTAATGTTTTTGTTCATGGATTGGCATGGCATCATATTGGTAGTATTTAAGTGTAGAAGTAAAAATACCTTAAGGCTACCAACATCTTCTGCAGTAGATCGGTCCTCCCAGCTCAGTAGTCCTGCTCCCAGTGTCAGGTCCACATCTTCTGCAGTAGATCGGTCCTCCCAGCCACCGGATTCATCAATCGCTTGCCTTCAAAACATCTGAAACCTCTCTCACCTTACTCTACACAGCAGTCTGCCCTCCCCTTACAGAACTGCTTACCGGTAAGGCGGTAACGACAAGCAGTGAGCATATCGTAGCGGCGGCGGTGGCTGCTCCAAGCAAGTAGGTTGCGGATGGACATCGGACGACAAGCATCAACCTCCTATTCCGTTCATCTTGGTTTCTTCAAGGACACTATGACGAGCAGAGCTACCTCAACTCTACTACTTCCTTCCCGTTGTTGTGGCTTTTAGCTAGTCGCATCCCTGCCATATTTCTTATTTGCGCTGGTCGTCATCGCGCGACGGTGGGGGGAATGGATGTGGTGGCGCGACGATGGGGGAGGTGGGGGGAATGGAGGTGGCGGTGGTGAGGGCGTGAGGTACGGGACGGCTACGCCGGCGGATCGAGCACCGGATCGAGCACCTTGACATCGAAGACGAGCCCCGGCCCGCGCCCGGGTCGAGCGCGGCGCCAAGCTCGACCTCTGGCCCACCGGGTCGAGCGCATCGGCAAGGAGGGAGATGGACGGGCGGCGAGGCGCAGACGCCGCCGAGCTTGAGGGTAGAGGTGGCGGCGTCGCCAGAGCTCGTCACCGACACCGAGCTACTCATAATCCACGCGCGCCGCCACCGAGCTCTTCGCCCCATCCAGAGACGAGGAGGAGGATGCGGAAGGGAAGAGGGCGGCGCGCCGGCGCGTGGGAGGAGAGGGCCTCGCCGGCAGATGGGAGGGAGGGAGGAGAGCGCCTCACCGGCGAGTTGGGAGAGGATAGTGGTGGAGGAAAGGCCGCCGCCGTCGAGATCGTCCTCGCGCGTCGCCCTGTCGAGCTATTGAGCGGCGCCGTCCCGAGCTATTACCGTCGGCGGAGAGGGAAAGAGGAGAGGGGAGCGCCGGACCGGGGAGGAGAGGTGAGGAGGCTGGCGGCGAGGACCAGCCGACCAGGAGGAGCCGAGGATGGCCAGGGCAAGAGGAGGGATTGAGCGCTTTTGCATAAAAACCCCTCAAACTTCGTTTTTTACAATAAGGTCCAACGCAGTGATATCCATCCATCGATCCGCGATCTGACGGCTGGGGAGAGGGACGAAAGATGAAATCGCACAACGCCACGTGGAGGGGCTATTTGCACGCGAATCCGCATGGAATTCGGTATTAGAGATTAGCATTCTAAGCGTTTGAAGTCTGTTCACAAATATAAAAAATACTATTGCTCTACTTGTCCCATCAGTCATATCTTATTTAAACTTCTTTTCATTTTATTCACAACTCTCATACTCCCTCCGTCCCAAAATATAAGCATTTTTTAGGTTGGCACGGGTATTAAGAAAGTAGGTGAGAATGATTGAAGAAGGTGTGTGATTGGTTGAAAAGAGAAAGTAGGTGAAAAAGAATGCTTGTGATTGGTTGAGAGGAGAAGGTAGGTAGAAAAATAGCTTCATTTTGGGACAAAGTACTGTGCTAGAAATAGCTTTATTTTGGGACAAAGTACTGTGCTAGAAATAGCTCCAAATACCTCCAACCATCTTTTCTTCTCATCATTAATCTCTGCTAAAGAACATATAAATATTTAAATAAAAGTCCAAATACCACCCTAAACTTTGATTGAAAAATTATTTAGCACCCTGAACTTTGGAACTAGGCATACAACCCCGAACTTTACAATACTATTTATATAACCCCTAAAGTGGTTCTGGTGAGCAGGGGCGGAGCTAGTATATATTAGGGGGTGCCCAGGAACCCGGTAAAAAAAATTTAGCTATACCTCATCTATTTTCATCATGTATGCATCCCCCTCAATACAAACTTAAGCAACCGCATCAGTTTAAACTCAATCTAAAGTAGAGTAAATTAAGTAATTGGCTTCTCCCCTGCTGGTGAGTGGTTTCATCTAATTTGTAACAAGTTGGATGAGTTCGATCATGTGACATATACATTATCTTTTGTTCACTTACATACGAAATGAATACCAATATCATAGTAGTATGGCATCACTATATAGTACTACCTTCGTCCCAAACTATTAGGAGCTAATACTAGAAGATAGGACACATCCCAATAATATGGATATGTCCGGATTCATAGTATTATGATGTGTCTCATCCAATGTTATATAGTAAAATTTTGGGATGAAGGAAGTATAAATTGATTGCCTACAATTAATCATATTTGAATATGTATATTAGATATCTTAAATATTAGTTATTCAAAACCACTTGTGTAAGCTTTCAAATATGCAAAACCGCCGATCAAAACCACCTTAGAAGGTAATATAAACGGTACTATAAAGTTTAGGGGGCTAGATGTCTGATTTTAAAGTTTAGGATGCTAGATAGACTTCCATCGGACTTTTGGGGGGTGTTTACTTTTGGAATGAAGTAGTTACAACTTACAACGTTTAGCAGTCCATCAAGCTACCTTGGCTTTGGAGCAAAAGTTTCTACCGGTGGTTCTTAGTTAAGAGAAGTTCTAAAATTAGTCAGGCCAATGTTCAGCCCAATTTGAAAGTGGGCCAAGTTCAAATCTGCAAAGCTTATCCGTTCCAATAGCCCGGTTCGTGGCTTTCCGTGGAAGGAAAAAGTACACCGAAGGTCCCTCAACTTGTCAGCGAGATAAAAAAAACGTCCTCGAACCACAAAACCAGATATGTGGAGTCCCTTAACTATACAAAACCGATCACCCAAGGTCCCAAGGCAGTATTGATGCCGGATTTGTCCTATGTGGCGGCTAGAGTCAGCATTGGACCCACGTGGGTCCCACATGTCAGGATGCCACGTAGGACAATCTCTTTCCCCTCTTCTCTCCATTCCTCCCTCTCACTTTGCTCCTCGTCTGGTGGCCGATGACAGGCGATGCGGCAGCGACTTGGTGCGGCACTGACGTGGATGGGGCCGACACCGACGAGGATGGGGTTGAGCCCGGGGGCGGACCGAGCGCCGCGGCATCGAGCTCCATCCCGTGCGCGACAGCGCCGAGAGAGGGAAAGAGAGCTCCAACCGAGCGTTGTGGCGTCGAGCTCCCCGACAGAGGCCGGCGGGAGAGGAGGATGTCCGGCGGCTGGCGACACCATCAAAGATGCTAGCCACCTCAAATCTTTCCTCTTCAAATCCAGTTAGGGAGAGAAGCCACCTCGAGTTCAGATTATCCCCAAGTTTTTCCCCATTCTTTACGCTTCTTACATTTGCTCTTGAATCCTTAGAGTTGTCGATGAGGTAGATCTCGCCGCCGCTGAGGAAGGAGGAGGAGCCGATCTGGCCGCTGCAACCACCGAAGCAGGAGATCTGGAAGGAGAACGTGAGCGCGTTCTTGTCGGTGGGCTCCTCCTCCTCCTCCTCGGGGAAGAGCGGAGGCCGGCGTCACAGAGGCCGCGTGAGACGACGATGGCAGCGCAAACAATTTTATTCATCATTGCATGCAATTTTATTTGTAAATAAAATAATTTCGCAATTAGGATCAACATGCTCAAGGAAGGGTGATGACTTGCCTGCTTAGGATAGTCCTTACTCTTGATACAATCTTGATCAATCTTCATCTCCTGGAAGCTACATACGTTGCCTCACGACTAACCGATATACAATGTCTATCATGTGCGAGAAAAACCAATATTCAAACAACAATCACATGTGCACAAACAAAATATAAATATTAGGGTTGTACCTAGGGTTGCTCATACTATTCCGGCTTGCTAATGGATTCCAATCATGCTAATGGCTAAGATTCTTACTCTTTCTATTGGTAATGGGATACATATTTGGCTAATCTGTGGTTTAGTCTAGCAAATGGCTATGGAAGGATTATGGCTATACATACATGTACCCAAATGAAACGGTCATATACAAGAGGTTATGTTGTCGGATGGATTTAGTATCAATCAAATAATCACAGTGAATCATTAGTATTATTTTATTAATGGAGTTATTATTTTAGTCACGATCATACTTTGCTTATCACTATAAATTATAGAAGGTTAATAATATTATTGTAAAATCTAATTCGAGAGCCTTCTCGATTTAGCGCTATCGCGCGACGCTGGCAGAGCCGTCCGATCGCTCGCGTCATCATTGAGTCCATCTGCGTGGGCCTTTCTAGATAAGAATCGAGATGAAACCACTCCAACCACACGCACACGTAGTTCCTGTTTGAGAAAGAAGTCACAAAGAGAAAGGTTACAGATTCTCCCCCATGTCATTTTTCTCTTCAAACAAAATTTTCTCTCAAATTACTTATCCGATCTACAATCCGATTACACCATTGTGTTCATTACAATTAAATCTTTACAACAAGATCTTACATGATTATATTACGATAAAAAAATATTTATATTTGTAAATTACTTTTATTATATACTTAAGTTACTTTTATTACTTTTAGATTTGACTAAATTACTTCTTAGACATATAAAAGTAAATTCAATTAAGTCTGAAAGTAGTAACTTTGTCACGACATTAAAAGTAAATTCGTTGTAGGGATAAAAACATGACTTTATCTAGAAATTAAATTTAATCAGCAAAGATCAACACGTAAGTTTAACAATTTTTAAAAGTATCTTCAATGTTAATTGGAAGTAACTTTTGCATGGTTCAAGTTGAAAGGAGACACTAGATGGAGTACAAACTAGCTACCACTAGCTATGTAGTCACGTCCAATGAAAAATGTATTAGTTAAAGTTACTTTCCTTTTGTTATAAGTTAGTTCTATAATATATATGTAAATTACTTTTACGGTTTATTGAATTACTTTTATATATCTAAGAAGTAATTTAGTGAAATCTAAAAGTAATTTAAATATATTATAAAAGTAATTTATTATTTTTCATCAAAATATAATCATGTGGGATCTTGTTATAAAGATATAATTGTTACGAACACAATGGTGTAATCGGATCGTAGATCGGATGAGTAGTTTAAGAGAAAAATTGTATTTGAAGTATATATGGATAGTGCCTTTTATAGATGGAGTGGTAGCTAGTTTAGACAAACCAGCTTCCACTAGCTGTGTAGTCACGTCCTAATAGATTATTATAGTTAAAGAGTATCTCAGTGTATAATTTTATAATCTGACATGTGGGACCCTGGGTTTATTCCTTTTCCACCGCATTATTTTTCCTAGAGAAAAATTAGGAGTGGGCCCGGCCTGTCAGCGGCTCGGCTGGAGGTCGTCTTCAACCTCCAGCCCGAGCGAGAGGCAGCACGGGGGCGCGGCTGGGCACAGCCGGGACGGCGCGAGGCCGGCACGGCGGTGGCCGGGGAATATGCGGCGAGGCTCCGGCGACCTCCCGCCGGCGGCCACGGCGCAGGGCGGCGCGGGAGCGAGCGGCACCGCATGGCCAAAATGGCCGAGCTCCGGGGCGGTTTGGGGTTGGGCGATAGGCGAGGCCTCCGACCAAATTGATGATGGCATGAGCATCTACGGCGTACGGGGGTTCCGTTTTACTCATGAGATGGCTAAGAGGAGCTCCGGGAGGGCTTGTCCACGGCGAGCTCGCGGGCAGCGAAACAGTGGCCGGACCGGCACGGCTTCGGGCGCTAATCGCCAAAACTAACGAGGGACTTAGCTTCAACGGGACTAGGAGAGGCTGTAGGAGCGAGTTCTTACCGAGAGACGGCGGGATGACGAAGTTCGGCGGTGGTGGTGGAGCGGAGAAGAAGCTGCAGCACGCGCCCAAGGTGTTCGACGAAATGTATTCGTGGAAAAAGGCGGAGAGAAGGATGGCGGGGAGGGTAAGGCCGCCAGATCATGGCCAATACGGCTAGATGCTGGGCTAGAGGCGGTTAGGGCATAGGCGCACATGGCATGGCGCGGCGACAGGACGTTCGCGCGGCGCACGGCGCGGGGCACAGCGATGGGACGGCGCGCGGCGACGGGACGTTCGCGCGGCGCACGCGCGACTTCTGTGTGGGGTGAGGCGCGGGGCTCAAGGGCGACACAACGGGCGATGGCGACGGGCGATGGCGATGGCGATGCGGCGCGCGGCGGCTCGCGGCGCGTGCAGGGGCGATGGCGACCCGGTCGAACGGCTGGGACCGACTCGAACACATGTCGGGCAATGAATAGTACCGACCGAAAAAGAAAAGAAAAGGAAAATGAAGAAAAGGAAAAAAAAGAGAAAGGGGAAGGGCTAATCAGCAAAATGGCTTGGATTGGAATTTTGAATTGAGATGTAACCCTACATATTTTGGATTTAAGAATTCAAATATTTGATTTGAATATTTATTTATTTACTTGATTATTCATTACTTACCAAATAAATTTACTTTAACTTATACTATCCAAAATTTATTAGGTATAACTTGGAGGCAATGATATTTCTAAAATTAATTAAAATATTCTAATGTGACCCTCATTAATACAATAGCACGTTGGTTGACGTTATTTGTATAACAATATATTTTACACGAATAGGTTTATTCTGTTTAATTTTTATTCTATGAAGGTATTCTGAAACTTGGTGCGATATCGATCTAAACATTGAACCAAATACTCCTGTAAGCCTATTTTATATGGAGAATTCAATTCATTTATACAACTAATTATTTTACAGAAGTGAGTTTTATGTCATGAGAGACTTGATCAAGTGTTTTACATATTAATGTAATATTCGAGTGAAATATAGATAGGGTCATTATGGTGGCAACCATTATTTCATGTGTACTTATTATACTTCATGTGAGATTGGATCCAAATGAATTAGATTCAATCTTACTATTTATTTCCTTTAGTTAAGTATGACATCAAGCTATCAAAATGGTTCGAATATTTAATATTTGATTTGTAATTTATATTATAGAAATTAATAATTGACTTACTTTATTTGGCTTTGCAAAAATATTTATGGGATTAATAATAAATAATATATTCATGTAAATTGTATTTATTATTTAGATGTGCATCTTTGATTTGATTTTTCCATTGTGTCGATTTATGGTTCAGCAAGCAATAACAACCATAACATCCAGCATGATGCAAAAGCTTTAAAAAGTTATAAATTTTAGTGATTTTTATTGTCGAGAATTTTCAGGGTGTTACAGCGTGGATGGCATGGTTAGCTCCCGTGCCCGAGTCAAAAGGAAGATGGAGCAGAGGAGAGAAAGGAAGAGTGAAGAGTATATGTGGGATTCGCATATTTGTTTTTTTTTTTTGGTGCCACATAAACATCACGTCAACACCATATAGGATGAAGACTAAGTCAAACATGTTAAGTTGGCGCCGCATCAACCAAAATTACCATACAAACTGCTCAAGAACTTTATTTGAATTGGTTTTAATAGTCAGAGATGATGTCATATACCCGATTTTGTATTTAGTGGATGTTTATGAAACTCAACTCATAGTTGGGGACCTAATATGGTCTTGCTCTTACCCTATATTGACTAAGGCTGAGTTCAAGAGGACATTTTTCTTTTGCAACTTCCTCATTTTTCATGAGCGCATTTTCCAAATTACTAAATAGGTGGTGTTCTTTTCTCCTGTAGATGAAGATGAAGATTAAGTTTTTTACGTAAAACGTGGTGGTGTTAACGTATGATTGATTGGGTTTTAATTATCACAGACTTAAAAAATATATTAATATGATATTTTAGAGCAACTTTCATATAGAAAGTTTTCGCACGAAATACACTGTTTAGCAGTTTAAAAAGCGTGCCACGAAAATCTTAATATTCATCCAACTTTTGTTGGAGAAAATAACGGGACCATAGTGTGTCTTTTCTTAAAAAAAAACTTTTATACATAATTGTTTTTTAAAAAAACTAATTTTTTTAAATAATTAATACTCCGTATATGATTAATCATAAGCGGTCTCGTATTACGTTTGTTGCAAAATCAAATCCTAAACGATGTACGGAACTCGCACGAAGTTTGTTGCGTTTTGGATTAATTAAAGGACGTGACTACACAGCTAGCGGTAGCTGGTTTGTCTAAACCAACTACCACTTTATTTATGAGAGACTCTATCCACCTATACTTCAAATAAAATTTTCTCTTAAACTACTCATCCGATCTACGATCTGATTACACCGTTGTGGTCGTAACAATTAAATCTTTATAACAAGATCTCACGTGATTATATTTTGATGAAAAATTATAAATTACTTTTATAATATATCTAAATTACTTCTTCGACATATAAAAGTAAATTCAATAAAGCTTAAAAAGTAATTTACATATATTATAGAAGTAACTTATAACAAAACAAAAAGAAAGTAACTTTAATATATGCCTTTTTTTTTATTGGACGTGACTGCTGGTTTGTACTCCAATAGTATGTATCTTTTTTAATCTCTTTAATAACTTATATATTTTAAATCACATATTGTTTTTAAGATCTATTTGCATCATTGTACTCCACTCAAAATATGTGACAAAACGATGTTCATATTGAATATATTCTCATTTTATTAATTTAAAAGTAATTTATTACATGTTAGAAAGTAACTGTTACATCATGTATACATGGTTAATTCTTATTATTTATTCCATCAATGTTATTTACAATCCATCAAAGGTTTTATCTTCTTTTCTCATTCTACATAAAAAAATAAAAATGAAAGGAAAAAAATAATCAGTGATCAAACAGATTTATAGAGAGTTACTTCTGAACCATTCAAAAGTTACTTCCAATTAGCATTGAAGTTACTTTTAAAAATTGTTAAACTTACGTGTGTTGATCTATGCTAATTAAATTTAATATCTAGATAAAGTCATATTTTTATCCCTATAACGAATTTACTTTTAATGTTGTAACAAAGTTACTTCCGTTTTGTTTTAAGATACTTTTATAATATATGTAAATTATTTATAGACTTTATTGAATTTACTTTTATATGTCTAAGAAGTAACTTAGTAACTTTTATATATATGATAAAAGTAACTTACGTATATAATAAAATTAATTTACAAATATAATTTTTTTTCATCGTAATATAGTTATATAAGATCTTGTTGTGAAGATTTAATTATAACGAACACAATGGTATAATCGGATTGTAGATCAGATAAATAATTTGAGAGAAAACTTTATAAGAAGGAAGAAAAAGACATGCATGTGTAAAAGGAAAAACAGCATGTACGTCAGCACGTGTAGTAGTACTTCTTCTCACAATTGGTTCATCGCTGGTTAACACTGAACCGAGACTTGTAGGTTTAGATTTTGCCTTAATTAAAATGTTCGCAATCCAAGAGGAGGGAGTCGTCCAAGTGGTGGGGTGGTATTTCTCGCCCGCCCGCCCGGCCGTATTATTTCGGGACAATTTCGGGTCAGAAATTCGGGTACTCGGAAGTTTTTACGGGTAGCGGGTTCGAATACGGGTATTTTATATCGGATATGGGATCGGATTCAGGAGGATGGTATCCGACGGATACGGATTATCCGGTGAAAAATACGGGTATACCCGGTTAATATCCGGATAATACCCGGATAACATGCCTAGCCCACTAAAGCAATAGTGGCCAAAAGGCCCACTAGTACACCATCAAACCCAACAACCAAAAATACTAATCACTGTTAACTAATCTTTGGACTAGGAATGAGAGGATGCAAATTGATTTTGGAGATAAACGCACAGCCACTCAGCAATGATGCCGACACTGCGAGCGCCGCCGGTGCAGCACCCGTCGCGCCGCCACTTGCTGCGGCCGTTGAGCCGTGGCCACCACCAACCTGTTGCAGCCCCTTTGGCTCCATTCCAGCATCAACCTCGCTTCCTTTGCTGCCAGCCGATCCTCGTCTCTTCCGGAGCAGGAAGTTAGCAGCTCATCACAAGTCAGTTAAAAATCAATTGTTCATTGCCGTATTGCTCCTATATCTTAAGCCGTAATAACTTAATATAGTCGCATTATACATATATGGGATGGTTGAATAGCTATTGTCTACATAGTATACATGATCGTTGCTTTGACTTAATATGCGAATAGATATTCGTAACCGATAGTGGTCATATCCGTCTCGGTACGTATACGTCTCATATATGTACCCGATATTATCTGTACTTGTATTCGTATTCGATACTATCCGTATTTAACCCGATTCCGATTATAAAATATGGGTTAGGATATAAGAAGGATGAGATCCGACCGAACCCGACCCGATTTCACCCCTAACCCCATCGCCACGCGGCCGACGCGCTACATGCAGCACAAGAGGTGGCGTGGCGACTCCCCGAAAACCAAATTATTTTAGCCATCGAACAAACCTCCGCGCTCTCTCTCTCAACCCTTTGCTCCTGCGTGCTTTTGGGCTGCTGCTGCTTCTGCTCGCTGCGGCCGGGAGGAGAGGGAAACCGCTTCCGCTCGCTCCAGGTGCGGATTTCTTCTTCGCCCTCCTTCCGATCCCTCGCAGTGCCGGCGCAGCGTCTTGGGGTGTTGGTTAGGGTGGCGTTCGTGCGCCTCCGATTCCGGCGGGGTTCTTGCGCCGTGTCCGTTCTTTGGGGGTGGTATTATTGGGGTTCTTGGGAGGGTTGGGGGTGGTGGTGATGCTTTTCTTTTTGGTTTCTTGGCGCTGCGATTTCTGGTGGATACGTGTTCTTTGAGAGATTTGTTCGGTTCTTGCTGGGTTTGTTGTCAAGAATCGATCGCTCTTCTTTACTTGTGGGGGATTTGGCTGGGGTTTCCTGTTCTGTTTCGATACAGTGTTTTCCCCTTTCTTTTTAGAATGCGAGTAGAGCCGTTTCTCCGAGACGTCTACTTGTAGGATCGCCTCCCGGAGCATATCGTTCCTGCGGCATTTTTTGTGAGCTTCTTCCAGCGCAAATATTGGTGCTATTCCGGCGGATTTTCCTCAACTAATTTGGGATAATTTCTTGCCTGCTGTTTCTGTGTACTGTGTGCGATTTCATTTTGGAATACTGCATGCTTTTGTAGCAGTAACCGCAAAGGATTTTTATTTGCCGTTTCATCTTAGCTAGATTATTAAGCATTTAAGCATGAATGATTTTCACAGTTTAATGCTCATTGAAGCTGTCTTTTGTATGATTAGAAATTAGAGGCACCTTTTGTTCTCCGTGGTGATATGTATCTCAATTCTTATTGCTGTAAGATATCTCATTCTTTAGTGGCTTAGTGCTAAATCTGCTAAGTTCTTTTTTGTATGTAATGTCTCTATGATATTCTTCAATGTAGTATCATTTACTGCTCATCCTTAGAAGAGGACAATTATTTCGGGTTCTGCTGTTTATGACAGATAATAACTTTTAATATAAGCTGTGGGTGCAAGATTTCTTTTTGAAAATTCTCCCTCCCTATGCCAGAATCTAGCAGCCTCCACTATGTTTGACGACGACGATGACGTGGAGCCACCGGTTAACGATGTGGACATCTACTATTTTGAGGAAAGCGAGGACAAGCCAGTCTGCTTCAGTGTCTTGCCCATAAAGTTTGATGAGAACGAAGAAGTCGCATGTTCTGATTACAAGGAACTGAACTTGCGTGGATTTACAGATAATAACCGTCATGTGTTCAAGAAGGTGATAGCTTGGAGGGTAGATCTTGATTGTCAGAGGCCAAAGATCTCAGTGCTTTCGAGTGACGGGAAATGGATAGAACTGTTGAAACCACGGATGTGCTATTATGAAAAAAAAGTTCGATCAATATTGATCACAGTGCAAATGCTCCACTTTGTCAGGAAGTGTCCCAAGAAACAACAGAGAAGCCTTTTTGATCACCTCGGTGAAGTTTTCAAGTATTATATCTGCATGCCTTCCCTTTTTTCCTTTGCTATGCCACAACAAGATCTTAATTTCTATATTTTTGTTGTTTCTTGTAGTAAATTTGGTCCTGTACCTAATGGGGATGACATAAAGAAGCACCATCATCTAATCAAGCTTTTCATGGAGAGGGATCCAATTTTAGTGAAGTCGAAGGTATGGATATTAAATCATGATGTAAAATATACAGTATGTTCTTGATAGCATTAATGAACTTCACTAATTAAGCATTTCACACTTCTGCTACAAGGCAGATCAGAGTGAAGCCTTATTCTGACAGTTGCCAAATTAGAATGCCATGATCAAATGGGCCCTTTAAGTTCGAATAGCAAGACAATAAAGCACTGTCAAGAAGGCCATGGCCAAACAGGTCACTTGGATTCAAGCTAGATAGTAAGGTCATACGTAACACACAGGAACCTAATTTTGGGTGTTCACCATGTCCTAGATGAATATACATGGTCCTAGATGAATACTAGAAGAAAGTAAAGACTAACTCTCAATACCTTAGTGGCTTAGTATAGACGCTATGCATAACTTCAAAAACAGTATGTGGTTTCGTGTGGTGTGGTCACCCGACCTTGTAGTGCCTATCCATTCCTTGCATGTTGCCCAATAGATCATAGATCTCATTTTAGAACATGATTGCATACCTTGTCACCCCACCTTGTAGTGCCTATCACCCTATCCATTCCTTACATGCTGACCAATAGATCATATATCTCATTTTAGAACATGATTGCATACTGATATCCTTCCATATGCTCATTATGGCTTATAGATATGCTCATTATGGCTGAAACTCTATAAGTCAGATTTACCTCTTATAGATATATATTCCGTGTATTAAGATACACTACTTTGAAGATAATTATTGCATCTTAGGGGTCAAGTTTCACCTATCTTAATACAAATGATGTGCAGAGCTTATGTGCATCCCCTAAAAATCTTATGTGTCAAGTTAAGCCATCTCAATCTATTTTCTCCTCACATCCCAAATTACCCTGCCATCCTCTTGGCCGTGTCTTCTCTCTATGAATTCTAGCCCAATTTAGCTTGGATGTCACAGCATATGCTTACATAACTTCCACTGTAATTCAATCGTATGTTTGTCATGATGACTATTTTTGTGCATACAGATTATACAATGCTTTATTGAGGATGCTTCCAGGAAGGCCATTGAGGTACCTTAGATAGTAATTTGCTGCTTGATAAAGTATTATTGAAAATCAGGCTACAGATGCATATGTTCAAATTTCTTATATTTATAAAATCCTTTAGACTTTAGTGTAGATTTCTATTTCAGAAATTTGTTGTGTTGTGTTTGATTTCTGTTACTCATCATCAATTAGCCCATACCAAGGAGAGCGTGTACAGAAGATCGATTTATTGTCAGTGATGAGTCACTTGAAAGCAGTGATGACTGCAGCTACAGCGATAGCGACAGCAGTGATGATAATAATGATGATAGTACTGATGAAGATACTGATACTGATGGTAATGCAACTGATGATGATACAGATATGATATGTGCCATATGTGATGATGGTGGAAAGTTGCTTAGGTAGGTGCAGTTTTGTTTTCTGTTGTGCTCATCAACTTTACTTCAATGCCTCTTACTCTTATTCATGATGTGTTCTCATGTTCCCTATATCTTTCTGTCTTACCTCATGTTGTTCCTTAAGTATATGAATTCACACAATTTAGGTTCTTCGGTATTCTATTATCTGGTTCATTGCAAACTGCAAAGCATAGTTGTGCAAATTATTGGTCTTTCTTGAATGTTAAACGTGAAACTATTAGCTGCCCCTGTTCCATAATTGAAAGTGATGTATGTACTATCCTAAGTTTGCTTATACCTGCGTACTTAGTCAACTGGTGAAATTCGATCCTTGGCCAGAGAGAAAAAAAAAGTTTCTGTAATTCATAGCCTGAAGGAATTCTGCTGAATTGGGTTATGGGCATGGGAAACTTCATGCAAGAGAATTATACCTTAGACATAGCGTGAGCAGTGGCATGCTTTTGGGGTGAATAGAGCATCTTACAAATGAAATTATGCTTTTGATACATTAATACAGCTGTGTCACTTGCACAAAGCAGTGGTTGGGGTTGAGTTTGATGAGCAATGGAAGTCATATAATCTCATAATCTGGACTTTTGGAGTTTGTATGGAAACATGGTAACCCAAGGCATTCAGCTTCCCTGTTGATTGTGAGCATTTATTAGATCATATGTCTATAGCAGCAAGGCATAGGTTGTGGTGCCATGAAATGCCATCTATTTTGTTGCAAGTCTGGTTAAACTTGTGTAAGACAATCCCATTTCCATTGCGGCTATCATTGAAACTTCTTTTTTCAAGAAAAAATGTTGAAAATATTTTTGGTACATGAGTTTCATATCCCATCTTCTTGTTTGTTGATAATTAAATATTCATCTATATTTTTTTCTTTTATTCTCATCATTTCCTTTCTTTTGGATTCCTCCCCTAAGTTTTTCTAGAGAACCAACGATTTCTGTGCTACGGTAGGTTATTTTTTTCCTAAAAAGTTCTATTTGGTGAGTTCCAATGCTGTTTCGACCATTAGCATAAATTTTGCTGCAGTAATTGTGTTAATTCTTACTGTTTTTCATTATGGGAGATGGAACCATATCTTGTCAAGTTGTTGCTTCCTCTAAGCATCTGATGTTTCTTCCTTAATGCATTACATGTAACAAAAAAGAAAAAAAAACTATTCCAATTTTCCTGTGGAGTATTCATTCTGCACTGAGCCACTGATAGAATACCGTGGAACTTCCTGCACTTTAAGGATATACTATTGTACATCAATGGCAAAATGTCATTTGATTCTATTCTTTGCTTACAGCTACTGTTTGATGCAGCTGTGAAGGTCCATGCAAGAGGTCCTTCCATGCCAGGGTGAAGCATGGCAGGAAATCCAAATGCAGAACTCTCCGTTTCACTTCTGTGGAGCTAAAGCTAAAGGTATACTTTGGGGTTCTACTAACAGGTGCTGCAGTTTTTTATTTCCGTTCCTGGCCATTTCTGACTGCCTGCTTCTTTACGCATTTACAGGAAAGTGGAACTTTCTTGTGTGAGAATTGTGAACATAATGAACATCAATGTTTCAAATGCGGAGAGCTTGAGCCATCTTATGGTCCAAATGCTAAGGTAGCATCTTTGATCTTGCTTGCAAGGATGTAATCATATAGTATAGCTAGACCTTTGAGCCTATTTTAGTTAAATGGAGAATTTATCATTTGTCCAACAGTTGTTCACCCACCAATGTTCTGCACCATGGTACATTAGTTTTCATAAAATGCACATACATGATGAAACATTGGATCTTTTGAGCCATTCCACAATTTTCTTTCACAATTCCCAAAGAACCAGCCTTGAGCTCATGAACCCTGCACACCTCTTGGACAATCACCTCCTCAGGATTAGATGGCAGCTTTCCAACCACGACAACTGACAGGGATCACCGGATATCATTCACCATGCGCGATATGTTGGCGTCCTCTCAACAATACGCCATGGCTTGATGGTAAGACCACCCGAACTGCTGGTGACAAGGGACCCAGACACCTGTACCGTCGGCTCAACGCTGCCCCTGCCAGACGGCGGTTGTGGCTAGGGGTGGGCAGAATAAGACTGAACCGAAGAATCGAACCGAAAAGACCGAGACCGAGAAATTCGGTTAGTAATTCGATCTCAGCTATGAAAATACCAAATTTTTTTCGGGCAATTCGGTTATTGTCTTCGGTTAACCGAATTAACCGAGAAAACCGAATTGTGGCCCAATAGGCCTAGGAGGCCCAATAAGCCCAGTAAATTACTAAACCCTAGAAGCCACCACTACCACTCAGTCCTCACGAGGCATCCGCATCACGCCGCCTCCGCCTCCGATCCATCCCCATCACGCGTCGCACCGCGGTAATTCACAGCATCGGCGCCGCCTCCGGCCAGCCCGCCTCCGTCGCATCCCTGACGAGCGCCGCCTCCAACCATCCCGCCTCCGCCGCGGCCCCGAGGAGCGGTGCCGTCCGCATCGGCGCTACCTCCGCTGCGGCAGCCGTAGCCGTGGCCCCGACGAACGCCGCCATCAGCGGCGCGCCTAGCGAGCTGCGGCGTGGCCTTCGCCGCTGCAACAGCCGTAGCCACGGCCTCGCCCGAGCCGACGAACTTCTCCAGCGATTTCAGTCAGACCGAGACCGACACTGAAAAAACCGAGACCGAATTTGCCGGTCCTGAGTTTTTTGGGATGAAATTCGGTCCTGAGTTTTCAAAGACCGAAATGACCGAAAAACCGAAGACCGAGACAGAATTTTTCGGTCAGACCGAACGCCCACCCCTAGTTGTGGCTCACCAGCTGAATCCCTGCCGCCTGAACACTGGTGCTTGAGCACCCAGCGCTGGGCTAGCCATTTTGGCTGTTGACGTTGCCTGAAGCTTGAGTGTCAGCGACTGCGGCCTCAGCCATGGATGGGGCGGCGTTGGAAGGAGCTGTATCCCACCCAGGCGAAGCCACACCGACGTGGTCTTTACAGGGCACACGTACAAGTGATGCCCGATCTTGGGACACTTGAAACAACGCCGTACGATGATGGCAGTCGAATGTGCAATGGGTTATGGAAAAACAGTTGAAGCAACGTCCATGCAAATCCATTGGCACTGACTTGGGCGGGCGAGAGGGCCGGCGAGGAGCAGGCTTCCTAGCCTCAACACGAACCCATCCCTTTGTATCCGGAGCAAACCTCGCAAGCACCTTAGTCTCCTGCTGGGCCTCTCAGGCTTTTACCTCCTAGGCTGTCGCCGGCAGAGACACAACCACCTTTGACACCGAGGTAGCCGGAGAGCGAGCCGCAGGGGTAGGAACTGTCGGCCCTGGCGAAAGAAGAACCGTCTTGAAGGAAAGAGGCAGAACATCATCGCCATCAAGAGGCGGACTGGAGTCACACCACCGTTCAAACTTCAACCGGCCTAGGGCTGAGGACAAAGCAGGGGATGGAACTGGTGCCTGAGGAGAGCAGGGGGCTGGCCTTGGCAGCACAGCTGTGGAGATGTTCTCCGAGGTCGGAGTGGCCATCGGCGTGGGGTTAGAGGTAGGGGAGGTGCCAAAGGGAACGGGAGAGGAGAGGACGTGTGAAGCCATCGTTTCTTGTGTTGACTAAATAGCTATCTAATGGTGTGTTTTCGGAAATGGCGTAAAAAAATAATGGCAAATAGCAATTTTATATTGATATAAACTACCTTAGTGCAATTATGGATATTGAATGTTACCTTTTAGACACTTCAATTCTAGCAGGGAGAAAGAGTCGACAGTAAACTCTATTGAATGCTGATTACTAAAATAATAGTTTTCTCAGAGTATCTTATTCGTGACTCTTCTAGTCATTTTAAACATCTCTTCATTCTTTAGGTGTTTCAATGTAATAAAGAATCTTGTGGGCACTTCTACCACCCCAAGTGCATCGCAGTGCTACTTGAGCCTGAAGACACTGATGGTGCTTGTAAATTGGAGGAAATGATCGCAGATGGTATGTCATTTACATGCCCTGTCCATTGGTGCTTTAAATGTGCAAAGATGGAGGACAGGACACGAAGTGAATTCCAGTTTGCAGTCTGCAGACGCTGTCCAAGATCATATCACACAGAATGTTTACCAAGGTGCTGTGCGGTATCCAGTCTAGCTACTTTTGATTTATTTATTTTGTACAGCTATCATGTTCTCATGGCATCAAATGGTATTTTTCACAGCGAAATTTCCTTTGAAACAAAGGACAAAGGTGCCCCAAAACTTGCTTGGAAAATTAAAAAAAGGAGTTACTTCTACTGTTTGTAAGTTTGTTCTTCATTAGTCTCCATACTTTATCTGCACTTGGTGCTCAAGGAATCGTAACTAACTTCTGTGAAAACTTCATGCAGACACCATGGAATAGATGCTACTACTGGAACACCTAGTGGGGAGCATATAAAGTTCCCTTCTATTCCAAAAATCAAGAAAACGAAAAATCTTTCTAAGAAGGATGCTCAAGTGACTGGCAAAAGGAAAAAGAGCGGTAATAAATTTTCAACAAAATCCACTAAGTTGGCAAATGTGTCACCTAGAGGAGAAAGCAAGCAAACCAGAAGAGTAGCAAGGAATAGTTCATCTGAGCATATTGCACTAGAACATGGGTGTGCAGTAAAGCGCTTAAAAAAGGATCTGCAGTTTGAAGTACCTCTGGTTGATGTTTCTGCTAGATTAAGTGGTGCAAAAACCGTGGAAGGGAAGGAAGGGCAACCTGGAACTCCGTCTTCATTTGTTATGGGGGAAATATCAAAGAGTGCATCTTGTGCGGTGGATGGTGAAACAGAAAAGAGGTGGCTCATTTTGGACCTTGCTATTACTTAATTTAAAACGTGGCCCTCACAGGGGCCTTCCAAGAAACTTGACTTCTTAATATATTTAATGTGAATGATTTCATCAACTGAGACCTGCTTCTGAATTGTTTTCTTCATTTTCCTTTGATCATTCTGCTGTACAGGCTTACCACATGATTCTTACAAGTGATATGGATCTTTTGGTATCACCATTTCAGGGTAACAAGTACAGCAGAAAAGGAAATATCTGCAGGGACATCCCAAGATATGGCTACAAAGGATGTACTGAGGCAGCCCAGGATTGAGATAGATGGTTTGTCAGAGTGTTCGGTTCAGGTATTTACAGATTAAAAGTTTAAGCATCCACAATCGTGACTGGGTTCCCCATTTGACAATTACTAGTGGTTGTTACTTCACTCTAGGCTGTACTTATGAATTACGATGGCAAAGAAGTTTGCACACCAGCTACTGTATGCTTTTGGCTGTAGAAGTGAAATGCATGTTCATCCTTAAATTATTATCAATGAGTTAGTAAAATGAAAAATCTGGACCAAAGTTCACTCCTTTACTAGTTAAATAAGATAGCCTATGTTGATTGGCCTGTTTGCCTTTGAGCTATGCTTGGTTCATAAGCTATTAATTGTGCATTATTGTTTTGGGGCCTAAAATTTCACTAAGTGAACAAAACTGATTAAGACAGGCCTCTAGTCGGAGAACTGTTAGTAGAGTTAGTTTTTGACCTTTGGCGCCTGTTTTGGTGGTCAACAAGTTTACAGTAAAAAACACTAAACTTTTTTTGCTCATGTGTGCCTGGTCAAGATTGCTGCGATTCAAATTTGAGGATTAATCGGACTTAGCTCGACAAATAATTATCCTGCCAAATGATCATGGTCCATTAAGCAGCATGCATTTGTAATAAATAACTTGTTGATGCTTTGGAGTTATATGGCTCATTGGTTCCTTTCTCTTTGTTTTAGATTGCTGATAAACTTCATTGGTATGTGCAGCCTGGCAACACGGTATGTTTATAATCTATGTTGACTACAATATCTAAAGTTAATATGAAAAAATATCACAAATCCAACTTAAACATGATTATATTAGAATAATCAACCACCTACATACTCCCTCCGTCCCAAAATGTAAGCATTTTTAGCTATGAATCTAGACAACTGTTTGTCTAGATTCGTAGCCAAAAGTGGTTATATTTTGGGACGGAGGTAGTATACATGTTTACACAACTCCTATCTTCATTGCTGAAATTCACTGTATTTCTTATTTAACTGTAATTACCATAATTGGACCACCAAAACCAATTGTGACATATTTTCTCTTTACTTTGATTAACATGGTAATTTCTAGCACTGTAGAGCATAGGCAGTTCTTTTTCTACTGTTTTATAGTGCAATAGATATGTATATTATGGTCTTCCATAGTTCCATATTTTATAGCCGCTAGTTTATAAGAAAGTTGCATGCATTGTATGTTTGCATATTGTTGTTTCCTTGGACCTGCACTGAACGTTCACATAATTTGAATGGCAGATCAGATTCACCACACCGTGGCAACCTGTATCTTTATAGGCTTGCAAGGATAAACTTAATTAAGATTCTCTGAATAAATTTTCATAAAGTTTATCGAATCATTGTTTCAAATTTTTTTTAGATAATGGAAAAGTTCATATTTCCTGCCATTGCATGATATGCACACAGCCTAATTGTTCATACATTTTAGATAATGGATCATTCATATACATCATAATGAATATACATAAACTAGGGATGGGACAACATCATTTTGACAAAAGCCTGGACCAACTTGTCATATTTGACTTGGGTTTAGATTTGCTAGCCAATTGTGAAACATGTTGACTGCATTTTGCAAAGGAGATTAAAGGAAAGGTGATATGAATTGACCCCATAAAAACCTGGCAACATGCACTAAAAATATATATGTAGAAGAACCTCATATTGTTACTGAAACCACATAGCTCAGAGCCCTGCCATTTATGTTTCAAATTTCAATATCTCCCTGCATGAATCTAATATTTGTTTGAGATCCCCCTTCAATGTAAACATCATGGCCCAGTGTACTGCTGTCTTTTGTGAATGATGGCTCCCTTCAACTCCATCACTCTAGAACATGTGAGGTCTCTGTGGCCATCTGTAGCCACTACTCTGAGATGCAGACCCTCTGTTGCATCAATGCTCGCTCATTATTTTGGATAATTGCATGCCTGTCTCATAGACACCAAGGTCATGTTGTCATCCATCTAGCACCGAGGATTTGGATGTGCCTTCCTAGGTAATAAGCCCATGCCATCTGTTGTTTTGCCATGTCAATCAACATTTTGCATATATGCCACTGTCCTTTTCATCCTAGCAATGAGAATGCTCCAATGTACAAACTTTCTTTGCCCTGTGGAGATTTATTGTCAATTTGTCATATCCCCTGGTCAAGAAATTTGTAGTTCTCCTTTCTCACTATCTTTCCTCAAAATTCATTTGATTATTTTCTCCCTTAATGTAATAAAAAGCACCTTATTTAGTTATTTGCTCAAACCATGCTGAATCATTTTGTAGCTGTGTCTCTCCTTTCTCACTATCTTTCCTCAAAATTCATTTGATTATTTTCTCCCTTAATGCAATAAAAAGCACCTTATTTAGTTATTTGCTCAAACCATGCTGAATCATTTTGTAGCTGTGTCCAAAATTGACAACCTTGGCCCTGTTTTCACCACCGTGTGTGCCCTGCTGCCCTGATCGTGCCAGTTGTATAGTTGTATCATCACCAATATCTTGTTCCACAAAGTCCTGTTGTGCATATGGTGGTCACTTGCCAGGAAAGCTGTGGAAAATTGCCAGATGGGTTATTACTAGAGAGGTCCATTGTTGTCGTGAGGGAGGTAGTGGAGGCTGAGATAGATTCCAATCTTGTCGGCACCACAAAACTTTTTTTCACAAGTCCAGTATACCAAAAAGGAAGTTGTAGAATGATAATAAACAATAATCTTCCTCTGAACAAAATCTTCAATATGTTTGTATTAATTTGTGTATAACTGTTTTATGTGAAAACTCATTAGTTTATTATTATTTACAATGGTAGATAGTTGATCTCTGCTTCAACATGGATAATTTTAGTCGACTGATGAAAGAAAAGCTTGAAGATGTGTCTAAAAGGTGCAATTTCAAGAATTATGATCTCTTCCAACATAAGGTGAATAAAAGCAAGACTATGTACTTTGCTCTTTTCTAAATACTTCAACATTGGACATATTATCTTTCAGCATGAGATTTTTTTTACCCTTTCTCAAGAATTCGTGAACATCTTTACATTTCGCAATAACAATGTCCCTTCAGCAATTATCCTTCTTTCTCCAAGTAAATGTTTACTAATTTCATAAAAAAAAAAGTAATGTTTACTTAGATAGCTTTGCCATTCTGAACTGGAGATTATGAATATTTTGCAGAACAATCTGTGTTTTGATGAGAGCAACTGGGTGACCATGCAACCAAAGGATTTACCTCATGGATTAAATCTAGTATGTTTTGTATCCTACTTTACAGGCATAAGCATCTGGCATACTTATAATATTAATCTTTTGTCCTGAGCAGGTTATGGTCCTGGACCTTCCTCTTGATATCCAAGCCGTTTCAGTGAACAAATTTGTTGACAAAGTATTAACCTTTAAGCCAAGGCTTATTATAATAGTTTCCCCCACAGATATTGAAAGGTAATCCTTGGACATATGATTTTCATTTTTTTCATTTTTAATTTGTAATAGAATGAATTTCACAAAACTGCAACTATTATTTTTGAAATGCAGCTTTGCTAGAACTTTTTAGTGTGAATTTCACCTAGTTCAACAATAAGGAAATTACAAAAACACAAGGTGCAAATCTGTTATCTTTTTCTTGAAAACGCAGGAGGAAGTGCAAATCTGTTATCAGGGAGCAGTTCCAACAGTATTGCTAAATGACTCTCTAAGGCAAAATTTGGTAATTTTGGTGAAAATCTGCGCTCCGCCTTGCCAAACCGCACTGCTCACTGCTGCCTTGCCAACGTGGACCCCACCACTCCACCCCATCTCTCTCTCTTTCTCTCTCTCTCTCTCTCTCTCTCTCTCTCACCAAAATTGCAGGAGACCATGCCAGCGGTGGTGTCGTGGTAGGCTGTGCATCCTTCCTGCGCCGTTCTCCGCCACTGATAGAAGCTCCCGTGGCCACCCCAATTTGTTGTCGGCTACTAGCTCCCCTCGGTCATCCTCTCCGCACGGTGCTATCAACACCGGCCAGTGGGACGTCGAGCCTCCCCTCGGTCACCTTGATGAGGGCTTCATCCCTGCTACTCTATGTCACTGTTGCCGCCCGTCCTCCTGTGGCCTGTGCTCGCCTGCTGCCATCGAGCAGAGAGGGAAGATGGTGGGGAGGGGAAGATCTAGAGGGAGGGAGGAAAAATAAGTAAATTGACTGACATGTGGGACCTACTGTCAAATTGGTGAGTGTAATGGAGATGGTGTTGGAGTGAGGCAAATTTAACTCTTTTTTTTTTTTGCCAAACCGGCCAAATGGACACTTGGAGAGCCAAAAATAGCAACTCTGTTGGAGATGCTTGGGTCCCACATGTTAATCACCAATAACAAGCACGGTTGACAACACTTAAAGGGCTGTGGGGCTGCATTGGAGAATGACAAGTGGTACCACTAAATAAAGCATGCTTGATAGCAGGGTTACATGTTCTTTGAAATATTTGTTTTTTGTGTTATTGCTGAAGCTAGATGAAATACACGCCCCCTTTGAAACACAGGATTGAAAAAACATAGAAATAGGAAAAACAAAGGAATAGGATAGGAATAGATGTGCAAAATAGAGAATTGGAAAACTTTGTTGAGATGTTCGTTTGGTTGGGGCCATAGAAAAAACACAATAATTGGTTTGGATTATTACAGGAATTAGGCTACTTATCTACTTGTACCCATCTGGCTTACACTAATTGAACAGACAAGTGGCGAGAATAACCTCCGTTCCAAAATATAAGCATTTCTGCGTATTTTTCAAAATGTATGTGACGTTCCAAAATATAAGCATTTCTGCGTATTTTTCAAAATGTATGTGACATCCCTCTGTCCAGATACATTTTGGGAAAAGCACAGAAATGCTTACATTTTGGAACGGAGGGAGTAGTAACTTTGCCTTGATCCTACATGAACTAGCAAAAACATGAGCTTGGAGTGGATGCTAAACTTCCTATATTTTCCCCCTAGAATCACAGGGAAAGGATTCCTGCTTATGCCTGCGAACTAAAGGCAACTATTATGTGAAAAGTTCATTGCAGAAGTGCACTTCTCACATAATAGCTGCAGTTTTATGGAGATGTATTACTATTGATCTTTGGTTCTTAACCCTGCTTGATGCACACACAGATTGGATTGCAAGGAGGAGCCCTATCATTTGATATGGGAATATAATCAGCACATCTTTGGGAAGGTGAATATCTTCCTTTTTTTTTTTTTGAATATTTAGATAAATTTTTGAGTAAATTTCACAAGACCTAGAGTTTTGAGGTATCTGCAATTTAAAATCCCAGGTTTTACAATTTGTTTTAAGGAACCCCTGTTTCGGGACAAAATGCTTCACAAAACCCCAGATTTTTGGAATATATTCATGTCCAATTTGTGGTATTTTTAGCCATATACTCACATTTGTTGCAAAGGTGGCTAATATGTGTATGTACTTTGTCCTTTTTCTCACTGAAAAGAATCAGCATACTATTTCTGTAACAAGTATTGTGCATGGATACCATGATATAGGTGTACACCAGGGTTTCATGAAATGATGAAACATACTCCCCCAAAACCGGGTCCTTAGAAACAAATGCAAAACCTGGGGTGGTGTTAGGAATACCCAAAACTGGGTTTGTCTTAAATTTACTCAGAAGTTTTGGGATACTTGCTGTTACTTAACCTGGAAGTTTGTTGTGCAGCCATTGTATCAACCTGGTGATGTGGATGTGAATGACGACGCAAAGAATGGTTTGCATGTAATTCCTCTCTGTGTTTCCTTGTGGAGTTTCCCTGACAAGACACAGGAGAATATGAGGATAGCTGGAAAACATGGCCATTTAAATGTTGGGCACAAGGCACATAGTGTCATGTTGAAGGATTCTTCTGTGGACAAAGGTGCTAAGGGGGATAACGAGATCTTCACAGTTGGAAAAGAAGACACTAGCGAGAGAGAACAAACATCTGAGCACTGTTCAGGAGAACGATTGATAATTCCCAATGTAGTTACTTTTCATGCAAATCAAGAGCAGAATGATGAGCTACAAAGCTTGTATAAGGAGAAACATGCTAATGGAAGTGGAGGCGGAAATAACTTGACATCAGGAAAAGAGAGTGATGTGCATCGGGGAGAGAATGCATGTGGGCATAACTCTGCAGCACGTCAAAAGACAGAGATCTCGAAGAGAGAAAACAGAATGACGGATAGTACACATGAAGAGAACATAAGATCAGGAAAAGAGAAGATTCCCAGGGATGGCAGCAACAAGGGGACAGTGAAGCCAGATCTTGTTGATGGACTATCTCCAGATAAGCATGTAGATGTTGCATTTGTGCACAAGACAACTACCAACAGAGTAGATACTCAGCAAGAATGTGGATACAATGTGGCTGTAGATGTTGATGACAATTATGCTCTTCAACATGAGCCAAAGAGTCCTCACGGCAATGATAATCTCAGAGGAACTGAAATGGATACTTCAGGTGACAATTCAAGAAAAACCAGGGAACAAAAGGAGGTGACTGATGGTAAGAGATTGGACTTGGATAGGAAAAGAGAAGCCGTTCGCATGAAAAACGTGCGAGATGGTCATCATGAAGATGATAGAACTGCTCATCCTCAATGTGTTGACGTCAAAAGTCCTTCGCATAATGATGATCAAAGAGCACGAGGGGCTTCAGTATGCAAGTCCAGAAAGAGGGGGACATCAAATAGAATACTAGAGTCAAGGGATACCGTGAGCAAAAATTCAGCTAGACGCCAGGTACCAGTGGAAAGAAATGGTCATGCTCCATATTCAAGAAGGCCTGATTATAGTGCTACTGCAAGGCGTGGGTCCCCTTCTTATCCAAGAAGACGTAGAAGATCAAGGCATTTCAGCTCTGAAAGAGACTGGAGCACAGTTCCTCCTCGTGGTAATTCACCCGATACCGAGTACGATGGTACTAGATACAATACCGAGTATGATGGATATGGATCCCAGTCAGGGTGCGGCTACCATGGAATGGACACTCTTCCTGTTGATAGATATTATCCTCAGGAGCACCACAATGGTGCATATCGACCTCAGACAAATTTTGGTGAGGAGGAACAGGCGGCGGCTTATGGTAGGCGTAGGAATGATCATGGATGGGGACCAGATTACCGCCGTCGAGACAGTTTCGACTGGGAACACAGGAGTTCAGCTAGAGGGACAGTTACAGATAGGTATGTCCCTGACCTTGAACAGACTAACCATCAGATACCAGGTCAGGCTAGCCTACAAGATGGCTACTTCATGCGTAGAAGCAGGTCTTTTGTGAATATGCATGTGCCCTACTACTAGAAGGTTGTTGGCCCTCTTGACCCCTTTAATCTCTTGTAGTCAGCCAACGGAAAGCCTGAAGGAACCAAAGTTGAACCCTAGTCCGGGTAGTTAACTGATGTATGTTAATGCATAGCGATCAAGAGCATCTCAGTGACTGAACTGCAGTCCCATTTTGTACATTCTAACTACCAATTTAGCCCTACTTTTCATACTTTGCTTATTTGAACTTGCTTTTCAAAATTGTCTGGTCCTATTCCGTTAAGGCGAGTTAACAGCCTTAAGTAAGGGGTAAATAGTACCTTTTGCCCTACTTGTTATATCTTTTTTTATTTTTATTTGACCCTGTTATATCAAAACGTGCATATATTCGGATCTTTGACATAACTGTAACAAATTTAACACATCTTTTACATATTAGACAAGTTTGACGAATTTGGCTTAAATTTGACTTTCATTCGCTTTATTTTTGACAAAATCAAGAAAACAAAATCTGAAAAAGTTATGGCACAATTTTTGACAACCACTGCCCCCGACAGAAGTGTCGCTCCAATCCTTTCGCGCTAGCGGTGCTGCAGCCCTCCCTCTGGGCATTGTAATCGCCACCTCCCCGACATCTACACTGTGCGCACCGCACCTCCTCCCTCTCCCTCCCCTGCACCACTATGCGACGGTGCTTCCGCTACTTCCTTCGTCCGCATGTTGGTGTCAAAGCAGCCATCCCTTTGAGAGCCGCAACCGCTGCATCCCTTGGCGCTATGCTCAGCACCCGCCGTCCCCCTCCTCCCCTCCTCCCTTCCTCTGCACACTGACGCCATCTGGGCCCTCCCTCTAGGTGCAGCAACAGTCGTCGCCCTCGACGCTAATGTTATGCGCAGTAGCCACTGCCGCCCCCGTGCACTGACGATCCTGCCCCTCCCTTCCTTCGCACGGCAGTGCCACTGTGGCCCTCCCTCTGAGTGCAGCAACCGCCGCCGTGCACCGCAGCCACTGTCGTCCTTGATGCCACATCCAACCGAGCTCCCCTATTTGTCGGCGCTCCCTCCATCCGTGCGCCGGTGGCACGGCAAATCCCCTTCTACGCATGCCACCGCTCGCGCCGAGAGGATGCGATGTGTGCTGCCACCGAGTTGAATGGATGGAGTTGGACTGAATGAGAGAGAGAGAGGAGGAGGAGGAATTGGGCTGAATGAATAGGGTTCAACCCTCTTCGAGGGTATTTTGGTCCGTTCGAATAGTAAATATATTTGTTTATCTTTTTTTATCTAAATGAAGCCTTAACGGTGTATGGAAATAGTGTCAGACGGGAGGTACGATTTTGAAAAGTAGGGTCAGGTTGGTAGTTGGGTTTCGAAACATGGTCAAATAAGCAGTTGTCCATACTTTATTGGTAGCCTTGTGCATTTTAAGTCAGTTCGCTGTTACATTTGATCCTATGTTTTGCTTCGTATCTTTCGATGTGTTGCTAGCTTGCCTTTTCCATGTTGCTTGCTGTTTCTTATATTGGCTGGTTTGAGAGTTACAATGGGGCTTTGGTTGTTGTTTGCTTGAATTATAGAGTTGTATACTTGTATATGTCTTGAATTTACTAGATATGGCTTGTTGAAGTAGTGAGCTGCATTGAAGTTGCGGTAGAAGCGACAACAACTGTTGAAGGCTTTTTTTTTTTCTTGGGTTAATTGGATCAAACCGAAATTTTGGCAATTTGACCCTTTTTAAAAACTGGTTACAAGAATGGACTGGGCTAAAAATTATCATTTATTTCATACATACTAAAGGACAGTAACTCCTATAAAATAATAAGATATAATAATATATGCATGGAGTCACATTAACACTTTTAGATGAAGAAAATTGGCATGTTGAATTCCTCTAAACCGTGAGCATAGTGATCATAGAAAAGTGGAAATTCCAGCTGAACATGCTAGCAATCTCACAGAAGAAGTGAGCATAGTGACTTTCAGCCACAGATACTTCAAAGCTGTCTCTTTTTTTTACCAATGAAATATTTCTGTTTAGTTATCCTTTTGTCCTCGGAGGCACTCAAATGGAGCTTTGGAATTTCTGCTAATGAAGGCGAATGGTGCATTGCATCTTATATTGTCACTCTAGGAATAAACAGTGCAAGCTTTTTACGTAAAGAATTTATATGGAGTGCTGTATAAAAAATGGTCGCATTTATTATTCTACTTTTGCATATATATTGCCAAAACGTATTTTGCACGTGCACGATATCTAGTTCTCTTAAATGGATCTTCCAACAGAAATAGAAAGATTTCCTTTCCATTGAAAGTCCTTCCAAAAAGAGAGAAACACTAATAATAAAAGAGTGGTACTATACATACAACTCATGAATACGACTACCACTCACCTCATGGCACTAAGATCCTCTTTAGATGAGAATAAAACTTTTAATTCCCTATCACATCGGATGTTTGGATACTAATTATAAATATTAAACGTAGACTATTAATAAAACCCATCTATAATCTTGGACTAATTCGCGAGACGAATTTATTGAGCCTAATTAATCCATGATTAGCCTATGTGATGATACAGTAAACATTCTCTAATTATGGATTAATTAGGCTTAAAAAATTTGTCTCGCGAATTAGTTTTCATTTATGTAATTAGTTTTATAAGTAGTCTATATTTAATACTCTAAATTAGTGTCTAAATACAGAGACTAAAGTTAAATCCCTGATCCAAACACCACCTAATCAGTTTATTACTAGGAATATTTTCATGTGGGTTCAAGTCTTTCACAGCATGTACAAGTCGTATGCATAGTATGATTCTGGTAACAAAACGTGTCTGCTTTGCGTGCCGAAGCCTCACGAACGCTCGCGTAAACAAAAAAAGAAACCCTCAAAAACCGGAGCCCGAGTCTGAGTCTGAGTCTGACTGACCACGCGGGCCCACCCCCCTCTCCTCTCCCCTGTCCTTATCATCGTCCCAACCACCCGCGCGAGGCGGGCGAGTCGAATCGAAACTGAAGCCAGAATCTCTCTAGGGTTCGTTCCCTTCTCGCGATCCTCCCCCACCTCTCACCTCCCGCGCCCCAGTCTCCGTCCGCCGGTTAATCTCGATCCCTCCCCCACCGCGGGTGTGCCCTCCTCGCTCTCTTTTTTTAGGGATTTTTTTCTAGGGTTTTGGTAGAATTTTGGGTCTTCAGTTGTTTCTAGTCCCCTTCAGGCGATTTAGTTGGGTATCCTTTTCTCCGTGGAATTCCCCATGTGGTTTCTTCTTCGATGGGAATCCTCCGCTTTGCTTGGACGCATAATAAGATGATTCGTTTATGAATCTTGTGCAATGCGCCTGATTTTTCATTTCTCTTTGTTTTTTTTTTGCCCCCCTCAGATCGCGGATTGGGATACTGCGGCGACCATGATGTCATCGGACGACGACCTTGAGCCGCAGCTCAAGGCGGTGGAGAATTACTACTTCGTTGACGACAACGATGTGCCGGTATCCTTCGATGTCCTGCCGTTCCAGTTCGATGCGGCCGAGGGGGTCGCGTCGTTCAAGAAGGATGTGTACCTGCGGGGGTTCACCGACGGCGGCCTCCAGAAAGTCTACAAGCAGGTGGTTGCCTGGAAGCTAGTCCTAGATGGAGACTCGCCTGAGATCGCGGTGCTTTCGACGGAGGGCAGTTGGATTGCCCTGCTGAAGCCGAGGCCTAGCTACGAGGAGATCATCCGGTCTGTACTGATCACTGTCGAAATGCTTCACTTCGTCCGAAGGAGGCCAACGGATTCCGAGAAAGACATGTGGGATCACCTCTATGGGGTTTTTGAGTATGTGCTAAATACATTATTTACTTTATTTGTTTTTGGGTAGTCATAATTAGGTCCTATGACCTTACTAGTGCTTTCTTGCATCACAGGAGATTTGTGGTTAGGCCCTTAGAAGATGACTTTGCTAATCATCAGAATTTAATAAAACTCTTTGCTCAGAGGGACCCAGATTTAGCAAATTCACAGGTATGCGATTCTTCAAATTCTTATTGTGGCTACTTGGAGTTCAGGTGAATTTTTGTGTTCCATAGGATTTAGTCCAAAATGTTTACTGGTAAATTCTGTCATATTGCATACAGACAAATTGTGTCATGTCCCCTCATAACTTCTTGAAGTATTTCCCATACAATGGGTTCCTTGTCCCAAATTTTCCTTTTAGCAATCCTAACATTAGAAGTAGCACGTTTCGTGATTAAATCGCGAATTACAAATAGCTGAAAAAGCTTTATTGCTATCTCTAGAGGTAAAACCCACATTGATGTAATAATGAAAGTGAAGGACCCACAACAATGACAACGCCCCGAGTAAAGATGACCTGATTTATATTGCAGGATTTACAGCTTTTGCTGTACCATCGTAATAGGTCAGCGTCAGTGTCAAAGTTATCTTTTACTGTCCATGCCGCCCCCTTGTACTTATCAGACATGCTGTTCGCTTTTAGCACTCCCGCTTGTTTTTGCATTCTGTATACTTATTATTTTATTGCACGCCTGCACCCATAGCACTTGTTTCTTGTACTGCTTATTTCATCCTTGCACCATTTACCAATTTTACGGTTTTAGCAACGTACATCTAACATCTCTTAAAATTCTTTATTTATTGCTCACAAGATTATCTTTCATAATTTCTGGCAGGTTTTGCAAGTCTTCATCAAAGACAAGATTATGGAAAAGACCAATGAGGTAGCTCAGGTTTCTCCTTCCTAATACTTTAGTGGCCTTTAAAGTATTTATTTAGTCTCTCTATTCACTTTTCTTTTGATTTTCAACTAGGTTGGTTCAAATAATCTGGATAATAAACGAGAGCCAGACATTAAACAAGAGCCAGACATTAAACAAGAGCCAGACATTAAACAAGAGCCGGTTGCTGCTGGTGATGAAATGGAGGAGATAGTTGAAGAAGGCATTCCAGATGTACCAAGCAATGATGATGATGATGATGAAGAGGATGAGGAGGATGGAGATTTGTTTGATTCAGTTTGTGCTATCTGTGATAATGGAGGGGAGCTGTTATGGTAGGCGCTCTTCTACTTTCCTTAAGTGCCATCAAGTATTTTCATGACCTACATGCATATTACAGAAACTTAGGAATTAGCAGGACTTCTAAGGATGATACGTATGAAACTTTTTAGTAACTAAATCTACTTCGTGACAAAATATAAATTAATAGTTGTACATCATATCCTTTATATTTCTTGTTTCATAGGTGCACTTAACATCGCTCTAGGTCGAGGATACACAACTTTGGTGCATAACATTTTTACTTGTGGTAGTATTTGTTGTGAATCACTGTATAGCTAATTTCAAAACAAACCCCAGCTGGGCAAGCATTTATAGATGTCCATGTAAAGATCTAGTTGTCTATGCTTTTTATCAGTACCTGATTATCTGCGGAGGAGTTTCCAGACATTGCAGGGTGCTAGTATGTAAATTCTGTCATTTATTGAAACATGTTCCTTACTACACTTGGGAGATAAATCTGTTAGGTTGATTCAGTATTTCCATGCGTTAAGTACAAAAAAAAAGACCTACAGTTTGGTTGTTCTTGGAAACTGACACAAGTATCAATTGGCCAAGGATAGATTGGCACTAGAAAGTACAAATGCTTGTGTTATGAGTAAAGATCAGGTAATCTGTACTTTCTGTTCAGGCCGTGTTATGGTTATCATGGTTTTTGCTTTGAGGCCTTATGGGCTTATGTGCGGACCATGTTGCTGCAGTTTCCACAAAAGAAACAGAAAAAGAAATAAAAGAAGGTGGAAGTGGCAAATAAGAGAAGATAAAAACAAACCAGCGGCAAACAAGGGAACATTAATTTTCTGATGGCAAACAAGGGATTGGGTTAATGTTCAATACTCCCTCCGTCCCATAATATAAGGGATTTTGGGTGGATGTGACATATCCTAGTACAATCAATCTGGACATACGGTATGTCCAGATTTATTGTACTATCATGTGTCACATCCACCCAAAATCCCTTATATTATATGACGGAGGGAGTAGTAAATAAGGAATTTTTTCCATGATTGGAGGAGCAAGGGTGCTATACCTTATAAACATTTTGTAGCTTTGGTCAAGATTTGGCCTTCACTTGGTAAGTTTCCAACTTTGGTAAGGTTGCACTGAAGAGTGCTTCCTTTCCAAAACTTGGCCAGTTCATGGACTAAGCAAGCTTTGGTAATTCCAATTTTCCATAAGATATCATAATGGGAATTCTATTTATGTACATGCACAATTGTAAGCATCGAAGTGTTTTGTAATTTTGTTCGAGGACTTTAAAACAGATTGAAGATGTGTTGTTTTGTTTGAATTTGAATCTTTATAAATCTTCAAGCACATTTGAAATTTGATGATGGCAATAGAGCATGAAACTGCATGTATATCTAAACAGAGTTATTAACCCACATGATATGGAAAAACAAAATTCTTAGCAAATGATTCCTGTTTTTATTTTTCCCTAGAACAGATGGCGTATTTTTGTTGGATACCATGAACATGGAATATTACTATGTTCCTACATTTTTCATCAGTTTTCTGATCTCAATAATGTATTCTTGTGCTGGTTTGTTGTAGCTGTGAAGGTCCGTGTATGAGGTCCTTCCATGCAAAAATAAGAGATGGTGAAGATTCTTACTGTGCAACCCTAGGGTACACAAAGGCAGAAGTCAAGGTAGTTCGGAACTTTGACTTTTAAAGAGCACTGATACTTCATTCTTGCTCTTTTTTCCAGATTGTAATGTTATACTTTTCTAATGTTTTCTAGGCACTAAAAAATTTTGTGTGCAAGAATTGTGACCATAAGCAGCACCAATGCTTTGTCTGTGGAGAGTTGGAGCCTTCGGATGGGCCAAATGCCAAGGTATTTGACTTCATGAAACAAAACCTTGTGGATGTATGACAGACATCCTTCATACAAAAGGACAACATCCTTTTTCTTAAAAAAAAGAAAGACAGTTCCAACTTACAATATGCATCACTGGAGAATAAAAATCGTTCATATAATTCATAGTTTGTGGTAGACTGGTAGTTTTGTGTCACCCTTAGATTTTTAGCACCAAGAATCATTACAGGCATTGATTGATTTGTATAGATGGATTCATTGTCGATACTTGGGAACAACAGTTAGCTGCCTTGTCTTCAATCAAAACAGGATAGGTATGAATGAAATAAGAGTGGGAAGGTTGGTTTGTAGCTATAGGTAAAATACACTAGTTCACCAATTTCCAACTGGTTGTACAAATTCTTATACTGCTTGTAAAAGGGAAAAAAAGCATCTTCTAGCCTCTGTTTTCTCGTACTGTCTTCAATAGGAAATGGTAGTAAGCATTGTGACTTGCCATCTTCTAGTTGAGCTTTTTAAACTTAATTTAATAAAACTAAATGCCATTTTAATAAAACTACAAAAGCTTTTCCATACAAGCTGTCAAGTTGTTCATTATGAGTCTATCTTAATCCTAAGTCATTTTTTTAATTTTAAAATGTTGACGCTTGCAAATTTCTTTAGGTATTTCTCTGTAATAATGCAACCTGTGGGCATTTCTACCACCCAAGATGTGTTGCGCAATTGCTTCATCCTAACAGCAGAAATGAGGCTTCCGAAATGGAGAAAAAGATTATGGCTGGGTTTTCATTTACATGCCCTGTACATTGGTGCTTTCATTGTAAAGGTCTAGAAGACAGGACTCAAGAACCACTGCAATTTGCTGTTTGCAGACGCTGCCCAAGATCGTATCATAGAAAATGCTTGCCAAGGTTTTATTTTTTACACTTTTAGTTCCCTGTCTGAGTTCATTGCATATGACATTCCTTGGTCTTCTCACTCCTGAAATTATTTCACAGGGAAATTTCCTTTGAAGATATTAACACGCAGGGCATCATAACCCGTGCATGGGAGCTTTCAAAAAGAATTCTGATCTACTGCTTGTATGTAAACTTTCTTGTGATATTCCTGTTCTGATTGCATGGAGAAACTAACATCTGATTAACTGTTACAGGGACCATGAAATAGACCTTGATATTGGAACACCACCCAGAGACCATATAAAGTTTCCTCGTGTTGAAAAATCAGCTTATTCTGCAAAGAAGAAAGTCAAAGAATTAGCTGAGAAGAAAAGACGGATTTGTGATGATTCATATGTTTCTGAACCTTTACAGAAGCGCGCAAAGTTAAATGAGAAGTTTAATGCAAAAGGTGACAAATCTAAAAAAGCTGGTGTGAAAAGTGAATTTGAGGAAGTTCTTGAATCTGAAAAGAAAAAAACAAGGAGCCTGAAAAAGAGAACACAGCCTGAAGAACCTTTGGTTGAGTGTGCTGCTGCTGCTGCTGCAAACAATGCAAATCGACCTGTGAAAGAACGAGAAAAAGAATTAGGGACTTCATCGTTGGATATGGGGAAGATACCTCTTAGCTCTTTCCCTATTGTGGATAGTGAAACGGAAAAGAGGTGAGTCAGTTGGATATATTGTTTCATGTAAACAGACTATAACAGCGAGGGCAACAGAATATTTTTCTTCTCCTCAAGGCAAATATGTTAGTGGTTGGTGATGGATGCTATTTCGTTTAGAGTATAATTGAACATAGTTCATCAAGCCAATCCTTCTTTCCTTCTATGTCTACCTTCTACATCATACTAAATCTCTGAGCAAAACCCAGGCCAAGCAGGGCTGATGTAAAATAGGCATAAAGTTGGATTTGCTAAGTTTTGTCTACTTTCGCTAGACAGCCTATCATTTACGCATTCTCCATTAAAAAAAGTGAAGTCACATTCTCCATTAAAAAAAGTGAAGTTTTGTCTACTTTCGCTAGACAGCCTAGACAGCCTGTCATTTACGCATTCTCCATTATTATAAAATGAGCAAATAAGTTGCAAATGAGTTGTTTTGAAGGCCCCAGTGATATTGATATTTCTGTCCAGCCCTGCTTCTAAATCCAGGCTTGTTAAGCCATCCAGTTCAGGGTCTGGCTGAACCTATTTTGCTCAGATCTACTCATGCTACCACTATACAATAAATGATAATGGTGAGATGGTGAGAGTTATACAACAGGTAATGGTGAGATGGTGAGAGTGCCTGCATATGTTTATATTTTATCAGGAGGAGAAGACAATTCATGCCTTCAAATGCTTATATTTTGTCAAGAGGAAAAGACAATGCTTATATTTTGTCAAGAGGAAAAGACTTACCCAATTATTGTTCCTGAGGATTGTTATTGTCTCATAATTTATATTTGTAACAGGATCTGCACTCTCTGATCTAGTATATACATAGGATTAGTTGTCTACAAAGGTATATACATGAAGTAGAATTGGAAAGGTTGCCACCTCTGATCTAGGATTAGTTGTCTACAAAGGTATATACATTAAGTAGAATTGGAAAGGCTGTCTTTCCCCCTCACATACCAAAGAAAATGCAGAGGCTCTGCTTCATTGGTGTTTGCATACTGTTAGAACCAGTCAAACCATGAAAAATAAGTTCCAACTCTTCTCTCTCTTGCATCTTCTATTATGTTTTGTTAAAATAGGTAGTATTAAGCTTTTACAATCATAACATGTTAAACTCCATTTGCAATACACAATAATAAAAAGAAAATGTTCCATCGCATATGGTGTTGGGTATATTGAATTAAAAGCACAATAAGTTGATGAACAAACCAAAAGATTGTGCAAGTTGCAAATATTCTTTTGGTTACATTATTTAGCATGTTAGCTCCAGTGTCGTGTGTATGATGCTAGGCACAGGCATAACTAGCTCGTTCTTCACATGCTTCACTGCCAGAAGGTCTCTTTGTGCTCTATCACAGTAAGGTCTCACTTATTGTCCAAGGGAACATGTGGCTTTGTGGGTTTGTAAAGGTATGCTTCAATACATACTGTTCGTGACCACAAGTGGGGCTGAAACATAGACCTGTGAGCTAGATTCTTACCATTGTTATCTACAAACTCATGTACATTTGTAAGACTTCAAAACCTAAGCAGATGATATTTTTAATTATGCATCCAACAACAATCTTAATTATATCCTTTTGGTGTAGCATTCCTTTTTTGTTTTACCTTATTATCATAATTAATTTCCAAAACTTTTTTTTTGTTTTACCTTATTATCATAATTAATTTCCAGATTTGAGGCTCCTAGTTGATTATGATTTTTATTGTTCTATATTAGGATATCAGCTTTGGTAGAAAAGGAGGTCTCTTCCTTAACAGTGGCTGATATCTCTAGAAGGTGTGTCATTCCTTCAACTTATGCATGCTCTGGCCGGCAGATTGACAAAATTGTTGTACGAGGCAAGCTTGAGCGTTCAATTCAGGTATGAGCAAAAATTCCAGGAGTGGTAGATTGCCAACCTGAAAATCCATCAGTACTCATTCTTATCAGCATATATTGATATGCTTTTGTAGGCAGTGAAAGCTGCTTTACAAAAACTGGAAAATGGAGGCGCTGTTGATGACGCTAAAGCAGTATGTGAATCTGAAGTTTTGAGGCAGTTAACAAGATGGCATGTATGTGGATACTCTGCTTTTGATATCTCTCTTAATAATGATCTTCCTTAGGACCTGTGCTATGCTAATGGTAGGGCTTTCTGTTCTTCTTTCTGATCAATGCAAACATAAATTCTAATACATTTCCCATCATCCACTGAAACTATCCATGGAAGCTGTAAGTTAACAATCCTAATAAGTTTATCTTTTGCGTCTTATTAAACATAATTTTGGCATCCTAATCTTTTTTCATCTCTTCATTCATGAATATGCTGTCAAAAGACGTAGGTCAATGTTGTGTATTGGATATCATGTAAAGAAAATATTAAGTCTGAAGAGTGCTGGAAGTACTTCTTAGATCTGGCTATTATGCTGATCTTAAGTTTCTCATCAGCTGCAAAACATATTACGCCACTAGCTTCCCAGTGCACTAATTAAATACTATGTTCTATATATCATGTTTTGACCAGAATAAGCTCAGAGTTTACCTTGCACCTTTCATTCATGGCATGCGCTACACGTCTTTTGGACGCCATTTTACAAAGAAGGAGAAGCTCATTGAGGTATATTCATATCCGAAGCCTATTTTGGATTGCATAATGAACTTTTTTACTGGAGTTCACAGAATATGTTACTTTTCACATTGGCATGGCTTACAGGATGAAAGTATGTTTCATAATTCCTATTTCTCGTATTATCAATCTAGATATTATGTTGGTCGAAGTTAGGTTGCATTTTGAACAAAATATCATCTATTTTTAAAATGTTGTATGAAAGGTTTTTCTTATTGGATTCCTACATGGGCTTGAAGTCAGAGGCCATACCTTGTTTATAACACTGGCCCTAACAAACATATCTCATATAACATGGACTCTAACTACTGTTAAAGAACTACTAATGAAAGGAAACTTATCAATCTAACAATATGACATGTAAGTATTGCAGTAAGTGCTAGTTGTGAATTTCTTGACTATTTGGCTGGAAAGCATCATGTCAGCAACATTCACTGTTTGTTCCAGAAAAAAAAATACTATACGACAGTTCAGCTCATATATGCATGTTTCCCAGTTTTTCCTACTTGCTTGGCTGATTTTGGGCTTCAAGGTTTGGCAATCAAAGCTGTACCCAGCACAGCAGTCCCAGCTGTAGTTTTGACAATTATGTGCTCTCTCTGAAAATCATGCCTTAAGAAACATATCAAAAGAACAAATAAAATGAAACAGAAATAACCTTAATCACCAGTGGAACCCCAATTACAATTGTTCTACACGTAATTAACAATATTAACTTCTTTTGCTATTGTTAAGTTAGTGCTTTCTTTGGTATTGCCATTGCCATCTGGTTAAAATAGCTCTGATGATATTTTGAGAGCGTGAAGGACTCCCTACTTTTGCATGATTATTCCGTGCTTCCCAACTTCCCTTTCTTCTCTAACCCTGGTATGGTCTTCATATAGTTTCAGCACAAACTCATTTTCACTTGCGCTGCTCCTAACCACCACCATGCTGACCCAGACCAAATCTGGCCCCCATGCCTATCGCTATTGCTTCAAACTGTTAAGTATTCTTGAGAGAACTACTCCCTCCATCCCAAAATGTAAGCATTTCTAGAGATCTTCATGGGAATTAAGAAAGTAGTTGGAATTGAGTGGTGGAAGGTTGTGATTGGTTAAATGGGGAATGGTTGTGTTTGGTTAAATTGAGGAGGTAGATGGAGAAATAGCTATATTTTGGGCAAATTTGAACTCTAGAAATAGCTCCATTCTGGGACGGAGGGGAGTACATACTAATATTAATCAACAGTGTTTGTTCAGATGGCATTGATAAAATGAAACAACAATATAAAACCTTAACAGGTAGTAGACAAAAAGAAAATTGCATATTTTTACTGGCAGATTGGATAATATAACACCTTAACAGGTAGTAGACAAAAATAAAATTGCATATTTTTACTGGCAGATTGGATGAGAAGGGGTTTCCTTGCTTACAAAAGGACAATTAATTCTACACTGATTATTTCTGTTTTCTTCATAATTTATTATTTGTTATAACCTTCTACACCGTTCTTGAGAGTTATATAGTCTGCCATTGAGGCATTGACTTATGTATTTCTTGGTACAGATTGCCGAGAAGCTTCATTGGTATGTGCAACCTGGAGATATGGTACGTTCACTTGTCATGTAACAACCAACAAGTATGCATAGTAATATAGTGTAGATAACATCCATATGTATATGTATGAAACATTTTCAATTGATTTAGCTAGTGTTCTGAGATTAACAAAAAACCTACTGATAACTGTTGCCATTTGTCTAGTCCACTCTATCTATTCATGAAAGTGTGCAACTTATCCCAAGTTGTACTAATTAATTAATGGTCCTAAGTGATTCTTTTGTCAAGTTCAGAGTAGCACTTAATCAGTAAACTATATAACCATAAGCCCCTACAGGTCTACACTATCCAAAACTATCTAGATGACCCTTTCAATTGATTTTGCACATGTAGCTTACTGATGATGTTGATTTTGCTTATGTGGAATGCCATACCACTCAAACCTTCTTTTTGCTTCCCTTCCTTCTTTCTGTATCAAGTTTGGGTAGAGTGTGTCCTTCCCTTCCTTCTTTCTGTATCAAGTTTGGGTAGAGTGTGTCCTTGGTTGCTCTGCAAACCTCCTGGGCATGCCTAACCAATAAATTCATATCTAGGAAGCACCAACCTTCATGAAATAGAATTTATTTATTTATTCTCAAAAATGCAGGACTGCGCTTCATTTCATTAGAAGGAAAAATGGAAAGTAATTACAAAGGAGAGGAGCAAAAATGTCCTCCCACATAACACACTCACACTACACGTCGCCACTATGATAGACAGTTGAATGTTTCTATGAAAAAAAAGGACAAACAATTCAAGTATATGTAATCATGTGAATGAAGGAAATGTGCTGTGAACAAATCGATCAGAGTCCAGTATCTCATCAAATCATCACCCCTCTAACTAACAGATCACCCCTAACTAACCGTGAGTCTGTCTATTCTTGAACCATTGGTTCAAAGATAAAGAAACTGGAGAAACAAAGAAAAACAGAGCACAACTAGGAACACAATGCATTTTCTATTGTTAGTGTAGTAAGTAAATGCAAGTCCCTTATTAAATTTGAAAGAAGACAAAAGGGACTATTTTGTAGACTGACGTGAAGTGCAGCCACAAGGCTACTTGCCATGATTTGACAAAAATCTTCCTAAGGCTGATCCTGCACAAAAGGCTTCTAAATTTTGTTTTTTCCATGTTTGCAGCCTTTTATTTAACTCCATTTTCAATTTGTTGGTAGCTGGCCAAGAATTCGATGTCCAGTGGTAGCTGATCCTTCTTGTTCTCATCTTATGATGCGTGCTCCATGCATATGATACATTCATACAACTAAAATTAATTAACACCTGCTGCTGGTGTGGCATCCTTGGTTGCTAAGCCAGCCAACATGATGTGGCCAAACCTTGCCATGCCATGATTTTAAATCTGGCATGATAGCGTTGTCTACTTGTCTTGCTGTGCCAGCTTCAGTGGCCATAGCCAAAAAGATCTAGAATTGGAATTAATATGGGATTGGGTTTATTTTTAAAATTTATGAGAAAAAAATATAAAAGAAATTTGGGATCGTTGCTGCTGATTTCAACATTCAACTGACAAAATTAGGCACAGATGGCACTCCTGTTGCACACTTGCAATAACCTGAATCTTCTGTCATCATGTGTGCTAATCTCTTCATGCCGCATTGGCTGTGCTAGTCGCATTGTATCTTGCATTGTGAATTTTGTTTTGATGCTTGATAAATAAAAACCATACAGAAGAGTAACAATGTAGATCCTGAAACACGGTAAGCACTCTTAGTGAGAGATTTAAGCATTGGCCAGTGGACACTCAATCATATTGATTGAATTGAAGGAAGAGGGTAGCTGTGCTGCTCCTGCAGCCCCCGTAGGGTGAACATGTTGAGAGGCTTTGGTGCTCTAAGGTGGGTTGTCTAAGCTAATGTTTTTGCTGGACTTTGTATAGTACTCCCTCTGTCCCAAAATGAAAGCATTTCTGGAGCCACGGGCACAAGTATCAAGATGGTGGGTGGAAATGATTTGGGGGAGGTTGTGATTGGTTGAGAAGAGAAAGTAGGTGGACAAATTAAATGGAGAATGGTTGTGATTGGTTGAGATGGGAAGGGTAGGTGGAGAAATAGCTTCATTTTGGGATAAGGCCTGAGTGGTAGTAATAGCTTCATTTTTGGGACGGAGGGACTACATATTTTATGTTATGTTTTATTTAGGTCTGTTGACTCCTTGCCCAAAGAGCGTGATAGAGAAAAATGCTAAGTAGGCACATTTGTTAACTATTGTTTTGTTGAGAGGAAGTGGGGAAGGCAAACGAAAGAACATGGCAACTTTCTCCCCTTTTTATGTATGTAATACAATGGGCCCATACCACTGGGAATGGGCTGGCTGTGGATCTATCCTAAAAGACATATTTTTTCGTAACCGCTATGCACGAGGGGAATGGTAGCGTGCTATGCGTGAGGGGAGGTAGCTTTTAAGTAGTAGAGATAAAGACAATTTTTTCAATTGTACTTTTACTCAAGTGCTTCAATTTCTGTTCAAGCAGATTGTGGATTTCTCCTGTGGTACAAATGATTTCAGTCAATTCATGAAAGAAAAGCTTGATAAAGTTGGCAAAAGATGCAACTTCAAAAATTATGATGTTATTCAACCAAAGGTATATAATTGTAAACTTTCATGGCCTTTATCCATTTTGATACATTATTAATGGAACCCTTTGAAATTCTGTGTATTTCTTTTCATTGTATTATTAGATGAATCTTGGTTCCCTTTGTAGATTCATGTATACAAAATCTTGGTCAGAATATTCATTATGGCTATGTCTGCTGCTTACTACATTAGATGGTGCTATTGGTGCCCCTTGTTATGTTAGAAATAGGTGTGTTTTGTTGGACCCAGAATGGTACAGTGCTGTGTGTTAGTGTTGGAATGAGTTATTTTTTTTCTTAATTTTTATTTAATTAATTTAAACTATTGGTTCTGGGCTGGGTTGAACCTATTTATATTTTGGATTGTAGGTTGGCTTCATTTTTGTTTGCACATATATGTTGCCTAGCACCTTTTGACGTCTATATCTATTTGAACTTTCCTTGTTATTACAGAAAATCTTAAGAGTTTCATTCCTGTAGTTAGCAGGTATTGATAAACATATTTAATGTATTTCCATAGGATAAATTGATCCACGCAAGTTATTCATTTCAGTTTAATAGGGTTGGTATCACCTGCATATGCACTGGTTGATACAATGTACCACACAACTCATGATAGGATGGCATTTATCGTCTGCGAGGGATGCCCTTTCTGGAGATCTTATTTCTAGTCACTTTTCTGTTTGCTAGTACAACCATTAACACATTTACTTTGAACAGTTGCGCTTCTTGTACTTTGGAACCTGATATAATTGATCATGGCACTCCGCAGAACTCTTTCAGTTTTGAAAAGAGGGACTGGATGACTGTCCGCCAAAAGGAACTGCCACATGGATCTAAACTGGTATGGTCTTTGGTCTTTCTTTTCCCTTTTATCCCTAAATAAATGTCCAGTCCCAAATTCACTACTTGGGCAATGTTGTTCAAGATTATGATCCTGACTTGAGAATACTACCCTAAATAAATCATTAGTTCCAAATTCACTACTTGGGAAAGTTCAAGATTATGATCCTGACTTGTGAATACGAGTATACAACTGTTGACATGATGACTCAGTTATGATTGCTTATGTATGTACATGTTCAATATTACAAGTCCAATTCAGGGAGTTTTGCTCTGATATCAAAATTTCACTCTCAAGTAAAATAGCATGTATTATTTTTAAGAAAGGACAATGTTTCATATTTTTTGTATTGTCACTAAATATTTTGTAGATCATGGGCCTTAATCCTCCTTTCGGACCAAAAGCAATGCTTGCAAACAAATTCATTGACAAGGCGTTGACCTTCAAGCCAAAGCTCATCATATTAATTGTTCCCAAGGAGGCTGAAAGGTAATGAAGATGTTTGTGGGAAGCATTGCATATCAATGTACTTTTGTTGTCACTGCTACTTTTGCACTGTTAACTGTTTCACCTCTGCTGGACGCTATCAGGTTAGATCGAAAGCAGCAACCTTATGATTTGGTATGGGAAGATGATCAAAGACTTTCTGGGAAGGTGTGCAATGCAACTTACAGCTCTACTGAGTTGTACATCTCTCCTCATGCTTGGTATAGTAACTGACTTGTTTATGCATTGCAGTCATTCTATTTACCTGGTTCTTTGGATGTGAGTGACAAACAAATTGACCAATGGAACAAATCTCCACCCCCACTCTATTTGTGGAGTCGCCCTGATTGGACACAGAAGCACAAGAGAATAGCAGAACAGCATGGGCACACCAAAGCCAATGTTTTCTCCCATAATGAAGAAGATTTGGTTTATCTTTTTGAGGATAGAGCTACACAGAATCATGATGTCAATAATAAGAACTACACATCTGGAAACGGGAACTTCACTGCTGAGAAACCAGTACAAGCAGACGCCTTCCCTCCAGAAAAGCTAGTAGAAGTTGCATACGAGGAAATGAAGGTTGCTTCTAACAGAAGCAGTATGTATCAATCAGATCAAATTAGTGTTCATGATGAGAGAGATTCACATTCTGACTTGCCGATGTCTCGGCACAACAGTATGAAAGCAAAAGAGGTTTCAAATAGCTCAAGAGACAGAAGGAAATCAGATAAGACAGGACATGAAGCAGATTCCGATATGAGTATCTTGCCCTCAGATTCCAGGAATTTTCTACACAAATCAGGCAACCTTGAACCTCCAATATCAAGTAGAAGTGGATATACCTCGGAGAGGTTGAGATATCATGATAATCATTTCGATCATCTTGTAGGAGAGCACTCATCATCTAGCCTTCAGATGCCAATCTTTGAGGACAGCTATTTCAGATCTGTGAATGAATATGGAGTTGCATCTGTAGAAAATAACATTGCCCTTTCGACTGATAATGTTGGTGCCGGCTCAAGGATGTATAGTCCTGATCCAGAGCTGAACGGGTATGCTGTTGATCCTACTGTTAATGCTTATGGTTCAGTATCTGGTGGAACCGGTGGCAGCTTTTACAGGAGGCAGAACCTCGAGGATTACACCATGGACAGTAGTGAGTCTGCTCAGATGAATCCAGTTCCTGGTAGAGATGTGCAGGAATATGCAAGAACATACTATGGACACAACAGGGATGAGGTTCCCCAAACAGCAATTAACACACCTTCCATGGATATTCGAACACACATAAGAATGTACGGCAGGCACATCAGGGATGATCATACCCAAACAACCATGAACCCACCTGCCAATGATTTTCGGGCACAGATAAGAATGTATGGTCAACACGCTACCTCCGATCACCAGCATGCAAGTAGATACTCTTCTGGGTCTCCAGATGCTAGATTTGAGCAGCAACCTTCTTTCACTTCATATGGAATGCCTTCTTTGGGTTCGACAGGGAGGTCGATGATGGATAGGTATAGTCCCTCCATTGATGAAACAAGCTATAGGACTGGCCAAAGAGGCCCATACAATGCTTCTGACTTTCGGAGGGATCGGCATCCTGATGACATGAATTTTGCTCCCCATAACCAGTATCCATACCCACATCCAGGTTCCTCTGGTGGCTGGCACGACTAGTAACTGAACTTTTGGTGTTCACACAGAATTATGGTCTGGCATCCTCTGGCAGATGTAATATAAACAAGATAATAAAGAGATGATCTAGAGGATGCAAAGTTTTAAAAGGTAAACCATGTGTAGGAATGTTTATGTAGGTTATACCATTTGTCGTTCTTTGAGCTTTTGGAATACCAATTTTGTTTGCATTTAATGTACAAAAACTTACCTTTTGTTTTGAAATGGAACCTTTTTCGTGATAATTGTGTGAACAGTGTTTGAGCTATATATATAATAGGGATGAAAACGGTTTGAAAAACCCTATACCATTTTCGTTTTCATATTTTTTTCCTCGAAAATGGAATTGGAACGGTATACCTAGAAACGGTAACGATATTGGTAATATCGGTATATCGGAAACAGAACCATCGAAACGGAATATACTGGTATTGATCTGGAAGTCCAAAATTCATGTCCAGAATCAGCGAAGTGTGGTATAGCACATATTTAATTATGCACGTAGATGATTTTTAACTTTATTCTTGCATCATCACATTCCACGTAACACTATTATATGATGATTAATGGTATGGTAATAAGTTTGACAAAAAATATAAACAAAGTTCAACAATACTTCAACATCGATAAGTTGAGGAAAATCCACATGCCATATCATAGGGTTAACAATATTTTCCCTAATCACTTCCCCTTCTTTATGGGCTACATGCCTACCATGCTTCTTTATTTATGGGCTTTCAATGGGTTGAGCTGATTGAGCCGCTAGGGAATTTTTGTAATCTTTTCGGAATTTTGACGGAAATTACCGTACAAATATGGTTACCGATAAAACAGTTGGAAAAACCTCTATCCCATTTCCAGAAGATATTACCGTTTCTATTTCCACCACAGTCGGTTACCGATACCGACTGAAACGGTCGGTGAAAACTGGAAACGGCAGCCGGAAATCTTAAAAATTTCTGTACCGTTTTCACCCCTAATATATAATGTAGATTCACCAATTCTAATGAACTAATTGATTGCTTGTATAGTTTGGAAATACATATATTCGTATGCTCCACAGTTTATGCACTTGGTTGTTTCAGCGAAGTGAGATACGTTTAGATAATGGAAGATAAAGGTAAATTTCCGAAGTCACTGAAGTTTAGATAATGGAAGATACGTTTACATATATTGTGTCTAGTTTTGGGGGTTTGCTAATAGATTGACAGTGGCCGTTGGATTTCAATCCAATTGTTTGGGATGCTTTGTCGACTAGCCACTGAAGAGGGGAACTGACTGCAGCAAATTACTAAGCTAAAACACGAACACAGCTGTGGCAGCGGCTGAAAGGTGTGGGTAGGAGGTAAAAAGGTGTTCTGATGTAAGTATGTCACATGTGAGGCTGCTGGACAGCTAGAGACAGGGTACAAGGTACATACCATATAGGGTGCGAAGATGAATAATGGTTTAAGGATTATTTGAAACGTCGGAAAAATAAGGCACGTGAATGAAAGAATACAGAAGGATACAAGATAGGAATAGATGGGTGTTTGGAATGCAGTAATTTTCTCCCACTGTTCTCATTTGTAGTGGACATTTGTTTTCCTAATTTTTGGGTGCAAAAAACACATATATGCAACTTTACCTCTATTCCTTCGTTGAAATTTTTTTGAAAGTAATCGTGTTCTTACCGGAATTGCAAGAATAAGCTGATTAGGGGCGGATTTGCGGAAATAATACCAGCGTCGCTGTTTGAAACAGCGATAGCGCGATATCGCGTAATGCGTGCGCGAAAGCGGTGGCGCTATCGCTAATTGGGAGTGAGGGAGCGCTAATGCATCGGTCTCGCAGTCCTAAAGCGCGAGAGCGAGGCGGTGTTGCGCTTTTGTAAAGCGATAGCGTGGTCCGTCTGATGCCGCCTGACGTAAGCAGGACACGAAGCGGTCTCGCGCTTCGAGTGCGCGATAGCGCGTGCGGTATCGCGGTCGGGCTGCGCGAGACTGTAGCAGCGTGGGCCGACTGACGCATGTGGGGCCCGAGGAATGACCGGAGCGGTCTCGCGCTACCGTTTAGCGAGAGCAAGTCGGTCTCGTGGTACGCGTCCGCAAGAGCGTCAGCGGTATCGCTCTTTCCAAGCGCAATACCGTTGCGGCGTGGCCCACGTCCCCTAATTCATTTGCTAATCCTGGGAGGCGGCAGAGCGACAGCGACGACTTGAAAGAGCGAGACCGCGAGCGATATCGCTCTTCCCGTGCGCGAGAGCGATCAGCTAATTACATTAATCCGTTGTGCAAATCGCTAATATTTCATGTCGCCGTTGGTACTTACTCTCTCCGTCCCATAAAAAACCAAACTAGTACTAGATTTGTTTTTTTGGGACGGAGAGAGTAAAAGGTATAATTTTTTTCATAATTTTTTCCCTTTATCCCATAAAAAACCAACAAAGTACTAGATTCGTTTTTCGGGACGGAGGGAGTAGAAAGTACATTTTTTTTCATAATTTTTTATTATGTGTGCAACATATATATATACATAAATGAACATGAGAAATATGTTTATATTGAAAATAGGCAAAGATTGTGTACGCGGAAGAAAAATAAATATCTTGGAATTTGCAAAATAATGATATCAGAGAAAGAAACAATAAATTACCTATAGAAAAATATAAATTGAATATATATTTATTAAAAATATATAAAGGAGTAGAGAGATCATTCGGGAGCAATTTTTACAAAGTTGACAAAGAATAGGAATTTAGAATATGTCATATTCATAGAGAAAACTACCTTTGCATATTCACAGACTCGGTCTTGTGACAAGAACTGCGTAGCGAGTTAACGAACTACTTAGTTCTTGCCACAAGACCGGGCCTAAGAATATGCAACTCCGAGTTTATGAATTTGCAGGAGTAGGTCATATTCACAAACAGATGCTGGAACTTGAAAAAAAGAGTGGGTGTAAGAATGTACTAAAAAAATCACATTTGTATATTCACAGACTCGGCCTTGGGACAGGAACCGTGTCGCGAGTGAACGAACAACATAGAGCGAGTTCACCAACTACTCAGTTCCTGCCTCAAGACCGGGCCTAAGAATATGCAACACGAAGTTGGAACCAGCAGAACATTTATGAAGAAGAGATGTAGTTGTGTGCTAGGTTTGGTTGTTATTTATAGGGGATGGCAAGAAGCTGCGCAGTCTCAATTATTAGAAAGAGATGACGGCGCGTCGGACTGCTTGCTTCAGACTAATCAATTCAATAGCGTCAGACTGTTTCACTCGTGAAGTTAATAATTGCAAAGAGATAGCAGCACTTTCGGCGGCACATGCTTAATTGCAAAGCGACACCAGCACTTTTGGCGGCACATGCTGCATAACTGTTTGCTTTATTAATTACAAAGCGACGAAGTCACTTTCGGCGCAGCGCAACAGAATCTTCAAAGTTTAATTGTGAATGATTTGATTCTCTGTGGCATGTCCCGTCATTAGAAAGAGAGGATGCCTTTTTAGGTGCGTATCATTGCACTCTGTGAAAAGAAATTAGTGGGTAATTTAAGTCATAGTAGTAAAAAGTAAAAGTAATATGCAATTTTAACCGCACGAGTAACATCGAAACTACACTATTAATTTAGTTTGTGAGACTATTATTTTTGTTAGCTCTCATACGAAAAATTAATAGTTAACCAAAAATCATTTGTGTTAACTGGCTACAAAATAGGGCATAAAAATATGAGATATTTATGAACTACTAAATATCGTACATAACATGAAGAATAAGCAGTACAAATAAATAATGTTCATTGCAGTACAAATAACATGAAGAATAAGCCAAAATCACAGCAAGGTTCAGATAGGGTTGGCAGTGAACTGAAAGACATAATGTTCGCTTCTACTCGTCATCATTATCATGGTCAGTCGTAGTCCTAGATGTTTCACCTCGCTTTTTTGTAGTTTTTTTTCCTTTGTCCTGCGGCATGTCGAGGGCCTGAGAGTGACAGACGGTTTGGCTCATGGCGCTCACGGTTAGATCTACGCGGGTCATTGTCCTTTCCTTTGCCAACCTCTGGTTGTGTAGGCTGTGTCACATGGGGTGCATCATCAGTTTGTGAAGTCCGAAGCTCATTGGGTATCGATGACGACCCTCCACTGAAGCTGGACATGTCGCCGTATGATGCAGTGTAAGGTCTAAACCCTGACAATAGTTCAGGGCGAAATGACCCTACGGAAGCAATGTAGATATCAATGAAATTATCAAAGCTGGAGCAAACAACAATAACACAAAAAAAAAAAATCCAAACCTGTTGACGATGCTTGCATATATGGAATTTCATTAGGATGCGAGGAATATTGACCAAATAGCCAATCACCTTTTTGCAACAAGTCCATATAACCCTGTACTCCACCACCAAACGACGTGCCTTGCATCCATATAAAATGTCACGGAGTTATTGTCTTAAGTTGAAGTGGGAGTCATGTATGGCATGAAAGTGCCATCGATATATGTGTATGGAGAATGATGGCTGTGCGTACCACCGTTATCCATGGATTGTCCTTGCCATGGGTTGGTGCCATATGTAGGTGCATGCAGTGGAACCAACTGAGTAGGCCCTGTTAATATCAGGAAGTAAATAGTCAATAAGATTCATATACATGAAAAATTAATAAATTGAAATAATAAAAATATGAAATTAGATGTAAGGGGAGACTGATCGCCTAACGGCGTAAACCCTCCTTGACCGATAAAATCTGCAGACATTTGGGGTATGGTAGGGATACCTTGGCTAGTCCCTGTATATGCTATTAATTAGCAAGAAGTAAAATTACGAGTGGACATATGCATGCCAATATGGTACTGAATGTACACGGACCTGCAAATGGTGCAAATCCTCCTTGCTAGTGTGAGGTTGGCACATCGGGAGCCATTTGAGGAATCATTTGTGGCCTTGCAGGAGGCATATGAGGCATGGGACGGACCATTCGCGTTCCCTCTGTCATCAATTGGAAAATATCATTTAGTCATTTCACATAAACAATTGGGAAAAAAATTAGCATATTGATGAGCTATCATGTACCAGCAAACGACGCAAACCCACCCTGCCATTGAGAGGTGATGGGCGTAGAGCTATGTGGGGGTACCCGTTCCGGTTGTGCTGCGAACGAATAAATTAGTCTTTAATATAAATGGCATTTATTTTAGCATTCTGCAATAACGTATTTTATCTTGAGTTGAACCAAAGCCTCCTAGGCGTTCCGAAATTTTAGTGATTTCTGGGATAGTCGGAATAGTGGGTGGCTCACGAAACAAAGTTGACCTTACTCCTGCACGACCATCACTGGATCATTGCGTGGAGGCTGAAGGGCGGGCTGAGGTGGACGGTCGGGAAGAGGTAGATGGACGCTCCGGCATTGGCTCGAACGTCCTTCTTGATGTTGCCGGAGTATAGACGTCCGAGGAATGTCGGCACGATGCGAGCCGCATGATTCGCTTACCTTTTCTACGGAGGGAGTCAACCGCGGCCATAACTTCCTGGTTGGTACCCGCGATTCCATCTCTAAGCTTCTCCCACAATATTTTCGCATCCCTTACTAACTCCCCTGCAATGTCGGTATGCATGGAGCGTAGCAACAATGTTAGAAAGTGGAACCCCATGTATAAGGATACACCGATGCAACAAAATATTTAAATGCTAGTAGTACCGTCAAGTGAGCGGGGGGTGCTAGATGCATATTATATATTTGGTCAATTGTTGGTGGACCTCGCTCGTCGGGATCCTCGGGTGCAAGCAGCCGGATGCGAGTCTGCGATGAGTACCAGGCCATGTATTGTTCGTAAGTGTTGTGGTCGTATGCCCTGGTCTCCTGGACGACATCATTCAAGGCCTGTGACCACGCCTCTATCCATGGGGTCATCCTTGAGTGCATAGATCGACGATACCTGTTGTCAGCTTGCCTCTTTTGCCTGCAATTCCTCTTTTGCCTGCAACAAAAATACAACAATTAGCTGTTAGTTATATCTGACAATTTTTAGTGCACAGAAATTAGACAGGATTGAAATAACAACATACGTGTGCACATCTGGTGGAAGGTGAAGTCCAACAGGAACTGGGACTTGTTGGTACAGTCCCATCTGACGCATTACCCTTTGAACATTATACCCCTCGACGAATATGTCGTACACCAGCATTTTTCGTGTCATCCAGTACGCTTCATCGCGGTAGCATAAGATGCTTACTCCATGTGGTGCACGTAAAATGGCCTCTTCGTTCGTGTACGGAGTCCACCGAACTTCGTTTTCCGTAAGGCTTTCGAACGCCTCGGTGAAGTACTCGTACACATTGTGCACCTGGATTCTCGCCCACTGTGGCTGCACGATCAGAGATTGTAGATTTAGTTATACAGTATCATTGAAATGACAGAAATATTCCTTTAATGCAAGCATACGTACCGGTCCGTAGCAGCAGCGAGTACCGAAGGTAGGACGATCATCAACTGCGTCAGTGTAATCGTCCTTGTGGGCCACGGCCACGCTCATGTATGGACGTCCGAACGAGAAGCGCCCGTACGACCACAACATGACCTAAAGTGGACACCCTGTGAAAATCGCCTCCCTTTGTCCGGTCTTAATACAAGCGTCGCAGAATCCACGGTTATGTGGCTGCAAGGACGGCTGATCCCCAGCTAAACTGTGCAGAAGGCGCTATGTTACCTTCAGCAATTTGGCGAGCAAGGGGGATTAGCCTGGCGTCCACAGTGTTCCTGTGCGAGCCGGTGAACATGACCCAACCAAACAGCCAAAGTAGATAAGTCTCAAGGTACAACGTCAGTTGGTACTCCTGGACATCGTCGGGCATATATCGCACCTAACAAAAAAACAATGTGTTGTCAGATATGTGAATGTGAACGAAATATGCCTTAATTAAAAATATTCAATTTCCTCAAACTGTGACAACCACTTCAATGTAGGGCCATGAGTTTCTTTTTCAGAGAAAAATATTTTGTCCTCATCATCGTCTGTATCACCAGTAGCGTACCGTGGCAAAATACATGCATATCGTGATACAATATCATCTCTCCAATCTTCCGGAGGGTCCGGAAGTACAATTGCTTGGCTGGCTAGTGACAGCCCCGTGAGCATGGACACATCCTGCAAAGTTATGGTCATTTCTCCGCATGGTAGATGGAATGTATTTCTCTGGCCTCCACCTATCAACCAGTGCCATAAGTAGGGACTTGTCGATATTTTGTCGTCGTTTGCTATGTGCCCCCATTTATTTTTGTTTAGGTTCTCTAGCGTCGTAATGCATCCTTGCCTGCGTCATCTGAATGAAGGTAAGAAGACCTGCAGCTGACAACCTATGAGGAAATTTATTAGTCACATTAGGCAATGTTATAGTACGATATCATGATGTTGTAAACTTTAAACATTTATGCACCTCGGCTTCCATCGTGGATCAATCCCCCACCATCCGGCTGTACGCGGTATTAGGACAGCTAGACTAGAGCAAGAATTTCCATCAGATATCTTCTTTGCACGATGTCGTGCATCGATCTCTTTGCTAAGTAACAGGTAAGGCCACTCTTCCATATCTGCATGTACATCATGAAGGGTAAATTAGAAATTTCATCAAGTGCATATACGGAAAAGTACATAATGCATTAAATTAAGGAATAAAATTTTCTCATAGTACAAGTACAAACTCGAGCAGTATCGTTGAAATAAATAGTACAACAATAGGTTTACAAACGTTACAAACTTGGTAACACCTTACAATAAAATCTTACAACATTACCATAATAAAATAAATATTACACATACTTATTGACTAACATATTACAAACTTATTGAAATACAACGTCATGCAGCAAACATATCATGACCGAACATAAATAACCGGACAGTGTAGGTTATAACTACTGCAGGTTTCCTTCCTCCCTATCGTGAGCACCCTGAGAGCCCCTTTTATTCCTACTCGCACGTTGTTCCCTAGGTTCCATGCTTAAAGATGTACCCTCCTTGTTATTCTTGCAATCTCTAGTGTGGTGCCCATACTGAAGACAGTCCTCACATCGCCTCACAGGCCCTCCCGCTTCGGATGCATCCATATCATTTCTTAAGCGCCGTGTTTGTCTTCTACCCTTACCAGCCTTCAACAAATCCAAGTCTGGCACATAGATCCTTTTATCACCCCCAGTTTCGACTAGGTGTTGGAGGGACCTCCATCCGAGGATCTCAGCACTCCATGCATTCAGAACTCTATCCTTTAGGTAGAACGTCGACACGTATGATGTTGAATCAAGCTTAATTTTAGCGCACGCGGCCAGGATATGGCTACATGGCTTATGAAGAAGCTTCGGCTTATTGCCAGAGCATGAACATGTGTTATCAGATTCGTGCCCTAGAGTAACTTCATGAGTGATGACCCTAGTAGAAGATCCAAAACCCCCCTTAGTGCATCATGTGACTTCCCACCTTCATCTGATGTTCCCAGTGGTAATGACCGTGTGAAATCTTGCCTTGTTAGCCTTCTCTTGGACGTGCTCTGCCATCTTTTTGCAGAAAGGTGTTTGTGCGTTAGACATTTGTTGCAACGCAGTGGCCCGCCTCGTCCTCATCCACATCGTTGTCCTGTGCATAATGCCTTCAACAATAGCAGTTAGAGGTAAAGGCCTTAATTTACGAAGAACCGCATTGTACGCCTCTGCAAGATTAGTGGTCATTATGCCATGCTTAGCCCCATTAGTGTCATGCAGGAGTGCCCACTTATCATTCGGCTCGCACTCAATCCAATGGGTAAAACATTTGATATTCTTTGATGACCTACGCTTCTTTCCATTTGATGGAATAAGATCATCCATTGGTTCCAGGGCCTAGGGGACATGTACATCCTGCGGGTTGTTGTTGGTCTGCTTTGACCGGATATGTGTCCTTGTCCCCTCGTCAAGTTGTTTCCAAAGCTCATCGAACTTTGTAGACTGATTTGCCTTGCACAACCGCTTGAACATGTTCAGCAGCCGCCGGCTGTTGAATTGTTTGAAAAAATTGGCTCCCATGTGCCGCATGCTCCAACGGCTGTGCATGTCAGGCCAGTAGTATGCACCATCACCATCCTCCTGGAGCTATTTGATTGCCTTCAACAAACCGGCATTCCGGTCATGGATGATGCATATCGATGTGCGTTTTTGCACCACTCCCCACTTTAGATGTTGCAAGAACTACAACCAGCTTTCGTAGTTCTCGCTTTCAACAAAAGCAAAAGCTACTGGAATTATCTGGTTGTTCGCATCCGCACCAACGACTATTAATATCTGGCCTCGGTACTTCCCAGTTAGGAATGTACCGTCGACACACAGCACCAGCCTCGAGCACTGGAACGCATGAATGCATGCTCTGAATGCAAAGAATTGACTCCCGATCCTGCACAACAACATAGGTCCTAGGGTTCCTGCTCTTTAGAATGTTAAGCATCTGTGGCAGTGTGTCATATGCTTCCTCAAATGTCCCATATCTTTTCTCCATTGCCTTCTGCAATGCCCTCCAAGCCTTGTGGTAACTAATTGTATATTGTTCACCTTTCTCCACCAGTTTTATTATGTGCCGCACAGGCAGGTCATCACCTTCAATAATTTCCTTGTAGTACTTGTTCGCGACGTATGCCGTGGTCAGGTTGCGGTGCGACTCCCTAGTGTTTCAAATCAGACAGGAGTGTTCCTGTAGTTTGGACACAATCCAGTAAGACTCGTACTTTGGCACGTGACCATGAAGACGGAAGGTGCTCACAGGCGACCATGTACTCAGTCATGTTAGACTTCACAACCCTGAACTGCCTTTGCATCTGGAATGACCATGACTTCACTGCGTCTTGCAACCCAGTTTTGTCACGGAACATTGCACCCAGATTGATTTGGCCATCCCCGTAGAACCATATTGAATCATGACAAGAGTTTTCTGCAATATAACCAGGGTCTTCAAGGTTCCACGAAGCAGACATAGGTACTTCCTCAACTTCTTGTTCATCTTTGTCATCATTCTCTTCAGCAGTGAGGTTTTCCTCATCTTTGACTGCATGTCGGTCCACCCTCTCAATTTCTTCAACCATAGCAGGTATGTCCTCCCCTTCATCGGCTTCACCAGTAGGATGGCAGTTGACCACTTCATCTCCTTGTATGGATAGATTTTGAATGTCAGGACCAACATCGCCACCATGATGGGGAGCTACAACTTCATCTTCTTCGTGTGAACTAGACCCCATCTCCTCACGGTTGCTGGATTGCCCCGCTGCGTTCTCCGTGGGGACTCTTCCTTGACATGCTTGCACCAGCATGACATATTCATATCCCCGTCTCCTACAGCCAGCGAGCCAATCCTGCCTTACTCTGTGTCACATTTTTTAACTCCCATCTTATGTTGTTGGCCGATCGGCTCCACATAACCCTCACGTTAATACTATATATACCCGGATCTAAAGAAAATGTGCATGTTAACCAGTACCAAACTTCGGGCATGGTAAGTGTGTCAGGATTTGGATGGTATAATGTGCATTGCCTAAAGTTGCTCAGATCGACACCACTTTCATTTTCCATAATTTCACCTTCACCGAAATACACTCTAAATGCCGACATTCCTGCCATTGCAGACAACACGGAATACTCCGTAAGGAAGTCTTACAGAACAAACTTGTCCTATTCACGACCAAAATTAGTTTACACGCATACTGTTTTTTTGACAAAAAATTCTTTATCAATAACTACTTATTTATATGTCCATATTATTTATAAAAAAATCATGTACTTGTAACAAAAAATTTATAAATAAATAATTATGTAAACATAAATTATTTACTTACGAATACATGACAATGCAATTCATTATTTATAATTTTACTACAACTTTGACATAAAAAATAAACACATGACAATAAAATTAATACAAATTAATTAATTAAAACACGTAATTAAACATAACTATGGCAATTAATTTAAGTAAAAGAGTATGTAATACTTAAAACAACACAACCATACCATATCGTACATAAATATGAAGTCTTTAATATTTTCCTGCATTTATCGGATCCCGCCTACTCCTTTATAACCAGCTTGCTCGTATAACAATTGCTACCTCAAAGTTTAGTTCACTGCATAATCCATATGTTTAACTAACAAATTAATAATACATATCAATTAATTTTAATACAACAAATGACTACTTGCACCGAAGAAACATTGACGGAAGCTAAGTTAAAAATCATTTTGGTTAGATCTTTCTATTCTTTATCTAGGACAACGACACTCATTGAGCCGCATCATGTTCTTTGCTACGGACTGTTTGTACCTAGTTAGATATGACGTCTGAAACAATACTACTATTGCAAATTTGGATGAGTACATTTAATATATTACAACTTTAACTATAAATTATCTAACAGACCGTAACTTTACTTAAATACAAAATATTTGTAACTATCAGTTAGTACAAAATTATCTATAAATTAATCATAACATGACAAATTAATAGAACCAAGTTCAACTTCACTTGATTAATTACATAATCAAATTAATCATACCTACCAATTTATTATAGTATAAAACTAGTTGCCGCGACATAAATTTATTTAACTGCACTTTAATTATAATACCAAATAAATTACAAACTATCTATTAATTACAAACTGTCTTCCATTATAGTACCATACCTTGTCTTGCCTTTTTCTTTTCAACCAATTTGCTCATATAAAAGTCTCAATTTCAAAGTTCTTCGTACTACTGCATTTCTTTGTTTGTTCGTAACTACCTACAATGTTAAGCATGTTTTAAGCACAACATATATTTCCCGCTACTTAACAGATATTTATACCTTTTCCATTTCTTACAAAATAAATAACTACATGAACTACTAAGTAATTGTAACTTAAAATTACAACAAATTAATTACAACTTTAATTTAATTTTTGTACCACATTTAATAATTATCAATACTATTAATATCAATATCAATAACTACAAATATAACTATTAATATTTCAGTTTTTTCATTTGTTACATATAATATTGGCCGTATATATAAAATTAAACATCACATGAACTACTAATTAATTTTGTCAGATAATTACTACTACGTACAAATTAATTGTAACTTATATTAAACTTTTGTACCTTATAAACTAATTATGTCTACCTATTTTTTTAACCCGAATCGACTCTATTAACTTTCTACATTTCTATTTTTGCATACTACCTAACAAAATATAATGTAGTAGTAACTAATACATACCTAAATTTTTCTCTAACATAATTAAAAACAAATATTAACTACGTGAACTAATATTTTCTAAATCCTCATCGTACGAATTTGTGCTAATAGAAAGCTAATCAACTTACGTGGCCTTTTTCCTTCTCTCCACTGCCTGCACTGCCTCCTCTCTTCTCTTGCTCTTCCTCTCCTCCTCAGTTCACTCCCTTCTGTCTTCCTCTGTGAGGACCATCTCCTCTCCTCTCAATTTAACCCTGTAAGCGCATTGGATTTGAACGCTACAGCGGTTACAAATGGTCGGCATGATGTGACTACAACAGTAAACTAGTAAGAGTGCACAGAGCTCTTCCACCTCTCCCTAAAAAGCTAAGGAAGATGGCTAGAACCCATGCAAAAAGCAAAAAGAAATAGAGATGGGAAATAAAGGTGTCGGTGGCGTCGGATGCGAAAAGCGCCGCCGCTCTCGCGCATGTGGAGCGCGATACCGAGGGCGGTCTCGCGCATGCGTACCGCGAGACCAAGCCCACTGCCGCTCCCCCGATACCCTCGCTCTCGCGCACGCGTAGAGCGAGACCACCCGCGGTCTCGTGCGTACAAAGCGCGACAACACGTGGTCTCGCGCCCGGAAAGCGCGACAGCGCTGCCCCACTGCGCTCCTCGCTCTCGCGCACGCGTAAAGCGACACAGTGATCGGTCTCGCACTCCCAAAGCACGACGCCGCGGGCCCACTGCCCTCCCCCAGGCTTTCTCTCTCTCGCGCATGCCGCGTCACCAGTCTCGTGTGCGCAAAGCGCGATACCGCGTGCCCACGTCTACCCCGTCGCATCATAACTGGTCTCGCGATTTCATATTACAATACCGACCTCGGTCTCGCGCAACAAAAGTGCGAGAGCGATGGCTCCGCCCGAGGTAGTCACGGGGATTTCTCCACGTGGCACTCTCGCGCGTGGGAAAAGCGATACCGCTGCGGTCTCACGTCTCATTTGCGTGAGAGCGCCAGCTCAACTTCGCTATCACTCTTCAGATAGCAATTTCGCCACGCTATCGCACTTTCCAGGAGTGAACATCGATATAGAGAGACATAGATGCATGAACAAAAGAAAGAAAATTTCGTGGCTGACACCGGATGTTTTCTTTCCCATGAAAAATGGAAGATTTAATTTTAACCTTTGAATTCAACATCATATGTCCTTTGTCCCAAATGGCCCTATAAGAAAAAAAAAATTCCAAAGGAATGCAATACATCCAAAATTCCTCCCTGCAAAAAAATAAAAATCCTTGTTCCAAACATGGTCTTAAAGAGAGGGCCATGTATTTTTCATGTAAAGCATCCAATGATCCAAACACCATTTTGTGCATGATTTTGTTTCCTTAGATTCGACAAGCGATGATTTCTCGATAACACTTTTTCTCCAGTTTTCTTCTATTTTTAGGTTTCCTCGTTTCAATGGAGCATTTGCAGTGTGACAAAAAAAAACTTCTGTATTGTCACTTCGCATCCGATAAAAAAAAAACTTCTGTATTTAAGTGGTGATGGTGGATAGCACGATGAGTTAATGTGAGAGCACTACTTAAATCGACGGGTGACGCTTCAAGTCAACTTCCATTGGCGGTGTAATTTGACTACTCCTTCCCTGATTTGATATTTAACAAAAAAAAATACTACTCAACTGCACCGTTGCATGTTCTCTTCAGAACACACAAGCAGTCGAGTGCGCACGAAACTTAAATTTAAAATATCGAAGTACTTCCTCCATTATTGTTTAGTATGATGTAAATTCCATCTTGTCGTGGTAATGGCAAGACAACTATTGCCAGATTCGCGATGCCGGAGTCTATTCTGCTACAGCAATTTAAACAATTCGACAAAATATTGGTTTGATACTTCTGCTGTAGCAGTTCAAAAACAATTCGGAGTCAAAGTACTGGTTTGATTTACGTAGCTCTCCACCAGACATGTCCCAACACTATTCTTTTCTTAGAGAGAGTACCGTTGGCTATTATTTACTCCCTCCGTCCCAAAATACAACAATTATTAGCCTGAAGGATTTGTCCCAAAATATAACAACTTCATCAACATTCTTTTCCCAACCAATCACAACTCTCCACCATTCACTTTTTCTACCTACCTCCACTACTCATCCAATCACAACCCTCTACCATTTACTTCTACCTATTTTTTTAATAACCGCGTCCAACTTTAAAACTTCTTATATTCTGGGACGGATGGAGTAGTTAAACAACTTGTTGGCTATGTGTCCTTTTATGGCAGAGGCCGGCGGCGATGTAATACATTTTCATTATCTTAAAAAAAGTAAAGCAAAACTGCCAAAAGCGCTCTCCAAAAATATATCCTTGCTGGGTTGCCAAATGAATTTCAACAAACACCAAACCTGTACAAGTTTCCACCATTAGCACAATCTGCTCATATGGCATCATGGAATTCTCTTTCAAATATGAAGATGTGATGCACACACAAAAACACACAATATGACTTGTTCATGAGAAACCCACATTGCAGTTTTGGCAACTCCCCATATTCTTGGTTCTTCCACGATTTCGCTCATCGAACCGCAGTCTGAACTGGTGCCAAGTACCAAATGACTACCCATTTCACTGTTTCCAAACCTACAAAGGCTACAACACTGCAGAGCATTTTTCCCTTTCTTATACATTATCCATCCATCTTGAGTGAACTTAACCGTCTGATTCTTTGGTCAAGCTCAGCCATTACAACCGTCTCTTGCTTTTTCCTTTCCTTTGTGATTGTGTTTGTTGTCATCGAACCAATCTTATCAAAAGCGAACTAGAAAAATAAGGATAAAAAGATCCATCAGCAACCAATGTTTGGTAGAGTGCTTCAAAACATCAACACATCTGGGTAAACCATACAGACATCTTTTACGGTTTTTATTCTCATTGTACTGAAATATCCCATTGACCCAAATTTTCATCTGTAAAACTATTGCGACTACGTAATATAAAGCCACTGACTACCTCACTGAGTTACCAGTACATGAACAAAAATAATATACGATATGATGGACCCAAAACTAGGAAGAAGATTTACCGTGAGGAGTTCATCAGGGTCGTATAGATGATGAGCAGTTGTCTGCAAAATATCAATTACATCACCAATATGTTGAATACGTAGTAGATCATCTTCTCTCATCTGCAAATATACCAAAAACAGAGTAAGCGAAAGAAACAGCAGGCACCCTCTTGCTCATAGAGGCAACTCTCAGAATGCATGCATCGATAAATTTCATGATACACACCTTGAAAATTGCCAGAGCAACATGGAACAATACTTTTGCTCCTTCATTGAATAGAACATCCCATACCCGGAGGGTTGTCTGCCACAACAGTGATAATAATAATGAAAATTATTTAAGATAAGTTTGAGTAAACCATACATTGACCTCTTAAATATTTATGCTATCTGGTATTTCTTCTAACCTCTGAAGGCAAGGTCTTGGAGAAGAGGCACAAGAACCATTCTGTGGCAACAAGAGAAACATCAAACCCCATTGCTTCAAGATGAGCAGCAATCCTGCATCATTTGGGTAATCCAATGATTCACAATCATCTTATAATGGTAATGCTTGTTATTGCCAGCGACTGATGAAAAATCATAGCATAAAAGCCATAAACATAACGGGGGGGAAATACCTGGGGCACTTTTTAGCTAGGAGGTCTTTGAAAACTCTCTGCTCGACATGGCATCCAGAAAGATTATCAGTATAGCAATCATTGACAAGTACATTTTCCAGTAGTACAGCAAGCATCCAGAATGCATCTTCCTCTGTCTTCATAACAAGCAACAACAATGCAGCTACATAATTTAAACCCTGCATAGCATGGTGTTAGTAATGGAGCTTCTCTATAAAACAGTTACATTTGAAAAGCATTGCTTTATGCCTACCTGGCAATATCCAACTTCTGAGTCACGAAATGAGTAACCAACAAGCACACGCCGAAGAGATGCCTGACCTTCCTCACTGTTCAGCCAAGAATGACATGGAAATGTGCGAGGGAGATCCTGTAAAATTCCCATAACTAATATTATTCTCTAAATTCCATAGTCCTATTAAAATGATAATTGTAGTAGAATCACACATTTGTTTTCACTAAAATAAAAATTATACTGATGAAGTTAACTGAAGAATGTAAAATGATGCTCATTACTAATTATACACTTAGCTAGAATGCGACAACTATACACTCTATTTGTTGCCTATGTCATACAGTTTTTTTAACAACTATAAATAAAAAAATTTTAACAGGCTTATTCATTAAATTAAACTTGAAATTCTGAGATGACCATATAATCTTTCACTTTAGATAAATATAGATAATATACTGACTTGTACAGGATAAATCCGTAATAGCTTCACAGTACTCACATGGTCGATTTGTAGCGTGGCTGGCGTGGTCTTCCCCTCAGTAGCCCGGATCAACTCATCATAGTACGTCTCAGGCACCGTTGACCGCTTCTTGGCAGCCCCCGACACTGACAGCCACACCTTCGGCCTCAGCACTGGTGGCACACCCTTCCTGATCAGCCTCCTTAGTGTAATCGTGTTGGTGAGCACCGACAGCTTGAGTGACGTGACGCTGATTACCCCCTCACTGCCACCATTGGAGGAGATCCTTGGTTGGAGATACCAGTTTGCGCCCTTGCTGGCCTCGAGCGCCCACCACACCCTCCCTTGCTCCCTCATCCTCTCCCTCACATCGTTCAGCACATTGACGTCGTCAACATTGCCCTCCACCATGAATCCATAGAGGTCCTCGAATTTGGCCAACAGCTGGTGAGCATTGGCATGGCCCTTCCTGGGTGTGCTGTACCTGATGGTGTGGGTGGTAGTGGGCATGGATGCAGCTGGCGTGTTCCACAATGTCCTCCTCCTCCTATGGTTGAAATCATCTTCCACCACACCCCTCACTTGGGTACCAAACATGTTCTTATCCACAAATCTACTTGCCAACAAATAATATTCACAAAAATCGATCTAAAAATCCCCAAATCTCTGCTGCTTCGAAGGTTTTCTTCCTTCTATCTTCCTAACCTTTCTTGGAAAAAAAAAAGAGCTTATGATGGATTACTCCTCCAAGGATATTGTAACCACTGATTTATTACTCTCTAATCCTTGACCCCTGGGACCATTTCAAGAAGAAGAAATTTATTGCACTTGGCATCAAACAAGGAACAAATTAGGTGCAAGAACTCATTGGATTGGAGAGGGAAAAACACCAACTCACCTTGGATTGCAAGAACCCGCACGGATCTTTCCCTCGGGTGAGCTGATTCGTTGCACCAAGAATCAAGAAGACGACCGTATTTGGCCGGTGCTGCCGCCTCTGTGGGAAGATTGATCCCGGAAGCTGCAAGAACCCGAGGAGGAGGCGGAAGCAAAGCAAGCACCGGCAGCCTCAGATTGGGAGCACGAGCAGCGGCTAAAAATGGCAGGCCCTGCACGTCTTCTGCTCCTCTCTCCTCTCCTCTTTTGACCCTATTTTGGGAGGTCCAATGGCTCTGATCGAATCAAACCAAGATTGGGAGCAGCTCTTCCGTTCCTATCACCAAGATGATGAAATGCTCAGCGCCTGTGCCTCTCTCTCAGATTTTTTTTCGGGATTAGCTCTCTTCTTGATGAGCTTCTTGCCAATGGCAGCTTCTCCTACGGCTTTCGAGAAGAGGGAGCTTGGGATTTGGCTTTTATGGAGTATGGCTTCTTCTTGTGACCATGTCTGCTTGTCTTAATTATCCGCCTTTTTTTTGAAAAAAAAATAAAGTTTCTGTAAAGATGTGATTGTATTAAGTATGAATAGGTGGTCAATTTCATTTTTACAGGCTTCCCCTCCGAAAACTCCGAATTTAGATATCTTTACGTGATACCACACAATACAATGTACTCACTCTATAGTTTTCTACGGAAATTTAAAAAAGAGTGAAATTGAATGTGGGATTATTGTGTTGCTTTTAAGATGAGAAAATAAATAAAGAAATTAAATTGATTGGTGAGATAAAATAGTGGTTGTTGAAATTGTTATATTCTGAGATAAATTTTAAAAGTTAGAATTTGGTATAGTTTAGGACATATGCAGTAGGAAGGAGCCAAAAATTATTGTAGAGTACAATTTATATTTTTATTTGCATCAGTTTAAAAGTTAAGTTTGAATAATAAAAAATGAAGAAAAAGCATCTAGATTAATTTAATACTACCTCCGTCCCTAAATATTTGACGCCGTTGTCTTTTTTAAACATGTTTGACCGTTCGTCATATTCAAAAAATTTAAGTAATTATTAATTATTTTTTATCAGTTGATTCATTGTTAAATATATTTTTATGTATACATATAGTTTTATATATTTCACAAAAGTTTTTGAATAAGACGAACGGTCAAATATGTTTAAAAAAGTCAACCACGTTAAATATTTAAGGACGGAGGGAGTACTAAGTTTTAAAATTAAATTGTGCTACTGCTGATAAGCTAACAAGCAACCAATGACAACGTGGACCATATTTCTACACATGGACGCATTTTCATCCAATAGATATTACCAAAGATTTATTTTATTAATTCCACAATTTTTCATCTCATATATTCTAGATAAGAGAATATCACTATTCAATTGCAATCTTTATTCCTTTTGAAAATTCATAACTTATATATACGTTCTTCGACAATGTTGTGGCAAATTAATAGACAAGAAGGACCATTTTGTAAAATATCATGTAGAGGCGAGCACAACTGCTAATATGCAAAAGTGATTTGACTAAATAATGAAAGGTAGGAGGTTAGAAAAGTTGAAAGCTGGATTGTGATGGAGGCTTATGATGCAAGTGAAGAAGATGACTGGCGATGGACATCGTGGGACATAGGAGTAGATAGTTTGCATTTCATTTTATTTTTAAATTCCTATATGGGGGCACGTTCACATTTCATTTTGCGTTTGGTGAGCAAAGAACTTACTATATTATTTTTTTGAGAGATTTAGTTGTCAAGGAAGGTTTCTTGGAACATGCTGGTGCGGTGTGATTGCTACATGTGAAGAACACCCCATCTTGAGTATGAATTAAGCTTCACAAATTTCGATCTAATCGTGCATACTTGTACGAAGTTTCAATTTCTGAACTTTAAAAAAAAACTGCACAAAATTCGATGAAACAAAGTCGATTTCGATCTGATATTTATCTTGCATACTGCTAATATATATCACGAGAACCACTTGTTGGTTGGTATAGTTGCAGGAGTACGCCCCCGTCCTATATATTTTGATTCTTTTTTTTTACGTTTTCGAATGATGGTTGTACATATCCCTTTCGGAAACTCATGTCCTATAGTTAGTACTAAATATTCTACCACGTGCTTAGGCTCAATACAAGTCAAACACATATATAACCGGTTTTAATTACCCCATTTCCAAAATAACTAGTCCCTCCATCCTAAAATATAAGCAATTTTAGCTATAAATCTAGGTAATTGTGTATCCAGATTCATAGCCAAAAGTTGTTACATTTTTAGACGGAGGTAGTACTATTCTAAAATTCATTGACAAATTAGTAGAAAAAAATGACCTATATATCACTTATTAAATGAGTGATTGAGAGTGAATAGGTGATTGGAGGTAGGATGAGAAAAAAAATTAAATCAATGATGATTACATGAAAACGTAATACTTTACAATTGCACTTATTTTGAACAAAATTTAAATTTTAGTTAACAAATGGAGTATTTAAAACTACACACTATACATGTGTTCAATAGGATTGTATGCACGATTGCGCTAGTTAAGTGAAGTAAAAAATACAGAGTCCAACAATAATAGTTATGGGCTCTAGGGTTTAAATCTTAGTGGATGTAGTGCACTCATGATTCCAACGCCGCACCTTAATTTGTTGTGCATCTATTACATATGATTGAGACACAATATTTATTTCCTATTGAATAAAAGGGGGATTTTAACTATTTGCCACTATTAGATTCGACAATTATTCAAATGCCCCAGTTAGATTTGCACTTAATTTTTTTTGCCCCTCTTAAGAGATGCCTTCTTAACTATTTGCCACTTTTGCCCACGTGGCATACCAACGTGACAACATAGGGTAGAAATCAATGTGGGACCCACAAGTCAGCCTCTCCTCTCTCCTCCTTTCCCTCCGGTCCAGCGTGCGATGATGGCACGGTTGGGGAAAGGAGCAGTGGCGGTGGAGGAGATGTAGCGACGGCGGACGTCCTCGTGGTGTTGGAGGCGGCGGAGCGGCGGCGCCGGCGGAGGAGGATGTGTAGCGGCGGCAGACGGGCTCCTCGCGGTGGTGGAGGAGGCGAAGCGGCGGCGCTGTTGAAGGAGGTGAAGCGGTGGCGCTGACAGAGGAGGCAGAGCGGCGGCGGGTCGGCTCCTCGCGACGGTAGATTAGAGCAGCGGTGCACAAGGATGGAGGCCGGAGCAGCACCGTCTTGCGGCAGAGCACGCTCCTCGCCAGACCGGAGGAAAAGAATAAGGATATAGGAGAGGCTGATTAGTGGGTCCCACACCGATTTCTACCCTGAGTTGCCACGTTGGCATGCCAAGTGGACAAAAGTGGCAAATAGTTAGAGCAAGTTTAAAAGTATAGCCAACTACTATCTCCAAATCATCTATACCAATGTAATAGGCAATTCATACAATAGTTGCTTACTATGCTATTAATACCTGGTCCTACCTGTCATACACACATTACGTCTTGGAGCCCGTGCTGCAGCTGGCTACAGATCTGTAGCCTGCTGCTCCTCTCTCTCTTCTTTTCTCTCTTTAAAATATGTTTATAGTTGGCTTATAACCTGGCTATCGTAGCTGCTCTTAAGTCTTAAGAAGGCATCTTTTAAGAGGGGTAAAAAATTAAGTCCAAATCTAAAATGGGTATTTGAATAATTGTCAAATCTAATAGTGACAAATAGTTAAATTTCCTGAATAAAAGAGGATGTACACACCACATATACATATATCCCAGTGTGCCTCCTAGAGAATGCTTAATAGAAGAAATACACTGTTAAATCTGCAAAAATAATAATGTGCACCTGTACGTGAACAAAACCTGCAGATTTCCCCTACTCTACACAATTTCTATATGTTTTTTTTCTTATACAATTGCAAATGAGAGTGCTTTAGAATTAGATCCATGAAGGTCAAACGTTTCGGCGTTACTTACACACTTGTTAGTTCCTAAATATCTCAAACTGCAATTTGCGTAAAAATAGTACATAGGGACCATATCAATATGTAAGAAGACTTGTGCTGTTTGCAATTGTAGAATATTCTTTTACAGTATTTATGAACAATATATAATGGTGTATAACCATATCGAAGATAGCATGCATGTTCCCCAGATTTTGAGATTTAATAGAAATTCTGCAAAAACCCGTAGGCAGGACGGTTCATGGTCCTCCAGTATGGATCACAATCATTCATCTGTCCAGCCCAGGGACCTGGTCCAGATCAGTGCACCCGTTGCATCACTGGTTACATTATTTTTCCATTGGAGATCAAGTCCTTGGTGACTATTGGTGGCCAATTGGCGTTTTGGTCGGTCAAAGGAAAGCAAAAGATTAGCTCATCACTTATCTGTAAACAAAATGTTAAAGAAGCTTTCAAGTTATTAAACAATACATTGACACGTCTTTGGGTGGACCCAATAGTTCATAAAGACCCCTTCTAAAAAAAAATACTCCATCCGATTTTAAGTGCACGATGCTATTGTCTTTTGGATATAGTGGTTAAGCGCTCTCTCTATTTTAAGATTTAGTGTAAATATGTAAAATTATAAGTCGTGCTCAAAAATACCTTTAATGATAAAACAAATTACAACAAAATAAATGATACTTTTAATAATATGGAAAGTCAAAAACAAGCTAAGATAATCCATGGGCTCTTGATAATAACAACAATACAAGAGTTCTAGATAATACTTCAAATTGATGGAAGCCTACTGCTTCTTTTACATATATTGGTATATAGATATTTTACAATAATGGGACTGAGCCAACACCTCTATAGATGTATGAGGTCGTTTGTTGCATGGGTTACTTTGCCGAAGAGAGTTGATCGGAAAAAAAAGGGTCAAGAGTTTGCTTAACTAATAGTCATGTGGGGTAGCAACCCATAGGAAGTAGCCGACACTGCCCCATCAATGATGAAATGATGAAGGCATCAATAATAGTGTATAAGTTCTTAAACTTTTTGCAACACACAAATTGCTCTAAAGATGAATATGCACATACATAACACTTAATATTGGTTTGGGAGGGCTAAGAGAACACAAGTTGTACGCCAAATACTCAAAGTGTGAGTTTTGGTTGGATCGATCTGCTTTTGTAGGAAATGCCATTTCAGCCCACACTAGTACAGATCCCTCTATTTGTGACGGCCTCTAACATGCCTGAAAATAGCAGGCTGTCATAAGAAAGTCATCTCAATCAGGCCGAAAAAGTGTCCGATTGAGATATGGTCGCACAGACATATTAGAAGGGCATAAAACTTAAACCCGTCACAGATGACACCTATCAGTGACGGGCCGTAGTTTAGGCCCGATAGAGATAACATTCCATATCTCAAACGGGCCTGAAGTTGGGGCCCGTCACAGATGACCATCATCCGTGACAGGCACCAACTTTAGGCCCGATTGAGATAACATTTCATATCTCAAACAGGCCTTAAGTTGGGGCCCGTCACAGATGACCATTATTCGTGACGTGCACCAACTTGAGGCCCGTCACAGATGACTCATCACTGACGGGCTATATACTAATCCCCGGTTGACATGACTTAATCTCTATCGGGCATTAACTAAAGCCCGTCACCGATGAATATTTTTCCATTTTTCATATGAAATGTTTATATTTGTAAGTTGAACTGTAGCAAAATAATTAACTTGCAGTATAATAATTCAATTTATGAGTCAAAATAATTTTACACGTAGTAAATGATATCAAATAGAAAAGTCATCAACAACAAAGTTGTATAACTCATCAAGACTTATAACTTTTATTTTGGTCATTTTTCTATATAACAATTTTTGAACAGTTTGAATTTAAATTTGAAAATATGACAACTTCAAACAACATTTTCAAATACTAAATGATTTCAACTAAAAAAGTTATCAACAACAAAGTTGAATAACTCATCAAGACCTATAACTTTTATTTTAGTCATTTTTCTATATAACATTTTTTGAACCGTTTGAATTTGAATTTAAAAATATCACAGCTTCAAACAACATTTTCAAACACTAAATGATTTCAACTGAAAAAGTTATCAACAATAAAGTTGAATAAATCATCAAGATCTAAAACTTTTATTTTGGTCATTTCTTCATCTGATAAAATGTTAGTAACATTGTTCACAAATTTTACATATATGTGTTATAGTTTATAAAATCAGATAAGAGATATGTCAATTTTGTGAACAATGTTACTATCACTTTATCAGATGAAGAAATGACCAAAATAAAAGATTTAGATCTTGATGAGTTATTTAACTTTGTTGTTGATAACTTTTTCAGTTGAAATCATTTAGTATTTGAAAATGTTGTTTGAAGTTGTCATATTTTTAAATTTAAATTCAAACGGTTCAAAAAATATTATATAGAAAAATGACCAAAATAAAAGTGATAGATCTTGATAAGTTATACAACTTTGTTGTTGATGACTTTTTCAGTTGAAGTCGTTCACTAACAAAAAATTCTGTTTGAATTTCTCAAACTTTGAATTTCAAATTTCAAATCGTTTAAATAGAGTCGGATGGAGAAATAACCAAAATAAAAGTTTTGCACCTCAATGAGCTCTACAACTTTGGTTTTGGTGACTTTTCCATTTGAAATCATTTATTAACCCTAATTTTTGTTCGAAGTTGTCAAATTTTGAAAATTCAAAATTTGAATTATTCAAATGAACTTATTTGTACAAAGGACCGACATAATAGTTGTAGATCTCGGTGAGTTATACAATTTTGTTGTTTAGGATTTTTGATGGTTGTGTATGTGAATGAATGTATATGAATGAGGGATGTTGGGGTGTGACATCCTGGCCTAGGGCTTAATAGAATTAATAGAATACTCATACCGACAAGTTACAACTGCTTTTCCGGAAGCTGATCTCCAAAAAACTTTGATGTTAAGTGTGCTTGGCCTGTAGCAATTTCGGGCTGGGTGACCGATCAGGAAGTTCTTCCCATTGTGACGGGCTATAGTTAATGTCCGTCACAGATAAGGGTCATCTGTGATGGGCTATAGTTTAGGCCCGATTGAGATAGGTCATCCGTGATGGGCTATAGTTTGACTGATCGTCTGGGTTAAAGCTATCGGTGACGGGCTTTAATTATGGCCCGATTGAGATAGGTTTATCTGTGACGGCCATTTGTCCGATTGAGATAACTTTTCACATCAGTGACTTCTAGTCTGTGACGGATGCCATGCCCGATTGAGATGGGGGTTGCCGCCCGATTAAGATGATGGTATCTGTTGTTCTAGTGCCAGCCCGTGGAGTAGAATTGGATCCAGGATGAAAGAAGTGCTTGGCTGGAAATCTCCAAGTACATTCATTGAAATAAGAAGTTTCCTTGGTTTGACCGGGTGTTATAGATGGTTCATTAAAGGATTCTCAAAGATCTCTAAGCTAATGACAAGACTTCTAAAGAAAAAGTTTGAAGGAATAGAAGAATGTGAGAAGAGTTTCTCAGAACTGAAGAAAAGGTTGATCACCGGCCTCCCTAGTTTAATCGTCCTAGATATATAAGAAATGATTTTGAGAAATATTGCGACACATGCTGAAAAGGTTAGGATGTGTGCTTATACAAGAAGAGCAACTTGTTGCTTATGCCTCATGAGATGAGCTACCCTGTACACATTACTTGAAGTTAGCTGCAGTAGTGCATGCCCTCAAGATATATATGGCGACGGTACTTTATTTAGGCTGAGTTCTTTCTCCCAACTTTCCCAACTCACCTCCCTCGTTTTTCGCGCGTACGCTTTTCAAACTGCTAAATGGTGTGTTTTTTGAAAAAAAAAATTTCTATACAAAAGTTGCTTTAAAAAATCATATTAATCCTTTCAAAACAAGTAAATACTTAGGGCATGTTTAGATCCATTTGGAATGGCAAATGACAAATGGCAAAAGTTTTGGTGGCAAAAGTTTTGGCATTGCAAAAGTACTAGTTGGTGTTTAGATGCATCCCAAACTTTTGCCATTCTAGCACTTTTTGGTGGAGAGAGAGAAGGGTCCCAAAGCACTTTTTGGCACAATTTGCTACTATGGACTAGCAAATGATAAATGACAAATTGTCAACTTTTGCTACTAGTGTTTAGATCCAAAATGGCAATAATTTTGCTATTTTGGAGGATCTAAACAAGGCCTTAATCAATCATAAGAAAATGTGTCGCTCCGTTTTACGTGCGCAGGAGGTGAGTTACCAACCTCACCTCCTGAACACAGCCGTAGATAGATGTGAAGTTTACACCAACTACATAAGTCTAAAATATATTTTTATTTTGACTGGGCTCAATCTTAGGCAAAAAGATGGCTAGAGAGTTGATCAAAGACCAAGACTAAAACATACACTACCACCAGGAAAACGAAAATATAGTCGTGTTGGTATTTGTTACGGTCACAGATAAATCCGCATACTCATGGATACCGACGTACGTAGCACTTCACCTCAGAGTATTTCAAGGGTATTGATTCACAGGGAAAGTGTGTATATAACCTAAGAAAATGATTCATCCAAGTACAGCAACTAAATGGTAGGCTTAGGATAGAGATGATTCCTATGGGTCAATAATCTTAATTAAGGTAAGGTAAAACTCTATCAATTGCTTTGGGCACCGGCTCTCTCCTAGTCTACCAAGCTGAGTCAAGCTTGTAGCTCTATGATGTACCAAAATATGGAGGAATATGAAGGATGGACATGGCTATCACCACCTGTCGCCTACCTTTGCTTTGCGTGGGGCACACAAAATAAAGGTAACCACTAACCTAGACTCCATGTTTATGTTATCGATTACTACTCTAGCCTCAGTCAAGAACTTTCGCCTTATCCAGACTCTTAGTACTAGAGCAATAAGCATAAATACTAAGCGATGAACCCGTAACGATGAGAATCTGTCTCACTTAAATAAGAAAAGTAAATACCAAAAGAAATCCCAAATACTTATTGATGTAGAAGAAGTATCCATCGAGGTACAAGATCGAAAAGAGTGCCAACATCTATGTTTGACACTCCTCTGGAACTCCCCATGGAGTAACACCCCCCCTCCCCCTCGCCGCAAGGGAACTCCGACATTTGAGGCACTCCTTCTGGAGCTTTCCCTCACTCTCTTCCTATATTCTAACTCTACCATAGAGTAGCCTAAAATGAAAATGAGTTGTACTCTACTAAAGTTTTGTTATGCTTTGAGAGAAGAATGAAAAGATCCTTTTATAGGTAGCAATGATGGTTACTATGGCGGTTGTGAGGTCAGTTCACCCACAGCCGCTATAGGGAACCAATCTCTATCCTCCACATGGAAGGTGGGGATAGTGGTGAATCTAGGATGAAAATAGAGGGGGTGCTCCTAATATCCTATGTCCAACCCATAATGCAATGAAAACATACTAAAAATATATATTTCTTGGTCTCATGCAAATATAATTTATATTTTGTTCATAAAAAAAGAAAAATAAACTAAGGAATCAAGTATCGGTACCTTGTTAATCAAATACGATGCCATAAACACATAAAAATCCATCAATGGCCTGCATATCAAATTAAATTAAATGGCCTCACTTGATCTCTAATTTCCTTAGGATAATCTTCATTTTGTTTGCGACACGCTGGATCAGCAACAATTTCACTAGGATCTAAAACATGCCTCAACATGTTGTTCTCATTTGTTGTATTCCTTCGTGGGTAAAAATTATGCAATGTTTGATTCTCCATCCTTGCAAATTAAGTTTCCTATGTGTGCCTAAAATAAAGAATTGATTTACTGAAAATTGCTGCAGTGATAATCAAATAAAACTAAAACTGAACATACTATTAGAGAGCAAAGAGATTGATTTACCTGTACTGGTTGGATGTGGCATTGTGCTGACGAGTGGACGTTGTGCTGGCCGGCCGGGCAGCAGATGAGATCGCTGAAGGCTGCAAGCAACTCGTCGTCCCGTCCTGCAGGACCTCCGCGGCTCCGACGTCGTTGCTGCCGCCGCCGCTCTCGCCTCGACTCTTTCTGTATCGCGCCTTAATGATCACGGTCTAGCGCTGTGATGGTTCAAATTCCCGTTCGCCGACCCAATGGGCTAAGCCCAACGTGCGCGTGGTGGTGAGGGGGAGGGTTCTGTCAGGTGGAGGTGGGGCTCTAGCCCCAACGATACATCCGCCACTGGGCGGGGATGAGTGGCCGCAAGGGTAATTCGGCCAAACCTTGTTCGGCCGACCCCCTAGCACCGCCATTCCCCCTCTCTTTTGGCCTGGTCATTGTCCAGTGGGCCCTTATGACGGTGCATAGTTTTGACCTATTTTGAGGTGATTTGGTCAGCTTGTGGGCCCTCCAATCCGTGTACTTGCGTTTGATTGGCTGGAGGTGTGTTTCTTCACCTGGCGGGTGGTTTTCATACAAATATTTCACCAATACTTGTGAAAATAATTAGTAATAACCATTACCACTAAGTTTGATTTTTTTTATTTCAATTGATTTTATGCAAGGTTTGACGATCGGATTTGGTACCTTAAAGACAGTTAACAAAATCTCCACACTTAGCCATTACTGGTCCCTGAGTAATGATCATGGATTACAACAAAGCCATTAATCCTTTTGTAATGATACTTGCATACAAATTATTCCAAGCCATACATGTACTTGTGAATCTTAAAGTGTCTACATGTCATCTTGAATGATTGAAGAATGAAACAGCCTTGACTCAAGTTACCTCCATTCCTTTTAATGAATTCCTTGAGGTTTTTCTTTTTCTCGTAAAAGTATAACTTTACTTTACTCCTTAATTGATTCTCTCGGATCGCTCAATGTGTATGATTCCTCACCAAGGCATTGATTTTGCCTTTTCTTATCCTACTTCTAATAAGACTTATGTAGAGCTCAAGATAGGGAATAAGAATGACATACTTGCATCGCATATATTGTAAAGTCAAAAATGGATCCAAGGATGCTTATTGGCTTCTTGGAAATTCATTCTTCTAAACAGGAGGACTAATGATACAATTATGATCAAGATGTGCATGTGTGTGGAAAAGGAATATGTGTGCGTGAAAGAATGAAAGGTTGAATATTGACTCCTTTTTGTACAATCCTCCTCCTTGCACTTATTTGTAAAACATGGCCTTTTCTCTCTCTCTTTTTTTCTTTTTTTTTTTCATGCTCGAGAATATTTTATCTCTTTCTCCACGTGAGCATTTCTATTTTTTTCAACATCTTTTTTAGCTCATGTCTCATTTTGCATGGATGGTTGGAGGGAGGATCATAGGTATGTGGAGACTTTATTTGGTGGATGGATGACATATGCTTACTTTCAGTGTATAAGTATAGTATATTGTGGTAGATGGGTGGTACATTTTTGCTAAACTCTAGTTGTAGAGGGTGAGAAAATATGGGTGTGTGTGTGTGTGAGAGAGAGAGAGAGAGAGAGAGAGAGATCTTAATCATGAAAGCATGAAAATAATCTAACTCAATATGATCGACATATGTATAAGGTTTGCAATATGTCCGACAAATGACTTTAGTAGGAATAAGACATCAATGTGGAGTGTGTAAAGTTATACCATTTTTTTCTCATGAAAATTCCCAAGGATCGAACGGAGAAGAGTAAAGTTCCTTTCATTATGCTTTCTCTCATTCATCAATTACTTAGATTACATATGTTCCTATAGTTTATATATAAATTCCTGGTCAATATATTTGTCTTAATGATTCACCATTTTTTAAAAGTAAGTTTCATAAAATGGCACTCATTATGATACAAGTTGCATAAAATCATAGGAGTTTTGGCAAAGCACATAACCCTAGTTAAGCTGAGTTCGTTCCAGGGTGATAGTGAGTTTGTTTGTTTCGTTTTCCGCGCGCACGCTTCACAAACTACTAAACGGTGTGTTTTTTGCAAAAAAATTATATACGAAAGTTGCTTTAAAAAATCATATTAATCCATTTTTGAAGTTTAAAATAGTTAATACTTAATTAATCATGCGCTAATGGCTCACCTCGTTTTGCGTATCTTTCCAATCTTCTCTATCTCCTCCTCAAACACAACCTTATTATGGTCTTAAAGTTTCACAAAACCATATCATTAACTAATTTAATATATTCCAATATAAAAAAAATAAAAAAGCTTTATTTACACATATGATGGATAAACAACTCATAAATTTAAGATGTGATTGCAAAACATAAAAGTGTGATACGTACACCAAAGTCAAATGACCAATAATGTGATTTTGTGAAACTTTATGGTGATAATACCCAGGGTTATGTGTCATGTGCCAAAACTCCTGTAGGTTTTTGCAATTTAGACCATAATACTTGGGGCCACATCAAGCACCAACATGCAGTTTTAAATCAACATGTAAACAAGATGGTCGTCGTTGTCTCACGCAGTGTAGTGCCACACCATCATGTTCACCATCTCATTTTGCCCCATTGATAGCGGAGCATGCAGATCCAGCCTTCCCGCTGGCGGATTTGGGCCATGCCACTAACAATTGCCCCTCGTGTTGGTGTCAAGCAGGAGGCCCACGCCATCCAGATCTGACCTCCCCAGCGGCGGATCTAAGGCCACTACTGCCGTAGTAGGGGTACTGCTCATCCTCGCCACCCCCTTCTGGACATCTTGCTAAGCCACAACCAGACGGGGCATGATGGCTCCGGAGTTCCCAAGTGCCATCGATGAAAGATCCATCTCTCCTGAGCTGCGCCGCTCACGTATCAATTGTTCACTACCGCAGTCTCCTCTTAACTGCCACCGCTTCCACCGCACCAAGGCCCGCCACCCAGTGGCGAATCCAGGATGTAAACTGAGGGTGTGCTAGTGTAAAAATATAGTATGATTGAAACAAATTAGAGATATATCAACTAAAGATGAAAAACCAGATACGAATATAATCAAAAGAACTTTCTCCATTTCAATTTGTGGCTATGTGAAAATATACAATAATATGTGTGAATATATTGTTATGGTATACTTAGAGTAAGTTGTATTTTCTCTTAGCTGTATTCATCAGTTTAGGCCATGAAAGCAAGGAGTAGAAGCAGTGATGCAGCCTGCATCCCTACCGTATGGACAGTCTCCTCATCAATTCTAATTAGACTTGTTAATGACTAATCAGGGGCTGGTTGTGACTAATTAGACTTGTTAATGACTAATCAGGGGCAGGTATTAGAGGTGGGGCTAGCGCCCCAACCAGCCCCAACAGTGGATCCGCCACTGCCGCCACCTCTGGATCTGCAGCCCCCCTCCTCCAGCCCCACTTCACTGTCGCCGCTAGATTTGAGGTGAGGTGCGGAGAAAGGGTGGTTGCGAGGTGAGGGGTAGAGAGGTGAGGTGACTAGACGGAGAGGAAGAGATGAACCAGAGCCAACATTGGTGGTGCCCTCCTGGAGCAAGAAATTGGTGGGAGAGGGAGGACTCGATTGTGACAGCCAATTTTATTAGTGCTTTGATATTTTCGCAAGCGGATCTCTTTAGATCCTATCTGTGATAGTGATCTTCGCATGCGGCCGGCCGTTTGGACCCCTAGCCCCCTGTTTTCGCAGCCCAAAATCGTTTCTTAAGCAGTGTTATACTCCGTATATTGTAGATTTCTATCACAGCTACTACCATAGGATCACTTGGCTCATGCTATTGCTAACTTCCAGAATAAATGTTGCACACGCCCTTAGAAACGAGCCCAAGTTGAGCAGCTATGTCATATTGTGCTAAAGGCTTAAACGGAGCAGGCCAACCTCCCTACTCTCTGTTGTCCATTCTCTCCCATTCCGTAGCTGACCACAAGCCAAAAATCTCCACCGAACACATCTATTGTCGAGAGGAAGGACAAGTATATCACCTTGAGTCTAATATACAGGTGCATCCGACTCAAGACTAGTGGAGAAAATTTGACAAGGGGGAAGCTGGAAGAGGATGCGAATATGGGGATAGCTTCACTCCAAATCTGTTTATTTGATAGTAGCAATTCTCTTCTCGTATAAGATAAAATAATTTTAACATTTTCTGCCTTGTCCAACGCCAGCTGGGGAGTGGGGATACATCCAAATCACTAGATTTTGGTCCGCGAGACTGTGACTGTGAGCCATATTAATTGGTCTGAATTCTGAATCCCCTAGGCTCTGTTCTTCTCTGTCGCAAAAACTAGCGGACACATGGGATCAAAGACAGCTAACACTTGGCTTTTCCAACCATCGCTAGATCGCGTAGGAAGTAGGAACGGAAAGTTCTAAATTGTACGTACTCTAGCTGGCTAGAGATTCCAACCAGATTTTTGTCCGGTACCGGTACCAACCAGGTACTCAGATTGGTCCTGACTCTGCAGAGATGAACCTGTACTACTAGTAGTTGTTAGTACTAACAAAATTAGTGTCAAAGTGGTTGTCCACCTCTGCAACCGTCGGCTTAGTTTGCTTACTGCTCCATTACGTAAGTACACTAGGCCGTGTTCTGTTTAGATTATCGAACTGATTATTACAGCGAATTATCTACAACTATAATGTTAAATATTTCATAAATAAATTTAACTAGTATTTTAAAATGAATGGTCTAATTAATTCAGTAGAAGAAAAAAATTTTAAAAGAAAACTTGCACTACTTAAAAAAACCTTTAAAGGGACCAGTCTTATAGGTGCCGGTTCATTTAAAACCAGCACCTATGGATCTTTTTCCACCTTCACACGCTGAAAAAAAATAAAGAACCGACACATTTAAACACTTTAAGTGCTAGTTCTACATGTAAAACCGGTACAAATACTATATGTGACGGTTTTTTAAAAGAACCGACACCTATACTTATGTTATAGGTGTCGGTTCCAGAGAAAAACCAGTACCAATATAGGTGTCGATTTTTTAAAAGAACTAACACCTATTATATAAATATAGGTATTGGTTCTGAAAAAAACCGGCACCCATTAAATAAACCCGAGTGGGTCGACATCCTTATCCGATCGCATCTCACCCCGCTTTCTCAACTCCTTGATCCTCCTCCACTCGTATCGGTCCCCTTCCCTCTTGCCCCCTCTCGCCTCCTCCTGCTCCTCCTCTCCTTGTAGCAGTGGCGGCTCCCTTGGCCGACAGCAGCAGCGGCGGCTCCCTTCGAGGTGGTGGTCGTCGGATACCTCAACGACAACTCTCTCTCCTGGGGATGGCGGTGCTGGGGAAGGCCGACACGGGCGAGGTGGCGGTTGCCGGATCCCACGACGACGGCTCTCTCTCCTGGGGTCCCTTGTTGATATTTCTTAACAACATGACTAGAAATATAATTCCTAGCAATGGTGCCAAAATATTCTCGGTGTACTTTACGGTTACATATACAATCCATAAGCGTACGGATATACTGTGGTAGCATTTCACCCGGGAGTATTCCAATGTATCGTATTTATTTAATTATAAGGGAAGATATGATAAGAGAATACTATGATAATAATTTATATCACTTGTATAGATCAAAGTCTAATGCAGGGGTTAATTAATTCAAGGGTAGAGTAAGTTGACACACAGAAGGAACTCACTAGACTACTCTCAATAAAATATAATTTAGGCTAAGTGGAAAAAGAATAAGAAAAGAATAATTTATGTACTTATAGTATATAGTCATTTTAGTCCGCACTTGCTAGTATACAATCATGCAGCCAATATCCTCTAACTATACCCTCCTGGTGTATTGAGAAACCGCCCTTACTTGCCGAGTTCATTACGACAGCCTGTCATGGCCATCCAACCGATAATGAATATGGAGGAGTAATCACACCAGGAAATTCTCTTAGTATTATACCCGTATTGAGCTGTCACCATCAGCGGCCTACCTCTAGAGACCCGTGGCATATAAAACCATTTAATGGTATCTAATAATTTAAGCACCATGCTTATATTACTAAATATTACTCTACATCTCTGCATGTGACATAGAGCAATCATATAATGAACATTAAACCAAACACCATTGCATATCTCCACTTAGCTACCTACATAATTATTATGAGACAAATATGAACTAAAGTCGGCACTCCAATAATTATATGAGTGAAGTAAAAGACTGAAACTATATAAAGAAGAATATTTTATTAATGAGCAAAGTCTTACAAAAGAATAACAAAGCTACTAGAGCCATACCCAAAATCTCCTGAAGACATGAAGAACTAAGAAAAATATTCTATTACTACTCCACTAGTACTAGAACAATGTAAATAAACTAGAGAGCTTCTTAGATTTGATCCTTCATGGTGCACTTTGGAATGGACAAGGTGATGCCCATTTATAGGCTGCCAATGACGGTTGTGGCGGTTGGAATTGTAGGAAATGCCCCGCAACCGTCATTAGGGAGTGATCAGGGACGTCCACGTGGAAGGCTAAGATGGTTGGCGCCAGTGGTGGTTCGGCCGAACCCTGGGCCCCACCTCTTGGCCTCTACTTTGGCTAGGAGACTGCCTGGTGGGCCCTTATGACGGTTAGGATGGATTTGGCTCATTTTAGGACGGTTTCATCTGACTTGTGGGCCCTCTGATCCTTTTACTCACGTCTAATTGGCCGGAACTGCTTCCCTGACTGTTATTTCCATTATTCCTTCTCCATTTATGTGAAGATCTCATATATACAAATAAAGTTCCAAACAAGTGGAAATAGATTATTCTTAAACAAATATGCATGCAAGAATTGCTAGTTCTCCTTTATTCTAGATATATTGACGGTCGAAATTGGTCTATAACGACCGTCAACATCCCTCCCTCCTCCAAATCCGGTGATGGCGGCGGTGGAGAAGGCATGAGCGGGCGAGGTGGCGGCCGGCGTGGAGGCCGGGTGAGGTGGTGGCAGCAGCGGTGAAGGCCGGTCGGCGTGGAGGCCGGTCGGCGTGAAGACGAAAATCAGGATGTGACATGGTGGCAGCAGCGGTGGTGGGGCATGGGCAAGGTGGAGGCCGACACAGTGTAAGTGGCATTGCCTTTTTTTGTTTCTTAATAGTATAGGTGCCAGTTTTAAAACCAACATCTACAAGATTGGGGCAAAGGTGCCGACCAAAAGGTGTCGGCTGAGAAACCGGCACCTATAGCCAATTCCTAACCGACACCAATAGAGGTTGTTTAGTAATGTTAGTTTCTAAAGCGTAAAAGAATAGTCCATTTTAATAATTTGAGAAAAAAATTGAAAAGAAGTAGCCCTGTCCGAATTAGTCTCTTCGTCCTTAAAGGAAACTGTTATTTTAACTAGTCAGAGATAAATCATACAAGAGACCAAAAGATCATTATATCCTTTATTAATATGGAGAAAAAAATGAGAAGGATAAAGTACTATTGGCTTTGATGTTTGGAACGAGAAGGAAAAATGAGGTAATCCTTCTGTTTCATATTATAAGTCATTTGATTTTTTTTTCTAATCAAACTTTGTTAAGCTTAAAGCTTAAAAAAATTAGCAACATCTAAATTATCAAATTAGTTTCATAAAATCTAGTGAACACATTTGATAATATGTCCGTTTTGTGTTGAAAATACTAGTATATTTTTTACTATCTTGATCAAACTTAAAGATTTTTTTTAAAAAGTCAAACGACTTATAATATGAAATAGAGTAATCAGAGGGAGTGGTATCAAAAGGTTCGGTGATCCCTACTTAAAAGATAGTTATTTTGATAAATTTTAAAAACTTAAAAGACAACCGGAGTAACAAACATGTACTACCTCCATCCCCTAACATAAGGGATATTCACTATTTTCTTGTAACGTTTGACCATCTGTCTTATTCAAAAAATTTATACAAATATAAAAAATAAAAAGTTGTGCTTAAAGTACTTTGAATAATAAAGTAAGTCATAAATAAAATAAATAATAATTCCATTTTTTAATAAGACGAATGGCCAAAAAGTACAAGCAAAATGTCAAAATCCATTATATTAGGAGGACGGAGGGAGTATACTATTAGGAGTACTATCTACCCTCCAGTGAACCCTACTTAAAGATAGTATATATTAACAAGCATCAAAGGCAGCAGGTACAAAAGCAGACGGTAAGTCAGCTATACACATATTTTAAGAAGATAAAAGAAGAGAGAGAAGAGCAGCGGGTTACAAATTCGTAGTCAGTAGGGCTGTCAATGAGCCGAGCTCGCTCGCTGCCTAGGCTCGAGCTCGATACAAGCTCGAGCCGAGCCTATAAAATGTTCGAGCTTTCAAACAGGCTCGGTTCGACCTCGATCAAGCTCGAGCTCAACTATCGAGCTCGATTTTTAATTATAACAATGTATATTTCAAAGGATAATTTTTTAAAAATAATTAATTTATGGTTTATCATATTAGTAGAAGAGGAAAAAGAATAAAATAAATATATGATGCTAATACAAGGCATACAAATAACATATTTGATCTACCAATTTATTAAATAGCAACAAAAAAATCATATATTACTAGGCTTGTTAGAAGCTCGAGCTCGACTTGACAAAGCACGTGAGCTTTGGGACAGGCTCGGGCTCGGCTCGTTTGGAGCTCGAGCCGAGCTCGAGCAGCTCGCCATCCTCGAACTTTTTTGATAGCCTTAGTAATCAGCTATAGCACGGACTCTAAGATGCATGTGTGCATGATATGTGGGACTAGACAATAGATAAATATTATATGAATTAGCTATTAAATTGACTATAAATAATTTGAAGTAAATATTGTTCTATTAAACTTGCTCTAATAGGTTTATAGGAGTACTATCTACCCTCCAGGTCCAACTAATTTAATGATCAGCTGGTCACGTTTGCCTGTCGTGTGGATGCCTGCGCACGTGTTCGTCGGCGATTTGGTGGTGTCACCTCACCTCACCTATGCTCAGCGCCAATCGGCCTTTTCAGTGGCTTTTGCCCCCAAAACAAGGTCAACACAGGAGGAACGGGTCCACGTGGCATGAGCCTCAAGTGGCACCACCGACAACAGTAGTACTCCGTATTTGATTATTAAGGGCACGTTTACTTTAATACCATTTTCAACCACACTATTTATTATAAAGTTGTCAAAAAAAATCTATATTTAATTTATTCTCAAATTTGTTAACACATAAGAAATCATACCAAAATTTTAGCAATATTACCATCTTGCCAAAATTTTAACATTGCCAAAATTTGACAAGGTTTATTTTTGCTACAATCTGAACAAGCCCTAAGACTATTTACCACACTCAGGCTTGGTTTATGGTTTAGCACACTCACGTAAGGGGGAAATCGCGAGACGAATATTTCGAGCCTAATCCCACATGTGCAAATGACGGATTAATTAGGCTCAAAAGATTCGTCTCGCAGTTTCCAGGCGAGTTATGGAATTATTTTTTTCATTCGTGTCTAAAAATCCCTTCCGACATCCGGTCAAACATCCGATGTGGCACCCAAAAATTTTCTTTTCGTGAAGCCCCTCGCAACATGTGTCGTTGGTGTGTTGCATGGAGAAGAGAGAGGAGAAAAATTGCGGTGACTTGAGCATAAGAGAGTAGTATTTGTACTCCGTAGAATAGATGATGTTTCGAAGAAGAAAAATGAATGGTTTAAGAAGAAATGCGTGAGTTCTTAAAATAGTATGTGGTCCTTCAGTAGTTATCACACATATATCTCTTAAATCGGTCTGTTTAGCACGTCTCTAGCTCCAGCTCTATCTTTCCTAAAACTGGAAGCCTGGAACCCAACCAAACAGTTTTAGCTTTATTTAAAATGTGAGTAGAGCTAAGTTTAGGCCCAAAATGAACTAGGAAGGCGAAGCTGGGTTTAGACTGCTCTATAACTCCATTCTAAACCCAACTCCTAAAACTAATTTTAGAAGTTGGAGTTCTACCAAATATGCCCTTGCAATCGTTCCGGATCTAGATCTACAAGCTGCTCCTACTAAGATATTTACACCAAGACTATTGTTCTATCATCAATGTATCAAACTGATATGACCACTCCCTCAGCACTCTGCTCGATCTGGTGCTATAAGGCCGTGTAGATCTGACCATCCCATCGTTCCTATTAAGTGACGGGCTATACCTGCAGACGATCAAGATTAAAATAAAGTTGTATGTTTCAACTAGAGTATATGATTCTCCTAAAAATGTCTTGCATACTCTTTATTCCTTGCTTGTTAATTGTTACTTGTGAACACTCATTTTAAAGGCAAATTTTACCACAGAACACCCAAAATTTGTCTAATTTGCTGATATACATCGAAAAAACGTGTCACGGCTGAAATACATCTAAAAAACTGGTAATTTGCTAGAGAACATTGTCGACTCAATTGAAGACTTTCGGCTTAAGAAAGACGAGAATGACCCTAGTACCACATGCTGAACATATGGCGTTAGGGTAAAAATTTAGAAATTATGCAACTCTAAATTTGCCATTACCCCAAGTACATCAATAGCTTATATCACATTCCATCTTTACTTCAGACTTAGCTCAAAAGCTTTTGACCCTAAGGGCATTCTCGTCTTTTTGAAGAACTTTTCTCTCAAAATTGAGCTGAAAGTGTCGTTCAGCAAATTACCATTTTTTTAAGTCTTTCAGCCGCGACACATTTTTACAATGTCTACCAGCAAATTATAAAAAAGTTTTAAGTATCATATAGCAAATTTTACCTAAATTATATTGGACGGCATGCATATCATATCAGCCTTTTGCTATCAACAAAGTGAACCAAACGAAGGGGGTTGACGTAAGGTCCCGCAAAAAAACTGGAGAAAAAGAAAAAGAGAGAGAGAGAGAAGAGAAGGAAGAGCAACCTAGCTAACAGCGCAGCAGCAGTAGCAGGCCTTGGGCCTTGGCCAGCCCAAGCTAAGCAGCAGCAGCGCAGCAGGAAGCGAATTAACGAGCAGCAGCACGGGTGTGGAATAATCACTTTGGATCCCTTAACTTGATAGCAACTTCGATTTTCATCCTTAACCGCAATACATACAACGGAATCCTCAATTGTCAAGTTTTTCCCCTTGTTTCCATCCTATAACTTTTTCCCAGGGACGATTTCAATTTTCTATTTGAAGTCTCGTGGATCTGATCCGATTTGATTTGTTTACTGTGGTTGAGTTGTAGGAAACAAGGGTATTTTAGTCCATATAAAAATATAATACATGAAAAGGTTTTCAAAATGCGTTTTGGGCGCATGGCGTGGATCCAATTTTGAAAGTGTTCCAGTGACACGGTTTCAATTAGGAGAACTATAATGGTATTTTTTTAAAAAAAAACTAGAAAATTTTGTAGTGAATGTATCCAATTAACCTTTTTTAAACGGCTTATAGTGGTATTAGGTCATCTAGTATAAAAGTTATTTTATGTTTCTATATGTACTTCCATTCAATTTGGAAGATTTTATGATTTGGCTTTCAGGCTTTCATTAGGCATTTATTTAAGCGGAAACTTTTAAAAATTTGAGAAGTTTTATTTGAGTAGAAAGTTTAACTAATTCAAGAAGAAAGTTTTTACAAATTTGACAGAAATTTATTTGAGCAGAGTCGAAAGTTTTATAAAGTTAATCTTTCCAAAAACCATCTATTTTAAGAAGGGTATTTTGTACTCGGTCTCTATATCCAACCATTCGTGCATCCTTTTTTTAAAGTAGGAACTTAGCCTTCAAATAACTCAATTTGAAATTCGCTTCTACAAAGATTTGAACTCAGGACCTCAGGGTGCTACTTAAGTCACTGCAACCAATAGGTTATATGCCCTTTCCCATCTATCCTAAAATATACTAGATTATGTGTGAGATATAGGATGATAAAATTAAAAAGGGTGTATCCCAATTTTTGGTATTGTTATGTTTAATCTGATGCTTAGGACGAAGGGATATGCATACCGAAGATGAGCAGTGAACACGGCACCGCTTCTCGGTCAAGCAGCGTGGCCGCTGGCGAGGAGCTTAATTAGCCTGAGCAACAAGGACGAAGATGATGCTCCCAGAGACCCAAATTCGCTCCGAGCTCAATCGTCTCTCCTGATCTTCTCTTCTCCGATTGTTTCTCCATTTTATCAACTAGAAAGGTAGTCCGCGCATTCGTGTGGGCATGTATGTATTATAGTTTGTGTTTTAAACTCTATAACGACGGAATATAAGCTGTAGAACATTTTCGAAATATAAATCGGAAAAGAATTTTGCATAGATGCACAGGCATCTTATTTGTTATTAAAAAAATAATGCTAAAAGGAATCATACATCACTCTATATATATATATATATATATATATATATATATATATATATATATATATATATATATATATATATATATATATATATATATATAGTGTAAGAGAATTTAGATCATCCTACAATAAAAAAGAAATATATTTACCATAAAATAGATGGTAGATTTTAATATACTACTAATGTGATAAGAATGTCTCTTAGATTTAAATAAAAATCCCTTTATCCTGGTCATATATAAACTGGTTGTTTGTCATCACTACTTACTATAATTGTTTTAAGAGTTAGGTGCACTTTTAATAAATGAATCTGTATTAGCACCACTAAAACAAATGATACATTATTAATACACTAAAAAATTCATCTACACAACATAACCCGGTGTTCATCACTTTTTTCAATCATATGTACAATTAGTATAAATATACCATATCTACCGAATAATATGATAACACCATTAAAAATAAACATGAATGCCTCTCTAATGGATGAAGTATGTAATGGCTTAAAACATATAGGTCCCGCATCGATGTAGCCATGCCCCTAAAAACCATCATACAATACAATTTCAACACTTAGTACACTATTGGTACACTTACAAATGATTATATTGGTAACTATGTCACTTTAGTTACATTGCCTATGATGGCCTTTCACGGACACCACCTTAACTCAACCATGTACATGCCCATACAATATATATGATGGCATAGCAAGTATTGCACCCTGCACTGAATGTCAAAGAGGGATAGAAAGAAGGAGGAGGTGATGAAAACAATTTTTTTCAAAAAAAATTTGAGTCGATTTTTGGTAGAGAATAGACAAAATGTGTATATGAAGTTAGTAATAAGTACTTATCAAATTTTAATGGAATACATACAATATCATATTTTTCAAATGAGTGGGGTTAATCATTCAACACTACTTAAAAAAATATAGCTAAAGAGATGTACCACCACGAAAATCTATAAAACACCATATCATTATTTATATTTTGATAAAGATTTATACTTTAGCGCCAAATTTGTTTCCACCATATGTTCTTTATAATTATATGAGACTCATTTACTAAATTCTAAGAATGTACTTATTTTCACAAACTTATTTATACTAACCAATTCGCTAGAGTGCATTTACAGTTGGGTTCTGTGGTGTATAACATTTGTCAATTATATACCCAGTATATTAGAATTTCTATCAACTATAAAAAATATAATATAAGTAGTTTTATGCGTATTTTATTGGATTATTCATATTTTTCCAATACTACTTGGCAAAGATAATACATACTTCTCGTGATGAATTAAGAGTTGTATTCTAGCAAAATAACTGTCTAAAATCTTATTTATTTTTTTCATATCTATCTATCATGTATGCTTCTCACTCCTCAAATAACAATCAAAAAGTTTTGAAAAATTTCAGATACCTTTAGAATCTCAATATCACCCAAAATAAACCTAAAAAGATCCACTTAAAAACCAAAGCTAAATTCTATTGTTTTATTATCACTGGCTAAAATTTAATTTATTTTTTCTCATCAATCTATTAATTGTGCTTCTCACACCTCAAATAAGAAAAGTTTTGAAAAATTCCTAATACTTTGAGAATCTCAATCTCTTCCAAAATTAAATAAATCTCAATAGATGTACTCAAAAAACAATGCTATAGGTTTTGTTATTTTAATTTTTTACATATGTAGATTCAAATTAACGTTGTATATTTGTCACGTGATATTTGACACCATAAAATACGTTATGAAATTATTTGGAATGTTATTATCGCATTAACTATTACATGTTGGCGTCATTTGTCATGATATATTTATCACTACAATAAGTTTACGATTAAGTTTAGCTGTGCATATTTTTGTAGTATTATTTATAATAAAATCATAGATTAAAGGTTGTTGACAACAAATTAGTGCTGACGCTGATGATTTTTCATGATTAGAATTTCTTTCCGATACTACTATGTACGTGTGCATGTTTTCTTTTTATTTTTTTGGCTTTATCTTTTTTCGATCGTATATGGTGTAGGTATTTGAGTTTTGTTTTTTTCCCGAGAAGGAGACGATCGTACGACGTAAGCAAGTTATGTTTTTTTTCCGGGATAGAGATTAGCAGCACGGAAATTTTAAGAGCTCTAATCCAATGTTTAAAATAGTGGGTCCACTAATTTAAGTGAAAATTACAGGTTGGATGGTTTTCTTTTTCTACTCTAAATTTTTAGGATTTCTCTAATTTTATTAGAGCGTCACGTGACAATGTTGGAGTGTTTACAGGACATTTAATAGACTTTTAGTATATAATAGATTTCTAGTGTTTCTCTAATTTATTTGAGAGAAAGTTTAATGTACTTTTTTTATATAATAGATAGATTTAGAAGATGGTTTAAAAGAACATTGATTGGATATTTATTATAGATCTTAATTTAACTAAATATATTTATATGTGTGAAGTAATATATTTTATCTTTATATAGTAGAAAATCATATTTTAAATACCGTTGATTTTTATGAATATATGTTTTTTCTGTCATTTTTATGTACATGTATATGTTTTTTTTCCAGCGAAGATTAGGAAAGTTTTGTTTTCAATCATGTACAACGTTTGTACGTATGGAAAGAAAGCAGCGGCATTTGTAACGTATAAACTCAAACTCATACATACGTACATGAAAATATTATTTTTTAATAATAGATCTAATCTAATGGTGTAAAATAACGGGTCCACCAATTTAAGTGAAAATCAACGGTGAGATTAGATAGTGCCATGTGGCGACTTACGAGTGTTTGTAGAAGTGCCACGTGGCGGCTTAAGAGCGTTTGTAGGAAGTTTAATGGACTTTTAGTATATAACTAAGAAGGTAGCCCGCGCGAATGCGCGGGCATGTATTGTACATTGCGTTTGAAAATATATATAAACAGAAAATCAACCGGCTGACACATGCCATGTTTGAAAGTACTATCTTTTGAATAAGACACACAATGCGAGTCCTCCGCTGTTCATCGACATTTTGCTTTCATAATTTTTCCAAGGTATTAGTTATGTTCTAAAATATGTAATATTTAATACATCTGTATAAATAATTAGCTATGATGTTTTTATTATATAGAAAGAAGTTCGATTTAGTTTGTTTGGAAAACATGTCTAACAAATCAAGTGTAAATTAGAAGAAAACCGTTTTGTCCTTTTTTTAATAGAATGTTTAGTTGCTTTTTAACAAATTCTAAAGAACTATTATTGTTAATAAATATGTTTTATTTGTACCATCAAGTAGTTCTCCTTATAGTTGGTCTAAGTTGATGCAAGTTGTTACATGCTTAGATATAAACTAATAAAGGCATGCCATATACCCCGCTTCCTTGTGATTTGTGTGTTCTATACTATCTTTTTTCAAAAGAAAATACCTAGTTAACATGAATCTAAAATTTTAAATTTAACAGTAACAAATATAACTTTTCAATGAACTGTATACTGCGAACCTTAGTGCGGTTTATATGTGTAATAGTATGTGGAGAAACACATAATGCTATGATATAGAATAGATGTAAGGCCATTAATATCTAAGCATTTTAAGATTGTTACGAAAATGGAACATGCAATGGTTGGTCCAATTTTAGTGAAATGTAAGAACCAATTTTTTTAGAACTAATTAAGTTTTCTCTAAATAGTTCAATTTAGTCCCTATTGACATTTTCTTTTACTTGCTTTATTTTCTATTTTATACCAGTTGGGTTTATGGATCTTTAGATCATTGGTTTAATTATAAATAGAAATCAGATGTGTAGATTGAAATTTATGCATGTTTTAATATTTTTTATTATTTCTCGCTATATAAAAAAAATGGTAGAGTGGAGTGCTCAAGCCGAGAAGGGATGGGACGAGTAGTGTCGTGTTGTGCGTATGTGTGGGGGAGGGCGAAGTGGAGTGGTGGTTTTTTCTATTTTATATAAATGATTTAAGTGAAACTGATGATCCATTTTTTCTCATATTTTATGTGATTTTTTCTAATTTTTAAGGCGTAACACATGGCTGCTTAAGATTTTCATAGAACTATATCTATTGGTTGAAAATAGTGGACCTATCTATTTAAGTGGAAATTGATTGTCAGATGGTTATTCTTCCAATTTGTAAAGTTTTATTTTTATTTAAGGCGTAACACGTAACGCCTTAAGTGCACTCAGAGCCTCAGAGGATGTACAATGATTTACAATAATATAATACTTATTTTCATTTTTATAATACTTATTTTGATTTACGGTGTTTATGTTTAAATGATGTATTTTTATTTTCATAGAGTGAAATATGCGTAACATAGATCTTAAATTATATATTTAATTATAAATAAAACAAAAATTCAAATAAATTAACATTATTATTTAACTTAAGAATTAAAATCATTTAGCTTTCTAATTATTGATATTTTTTTACTTAGTTAAATATTAGGAGATAAAGGAATTAAATGAGAGAGGAGAAGAAGGAACAGTTGAAGGGAAGAGATTAGACGTGCATAAAATTGTAATAATTCTTTTTACTGGGTTATAGTGTTTTAGTTGCTATAATTTTTTAACTAAAAATTGAAAATGATTTATTGATTGATTAAAATCTATCCTTTTAGTTGCCTATTGCAATATATTCGCAATAGATTTTAAAAATACGAAAACTACAATTTAATAACATTATTTTGACTTATTCTAATGTTAGAATGGGATAGTAATTTTTTAAAACATTAAAACCTATATCATAATCTTTCTATAATTTTATAGTTATACGAATGGCACACAAAAATCAGAAAATATAGCCCCAAAGTGACATATTTCTTTTCAAAGTTTAGATAACAGTGGATATGGGTTTTTAAATGTAATAATCTAAAAACATAAGTTGATCAAATATTTGCTTTCTAACTAACATATTTTGGAAATATTACTCATAGTATATTCATTTTACTTTTATGATTGTAGACCTAATTTAATTATTATGAAGTTATGTGTGATGATAAAATCTATATTATTATTATTTTATATTTCTTATAATTGCTAGAATGGCACGCAAAAATCAAAAAATATAAACCAAAATGATTTTTTTTCAAAGCTAAATTATAGTGATTCAACTATAAATTTAGTTATAAATAATCCAAAGATTTACGCGGATGAGAAATTAGTTGTATGATTTAGAAGCTTAATTGTTTAACACAAAATTATTGCTTATCTAACTAAAAAAAGCATGAAAATAGGAGAAGGAATGTGTGAAAAAGTGGAGAAATGAATTGAAAGAAGAGGGGGCGTACATACGTACGTTCGTTTTTTCTAAAAAAAAAACTAACATATACATACAGGCTTAGGTGGGCCAGGGTTTAGGAGATGATTTTTTTTCTTGAAAATTAATCTAATGGTTGTAAATAATGGGTCCACCAAATTTAATGAAATATATTTTGTTTTTTTAGAATTATTAAGAATTACACTAATTTATTAGAGCGTCACATGGTGACTTTAGAATCGTTTGTAGCATGTCATCTGAAAGATTAGGAGTATTTTTAGGAAATTTAATGGACTTTTAGTATATAATGGATACATATAATCTAATGTTCTAAAACATTGGTCGGGTCCGTCAATTATAGAGTAATATGTTTTATCTTTAAATAATAGAAAACTAATTTTTAGATATCATCAATTTTTTCCAATGGTTCTAAGTACATATGTGTTTTTTTTCTTATTGATTTTAGATTTATAGTAGTTATGTGCGTAGTTTTTTTTTTCTTCCAACGCGAATAGGTAAGCTGCATTGCTTTCTTCAGTTATACGTAAGTTTCTCCCATAAACGCATAGCGAGTAAGGAATTAGTTTCTTTATAATAAAATACATCTAATCTAATAGCCTAAAATATCGGGTCCACCTATTTAAGTGAAAATCTAATCTAATGGTCTAAAATATTGGGTCCACCTATTTAAGTGAAAATCTAATCTAATGGTATAAAATATCGGGTCCACCAATTTAAGTGAAAATCGACGGTGAGATTTGAAAGAGCCACGTGGCGGTCTACGAGCGTTTGTAGATGTGCCACGTGGCGGTTTGAGAGCGTTTATAGGAAGTTTAATGGACTTTTTGTATTTAATATAATATAATATAATATAATATAATAGATAGATAGATAGATAGATTTCATCAAAATCAAGGGAACAGCAAGGCTAAAATTAAGCTTAAAACACACCGATCGATTTCCCACTAGATCATGACGTCAGAGTTCCTGCTCCTGGTAGTAGGGCAGCACGGTGTACGCCGTCTGCAAGACGGTGAGGACGAGGAGCACGAAGGCGACGACGAGCGAGACGATCGCCCACTGGTTGCCGGCGTGGTTGCGGACGAGGCTGGCGCGCCACTGGTTCCACCGCTTCTCCCTGTACGCGTTCACCTCCCCGTGCACGCCGTGCAGCGCGCTCCGCCGGTCCAGCTCCGCCTCGCTCGCCAGCCGGTTGAACATCTCCGCCACCGCCTCGTCGCTGCCCAGCCCGTTGGACACCACGCCGCTCGCGCCCAGCAGCCGCGCGTCGTCGCCGGACTTGATCACGTTGTCCATGAAGAACACGTACGCCGTCACGTCGTTGGCGGTGGCGCCCGCGCCGGCGGCGTGCAGCTGCTCGAGCGCCATCAGGCTGAAGTGCTGAACAGCTTGTGGTCCGTCGTGTCGCCCACGGCTCGGCGCGGGATGCGGAGCGCGCCGCGGCGGAAGTTGATGTCGAGGAGGCTGCGCGTCCGGCTGGGACGGAACCGGACGCCCGCCTGGTCGCGCTCCGTCGCCAACTGCACGAACTCCTCTCGCTGCCCCGTGTGGCACGGCCTTGGCGGCGAGCCGTGGAGCAGGCTCCGGTGGCAGACGTCGAGCGGGTGGAGAGCTAGACCGCCGCCGCCGCTCATCGCCGGCGGGTCGGGAATCATCGAGACATCGACACGAAGCTGAGCACCATGTTGTTGATCGCGTCGTCGCTCTGCAACCAAACGCCAGCGAGTTAATCAGCAACTGAATCGAACACTCGAGTTGATCAGAGCAGCAGCATACCACGACGCACGCACCGCTTCAGGGACGGCGGCGCCGCCGCCGCGGCGGAGCAGGTGCAGGAGCGCCCTCTCCTTGTGCTCCTCGGCCGGCCGGAGCTAGGGGGCGCAGTGGTGGAAGGGGCCGAGCGACACCAGCTGCGGGGCGCCGTAGGAGGTGCGGTGCTTGATGTACGCCGGCACGCGGTACACCGACTGCCTCCGCCACCGCTTCGCCGCCTTCTCCGATGGGTCGCCGCCGGCGTCGAGCAGGTGCTCGACGTGGGACACCCATTGGCTCGTCGTCTTCACCCTCTGCTGCTGTTCGCCTTCCATTTGGAGAGATTTCTTGATGTTTGCTTGTCGCGTCAAAGTTTGGGTGAAAATTTGAGTAACAATACTATAATCGAGATTAGAGAGCAAACAATATTTTTAGGCACCGTCCAGCCATTGCTACCCATAACGTGGCCTACTTTGTCACTCGAACAACAAAAAGTTTCATTTACTTTGGGCAATGTTCGACAAAGTCAAAATATAGAAGGGGCTTAATGACTTGTTAGTATATACGGTTATTGTGTTTATGAGAAGAGCAATTTTATAGTCCTTAAGGAGGTACCATGAGGTACCACTTTTTCTATTATAAATTTGGTACGTCTTGGTACCTAGATACTATGAGGTACCATGAAGTACCAAATTTTACACTAAATTTTTTGGTACCTCATAGTAAATCCTCAAGGACCGTAGAATTGCTCTTATGAGAAAGTACAACATTGCATCGCTGTCCTCGTACCTACGAGATAAGCAAATTTTGCATATAGATTTGTAAAACTTTTTTTTTTGCGGGGAAGAAAATGTATTACTCAATTAAAAAGTCATCACAGCCTAGCTGTAATATGGACTTACAATCTTCTTCCAACCAGAAACCCAACAAGGACTCAACCCTAGCCTTATTAGCAAGAAAATGACTAATACGATTCTGACTGCGATGGATTTTCTTAATGATGATTTCTCTATCCCCTTCCATGATGAGTTTTGCCTCCTGGACAAGATTGGCTAGCTCTGAACGATCTCTCCTTTGTCATTCAACAGCTGGACAACCGACAAACAATCAGTTTCTACCAAGATCGGCAGCATCGTCCACTAGAAAGCTTTCACCATTCCATCGGCGGAGCATTTTTGCAGAGGCTTGCAACAAGCGAAAATGGGCTTGCCGGAGCTGTCTCTAAGGATTGCCCCGATTCCTCCATTCTCTGTTTTGCTGTCAAAGGATCCATTTATATTAAGCTTCATCCAGCCGTTGCTTGGTCTTTCCCAGCGAGGTTGAGGCTTGCAGGTAGTCTGGGTATGTTGTTTCACATTGCCCACTTTTAGCACCAACTTGCCTTTTGCCAGCTTTGCTACAGGATCCTGACGAATTTGAAACATAGTGTCCACATAACTCTGAATAAAGCGCTGAGAAGCCTCCACTGGTGGCACCACCTTGTCATGTGTGATCTCATTTCTCACATGCCAATTTCGCCAGAGAGTCATCAGGAACAAAGCTCTATCATTATCTGACAAGCCTTACAAACAATTAAACAACCAAGAATGGTCAAATTGGATCGACTGAATATCCAAGGAAATTGATCCTGATTTATGCATCAGGGACCACAACTGACCAGCATGGATACAGCGACATAGTGCATGGCCTGCATCCTCTTTTTCCCTATCACAGATGGGGCACATATCCGTTTTCTCCAGGTTTCTTTTCTTCTTTTTTACCATAGTTGGCAGACTGTTAGATGCGGCCTTCCAAGCAAAAATCCGCACCTTCTGCGGAACATTACATTTCCAAATTAAATCCCAGGCTTTGTTCACAGTAGCTGTAGAGGAGCTTGAAGGCACTTCCATATTTGCCAGGTTGGCTGCCAGTGCATAAGCACTCCTAACAGAGAACTGCCCTGTCTTGTCCGGGTGCCATGCTAGGAAATCACATTCAACTCTGGGGGAGGTGCAGATCTTGTAAATAACATCTGCATCGACTTTCAGGAAGTAACGGTTAATCTTTTCAGCATTCCAGGATCCATCTTGATCTAAAAGATCAGAAAACCATTTCAGCCTGCAATTCCTTTTCAAAATAATTGGCCATCTGGAATGATCTCTTGGCAACCAAGGATCACGCCATATTCGAACTGCATTGCCATTACCTATTCTCCAAATTATCCCCTTCTTCAAAATATCTATCCCATGTTCAATCCCTTGCCAAGCAGGGGAGGCGTTGGGACCAAAAGTCGTGTCAATCAGAGAGCCATGAGGGAAATACTTCGCTTTGAGCACCTTGGCACAAAGGCTGTCCGAAAATTCAATCAACCGCCACGCTTGGCGAGCCAGCAAGGCTTGGTTAAAAAGCCTAATGTCCTTGAAACCTAAACCACAATTTCGTTTAGGTTTTGTCAGGGACTCCCAAGCTCTCCAGTGCGTTTTCCTTTGGCCGTTATCCGCACCCCACCAAAAATTCCTTGTCAGTCTCGTTAAATCTTCGCATATCGAGTCTGGAAGTTTGAAAATCCCCATCACATAAACAGGAATAGCTTGGATGACAGCTTTAATTAGAATTTCTTTGCCACCACTGGATAGGTAATTCTCACCCCATTGGATCACTCTCTTGCATATCTTGGCTTGCAGGGTCTGAAATCGTCCTTTATGCATTCTTCCTTCTGGTGTGGGGAAGCCTAAATATTTATCTTCAAATTTATCTTTCTCTATTCGCAAAGTACTACGGATGGCTAAATTCTGCTATGACGGAGTAGCCGCCCCAAACATGATTGAAGACTTTACTGGGTTAACAAGCTGACCCGTACCCCGAGCATAGCACTGAAGAACCTCATTCACCACTTCAGCCTGACGGACTTCTGCCTTGAAAAACAGAAGAGTATCATCGGCAAACATAAGATGAGATATACTAGGAGCATTCCGGCAAAACTTGATAGGCGTTAGGATATTTTGTTCCACCTTTCCCTTTAACAAAAGTGATAACCCATCAGCCACGAACAGAAAAAGAAATAGCGATAACGGGTCCCCTTGCCTCAGGCCCCTACTTGGAGCGAAGGATTGGAGAAGGGTTCCATTGAATTTAATAGAATATCTCACCGAAGTCACACATGATATAATCCACCTGACCCATCGGTGAGCGAAACCCAGCCTTTTCATTGCCATCTCCAAAAATCGCCAATCAACTCTGTCATAAGCCTTTGAGAGATCCAATTTATAAACACACGCCGCCTTGTTAGCCACTTTGTTTTTCTGAATTGCATGAAAACATTCAAACGCAAGCAGTGCATTATCAGTTATCATGCGACCCTGGATAAAAGCACTTTGCTCCTCTGACACCACCTCATCAAGAACTGGACGGAGTCTGTTAACCAGACATTTCGAAACCACTTTATACACCACATTGCAGAGACTTATTGGCCTGTAATCCTTCAACTCTAAAGGTTGTTCAATTTTTGGTATAAGAACAATTGCAGTATTGTTTACACCTTCGGGCATTAGACCGGTCTGGAAGAAATCACGCACGGCACCAACTATATCTGCTTTAAGCGTTCCCCAGTTTCGCTGGTAAAACCTAGCCGGGAAACCATCCGGGTCAGGGGATTTCAGTGGACCGATTTGGAACAACGCTTGTGCAATCTCTTCATCGTTGAAATCAGCACATAGTTTGGCATTCATCTCCTCTGTGACTTTCTCCTGGATTAACCGAGTGACACATTCAGGGTCCAGGTTTGGGTCAGCCGTGTACACCTTCTCAAAATATTCAGTCGCCATATCTTCCAACACCGTTGTCGATTTCTGAACAGTACCTTCGGCATCTCTCAATTTAGTAATTTTGTTCTTCTTTGCTCGCCAAACAGCCCGACTGTGGAAAAAGCGTGTGTTTCTATCCCCCTCTTTCAACCAATTAACACGGGATCGCTGCAGCCACAACATCTCCTCCCTATAAAGCATCTCATTCATGTGATCAGTGGCCTGGCGAATTTGGATTCTGTCTGCATTGGACTGCATTAATTCCACCAGCTTCTTCCTTGCTTTCTCCAACTCTCTACAAACATTTTTAACTTTGGTATTACTCCAGGATTTAAAGGCTGACATAACCTTCCCAAGGGCCTTATTTATATCCCCAAGATTTGTTTTCTCCCCTGCATTAGACCAAGCCTCATCTATTACTTGGGCTGCTTCCGGTTCTCTTTCCCAAACAATCTCATAGTGCAAAAATTTCTGTCTCACTTGTACATTCTCCTCCACTGACAGTTTGAGCAGGATAGGGGCATGGTCAGAACAAGGGGACACTAGGTGAACTACCTGAGCTGATGAAAATATATCCCTCCATCTTTCATCAGCAACTACTCAGTCAAGCCGAACCTTCACATTGTGCCATCCATCTCTCTTATTATCATAAGTGTGGGGTAGGCCTGTAAAACCAAGATCATGGAGCTCACAGTCATGCAGAACATCTCTGAAAGCTTGCATCTGTGGTTCACTTCTCGGATTCCTGGAGAAATGTTCAAACTGCTAAAGGGTTTCATTAAAATCACCTATAACAGTCCAAGGTAAATCTGAATTCAGTTTGATTTTCCTCAACAACGACCACATATTATGTCTGTTCTCTGCCCGAGGTTCTCCATAAACAAAGGTAGCATGCCACAGCAGATCATCAGGGGACAAACGCACATACACATCAATATATCTTTTATTATCTCTTTAATATCAACATAAACAGATTCATGCCAAAATAAAGCAAGACCACCACTCATCCCTTCACTACTTATTCCCACAAAACCACTAAGACCCAATCTCCCACGTAACTTACTAATCTTTTCCACACTTTGTCTTGTCTCACACAGGAAGACCAGATGCGAACGTGCCTCTCTGGTTATGGCACAGAGATCACGAACTATCGCGGCATTCCCGCTCCGTGATAGTTCCACGATAAGCAATTCATTTCTCTTGACGGGACCCTATCACAGGACCCATCAGTTGACCAGCAGCCCCAGGGCTGGTTGCTTCCATGTCATCCACCTCGGCGGCCTCCCCTGCATCCTTCCTGAAACGCTTCAAAGCCCGTGCTGTGTTACCCGGTGTCACCTGCAGTTGTTTATGTTCCTCTGTTTGCCGGTTATATTCTAGCAAAGCTTGCTGGACTCTACCTTGTTGCTTGGCTCCTGACTGATCCAGAGTCCCTTTATGTTGGCTGCTGGTGTCCTCCATAGACGCATCACCAAACGAAGCGGGGTGGTGCAGATTCACCATCGTTAGTATCATCTCATCAGGAGGGGTTTGGGAAAGCAACTGTGTCGGGCTTCTTCCTTCCTGTCGGCCCAGCCTGCATCTCTTGTATCTTTTGCGCAGACACCTGAATGAGCTATGTCATGATGATCCACCATCGCAGTATGGTCTGCAAGAATCAGAGCCAGCCTCTTTGGGTTTTCCATAGCCATCTCCCCTGCCGACTTTCCGAGCGATGACCCAATTCCAGTATTTGAAAGTGCATTAATCTCCCTAGTGGGTTTTGGTGATTAATGACAAATGTGGTTAAGGGACTAATGATTTCATTGAGTAACTTTTAGGTGCATTAGTCCAAATATGTGGAAGATGGATGCTTGGAGACCCCCCAAAAGTACAAAATCAAAGCGGACCGGAACTCGAGAAGTACATAGGATAGTTTATCTTTTGAAATCGAGTTTTTAGGAAAAACCGTATTATTAAGAGGGGTTCCAGGTGATGCTCTGAGATATGTCAAGTGTTCTTAGTGTGAACCAAGTGTCAAGTTTCCCTAAGGAGTCATTTTTGCAAATACTCTATCTGTCCAAAAGTGCAAGTCCCGAACTTCCTGTCTTCCAGGTCCGGAAGTTCCGGTCTTGTGAAAAAGATTTCCCTAAGTGTAGTCCGGAAGTTCCTGTCTTCCAGGTCCGGAACTTCCTGTCTAGTTTTCAGTTCAAAATTGTGAGTAACGGCTAGATGACGTCACCTAGCCGTTATACATATACAGCTCGTTTCCAGCTCGTTCCTTGGCTATTCCACTTTCACTTTTCAAACCTAGAGCTGTTGCTAGCCTCTCCCAAGTGTTTCTTGCCTTCTCCACTCAATCTAGAGCCTAATTCTTATGAGAAAGAGAGATTGTGAGGGAGAGAAGAAGATTTGGAGAGGAGTGAAAACTAGGATCTTGGGTGAGCACTTGGAATATCTCGTGGGCTGTCATCTCGGTGCTTATTACTCTTGGAGATGATCTTCTAGACGGTTAGGTGTCGCCCGCGAGAATCCGTTGCATATTGTGGATGTCCCGGGTAAGTTTGTGAAGGATCTTCTCTCCTCCGAAAGAGAACGAGGTAAGTTAATAAAGTTCTTGTGCTGAGATTCTAGAGGTTTTCCAAGTAGAGCAACCTACACATGTGGCGGATTTCTAGAAGTAGGTTGAGTTGGATTTTGGTGGTCACTCAATTCTAGAAATTTGCCTAGGAGTGTTTGGGGTTGAAGGCTGTGGATTTCCTCTGGGGTTTTTGCACAAGTGAGGCAAGGGGTTAATCGAGACCCAGCTCTTTGGAGCTCCTCAACGGAGAGTAGGATTGCAAGATCCGAACTTCGGGAAAAAATCGCTCTTGTCTTTTTCTGTGATGTTTCTGTGGATGATTCTATGATCTGTCCTCTGCTTAGAATACCTGTGCAGATTGTCTTAGTCTCCTGTTTCGAAATTTGAATTTCATCTCTGTTCTGTTACCCGGAAGTTCCTGTCCTAGAACACCGGAAGTTCCGGGCCTGGCAGGCCCGAAGTTCCGGAGTTCCTTACCAGGAAGTTCCGGGTCTGTTTGAATTTTACCGCTGCGATTTGTTTTTAAGTTTTCAGGGACAGCCTATTCACCCCCCCCTCTAGGCTTCATCAGCGCGTTCAGGATCCTCCGATGGTTTTGGGCGGGTAGCCATCTTAGCGAGAGCCCCTTGATCGCCCCCACCATCGGAAGATGCCATGAATTGGATCTTGGCGCTTTGAAGATTGTAGATTGAAGAATCCGCAATCGTGGAAATCACCAATTGCACCCTTGGCCCCGATGGTACGTCGCCTTTATACCATGTAGGCACCGAGTTCGAGTCTTTTACGATCTCCCTCAGAAGAAACTGTCCAAGGTCATACCGCCAACAATTACCAACCAGAGATACATCAGGATTGAACCGAAGGTCCAAGCAAATTGCCCAGCCTTTCACCTTTACCTTATTTGTACCCCCATGATTCTTTCTTATATTAAGTTTGAAACCTGACTTCGATTGTACCAAGGCAAAGAGATTCATAAACTCACTAGTACAGATCCTTCTATCTGTGACGGCCTCTAACATGCCTGGAAATAGCGGGCCGTCACAAGGAAGTCATCTCAATCGAGCCAAAAAAGTGTCCGATTGAGATATAGTCGCACAGACATATTAGAAGGGCATAAAACTTAAGCCCGTCACGGATGACACCTATCAGTGACGGGCCGTAGTTTAGGCCCAATTGAGATAACATTCCATATCTCAAACGGGCCTGAAGTTGGGGCCCGTCACAGATGACCATCATCCGTGACAGGCACCAACTTTAGGCCCGATTGAGATAACATTCCATATCTCAAACAGGCCTTAAGTTGGGGCCCGTCACAGATGACTCATCAGTGACGGGCTATATACTAATCCCCGGTTGACATGACTTAATCTCTATCGGGCATTAACTAAAGCCCGTCATCGATGAGTATTTTTCCATTTTTCATATGAAATGTTTATATTTGTAAGTTGAACTATAGCAAAATAATTAACTTGTAGTATAATAATTCAATTTATGAGTCAAAATAATTTTACGAATAGTAAATGATATCAAATGGAAAAGTCATCAACAACAAAGTTGTATAACTCATCAAGATCTATAACTTTTATTTTGGTCATTTTTCTATATAACAATTTTTGAACAGTTTGAATTTAAATTTGAAAATATGACAACTTCAAACAACATTTTCAAATACTAAATGATTTCAACTAAAAAAGTTATCAACAACAAAGTTGAATAACGCATCAAGACCTATAACTTTTATTTTGGTCATTTTTCTATATAACATTTTTTTGGACACTTTGAATTTGAATTTAAAAATATGACAACTTCAAACAACATTTTCAAACACTAAATGATTTCAACTGAAAAAGTTATCAACAACAAAGTTGAATAACTCATCAAGATCTAAAACTTTTATTTTGGTCATTTCTTCATCTGATAAAATGTTAGTAACATTGTTCACAAATTTTACATATATGTGTTATAGTTTATAAAACCAGATAAGAGATATGTCAATTTTGTGAACAATGTTACTATCACTTTATCAGATGAAGAAATGACCAAAATAAAAGTTTTAGATCTTGGTGAGTTATTCAACTTTGTTGCTGATAACTTTTTCAGTTGAAATCATTTAGTATTTGAAAATGTTGTTTGAAGTTGTCACATTTTCAAATTCAAATTCAAACGGTTAAAAAAATGTTATATAGAAAAATGAACAAAATAAAAGTTATAGATCTTGATGAGTTATACAACTTTGTTGTTGATGAATTTTTCAGTTGAAGTCGTTCACTAACAAAAAAATTCTGTTTGAATTTCCCAAACTTTGAATTTCAAATTTCAAATTGTTTAAATAGAGTCAGATGGAGAAGAGACCAAAATAAAAATTTTGCATCTCGATGAGCTCTACAACTTTGGTTTGGTGACTTTTCCATTTGAAATCATTTATTAACCCTAATTTTTGTTCGAAGTTGTCAAATTTTGAAAATTCAAAATTTGAATGGTTCAAATGAACTTATTTGTACAAAGGACCGATACAATAGTTGTAGATCTCGGTGAGTTATACAATTTTGTTGTTTAGGATTTTTGATGGCTGTGTATGTGAATGAATGTATATGAATGAGAGATGTTGGGGTGTGACATCCTGGCCGAGGGCTTAATAGGATTAATAGAATACTCATACCAACAAGTTACAACTACTCTTTCGGAAGCCGATCTCCAAAGAACTTTGATGTTAAGCGTGCTTGGTCTGTAGCAATTTCGGGATGGTTGACCGATCGGGAAGTTCATCCCAGGTGCACACGAGTAAGGACAAAAAAGACTGGCGTGAGAGAGGCTGGACGGCATGCCTAAAAATAAAATTTATTTTTTTTGGGATTATACTCATCTGGGACAGGCATTAACTTAGGCCCGATTGAGATGAATCATTTGTGACGGGCATTAACTTAGGCCCGATTGAGATGACTCATCTGTGACGAGCTATAGTTAATGCCCGTCACAGATAAGGGTCATCTGTGACGGGCTATAGTTTAGGCCCGATTGAGATAGGAGGCATTAACTTAAGCCCGATTGAGATGACTCATTTGTGACGGGCATTAACTTAGGCCCGATTGAGATGACTCATCTGTGACGGGCTATAGTTAATGCCCGTCACAGATAAGGGTCATCTGTGACGGGCTATAGTTTAGGCCCGATTGAGATAGGTCATCCGTGATGGGCTATAGTTTGACTGATCGTCTGGGTCAAAGCTATCGGTGACGGGCTTTAATTATGGCCCGATTGAGATAGGTTCATCTGTGTCGGCCGTTTGCCCGATTGAGATAACTTTTCACATCAGTGACTTCTAGCATGTGACGGACGCCATGCCCGATTGAGATGATGGTATCTGTTCTAGTGACTGGATGTGATTCTAGCCATAGATCCCTGCCATGGAAGGACTTCCCACGAGAACTAACAGCAGATCAGAGTATACCTCCATCCAAATCCATCGCCCCTTGGGCACGCAGTCTGTCGCCGCCCAGCCAACTGGGCATCGCCCAAACCCTAGCATCCGTAAATCACGGAGCCAAACCATTTGTAAAACTTAACATGCAAAGATGCCATATCATCATCCACTAACATTTATTACATTTAAGCATCATGTCAAATCATCTGTCAATTCACATAATATTTTTTTAATATATCTCTCCGTCATTTTTTTTCTAGCATCGTATATATCTATATAGTTCATCCTCACTTAGTTCATGTTATTTTTCTTGTCTCTCGTTAAATCATATCTCATCAATTATTTTTAGTCCATAGATGATTAATCTATGGTTCAAATTATCTCTCTTCTTTTTCTTCTTTCATTAAGCAATATCATGTCAGCTTTTTAGCGCTTAGATGTATGGTCTAAATTATCTTTCTTCCTTTATTATCTCGTAAAGCCATATCATCTTACTTTACATTCAAATCATCATTCTACATACTATTTAAATTTAAATCACATCAACTTATGTTTATGTAACCTTATGTTATTTAAGCTATCTTACACATTTATTGTTATCATAGTAAACTCCCGTAGCAACCCGCGGGGTTTCACCTAATATTTATTATAAGTAAAACAACTTATTAGCGATTAAAGAGCAACATATCCTATGCACACAGGCCCTCACGTGTACACATATGCACACCAACTAAAAAATGTCACCAAAAAATCTAGAAAATTCATACACGTACTTTCAATTGTATTACACCTAGGGTTAAAATCTTAACCTCAAATTCATTATATTTTAGCCGTAACAAAAAAAATTGACAGTTTCAAGATTGTAATTTTGTCAGAATTTTATCTTTTTTGTTATTCTCTATGTAGAATGAATTTGAAGATGCGACTTTGCACGTATGAAAGTACATGTAATACTATTGAAATGTATGAATTTTCATAGAATTTTTTTGTGATTATTTTTAGTTGGTGTACACGTTGTGTACACGCGAGGGCCTGTGTGCATAGGATACACTCCCCGATTAAAGAGTAAAACCTTTATACATATGTTCTTGATAACTTAAAAAATATAAATGCTAAAATATAAAGTACAATAAAAAAACCTAAAATCAACTCTAAGATTAAAATTTTAAATTTAAATTTACATCTAATTAAAAGGCAGGTCAAACGATGTGTAGGACTTTAAATTTAACCCTTTACCTTCTTTTGTTCATAAATTAATACTCCCTCCGTTCCAAAATATAAGGCACAACCACCTTAATCCAAAAACCAAGAAACAATTATTATCATCATCTAGTTTGGATCATCATAATAAATGTAATGCATGCATCCAATAGAATTAGAGATCTTGAGGGTGGAGTATTTAAAAAAAGTAATAATTTAATGAAGAAGAGGTGCTAATTAATTGTATGCATGCATGAATGCCTTATATTATGGAACATAAAGAAAAAGTAGTTGTGCATAATTATATTATGGTACGGAGGGAGTACTATATAGAGTCGACCATGCTTTGTGATCTCAAATATTACTGACCGGGGGGAATACTATTTTTATTTCTTTTTGTTATCGCACTATTTTCCCTTAAACATTTCTAAAGATGGCAGCCCTGACATACGGACTGGTTAAAATAAAATGTATATTAGACCAACTAGCCTACTGTTTAAGTTTAAGATTGCAACTGTATATCAGTATAATGTGTTGCTAGGCGCGTATAATCAGTCACGCAACCGCGTTATACGTGTAGTTACTTCATACGATTTCTACTTAAGTACAAAAATAAACTAAACTGCAGACTGGAGTACGATTCTGAAACAGGCCAGGTCAAAAAACTGTTTTTGGTGCTTTCTGCCAAATCATTCTTGAATCTTTTAAACCACGTTGGTGAAGAACCAAAGCTAAATTAGAAACTTCCTGACGTGGTGTGGGCCCAAATGAACATTGGCTTTTTAAATTTTTAGTTTTGAACTTGACCATAGTGGAGTCTTTGTAATACAATAACCATCACCGAAATTGCAGTGTGATTGCAGCTTTACCCCTATAAATGGAGTTAATTAACACCCCAAAATAGCACTAATCACCGAGCTGAGCTGGACTAAAGTTAGCACTAATCACCGAGCTGAGCTGAACTAAAGTTAGCACTAATCAGTGAGCTGAGCTGAGCTGAGCTGAAGCATTCCAATGGAGGAGGAGAGCCGGAAGGGGAAGGCGGCGGCGCCATGGGTGGCCGCCGTCGAGGAGCAGCTGAGGCAGGACGGCGTCGGCGACCGGGCCGCGGAGGAGGCGCGGTGGCGGAAGCACTCCGTGTACCGCGTGCCGGCGCACATCAAGAAGGCGGCGGCGGCGGCGGCGGCGTCGCGGTACGAGCCGCAGCTGGTGTCGCTGGGCCCCTTCCACCACGGCCGCACCGACCTCCAGCCGATGGAGGAGCACAAGCGGCGGGCGCTGCTGCACCTCCTCCGCCGCACCGGGAGGCACGCCGGGGACCTCGCCTCGGCGGTGGAGGCGGTGGCGGAGGCGCTGGAGGACGTGTACATGGACCTCGACGGCGACAGGTGGCACGGCGGCGGCGGCGGCGGCAGGGACAGGTTCGTGAAGGTGATGGTGACCGACGGGTGCTTCCTCCTGGAGGTGATGCGCACGGCGGAGGTGGACGGCGAGGTCGACGACTACGCGGCGAACGACCCCGTGTTCAGCCGCCACGGCGAGCTGTACGTGTTCCCGTACGTCCGCCGCGACATGCTCATGATGGAGAACCAGCTCCCCCTCCTCGTGCTCCAGCGCCTCGTCGCCGTCGTTCGCGGCCCGCACAAAGCGGTAGGTACAATCAGATCGAGGAATCGATCAATCAATCAAGAACTCACTCAAGAATCATCCAAGAACTCAACCGATTTGATTTGATCTATCCGTGTGGATGGATGGACAGACGGACGACGTCATCAACGACATGGTGCTCCGATTCGTGTCGATGACGCGAGACCCGCCGCCGATCACCGGCGACGGCCTGGCGCTGCACCCGATCGACGTCTGCCACCGGAGCCTCCTCCACGGCACGCCGCCGCCACCGCCGAGCACCAGCCGCAAGAGGCAGCGGGAGGACGAGTTCGTCCCGTCGGCGACGGAGCTGGAGCAGGCGGGCGTCCACTTCAGCCGCAGCCCGACGCGGAGCCTCCGCGACATCAGCTTCCGGCGCGGGACGCTGTACATCCCGGAGCTCGCGGTGGACGACACGACGGAGCACAAGCTGTTCAGCCTGATGGCGTACGAGCGCCTCCACGCGGGCGCGGGGGCCAACGAGGTGACGGCGTACGTGTTCTTCATGGACAGCGTGATCAAGTCGGTGGACGACGCGCGGCTGCTGGGCGCGAGCGGCGTGGTGTCGAACGGGCTGGGCAGCGACAAGGCGGTGGCGAGGATGTTCAACCGGCTGGCGAAGAACGCGGTGCTGGACCGGCGGAGCCCGCTGCGCGGCGTGCAGGGGCAGGTGAACGACCACCGGGAGAACGCGTGGAACGAGTGGCGCGCCAGCCTCATCCGCAACCACGCCGGCAACCCCTGGGCGATCATCTCCCTCGTCGCCGCCGTCTTCCTCCTCGTCCTCACCGTCGTCCAGACCGTGTACACTGTCTTGCCCTACCACTACCAGACACCGCCGCCCCAAATGGGGTGGGGATGTGGATTGCGCGATGAAGGCCTTGTTTAGTTCCCACGTAAAAAATTTTTACCTTGTCCCATTGAATATTTAACGCATGTATGAAATATTAAATATAGATAAAAAAACTAATTATACAGATTACGTGTAAAATACGAGACAAATCTTTTAAGCCTAATTGCTCCATGATTTGATAATATTGTGCTACAGTAAATCTATCTATCTATCTATCTATCTATCTATCTATCTATCTATACCTATACTAATCGGGCACTTTCTACGAGTTCTCCCATTAACTAGAAAGATCTAACCGTTGATTAAATCAATCATATTATCACTACCGTAGATCAATATGTTTAACAATACGGTGGACCACCTTTTAAAGTCAACGTAATTTAGATTTGCATATACGTACAGTATCTTATCTTTACGTAGCCGATCGGCTGCAGTCACCGTGACGCCGTCGAATCTAATCATCCATCAATGCCAAGTTGGATCGGTATTTTTCTCTCGCGATTTCTTCAGGCATTGAGAACGGAAGCCAGCCTCTAGCTGCCATCTATTCTAATCTCCCATTGACGGCAATTTGGATCAGTAAATATTTTTCCTTCGTGATTTCTTCAAAACCAAGGTAATTCTTATCTTATTTTCGTTCCTTTCACAATTTTCTTTCGATAATATAATATTTTCTACAAGTCAATTTGGTTCAAATCAATGCAATATTTCAGACATCGCATATTTGCTATCGGAGTAAAAGAGAAAAATCATTGGACAGATGGTTTTGTAGATTGATATCCCATTGATGGCAAGTTGGATCTGTAAATATTTTTTCTTTCGTGATTTCTTCAAAACCAAGGTAATTATCATCTTTTTTTTCCTTTCACAATTTTCTTTACATAATATAATATTTTCGACACGTCAATTAGATTCAAATCAATGCAATATTTCAAACATTGCATATTTGCTACGGGAGTAAAACTGAAAAATCATTGGACAGATGGTTTTGTAGATTGATATCCCATTGACGGCAAGTTGGATCTGTAAATATTTTTTCTTTCGTGATTTCTTCAAAACCAAGGTAATTATCATCTTTTTTTTCCTTTCACAATTTTCTTTACATAATATAATATTTTTGACACGTCAATTAGATTCAAATCAATGCAATATTTCAGACATTGCATATTTGCTATGGGAGTAAAACTGAAAAATCATTGGACAGATGGTTTCGTAGATTGAAAATCCCAGACCAACTCTTGCGGTGAGAAGAATTATAAAATATCCTAGCCTGTTCGATTAGCCTTAATTAATCAAAACACGATATATTGCCACGGCCCTCTTTAACGTCAACTTTGCTGGACCTGATTACAGTGATCAACAAGATTAATTATATTCCCCAACAAAACAATGATCCAGAATGCGATGAAGCTGTACAAAACGTAACTACATGATGGATGGTCCATGCGGTAAGCCTATTTTTTTTGTTGAAGCACCATTTAATTAATTAATTTGTTCATCTGTATATGTTATCTATATATGTATATATCTACATATACTAATTGAGTACTTTTTATGAGTTCCCATATTAACTAGAAATATCCGGTTATTAGATAGTCAGTATGATATATTATCACAATTGATTATATAACCAACCAATTCCCTATTTTAATGCGAATTTAATCAGCGTCCAATTTTTATCCTATCTTTAAATTAACCCATCTAATCATATACCTGATATCGATGTATCTCTGCGTGAGAGCAGATGGGCATCTTACATCACAACTTCACGAGCAGACGAGCGCTCTCCAGTCGCCCTTCATCAATCCAGATCGGCGGCAATTTATATACCGTGAACGTGCAGGTTTCAAAGTCGGAACTAGCGTGAGACATGAAGACTTCGTGATAAGCGCATCAGCACACGCAACCTAAAGACTTCAACATCTCAGGTAGGTACACTGGTACAGTTCTATTCTTTTTTTCATCAATCAGGACTCTTGATTTTAGCTTCTACTGTATTATTTTCCAATCAAGATTAGATTCTAATTCCGTTCTTCCCTCATCTGAAATCTGAAATGACATGAGTCATTACTCGCCTTTGGTATTCCATCAAACCCATGGGTCACATCTGACCTATTTAACAAAAATTTTAAGCAGAGAACATATATAGATAGTATATATTATTTATATATATGCACTACGTTGAATCAGTATAACATATTGTTCATGGTCATGTCGTTGAATTTTTATCCATCTATGTAAAATTTACTTGATGAGTAGTCCTAATACCACTAATAAACCAGTTGCTTCATCTAGAAACATTTGTTCTGTTTTAGTTTATCAATATGTAATTTATTTGACAAAAATAATTTAGCAGACAAATCAACATTTCATATCGTCAGGCATTTTTAGAACTCATTTAATATGGATTGTGCCTACTACTCACTATATGTCTTTTATAGCGTGTCCAATTCACGTAATTAATAAAACATGCCCGTAAAAATTATGTGGGCTATTAAATTTAGAAATTTGAAATTAACGAAATAAATATTAGAATAGATTATATATACAATTACTAATTTTGTTTTCTTGGAACTGATGTATTTAGAGCAATGGTACACATAACTTACATTAAAAAAGATTTTACTTATAAATTTGGCATTTATATTTTAACATTTATAATATTAATAGCAATATATAAACCCATCCCGTGCAACGCACGGGTTGGCGACTAGTATTTACTAATGACGGATTAATTAGACTTAATAAATTCATCTTGTAGTTTACATGCGGAATCTATAATTTGTTTTGTTATTAGTCTACGTTTAATACTTCAAATGTGTGTCCGTATATCCGAGGTGTCACGCTAAAATTTTTCACTCCTGGATCTAAACACAGCCGAACTGTGAAAATATTGTGTAATTTTTTTTCCTTTTTGTTTCGATTACACAGTGGAAGCGCACACACATCACTACACACATAACACCATATTCACACCCCTCATATGTGCCCCCTAACACAAGTTTCAAAAGAGACGAAAACCAAAGACACATCTTTGATCGTACGTAAATGTGCATAATATTGGTGGGCACAAGATTTCAAAAGATGGAAACGTTTTATGCACATGTATGTGGGCTTTCGAACGTGTGCATAATCTTGTCATACATACATCTTTTGAAACGTGTGATCATACATGTGCATAATAAAATCTTGTTGAAAGCCCACATATATGTGTATAATATTCATGGGCATTAGTTAGGATTTGAACCCTTGCAAGTGGTCATACCATGTTGTTTTCCCAATATTGCATAATTCTGCCATATTTGTACCATTGATCTTTTGAATCGTGATAATACATATAAATGTCATTCTACCATATTGTAGATTTTGTAGTTTCTCGAGGCGACTACGGATCGGGCACCCAATTTTTTTTAGAAAAATCAGGCGCCCATGTCATCATGATGTCATCTTGCATGAATGTATCTAAGTGAACTTCAAACTATTTTTTCTCTTAAATTATTTATCTAAATCATGATCTGATTGCACAGTTGCACCATTGAATCCGTTGCAATTAAATCTTTAAAACAAGACCACACATAGATATAATCCAATGAAAAAATTAGGTTATTATTGAATTATTTTTAAATGTTACACGCTGTTGCACCAAGTATATCGGAATTGTTTCACTAAGTAGATCGAAAATGTTTCATCGGACGCTGTTTCACCTTATATGAAAATTATGTTTCAGTAAATAGTGAAAGGATGTTTCAATTCACTGCAACATTTAATCTATACATAGTGAAATATCACGAGTACACTTGGTGAAACTTTTTGGTAGAACAAAAAATGAAACAGATTCCCTTAATAGAGGGTTTCCATAATATGTGGGTGATTTGTTGCAAAAGAATGTTTCAATTCACTGCAACATTTGATCCCTACATAGTGAAACATTGTGAGTACACTAGATGAAACATTTTTGGTGGAACAGAAAATAAAACGAAATCCCTTAATAGAGGGTTTCCGTAAAATGTGGGTGATTTGTTGCAACGGCATGCGTGATGGGGACACGTGGCGGGTGTGTGCATGGGACACGTGGTGGGGCCTAGGCAGGGCGCGCACGTCGTGCCGGGAGGTTGGGGAGCGCCCGATTCCAAGGATTTTCGGTAGTTTCTGCTTGTCGTTGATGCCGTCGTGTGTAGGTCTGGAAACCCGGTTAGAGAGCTATCAGGAAAATTTGTACAAATTTCAGTTGGAAAGTTTTTTTGTTACGATTTGAAAACTTGAATTGGAAAAGGACTTGACTTTGAAAATTTCTAGAGTTAAATTGGAAATTTTCAATTGGATAAATTCACCACGTCAATTGGAAGCTTCATGGGAAACAAAACAACCAATATCACCCTGTGAATTAAGAAACAAAAGAAGCTACATCATGGGCAACAACCCCACACATTTAAACATTTCTGCATTCGTGATGCTGAATCCTTCACTCCCTCGGTAATCGTCAACTTGTCAACAGTCGACTAGCTCACCTGTCATTAAAGCATTTGATTGGCCAATACCTCGCCCTGCCCTCCAAACCTCAAAGTTACCCACTTCTCCTGCACCTTCCCTCTTCTGTATTTTCCCCTTTTATTGAGGGGCGTCTATATCATTAAATTTATTAAGAAAATTTTATTATAATTTGTACTGCATTTGAGATGTACAAATCAATAACATGATGTCTCCTTGAGTGATAAAAATGAACTTATCTTTTTTACCTATAAATAATTTAAAATATTTTGAAGGTGCTTCTCTACTCAACCCTATTGGGAAATTTATCTTTAGGCATGGAAACCGGGAGAAAATCTCGGCAGGACCGTTTCCACCCATTGCCCATGCGATCACCGCGACTAAGCGTGGTCTTTATTTCCTAATTTACACGCATTGATCGGTAGCACCAATTTTTTCTGTTTGGATTGCCCCTCGATATCCACGACGCCAATTCTTCTTGTTGCGGTGATCATTACACAATCACTTTGTCCTCGAAAAACCTAATCAATGCCGACCCTAACCTAAGCGCTAGAGGTTGTTCGAACGGGTGATTCTAGGCCAGTGCAGGTGGCGCCCCAAAGGACAATTCCAACCTACAGCTGATTGCCGATGACCCCTTCGAGATCAAACTAGTGTCCTCACCTACGATGCTGCTCACACCACTAGTATGATTACTTCCACTCTGGTTCAAGAAAAAACAAGTGCAACAGCGTTATGTTGGGATACGCGTAGGCTACGATAGCATAAATCAAAATTTTCTATCGCGTAAACCAGGAACCATGCAAGTATTATATCATAGATCGTTACCACTCGATGCGCTGCGCAGCGAAAGAAGACGCTGAGAAGTCGAAGGAACTCTCGCGAAGTAGTGCGCGTCGATGTAGAGTAAGTAGTCGATCGCACCGGCTCGACCATGTCCTCCTCGTGCGTTCTCCTCGCCGTACTCCCACGCCGATCAGCACCGCAAACCAGCGGCGCCTCTACCGGTATCCACACGTACAGGGACGGAACGCCACGCGCAAATGTGCTAGCACTCACGCGCGGCTAGGGTTTTGCTCGGAGAGGGAAGTGACGGCTAGGGTTGCTCACGTGATGCACTACCTCCGCCGGTCACACCCCTCATGAATATATAGGATCCATCACTCGGGCCTCCAAGGCCCGTAGGACTCCTATTCGGATCCTTATCCGAATTAAGCTCATATTGGATCTCTATCCAATCCCCTTATTCCGGCCCATTAAGCGTGTGACCCTTTAGGTTCATATATACTCGGCTGTACCCTGAAAACTCATTTTCGGTCCACGCGTCAACAGCAGCCCCTAGGAGAACGTATTGACCCACCGGGCATACATAAAGATCATATCGGCTGAACCTCTAGTATATACTTGTATGAACCCCTTTGCCTCACAATATCGATTAAGCTCAAGGCTAGATATGTGCCATCCTCTAATAGCTCAATCATTCACTCGAACCTGTTGATAGATTATATAACTTGTGATTGACTCCTCAATCACCTTTGGCATGGCCATGCACTTCCATAAACTACAACATCGAGGGGCCCAGAGATATCTTTCCATAGGAGGGGCAAATCCCATCTTCATTATTCATATCTCACTACATGTTTCATAGCATACCCGAAAACTACTTTTATAACTACCCAATTACGGAGTAGCGTTTAGCAGTCCCTAAGTAAGCTACTACATATGTTGGGAATCATGATAATCTCAGGTCTAAGAATTCATCACCAACACTAAATGAGATCACTGATGACACAACACATATGGCTTTTGCAGTGTCTCATGTTGGGTCTATCCAACAACATGTTCACTGACATGTGTCCACTCTTCTTGTTGTTGGGCTTGCGCTTATGCATAACCATCACATGGTTGGAGTTTTTCTTAATGCTTTCCTCGGCAGTCTTTAGCATCCGATGCAATTCTGCCAAGGTCCTGTTCAGATTGTTCATGTTGAAATTCATTATGAACGGCTCAAAGCTGGGAGGGAGCGACTGGAGAATCAAATCAGTAGCCAACTCTCGGCTAAGGGGAAAGCCAAGCTTATCCAGACTCTCGGTGTAACCAATCATTTTGATCACATGTGGGCTCACTGGATTACCTTCTGCAAGCCTACACGCAAACAAGGACTTTGAGGTATTAAACCTCTCAGCTCTTGTTTGGTCCTCAAACATGTTACGTAGTCCCGTGATTATCGTATGAGCATCCAATGCCTCATATTGCCTTTGAAGCTCAGGGGACATAGTAGCAAGCATGAGACAGCTTATATCAAGATAATCATTGCATCGCTTTTCATGCTCCCTACGTTGAGCAGCAGGAGCATTGTTGGGCAAGTTAGCTGGAAAAGGCTCTGTAAGCACAAACTCTTTGTGCTCTTGCCTGAGAACAATTCTCAGGTTGCGATACCAGTCCATGAAGTTTGTTCCAGTCAACTTCTTTTTCTCAAGAATAGACCACAAGTTAAAATTGGATGGTGCAGGAGCTGCCATGATCTACAATAGAAATATATGTATGCAAAATCAGCACCATGTTTACAGTTAACCTTTCATTAAACAATTTAACAAAAGATACTCCCACTATGTATTGTGAAACAAAATTCCCTCTAGTATCATAGTGAGTCAAGATCCTCATTTTGTTAGTGCCTAGTGAGCTTTGGCATCACAGCTAGACAACTATCAAAATAGGTAAGCAACACCTTGCTAATCACATCATATGTGACTCTTGTGCTGTTGGAGTGACATTTCCATGTCCAACCCAACCTATGCCCCAAGGTCCAAAACCGTTTTGATAACCTTGTCAAGTAAACCAATAATCTCCGCATATAGATGTCCGACATCTATCCTATTTTATCATGATAAAAAGTGACACTTTGCTATGGCAAACCCATCACTTATGATCACAACCGTAATAGGTGCAATTATTGGAAGAGCATAAATTACACTTAATTTTTCTGAGGGAGTCTATCCTACCATGTCATATCAAATATATAACAGCGATAAAGTAAGATAGATATAAAAACCCCAAGCGAAATCTAAGGGGCAACGCACACGGTGGTCCCACTAGATCTCATCTACGATTCGCCATGTGAAAACCTTAACGACGTAATCAAATTATGCCGAGACCGAGTCAATCTCATTGGCTCGTTTTTCTCATTGGCATGCGGTTCCAGTGGACATCGGACTATCCGATGAACACAATCACGCTCAGCCTTGGTGAGTACTAGATATTCCAATGAAGTCACCAACACACATACCGATTGATCTCATCAACCCATGCGGCTATCGGTTCATCTCATGTTCCGATCACCTAAGAACTCATATACAACATAATAGATCTCATCTACTAAATCCACATATCAATTATATGCAATGATCTAGATCATAAACTATACAAGGCGGCTCAGATACCACTGTTGGGATACGCGTAGGCTACGATAGCATAAATCAAAATTTTCTATCGCGTAAACCAGGAACCATGCAAGTATTATATCATAGATTGTTACCACTCGACGCGCTGCGCAGCGGAAGAAGACGCTGAGAAGTCGAAGGAACTCTCACGAAGTAGTGCGCGTCGATGTAGAGGAAGTAGTCGATCGCACCGGCTCGACCTTCTCCTCCTCGTGCGTTCTCCTCGCCGTACTCCCACGTCGATCAGCACCGCAAACCAGCGGCGCCTCTACCGGTATCCACACGTACAGGGACGGAACGCCACGCACAGATGTGCTAGCACTCACGCGCAGCTAGGGTTTTGCTCGGGTAGGGAAGTGACGGCTAGGGTTTCTCACGTGATACAATACCTCCGCCGGTCACACCCCTCACGAATATATAGGATCCATCACTCGGGCCTCCAAGGCCCGTAGGACTCCTATTTGGATCCTTATCCGAATTAAGCTCATATTGGATCTCTATCCAATCCCCTTATTCCGGCCCATTAAGCGTGCGACCCTGTAGGTTCATATTTACTCGGCTGTAACCCGAAAACTCCTTTTCGGTCCACGCGTCAACAGCGGCCCCTAGCAGAACGTATTGACCCACCGGGCATACATAAAGATCATATCGGCTGAACCTCTAGTGTATACTTGTATGAACCCCTTTGCCTCACGATATCGGTTAAGCTTAAGGCTAGATATGTGCCATCCTCTAATAGCTCAATCATTCACTCGAACCTGTTGATAGATTATATAACTTGTGATTGACTCCTCAATCACCTTTGGCATGGCCATGCACTTCCATAATCTACAACATCGAGGGGCCCAGAGATCTCTCTCCATAGGAGGGGCAAATCCCATCTTCATTATTCATATCCCACTACATGTTTCGTAGCATACCCGAAAACTACTTTTATAACTACCCAATTACAGAGTAGCGTTTAGCAGTCCCTAAGTAAGCTACTACATATGTTGGGAACCATGATAATCTCAGGTCTAAGGATTCATCACCAACACTAAATGAGATCATTGATGACACAACACATATGGCTCTTGCAGTGTCTCATGTTGGGTCTATCCAACAACATGTTCACTAACATGTGTCCACATTATTAATTTGGTATCTCTATACCATGATCCATGAGACATAATCATCAATTAATACATGTGCTGATCATCTAAACATATTTGTTCCACATATGATTTTTGATCAGGGATCCTTTCGAAATAGCAACAAACAACATAAAGAGTGTCATGAAAGAATCACATATTCATTAACCAATAAGGAGTTATCTATTTCAAGGAACAATGTCGGACAAATATGTAAACATAGTATGTGATACAATCATCTCTATGATTGCCTCTAGGGCATATCACTAACACTTTAAACAACAGTTAGTTAATCCCAAATTCCATATTAGGGTGATCTATAGGCTTAGCTCATTACGAATTAGTAGCTTACAAAATCTACAAACCCCCTTTGCTCATCAGCCCTAACATACGAAAGTGTTTGACCGTCTAACAAGAGTACTAGACCCTCGCGCCAGACCTCGCTCCCAATGCGACAACAAATTGGAACACCAACGTCCTTCACGCTACACCACATTTAGAACATCAACGTCAGATCGTAACACCACATCCGAATGCTAAACTGTTAGAGAATCATGATGAAGCATAAGTAAAAGCTAAGGCCCCTTTTGAAAATTTCCTTACAAGGTCTTTCCAAACAAAGGATTGAATTATATACCGTCCTTCGAAAATCCTAAAGATATTTTGAAGGAAGGTATCAAGAGCTTAAACCTCTTAGAAAATCCAATGTGTTTTCTGTGGTTCCTATGGTTTTCCTACGATCTATTCAAACGACCATTCATATATTTATATTTTTCCTGTGTTTTGCACTCGCATTTCTTTCAAAATCTTACGTTTTTCATAATCCCCCTTTGTCAATCACGTGTTTCAAAGAAGCTCCCTAAAAAGTTAGTTTTTCATAATCCTCCTTTGTCAATCACGTGTTTCAAAGAAGCTCCCTAAAAAGTTAGTTTCCGTTCTTGGCAATGCCCTGAAGCGGTGTGTTACCGCGTCGACGGCCATACCATGCTATTGCGATGATATGATAAACTCGAATATTCGATTTAGCTGCTAATCAGCATGTGTTTGGCTGCAGACCGATGACACGGTGAATAACTTGCACTACTACAGAAACCCTAATCGGTGCCAGTTAGGAACCCCCTAGGTGCCGGTTTTCCCAACCAGCACCACGGAAGCGGCACTGATGACTTCAGTCATCAATGCTAGTTCTAGAGCCGGCATCTATATAGATAAAGATGTCAGTTTTTTAGGTTTTAGAACCGGCACCTTTAAGGTTTGAGGAATAAAAAAAAAAGCCGGCTCGATGCATCGGCTCGATTCATCGAGGTGAGCAGCTCCCTTTCACCTCGAACAATCAAGAACACACCAATTCAGAACAAGAACAGGAACAAGATGAGCCCTCCAAAAAAAACTACCAGGTCTCTGTTGATGCGAAAAACACACACTAGCCTGAAAGATCTGCTTAACTCCTATGCAGGTCCAAAATCTTGCTTTTAGATTCGTGAGAGTGCCTGTTGATTTGATCCTGCAATCAACAAGAGTAAAGACAAGAAAAACCGCAGTTAAATCCATAAACGATAGCCGATCGGCTAGTTGCCGATGACATATCATTTATATATCTTCGAGCTGATGTCATGTTTGAATCGATCGGCAGCAATGAATGAATAAGATAAAACCAAATCTACTCGATCGACTGTAGATATTAACAACATATAGTCTTTACTTCGGTATATACTTAAACTAAGTGATTGGGATAGATCGGTCACCATGCCGAGACAGTATAAATCACTTAAGCCGAAATATATATTAAAACGAAGATTATATAGGGGTTTATAGCATAGCCAATCAAATAAATCTAGCATGTATCGGCTAATACTTCGATACCACTCTATACCAAGATATCAAAACAAGCAAGATATATCAAACAAGAAGCCTAATATAACTTTAGTGCAACAAGATCTTAATATAAAGAGCAGATTTAGCATGACAAGCAAGCATATGAGATAAGAATAGCTAAAGCAGGTAGCATCTGCTGAAACTCCGATACTATCTCTATTGATAATCATAAAACAGGCTAGATATCACAATTATAGATATAACTTAATAGATCGAACTCAACCAATGCAGCATTAAGCATAAAGATAACTGTAAGATCTAAGCAAGATAATGGAAACCTTTAAGAGATGGTAGATACACGATATAATCTAGATTAATAACAAGATCTAACTCTATCGGCTACTTTCTAGTAGTAAAAACCAGCCGATGGCAAGTTATATAACGCAACTAACAGAGATTATAAAGTATATATGATAACTCGACGAATTACATAAATAAGATTAGAGTATCATAAAGATGGAAGCACTGATCCCGAGAACGCAAACCGCCATTACAAGTTTACCTCTAGTTGAAGATCGAATCGATGCAGCTCAACCCGAAAGTAAGAACTCGTCGAAATAGAATGAAAGTAAAAAAAGGTGGCGATGTGCCAAAAGTGTTATTGAACTGATGTTATCGATTACATTGGGTTCGGGTCATATTTATACCTGAGATACAAAACATGTCCTTGTCGGACACGACTCTTATCTCTAAGAGGCTCTAATATACCATAAGTCTTTGCGGCAGACTTTTGCCCAGATATATCTCTAACAAAATATCCTAATTAATAGATACAATTGCCTTTCTGAGAGCTTTATCTCCATCGCAGCAATCCTTGTGAAGCACGTTGATCGATTCTAGAAACAGCTTCGGAGCCATCCCCATCGGAATCGGCTGTATTGGCTTTATCGGCTGCATCAACCATCCCCTATCCAATCCATCTCAGCCGATGCATACTCCAGCCGATGCCTTCGCAGCCGATGCATACTCTGTTCTTCGAATCTTTGCTGAATCCGCTTCGATTCCAATATCGAACCTGGTTCATATCTTACCAAATTTGGTCGTTAACAGTCTCCCCAAATTTATCAATAGAAATAGTTCAACCGGTTCAGTTCAACACATACCAGAAAACTATCAGGTCTCTCCAAAATTTTGCATGCAAATTCAACAAGTTGTAGGCAAGAAAAAAGGAGAGACAAAATCAGATCGTACCGCCGCCGAAGTGGTATGAAGTTGCATAGGAGAAGGGGCTGGCCGAGGAGGATGATGAGCCCCGCCGCTGCTGCCTCTGCCTCCCCTCCCACCGGATCTGGCAGAGGGGAGGGCGTCGCCCGCCACTGCTGCCTCTCCTCCCGCCGCCTCCCGCCTCTACCGCCGCCACCTCCCGCCGCTGCCGCTATCGCTGCCTCCCCTCTCGCTGGATTTGGCGGAGGGGAGGGTGCTCCCGCCGCCGACCGTTGCCGCCTCTCCTCCCGCCGCCGACCGCTGCCGCCACCTCCCACCTCTACCGCCGCCACCTCCCACCGCTGCCGCTGCCACCTCTCCTCTCGCTGCCCCCGCCTCCCGCCACTGCGGCCGCCACCTCCCTCAGCCACCGGGGAGGAGGAGGTGAGAGAGGAGGCGCAAAAAAGAGAGAGAGTTCGAGAGAGGCGAAGAGACGCGCGCGTGTGAGAGAGAGAGAGAGATGCGAGTCAGTTGACTCTGATGGATGGATAAGAATGTGGGGGCTCCCCGTGTGGCTCGCCTCGGTGTCGGTTTTTTTTAAAAAAAACCGGCACCTATTTCTTTAACCACAAAGATGCCGGTTCTTAGGTGGGCCCTACGCCTACTATTCCGATGGGATGGATACTAAAAGGTGCCGGATTTTCAATAAAAACCGGCATCTTTCTCTGACACCAGTAATCGGTGCCGGTTCTTTTTAAAAACTGGCACCTATTTGAGGATAAAGGTGCCGATTCTTTGGATTTTGGTGGGTTGATAGACGCATGGATAGGGAAAGGAGCTATAGGTACCGGTTTTACCTACTCTAGCATCTGTAGTAGTGGTATCTATTTGATGTTTTGTAGTAGTGATGGTACTGAGCTTCGTGTCAATGATCCCTGACCCACCAGCGATGAGCGGCAGCAGCGGCCTAGCGCTCCACCCTCTCGAACGTCTGCCATGAGAGATGGAACTCTCTTACATGGTACAGGAGTATCAGTTTGCTGCTTTGGACTTTGGAGTCTTCAGGGCCTGAAACATGTTGGACCAGGTTGTTGTTGTGCTGTTCGAAATTGGAATCATGGCTGATAGATAACTGCCGCAGGGAGCGAGCGTCATGCTGCATCCTTGTTCTATGGTTCCCATGATACCACCACGGTGTGGAGGCTCACACGGGTCATGAGAAATTGAGCAAACGAGAAAAGTAATGAGTGAAAACTGGATGTGTGGGGAGGAAGTTAGAAGAAAAATTGAGTTGTGGACTTGTGGGGGGTCCTTTGTACCTAATTGAGTTGAAGAGGGGGATGATGAAAGTATAAGTGACTCGTGCAAAAAGAATAGTTCCAAAATTTCAAAATTTCGGTGGAAAACGAAAGTGAAAACATTGCATGGGAGTGGAACCAAATGGCCACTTCCGAAACAAATGGTTCTATATATGCAAAAATTGCTTATCCCTGTAGATACGAGGACAGCGATGTAATGTTGTACTTTCTCACATACACAATGACCGTATGTATTAACAAGTCATTAAGCCCCTTTTAAATTTTGACTTGTCGAACATTGCCGAAAGTAAATGAATTTTTTGTTGTTCGAGTGACAAAGTAGACCACGTTATGGCAGTAGCAATGGCTGGACGGTGCCTAAAAAATATTGTTTGCTCTGTAATCTCGATTTAGAGTAGTATATTTTTTTTTTTGCGGGGGATTTAGAGTAGTAGTATATTATTACTCAAAATTTCCCCCAACCTTTGACGCGACAAGCAACATCAAGAAATCTCACCAAATGGAAGGCGAGGAGCAGCAGAGGGTGAAGACGACGAGCCAATGGGTGTCCCACGTCGAGCACCTGCTCGACGCCGGCGGCAACCCATCGGAGGAGGAGGCGAGGCGGTGGCGGAGGCAGTCGGTGTACCGCGTGCCGGCGTACATCAAGCATCGCACCTCCTACGGCGCACCGCAGCTGGTGTCGCTCGGCCCCTTCCACCACGGCGTCCCCGAGCTCCGGCCGGCCGAGGAGCACAAGGAGAGGGCGCTCCTGCACCTGCTCCGCCGCGGCGGCGGCGGCGGCGATGGGCGGCGGCTGCGGCTGGGTAGCCTCGTGGCGTCGATGGAGGAGGTGGTGGTGGAGCTGCAGGACGCGTACCAGGGGCTGGGCGCCACCAAGTGGAGGGACGACCGCGACGGGTTCTTGAAGATGATGGTCTTGGATGGGTGCTTCCTGCTCGAGGTGATGCGCGCAGCGGCCGAGGCGGCGCAGGGCGACGGTGACGGCGAGGGCGTGGGCGGAGGCTACGCGGTGAACGACCCCGTGTTCAGCCGCCACGGCGAGCTGTACGTGTTCCCGTACGTCCGCCGCGACATGCTCATGATCGAGAACCAGCTGCCGCTCCTCGTGCTCCAGCGGATCGTCGCCTTCGTCCACGGCGGCGCCGCCCCTGAAGCGGTGCGTGCGTCGTGGTATGCTGCTGCTCTGATCAACTCGAGTGTTCGATTCAGTTGCTGATTAACTCGCTGGCGTTTGGTTGCAGAGCGACGACGCGATCAACAACATGGTGCTCAGCTTCGTGTCGATGATCCCTGACCCGCCGGCGATGAGAGGCGGCGGCGGCCTGGCGCTCCACCCGCTCGACGTCTGCCACCGGAGCCTGCTCCATGGCTCACCGCCAAGGCCGTGCCATACGGGGAGGCGAGAGGAGTTCGTGCCGTCGGCGACGGAGCTCGACCAGGCGGGCGTCCGGTTCCGTCCCAGCCGGACGCGCAGCCTCCACGACATCAGCTTCCGCCACGGCGCGCTCCGCATCCCGCGCCTCGCCGTGGACGACACGACGGAGCACAAGCTGTTCAGCCTGATGGCATTCGAGCAGCTGCACGGCGCCGGCGCCAACGAGGTGACGGCGTACGTGTTCTTCATGGACAACGTGATCAAGTCCGGCGACGACGCGCGGCTGCTGGGCGCGAGCGGCGTGGTGTCCAACGGGCTGGGCAGCGACGAGGCGGTGGCGGAGATGTTCAACCGGCTGGCGAGCGAGGCGGAGCTGGACCGGCGGAGCGCGCTGCACGGCGTGCACGGGGAGGTGAACGCGTACAGGGAGAAGCGGTGGAACCAGTGGCGCGCCAGCCTCGTCCGCAACCACGCCGGCAACCCGTGGGCGATCGTCTCGCTCGTCGTCGCCTTCGTGCTCCTCGTCCTCACCGTCTTGCAGACCGTGTACACCGTGCTGCCCTACTACCAGGAGCAGGCGGCAGCCGGCGAGGCTGCTCTCCGCGAACTCTGACGGCATGATCTAATGGGAAATCGATCAGTGTGTTTTTAGCTTAACTAGCCTTGCTGTTCCCTTGATTTTGTTGAAATTGATAAAATGGAGAAACAATCGGAGAAGAGAAGAGACGATTGAGCTCGGAGCGAATTTGGGTCTCTGGGCTTCCGTTGCTGAACAGCTTCGTGCCGAGCCCAGGCTAAGCTCCTCGCCAGCGGCGGCTATGCTTGACCGAGAAGCGGTGCAGTGCTCACCCCATCTTCGCCAGCGGAGGCTACGAATTACCCCCCTCGATCCAATCCAGGACGGTTTTATTCTACGTACACTCCAGTCAGTATTTTCTTTTTTTAATGGTAGGCTCCACCTGTCATATATATTCTCTCCCCTCCTCTTTCTCCTCTTCCTCTCTCTCTCGCGTTATCGCCTTATCGGCGAGCAAGGCAGCGCGCGGCGGGGCGAGTGGTGGCGGCTAAGGTCGCGGTCGGCGAGCGGAGGCGGCTGCGGGCGCGGCCGGCCACGCCCCTCCCCTCCCCTTCTTCCCCACCCCCCCCCCACCCTGCCCCCGCCTCCTCCACCCCCTCGTCGGACCACCGCCGCCGCCGCCGCCGCCGACGACAACGACAACTTCGACTACGCCGCGGAGATGGAGGCTGACGCCGCCGGGAACGGCTCGGCGAGGTCGGCGGCGTACGCGGCGCGGGCCGTCGTCTACGACGGCGTTGACCCATTCGAGGGGATGGAGTTCGACAACGAGGAGCCGTTAACGCGCACGTCATGGTGCAGACACAGCCGCAGCCATCGGGGGTGGACGCGGCGCCGTTGACACAGAGCTCGACAGGGCGTTGCCCGCCGCCGCCGCGTCCTCCCGCGCTGTGCTGCCGCCCCCATCGCTGTTGACACGGAGCACGAGAGGGCGCCACCCGCCGCTGCCGCGTCCTCCCCCCGTGCCGCCGTCCACAGCTGCGTGCCCGAGCCCGTCCGCCGGTTGCAGCCGCCTGTCTGAGAGGGAGAGAGAGGGGCCGGGCAGAGAGAGAGAGGGAGGGACCTAGGAGAGAGAGGGGGGAGGGAGAGATATGACAAGTGGGCCCAAGGAGTTTTTCTGACTGGATTGCCACGTTAGCACCACGTGTGCAAGCTCAAGCCAAAACCACCTAGAACAGTGTCAAGGGGGTAATTCATCCGGTATTGATAGTTTAGGGTGAGCTATGTCTGGTTTCTGGGTTCAGGGGGTAATTCAGTCGACTGCGGTAGTTCAGCGGGGTAATTCGTACTTTTTCCGTTACAAAATGTATGCATGTACAAAATCAGTGTAGTGCATTTTTCCATTGTTCTACAGTAGGTGAGGATGCAACATGGTTATTCAATTTTCAAGTAAAAAAAAGAATAAAGAAAGGACAAGTAGATCTATATGAAATGACTAGCCGGCTGATACAAATTTATATGATAAAGTAGCAAAGCAAATAAGGTCATAATGCATAACATAAGAGTATGCCAAGGTCAAACAACCGATTACATAATGCCACGTCATGTTGGCGATGGGTATATACAATCAAACACCGTGTGTGACAACTAAGCATGGACTGGTATCACTTTTTCCTAGCATTGTCCCAAGTCCATCGGAGCCATGCTTTACGATTCTCTGCAGGGTAAATACACCTAAAAGCTGCCCATCGTGCAGCTGACCTAAATAGGTCAGTAGCTATGAAATACAACTCAGATCCTTGAGCCACACCATCCTCTTCTACAAGTTGCAGCAATTCTTTTATCTCATCTTGCTCTCCCCTGAGCACACTGCTTTCATTCCTGCTTCTTTCGAGCATACTCTCTGATACGCACCCTACATAGTACTCCATATTTTTACTCTTCTTGGGTGGTGGGCGGTCAACCACCTGCTCCTTCCCTGCCCTTTAAGCCACACGGCCAGCACTAGACAAGCCGACATTGTCGTTTGACATCGGAGTAAGGTTGTCGTCACTTCCACTGCTTGGTGTTCTCTTGCCAATACCACCTACGCACAACATTGTACCTTCTTCAGTGTCCATGCAACCAAAATGAGTAGTCAGCTCATCCTCATATTCAAGCGGCTTTCCACGGAACTGTCTGGCATCCCTATTCTCCTACAAGTCAGATATGGACAATGTAAGTTTGACGAGACAATAACAAAAACTCAATATTAGTTTTGTAGTAAAATCAATATTCACATGTAGTTACCTCAATACGGTCTTCCCACCAATCATCATCGCACCTTATGGTGCTAGAATTGTTGTCCCACCCACCTCCGCTCTTATTCTTTAGGCTCTTCCATAGCTTGTATTGTCTCTTAAAGGTGCTAAATTTGTTTTGAAGCTGTTTATTGTCATAGGTCTTGCCTGATTGTTCTCTGAAATTGCGATATAAATTCTGCCAACCTATGTTGGTACGACCCTTCTTGTTGTGATTGCGCTTTATCTTCTCAGCAATGCATAAGTCGAGGAATATCTTTGTGAGGGCTTTGTCCCAATAGGTGCGACCACCAGCCATCTGTGTGTAATTTTGCATTACATGTAGTCCAACTTAGGAGTTTTTGAGATCTTAAACACAGTACTAACATCAAGTTGCAGGTATGCAAAACATTTTTCGCACTGATAACTAATATGAGAAAGCAATGCTTGCCTTGAGTTAGTTCTGCCGTGCAAGAGTTGTACGCAGATTGTATCATGCGGCTTCAGGTGGAGATCATGACGATGTCGACCGGCGGAGGGAAATCGTTTGTTCAGATTGAGGATTCCTACGTACAAGTCGCTCTTGTGACCTTACAAGTGCCAACCGCTCCGTGGTGCCATGTCGTCTCAGGTTATGTGCTAGCGCTTCTGGTTGCGGTCCTACAAATGTCCAAGAATCAAATCAGCAGTTCGTATGCCTGCGCAAGGTGCCCTTCGGCCGAGTTGACATGGCGAATGGTGCCATACACAAATACCCCTAAAAATGCAAGATCAAAAATCACAAAAGGGAGATGATTCTTACCTCCTAACTACCGGACCTGGACGGATCTGGGGGAGAAGACGTCGCCAGCGACACAGCGTGGGTCTTACCCGACGGGATGTTCCCCTTGGCTGCACTCTATCCCCTCAACAACCACACCCTAATGGGGTTAACTCCAGCTGACTGTCGAGCTTCCCCTCCCCTCAACCCCCACAGCTGAATCAAGATGAACTTCACATCCTATTGGATTTAATCGATCATATCGGGAGTGGTGAGAGGAAAAAAGGAAGGGGATGGGAAGGGGTGGCGTCGGGCGCGACCGGAAGGCACGGCACGGCTTGGAGGGATGAGGATGGGAGAGAACGTGGAGGGGATCGGGAAGGCACGGCGTGGCTCGGCAGGAGGAGGACAGGAGAGAAGGCGGAGGGGATCGAGACGTGCTCGGTAGAGTGTGGGCCGTGGCGATGGGAGAGAAGGCGCGATAGGGTGGAGTGTGGGCTACGCGATAGCACTGGGAGATGGGAACAAGAAGAGGGGCGTCATTTTTTTTCGATTTTGCTATATCTCACTCGAAAGATTTTTTCTTATCTCTCACTCAATTTTCTCACTCAAATTTACAGTGCATTTTCTTGTAAGTTACAGTGTAATTTATGAAACTTACGCTGTAACTTTTGTAAGTTACACTGTAATTTTTGAATCTTCGCATGTAAATTTTAAATTTTGTATTGGATTTGGTCTTTTTCTTGAGGATATGGTAATTTAGTGTCCATTATGGTATTTCTTAATTGCTTTTTGCTTTTTATTATATCTATCGGATTTTAATCCAAAGATTAAAAATCTGTGTGATACGATCATAAAAATCTTTCGGAAGATGTATAGGTACTCCCTTTTTTTTCGCGAGAAACCAACTTTTTTTTTTTGCGGGGAGTGGGCTGAAACCGTTTCCACAACCGAACGACTGGGCTATGCAGCATAGCCTAGACCACTACAGCCGAACGGCTAGGCTGTGCAGCACAGCCCAAACAGTTGCGAAAACGGGCTACCGAACAGGCCCACTATCGTTGACTAAGGAAATTCCATTTTTCCTTAAAAAAAGATCCACGTCACTCGTTAGTTTTCTAATCCTATCTTACTATAAAGTTTAACCCACTCAATCTTAAAGCTCAATATGCAAAGATGTCACATTATCATTCACTAACAATTATTACATCTTAAACATCATGCAAACATGCTATATTATTTATAATTCTATAATTTATTAAATTTTAGAGTTTTATGCAAGCATATTAAATCATCCCGCATAATTCACATAATATTTTAATATATATCTTTATCATTTTTTATAATATCTTGTATACCTATATATAGTTCATTCTTCCTTAGTTAATATTATTTTTTATTCTCTCATTAAGTCATATCATGTTAATTGCTTTTAGATATTAGATGATTAATTCATACTCCAAATTATCTCTGTCTAAACAAAGAAACAGAAGAACGAATTCTTACATTTAGTTAAAGCTGGACCCCACAGCAACAAAGCGCCCATGGCCTAATGGATAAGGCGTCTGACTTCTAATCAGGCGATTGTGGGTTCGAGTCCCACTGGGCGTGCAATTATATTTTTTTTTTCCTTTTCATTTCGTTTTTTTCGGCCTTCTTTTTCCATTTCTTTTGGTTTTCTCTTTGGGCCTTCTTCCCGTGGACTGCAGATCGCTCCGGTCGGAGATGCCTTTTGCTCACGGTGAACGTTACATGCTTTAACCAGCGGTCACCAGAAAACTAGCAACAATCCTGCAGTTTCATTCTGTTTGCCATACTGCAAGCTTGCAACACAGCAAGAGTGAACCATTGTCCATGCATAAACTCGACCATATCAAAATTGTCGTCTACAACTTGCACGAACAATGCAGAATGACGGGTAAGGAACGCAGCATCAACGCGTGCTCATTTTTTTTTCCTTCTTTCCAAAGTGTACACAAAATTTTGGTTCTACCTGGAACTGTGATGAACACAAACCATCCCAGAGTATGCCTGGAATGAATCAGGCACTGAAAAATTGGGGCGTTTAGTAAGCACGTTATGCCCACCACTATAAAGCTCAGGTAAATATACATGAGAATCAAGGCTCAAGGAGGTAACCCCTCCAGAACTGCAAGTAGCCCTCTTGCTCTAGCAGTAAATCAATCCCTAATCCGTCGCCGAAGCTAGTCTCGGAAGCTAGTCTTCTCGGCTAAAGTTAAAACCCATTGGGCTTATTCCCGGATTTCGATGATTTTTGCTGCTGCTCCAAGTCATGGTTGAAGGCAGCATCCAAAGCCTGGAAAGTAAATATAACCAGATTGATGGCATTTCAGCAGTTGAAGAAGATCATCAATATGCAAATGAAAGAAGACATGCTGATACGTGTACAAAGACAGCAAGTGAGCACCGCTGAACAGTTAATAGGTAGTAGTAGTTAAAATATCAACTGTCAAGCAATGCTAATACAGATAAGCTGCAACACAATGAGCATAAAGAAATGCTAAACAAAGGGTAGCTCGAAAAGAATGTGGAAACTCATGCAGTACAGTAGCATGATTGAGTCGTCATAATGAAGCTGAAATAAATCTATTTTGCATATGGAAAATTGGAAATGGGACAAAAAAGGATATAGATAAGAACCTGGGTCATGGGCTTTACTAGTTGAGATATTTCGTGTCTCACATCAGGTTGTGCTGATTCCTTTATATCCTGCAGGTGGAAGTTATGCATATGAATAGGGGTCCAGTGAGAATTTCATCACCAAAACAAGGTACAGTTCCATAACATCATAAGAAAGTTTGAAGTCAATTTCAATACAAACCCATTTCTGTAACATGTTTGAGGGAAACTATAGTTTAAGGAAGAGCAATTCCAGCTAGCTATCATCTTATCAGTAACTCATGCTCAAAAGGTAAAAACTAAGGTACTCCACATGATGAACTCAAAGAAGATAAAGAGGCAATTGTGATGGAGATTACCTGCAACTTTTGATATATCTGGGTCATTGCATCCTTAATTCTTTGAACCTGCCACAGAAGTACAAAAACATAAACACTGAATTCTTAATCTTGCAAATATAGTTCAAGGCTTAGTCTTGGTTGTACAGCTATTCCACCCACATGACTGCATTCCCCTTTTGTTTCTTTTTATAAGGCAGAATTTTTCAAAATTTGTTGCAAAATATAAGGCATGCATTGGAAGTTATTGGTGGTTTTCCTTATTTGCCTTTACATATTCTCCTACATTTCTCAGAACATCTCATTAACATTCCCTATCCTGTTTCAAAGATATTTCATTTAAGTAGCAATAGAGTAGTCATTTTATCTTCTCTTCCTCTTAGTTTCATACCCTACTTGATTTCATGTATCAACTCAAAATAAGCCTTATATTTTCAGATGAATGAAGTATAAAATTACTTAGTCTGCGTTCAGTAATATTTTTTTTCTTACAGAATTCAGTGCAATATGCAGAAAAAACAAAAAGAGCTGTTGTACAGCCAAAACAAACATAAAAACTAGGCTATGATGAATTTCTCATGATGTTGCATTTACTTTTACAAATAAATTCGCAACAGTGAACAGATAACCATGCTGCTACCACCTGAATCCACAATTGAAACTGTTCACTTTGGGAACCCTTTTTTTCTTCTGAGTGCCAGACTTAATATTTAGTTAACTTACCGCTCATAATTAATGGGCAAAATTTTCCTTTCACTCTAGGAAAGGAAAACTACATTGACAAAATCACTATAGGAACCAAATTTATTGTGACCCAGTAATCTACTGATACTGATTACCATCCAAATGCTACACATAAATTACGTAATGGTGCAGAAAAGTCTGGGACTGATAATATACCTTATTATAAAGAACTGAAGTTGTTATTGGATATGATGACCAAAAATGCTGCAATAATTCCTGGATAGCTGCCCAGTGCTAAGAAACAGAGTTTACAATAAGTAATTCTGTAATACAGGAACTAAAAAACATAAAACAAATAAATGCAGAAAATATTCAGTACAGAAAATGAAGTCAGCATCTCACATCCATAAGTTCATCTCGTGTGCGTCGAGGGATTTGACCAAGCAGACTATCTTGAGGATTCTTAAGATTAAGTCTTCTTGAACGTGAAATTCCTTCATTCAATTCATTCAGAACCTAAGCCCATACCATGCAGGTAGTTAGGTTTTCCTGCTCATGCAATTTAATAGCTTAAGAATAGAGAAGCCACAGTAACAGTAGTGCAACGTCATGCAGAACATGTGTGGATGGAAAAATCAGATGTGCAGAGGCTTTCTCATAGCTACATACTGCACAGTTAACTAAAACTTTGTTGGTCAACATAGTAAATTTCTTAAAATGTTTGTACAATCTGAAATGCTACATCACCCAAAATCCAAACAAGTTTTAAGAATTACCCTCCAGTCACAAGTAATTTGGATATCAACATGGTCCTCAAATGCAGCTTTCATCATCAACTTCTGGTCTAGTACATGTAAGAAAACTAACAAGACAGTTATTTCAAAAGTTTGTGCTATTCAAACTAGTTTCAAAACCCTTGTTCTATATTTCCCCTTGATCTTAGTATCCAACAATTATGTTTAGCAATAATTTCCTAAGCCACAAAAGTGCTTTTGGGACATCGGTTGTTATGGGTTAGGGCATAGAGGGTAAATACCACTGGGAGGATAGCTAGGCGGCGACGGCTGAAAGGGATGAGAGAGGGACTTAGGGTTGGGGGAGACTAATTCTGATTCATTGCTTAATTAGAATAACGATACAATCCATCCTTATATAGATGGAGGGAAGGATCCAGTCTAGACTATCCAAGTGAGCTACCGTAAGACAAGGGAACCGTTCCCTAGGGACACTAGGGCTTCAACCTCTCGGCCACTACCCATGACATTGGTAGTTTACAAAACATGACTTTGACCAATTAATTATAAATTTTAGAACAATCAAATTATTGTACAATACTTATAAAATGCATAGTAAAAAAAATGCCCAATATGCAAAGTATGATGTTTGACTGCATCCTGAAACATCACTTTTTTCACTGGAGGTAGTAGACTATTAGCAATAATGTACCAGCTTAAGGAGGTTGCCTATTTCAGGGAGATATGGCCTACTCCACAAAGATGGCTTAACATAATTAAATATCCATATTAGTGTACTGTGTAAAATCATTTACCTTAAGAGCCACATCAGACTGAATAACCGGATAGTTCAACCCATTAACTTTTATAGAAGATATTTGGCCCAACAAATGATCAAATGCATCATCTGTACTCAGCCTGCAATTACGAGCATGTCTTCCATCATTGTTGCCACCTAAAGATCTCAGAGCATTTGCTTGTTGGGAATCAAAATATTCTCGAGGATCCTAATAAGACAAATAAGAGATGATAATCTACAAGTTAAAATATATTATTCCGATTCATCGATCTACGATGAAGCCATGAAATATTTTTTACCTTTATACAAAGTGGTGCGTATGGGAGGCTCCGTGGAGCTTGTAGATCCTCTATCTCAGTCATGCGGGCCACTTTTACCAACCTCTCATGATTGGTATCATCAGAAATAGAACTTGAAGGTGGTTCTGCAGCTAATAATATTTCATCAGCATAAATACAGAAGTGTTACTACCAAAAAAAACACGTTGAAACATAATTTGTAACCTTTCTTGGACCTTGCAATTGCTTCAGCAACAGTCTTCGTATCAGTTAATTCCACGTCTGCAAAAACACACAGGCACCCATCCAATTTAGTCACATACTGGACTGCGCATATATGTTAAAGATGCAAAAGTTAACAGGCATATGCAGAGCAAGAAAATGCAGCATAGCATCAACGTATGAACTCCACTGTGGAGAAAGTACAGGAACAGCACAGTGAAATTACAAGTGGCTAGTAGCTTAGGGTAGTTGTTTATATAATTATTATCAGGAAATTAATTCTTTAAGACTCAGTTCCAAAGAATAGTCAGAAGACTTCAATCAACAGGGTAGCACGAAAAAAATGTCTATTCAGTTGCAAACAAATAAAAGCACCCTCAAATACCTGAGGGCAGTTCTCTTATAACAGATGAAAATACTTGCACAATTATTTAGTATCAAATGATCGTAGAAAGGATGAAATATTTCTGACAGATCCAAAACTTTTACCTGAAGATCTTCCTTCAAGCACAACAGCAGCATGGCGATTCAGATCCTGCGAAAGTGTTCTCCTGGCCAATTCACCATCATTATCAATCGTCTCTTTACTGCCATCACGAATAATGCCATGGTCCTACATGCCCAACAAAATATTATCAAAACAGGATAAGCAACTCATGATTTCGATAAAAAGAACAGATATCCTTGCTCAATAAAGATATATCACTTTCGTCTTCATCAAGTTGCATATGCAACAGAAGTAGAGAATACAGACGCACCGGAAGATGGATGTAGTCATCTCCAGCATCTGCCTCCATATCTAATGTTGGATCGACTCGTTTTATCTGCAGGGAAGAACAGAACCGCTTAAGAGGAATGAAGAAATCCAACTCCCAAGCAATAGCACAAATGAATTGGAATAATATAAGCAGTATTTCAAGACATCGAAAACTGTACCTTCAACCTTGCCTCCTTTGCTAGTATATCGTCATTCTTCAGAAAAATGGCTAACTCTTCATCTTCAGCAGCCTCAGCAGTTGCTGCCACAGTATTTTTTGTCCTAAGAAGATACTCAGCTCTAAAATATTTTGTCCAAAAATCTTTTTCTGACATCTGTTTTGAGGGAGATGATTGCATGGAGGATCAAGGGAAAAGGACGCAAAAAAAAATCCATTTACATCAATACAGAAATAGTATAAACTCAACACCATCATACCGAAATTTCTAAAGTACATGCGAAACAAAGAATGAAGGTATAATACAAATGGGTAAGATCTTGCCTTTTTTGGAACAAAATCTAAAAACGCTCGATGCACAGCTGGCTTTTCTGCAAATATCTGCAGAACATTAAGGTATATTCAGAACATTTGAATTGTTCAACAATTTGAAGTCATACCCATTATATAATGCATGCCAAACATAAGCAAGTATTATATTGAGCAAACATAGCCAAGCCCAATGAACTAGACAAAGCCCTGATTTAGGAGCATTACAGACTTGTAAGCCTAGGCATGGATGCAAGAATGCTTTCAAGTGGTACAACCGTACAAGCCCTTTGGCCTGATCTAGCTGACATGCTGGACATATACTCCAGACAACAAAATCATATAGTTTCATGAATAAAAAATGGCTTAAGTAGGGATCAAACCATTCTATATGGGGACTAAAAATACAGCAAATTGCAAGCCTGTTTAGATATAAAAGCTAAGAAGCTTGAACCACTTTGTTTTAGCTTGAATCAATATATGCAAGAACACAGGAGTTGGAGCCCTGCCAAATAGGTGTAGAGTCTATTGTGCAATGAGAAAGATTCTAGTAATTTTGAAATTCCATCCCACAAAGTAGATCTGTAGATATAACTTATTTCTTATAGCATAGAACTGCACCTACAACAGTTGAGGAAACAGTAAAACAATACTAAGATGGCCTGTCCTAAAGAATCATCAAAGTCAAATGTAGTACCTGATGAATTATCTCGGTAGTGAGACTAAAAGTAACCTTATTTGTCTGTGAGAGTAGGAAAAAGAAAGAAATAACATCAATATCACCAGCTATCACCAAAGTGAATGTCTGGCAAGATAAGATACAACAGACTAGAACATAATAAACCATAATTTACACAAAATAAATAACGTACCCGACCATCAGCCGATGGCCTAACATCAGCTAGCATGGCACTTTTGAAACCTGGCCTTTGTTTTGATCCTTTATTTGCTTCGTCCTCAAGTAAATTCTGTAAAAGTTCATAAAGACATGATAGTTTCATGAGAATAAATTAAACAAGCATATCAGGAAGAAACATATTTTGCTTGAGTGAGTGAATTTTACCTTTCTTGTTGCCCAAAATTCAGATTCTTGCAGAATATTGCCAAGAACAAACTTCATATGTAACTTCTGCAATTCACTGTGAAGACCCAAAAAAAAGCTCAAGATTGTAATACACCATGTAAATTTTTGTGGGTGCGACAGTTTGCATAATTTTGCATCACTTTCTCTTGTAAGATATATGAGAACTACAATTTCATCCATATAGTAAAACTTAATCAATATAGCTGCATAACCATGTTCTCAAAAAGAAGAAATCTAAAATATATATATTTATATCACACTAACATCAGATGACAAGCAAAAGCCATTAAATGGAAATGGATGCACAATGCTATTCCAATGCCACAGATTTCAAGCCAACTATAATTCAATATAAAATAAACTGGATAGAAGGCATATATTATCTCTATTATTTCGTTTTGCCAATCTGGCAGGTATCTACCGTTTAATTGCAGCAAAGCTCATGAAACAGACCAATAGATGCAGTTAAGACATGAAAAATCTAATGCTGCCTTAACCTAACAAAATCTGAATAAACCAAATACTTGTTTAGTTATTCCAGCTCAAGGCTGTTGCCAAGGTTATATTCCTAAGCCTGGATATTACTGTCTGTGTTCCGCATACAATTTGAGATTTTCAGTGGATAGTTTACATTTTGAATTGTCCATTATAGTGTTGGCAAATTTTTTTACATTATAGACGCATAAGAGTTTTAAGGGAAGTTTCATCTGAGATCATATTTTTGCAAAAAACAAGTAACCACTGGCCTTGCACTGGATTATCATAACTACATCATGTTGCTGTAACTAAAAAATACAATAGTGATGTTCCACATAATCACATTACCTATCTTCTTGCAGCAATTTCATCCGACGTTGCATTTCTGCAGCACTAAGCTGTTCTTCACCAGTTGAAGTAACTGAATTTTCAGGGGGCACATTTGGTTTAGGCGGTATCGTACCTTGTTGCTTACCTAAAACTTTAGCTGAAAAGAGAAAGCCATTGGTTATTTGTATGCTGTGTCAGGGTATAAATGTACTGTTGGACTCAAATTCAGAATCTTCAAGTCAATCGGTAAAAAGGACTCAGCTGGTGGATTGGTTTACACTAAGTGGACAATTTCCCACTTGATGCTTACACAATAATCAATACTCAGGCAAATAACAAAATACTGTTATTTCTAACTTTCATAACCTACATTTGACATCAAACTGAAATAAAAGAAGCTATTTTAGGTTCCATTCACTTTACCTACAAAGTCACGAGATAGGTCGCGGTTAGTAACATTGTCAAACTCAAACATGTAGCCTCCACCCTAAAGAAAAACACATAGAAATTTCAATTTTTCTCAATGACAGAAACAAATGTAGATCATGAATAGAAATTCAACAAGATAAAGTTTAAGGTAGAATTGCCTATACCTTGTCAGAGTCTTTTGAAAGATTCAGTAATGGTGGAGCTGGTTTGCTACCATCTACTTTGTTGAACTTGTGGCCTGAATCAGAAGTGCATGTGCACAGAAAGTACAAAGTTGACATCAGACAAGTTGGTCACAAGCATCAAATCAATCCATCTGTTTTACTATGCATGGTCTACCTTAGAATAGCTATATATTATCTTGATTTCCCGTTAATTAATGCCTTTGCAGAAAACATATTTCAAATTATCCACAAAAGGAATCAGATATAAGAAATATGGAGCCTGGTCTGACAAATGGCAATCACGAATTGGTCAGTTTGTTATTTACTAAACCACTGGGACGGTCATAGTACTCCCGCTGTACCCAACTACAAATAGACCAAATGAAATTACCTTTGATGCTCCGGAAATCAACATTGAGCTTCATCGCTGACCGTGGATCATGGGGAGTGAAGGTGAACTTATCCTCGTTCTACAATTAAAAGTATCAAACGATAGATGCCATTTAGACCCAGCAAGCTGTGCATGAAATTAAGCAGGTAGAAATACTCAAGCAAAATTTACAATGCAACTACGCAAAACTCATCAGCGAATCAAACAGATATGCGCCTCATTGCATCTGATCCACAGAAACTAGGCACAAAACGCTCCACTACATGAACCCAACATAAATAACTAACCAACAAGCTAGCTAAACCAATGTCTCCAGAAGCTCATCCCTCTTATACATCCGACTACCGCAGATCAGTTCGATTCCTTTCCACCACAAACCCCTCCAAAAGCATCAGAAGGCCTAGCATACCCAATCAAACACTACCGCGACCAACACCCGATCAAAACCCTCCCGTCAAGCGACATCCCTCCACAGAATCAGCACACCCACCGCACCTCCCGCGGAGTGTGTATCCAGTAGGGCACGGCCGCAAGGGTTAAACCCGACCAATCGGAGCTGGAGGGAGAGAGGCGACGCTATGCGGGAGAGAGAGAGGGAGGGAGGAACAGAGGGGGGATCGCGACGCACCATGCGCAGGACGCCGGTGGTGCCGGGGTCCTTGAGCGTGGTCTTGTACTTGGCGCCGATCGTCATGGACCCCATCGCCGTCGCCCCCCACGCCTCCACGCCGCAGGCAGACGCGCGGGGGAGAACGCGGCTATGGCCCGCGGCCGCCGGGAGGGAGGGAGGGGTACGAGAGGGGAGCCGCCCCCGCAGGGTGTCGGGGTCGGGGTCGCCGGCGGCTGGCTAGCGCGGCGGCTGCGGCGGCGGTGGCTTGGTTTCCCCCAAGTCGGTGGCCGGCCGTCGACTCGGGGAGGAAGAGAGTGAGAAGGATCGCAAGAGCAGGTCTCTTCTCTGTTCTTTAGCCCAGGCCTTCGCTTAGAAAGGAGTAATTTTTCCCCTTTTTTTTCTTGGGATAAGATGGGTTTGGCCTGTTGGGCCGTCTGGCCTTCTTATCAATACGGGCCGGTGTTCCTTTTCTTTTACGAACAAGTACACCAAAGGTCCCTCAACTTGTCGTCGAATTACAAAATCGTCCTTGAACCGCAAAACCAGATACAACGCGTTCCCCACCTTACAAAACCAGTGCAAACTAGGTCACTTAGCGGTTTTGTCCGACATGGCAGCTGACTCAACGTGGGATCCACGTGGGTCCCACATATCAGCCTCTTCTTCCCCTCCCCTCACCACCTCTCTTCCTCTCTCTTTCCCTCTCCACAGGCGGCTGGCAGAGAGCAGATGAGTACGGCGGGCAAGGGCGGTGGCTGGCGAGGGAGGAGCTGTCACCGGCAGCAGCGGCGTCACCGCGATCCCGCACCTCACCCCTCCACCTCCACCTCCGCCGTTGATGCAACAAACACAAGCACGCCGCACTCCCCCACACACCCCGCACGCGGCGCCCGACGCCACCGACATGACGCAGCCCATGACCGCGAACCGCCCACGGCAGCACGGCCCTTCGCTCCTCGTCCGCCCGATGATGACGGGGCCTCCCGAGACTGCCTGCTAGCCCCAGCCCGCGGTAACAAGCCGCCAGATGACGACGACAGTTTCGAGGAGTAGGAGGACGCACACCTCACCATCGCGACCCTCGCTCCCATCTCTGCCATCCTCTGCACTGCCCTCCGACCTCGACGGTGTTCACGCCATGGCCGACGGCGGATTGCTACCTTTCCGCCCGTTGCCGCCCCGCTCCCGCTGTTGCCCCACTCCCCCAGCCACCGCCCCACCGGCTTTCGACATGTCGCCCTTCCGCCCGCCGTTGCACCGCTTCTCCCACCCGCGACATCGCCCCACTCCACCCGCCTCGCCTCGCTTCACCCGCCTGCTCCGCCATTCTCCTCATCGCCCAACGTCGCGGCACCCGCCCGCGCGGGATCGCTTCGCCGCCACCGGTAACACAGCACCATCAACGCCATTCACGACCGGGCACCGCCCTTGCTTTCTCCCGCGTCGTAGACGCCGCCGCCTCGTCGCCCGCCATCGCCTCCTCTCCTGCCTCACCCCAACGGCCTCCTCCCAGCAGCGTCGGTCGGCTTACCCAAAGAAGAGAAGAGAAGAGTGAGAGAGAGGAAGAGGAAGGAAGAGGAGGGGGAAGAGGGAGGGTGTTGATGTGGCATCCTGACATGTGGGGCCCACGTGGGTCCCTTGCTGACTCAGCCGCCATATAGGACAAAACCGGGGTAAAACCACCGAAGGACCTAAAATGAACGGTTTTTGTAAATCGTGGGATGTTATATATCTATTTTTGTGATTGGGGGACGATGTTGTAACTCGATGACAAGTTGAGGGACCTTCGGTGTACCTTTTCCTTTCTTTTAAAGGTAGATTGGTTTGGTATTTCTTTTTCTTTTTTTAGAGAGAAAAATGGGCTGGTATTTCAGCTGCCAGATAGTCAGATACTCCCTCCATAAAAAAAATCAACCTTGTACTACGATGTGATACATCATAGTATAACGAATCTGGACGTCTATAATGTGTCACATCCTAGTACTAAGTTGTCTTTTTTGGGACGGAGGGAGTAGACCAAGGATACAACTTAGCTACACAAACACAAAATTCATTTGCACGAACCCCACTCCATGTGATCCAAACGGTGTGATTTTGCGAAGTGGGTGTAGCTTTTCTGGTTAGTTTGTTTTTTTGGTGAAACTTGTTTACTGGATCAAACAGATGCTCGAGTTTACGGCTAATCAATTTTTTAGTGTTAGACTATGTACCGTCGATAACGATGTGATTTCGTCAATATCAACATATGACGGCCTAATCTCGCCGAGATACTTGTAAAAATAGGATGTTCATGTGTGCGTGTTCACATAGGTGAGTGTGCGTGCGTCTGTGTATGTGAGTCTTTGGGTTTGTATTGTGTTTCTCACATAAAAACAGTGTGATTTTAAAATTCATTTTGCCTAATTCACTAAAAATGATCCATGAATATCAATTTTCAGAAAAGAAATAATATTATGAGTTTGTTGGAATTAAAGGGACCTCAAGTAAGAACAAAACACCATAAAAACAATTCTATAAACTTTAGATACGAAAACTGAAGCGTACCAGTCACCACTTGAAAGCAAGAGCTATGTTTTGATCTTCCGAAACAATAGGCAGATCTAATTTCTTCAGCTACTAACAGTGGATTGGTGTGTACACCGTTTTGAAACCTGGCCTTGTATTTGTATAGGCAAACATGAGGTGTTGGATTCGTGTTCTAACTTCTAAACCATAGTACTCCCTCCAACCATAGTACTCCCTCCGTACCGTATTTTAATGTATGACACCGTTGACTTTTTAACCAACATTTAACCATTCGTTTTATTCAAATTTTTTATGCAAATATAAAAATACTTATGTCATGCTTAAAGAACATTTGATGATAAATCAAGTCACAATAAAATAAATGATAATTACATAAATTTTTATTTTTCAATAGGACGAAAGGTCAAATATTTGTTAAAAAGTCAACGGCGTTATACGTTAAAATACGGAGGGAGTAGAAAATAAGCAGGCAGCCGGTCTACAAATACATGCATCCATGCTCCTGTAATACAACTCGTGATCGCCTTATTTTTTGGCCTATTAACGTAACAGCCAGGAAATTATTCCAACGCCAACCCCTCCGCGGCTCCGCCTGTTAGGACAACTAGATGAAATCCGTGTATTGCTATGGGAGTTATTGTGATAACAAAAGATAAAAATAATAGTATGTAACGTAGATTAAATAACATAAGCTTATATATGTTGAAGTGATTTAAATTTAAGTAGTATATAGAATGATTATTCAAATTTAAAAGTAGGATGATTTGGCCAGAGAACAAAAGAAGGAAGATAATTTAGATCGTATATCTAAGGGTTAAAAAATTGAGTTGATATGGCTTAACGATAGAAAACAGAGATAACATTAATAAAGTGAGGATGAACTTATATAGCCATATAGGTATACCTATATAGGATATTATAGAAAATAATGGAAATTGAGTTGATATGGCTTAATGAGATAAAACAGAGATAACATTAATGAAGTGAGGATGAACTTATATAGCCATATAGGTATACCTATATACTCCCTCCGTTTCAAAATGTTTGACACCGTTAACTTTTTAGCACATGTTTGACCGTTCGTCTTATTCAAAAACTTTTGTGAGATATGTAAAATTATATGCCTACATAAAAATATATTTAACAATGAATCAAATGATAGGAAAAGAATTAATAATTACTTAAATTTTTTGAATAAGACGAATGGTCAAACATGTGATAAAAAGTCAACGCCGTCAAACATTTCGAAACCGAGGGAGTAGGATATTATAAAAAATAATGAAGAGATATATGTGAATTATGTGGGGATGATTTAACGTGTTTGCATTTTAATTTCTAAAATTTAATAAATTATAAAATTATGGATAATATAGCATGCTTTCATGATGCTTAAATATAATAATTGTTATTGGATGATAGTGGGTGATGGTGTGACATCTTTAAGCTTTTAAGTTTTAGAATTTAGTGGGTTATAAGTTATACTAACTTATACTAAGTGAGGATTCCAACAACCTTTTGATTGTATCAGTTTATTCAGTTAGAGAGATACTCGCGTTTGAAATTTTCTGCATGAAACGATCAAAATATAGACAACACTCTGATTTGTTATTAATTTCATTTAGAACATCACGGCATAGCACTAGTAGTAACAGTACACACGAGCTGTAATTTTGTCAAGCAAAACCAAGCAGCGCCACGCCAAGCTTGGCGAGCTTGAAGGCGGCGTCGTCCTCCGCCGTCACCGGCGACGTCGCGTTGCCCCCGCGGAACCCGTCCTCGCACCGCCTCGCCGCGGCCGCCGACTCCTCCAGCGACGACCTCGCCTCGCCGAGCCTGCCGCCCCTCACCGCCGCGGCGCAGCCGGGCTGCCTCCGCGCGATGCCGGCGTACAGCGCCTGGCACGACCGCAGGCACCGCGCCGTGGCGGCGTCCACCTTCCCGCCGCCTCCGCCGCCGCGGAGCAGGGCGTCGATCTTGACCGACGTGCTGGTGGCGTTGGCCGTGAGGAGGCCGACGGCGACGGCGGCGAGGTCCCGGTAGCTCCGGGCGCCGGCGCCGGCGCCGACGGAGCCCAGGGCGTCGAGGCAGAACTGGACGTCGAAGTAGGTGCTCCCGCCGCCGACGGTCTTGCACGACGGAAGCAGGATGCCGTCGCCGGTGACGGTGACCTCGGCCGGAAGAGCGGCGACTACGAAGAGGAGCGGCAAGATCATCAGGAAGGGGACGGTGACGCCACGCAAGGAGGAGGAGGACGCCATGGCCGTCGTCATGGCTGAATTTTGTTTCTGCCTGGCTGGCCGAGCCGTGCGCGTGTGCATTTTGACCTTCTGAAAGACTAAACAAAAAAAAAGAAATTGAATGCATTGAATATTTGAATTGACTAGAAAAAATTGTTCATGCGTTGTGATAGGTGAAGACTATTTTAATTTTATTATTGTTGTACAGTTTAGATAAGGTGAAATTCATTGTGGGAATTCACTTGAATTTCTTTTTATAAAATCATGAGCTGCAATTAAGAGTTTGATCATCTCAAGGTAGCATGTGCGAGTTTTTCTAAAAGAGATTTCTTATATGTCTCCTTCTGAATTTCTAAAAGTGAATGAACTTAAAAACCGATTCAAACACGCTTTAGCGAATGAACTAAAAACTGACTTAAATACGGATGACGTACCAAAATACCGGCAAAAATATGTTCAATGTTTATGATGTTTAATATCCGTAACGATCGACATTTGTCTGGATACTTACTTATTTTAGCTTTACCTGGCCGATTTCTTTCGACTTCGGATTATAATTATTTATGTACTTTATAGTAACAAAATTATAAAAATTTAAATGTCAATTCAAAGGTATTGTTTTCAGCAAATAAATATTAAAGGTACTTTATTTATTATTTTGAATGGTAGAAAGCACTTTTAGGCTGTGTTCGGATGCCCCTTTTCCCAACCCCTCTATCTCTCGTTTTCCGCACGCATGTTTTTCAAACTGCTAAACGGTATGTTTTTTTAAAAAGTTTCTATACGAAAGTTGCTTAAAAGAATCAAATTAATCTATTTTTCAAAAAAAATCAGCAAGTACTTAATTAATCACGCGCTAATAGACCGCTCCGTTTTCCGTGATCACGGTTCCGGATGGGAACTTCTTCTAGCGAACACAGCCTTAATAGGTCTGCACGTAGCGTCATACCGGTATGCATATGGTATAAATAGTTAAATATAAGTATAATTTTTTATAAGATACATTAATATAAATTAATTAGTCCAAAAATGCAATTACAAATTTGATCAACACTTGAAGAAAAAAATAACAAATCGCATTATGTAGTGTCAAATTTTGTTGTTTTTTCTCTTTCTAGTAAATCAAATTTTCACGTGCATGTTTTTATATACATCTAAGAGTAAGTACAATAGAAAATTATAAGGTAGCTACAAGCACATATGAAGAAAAGGAGGAGAGGAGAGAGAATAAAAGAAGATACTACTTCCGTCCTAAAATACAAAGCATTTTAGGATACAGGGAGTGCATATTTATAGCCAAGTGCAACACGGACTATAAGAAAGTATGTATAAGAGGTGAGACCAGTATTAATGGTGTACTACATATTTATATATGAAGCTATGATATGTGTAAACTACTAGATTAGCTCTATATAATATCTCAATTTTTAGAGCTAGCGGGCTATTAAACTTGCTCTAACAAGACAATCGTTTTTTTTTTCGGGGAAACAAGACAATCAATTTAACATTGCATTTGCATGTATTAGGCAAAATGTGCAATTGCACCGGTATAGAAAATTTATGTTCCTTTTGAAATTTGAATTGAGGTTTGATACTTTCAAATTTTGAAAGGTGTGTCTCTTGGCCCACCTCTTTTAATACAAAATTGAAGAGACTGTGGAGAGTGTGCCAAGAATAGCTGGTTGCCCATCCCAGCTTTCCCGGGGTCTGTGCGCATCGTCACCTGACTTGTACAAGTGTCTGCAACCCAAAAACACTTCGGTGCTCAAGCGTAGGCGTAGCTCTGCAGCCCTGTTTTGACCATTTGACCAACCGCTAAACCATGAACAACGTTCTTTTGTTTATCTGAAGGCTAAATAATGGATAATATATTTTTCAACCATACGAAAAAGAATTACTACGTACCATGATATCTGAAAGCTGTTGGATCTAGCGAGGATGTCATCATGCAAGGACGCAGTGGCGGCGGAAGGCGGGTGTCAGGTGGGACGACGAGGCGAGGTGGGGAGCCGGTGCGGCCGTGCGGGTGTGGTTTCCACCTCGGGCAGGAGGGCTGCGTGACAGAGAGGCTGCTATGTGGAGAAAGGTTGCATAAGTGCGGATCTGACGAGGCATGACGCATAGATATAGTCACCGTGGAGACGTGGCAGCAGTGAGTTCCCTCGCCGACGGTCACCTACGTGGCGATGGGAGACGGTGGCTGAGGGCATGGTAGGTGGTTGTTGGCAGTCATTAAGTGTAAACTTTAACCGTCAACTACTGTATAAAAGATATCAGCAATATATTATCAAAATTTAGTGGCAGGAGTTTACCACTAATCATTTTCACTAGTTTTGGTAAATATAATGGACCTCCGACGAATCAAGTGCAGGCACACGGATTGATGTGCCCACAAGTCAGCTTAAACCGACTTAATATGGAGCCAAACATCTGTGTACCGCCTTAGGAGCCCACTTGCTGGTAGCCCCTGGTGAAAGGCGGTGGCGAGAGGTGGGGTCCATGGGTCGGCCGAACCCCTGGTTCGACCAAACCACCCGTGGCTCCTCTCATCGCCACCTTACACGTGGACATCTGTGATGGCTTCCCAATGATGGTTACAAGCACACCAACCTCCACAACTGCCTTACAACTGCCATTCTCAAGCTATAAAAGGAGGAGGCTTCCACACTTCTCAACACACAACTTTAAGCTCAAGTAGAGTACAACTCACTTGTAGTTTCATATTTAGTATGTTACTTTGGTATAGAGTGAGGGGAAGCTCCGGAAGGAGTGCCTCGAAATATCGGAGTTCCTTCGAGAATTTTATGGAGGAGTGTTGGAGTGTCAGTATTCTTGGAACGGAGTTCCGGAGAAAGCCAGGATTGTCGGCCTTCTTCTCTCGCTTATATCTCGGCGGATACTTCCTTTATTCAAGTAAGTGTTCAAGTTTCTTTATGTTCTTTAATTAATTTATTTAATTGAGATATATTCTCATCGGTGCGGGTTCATCGCTTAGTGTGCAATTAAGTGCTCTAGTCCTAGAACTCTGGATAAAGAAGTAAGTTCCTGCGCAAGGTTAGAGTAGTAATAAATAACTTAGGCGTGGTGTCTAGGTTAAAAATTACTTTCGTCTGTTGTGTGCTCCACGGAAAATGAGGTAAGCGGCATGTGGTGATAGCCTTGTCCGTCCTTCATATTCCTCCACGTTCGGGTACATCATAAAGCTCAAGGCCAGACTAATCCTGGCAGACCAGGGGAGGGACGGTGCCCGAAGCATTCAATAGAGTTGTACCTTTAACTTAATTAATTAATTAAAAGATATAGGAATCCTCTCTAGCCAATTTATACTAAGTTGTTGTCCTTGGATCGAATCTTGATAGCTGATTATACACACATTGTAAGGGGAAGTGCTACAACGGTATTCCATGCCCTGGCCATGGCTTCTTCGAGCCTAGTCTAGCCATGTTCCTCCCCTTGCTGAGCCTCCGGCGGCTATCGTCGCCGACCCCCCGAGTCCACCGCCGGTTGCCATTTGTCCGACCCAGTCGTCTGACCAACATTGGTGATGCATGTGGATGCCATACACCATACTGGAGAGTGGAGATGATGAGTTGGACTTTTCGGACTTCATACCCCTTTGTCATCCGTGCCATGAGGTGGACTTTTCGGGTGAAACCTTTGCAATGGTGATATTCAAGATATCACAGCCTTTTCTTGACGGTGTAGTATTGCTGCAGTGTCCCATCAGATCGGGTTCATTTGGTGGTAGTAAGATCTTGACCAATGATTGATTTACAGCTAAGCTAATCTCCGATGTTCTCTTCCTTTTTGGTTCAACACCATTCACCAAGTTGATAGGAGCAGAATTCGATTGACAAAGAATCGACCACTGATTTCGGAGATTCGTCTTTTTTCTGGTTTGAGGAAGATAAGTATTATGTACAACTTATAAGCCGTTGGTAGAAACAAGGATGTGCATACTCTGACTAACCATAGATGAAGATGTCTATCTCTTGGGGTGATTTTCTTAGTAGTTTTCTTATTTTTAGTTAGGTTGTAATTTTGTTATTCACAATTATTCATTTTGCAAGATTTGGATTATTTACAATTGGCAAGAGTGTCCCATCATAGTCCACAATGGTGCAATATTGTACTAATACTGTAAAATCAGCGGTGTCGGTGGCTTCCCGCGGGATTGAGATAAGATTTGTACGCTTTTTGTTATTTTACCTTTTCCATTTCTCTTTATTTATTTGTTTGGATTGTCCGATTGGATTTCAATCGGATTTATGGACAAAAATTTTCATGGACGACGAAAGCAAATTGAACCGGACTTTCCTTTTTTTTTTGTTTTAATTTTTTTCATCGTTATTATGGACGACAGAAATGTTTTCAACTTTTTAAGTAGTAGAGATACACTTTGTTACCATATTGTTCAACCCAAAAGCTTAAGCTGATGAGAAAAGGTGGACAATTTACTTTATATTCCAACACTCCCTCATGCGAGGCCCTTTCAAGCCTCCAGCGTAGGATAGAAGTGGGCTGCAATTTTTTATTTAATTGCACGCCAGCCAGAATTCGAACTTGAGACCTCTAACTCTGATACCATATTGGATAGTATAGGAGGGAGAGAGATATACTGCGTAGCATGGATACATTGTATCGAGCCTCGGGGGCCGATATATATAGAAGTACAAAGGAGAAGAGATAAGGAATGATTACAGATATGGAATGAATCCAAATAAATCAATCATATCCTAATATAAGTCTAGCTGCCATATACTCTAACACCTATCTTGAATTGTCAAAATCTGAAAAATTTTAGAATTTCAGTTACCATGCTAAAATATTGGTACTGTCAATACCTAGGCAAATTTTGATATTGTTAATTTTTTGGTAAGTTGTGTGTGATGATTGGCATGTTTTGTTAGCCAAAATACTATTGAAAGTGCTATCAATTTTGTAAGGCATATTTTGACATCAAACCAAAATAACCCTTAATTATAAAAATTGTAAAATTATTCAGTCCGAAGTAAAAAGATTAGTACTAAAACATTAATAATAATAAGTGACAGGAAACGTTCTCTGTTCAAATAAGAGTGCTCTATGGCTCTGTTCGGCAGTACAAGTTCCCAACTCCTCTTCCTCGTTTTTCACACGCACGCTTTTCAAACTGCTAAACAGTGTTTTTTTTAAAAAAAGTTTCTATACGAAAGTTGCTTAAAAAATCATATTAATCCATTTTTAAAAAAATAGCTAAAACTTAATTAATCACGCGCTAAACCGCTGCTTCGTTTTGCGTGTCGGAGAGTGAGGGTTTCCAACCCTCACTCCCGAACAGAGCCTATATACTCTTATGTAATACTATTTAAAGTGCTCTATACTCTTATGTAATAGTCAATTCATAGATAGATGCTTACTATATGTGGAGATTATAGGTACCCCATACTCACACGGCATGGTTATCCGACTAGTCATAGGGGATAGCTTATGTCTATGGAATATGTAACAAATCATGACTTGGGTATTATGTTTCCCTTTATATTATGGAGCGGCCTAAAGTCCTGATTTGATAATATTGTAAAATATATTTAGGAAACCGATACCGTATTGGTTAAGGTTTCTATCTTGTAATCCTGCCCCCCATCCTATATAAGGTGGGCAGGAGGCCCTCTAGGGGACATGATGACACAACTAGATCGTCAGATCAATACACACCCGGCGGATTCAAATCCCCAAACAGGAGTAGAGTGTTACCTCTCATTGAGAGGGTCTGAACCTGTCTAAATCCTTTGTCTCCGCATCCATCCACTTTTAGGTCTTGTGCGCTACCCCTTTTATTATTGCCGAATTTATGTTTCGACAGTTGGCGCGCCTGGTAGGGGTGTGTCGAGTTCCTCGTCGATAAGTGTGATGGAACGAATCTCAGGAGTTACCATATCCGTTTTCCCTTCGGGGCAAGGAAATTAATCCCGACGAATCTGATAGCTCCGATCCTCAACAACGACTGTCTGTATCTTTGCATGCATGTAAACATCCTCGGCTTCCATGTCGAGTTTTTTGGCCGATCATTGATCCGGCCAGTTGACGGATCACATCAGCAGATTAATTGATGTTTTGGATCAAGCGTGCTGCTTAGTCCGATTGACAAAAGGCCAAGCTGCCGCCGCCCACTCGGAACGAATCTGTTGACAAAAGCTCAAGCTGACAAATCTCTGTTGTTGCGCAAGACGAAACGCTCCGCCCACTCGGAAAGCCATGCGGACATCGTCGTTTTCCAGGAATAAAACAGGCACACGGCGTGCTGATCCAATCTGCGTGCATGGATTAACTGATAATCATGCCATGCATCATTCATCCTTCTATATACAGAATATTTATTTGTACACTAACAGATGAGTTAAGCTGTGTTGTTTATTTTGCATGCATGCTGGAGCTTTGGTTGTTCACGTGCACGGGATAGCGATCAAGATGAAACAAGCTATCTACTGCTGGGCGATAGGTTCTGGCTGTGGTGCTGCTGATCGCGCTGGCCCCACTCACGTCACCTAGCGTCTGTTCTTGCCGAAACTCACACAGCGAACAAGAGGGAGCTGCGCAGCACCGTCTGGCCGCCGAACGCCTTCGCCTTTGCTGGCTGCTGTCTTTGCTTCCACGGTTGTTGGTGGACGCCGCCGCTGTTGTTGGGCATCTTTGTCATCTCCCGGCAGCCTTCACCGCCAAAACTTCATTGGGTTTGTCTTCCCAGCAGTTAGATTGTTTTCTAACTACAGATTAACTTTTGTGTTACTCTCCTGTTTTTGCATGCCGACTGAGATCAAGACATCATCTCGATGCATCTGCCCAACGCCTCGTGTTCCCCGATGCACCCTGTACAGATCCGGTGTGACTCGACACAAGAGCAGTGTGGGACTATAGGCAGCACACGAGATCACCAGCAGCCAGGAGCAATTCGCATGCATGTGTTGATCTATTGGCATGCACGATTTAATCAACAGGAACACCTCGTCAGGATCATGCATAAATTAATTAACTAATTGAGCATGCCTGCATGTTTTACACATACATACACTGCTTATATTTATATTTATATTTTATGGTACTAAACAGATTCATCTGTTGATTGATCTATTTTGCATGTACCCGTGGCGGCCACCTTTGCCGACTATTTTCCTCGCCTACACGGTTGGTTGGTCACACCACCGTTGATGGGCGTTTACGCCTCCACCGCCAGCTTGCCTCTGTCGCCACCGACTAGTGTCATCGCCTACACGGTTGGATGGTCACATCACCGTTGATGGGCATCTATGTCTTCACCAACCGGTCTGCCATTATCGTCGCCGACTAGTGTCTCCGCTTACACGGCTGGCCTATTATGCCGCCGTTGTTGGATGTCTACGACTTCACCGCCGGCTTGCCTCCGTCGTCGCCGACTGGTGTCTCCGCCTACACGGTTGGATGGTCACACCACCGTTGATGGGCATCTATGTCTTCACCAACCGGTCTGCCATTATCGTCGCCGACTGGTGTCTCCGCCTACACGGCTGGCCTATTATGCCACCGTTGTTGGCGTCTACGACTTCACCGCCGGCTTGCCTCCGTTGCCGCCGACTGGTGACCTCGCCTATACGGTTGGTTGGTCACACTATCGTTGTTGGGCATCTACACCTTCACTTCCGGCCGCCGTCACCATCGCCGACCGGTTTCTCCGCTTCCACGGTTGGTGTATTCCGCCACCGTTGCTGATGGCGACCATGTCTTCACCACCGGCTTGCTTCCGCCGCCGCCGACTGGTGTTTTCATTGCCATTGATGGACGATTTTGTTCCCACATCAGCCACCTCTGCCGTCATCAAGAGGAATATTACAAAGCTAAGTCATCATTTATTCCTTATATGATATTTTCCTTTTCCTCTGCCTCACTACATCAATTGGTTCTCCATTGAGTAGTGAGTCAGGGGGCGACAGATGTTATATCATATTTTTCAATAATTTTCATTATATTTATCTTGATTGCTTGCGACATAATCTGAGTACAAAAGCGTCTATCGAGTTATGGAGTTCTATCTTCCTATGCTTTCCGTTTGGTTTGTCATGGATAGTTGCCTTTGGGCCGATTCCTAGCACCTGGGGACTCGTTGGATAGACCGAGTAACGCAAGGTGCTAAGTATTACTCGGAAGAAATCAAAAGTATAGGGATAAAATAATTTATTTTCTACTCTTAACAATTGCAAAAGTACCCGAGTAGTAAATTCTGATTCATGAAACTTTGTTGCATTAATGACGAACTCATGTCACTCATATGCATGTTTGGGAAGTGCTTAGGCCGACTCCCAGTGCTTGGGGGCTATGACTATTCGGGCAGAGTGTTTAAATGTATGGAGTCATCTGCTCGGAGAAATCAAAATTGACAAGAGTAGAAATACATATTTATAAATATTTTAAAATACTTGAATTTTTCTCGAGTATTATATTTACATCAGATACTACTCATCCTATATATTTGTTCTGCAGGATCCAGATTCAGATATGCATAATAGGGATTCATGGCTTTCAAAGCTTATCCCCTACGCTTCAGAAATAGATCAGTCAGAACATCACCGACCGGCTTGCCTTCGTCGCCGCGACTGGTGTCTCCGCTACACGGCTGGCCTATTATGCCGCCGTTATTGGGCGTCTACGTCTTGACCGACCGGCTTGCCTTCGCCGCCGCCGACTGGTGTTTCCGCCTGCACGGCTGGCCTATTATGCCTCCGTTGTTGGGCGTCTACGTCTTCACCGATCGGCTGCCTCCGTCGCCGTCAACTGGTGTTTCCGCCTGCACGGCTGGCCTATTATGCCGCCGTTGTTGGGCGTCTACGTCTTCACCGATCGGCTTGCCTTCGTCGCCGCGACTGGTGTCTCCACCTACACGGCTGGCCTATTATGCCGCCGTTATTGGGCGTCTACGTCTTCACCGACCGGCTTGCCTTTGCCGCCGCCGACTGGTGTTTCCACCTGCACGGCTGGCCTATTATGCCGCCGTTGTTGGGCGTCTATGTCTTCACCGACTGGCTGCCTCCGTCGCCGCCAACTGGTGTTTCCGCCTGCACGGCTGGCCTATTATGTCGCCGTTGTTGGGCGTCTATGTCTTCACCGACCGGCTTGCCTTCGTCGCCGCCGACTGGTGTTTCCGCCTACATGGTTGGTTGGTCACACCGCCGTTGTTGGGCGTCATCGACTTCACCGACCGGCTTGCCTTCGTCGCCGCCGACTGGTGTTTCCGCCTACACGATTGGTTGGTCACACTGCTGTTGTTGGGCGTCATCGACTTCACCAACCGGCCGCCTCGTCTGCCGCCGACTGGAGTTTCCGCCTGCATGGCTGGCCTATTATGCCGCCATTGTTGGGCGTCTACGTCTTTACCGACCGGCCGCCTCGTATGACGCCAACTAGTGCTATCGTCTTCACGGCTGGCCATGTCGCCGCCACCGCTAATAGGCGTCATCATCTTCAACGGAAGCTGTCTACGTCTGCCGCCGACTGGTTTCTTCAGTTCCATGGCTGCATGATTCTACTACTGTTGATTGACCTTATCGTCCTCATCGTCGGTCGTCTCGTCTGCTGCTGACTAGTGCCCTTGCCTCTACGGCTGGTTTATGCCGCTACCACTACTGATGGACATCATCGTCTTCCATCGCCGACTGGTTATGCCGCCGCCGACTGGTGCTTTTATCTTCACAACTGCACGTCTTCGCTACCGGTTTGCTTTTGTTGCCGACGACTCGTGTTCACTTCATCACGGCCATGTAACTTTGCATCATGGTGGAGCGACTTCATCTTTATTATCTTCGGCACCAGCAAACTCTATTGCTGCTACTTCGCAAGTTTTGCTACTTCGCAAACTCTTTGTGAACCTCAACATCTCGGCATGCGATGCCGTGTTATTTTACTACAACAAGTGGCTCTCTAATATTCAGGATTTCTACTTGGACATCTTCAACACACATATTCACTCAAGCAATGACTACTCGACGACAAGAAGCTACAATTCTCGACTCTATGTTCAGTTGTTTCCTAACTAACCAAAGAGTCGGGGGCTACACAAATACATGGCTCAAAATTCGACAAGCTTTATGTCAAGATGAAGCAATCAATTAATCAGCCAACGAGTCAACTCTGGGAGTCATCAATTTTGTCTTCGCTTCAGAGCAGCAGGTCAAGATTAAATTTACATGTTTGGGAGTTTGGAGTCATCAACCAATCAACTCATATAAGATTCAATGAGTTGAACAACATCATATACTTTCCTCTAAGTGAAGCATCTGCAACTGCTATAGCACCCAGTTCTACTGCCATCTTTATAAATCAAGAGGCATTGCATCAATCTTCGTCACACACATGCCAACATTAAGAAAATACTTGAGCTTCGATATCTTCTCAACAGTTTGATGGATTATTGTCACTGACATCATCACCAGCACCTCTGCTTCATCGACCCTGACATCTCCGCTGTTGCTAATGGATGATTATGTCTTCACCGACTTATTATTTCACCTTCACGGTTGACCTACTATGCAAATGCTGATGAGCGTCTTCATCATTATCATTGGTTGCGACACTGCTATTGACTGGATCACCGACATCGTCATCTTCATCATGTCGGTTGCGTTTGTCGTCGCCGACTATTTTCTTCATCTTCATGATTGGTGGATTTCGTCACCGTCTTTGATTTGCCTCGTCTGTCACCGATTGATTATTTAGCTGCCATGGCTACACACCTTTATTGTTGGGCGCTTTCATCTTCATTGATGGCTGACCTGACTACTGCCGACTGGTTTCTTCGCCTCCACGGCTGTGCAACTTCATCACTTTTGATTAGTATCACTATCTTCACTACCACCAATATTTTTGCCACCTCTGGTGGGCAATATTATCTCTATATTGGTTGTCTTGTCTCTATGCCAACTGCGTCAGCTACCATCAATGGACAATTGTGACTACGACAGAAGGACAAGCTATATGTTCAGGGGCTTACTAGTTCAAACACAAGTATCATACCTTCAATTTGGACTTGTTCCGGATACATGCAATATGAATTCATGATCATGGGTCTATTTTCTATGCTCAAAGACTAGACTATTTATTATTCCTCGTAAGGGTTATCAACCGAATACTTGCACCAGTCGGGATTCAATTTATATATATATTTTGGAGTATCCCATAAGGGATAATCACTCAGATCAGAAGCTATTCATATGAGCTACACTTGGTCTATATCACCCGGAAGATCTATTACTCGGGAGCATGTTACATGCGTCATCCTTTAAAGAGTGTCGAAGGCATATTTTTTGGCCTAGGCCTAATATGTCTGCAGCCCATATTTTCAGGAAAGGCCTGTCACGTTCTTTTAGGGACTTAGGTACTTTTTGCTTAGGCCAAAGTGCGCGTGATCAAGTGCCCAATACCTTAAAATCCTTTTATACCGCAGTTACTCAACTTTTTAGGAGTTGGTACAATGCATCTCAAAAGGTGTCAAACAGTAAAGCTTTATATAGCTGCTCCGTTGACTTTTTTATATAGTCATGATACTGTTTGGGTTTATCAAGCAATTGATTGGATACATTATCATTGCTTTTCGCCATGTAAGTGTGCATTTTTATTAACCAATATTATGGCTTAGGCTGATTATATATCTTAGTCACTTTCCAGGTGGTTGGTAAATCCTTTATGAGTTTATTTACTCGGATTTTACACCACATATGCCATATATTTCCGGGTGTGGTGAAACCATATGTCTTTTAGGGACTTAAGCACATCTGTTAAAGCAGTGTGCGCATGGCGTATGCCCAATACTTTGGAAATTTCTTTATTCACAACATATAAGCTTCTTTATAGCTGTTTTGCTATGTGAATTTTCAATGATGTAGCCAACTTTAGGTTACACTTATCATATTTTACAAAGTAGTCGGTATATCACTCGGATAATGTTATTCAGGGATTCACACCGCATATGCTACATATTAATATCAAGTCGCTTGGTTGACTATAATTATCGAAACCACTCGGTTGGTTGGATTATTTATTCCTTGACTATATGCTTGGTTTGTTCAATTAACCACATAGTCGGGGGCTACACCTATTAGGTGCATCTAGTCGATGCACCTGATTTTATTTTTCAGCCCTCCACAGTCTTTAGATTTGGTAAAAGTACTCGGGAGACCATGGCAAAGATGATTGAAGCACTCGGCTTTGGAGTAATCTAGTTCGAGAGAAGATTATCTTTTCGACTGTGAAGGTCTCAGGGGCTTCTGTGGAGATTATGGGTACCCCATATCCACACGGCATGGTTATCCGACTAGTCATAGGGGATAGCTTATGTCTATGGAATATGTAACAAATCATGACTTGGGTATTACGTTTCCTTTTATATTATGGAGCGGCCTAAAGTCCTGATTTGATAATATTGTAAAATATATTTAGGAAACCGATACCGTATTGGTTAAGGTTTCTATCTTGTAATCCTGCCCCCCATCCTATATAAGGTGGGCAGGAGGCCCTCTAGGGGGCATGATGACACAACTAGATCGTCAGATCAATACACACCCGGCGGATTCAAATCCCCAAACAGGAGTAGGGTGTTACCTCTCATTGAGAGGGTCTGAACCTGTCTAAATCCTTTGTCTCCGCATCTATCCACTTTTAGGTCTTGTGCGCTACCCTCTTTTATTATTGCCGAATTCATGTTTCGACACTATACTATTAATATCTGGTCCCACCTATCATACACAAATTACATCTTGGAATCCGTACTACACCACTACTCTTCTATTCCTTTCTATATCTCTTTAAAATATATGTTTATAGCTGGTTTATAGCTTGCTATTGTACCTGCTCTTACTCTAGTCGGAACCGATGAAACGAGCGAGTCGCCGTGCAAACTCTACACAGGATACGCGTCAACGCGGGAAGGTAAAATCCGCGCCGTCCAAATGAAATCCAACGGGTGAGACGGCCGACTGTTTCCCAAGTCACCGTACGCGGATTTATTACCCGGGGTGTCAGAAATCCGGGCCCACCCGTCAGCGACGCGTTAGCATAATAAGCAGGCAAAACCACGCCCCCCTTTCGGCCTCAGATCTCCTTTACTCGCCTCGCCGCCGGTCGCCGCCCGCCGCCGCCGCCGCCGCCGCCGCCGTCACAGCCAGGGAAGAACTCCGTTCGCCATGGAGGGCGTGGGCGCGCGGCTCGGGCGCACCTCGGCCCGCTACGGCACCACGACGACGTTCACGGGGCCCGTCAGGAAGTGGCGCAAGGACTGGGTGCCCGTCGCCGCCGCCGCCGCCGCCGCGGCGGCGGCGGCGCCGTCGGCCGCCTCCTCCACGGCGGGGGCCGGATCCCGCGGGAACAATCTCGTGCTCTTCAAGTGGACCCCGATGAACGGCGCCAACGGCAACGGGGGCGGAGGAGACGGAGACCAGGCGGCGGCGGCGGCGGCGGCGGCCGCCGCCGCGGAGGAGGAGAAGGCCACGAAACGGCGGCGGTACGTGCCGGTGAGGACTCTCGATTTGATTCTTGGGATTTGTGCTTTCTCGGTATATTCCTTGAGCCATCGAGGGTTCGATTTGGTTTCCGGATTGGATCTTTGCTTGCCTGTGTAGGTCCTGGCAGCTTAGATGATTGGATAATTCTGGATCTTGGTTGATGCGAGCTCTTGTGGAATATTAATTGAATTGACGCTTTTGAATTGACGGTTTGAAAAGAATTAGGGTTCGTATGTTTGAAAAACGATTATGAACATCAGGTCCCCAAATATGTTGGAGAATTGTATTTTGGCTAACTCAAGGAAAATAATTGTTTGTTAGGAGTCTAGTAACTGTACAATTTGTAGCGTTTTGGTGTAATTAGGTTAGTGCTTAGGATTTCCCTGGTTATAACTATAGATTGTTTCATTACGTACAGTAATTTCGAACTAGTTGGTGATTAATGCAGTAAGCATTATGGTGGGGGTGCTATCAAACAGGATAGCTAATGTTCTTGGTTAATGAGAACAGATCTGGGCTGCACCCTCAAGGCTGCAACTATAATTGGGATTCATAGTACTATCGTTGACATAATTCTTCATGATTTCTAGTTGTTCCTTTTACACTACAGTCCGATGAAGTGTATGCGATGCATTGAAGTGCGCGGGACTTAATTACAGCAGCAAGAAACTCAGCATTAAACTATCTAAGTAACAAGTAAACTACTAAACTACTGACATCAGCTCATGAAACAAAGATCCAAAAACAGCAGTATAAATTGAAAATATTCTATTTACTGTAAAAATCCATAAGCACTTATTGTAAATTTCATAGATACTGTAAATTTTGGAATTTTTATGTGAATTTCAAAATAGACTAACATAATCATGGAAAGAACTGTAAAACTACAAATTATTTGTTAGATAAATTACAGCGTAAATCCATCATATATACAATGTAATCCAACCAAGAGGGACCAGTATAAGTCTAGAAGAACTCCGGTTACCAATTATTTCCACAATCTTGTCCATTCAACTTTCTCACTGCTTAATAATGACCATATTAAATATTTATTCATCTCAGTGGGAAAGCTGGTGGATTATCATAGGCTCATAGCATAATTGGAAAAATTGGTAGAGTATCATAGATCCTGATAGCATAACTGGTGAATAGGTCCTGATCATGCACACTGCTCTCTCATGGTCTAGACTCCTCATGGTTAGATAGATGGTCATGCTCCTCCCTTGTGGACGGTGGGGCAGCAGCCAGCAGGCAGAGGCATGCAGCTCAACAAAAGGGTTGCAGACTTGGCAATCAAAACAATTGTAGCACACATGCACGGTAAATCAGCACGAATCTAAAGAAAATCCCAAGGGACAACAAAGGCCTTGTTTAGTTCCCAAAAACTTCTCCTAAAAACATCACATCGAATCTTTGGACACATATATGGAGCATTAAATATAGATAAAAAGAAAAACTAATTGCACAGTTTGCATGCAAATTGCGAGACGAACCTTTTGAGCTTAATTAGGCCATGATTAGCCATAAGTGCTACAGTAACCCACATGTGCTAATGACGGATTAATTAGGCTCAAAAGATTCGTCTCGCGGTTTTCAGGTGAGTTATGAAATTAGTTTTTTCATTCGTGTCCGAAAACCCCTTCCGACATCCGGTCGTGACACCCAAAAATTTTCATTTCACCAACTAAACAGGCCAAAACTACTGCAATTAAGCTATATCTGTGTCGACACGAATATGGCAAACCACTTTAATTAATGGGCTGCGGGCTGCCACTGAGTGAAAAGAAGTGGAACAGTTTGCTATCCTTCTGAATAGGTGTTGCATCAGGTTTAGTCTTGGATGTTCATTTGTATACTTGCAGGCTTACTTCTTAAAACTTACAACAGTCGTTTGCTAGTTTTTTCATTCTATTGTATTCTAGTGCCAATATTACTAAGTTCACTATATTCTAGTACTCATCATGAAAAGCTCTTGGATCCTATAGGCTCACTCGTGTTTGTGTGCTGAAATTTCCTCATAAGTTGGTTCATTTTTGTTGAGAACAAATCTACTTTTTTGAGGAATAGTGTGTCACCATCTTCTCAAATGCTTGTTTATGTATATTTGCTGATTCTGGTTTGGCAGGTTTCTGTAGTTGAAGATGAAAGGCAAGAATCTGGAAAATCTGACGATGAAAATAAGGCAAATGATGGAGAACCATCATCCGCCGAAACTGAGCCATCTAATGGAAAAACTAATACTAATGATACACCAATGGATGAATCTCAGGTAAGATGTCACTTAGCATTCACATTGTTGCTACACCGTTTCTAATATAAACCAGTGCCAATTATACGGTTTGTGACAACCTTTGTCATGTGGTTTTGATCCTGTTGTTGCCATGATTGTTTGCATGCAAGCAATGTTATAGTAGAAATTGTTGTTATAATCTCATGCATAATATTTGCTTGGTACCTTATTGAAACCTCTTTTTTGGTCTAAACTCGATTAATCTTTTCTATATGGGGAAATTAATCTTTTCTCCCAAAGTCTAAACTCGATTTTATTATCTGCCCCCATTTTTTGGTGAATAGTAAGCAGCCAAGGCATTCAGACTATGACTTTGCTGACTATGAATCTTTTTCTCCTGTTTAGTGAGATATTTTCTTTCCCTATTGACTAGACGTTCCCTTTTTTAATTATTCTGCTTGACTGTTTTCTTGTCAACCATTGTACAAACACATTTTTACACGTTTCTTTGTCATTGATCTTTCCTCCACGTCCTTCAGGCATCAGATGAGGCCCGAGATTCTGGCAAAAATGGCGGTGGAACCGACCTAAATTTAAACTTGGGTCTGAAGGACCCTGACGGAGACAATGATATTGATACTGAAGAACAAGATGCTGAAAACAACACACACACAGAAAATAGGCTGAAGAGGAAATCTGTAGCTCCTGACCTTGAGATGAGAATGTAACCGGCTGCTTCATTTATTCCTTGGATTCTTTACTATCTGCCTTTGGGCCTATTGTGCAAACTTTCTTGACATATTGTCATATTTAGAGACAATTCAACACGATAGCTTACAGGACCAGCTATAGTAAAATGTCTTAACTGAACATTATTAAGTCAAAATTTTCTCGGTCTGTTGAACATCTGAAAAGTAGTAGTTTTATGTTCATCTTCAAGTCCCTGCAAGACTGGTAATGTTTCATACTACACTTTTGTGCGTTCCACTCTGGAGTTGCCAATTCTAGTGTAGGAAAGTAAATGTAGTACGTGTGAAAGATGATTTAAGAAAGAAAGTAGTGCAACGTGTAATTGCAGGGTAAAGGCAAGTGACGAGAGAACAGCAGTGACTGTAGATTGTAGGCAGTGGCACTGATCAGAGTTTCTATGATTTTTTTTTTTTGAAATCTTAAGTGTGATTGTACTAGTAGCATGCTTTGTTGCTTTTCTGATTCTGAATTAAGTGCTGCGCAATCGTTTTAAATGAACGTAAAAACATCCGTATAATTTTAGTAATGGTTTATCGCTTTATCATAAAATGTTGCATTGAGTCTATCTATAAAATAAAATGTAGCATTGAGTCTATCAATAAAAAAAAACATTTGGCCGTTCAATAGGATATGATGATATGATCATGGCTACCATTAATACAACCATTGTTCACATCAAGATCAAGTTATACAAGTGTTGGAATCTAATTCAGTCGTCTGCTACAGTACTGACTTCAAACGGTCGCAAAATGTACATATATGCTTCGTTTTGGATCCATAAGTATTTAATGGAAAGCTCTTTCCAACGGATCTAACATCATCGCTAAATTCCATCTATGGGCTTGTAACTTCTTCTGGGACCTAGACCTAGTGAGCCCATGTGGGTGCGCCCCAATCAGGTGGAGCACCCAGTGGGCCTATGTAGATGCGCCCCAATTAGGTGGGGCACGACGGACCCCTAGGTTATCCTCCCACTTCCTTAAATAGATCCCTAGGTCATCCTCCTATCTCCTTAAATAGTAAGTAATACCTCTTTAGGATTTCTCGGATTCTATTTAGATGATTTTGTTTAAATTAAAATTTAGTCATAGCTGCTTGCTTGCAGCGCACGTGTCGACTAGACCGCTCGTATGTTCATTTTCAGAATCTCAACTTATCGTGTGTATTCAATTGCGTTCATCTTCGGAACCCAACTTATCGTGTGTATTCAATTCCTATTTGCAATATCAGATTGTTTTTATTTTGTTCTTGCTTGTTTCTTCGATTTGCTTGTAAGAATAAGGTTGATCTGCACCGGCAAGATCCAAAACTCATAGATCGACACGCCCGTCTGTTCATCTTCGGAACCCAACTTATCGTGTGTATTCAATTTCTATTTGCAATATCAGATTGTTTTTATTTTGTTCTTGCTTGTTTATTTGATTTGCTTGTGAGAATAAAGTTGATCTGCACCGGCAAGATCCAAAACTCATAGATCGACACGCCCGTCAACAACTCATCGAGCTATTTACAATGTCAGATTGTTTTTATTTTGTTCTTGTTTGTTTCATAGGAATAAGATTGATCTGCACCGATAAGATCAACAACTCACGGAGAGATGTACCGATCGCAAAGACGCAACACTAACATCTTGTATGGTTGTATCAGGTTGTGAACGTTTCTTTCAAATCATAGTTATCTTTCAACTTATCAAAAGATCGAGCTCAAGGTTTATCACATGATGAAACGGTTCGATAGATCATTGAATGGACGGTTGATCCATTTATTTCCTGTAGGGCATAAAATCAGTCCGAGCAAACAGTTGTTTTATGCAAGTAAGGAGAGAGAAATTTGACTACAAATGGACATGGCTTTTTTTTTATTACAGGCTGGATGCCTGGATCAATAGAAAGGGACGGAGTCTGCACTAAATTATATCAAACAGAAAGGGAAAAAGAAGACGCTCCTCACAGCAAAATGGCATTTCGTATTACAAATATCCTTGAAACAAGTAACCTATGGATCGGCTTATCCAACTAAAACGGGAAAATTGTTGATCGGTTGATACATTAGTGCAAAACTGTCTGCCATGCCCTTCGAAGTTCCAAAGAACCGTAATGTTATCATGCAAGTGCGAAGCACTTGTCTGGCTGCCTAGAAAAATCCCTGAAGGACAGGTCGATATCTAACTTAATCTGACTTGTCAGATTTCTCCTCCGGCTCCTCTTCAATTGGACCACCTTCAGTGACACCAACTTCCGCAGGACGGAGAACACGATCATGTAGCATGTAGCCCACCTAAAAAAGAAAAGAAATTGTTACCAGTACTATCAAGGTAGCAGCATTGGAGGACTGAAGATATTGGTGCACAAGTAGAAATCTGGGCTGGTTGTCCAGGGAATCACTTTGGATCATTCCCATTAGGAATTTCTGGGGTTTCGATTGCCTTGGTAATATTTCATCTTTAAACAGATCAAAAGTGTCACCAGGAGCTGTGGGGGCATCAGGACAAGATAAAAATGTATAATTGAAATACGCAATGGTTCCCTGGTAACCAAACTTGTCCTAAACTAAGAGTATAATATGCATTGACTAGCATTAGCTCTGTAAACCTTGCCCGTATGTACTCCTAGTAATAGAGGTAGTTTCCTAACAGGTGCCATCTTTTAGCAGAAAGAAGCATACCGGCAGACAAAATCCCAACAGAAAATGAATAAAGGAGCTACAAATGTGAGCCATGTTTAAATAATAGAATAACAGAAAGCAACCGGCTATTAAAAATCCTCATCTACCTTGAGTTATTTACTACACATACCTCCATACATATACTTATGCAGTTTTAAGGATAGACTATACACTTAATGTTATTCTGACGGTGTAATATTGGAAGTAACCTTGCTTAGTATGAAAAATACATCAGACTTTTAAGTCATTCTTAGGCTGTTGCAGTGTACTTTCCTCATTGTTATCTTAACTAATGATATGCACATGAAACAATTTATTATCATCTCTGTATTTCATCTCATTCTGCAGCCTAGACAAACTCTATCAAGTGATTTGATCGACATAACTATAATAGAATATGATATACAAATAGGCAACTTTAAACCAACAAACATTGAGGTTAAGTACCAGACTTGAATGAGATCTTATTTCAGAAGAGAAAGGGGGTAAAAACCCTATACCAAAATTATCGGAAGAGCATACCTTCACAACAGCCGCAACAGTTCCTGATGGTTTTGAAGGATCAGGAATTTGGAAAAGCGCAGCATGCTTATTTGGATCAAATTTCTCATTAAGTGGATCAAACTTTTCCACTCCAAACTTCTTGAAGACCTGCACACATTAAATGTTATTGCCTTTTTGCTGCATAAAGATGTAAATTTGTGTAAACACACAAGCAACAGGATCAAAATAAGTTTGAATGCATGTTACCAACAAAAGATATGATAATGTCTAAATCATTGGCAGCATATAATCATTAAGACAGGGACCATAATTCCAATTCACAGTTGTTACGACCAATGAATGGAAAGTTGTTGAAATACCTCCCCAAGTTGCTTTTCGGTCATCTCAACACCCTCTAATAGGGTGTTTAGTAGCTTCACTGCTTCAGCAGATTCATTAGATGTATCTATCTTTGAGAAGCTCTCCTTTACAACAGATGATGCCCTAGATAAATTGTCTGCAACATCTAACAAGCTCTTGGAGAAGCCCTACAGGGATGAATAGACGTGAGCTCATTTCCAAGGTAAAACAAGATTCTAAAAAATCATGACCAGACATAGAATACAGACCTGTACTGCATACTTCTTTGCATTATCTGATTCACGCTTTGTTCTCGCAATGACGTTCTCCATCTCTGCATAGCTGCGCAAAACTTTATCCTTCATGTCTTTAACTTCTTCATCCTTAGATTTCAACAATTCTTCTTTCTCCAGAACTAGCTTTGTCAGGTCCTCCTTTGACAGGTCAAGGTCTTCTGTATCTGAATCAGAAAATGCAGTTCGTTTAGTACCTCTCCTCCTCCTGTTAGATTGGGGCACAGAATCTTGTGAACCTGCTTGAGATGCATTCTCGGTTCCAGGAGAACTATTGGTTTCATTTGAAGCTTCAGATTGAGTGCTTTTATTAACTCCATCCTCTGTCTGTTTATTTGCTGCCTTATCATCTTGCTGGGGAGCAGAAGATGAAAACCCAAACCTTTGAAAGGTTGAAGTTGAGTACAGCCTCGGCTGATTCAGCAGAGGCAAGGCCTGAGCGTAAAAAAAAGGGAAAAATTATCCAACAGTCCGGAAGATGAAAAACAAGACCAAACAAGAATACCCTGAGCAATGCTACAAATACAATGGATGGTGTCAGCTTATTTTGCCTGAAACACCTAATGAGCCGATGAATCAACATAACAGGCTGCTTCCAGCTTTAGATTTTAATAGCTAGCTTATGCCAAAGGCTATCAGAAATCGTTATGTCATCAGCAACACGTTACTAATGAGAATTGAGCATTAATTGGTACTTCGCAAATTTTGTACTGTTATTAAGTATCCCCAGTTGAAACACCGCAGTATTCCCACAACGTATGAACACGAGCTACTGAGCAAATTAAGTTTTTAAGTTTAGCGCAAATCATGCATCAATCGATCTTAACCAGTACCTCAGCTGCCCAACAAAGAAAACATTAGGACAAAATAGCACAAAGAACTTGTATATAAAATCAAACTTAAATTCTACTAAAAAAACCCATCAATAGCGAATCGAGTTTAGATTAAATCAAAAACCTTAGAGAACCCCAATGCTCCCCCTAGTTTTCCACGCACAGGATACCCGAACAAAAAAAAAAGCAACTTAATCGACGGATGCATCTCTAAAACCCTAATCTCGCACCAAGATTAGCAACCCCACGACGGCTTAACCCTTCGAAAAAAAAGCACGACGACACACACACACATCGCTCCATCCGACTCAGACGAGGGAATCGAAACCCCCACCCCCACCTTGATCGAAGAGCAGGGCGGGGCCAAGTGCCGCCCCGCCGAAGCGCCGAGCAGCGCCGCCGCTTCCGCCTGCCGCCTCGCCGCCGCGGCCGAGGCCACGCCCTGCCTCGAGATACGCGCGAGGAGACGCGCCGCCGCAGCCATCTCTCTGTCTCTCTCTCTCCTCTACTCTCCTTATTCGGTCGTCGGCGGCGGAGAAGAGAAGGGAAAGAAGAAGAAGAAGAGAAGAGAAGAAAATCGGAGGCGAAGATTTCGCGGCGGCGAAGGGTCTGGAAGGGTTTTGGGGGAAAAGCTGGAGTGGGGATATTTGTGGACAAAGACCGTTCTACCCTTGGTAGGTTTAACGTGTTCTGGCAATGAAGGCAAGGGTAGTTGTGTCCGTTTCGTTTCCTCTTCGTTGACATGTGCTTGTCGTGCAAGAAGGGAAAGCGTGGGGTTTATACTCCCTATCCTCCAATTCAAATGGTAAAATCTAAATCGAAATGCCTCTCTATTTAGTCTTAACTAGAAAAAATATCCGTACATTATAACGGGTGAAAGCTATTTTAATTTTATTATTATTCACTGTCAGAATTCGCTTGGATATATATATTTTTAGGAAATCATGTAAGTTAGCATACAAGTTGTTTTAAGAGATTTCTTATACGACCTTATGTATTTCTAAAAGTGAACAACTTGAAATCCGACTCAAATACGGATCTGTATTTCCAAAAGAAAATGAAATGTATTTTCCAATACGGTTAAAACTGACTCATACACGGATGACGTACCAAAGTATTGGCTAAAACATCTTTAATTTTTATAATAAGTAGAGATAGAAGATGCCACATACATCAGATAAGTACTACTATACATCTATAGACATGCATATCTTCTTTGTTATTATGTCATACAGATCTTTTTTTCCTTCTTATAAAAGTTTTCTTAAATTACTTATCTGATCCATAATTTGATTGTACCATTGTGTTCGTTATAATTAAATCTTTGTAACAAGATCTTACATGATTATTTTATGATAAAAATATTTATATTTGTAAATTACTTTTATTATATATGTAAGTTACTTTTATCATATATATATAAATTATTTTTGGATTCGATTAAATTACTTCTTATACATTCATAATTCTTTGAGATGATTACTTTTATTACCGTTTTTAGCCAATTTTATATTTTATGTTGGTTAAACTTAATTTCTAGATAGACTCATGTTTTTATCCCTATAACGAATTTACTTCTAATGTTGTAACGACTTACTTCCATTTTAAGTTAAGTTACTTTTATGATTTATGCAAATTACTTTCAAACTTTATTGGTTTTACTTTCATAAATGTATTTACTTGAAAATCTTCTCTACACTTTGCTTGTGGATTTACTCCACATAGTTTCTTACTTCAACTCAATCAGAATGTAATTTCTTCTAATGTTATAGAGAGTTGCTTCTATTGCATAGCTAAGTAACTTTTACAATTCAAATAAATTATTTTTAAATTAATAAAATGTTAGAATATATTCAACATGGATCTCATTTTGTCACATATTTTGAGTAGAGTACAATGATGTAAATAAATCTTAAAAATAATATGTGATTTAAAATATATAAGTCATTAAAAAGGTTAAAAAAAGATATGTACCATAGGCTAAAGGAGGATTTATATATTGGATAGAATGGTTTCCGATTAGGACTAACGCACTACCGTGCTCTACCTAGTCACATCCAATTCAAATAGCCTCTTATATTCCTCGTCTCGTTTATATACTTATAAGGACATGAGCAGTGTATAATGTTTAAATGGATCTTAAGGTAAGTCACACATAGACCTCATTGAGCTACAACACTTCTATTAGAATGTATATGACTACGAGAGGTGTTAAGATCGGACCCACCTTTTACCATCTCAACCACTTCTTTTTATCTTCCCATTCAATCTCTTCTTCTCCACCGAACAAGAGAGACACAACTCACAAATCTAGCAGTGGAAGGAGCTAGGTCGTGGTGGCAACGGCTACATCTAGGAGGAGGTCGTGACGACCGCAGCCCACGGGATGAGGTGAAGCAGCGGCGGTGGTGGCCTAAGCGCTCGCAGGAGGTCATGGCAATGGCGGCCTGTGGGATCAAGCCACAACAGTAATGGTGGTTCAGGTTCGCAAGAGGAGGTTGCGACGGCGTGGACCGCAGGAGGAGGTTGCAGCAGCGGCAATGGCTCACAGGTGCCCTCCTCCCTTTTCCCATGGCGGCAAGCAATGAAGAGAGAAGAGTGTGCTAGAGGAGAGATATGAACAATTGTTTTTTATTCCTTATGGCTAGGCATTAGCCATAAGGGTAGCTCAACCAAAAGTCCGCTATAAATACTACTCCCACAATGTATATAGACTACTTAGGAGGCTTAAGACCCCCTCTATTTCCACAATGTGGTCGCTCTAAGTTAAAACTTAAATATAAAGTTAATTTTATATTGTTTTGATCGTAGATTATTTATATCATTCGCTTTTGAGTCACTAGGCACTCATACATAAAATTTTACCCATAAAATATATTTTGATTCCTAATAGACATTATGGATAAGCATAAGTTAAACAATAGGATTTCTAACCAGAATCATTCAAGGGCTTTCAAAGTCAACTAAAAGAATTTTTTAAAGAAAAATCATAAGCTTGGTACTAACATGTTTGGGGGAGTTTCTAGCAGAGCTCCCCAAACAGTCTAAGGGTTTGTTTGGGGGCTACAGCTTCTCCCACAATCATAAGCTTCCCCCCCCCCCCACCCAAACAGTTTAGCTTTGGTTCCAGTTTTTCAAAAGCTATAGTGGTAGAATCTAGGAAATAAATTAGAAGCTAGGAAGGGACTACAAATCGGGTGCCCGATTTATAAGAGAAAATTAGCGCACTCTACCGCGTTACTCCTGCTCCTCGTTTCTTTTTTTTTTCTCTAATGCATACATTGCTCCTGCTACATGTTTGTTTATGTCTCTGTTGCACATCTTCTTTTCCCATGCTATGCATGCAGGAGTCCTCTACACATGCATGGCTGCACGGTGCACCCCATCCTTTATATACTTAACATGCCCCCGTCTCTTTAAATGATTGTTTTCATCTAAATTAAAATCATATTTACGAATCGATTACACCATTGTACTCCTTGCAATTAAATCTTTAAAAAATAAGATCTGACACAATTATATTTTGATGAGAAAAAAACTTATATGTTTCACCATGCTTAATCAAATGTTCCAATTAACTTTATAAAATGTTTAGGAAGGTGCAACATTAGAAAATACTAATTGCAACATCAACAACCATTGTATGAAACATTGAGTCATAACGAATGAAACATATAATATATTTGCAAACACTTGATATTGTTGTTTTTTTTACTACTCAAACATTCGAAGAACACCACGTGCAACATTTGCAATCAACTAATGAAACATCCTAAAATACTAGTCGGAACATCCGAGTAAAACCACATGCAACATATATAAAAAAAAATCCATTGAAAAAAGAGCTAAATATTTTTCTATTAGAATATAATCATGTAAGGTTTTATTGGAAAGATTTAATTACAACGAATATAACGATAAAATCGGATGATAGATCATATAAATACTAGATGAGAACAAATATTTTAAAGTTTCTTAAAGAAGCTATTGGTTATATGTGGAAGAATATATAGCCAAAGTGGAGAAAAGACACGTTGTAAAGGACAGAACATGTAGAGCCTCTGCTGCCTCTGGCGGAGCATTAGTAGCGTGTGGGGGGAGGGTGCCCAATTTTTCAGTATGGATCAGGAGGCCGACCCGAATCAATCTCTTAGAAGATATAGTAGAAGTTAAGAAACCCAGCTTTTCTAGATTATCATAAGCTAGCTATCAACCATCTTCTTCTTAGAATCTCTCCAAATAAGCCCTAAATTTTCACTCAGATTCTGAGAATTATAATTGTAGAATCTAGAAAATGAGAAGCTATAAGATATGAAAGTCATCTTTCAAAAAAAAAAAGTGAAACCCAGTTTTTCATAATACATAGTTGTACAATCTAGAAAATGAAAAATGATATGGAATACGTTGCTATTAGGAATTCACAATGTGTGAGTCATCTAGCATTATTTTTTTGGGGGGGATAATGATTTCATGAAACATAATTTTCACAAGAAGTGTGCTTTGCATGATCTGAACTCATATAAATTACTTATCTCATTTGGTTTTCCAGGCCGTCCATGCCTCATGGTAGGCGACTATCAATGATTGATCCCCTCTACTATGAAGTTCACTTGCTACACCTATAGTCCATTTACACTTCATCTTTGTTGGCCACTAGCTCAGTTTAGAATTTGTTCAAACACAAGCCACCATAGGAGATGCAATAAATTCGTCATCAGCAATGTCACTATCTAAAGGCCATTGATATTCAAGGGGAAAGGAAGAAACATGAAAGAGAAAGGAGGTAGAAGTGGGCAAAAATAACCAAAACAGCTTTTTAAATATAGGGACTTCTCTTATGCTATTTGTCGAACTACAAATAATCAAATATGTGTAGTGTGTAAAATAGGTGAATGGGTTATGTGTGATTTGTGATGCCCCTCTTTGTTTTCCTTATGTTTGTTATATAGATCTTGGCGCGGAATCTTGATGATACCTTCTTTTAACCATTGAACATTAAGATGCACCTTTAGATGCTTTCTTGTGAAAGTATATTCTCCATAATACCACTTTTCTCAATAAGATATTGTCCTATTTTGAATAGTATAGATTCTATATGAAATAGTATTTATCAGTCATGATAAGACTATCGCACCTTAATCCTGCCTCACACGTATAGGAAAAAGTGGAGCAAGCTAGTGTATGCTAATTGACGCTGAAGAGATCAAGTTTTTCTATATTAGATCCAACCATATGTCACACTATTATGTTTTTTTCTCTTTCAAGAGCTTGAAATAACACGTACTCCTATTTCATTAGAGATACATGCCTCTCGCATTCATAATCGTATGATCAAGTCTTCTATTTAGAGTACAAACATATACAATTAAATGTGTAACAGAGTAGAATGGAGTGGAGTGTATAATGTGCTATGTGCGAGATAGGTGAACGAGTGACGTGTGTCCTATGACACCCCTTTTTGCTTTCTTTAGGCTTATTTTATATATATATATATATATATATATATATATATATATATATATATATATATATATATATATAGGCTTTGACGGGGAATATTGATGATGGATACTTTTTACATCGAATATTAATGATGTGACTTTACACATAGATGGTTCTTTCTCCATAATACTTCTTTGAACACTAAGATATTGTTCTATTATGAATAGTGCAGATTCCATGTGCAATACCAGTATTTATCAATCATGATTACGATAAGACCATCACACTCTAATCATATCTTATACAAGTATAAGAATAATGGAGCAAAGTGCATGCTAATTGCTGCTGGAGAGCTTTTTTTTTTCTATTCCCTCTATTTTATATTACTGAGTTTATCCTAAGTTAAACAAATTTGTAGAAAAATGTACTAATATGCACAACATCAAATTAGTTTCATTAATTTTGTCATTAAGTATGTTTTTTTATTTTATGTTAAAAATGTTATTATTTTTTTATATAAACTTAATCAAACATGAGTAGGATTGACGCAAAGTTAAAGTGACTTTGCCCTCAGTCAAACTTTTTTTTTAGAAAAATGTACTATTCCACAACACCCAATTTGTTTCATTAAATTTATTATCATCGAATATGTTTTTATAGTATCTTTATTTTATGTTAAAAATATTGCAATGTTTTTCTATAAATTTAATCTTGGACAAGATTAAAGTGAGTTATAGGGCCTGTTTGGCACAGCTCCAGCTCCAGCCCTCCTGGGCTGGAGCTCAGCTAAACAGTTTCAGCTCCATCAAAACTAGAAGTGGAGCTGGGTGAAGTTCTCTCACAAAATGAACTAGAGTTGTGGAGCTGGGCTTAGACAGCTCCACAACTCCACAGCAGACCTAACTCCTAGAGCTAAACTTAGAAGTTGGAGCTGTACCAAACATGCCTATAATATAACAAAGTGGGCACTTCAACTCTACTCTATTTCCTCGATAAAATCATATCGTACTGTTGACTGTTGATTACTCCGAGTGCAGAGTGTTTTTATGGGGAAAAAACGAGCGGGGCATATAACCTCCATAAATAAGTCCATATGGGTGGGTCACAATTATCTCGTGTATGGGTTACACATTTTGAAATTTACTCCCGAAATTTGTGATATATTCCTGATCATTCAAACTTCCTGGAAAGATTTATACATCTTTGACCTTTTTTACCCCTTTTAGTTTCCGTTGTTTTCTACACATCAGATGCACTCTTTCTATAACCCCATGAGCTCACAAGTTATGATTATGACAGTCCATTAAAAAGAGCAAACGAGATAATAGCAATTTAGAGAAACAGACAACATTTTCTCATTAACTCTACCACTGTGCAACAACAAAGCATGCAGTTACAAGTTTGATTATATGCAGAACTGCACTAGGGTGATGAATCACCATGTGGGCGAGCAACATGCAGATGTATCAATGAGAAGGATTTTTCCCTTCCCAATAAATAGTTGTCAAAATCATTGCAACATCTGATACTGCCTCTACAAGTAAGAGGTCAGACAAAAAACCGGGTAAACAGATTTCTTACCCTTTTTTCCCATGTACAGCGCCACCAATTGTACAACAGCTGCAAAGAGATGAGGAACTGATGAAAATATGTTAGCACCAGGAAAGCCAATCCATGACTCCATTCTCATCTTTCAATCGTGTTCCCTCAAGCAGCATCAGCAGCAAATCCAGGAGAGAAGCATGGCTGTCTTTCTTTCATCAGATAAATAAACCTTAGAATTTCCTGCCACATCAAAAGGAAAGCTCGGAGCTCCGAGGGCCAACTGGATCATGGAGAAACAGCTCTTCCACTTGTTAATCTCTCACCAGCTGAACAGAGATATATGTGACAGCAAAAGCCTTTGCTTCATCCTTCTGGCATTGAGGGTCTATGATTGGTTTCCTGGCCGACCGGGACTTGAAGAAAAGGATTCCAGCGGTCAAAGATGATGCGACCTCCCCGTCCAATTCTAGCTTGCCACCGGAATGGTGGAGCAGTAGTACCACTATCAATAGGTGGATCTAGTGGTGGCCTGATACCAGCCATCTTCAGCTTATCAGGGTCAATTGGTCTTGTAAATAGCATTACTGGCTCCTCAGGATCCCGCATTTCAGGAACCTGTTAAATCATGATCCAAATATAAACATGACAAATAAAAAATTAGATGAGTTGCCATGTGAACCTAAATTTTAGTTTCACTATCCAACAACTATCTAGAGCAACAGAAATTGTGCCTAGCAAGCCCATCAATTTCTGGCTGTTCTTTCAGACAAATTTGGGAATTAGGGGTGAAAGAAGTCAAAATAGATAGGAAAATGCTCAAAAGGTTTTCTGAACCATATTTTTATGAGAATTGAAAATGGTAACAAATGAATATTTGAACTATCAGAGTATTAGAGGCGGAATCATTAGAGCAGAAACATGCTGGCTGCTCGAACTGGTAATTTAGACCAGAAACACCAAGTCATAATTTGCTATTTCATGCGGTTGACAGAGCAACTAATAAGATAAATTCATATGCACACTATATATAACTCATAGCCACGGATATTATGGAATAAATTCATACAACCACATGTATCATTTTATAATTATGACTTAAGGTGCATTTAGTTGTAAGGATGTTACTTGGATTCCCAGTAATCATGGGGTAATCCTAGTTGATTCCCATGTTTAGTTGAATCACCTGGAATGTTAATTAAGAATATAGGATTCTAATACAACTAAGATTCTGGTAATATGTGGTATTAGGATCCCTTTTGAAACAGGTAGCTTGGATTACTCCCCATCCCCTAGCAGAATCTTATCATTTTCTTTCTCACATGTGCATGCTATAATGTTACATTCCCAGTATCTTATTCTCACACTTAGGATTACAGGGGATGTTAAGTTTCCCATTAATCTTGCTTTCCTGTAACTAAACCGCACCCTTATTATGTTTGCTATACTAAACAAATACTCAAAAGGTAGCAGACATATAATATGTCTAAAAGAAAATGTCCATAACTACAAGCAGATAGCATGTTGGTTTGCCCCATGCATGGGCTGGCAGTAGATAGTGGGTTCCAACCCTAGTCCGATAGGTATTTCTGTGGAATTTACCAAGCAAAGCCGTGCAAATTCCAAGAAGGTTGTGCCGGTTGCTGGGTTTAACAGGGCATGGCCTAGTCGCTGTGTACAGGCTTTTCACTGTTAGGCCAGTGTAATTATTGGCAATGTTCTCCATATGAATTTGGTAAATCAAGGAAATGGTCACCAAAGAGCAAAATCATTTCCACCACCAATTACGATTAGCCTCACTGTTTCTGGTTCCAGTTCTAACGAATTTTTATTCCGATCGATTCAGTTGGTAGAATAAGGAAACAGTAGTTGGTGGATCAGGAATTTCTGCTACCATTTTCATCCCTATTGGGAAGAGTTGGCTAGGAATGTATTGGTTAGTTATCTTTGTGCCTTCAATAGCTCCAAAAGAAGTGACTGTATACTCATCAGTAGAAGTGCATACACTTAGTATATGTTGTGTGGGGTGTTGTGGGGCGGCGCGGGGGGGGGGGGGGGGGGGGGGGGACCCATATTGCAAAACAGTGGTAAATTCTACGTCCTCTCATTGCAAAAATCGATTGGAGTTGTGCAAGAACAAAGAATATTGCCATATTGGTATTAATGATTTTTTGCCCATCATTTAGACCTAAATTGGTAAGCCAGCTCATTTATTCATGAGAGGGCAGTGCTACTTCAGAGAAGATTTTATGTTAAAAAAGAATTACCAAAAAAAAAGCATACCCTTTTGAACAACAAGCCATTCTGGTGGGGTCTTCTTTTTAGCTCACGCTCGCGCTTCAAACGCAATGGCGGAACAGCTGATAGCTTATTATCAGGGAATCTAGGATGAAAAGCAACCGATCGTACATATGGTTGCTCGTTGGCCGTATCATCTGAATCTGCATAATCATCTTCACTTGATCCAGCTTGCTGGAGGCCTGATAGAGCAATCCCATCATCAATAAGCTGTGCCTCATGCTGAACAAGGAATAAAATTGTTAATCATAGGAGATAATTTTGCCTCTTAAATTTTATCTGTTTACAGAAAGAAGTAAAGCATTTGGGGAAAAAATCCTATGAGACTCAGCTACAAAACTATATGCTTTTAGACAGTAATTATGGCCCGTGTCACACTTTGAGAAGATTCTAAATATTTGGTAGTGCCAAAATCTTGGTAAGTATTACACATGTTTGGATTGTTACCAATGTGAAGCCAAAATTTGATGATACAGATAAGAAAGTTCTAGAGAATAATGCCAAATTGTTCAAAGGCCTTACCAACAATTTGGATTTAGTACAAACATTCACTAGTACTATTCAAACTACCAATAAATTGTTATGGCACATGTTGGCATCAATCCAAAATGGCCCCTAGTCTTATAGGAATTTTTTTCCCAAGCATATAGGCCGTACCAAAAAGGTTTACAAATACTCCCTAGAAATAATAAACTTAAGATGTGCAACAAATCCCGGGCCATACAGATCACATCAAAGAATAAACTTATTTAGCTAGAACACATAATCTGATGGGAGCTTTCAGGATTTGCCACTACATTGTAATTCAAGTATGTCACTCTGTGTCAGTGATGTGGATTTTGGTGTGAAATGTTTGTGAGGAAGTGGCAAGTTCCTCTTTGTGCTTTCCAACAAGACAGAATCTGGAGATTTGCATGTGTGATGAAAAACAAGAATAAAATCAACATCGTGTAGCCACAATGAATTATCCATCTACTACTTGAACACATAAGGGCATTATGCACTATCATACTCACAAGCAATCATCTTCATTTTGTTCGTTTCTTAAATATGTACACTAATCTACTGCAGAAAAAACGAGGGAACCTACATATTAAGAGTAATGAACATTAAACACTTGCAAAATTGCACTTCTACACTTAGATGCCGAAGCCATGTATCACTCTTTTTAGACTAAGCAGGGAGTTATGCTCGGAAATGTATGAGATCATGTGATGAAAACTTAGTCGTAAATTAGCATTTTTCTTTCCAAAATCAACCAATACTTACTAGCAACATCCTGTTACACACCTACCAGAACTTTCATTTTGTTTGGTATTCTTCAACATGTAAATTCAAATTAATTGCTAGTGCATTAAATGGTAGAAAGGACCAAAGGACAGAAGGCATTTCATATAGTTTAATAAAGCATTATCTACCTTGTATCTCATCTGGATACGTCGAAGGTGAACCTCACACTCCATAGTCTCACGTTTTCTCTCTTCCCTCTGCGAAGAGGATGAGTGCACGGTTTAGTATTTCTCATGCCAAAGTTGGCATTATTTAATGCATTTGCATACCTTAATCAATGCGCCCATTAGTGCCTTAGCCTGCTCTAGATTGCGCCGGACCTGTATTGGGGTTTTAAAACATAAAAATAAGCAAATTTAAATATCAGTGTACATAGACAACAAGTGCATATTTCAGATACACACCATGTTGCAAGCACTACAGAACATAAAATATGATGGTTATGATTAAGATCGTGCACTACACAAGAACATAAAGGCATCATGACAAGCAAAAAAACAGAGAGGCAAACATACTGCACTATTCATATCAAGACATTAAGAGTTATCAATAATTGGTCCTTCTCTGCTTTCTTGACAGTCAAGAAGTTTGCTATTCAAGAGGACAGCAAAACATTCGATATTTAAGGATAAGCTTGATTGCTTGAATGTATTTGCAGTCTAAGCTAGTGATAGTCAACCAAATATGGATCTTCTCTAGAAATACAATTAAGAAATATAGAAATATGATGTTAAGGTAAATACAATGAAAAATAGAGAACAACAAATACAGCTAAGACAATGTCAAAATACTTGTGTAATAATTAGAACCATAGTTTCAATCAAGCCTGTGTATATTTGTGTCCAAAAAGGAAAATATCTAAAGAGTTCAAAAAACTACATATGTTTTGACAAAACTATTGAAAACAACGTATTTAAGCCCACCATATCACAAGAATACATATTTAAACAATACTATAACATAACAGCAGATTTAACAATGAATTTATTACAAAACTATAGATTTGTGAATTTACGTTTCTGGCACTATTATACTGATGGAACATTTAAAATTATAGTTTGCAATAACTAAAGCCACAGTGACAAATTAATGTTAGTATGTAGTTCTGCAACATTGTGTTTTAAATTTATATTTTTCTGACAACTGTCAAATAGCTGTAATGTTGTAAAATTTACTCTATCTAGAAAGATGCACAAGTCAGAGACTTCAACAAGAAAAGGATAACAACATGCCATAAAATCCTTGGATAAAGAAGAAATGCCTATACATACGCAATTCCAAAAACCAAACATATGCATATTTCCATAATTATAGCAGCTGCTCCTTGAAAACCCAACTATTGCTGTTACACTTACCACACGGAGTTTGTCGAATGATTGGACACTATTTTCTCGTCTTTGCATCTGAAAAAATAAATGAACATAAGTACACAAAGAAATATAGGCACACGAAGATATTATCACTCCTGTGCTTTCTTGATGACTCAAAATTGTCCAGGAGTAGCTATTGTCAAACTAGTTTCCTGTGACTCACCCTCCTTGTGTGAAGACGATAAGCCTTCTCCCTTGGTCTGAACACATTGTATGGATTTGTGTCATTAACTGGCGGAGGCGGCTTCACCAAAAGAAGAAAAAAACAGTTACTCTAAACAGTTGTGTGATCAAGAAAGCAAACATATAAACAGCGGTAGTTTTGTGGTAATTTTCTACCTGACCACAGTTAATGAAAGAAAAAGTCCATTTTACTCCCCCAAACTAGTTTCTAGTTTCTAGTTTGGGGTGGGGGTCCAAATGAGCCAAAAACCTAGTTTAGGGGCTTAGGTGATAAAATGCAATAGTTCGGGGGAGTAAAATGGACTTTTTTTTCTTTAATGAAATATGAAACAGAATAATAACTCCAAGAATGTGAGCCAACTCAGAAATAGTGAATTTAACTTGCTTTTGAACTTTTCCGCAACTAACGAAATTCTTGAAACTAAGACCTGTCATTGGGCAGAGAAGCACTTGAGTAATAATAAACAAACACCACATGTTTATCCAATTACTTTCTTTCATTTTTGTAGACTTTTGTCCCCAGTTTGTTCATTTGAAAATGCAAACATATTATAAGCATAAGCCATGATGCTAGGAGCACCTTGCAGGCCCTACTATCATTTTTGGGGCAATTGCTCATTTGACCCTGTTTTGAAGTCTAACTACCAATCTGACCCTACTTTTTCTAGTTTGCTTATTTGACCCCGTTTTTCAAAATCGAAGATGAAGACTGACCCTACTCTGTGAAGTCAAGATAACAGTGTTAACTAAGGGCAAATAGTCCCTTTTGCCCTTGCTTATTTTGACCCTGTTATGGCAGATAGACCAGCGCGCTGCTCCCTTTCTCTGCACACCACTGCCGTCGCGGCCTCCTCACCTAGTGCCAGCCGAGAGGGATGAGGTTGGGAGTGAATGGATAGGGTTGGGTCCTCAAGGGTATTTTGGTCAGTTTGAATAGTAATTTGATTTTTTTTTCTTTTTACTAAATATATATAACCCTAACGGTGTAATGGAAATAGGGTAAGACGGTACCTTTGTTATTGAAAAGCGGGGTCAAATGAACTAACTAGAAAAGGTAGGGTTACATTGGTAGTTAGGCTCTGAAAAGGGGTTAAATAAGCAGTCCATCGTCCCAAAAGCTTTCCACTTCTCCTGGCGAGGAGAAAAACAGAAACTGAACCCAGTGGTCACAGAAGATCTTGAATCCTCCATGATTGGTGAAAGCCATGAGGAATCTGTTGGAAAGGACCTGTTAAGATGGAGAAGGGGAAGCCTTCCAAGTTGAAGATAATTACTGTCAACAAAACCGCCATCTGCCGTCCAAGCTTCCTGCTAGAAAGCTTTCCAGTCACCATAAAAGTCACTATCCCTACTGGAATCATCCACTAGAGGCTTCCTTGGTAGAGTAGCAAATGTCCCGTGACTTATCCTTGTATGGAAGAGATCTGGTTAGCAAGATGGGAGACTGGGAAATGGAACTTTGACAAGCCAGATGGTTTAGTTAGGTCAACCCTGCACCTCACACAGCCTGCTGTTTCGACCATGTGCAGCAGCACTAACACAGCCCGACCTAGTTAGCAGCCTAGTTATTATGATTTGGTCCAGATTGGGCTGGTAGGTTGCTCTTCAAACTTTGAAGGAACCCATCAACAACAGCAAAAGGGATTTTACTCTAGAGAACCACTTTGATCTTTTCAAAACTTGTAGTCACAAAATCTTTGTCAACAGTAAAATTGATTGTATTTTGCGCCTACTGCTTTAAAAAGAGCTTAGATAATATCTACAAACATACTACAGTAGTTGACAAAAAAAGTTCATATTATATTTAAAAAGTAACTGCAATAACAAACACAGACCAAATATTGTGCACAACGATAAGCTCAGATCTAAATCTGTACATCAATAAGAAGTGTGTGAAACATAAAGATAGAAAGGACAATACAAGGACCTAAGCTAACCTGCAAACGTCGCAAAATAGGCTTTTGCCACCGCTCTCTCTGATAAAGGAAAAACGAATCAGTACATACAATGAATAATATTCATATATATCAAAAAAAACATATTGCTATTGATGACAACAGAACAATCTCAAATTTGGTTTTGAAAAAATATAACATGTTATCCTGTAGAAAGAGACAGTTCATAATGTTGTCTAGAAAAGGAAGATGCACATGTCATATGATAAGAACCAAAAACATATACCATGTTCTAAAGATGGAATATACCTTTGATTTCCAGTAGTTATATACAGCCTGGAACACAGCATAACGAACAGACAAGTACTGCAAAGCCTGGATAAAGAAACACCTTGTAAAGAGCAAATTATAGATAACTAGCTAAGTATCCGTGCCTTGCAATGTATTTCAAAATATATATCTAAATTTCTTGACTTGGAAATTGTATTTGTCAAACATAATTTGCAAGCAAACATCCAATAATAAACCAAGCCACACACACAAAGATATATTTATCCAGCCTTAGAAGATCCCAACAACTCTAAGTGATGGCAGATTCACCACCACCTCTAGGTTCTTCTATATAGTAGAGATTCCATTCCAATTTCAAGTAATAGATAACACCAGCACAGTAATATATGTTTTGTGAATCTTGAATACCCGAAGCCATACCTGCTAGCTAATAGAGCAGTAACATCAGCAGTGACAATTCTGATTAACCAACCCGGTTCTCCAAACAGGTGTGATGCACAAAAAAAAATAGGAAGGCCTTAAAGTCACATCCTTCTAGAGCAAGGTTTATTCCAATTGGAAAGGTCCTCTCCCCAGACCTGACCAGATTGGTGTAGAATATATTCCCCTTTTTTTTTCTACGGTTAGTTAATTATCAATTTGTTACATCTCTAGTACTTACTACATTAGCAGATCTGCTTATCTGATAAGCTCTGTTCAGGTGTTTTGAGACTACATCTCTAGTACGTTCTATGGTAGGAGATCTGGTAAGATAGAAAGTACTAAAGATGTAGGCTCCAAAAGGAACGAAAAATCATCAAATCTAACAAAAGCATCCTTCTACAGACCTTCTGTACCTATTCCTCCATCCCAAATATAAGGACTTCTAGTGTTTGAACTTTGTCCACAAATATAAGGATTTCTAAAGTACTATGGACTTCCCTGCATCAACCACCCCTCATGTAATTCTCACCCAACCTTACCCCCAACTACCCTCATTTAATGAGGGGCATCATAGTGTTTTCCCTTCATCATTAATATCTCCAAAAAAAAGGCTTGAAGTCCTTATATTTTGGAATGGAGGGAGTACATCTTAGAGAAACTTTTACTGTCAAGTCCACTTCTTCTCTAAATTCTTAATGCATCTTTCAGGAAGGTATAAATTAAGCCACTTCTGTTGGCGACTCTACAAAAGACAAATACATCTGGAGTCGCATGGGTAAAAAAGAATAAAGCTGTCATGGCATTAAAAGAAGAAGAAAATGATTTGTTTATTTGGAAAAGATAATAGAAAATCACAAAACATTCAGAAATGAAAAGTGTGTACTTTATGAAGAGGTAGGCAGATTGATAACAAGAAAATATTTAGTCTACTGATTGAACTAAACTTTTACATTGTTCCAGATTTAACAAACTCTATTGTAATTTATATGCTACTCACTCTTGTGTTGCTCCATTCTGAGTGCTATCAATTGTTCCTTTTACTTTTCAATGACACAGCACATATACCTTTTTATCCCTTTTTGTGCCTTGATGGTAATTGGTGAAGAGTTCAAATTTTTTTGGAAGTCATGTGACTCAAATCAAACTGATAAACAAGAAACTCGCCAACTCAACCAAGAACTGCAAACTACAAGTGACCATGAAATTTCTCTATGAAATATTACCTCCATGGCAGAATCAAGCTGCAGAATAACTGGTATTGGTCCTAAAAAGGTGGGGGTTATGATGCCTGCTCTTTCTCGAGCTTTGTGGTCCAATGTTTCCAGTTTGAATAGGAGGACCTCCAACCTGTAATGTGTATTCTTATTAGTAATGTAGCAAATAATACCTTCTATTCAGTTACTACAAATGATATAAGGCAATTATTTTCATGTCAAGATTATTTTACTATATACTAGAGAGAATGATTGGCATGTGTGGCATGGTATAGAAATGACATGCAACTTTTGGTTACAAAAAAAAAAAAAACTTTGTCATCACTTGACATTTTCTTTCCACCCAACATTCTCTCTCCCTCACCACTCCCATTTGTAGGACGATTAGTGGATGGTAGAAAAAGATGGTGTACACTGTATTTAAGTATAAGATTGCCACTCTCATAACTTATTTTGATGAGCAATTTATTCCTTACTTTTCAGGGTTCAGATTTTTCCGCTCATTGTTATAGTCTTCAAGCCAATCTTCATCTTCATTGTCCAAATCATATTCAACAAACTCACCAATCTCAGCCCTGGCTGCAAGCAGTAATTTCTCTAAGAAATGCAACCACTGAAGATATATTCAATTTTTATTTCCATTTCAATTATTGCGGTAACAAGAAATAAACCTCCTCTGGCACGTATGTAGGATGTTGGCTGTGCAAAGGTACGAGTATAGTCCCTTTCGTATGTATCAACATCATCATACTGTGGTGTAGGTATTTCTTGCACATTCTTCTTGCTGGATGTTGGATGTGCCTGCAAAGAAAAGAAGTGTTTATATCTGCCAAACTGCAAAATAAGGATATCATATTATGATCATGCCTGTCATCAAGCAAACTGAACTATGGCCAACCATCTAGTTTATTCTGATCTTATTTTTTTAGTGCAGCATCTATTATAAAATTTCTCATTATAATTAAAAAACTCTGCTAGGAATTTAAAATTAGATTCACCAAAAAAAATATCATGGCAGAAATAGTGGCTCAGCTCACATAAGGTCAAGATATAAACATAATGGCTGGCTTGCAGCTTATGGATGCTAAACAAGTCCTGAATCTTAAAACTAATGATACAAATTTAATATTAGGTCAAACAAAACAGCAACCTCTGGATTCTGGGGCTTATACTGTTTGTGCTTTGCATGTGTCCGAAACAAAAAGAAAAGGTTTGCACTTTGCATAGCATTATCAGCAGTTTTAACAAACAACTTTCAAATTGTCAATGATTAGCAAGCTGAACTATTTAATAACTACAACCCCCCAACCCCCCCCCCCCCCCCCAAAAAAAAAAAAAGACCACATTTTATAAGAAAAGATAGCTCAAACACACAAAAAAAAAGTTTTCACTTTGCATAACATTATCAGCTGATTTTAACAAACAACTTTCAAATCGTCCATGATTAGCAGGCTGATCAAATTTATTAACCAGCACCCCCAATTATTCCATTTCTGCGCACAAAAATGAATTAGCAAGCAACTCAATTGTGGAGTACTGGCAGTGAACCACTCCACCAAAACAGCAAAGAAAGATAACGCAACACTCCGTGCATTACCTCGCCATCAGCCGCGGGCTCCGGCTGGGAGTGCCGCAGCACCGGCGGCGCAGCCCGAAGCGCTAGCGTGGTCTCATCGTCCTCAAGCTCACGCGCGGACTTGACGATGGGGAGCTTCTTGTGAATGTCGAGCGGGCGCGGCCTGAAGGAGAGCCTACTCATGGCCGCAACTTCATCAGCGAGGCCTCAATGGAGAGCCTTCCCTTCCCGCGGGGGGCACGGGAGAGCGCCCGCGCGGGACGAGCCCCCCGCACTACGCCGACCCCCGTGGGCGAGGGGGTGAGGGGTGGTCGAGGGCACGGCTGCGGGCGGGGCGGGGAGCGGGCGGGAGCGGAGGAGGCGGCGGAGATGGCGGAGAGGGGATTCCGGGGCGGTGGGGTGGCCGGAACGGGCGGATTGGGGAGCTAGGGTTAGGGTTTCGGGGGTGGAGGACGTGCCCTAGGGTTTGAAACGGGGAGATGGAGGGAAGAAGCGGGGGATGAAGCAGCGAGAGAGAAAGAGTCGAGGGGAAGGGGAAGGACAGAGAGGCTTGGTTCGGTTGACGGAGTATTCCACGAGTACGTTTCCCTCGTGTGGTTACGTATCCGTCTCAACGGTCCATATCCTATAGAAACATAGGCTTCCCATGTATGCGAACTATCAAATAAAATTCTAAAATAAATTAGACGCATACTTTCAATAGTATTACACCTACATGTGAAATCTTATCTTCAAATTTATTATATTTTAGCCGTAACAAAAACGACAAAATTCTGATAGAATTTTACCCTTAAAACTATTAGAATTTTGTTGATGGCTAATATAATGAATTTGAATATGAAATATGTGTAAAAAAATATATATTTTGTAGAAATTTTCGTGATATTTTCTAATTGGTGTGCACGGGAAGATATGTTCCCCTTTCCAGACAGGTGGTGAAAATCCTTTTCGCGTGTTATTTTGGTTACATTTGGTTTGGGGGAGTTTGAGAATGCTAATGGAAGCATAGGAGATTCGAGCATTTTAATCTTTGAAGAACATGGGAATTTGAGAGAGATTGAAATGGGAAATTGATTGAACTCCCATCGATTCCATCCCAACCGTTCATCATAAATTATGATAATAATTTCTTATCTCAAAACCCACAACCGAACAAATAACATAAATTCCCTTTTAAACATCCCCTATTATTTCTCTCTAGCAACTAAACAAGGAATTGACAGCACGTTTAGTTAGGGGGAATTGTTAACAGGGATGGAACTTTGAGAGGTACAACCTACTGTTTGGTTGGTGGATGTGGAAGTTTGTGAGGGATTTGAGAAGGAGTTTAAGAGTAAACTCCCAATTGGGTAATGGCAGGTAATTTCTAGGGAATTTCTTTTCTAAGTATGACGAGATAAATCTGAGCCTTACATCATCACTTCAAATTCAATTATCATCCATACTACCCATGATTCTCATCTCTACTACCAAATAAAAGACTGGGAATAAAAAAATGAAACTCCCATGATATATTCCTTCACTAAGGGCGTGTTTGGTTGCTTGTATGTCCCTAGCCAGGCTCGTATGACTCATCCTGGATGAGGCTAGCCTGGATAAAGTGGTACAACCTGACTTGTTTGGTTGCCGTATCAGCTTATCCCGGATAGCACGAGATGTTGTTTGGTTGCTTGCATGAGAAAGTGTGGCACATGATCAATTTTATTTGGTTGGTTGCATGAAACCGAGTTTGTTAGCTTTTTTTTTGTTGAACGTGAAATAAAAATGTACAAATAACTATAGTTAGATTATCTCATTTAAATTGTTAAAATTTAGCACACGCTGACTAATCCTCGCTGAAAAACAATGGTTCAATACTAATCCGATCAACAGTAGCCCGGATTAGATAATCATTAAAAACCACTCAACTACAGTATTTGATCGGGCTTAAAAGTAATCGATCGGTTAGAGAAAAAAAAGAAAAGAAAAGGAAAAAAATTTATCGCTGCTGTTGCCTTTCTCGTTCCTACCGGCGCCGGAGTCCACGCTGCTCATCGCCGCTCAATCCTCACCGCCGGACCACGCAGCTCGCTCCCCACCGCCGAACTCCAAGATGCTCATCGCTTGACTCCGCAACCGAGCTCCCCACAAGATCCCATCGCCTGCCTCCCCACCGAATCCCGTTGCTTGTTCGGACTCTGCCATTCGCCGGATGGTTCTCGCCCCGCTGTTGTGGCCGGCGACAAGCTCCAGGCTACCGGATCTGCTGCCTAGGAGCTTGTGGCCACCGGATCCGGCATTTTCTACCGGGCTTCTTCTTCCTCTTCAACTTCAAGCCCCTTCTTCCCCAGCTGACCTCCTGAAGCCCCTTCTTCTTCCTAGCGCAGAAAGACCACACCGGTCCCTGGTGCTCCTCGATTGGCCGTGAATACTCGAAGGCGAACAGCAAGAAGAGAGGAGTAGGAGGATAGGGAAGATGCAAATGAGACTGTGGAGGTGAGTGGACTGCAGGCGCGTGCATCGCCCAGACACACGCTTGCACCTGCGCCTGCATCCGCTCAGCCAGGCTGAGGAGCGAAGCTCATTTCTTGCGTTCCTCTCGGGCCAGGCTGTGGAGGGAATCTTGCACCTAGGGAGCCTGGCTGAGATCTTGGAACAGGCAACCAAACAAGCCGAAGTTGCATAGGCGGGTGCGAGCCAAGACACATGCAGCCAACCAAACACACCCTAACTCACTCCTCTAAAACTTCCAATCCCCTTTCATTCTCTTGGCAAACAAACCATGGGACTAAAAATTAAATTCTGATATTAATTCTCTTTGTCAACTTCCATAGTTAATTTTCATGCCCTTCCTGATCGTTGCCATACAAGCTGAAACTTGGATATTGATAGGAAGAAATCCAAATAACCCCATGAGCTTACACCCTAGAGTTTTATATGAGCATACCCCCCAAAATGAAACCAATCCCAACATTTTGGATTTCCTTTTTTTTTTGAAAAATCGGCTCCAACAGTTCCCCTCTACAAATACGCAAAAATTTAATTTGCAACTCCATATTTCTCGCTCTTCACAAGTTGGATGTGATTGCTCACTCCCAATCCGTTGATCTAAGGGTGTTAGACATGTGCAGGAGGGGATCAGGGACTCGCAGCGCACGGAAAGAGGCCACCGATCACACCATACGCGAGGAGGACAGTGAACCAATGATTCTCTTGGTATGGGATGGACCTATTTTTTTTATTACTGGGAGTTAACTTTTATTTATCTTTTTACAGGGATGAATCTATTCACACCTAAAAATCTGATTACGGATTCAAGAATATAATTTTGGGATGTATTTTTGGGCTTTCTTTTGGCAATGATCTAGACCATTGACTCTTGAACTACCTTATTTGATCTAATAACTCTTTTTTTTAACTCATAAAATTTTATTGCATATTAAGCAGAGTACGTTGGAAGCGAAGGACATTCCCTAAAACATCGCCATGCAAAAAATTAACAACAGCAAACATTAAGGACCATATTTCTAAAAGAAGGTAAAGAGATTGAATGGTGGAAGCAAACTCTCATACTATCTGATACAACAGTAGTGGATACAATCATCGGGGGCCCATGGCATTGCCGCAATGATTGCACCCAAGGGCCTCTTCAAACATGATTCCCGCTTGACCTGCCAGCAATCCCTCCGACTGCCTCCACGGATTTGGCACTAATGGAGGTTTGGGGTTGAGTCGTAGATATGTTGGTGGCTTCACCGAACTCAACCGATGATTGCCATGGTGGTCATCGTCAAATCTAAGGAACACTATCAGCATTCTGCTGACCAAAATCTTAAGCTTTTGAAATAGAAATCATATATTTTACATTTTCCCTACTTTTGTTTTCATACATGAAGGCCTTGCTATCGTTCCATGTGGAGAATGCCCCCCTTACGGCACGGTTTAGTCTGTTATTTTCTTTTGTCAGAATGGATTCGGACCGCCCCTTCTCTAAAAGCATGGTTCTTACCTCCCTCTCTCCCCCCTCCTTCAGGGTCGTCCATTCGGTGGGTGATCCCTTGCTCTCACCTTCGGATTTTGATAGTTCTGATGATATGGCGAATTGCAGTTATCTTGGTGAATTGACTTACATGAGAGTCGACCATGTAGACAAACTGCTTATACCACCAATAAAATAAAAGTTATATACCAAGAGCGGATGTTTACTCATTGACTATTCTTTTTAAGCCATATGTGACAATTTTATGTTCTCCTTAATATTGTGTCGTGGCCCAATGAGTGCGTTGGCATGACAAAAATGTTGAGTCACATGTCGTGCGGGCAAAACCACTTCGCAAAACCCTAGAGGGTCATTTGGACCAAATGAGAAAGTTCAAGGAACTTAATACCCACTTTAACAGTTCATGATGATACATGCCTCCAAGATAAACGTTTAGGGGGTATATGGACTTTTTCCATATTGATATGTATCGATGTTGTAAATTTGCTTCCACCGCTAACTAAGGGCCTATTCTAAGCTTTAACTCCAAACGACAGCTTCCTCGTTTTCTGTTAGCATGCTTCCAAACTACTAAACAAAGTGTTTTATGAAAAAAAAATTATATATAGAAGTTTTTTAAATAATCAAATAAATCTATTTTTATTTTATAATACTTAACTAATTATGTGCTAATTAGCTTTCTCCTTTCGCATACACTGAAAATCTCCCTCAATCGTCAATAAACAAACACATCCTAAATAATTGAAGTTGTGTAAGAATAAAACATATATATAACAGTTAATAAGAAGTAGGTTACTTGAACTATTATATGTTTCTTTTTTTTAAAAAAAGAAGAAATAACGTACTCAGCGCATAATTCAATTGGAATATCTGGCTACAAAACACAAGCATTTTAAACTCTAATGAAACAACATGTTATCGTACAAACAAATCAAACCCTCAGAACATAATAACAAAACCATTTCCTTAAAACTAAACATTTTTGGTGAACTTAGTACTACTAATAAAGTTGGATATCATAGCATTCACAAAATAACTTCTTCCTCCATTTCACATTATAATAAGATGTTTTGGGTTTTGAATAGATTCTTTCATAGATCCATGTGTATGCTTCACATATGTGTCTAAATGTATATGGATGTTAGTAAATCTAGACAAGATATGAAGAGATAAAAATGTCTTATAATATGAAACGGAGGAAATAATACTTAGTTAATAATGCGTCTCATTTTGCATGCAACTTATAAGCTCCCTAACTCAGTTTCGAACTAAGCCTAAGCCAAGAGCATTTACAACGCTCCACTCTTGCATGTGGCCTTAAGTATCCACCTCAGAGCCGAGCGATCATCTTAGTGGCAAAAGTGGTCTTACCCACCTTCATGTGCCTTACAGAAGACACAACGCCCTGGCCCCAAAAAGACTGGGATAAGAGGGGAGAGAGGTGGCCGGTGACATAGATGAAGAAGGACGCATGGCTTAGCTAGATCGACGATATCAGCTCCTAGATCGAAGTGACCATGATGGATTGATGACTAGACCTGGTGGATTAAGGCAACCGCACCAAACTGAGGGACCCGATAACCACCTGGGATTGGAAAGAGAGAGCTTCATGATTGTGAGTTGCAAGGGGAGAGATGGTGGTGGTAGTGACTGAGGATGCTGAGGAGATGACGTCGTTGATATTTGGTTGTGGAAGAGGTGAGGGCAACACCCGGGGATCATGGAACGGTAAAAAGTGAATAAGAATAAAGAGAATATGATGAAGGGGTAAGTTGCTCCATAAAATGGATCATTACAAACCAACATGTTGTTCCGATATGTTTTTTTTTCAAGTTCTTATAACTACCTATACATCTGTACCTGCTTACCAAGTTTATCATCAGCATAATCTAATCTTTCTTTGTATGCAGCTAGTATACGCTTTAGATCACTGCAACTACGGCCCACAAGACCATTCAATTCCACCGGAATAAGTCTATTTTTCCTCCCTCAACTCATGGCAGTGTATGAATAGCATCCCTCAACCGCAAAATCGGGTATAACCCATCCCCCAACTCCGAAAACCGTTGCAAATCAACTCCCCGGGCGGTTTTGGAGGTGGTTTTGTCCTACGTGGCACCTTTGACCCTATTGACTTACTGAGTCAGTAGGTGGGGCCCACATGTCAGTGACAAGGATAAAAGAAAAAGGTGGGGCCCACTGTCAACCACACTTATCTTCTTCTCTACGCCCTTCTCTCGCTCCTCCGGCCGATCCCGGCGGTGACGTGCCGCCCCACCCTGCCGCCATTCGTCGAGGCTGCGCCCCGCTCTTGCTCGGCCGCCCTTCAGCACCACGCTCCGCTTCGCCTCCTCCTCCCCACCCCCATCCCACCCTACCGCCTCCACCGCTGCCGCCATCCCCCTCCTCAGATCCAGAGCGGAGGAGGGCGAACGAGATGAGGGAGCTGGCCAGCAACCCTTGGACATGGAGCGGCTTCTCACTGCAGATGGACCAGCCCAACCCGTCTTCGCGGTTGCGTCCATGTGCACGACGGCCACCCCCCTAGGCTTCACCGCCTACACTAGTGCGTGCCATATGGGTTTGCAAATATTTGCAAATCGATTGGGGATTCTCTGGTGACGGTGTTTTGCGTGCTTGGGCAGAGTGATTTAGTGCTGATCATAAGCATCATAGTATCATACACGCTTGAAAAATCACGATACAGTCGACCAAATTGCTGATCGATAGCTTAGTAAATTTGGTCAGCATGGTATGCCACCCGGCAATTTTCTGATTGATACTATTGTTGGGGTACCTGGCTATCTGCAGCTTTGTTGATGGATAACCATTGATCTTGCATTGTTTTATATCCGACTGCTTGCTTCCTGGAGCCGTTTGTAGATGTAACTGGAGATGGAATTTTTGCAGCAATTGGTCTTGCCACTGCCGTCTCACGTGCTACCCCAGCCAAGTCTCCCCCGAGGCCGGCCGCACGAATCACGCTATGCCGCGGGCCGCCGCCGGCAATCCATGTGCACTGATGTGCAGACATAGGTGCTGGAGGAGGAGGAGAAAGAGCGGCGGGGAGAAGTTGTCGTACATGACGGTGGTATGGGCGGCGCTGCTCCTCCTCGTGGCGCTCAGCGCACTCTCGCTGCTCGCCGCGGGGTCTCGGAACGACCGCCATGCCGGCCTCGGTCTCGCCACGCTTCTGCCCATCCACAGCTGTCCCCGGCAAGCCTCCCCCAGCAGCATCGTCGCGGTGGCTAGGCACCGTGATGGCGGCGAGCTCCTAGCCGTCGGGATCGGCCGGAGGAGCGAGAGAAGGGTAGAAGAAGAAGTGTGGTTGACAGTGGGCCCACCGTTTTTCTTTTATCATAGTCACTGACAGGTGGGTCCCACCTACTGACTCAGCAAGTCAACAGGGTCAAAGATGCCACATAGGACAAAACCGCCTCCAAAACCGCCCGAGGAGTTGATTTGCAATGGTTTTCAGAGTTGGGGGATGGGTTGTACCCGGTTATTCATACACGGCCATGAGTTGAGGGAGGGAATGTGGACTTATTCCATTCCAACCAGACAACGAAGGGCCCACGGCGCAGTCAGACTTGTTGTTCGATTTCGCCTCCCCTGCAAGCCAGCCCGCATGGCCAGATCGCCGGCGCCGACGCGCACACACCCCGTACGTACGCACGCCCATTGTTCGTGACCTGCCCAACTTTCCCACGGGCGGCCACCCAGTCCCAGCCACCCCACCAACACCAAGCTTTCGCGTCTGCCGACCAAGACGAACCCAATTTGACTGCCGCTGACCTGTGGGCCCCACAACCACCCCATAAATAAAGCAACACAACAACGACGCCGTAACGAAGGAGCAGCAGTTGCAGCAGCAGCAGTGTCTTCTTGCAGAGAAAGAAGGAAGGAACACGAAGGAAGGAAGGCGGCGACGTCGAGATGGTGGTGCTGGTGGTCGCCACGACGTCCGACGCCGCGTCGGCCACTCCGGCTGCCGCGTTCCTCGCCATGCCCGGCTGGACCCCCGGCCCCTCCATCCCGGTACGAATGCCTCGCCCTCGCCCTCGCCACCGCCTTCCTCCCTGCCTAACTCTTCGCGCGGCCGGCGCAGGACGGCGTGGAGAGCTTCGCGAACGGCGCGGGGGTGCGGCTGCTGCGGCACGCGCGCGGGATCGTGGAGGAGGACGACCTGGACCTGCGGTGGGAGGCCGCCACGGGGGAGCGCGTCTCCGAGGTGGTCCTCCTCAGCCGCCACACCGCCGTCTCCAACCGACCCGCGCTCACCGTCCACCCCATCGGCGTCCCGCACCTCAGGGACGGCGTGGACGTGCCGCCGCAGGGCGGGCGCCCCGGGTGGGCCGCGCCGCCCAACCCGCGGATCGGGCCCTGGCTCCGCCTGCTCCGCCGGATCGCCGCCGACCGCGGCCTCGTGCCGGAGTTTGAGGTGATTACTTTTCTTGTGTTTTTTTTTTAATTTTGCTTTTTTAATTTCCTTTGTGGAATTGGGGATCGCTGTTGTTTGCATTGGTTGATTGATTGATTGGTTCTCGTTTCTGCAGATTACGCTGGAGGGCACTCACCATGGGCCAGTGACCAACACGCCGACGCTGTTTGTTGAGATTGGTACGAAATTCTCCACACCTTTTCTTTCTGGGGTTTAATCCAGTGTGTTTACTTAATTATTGCTCGACAGCCAGACATATCTCACAAATTAGATTATTCATAGTGATTTCTGGATAATGTTTTGTAACTTCATCTTAGTTGATCAACTTAAGTTCATTAAGTTTATTCTTTGTTTTTTCTGTTCCCCTGATTCATTTTTGGACAGGCCAGTTTATCTGTAAGTTGCATAGGCTAGGAATTAATGCCTGCACCCCGTCATTGATGAACGTTGTATTGAATCCTAAAATTATAGGGTGAAATCTTGGATTTTATACTGACGGCCGAAAGGTCCTCTTTGTTCTGACACCCCAAAGTATGAACTAGTTCAATGGTTCTCTTCCTGAATCTACTATATTTGAAATGCTATCCAGCAGTTCCCTGAATAAAAATAATATAAATAAGTATGATATTTATAATAGTAGAAAGAGAAAATAATCTTCAAATTGATTCTTCAGGCACACAGATAGTTTGAAGTACAAGTAATTATGTCCTCTCTCTCAAAAGAAGTAATGTTGTCCTGTAAATGAACAGTTTGAATGATAGGTCACATAAAAGGATATATCTGGGCAACTTGCGAAAGAAATGTGAAAATACAATTCAGATTACAATAAATTTCAGGTGATATTGCACATATAGCAATAGTACATAAACATCAACGATTTGATACTTAACTCATTATATCATGAACCATTGAGTTATCACTTTTTCTATTGTTAAACAAAATATTTTCCTTGCATGCCCACGTGACATTGATCACCAAATACGTTTAACAAATTTATTTCTTTAACTTGTGTGTTGTAGGAAGCACTGAAGAATACTGGGGTAGACAGGATGCTGCTGACGCAGTCGCTCTGGTTAGTTTTCCCGTTTGTGTTCCATTTCAGCATCTGGGCATGGACAATGTAAATGTTTGTATGGTCTACCATGATTTTCATGTTCTTTTTCCTTAGATATCTGGAATTGGTTCCAACTTTATGGTGATATTATTGTTCATTTTGCATCTTTGTGATGCTAAGGAAAGGACATGCATTTCTGATCCTTAGTGTCCTCTGTGATTTTGAGTTCGTGAACACATTGTATTTGTGGTGAAAAACACAATGGAACTCAGTCTTATAATACTTGCAGCTGCTATGGAAAGGACTTGGTCTTGGAGAAGAAGAATCTGTTGGAAATTGGCATGGGTATGTTTGCATCCCCTCTCTTGCTCTCCCTCTCTATTTTCGTGTGCTTTACTATGAAAACCATCAGGTGGAGTTTACCCAGTACAACCCCCCCATACATCAAACATCTTTAGAAACTGTTGTCCTGAGTGGCAAATAGACCGTGTTTGTACCAATAGGTGTGTCTCTCGAGCACTTAGCTCTTATTTGCTATGGAAGACAAGCAATTGTTCTTTTTCTTTCATTCTTTTCATGCCATTGATCTCAGATATAGACATCTAGTCCAATGCCGATTTCCATACTAGTCCAATGGAAAGTAAGCATAATTTTAGTACATGCGAAGAACTCTCGTTATATTTTCCAATAATTAGCATATTTGATAATCCACCACAACTGATATTATTCCCTGGAAGGTAGGAGACCAATGTATCACCGTTTAATGCTAAAAGAACTAATTTTTGGCACTTTTTTGATAGTATAATGCACACACTGAACGCTTTGAGATTGTTTCTGTTAGAATCAAAATCAGCTCTCTGTTGAGAACTATACATAAAATCACTCGCCCAAGCATGCTCCCAGCATGGGTACTCTTGACTATCTTGCTTGTATATGTTTTTTTAAGTGAACTGTTTATCTATTATAATGATGGTTTTTGCTATGAATTTGAGCTGCATTAAGTCTGCTATATTTTCATGTAATGCAGGAATGGTGAAAAAGTCCTTCTAGGCATAGGAGGTGGTCATTATGCTCCTCGTCATATGGATATTGTAACGTAAGCGCCATTTTCTTTCATTGATTATGACACAACTTTCTTAGCAGGATCTAAGAGCATTGATTTAAGGGAGCATATTTCTTCAATTTTTGAAAGCATTTTTGTCAATGTTATATCTTGAAAATGTTTCAGGAAAGATGGTGTATGGGTGGGCCACTTGCTCTCTGGGTATTCTTTGCCAATGGAGGAACCGAAGCAGATGAATGGTAAAAGTGTGGCTGACGTTGGCGGTATGTGGAAGCATTCCATTAAAGTTTCATATGAAGCAACAAAAGCGGCTTTCCCAGGAGGAGAGATTATTGCACATATTGATCAAAAGTAAGATGGCTTAATCTATAGCTAACTTGTGTTCCATTAGAATACACTATCTTTTAATGAACATTATTCTATTTCATGTTTTGGGTACACATTATTTAAAAATTGGCCATCCTGATTCATCAGTAAAGATTACAAAACAACCATTTCAAATTTTGCCTTGACGGTACACATATATAATTGTATCCAGCAATCTAGAAAATCATCAAATGCATCAGTTGAGGGCATTCTTATCACTGGAATTTTATAAATTGACATTTCAGTAAAAAGGGCTTCCTTCTAAGGGTATGGACTTCTTCAATTGTCTGACTGTTCTGTTATGTTCCATCTGTCTGCTTCTCTGATTAAAACATTTGAATTCTAATCATCATATCTGCTGATAGTACGCATTCTTTTGAGAAATTTGGCAGAATTTTTTCATTTCATTTTTATTTTGCACGTTGCTAAATAAAATCTTGTTTAGCTGCAGAGCACACATGCATAGTGTTTATCATAGTAGGTTCAACTAAAATATGCAGTGTATGGTTGCATCCAATCATTTCAAACGATGCATCATGCATTGATTTGAATTTTGGATAGAATATGAAAATTGTGGTTTGTACGATAGAAAACTTACATATAAATAATTGATACTGCTGCAAAAAAATCAATTAATCATAAGACAAGTCTTACTTATGGATATTTAATTACATGCAAACAGTGTTCTAACACCACCAGATCAAGGAAGCTTGCAAGTAGTCCACTAATCCATATAGTTGGCCCTTTTACTTGGCTAACCTATTTATGTGACTGATTTGCAGTAACCTGAATTAGTGATAGAGAACTGCTCCTTTGTTTGGTTGTTCTAACCAAAATTTTGTTTCTATTTCAGGAGCTTCAAAGGATGGCAAAAGAACGCAATTACAAGTTACTTGCAGGAGTTGAACATCAGGGTAGGAAAACCAAATGATTTCTTTTAAGAAGACATAACACCGGGGTAGCAGTACTCTTTTGGTGTTATTGCTAGGTACTTAGTATGTGTATGCTAAAGACCTCGCCTCCACGGCCCTGAGATAATAAAATTAATATTTTGAGCCCTGAACTCGTGAGTTATATTGTCTGTGCTTCCATACTGCTGAGTTTTGATCTCTGCACCGCATGAGCATCACATATTCACATACGTATGTTCTTCCATCCTGAGAAGTCATTTTTGTTTGTTATCATCTTGTATTGAATTGTGTGGATATTTTTACCTACATTAGCCCTGTGGTTTTGGTTGAGGGCACCCTATCGAAGAAGGGTACCTATACCGTTCACCCACTGTATACGACCGTTCTCTCTAGTCTTTCTGAAAAGGTTTTGAAATCTTGTGGGCTCTGGGCTCCCGTGGAGGAGAAGGCTCTCATAATTTCCACCTTGAAATTTTGATGAGTTCTTGAGGCGTTCTTGCTACCAACCTTGAAAGAGAAGTGCTACGACTCAACTTATTTGCTTATGTGATAATGTTTTGTCCAGCTGAATTCTTCGTGCTTCTCACCTTATTATATTTTTCTTCGCGATTGAAAAGAAGGTTAGTATAATCACCACATAGTAGGCATCTGCAAGAAGCAATTCATGTTTCTTTAAAATAATTGGGGTCAAAGAATTGAGTATGGTAGTGTTTTGTTGGAGCTCTAGCTTATTCGACATGACTGCCGTACTACTGAACGGCCTCTTTTAGGGCATTAGGAGTGCGTCGCAAAAATATACCGTTCCTCGTGTGATAACTCAGCTCAAGAATACCAGGAACATTGTTAGCTACATGCTCCACAGTGCATATCCCTTTGAGTGGATCCTACTAGTCTTTTTTTATACCCTCACTTTTTCTCTCCTCTCTCACTCCTCTATCCCTTCTCCACCAGTCGAACCGAATAAAGCGAGGCACTGGAAGTCGATGCGGCGGAGGAAGCGAGGCGGCGTCCGGAGTGCGGCAGGGCCCGGGCGGCGACGGCGCTGGGCGGCGGGGCGGACGGAGGCGGCGCCGGTGGGCAGTCCGAGCGGCAACCCCACCACCACCCTGATCTTCGTCACTCTCCCACGACGGGGACCACCCCTTCTTTGCTCCGACGACCGGCGGCTCTCCTCCCAGGCCAGCAACGCGGATCTGGCGATACAGGATGACCTCGGAGCGGCCGGCGAGCTCTGGGCGGCATGGCGGTGACAACAGCTCGATGGTGCCGCCCTCCTTGTCCCCCTCGACTGGCGACGCCTCTCCTGTCCTCTCTCCACAACGGATCTGGGAGGCGACGACGACGACGACAGAGGGCTTGGCGGCTCGTCGGTTGCGGACGGTGACGGTAGGCTAGGCGGCTCGTCGGCAAGAGGCGACGTCGACGGTGGGCTAGGCGGCGCGCGCTTGAGGGCGACTGCGGGCACGGGAAGGAGGGCGACGCCACTCGCTCCACAGCGCGGAAGCAACGCTGTGCCTAGCCTCACGCGCCCTCTTTTTTGCCCAAGAACCGGTTTGGACACAAGAACCTCATTTTGGTGGGTCTGGAAGCAAAGGTGGTATGTGTCCTCCATCTTTGCCGTCGTGGGATGGCAAGGGAGAATGCCATCTCAGTGTACTGTGAAAGCCCTTATGTTTCGTCCTTTTGGGGAGAATATACAAAAATTTCATGTATCATTGCATTCAGAGTGAAATCCATGTTCTGGGCTTTTACTCCAATACTTTAAGAATTAGACTCCCAATAAAAAAAGTTAAATCCATGACCATAAGTTTTACATGCATGGGCAACTTTCTTTTCCATTTAGCTTGATGCTGGTGTGGGTCCTAAAATCCATATATCCTAATTTTGTTTGCAAGGCTATAACCATTGTGGTATTTATTATCTTATTGCAATATTGTGTTATACTAATTGTAGTATCTACTATATCCTCATAAAAACTATTTTGTAAACTAAGGAACAATAGCTTCTTCTTCTTCTTCTTCTTCTTTTTTTTTTGTGAGCATCCTTTGCCTTTGCTTCCCTTCTGGTGTTACTGCATTAATATTTGGTATCTGCACTGTTCGGTCAAATTATTTCCGCTACTTACATTTATGAGTTGATATATATATCATCAGAAAGTGATGATAGATTGAAAGATATTCTGAAAGGACATGTAAGGCACAAGCCAAATGTGAAGCTCTTGCATCATATCTCAAACTAACTCCTGCAAAATTCCCCGTGGAACTGGTGCAACGTAATCTAGAATATTTGCCCGTATTGGTGTACATATAAAACTGGGTATCTATTATATGGCTGCACTAGAATACTCCGTTGGCATTATGTTCCTTTCAGGTTCTATAAAGGGAACTAAGCAACAAGAAGCTCCCCTGGGAGATAGAGGCTCAGGTTAGCTGGATTGTAAATTTCAGAAAACTGCAACTATAGGGACACTCTGTTGTTGCAGCAAACTGAAATAGGTCACTAATGTTGCAGCAAACTGATAGTTTTGTCACTACGTTGCAGTTTTCTAAAATTTACTCTTTCATAAATGATAAATCTAAAGAATGATTTCCGTTTTGCTTCTTCTGTCATGAACTTCTGCATTGCCTGTGCGGTGCAACAATCTATCGTCATGTCTGTTGGCAGCAATAATTTCTAAATGACCACGTGTTATTGCTACGTGTTATTCATCAACCCATACGGCAAGCAGTGATTAATATGCGAGGTAATGCGCTTTATTTGTCATGACCCTGTTGCCCCCATTTTTATTCGCACACTGCTTTTCACGTTAACTGCTGGAAAAGAAATTTATACAAATTCATATTCATGAATATGCACCATTTTGGATTCTAAAACAAATTAAGGACATGAGTACATTGTTGGAGTTCTAATTACATGATCTTAAGCTTTAGTCTATAAACAATCACCTCTTGCTTATGCGGAAAAATAATTGATCTACTAACCTGAGTTAGAAGTCATTGCCGTTCTTCTTTCTTCTTCTTCCAGAGATGCCTCACGAACCCCTTCCAGTGCCTAGATCGATTGGGCGATTAATTAGGGTTTGAGATTAGAGAGAGAGAGAGAGAGTTCGGTCGTCTGCCTCCTTCCTTCTCTTTCTTTATATAGGCGACACTGGTGGGGCTCAGGGGTTATCTCAATTAGTTTAGGATTCTGTTTTCTGTACCGATCACACAAAAAACGAATTTATCTCTTAGTTTGTTTCTTGTTAGGATAAGGAAACCGATGGTTTAGATCCTCTCCTAACCCTTATCGACACAAGTCGACTAAATCAACCAACTTTCTCCCCTTGATTTTGAGACTTACGAGTTTATTAAATAAAATAGCTCCCCAAGGCAATGTGTCTTCAACAACATTATGCGTCACTGAGACAACAAGACCTATAGCTCACTATAGTACTCAAATAAACTCAAGCTTAACTTAGTGGGTGTTGATTGAAAAATTTAGTCCCCCTCATCTAGGATCTCAGTAAGGCTCTAATTTACATATGTACTGGCCAGAATATAATCTTAATTAATCTTAATTTTACGAGCCTTTAGATTATGGATCCATTAGCAAATACTTAGCTTAATAATTCGATCCTGGGACATGTCTTTCACAACCATATCAATGTGTTAGGCAGCAAACACACAATATGTTGCTACTAGAATAGAAAACTATGTTTAATTAGTGCACAACTTCACTAAAATCAATCCAAGGGAAAGAATATCTCCAACTTATGAGACGTTCTAACCTCCCCTAGAAATGTGGCATCAATTACAATGTCACAATTTCAATGATGTCTCATCTTTTGTCATTACAGGCAATTATTATAATAGTCACATGATCATCCAAAAGAACAAATATGACTGTCGTGCACAAGGACAAGACCAATCACTTTATTATCACACTTAATGTATCATGTTCTATTTGGAAAAATAACGGACATGACCCGTTTCTCACATGACTTTAAAAAATTAAACTAGTAAAGTTTCTCTTAATAGAGTGAACAAATAAGACATTATTGCAACTGCTGGAGAAACTAAGTGTGAGGTCTCCAACAACACTTCACTTTCATCTTCACTCCATCAGTTACTCTGAGTGTTCACTCCCCTCTTTGCTACCGTTTGGACGGTGCGAGTTTCCTGTAATGAGTTAGAAACATGCACATCGGCATTGAGTCAAACTCACTAAGTATTAAGGGAAAATTCATCACAAGGGATTTATTTAATTTCATTTATACCTTTCTTGACTAACCACGCTGTGAAGCGTGTGCAATTTCTCTGCCAATGTCCATCTGACGCACAGAAGTGGCAGTAGGGACTTGTACTTAAAGGAACAGCTGAAGTGGAGGCCTTGATCCCTTCTTGCTTCTGCTCACCCTCTGGCTCGCTATTCTTATTAGAGGATTCCCCTTGATAGACCTTTTTGCCTTTATCAAAGGCATTAGTGAGGTTGAGCCGGTCTTTAATCTTCTACTTTTCAGCTTTCTGGCGCTCTTCCTCTTCCACGGAGCGTAAGATCAATTCTTGTATGGTCCACTCCTCTTTCTGAGTATTATATTTTGTTTTGAATGGATCATAGTTAGGACCAAGAGATTTCATGATGATGTGCACTAAAAATCCATCAGATATTTTCATATCCATGGATCCGAGTTGATTTGCCATATGAGTCATCTCAAGGATGTGCTTCCTTATACCACTTTTGCCATTGTAATGACTAGTGATCATCTCATTTACAAGCGTATTGGCATGAGTCTCAGGTGCAAATTCAAAACTTTCTTCAATGTTTGCCAGATACATCTTAATGTCATTAGAGTCAATGATTCCTCCAATAACTTCTGGAGAGATGGCACCCTTGACATAAATTAAGCACATTCTGTTGGACTTCTCCCAGTTGGCTAACTTCTTATTGTAGGCCCACATGAGATTATCATATTCTTCCTCAATTATATTGAGTTCTTCGGCCGGTTGAGGTTCCTAGGGAGGATCCTCTCTTATGGCTAAGTCATAATCCAACATGGCTAAGTTAATAAGCACATTATTTCTCCATTCAACGTAATTTGATCCATCAAGAAGCTGAATAGCCTTAAGTTGTCCTAATGCTGAAAAATTAATTATTAATTAAACATTAGTAATGCAATTAATTTCCATTGGCTTAATTAATCACATACAAATAAATCTTAATTTTCATAATCAAACACCATAGGGTAGAAAAGATTATGAAATGGCAGAGAATAATGAATTACTGAAAATAAATATCTTAAATCAAATTACCAAAATTAGGTAGATATGATATAGGGCATAATGCCATTAGTAAATGACATGAAATTAAAGTCCTTAGCCATATCACCGTTGGGCAAAAATGGTAAAGGAATTAAGCTTAGTAACAAATTAGAGATCATTGATCATATCACCGTAAGGCACGAGTGACAGAGGAATTAATGCACTAATGGCATAAGTAAAATCCTAAGTCATATCACTGTAAAGGCCAAAATGAGAAAGAAAATGAAAATAATGATTGATGATACTTAGATGTTTCCTTAATTACATCACCGTTGGGCAGAAATAATTAAGGAAATAACAATCTTGATGAAATCATCTTTCTTTCTAGATAAACTTCCCGTTGGTTCCATTAATCTAGAAATAAATTACTCAGTATTGCAACTGATCTTAAATAATAAGCATTGCCAATTGCATCAAGTTAATTTACATTGGCTTAATCGATCATATGCAAAATAAACTTAGAATTTCATTGTCAAAGCACCATTGGTCATAAATAATTATGAATAATCTTAAAATTAATTCCTCAATTATATCACCGTTTGGTAGAAAATAACTAAGGAATAAAATATTATAAATTGACACGCAATTATAATAAAGTTGGTTAAATATAACTTCACATCTTAATGCTTTCTAGTTGAATTTCTCGTTGGTTCCATTCGACTATAAATAATTAATATACTAAGGAAATGACCATCATAATGATGTTGACATGAAATCATAAATACTTTCTAGTTAAATTTCCATTCAACTAGAAATAAATTAAATGGCTTAAGGAAATAATAATCTTAATAAATATTGACATGAAATTATATTAACATTGGTCAAATATAATATCATATCATTAATTTCTTTCTAGCCAAACTTCTCGTTGGTTCCATTTAACTAGAAATAATTTTCTAAGTGATCAAATAATTGACCATAATTTTCCAGAAATTTTAAAAGAGCTAAGAAAGCTCATAAATGAATTTCTGGAAATAAATAAAACATTAAATGGCGGGCTTAAATATAATAATGCGGCACATCACTTCCTTAGCCGGCCCATAAAAAAAAGGCTAAAATCAGGCTAAAATTTAGCTAATAAAGATATAACACATTATGAGAAATTAAATTCGCGGGCTTAATAAATTAAAAATAAAGGCCCACTCTTATCGAAAATCCGGCCCAAAACAGACCGGCCCATTATGTGCGCGTGCGGCGCTTAGGTGGACGCGGCCCAGATCGGTGCGGCCCATGACGGCGACGTCCCGACGCGGGGTCGATCTTTGCCGTCCGATCCGATGGACGGCTCGGATTGATCCTATGCCGATGAAATCGCTAGCAGGTGGGGGGAAAGGGTTTCCAACCCTAACCCTAATCTCTTCCCTCTCTTTGACGGCTCTCTCACCCGGGCGAGTGAGCGAGCGGCGGCAATGGCGACGGCGGTCCGGCGAGGCGGCGCGCGCGCGCGGCGACAAGCACTGCAGCGGCTCCATCTCGGCCGGCTGGGGGGCACGCCCGAAGGGCAGCACCAAGCCGTGTGCAATGGCGTCGGCGGTCCGGCGAGGCGGTGCGCAGGCGACGGCGAACGTCGACGCGGCCGGAGCTCGTCGGCGGGGGGGGGGGGGGGGGGGGGGGAGGGGGGCGGAGCCCGAAGGCAGCCGCCAAAGCCGGCGCTTCCCGTCCCTGGCGAGGGACGGTAGAGGGACACGCCAAGACGGCGCGCGCACGGGAAGACCGACGCGGCCGCAAGGAGGTGAAGTGGCGGCGATGCCGCTTCCGGTTTAGGGGGCTTCAAAATCCGGCATGTCACCGAACCCGAGCCTAATTTTCTTCCATTTGGATTTAATTCGGACTTTGTGACTTAGGGTTCTTCCCCAAAGAATTAGGGTTCTTCATTTGGGGATTTTAGGCCGATTGGATCCAGCTTATGGGGATTTCGGGAAATTTCAATCTTGTTTATTCCCATATGATTAACCGTGGGGAGTTTCAATCTTGTTTATCCCCTAATTCTTGTTTGCTGAGTACTAGCCGAAACCTTAGTTTCGGTCTAGGAATTTTGAGTGCGGGAATTGGGAATTTCCCTTTGCTAAATTTAGGGGAATTTCAATCTAGTTTATCCCCTTCTTAGCTTCGGCTTAGGGTTCTGAGTGCGAGGAAATTGGGAGTTTCAATCTGTTTATCCCAATCCCTTTTCTTCTCTTAATCTCCACTGATGGATAATCAAAATCGAAAACTTGAATTAAACAGCTTCTTCAATAATTTGCTTCTGCTACTGATGGCCGAAACCACCAGTATAAAAGGGCTTAATACTTAAAGAAATTAATCTAATCTAATTCAAAATTGCTCATGCCGAATCAATCTTGTATTTTTATAAGGATGGCTTCTAATCACAGGGATGATGTGATTATGAGGGATTGAGTGGACTAAAGATTAGGCTCTGATACCACTATGTTGGAGTTCTAATTACATGATCTTAAGCTTTAGTCTATAAACAATCACCTCTTGCTTATGCAGAAAAATAATTGATCAACTGACCTGAGTTAGAAGCCATTGCCGTTCTTCTTTCTTCTTCTTCCAGAGATGCCTCACTAACCCCTTCTAGTGCCTAGATTGATTGGGCGATTAATTAGGGTTTGAGATTAGAGAGAGAGAGTTCGGTCGTCTGCCTCCTTCCTTCTCTTTCTTTATATAGGCGATATTGGTGGGGCTCGGGGGTTATCTCAATTAGTTTAGGATTTTGTTTTCTGTACCGATCACACAAAAAAGGAATTTATCTCTTAGTTTGTTTCTTGTTAGGATAAGGAAACCGGTGGTTTAGATCCTCTCCTAACTCTTATCGACACAAGTTGACAAAATCAACCAACATACATGGGCATAATAAAGATACATATATACTGCACACAATACAGGAGTCATAAATTGTCAAAAACAGGCTTCTCACTGAGAGTGTGATGAAGACTGATTTTATAGAAGATTTCTCTCGTTTTCTGACGTGCATGCTTCCCGAACTACTAAACGGTGTTTTTTTTTTAAAAAAATTTCTATAGAAAAGTTGCTTTAAAAAAATCATATTAATCTATTTTTGAAATTTAAAATAATTAATACTTAATTAATCATGTATTAATAGCTCATATCGTTTTGCGTATCTTTCCAATCTTCTCTTTCCCCTTCTTATTAAACTCAGCCTTAGCCATACGAAAAATGGGGTACTCTGCTGTTTTACCTAGCAGCACAAGGCTTGTAAATTGTAATGCCTTGTGCTCTCCCGCAACCCCATTTTAATGGTTCAGGCTTCTCTCATAATTGATTTTTCAACTACAAAGACAAAAGAAGTTGACTACCTGTGTAGACCTTTCACCTGCACATGGAATTAATCTGTCACTGTAAAAAAAAACCTAGATTTGTTTTTATTCCATCTGGACAGAGTAGAATATGTCACATCCAATTCTAAATTTATTTTTTTGATAGAGAGAGTATGCAAGATTCTATTGTATCATAGTCCTAGGCTGGGTTCGTTGTTGTGTGTTGGGAATACATTTCCAGCACACGAAAAATTGAGCGGTCCATTAGCATGTGATTAATCCAGTATTAGGTAATTTTATTTTCAAAAATGGATCAATATGATTTTTTAAGCAACTTTCGTATAGAAATTTTTTACAAAACATACACCGTTTAGCAGTTTGAAAAGCATGTGCGCAGAATATGAGGGAGGTGAGTTGGAAAGTTGGAGAAAGAACTCAGCCCTAGCGTTGTTGGTCATCCTATTGGACCCGCTATTGATCATCGTTTTGGTAAGCTGCAACAAGCTTAGCTAATCAGAGGAGACCCTCTCCTTGGGCATATTTTTACTTCTACTACTCAACCTATGGGGTATTAGGAACCATTTCCAGATTCATAATTTATATAAATGGACTCTTGACATTAAAATAATCAATTAAGGTATCATTAGTTGGATTTCCAAGATTAAGAATGCCACTTCTATCAAACAAACAGTATAGATAAATTTGTCTCTCGAACTATAGCTTTAATTTATTTTCAAGGATGGTCAATAATTAGATTTCTACTATTGCCCATAAAATTGTAGGTCCTGCTCATTCAGCCTCTATCATAAACAATTGTTTTTTGGTATGGGGGAAGTCAATCATTGGCTCCACAAACAGTGGTGTGTACATGTGGTTAGGGCAAGTGCTATAATTCTTCATATGTTACCCTTAAAAGTGACATATAGAATTAGGTGATGAGGTGGAAGAGAGAGATGATGAGTCACTCCTAAATAAAGAGGTAGCCTCTACACAAACTCCAAGAAGGATATGGGAGTATTATAGGTATTGGTATTTGTGTATTAGGGGTGACATTGTATATATTACCTCTTAATTTATGAGTGAATGACATAGATAAATTTGGAGGTAGCAATCACATCTACTATAGATCGTGTCACTGCAATCAGCTAAAGGAACAAAGAATGAGAACACACGGATCATGATTTGTCTTGGCCACTTCATGTCTCGACCTACGGAGTAACATCCTCGGCCTTGAGCTGACCCTGTCAGTCCTCGTCACATGGACACTAACGAGAATAAAAAGTTAATATGGTTCACTAATAGAACATAGAGCAATATACAACACTTATACTAAATGCAATATCCGTAGGTGGAGCAATTATCCCTTACAACTTGATATGGATTAGAGGTCTATGATAACCATGTACCAAAATGATGAGAAAGATTGTAAACAATTATCATGGTGATTGTTTTCACCCATCACATATCCTTCAAAATTTGCAGCATATGCTGCTAAATATTCCAACATCCAACTATGTTGGAAGTGTTAGTTCTGGGCTATGACTCTGATTGCTTATCTGTCCATACCCCTTTGGGGCATATTGCGATTGTGTAGATTACGTGTTATAGACAACTTTGTGTAGTTGTCTAAAGAATATGTTGGTTGGCAAATCTTGGTCGTTTGGCGACCCTGATTTTTGGTAATGCCATTTATCTAAGCTAAGTGTGTAAAGACTAGAAAATCCCTCAAAAGCTTGATTTTCCTTTGTTAGCTCACATCCTACCAATGAAAGCAACACATTTAATGCATAAACAAAGAAAATGTAGGATACATTTCTTCCCTTCCCCAGCCTTAACAAATAAATGGTGGGCAAGGCTAGTAGGTCTTCATTGAGTATTACCATCATTGGAGAGAGAGCAATTTTGGTATTTCGTCCACCCCCGATACAAATGACTAAACTAAAAGATTAAACCCCACTCTCTCTCCAATGATGGTAATACTCAATGAAGACCTACTAGCTGCACCCACCCATTATTTGTTAAGGTTGGTGAAGGGAAAGAGTGTATCCTACATTTTCTTAGTTTATGAATTAATGTGTTGCTTTGAATAGTAGGATGTGAGCTGTCATAGAAAAATAAAGATTTTTAGGGGTATTCTAGTCTTTACACACTTAGTTTAGACAAATGGCATTAAAAAAATGGGGTTCCCAAACAACCAAGATTTCCAACCAACATATTCTTTAGACGACTACAAAATCTCGAATAGTCTATACCCCGTAATTTACATAATCGCAATTTCTCCCAAAGGAGTATGAATAGATAATCAATTAGAGTCATAGCCCACAACAAGCACTTCATATTTAGCAGCATGCTTCAAATTTTGAAGGATATGAGCTGGGTAAAAAAAATCATATATGTAATTGTTTACAGCCTTTTTTGTCATTTCGATATATGGTTTATCATAGACCTCTAATCTATATCAAGTAGGGAATCCTTCCTCCTATGGATATTGCATTTAGTACATGTGTTATATATGGCTCTATGTTCTATTAGTGAACCACAATAACTTATTATTTTCATTTGGTAATCATTGCCGGAGCCATGGATTGTTATTTGTAACAATCTAGCCCCAAGTTAGTTTTTATGACAATATGCTAGTTGGGAGTTTGGTACTAATCATGCACATTATGCATTACAAAGAGTTAGATCTCAATGGTGATTCACGTGGAAATCATCACCCATAGTCTATAACCGTCTGTAACAACGATATAGCATTGTAGGTTCCATTAACAACGATATAGCCTTGTAGGTCCCATTATCAACCCGAAACATTACTTAAGTAACGAGCAAAATTCCAGTGCATACAGGGCAGGCTGCCTAGGATAAAATTTCCATGCTCCATGTGTATTGCGTCATATACAGAAAATGTTCAATCAGCTCAATGTTAACTCCACCCTTGTGAAAATCCAGTCAAACCAACACCAAATGGGTGATGCATGTGTTTATCAGCCATATAGGGAAAACTTGGACACGTGATGTAGTTCTCTAGTTACCATATATGTTGTTTGACATTAACTGGTTTGAAGCAGCTGGAAGTTACACACACGCGCGCGCACGCTATTTGCTAAAGTGATGATCCTCTACTATCAATAGAGGCGTTTATTGGAGTTATAATGTTAAATGGCGACTTTTCATTATATTGATGCAACATTGTTCAATACAGTGCGTAGTCTATGTGCAGCATACAACTCAACAAAATGGTTCTATTTATTTTCCATGGATCTACTGAATCTCAGGCTTTTAATAAGTTGTACCGTGAAGGACAACAAATTAGGGTGTGCAACTATAATCAATTGAAGACTATTAGAATTTATAAACCAGATAACACAGTCAGGAGGAGAGAACTATAAAGTAACTTAGGTCTATGGTGTGGTAGAAACATAGCCAACAATGATGTCTCCTATGTTTGAACAAACATACTGTTGGAAATATGGTCATAATTCAGCATATTTTAATCTAGAAAAAAGATAATAAACATGACATGTGGAAACCGAAATGATCCAGTGATAGTGCTAAACATGAAAATGCTAGTAACAATAATAGCATCATCTAGTAACATGTTTAACACTAAGGTGATTAGAGTAATATACCCAGAGAACGCTCCTGAGGATGAGACATTGTTGTTGCTGTTGCCTACGTTGGTATTGTTGTTCTCGCCTCCTCCAGTACCGCTGCCGACATGTCCACCGTTGACGCCTCCCCCAGTCAACATGTTGATGAAGATGAAGTAGACGTTGATAAATAGTGAGTAGTCGCGCCTTGCACTCCCCAAAAACCTGATCGCCCACCTGTCCGTGCAAACGTCGTAGCAGTGTGTGGTTTCGAAGGCTTACTCTCCTAATGCATGTGCACACACTCGTCAGGATGGGATTACCGTAGCAGCAACAACATTGGAAGTGGATGAAAAGTGTGTGTCTCTTCTCCCATTCTCATTTTATAGGAGAAATGAAAGATGAAGAGTAAAAGAGTCATGGAATAGGAAGATGAATAGAGTAACTAATTGTCATCAACTATCCTCCACTACATAACCATCAACCAACCATCAATTAGGAGTAATTGATATTGGTTACCAATTCATTAATCAAATGGATTAATTCTTAAAACTCTTCATCCCATTGATATCCCATAAGAGAATGAATACACATAAATTTCTAGCATAGTGAGCCTTGGAATTTATTTGATTTAATTGGATCAATTACCCAATTAAATCTAACACATATTAGGCAACTATGATCAGATGCAACCATGGAACATGTAGATTGAATAAAAATAATATCACTATCATATATTGTTAGGACTTTGGTACTCCAAATGAATACTGCAAACACAAATCCAGCATTACTGAATGACTAAATAACCAGTGTTTTTCAGGTAGTTTGATAACAATGGTTGATACACAAATCAACACAGTGGTTGATACACAAATCAGTGCAAAAGCCTATTGCATATAAATTTGTCGCTAGCAAGCCAGACCCTTGAGCGAACAAAGATGTTCTGACCAAATTCTTATCATTCACCAAATTTTGATAATGCAACTTGGCAAGAATGTAATGAAAGCAATGAGATACTCTGGTAACCCATAAAAAAGATGCTCGCATAGTGAACCACACTGTAAATTAAATGAAAATCCTGTATAACCGAGCAATTGACGATATTTATTTACTAGGTGATCCATAAACAACTCCTACAACATAGATGATAATTTCTCTCTATAGTCTAATCGGCAATGATTTTACATACATTCCTTATGTTTTCATTCTTCATGCTTGTGACTCACCTGCTGTCGGTGAAATGGAAACTAGGGTACCCATTTATCTGGCAAAAGGATCATTATCAAATAAATAGCATGCTCATAATATCTTTAAAAATAAAAAGGTAACCCTAGAGTGACGTAGCTAGGGGCCCACTCTGGTGGGTCCTAGGCCCACCTAAGTTTTCATATATGGGATTCTCCCTAGCTGAGGAGGAATACTGCGTGTATGACTCAAATCTCTGAGCATAAAAGTAGCTTGGGACCTGGCTTGGGTCCCAAGCATACCCCAAATGCGTCTTAAGAATATAGCCTATGGTCTGCCTCGGACCTGGCCCTGTCCTAGGTCCCAGGCTCACCTTAGTCCTTGTAGGTTCTACGGTCCTCGGCAAAAGGAGCGTAGAAATCTGCAAGATTTATATCTTAAGAGAACAAGCTAAGGTATGCTTCGGGCCTGGCCTAGTCTTGGGCCCCGGGCTCACCTTAGTTCGTATGAGTCACGCACTACTCGAGGATGATGAGTGCCGAGACATACAAAACATAAAGGTGTAAACTGAGGTTTGCCTCAGGCCCGGCCTTGTTTCAGGCCCTAAGCTCACCTTGGTCCTTATAGGGCTCACGTTCCTCTGCTTAGAGGAGCATCGAGACGTACAAAATACATAGTCTTGGAATATTCCTTCACCAACGACATCTTCGAGAAACTCATCCGAGGATTGCCAAACTTCTTCTTTAAAGTTTAAACACGGGAAGGTGCGACCTCAGAACTTGCCGGGAAGTTGGGCGTGCTCCATAGCCAGCTGTGAGGCAGCATGCCCCGCCATAAATGAAACAGGATCATGGGGGATCCCCAACCAGTCTGAAGTTGAAAGGACGTGGACAAGACACTAGCGCTGAGTCACCTAGGACCAGTGACGCCTTGGACACGCGTCACACATGCCTCGCACCACTTGATTTATCCAAGCAAGCGGAGAAGCAACGGTGGCACTGTTTCGGGCAAGTCGGGTCGCGTCAGGCCCACCATGCACCACGTGGCGAGCACACTGGTGAGATCCTAACTGTCTCAGACGGAGCCCGGGGTAATATGAATCGCAAGACTCAAAGGGTTTCTTGAAGACTGTGTTAGGGAACCAGCCGGCAACAATAAGACAGCTGATAAGACAAGACTAATAGTAGATTGGTAATAATGTGAGCCCCTCCTTGGACTATAAAAGGAAGGGGACCATATACAGATGAAAGGGTTGGATTCTTTTAGATCAGTACTCTTGCTTTGTAGCCTGAAAAGGTCTCCATTGTACTTAGCTGATCTAGAGAAGACAACGAACACCAACATAGAGTAGGGTATTACACCTCTGGGTGGCCTGAACCTGTATAAACTCCTGTCTCCCTCTCTGTGCAGGGTAGTCGGGCCCCGTGAACCCTTTCTGATTGCAGATAGTCCGTGCCTCTCACCACAAACCCCCTGGTTGGATCTTTACTCTCGGGGAGGGGTCTCCACTCCCCGCTGTCCGAGGGACTACCCCCTCGACACCTGCGCTGGTAGAAACCCTACATATTCCGACAAACTGATAATATTTCTTAGGATGTTGTAAAAAAATGTTCTTAATGGTGAGAAGGTACGCGCTTGTTCTCTTGTTACCTAATGCACCTATGCTGATAGAGGCATGGAAGTTGGTCGCTCGACTGGCCTTTCATGATACGGAGATCAATTAAACTGGATACCATTATATCTTTCGAGAATACAAACTGGAGAGGAAAAATACAGGGAAAACTAAAGACTTTTTAGTTAAGAGTTAGGACAAAGGTCACTAAATAATGGCTCGAGGAATAGGGTCAAAGGGAAGCAGGACGCCACCCGTGAACATCATATCTGTAGCACGGCGTGTTTATATTTCTTTCAGGGATAATGAGGATGATGACATGAAGAGGAAGAGATAGAGGAGGACAAGAAAATACGGATGATTATTGTAATCTGGAGAGCACCTTGGAACTTTATACCTTCACATTTTCTTAAGTAAATTTCACGAAAGCTTGGCTGGTACTGTTCAAGTTGCACAAAATCACGTGTTATGTTACGCTAGATATTGTGGTGCTAGAGCAAAATTTGACAGTACACTAGGTTGGGATAACCATTTTACAAAGGTTACGTGGCTCCTTTCACTAGGTCTTAGTTCCATGTGGCAATGACGTGGCGCTTATGTGGCAATCTGATCCAAAAATAAATTAAAAAAACTGGGGCCCACATGTCAGTTGCATGCGGCGTCCAGGAGGGAGCGCGGGACTTGCGGAACGGCTGGCGGGGGCAGTGGGGCACCCGCTCACGCCGCCGGTCTTCACGCCGCTCCTCCTCTGGCTCCTAGGCAGAGGGGCGCTTTTTCTTCTCGCGCGGCTTGGCGGGGTTAGTGGACGAGGCCGGCGAGTCGGGGAAGCTGTCCATGTCCATGAGGCGGAGACGGAGCAGCCGTCGTCACAACAACGAGGGTGGGGAGCGGCGCAGCGAAGCGGGACGCGAGGCGAGAGAGATGGTGGTGGAGCAGCCGATGATTCCAAGAGAAACGCCGTTGCAGGAGCCGTTGATCTTTGCCGCTGCCGTCGACCCCTGCGGCGGCGACGGCGGCACGGTGGACCACCTCTTCCTGCATGTGCTCAGCGGTGATGTCCCACGAGAGCGCATCCCTCTTCATCCCGCTAGGCCGTCACGCTCTCTGCCCTCTCCCGCCACTTCCGCGTCCTCTCGTGACCCGTCCCAGTTCGGCCGCATTGACTCTCGCGACCTTCCCCGACCTGCTCCCGTCGCTCCCGGCGAGGCCGTCCTTCATCCGCCGCCTCGCCTTCGCATTCCAGCACCGCGGGTGTCCTCCTCCGCCTTCTCCCGACTCCTCGACGCCACCGCCGACCGCGGCCTTTCCGAGCTTGCCGTCTGCCTGCACCGCAACGGGTTCCTTCCCAAGAACCTCCTCTCCATCCGCTCCCTCACCGTGGTCTCACTCAACTCATGCGGGTTGCCTCGCCGGTTATGGAGGAACGGCAGGTGGGCCACTCAAGCTGTGCGGGCTGCCAGTGGCAACCCTTCAAATCACTCAAACTCACACTTGATCGGAGGTGGAAGATGATGAACAGTGAAAACACCAGCTGTTTGATGCAGGAATTTTTGGTGCCGCGTAGAACGTTGCAGCGTTTTTTTGGGGTTTACTTCATTTCTATAAAGCAAATTACATGCAAACTAAAATCAACTGAAAAACTGGGAGTGCCATAGTGGCCTCCGTCATGTGTGCCAATACTCCATGAGACGTGCTCGTGGCCAAAACACACGACGCTCACGCTGCAACATGCAAACGCGCTCATGCAACATGCAAAAACGAAAATATAATCTTCGACTGCACATGATTAAAGAACGCTAACACGGGCAATGCCGGAGCAGACGCTGGAGATGGACATCGGCGAGGAGGCCGCGCCGATTGACAACGACGAGGCTACGCTGCAACATCACTAGGGCGGTGGTGCTTGGTGAGTACCTTCGGCGGCGGCGGCCACGGGCGCCGAATGGATCACACCGCCATGTCGCTGGATTGGGTAAGAAAAGAAGAAGACCGAGAGATTGGGGAGGAGACGTGGGTCCCGGCCGTGCTGCTCGGCCACGTGCGGCTGTCGAGGGCGGCGGGGAGGCCGGCGGCGAGAGACGGAGAGGGAGGAGGCGGGGCTGACGAGGGGGACGGGCAGGCCGAGGAGCTGGCCTGCTCCGCCCAACGCCGTGTAGCAGGAGAGAGAAGAAATGTGAAGAGAGGAAGGGGGAGAAGAGGGAGAAGAAAACGAGCATGACATGTGGGCCCCACTGTTTTTAATTTATTTTTAATCAGATTACCACGTAAGCCCCACGTCACTGCCACATGTATCAAAGACCTAGTCAAAGAAGCCACATAGACGCCACGTCAGCCAAAACTAGGAACAATACTGCTGAGGGACCTAATTTGTACTGTTTTTGTAAGTTAGGGGATGCGTTGTATCCGGTTTTGCAGTTCAAGGATGATTTTGTAACTCGGTGACAAGATGAGGGACCTCTGGTGTACTTTTTCCCAGGCATAAATGTTCTGCATTCGCGTTTGTGGGCCGAATAAGTGGAAACAGTAGTACGTGGGCTAATTTTGGGTCGAACTTCAACGCTTTGCGGGCTGAACGCACATGGGCTCGATCGTCCTTTCTGGCCCAGTTGGGGAGTGCGACCCACCTTTCCCTGGCCTCCTCGCCTCGCCACTTCGCCCGCCGCCTGCGCCTGCGCCGCCGGCGACCTCCATCCCGTCCCCGCGCGAGCAGGGTCCCCGGCGACCTGCTGCTTCCTCCGCCGGTGAGCTCCGGTACCTAGGCACACAATCCTCTCCAGTGTAACAGGAGATGGTGGAGCATGCCACTCTTGAATCCTCTAAGCCGCGCGCCTTCCACCCACATCCGCAGCTTAGCTCGTGTCCTACTCTCATGCCTCCCCACCGGCGGCGACCGCCTCCGGCGTTTGAACCCGGCCATCCATGCCCGTGCCACCGTCGCAGGAGTACTCGACGACCTCTTCCTCACCAACCTGCTCCTGCGTGGCTACTCCAATCTTGGCCGCCTCCGTGACGCCCGCCACCTGTTCGATCGAATGCCCCACCGGAACCTTGTCTCCTGGGGCTCGGTCATCTCCATGTACACACAGCACGGCCGCGACGATTGTGCAATTTCCCTCTTCGCGGCCTTCCGGAAGGCCTCTTGTGAGGTGCCCAATGAGTTCTTGCTTGCCAGTGTCCTACGTGCGTGTACACAATCTAAGGCTGTTTCGCTTGGCGAGCAAGTGCATGGGATTGCCGTCAAGTTGGACCTGGATGCTAATGTTTATGTTGGGACTGCGCTTATCAACTTATATGCAAAGCTTGGCTGCATGGATGAGGCAATGTTGGTGTTTCATGCACTCCCTGTAAGAACCCCAGTTACTTGGAACACAGTTATCACAGGATACGCTCAGATTGGGTGTGGGGGAGTAGCCCTAGAGTTGTTTGACAGGATGGGGATTGAGGGTGTCCGTCCTGATAGGTTTGTACTAGCAAGTGCTGTCAGTGCTTGCTCTGCACTTGGCTTTCTAGAGGGTGGTAGGCAAATACATGGTTACGCGTATCGTAGTGCCACAGAGACAGATACATCAGTGATCAATGTGTTGATTGATCTATATTGCAAGTGCTCCAGACTGTCAGCAGCTCGGAAACTGTTTGATTGCATGGAGTACCGTAATCTTGTGTCTTGGACAACCATGATTTCTGGTTATATGCAGAATTCATTCAATGCTGAAGCGATAACCATGTTCTGGAATATGACTCAGGCTGGCTGGCAGCCAGATGGTTTTGCTTGTACAAGTATCTTGAACTCATGTGGCTCTTTGGCAGCAATATGGCAAGGAAGGCAGATACATGCGCATGTCATAAAGGCTGATCTGGAGGCTGATGAATATGTCAAGAATGCTCTCATCGACATGTATGCTAAATGTGAGCATCTAACTGAAGCAAGAGCAGTATTTGATGCCTTGGCTGAAGATGATGCAATTTCATACAATGCTATGATTGAAGGATACTCAAAAAATCGTGATCTTGCAGAAGCAGTGAACATATTCCATAGAATGAGATTTTTCTCACTAAGACCAAATCTATTGACCTTTGTTTCACTCCTTGGGGTGTCATCATCTCAGTTAGCCATTGAATTGAGCAAGCAGATTCATGGCCTTATTATAAAATCAGGAACTTCATTGGACCTTTATGCTGCGAGTGCTCTAATTGATGTGTACTCAAAGTGTTCCCTTGTGAATGATGCCAAGACTGTATTCAATATGTTGCACTACAAGGACATGGTCATCTGGAATTCAATGATTTTTGGCCATGCACAGAATGAGCAAGGGGAAGAGGCCATAAAACTCTTCAACCAGCTTCTTTTATCGGGTATGGCACCTAACGAGTTCACGTTTGTCGCACTAGTAACTGTGGCAAGTACACTAGCAAGCATGTTCCACGGCCAGCAGTTTCATGCTTGGATCATCAAAGCAGGTGTTGACAATGATCCGCATGTTTCAAATGCTCTTATTGACATGTATGCTAAGTGTGGCTTCATTAAGGAAGGGAGGATGCTGTTTGAATCAACATGTGGGGAGGATGTCATTTGTTGGAACTCAATGATTACGACTTATGCACAGCACGGTCATGCTGAAGAAGCTCTTCAGGTTTTCCGGCTGATGGGAGAAGCTGAGGTAGAACCTAACTATGTGACCTTTGTCGGTGTGTTATCAGCATGTGCGCATGCAGGTTTTGTGGGTGAAGGATTAAACCATTTTAACTCTATGAAATCAAATTATGATATTGAACCAGGCATTGAGCATTACGCTTCTGTAGTCAATCTTTTTGGTCGTTCTGGGAAACTGCATGCTGCCAAGGAGTTTATTGAAAGGATGCCAATCAAACCAGCTGCAGCTGTTTGGAGAAGTTTGCTGAGCGCTTGCCATCTTTTTGGCAACGCTGAAATTGGGAGGTATGCTGCTGAAATGGCACTCTTGGCAGATCCAACAGACAGTGGCCCTTATGTTTTACTGTCAAATATTTATGCCTCTAAAGGACTCTGGGCTGATGTGCACAACTTAAGACAGCAGATGGATAGTTCTGGCACAGTGAAGGAAACAGGATGTAGCTGGATTGAAGTGACAAAGGAAGTTCACACGTTCATTGCGAGAGGGAGAGAACACCCAGAGGCAGAACTGATATATTCAGTACTGGATGAGCTGACGAGTCTAATTAAAAATTTGGGTTATGTTCCTGATACTTCTGACCATACTCTGTTGTGTGAGACTGGTTAATCTAGTAATCTACTTGTTAAGGCTTCTACACAGATTTCATTTGCCAGAGTGTCTTTTACTGACTGCAACTTTGAGTGAGAACCTAAATGGCAAATATTTTTAGACCGATCTAAGACTAACAGCTTAAGTGCTGTTTATGCCTTTTGACCAGTGGTTTTGCACATAATATCACGCTTGCTACAGACTTGTTCTTTGAGAATGTTTGACAGACTAACTGGCAGATAACCATTAAACCTGAAGAGGTTTCCAGTGGTGGGGATAGCACGGACCAAAAATTAGAAGGATCTGCAAGGTGTGGTATGCCTGTAATTGTTTTGCTGTAACGCCATTTCATTTATTAGTAGAGTTCTTGCAACGACATCTTTATCAGTTTATCTTCATTCTGTTATCAGTCCATTTCTTTTTTGTTAAATTTTTCTCACATAATTATCATTTATACCTGAAGTTTTCAACTTGTGTCCTGACAATGAGATACACCTGTTGGGTGCCCAACGGATATCAACGATGGTTCTTCAGGTCCACTTTCATCATTGTCTGCCCTTTAACTTGTCTGTGCTCCACAGGATATGACATCCAGCAGAAATTTACCCTGGCATTGTTTTATTTTGTGTGACCACTGCCCATGGGCCTAAATGTATTTCTATTCAAGGGAAACCAGTTGAGAGGAATGTTTGAATATACCTGATGTTTTGTAAATTTCCACTTATATCCACTCATCACTTCACTTTTGTTCATCAGTAAGAGAACAAGAATATGGGCATCTTTTCAACAGGTACATGTAGAATAATTTGGTGGATGCTGATTCTTTTATCGGTGATTTGCGGAAAAAGTCTTATTAATAGTAGTTACATATGGTTTATCTTAGGTTATAGCCACAACGCACTAACAATTTAAGTCTTAACTGCTTTGAGCTCTATCTCCAAGGAATCAATATATTGATATGTCAATAGTGGCATGTTGAATTGCAGCTACTAAGATGGAATGCCAGATTGCCAGAACATATGTTTAACTGGAGTACACGGTGTAAGGTCATATTTCTCACACCTGCGTTTCATTTGATTCTAACAAGGAAGACTGATTTAACTGTCCTGAATTTTAGCTTTCTGAGCTTATCATCAATAGTAGTGTAATACTTAGTTGAGAAAGTTTGTTCCAATAAGATAGTAACAGTATTCTGAATTTAAGTAACCATGCTTAGGCTGTGTTCATTCCTCCTGGTTGGGAACGCTCCCCTCCGGCACGGAAAATGGAGCAGTCCATTAGTGCGTGATTAATTAAGTATTACTCCCTCCATCCTAAAATATAAGGCTCAACCACTCATAACACAAAGACCAAGAAAACCTTTAATCATCTTCTTGGTTGGATCACCTTGATACATGCAAGCAATGTGATTGGGGGTTTGATGGTATAGGATTTAAAACAAATAAATTCTATTGGACCAAGATGTGCTAGTTAATGTATGCATGCATGCACACCTTATATTATAAGACATGAGAGAAAAGTGGTTGTGCCTTATTTTTGGGATGGAGGGAGTAGTTATTTTTTTTTCAAAAATGGATCAATATGATTTTTTTTAAACAACTTGTGTATAGAAAGTTTTTGCAAAAAACGAACCGTTTAGCACTTTGAAAAGCGTGCGCGCGGAAAACGAGGGAGTGGGGTTGGGAACACTCAAAACGAACTCAGCCTTAGTTGATGACCATGCTTAATTGATATCTTAATGGACCATTTTTTTTAACTAGAAGCAGCACTGATTCTGAAGGATCAGAGCAATTAGTTATTGTATATTTGTATCTACAATACTCTTTTTTTTTTTGTGTAAAAGCATCAACAACGCTCAAGTATCAATCAACTTTATTTACTGAAGTAGTAGCTTGTGTGATATTTTGTCTGTCGATAGAACCAATCTTTCTTGTCAATTTGAGTGTATGTCCTGTCGACTATTCAATGTTCTTTTTGTATTGATTTGCATCTCAATTTTTTTTATGTAACTTCAAATTTGTAGGAGGACATTGTAGCTTGTTTCAACATAAATATGGTAAATTCCCTGACTATTTCATCTCTATATGATATTTTGGTCCTGTCATTTAATCAAATTCTTATGTTGGATTTGAAGGCACAAGTGCTGTGCTCAAGGGGAGATGGGAATTGGTACTTCTACCTCTGGTGCCTGGGTGGTGTCTTCTGTTTTGGTATTAAGTTACTGCTTGCTGATCTAATTATTACTACATTTTCTTCATTTCCTATGAATAAGATCAGTGGAATAGAGATAATGATTTTGGATTTATAACAGCATTAGATCTACATTTATTTAATTACATTGCATCTCTACTACTCTAAAAAGTGGACTATTGTCTCCCACCGATCATGCACAGCGCGAGACCCAACTCTTCCATTAGAAAACTGGTTCAGAAAAAGACCAAATGGGCAATCCTCTCTGTGTGTGTGTGTGTGTGTTAGTATTCGATCCCCAGCATTACATCCCTAGACACGACAGCCAAGATGGCGATGGCGGTTGCATGGTTAACACCTCAGTGTTGCATTGGGGCTGGGTCTGCTATTTTGATTTTTTATACTAGATTTTCTACCGGGAAGGATGGGTCTCACTGCACAGAATGGGTGGGAGGGGAGGACAAAGGAAACTCTGCTTTTCCATCCAATCAGTACTTTGCTGGCTGGTCCTTGATTGGCATGTACAATTATTTTGCATGCATAATTTATGATTACAATAGTTGGATGAATTATTTGGTTTAACACTCGGATCAGGGGGGCTCACTGACGACAAATCAGTTGGGGGCAGAGGTGGCCTTGCTCCTAATTAACATAGCTAGAAGTGATCCTATTACTTGTGAAGACGAGGCCCTCCACCAAGCTGTTGCAATGGGCACCTTACTAGTATTTGGCAATAGTGAATGAGTTGTGGTGCTTTTGGGTTCATTTTTCAGAAATCCAAATTTGTTGGACTTTCTGGACATTATGTTCCTTAATCTAAATTGTAGTTAATCTATTCTCTTAGATTGTCCAGTGATGAATTTTAGCTTTTTTTAAAATTTATTTAGTAGGATGCAAGCTCATAGTTTACTTTTGTAAAACCATTGGTAGTAATATGACTTTAGTGATACTTGCCTCTTACACTGAGCTGGCTAAGCTTGCTCGCGTTATTAATTTGATTCCTACCAGCAATCCATATTTTATGTTCATCAGAATTATGAAGTTCTATTTGATATATGGTAAATGGTGCAATTTCTCATTCACTGAATGAATGAGTTTTTTTTTTTTCTGAAATAAGGGTTGGGTCGTCTTGCTGGCTTGATCACACTAGAGGCAGAAGACAGCAATGCTCCCCTTGATGCTCTTAAGAGAGTTGGGAAATCTATTGCAATGCATATCGTTGCAACAAAACCATTGTTTTTATCAAAAGAACTGGTCTCCGCTTCAGCTGTTGAAAATGAGAGGGGCATACTCCGGACTAAAGTACCTTATTCTGACAAATGCTACTTTCTTTGCACTGGAAAAATTTAGCATCGCCGTAATTCTATATAATTAGCTTACAATTGCAGAAATGGACGTGTGCTTTACATATTAAGTGAGATATCAGGTATCATAAGGTCATACCGTACGAAGTGTTATGATGTTATCTTAACAGAACAACAGACATGGGCAATAATGACCTATAGTTGAGAGAAAAATGCATATCTTGCGACAAGTCCTAACTCATTATAATTAAAAGAAAAGGAAAGGAAACTGTTGACTCACAATGGAATTAGTATTCCTGTCACATCGTTTTATGTTTATGTAAGCAAGACAGCTGGGCTGTTAAAATTCAGAGATGAGCTATGCAATGGAACACAATGTGAATCACATTAGAAGTTTATGATACCAGTTATGTTTATTTTTCCATGAATTAAATAGCAATATCTTTTGTCATCTTCTGGGGACACATGGACTGCATCCATCCAGAATATGACTGAACTGCATGCAAGTTATGTGAGATTTAATGACATGCTACTATGAAACTTTTTAGGCTGAAAGCTCCGGGAAATCCCAAATGGCCATGGAGAAATGGTGGAAGGCCGACTAAGAAAGTATTTTGAAGAAGTTGTGCATTTGGAGCAAAAATGTTGACAACGATAGCACAAACATCAAGGTGAACTGATAAAACCTTTTCCTTTTTTTTAATTATGTACTAGTTTGAATTGTGAATTCATGGTACATAATGGTTTTGCTTCTTGATGTCAATATTTTCAGAGCGTCCTGAATGATTTGTCAAAGGAAGTTGGTGAAGGAGTTCAAAGGTACAATATATTTGTCACAACAACAATGGATTGAGCTTTTTTGGGGTTTTGGTGGGGTGGATGGTAATTTTATCTGATTAATCTTTTGCAGTAGTGCATATGCACTATAAACCTTCTTGTCCTTTAACAGCAGATGCACTAAACAAACTGATGGCCCATAAAAAAAGCAATCTCTTCTTTTAGACATCAATTGTTTGCAATGTAACTTTATGGTTCTTGCTAATTTTCTCATCCGACTTCAGTTTAATTTGACCTATCCCTAATTCTTCATTGCTTTTTTTTTTCTCCCCATATAATCAACTACTAACCAAAGTTTTGTGTTCATCAGGCCTGATGAGTACACTGGGTCTGAAGCTACGGCTCGTGCTGCATAGTTTTCGAGCTGGCATGGATCAAATGTGATCATTGAGATATGTTGAGGTTCCTCTTCTTCTGAAGTTAGATTTATTAGTCTCCTGAGAACTGTACTACTTTTCCGCAGTTTGGCTCCAACAATACGGTCATATTTTTCTACAAATGCTGAATCAATTAGTTAGTTTACAAGTAAACTTTCTCCAGAGAGTATTGTAACAATTCAAATTTAACGAAATAATGTTTGATCTAAACAAACAAGGAATACAAGGTCACGCTGACTCCTGCAAAGCTGAATGATCCAGTTTTAATTTGGTTTCTTTATGGTCTTTCTTGATCTCGATCTGATTTACTACAGTAACAGCAAATGTGTACATCTTCCATTTATATCACACCTGGATATGGCATATTCGGGTCCATCTTGTCATCTATATTTAGATCATTGCAAAATATGGATATACTGGCAGCAGAGACCGTGATTTTGCAATCATATTGTACACTCCTGTTGCAATTGTTCAGATGATCACAAGTTGCCAACCAGTTTGACGTAGTGCCGTGTGCCCGTCCATATTTTCCTCAAATTCTGTTCACCACTCCATCCCATAGATCAGAAGATTCACATTTCGTATGTCATCAAATCAGAATGCAGATCTGGACATGAAAAAGAGGAAAGAGAGAAAAGAAAAAGGCAGCAGGGTTGAGGATAATGTGCTCAGAGCGTGTGAAAATGAACAAATGAATAGTGCCAAATTATTACTTCGTGTGCTGATTACCTTTCTTTATTCAGCTTAGTAGTGCCAAATTATTACTTCGTGTGCTGCTTGATTGCCTTTTGTTTAATTCAGCTTTTTCAGCAGATCTTGATCTTCACCGGGAAAAGAAAAGAATGGATCTTTGATCTTGTCCTGTGATCTGCAACACCAGAGGATGTTGAAATTATCTTAACATGGTCTTTTATCGGTACTTGTGCTGATTGCACCTAATTGGGTCATTTGTTTTTCTTAATTACCACATGCCAAACAAAAGTTGTGGCTGAAATGCAGGAAGTGTACAGATCAAAGATTAGCTGCCTAGAGTGCAGATCAGCAGAAGTTTATTGAGGCTCTTCTGAGCACAATTTGATTTGCCACTCATGGTTTGATGAATTACTTTCAAGGCACTAAAAACTAACTATATATGCTTGGTGACACGTAAGGAGTTGCCCCTGTTTTAGTTGCATAATGGCTAGTACTATATGGCAATTATCAACGCAATTGTAGGAGTAGAATATATTAGATAAACATATTTTACTGAAGAAGAGGTTGATGACTTACGCATTGTTTAGCCTACCTAATGACCAAACTCAAAACTATATCTCAAGTCATATCAGGTAAAATGTAGTGATCACAAAATTATACAAAAAAACATTATGGCGCCTAATTAACTATCTTGATAACATAATTACCTGAATAAAAGATTTACCTGTAATTAGGGCAATGCATGCATCAGTACCTCAGAGCTAAAATAAATCACAAAGTCACAATCATGTTGTTAGCCGTCCAATAATCGTGCTCAATCAAGAACATAAACTTGCAATGATTTGAAAACTTATCTTATTTGGTTGGTGAAAAGTTTCCAAGAATATATATAATCAGCTAGAGCCATTACTTTTTATTTCTCCATACTTATATAATTCACCTACTATGCATCCTATCAACCAAATTGCATGCCTATAGATTCTTCTACTAGTAACTCTATTTGTGAAATGAACAAGAGAATTAGGTAATCTGGAAACCACTACAAGACTAAACTACCCAAAAGATTGTTATTTTGATTGTGTGCATCCCATGTGCACTAAGAAAGTATGTGGTAATTGTGTTTTCTTGGACCATTCTTTCATGATGCTTCATTGGGTTCCATTTGCTTCGAGTTAAAGCAAAACTGGTCCTGAGATTACCTCAAAGTACCTACTAATTATATTGTAGGCACCACTGATTGGATTAATGAGGTGTGTTGCAGGCCACAGTTCACTAATTATGAGCTCAAATTAAGGGACATTATTGCTGGTGAACAGTGAGTGCCGTGTGTGTTTTCTGCATTCCTCTAAATTGACACAAATCTTAATTCATTTGCAGCTTTTAAATGATCGATAATTGGTTGGTCGCATGCTTTTAATCACAAAAAAACAAATACACAGTTTTTGTTTGTTGAAGACCACAGTCTCAGGTCCTGTTTGGATCACCCTGGCACATCGGATGTTTGACACTAATTAGAAATATTAAACGTAGACTAATAAAAAAATCCGTTCTATAACCCTGGACTAATTCATAATATGAATCTATTGAACCTAATTAATCCATGATTAGCCTATGTGATGCTACAGTTTACATGTGCCAATTATGGATTAATTAGGCTTAAAAAATTTGTTTCGCGAATTAACTATCATTTATGTAATTAGTTTTATTATTAGTCTCCGTTTAATACTTCTATTTAGTGTCCAAACATACGATGTGATACGGACTAAAATTTAGTCTCTGGATCCAAACACCACCTCAGTTCTCAATAAGTATAATTTTCATTTGAAACTCTCCTTCTGATGGCAGATGTGAATTGAAGTCGGTTGTATAGAAAATGGCTAACATTTCGAAATGATTTCATCAAAATATTGTGCATAACACAGAAAGAAGTTAGTAATATATGTTTATCTATATTGTAGTTATTCACTTGGTAATGATTAGGATGTTACTTTACATAAGCAGTATGTTTGTTGTTAACTAACAAGAACAATGTTTTCTTCACGCCATGACCCATGATGTGCTGGGGAATCTTTGATAGTACAAAGGATGAGCATATAACTGACTTTTGATGTCTGTTGTACTCATTTCGTACTATGAACTCCTCAAATACTTTGATTAGATTTGAACATGCATCTTCATTTTTTTCTTATGGCGATTCCTATATTAATTTATGTTTAACATAAATTGAGAATACTTAATTAGAAAAAACCTGAAGTGCTGACAAGCTTGTGCCAAATGGAAACAAATGAATGAAACTATCCCAGTCTTAATTCTGAAGAACGGCCTGCACAGGCTTTACAAAATTCAGATAAAAAATTATAGTAATTGTAGCAGTTAATTAGAAATAGTAAATGTACTCAGTGGCAAAAAAAGAACAGCAAAACTTATAGTAGTGGTATTTTGACCAACTAAAGGTAGGAATGTCATGTCTCCTTAATCATGGCTGTAAGTTGCTGGTTGTTCAACATGGAATAAACTTTGCAGGATGCACATGGCAAGATCTGAGATTTTGTTTCTTTATTCGATAATGATTTGACCCTCCTCCAGAATTTACTCTCTTTTATCGGGAGGTTTCTTTCAGATCGAAGAAGATCTGGACATGCTGAAACAAAGCTGCTCTGAATAATTATTAGGTAATGTTGAGTCCTGGGTAATAGAAAAATTCAGCGATGAATTAACAAGTGTTTTCAGGCAGGCAGTAGCAACCTTGTTCTTTGTGAGTTCACATATAAGTGAGATGAATCAACCAAGTCCATGGTTCTTGTATATAATAATCTTGAGAGATTTGGCTCCTGATCATGCAGTTCATTACTTCTCATGATCTCCTCACATGGCAGAGAAACCATTCAGAAAGAAAGCAAAATGGATTAAACTAGGCACGCAGATTGAATCAACCATAGATTGATTCAGTCAAAGGACAAGCAGCTATATTTTTCTGTATTCTAGTTTTGGTATAAATCATAAGTAATCAATTGCTTGAGTAACATATTAGTGCTAACGAATCATGGTTGCCGATTGCTGTTGCACATCATGACACGCTTTTTCTGGATATAATTTTGGATAATTGCAAAATAAAGTTTGAGGAGACCACATAAAGACCCCAAAACAAGTAATCCTAACTTAATATATGTATACTTGTTTGCACTAAAAGTACAATGATGGTACATTGCTCAATTATTCATTAAAAAATGAGTTTTCTTATGAAGAAACAGCGTTGGAATTGAGTACAAAGTTGACGATTTACAGGCTTTTGAAATTCTTGCATCGACAGACATGGGTTCCAACCAATATATTGACTATGTTAAAGAATAGTCCCTCCGAATTTTTTTTATAGTTGTTACCAAGCATTTATTTCATTCATTTTTTTAAAAAAATCTAAATTATTAAAAAGGTGTGTATGGCATGTTAAACATAAACATAAGTATTAAACTTCAGTTCATCATAATCTATTATTTAAAAATTATTAGTTATCAAAGTTGCCACCGTAGTAGTTAACGGCGATAAATATAAAGAAATGGAGGGAGTACTTTGCAATTACATATACTACTTTCAAATCTCAATTCGTCTTCTTTTTTACTCTCAGCAAGTAGCAGCATGGGGAGCTACTGGAATCAACGGATCCTGAAATATTCTTAACTTTAGTTCTAACTAACTTACAAAGTACTCCATTGATCAGCTGACAGCGATCGATTTGTGAGTAATTTTTCTCTAACAGCAGAGTGATCTCCTAAAAGGTTAATGTTGCTTTCGGAGCAGAGTGTGAACCATCAGAATAGTCGGAGGAATGATGGCAAAGTTGCATTCAGACAATTTTTATTTTCATTTCAAACCATTTTCGTAACTTGTGGAGATGCTTCCCTCTTTGGTATGACAACACAATTCGGTTGCTCTGAGCTAAATAGCTAATAGCATGGTATTGCATTAGGGGAAAATGTTAGAAAAGTTTATTGAAGCACTAGGGCAACTCAGGTGCATTTTGGGTTCAATATGCTACCAATGTTTGGGCAGTGCCAAATCCTAGGCTAATTTTGGCATACCAAAACTTGCTTCTAGGTTTCGCTATTATTTAGGAGTCTGATTTTGGTAAGGGTTACTTAATTATTGGCTTCAGTCCAAATAATTGAAAGTGCTATTGTAGTTGTCCAAAAATTTAGTAGGGAACATTTTGGTTGTGATCCAAAATGCCCCTTAATTTACCAAAAAGTGATCAAATCTTTCATTTCGAATCAAAGGGGCAGCTAAGTCCCTGTTTAGAAGAGCTCTTGATATTAATTTTCCTTATCCCAACTCCTAATCTTCAAGGAATTATATCCTCAAATAATCAGGATCAGATGTACAACTATTTGGCTATCAGATTTATACCAGATCCTCAAGGACAGGATTAAAAGGAATTGGCCATAATTGGATGAATGAAATTTTTAGAACTATAGATAATGTGAGGAACTAATATTGTAAAACAGATGGTTTAGACTGAAATTTATTACAAAACTTAAATATCATGGCATTGAAAAACACAGATTTAACGCCTTGGCATGTACCTCACTAGCTAAATGTAGGAGCTATAAGTAGTTGTTGCCTCACATCTATAACACTACCTTGCACTATACTCCCTTGGTAAAAAAAATATGGACGTAGCATATGTCCAGATTCAAACCCAGAAAATGTTCCTTTTTTTTAACAGATGGAGTATATGCTTGCGGGTGGCACCCTTGTCATGCACTGGTGCATTGGCACACCCTTGCATGAGAGAAAATATAAGAAGAGGTATAGATGGAGTGCTAACTCCAAGAGTGTTACATTTATTTAGGGATAAGGTGAGAGGAGAATAAAGGAAAGAAGGAGAGGGTGAGCCACTCTTATACAAGAAGTAAGGAAAGAGAAATAGTGGTTTAAAATGAATAAAATAAAATTATTTGCACCTAGATCTAACATATTACATCTACTACTGCTAAGCGAGATAACAGCCATCGTCATCTCCAAGAGAGGTGCCACATTTGGTTACCCAAATCTCCATTTAACCATCCATGCCAAAAGATTTCTACCTATTATTGTGCCTTCGAATATGTTGTTTCTTCATCCCCATTCAACCATTCGTCTCCCTATTGTTTTCCTACCTTCCCTGTAGTAAACCAAGATATAGGTGAACTTAGAATATCTAGTTGTGTCTCTAGGACAATGCTGCCCTGCCCTCTTTCCACCACTACCTTGGACCTCCTTCAATTCTCTAGTGATGAAGACTTTTGCCTTGATGGTGTTCCCTCTGGCTACAAAGATCAATTCTCCTCCCTCTTTCCGTCATTGCTGCCTGTAGAACTTCGAGAGGAGGTGGGCGAGGTCAGAGTTGAGCAGGCGCCTGGGAAGGATGCACTGAAGTCAAGCTACATGGTGTTGAGAAGGAGTCTTCCAAGCTTGAGACCAACACGTACGTAGATTAGGACTGAACCTAGAGACGGTAGAGCAGCTCGTTTCGGTAGGGAAGCAGCAATGCTGATAAGGAGAGGCCGAGAGGGAGAAGGCGCGTGATGCAGTTCAGCTTAGCGAGGAAGTAGTGGTGCTTCTCGGCTCGACAAAAAGGCAGTAATGTTCATGTGGGATGAGTGGCAGCAACGACCAGGGGCGGATCCAGCACGGGTGCGGCGGGGTCTCGAGACCTCACTACTGCCGTGAAGACTATGAGAGACCCCACGAAGGCCCCACTAAAAATTTTTATCATATGTAGATGGAAGGGGGGACTGTAACTCTATCTAGTTTGCTCAAACTCCACTGCTATTTCTTTCTGGATCCGCCACTGGCAACGACGTAGGTGGGGGAGCTGATTCTGCTTCTACTACTGGCATGAGACAGAGTGCAAGAGTTAGTTATCGAGGATAGCTAGTCATACGGCATGTCAAATTTGGTCAACCGCTCCTCTCGTTTAGCCAGCCGGATAAGATAAAATTGTAAATAGCCACTCTGTTGAAACCCATCCTTTTACATGTTTACTCTTTTCTAATAGAGAGTGATATAGCCAATCTCTTAGAGATGCTCTTAAACTTGCTATATGAGCAAGGTCAGGCCCAATACAATGCAAGGCCGGCATTCATATCAATATCCAATTTTTTTAAAAAAAATAGAATAGATTATATAATATGTTATACATATGTATATGAAAAATCAAAAAGAAGACCGTATTCAACACATCATAATAAACAAATAAATAAGTAATATATGATATTATACATTTCAAATATTAGTATATTAGCTCTAAAAAAATTGCCCCTTTACATTTTCGTTATACAACCTTAGAATCCTAGCTCTGACGCTTATATGAGCATATACTTAGAGCAATTACTATAAGGTTCAGATGCTATGTACCTCTATTAAGAGTACCACATAATATTAGATGATGAGGTGGAGGAGAGAAGTGAGGAAGAAGAATGAGTCACCCCTTATTCAAGGGGCAACCTCCACATAAACACCAAAAAAAAGTGCAAAGAGAGAGTGAGATAGTGTGAGAGTGAACCAACAAAAAAATATATTAGGGTTTGGGTATTAGAGACAATATCATTACTAAAAAAACGATTTTTTATGGTGTTGGTCTATGATTTTCACTGGCCGAAAAATACCAAAACCGCCAGCAAAATTGTAACGAGGGAGTAAGGGGCATCGACGGCCAGCGAAAATGGATCTTTGACGACGCCCGCGTTATACCAGCCGCCAACAAAAATATGTCTATTTTCACTGGCGGTCACTTAAGTGTGCCGCCAGCGAACATGGATAATTTTCGCTGGCGGTTGTGTTATACAAACCGGTAGGGAAAATACAGTTATTTTTTCTGGCGGCCCACTTAAGCAACCGCCAGCGAAAATAGATTTTCGTTGGCGGTACAAGGACCGCTTGCATAGATGGACCACCATCTATTAATATGGACCACGCGGCCCACCACCACCACCACCACCACCAGTCCACCACCCACCCGCCCCCTCTCTCCAGCTCCCCTCCCTCCCTTCTCTCCCTCGCGTCTCTCCTCCCTCTCTTCTCCACCGTCGCCATCCATCCTCACCAACCAGCCTCTCCTCTCCTCTACCCCCACCAGCACTCTCTCCTCCTCCCACCCCACAGTCGGCGGCGGCGGTTTCGGCGTGGTGATGACGACGCGAGGCGGGCACACGGCGGCGACGGTAGGCGGCGGCTCTCGGGCGCCTGCGGGCAGCGGCTCGCGGGGAGGCCGGATCCGCCGCCGCCGGACCACGGGGAGGGCGGCACTGACCTCGACACCATTGACCGTGCTCCCGCTGCTAGATTTGATTTTCTTTTTTCTTTTTCTTTTTGCATGTTGTTCTAGATGATGCGCATGTTTTGATCTGTGTAAATGATGTTTAATCTGTGTTGATGATGATTTTGTATTTCGTGTTTAAATTTGGAAATGAGCAGCGAATCTAGATGTGGATTTGAAATTTGAAATCAATGAATCAATGGGCGGCTGCATGGGTATTTACGTTGGCGGCTGTGCAGCTGCATGGGTTTTTTTTGGCCCAATATAAATTTTCACTGGCGGCCGATTTAACACTGTCTTAAGCAAACGGCAGCGAAAATGGATTTTTGTTGGCGGCTGGCTTAAGACGACCGCCAGCGAAAATGGATTTTTGCTGGCGGTCAATAACCGCTAGCGAAGATGTTGATCTTCACTAGCCTTTACTTTGTGGCGGCTGCAAATTCCACCAGTAAAAATCTAAAATGGCCGCCACGAAAAATAGTTTTCGTAGTAATGTATATTATACAAATTATCTCTTAATTAATGAGTATATGACATGGCTAAAAAGGTGGCTGTCATCCCTACTATAAAACTTACTCTTAAAGGTTACTCTCTCCTTTTCTCTTCTCTCTCAGAGTTGCTGCGTATCTGTTGCCCTTGCCCTAACTAATAGTAGCAGTAGTAGGCATCATCTCTAGCTAGCTAGGGAGACAAGCGATTATGTTACCAACCTGAATGTCCCCGGCGGCCCTCCCCTTTCCCATCCGATCAAACCAAAGTGCTCCAGTAATTCCTGACAATAAAGCGTAAAGCCACTAATAAGAAATACTCCAATGCAAGTAGTAGGCCCAGATTTCCTGAAGAAGCACACACCAATATTCAAGAGAAAGATGCATAGTACTCTTTAATTTGTAAATCAAGTATTGGTGGCCCCTCTTATTACTGACATATCTATATATGTTTTAGGCTTAGACCATGCAGATTATCATATATTCTTTTAGTCGGCTTTATTCTTAGTCCTTGATACTTTCGTAGGAGAAGCAATACTATGCTCCGTGAAGCTACACTCTTAAAATTGGTAGCTAGGGATCTTTTATTCTATTTTGGATGGCGTAGTTTCTATAAAATAATGTTATAAATTCTACATGTTTTATATTCAGTATTTTAGTTGGATATCATCAGAGTGAGATGGAGTTTGTTATTCCATGACCACGTGGTTTTTATGTATCTCTTCTCTTGACTCGTTGACCGTGTGTCTGTTGATAGAGTTCGGGGATGTAAATTATTTCCCTTATTAAGAATAAATTTTAGGTTTAAACACAGATACTAAGTAAGCAGATGAAAATTAAAATAAGAGAAGAAAATGTAGGTAGAGAAATTATCATATTTTAGAATAAAATTTAAATGTTACCAAAATTATATTGTAGGGCGGATAAAATATGAAGCATGTATTTAGAGCAAGTTTAATAGTATAGCCAACTGCTAGCTACAAATTATCTATAGCTAATGTAATAGCTAATTCATACATTAGTTGCTTACTATACTATTAATACCTGGTCCTACCTATCATACACACATTACGTCTTGGAGTCCGTACTGCAGCTGGTTACAGATTTGTAACCTGCTGCTCCTCTCTCTTCCTTTATCTTTTTAAAATATGTTTATAGCTGGTTTATATCCTGCTATTGTATTTGCTCTTAGATACGCATATATTCGTGTACAATAGTATACTTAAGTAGGTGGAGAGAGAGAGACGACAGAGCACGCGGAATGATAGCCCGATGATCATGCGCGGCCAAAGCGAGCGAATCGATCCGAGAGAAAGCAGAATGAAATAGGCAGGCAGCATACAGCAGCAAAGGCAACAACAATATATATACTGTATGAGAGAAAAAGAAGGGAAAAAGATTGTGGGCGCGGCGTACGAGAGGAGGAGAGGCCTGACGCCGGGAAACAGGTCCTCCTGCCGGCGGGACGACGTACCACTGCACTGCAGCGCGGCAGGCAGAGCGCGTAGCCAACGCCCGCCCAACAGTGGTGTTGTGCCTGGCTACTGCTGGCTTTGCTGGATTTTTCACCTTTTGGTCCTTTTAAAAAAACTTATTCTATAAATAGATCCAAAAAAACATATTCTAAAAATGATCATTTTTGCGGTGCCAACAATGGTCATGATGGCGCCAATGACATTGGCACTGTCCCCTTCATCCCTCGGTGAAAGCTAACTCACTAATGTGAAGGGAATAGCGTAAATGTTGTTAGCGTCGATGACCTATTTGAAAAATAAATAAAAAAGGACATATTTGTAAAAAATGGGCCTATTTGAAATAATTTTTTTATTACAAATAGGTCCTTGGCACAGAATGACAGTCACTGAGGACTTATTTGTAAATTTTTATTATAAACAGGTCCTTTTTCAAAAAATTACAAATTGGTCCTCTGAATTAGCTTCCACTGAGGGGCTATGGGGATGGTGCCAACGTCATTGGCGCTATCATGTTAGGACAATGCGTTACGATGTTGGTGTCGCAAAAATGATCGTTTCTAAAATATTTTTTTAAAGATAATTATCACTGTATGAGTACTAATTACTCGTATCACAAAATCACTTCTTCAATTTTTTTCATATTCTACCCTCAACCGTCTTTCCACTCTTACCTATTGTCATGGTCGACATCACATATCAATGCAGGAGGTCCGGAACACACCGTGACGCGGTTGGCTGGAAGATTGCGGCGGCAGGTGCGTCAAGCGTGTGTGTCGGACGGCTACAGTACAAGGCTTGCAGATTGATAAGATTAGCTTGAGTCCGAATTTTATTAGCAATCATGTTGAGATTTGTAAGCATATTTAAAGGCAACATCTATCTATCTATTATTTATTATATACTAAAAGTCTATTAAACTTCCTACAAACGCTCTTAAGCCATCATGTGTACTCCTACAAATATTTCTAAACCACCACATGGCACTTTAACAAACCAGTGGGCCTAATAATTTTATCTATTATAATTTTATTGAAAAAAACCCAGACCCCCCCTCTCCTTTCCTCCCACCATGGGTCACTAAAAGTCCATTAAACTTCCTACAAACGCTCTTAAACTGTCACGTGTACTCCTACAAATACTCCTAAACCGCCACATGACACTTTAACAAAACAGTGTGTCTAATAATTTTATCTATTATAATTTTATTGAAAAAAACCCAGACCCCCCTCTCCTCTCCTCCCACCATGGGCCCACCCTTTCACCAGACGTGCTTCCTCCCTCCCCTCCTATCCAATCTCTTCTTTTTTTATTTAGTTATTAAAATTTTTGAACAATAATAAATCTTAAATAACCAAAATTTTCCTATAGTTATTTGTTGTTGTCCATTAACAATTAAAAAAATATAAGGTGTTCTTTAACCTATAAGAAATATAAAATTTTTATCGTATCCTAAACTTTGCATATCACTTAGAATTGTTATGTAAATTAGGGAAAAATTGATAATGTAGATTATACGATCAATTTACAAAATATGCATAAATAAATTAAGTTAGATCTATTATTATAACAAAAATAAGAATACGTCCATCCGTACATGCTTCATCTTCCCCTCCTATCCAATCTCTCTTTTTTTTTCCTTTAGTTATTAAAGCTCCTAAACAATAATAAATCTTAAATAACCATATTTTTTCCATATTACGTTAGATCTTAGTCACAAAATAATCTAATTGTGATTAACATCCCAAAACATAATACCTCCGTTCTTAAATACCAGTATGTTTGTTGATGACCAAATTTGGTAGCTCCATGAGTTGGATTCGAAGTTGGAAACGAAGCCGATTTTGGAAAAAAGCCTGTTCGGGAAGGCTAACTACGAACGGCATCGGCTGCCGCTCAAATCGGCTACGTTGATATTGGCTGAGTACTGGGCATGATGTAATCAAACCGACGCCGCCAATCTCGGGAAAGTGGCCCCGCAATCGTCATTGGGTGGGATTAAAGCTAGTCATTGGGTGGGATTAAAGACCTTCATAGCTATTGCCACACAAGGATAGGAGTCCTAAGAGAGGCAATTGTATCTATTAATTAGGACATTTTTCTAGTTTCCTTAGAGATATTTTGGTAAGGGCCCACCTAAAGGGATCGTTCGTATTTTAAATTATGTTAGAGATAAGAGTCGTGTCCAGAAAGGACTTACCATGTACTTTGGGTATAAATATAGCCCGACCCCATGTAATCAAACAACGTCAGTTCAATACACTTCAGCGCATCGCCACCCTTTTACTTTTCATTGTTCTTTTCGACGAGTTTTTGCTTTCGAGTTGGGCTGCATCAGGTTCGATCTCCGGCGAAAAGGTAAATCTTGTCATGGCGGCTTGCGCTCTCAGGATCAGTGCTTACATCTTCATGACACTCTAATCACATCTTCGCAAGCTTTCGAGTTATCATATTTATCGCATAATCTAGATCGATCTCGTTATCTGAGCTTCATCGGCTAGCCTCTATCATTGAAAATGACCGATAGGCTCAGCCTTCGACTTTGATTTAAATTATGCGGTATATCTGCCATCTTGAATGAGCTTTCATCGGTTCGATTAGATCTTCTGCCACTCTTCACGCTTAATGTTGCATCGATTAGGTTCGATCTATTAAGTACTATCCTGAGGCCTTTTATCTAATCTATTCTTTGACTGCTAATAGAGATAGTGTCGGGGTTTCAGCTGATCTTACCTGATTTAGTCGTTTTATCTTCCTTCTTGGTTCTAAATCGTCTAGATTTACCCCTTATATCAAGATCCCATCCTCTTGAAGTAGATCAAGCTCCCTAGTCTCTAGATTAGGTCAAGCTTCCTATATCTCATTTGTGCTGGTATCTTGGTATAAGGTGGTATCGGAGTATTAGCTGATACAGATTGGGTTCGCTCCATCGGCTATGCTATGAGCACGCACAATCTCTTCTTTGGAGCATGTTTAGATATGGAGCGATTTATACTGTCTCGGTGCCAACACCGATCTATCCCAGTCGCTCGATCTAAGCATGCCCCATCTAATGGATTATGTGCCGCTGATATCTACAGCCAATCGAGTACACCGAACAATCTCCAAGTTTTTACTTGCCTACGCCGATCCAACTTAAGTTGCATCGGCGTGGCCCCCAACAATATGTCATCGGCAGACCTGTCGATAGGCTATCATTGATGGATTTAACCCTTTGTTGTTTCATGTCTTGTTGGTTGCAAGATCAAACCATCTGGCACGCTCAGGACCCGAAGGCAAATTTCCCGGACCTGCACTGTAGTTAAGCAGATCTCCTAGGCAACAATGTTAAAATAACATTACCTTTATTAAACAAAATAATGTTGATTAAATACTACATAAAAATATTTTGACATCATTATATCTGTAATATTTAAAGTAATCAACAATACCATAAAATAAAATACTCTTATTATGATTAGCATTCCAAAAACTATTACTGTAGTTCTAAAATATCAATGTATCTGAATAATGCCAATTAGGTGTATCATGACAAATATTTTGTCAAAATAAAATCTTTAATATTGAAAGTGAATACATTCTAGAAAGAAAGGATCAAATGTATTGTTGAAAACCGTATCGTTATCTTATAATTAAGAAGAATAGGGGGGCATATTTGTCGGCATTTTCCTCTTTAGTCTTTGGAGTTCAAACCTAACTAATCTCAGTATAAAGTATATAATATCCAGAGTACTCGACCCGTATAAAGTATATAATATTGAAAGTGAATACATTCTAGAGAGAAAGGATCAAATGTGTTGTTGAAAACCGTATCATTATCTTATAATTAAGAAGAATAGGGGGGCATATTTGTCGGCATTTTCCTCTTTAGTCTTTGGAGTTCAAACCTAACTAATCTTAGTATAAAGTATATAATATCCAGAGTACTCGACCCATATAGGGTTTTTCTTATGTATCAATTCTATGTCCACTTTTCTTATGTATCAATTATATGTCACACTCAAACATATGTATCATTTCTACTTATAATTAAACTGCTATTCACTAATCGTTGAGTCAGGAATATTGATGAGGTGATTGTTTATTAAATTGACTATATATTCGAGATTCAATAAACCTATATATGTTGTCAAGTGGTAAAGACGAAAGTCAACTTGCAATATAGATTAAACACAAACAGAATAGGTCAATCTCATGAAATAAAATAAAGCTGCATCGTAACTTTTTGAAATCGAAAAAAAACATGTATCCAAAACATACACCCTACATATAATCAAAGATAACCACGGCTAATATTTATTGATTCATTAAAGCATATAACCAATTGGAGAAATTATTAGATTAAAAACTCATCCAAATGTGTTAACAAATCAGAAAAAATATTCGAGTTATTTCACCTATAGTAGCAAGCTATCGTAGGTGCTCAACTTTGTAGCTAACGAGGAAGGGAAATTACTTTGTTACCCGCTTATTAAATAAGGGTTAATTTGATCCGTGCCATTGCCAATATGCCTATTTAGATAAATGCCATTACATTCGTCTATTCGTAGTTGTGCCACTCAAATTTTATAAAATTGGAACCATGTCATCGTCGTCACGTTTTCCATCTCCCCCCTCATCTGCAAATGGGACTCACCCATCCGATTCATCTTTCTTTCGCCCTCGCTTATCTTCATCCTTCCCCATCTCTCTATCACGGCGAGGAGTGAACAACGCGGGCAGGACAGGAGGGGGTCGGCGACGGGCGTACATCAAGTAAACGGTGGTTGAATGGAACAATTGTACTTTAGAGTCACTTATATTTTGGGAAAAATTGACTCGGTTTATGGTATAAATAAAGACATCTATGGTATACAAGAAAAATTGTTATTTAATTTAAAATCAAATAAAAATAAGAAATGCTAAATATTAGAAAAAGAAAGATACATAATATAAATGATATATAGTTTAATTTGTAGAAACCAACTCAATTGTTGTGACACCATATACTTTCTCATAAATTCAAAACTACACAGTTTGATTTAATTTTAGTTTAGAATTTATATGTTGCGTGCGTAACTATAAGAAAATCATAACTAACTTCAAAGTAATCCCTAGCAAATTGGAATATAGTCAAAAAGTATTTCAATAAAAATCACCCACAAATAAATTAACATTGGTAATGAAATTTTAAACAGATTAAATAAAATACCCACGTATGTGCATGGGCTACCTTCCTAGTTAGATGGAATAAAGCAAGCCAATTCAATCTCATCTCTCATTCTCTGCTTTCTCAAGCTACCCAAGCCAGGGCCACCAATGTCACATTCTTATCCAATTCATTCATACGCCAGGGCTCATAACACCTATACACCATTTAATATACACCATTTAATAAGAGACATAACAGTTTTTCTTCTTAAATCATAATATGTACTAAAAATATATAATTATAATTATTTTAGGACGGAGCTAGTTGAAATCTGCGTTGTACTGTGTAATTCTAAAAAAAAAAAAAAAGAAATACTCAATCCGATCCTACCAAACCCAAACCAAACCTACTTCTTCAGTTCTTCTATCCTCTTGCACCTTATGACAACAAGAGCATATATTGGTAGTTTATCTTACCCAACCAAATATTTACCCCTATATTATACTCTAGCTTGATACAGTACTTCTTACCGTCCTTAATTTTCCAAAGCCGAATTATTTTGAATAACCTACCATAACTGCTAAACATAGAGTTAGCCAATGCTTATCGTATCATTGTTTCTTCCTCGAAAAAAAAAAAGTTGGCAACATCGGAGATGGTTTTTTTTTTCCCCTAATACAGCCAACTGCCGGCCTCTCAGCAACTGCCATTTATTATACAATTATGTGATCGGTGGGCTGAACACATGGGGATATAAGTGATTATTTGACTTCAGTTCTTCATTTATTTTAAGCTTTTCCGTGAATTGTTAGTTGGATGAAACTCATATATAGCTAATTCATATTTTTTTTGAAAAGAAGTAAATTTCAGAAAATCACATATTCTATTATTAAAGTTAACATGTGGCATATAACTACACATTACTGGAGAAGTGATCTTTGAAGGGTCGGACGATTTCCACAATAGTCCTGGTTCCAACAAGAACCAGGACTAAAGAGGTTTATTAGTCCTGGTTTATTACTACAACAGAACTAAGAGATCTTTAGTCCCGGTTCGCCTCTTGATAGGGCATGTCAGACCCATGTCAAGGGGCCAGGGAACTTTAGTCCCGGTTGGTAAAGACATTGCAGATCCGGGACTAAAGTTGCACAACTTTATATACCCCTTCTTACTCCTCCAGTCCGAGCCATTGCTACAAAATGAAGCTTTGAGGGAGGGAGGTGCTGCCAAAATTTTTAACAATTTTTTTTGTGTTAATATACAAATTTGAGGTCTCTAAAAGGTTAGCAACTTCATCCTCCTCTACTTTTTACTTAGCATTTACATACATATTTTTCCCTCTAGAAAATGTGATGGAAGATGATGAGAGAGAAAGTATGTGTAGGGAATAAAGAATATAGACAATTTGTTTATTTAGGATTTTATAAATACTTGTTTGAATAATTACATATAATTATTATTTTTTTGAGAAACACAGTACGTTTACTTAGCATTTACATACATATTTTTCCCTCTAGAAAATGTGATGGAAGATGATGAGAGAGAAAGTATGTGTAGGGAATAAAGAATATAGACAATTTGTTTATTTAGGATTTTATAAATACTTGTTTGAATAATTACATATAATTATTTTTTTTGAGAAACACAGTACAAACGCAGGCGCTCACAACATGCGCACACTCACCCCTATGAACGCACACACGCACACCCTACCCCTATGAGCACCTCCACACTCACCCCTATGAACGCACACACACACCCTACCCCTATGAGCACCTCCGGAAGACTGGGTCGGCCGGCAAATCTTGAGATTGACGAAGTCACCACAGGCGCCTCGCTGTCGACGGGTACGTCGCCTACCACTGAAAGAATAATTAGCCGTAAATGCCACCCATGTCAAATCTAGGATTTGAACCCGGGTGGGCTGGTTCCACCACAAGGAACCTAGCCAGTTGAGCTATGCTCACTTCGCTACATATAATTATTGTATGAATGGTTAATTATAAAACTAAGTTAATTTAAAATTAAAATAAGTACAACATATTAAATATTTGTTTACAATGTAATTAAAACATGAATAATATGTAGAATGGATTTAATAATAAAGATTGTATGAATAATTATATTCAATTATTGTATGATTATTTAATGAGTTTGTATTTCGTGGATTTTATATATTTACGATTTATATGCATTTTATGTAGATGGATCGGTAATGGATGTACGCGGACCGGCGGTCAAAAGAGTTTATTGACGGCATGCATTATTTTTTGGGTGTGGCCAATGATAAAAAGTGTAACGGTTTCATAAGCTGTCCATGCAACAAGTGCAAAACCAGAAGGAGTATTCCACTGCACGAAGTATTCATGGCCACCTGTTTCAGTGGGGGTTCATGTGTAGCTACAATTGTGACCAATAAAGGTTTTATAAAATCACACCTCTATTTGAATCTCAACCAAAATTATCTATCTGGAATAATATTACTGAAAGAAGCGAAGAGTTAGCTACCAATCACCTTAACCAAGAAAAAATAATTAAAATTTCAGCGACACTATATTTTAAATTTTTAATTTAATGCGTGCCAATATATATAGGAATGGGTCCTGTAACATCTTAATTAGTACGTATACCATAATACTCATGTTATATATAGGCCACTGATTATAATATTCAGGGTTTCCTTTATGGAAAACCAATGATATAGGGTTTTCTTAAATTTACTCTAAGAATTTGAGTGAACTTAGGGACCATAGATATCAACTTTAAAATGAGGTTAGCTAATTTATATTTAAAAAATGAGTAAACTTCACTCCACATCCGAGGAATGATGTAGCCTACGTGGGATTAATTAATTAATGCTACTTATAAATTGTTAAGTAAATTGCACATCTTTTCCCATCAATTTACTTCTAGTGATGAACTAATTATTTGTGCAACGTTTCGATCAAGTTGGGCTTCGATTTTTATTTTTCTTTTTGGCAGCTGCGAAAGTAGCGTAAGATGTAGAATGTGGATGCTTGACCCTCGAGCAACGCGTCTAAGCAACACCCCCCCCCCCCCCCCCCCCACCACAGTACTTAATGTCTGATATGTATAGTAGGACGTGACTACATATATGTACGTTGCGTTACTCCAATTTCTGATATGTATATATAGTAGGACAAGCAACTCAACTGTATATGAACTTCGTCGTGCATTAAATTAAGTGATCACCTCAAGTCCTCGAAGAATATTATTCCCTCCGTCAGAATAAGGCTATAAGTGCAGCCATGAGTTTCATATCCAACTTTAATTGTTCGTCTTATTTAAATATATTTTAGAAAACCTAAAAGAATAAGTTACGCATAAAGTACTATTTATGTTTTATAATCTAATAACAATAAAAATACTAATCATAAAAAAAATTTAAATAAAATGGACGATCAAAGTTGGGAATGGAAACTTATGGTTGCGCTTATTTTGGGACGAAGGTAGTACAATGGAAGTACTCCTAGCTAGTAACTAAATCGGATCAGGTTTAATAGTGAAGGCAAATAAGCAAACTAATGTTATATGTTACTTACTCCCGTCCCAAAATATAAGTATTTTTTTTACTTCAACACGGTCTTCGAGATGCTACTTTCATCAACAATGTCTAAAAAATAAGATATTTTAAATAAAAAAGTTGCATATTGTAATAGTTTGTTTAATGACAAATATCAAGTAACATCAAATTTACATTATTGATCTTTTTTATTTTTTTTGCTATTAATAATCAAAATTTGAAAAGTTTGACTTGCCACTGTTCTAAAAATGCTTATATTTTAGGATGAAGGGAGTACTAGATAACATAGACAACACACTAAGTCTAGCAGCCCCAAGACACTTTAATAATTTCACTTCATTGGTTTACTTTTAATATATTACCTCTCTTTCTTTCCTTTCACTTGGAGCTCATGTGTAGAGATTGTATTTCGTATGATGGGGCTGCTCATTCTCTCCCCTTAATTTTTTTCTCCATCTGAATTTCGTCATATCACCATATGAATTTACTACGGATATGTTTGGAGACCACAAATAGTTTATCTCAGAATCAAAAACTTTCCTGAGTAATTCGGTTTTTATTTAGATTTTAAAAAATATAATTGCTGAATTAAAAAATTCTGACTAGCTGTTTCTCATATTAATCTAAATCTCCTTCAAACAAATCCTATCTTATTTGTTTTGAGCACGTAGAACACTAGGCGTTAGTATATGGAATGGCTTGCCAGCATTAAACCGCGCGCCGAGGTGTCGGTACCGCGCGCTAGCATATAGCTCCAGTCCTGTGTGGATCATCAAGCGAATGCGTGTACGTGAGAGGCTGTGACTGTGAGCAATCCAACCACACGCGCAAACATAGCCGTACGTACGTACTGATCATTTAAACATGTCTACTTATTATACTAACGTATAACTCGTAGTACTCATTAATTCACGGATCCCAAATGTACATTGTATACTCGCGTTCTCAATTTTTCACCCATCCTAACACATTACACACATAAAGAATACTAGAATACCCTCGTTTTATTAAATCCTAATTTACACAATTATTCTCCACCTTATCTTCTTTTAATACATTTATATTGTACTTTCACAAACTTCAATACAATAATAATTACTTAAAAATTGAGAAGAAAAATATCTTATTTTATGACGAACGAAATCTGTATGACTTGTCTCAGTGTTTTGGATTCTTAGAATATCAAAAATTGTGGGTATTAATTGTGTGCAACTATATATAGTAGTAAAACTATAAGTAGTTTTAGTATAGAAAATTGTGCCGTTAACATAGTGTGTGCTTTCATGTGATATTGGTTTCGATCGCTACTACAGAAAGAGCTATAGGTATCGGTTGGGAAAGCCCCATTAGTCGACACCTTTGAGGTCCCCGATGAAAAAAAAAAAAGAGTCGGCTCGATGTATCGGCACAAGTTCCCCCCGCTTAGCCTCAAAATCGACCCAAAATCAATCCAAAATCAATCATAGCAACAACGTCATTTATTATCACATAAAAACTCCAAAATCAAACACGCAACAACATCATCATCACATAAAAACAACAATACAAACAACACAAATACACAATCAACAACACCGGTGGATCCGCCCGGCGCTACCGACGTCCCCTCCGCCGGATCTGCCCGCCGCCACTGATATCCCCTCTGCCGGATCCGCCCGTGGGTGCCGCCAACATCACCGCCACCGCTGGATCTGCCCACCGAAAACACTGCTGCAGCCACCTCCGCCGGATCTGCCCGCGGGAGCGCTGATGCCACCGCCACCGCCGCGGGAGAAGCTTGGGCGCGGAGGGTGAGGAGGAGGGGGTAGAGGACCATGGGATCTGCCCACCGGAAATGCCTCTACTGGATCCACTCGCCGGAAACGCCACCACCGCCGCCTCCGCCGAATTCGCTGTGGATCCACGGGAGAACCTTGGCGGACCACCGGATCCAGCCCGCGGGAGCCGCTGACGCCATCGTTGCCGCCTCCTCTGCTGCCGTCAAGGGAGAGACAAGAGGGGGAGGGGGCTGGGACGAGAGGGGAGGAGAGGGAGTGGCCGAGAGGGAGAGGGATGAGTGAGAGGAGGTGGCGAGTGAATAAGGACGCCCCCCTCACCTCCCACGTGTGACTTTAGCCACTCGTGCCCCGACTCTTTCTCTCTCGGCTCGTCCCATTTGATAAGTGCCGGTTTTTTTTTTAAAAAAAAGGCACCCATAATACATTACAGGTGTCGGTTAATTAAAAACCGACACTCGGTAAATTTTTTTTAGAAAACCGTCACCTATAGGTACCGGTTTTTTGGATTTTCAGCCTGTGGAGGTGGGGAAAACACTATAGGTGCCGGTTTTAGCTGTTCCGGGACCTGTAGTGCTAATCTGTATGTGTGTTTTTGTAGTAGTGGATATAGCTTTTGAAGAATATTATATAATTTATTGGGAATTGATTGTCAAAGTTTAATTACGAGGAATTATTGGTCACTTAATTTCCATTACTAACAAATGAAAATGCATCTCATGAAAGTTCACCAAGTGAATACTCCATTATACCTTTAAGCATAGGACTGTAAACTGCTAAGAGCATCTACAACGGTCTCTTTAAATCCATCTCTCCAAATGTTAATTCGACTAATTTGCTAAAAAAGAAATTAGAGAGCCAAATTTACCTTTCACAATAACCACCTCTCCATCTACCCTCTCCAATGTGACAATGGGTGGCACATGTCAATCAATGTACTTCTTTCTCTCTCCCACATCATCCCCCCACCCACCCCACAGTCCCTACCCATCACCTCACCGGTGACAAGAGCGGAGAAAGGGAGGACATAGAATGGAGCTCGATAGACAATGGTGAATGAGGTGGGCAGTGGAGGGTGGTAGGCTCTGACATGGTCAATAACAAAGGCATGGGTGGAAGTGTTGACGACAACGATTGTGCCGACTGTGCATGCAGTGCAAAGGGCCCAACAAGATTTAGCGATGGTGGAGCCGGCACGGAGACAATGAAGGCCGGCTCAAGGAGGAGGAGACACTCATGGCCACCCCGAGCATGGAGGGGTCCGCTGACTGATGGGGGTGGAAGACCTTGACGTGCCCCGTCTCCGCCCACTAGACCTGGTGACAGCCCGACGTGATGGAGTGAGGGCATTGTGGTGGCAGAGTTCTAGCGAGGGCAAGTCCCATCACCATGATGGCAACAGAGTTATGGCAACGGAGAGGGCGCAACAAGGATGGGGAAGGAGCCAACAAAGAATGAAGTCGGGGCAGTGGAGACCGAGGTAGACCGATGGTGGGGAGGGCCTATCCCTATGATGTAGTCATGCCTGGCGTTAACGAGGAGGGATGTGGGCTAGATGACGGTGGAAGGTAGGGAGCTTCTGTCGACGACCGAGGGCCAAGGGGAGCTGGGAGCCAGTAGCACATCAGGGGTGGCCACAGGAGCTTCTGCCAGCAGTGGAAAACAAAGCCGGAAGGATCAATCGTTGGAGCTCTAGAATGGTGGGTGATGACACAGGAAGGGTTGAAATCCTATCATGACGCCACCATGGCCATGGTCTCCTGCGATTTGGGGTAGGCGAGTGGTGAAGCCTACTATTGATATGGCAAAATGGCTCTCTAAGTTTGGCCAATGTACGGTGAGGTTTGGCCAGGTTGGCAAGGCTGTTGGAGACATATTTTCACCAAAATTGCTAAATTTTGGCTTAGAGAGTCATTAACGACTCAGTTCGAGTTGCTCCAAAGGCTCCTGCTCGACTACTTTTTATTTAAACTAAATGTTTTAATGTTTTAGAATACGTGTAATCAAAACATTTAAACCTTCACTCACTAATACATATATGGGGCAAAATTTGCTATAGAACACTCTAGATTTGTAGCATTTGCTCCATAATACTTTAGCTTTGTGGTTTTGTTATAAGACACTATACCTTTTTGGAAAAATTCCATATATGCCCCTAAACTCTTGATAGAAGTCTGTCTACCATCTTGAACTTTAAAACCGGGCATCCAACCCTCTAAACTTTGTAATACCATTCAAATTACCCCCTAAGGTGGTTTTGGGTATTTGAAAGCTTAAATGAGTGGTTTTGAATAATTTATATAGCATGTTCACGTATCCTTAATCATCAATCATAGATTTATATCATACAGTTATATCATATTAGTTGTCGGAGTATGAAACTTCTCTAGCGAGGAAGCGAGTACTCCCTCTTTGAAGATTCAGGCAAGGGGCGAGTTTTGAGTTCAAGTGTAAATCTTGTGAAAGATGAACATGGGGGATTATAAAGGTTTGGGCTGCACGAATGTGTAATACCCTACTCCTGTGTGTGTGGACTACAGATGGAGAATGAGTTACAAACTGTGGAGCTTGAGCATTAGTGGAAGTATTTTTGCTATCAAGAATCGAACCCTCTATCCGTTGGCCTAGATCCCCCTTTTATATTTCAAGGGGAGTCCATAGCACCAATATATTGATGTCAAAGTGGAGCCTACTCCATTCAATTTGGTATGTTTTGTCTTGTCAAAGTCTTTTGAACCGAACAGGGAGGGATGTTCTCCCTTGTTGGCTGACGGGCAAGGTGCCCTGAAATAAAAGAAGTGCACTTGCCCCTGCTATTTCACAGGGCTACCTGGGTGCGTCGTATGGATGCCCCCAAGCTCCCCCATTGTCAATGGGATGTGTATAAGACGGGTTAGTATATGTCACTTCACATTAAATGCGAGGCTTGACGATGAACTGTTGTTTCTACCCCAGATACTTGGGGGCCAAGGACGGATTGTTGATGGTCCTTAAGTACCAAATCCGACCACCAATCCTTGCATAAAAGCAAATGAAATAAAACATTAGACTTAGTGGTAGTGGTTATTACTAATCATTTCCACAAGAGTTGAGAAATATTCGTTTGTAGGTGAATTATGGACGAAAACCACCTGCCATGTAATGAAATAGTTCTCCAAACAATCGGACACGAGTACAAGGATTGGAGTGCCCACATGTCAATCAAAACCGACTACAATTGAGCCAATCCACGATACAACATGCAGAGGGCCCACCAAGAAGCCTCACAACCGAAGGAGTGGCCGGGAGATGGGACCAAGGGGTCGGCCAAACCACAAGGTCGGCCGAACTGCCTTTGCGGTCTCTCACCTCCACCTTCAACGTGGACGGCCCTAATTCATCCCCTATTATGGTTGTGGGTGGACCAACCTCGTAGCCGCTTTAGTAACCATCATAGGAGGGCTATAAGAGGAGCTCTCACTTCACTCTCACAACACACAACATAAGTGGAGTACAACTCACTTTCATATTTAGGCTACTCTCTCGTAGAGTAGAATATAGGAAAAGGGTGAGGGGAAGCTCCAAAAGGAGTGCCCTAGATGTCGAAGTTCTCTCTAGGGGAGTTCTAGAGGAGTGCCGGGGATGTCGACACTATCTATGCTGGAGTCTTGAAGGAGTACCGGAGTTGTCGGCACTTTCTCCGATCTTGTATCTCGACGGATGCTTCATTTATATAAGTAAGTATTTGTGATTCCCTTTTGTATTTACTTTTCTTATTTAAGATAGCTTCTCATTATTATGGGTTTGTCACTTAGTATTTATAAAGAAGCAAGTTCTTGGCTGAGTCTAGAGTAGTAATCGATAACGTAAACATGGTGCCTAGATTAGATATAACCTTCATTTGTTGTGTGCTCCATGGAAAGTGAGGTGGGCGGCAGGTGGTGACAGTCATGTCCCTCCTTCGTATTCCTTCACGTTTGGGTACATCATAGAGTTACAGGGTAGACTCAACTTGGTGGACCAGGGGAGAGCTAGTGCCCGAAATAACTAATAGAGTTGTACCTTGTAAGGGTTACGGATAAGGCATACATCCTATCCTTAGGGTTACGCATTGTACAAATACATATACTCGCAAGTATACAAGAAGGTTATGTTAATCGTAAGAAATTTAGCCGAAGTATAAGGAAACCGTCCCCCTGAGTAGAAGGTGTTAGAGTCCTATTCGGAGGGGATGCAGACTTTGGTATCTCGTACATGTGAAGTCCTCTTCGAGTTGTACTTGGAGGTCAAGGCACTTAGGGGTATAAGTACAAGCCCTTCATGGGGTACGTGATCATCGAATCATAATCTCACCACTAGCCGTAGCAGAAGCAATCTGGAGGGCTCGAAGACCCAGTCGCCGATCGATCTCGGCAAGTTGATCTAGATAGCAGTACTCAACGGTTTTGTTGTTCTCTATTGTAATCTCTGTGTTTCTCTTCATAATCCCATATAAACTAAATTAAGGCTTTTACCTTACAAAGGGCCTGAACTAGTATAATATTTGTCACTTGTCTTCTTGATGTCGTATCGTGTAGATCCTTGCTCCGCGTACCCCAATACCCTTAAAATACAGTCTACGGGTATCACTGTCGACATATCTTAACTTAATATTAACATAGTTAACCCGTAGTAGTTCTCTCTATTCTAAGCCTCTCGTTTCATTGTTGTCCTTGGATGAATCCTATTCTTAGACTATACACATACGTTCTCTATGATTCGGTACCCTTGGAATACTATAAAGTGAAGGGCTATAGCGTGCGGTATTTGTGTGCTTGCAGATTTATCTATGACTGTAACAAATACCAACACATATGTTCCATGCTTGGGACAGGTGTGAGGGATGCCTTGAACAACTCGTGATGGGGACCCTGGTCCCTATTTCTCCAATATTAGTATTATATTAACATCCATTTGTGTAAGTGAGAACAAAAAAAAAAATAGAGTCAAAATGAATGATTATGTAGAGATTTTAACATATATGTGCAATTCATATATCACGTAATCAAACTCATCCAATATATATGTAAATTAGATAAAAGCCACTCTGCAAAACCACCTTAGGGTTCTATATAAACAATATTATATAGTTTAAGGGTTGAAAGTCTGGTTTGAAAATTCAATGTGCTAGGTGGATTTTCAATCAAAGTTTAGGGAGTAGTTAGACCTTTTTTTTCCTTTTTTGTTATTTTTTAAAAAATCTCTAACCATTATTTTAATACATTCTCTTTGAGTGGGGAGATAAAATTTTCCAAAAAAAAATTTACCCTTGTACATGAAATCTAAAAATAGCTTACAAAATTCAAAACCTATCCCAAATTGTGAAAATAAAAAATATTTGGGAGGGCAACATAATGAGAACTGCAAAAAAAAAAAAAAGGAGTAAATAGTGGTTGAACAACATAATGCCTAGATTTCATCAAACACTTCGTATTCCCCTTTTCCAATCATTTTAGAATAGGTTGGTACCTATTACTCACTCCGTCTTAAAATATACTCCCTCCACCCTATTTTAAGTACAACCGTGAGTTTTTTTTTCCAAATTTAATTGTCTGTCTTATTTAATTTTTTTTGTAAAAAATTAAAAAACATAAGTCACGCATAAAGTACTATTCATATTTTATCATCTAATAACAATAAAAATACTAATCATAAAAAAATTTTAAATAAGATGGACGATTAAAGTTGAACACGGAAACTTTGAATGAGACAAATCCGAGCATGTCCAGATTCAGTAGTAAAATGTATCCCATCTAATATTAGGGCTGTGTTTAGATCCAGGGGTGTAAAGTTTTGGCGTGTCACATCGGATATACGGACACATATTTGAAGTATTAAACGTAGACTAATAACAAAACAAATTATAGAATCCGCCTGTAAACTGCTAGATGAATTTATTAACCCTAATTAATCTATCATTAGCAAATATTTGCTGTAGCACCATATTGTCAGATCATGGAGCAATTAGGCTTAAAAGATTCGTCTCGCAATTTACACGCAATCCGTATAGTTAGTTATTTTTTTCGTTTATATTTAATACTCCATTCATGTGTCCAAACATTCGATGTGATAGGGTGAAAAATTTTACCGGGGGATCTAAAAGGGCCTAGATTGCTATATTATGAGACGAATGGAGTAATAATTTTTGCATTCAGAATTCGTTCTAAGATATAATAAATTTTCCACCTACATTCTATTTCCAACTAATACAATTCTTTTATTTATTTTTTTATTAATTTTTTTCTCAATCTTTTATATATAATTTCATCAATTTTCTTAATATTCGTGTCCGGTTGAACGGAGCTAATACCAGTGGTACCACGAGTACGGAGGTTTATGCCAAGCATGTTCACATGTCAGCTGTCAAAGACGAGACGTGTAGCTTACCTTAGATTAGGACGGTACGTCGTCCTACGTGGAATGGAAGCAGAGATGGACCTGTACTGTACACAGCACACCGGAGCCGATTAGCAGCAGGCCAGTCTAGTGTACTCCCTTCGGCCTATAAAAACGAATGAATCAAATATGATATATTCTAATACGATAAATCGTATATATGTATATCTAGATTTATAATATTAAAATATGTCATATCTGGTAATAAATTGGTTTTTTATGAAACGGAGGGAGTAGGCGGTCAGCGCTGGGTGCATGGCTAAATTGGCTACTCCTACTAGGGTGGATGGTCCGCCGCCGGCCGGCGACTGCTCCGCCGGAAGGATACCGACACGACCGGCCACCGCCTCAAAAGCCGCGCGCGCAACTCCCCCTACCAGCTACCAGCTACAGTATTTCCCCATACTCGCTGCTGCGCAAGCAGTTGTACTATGCTTCGTAGGTGCAGCCCATAGGGAGAATGTCTCCTCTTTTTTAGTCTTAATATTTTAACTGCTCTTTGTCTCTCAAATGTGGATCAAATTCTCATATTCTAACCCATATTTTTTTTTCAAATTCAAAATCAGATAAGAATGGTGCCGAATTATATACCACTTATCTCATTTCATGTCCCATATTATTTCCTATGTATTAGATATTAACTATGGAGAAACACTTAAAGTGTTAAATAGATACACCAAGTAAAAAATTATACAATATTACATCTGAGCTTGTAAAATACTCCCTCCATCTCAGAAAAAACTAACTTTTGAAGATTAATTGTGACAAGTATTTATCCAGATTCATCCCTAAAAGTTGTTTCTTTTGGAGACGGTGGGTGTAATGATTAACATATCTTTTATTATGTTTGTAATGTTTGTAGGTGGAGTTATAATAGATTGTTCATATGTGTTTCATAACATAGGATATGAGGGCATATCCTAACCCATATTTTACTGCGTTTCTTTTTTTTCCTCCCACGTTCTTCCTATGAGTCTCAGGTCGAGCGGTCGGTCGGAAAATACCCTTCCTATTTTCATCCATACTCTCCATCCTAAAATGTAATAGTTCTTTTAACTACATTATCTTTCCAACCAATTACAATATTTTATCTTTGAGTAAATTTCACAAAACTACAGATACTTTGGTTAAATTATCACAAAACTATAGATTTAAGAAGATGTATCACAAAACTACAGATTTAGTACTAAATTTATCAGAGAACTATAGATTTAAGATAGGGTATTGCAAAACTACAGATTTAGTAACAAAATTATCATAAAACTATAGGTTTAGTGTCAATTCAATCACAAAACTTAGACATTTATAACTCAAATATAACACTAGTGCTAAGGATTTAAACTCTAATATCTGTAGTTTTGTGATAACTTTGTTACTAACTCTATAGTTTTGCGATACTCCACCTTAAATATGTAGTTCTCTGAGAATTTTAGTGTTAAATATGTAGTTTTGTGAAACTTCTCCTTGAATCTGTAGTTTTGTGATAATTTGACCGAAGTATTTGTAGTTTTGTGAAATTTACTCTTTATCTTTTAATTTCCTCACTTACTTTAGTTTCTTAACCAATCATAGTTCTTTTTCATTTAATTTTATCGATTTTTTTAAAACCTAGTTTGAGACGGAGATACTAGCTTGGTAGTATTATTTGGCACCGTAAAACTTGTTTAGCGCGTCCCGTTTCGCTGTTTTTTTTTTCTCCTTGGTCTTTAGTGTCGACCTTAGTTTTTTTTTTTTTTACCTTAATAGGACCTTCCGGTTTATTTGCACCTGGAAGATCGAAGAAGGCCCTGCTGCCTGGTCGTACGAGCACGACATGTTTTGGTACGAGTAATAATCTGTTGTTGCCTGCTCGTACGGCGTGTGTTGGAGTAATAATCTGTTAAGAGGTAACTGTTACTAGTAATTCTGTCCACTGGATTAGGACCAAATTACCACACCTGACGAAGACACAAATCTCTTTTATACAGGTTTAGTATTAATTAGTACTAGTAGGACATAATATACAAAATACCTACCTCTAATACTTATCCCCGTTATTATAGAATCATCATATTTTTTTTCTTTATTTTTAATCCACTCTTTATTTTTTTTCTATATGTGCCTCAGGGTGGCTCATTCTCTTGTCCAGAGCGTTTAATAATCTTCAAGTCCTATTTACAATGCACATATTCTATAGAAATCGATTAGGTTTTTATCTGGAGCAATTTTAATCCTACTTAGAGCTTACAAACTTATTATAGTCGTCATGATAATTATAGTTTTATATAAAATAACCGCAAAAAATATACATTCAGAACAGCATCAATATTTTTCACACGATGACACGGATAAGAAGAAAAGAAACCTACTCCTAAGGGCATGTCCAACACAAGGAGCACCCCCAACATCCCACATGAGCAAAAGTGATGAAGGACCAGACTGGGATATGCCTCACATTGTAAGCCATACCTCCATCTTATTTTTACAATTCAGCACCCGTCAGTCGGTCACATTTTGCATTTAAACCCTTGGATTATTTTTATTCACATATAAGTCCAATATTTCAAGTATGCCCCCTAGAAATCATAAACATATAAAACCATCAACCCCTCCTCTCCTCACCATATTTCCCCAATCTCTCCGGCGGTCTCTTCCCCGGCTTCGCCTCTCTCTCTCCCTGCACCTCCCCTCCCCGATGGCGCCGCCTCTCCCCGGCCCGGCCTTCTCTCCCCATCACCGGATCAAGCGGCGGTGGTGGCGGATCAAGGCGGCTGCTGCAGATCCACGCAGCGGTGGCCGGGATCGAGACGGCGACCGCGGATCCACGCGGCGGCGACCGGGATCGACACGGTGGCTGCTTGGTATCGACGCGGCGATGGCCGGGACCACATCCCATCAATCTCCGATGCGCCGCTGCACTTCTTCTCCCCCACCGGTTAGCCTCGAGCTCATCGGATCCACACGGCAACGACGACCTCGACCTTGACTGTGATGGCAATGGCGCGGGAGCTCGAGTTGATGGCGAGCTGGAGCGACGGCATGGGGCGACACAGCTACCCAACACGCATCCTCGTCGATTCCTCCGAGCAAAAGTGCGATGCCTCTGAGAAGGGCGCGTGGACCTCCAGCAGCATTCGCGCACCCCTACAGGGATGCGGCTCCTTCCGAGGTGACGTGAATATTCGCTTTCAGAGGTGTGAGACCACGCTCCAGGGTGGAGCGCTAGGCATGCCCTAACATGTCTTCTCTTGAATTATGAAAAAAATTTACAGGGTGATCATCATCTCAATATGCTCGGTCATCACTGGCTTATATAGCTGTGGGCCACCGGATTTCGCGAAATTCCATTTTCCGCCGGTGCCCGAAATGAAAGGGGCTGTCGGAATCGTAAACCCTGGCTGTGGCAATGGCATGACCAAATTGTTAGCTTGCAGTCTCAAAAAAAAAAAAAATGTGAGCTTGCAATAAGCCATTAAAACCCACTAATCCAGCCAAGTAATGCCGATTTTTACCCCACCTGGACCTGGACAAGGTGCCCCCAGATGGAGGAAGCCAGAGCAAACCAAAACCAAAGTGGGCACCACCAGCATCAGAATGCCCTTTATTCAAGGGGGCCCCACATTGTCAGCAGCTAGGCTAGTAACAGGTCATCATGCCTGAATAGGAAGAGGCAACAACCAATTGCCACACTTTCTTGCACAAAAACCCCTGACAGATCACAATATCACATGGCAAGTGTAGCCCAAGAAAACCCACAAGAATGCCATGGAGAAGAAGCTTCTGCTGCTTCTCTCTCTCTCTCTCTGTGTCTAGTCTACCAGCTTGCTGTATATTATTAGGTGCAACAGGGCAGCAGGCAGTGGTGGCCAACAATAGACAATTGGACAACCTGTTTCCTCCTCCTCTTCGGCTCTTCTCCTCCTCCTCTTGCCTTCTCTTCTTCTTGTTCTTGCCCAATCCTAGTAGAAGCGCCTAACTTGTCGTTTGCTGTGGCTTGGGTTTTGAGAGCCGGAGGAGGCAGGATTGATTTTTCCATGATTGGGTTTTCTTGATTGATTGGCGCCTGCTGCTGCGGTGCGGTTGGTCCAAGAACCGGGATTTCCCGGCGCGGAATCCAGTCATCCAAGAGGTGAGATGATCTTTCTTTCCTTGCGCTGCTTCTCTCGCGGTTCTTTAGGCGTTCTTGGCGTTTCTGTTCTTCAATTATTATTATTACTATTTGTTAATTTTGAAGAAGTGGAGCGGGATTGTTCGCCTGTTCGTTGCTTTTGGCGAGTGTAGAATCCTGAAAATTTTAATGAGGTGGATGTGAGAGTCTGTTCTGTTGGTGGTGATTTTTGTCCCGGCCGTGAAGAACAACCGCTGCTCTACTGGGTGGTTCTTGATTTGGTTTTGGTCCGTTCTGCCAGTGTTGCTTGTTCTTTCTCAACTGCGAGGTGTGAGCATGGCGTTAAATTCCATCTTTTAGTGTTTATCCTCTAAATTTCTGAATTTTTGGGGGCGGTTGGATGGTTACACTCCATCCCGTATTTGAGGGCAAAGACAACTTCTATGTTGAATTCTGTTTTGTTTCTCTGTCAATTGGTCAGTCAGTATAAATTTGGCCCGTTCTTCACGCCAGTGAGGCGAAAATTGTTCAATCGGTTCAATCTTCAGAGAATTTCTTTATGGAAAAATCACAACTTCCGACTAGTGGATCAAGTCTCTTTCTTTGCGGTTTTTCCCCTGCAAATTTTTATGTCAAGTTTTGAGGCGGTAGCAGCAGCAGTCGTTTTCAGCATAGAAATATGCACATTGGAGGTATCGAATATTGTTTAATTTGTTTGGTAGTTTTGCTGAGGATATTCACCCAAGAACATAGTCTTCCCGGTCAGAAAAAATAATCTGATATATTAGTGGCAGTCCTCTTCTGAAGTCATCTCAGCTGAAATCTAGCCTGTTTTTCTTGCGGGTATTTTGTCGCTGGAGTTTTAATTTAGAAGTTTAAATTAAAGTTAAGGTTGTTTATATATATACGCTTATTGCTCCTCACCAATTAGTACAGTGAATTAACAAGCCTTAATTTCTTTATTAATCTGATATACATTGGGGGTGAACTGCTAAACTCTGGTCAAAGGCTGCTTGCCTGACCACACACTTCTTTTTTTCTGCAACTTGTGACAGGTCAAGTAGTGCATGTTACACGGTTTCTTCGGAGTGGTGCAAGAACTAGACCTTGTTTAGGCTTAACGTCTGATTTGTTTTTTTTTTAACTTAGAAATTAAGCTACACTAAAATACCTAGTAGTAGCATGTTTTTGGTTTTGGTCGGTTGCACATTGTGGTGAGACAGGAAGTGCAGAACACTTTTCCATTATTAGAAAAAGATTAGGTTGTTTTTGGATGATTTCCTTGATTTTGGGGGTGCTAAATAGTAGTAGTGCTGTTTGATTACATTTCGTCAAAATTACTTTTTTGACCTGCCTTTTGCTGTGCCATGGCCGATAGCCGTGCAGGGTTTGTCTGGGCTTTATCAGTGCACATATTTTTATGGTTCTTTAATCTGTGGTTACTCTCTGCTAGTGGTTTATTACCCAGCTGTAATCACCTGTTCATAGCGTGGAGCGTTTTGTTAATGCCTATTCAATGGAGTGATTCATTTTACTTTCCTGCCATGTCTTGGTAACTGCAAGCCAGATGTAGTAGTATATTAAAAGTTTCCCCTCCTAGTTTTGTTGGGGACCAAGAACATTGTCCAGCTTGTCTAAATACCAAAAGAAGTCTTCCCTTGCAAAGAGAGTGGAAGTGTGTTTTGCACTCTGAAAGTCTAGCTGGCATATTCTCATGATACTTTTCTCAATTTCTACTCCATTCCAGGTGCATCTGAATAGATAAGAAGAGAACATAATCTTTGGGCATTCTCTGTGGTTGATCTCTGAAAAAGGTATCAAACAGCCTGCAAATTAGGTCTCCTGCTCTTTCCATCAAAATGTCAGGTATCATTTTTTTTTCTTATCTTATTTATATATTTGTGATGGGTTGCTGATGAAATGGTTGCTCATTAGTTTACTAATGGGTGCTATTGTGCTTTGTGTGTAAAGTTCGGCGCCGATCAGAGAGTATGGAGGGCCTGTTCTCATTTGACGAGAGGAAAGATCGAAGGTCAGATGTGGAGAACTCGGAGGACGAGCGGAGAAGGCTATCCATTGGGTCACTCAAGAAGAAGGCACTGAATGCATCAAACAAGCTAACACATTCACTCAAGAAGAGGGGGAAGAGAAAGGTGGAGAATCGGCCCTCATTCACAATCGAAGATGTCAGGGATGAAGAAGAGGAGCGTGCTGTCTTTTCCTTCCAGCAGGAGCTTTTTAGCAGGAACTTGCTGCCTGACAAGCATAACGATTACCACATGTTGCTGAGGTTGGTGTTGGAACAATGCTGAAAGATTGAGAGCTACTGAAGCATGCAGTTGTTTCTTTCTTTCTTTCTTTCTTCCTTTCTTTTTTCTTTTGTGCTGAAGCTCTTTCTAGTTTTATTTGCAATATGTGTCTAAAAGTTGTATGCCTTCATTATCTCTATAGGTTTTTGAAGGCTAGGAAATTTGACACTGAGAAAGCCATTCAAATGTGGGCTGAGATGCTCCAGTGGAGGAAAGAATTTGGCGCAGACACAATACTAGAGGTGAGGCTAAACGGCTAATGCTGCTATTAATTGATACATAAAAATTGAAAATTTAACTTCGCCAGATACTTCCTGAAGGATATTCAAATATGTTGGTCCATGTACACATTGTTTTGTTTACATAAATAGGAGATTCCATCTGGCATCTTAAACTAGGAGTGCTTTAAGGTATAGACTATAGAGTGATGAGTAGTAGTACGTATTTTATCCCCAAGCTCAAATCGGTTTATTTTGAAAGGATAACTGATGTCTACAAATAAATATTGCAGGACTTCAATTTTGAAGAGCTAGACGAGGTCCTTGTCTATTATCCTCAGGGTTACCATGGAGTTGACAGGCAGGGAAGACCGGTATACATAGAGAGACTAGGAAAAGTTGAACCAAATAAACTGATGCACATTACTACAGTTGACCGCTATATGAAGTATCATGTACAAGAGTTTGAGAGAGCATTCCATGAAAAGTTTCCAGCATGCTCTATTGCAGCAAAAAGGCATATTGATTCTACTACGACCATACTTGATGTCGATGGTGTGGTATGCTGATTCTTCTCATATCTGAAATCACATTTGTTTGTGCTGCAAATTCTCACGAATTATTTTATTACAAACTGTAATCCTAATAATGTTCCTACTATTCATTGCCAATTCTGTTGCAGGGTCTCAAGAACTTCAGCAAAACAGCCAGGGACATGCTGGGTAGAATGCAGAAGATTGACAGTGACTATTATCCTGAGGTATGCTACTTTTGTTAATTTCCTTGATCAATCCAAGGACTAAGTTTGGTTAACACTTTACCTGTATACTCAGACACTGCATCAGATGTTTGTTGTGAATGCTGGTAATGGTTTCAAACTACTCTGGAATACAGTGAAAGGCTTCCTTGATCCCAAAACTGCATCAAAGATACATGTGAGTATGAATCCTCCCTGGAGATATTCCTTTTCCTGCTCTTGTCCAAATAAATATACTATATTTTAATGGAGCTTCGTTTATAGGTTTTGGGAACAAAATTTCATGGAAAACTCCTTGAAGTGATAGATGCAAGGTAAGCTTTCCATTCAGAAACATTTTATATGGTTTCTTGATTATAATGATTTTGTCGTCATGTCTTTGATTTAATGCACATTGTTTTGCTATTTACAGCCAACTTCCTGAATTTTTGGGTGGAGCATGCACTTGTGCTGCTGAGGGAGGATGCCTCAAGTCTAACAAAGGCCCATGGAATGATCCTAACATTATGAAGGTAATTTTTGTTGATTTATTTCCTAAAAATATATGTGCTTCTTCTTAGTAAGGTTTAATAGTGGTTCAAAATTTGGATTATTTTTGTTGCTTTTGAATTGTGACAAGTGACAATATGATAATGCCTAGTTGATTTAGATTACTTAACTTACTACATAAAAACCCCAATATCTTTGTTCTCGGCATGCTTAAATTATAAATAGAACATGTTATATAATCAATCATTCAGGATTCTCTCTCTCTCTCTCTCTCTCTCTCTCTCTCTCTCTCTCTCTCTCTCTCTCTCTCTCTCTCTCTCTCTCTCTTCTGAAGAAAGCACACAGATCTCCTTATCTAGTTCAAACAATATTTTCAAAAGAATATTTTTTTTCCATACATGTTATACTGAAGTTTATAGCAGCATCCTCAACCGTGGTAATTTTGGTGGTTGCTTGCAGCTTGCACATAATAAGGAGGCAAAATTTACTAGACATACTCGGCGCTTGTCTGAGATTGAGCAACGAAGGGGTTCATTTGCTAGGCTACATCTTTTGAAGGTAAAGTCCACTTTTTATGTCTGAAGTCTGAACAACTTATATTGTTATGTTGAATATTCTAAAACATGAATGAAGGCATTGTGCTCTCCCATGAACCAGTTCACATTGACAATTAATAGCGTTTTTTTTTGCATGTACTCATGACAGGGTAGAAGCAGTGACACATCAACAGTGGAGTCGGGTTCAGATGTTGATGATCTCAGTTCTCCAATGATGAGAAGGCCAGTGGAATGTAGTCGATTAGCTCCAGTTCGTGAAGAAGTAAGCTTTTCCCTTATTCAGTTGTAGCATGAACTTGTTTATTCATGTGCCCATGCAAATTATTTTCTTAGTGTTTACGAAATCTCTTATATTCTACACAGATGCAGATCAGAGCACGAGACTCTGCAGCTTACTACAGCTGCGATGATCACTTTGTTGTGGTAGACAAAACTGTTGACTATGGTAGAGGAGCAGCGATGCCTGATAAAACTAGTGCCCCAGAAGTAAGAGCTCAAGCTCGGCCTTTTGGAGGTAGCACAACATCATATGCGACGGGTATGTTTATTTATAGTCTTCATATGTCATTTTATGTAATTCAGCAAATCTGTTTTTTTTTTATTCTCCCCTTACAAGATTCTATTCACCTTTGTAATTCTTATGGATAAGCTTTCCCTTGTGAATATTACGTCTGTGTTAAGCAAGGACAACATTATACTTATCCCTATGCATTAATGTTTCTTGAAACATCCCTATGCATTAATGAAAGAACAAGCTATTGAACTTACTATTCTTAGACCTTAGTTCTTCCTTAGAACCATTCTTAACTATTTGCTTCGAGTAGTCTGTTCAGTGTTTTTTGTTTGTATAGGTTCCTCAAGCAACAGAGGCGGTATTTCCTCGAGCAACAGAAGCCGAACAGTCGTACCTAAAGAGAACACGGATGAAGGATTTTTCCGCCGTTTCTTCAGATTACTGCTGGCCTTGATTATAAAAGTTTTTGCCTTCTTCCACATAGCATATGGTCAGCAGGAGATGCGGGTTGACAATCCATTGCCTCCAGCTGAGCCTGAACCAACTTCTGATGATCATCCAGCAGTGGAGACTTTCAGCGTAGACCGCATCAGTCCTGTCATCGAGCGGCTTCAGAGGCTCGAGGGTAAGGTCGATGAGCTTGGCAACAAGCCACCAGAGATTCCCTTGGAGAAAGAGCGCTCCCTCTTGGAATCTTGGGATAGGATAAAATGTATCGAATCTGATCTCGAACGCACAAAGAAGGTAAGATGATCACATTATTTTCTATCTGAGTCTTATCTCTATTTTCAAAATCCAGAAACTATTTCATAGTATATGAATATGAATAACTCTTTATCGTGCCTAAATATTTACTGTCAATAGCATAGAATTTAGATTATTAAACTCAGTACCAAACTACAAACTGAATACTATTATTTTAAGTGTTTCAAAAGAGGCAAGCCCACTGGTAAGATAGAAAGAAAATATATGCACGGCACCTTGAATTTTATCTCTTTTTACAAAAATCAAGGTAGGTCAGAATCTTCTTATAGTCTTCTATATTACGGTGCTTGTGAAAATTGTCACAGCCTCCTGATAAAAAAAAATGTCATAACCTTCTACCGAACTACCATTTAAATCTTGAGGCCCATCTCAAGTGTAAATATGAAACCTTTCCTCCTTACATTTATCAGGTGCTGCAAGCTACCGTGATGAAGCAACTGGAAATTGCAGAATCAATAGAGGAAGTGATTAGGAGGCAGCTAAGGGTAAAATTGGTCGCTCCTTCTGTTTCATCTTCTAACATGGATTGGCGTATCATATGCATATTCCATCTCACTGTTTTCCTGCATTGACTCTCCTTACACAGAGACGAAGATTTTGTGCGTAATAAAGAAACATAACTCCAGAATTAACAACACATGTCATCGAGAAATAAGACTCGGGAGTACATTTGGCGGCAAAATTATGCATAGGACATGGTTGATGAGTGCAGACACTTGGATTCGGTGTTTGGATTGGCTCAAAGAATGGGTGGCAGGAGCCCAGAAACAGCAAAATATCAGCTCCCCTTCTGAATCTAAGAGGCTTGTCTATCCTTGATGTTAGCATAGGATGTTAGGATGGATGGCAAAAAGAAATGTAGAATAGGTAAAAATGGGAATGGATGTGATACATATGTCATTGTCTGCTTCTAGAAACATAAGCATCGAGTTCTCTTTGCCAAACAAATTTTCTTTATGTGATCCTGTGGTATGGCAAAATTGTAAGGGAAATTGTAAGAATTATGGAAAGTGCCTTGCATCAGGAATTGAGAGGCAAAGAGAAATGTAATCATCAAAATGATTACATTGTGAAAGTTGTGTCTTCTGCTCTAGCAAAGGGATTTTGTCAGAACTGAGTGATCACTACTAATTGTTTCTAATTAACCTGAAATTTCACTGCGCAATGGAAGTTTTTTTTCTTTTCGCTGGGCTGCGCAATGGAAGTTGAGATCAATTCATCAGTAGATATGATAGTTGGACTTGTTTGATGTTCAGTTGCCAGTTGCCACCAGTCTTCTGTAGCTGTAATGTCATGCCATGAGTTCAGTTAGTAATAAGACTTTTTATGAGAGATCGTACGGTGAATGAGCTTCCCATTCTGTTGTGTCAAGAAAGTGGCAACATGATGGCGCAGTCCTTGTCTGTCCTCGTTGCATTGCTTTTACGCACACAATGTGACATCAGTCAGACATACTATCTCTGGCAGCGACCGAAAGGCACGCAACCCTGCAAATGATAAGTCCAAAGAGGCTGCATTCACAGTCTGTGTTTTCAGTTCACATTTCAGTACTGGTGTATTTTTCAGAACTAGTCCCTCCATCTTTGAATATATCAATATAGATTAAATATAATATAAATCTGAATTTATATTTAATCGAGATTGATATATTTTAAGACTAACAGAATATAACCGAAGCTTCATTCATTCAGAGAACCACAACTACTCCCGATAGGGGTGAAAACCGGGGGGTGGGGGGGGGGGGGGGTTGAAAACGGTAATGGTAATTCCCGGCCGACCGACGTTTGTTTCCGGTAAGGGCGAGCCATATGGAAATGGTAAAAATTATGGAAATAGAAACGGAAATGGTTTTGCTGTTATACCGATCGTTTCCGTATTTACGTATTCTTATGGAAATTACCGTTTCTTGTAATATGGTAATTACCGTATTTCTAAATATGATTTTAGGGCATGTCTCTACTTGACCCATAATTTAGAGATTGACGGACTCTTTAATCAAATCCCTAACTTGAGTACATGGGTAAAATGAAGTTAATTTATAATTTATATAGTATAAGTTTGAATTTATTTATACATATAACATACTTATGTAAAGTTAAATATATGTTTTCATAGTTTAATGTTTCCGTATTTGTTACCGGTTTACGATCTGCACCGACATGTTTTCGTATGTATTGTTCCGTTTCTGGTTTTCCAATAATTCCGATATAGTTTTTGTTTCCGACTTTACCGTATTTGATTTTGTTTCCAAGAAAAATAAGGTTATGGAAATGGTTGAGGCTATTTTGCGATCGTTTCAGACCATTTTCCTCCCTAGCTCCCGAGTGGGTGGTTGCAATAGCCCTATGTGAGAGCATTTATGAACAGTTATAATATCTTTTCAAACTTCGAATAAAAGTTTGTCCAACACCCTAATTAAACCGGGCGCCTAACCCATGAACTTGGGTAAAATTCAAAATTATTCTAGAAAGATATCAATCTAAAAACAAACAAATTCAAAATTATTCAAGAAGGATATCAATCTAGAAATATTATATTCAAATTAATTTCGCTTAAAATTTCATGTTTTTTAGCTGGGATGGCATAAGAAGAGACTATCCAATGGTATTAAGATTACAAGAAAATTTTTAATTACAACAATAGAAGCCTGTCGAGGTTGTCCATGCACCGGAGCGTACGCCCAGAAAGCACGTGCTAACCTCACAAAACACAAGCCTGTAAGACGGGGAACCTAGCACCAACCTCACCGCCGCTATACGTGGCCAATCACCGCCAATGCCAACACCGCACCACAAGACAAAGTCTTCAAAAACAATGTCTCCATGGAGGTTATGAGGCCAAATATACCGTCGCTGCTCATATAGGAACCTAGATATGGTTGCCATAGAGATTTATGTCAAGAGAAGCAGGAGGGAGGCACCTCGACAACGTCAGGGGGTTATGGTAACCCATAGGCATCACCACTATCGGCCCAATGATTCGCCAGTCTAGACTTACACGGTTACGCCTGAACCCGATACGATCCTTATCCGCCATCCACCATCTCAGTTACCTCTATCCAAAAGTGGTAGCATGAGGCCTCCGCCACACCGAACCGACCTCACTTCGCCAGCAGATCGAATTCAATGGGGAAAACATATAAAAGAATCAGGACCATCTGTAGTGCGTCGTCCATTTGAGTTAACCAGCATGTTCTCTTTTAGAAGCGTGTCTATTTCGATAGGGTCATCATCATATAAGTTCAACCTTTCTCTCAAAAATTTCATTGAATTTTTCCGCAAAAATATATACACTGAAATTCATGGGATATGAAACAAAACAGAGTGTGGCGTACCACTAGTACAGAAATCAATTTTGCAGACGGACTTTTCGCATGAGATTGTGTGGCCCGCATGCACCTAGATGTCTGTGAACAGTATTTTTTCATGTGGGCAGCGCAACCACATGCAAACATCTCATCTTCACATGCGGTCCAAACTAGCCGGAACCCTAGCCTGCCACCACCCAAAAACCCTAGCCCCAAGCTGATGTCGTCGTTGCCGCCACCACCACCTTTGTCATGCTCATCGTCGTCCACCTTGCTGCCCGCCACACACGTGAGAGAGGGGACCGCTGGATCCATGAGGGAGGGGGGCCATCGCTGCCGGATCCGCATGGGAGGAAGGCTACTGCCGTCGATGCGCTGCTCCTCCGCTGGTCTCCCACTCGAGCCCGCTGATGGATCTGCGTGGGGGGAAGGCTGCCACCGTCGATGCGCCGCTCCTCCGCCAGTCTCCCATTCAAGCCCACCGCAGACCACTCGCTCCAGCTACTACCGCTTCGGCCGCCGGAGAAGAGAAGGGGGGGAAGGGAGAGGGAGTGGGAGAGGAGTTATGGCGTGGAGAGAAGAGAAAGAAAAAAAGGTGTTGTGCAGAGAAAGAGAAGGAGAAAAAAATGGTGCAGAAAAGTGTGTGGGCCCAAGTGCTCTCCATGTAGCCCACATGTGAAAATCTATTTAAGAGACCTGTATGTGAAAATGGACTCATTTTTGCATGCGGGTATGTTAAGAGGTCCACCTGTAAAAATTAATTTTTGTATACGAACGTTTTAAGCAACCGTATGCAAAAATGGAATTTTTTTTAGAACTAATATTATTTTAATGGAAAATCGCAAAAGTAGTGGCCAACCGGGGGAAATCGCGAATATAGGGGCCTGTCGAACGGGTGTAGTTCGATAGGGCACATATCGAACGGCCGGCGCGCAATTGAAAAGGCGATCGAACGGCTGCAGTTCAGGCCTGTCGAACAGGGGCATTTCGACGGGGCCTGTCGAACAGGGGCATTTCGACAGGGTGGGCTGTCGAACAGGGGCAGTGCGACAGGCCCCTGTCGAATACCACCAGTTCGACAGGCTAAGCTGTCGAACAACGGTTGTTCGACTGGTCCACTCGCCCATTTTTTTAATAATATGTTGTTTGTTTCATTATTGTAATATTTTATGTGTAAGGAAGGAAAGATTATTTTAATGTTTCATGTATAGGGTTTAGGGTTTTGATAATGTATGGTGGGAAATATTAGTATTTATTTGTTTATTTAATATATTTTATGGGAAATTGTAGTATTTATTTGTTGGTTAAAATATTTGGATTATTTAGTTTCATTATTTGTATATATTTTTGGTTTCATGGCTTTGTCGCAATTTATTTAGTAAGGACGGATAAAGAATAGGAGGGGATCGAAGAGATTGCAGCGGATGCACAAATGAGCTTAATAGATGAAAAAGAGAATGAAACATTAGCTAACACATAGATAAACATAATCCATTCATGAGGCATACAACAACATTGTGAGGACGTCCCAAAGCCTAGGTGGTGCAACGCTCCAAGGCATGTCAGCGCGAAATATCTGGATGGATGGAGTCTCAACTAAAGCCCAAATAAATACAGTAACCATCCAACCTCATCGCAAACCCCAACATGTCTTGAAGAGTGCACTACATAGGCTCTAAGCCATCGGATATGAAATAGAAGACACAACCATTGGAATAGCCACACCAGTCATCTATGTCATACACCCGTCAACCACTCAATGGTGGCAACCAAAAGCGTACCCCAGAGACTCGATCTCAACAAAGGCATATTCCCCGGTTATCTCAACCATTTCAAACCCATCCTCATGCGGGACTAGTTGCCCAGGAATGCAACATAGTCTCACATAAATCATCTCAAGCATGATATCCAAATAATAAGTGGTTCTAAGCAATAAGCATAAATAATCTTAATAAGGTTCTAAGTAGTACTTGGCGACAAGCCATAAATATTGGTTCATGCGGTAAGCGTGCTACCCAAAAGCCCATAGGCAAACCGACTAGGGTAAATCCCTAGTTAGAACCATCCTGGAAATCTGCAACATCACAAGCTGCATCAAACTCCTCATCCAAACAGTCATTACCTGCAACGGGGTCTGAGCATAAACAAGTAAAAGAAAGCAAGAAATCAGTACATTAATCAAATTAATGTACTGGCAAGTCGGAAACAATCCTAGCATACTACATGTTGGCCATATTCAAGGATAAGCTGTGTATAGGTTAATTTGCATAAATGCCAATTTTAGTTCACAACATGTTTCGCAACGGAATTTTATAACAATAGTATAGAGTAAGTAAAACTTGTAATGTGAATGAATAAATAACACAAATCTACCCCTTAAGGTAGATCATCACCACTCTCCATCATCTCATCACCATTCACCGAACTTTATCCAAGTTCACAAACAAAACATTCCAACCATTTTCCAGGTTCACAAGAGTTTATCAAAATCACAAATTATACTCATGACACTTCACCATGCCGCTCATGACCGTGAGCACGGCTAATCGATTAGTTTTAGACTCTGCAGAGTTTGTACAACTTTTAAGCCCACATGATATGGATCACTCTAGTTTTTCCGATACCCGTCGGTATCACCACACTCTACACATTGAGTGTGATCTAGAGGTCATAACGGAACCGTTACATTGTTTATTGTCTTGCCTTGCACCAGCACGATGTGTGTTTTACCCACGCTACTAGCAAGGTAGCACCACTAGGTAGCGGGCCCACGCTTTAACCTAGCGCTGTAAGGAACCCAGCCCGGAATCCCTCACGAGGCACGACACCGTTGTATTGGATAGACTACCCGCTAAAATCATCACATACCACATATCATTAATCAATTTCATCATATCACAAACCATAGGAAGTTCCGATAAGTTACCAAAACCCAGTAACCCATACCCTTCGGCCTACCAAGATGCAAGGCTAAACTCTAAACAACTTAATAGGTTGAGGCCAGCCCATACTTAGCACATGTGGTTTGTACTGTTTTCATTAGTTGGTGACATAGAGTGGGGTCCTTAATCGACCCGGGCGAACGCTCCCCCTATCGGTGTACAACTACCACCATATGTACACCACTCACCGCCCAAGTCTAAAAACAAGTTATCTCCATTTTCAGTTCACAATACTCACACATTTAAATTTCTGTCCAGCAACATCAAAATAACCATTTTCACATATAACATTTATCAAAACGAGTAATTTGCAAGGCGGTAACCGAATATAAGCATATAGCGGCAATATAAGCATAGTATAATCCCAAAGAACACAATAATTGTATTCAAAAGCACTCTATGGTTACAACCAGCAAGGATTCAATATTTCAAGGTGGATTATGCAGCAATTAGGTCATATCTACCATTCCCACATTTATATATATTTTTTTTTACCAAAAGTAATACTAGCTAACGTATGCATGTTTGCAATAGAATCATTTAGCCCAATAAAACTTAGGATCAATGTGATCAAAGGAGGGGCAAACTTGCCTTCGTCTGCAAACTCCTGAACCTGGTCGTCAACAAACTCACCCTCTTCTTCTTCGACGTACTCTTCCTCTATACAAAATACGCGTATACGATAAAATACAAAAATGCATAAAAAACCAAAATGCATGAAAATGCATGAAACTTATGCAGTGAGTGTGTGCTGGTCTTAGGTGGTCTCTGGTGAAGGAATTTTTATTTTGTCACTTTTTATTTACAGAGATATGCATTTTACAATTAAAAAGGTTTAAAAAGAGCTAAGTTTTATTAAGCAACATTTTTGTACAGAAGTGAAGAAATTACTTTTACAAAGTTACAGAGCATGATTTTAGAAAGTTAACAGAAGTGGTTTCACAATTTTTATAGCTATATTCAATTTGTTATGGATTTAACAAGTTCTAGGCAACATTATGGCAAAACAAAAATAAAGGAAAAGTTTGTACAGAAAGTACCCAGTTTTATATTTTTTAAAATAGCTCATAGCTTTATGGATCTAATAAAACTAGTTTCACAATTTTTGAAGTTAAAATGAATTTTCTACAAATTTTAGAAGTACTGCTCATTCTCTGTTTTAAACCAAAATAGAAATCAATTTTCGAAATTGAATTCCAGCCGGGTCCACAGGTCAGTGAAAGGAGATTTGCAGAGCGGCCCTCGGAAGTTGGGGGAATCAACCCGCACTTCTTCTGCTACTTGGACAGCAAACTTTATTAAGAGTCCCTATTCTTTTGTTTATTTCCATCAAGGTTCTGCTATAGTAATATGAGTCATGGCAGTTTTCAGATTGGACCCTAGTGTCGATCAAATTCAAGAAATGAAGTCCCCAGCTAGCTCACATCGGGAGCAGCCATGGCTGAGCTCGGTCTACGGCTCACCAGCGGCGATCGGTGGATCGAATCGGTTCGAGCACAAAAGAGAAAATGTAGAGGACGTTCTTGCGCATCCGTGAGTGGTGGTGGTGAGGGAAATGGTGGTCTGTAGCCCATGGAACATGAGCTACAGTGGCGGTGTGTCTCTGTATGCCCATGCCCATGCATGTGCATGCTGAGGCTTGGTTAGTGCATGTGCTCTCATATGGTACCAGGGTGCTCACCAAGCAGAGAAACGGAGGCAGCGAGGTCCAGGGAGCGGAGGAGGTGGTGGTTGTTGGCCAACGGCGGCAAAACTCCGGCATCGACGTCGCCGGGTCGACTCAAGGCGCGAACTGCAACTTCGAGAGTACGGGGGTGTTATGTCACGCCCGGAATTTCTATCCAAAATTCCAAACGCTTACATGTGTGTTAAACCCTCGTCCAGGAATCAGCCGAGGCACACAATAACAAATTGATAATAGAGTACAAATAAATAACTATTTAATATTCGCAAATAATAAATTATTACAGAGGTAGATAGTTCCTCTCAAAGAATAACCTTCTACGCAGCGGAAAAAAATAAAACTATGACAAACTACAGGACAGCTATGGCGACTCCACTCCACAGGCATCTTAACCAGAACAAGCTCAATCCTTCGGATCATCACCTTCGCTGAAATACTCCTCTTCTGATGATTTAATATTGCAAGAATGAGCATATGACATACTCAACAAGCCACACAGCAAATATGCAAGTGCACAGGATAACAAAGGATGGCATAATATAGCTCATTTGCATAACAGCATTTAACAAATATTTAAGAGAATAGTAAAACAGTTGTATAATTAATCAATATTAAATAAACACCATACAACACACCCGTGTTGCATAGGCCCAACCTCATTTGAACAACCAACCCCAGTTGAACAAATTAAACCTCCAAACTAGGAATATACCATTCCAAACCAGGAGTTACATTAACTAACACCGTTACCATTTAATGTGTAATATGAGACTAATCACGAAAAACATTGCTCAACTCACCCATAACCGCGGGTACGGCTATTCGAATAGATTAAACTCTGATCAGAGGTGTACCACTGTACCCACAAGACACAATCCCACAACATGTTACCATGCGCCTTAGTACCACCACGGTACCTCGGAAAAGAACTGTGACAATACCCCTCGCACAACACAACTCACCACAGTGCACCGTTCCTGGATCATAATCTCCCCCTCAAAACCAGAGGCAATGGACTCCCCAGCGACCCCCACGGACTTCTCGCCGCTTCACAGTCTGGCACACTATAATGAATCATGCTACACAAAAGATAAAGCCGTTGCCCACGCTGGCTTGTGGTTGGCACGATAAATGTTTCACAACAGTAGCTCGCGAACCGGTCCTTAATTGTCATGAGCACAACCATCAAAACCATATGCTCACAACCCACCTTAACCGGTTTTAATTAGCAATTATTTACCATCACACGATTAACCATCGTGAGCTACCATTGAATTTAACCATAATTAACAATAACAGTATAGTATAATTTATATTTAACCCCTTTAGTTAGCTAATGTTTCTAGGCATGGCTAAGCAAACATACATATAGCATTTAGCTGAACCAATCCAATATATAAGGTTCACGCTAATCAAATTATAACCCATAGGAAAATAAAGTCATCTTCGGCCAATAACTAACTGGGAAAGGTTCACCACCCGATGACATTCGAAAATAATGCATAGTTGAAATAAAATAATAGCTTTAAACGGGTTCAACATGCTCAAAGGGTTGTTTGGGATCTGTGTGACTTGCCTTGGGCTTCCGCAAACGCTTCGGAACCTTCCTCAACAGAAACGCTCTCCTCCGGAACGTCGGAAACTAAAGCAATTAAACAAAAAAATCAACAAAACAGTACAAAAACAAGCATTAACAGTACATGTGGATATTTTTAGCATGTAGATCTTGATTTTAGAAAAGTTTAGCAACTTGAACCACCTGAAACGGATCTACGATTATTTAGTTATGATTTTCCGAAGATTTAATCTATTAGAAAAAAGGGGAAAAAGAAAAAGATGATGATGTCATGATGACATCATCAATGGTGGCCGGCTCGGTTTGCACCCTCGCCGGAGCTAGGGTGGTCGGCTGCGAATTTGGAGGACATGCACACGTAGAGGACGACGAGACGAACGCAACGGTGCTCACCAACACGTCTAACGACGACCGATGACGGCCGGCGGCGAGCTTGTGCGGCGGCGGCGGTTCGGTCGACGGCGGCGACGGGTCTCCGGCGACCGGCGACAGCGGGGAGAGGGCGGCCGAGGTTCCTCACCTCCTTGCACACCTAACGGCGGCGAGGGGAAGCGGCGGCGACGACGGAAACGAAGGCGCGGCGCGGCTGAGCGTCGGCCGGCGACGGCGGCGGCTTTCTCGGCGTGGCGACGGCGCTACGGAGCACGAGAGAACTCGGGAGATGGGGCAAACAAAAGAGGAGGACTATGGGGTCCTATTTATAGCCTTGGATTGAAGAGATCGGACTCCTCCCGCAAGAAATCGATCCGGGAAATCAAAAACTCGGTTTTGGAGATAAACTCGAAACGAGTTCGATTCGGGCAAGATACTCAACCATTTGCTCCGATTCTTGAGGGGAAAGATAGAGGAGGATGTGGGGATAAAAACCCCCCTAACAATCGGACTCGGGATGGCCGGATTAGACGCGGATTTGAGGGAGAAAAGGGGCGGCTCGGGCGACTTGCTTGGCTCGGCCGGCCGGCTGCTAGAGGAGGAAGAAGGGCCTGACATGTGGGCCCCACATGTCAGTGCCTAGAGAGGAGGGGGCGGCGGCGACGGGCTGGGCCGGCTTTGCCGCGCGGGAGAGAGGGAGTGTTGGGCCAAAAACGGCCCAACAACTTAAGGAAGGGTTTTTGAACTTTTTAATTAAAATATTTTGTGAAATATCGTTCCAATTATTAAAAATACTTCCCTTGCTCAAATAATTCCCAGAAAATTCTAGAAAATAGAGGAACAAGCAAAGTATTTAATAAAATTTTATCTAGCTCCTTTTTATGTTGAAAATTTTCCTAGATTATTAGAGTTTAGCTTGTAGGCTTTTAATTTAATTTCTAAAAATGATTTAAACAATGCATTTTTAATTTAGGTGATTTTTAGGGCGTGACAAACCTACCCCCCTTAAACGGAATCTCGTCCTCGAGATTCAGAAGAACTGGCGAAGAGATGAGGATGAGCTGACTTCAATTCATCTTCTCGCTCCCAAGTGGCTTCTTCTTCTGAATGATTGCTCCACTGAACCTTGCAGAACCGTATAACGCGATTCCTGGTATTCCTCTCGCTTACTTCCAAGATTCTGACTGGCTTCTCAACATAAGTTAAATCTTCTCGAAGCTCTATACGATCAGAATCTGCTTCCTCCGTAGGTACACGTAAACATTTCTTCAACTGAGACACGTGGAACACGTCATGTATTCCCGCCATTGACGGAGGCAACTCTAACTGATAAGCTACCTCACCCCTTCGACTAGCAATCTTAAAAGGTCCCACGAAACGCGGTGCCAATTTCCCTTTGGTTTGGAAACGATGAACACTTCGTAACGGCGTAACCCGGAGGTATACATAATCTCCTTCTTCGAAAGCCAAATCTCTGCGACGATTGTCGGCATAGCTCTTCTGACGTGACTGAGCAACGCGCAACCTTTCTTGGATAATCCTCACTTTTTCTTCTGCCTCTCGCAATATGTCTGTCCCAAAAACTTGACGTTCATCGGTTTGATCCCAAAGGAGCGGCGTACGGCACTTTCGGCCATATAATGCTTCATACGGAGCCATTTGCAAACTAGCTTGATAACTGTTGTTATATGAGAATTCCGCGTACGGCAAATTCTTATCCCAACTTCCACCAAAATCTAGAACACAGGCTCTCAACATATCTTCTAAAATTTGGTTTACTCTTTCCGTCTGACCATCTGTTTGAGGGTGATAAGCGGTACTGAAATTCAAACGGGTACCCATTTCTACTTGTAATTTCTGCCAAAACTTCGAAGTAAACTGGCTACCTCTATCTGACACTATCTTCTTAGGAACGCCATGCAAACATACCACTCTGGCCATGTATAACTCTGCAAGCTTATTCCCCGTGTAGGTTGTTTTGACCGGTATGAAGTGAGCGACTTTTGTCAACCTATCAACCACTACCCAAATAGAATCATGTCCTGCCGACGTTCTGGGTAGACCGGTTATAAAATCCATTCCTATTTCTTCCCACTTCCACTCTGGAATCTTCAACGGTTGTAACAGACCGGCTGGCTTCTGATGTTCTGCCTTGACCCGCTGACATACATCACATAGAGCCACATATTCTGCTATCTCACGTCGCATACTGGCCCACCAGAATTGTTGCTTTAGGTCTTGGTACATCTTAGTGCTTCCAGGGTGAATGGAATACAAAGTTTCATGGGCTTCTTTCATGATAGTATCCTTCAACTCCTTATTATCTGGGACGCAAATTCTTTCTCCTAACCACACAGTTCCTTGCTCATCTTCTACATAACCGATGGCTTTTCCTCTTCTCATGTTCTTTTTTATTTCTTGGATATCAGGATCATTCACTTGAGCTTCTCTAACTTGATCAAACAGAGTAGGTTGAGCTTCTAAAGTAGTCACAAAACCTTTGCTGACTATATCCAAGTTTAACTTTTCAAATTCTTGGCATAACTCCCAAGGTAAATGTCGACCTTCTGACATATTACAGTAGCTTTTCCTGCTAAGAGCATCGGCTACAACATTTGCTTTCCCTGGGTGATAGTGGATTTCCATATCATAATCTTTAATCAACTCTAACCATCTTCGCTGACGCATGTTCAAATCAGGTTGAGTGAAAATGTACTTCAAACTTTTATGATCCGTATACATCTCTGTACGGTTACCGAAAAGATAATGACGCCAAATCTTCAATGCATGCACCACAGCTGCCAACTCTAGGTCATGCGTTGGGTAGTTATTCTCATGAGGACGTAATTGCCTAGATGCATAGGCAACCACCTTTCCTTCTTGCATCAACACACAACCCAAACCGAGTCGGGATGCATCACAATACACTTGGAAACCTTTCCTCGAATCAGGCAAAATTAACACAGGCGCAGTCACTAGCCTTTTCTTCAGTTCTTGGAAACTTTGTTCACAATCCTCTGTCCACTTGTACTTCACTTCCTTCTGAAGCAGACGAGTCATTGGTCTGGCGATCTTTGAAAAGTTCTCAATAAACCTACGGTAATACCCCGCAAGTCCAAGGAAACTACGAATTTCTGAAACCGTCTTGGGTTGCTTCCAACTTAGCACTGACTCCACATTGCTTGGATCTACTGCCACTCCTCCAGATGAGATGACATGACCAAGAAACTTCACTTCGGACAACCAAAATTCACATTTACTGAACTTGGCATAAAGCTGATGCTCACGTAGTTTCTCTAAAGCTAGACGAAGATGCTCTTCATGTTCTTCCTTCGTCTTGGAGTAAATAAGAATGTCATCAATAAACACCACGACAAACTTATCCAGATATTCCATAAACACCTTGTTCATCAGATTCATGAAAAAGGCCGGGGCATTAGTGAGTCCAAATGACATAACGGTACATTCGAACAAACCATACCGAGTTGTGAAGGCGGTCTTTGGTATATCTTCCTCACGGATTCGAAGTTGATGATATCCAGAACGGAGATCTATCTTGGAGAAAACTGTAGCACCTTCCAGTTGATCAAACAGGTCATCAATTCTGGGTAGAGGATACTTATTCTTGATAGTAACCTCATTCAACGCTCGATAATCCACGCACATTCTCTGAGTATGATCTTTCTTCTCCACAAAGATGACTGGTGCTCCCCATGGCGAAGTACTGGGTCTGATGTATCCTTTCTGAAGCAAATCATCCACCTGTCTCTTCACCTCAGCTAACTCATTAGCTGCCATTCTGTATGGTCTCTTATGGATAGGGTTGGTTCCAGGTACCAAGTCTATCCGAAACTCTATGTCTCTCTTAGGTGGCATACCTGGCAAATCCTCGGGAAACACGTCTGGGTAGTCTTGTACTATGAGGATCTCTTGTAGAGCAACTTGGTTTAAGATCACACCATGATATTTAGGAGAGGACACAAAGAAAGAAACGGTTTCCCCATTGCTACTGGTTAAAGTCACCTTACGGTTGGCACAATCTATAACTCCTCTGTGACGAGATAACCAGTCCATCCCTAAGATAACATCTAGATCTTTGGATTCTAGCAAGATAAGCGAGGATGGGAAAGGAACTTCTTCTATTTCTATAGTAGCGGAAGGACAATACTGTGTCAAAGATACTTGATTGCCTGGGGTATTAACTAGTAAAGGTCTCCCAAGACTAATAACTTCCATCCCATGATTGCTCGCAAAACTTTTAGACAAAAAGGAATGTGTAGCACCGGAATCAAAAAGCACAGATGCGGGTATAGAGTTAACAGGAAACGTACCCAAAACCACATCTGGTGCATTCTGAGCTTCTGCTGCTGCAACATGATTAACACGTGCCTTTGGTGCTAGAGCATTGGAGTTGTTCGGGGCTGGAGCGTTCTTCACGCGCCGAGGCTTAGGACACTTATCAGCATAATGTCCTGGATCACCACAATTGAAGCACACCCCTGGCTTGCTTCCCTGTTCCTTTCTGACGGGCTGGTTCTGAGCTGGAGTTGCTGCAGGACGAGCAACCATGTTGCGGTTGTCATTGCCACGATTACCAGTATTGTTGTTGTAGAACTGGCGTTGGGGGCGGACAACTGATGAAGATCCTCCTTGAGGGTACGATGGAGCTTGAGGTCCCGTAACGAGACGCGGCCTCTGGTTACTGCCCTGTTGTGCCTTGAATTGGGCAGCCCTGCGCTTCTTCTGCTCCATCCGGTTATACTTGTCTTCCTGACGAATCGCCTTGTCCACCAACTGCTGGAAATCCCGGAAATCCGTAGACATCAAGGCATAAGACAACTCATCATTCAGTCCCTCCAAGAACTTCTCCTGACGCTCTTCATCGGTGCGAACATCTTCCGGAGCATAACGAGCTAAACGATTGAAATCATGGAGGTACTCGGTGACCGAACGAGATCCCTGGTTGAGTGCTCTAAATTCTCTCTTCTTTAGGGCTACAACACCCGTTGGTATGTGTGTCTTCTTGAAAGCGGCCGTGAATTCCTGCCAAGTAATAGGCTCTCCTTCAGCCCTGCCTTGTCGAAAATGATCCCACCATTCAGCAGCAGGACCATGCAATTGATGCGAAGCAAAAGAAACTTTCTCCTGCTCAGTACACTGGATCAAATCCAACTTCTTCTCCACCGCATGCAGCCAATCTCCTGCTTCTACTGGATTGGTGGTGCTTGAAAAGGTAGGGGGTCTCACACGTAAGAAATCTGCCAGCTTGTTTTGGGGAGGTGGGGGTGGATTCTGGTTCTGATTGTTTGCCTGCTGATTCTGTGCCTGCTGCACTAACAGATTGATCAGTTGTGTTTGTTGGGCCAGAATCTGAGCTAGCGTGGGATCTCCTCCATTGTTAGCAGCTCCACTTCCACTTCCACTTCCACTTCTACTTCCGGTGCGCGTGTTCACCATCTGACGATAAGCAGAGACAACAGGAAAGAACGACAGAGAGACACCCTTAGAACGGAGTTATTTAATTAATTTAAATTCTATATTGCTCTTAACTGTGTATGATTACATTTAAATTGCATTAACACTATCTCACCAACTATCTTACACTCTGACAAGCAAAAGAACTAGACTCATGCTGTTACATCCCACCAATGATGTAAGCAACAACTAAAACCCACACACTCACAAGCAAACTTAAACAAGCAATCTAACACAGCGAACTACGGCAACGATCTAACTAAGCGACTAATCCCGCCTTGCGTCGGAACGAAGCGATGGATCTTCTTCTTCTGGAGTAGCTGGCTCTCTTTCTTCAGGGTCTTCCTCTTCTTCCTCATCACTTACGATGTCGATGACAGGTTCAGCACGATCGGGCACAGCTTCACCCATCACGCGAATCTTCGAAGCTAACTGGAGACGAGGTGGCGGACAGGTTCTCTTTCTTGCAGTGAGGCGAAGCTTGGGTGTTGGCGGCGGCGTTTCTCCTTTAAGTTCAGCTAATTCCTTCTGTAGACGGTACACTTTGCTCTCCAACTTGCAAATCTTGCCTCGATTCCAGTTTTCCCTGTCATGAGCTGCTTTGTCTCGCTCCACACTTACTGCATCCATAGCACTAAGCATGTGCACCGCATGCATCAGAGTGGCACTCTCTTCACCATCAGGACTGGTATAGGTTCCATAGTCTTGACCATGAGGCTTGTGAGGATGATACTGGAAAGCTGATGAATCCAACTCTTCTTCAAAGCGTTGACGCAACTCTCCAATGGCCACCAAAGCTGCTTCTTGACAAGCATGGCTGTACGATCTTCCTCCAACTTCGAACTTAATGGACGGAAGGTCTTCACGATCACTAGCCAACGTCACACGAACACGACACTTCTCCTCGTTGGGGTCATGGGAAATCCGGCGATACTCAGGAGCAACTTCATAGCCTACTTCAAAAGCCATCAACCTCAGCTCCCTGACGAATCCTAACACCTTGATCAAATTTCTCGGTGAATGGGGCGGCATCTAAAGAAACATAGAAGGGAGGAATTAATGCATATTTTTAAGTTAGCTGCACCATCTAGACTTAACTGATTTGACCAAAGAGGAAAAAAAATAAAAGAAAAGACACATACTAAGCTATTATATATATATTTTTTTAGAATTTAACTTTTTGGACAGAGACAAATAATTTTTTGACAAATAGCTAAAATAAAACTAAAATACTTATGATCTATTATAAGCACGGTACAGCGTCACCATAAGAAGGATGAGTAGTACTAGTGCTATCATGATTGTATCGATACCATAATAGATGTACAGTGCCGACTAATCAATGAAGTTTACTAAGGTGGAATAAGAAACATTTTGAGAAGAACAATTTTTTTTTTTTAAAAGAAAAGAAAATGAATTAAATTAATTTTGTGCATAACCTTGCATGTGCTGCCAACTTAATTAATTTATAAAAGAATAGAGAAGAGCAGTTCTATTTTTTTCAAAATATTTTGAAGGCTACTTAAGGTTTACCATTTGGCTCATCCTAAGGTCAAGGTGGCTCTGATACCAACTTGTCACGCCCGGAATTTCTATCCAAAATTCCAAACGCTTACATGTGTGTTAAACCCTCGTCCAGGAATCAGCCGAGGCACACAATAACAAATTGATAATAGAGTACAAATAAATAACTATTTAATATTCGCAAATAATAAATTATTACAGAGGTAGATAGTTCCTCTCAAAGAATAACCTTCTACGCAGCGGAAAAAAATAAAACTATGACAAACTACGGGACAGCTATGGCGACTCCACTCCACAGGCATCTTAACCAGAACAAGCTCAATCCTTCGGATCATCACCTTCGCTGAAATACTCCTCTTCTGATGATTTAATATTGCAAGAATGAGCATATGACATACTCAACAAGCCACACAGCAAATATGCAAGTGCACAGGATAACAAAGGATGGCATAATATAGCTCATTTGCATAACAGCATTTAACAAATATTTAAGAGAATAGTAAAACAGTTGTATAATTAATCAATATTAAATAAATACCATACAACACACCCGTGTTGCATAGGCCCAACCTCATTTGAACAACCAACCCCAGTTGAACAAATTAAACCTCCAAACTAGGAATATACCATTCCAAACCAGGAGTTACATTAACTAACACCGTTACCATTTAATGTGTAATATGAGACTAATCACGAAAAACATTGCTCAACTCACCCATAACCGCGGGTACGGCTATTCGAATAGATTAAACTCTGATCAGAGGTGTACCACTGTACCCACAAGACACAATCCCACAACATGTTACCATGCGCCTTAGTACCACCACGGTACCTCGGAAAAGAACTGTGACAATACCCCTCGCACAACACAACTCACCACAGTGCACCGTTCCTGGATCATAATCTCCCCCTCAAAACCAGAGGCAATGGACTCCCCAGCGACCCCCACGGACTTCTCGCCGCTTCACAGTCTGGCACACTATAATGAATCATGCTACACAAAAGATAAAGCCGTTGCCCACGCTGGCTTGTGGTTGGCACGATAAATGTTTCACAACAGTAGCTCGCGAACCGGTCCTTAATTGTCATGAGCACAACCATCAAAACCATATGCTCACAACCCACCTTAACCGGTTTTAATTAGCAATTATTTACCATCACACGATTAACCATCGTGAGCTACCATTGAATTTAACCATAATTAACAATAACAGTATAGTATAATTTATATTTAACCCCTTTAGTTAGCTAATGTTTCTAGGCATGGCTAAGCAAACATACATATAGCATTTAGCTGAACCAATCCAATATATAAGGTTCACGCTAATCAAATTATAACCCATAGGAAAATAAAGTCATCTTCGGCCAATAACTAACTGGGAAAGGTTCACCACCCGATGACATTCGAAAATAATGCATAGTTGAAATAAAATAATAGCTTTAAACGGGTTCAACATGCTCAAAGGGTTGTTTGGGATCTGTGTGACTTGCCTTGGGCTTCCGCAAACGCTTCGGAACCTTCCTCAACAGAAACGCTCTCCTCCGGAACGTCGGAAACTAAAGCAATTAAACAAAAAAATCAACAAAACAGTACAAAAACAAGCATTAACAGTACATGTGGATATTTTTAGCATGTAGATCTTGATTTTAGAAAAGTTTAGCAACTTGAACCACCTGAAACGGATCTACGATTATTTAGTTATGATTTTCCGAAGATTTAATCTATTAGAAAAAAGGGGAAAAAGAAAAAGATGATGATGTCATGATGACATCATCAATGGTGGCCGGCTCGGTTTGCACCCTCGCCGGAGCTAGGGTGGTCGGCTGCGAATTTGGAGGACATGCACACGTAGAGGACGACGAGACGAACGCAACGGTGCTCACCAACACGTCTAACGACGACCGATGACGGCCGGCGGCGAGCTTGTGCGGCGGCGGCGGTTCGGTCGACGGCGGCGACGGGTCTCCGGCGACCGGCGACAGCGGGGAGAGGGCGGCCGAGGTTCCTCACCTCCTTGCACACCTAACGGCGGCGAGGGGAAGCGGCGGCGACGACGGAAACGAAGGCGCGGCGCGGCTGAGCGTCGGCCGGCGACGGCGGCGGCTTTCTCGGCGTGGCGACGGCGCTACGGAGCACGAGAGAACTCGGGAGATGGGGCAAACAAAAGAGGAGGACTATGGGGTCCTATTTATAGCCTTGGATTGAAGAGATCGGACTCCTCCCGCAAGAAATCGATCCGGGAAATCAAAAACTCGGTTTTGGAGATAAACTCGAAACGAGTTCGATTCGGGCAAGATACTCAACCATTTGCTCCGATTCTTGAGGGGAAAGATAGAGGAGGATGTGGGGATAAAAACCCCCCTAACAATCGGACTCGGGATGGCCGGATTAGACGCGGATTTGAGGGAGAAAAGGGGCGGCTCGGGCGACTTGCTTGGCTCGGCCGGCCGGCTGCTAGAGGAGGAAGAAGGGCCTGACATGTGGGCCCCACATGTCAGTGCCTAGAGAGGAGGGGGCGGCGGCGACGGGCTGGGCCGGCTTTGCCGCGCGGGAGAGAGGGAGTGTTGGGCCAAAAACGGCCCAACAACTTAAGGAAGGGTTTTTGAACTTTTTAATTAAAATATTTTGTGAAATATCGTTCCAATTATTAAAAATACTTCCCTTGCTCAAATAATTCCCAGAAAATTCTAGAAAATAGAGGAACAAGCAAAGTATTTAATAAAATTTTATCTAGCTCCTTTTTATGTTGAAAATTTTCCTAGATTATTAGAGTTTAGCTTGTAGGCTTTTAATTTAATTTCTAAAAATGATTTAAACAATGCATTTTTAATTTAGGTGATTTTTAGGGCGTGACATGTTAGAGATGAGCCACAGAGGGTGCATGCACGAGGAATCCGGCGGAAACTCACCGGAGCTTGGTGTTGCTTCGGTGGTGAGGAACGGCGGCCGGAGCGGCGTCGGCGGTTCGGGTGGCCGGCGGCGAGGACGGTGACACCCACCATGTGCTCGACAGATTGGTCCTAGGGCAAAAGGGGTACGGGTGAGCTCGGCATGATGCGTAGGTCATGTTCCATAGGAGGGAAGAGAGAGGGACTCACCAGGGATGCACGGCGACAACGGCTAAATCGCCGGAGCCGGGTAAGACGGCCGAGCTCTGGGCATTTTGTGCATGGGGTGTGTTTTCTTGGACTTGGAACGCGATGTGGGGAGTGTGCTGTTGCTTCTGGTGCTTTGGCTTGGGATATAAGGAAGAGTGGAGTGGGGGAGTGAGAGAGAGAGATGGCTGGTGCTTTCATTGTGTTCCTTGGGCATCCATTGGGCATGGGGGACGGTGGATGCTGTGAAGGGAGAGTGGGAGGCTGTCATGTGGGTCCCAGAGGGTGTGGGGCCCATTGTTAGTGAAAGAAATTCGAAAATAGCCTTGGAGGCTAAGTCAAAGAGGGTTGCCTGCCAAGGATCTTTGGAGGGGATTCAAGGTGGATTTTGTGCAGCAAGAAATCTGGGCTAGATATCCTCTTGGTCAGGGGTGATGTGGAGAGTAAATGTGCTGAAGTGGATTGGGTTAGAAGTCTCTGGTTTAGGTTTGATGGAGTGATGAACATGTATTGACAGTGTTGGTTAGCAGCAGTTGACAGTGCAGTTAGCAGCTGATTGGATTTTTGGAGGGAGAGAAGAAAGGGTTAGAGAGTGATCCAGGGTGTGCCACTCCTCAGGGTGTTAGAAGAATGTTAGTAGAAGACTTTGGCTGAAACCAAACTTCAAAAAGAGGTTTTGAAATAAAAATTTTACAGAGAGAGCAAGTTTGAATCTGCTAAGCAGTTCTTTTCAGGATTTTGGAGAGATTAAAGGAGATCAACAAGTTAGCAAACCTTACTGAAAAACTCTGAAAATTTGTGGGTTGATTTCTGACATATCAAGGTTTTTTTTTTAGAATTTTTGTGGAAGTTTTGGATGCATATAATTACCAGATTAATTGTTTTTGTGACTCTAGGCCTATCTAGATGCATATGATGAGATGATTAAGATCCAAAAACAATTAAAATCACTCCACAACCACATGATGCATTTAAATTAAATTTAGTTCTCAGGTTTACAGTCTTGGGTATGTTACAAACATAACATAACAAAAGGCCGAACTAAAGCGATTAGGGGTTAAGCTTCTCTATTGACCCCTTCTACGTCGTTGTGTTCGTAATGCAACTTCGTGATCCTTCAATCTCTTATATTATGTTTGCGTTTCAGCTTTAGTTACTCTTCCGCCTTCATACGTCGGGCTGACCATGTCGATCCATGAAGTAAAAGCACACATCCTTGGATTCCCCTGAACAATCAATCAAATTAGATAATGGGAAATAAATGTTATGGGAACGCGAAGCAAAATGTAAATTAATAATTAAGCATGTGACATACAACGAAGTTGTCGTCTATGTTGGGACAGACGAAGTACCGCCTGCCATATGTATCTTGTGAGAAGGACGTTGCAACCTGGCAGCGATCTCTACAACTGCATTTGGGACGATCAGACCATTCAGGTATACCTAATGGATTTGATCTCCAGTGTAAGCTAGCGGACTGAACCTGGCGCTCGTACTCCATCCACGCTTGAATGAATTGTGTGGTTGTCTTAGGTTGAGTTATCGTTGTATCAATCCACTTTACATAGCTACATTTGCGGTCTTCTTCCTGTGTGCAGAAATTAATGACCGTTGGCATATGTAGGTATATGACAGAAGTAATGAGAGTGAGTGAAAAATTAGTGGTACTTACAACAAAATCATCGTCAACAATGTTAGGACACACGAAGCATCTCTGTCCTAGAGTTCGTTGTCGAACGGACCTTATCACCTGGCAACGGTCTCCACACCTACACTCTGGACGCTCCCGTCAAGTGGGGAGTCCCAGTGGATTTACTTGCCATTGTAAGGATTTGGCAGTTTTTCATCGTTCGTACTCATCCTTCCTCCTTAGGTAGTCCGATAATGGTTCGCTGCATGGATATGGGCGTGCCCTGTCACGTTGTGGATTTGTCGTATCAACCCACTCAACGAAGTTGCATAAACTATGGTAGGTCTGAAAATTCGAGATATTGTAGACACGTGGTTAGCGATGTATGTATTAAACATGTGCAAATGTAGAGATAACAATGGATTGAACAGTTCCCTGGTAAATGTTTGGGCATTGGAAAAATCTCCTACCGCGGATTTCAGTAGTAAGTGATGTCATGAGTATACATTGATCACCGCATGCGCGGATTGGACGGTCACACCATGGTGGAAATAGACCTGCGAGTAGGGGTAGACAAAAAGCTTGGGCTCGTGAGGTCGGCTCAGGCTTGGCTCGGGCTCGCATAGCTCGGCTTGGCTCGAAAGCCAAACGAGCCAAGCCCAAGCCTCCTTCCTAGCTCGTTTCTGAAACAAGCCAAGCCCGAGCCGGCTCACGAGCCGCTCGTGAGCTCGCTTGGCTCAGTACAATAGTGTCATATGCACAAGTTTTACACCTTTTCTAACTATTTATTTGTTGAAAATAATAATTTTGATTGTCATATTATCTATTTATGTGTTGTGATGACATATTAAAGAAAAATATCACTTTATTACACATTCTATGTGGTAAAATGTTGCTCCATTTCTCTTAGACCTGCTTGAGATTTACTTGATGCCAGGCTCGCGAGCCAGCTCGAGCCCATAAACGAGCCGAGCCGAGCTGCAGTTTTAGCTCGTTGTTTGTAGCGAGCCAAGCCAAGCCGAGCTTCCCTTGCACCAAGCTTTCACGAGCCGAGCCAAGCCAGGCTCGGCTCGGCTTGTTTCCACCCCTACCTGCGAGTGGATCTCTCCGCCAGTCTAAATGCTCGCAGAATGGAGCTTCCATTGTGTTGAACTCGATGCTGAAGACAATGGGAAATGTAAAGAGGAAAGGACTTGACGAGCTCTTGTTTGGTCAAGGTATGTATTTATAGTGCCGTAACAACTGCAGGAAGCGTACTGGTGAAGATAGGGTTGATGTGTGGATAGACTTGACGGGCACGAGCGAGCAGTCTATACTGAAAGGTGATCACGACTAGTCGAGCTCTCGCATGGTCGCTTTCATAACTCCACAGTTGATAAAGTTGAAAAATGGGGTGGACCACAAAGGGACATGTGCACCGAAAGTAGATAGCACACCACGTGCATGCATTTGTGCACCTGTCCTATAGTGCGCTGCAAAGTTCGAAGCGAATCATTTGTCCTGATTCATTGGAAGGGTATGCAAAAAATGAATTCATCCGAAAAAGATTATGAAACAGTAATGATGATAACTAAGTTAATAATAAAGTGTTGAAAAATAGTAGGGATAAAACATAAATATCTCAAATTTTAATACAAATAGATAAGTCAAGGGCGATCAATGCCCTTCGCACGCTTGCTAGGTCCCCCTTCTTCCTACGTCTAATCTGCTCAGTGGGATATGTCAAATTATCGGGGGGTGCCTCTCTCTTGCTGCCTGCTGTGGTGTCACCTCGGGTGCCTGAACGGCCTCTGTCTCCTGTGTCGGCTGTGTGACCTGAGGTGCTGCGTGCCAATAATCCATCCCTGCTTCCCCTTGAGGAGGCTCAGTGGAAAAGAAGTCCTCAATGAATGCTGTGCGAGGGGAGTACTCATCATCTGTTTGCATAAGAGGAAGAAACCAAAAATGGCATACTTAGTAGTGATACATATAATTAGAAACTAAAGCGTGTTATTGTTTAAAATGACTTACATGTGTGCTGTGTGTGGCCTTGATCTAGCGCACACGGAGTGACATGAAGTCCCCATGCTGGTGTGTTCAACACGTTGTCCCCTGTTGGCATGTAAGGGAGGTGTGCCAACCCAGATGCTCCCTGGGTGGGGTGAACATAAGGCGGAGTTTGGAATACCTGCGGACGTGGTTGTGCCGTGCTCGATGTGGGTACCCTTGATCCAGCTGACCCCCTGGTGTACTCCGATGCTAGGGTGTGCTGAAAGGAAGGACGACTGTGAGATGTGTGGGCTGCTTCCTACCCGCAACGTAACGTGGATGGACCACTGTGATCCATGCTAGAACAACGGGGTAGTGGTGGTGATGCCCTACGGGCCGACAGCTGCACCACATCTGCTGCGCTCCGGCAGGAGACACGACAAAGTAGTGCGGCAGCACAGGCACGGAAGTTGCGAAGGACGCTCGCCACATCGTCAGGCCTGACGACTGGAGGTCTCGTCTCTAGTCTTTGCAGCAGGGTGTCGGACTCTACCTGAACGTGCTCAACAAATTCCGCCTATTCCACAAATAAGCAAGGCAATTAAAATTATTGAAGTAGTTGCACATTTATTAAGAGTATTGAACAAGTTGCACATTGATTAGAAATATTGAACCGGCGTGTCGGTCATGCAGAACACAAACATTTGGTCTATTTCGAACAACACACAATTTAATGTGCCGCAAAAACCAAAGCCAGCATGATGTGTTCTCGCTTTCAACAAATGCAAAAGCAACAGCAACGACATGGCTATCCGCGTCGACTCCGATCGCGATTAGAATTGTTCCTCTGTACTTGCCTAGTACCATCAACACAGAGCAAAGGAATGCAATTTCTAAAGGCCTCTATCATGCACCCAAATGACCAGAAAGCCCGACGAAGAACATTCTCCCCATTTTCATTCACCTCGTCGAGAATAGCCATGTGTGTGCCCGGGTTTCTTGCCTGCATCACCTCCAATAGTGGGGGAAGATTGTGATAAGAATCCTCATAAGTTCCAAACCTCATCTCCAGTGCTTTCTGTTTTGCCCTCCAAGCCTTGTCGTACGATATCTCATATCCATACTCTTTCTCTACGTTATGCATTATTGTGAAAGGGGACAAAGATTTTTTTCTAACCACCTTTGAATATACCATTTGTGCCACAAATGCCGTAGTCATGTTCCTGTGTACCGGATGGGTATTCTCCAACAAACACATATGTTGCTCAACCCTCGAAGCTACCCATAAATTGTCATGTTGTGGCTTGTAACCATGCACTCTCCAAGGATATCCAGCCTGTGTGCACTTCACGTCGTACGTCGTCCTAGTTGAAACCTTCACCCCAAACTCACGCTTCTGGTCAAATGTCCACCTCTTCACTGCATCTTGTAAGTGACCTTTGTCATGAAATATATGTCCAACTTGCACCTGCTTACTATTATAACACCAGTGGGCATCTAAACCATCGTTAACATTCATACGACTCATCGATATGGTCATCCAATCATCGGGTATGTTGGTTTCGTTGTCCCACAGTGTTGTATCTTCTCCTTCCACTACAAGTGCAATGTATTCCTCGTTTTCCACTGCCATCTGATCCACTACTGCCTCATTCTCCTCCGCTACGTCAACATGCATAGGCGAATCCGGTTCTTCATCGTCCGAGTCGTCGGCCTCACGATTATTGTCACGAACAATGACCTCTGCTTGTGTATTACCCTCTACTACTTCTTCCCCTCGACCTTGCTCAGTCCGCCAAACATTTTTCACTTGTGCACCTTCCAATGGAGTTTCTTCCACCATGGCATGACTTGACTCCCCCGATCGATCAACACATGTTGTCTTTTGCATTAGTATTGCCAGGCTATACCGTTTCTCCCTTACTTTACTAACAAACTTCCTCCAACTCCCAGTTGATGCAACCTCCACTACTCTCCACTGCCATCCATGTTGACCCCTTACTGATCACACGGCTTTTAAGACAAATTTATCGAGCACTGGATCTACCCCCAAACATATTATACAACCACCCTAACACGCCGTTCAAACCCATATGCTCCAGTGCATTCAGACTAGTATCATGGAAGGCATATACAGTCAAATCCACCCCGCTATCACATATTTGTATAGGAGCATCGCCGTAATACAGACGAATGGGCATATCACATGACATCCTGATAAAACATGACAAATTGTCTAACGTTTAATCATTTAAGCCTTCGATAATTACCCTATTACAACTTATACTACATTGCCATGTACTAACTTACAACTATTATTGACAAACAACTAGTTTAATAATCCAAATAAAATATAGTACCTTCTACCTATTTTAGCACACAACAAATTAATAACATGTATTAACTAACAACTAATTTAACCATACGATTACTTAAATATCTCTACTAATATTTAGCAATGACAAATGCTAACAAATCATATGTACTAACATTGAACAATGCGAAACAATTAACAAATCACAAGCCATTTTTTATTAAACTTTCATATGCCTCATACTTAGGGATTAGTAATGTATACCTTAACTTCACTGGTGGAGGCCGTCGCCAACCCTTTCCTCCCGGCTGGCGCCTCCTCTCCGGCCTGCTAGCCCCTCCCCTTACTCCCTCCGGCGCCGACGGCGACACAGTGGCGACTCTCGGCGGCGGCTGGCGATGTGGTCCAGAGAAAAACAAAGAAGCAACGCGGCCTAGGCGCACGCGGTTTAAAAGGGCCTGTCGAAAGCCCATTGTTCGATAGGGGCGGTGGAGGGACCTATCGAACACTCCCTGTTCGACAGGCCGCGCGGCGCTGGGTGGTGGGCCCTGTCGAACTCCCTCTGTTCGATAGGCACACCTGTCGAACAGCAGCCGTTCGACAGGGTCCAGTCGAACGCCCACCGTTCGATAGGGGCCTATCGAACTACACCAGTTCGACAGGCCCCTAAATTCGCGATTTCCCTGGATGGCCTCTACTTTTGCGATTTTTCATTAAAATAATATTAATTCTTAAAAAAAATCTGCAAAAATGCAAGTCAATTTTCTTAGATGGGACCAATTACGGTCCCTCTGCAAACTATAGGGATTCTTATACAGAAAAATCGTTTATGTAGTAGTGTTCTTGGAAGCACGTATTGTACTTCCTTTTGATCTGCTGAGTAAGCTTAATTATAATCTTTAGGTAATGGAGTTTATAAAAACCTTTTTCTTGGAGGACCTTTATGATCGAAAACCTGCATTCGCTGGCACAATCTGTCTTCACTAGTGCATAAACTTCCATATTTATCTATACCTTTTATAAAAATTACAACCCACTAAATTTAAAGCTCAATATGTAAATATACCACATCATCAATTCATCATCCACTAATAATAATTATTTATCAAAAAGCTCATGCAAGAATGCAATATCATCTTAATTTATTGAATTCTACAAATTAACATGCAAACATATCTAATCATCACCTCTCATATCATGTACATAATATTTTAACGAATCTATTATCACTTTTATAATATTTAACATATATGCATCCATATATTCTGTATCAAAGCGTGGAGTATTATTTAGTTTGTTTTATGATTAGTACTACTAATATACTTTTCATCATTTTTTCCTATATTTCGCTTATTGCGATGCTTATATTGGCCAATAGCCTAATATTTTATTTGCAATCTATATTAAATTTATTTATCTTAAACAGTTTTATTTGTTGTTAATAAATAATATCATGTTTACTCTTTAAAGAAATATATTAAAGATTACTTAATAATTCTCCAAGCAAAACACGGAGAATCATCTATTATACTAGGTGATACCCCGTGCTTTGCTGCGGGATTCACGGATGAGTATATGTTAAATATTGTCGAAATGATGAAAGATGAAATGCTGAGAAAATAATGTGAGGAAGATGCTTTGACATATACTTGTTGATCTCTATAATATAATATTGTAGATGATATGTCATGCTTGTATGGGATTTAAAATAGGCAAGACTAGTAATTGCTAGTGAGTGAAGATGTGGCATGCTTGCATGGGATTTTAAATGGGCTAGAATAGTAATTACTAGTGGGTGATGATGTGGCATGCTTGTATGTTGAGTTTTAGTTTTAGTGGGTACCAACTATATAGAAAGTATAGATTTGTAGAGGGTAACCGCATTCTGTTTATCGTCAGAAAAAGATATACTAGGAGTACGATTTTTTAGAGGCAAAACAACAATCGATACGCTTAATTAATGACAATGTGGTTTCGGCCTGAAACCACTATTGTTTTAGGCCCACGTAGAGATACTCCAAATAAAAGTTGGCCCATGTTATGTTAAGTAAAGACGCATTCATGAACTCTTTAGAATCATCACAAGATTAGCTATGGACAACTAGGGTTTAATATAAGGGTTCATGCCATTATAAATTTGGTTTTGAAATATACCATTAGTATTCAACTATTTATAACCATAGCATTATAATTTCATGGTTATTTGGTACTCCCTTCGTTCCATAATATAAGGGATTTTGAGTTTTTATTTGCATTGTTTGACCACTCGTCTTATTAAAAAAATTGTGCAAATATAAAAAACGAAAAATTGTGTTTAAAGTACTTTGGATAATAAAGTAAGTAAAAAAATAAATAATAATTCTAATTTTTTTAATAAGACGAGTGGCCAAACAGTATAAGCAAAAACTCAAAATCCCTTATATTATGGGACGGAGGGAGTATATGCCACTACTTGCCCCTTTATTATATTTTCTAAACTTTTTGGGCAGAATTACCCCCATCTTCCTTCTTCCTCTCCTCTCTCCACTGTTCATCTTCCCCATCACTGCATCTGACAAGGTCATTTGGCACAACGGCCTGCGCAGTGCTGTCTGGCGCTCCGAATTCCCACGGCAGATGCGCACGGCTCGACCCAGTCGGGGAGCAACAGGGAGGCATCACCAGCGATGGGATTTGAGTCTTTTTCTTCGTCGTGGTCTCCAAGCAGCAAACTAGACCCAGCAAGCTCATTCGCCCCTTCATCTTCAAGCAAGCAGCAAGCAGCCCGTGGCAACCAGCAGCCGCAGATCGAGCCTCCATCAGGTCTTCGGCGCCCAGGCGCCGCCGTCGTCGTCCACAATGGCAAGCCGCTCCGTCCGCAGCGGCTCTAGATCTAGGTCTTTGCATCGTAAGCACCGCCGCTCGTCGCCGTGGGTCCCCTTTCCGCCGGTGCAGCACACAGCCATTTTTGGCCTCCTGTCGAGCTAGCAGAAGCAGCAAGCGTCCTTGCCATCCATCTTCAATCGATCTAGAGCAGCAGCAGCATGAGCAGAGAAAGATGACAGGATGAGGGAAGAGAGGGAGGTAGAAGATGAGAGTGTTTTCGTTCAATACATATAAAATACGTATCTTAATGGTATTATTGAGATTACAAATAAACAACAATGTCATCGTTACAAATACATAAATAGTAATGGCATACTTTAAAACTGGTAAATTTTTAATGGTACGTATCTAATTAACCTTTAATATAAATGGTATCAAGTACTCCCTCCGTCCAAAAAAAAAAAGAGACAAACCCTGAGTTTCCGTGTCCAACGTTTGACCGTTTGTCTTATTTAAAAAAATTATTAAAAAAAATTAAAATGAAAAGTCACGCATAAAGTATTAATCATATTTTATCATCTAACAACAATGAAAATACTAATTATAAAAAATTTTCATATAAGACGGACAATCAAATATTAGACACGAAAACCCAGAGTTTATCTTTTTTTGGACGGAGGGAGTACACATTTTAGCACGTGCCATATATTGTTTGCTACTCCCTCTATCCTAAAATATAGCAATTTTTAGCTATGAATCTAGATATAATAATTTTTAGCTATAAATCTAGATAAGTGTAGTAAAAAGTTAATATATTTTTAAACGGAGGGGTAGATTGTGTATGTCGCTCATCCGTCTTTAGCATATATACCAATCAAGTACTGTATTTCTTGTATGACTTTGAATAGAAAACACAATCATATCAATTGAAAAATACACTGAGAGTTGCATTGTAGGAAGTGTATTTAGGGCATGTTGGATTGGTAGCCTACAAAATATTGGTAATGTGAAAAGCTTAAGTTTTGGCATAGTAAGGCAAGGTTTCTCAAGTTATATTAATCTGGCACACATTGACTTCAATTCGAATACATATAAGTTACTATTGAAGTTATAAATGTTTTAGCAGGGCTAAGTTTTGGAACCAAACCACACAAGCCATTGCATTGTCGGAACACCTACTTGAGAAGCTTTTGGCTGTTGCACCTTTTCTCATAAGTAAAATCTCTCTTAAATAGTTTAGATTCTTTTTATACTACCTCCTTTTCATTTTTAGGTTATAAGATATTCTAGCATTGTCCATATCCATATAGATGTTAATGAATCTAGGCAAACATATATGTCTAGATTCATTAACATATATATGAATGTTGGCAATGATAGAAAGTTTTATAATAGGAAACAGAGGAAGTAGTCATTAGGGCGAGATTGCTAAGGGGCGATCGCCCCTAGGGCGCCCCCCTCTCCACCACGTGGTTTCCTTTTTTGGCACCGCATTACTTTCCTATTTTAGTAAATTTATGCAACTAAAGTTTGTACACCTTAAGTTTATACATCTAAAGTTTAAAGACCCAAAGTTTATAAATCAAAAATTTATATATCCGATTCAAATTTAAATTTGAATTCAAATATTTTTTATATATAGTATTTCTATACATCTAAAGTTTATACACCTAAAGTTTATAGACCCAAAGTTTATAAGTCAAAAGTTTACATACCCGATTCAAATTTGAATTTGAATTATATCCAATTCAAATTTGAATTTGAATTCAAATATTTTTTATATATAGTATTTCTATACATCTAAAGTTTATACACCCGTTTTTAATTTGAATTTGAATTCAAATATTAGTTTATAAATCAAAAGTTTATATACCTAATTCAAATTTGAATTTGAATTCAAATATTAGTTTATAGACCCAAAGTTTACATACCCGTTTTTAATTTGAATTTGAATTCAAATTTTTTTATATAGTATTTCTATACATAAGTTTTTTCAACTTTGTGTTTTTTATTTTTTTTAAATTTATGGTGTATTAGGAAGAGAAGAAGGGGTGGAGGAAGGAAGAGAGTAGTGTATAGGGGGATGGGGGGCGCCCATTAGGCGGCCCCTCGTTAGGGTGCTTCAAAAGGTCCAACTATCTGTAGGCCTGCTAAGTTGACCCTTTTTTTTTGGGGCAATTCAAATTTACCACTAGAAAATTGCAAAAATGTCACTAGAACTGTCATTCGAGTGGCATCTTTGCAATATTAAAAAAACTGGTGGTAAATTTGCAAATGCCCTTTTTTTTTCTGACAGAAGTTATACTGGGCCTAACTTGCTAAAGGCCCATTTGCTAGGTTAGGCCGAAAAATGAGGCCCACATCAGATCAAACAGACAAGAAATGGACTGATATTCTCCCAAAAATTCTTCGCCATATGTTTTAGCAAAATCGTTTTGTAAAATAGATATAAACCTGGGCGCTCGCTATAGTATAAAAAGTAATCATACTTGCTGCATGGAACAAATGAGTGGGTTTTCTTTCTGTTCGCATCAAACACCACCTTTCTTACAGGGAAGCACTTGATAGAATGATAGTGTTTGAAAAACACAATCTTAACATTTATTTTTGCAAGAACAATCTTAACATAAGCTCATACCTCATATTCACGCCCATTTGATCATCTTAAGCCTTTCTACATTAGATAAAAGTGGTGTGGAAAGACTCTTGTGCAATATTAACAAAAATTTAGGAGTTTTTTTTTTGTGAAACACCTTTAGGAGTATTTTATTAAAACATCATATCGAGAAGATGGGTGGCTTTCAATAATTCGTTGTGACGTTAGAAGTTTGCCATTGGCCTCTTCAACATCTTGAGAGACACACTCGGCTAGTAATGTGCATCTTCCGTGTAATCGGCAAAAAAAATAATCACGACCACCACTGCCACTAGTTTTTTTTTTTAACGAGAAAAGGCTTTCATATGAAGCATTTCTAACTACCACAATGCAACATCAGTTAACTAAAGAAAAAAGACCACACGTCAAAGTTATAGAAAAGCCAACAATTAGATGAGATAATCCGTTAGTAAATCTGGTTTTTCTTCGGGACTTTGAACAATTGCCGCGATAGCATAGAGATTACTTTTCCAGATGTTTCATCCATATCAATGTGATCCTCAGTGCATTTTCGCCCTAATGTTATCTGAACTGCTCAAGTTAAACGGAAAGCAACCAAAAGAGTATACATGTTCACATTTCCTTTTTTTTCTTAACCCACTTGGCGTTGGCAATCCACCCAATTTAAGGTCAATTTTTAGGTACAAATATATGACAATAGTGTGCATGGGATCTCGCTTTTGGAAACACAAAGATCACACTTCTAGAAGTACAAACTCTACAAGCTAGGTTATCTTGTGATAACATGCAAAACAGAGTATGTACTTAAATGGTGCCTAGTGATATGATTTGATAACATGGTTTTTATACACAAACATAATTTGATTCGATGAATTGTATTAAATCGACCTTTTGACCTTTTTATTAGTGATATATACTGTTAATAACTACCAAAGCTCCAAAAGCAATAGCTGTATGTAACTAATTTGAAATATACTGACAAACTCAAAGTAATTTCAAGCTTGAACTTTACGTTGTTAACGTTTACAATTAATCTCCGTCCTTTAACCCAATTGGCAAATTGGTCAAACTGGGGTTGCCAAGTGTAAAGGTTTGTGATCATATTACGAAAAGAATTACAAAATGGCACAACTTGATTAGTACTTTAACAAACCACTCTTGTACCAGATGCACTTCACTCATCAGAAATTCAGAATGTGAGACAAGGGGTCACTGTCCTGCAAGTCTTCAGTCTTGCACCTAACTTGACACAACACCCGTGCACAGATCCCCTTCTATCTTACGCATGGACTGAAGGGAAAGCATCAATGCCATGAATGATCAGGAAGCTAAGAAAATATTTTCTTCAGGTTGAAAGCGTGAACAACTCTATCGTTTACGCATGGACGGAAGGAAAAGCATCAATGCCATGAATGATTTCTTCAGGTTGAAAGCGTGAACAACTCTATCGTTTACCCTTCAGCTTATAAGCCGCAGCGAAAAATGAATTATAAAACTTTATTTTAGAGTTGATTTTGGGATTTTTTTTTTCATCTTAGTTTATTTTCCAGTATTTGCTTTTAAATCGCTAAGAATAGTAGAATACATATATAAAATTTTTATTCACAAATTACTTTTTTGGTTATTAATAAACCGTTACGGATTATAATAATCGGCATGAGTGAAATGGTGACTGTGGAAATCTGATCCAATCCCATGCCCAGATGACGCTGTCAGGAGCGCACGCGCGAAGAATTCAGGCCAACCAACGCATCTTACCTGTGACCTAACACCGAATCCTTTGAACCACAGCATGGAAGCAAGCAACCCCCTGAAAGTGATATCTGATTAGTGATCACCGTGCTTGATATAAAAAAACCAAAAGAATTTAGACTGATGAGTTTGTTGATTGAAAATCTGTCGCATAAAGCTAGCAGATTCATCATTTTTCTCGCGGAATAATCAAGAAAGGGAAGAAAATTACACCAAGTTGATAATATCATAATGCTACCAGATTGCTGATTGACCCTGATTTATCATCATCAGGGAAGAGTCAAGTAATGAGGTAATTTAGTACTCAGAGTTCAAAAGAGTATGGCTTTCAGCTTAATTTTGACCACACGTGATAGGCATCATTGGACACATATTAATAAAGCACGCAGCCATCTTATTGACAGCAAAAAAAAAAAAAATCCTTGTGGTGGAACCAACCCACCCGGTTCTCGTATTTAGGACAAATTATTCTTTCAATAGTAGGCAACGTACCCGTTGACAGCAAGGCGTCCGTGCCTCCGTGATGACTTCATCAATCTCGAGATATATTGGTCTAGTCTTTCAAAGGTATTCATAGGGATAGAGTGTGCGTGTGTGTGATCATAGGGGTGAGTGTGCGCAGTGCGCGTGTTGTGAGTGTCTGCGTTTGTACTGTGTTTCTAAAAGAAATGCAAATATGTTTGCAAAAACTGTCCAACTTTAGACAATAAGGGATTGCTGAGTATGAACCGATATCATGATATATGCCTTCCACAGCAATGGGCCATGGTAGGCCAAGACGGCAAGTAACATCAGGAAATGTCAAAAAGAAGGTAGGCAGGTATGTACCTCTATGACTTTGCATGGCGCCACACCAGCAGTTTGTAACTCAAGGAATCTGAAATGCAAATGGTGAATGAGTTACGAATATCAAATTACGATTATCATTTTGTCAACAACTACCATTAGGAACAAATAACCAAATCTAACAAAATCTGTTTTAACTAATATTGTAAATAAAATAGATTGGAAAATTTAGTACATGGAAATGATGCCTTCACTATGCCATTCATTATTGTCAAGATATGACAACCAAAATCTAACACTGTAATGTATTGTCAACAAGACTAACAGTTGATGACAATAGCAGATATGAAGTTTATGATTTCTAAAAGAAATAAGATGTCAGCCACAGTAATAATTTTGATTTGCTATTATCTAAATTTTTTATTTGCTACAGTAAACGAAAGGTAAGGGGAAATAGTAAAATACTTACTGCAGAGTGTATGGTGAGATTTAAGACACTTCTTTTATGCTTGTCAGCAGAAAGAATCAATCAGAGCTGAAGATAGACGTGGTAACATATTTTTATTTATTACGAAAAAGGACAAATATGGTCAGTTTTTAAGCAAATTGTTCAAACAGTAGGCAAAAATTGCAACATCACCATGCAAATCACAGAACGATGTCATAACATAAGCAATTTCCAACTTACAAAAGCTTGTGTTGTGTTCTTTCTTAGTAGGAAAACATATGTACAAGCATGGGAACTTAGTTCCAAGATATATATACTTGGCTCTACAACTAAAGAGGCAATCTTCTACACAAAAGAAGCCTACAATTGTGTCTGTGTCTCTTCCTGTTATTGTGTATTATGTACATTGACTGAAACCAAAACTGCAAATTCACCTACCAAAAGGGGCTACTTTTCTTTCCTGTAAGTTAAAATGATTAAACTAGTTTACTTACATTCCATTAACAATCAAAATCTGCAAGAACCAGAAGCATTTACACTGATTTTTCAGATGATTCCTCCATGTTTGTTGAATTGAGTGAGAAGTCATCGAGGAAATTGCTGCCCGAGTCAACCTGAAATTCTTTGAACATTGTCATGACCTGGATCATGGTAGGCCTGCGGTTAGGCTGGTCATCCAAGCAGCGGCAAGCAATCTTCAGATACTGATAGAGCTCCAATTCACCAGATGTCGTGGCCATCAATGTAGGATCATATATTTCACTGCATCTGTCCTCCTCCACCATCTGCTTCACCCAGCCAACAAGATTACTGTCACCAAATTCAGTTGGGTCAATCGGTTTCTTCCCTGTGAGGAGCTCCAAGAGCACAACTCCATAGCTGTACACATCGCCCTTGGTTGTGCACCGGAAATCCTGGCAGTACTCAGGTGGCACATATCCAGGTGTTCCTGAAAGCATGCTCACAGTGAGATGTGAATCGAGCGCGTTCATGAGTCTCGCCATCCCAAAGTCTGACACATAGGCATCAAAGTTTCCATCAAGCAACACATTGCTGGACTTCATGTCCCGGTGTATGATATGTGGAACACAGCTGTGGTGGAGGAATGCTAGCCCCCTGGCCGAGCCTATTGCGATCTTTTTCCTTGTTGCCCAATTGAGATCCATATTAGCCTCACCCTTGTCATGTAGGACGAAATCTAAGCTGCCATTCTTCATATACTCGTAAACAAGGAGCCGCTCATCACCAATCTTGCAGTAACCTAGCAATGGAACAAGGTTGCGATGCTTGATCTTGCCAATGGTCTCCATCTCTGCGGTGAACTCCCGGTCACCCTGGCCTGTGAAATGCATCAGCTTCTTGACAGCCACAATGTAACCATCCTTGAGTTTGGCCTTGTAAACCTCACCAAACCCTCCTGACCCAATGAGTGTCTCCGCACAAAAGCCATTGGTGGCCTGATGTAGGTCAGAGAAGGTGAGCTTCCTCAATGGATTCTCAAATATGGCCATATTGATGCTCAATGGCTCACCGATACCTGAAAGCTTCCAGCTTGATTTGCTGGATCCTGGGAGGCTCTCAGAGCAACCAGCTTGTATCTCTTTTGTTTTGTTTTTGTGGAACTTCCATAGCTTGTAGTGAATAATCAGCAAGGAGAACAGTATGAGCACTGAGAGTGTCACTGCAAGGAACACGCTTTGTCGAGCAAAATTCCTATGCCCATAAGAAGTTTGGGGCAGACCACCTGCGCCTGAATTATGCACACAAGGATTCAAGGGAATACCACAGAGTCAAGAGTTGTTCTCATACCGGGATGCTGGAAATGTGATGAGCTGCCCTGATGTTGGGATTTCACCAGTGAGGTTGTTGTTGGAGACATCAAAATCTGCAAGGAAATGCAGACACCCAAACCCTGGAGGGATGACACCAGTGAGGTGGTTGTGTGAGAGATCAAGTGCACCAATCCCCTTGAGCCCAGTGAATGCATCTGGAATTGCACCGGTAAGTTCATTGTGACCCAAGTTAAGGACCTCAAGATATGTCATGTTCCCGAAGCTCGCTGGAATTGTACCGGTCAAGCTGTTATATGAAAGATCAAGGAAGATCATGCTCCCATTGTTTCTGAAAGTGTATACAGTTATGCCAGTGTATATCCTTGTGGAGGAGCACAAGTGCACAGCCGGGAAATTGGCAAGGCGGTCTGACCGAATGTCTAGGAATTCAAACAGAACACCAGCACCAGGGCAGATGTTGCCAGCCTCATTACGGAGGAAAGCAAACTGCTTGCCAGAGACAATTGCTCCGGTGATGAGCCCTGCCTGTGCTGCTAGCTGTGGTGGTATTGTGCCGGTTAACTCATTGCTGTTGAGGTCAAGCCAGATGAGGTTGCTGCAGCTGCCAAGCTCTGCTGGAACCTTGCCAGAGAGTGAATTCTTGTTAAATTCTTGTTAAGCTGCAAAATGGCAAGATTCTGGAGGTTGCCGAATCCTGAGGGAATACTCCCAGTCAGGTTGTTGCCGGCAAGTGATAACCAAATGAGATTCACACACCTGGTAATGGACTCAGGGATGTTTCCAGTGAAGCTGTTGTAGCTTATCACCAATGTCTCCAATGCCGTGCTATTGAAGCAGAACTTGTCTGGTATCTCACCGGAGAGATTGTTTGCCCATAAGACCAAATCAACAAGCTTCGGAAGAAACAATATTTCTGGTGGAATCTGACCAACCAGCAGGTTGAAGCTAAGGTCAATAGACTCAAGGTTGACACAATTGCTCAGTGATGATGGCACTGTTCCATTAATGTAATTGTTTGGCAGGAGAAGTTTCCGAAGTGACGGCAATGATGAGCACAGATCCGGCATGATTTCGCCGTCAAACTCATTGGATCCAAGATCAATGACTTCAAGCAGAGGGCACCTGGAAGCAAGTGCAGGCAGTGGATTTGCCCCTGTAATATTGTTGAACGGCAGCCGCAACACACGAAGAGAAGAAATGTTGGTGATGACAGTTTCGACGAAGTCCCCAGAGAGCTGGTTGTTGCCAAGATCAAGCACCTGAAGAAACCTACATTGTCCAAAACTTGCAGGCAAGCTGCCAATCAGCTGGTTGCTTGACAAGTCTAGCTCAACCAGCGTTTTGCACAAGATGCTCAGCTTATCCGATATTTCTCCAGTGAATCGGTTGCCCGCTAGTGAGAGTCGCCTCAGTGCTTGCAATTCAACCAAGAACGTCGGTATTGGACCAGACAGAAGCTTGTTCCCAGACATGTCAAGTGCCTCCAATCGACGGCAATCGACAAGACTCCGCGGCAACCCTGTGCTACGTAGTCTGTTGTATGACCAATCAAGCAATGTGAGATTTGCACACCCACCAAATTCATAGTCTGAGATGTCCATGGAGAAGTTGTTACCGGCAATGCTCAAGTATGTCAAATTGGCTGGAGCCATGGCCACAAACCTTGGAGGTAGTACACCGGACATGAGGTTCCATGACAAATCAAGAACAGAAACTTCAGTGCAAGGTGCAAGCCCCGGGAGGCTTCCGGTGAACTGGTTGGCCGAGAGGTTGAGGTACTGAATGCCATGGCAGCCGGTCAGGGAGTAGTTCAGCAAGCCGGCATCCGACAACTGGTTCCGCGACATGTCGAGCCTGCGCAGGGACGGTGGGAACGGGTAGCCGCCACCGGTGAGGGAGTTCCTGGACAGGTTGAGGGTCTGGAGGCCGCCGCAGGACGCCAGGAACGCCCGGGGAAGCGTCCCATTGAAGGTGTTCGACGAAATGTCCACCTCCACGAGCGCGCACGGCGCCGCCCGCCGCGGCGAGCCGTGGCGCGAGAGGTCGCCGTCGAAGGCGTTGCCGCGGAGGTCGAGGCGCCGGAGCGCCGAGAGCGCGAGGAGGGCGTCGAGGCGGAGGCGGCCGGAGAGCGACATGCCGCTGAGGTCGAGCGCCCGGACGCGGCCGGCGGCGCACGAGACGCCGGCCCACGCGCACGGCGAGCCGGGGGTGGTGGAGTTGGCCCAGCCCGCGAGCGCGCCGCCCGGGTCGGCTGCCACGGACGCGTCCTTGAACGCGAGCAGCGCCGCGGCCTCGTCCGCCGCGCCGGCAATGGCGCGAGCCAGGTGAAGCAGCACCACCGCCGCCGCCACAAGCAGCAGCACCGCCGGCGCCGGCGCCACCACGCGAACGGCGGCCATGGCTGCTTCTTGATGCTGAACCAGTTGATTTCTTCACATGGTAAAGAAGACTAGGAGCTTCGATTCGAATCAAACTGCAAAAAAAATTAAAAAAAAATCATTCGTGTGCAACAACCTGACATAAACTTCGCACCGAATTCAATCTTAATGAAATTACCCAGTTCAATTCTTCAAGAAAATATCGAAGAAACAATTGGGAGAGAACGCCAAACTCGGCGAAAATTTTAGAGAATAAAAGAAACCTCACAGGCGTCAAAAACACCGAAAGAACTCAAACTAAACGAAATGGCTCCAAAATTGTCCAAGAAATCATAAAAAAAAGTGCTAAGCAAAGCAGCAAAAAAAAAAAAAAACCCGGCAATCTTCCCATCAAGAACACTAACACAAACCCTCGCAAAAAGCAACACCGAAAGTCTTTTGCCGCGAAAAGCAAAATCGGAAACACATCGAGGACAAAGAACATATTACAACGGAGAGAGAAGGCGAGAGAAGCAGATTACCTCTCGTCGGCTCAAGTATCTCGTCGGAATCCAACCCCGCATCGAGAAGGGGTAAAGCGGCATGCAGCAGGTAGAGGCGAAGAGGAAGAAGAAGGCGGCCAAGTAGAATACTGTCCTTAGTATTATTTAACTAAGCGAGCAAGAGCAACCGAAGCAGGAGATAGTATTATACTAGTAGAAAAATTTTGGCAAAGATTTCTTTGGACAAAACAAATGGATTTTGGAAAGACTTCATCTTGGACTAAATTTGGAGCATGACGATGCTGAGCTAGCTTTAGCTATGCTGAGAGGAAGAATGGCGGTGCGAATTGAAGTAGACGCGAAGTAAGGCGGGCGCATCCATCCAAAATTGAGCTGAAATTGCTGGGGCAAATTTAAAGGGGTACAGGTAGCTAGCAACGATGATTCTTTCTTCTGCTTGTAGACTCGCTGTTTTGTGCGGTCAAACTTTGGCTTTTGGCCGACGAACGCGACCACCTTTTCGCCCTGCCCCGACCGCTGCTATAGGGTGTTTTTGGTTGGATGAAAGATGGTGATCCAGGTTTTCAGTGTGTTTAGTAGGCAGTGTTTAGTTCCTTCAAACATTCAAAAATTCCATCACATTAAATATTTTAACACATGGAGCATTAAATATGAATGAAAAAAAAATCAATTAAGACGAATCTTTTGAGCCTAATCGCGCCATGATTTGACAATGTAATGCTACAGTAAATATTTGCTAAGGATAGATTAATTAGGCTTAATAAATTCATCTCGTAGTTTACAAGTGGAATCTGTAATTTATTTTGTTATTAGTCTACATTTAATACTTCAAATGTGTGTCCGTATACTTAAAAAAAATTTTGGTACACAAACTAAACACGGCCTTACATGGTGGGAAATAGGGAAATGATGGGATTAAACGGAAAGAAAATATTTCGCAAAGAAACTGGATGAGTATATCTAGTCAAATTGACTGGATGAGGATATCAACCTTTATTAATCTTGATAGTTAGCAATTAATTAGCAAAATGTATTTTGTTGCTATTTAGTAATTGACTTGTAAAATTAGTGTTGATTAGACCCTGCGTTTTGGCAGCAGGACATTGAGAGGAGATTTGTCTTATCTCCGTGCGCACGTTTCTCGAACTACTAAACGGTACTCCCTCGGTACTCCCTCCATTTCATTTCATGTTATAAGATGTTTTCACTTTAGTCAAAGTCAAACTGTTTTAAGTTTGACCAAGTTTGTAGAAAAAAAGTAGTAACATTTTCAACCAAAAAAATTTATTATGAAAATATATTCAACTATTGATTTGATGAAATTAATTTAGTATTATGAATATTACTATTTTTGTCTATAAACTTGGTCAAACTTGAAATAGTTTGACTTTGACCGAAGTCAAGACGTCTTATAACCTGAAACAGAGAGAGTATGTTTTTTGCAAAAAGAAAATCTATAGGAAAGTATTAATCTATTTTTGAAATTTAAAATAGTTTATACTCAATTAATCAAGTGCTAATAGCTCACCTCGTTTTGCATATCTTCTTAATTTTCTCTTTTCCTCTTAGTCTATTTCATTGTTAATTAGTATATATTATAGTTATATTATTGTTAATTAACATATTTTATTATTGATTAATATGTTATTGTTTTTATTCTATCAATTCTCATCCATCTAACAAAAAAAAATGATGGTCATATTCAACCAACTAAAAAAACAGGATCACCATATCCTTGCAAATATGGATAATCATATTCTATCCAAACCTGAATATGAACCAAACTACATATGAGTCTAATCTCTAAAAAGTGTAGGGGTTCACAGATCCCTTAAGGGGCATTTAAGGGCATAAAAGGTTCAAACAGTTGCTATCAACTCCTTCTGTTCCGAAATAAACCAATTAGGATTTGTTTGGGAAGCTTCTGACAGTTACAGTTTCTCCCCTAAACAGTTCAGCTTTTCATTTAGATTCTAATAAGTTATAATTGTAGAATCCAGAAAAGAACTAGAAGCCAAAAGCTAAGAAACCCAAATTTTCCAGATTATCAGAAGTTAGCTACCACCCAGCTGCTTCTTAGAATATCTTGAGCTCTTTCCAAACAAAGCCCATGACTTGTGTAGATTCGTTGAATGACCTTCCACCCAATCCTAGATTAATTTATTTTGATATGAATGGAGAATATAATTATTTTTACATCATACATCTGTATAATATATGCGGAAAACTTGTGTAGCTATAAATTTCAGTGCTCCGTCTTCCCAATTTTCACCCTTCCATTTTCTTACGTGCACGTTTTACGAAGCGTTAAACAGCTTCTTTAAAAAAATATAGGCAAGTTGTTGCAAAAAAATACATTATAATAAACATTTTTAAGTTTATTTTAGCTAATACTTAATCAATTATGCACAAATGAGGCGTTTCATTTTTCGTATGCGGGGAGAATACTTCTCTCCAGGATGCAGCCTTAGTTATATGGGAACCCTATTGTTTTCCTTTTATTTAGGGCATATCTATGGTTTTCCTTAGGAAAGCTTAACACATATGGTTGATAATTAGTTTTTCTAGTTATGACATTACTAATGATATGTAAAAGTATATATATTTTTCTAAAAAACATCTTTTTCTCAAAAAAAGATAATCCTTTAGTTTGTCAATGTATCAAATATTAATATTTTATTATTTTTCGTGTATTAACTATAACAACATTTTTTTGTGTAGTAGTGAGTTAAAAGTTTGATATTGCCACCTTGCCAAATAAGTACTGAAACTATGTAAAAGTATAACAAAAATTAGTACATCATTTCCCCTTGCCAAATGTTAGCCCTCTACACTAAAGAAAAACACAGAAACTGCAGCTGCATGCGCCTAATTAAATTAGTTGTCTATAGGAGATTCGTATAATTAATGATTTGATCATATAGATAATACATAGTATAAGGGTATATAATGACACACACACAGACACACTATTCTCCCTCTCCTCATTCCCTCTTCTCCACGTCATAAAAAACCATACATGGTATATGCCTTCCACTCAAATTAGTAAGTGACAGACAGTCAATTTATTTATACTTCAATTCAAGACACATGACACTATCCTACTTCAGTTCCTGTACAAACGCCGGTCTCTCTGAAGTCTGACCAGCATGATGCCGCTTCGAGTCTCTTAATGCACAACCTCCGTTTTATCTAACCAAGTGAGCTGATTTCAAGTTTAGAATATGGAGTAACCTACCTCCGTTTTATCTAACCAAGTGAGCTCATTTCAAGTTTAGAACATGGAGTAACCTATGGTTTAGGAATCATCATGCTCCTGTTCCGCTAGTATTAGGTTGAGATGTGATTAATGATTGTTGGTGTAGTAAGACATGTAGGAACCAATGGATTCTAATTCAATCCCAAGCCCTTTTGTAACCAAACTCTGCAGGATTAAAGGTCGTAAGACATGTAAAGTGAACCTCCAAGGTCGATCGAATCGGTCCCAGAGACATTGCCACCTTTCAGGTCTTACGCAGCATTGCACAATTGGATTTTTTTTTTCTTCCATCATCACGATTCGAAGCTTTGCATTATTGATTCTTCACTTGTAATGCCGTCTCACCTCACTAGCGTCACCATCAAAAACAAACCTGACGACCACACCATTATTGCAACGAACAAGAATTGTTTTCCAACAAGACCTGCACAACTCCTACCTATTGCCCTTGACGAACATCACTACAGAACAAAGGCTTATTTCCTCACTGTGATTTAGAATGCTTGTGCAAAGGAAAAGAGAAGAAGAAACCAGGCAACCTTACAAGATTCAAAGCCATCTTGACCACCATCAGAAAATGCTTCCTGCTACAAAGCTTATGAGGGAGCGCCTAGGTAGGAGGCCAGCCGTAGTATGTCACTGAAGACACCTCCTGCGGTCACCTCTGCACCGGCGCCCGGGCCTCGCACGATCAGCGGTTGCTCCTTGTATCTTGACGTCGTGAAGGCGATGATGTTGTCGGAGCCAGATAGCTGCGCGAACGGGTGGTCCTTCTTGTACCTCCGCAGCTCGACCTGACCCTCCTTGTTCACCAAATCCACCACTCCAACATACCGCAAAACCTAAACGAATAGATGGTTTAGACTAGTCCCTTAGATTGGAATCTCGCATGGAGAAGTATATGGTGATGTATTCAGAGCAAATGACAACACGATCAAAATAATGTTTACTGAAAATCAGTAGTTATATAGATGATAATATTAACCCTTCATTTTGACAACATATAATACATATAATAATTTCAGCAGGCTTTCTATCATAAATTTCGAACAATAAGTACTGAACCAACAACTAATATGAAGCCTATTGAAATACAGCATGGTTTGTAATCATGAGGTGATATGAAAATATCAGCAAACAATAACGGTTACTTTGAGACATGGAAACAGATGTACTTACTTCTCCGGCAGCTTCAGCATCTTTACTCTCTCTTGCCCAGTCCTGGTCGAAGGATGGTAACTTTTGCATGTATTCATCAGCTGTTGAACAGGACTGCATAACAGAAATCTAATTAGAGAGTGTTAATATCAAGGTATAGTCGTCAAGAAGGATGCAATCTTACTCTCAATGCCTCCGGCACAAGACTCCTTACAGGAATATCAGAAAGCTCAAGCTTCAATCCAGATTCCCTAGCAAGAATTATTACCTGTTCCAAAAGTAATTGATTGGCAAAAAAAAAAAAACCAATTGAACAAAGAATAAATGTTCTCACAAAACAAGTGTGAAATATTGATGTTCTTCCATATATTGTTTAAATTATAAAAAAAACTGAAAAGGATAGAGAAGATAGCATAGTGAAAAACGAATTCAATATTGTGCACCTATCAATCATGCAAGTCTTTAACTCCTGAGCAAATATTCATGAATTCATCCATCAAATATTCGGTGTATATTCTCTCTCTCAGCTCTCCTTCCTCTTATAATTTCTACTCCAATCATCAGTACCCCAATCATTAACCCCTGAGCAAATCTAGCCTTGGTTTCTGGCCAACTGAGAGGCTGCTTGTATAGCCAAGGCAAGGAGCAGCTAAGGCAGATAAGAGGAAGGAGAGAGAGAGAGAGAGAGAGAGAGAGAGAGAGAGAGAGAGAGATAAGGCACAAAGAGGAGAAAGGAAAAAAGGAGCCTGACAAGGTTTCTATAGCTGTCTTCTGAAGCATGAAGGCACATGAAATTATTTTCCATCTCTTATGTCATGTGTTACTCAAAACCACCAATAGAAGCAGCCTATGTGAAAAGGCACCATTTAGGGTGAAAACTAAGCTCAAGTTACCAAGGTCCATGAGTGAACCCTTTATATCTTGAAAACATAGACAGTCAATTTGTTCCTAGATAAGGAAGTTGTGATAAATTAGGCTCAAGAGGAAACAAAAATATAATTTGTTCCAGTTCAGTACCTACACTGTGGTTCCCTTTTATTTATTTTCAACAGTGTAACCTAAGTGCCATTCAAACAGATATGTACTGCCCCGCAAAAAAAAAAAAAGAAAAAAAAGAAAAGACAGATATACAACTGAAGAGTGTAAAGACTGAGGAGCCTGGTAGAGTAGCCTGAAGCATGAAGGCACATAAAATTATTTTCCATCTCTTATGACATGTGTTACTCAAAACCACCAATAGAAGCAGGTTATGCAGAGTAGTCAATAGGAAGTATAGTTATGTAGGTTGACAAGCCTATGATGGAAGAAGTACCTTTCTGGCTACATCAGTTCCAGACAGATCATCTCTTGGATCAGGTTCAGTGTATCCAGCCTCTTTTGCTTCAGAAACAACATCACTGAAAGTTCTTGTTCCTTCAAAATTGTTGAAAATGTAACTCAATGTTCCACTGCAGTTGAACAATCAGCAGAGCATATTATCAGGCAGCATCACACTAAATTCACTAAATAAAAGTATCTGTTAAGTATCTTACTCCACCCATGCGTTATAATAGCATATGAAAATTGATATGCCACACAATGTAATCATGTGCTCAAACTGACCTGAAGATCCCCTCAATACGCAATATCTTGTCACCTGTTTCCAGGAGACCACGCAGAGTGCTAATGATAGGAAGGCCAGCACCAACAGTTGCTTCATAGAAGTAATGGGTATATGATGCACGTTGTAGAGTCCTAAGTTTCAAATACTGTGCAGCAGGGGAAATAAGTTCATTAGTCAATAAAGGCAACCAATTATATCTAGCACTGTAAATTCAACTGTACTAAAAACTGTGGATGACTCTTCTCACATCCATACAAAGCTGACATGTGTCTAGTTCCATAAATATGTTTAACCATGTTCTACTGAATAAATCAGTCATAATAAATATATGCTCATTTGAAGATCAACTATTTAAAAATAAAAAGGCATATGCATTTATTTGATAGCAAAGCCTGCTGATAGGCAAAAAAATTACCTTGTCCAGTGGCCCTGAATTTGCTTTCTTATTTGGCGTGATGACATGGATTCCCTTCTTTAACCAGTCATAATAGTGGGATGCAACACTTGTGTCTGCTGTGCAGTCCACCAAAACCCTGTTAGGGAATAATTGATTCTCGGACAAATGATCAACAAACTTGTCAAGGTTGGCTGGTTCTGCTTCAGTTTGTAGCTGCTCTTTCCAATGGGCCAAATCTATTCCTCTACAGAAAGAACATAAGAAATATACAGATAAGAACATTGTAGATTAGCATATAAATAGAAAACATCAGTCAGAAATCATGAAAAACCAATCAACTTTTTGGTAGGACAAAGAAACATTCAGCTTTTGTAAATACTTAATACTAATGCTTATCATACAGCAACATCCGCAAACAATCTTGACTACAACCCTTCTGCAATATTCTGTCTGGTCAGGTTTTTAGGGCAACCAATAGAAAGTAAAGCAATTGTCTGACACAAATTTGCATATGCTATCATCAGCCATGACAATTTGACCAAAAGAGTTCATGTACAGAATTTTTTTTTTTGGGGGGTAAAGTTCGTTTTTAACCCTTGAACTTCTGTTGAAGTTCAATTTTCACCGTAAACTATAAAACGAGTTAATTTTCACCCCTAAACTTTCAAAACTGGACAAATTCTACCCTAAGATTTAATATTGTTCAGGGTGAAAAATGAACTTTGATGAAAGTTCGCGGGCCAAAAATAGAGTTTGCCCACTTTTTGAAGCATGGAAGTTTTGAACGAAACAAGAATAGCTACCGAGCTAATAAATCTATTGTGGTGTTCTGCACCAGAGATTTAATTTGGAAAGAAAAGAGGGAAGTGGAGATTCATTTAACATACGTATCACTCAAAACCATTGTCCTCGAACCAGTGATTCCCATGACACGCAGATCAATGTTCATATTTTCCTTAAGAACTGCAGCCTGCAGAGTAATTAAGTATAAGTGTAAAGTGCAATAGGAAAACCCAGTCAAAGAGAAAATAGCACCTTACATATTGCTTTTCTGTGAAAAGATAAATTAACCCAATCAACCGCACACCCTTTTTAGAGATCATACGCAAATCTAATATATTAACAGGCAACTAAGAACAATAGAATATGGAAATGTTTCCTTTGTTATATTTTGCTCATGTATTTCTATCCAACTGAAATTGAACCCGCAGAAAACAACTTACAACCAGAAGATCAGATGTGACAGAAGTACTCTAGAGCTAGAACTAGAAGTTACATTGCCTGTGAGTTTCTGTGGAGGGTACATGCCATTCATTCCCTGATCAAAGAAACTTGCTACAGTGGAACTAAGGTCACCTAGGAATAACAGGTATAGGAGTAAATTGAGCCAAGAACAGATCTGCATACAATCCTGCATATCTAGATTGATCCATCTGGTGGGAGTGGCACCAATAACTGAATGTGGCAACTGACAGTGCAGGAGCTGGATAGTGGAGAATGGAGATGGGAAGGATAGTGGCCAACCAGCCAGAAGATGTGATGGATGTGTCTCATCTACTGATTTATCAGAAATCAGATAGCCACTACTTGAGAGTTGGTGAGTGGCTGCTCCCAGAGTCTTCAAACATGGTGAAAAATATAGAGCAGACTAACGTAACACTAGAAATCTAGAATACTGATAGAGGTGGTCTAAATTAGGCAATTAGCCTTATGGTAAGAGTGACCTAGATAGATATCATGATAATGGAAGTGTAAGTGCATCTTCTTATGTTCTTAGTCCTAGTGAGGTTCCAGTGTTCCACAATAGAAATATAGTTTACTATTCTTTGTGCATTATGATAACAAAAAGGGATATGGAGCATGATATACCTGATCCTTCAGCTGGTTAAGGAGAGTACGACCAATCAACCCAGGTCCAATAATTCCGACAGCAAGTGTGGTTTTGGAGAGGAAGAACCTTGAGTGAGCAGCTCTCAGAGCCCTTACGCAGTCCTCTTGCTTCAATACAACAGTGATGTTGTACTCACTACAACCTTGAGCTATTGCCCTTACATTAATATTTGCCTGGGTCCATCATTAAGTAAATTAGTCTGGTCCCTTGAAAAGACCTCTTGTATGGTTGGCATACAAAACTTAAAATGTGGGATTACCTTTGCAAGTGCATCAAAAAGGGTTGCGCTGACCCCAGGAGTACTTGCCATCTTCAGGCCGACAGCAGCAAGGATGCTACAATTATGAATGACTTCGACCTGAAAATATAAATTCGTATCTAAATAATAAAGTAGGCAGATCAATATCATATCCACATCATGGAGAGATTGTGCAGCATTCACTAAACGTCTAACCATGAAGGAAGCAGACAGAACATATACATCCCTCAATCGAGTTAGTTCCAACCAGCTTCGGTACATTTTAGTACAATAAGGTTTGATATGGTCATATTAGAAGCCTCTTAGGTCGATTTCCAGCCTGTAGCTCTAATTTTTCCTCAGGATGTTGCTTTTAAGGATTTAATGCTTTATATCATGGAAGTTTACACGAAGACCACCTTTCTGGTTGGGCTTAAGTACCAGCACTGCAGCAAGCCAGCCACTCGTATGGCGCACAAGAGTGTCTACCAGACTACCACAGGTGGGACAGCAGCTGGAGCAGCATACAGTTACACACTACAGGGGTTAGATCAGGCTTCTCATCTTGTTCAACATATTAGAAGGCTTGTTATCCTAGTATGTTATTAGATTCAGTTGTTAGCCAAAGATATAACTAAAGGATATTGGCTCATTCTTTCCAAAGAAACAAAGAAGTAATGATACACGCCCTTCTCTAGCATGACTCATACGCAGCCTCAACCCTGACATGGTGGCCCCAGGCTGATGCTGCCCAGGAACTCATCCCCTGGCTTCGCATAAGTGTAATTTTTTTCTTCACCACCAAATTCGAGGGCATAATATCATCATTACATATTTATAGTGTAGAACAGAGAGTATTCTACACAACTGACAGCCCACTAGAGTGCTAAGTTTGTAACATATGTAGAATTTGTTTAGGCAATAACACATCTATGTCAATCAAAACCGCTGAGTTCTCTCAAAGTATTTTTCTCATATTCAAAAGAAAATCAGATACCCATCGAGAACTATTATAACCATCATTTGATTATCATGCAATCCATATCTTGGAAATGGATAGTTCACAATGGAAATAGAACATTTTAATAAACATGAAGAGTGAAAAAAAATATCATAAACACACCTTAGATAGCCTGCCTGCAGATAATGCTTCACGGAACCTGACATGCAAAGCTGCAGAAACTGCAGCAACTTCCTTTTCTGGTACAGCAAAGCATACGGAGTGTTCACTACTAGCCTGCACATGCTTTGAAGTTAGGATGAAGCTTCATCAATCATATGCCATGCTAGAGATGCAAAACACTATCTACCTGCGATATCATGATAACATTAGCTCCAACATCCTTCACAGCACCAAATATGGCACTTGCAGTACCAGGAACACCAGCCATTCCAGTTCTGCACCAAAGATTAATGAGCTGTTATGGCAATACAATCACTAGTAAATCCTAAATGCGCTTATTTATGCTTCTATTATATTAATGTTAACCTTGAAAGGTCAGCAAAGTGTGTAAAATCAAGATTCCAGGCACTAGAAAATTATTTGAGAGTAGAAGACACAATTCTTTGGAACTTGCTAAAGATCATCAAAGTAGCCTGGTGACTGAATTCAGATTATATATGGTTCACATATTGAAGGATCAAAATAAGAAATGTGCTAACTTAGAAAAACTTACCCTTCAACGTTAACAAGAGACAATTTATCTATAGTTGCAAATGCTTTGACGCAAGCCTCCAAATCACCACTTTCATTCGCAGGCTGCTGGCAGATCATGGTACCAGGGGCAGAAATATTGAACATATTTCTTATAACAATTGGAATATTGTATTTCATCACAGGTATGATGGTACGCGGATGTAATACATTTGCCCCAAAATACGACTGCATACAGAAAACAAATCAAGTTATCTACAAGATACTGAAGAAACACAATCCAATAGTTTCTAGTGTATAATAGACTATGGAAATGGTTCTCCTTATATATGACCTGAGTAACTAACAAGCAAGCCTAGTGTAGTTTCATCAGAATCTCACAGACTCATACTACTTAAGTGTTGTTATTATTTGAGGAATAGCCTATCTTGCACCAGGCAACTTCTGTCAAGCTCAGAGGGTTATTTGAATGCCTAAACATGTAGTAGTATGATCATAACACCAATCAAAATGTGTCCAGATATAGTATAGAAATTACCATTTCCCACGCCTCCTGATATGATAAAGTGCTTAATATGACAGCCTCGCTAACTGCAAATCAGATGCTCTTATTATATATGTCTCAAAATGGACACATTATACAAAGAGTAAGGTTACTCAAAATGCAGTGTATGCATAGAGAAATAAAGTCGACATATTTAACTCACTTATGTTTAATTAATGATGGGGAGTAGCTATATTGGTGGCACCATATTTTTCACCAAAAAATAGCATCGTTTTTGCATTGCAAATTATCTACACTTACATTGTAATTACACCGTAAATTTCAAAACTTACACTGTAATTACATTGTAAGATTCAAATTTATATTGTAATTTTTGTAATACACTAAAGAGAATCAGGATTAGAAGTGATTTATTATCTGATTAAAAGAGATCTGAGAGATAGAACCATACATACGTATAGGAGAGAAAAATGTGGTGTGATAATTTTAGCAATCCCATTAATGGTGTACAGAACAGATTTGGCGGATCTGCCATGGGGGTGTCAGGGTCTCTAGCCCCCACTACCGACGTTGCAACCATGGGAGCCCCCATTAAGCTCCCACTAATTTTTTTTTGTCATACATCCATTAGAGGAGGGGGCTATAGTTTTGTATAGTTTGTTCAGCCCCTCCTATTAGTTCTTCCTGGATCCGCCCATACATTTGCAACCCAATAGCCCCATTAAGTATGTGGATGCATAGAGATTCACATATACATACGTGGTTTGCTAGTTTAGTCTTAATTGTGAATTAGCTGTGAAGTACTCTTGTTTATATTAGGATATTAATAGATTACTGGGTGACCTTAGAAACTGTTTGATACTTTTGATCAGTACAAGAATTATGTGCCTCCACTCTAATGATGATAATTACTGATAAAAATGTCAATTTGGTAAAGTTAATAAGTTATATTGACATAGCCTAATGACCCCTCCTGAATATGCAGACTTAGCCACAGAAATATATTATGTTCTTTCAGCAGGCAGTCACACAAACATACTGTTAATTCTTCATGGAGGCATAAGCCTTGACAAAAAAAGATGATGAGATTGAAATGGCATGCACGCATTTTATCTCCATTTCATATTGCATAACACATAAAAAAAACTGGTAGTAAATTTCCAGAATAAGTGTCAAGGCAGTAAGTTGATACAAGATTACCTTTTCTGGGATCTGCACTAAAGACCCCATCAACATCAGTCCAGATAGTGACCTGACCAGCCTTAACAAGTGAACCAATTATGGCTGCAGAGAAATCACTTCCATCTCTTTTCAAGGTTGTAGGAATGTTTTCAGGTGTACTCGCAATAAACCCAGTAGCAATTATTGTCTCAGCTGGCTGTCGAGCGAACCATTTCTCAAGTCGTTTCTCAGATTCCAAATAGTCAGGATCTACTTGGTTGGAACCTGTAGGATTTACAACTAAAACTTCTCGTGTGTCCATCCAACTGCAAGGGGTTCCAGACTGCATAGTGTAAGATATTTTGGTGTAAGTCCATGTTTTTAAAGGTATAAGCTAGGTAATATTTTTATATGAGCAGTGCCTTCTGAATATAGTAGGTGTATTTCCATAGAGATTACTCTAAACTAAATGCAAATGCACAAATTGGTTTTGTTGATAATAACAACATTAAAGAACCAAATGGTTTGGTACAAGTGTAAAACTACACCCAAATATTTAAAATAAGCTCCTATGCACTTATAAAATAGAATATTTATTTCTCATGAATAATAATGTTCAGAAAAGGAGATCGAGCACTGCTAGTTCTATCTCAAAAAAGAAAGGTGCATATAGACTACATTCAGCTGTGGCTTGACCGGATTTCCACAGAAGAAAGGATGATCCAATGAGCAATTATTACTGAAGCTACTGTAGTGTAAGGAGGTTCTATGCATGAATTCTACAGCGAGAGTAATTGCTTTGTGCCATAGAGATGTTACTCAATTTCTTTTAGTGTGTTCATTGTTACCTTCTTTATGGCAAATGACAACAATTGAGCTGACCATATCTCTCCATGTCCAACAACAAAATCTGAGAAAGACTCCGTGGCATGCCCAGCTGCAAAAAGGGAAATGTATCATAACTCAGCTAAGACTATATATCTGCAATCAAACCACACCATTGATACATAATTGTAAATAGTCAGCAGTTAGCACAGAAGTACTAAGGGCCCATGTAAATCCTCTCCATAAGTAGGACAAAATAAAGGACAACCTATTTTGCTGAAAAAGAAAAACATATGACAGAAAGATAAGAAAAATAGGGTGTGATTAACCTATGCAAATTGCACGAAGCATTGCTTTTAGGTTACTGACATCTGCGTGCAACTGAGATAAGAATCTTGCAAGGTCCTCTCCTCCAAGCAGATCCTTTGCTGCTGCCATATGCTTCTCGAAAACTTCATCAAGTGCAGTGATATAAGAATCATCCCTTGATTGAGCCTTATTTACAAGGTTGTACATCATGTCAGTGACTTTAGACATTGCAGACACAACTACCAGTTTCCTCTCAGAAGGGTCGCGAAGGATTATGTCAGCCACATTCTGAATCCTCTGGGAGGTTCCCATGCAGGTCCCACCAAATTTATGCACAGACCACATGTCACCTTTTGGAAGGTGAGCACTAGCTTCAGCTTGCTCAACTGAAACAGCTGAGAAGAAATTCATAAACTTAGATGGCAATATATTAATGATCCACTTCTATCAATACAATGAACGAACTATTTATTCCTATTTTTTGTTATCTTAATGAGACAAAGACAAGCCTTCTTTACCACTTTAGGGGAAGTAAAGCTAAAAGAAAAATGTGATAGTAACAATAACATTGATAGTGGTTAAATTGTATCAAAATCAAAACCTGAGATGCAATACCAAAAATGAGAATAAGTACCCTGCAATAGCTTTAATCAAAGAACAGTTCCAATTGAGTAATGGAATCTAGCCTATGGAATTTCTCCGTCAAAAAAGGGGTGAAAATTATACCACAATCTAGACTAGACTAAAAGTGAACTGGGAGAAAGGAACAAATTCAACATAGTGAAACAATGGCCATGAAAGATGATAGATAATATTACCAGCAGCTGGCTTGAGCATATTCTTCGAAACATCCCCATAAAGTCCTCCTGGAAGGTCGCTGGCCCTGAATAAAGCAAAAGTAGAAAAAAAAAGAGGAAGGATTGATTCATTCACTGAAATTTCACATTGCCTGATGGTTACCAAAGATGATATAGAAATAATAATTTTATTGAATGCAGAACTGATAGAGTAGAAATTGACTAGAGAAGAAGACCGTTAGGTTGCTATATTTTGATAAGAAGACAGTTATCTGATAGGAATACGTTAACATTCCGTAAGGAGTATAACTGCTCAACAGCTTTCGATAGAACATACATGATGCACCAAATATGCATTTCCCCAAATTCCCTTTAGAAATAATACTGCACCACGCTATCAATCACAGCTAAGCGAAATGCACAACAACGAAAAGAAAAAAACCCTCATGTCTGTGACCCAACGCCAACTCACAACATGACAATTTCAGTCAAGAAGGGATTCAATCCATGCACAGAAAACCGTTCACGATGAAGAACACCAACCTCAGAGAGCTCCAAAACGACCATGCCTGAGTCTTCTCACATCGCCACCGCTGCGGATTCACACCTCTGCATATATAAATAATCACCAGTCAGGAAACCAACAAACCGCATCACCAGAGGGGAGAAAATCGACAAACTGGAAAAAAAAAACCACGGTCAAGGAAATGAAATCGCGCATCCTCGACACGAACAAATCCACCCAAAAAAAACAAATAAAAAAAACTCTGGGGATTCGCCCAGGGTAAACCAACGAGGAGAAACCGACGAGACGTCTGCAGGGGACGCGAGAGGCGCGCGAGATGGGAGGAGAGGGGACGACCTGTGGGAGGGGGCGGCGGCGGGGCGAGGGCGGCGGCGGGGACGGGCCGCGGCGAAGGCGGCGGCGGGGTGCGGGCTCGCGACGGCGAGGCTCCACATGGTGGCAGCCAGCGCAGCCGCAATGGGTGGGATTAGACTGATGAGCGTGACAGCGAGCTCCAAAACCCTGCTTTAACCCTATTTGCATTTTTTCCGTTTTACCCCCTCCTACTTTTTGTTTTTTAATATCTGTGTTTATTTAAACGTAACAAACAAATAACTACTTCATCTGTTTCACAATGTAAGTTATTCTAACATTTTCTACATTTATATTGATGTTAATGAATCTAGACATATTGATGTTAATGATGTCTAGATTCATTAACATCAATATGAATGTGGAAAATGTTAGAATAACTTACACTGTGTAACGGAGGGAGTATACAATAATGAGATAATAGTATAAATTTGTATGTCTACTCTGAGGGGCGTAGAAATCAAGGATGAAAAATAGAAAGCGAAGAAACAGCCTCTAGATTAATTCAGAAGTTCAAATTTTGTTGTGTTCTTCCAATGGAAAACTAAGTTGTGTTATTTTTCAAGGCAATATAGTTATATAGGGTTTTTTTTCTCAAATATCAGCAACTTGTACTGTGGTCCATCCAATGATACCAATGGGCCATGGGCCGTGGCGATGGTCTAACTTACATTTTACTTAATTTTTCTCTACAGAAATCTGATTGATTTCTCGGTCTTCTTTTCTTTGCAACAACTAAATTTAAAATTTGTACTGTGGTCCATCCAATGATACCAATGGGCCATGGGCCGTGGCAATGGTCTAACTTACATTTTACTTAATTTTTCTCTACAGAAGATTTCTCGGTCTTCTTTTCTTTGCAACAACTAAATTTAAAAGTGCGTGAGCTATACATATTTACCTTGTGTCGAAAATCTGATAAAATTCCTACTGTCCTAGCAAAGGCATGAATCATCTTTTCGATTATTATTTTCAAATATCCGGGCACGTTTCTGCGAGTGCTCATCTTGGTTTCGAATGTAGTTCACGCGTACGTCTACGTGCATGTTGTCGAATCATTTGGCTATAGGCGGCAGATGGTTTGTGACTTCTGTGACTGCCCCTGAAGACCTGCAGGACATTTTCTGCGGTTGGAATTCTGAACCATGTGCTACAGTGCTTTCAGCCAACTAGATTAACCAGAGAAGGCGAAAGCAAACCATACTTCTCCAGCGTCATAGTTTGATTCAGACCAGCTACAAGACAAATTAGTTGGTAATACAAAATTTTGGCATAAAAAACTTTCAGAACCAGAATAATATATATCGAGGGGCTATTCCCGACCACGATATCTGCATAGTATAGAAAACGTTGATACTAAGGTTATATGAGATTGAGGTAAAGTAGGTGGGAGAATGGATTTTTATACTGGTTTGGACCTCAGGATAGATAATAACTAGTTCACTTTATATATAGCTCTAAGTTGTATCACTTTATTATAATAGGGAAGCAAACTAGCTACCAACTACTCCCTCCATCCCATAATATAAGGTGTGCACGTATTTCAAGATTCAACCTTTAAAACATTTGACCAACACTTAGTGTAATATGAAATGAATTTTGTTTGTTAAAAACTATATCATTAGATTGAGATTTAAATTTACTTTCATATGGTTATAATTTTGTTGATAAAAATTTTATAGTATATAAGAAATTATAAACTAAATATTAGTTTTGGAGACCGTGCTAACTTTGATCACACTTTATATATGGGATAGAGGGAGTAGTATTCGCCGTGAACTAATCCGACTACTTGAAGTCGACGGCTAGCTATTGTCTTCCTACTGGTTGATTTTGCAATGTGGCTTGTGGCTATGGCTTTTGATTTTTCGATGCCCTCCCCTCCTAGAGAGGCGTTGTATTTATATAAGTAGACAACTTCTTATCCAAGTAGAATTCAAAGAGCCCTTGTAGGATACGAGCATATAAGACTTTGCCTTCCTCATGTTAGAATCCAATATCTTCTATTTCCGTGGAAGGAGTTCTTGTTCTTATATACCTTTCTGCATAATGTTAGGTATGCAATACTTTTGGTGGTCACGAATCTAAGTATAGGAGGTATATCTAATTCGTATCACTGGTAGTAGCCCTTGAAAACGAACTTGAGAAAACAAGTAGGTAAATAGTCCTTGAACAAGTCATCTTTCCTAGCACTAGGCTAGAAAATTACTGAATTTTGAATTTGGAGTGAAGTCAGAACACCACCACCACAGAAGGACAACCACTAAACTTCTGCCAAATATTTCTTGGCCTTTGTTGGAGGATGAACTCCTCGAGCAGGGGATTGTGAGATCCCTCCTTCTTCAGTTCAGCCGGGGGCAGTGGGTGTAGATTGAGGAACTGGGCGTATTAGAAAGAAACAAGGGGGGTCGGGGCCGCGACCTAGCGGGCGAGACAGGAAAGATTATACAGGATCGGGCCGCTAAGAAGCGTAATACCCTACTCCTGTGTATGATGATTTTTCTGAGCTTTGAAAGTCTCTGAATCTCTGGTGTACAGACTAGAGTCAAGTGTTCCTATTCTCCTCTCTCCTCCCCCTCTCACTGGATGTCCACATCCTTTTATACTCCAAGGGGTTGTTACACGCATCGGATGTGCCGTCCAGTAAAAAGGGCAAATATTCTCTAGATTAAACGCGTGTCTTGCACTACAGCTTGGAAATTTCGATCATCGGCTGTTGAACGGGCCCCATCAAATCATGCCGGCTGACACAAGCCGATATGGAGGAGGATCCCTGTCATTCTTCATTTAATGGTTGTAGACTTGAGGCTTGGATGTGTCGGGAACGCTGTCCCGGGCGCTGTGTCTCTCGTCATCTTGATGGGACAGGGCGCACCTACCGCACTCCGCATGACACTAGGGCAGACCGCGCGTGGCTTGTTGCTGTCTCGTCCGTTGTTTCAACCGGTCACGTTCGGTCAAGATTCGGTCAGGCGAGCGGCACGCCACATTTAATGTGGCGAGGAACGCCCGCTCCGCCCGCATTAAATGTGGTTAGGTGGGTGCGGAGGGGCGTCCACGAATCATCTTTGCATGGTGGTCACGTGGGGACCACCCCGAGGGGTCGGGGCAGCCTGACCCCTCGGGTTAGGTACGGGCGGCTTCCACTTGTCCATGGGTGCGACCCCCCGGGGTGAGCGCCACGTGGATGCCGAGGGCGGCTCCTGCCTTTTAAGTTCGGTACTCCCGGTACCCCCGGGCCCATATCACCGACAACCTTTCTCAAAATATGAATCATCACCTGTGGTTTATAAAACTCGCTTCTGAGATTCATTTGGGTTCCATTTGCAAGTATTGTTGTTCTTCCTCCTTTCCGCTCCCAATCCACCACAACGCACAGAAAAACCCTAACCAAAACTTTCCCTTCCACCACCAAGTTCGCCATCGATCTCCTACAGTCCAATGTCAACAAGGCGGCCATGGACAAGCTCCAGTGCGATGGGGCGCTTCCAAATGCTCGGGCGATTGAGCGCACAAAAGGTGGTACCGATCCTTATCCTGCTATTGGAAAAATCATAATCATTTCTTCTTTTGTCAAATGTGGATTCTCTTCCTTGATTACTGTGACCTACACCTCCTTCACTTGAATCCAAATTCGATCGCCTTCCTTAGCATCATCACCCACCTATGTGAGGTGTACTTCGGAGCGTGATCCTTTCTAGATCTATTTAGATAATTTTACGAGGTTATATTCATGGAGCAATCAAGGATCACAGGCTGCTATGGTCTTCGCCTTAGAGATGGGATGCAGGACTGTTAACAACGGAATTTTGCATCATACTCGAGGCGGATTTGGTGCAGAATCGAGTTGGATTAAGAATCGAACTGTGCGTCGACTAGGCATTGCATCGGCTGGAAACAAAGTTGGAGACAGACTACCGATATGGCAAGCAACCGATATGGTTTAACTTGGACTTGGGTTGGGCCTAGATTGGAATAAATGATATTGCCGTATAGAGATTGAGCTCATTTAAGGCAATTGTATCTATTAATTAGGATATTTTTGTCGATTTAAATTAGAGTTATGGTAAGAGTTGCTTGTATTTTATCTTTAGGAAAGTGTGAGTCGTGTCCGTAATGGACAAGTTTTGTACTCGAGGTATAAATATGAACCCCAGGGCATTGTAATAAGGGATCGAAATCAATCAATACAACTTTCGGTGCAGCGTCACCCTTTTTGTTTTACTTTTCGACAAGTTCTTGCTTCAAGTCGAGGCATCGGCTGCAATTTCTCGACAAAAGGTAACTTGTCTCGATGGCTTGCGCTATCGGGGCTATTATGTCGTTTTAGATGTATTAGTCCTTTTATCGTGGTTATTGATATCATATATCTTAGTTAATCTATTCTTAGTATCTCGATTTAGTTCTATCGACTGACACTTGTTTTAGGGTTTATACTGGTATCGGCTAAATCGTCTTACTAGATTAGATTAACTAAGGTATCTACCATCCTGAAAAGTGTTTAACTCCTTGATTGTTTAGACTTTGTGCTTCTTTGTATACTTTGTGATGCATCATCCCTAGCCGTATTTAGAATCGTAAAAACTAACCTGGAGTTAATCATAATTAAGGATAATATCGGGGTTTCAGCTGATCTTACCTAATATGCATGATAGCATATGTTTCATGGTCTATCTACATATATTTGCTACTTATATGATTAGATTGTTCTATATAGACGCATCAAGTTAGATTGATATTGCCCAAACTTCATATCTGGTGATCAATTCCTATTTGATATGTTTATATAGATTAATTTACTCACATAAGTTTATATTGGAGTATTAGCCAGTATATTATCTATTTTTGCTCTAAATATTGATCTATCAGCTATTTCCGTAATATTGTCTTAAAATAATTCATAAAAGCTAAAGAGGCAATATTACAGCCGATAGGGCATATTTAGGGTTTTGCTTTCATTGACTATCATAAAGCCACAGCCGATTAGGTTTACCCGTATTTGCTGGGTCCTGACGATATGTCCTCGGCTCGATTGGCCGATTGGCAATCGTTCATCTAATTACGTTTTTCTGTTTTCTCCTGTTAGTTGTAGATCAAACTAGCTGGCACGCTCTTAGCATTAGAGGCAAGCCTTAGACCTGCACTGGAGTGAAGCGAATCTCCCAAGTCGTCGTGTTTTACGTCAACAGGGACAAGTACATCCCCTTTAATTGCCCCACCTCTAGGAAAGAATGGAGGAATAGATGGTTTTATCTCCACACAGTGACTGCCTCCCCTTGCCTTTCCCTCCCTGACTTCAAAGCAATCTAAAAAAAGTTCTAGATTTCGAGTCCTCCAATCACCGAATCCTTAGGACTTTTTGTAACAAAGATCAAATACTTTCAAGATCGTGGTCTGATAATTATCAATTTTTATTTTCTTATTCTACCTAAGTAATAAACTCTTCGTTCCACCCATTTTACTTCTTACATCCACCCATGACAGCTACAAATCTACAATCATCAATGTTAAACTCTACTAATCAGAGCTCATGAACTTAGAAATTAAGATCAAATACTAATATCTAAACCCGAAGTCTTGTAGGTATCTACTATGAATATATCTTGTCCAGTAGGAAATCTTGCGGACAGATCTTCTGCTTTGCTTCCACCATAGTGATGAGTGAATTAACAGCCTTGTTAAATTCTTTTTACCAAATTTTGATAGAGGAAATATCGCTATGCATAGCAATCAAGTGTATCATGTTAGTCTTATCAAACTGAATCGTCTCGCTGGGAATCTAAAAGTTGCTAGTTATAATAGATGATGGCTTGCATTCTAGGTGCACATACTATCTGCACATCCCCTAGAGCATGGCTGATGCATTTCTTGCATGTATTATAGTGTCACCGCGACACTACCCAATTGCATACATATGCTCTTCTGTGAGCTTAGCAAATAGATTAGCAAAGGAGGATAGGAGCGGATGGGGACTCCAGGCACCCTTCTCCTTCCCCTTCCCCGGCCCGAGGCCGAAGAGCTCGCCCCGCGCCATCGGCCGCCCATCACTGCGCCCGGCTCGGCAGTGCCTCCTCCGTTCTCCCTCCCTGCTCTCTCTCTCTCTCTCTCTCTCTCGTGCCCTTAGCTTTTGAGCTAGCACCCATAGCACTACCGAACGAGCGTGTACGCTGCCCCGAGCCCCTCCGCCGCCCGGCATGGCCTCGCCGCCATTGCCGTCTGCTCCCGGAGGCCGCCGCTCGTCGCCGGCCCTCCTTGGTACTCCTTCGTCCCATCCGGCGCCGGAAACGGATTCCTTGAACCCCGGAGATGCTCCCACCCCTTTGAATCGAACCCCTGTTGCTCCGGTGAAGTTTCCTCCTTTTCTCGCTGCCGGCGTGCGCCGCCGCAATTCGTCGTCGCCGGCCTCCCTCCAGCGAATCCGATCCGGTGGCTCACTCCCTCTCATCCGTCCCATCGTTCCGGTGTACTCCCTCTCTCTCGAATCGTCGCGACGAGCTCCGGTGAACTCGGCCGCCGTCCGCCGTCCATCTCGGCCTCCCCTTCTTCCTCCTCCCGCCGGCCCACGTGGCTGCCACGTAAGCGCCACGTCGGCGCCACCTCGGCTTTGACCGGGCCAAGCCGGTCAGCCACCCCCTCCCTCCGTCTTCCTTCCCGTGCGCGCGGTCCACGGAGAGCCTAACGGCTGCGCGTGGGCCTGCCACCCTTCGGTCCACCCGGTGCACCAGACCGTGCGCCACTCCTACCCGAACCCTAGCGTGCGCCGCATGCACCGCTCCCACGGTGAGCCGCGCCACCGACAAGCGGGCCCTACTCGGGACCCTGCAAGGTGGACTCGGCCCACCGGCCCTCCATCTTCCTCACTCTCCCCGTGCCCCTTGGGCCGCTTCTCCGGGCCGGCCGGCCCATTAGTTCGGCCGAGCCGCGCCTCTCCTCTCGGGCCACGCCCAAGCCCCCGAGGAAGTCTAAATCACATCCCTCCTTCAATTTCTTTCCAAAAAGGGTTTAATAAATTATTAAATCCTTTTTCGTTTGATTAGAAAATCCATATCTCTCTATCCGTAACTCCGATTGACTCCGTTCAACTTCCAGTAATTCTGTAAAATTGAGATCTATCTAATGGCACTATTAATTAGTCTAACTAGGATCTTTTGGGTCTTGTGTAGGTTTTTAATTGTTTGCGTATAGTTGCGGTTACCGGATTTTCATCGATCGTGGATTTCTCGAAGATTCGTGAAGCTCAATGAAGACCTTGAGCAAGGCAAGTCACCCTTTGATCAATTGCTCCTATAATTGGAAAATCATTATTACTTTGTTTGCAACTTGCATTATTAGAATCACACACTTAATTTGCTTGGCCTCGGTTTGCGTGCCAAACCGACGGACCTACCCAGTAGTCGCACTAACTCCTGTAGGTTGTACTACCCTGATTCCTTGTCGCTCCACCCTTGTGGTACTTCAGTATCCGTGCTCTCTGAGCGCGCATACCAAATATCCCACATACACCGTCGATTGTCGAAAACTTGGGAAATGGGTTTGTGAAGCCTTGAAAACCCGACATGTGATGTCGGTGTGTTTGAAAAATAAAATGAATTGTGAAAACTCGCGATGCGGGAGCTGTGCCTACGTGGCGCTGTCCCGTATTCGCATATAAGGACCGATTCCTGTGGGAAACTCATCGAGCATAATCAAAGTGCAACCACAAGGTGGAATGGGACACCCTGGCTAAGTTAACTAGTCGGTTCAGGGAAACCTCGCATGCCAATAGTTGGGAACGCCGGGGCGGGGTCGGTTGGAGCCAAACCGGGTTCCTGGTAAGGCAAGAATGAGAAGCTTGCTAACTTACCGATCAAGATGGTTGGAGTTTGATTTGTGAAAACTAAAATGGCCTAAATTTATGTGAGGATTTGATCCTTCTATGTGGCATGAGGTATCCCTGGGTCGGCTTGGGAAAGGCTTTGTCGCGAACCTCTGACACCGGCCAGTGTCTGGAGTAAGTTCGTGTATTGTGGGTAAAGTGTACCCCTCTGCAGAGGTTAACTAACTGTTCGAACAGCCGTGCCCACGGTCATGGGCGGATGTGAGGTGGTTCCCGTTGCGTAGATTTGATTGCCTGTGCTTTGCGAAAAGTTGTTGTGGAATGGGAATCGTAACCAGAATCAGCCTATGTGGTAGATGGATGACCTGAGTGGTCAGAAACGAATCTGTGTGATTCGGGATGTCAGCGGGCATCATAGACTAGACTTCCCAAGTGGAAGCGGATTGCTTTGCTGCTGGGCAGCTGGACTCTGGGAGTCCGCAAAAATGAAAAAGGCTCTGGGAGCCGCCTAATCAAGTGAAATGGCTCTGGGAGCCGATAAGTAATGATCTGACCCGGGAGGTCGATACATTACCATTTGAGTTGTTGAAAAGCATCTCTTAAGTCGAATCAAGACGCAAGTCTTCTTTCGACCCAAACTTAAAAAGAAATAAATCACTTAGTGATTTCAAAATGATTTCAAATAAAGGATTTGCAAAACAACCTTGCCTCTCTTCCAAGCTTGCATTAAACACCTAAATTCCCGTGACTTGCTGAGTACGAAAGTACTCACCCTTGCTCTATATAAATATATATAGTTCCTTCGCCTTGAAGAGAAGATGAAGCGAAGTGAAGATTAGGGTTTCGTCCTGGTTCCCAGCCATCGCCTGTGGTGTTGGGTGTTAGTTCGTTGGTTCCGTTGCTGCTGCTGCTGTTGGTGTTTCCTCGTCCGTGTCGTCGGTTGCATTCTCGGGCAGTTCTGAGCTGCAACCTAAGTTAAGGTAAATAAGTCCTCTATTTATTTTAAGGATTGCAATGATTCATATTTGTCACCGTGGGTACCAGCGCTAAGTCCTGGGACTGGTACTGAGATCGTGATTTCGTACGAAGCGGTTCGCGCCGTTTTCCTACGACACGCTCCTGTCAGGTGCCGTTGTACGGTGGTACCTGATTGGGGTGTGACAAGAAATTTCCACAATAACCTAAAAAGGTAAAATGACCATCTAATTATTCTGGGTATGTAGTCTAAATAAGTACTGTTATATTATTTAGGGTCTTATTGCTACGAGTTCTAATAAAGCTAAAGGTAGCCCAATGCATGGACATAAGGACTCGGACATGAACTTGAGGTGGGAAAAATTAGGAAGTATTTTCTTTTGTGAATATTCAAAAGGCTTGCATGTACACATGTCAAAATGTGTTTGGGACCTGGAATTCGATAGGTGGGGTCGTGGCCTCATGGGGAGCTGTGTTAGTGATTCAGTGTCAGATTGCAAATAGATGCGGAGGAATGTGCAAGACAACAGAGTTCACAAATTATAGCACCGATAAAATTTTGAGAATCGGAGATGGCTGGAGTTGATAAACAACTCGGCAAAATGATAAAAAATGATCAATACATATAGGTCTATTTAATCTCCTCAATAATTTGCATTTGTCTTAAAAAATTAAAAACTGGTGGATCCACCTACATATTTTGAGAGTCCCGACTCCTTTTTTTTGCCCTTCCCTCTTTATCTCAAAATTTCCTCCCCCAAGCCGGTGCCAAGTGGCATCCATTACTAACTGTCTTATCAACCTTTATAGTCAACCGCCTCTCTAGCTCCTCTGCCTTCTTCTCTGACCGTCTTGTGCTAGATAAAGATGGCCTCCTCCTGTGGTGAGGATGAAGGCAAATAGGAAGCATGCGAACGTTGATCTTGCAAGCGGCACAACCAGGCAACAGCGGAAGGACGTAGCCCTAAGCACAACCAATCAACATTGATGCCCCTTAAGTGCTTTGGTCAAAAAAGAAATGAAAGGAGAGATCAGGAAACCGTTATATCGATGTGGCCACCGTCCTGAAACATCCAGATCCCTCCCTCTCCCCAAGCTCCCCCCATCTCTCTCTCCATATCAAGGCAGTGTGGGCCTTGGGAGGAGCCCATCAACAGCATCCCTTTGTGAGGAGCCATTGAAATGGCTTCTGGACCGCAACAATGAATCCTTCTCTACCTCTCCATATCTCCATCTTAAGACTGTAGTGGGCCTCGGGGAGGAGTTTGCCAGCTGTACCCCTAGGGACAACGTCGTCCCTCGAATGCTTTGGTACAAAGTGAAGAGCAGAGATCAGGAGAGGAGAAGAAAGGAAGGGATAGATAGGTGTAGGAAGATGGTCATAGGCAAGTAGGCCTACCATTCTTTATTATTATTTTTGCTGATCTAATGGCCACTTCATCATATAAACAAAAATCACCTCAATTTGTGCAAGGGGTGAACTAAATGGTTTTGATAGTTGAAGAGGGTTCAATACCTGGTTTTAAAGAGTACGGGTATTATTTGATGAAAACAAAACAACGAAACACGAATTAACAGGAAACCCAATATTTTATTAGTCATAGATGAGTGTTTACAAATAGACGGGGCTCCCATAGGAGTCTGCATTTTGATTTCGCGAGGATAGTTTATATACATCTGTATGACGTGCAATCTGCTGATTCCTGGCATCTAGCAATGAGGCAATCAGTTAATTACATTTGTAGGAAAAAGCCTATCGAACACCTTCGATTAAGCTGTGCTCATGGTCATCGCCTTCAAAATTAATTGCTCGTCGAAGGTTGAGGTTAGTGCAGATTTAATGGTGAATATAGTGAATGTGGAACGGGTGGTTCGCCAAAACCTGAAAATAGTACACTATCATCACACTGATGTGTAGAGGAAATTTTGTGAAGGGAGTGACTTTTGCCTCGTCAATGCCTTGTCACGTACTCCAGCCTTCATCAAATATGGTCTTTGTAGTTGCTTTTGCCTAGTTGTGCCTTGCAATGGTGTATCCATTTCCCATCCATTTTGGACGTGTTAATAGTATAGTAACCTAGCCTCGTCGGCACTCGGCCATGGTTTCATATAGCATCGTTAGTGATCGACACAAGGTACATTTTGGTGGTTGCAGTTTTGTCAGCTTTTAGCTAAGATATCGTCAGGTCTTGTCAGTCTCGCACGTAGTGTAGATGATGATTGAGGCCATTTAATGTCATTGACACTCGACCATGATGTCGATGTGTGTTTTGAATCTGAACGCCTTACCCTTGTGGCTAGCGTTGCTTTTTAAAGAAACAATCTTGTTATTTTCAAGGAAGAATTGCTCCCGTGTGTGAACATGAGGCAAATATCACAGTATAGCTTAATAGACATGATCAATCTAACAATAGTGATCGACTTTGTTTTAGTCGTCAAAAGATCAAATAGTACATCTGCAGTCTGATTGATAGGGTCAGACATGCTTAGGCCCTCTTTATTTAGGCTTATAAGCCAACTTATAAGTCAAAAAGTCTAAGCCTAAGTAAACAAACAGCTTTTCCGTTTGGCTTTTTTGAAGCCATAAGCCACTCTAAGGCCCTCTTTGTTTAGGCTTAGGCTTATTGGCCTAGACTTTTAAGTCAGCTTATTGGCTTATATGATTTATAAGCCGGTGGATTTAATGTCCTAACTTTAGTAGTTGAGTCATACATCTACCTCACATAAGCCAAAAAAGCTTCTCCAACCTAGCTTTTGGCTTAATAGTGTTAGAGTGACTTATGGCTTTAAAAAAAGCCAAACGGAAAAGCTGCTTGTTTGTTTAAGCTTAGACTTTTCAACTTATAAGTTGGCTTATAAGCCTAAACAAAGAGGGCCTAACACTATTAAGCCAAAAGCTAGGTTGAAGAAGCTTTTTTGGCTTATGTGAGGTAGATGTATGACTCAACCACTAAACTTAGGACATTAAATCCACCGGCTTATAAATCATATAAGCCAATAAACTGACTTAAAAGTCTAGGCCAATAAGTCTAAGCCTAAACAAAGAGTGCCTTCGTACCTTTGATCAAGCAACTTGCTCAATAACACCAACCACCGGCACTGGAAACGGATCTCGTCGAAACCATCACCATCGGTGTGGATGGTTGTATTTCGGGATGGTACACCTCCCGTGTGTGACACAGACTGATCATATTTGTAATCCTTCTAAAGTCGAAGGGAATGCACCTATGTATAAATTATGGTTGGTCCATTGCCAATGATACTTAAACTCCACCCAAGTTTATACAAGTGATTACTCAAAACCCACAAGATAGATTATACGATTTAATGCCAATGAGGCCAGATGAGCCTTGTATTTGCCCACACGTACACACCGTTGATGGTAATTAGCTCAACGATGAACAATGATCATCTTCTTAGTGAAGACTACTTGATGAGGGTTTCATCGTCGAGATTCTATTCCTCAATCTCTTGGTGAAGACCAGCAGATGAGAATTTCATTGCCGGGATCTTGTTCCTTGATCACTTATCTTAGGGTGTGTTCGCTACGGCCGGCTCCCAACGTGCACACAGTACGTACGGAAAACGGAGCGGTCTATTAGCACGTGATTAATTAAATATTTACTAATTTTTTTTTAAAAATAGATCAATATAATTTTTTTAAGCAACTTTCGTATATAAACTTTTTGCAAAAAACGCACCGTTTAGCAGTTTGAAAAGCATGCGCGCGAAATACGAGGGAGAGGTGTTGGGAACACCCAGCATCAAACACAGCCTAGTGAAGTCCGGCTGATGAGAATTTCATCTCCTAAGTATTGTTTCTTGATCTCTACTATGGCCGTGTTTAGTTCCTCTAAATTCCCAACTTTTTATCCATCACATCACATCGAAAACTTTCCTACACACATAAACTACCTACTTTTTCTTCAAACTACCAACTTTCTCTCAACTTCTCAACTTTTCCACCATCTAAACACAGCCTATTAAGACCGGCTGATCAGAATTTTATCGCCAGAATCTTATTCCTCAATATCACTCTTGGTGAAGACTAGCCGATAAGAATTTCATCATCGGTTTCCTTTATCTCTAAGTGAAGAGTTGCCAATGAGAATTTCATCACCAGATCTTGTTCCTGGATCTATTAATGAAGACCTACCGATGAGAATTTCATCGTCGGGATCTTGTTCCCACAGCTTGACTTTTCTGTTGGCCGGGCTGCACACTTGCTCAACGCTATGGCATGTGTGTTGGCTCCCTCTACGTGCCGATGCCGGGTTACACAAATATATGTGCAACACTATGGCGTTGCTTGTGCTATCAATGATGAACAGTTGATGAAGATGGGCTGTGTATATCCATTGTAGATGTAGAGGCCAGATTTTAATCTATTTTCAAAGAAAAAAAAAGTTGATGAAGATGTTGAACGGCCGGTGAAGATATCGTTGCTGCCAGTGACCTAAAGGATTTGGTTTTCATTTAGGCTTTGGGTTGAGATACGCTCCGGTGCTCTCTACTTAACGTATTCTACTACAAGTAGAATTAATCTCGACCGTTAATTTTATAGGGTAGATTAGTAATCTCCTAATATAGTTTAGGGGTAATTTTGGCATGGGATGTTTTCTTCGGTTGTTCGCATCAGGTCCAACGCATCGCATCTCGCCCCGACGCAGGCACCGCATCTCTCCCCGATGCAGGTTTTCGCTACTCCTCCCGGCAGGCAGCGGCACGACGCCGCTGCCAGCGGCTCGGTGTGGCGAAATCCTCAGGTGGCCACTCCTCCCACTCCTCACCCGTGTATCCGTTCCCCTTCCTCTCCTCTAGTCCATGCTGGCATCCCGGTTCGCCGTCGTGGCCTTCCGTGGAGGAGCACGCCCTCTCCGGCGCCCCCTCTGTCCGCTGTGAGTGGCCGATGCTAGTCTGCCTATTTGCTCGCTGCCTCAGTGGTGAACATGTCTTAAATTTGCCTGTATAAATGCATATACTAGCTTTAAATGGCTGTGTATAGGAAAAAGTACGAATTACCCCCCTCCGAACCACAAAACCGGATATTCTTCACTCCCAACTATGCATACCGGACGAATTACCTCACTCGACCCAATCTGCGGTGGTTTTAGTCTACGTGGCGTACACGTGGTAGTCCAGTCAACATTCTATTTATAAAAAAATTGTGGGACCCACCTGTCATACACTACTCTATCTTCTCTCTCTCACTCTCTCTCTCTCTCACTTCTCTCTCTCTCACTCTTCCTCTCTCTCTCTCACCGTCCCACGGGTCGGCGGTGGCGGCGGCGCGTGACGCGGAGGCAGCGGCGGCGGGGGATGAGGAGCTCGGCGCGGCTTCCCCCCTCTCTCTCGGTGGCGTGCGCGCGGGGACGAGCACCCAACGAGGCAAACATCCATTCCTAGATCCACTCGCCCACGACCACCACTCCCCCGTCTCGCTCTCATTGTTGCCATGCTGAGCTCTGAGGTGAGTTGCTTGGTGGGTGGAGGGGTGGGTTTGGTTTGGTTGGTCGCTGGTTGGCTTGGCTGCGTAGGTGCGCAATGCAGTGAGGGAGGTGGGTAAGGGGGGAGGGAGAGGTCAGGTCGAGAGGGATTATAGGGTGCGCACAGTCGCGGATCGAGAACGAGGAGGCGGTGGCACAATGCAAGGAGCGGAGGCAGTGGATGAAGTCCGCCGTGCAGGCACGAAACGCGTTCGCAGCGGTGCACTCGGTGTACGCCATGTCGCTGCGGGACACGGGCGCCGCGCTCTTCGAGTTCGCGCACGGGGAGGGCGTGCTGCCGCCGCCCCCGCCCCCACCGACGACGATGGGGCCGCGGGGGAGGAGGCGCGCCCCGTGGGATCATACTAGTACTGCAGAAATCTCTAGGCAATCAACCATTCACTCTGTTTTTATTTCTGGAGTTACTATCAATCTAACCATGTTTTCAGATGTTAGCACAACGTTATTGTTCAGCAAATACTCCTCTTCACCGAGCTGGAGCTGTAGACAGGATCTGAAATCTTCTGAATTTTATTTAGATATTGAAATCTTCTGAATATTTGTCCCTTTCATGTACAGCACGAGAAGTTGCAGCAATGGAGGAGACCTCATCAGAGGCAGCAGATCGCTCTCTGTATCAGAAGGCAGCAGCGATGGTTGCCTCCTACACGGAGACGTACCGCAGCAAGCCCTTGTCCTTCTGGCTGCTGCTCGTCCTCAGCGCCGGCGCGATGCTCACGGCGTTCCCGGCGTCGAGCCTCCTGTCGCGGCTGTACTACAACAACGGCGGGCAGAGCAAGTGGATCCTGTCGTGGTCCGCCGTCGCCGGCTAGCCGCTGACCGCCACTACTGCAAAACTGATCTTTGCTCGGTCGCCCAAAGCCACAATAGTCCCGGTTACAAAAAGCCCGGTTTAAAACCCCACAGCATTATACGATCTTTAGTCCCGGTTCATCCCTGTCAGTCCCTTGTCAAATGGGCAGACCGGAACTAAAGATCACCATTTTAGCCCGCTGAAGATCTCTTAGATTTTACTCCCAACTAAAATCACGTGTAGTATATAATCCCTATTCTCTATCCTCTCCCCCACACCGGCCTCAATCTCCTCAACAACCTGCCTCTCCTCTCCTCAAATCCATCTCCCTCTCCTCCTCCCCCTCCTCCCCTTCCTTCTTGCCCAGCGAGGGCCGCCTCCTCCCCCTCCTCCCTTCCCGCACGCCCCTTCCTCCTCCCATGCCCAGGGCCGCCTCCTCCCCCTCCTCCCTTCCCGCACGCCCCTTCCTCCTCCCATGCCCAGCGAGGGCCGCCTCCTCCCCCTACTCCCTTCCCACACGCGTCAGGCGGCTGGTAGGGCCGCACGCAGTAGGCGGCCGAGCACGGGCCGAGTAGCGAGCGGCGGCAGGCGGCGCTACCGGCATCCATTCTTTTTTCTTTTTTTTTACAATTTGTGATTCACTGAGATGTATAATTTTATGATTTGTTGTATGGATCTGAGATGTATAATATGTGATGTATTTGGTTTGTGTGTAATTTTTTAAAGATTTGTGATGTATTTGATTTGTGTGTACAAGTAACTTAAGATTTGTGATGTGAATGTTTTGGGATGTTAGTTTGATTTGGGGAGAAGTAGAGAGAGAAGAGAGAGTAGTGTATGATAGGTGGGTCCCACAACTTTTTTTTATAAATAGAATGCTGACTGGACTACCACGTGTACGCCACGTAGACCAAAATCATCGTGGATTGGGTCGAGGGGGGTAATTTGTCCGGTATGCATGGTTGGGAGTAAAGAATATCCGGTTTATGGTTCGGAGGGGTAATTCGGACGACCGTGATAGTTCGGGGATACTAGCTCGTAACTATATTAGAGAATCTATATTTGCGGATGTTAAATTGAACTGGAGATCTATCTTAAAACTGTTTTTTTAGGCTGACTGATTGCGGTGGACGGGAGTCAATGGCTCGTTTAGGATAATGATAAATTACGATAATACCCCTACGCGAATTATTATCTCTGGACAAGTATACCTCTCCACGTTTCTACTATCACTAACTCAGGTGGTAATAGAACTAGATCTTAACCCTACGATTAAATACGTTAACGGCTCGGATTACTTTCTACCATAAATAGAAAGCACCGGAGTAGGGCTCGTTTTAGTAATATCTGTAGAATATGTATGGGTATGTCATAGGTTTAACACCGCACAGGGCGCTTCATGCGTAGCGCCTGCCGGCGGCATCGTGCATGTGCCTCAGTGCTTCTACGCGCATGTCTCAGCCCCTCGCGAGCAGGGGTCCTTTGTATAGGCAGAGAATATGGCAAAAGTGTGTGTTAATCCTCTATTACATTCAGGTAGTCACACGTTATAATTCCTTTGGATAAAGAGAAAATCTATTATATACGTCTGAAATATAGCTAATCTCTTATATACCTTTGAATTTTACTTCCTTCATTACATACCCCCAAAATTTGATTTTGATTCCTTCTATATTCCTTCCGTTAGTTGATCATTAATTGACCATCCCATTGCTATAAAATGACTATTTTACCCTTTGGATGAACATAAAAATTAAAAATTTATGAATTACATTATTGAAAATGCAATACTTTGTCACATGAAACTATTATAGTTATGAAACTATTATAGTTATGAGTTTGCTATGTGATGACAAAATTTAGTTTTAGATAATGAAATAAAAAAATATGTTTTTATTTTATTTTTTAAAAAATCATAAAAATGAGGAGAATTCATACAAAGATAGAACTACCAATGCTCATAATATTTTTTTTATGAATGCTTTGAAAAAAAATCCATTGTCCTATTATAATTTCAAATAAAAATTTTAATTTATTTCATTTTTTATTTTCAAAATTTATGTCAAATTTTTCTATACTAGTTATTTAAGTATCATTAGTTTCATAAAATACACATACTGTGTTTTAAATAAAATTTTCAATCGTTTTTCAAGCTTATATTCAAACGTAAATCATCGAGGGCATAAAAGACATTTCAACCAAACATAACAGAAATAAAGAAAAATGTAACGGCAAAAGTATAGAAGGGATGAAATTTCTGAGGTATAGAAGGGATCAGCTAAATTTTTCGATCGTCACCTCCAACTTTCGTCCATCATCCGCATCAGACCTTTCGTCCTACAGCGCGTGCATCAACCATCGCTAGCGAGTCCGTGTCGATTTGGTCCGTCGTCCTGCCTCATCCGTTTCGGCGCCATCCTATTTTTTTTTTGCCTAACCATCATCCGCGAGACATGACAGATTAGAGTCTGTGCGTGACATGACTAATCGGACGTGATCGGTCGGACGTAGCCATGCGGCGTTAGGCTACCCCTTTGAAGTTGGACCATGCGGAGTTAGTGTCACATCCTGATTTTCGTCTTAGGATTTATAAATTATTTAATAAATCATTATTAGAATTTACATTAAATGTTTATTAATTTACAAGTGAAGTTAAATGTGGGAAATAAAATTTTCTAAATATAAAGCATGGATGGATTTAATTTTTATTAAATTCTCCATGGTTAATTGTACTCTCTGGAATTTTCTCGGATTTTTCGGAACTCAATTCTTAATTTTAATCATACAAAGAACATTTCAGTAATTATCCACATATTAAATTAATCATTAAATGGTCTGATTATAATTTTGTTAAATACTTTGAGGGTCCAAGTATTTTCAAGATTTTTCTTGAAATTATTTGAGCAATAAAAGTATTTTTAACAATTCAAAGATCATTTCAGTGATTAATTTAATTGGAAAAGTAATTAAAATTCACCTTTTCCTTTTCGGGCCGAATTAGGAAAAGTCCTCTCACTCTCGGCCCAGTCTCCTCTCAGCCTGCAGTCCTTTCCCTCTCTTTCCCAAAGTCTGCTTTTTGTCCCTCCTTTAATCGGGCTGAGTAAAAGAAGCCCAACCGAAGTCTACTTTACCTCCCCTCGCTACTGTTCATCTTCCAGCTCCAGACAGAGCCCGAGCTGTTGTTCTGTGCCTGTGCAGCCGCCGTTTTCCCCTTCAAATCCGGTCTCCTCTCTCGTGTTATTTCAAACTTAGTTGAGGGGAAATATTCCTCTTATCCTCCTCTATCTCTTCCCCCAAAAATCCGGTTTTATCCCTTTGAATTCGATGCGAATTTGGATTCATTTTCGAGTTTATCTCTCCACCAAAACCTAGGCTTTCCCGGCGCGATTCCTTGCGTTCCAAGCCCGATCTCTCTCTCCCTTGGCTATAAATAGAGTCCCCTCCCTCTCCTCTTTCGGCCGCCACCTCTCCCTCTCTCCGCCGTCGCTTGTAGCGCCGTTGCCACGTTCGCCTTCTCTCTCCACCGCCGGTAGTCGCTCCAGCCGCACCGTTCGTCGTCGTCCGCCGTCGCATTCGGTCGCCGTCGCCACCACCAGGCTCATGAGAAGGAGCCGCACGCCGTCCACCCCTCCGTTGCCGCCGAATCCCACCGGAGCACCGCCTACGCCGTCAACCCGAGGCCGCCGCCTTTTGAAGCTCGTCGTCGGCCGTCGTTCGTCGTCGTCCGTTGTTGTTCTTTGCACCGGTGAGTTCGCGTCGTCGTCCTCTTCGCGTTGGTGCCCTCTGTTCTTGCCGCCGTGACCTAGATCGCCGGTGACCGTGGTGTCCCGAGTCTCCCGCCGGTGATGACGTCATCGTGATGTCATAAAGCCCTTTTCCCTTCTAAAAATAAATCTTAAAATCAGTTTAATCTTCTAAAATCCATAACTAATTCATATGAACTCGGAATGAGGCCGTTCAAGTCTCTAAATTCATCTAAAATCAAGATCTACATGTTAAAAATATCCACATGTACTGTTTATGCTTGTTTTTGTACTGTTTTGTTGATTTTGTTCTTTCGCTTTAGTTTTCGACGTTCCGGAGGAGAGCGTTTTCGTTGAGGAAGGTTCGTGAGTGCGTCGGAAGTGTTCAAGAAGACTAATTGAAGACCAATTATTGCAAGGCAAGTCACACAGATCCCAAACAAACCTTTGAGCATGTTGAACCCGTTTAAAGCTAATATTTTATTTCAACTTATGCATTATTTTCGAATGTTATCGGGTGGTGAGCCTTTTCCCATTTAATTATGGCCAAAGATGACTGTATTTTCCTATGGGTTATAATTTGATTAGCTAGAACCTTATATATTGGTTTGGTTTAGCTAAATGCTATATATATATAATTGCTTAGCCATGCTTAGAAACATTAGCTCATTGATGGGGTGAATCATATTACATTATTATTTATGGTTAGATTTAAATGTAGCTCACGATGGTTAATCGTGATATGATAATTAATTGATAATTAAAAGTTGTCAATGGTGGGTTGTGAGGACATAGTTTTGAAGGTCGTGCTCATGGCAATTAAGGACCGGTTCGCGAGCTACTGTTGTGAGACATTAACCGTACCAACCACAAGCCAGCGTGGGCAACGGCTTTATTTTTTGTATAGCATGGTTCATTATGGGGTGCCAGACTGAGAAGCGGCAAGAAGTCCGTGGGGGTCGCTGGGGAGTCCATGCCTCTAGTTTTTGAGGGGGTGATTATGATCCAGGAATGGTGCACTGTGGTGAGTTGTGTTATGCAAAGGGTATTGTCACGATTTCCCCCTTTGCAGTGCCGTGGTGGTACTTCGGGGCATGGCAACATGTGTGGAATCGTGTCTTGTGGGTACAGTGGTTCACCTCTGGCCAGAGTAAAACTATTCGAATAGCCGTGCCCGCGGTTATGGGCGGGTTGAGCAATGTTTTTCGTGATTAGTCTCACATCTCTCACAAATAATTATTGATGCAATAACTGGTAATAATTTGTTTAGCTCCTGGTTTGGAGTTAGATCTGTACAGCCGGGTATGGTTGTTCAGGATGGTTGGGCCTGTGCAGCATTGGGGTGCTGTTCAGTGTTGATTAAAATTGATGATTAATTACTCTACTGTTTTACTTCTCTTAAATGTTTGCTAAATGCTGCTTTTGCAAATGAGCCTATATTATGCCATCCTTTGGTATCCTTGTGCACTTGCATATTTGCTGTGTAGCTTGTTGAGTATGTCATATGCTCATTCTTATAATAATCAATCAACCTCAGTTGAAGAAAAAGGATCTAGAAGAAGAAAACGTTTGGCTTATACCCCAGTTGAGTTGCCTGTGGGAGTGGAGCTGAAGCCATCGCTAGACCGTTATTCCGCTGCTGTTTTCTTTTTTTTTTTAAGTATGCAACGTTATTTTTATGATGGATTTGTATATTAAATTGTCAATTTGTGTACCTCGGCTGATTCCTGGATGAGGATTTTTACGCACAAATTAGTTCGGAAATTACTAGTGAATTTCCGGGCGTGACAGTTAGGCTACCCCTTTGAAGTTGGACCCCATGGATGTCTGTCTGTCGGAGGATGCTGCGCGTCGGACGTTCGATATTTTGTAAATATCGGACGCCCGACCCTGCACTGCCGCGCGCCTACATATGTATATATACCTATGTTCTATTATTTCTACTCTAGTTGATTAGCACGTGTAAAAAGCCTATATGCTTGTGCATGCATGACTGTTGTTTATACTCTAGTTGATTAGCACGTGTAAGAAGCCTATATGCTTGTGCATGCATGACTGCATAGTTGCAGTACTTGTCTCAACCTACTTTTTATTTTTTTTAAATTAAATTCTCTTTTAAATTAATTATCCGATTTATGATTTGATTTCACCATTAAACTCCTTGCAATTAAATCTTTACAACAAGATCTCAGACGGTTATATTTTGATGAGAAAAAATAAACATTGTTTCACTACTTGTAAAAAAATGTTTCACCACTTGGTCAAATGTTCCAACTCAGTCTATAAAATATTTCAGACAAATGCAATATTCAAGAAATACTAAATGCAACACCGATAATGAATGTATGAAACATTGAGTCTCCATGAGTGAGACATAAAAATCTTGGTCAAATGTTCTAATTTAGTCTATAAAAATGTTTCCGAGAAATGCAATATTTAGAAAATACTAACTGCAACACCAATAGTCACTGTATGATACATTGAGTCTCAATGAGTGAGACATAAAAAAAACTTGGTCAAATGTTGTAACTCAGTCTATAAAGTGTTTCAGAGAAATGCAACATTTAAGAAATACTAATTGTAACACCAATAGTCACTGTATGAAACATTGAGTCGAGTGAGACATAAAAATAAAAAAAACAAATGACATAAAAACCCATATGAAAGATATAATATATTTGCAAATATGAAATATTATTAAAATATTTTCATGTAATTATAAAACATTAAGTTATTACATCTGAAACATTATAAAATACAAATTGGAACATTGAAAAAACAATATGTGCAACATTTACATATGTATTAGTGAAACATAGCATACTAGTACTAGTTGACATATTTAAAAGAATAAAAAATATTTTTTCATCGGAATATAGCTATGTGTGATCTTGCTGTAAAGATTTAATTGCAACAAGTTTGCTGTAAAGATTTAATTGCAACAAGTTTAATAGTGTAATCGGATTGTAAATTGGAGAAGTAATTTAAGAAAAAAGATCATTTAAATATAAAAATGTATACGTGCATCGTTGCATGATTTGGTAAAGTGCTCTACATAGAGCAAGGGAGTAGTAAAGTGCTTTGCATGGAGACAAGGCAACGGATAGAAGCATGCATGTGATGAGATAATGTTACGTCCGATATTTCGCTGGAGCGTCGGACGGCCGACGCGAAGCATTTTCCCTGTCTGTTCGATGTTTCGTCATCGTAGGCCGTGTTTAGTTTCTTCCATATTCTCAACTTTCCATCACATCATATCACATCAAAAACTTTTCTACACACGTAAACTTTTAACTTTTTTTTTCAAACTCTCAACTTTTTTTTAAACTTTCAACTTTTTTCACGAATTAAACACACCCTAAGGCTTGTTTATTTGGGGAAAATTTTTGGGTTGAGTTGTCACATCGGATATGTGGACACATATTTGAAGTATTAAACGGAGTCTAATAACAAAACAAATTACATATTCCGCCAGGAAACAGCGAGATGAATTTATTAAGCATAATTAATCCGGTATTAGCAAATTTTTACTGTAGCATAACATTGTCAAATTATGGCACAATTAAGCTTAAAAAATTCATCTCGCAATTTACACATAATCTGTGTAATTAGTTTTTTTTCTATATTTAATACTCTATGCATGTGTCCAAACATTCAATATGAAAGCGTAAAAATTTTTGTTTTGAGAAGTAAACAGAGCCTTAGGGCCTGATTGGCACAGCTCTAGCTCCTGGAGCTGGAGCTCAGCCAAACAGTTTCAGCTCCACCCAAACTGGGAGTGAAGTTGGGTGGAGCTCTCTCACAAAATATACTAGAGTTGTGGAGTGGCAGCTCCATAACTCCACTTCAGACTTAACTCCTAAAGTTATATTTAGAAGTTAAAGTTCTACCATACCAAACAGACTATCGACCGATCGCCGCCACAGCCCCACCACCTGCCGGCTGCCACGGTCGTCCCGGCGGCTCCCCCGCCGTCCTACCTCGCTAACTCAGATCTGTGCGCTAGCTCTGTACGTTTCTACCTCCCAACAGTGGTTCCTTCGGATCCTCCTAGCTAGCTGGCCAGTCCGGGCGCTCTCCCCCTCGATGATGCCTTCCTGCAGTCTGCCATGCCCTAGCCTCTGCCTCACCGCAAGTTCTGGCTTGCCGCCGACGCCGACGCAGACGCAGACGCAGCCAATTGTGTGTGGTTGCGAATTGCGATCCGTCATCATCGTCTTGACTCTAGCACCTGCCGGCTGGGGCGGGGTAACTCGATCGGTTCCCTCATTCCCTGATCTGGTGTACGGCATCTCGATTGTCCTTGTGGCCTTAACACAGTATTAATTCTGTTTATAATGTTATACTGTTAGTATTAATCTTTTCTTTACCTATTATAATATTATAAGAATTATAAAGATGATTTTGTACTCACCCCTCCCTTCATCTGTCATCTAACAATCCATGCGGGAGTCCTGATCTGCTCACGATTTTTTTTCTTTTGCGTGCATAATCTGTTTTGGATCAGGCTGTCCATTTCCTTGCTTTTCGTCCATCGCGTGCAAGAGATCGTGCCCTGTGCGCATCAGCCACCCGTTCTAGTGTGCGCCGGATCGTGCTCGTGTGTCTCCTTCTCCCGCTCTCGCGCCAGTCATCAGCTTGCATATAGAGTTTGGCCAACCTCGATAATATCTGGCGCCTGTTCACATACCAAGATCTTGTAGCCGGCGCACGGTGATCGGACAGAAGCGTCAAGCAACACGACGCGGATGTGGCATGTGGCCGTCGACTGGCCGTTGCGTAGGCTGTCAAGAATTTTCTGTGCAACTCCAACGAACTCCTCCCGGATTCGGGATTCGTTGTCTTGGCCGCTATTTGCATCACCAGCATCTCGTAGCCAAAGGTCTTGATCCCTGTTGTTGACTTCGCTTGCATCACCTAGGTCACTGCCATTGCTCAGTCTCGATCCATCTTTTCTGTAGCCTGTAGCAAAATATCGATCTGATCTGTTGAGGATGTGAGTTTGAAGAGATAGGTGCAGCACATTTTGATGATTCCCCCCATATCAATATTCTTGTTCCAATTTGTCTTTTCGATCTAAAGTCTCAAATATAGTGTTTATCTCAATTTTGATGAAGTTCTGGGCAAATATTGTTCTCGGTGTGTCTGAATTTTGATGTAAAATTATCTGATTTTGGTGAAGTTATTGACAAATGTTGTTCAGTTACGTTTAGCTAAATTTTTAGATCAATCTAGCTGTACAATTTCAAATTATGTTCATATTTAAGCCTCGAGAGATAATGCAATGTTCATGGCTACATCTAATCGGAGTTAGACCTGTTGATGTTCGTCATTCATATCTAAAATATGTGAAAATTCAAGTTGGGAAAAATTCGTGTCAACGCACTTTTGTCAAAACACTACCAAAACCATAAGTTCTTCATCAGACAAATAGGGCTAAATTTACAAAGCCTTGCATGTCTTTTTACCACTAAGTCATCTTAAGAAAATGGGAGTAAACCTGAGCATTAGTTCAAAAACCAAGATAAAATCATAACTGAACATAAAAACAGAGTTAAGAACATAATTGCCTATTGTCTTTTTAACCAAGAGTAAAAACTAATGATGCTACGTTCTGCATTATGATATGGTCAACCAAAATAGCCATCTCCCATTGCAACGCACGTGCATATTTACATATTAAGACATCAAAATTTATGGTAATTTTATCACCTCTAAGAAGATATTGGAATATATCATGTTTTCTAGTATAACATTTAGTATCTTTAGATACAAGGTATATTAAGATATCAAAATTTCTAGTGTAGAATCTTGATACCTCCAAGAATCTACTCTGTACTCTTACATAATACTATAGTGGTGGACTGGTGGTGTACTCGTGTTGAGTCTGCCCTCGTAACCACCAACTAACATGTAAGCCTGTGAGATTGGTGGATCTCACATAAGCAATTTAATTGCCAGAAAATCGTCTTTTCACATAAATAGAGGCAAAATACTTTTTTTCTTACTAAATAAATAATTGCAACGCACTGATATTTTGCTAGTTTTCTAAGGATGGTAAATTTTTTCCACAAAATTAAGTTTAGAGACAGCTTGTTCGCTACACTATTTTTTTTTTTTTGGAGATAGTTACCTTGCCCTCTAGCCACTGGCACTTGTTTGATGGATGACTAGCAAATTTCAAAGTCGTGATCTATAGCTGTCCTCTTTCCGTTTGAATTTGGAAATGAAGTTACCTCGCGATTTCGTGAAATATGGAGGTGACATTGAAGAGAAAATTTGATAGGTTGATATTTATATGTGCTCCGTTCATGAGGGGGCAGTTGCCGCGAGAGAGATGGCGGCGGCGGTGCTGAACGCCCTCGCGCCGGCGGCCACCGTCGCGCAGCTCGCCGGCGCGGACGCGGCGGGGCTGGTGTCGGCGATCCTGCAGGCGGTGCGGGCGGCCCGGCGGAACCGGAGGGAGTGCCGCCTCCTGGCGCGGCGCGCGATGATGGTGGGCGACCTGCTGCGGCTGCTGCCGCCGGAGTCGGAGACGATGCGGCGGCCGGAGGTGAGGCGGGCGCTGGACGGGCTGGGCGGCGCGCTCCGGCAGGCGCTGGAGCTCGTGGAATCGTGCCAGGAGAGCGGCGCCGTGCGCGGCTTGATGACGGCGGGGAGGCAGGCGGAGCAGTTCAGGGAGGTGCAGGGCGAGATCAACGACTACATGCTGCTCTTCCCCGTCGTCAGCCACATCGACATCACCCGCCGCCTCGACCTGATTTACGGCCTGCTGCTTCCTGCAGACTCTCAACCCCACCAGGTGAGGTGATTGCTCTTCCTAAATGACATTTATCGAAAAACCGGGGTTAAATTTTTAGATATCGTTGATTCAATTCCACCCCTGATTCCTCTATGATGTAAAATTGTTAATCCCTAGGAGTTACTGTACCATTTTACAATCCTTGGTAATTTCTGAAATAGAGGAATGTTAGTTGTGATGAAGGAATCGTAGGCTCCTAGCTTTGCCAGCACAACCGTTTGGGGGAATTGACTGACAGAGAAATGCCAGGGGCCTTCCGATTAACTCCACAAGGTGGTGGGGCAGTGGGTTAAATGTGCTGGGTTCAAAGCCTCACCCCTTCTAATTATTTGATATTAGGTCATTCCCTATTATTTGCGTCTTTTTTTTTTTGGAATTGACTGAAAAGGCATCAGCGTGGGATCTGACAGAAAAGTTCATATCTAGTGGCTTGCGAAATCCTATAGGAGGAAGAGGAGGCTACTAAGTCGAGGGCCATCACAAAGAAGACCACATTTTGGAGGAGGTTAACCAAAGAGATTGCCTGTTTGTCTCCACCACACTGGGAGTTCGCCAAAATTAAGAAAACAATTTTGATGTCCATGGCATATTAGCCAAGCAACAATGGCAGCTGTGGTACCAAAAAAATATATTTAAGTGAACTAGTGGCATGAAACAGAATGGCAAAATTGCGTTGGCAAATAAGGAAACCACAAACCAGTTAATATTCAGAACCAAATCATGATTTTTTTTTCTAAAATTGTGCATGATAAACTATTGTCCTCTGCTTGATTTTCAGTGATTAACATCGTATTGAACTGTATTCCAGATGCCAGAGGATGCGCCAGGTTCACCTGGCGACCATTTTGAAGCTGATGTTAGGTTGGTCAGATGTTACCAATGTATTTTGTAAATATGTGACACACGACAGTGTTCAGATGCACATTTGTGATATTTTTAACCATGCATTGTTGTTCGAATTGTATTAATCATGCATTATGTACAGTACAATCCATTAGAATCATGCTTTTCCAAAGTCCACACAGTAAAACAAACACATTCTCTTGAGCTCCAGGATAAACATCGTTCATGTATTTAGCTCTGCTAGACTACGAAGTAACATTCCTTTCTTACTCTGATTAAGGGTAAAGAGTTTTTTTTTCTTTCTAAAATAGTGAAAAGGTTTTTTCATACTCATGTGGCCAAAAAAGGAACTCTATCTTTTCATGTGTGTAACTTTCAGGAATGTGGAGATCACTGCAGCTGAGGTAATTCCGTTTGAAAGCAATCAAACTATAACAGAGCCTTTTGAGTTCGGTGAACACCAAGTAGCAGGTGTGTGCTGACTTCTAGTGCACATATTTATTTATTTATTTTATTTAGATATATGAAGTAATCCAAACATTAAACAGTGTAAAGTAAAAAAAAATTCTACCAGCAGACTTGGTAGGAATTATGTTGGCTAAAAAATGAAGTTCTACAAAAAAAATTCTTATACATGAAGTAATGCAAAAAGAAAAAAAATGGCAACTGAATTCTGGGGGTCCAAAAGGAGATTTAGTGTAGGTTTTGACAATGTATCGAACCTTTTGTTCTGTTTCCATTAATGGAAATTGGGGGATGCCCTCTTGATCCGTAAAGGAAAGTAATGCAAAAATTTGTATGTTCTTATAAATAATGTTTTGGGACATTGTATCTAGGTCATCAGGAAGGTTTGGAAGAGCTGCTGTCCAAAGTGCAGAGGTTGAAATGGCTTTGCTGGTGGTCTCAGCATGATTCTCTAGGTTGGTCACAAAAGTCATCTCAGCATCCACCATGATGCGCATCCTTGTGTTGAGTACCACATCCGACATTTAAAAAGGATTCAATTATTATAACTTTATCCTGTTAAACATAAATAAACTGTTAAATTCTGCTAAAAGAAATTTTAATGCATGAAATTAACCGAACTCCATTCCTTTTGACAGAGCGTCCATCAACTTATGACTTATTAAAGGCTGCTACAAATAATTTCTCATCTAAAAGTAAAATTGCAAGTGGGGGTTGGGCTACTGTTTACAAGGTAGTTCACAATTTTCCATGCCCTTATTATATGTGTTATCGTATAAGCATTTTAGGATGAAGCTGAAAGCAATAGTCATATTTTTTCTGATTGTTTAAAATATCTTATCAATCATCAGAACATTTTTTTATAATAATCAGAATATGAATATTCTTTAATTGTGTTACATAGTTCTTGTGTTTATTAGTAAATGATAATGAGATAAGGAACTGAGTTTATGCTAAATTATGACTCTTTTTACCTTAGTGCCAGATCATCGATTGAATGACTCGAACAAAGCCAATTTGTTGGCATGCTTATGTATATAAAGCACTGCGATATATTCAACTAGATGAAACCCCGCGCGTTGGTGCGGGAGTTTAGTATGATAATAGTAGAAATAACGTGTAACATAGCTAGACGTTTTAAGCTTATAGAATTTTTATTTTTTTATCGATCATTGGAAAAAGGCTATAAACCATTAAGTTGATGTGGTTTATGATAATTTAAATGGTATATAGATTGATAATCCAAAAAAAAGTAAGGTGGTGTGACTTCATGAAAGAAGAAAATGGGGGAAATGATTTAGACAATAGATTAATCATTTAAAGGCTAGAAACAATAATATGGTTTAATGGGAGAATATAGATACTGTAGAAATTGATGGGGATATATATGTTGAAATATTATGTAAATTATGTGGGATGATGATTTAACATGCTTGAATTTGAAAGCTTCAAAATATAATTAAATATAGATGATATAACATGTTTGCATGAGGTTTAAGATTTAATAATTGCTAATGAATGATAATGTGGTATCTTTGCATATCGAGTTTTAGGATGTAATGAGTTGTAACTTTATAGATAGTATAGATAAGCTTATAGAAAACACATAAGATGCCATGGCCCAAACCTATGCATCTTGTAAACAGCATTGAGGTATACCCTTTTAGGTATATAAGGTGTTGGAAATGAATTTGTCCAGCATAATTTAACTGAAGGTACAATATGCAAAACTATTTTTTTTTTGTATTTGTAGAACGGGCAAGGAATATTGTAGTTATTTAATTATTCTAATTTTGTTTGTACGTTCCCTTTATATGTTGTAACCAACTGCACACTTATATGTCTGTTGGTCCTTGATGTCTCTGGTTTGAAATATAGCCAAGCAAGATATATATGATATACTAGGAGACAACTCATTTTCTATCTGGACAAATAACTCTGGCATCAAGAATAAGTTTTAGAAAACCCCAAATTTCTTGTCGAAGTGCAGAAAATACCAAGTATTATAACTTGTCATATATAACACCGGGTTTTATAAATGTTTCTGAAAGCCCCATTGCAAATCCAATTCCAATCCTACATATTTTACTATCTTGGAAACAATAGCCCAAAACAACAAAAGAATTAAAGACTTCATCATAATTAAGTAATGTACAGTTCAACACGCATAAAGATTTTGTGAAAATGTGATAAAAATTTAAGTAAAAATATGTGATCAACATGTCACAGGGTGTTATGAGACCCTAAGACAAGAAACCTCCGGTTATATATGTACCACAACCATCAGACCCAGGGTTTTCTACAACTTCAACCATAAAACCTTGGTTTTCTGCATTTACTCTTATATTCATGTTAAAGGAGCATTTGATTTTATTAGTTTTTTTGTATGAGTGGTTCAAGGAGAACAAAATTTAGGGTCTATTAGGCACAGCACCAGCTCTAGCTCCACCTCTCCTGGAGCCGGAGTTCAGCCAAACAGTTTCAGCTCCACCAAAAATAGGAGCGAAGCTGGGTGGAGCTCTCTCACAAAATGAACTAGAGAAGTGGGGCTGGGTTTAGGCAGCTTCACAAGTGCACTCCAGACCCAACTCCTGGAGCTAAATTTAGGAGTTAGAGCTTTACCAAACAGGCCCTTAATACCTAGCTGTGGTTTCGAAGGGCACAATGGTCACTTCCTTTGGCTTTCCTTTTTGATGTTGCAATATAGAGAAAACTAACATTTTATACACTAACAAGATTAAGGTGTAAAAGTGAAGGTAGCCTAGTCAGTGATCAAGACCCCTTTGCTCCACATGCTTGGATTTTTTTAACGTTAAGTTTGGATGTTGACGAGATTGATTTTGCATAAACTTGGGCTAATATGTATATGCATAATCCCTCATATGGTTAGGATATTCAAACACTTACAATATGCAAAAGCTTTGCTGCACAGATTGATAATCAATCTCATTTAGAGAAAATATCTTTTTCAGTTTTTCACTTCACTTTCCAGGCTCAAATGCGTAATAGTCTTGAGATTGCAATCAAAGTATATCCTATGGGCACGGGAGAAAAACGTGTATTTTCCCAGTACGAAAGGGAGCTTAATTTACTTACGAAGCTTCAGCATACGAATATAATTAAACTTCTTGGACACTGCACTGGAGAATGGGAGCTGATTTTGATATATGAATATATGCCCAATGGGAGCTTGGACAAATTTATACATGGTATATCTTTCTTGGATCTTGTATACATTGTTTATTATTGAACCAATTTCCACGTATTGTATTGATCTTGTATACATTGTTTATTATTGAACAAATTTATAAATAATTGCCATGTTGCAGGCCCAAATAGAGAAGTATCGTTTGACTGGTTTTCGTGCTTCAAAATAATTCAAGGGATAGCAGAGGGTCTGCTCTATCTACACACGTATGAAGCTGAGATATGCATTGTGCATAGGGATTTGAAACCGAGCAACATTCTGCTTGATTCAGATATGAATGCTAAGATAGGTGATTTTGGTATAGCTAAAACTATAAGCCCGGCACGGCTGCAAGACACATATGTATCAGGCACATTGTGAGAAATTATGAAACGCGTGGATGATTAGATTTTATAATTTTACATCCATTAAATTCTTCTGACTGGTAATGTGTACTGATTCTATCTCTTGAATTGCAGTGGGTATATTGCTCCTGAATATCTTCGTGGAGGTATTTTATCAACAAAGGTTGATGTATATGCCTATGGTGTCATTCTTCTAGAGATTATTACTGGCAGGAGGTCCTGTATTCCCTGTCTAAAAGATGATGAGTATGTGCATTTAACTGAGTATGTAAGTAAATTATAATCTAAACGCTATTCAATCTCTAAATTTTGGGCCAACATCCAAACAAATTAAAGAAAACTGCATAATATTTTGTACACCCTCCATTTCAAATTACTTCTTGTTGTAGATTTGTCCAAGTCAAACATTTTAATTTTTAACCCTGAAGTACCTCCACGTAGAACGACAACTAATTAGAACGGAGGGAGTACATATTTATAGGACATTTTCTGAAAGACGATTCTTTTCGCAGGCCTGGGATCTATGGAGAACCGGAAGATCAGCTGAGCTTCTAGATGCAGCATTGCGCAATGAGGCTCGAATTGCTGAGATAACAAGCTGCATTCAGATAGCGTTGTTGTGTGTTCAGAAGGATCCGGCTGACCGGCCTTCCATGTTGGATGTGCTTGCGATGCTAAGAGATGAGAAGATTGTAGCTGCCCCTAAGAAACCAGGTGATCTTCTCCTTGGAGACGAAACGAGCGTAGAGTCAGGTGATCTTCTCCTTGGAGAGGAAACGAGTGGAGAGGCTGCACATTGGTTCGCAAGCAGCGGCGCTACTTGCAGTTCTACTGAGTTCACGGTGCCCCGGTGAGGAGATTTTGTCATATTTGAAGCTGGTGGCTACTTAAGGTGCAAGTACGTTATGTATAAAGCTATTACCTTTGATTATTCACAGCGTTGCAAGCAAAATAAGCATGGTGAATGTGTATTTCAGATTCTGAGTAATTACGGATTTACCATATGTGATGGAAATAAATTAAACATACAGAAGGTGGAATGTATAGTATATCATAAATATTTTAGACAAAATTGGCTACAAGCAATATAATTCTGTGGCATTTGCTTATGGGCGAAAGTAAAAAACCAAACATTTACTGAAACACTAGCAATTTTGTTGCATTTTGCTATAGAACACTGACAATTAAAATAGTAGCCCTGTACGTGGAAGATAGGCAGAGACGGAAGAATCAGATGATAGAGTTTGTGTCGAATACGTGTACATGGTAGGTTATAATTTAGGACTTGGAGTTGTATTAGATATAGAAATATAGTAAGAGTCAGATTCTATTCTAGAATTGATCTTAAATAAAGAGGTAGACTTGTTGGAACCACATGATGACTTAGCATAGCGATATGTAATGGCTGCTGACGGTGTCCGGCCAAGGGTCATTGTAACTTTAATATACTGTATTATGCTAAATTGGGAAGTAGTGTCCGTAATTAGTGCCCCTAGGATGTAGGCTTCGGTTGAACCTCGTTAATAAATATCGTGGCCTGGCTCGGTATCATTATCGTGTTTGGATCTCATATGATATTTTTCTTCCACGTAGTATACAAACTCTATTTGCGTATGTATACAAAGTTTGTATACGACGTATACAAAGTTGTATACATATGTATAAAACCCCCGAAAAAATATGCACATATACAAAGTTTGTCTACACATATACAAAATTGTATATACAGTTTTACTTTGTATAGGTGTATACAAAGTTTATATGCAGAGAAAAAACAAAAAAAACCATAAGAAACTGAAATAACCGGAGAAGAAATGGAAAGAAAAAACCAGAAAAAAAACGTGCCACGCAGTTCTGCCAGGCCCTTCTCTCCACGCGCACCACATGCATTAGGGATTTTGCCACCTATAGGAGGTATGGAACCCCGACCCGATCTTGGTGGAGTAGTTTGTTTTTACTTTGTTTATTTACGGCGGTTTCGTTCCCCCTCCATCCGAATTATTGACCATGTTCCATGGATTGTATGACATCGAATATATGTTTCATCTAAACCCAATCTCCATTGCTTTTATGAGTGTTTTTGCTCATCTGTACAAGGGCTGTTTTGGCGTTGTTACACACACATTCAAATTGTTGTTTTGAAACGTACATCTTCTAAATTGTTGCCATAATTTACACCCAGCTTGCAAGTTCGTACGCCATGAGTCAATATCATAGTTCCGAAAATATTCATAATATACATGGAGTTGTCCCAAATACACAACAAGACATGTTTTACTTGGCGTTTCAAGCACACAATACTTTATTATAGGTTTACCATTTGTTGGTCGAGGCTTGCTTACCCAACTCTTCATAATAGTGGTACAGCTAGCTGCAGATGATCAGTATATATACTGATGAAATGATTTTCCCCTTGTCAGGTCGAATGATTACCTGGCTCTAGCTTGTGCTTCCTTGAAGCGTTCTTGTGCTTCTTTCACAAGAGAAGAGAGAGATCTAGCAGGCTTGATTGCCTCATGATCATTACCAGCAAAGAACATGCATTTATCAAGTTCTAACAAGTTCTCTGAAGCCTTGGTCAGTACATGATTTCGATCATGTTCATTGAAGTCCTTGGCGCAGCTCAGTTTGTGCTGAATTGCTAGTATAGCCACCTGACAGGAAAGCTTCACTATTCTCAGACAGTCAGCTGTGGCATCGTTATTTACATCTATTATCTCTATCAGCTTCTTCAACAGTTCTCTGTCCACATGAGCAACATTAGAGAAGTCATCTGCATCAATCAGTTTCTCGCATATCACCATTGTAAGGGATAGCAAGGCCGCAAGCAATTTCTTTTCCTGAGATAGTTTATCATCTTGCTCCGTAGGGGACTTGTCCTGAACGGCATCTTTTGGCGGTTGGCTTTCTTCATCTCTGGCTATTGCAGAATAGTCGCTTCCTCTCGCCTCTGTCGCAGCACCTGCATAGTTGCTTGAATCTGAACCTGCCACTGTATTTCTTTCCGTATTACTGGACAATATTAGGCCCAGAACCTGTATATAGCAGCACAAAATAAAAGTTATCTCAAAGGAATAAGAATATACACAATACTCCCTCCATTTCATATCATACATCGTTTGATTTTTTTCCAAGTCAAACTTTGTTAAGTTTATATTTTTTTGTAAACTTGGTCAAACTTAAAAGAAATTTGACTAGGAAAAAAATCAAAACGATTTATAATTGAGAGAAACGATTTTACAATCGTGCCATGTATGTATATGCTGATTCAGTGAAATGAAATACCTACCGCAAACTACTATGATTCAGTGATCACACATCACTTAATTTAGGCATCAAATTAGCACTAGCAGGAAACATAACACTATTTACGGTTTAGAGTTTAGACCAAGAGGAGGAAATAGCAGAGATTTACCGTTGTCAAAAGATTGATGGCATCCTGCTTCGATAGTTGGCAGCTCTTCAGGAAGCGAGAACATAGGTACTCCAATATTGCTGCTGCGCTAATCTGGCACTGCTTGTCCTTGACAAGCATTTCAGTGAGTTGATCAACCACGGTGCCGTATCTCCTTATATCCAAACCATCCTTGGAGTCGCCTTCACACAAGATTTCCATGATGGTCCCTGCTATCCCGTCGCCGTTACTTGGAGTTGAGAGAGATTTTACAAGCAGTTCACCTGCTTTTCTCCTCAATCTTCCCATGTTATCCTTGTTGCCGAAGAAGATGTACCGAAGCAGACTAACAAACTCTTCCTTGGTCATGAGCCCAGTATAAGGCCCCAATGCAACCTGTGCAAGGATCTGTAGTGCCGGTTCCTGCAGTCGAAGCCAGCGATCGTTGCTTCGCTTGATAATACGTAGCAAGTTGCTTACCATGTCCTGGCTAGTTGAGGTTTCCTGGAGCAGCCTTGTGCTGGCTTCTCCAGGAGAACTGATAAGCCTGGCCAGGACTCTGAGCGATGTGCTTAATATGTCAAACCATACATCATCGTCTTCGCAAACGGCGTCAAGGAAAGCACGTGAAGTGATCGGAGCTGTGATCTTGGACAGCAGGCCTTGGGTGTCGCATATCTCTCTGCAGTTGTGATCGTCGCCAGCGAGCCTCTCGATGATTAGCAGGATTAGTTCTTTAGCTCCTCTGGGCTTGAAGGAACTTGCACTCTTCCTCCTTTTGACGTCCTCACGGAGCCTCTCTCTTCTAGCTTCCATCAATTGTTTGGAACTGCTGACTCATCCGGTTCTTGTCCTCTTCTTATTTGCGTCCATGTTGCCTACTTGGCGATGACAAACTGACTCGTTGGTCAGCAGTAGTGTCAGTATGACTCCTCTCTGATGACGTACTGTTGAAAAGCTTGCATCGGCGAACCACATGTGTCATGCTTTTGGTGGTGTCCAGCACAATCAAGAAGGGAAGACACGGATTGCAGTGCTCCTGGGAACCGAGCTATGTGTAGGTCGCCGGCGATGCCCGCCATAATCCTTGCAGCACGCTCCCTTATCTCTCTTTCATCCAGGGTCCAACTTGTCGGGCGCGAGAGCATCGTGAGCAGATTTTGGATGGAATGCCTGGAGGATAGCATGTGGCGCCGTACAGATCTCGTCTTCTTGACGACGAACGTGTCGAGCATCCGTACTCCGGTGAGATGGTCATCATGATATCCAGACTCGAGCAGGATATTTGCACATTTCGATGTGGTTTCTTGAAGGTATCCCGTGGGCTGAAAACCCCACTACCGTTCGAACCCGCATTCCGTGTACGCTCTCCATGACTTTGACCATCACAAGTCTGCGCAACAGGAACCAGCTATAGAAGCCCACACCGTGAATCAGAGCAAGAGAGTAGAAGGCAAACAATGCTGCCTTGAGTTTTCCTTTGCCGGCATCATCGGAGCTGTAGTAATCCAGCTGTATGAGGCGCATCACTGATATCACGATGGACACCATCGGCCCAAACATAATCACAAAGTAACTGAAACCCACTAGACGGAATGACAATATATACCAGGGGGATACAAGTAGCCAATAAGCAACAAGATGCACAAGCAGCTCCACGTTATGTCATAGCAAGGGTTTTTAATTTTGTCACTTTTATGTACTAACGGTTTGATAGCCCCATCCACACTGCCGATAATACCCATTATTGTGTTTTCCGTTGCCATGACAGTCTTCTCGCCGTAGTCATCGAGGGTCAAGATCCTGGTGTGCTGATTAACTACTAATATATATTTAGATTAGGGTGTGAAAGCAATCAATCATTTCAATATAATTACATAAATACTATAGAACAACCTCCCATCCACATGGGATGACTAAATAACCATCCACCTGCACATCTTATCCATATCAGTAAATCACGTATTCTCCTTCCCCTCCCCCCTCTCTTTCTCCATCTCCCTCTATCCCTCTCTCTCCTCCTTCCCCCCTCCTCTCTCTCTCTCCCCCCTTCACCCTCATGGCTCATCGGTGGTGGGCATTATGCAGCCATCGGTCCATGTGGTCAAAGGCGACCAGTGTGCTACCGTGAAAGGCCGATCCACTCGAGGTGGAGGGATCGTGGGCGCGATTCTTGAGGCTTCTTCGAGGTGGTGACAAATCAGATCGGCGAGCTTTTTGTTGGTTTTTTGTGTGGTTTTTAAGCATTTGAGAGGTGATTTCTTAGGTTAGTTTAGCTCATTGATTTGAGTTAGCTAGCCATATTGAAGGATTTTGTGTGCCTTTTCCTATACTCGATTACTTGTTTTTAGGGGCAATGGAAACGTGTAGGAATGTTCTGGCTATGGGGGTAGTTTGTTCTTGTTTTTATTAGATTTTTTCTAGAGTTGAAATTATTTCTGTTGATTTTTCTTGAGTTTTCTCTTGATACATGGATGTCCTTTTGGATATCTCAGTGATTCTCTAATAGTATCATGATACTATAGTGTATCATGTCGGTGATATCATGATACTCATGTATCAGACATGATATCTAACGATATCATAGGTGATACCTACAAGTATCATGCTTAGTACCTGGGTACCACGGTCTAGTACCCAGGTACCAGACTTTCGATACCAAGATCTGGTACCTATGGACCCGATACCTGGTACCTAGGTATCAGGTATCGGATCTAGTACTTATAGGCATAGTTATTAAGACCGGACCGGTGAATGAACCGCTTGAGCTCTTGGTTCACTGGTTTAGTGGTCGGACCAGTGGTTTCACCGGTCCAACCTGGTTTGATTAGTAATATAGAATAAATGTTTTTCTACTGTCACGAGCTGTACAATGGTCACTTGGCTAGCGCGTGGTGCACTCAACCCATGACCTGAGGTCGAATCTCCATCCCCACCAGTTTTCTTTGGATTTTACGTGCGCCTGCGTTGGTGCCAACTAGTTGGGCCCTTCTCTCGGCCCATTAACCGAACTTGGCTGGTTCAACCAGCTCGGTTTAACCTCCGGTTCATACAAAAACCACCCGGGTTAACCGGTTTCATCCGGTCCGACTGCATGCCCGACCTTTTCAGGGGACCGGACTGGCGGGGGTCCTGGTTCTAGTTTTTTTCCTACCGGACCGCCGATCCAGTTCTAATAACTGTGCCTATAGGTATTAGGTTTGGTATCCTAGGTACTTGGTATCAAGTCGAGGAGAGAGACGATCGACATGCCACTAGCTCTTCTTCTCCCTTCCTCTCCTCGATGCCGAGCAAGGGAGGGAGCAAGGGAGAGCGTTGCTGCTTCATTGTGTTCTTCTTCTCCCTTCCTCTCCTCGATGCCGAGCAAGGGAGGGAGCAAGGGAGAGCGTGTTTGGTATCCTAGGTACTTGGTATCAAGTCGAGGAGAGGGAGAGCGTGTTTGGTATCCTAGGTACTTGGTATCAAGTCGAGGAGAGAGACGATCGACATGCCACTAGCTCTTCTTCTCCCTTCCTCTCCTCGATGCCGAGCAAGGGAGGGAGCAAGGGAGAGCGTTGCTGCTTCATTGTGTTCTACACATGGTTGCGCAGACATGTAAAGAAAAGAGAAGGGTTCATTAAATGTACCATTCTAACGGTATCCCGTACTGTAGCAGTCATGTATAATTATCTATCTATTATATATTAAAACTTTCAACAAATGCTTCTAAACCATCACATTGTGCTATAATAAATTAGAAAAATAAAAAATATTCTAAGGAAAAAAAAAGCAAAACATCAAGCCCACTAATGAAATTGGTACTGATACTTTTCGTCCATCCGGATGTTTTTTTGGAATCAGATAGGTTCGGTTGGATAGTTCCGGATATTTTCGGATTCGGAAATGAATTCGGATTATTTTTCCTTGAAAATAGAAACAAAAACGGTAAGTGCACTATCCGTCGGAAAGTATTCGGAATTTTTGCGGATATCCGCAAATCCTATCTTACTATAAAGTTGATGGCCACTAACTTCTAAAGGTCAACATGAAAGTGTGCCACATCATCACACACTAGAAATTATTATCTAGAGTACTTTAAATTACATGCAAGTGTACCACATCATCACCCACAAGCAATTATTATCTAGAGTATTTTAAATATCATGCAAATATGACATATCATTTACAATTTTGTTGTATTTTTAGAACTCAATATTCAAGCAATGTCAAATCATTATCTCCACATCATTTTTATATTATTTAAACATATACATTTACCATTTTTAGAAATGTATAACATATATACATATCCCGCAGTAAAGAGCGGGGTATCAACCAGAATATTATATAGGTTCAGGTCGTATATATTTGCTGGTGGTTGGTTTTTTTTTTTGAGAAACACAGTACAAACGCAGGCGCTCACAACGTGCGCACACTCACCCCTATGAACGCACACACGCACACCCTACCTCTATGAGCACCTTCGGAAGACTGGGCCGACATATCTTGAGACTGACAAAGTCACCACAGGCGTCTCGCTGTCGACGGGTACGACGCCTACCACTGAAAGAATAATTAGCCGTAAATGCGAGCACCCGTGTCAAATCTAGGATTTGAACCTGGGTGGGCTGGTTCCATCACAAGGAACCTAACCAATTGAGCTATGCTCACTTCGCCTGGTGGTTGGTTTTTTATTGATTTAGGAAGATGGTTTTAAGGGTATATGTGGACCTATTCTAGGCCTCTATGCTAATGTTGTGTAAAGCCCCGATTTTCGTTCGGGATTAAAAATAATTTAATAATGCATTTTATAGAAATTAAATAAAAGTTAAATCAATTTAATCAAGTGAAATATTGAGGGAATTAAAATTTTCCTTTAAAAATCATTGGCCGGGAATGTTTTGTGATATTCTTTGTGCCCTAAAATACTCTCTGAAATTTCCCGCGAATTTTCGGAGCTTAATAGCTAATTTTAAAGTCACAAAGCTCATTACATCAATTTAAATAAATTGAAAACCAAATAAAAGCTCCCCTTCCTTCCTTGGGCCGCCTTCAGCCCATGCCTCCCTCCTTTTTGGGCCGCTCGGCCGTTCCCCTCCTTTCCCTTTGCCAAGTCCGCATCACCTCCCCCCCCTCTCTCCCTCTGGCTGACAGGTGGGACCTGTGAGCCCCGCCTATCATCCCCGAGCTCCAGCCGAGTCGGCAACCGCCGCCATGGCCGCCGATTTTGTCCACTCCTCTCGCCGAATACGTGCCACCTCACCCACCGCATCCACCCCGCACGCGCGCGCACGCCCGTGCGACCTTCTCGCGCCCGCAACCACCCCACTCCCCCTCTATCCTCGCAAAAACCGGCCACCAATCTCCTCCATATCGCCGCGCACTCCATCGCCGGTTGCCGCCTCTCCTGGGCTCGATCCCGCCTTCCCGAGCCTATAAAAGTGATCCTCGTGCTCCCCTCCTCCGTTTCCTCCTCCTCCCGAGCTTCCCGCGCCTCCCTACCGCCCTCCCCACGCTGCTCCCGCGCACCGCCGCTTTCCGATGAGCTCCGGCCACCCGCCACCGCTGCTCCACCCACCGCCGCGCCAATCCGCCACCACCGTCGGCTTCGCGGCGCCGTGCCGCAGCCTGGCCCCTACTCCATTTCCCCTCTCCGCCTCCGGAACACCGCCGCGTCGCGCACCACCTCTCTCCGCCGCTGCCATCGACTCCAGTCGCGCGCCACCAACGCTCCCACCGCCGTTGTGCTGCGCCGTTTCCATTGACGGCTTCTCCGCATCAAGCTCCACCCCGGCCTCCACTCCGAACCCACAAAACCACCACCAAAACACCATTCCACCATGCATCCAAGCCACCGCCGCCTCCCGTCGCGTAAAACCGGCCACCACCGCCACCCTAACCACCGCAAGGGCAAGCTCGGCCACCACCTCCCCGTCGATGGAAACTCGCTGAACGTTCGCTTCCCGTGCACCGCCGTCGCTTGTCACCGGAGTTCCGCCACCTCCCTCCGCCTCGAGCTTCGCCGGCCACCGCGTTGCGCCGCCACCGCCGGTGGCCATCCGGCTAGGCTACCGCCGCCAGTGTTCGTCGCTGCTCGGCCGGCCGGTCTAGGCCGCGCCCGCCCTGCCCTATGGCCGCCCGTGGACCGGCGTGGTCCTAGTCCATGGTGCGCCCGAGGCCGCGGTGGTCCGCGTCCACCGTGGGCCTCCCCCTTGAGCCGCTGATGCCCAGGGCCCGCTTGTCGATGCCACCTCCTCCCCTCGGTGGTGTCATAAATGATTAATAATTGCGTCATAATTCGATATTAATTGTAGAAATTGATTTAAATGGCTCAAAACTTCTAAATTCATATCTATTTCATGCGAACTCCGAATTGAGCCATTCAACTTGCAAAATTCATCTAAAATTGAGATCTACATGTTTGTTTACTTTTTATGTACTATTTCATTGGTGTTTATTAGAGTTTTTCCTCATTTTGCGTGCCAGCGTGTAGAATCCGTTGTTTCGGAAGATCGCGGTTGCAAGGAAAAGTGTTCAGAAGATCGTTTGAAGAAGCAAGGCAAGTCACACATTCCCCTTGAGCATGTTGATCCCAATTTACAAATGTTTTACCATTTGCAAATAAATATGCATGTTTTGCGAATTACATGGGATCAGGGTTTACCTATCTGCTTGCTTGTGCCATGTTTACTTGATATCTGTCCTTTGTCAACCTTGGGTAATAAATCGACTAGCTTAGGTTACTTATGTGACCTAGCTAGAACTATATGCTTAGCCATGCTTAATTACCACTAGCTCAGTTGTTGTGATAATTGCAGTATTAGACCTTTTTATTATCAGAACGACCTGCGTGCTCGAGACACCCGACCATGTTGCATTGGTTGTAATTATCCAACTAAAATGCGACTGAATGGTGGGCTGTGGGTGCATGGTTTTGCTGGTCGCACCTATGGCAATTAAGGACCGGTTCGCGGGATGCACTGGAAGACATACAGCGCTTGCCACAAGCGGGAATGGGTAACTGTCTGACTTGAAGTATAGCTTTCCTCTGGCTGACGTTCCCAGGCAAGAGTGGGCGTGATGGAGTTGGGTCGGCCGGGGTGTTCGGTTGATCGGCTTCCGGATTCACCGTGGCACGAGAGGGGACTGCCCGCCGCCTTACGAGGAGTGGGGGTGAAACCTGAGGTGTGGTGCGATTGGTCAGAGGGGGTTATATGAAGGGTCTTGTCACAATCACTCGACATGGTAACGTGTTCATCATGGGCGCATGATGATGCGGTGACATGCTGGTGGATTGTGTCTCGTGGGTACAGTTGTGCACCTCTGGCCAGAGTAAAACTATTCGAATAGCCATGCCCGCGGTTCTGGGCGATCGATCAGATTCACCGTGATTAGTCTCACACTTAATACATCGACTCAATGCACTGTAGTTCAGATGTATTGGTTGGGCCTGTTCAACATGGTGTTGCGTTGATCAGTAGAGATTTAATATTACTTTAATTACTCAACAATTTTATTGTTTTGCTCAATAAAGTATTTTACAACCGCCTTTATGCAAATAGCCACGAGCCATTCTTGAATCCCCTTGCATGTCTGCATCATTGGTGTGGCTTGCTGAGTACGGTGGTTGTACTCAGCCTTGCTATTATTCCCCTTTTTCAGAAGTGTAGTGCTTCTGAGCTGAAGACGAAGTTAGGGGACCAAGGCTCAGACTCCAGTTGAGTTTTGCCTGTGAAGTGGAGCTGAAGCCCCGCTAGGATCGTCTTTTTCCGCTGCTGCTGCTTTCTTTTCGGTGTGAGGACTAAGTGCCTCTTCTATAAGTATTTTATGCTTTATTTGCGTTTAGAACTGTATATTACTTGTCGTTTTGTGTACCCTGGCTGGTACTGGACTGTGATTTAATACACAAAATAGTCTGAAAATTTAGGGCTAAATTTCTGGGCGTGACATGTTGTTGGGAATTCTAACGAGGGTAATTGGTGGGTGCATCGAGGAACTCATCATCTCTAGCTCAATGGTGTAGGGAGCAATAGGGAAACACCTCACACCCGATGTTGGGTGTTGACCCTGTACTAATATAGCCAATAGTATGTACAAGATCCTCAATTAGAGCCATGTTGATGGTTATTATAGACCAATTTTGACCGTTAATATAATTGAAATAAAGGAGAACTAGCTATACTTGCAATGCATATTTATTTTTAGAATAATCTATTTCCACTTGTACTTTGAATATTTTTTTGTTTGCAGAGATTGCTACGTAAACGGAGGAGAATCGACAGAAAATAACTGAACAATCAATCGGACGTCATCGAGAAGTAGACTTATGGGTAAATGGACCGACATTATCTGAGTTTGTATCCGTACTCGATACTATCCGTGTCCGACCTGATTCCGATTATAAAATTTGGGTTAGGATATGGGAAGGGTGAGATCCGACTGAACCCGACCCATTTTCACCCCTAGCTGCTAGGGAAGAAAAGAGATAAAGACGCATGCACCACAATCTTTTTTATTTTAATTTTGCTGACTAGGATGCCACGTCAGTGAAACCGTGCATCCATACTGCTATGGGACCTAAATTGTACGGTTTTGTATAGTTTAGGGGTGAAGATTTCTGGTATTGAGGATTATGTTGGCTGGTGAACTTAATCCATTTTTTTTTATCTCTGACAGCATCCGAAGGAGCCCATAACCAAAGCAGCCCAAAGCCCAACCGATTGACGGTGCCCTGCCGAAGTGCCGAGAGCTCGAGAGACGAATGCAAAATTAATCTGTCCGAACGGCTGAATAATCCATTCCCCCTTCCCTTTCCTCCCCCCCTGCGGTCCAACCGCCGGCGGCGGCGGCGGCGACCGGCGGCCAGAGCGAGCTCCGTCCCGATCCGGCGGGGAGGGGCCTCCCCGCCACCACGCGCTAACCTCCCCAGGCGGCCTCCTCCTCCTCCTCCGCAGCGATGGGCTCCATGGAGCCGTTCAACCGGTGAGTCCCCCCTCCGTTTCGCACGGGCCCTGGAAACTCTAACCCTAGCGGGTGGGGGGTGATGAGATGTGCCCCCACCCTCGCCTGCTTTTCGTCGCTGACCTCGGCCGATCGTGCCCGCTGATGATGATGATGATGCAGGCTGGTGAGGCTGGCGGCGCGCGCCTTCTACGACGACATCTCGATGAAGGGCGACAACCAGCCCAAGACCTCCCGCGGGGACAACCGGGGGATGGCTGTCGTCGTCCTCGACGCGCTCACCAGGTGATTGGGTCTGCTTCCTGAAGATTCTGTGGGGGGAGAATTTCTGTGTTCGCGAATTCGTATACCTAGGTCTGGGTTGAAGGCGGGGGTTTTCCTCTGTTGGTAGGATCGTGAGGGGCGAGTGGAGTTAGTAGAACACAGTTCATTTGGGTCCATCCGGAAATGAATTGATAAATTGGATACTTCTAATGAGCACACTTAGATGATATTGTTGCTGCTGCTTAGGGACATCTCGATGGGTGATGTTATCCTCGATGGATGAAAATGGTGGAGGTGTTTGCATGAACCAGAATTCCCCCAATTGGACTGTTGTAGTTAAATTTAACAGTGATGTGCCACAGCAATTTTATTTGAGTTTTGACTCTTTCTTCCTTTGACTGGTTTTATATGTTTTTTTTAAAAAATTGGAGGTTAAAGATGATAACAATTGTTAAGGAATTCTGTACTCAGGAACTGCAAATTTACTAATGGATCAAGGATAAAATCCTAGATGTCCTCTTTTCTTGGTTGTTAAGACATGTAGATTGGAGCCAACGAATGAAATGTCTAAATCCTTATAAAACATTCTTTCTTAAGAAGTTTTTATCCACAAGTCTCTGGACCTCAGCACTTCAGCTACATCATGTTTGATGGATTGTTAATTTTATTTATTAGTCCTCATGTTTTCCATCCACTTATTTGTGCCTTCTTTTCCATACACATTGATACTATCAACTGATGCCTTTTATGCAAATTACATTGTCTTGGTATAAAATGGTTTTTGGCTCTGAAGTTATGCAAAAGCTAATATTTTTCCACCACCAGACGCCAATGGGTTCGAGAGGAGGATTTGGCTAAGGCATTGAAACTCCACTCAAAGCAATTGCGCCGTATCCTCCGATTCTTTGAAGAAGAGAAACTAGTGACACGAGATCACCGGAAGGAGGTTAGTTTTTTATTGCGGCTATTATTATTGAAGTTCCACTATATCTCCATTGTCTTTTTCGTTTTATAGGGATGGACATGTTTTAACTGACATCTCCTGCGACCCAATGAAAAATATTTTTGTTGTGGTTCATTTTCCTTTTCTAATTTTAATTTTTTTACTTTGTTGCTGCAGTCAGCAAAAGGAGCAAAAATATACAGTGCAGCAGCTGCAGCTGCTGGTGATGGTCAATCAATTACCAAGGAGGGAGAAGAGAAAGTAAAGATGCATACCCACTCGTACTGTTGCTTGGACTATGCACAGGTAGTTATCCACTGGTTTTATCTAGATGTTTTTCATGATAAATACCATTCAGATTGAAGGCATTCCCTCCACAATATAGGGCCAGTAAATTGTTCTTTCCCTTTTCTAGAATGTTTTAATAAGGACGAGTTTAGTGTAGATGCCAGGGAGTGGGATACTGTTATTTCAGGATACCCATGCAAAGTGTTGAAAAGTTAGTGTGGTTTAGCATATTTTACCTATGGGGGTTGAATACTGTTTAATGTTCAATCACTTATTCCGAGTCAAGGTGTGTGAACATTGTGGATAATAAATTTTCTTTAGATTTTTTACATTTAGATATTGCTTGCATGTACTAGAAAATCAGTGTTTCATCATCAGGGTTCATATGCAAATACAGTTTCTTCGTGTGTAATCTGGCTGTAGTAACTCCTATAAATGTCATTCTCTCATAATCATAGATTCATTTATTCGAATTTTTGGTGTAGTTGCTACAATTTGAATCCACGCCATTAGGAACCTAATAAGTTGCATAATACTCCCTCTGTTCCATCTTGTAAGGTGTTTTAGTTTTCTCCTAAGTCAAACTTCTCTAACTAACATTTATAATACCAAATAAACACTATCAAGGCATATTTTATGGTGGATGTAGTGAAACTAATATGATGTTGTAGATGGTAGTGCGTTTTTCTATAAACTTGGTCAAAGCTAGAGAAGTTTGACTTAGGACAAAACGGCAATATGGAATAGACAATGGAGTACTCTAAGAAACAGTACAATTGTAGATAACCAAGGCCTACTTGGTTCATGTGGTGATTATATTCATTTCTACTTGTTTCTAGAGACACAAAACCAAACATAAGAAACATGTGCTAACAAAAACTATTTTTGTGGATTGTTTAGATCAATTGTGCATCATAAATTTCGGTTGAATGGCAATTTATGAACTAGTTTGTATAAACAATATAACATAACATACAAGTTAACCTTGTCATACATATCCATTAAATTGACTTTACCACACTTTTGTGCATGCTGCTAATGGCATTTACAATATTACTACGTTTGTAGTTTTTGTTTACTTCTATGTTGCAAGTATTTGAGTTATTTTATTGTTTGAAGTAATGAAGGTCTTTGATCTGTTGAGGACTACAACTACAAAAGCTAATCATTCTCATTCATCTTTCATCTTATTCTGTCATCATATTTGAATCGTGTTTGATAAGATGCATTTTTTTTGAAACACAGATCTGTGATGTTGTAAGGTATCGGATACATCGCATGAAGAAAAAGTTGAAAGATGAATTGGACAGCAGAAATACAATCCAACACTATATATGCCCTAACTGTAAGAAAAGGTACTAGGTACAATTATAGTTCTTTTGATGCTAGGCACAAAATCAAGTTACTTAACCTTGTCTTACAATATGCAGGTATTCAGCCTTCGATGCATTACAGCTTATAAGCTACACCGATGAGTACTTCCATTGCGAAAATTGCAATGGTGAGCTAGTTGCAGAGAGTGACAAGCTTGCTTCTGAGGAAATGGGAGATGGTGATGATAATGCAAGAAAACGCCGGCGTGAGAAACTAAAGGATATGCAGCAAAGGATCGATGTAATTATATTTTTATTTTACAATGCTAAGAACATTTTCTTGTGAGCATTCAATTTTAAGCACTTTTAATGCAACTTATATATATAATGGTTCAACTAGTGCAGAATAAGACAAAATGTTTTTGATTTACAATCTGCAATCATACTGTTGGTTAGGCCATGATTCCATGCTTTTTTTTTTGGCACAACAGGAAATATAGTAAGTTATCTGCTTGTGGTCTTTCTGGATGCTGTTGAAATTATTCTTTTTGTTTCTTCATTACGAGTTTTTGCTTGGAGAAAATTACTTGCATGCATTAGTATGCTAGATGCTCATCAGACATGAATAGGTGACCATGTTAGTAACACTTATATGTACATCCCATTATGGGACAGTTTACATCGTGAGTTCTACTTCAGAGTTGTTAATGCTTTGCTATAAACTACAGAAATTAAATATACATTAGTTTCAACTTTAACAGATACCATGATATATTTCACAGTACCATCTAAACACTGTTGCTTCACTGGTTTGCTTATACAACTTATGATTGTAGATGTGTCTACAATCTGCTTAAAGTTCAATATAAAAATCTCTTGCTGTTTCAGTCTATTCAACAAATACTTTAATGCGGTAGACAACCAGTTCTTTTGGATGAGAAATTTAGTATTGTGATCTTTTGGATTAAAACGATGTGCCCTTTTTTTAGTGAAGAGTCTTTTCTTTTTTGCTGATAATGAGTAGTAGTCTGTCAATATTTTTGTACTAATTTGGAAATTTATGTTTGTTAGTCTTGATCTACTGGAGTTTGGTGTTATTTATTTTTTTTACAACTTTGTTATATTTGGTTCAGGAACAATTGAAGCCATTGCAAGCACAACTTAATAGGGTGAAGGATCTTCCTGCTCCTGAGTTTGGGAGCCTACAATCATGGGAAAGAGCTAACATTGGTGCTTTTGGAACTGCTGACCCTAGTGCTGCTGACTCGTCTAGGAACCCACAAGGGCAGTATGGTACACCAATGCCATACCTCGGAGAGACAAAGGTAAGATTATTTTTATAATAGTAGTTTTTAGTATTGTTTGATTTTTTATTAGTATGCAATCAACAATGGTGCGTCTTGAAGCTTCCTGAGATTGTAGGTGGGTCCAACATGTCAGGTGATGGTGGATCTAACGGGCAAGACTAAGGGAACATATCCTATGCACACAAGTTTCCCGTGCACACATATCTACAAAGTCTCATATTCAAATTCATTATATTTTAGCCATAACAAAAAAAGTGAAAAATCTGACAGTTTTAAGGGTAAAAATCTGTCAGAATTGTCTTTTTTATTACGGCTAAAATATAATGAATTTGAAGATAAAATTTCACATGTAGGTGTAATACTATTCGAAATATGTGTACAATTTTTTGTAGAATTTTTCGTGACATTTGCTAGTTCGTGTGCACTGAGTGTGCACGGAGTGTGCACGAGAAGCTTGTGTGCATAGGATATGTTCCCCAAGACTAAAACCTGTAGTTTTGTGATAACGGAAACACGAAATCTGTATTTTGTGAGACAAGTTCGTAAATCTGTAATTTTGTGATAGATTGTGCGAAGTACCTGTAGTTTAGTGAAATTTACTAAAAAGAACTCTGAATCAAATCTAACATAGTTTCTTCTCGAATTTTAGCAAGGATTGTTGTTTTCTTTAAGAAAAGTATTACTGATCTTCTGTAAAATAATGCGATGTGTTTATTTGTTAATCCTTACTAATGCATGTGTGTTTAATATGTGCTTACACATGAACGTCTCCTGTCTTGTATAGATGATACTCGGTACATTTTCATACATTTTCAATCATGCCTTGATCTAATCATGCTTTTTACTTATTTTTCTTTTCAGGTTGAAGTTGCATTGTCTGGCACCGGTGTAAAAGATGAAGGTGCTGAATCAGGTACAAATGGTAATGGGCTGAAAGTCTTGCCTCCATGGATGATCAAACAAGGTATGAATCTTACAAAAGAACAAAGAGGAGAGACCAGTAACTCATCAAATCTAGATGAAAAATCAGAAGTTAAGGATGAGAAAAAACAGGACTCAAAAGAAGATGAGAAGAGTATACAGGTCAGTTTGGGAATGAACATAAAATCTGATTTTACTTTTAAGATTTATTTTCTGTTCAGAGATACTTATGTTATTCTTTTATTGTGTAGGATGAATACATAAAGGCTTATTATGAGGCCTTAAGGAAAAGACAGGACGAAGAAGAAGCGAAAAGGAAGATACAGCAGGAAGGGGATACATTTGCTTCTGCGTCTCATTCTGAACGGCAGGTGGGCATGAAATCCAAACGAGAGGATGATGATGAGGGTGTTGAATGGGAAGAAGAGCAACCTGCAGGTAAATTTATGATTGTAATAACAGTAAATTGATCTTTTAGGCAATGTATCATATGCACACAGTCATCTTGGTGTACTCATGCACTCAATCCAGACCCTCTAATCTCTATCCAAAGGATAAGAATGAAGAGTGGTACTTTTTCACAAAACTGCCCACACCACCCTAGTAAGTTTGCATATAACCCCTAGTTTTATTCTCTCCTCTTCCGTCTATGTCCAGGTTCAGGCTTCTCCTTTCTATCTTTCTTTCTTCCCAAATCTGTCTTTGAAACGGTGAAACCTCCTCCTTCCACTTCGCCCCTCTTAGTGCGGCACCGACGGCATCTCAAATACAGCCCACACTCTTTGATCCTTCTGTTTCCCTTTGTCCATGTTCTTCTCTTTCTCGTCCTAACATTAAGTTAATCCTAATCCTACAAATTAATTTCTATCTCTCTCACAGCAGTGGAATCAGTCGCGACATTGCCATTGCCTCTTAGTTTGTAGCTAGCTATATATGGCACATACGAGAGAGGCCGATCAGATGACGGATGTTCGTTGATGCCACGGTGCCATTCTTCGACTAATACTTATAGTCTTCCATATAGCAAAAAGCAAGCCCGTGATTAGCAGCATTGTCTCCCTTTCTTTCGGGTTTGAGAGGTGATTGAAGCATCTTTCCTATTAATTGAATGCAACAGCTTTAGTTTGGCTTGGTCAAGCGTGTACTTGCTTAGAGGATTTGAATCGTTGTGGAAGCCACACGAAGCGGGAGGAGACAACGCAGATAGATCTGGGAAGAAGCTTTGGACCTGGACATGAAAAGAGAGAAAAGAACAAAGGGGTTATGTGCAAACTTACCAGAGTGGAGCGTGCGGTTTTGTGAAAAAACACCACTTTTCGTTCTTATCCTTAGGATTGAAATTGAAGGGTCCAGATTGAGTGAGTGCGTGAGTTTACTAGGATGACTGTGCACATAGGATACGTTGCCTTGGATCTTAATTCTATGTTTATCAAAGCTGCAACATTGAACTGACTTAATATTTCTGACTATTCACTTATTCGCTGATATAATAGATTAATAGCCATATCATGACTCATCTTAGTAAGACTGCCATAATTTCTTGCAATGTTGATGTGTTAACACAATTTTATATATGCATGTGTTGGGTGGGTGGGTTTGGGGCATCCTATCCATATGGCCTTTCATCTTGGCATATGCTTTTGGAATATTTCGATGGAAGTTCATACGCTACATATTTCTTATCCTTGATGTGTCTGCTTTTGATTATATGCTTTAGACATTTGAAGATGTCCTTTTATCAAGTATTATGTCTAATTTTTTGAACTAATGCAGGGAATACAGCTGAGACATACAAACTGGCAGATTTGAATGTTGAAGCCCAAGAATCTGGTGATGAAGAAGATGAAATTGACTGGGAAGAGGGTTAAAAGGCAGTCACAAATTTGTTAAAGTAGTTCAATTTCATTCCAGGAATTGGATGATGAGCAATATCACCAACTGGACAAGAAGCCAAGAAAAAGGCATGAAAAGCATTGCCACCAAAGAATTAGTTTGTATGGTTTGTTTGACCAAGGGAGCTTTTCGGAAGTGAAGCGTTTTCCTTTTAATAGCGAAAACATTTCCCAACCCCAGGCGGCATTTTCTCCCCAAGATCCTTAAAAAGCTACCATACTGTAAAGTATTATGCTATTGACATCTTCAAGGGCCATGTGGGTGGAATTTATTGTCGCAAAATCAGCTCTGTTTTCAGTGAATGATCTTTTTTTTTTTTTTTTATGTTGTGAGACTGTACGCTATGGCCATAAACATGCCATTTTTCAGATGTTCTTGCCATGACCTGTATATTATGATGGCTATGCGCTAGATTAAATTTCTGAGATTAATGAATTGATTTACTCCAAGATTAATAATATCAATGGTAGTTTGCCTACTTGTCAGCATGCAGGTAACTCGATGAACGAATGGATGTAGCTAGTATGCTGCACCGAAATCTCGTGCCCAAACTGACGTTTGTTTTGTAGGATTGACACGAGAGCAGTCAGTAATTAAGCACGTAAACGCTAAAACGCATTAATAATATTCATCCGTTCCGTTCAGTTGTTAGCTGTTATCGATCAGCTCTCTTTTACCTACTTAAGCTAGTTTAATTACTGTAGTTAATAACACCCAGGTACTTGACACCATACATATATACATTGGATCAACACACCACACGATCGAGCACACCAACGGCGGCGGCAGAACACCACCACCGCCGGCGGCCATGATCTCCGGTAGCATCGACGTCCTCGCCGTCGCCTTCGCCGTGGCAGCGGTGATCGTCGTCCCGGTGCCCGTGGCGGCGGCGGCAGCGGCGGCGCCGGCAAGACTGGACACGTACCTGGTGCGGATGGTGAACCGGATGGAGAGGAAGATGGAGTTCGACTGCGACGAGTGGCCCGACGATTTTGAGCTGAGGGCGAATGGCGGCGACATGAACGTCACCTACGAGACCGCCGACCGCCCCGGCTACGACTACCTCACCCCCAGGGTCTCCTGCATATGGTCGTAAGTAGATGCTCTCCATCTGTCATAAAATAAAATAATGTAGTTAGATTATTGACAGAAATAATGTAGTTAGATTATTTAAATTCGTAGTAGTATAATGTGTAACTAGATTTGTTTATTTATTTTAAAATGGAGATAATATTAGATATAGACACGGCTACTCCAACTTACATTAATTACTTGATCGATCATTACAATAAAATCTTTTGAGGGACGATCCGTGGTTCTTCGAAAGTAATTGATGTTGGTAGAGTGCTATATTATTTTATATCTCTTCATGGTTTTCGGGATGTCACTTAGTTTGGCCAAAAGTTTTATTTATGTTATGAAAGTTGTATTTTTAACTTAAAATCCAAATTACGGTTTCTAACTATAACTCCAAATCTATTTCAGATTCAAATCTCTACCAAACAATCTTATTTAAGATTTTGTTTGGCACAACTCTAGATCTTAAATTCACACTGAATTTAGACCTTATAAGTTAAATTAAATTGATTTAAATTTTATATTCCTTCTGAAGTAAAAACAAAATGATTCATTCAAATATTATCAATATACTCATATATTCAAATCGGTGAATTTACGAAGCTAAAAATATTACTATATTTATCTACAAAATTAATCAAACCTTATTTCTATATTTATGGACAAACTTAGTCGAACCAAGAATAGTTGGATCTAAAACGACGGAGGGAGTATCATGTGACTCGCAGATACGAGGGGAACTACATGAGCAGCGTGATAATCTGGGACGAGGAGAAATGGCCGGAGAAGAAGGCGTGCCTGGTGGGGGGCGGCAGGAGATGCGAGCTGGTGTTCGAGAACAAGGAGGAGGTGCTGGTGGTGACGACGTCTTCGCCGGCGGCGCCGGGGACGGGGTCGTCGAGGAGGGTGCTGGGCGACCTGGCCGTGAAGGACTGCAGCACGCACTGGTACGGCCACCTCCTTCCCTGGGGCGCCGGCTGCACCTACCCCAGCCACGACCACGCCTACGCCGGCGCCGTCCACAGCACCTGGACCGCCGCCGCCATGGCCAGCACGATCGGCCACTGATCGATCGCGGCAAAAAAAAAAAAAAATGTTGCAAGAAGATGATCGATCACCAGGAGGAAATATATGCAGAGCTGGTTTGGTTTGAGGCCTAAATTACGCTTCCAATATTTGGTAATTTCAATAGTCTTTAGTGTCTATTTGATTTGAAGCCAAATTTTGGCATGCCTAAGAAAATAGGCCATTTCATAGTGAACTTAGACTATTTTGGCTTCAATCCTAACCCAATTTTATCTTACCAAAATTAGTCATGTTAAAACTTGCCAAATTTTGGTATTGACAAAATTTGATAAGGCCTATTTAGACCACAGACCAAACCAGCCCGTAAATCTCTCTAGCTATCTCTCACGCAGATCACGAAATTTCACGGAACCCCCGATCGATAGTAGTAGGTATAATAATGGATCAAGTTGTTGTGTAAAACATAGGGGATTTTAATTTGGTACGTGACGTATGACGATCTCTATTATACTATGGCTTTAGAATTTCACAAGTTTCGTCCCTGCCTGCAGAAAGAACAAGTATCTAGTGTGTTGGTTTTTCCTTGCTTTCTCTGGCACGTTCTGATAAAAAAAACATCATATCAGAACAAGGAGGATAGGCAAGTAAAAGGTTTTTTGGGAATTTATGGTTTACTTTGATCAGGTTCATTACTCCACCCCGAGATCATCATAGTAGTCGCCGGCGCCACTGCCACCACCACCACTAGTCCGCCAAGGTTTACAAAACAATACAGTTATCATGGTTATCACGTGCGGTAACATTCTCAGTTTTTAACACCACAGTAAACCTCGTAGTAACCGTCTTACCGTGGATCGGTAACCGCACCCAAAAACGGGTGAACCCTAGCTGCCGCCTACTCGCTCCCGTCCCCTCCACCTCAGCCACCGGAGAAGATGGGGCGCGGGGGGAGGGGGGGGGGGAGAGATGAGGATAGGGAGTGGGAGTGGAGTGATGTGAGGTGGAGCAAAGGAGAGGAGAAGAGAAGTTAGAATCTACAAAGTGCCAACATTGTTCAGGAGGCTAAAGTGCTACTGTCTGGAGAGCGAGAAGTTAGAATCAACAGTCTCCCGTTGTCAAAATTGTGTAAGCCATTTCTTGACAAATAAGTCTAGAGTTGATTCAGTTTATGGTTTTTGGATGGGTGAGAGTTGTAATTTTATCTCGTAACTTGTTTGCGAGGACGCTATTTTTGAGTAATATATTTTCCCCTTCCCCGCAAAAAAAAGGGAGAGGAGAAGAGAAAAAAAAAGTGCATGTGAGCGGAGAGGAGGAGGACGAGAAAAAGGTGAAGAGAAAGAAAAGTAGTGTGCGGCCGGTGCAGGAATGCGTGGGGTCCACTTGCTCTTCACATTGCTCCATAAGTGGTTTGCTTTGCAATAATGCACGTATTATCGTAGACGGGTCTCTTAATAGATCACCTGCGAAAATAGTTTTTTCATGTGGTCCTTGAGCCATTTCCGGGGAACGATTTTTACATGCAGAAGTAGTTTTGGTCCACCTATGATTTGCAATTTGAAGGATCTTGTCCGGAAAAAGACAATTTTGTAGTTGTGTTAGTTCAATGGGATCGAGCTAACTTTGGAGCATACAATTTAGATATACAGTTGCCATTAGAGGCGATTTTTAGCGTACTAATTATGGTAGTAGCTAGGTCTCGATACAAAATTGCAAACAGCTTCCTGGCATATCCTCGGGCTCATTTTAAGTATCCGTTAAATTATCCAGTTTAATTCATAGCACTCAATATTTTACTAATAAAAACTGCGTGGAATCACTCCTATCTTGTTTTAAATGTACGATGCTAATAACATTTGGACATGACGTTTGACCATTCGCATTATTCTATTTGTCCCCTATTAGTCCCTGAGTCAACATACTTAATTAGGATAGATAAAGTTTGCTATAGGACACTACGACGACTTCGTGGTTTTAGCTCTAGAACACATCAAAAGTTAATCTTTAGGGGAAGATGCTCTCAAAATGTGATTATTTGCTGATGGACACTGTAGACATTAAAATATTAATTTTCGGTTGATAGGAGAGATAAACATCGTGAAATGTAAAAAAAATGCCCCTTGACCCACTTGTCATATTCTCACATTTCACTCCCTCTCACACTCCGGCCACAATACCTCCTCCGCTCACTGCCGATGACCACCAAGGCCTTCCCTCCTCACCTCCTCCGTCTCCGCCATGGTGGTGCGAGTCGGCTCCCTTATGCGCGCGGCCGCTGGCATGGCCTGCTCCCTCGCCCGACTCCCCGGCGCGTGCTAAGGGGCAAGGGCGAGGCGCTTAGTGTCGTACACATGTCGTCGGCTCCGGGGGCCTCTGCCTCCCGCCATGGCACCACAAGTGATGGAGTCAGAGGTGGTTGCACGAGCGCTCGTGTTGCTAGTGGAGGCGCACCTGGGCGGCCGCGCTGCTATTCCCCTCGACAGTCTTGCTGTTGCTGCTCATCTGCTCTGTCGCCAAGAGCCGTCGGCCCTAATAAGCTACCTTCGAGCAGAGAAGATGGAAACAAAGAACGGCGCCAACGAGGTGGGGAGGAGAGCGGCTCCTGCTGGGGGAGGGGGAGGGAGAACGGCGTCGACCGGTGGGTGAGGGGAGGGAGTAGCCGGCTAAGGGCATCATATTGAATAAGAGAGATGGAAAGGGGTAATTTGGTCACTGCATGTCAAAAAGTGAGTTTGCTCTTGTCTAGTTAGCACTAAAACATAAAATAAATGGGCTCGGTGTTCACTGGCAAATAATCAAGATTATAGTGTCTTTCCTCAAAAGTGACTTCGTGTGTTGTCTCATAGCTAAAATCACAAAGTCGTAATATCCTATAGCAAAGTTTACCATTATTAGTAGGCAAATTTTGATAGAGGACACTGTGACTTCGTGGTTTTTGCTCTAGGACACGTCAAAAGTCAATCTTTGGGGGAATGCACTATCAAAATGTGGTTATTTGCTGATGGTTACCGCGGAGGACTACTGGGCGGAGCATGCAATTCATAGGCCAGAGTTAGCAGCGTCGGCTGATGCACCCATGTTTCGAGTTGGTGCGTCGACGGCGTGGCAGGAGGCTTCGCCCGCGGATCTGCCACCCTTGCCTCCTCCAGGCTGCCACCTCGATGCTAGCTCCTCTGCTGCGTCGATGCTGGGAAGGGAGGAAGGAGAGGAAGAGAAATGAGGGGCAATTTGGTCACTCGCGTAAATGTTTAGGCCCACTTTCGCCTCGTCGGCACAAATACACTATTTTAATCGGTGCAGTGTCCGTTGGCAAATAACCATGTTTAGAGAGTACTTTTCTCCAAAAGTGAGTTTGTGCGGTGTACTACAGCTAAAACCACGAAGTCGCGGATGTCTTTGTAGCAAAATTTGCCTAGGATTTATCCCCTATTAGTTAAAAAAGGGACAGATACGATCATGAAAAATATGTCGTCAGCCCATCACCAAAAACGTAATTTAATAGAGGTATGAAAGTTATCATCGAGATTTATTGTACTACCTCCATCTCATAATACTTGTTGTTCTAGATTGTTTAGCATGTATCAAGGTTAGGAAAAAAGATTATAGTACCCCTTATTAAATAATGTATATTGCATGTTGGATGATAGTTGAGGTAGAATAGGCCTTTTTTGACAAATTGGTCCTTGTAGAAAACTTATTTTGAAACTAGTCCCTACCAAAAACTAGAGAGTCGGCTCAGCGCCAACAATATAGCTGAAATGATGTGGATTCGAACCTTGGTGCTAGGGTACACAAGCAAATGAACATACAATTGCACCACAAGTACATTGCTTATTAATCGCCGTGCATCAGTCTAATTAGTGTGTACAAGGAGTCAGCGCCAAATGCATTGGCGCTGAGGCCCTGCCACGTCGTGCCTCGCCCGCCACGCTGACACGATGTTAGCACCAACCGCTTTGGCGCTGAGCCGACGACCTATTTCTGGATATAGTTTTTGGCAGGGACTAATTTTGAAATAAGTTTTCTATAAGGATCAATTTGTCAAAAAAAAGGGTAGTATAGGATGAAATTTGAATTGGAAGTGGGTTATGTGTTACTGTTTTGAGATAACTTTTGGATGCTAGGAAGATCGGTATTGTGGGATGAAGTAGTACGACATAGGTATTGTGTAGATTGATGGCAATATCATAGGAGTATCATCTAGATTATAGTAGTATATATATCATAAAGGTTGACCAGACTGTCCTATGATGATGCCATAAATATATCATCACATTTTATGATGTATCATGATATCTATCGAGAAGGTATATAAAGGTTGACCAGGATTGTACTATGATGATGCTATAAATATATCGTCACATTTTATAGTTGTTCTATGAGTAAAATACATGGCCGGTCCTTAAACTTGTGGGGCGGTGTCAGGGTTATGGATACCACATACCTAATAGTAGTCGACTAAATCTCGGCAGAACCCATCACATACCATGTCTTATACGGGAACAACCTTCGGATATAGGAGGAGTTCCGCATAAGGAAGGATATGAATAGAGTTCTACATGGAAACGACAAGGACTACTCGGATTGTATCCATATTGATCTCCCTAGTTCTACTTGGACAAGGGGACACCTATAGGTATAAATACAAGGCCTCCTAGGAGGAGAGGTGACACGGAACAATAGATCAAGACAAAAGATCAACAAACAAGCCAACACGCCCTCCAAATATCAACATCAGAGATTAGCTTAGACAAACCCTATCCGATACCTACGGGGGCCGGCAAGAGGGGTCAAGCACTATCTCTGATCTCGACGAGTTCGTGTTCGAGGAAGAAGACTACCCTGTCGTCGACTATGAGTTGGTTATCTAGCCGTCAAGTCGACTGACAGCCAGATATGTTATCCCACATGTTGTATTTGTGTGATCCAGATGAATAAAGAGCAACACCAGTTTCGGCCAACAGGATGTAGGGTTATTACCTGATAATTCAAGGGCCCGAACTTGTATAAAAATCCTCGTCTCCGTCTTTTTTACTACAATCTCGCATATATCCTAGTACCAACGATCCCCATACTATGCAAATACCGGAATCGCGACATCAAACGTTGACAGGCGGTATCACTTAAGTTCATAAATTTAGAATATGCATGTTTAGGTCCACGATCTCGTTTTAATGTACCATCCCGGTCTAATCTGCGGTTGACCGCGTCTTACCGCCAGCGCAGTACATTTGCATCTGCCCCCCTCCACAAAACGTAGGCATTAATATCATCCCTAAACACCATCATGTGATAAAACGATCCATAACAAAGTAGTCTTCAAATGTGAAATATGCAGTACCATTGTGTGGAATTACAGATAGCGCAGTAGCAACCTCAGAGGCTTGATTTAAAATGCAGCAAATAATGTTGATCGAAGATAGCTCAAGTGCCTTTGATTAAAACAACAGGACAAACCACATTGTTGATGCAGTAGTTGCTCACACTTCTGTAGAACATTCTGTAGAACAAAACCAACTCGGAATTTGAATCAGAAACCAAAAAAAGATGATTCATATTGCAGGGTCTGTGTCAGGTTCCAGAAATCATCTCTCTTGATTAGGCTAGGAATAAGAATAGTATAAAACAGTGATGTGTGTTGTCGAAGCGACAACTGCATACGTCGAAAGACGTGGTTACTCAACAGTAGTCGGAAAAGAAGTGAAGTGTATTAAATTGAGAATTTTTCTTGGGGCCCCCCTATTACATGGCCCTATGAGACTATTTATAGCCCCATTACAGGTTCTTACTACTAGGGTTTTGGTTATACAGGGGAATTTACATGGTTGCCTTTATGAAAGGGACATTTACATGGGTACATAATGTAATTGAGGTTCATGGGCCCCTGATGGGCCGCAAGGCGATCGTCGGCCCAATAGCCCCTAGGCTTGACGGGCCTGAATAGCTTCTTCGGTCCTCGTGGGGGCGAACTTGCTATGGCGAAGTCGTCTCCCTTCGGCATATACTCTTCGCCCTACATCCTTCGCCCAAGAGGCCTCTGGCCCGGCAAGGTATCCGCGCGATTCCCCGCCTCTCGCCGTCCTTGTTCCATAGCCTTCGCCATGGGGGGGAGGGGGGGCTTCGCCCTGACTAACCTTGACGTCTCGGGCTTGAATCCCCACTGGTCGCGTGGTTTCGGCAGGTTTTGTCGAAGGGCCTCATGCCATACCGCCAACAATGTGATTACATGACTTTTCAAGCCTGGCAAGCACATTTTTGACAGAAACAAACACAGTCCTTGGTTCAAATTCAACCCACGATACACAGGTGCTGGTTCTCTGTCTGCTCTGAAGTTGAAGTCCTTCACCGCCGCGCCGACGATGTAGCCGCCACGCGCTGGCCCTCGTGGAGCCCAGCGGCGCTGCCTCTCCGGAGCCCTACCGCGCCGACACCCCTCGCGGAGCCCAGCGCCTCGCCGCCTCTCCCGGAGTCATCGAGATCGCCCTACTCGCCGCTCTCTCCCTTGGAAGTGGAGAAGAATGCAATGGATTTAGGTTTGCAACAGTGCCTACGTTTTGTGGAGGGGAAGGATGCAAATATACTGCCTGCGTGGCAGGCGGTCAGAGGTGGTCAACCGCGGATTGTACCGGGATGGTACATTAAAATGAGATCGTGAATCTAAATGTGCATTTTCTAAGTTTATGGACCGGTCATGTATTTTACTCTTGTTCAATTGATGTATCATGTTATTTATCTACAAGGTATTGCCAAGATTTTGTGGGCAATATCATGGGCATATCATCCAAGTTTATTTTTTTTCCTAAAGCTATTCTTAATTGCCAGTATTTTTTTTATAGCAAATCCCTTTTTATATCATATTATTCTGATGTATCCTTGATTTTAAAATTTTAGATATTTTCATGGCAGTACACACTCTCTAAACATTGTTCTTGCCGGCAAAAGAATTGTTTCAACTTTCAACTTTATATTTGTAACGGTGGAATGCTCTGCGCATTGCTGAAGACGTTGGAACGATCGATGAGCGTCTTGGCCCCGACGAGCCGGTCGAAGTTCGCCGGCGAGAAGTACGCCGAGCCCCACGTCGACCGTGCTCGGCTCACCGACGACGACGGCGAGGACACGTTCCCGGCGAGAGCATTGGTGCCGAGGTCGAGGTCCACGTAGTTGACATACGCGGCGCGCGGGTTCTTGGACACGTGCGGCGCCATGTACGCGTACAGCGCCCGCAGCCACGCCATGCGCGCCTCGCCGCCGCCGCCGCCGCCGCCGCCGCCGTCGTCGCCGGCCTCCCACGTCACGCCGTACTGGATGCTGTACAGGTTGCCGGCGCGGTGCGGGAACGGCGTGTCGCCGCTCCCCTCACGCGCCATGGCGCCGCCGTAGGGGTCGAGGATCACGTACCCCGCCGGCCCGCCGGCGAGGTACCGGAGGATCGCCGCCACGGCGCCCCTCGCGATGGGCGACCGCACGTAGTCCGACTTGCTCTTGGCGTAGTGCTTCGTCCTGGAGGCGCGGCTGGTCAGCTCCTCCGTCGAGCTCAGCCCGGCGAACCTCGCCGCCGACTCCACCCAGCTCATCTCCGACATCTCCGGCTCGGCGAGGCCCAGCTCCGGGAACCTCTCGCTCAGCACCGACATGGCCAGCTCCTTGGAACCAAGAACCAGCCCTGTGAAGGACACCGTCACGTTTCCATCTCGTGATGGCGACGACGAGCTGGCGCCGCCGATGGTGAGGAAGACGGAGAGGTAGAACTCGTCGGGCAGAGCTGAGCCGACGTACTGCCACCGATGCACGAGCCCGGCGATGGCGTCCACCGAACCGGTCCTTTTCGGCGTGAACGCCGTCAAGGTGTTCGGAACCTGGACGAGCCGGAGCTTCCAGGCGTAGACCACGCCCCAGCTGCCGCCGCCGCCGCCGCGGATCGCCCAGAACACGTTCTCGCCCATGAAGCTCCGGTCCAGGACCCTGCCGTCCGCGTCGACGAGGATCGCGTCCAGCACGTTGTCGGCGGCGAGCTTGAACTTGCGCGACAGCAGCCCGAACCCGCCGCCGGAGATATGCCCGCCTGCTCCGACGGTCGAGCACGACCCAGCCGGGAACGCAAGGGAGGACGACGACGACGCGACGGCGTAGTAGATCTCGCCGAGCGTCGCGCCGGACTCAACCCACGCGGTGGCCGACGCGGCGTCGACACGCACCCTGTTCATCCTCATGAGGTCGATCACCACGAAGCGGACGCGGTCGGCGTCGTCGCCGCCGTCGCCGACGGTGTACGAGAGGCCCTCGTAGCTGTGCCCGCCGCTGCGCACGCGGATGCGCAGCGAGGCGTGGCGCGCGCACAGCACCGCGCTCGTGAGCTCGCTCCGGCCGCGCGGGAGCACGACGGCCGCCGGCCTGGGCACCGCGCCGGCGGCCGGGAGCGCGAACCGGAGGTTCTGGATGGAGAAGTTGAGCAGCGCGTCGTAGGCCGGCGACCCGGCGAGGGAGAAGTTGCGGACGCCGGCGGCGAGGAGGCACGACGGCAGCGAGCCCGCCGCTGCTCTGTCGTCGCAATGCTGGCCGGCGGCACACGCTGTCAACGGTGGCGGCCATGTCGAGGACGAGGAGAGCAAGGCGAGGAGGAGGGCAAGAAGCAGAATGGTGGTGTTGCGCATGGCTGATCTCACTGGTGTGCTGTGCTTAAGCAAAGAGGAAGTCTATATATAGGACCTTTTTTTTATTAACTATATACCCCCTTCAATTTTATTTTAATTGACGTTTTAGACAATAACACGGTCTACAAAATATACCTTTGACCTTATTTCGCTATTATAATATATATAACTAGTATGGTGGCCCGCGCAGATTGCGCGGCTAGCATCATTATATTTTCTCTCATATAATAGCATATATGTTTTCTTATTATATTATTAAAATATATTACAATGACAACATAATTTTAAATTTTGCAATAACTTTACGACACTACTAATGTGTAATATTCATATTGTATTTTATATACGTGTTAGTTATTAATTATTTTTAATATCAAATTTTAGTTATTTGTAAATTATATATATTTCTACATGGACTCTAGACTTGTCTTTTAATATTCTTTTTTTTTAATTCTGAATTTTTATTATTTATAATTGTATTTCTATGTAGACTCTAAACTCATCTTTCAATATTCTTTAATTTTTAATTTCAAATTTCAGGTACTTCTAAATTGTATTCCTATATTGACTTTAAACTCTTCTTCCCATGTTTTTCTTAATTTCGAATTTTAGTTATTTGTAAATTGTATTTTTATACGGACTCTAAACACTACTTTTCATTTTATTATGTTTATTCCGAATTTTAGTTAGTTTTAAATTCCTATATGGACTCTATACTCTACTTCTAATATTCCTTATTTTTTAATTCCGAATTTCTATTTTTTTCTGAATTGTATTTCTATATGGACTCTATACTCTACTTCTAATATTCCTTATTTTTAATTCCGAATTTTTGTTATTTCCTAATTGTATTTCTATATGGACTCTATACTCTAATTCTAATATTCCTTATTTTTTATTCCAAATTTCAGTTATTTCCTAATTGTATTTCTATATGGACTCTAGTATCCTCTTCTAATATTCCTTATTTTTTAATTCCGAATTTCAACTATTTCTAAATTGTATTTCTATGTGGACGCTAGTCTCCTCTTCTAATATTCCTTATTTTTTGATTCTGAATTTCAGCTATTTCTAAATTGTATTTCTATATAAACTCATCTTTCAATATTATTTATTTTTTAATTTTAAATTTCAGTTACTTCTAAATTGTATTCCTATATGGATTCTATACTTTACTTCTAATATTTCTTATTTTTAATTTCGAATTTCAGTTATTTCCTAATTTTATTTCTAAATATTCCTTATTTTTAATTTCGAATTTCAGTTATTTCCTAATTGTATTTCTATATGGACTCTTGTCTTCTCTTCTAATATTTCTTATTTTTTAATTCCTAATTTAAACTATTTCTAAATTGTATTTCTATATGGACTCTAGTCTCCTCTTCTAATATTCTTTTTTTTTTAATTCTGAATTTCAGCTATTTCTAAATTGTATTTCTATATAAACTCTAGTCTCCTCTTCTAATATTTCTTATTTTTTAATTCCGAATTTTAGCTATTTCGAAATTGTATTTCTATATGGACTCTGCTTTTTCTTTTTCTCCGATTAATGTGAGAATTTCTAGGCCATGAGAGCGAACGTGGAGGCTCCTTTTTCTATTCCTTTAATAATATAATACATTCCATCGCCGGTCCCTAAACTTGTATAGTTGTGTCATCCCGGTCCCTAAACTCGCAAATCGACCGTTCATGTCCTCAAACTTGTTCGACTGTGTTATCCCGGTCCCTCGTTTAGGTCCTCCAACTTGTTCAGTTGTGTCACTCCGGTCCCTAAACAGGATGGTCTAAAAACTTTATATCAAAAAATAATTCATAACATTTTCATGTGAACTCTAATGAAGACAAACTTTATACTAAAATTGTAGCCCTCGACGCGACCTACAACTTTGTAGTTGAAAAGTTTTTGAATTAAAACTGTTTAGGGTCCCAAAATATTGTTGCATGTTTATAGATTTTGAAATTTTAATTTTAAAATTACATTTTGGGACAAAAAATGACTTAAAATAAAAAAAATCAACTACAAAGTTGTAGGTCGCGTCGAGGGCTACAAGTTTGATATCAACTTTGTCTTTATTAGAGTTCACATGAAAAAGTTATGAATTATTTTTAAATATAAAGTCTTTAGACCGTCCTATTTGACCTAGATGATATTCAAATCCAAGTTTAGGGACCAGGGTGACCCAACTCAACAAGTGGGAGGACCTAAACGAGGGATCTGTAAGTTTAGGAACCGGGATGACACAGTCGAACAAGTTTGAGGACATGAACGGTTGATTTGTGGGTTTAGGGACTGGGATGATACAACGGTACAACTTTAGGGACCAGTGATGACACAACGGTACAAGTTTAGCAGAATGGTGGTGTTGCGCATGCCTGATCTCACTGCTGTGCTGTGCTTAAGCAAAGAGGAAGTCTATATATTGGACCTTTTTTCAATTAACTATATACTCCCTTCAATTTTATTTTAATTGATGTTTTAGACAATAATACGGTCTACAAAATATATCTTTGACCTTATTTCTCTATTATAATATATATAATAAATAAATGTATGTTTACTTTTATTACAATACTTTGAAAGATAATTCTATATATCTATATATCTTGTTCTACTTTCTTTAAACTAAATATTTTTAAAGCTATTGGTGGTCAAAGTTATAAAAGTTTGACCTTAACCTTGTTTAAAATGTTAAATAATATGGAACAGGAGGGAACTATAAGACATTGGGACAGTAGTATATCCCGTCCCTGAAACGTAAGACATTGGGACAGTAGTATATCCAGTCCCTAAAACGTAGGGCATATGCCCAATACCCTATTGGCACCAGTGGCGGTAGTGGTGGTGTCGCCAGGAAGAAGAGAGCCGGCAGGAGAGGTGGCACCGCGCTAGGGAAAGGGAGAAGAAGATGACGAGGGGAGGGGACGGGTGGGTGTTTATATATATTTATGATTTTTAGGGGTATACTGTCAGACTTATATGTGAAAAACAAAACCTAATGATTTAAATGCAAAATGCAACTGACTGATATGGCTGAAATGCAAAAAGAAAATACAGGTGTGGCTCGTACTGTGTAAAGGGTGTCACAAGTATGATTTCATCATACTTGGCATCTCCTTTTTCTCGTAGATATATCTTCAATTGGCTATATGCCCTGAGAATTGCTCAAACGTCGTGTGAAACGTGTGTATTGTGGAGGCTATTCGCATACTGTACCCTATTCGCTCCCTTAAGAAAACGGTACTATTACCGCTATTAATTGCAATTTGATTTGTTATTTTGTTTAATTTGAAGCTTATTATGAGCTAGTCAAACTTATGTATATATAAGTGTACGTGTTAATGCAAGCAGATATCTTTATGTTTCTGATGTGTATTGGTGTTTCCGTTGCTTTTCTAGCATATTCTTCTGTTGACTACATTCCAGATTTGTTACTTGATTAGGCAAGCAAAAGGATTTGTGCGAATTTAACTCAATGGGGATTAACTTTGGAGCGTGTAGGAATAAGGTGTTCTTGGATGCTACTAGAGGCAATTTTAGCTATACTTATCACAGTGCATTAGCTAGTCATACAATTTTGCTGATGCTTGTGCATATGCATGTGAGGTTCGTCCCTGATGAAAATCACTATGCATACGTGGAGGTCAAACTACGTCCTTACATATATGACTTTGGGAGCTTCTCAACTTTTGGAGGATTCACTATGAACAGCATGTGTAAAGGGTATGAGAGTGGCTTAATAATCACTACTGGAGAAATGATCTTTGGTGGGTCGGACGATTTCCACAATAGTCCCAATTTCAAAAAGAACCGGGACAAAAGAGGTTTATTAGTCCTAGTTTATTACTCCAACGGGACTAGGAGATACCAACCGGGAGTAAAGATCATCTTTAGTCCCGGTTTGGCCCCTGATAGGGCTTGTCAAACCCCTGTCGGGGGGCTAGGGAACTAAAGATCGTCTCATCAACCGGGATTAAAGATGTTGCAGATCTTTAGTCCCGGTTGGTGTTACCAACAGGGACTAAAGTTGTACAACTTTATATACCCCTTCTTCCTCCTCCAGTCTGAGCCATTGCTACAAAATGAAGCTTTGAGGGAGGGAGGTGCTGCCAAAATTTTTAGCAATTTTTTTTTGTGTTAATATACAAATTTGAGGTCTCTAAAACATTAGCAACTTCATCCTCCTCTATTTTTTGCTTAGCATTTACATTTAGAGCTATTTTTTTACACATTTTTCCATCTAGAAAATGTGATGGAAGATGATGAGAGAGAAAATATGTGTAGGGAATATAGAATATAGACAATTTGTTTATTTCAAATTTTATAAATACTAGTTTGAATAATTACATATAATTATTGTATGAATGTTTAATTTTAAAACTAAGTTAATTTAAAATTAAAATAAGTACAACATATTAAATATTTATTTACAAATTTAAATATAATTAAAACATGAATAATATGTGGTATTATTATATAATAATGATTGTATGAATAATTATATTCAATTATTATATCATTATTTAATGAGTTTGTATTTCGTGAATTTTATATATTTATGATTTATATGCATTTCATGTAGATGGATCGGTAATGGATGTACGTGGACAAGCGGTTGAAAGAATTTATTGGCGGCGTGCATTATTTTTTGGGTGTGGCCAATGATAACAAGCGTAACGTTTTATAAGCTGTCCATGCAACAAGTGCAAAAAACAAAATGTGTATTCCACTGCACGAAGTATTCATTCCCACCTGTTTCAGTGGGGGTTCATGCGTAGCTACAATTTTTGGACCTCGCACGGAGAGCTAGGGGTTGCAATGGAAGAAGATGAAGTAGAAGATGAGTACATTACGGACTAGGCTCAATACGGGGGATTTGAAGAAAACACAATGGGCGAGGCTGAGGTGGATGTTGAAGGTAATGACGGTGCTGATAAACTTGGTCAAATGTTGTGGGACGTACAGGAGGACTGCGAAAGTGAAAAGTAGGTGCAGAAACTAGAGCGCATGTTAGCGAACCACAGAACATCGTTGTACCCAGGTTGTGAGCGGGGCCACAAAAAGTTGGGTACCACCCTGGAATTCTTGCAATGGAAGGCTAAAAACAGTGTGAGTGACAAGGCATTCGGCGAGTTATTGAAACTCGTAAAGAACATTTTTCCGGAGGGGAAAAAATTGCCCGAAACAATATACGAAGCTAAGAAGACAGTCTGCCCTCTAGGTCTGGAACTATAGAAGATACACGCATGTCCAAACGATTGTATCCTGTATCGCGGTAAGGAGTACGAGAACCTGGAAGCATGCCCTGTTTGCAAAGCACTACGATACAAGATTAGATGAGATGATCCAGGTGAAGTTGACGGACAGCCTTCGAAGAAGAGAATTCCTGCTAAGGTGATGTGATATTTCCTTATAATACCAAGGCTGAAGTGGTTCTTCAGGAACAAATCACATGCTAGAATGATGCGGTGGCACGCAGAAGAACGTAAACAAGACGGGATACTGAGACACCCGCCGACGGGTTGTAGTGGCGAAATATCGACAGAACATTTAAAGACTTCGGCGAGGATGCACGAAACGTGAGATTCGGTTTAAGCACGGATGGAATGAATCTGTTTGGAGAGATGAGCAGTGGCCATAGCACTTGGCCGGTCACCATGTGCATCTACAATCTCCCCCCTTGGCTATGCATGAAGCGGAAGTACATCATGATGCCGATTATTATTCAAGACCCGAAGCAACCTGGTAACGACAGTGATGTGTACCTAAGACCATTGGTTGAAGATTTGAAAGTGCTGTGGAGGAAAGAGGGTGTCCCCGTGTGGGATGAGGACAAGCAGGAGTATATTGAATCACTTTTTTGTTCTAAATTAGATATGCATATTAAATCTCTCGTTGTTTCTCCTTCAGTGTGCAAAGCGGGATCAGGGGACTAACTTGTGTGGCTACTATGTCTGCTAGTATATGCACTGCCTAGCACACCAAATCAGGACTGGCCAGGACCTAGAAGTACATAAAATTATTCATCCATTAATTATTGCTCCATTAGCTTATTGGTTTCTTATATATAATCCCAATTTTTTCAAATGACAGATGATTTACATGATAGAGAACCTCACCCACGATGATTTCATAAGGGTTGTTCAACAACAAATGATGGGATTCATCAACAAGCAGATTCTCTCTCCCACAGGAGAATTATATAACGATGGAAAGCCTATTCATCAAGCCGGTCCTTCTTCCGATCTCACGAAGTCGTAGTATATGACAAAAACAAAAATTACAAAGTCCGAAGGAATTGTCATACATGTATATATTTATATATGCACACATGCATTTACTTTTGTGTGTACTTATTTTGGTAATATATGTGTATATTTACTTAGGTGCAAACTCATATTTTGTTAATATATGCATATGGCCTCTACTTACTTAAGTGCATATATGTGTATATTATATGTATTTCTACATATGTATGCAAATTGCATATATATGTGTAAAAACATATAGTACACATATATGCACTTAAATAAATATAGGCCATATTTACTTAAGTGCATATACATATATGTGCATAAACATATATATGCATAGATACATATAGTGTACACATATATCTCTACAAGAAATATGACCTTCTGTGACGAATTTCTCGTGACGTCGGAGCTATTCGTCATTAGCACATTTCGTTTTATGACGATTAGTATGAGATGGGGTGGCTTAGTGACAAAAAAAAGATGTTCGTTGTTAATACCAAATAGAAATCGTCATAAAGTATTGGGACATCATGAAGAACATTAATTTGTCATAGATTTATATAATGCATTTATAAAAAAATATATTAAAAGTTAAAGCATAATCAAGTGAATTAATGAAGAAACTAAAATTTTCATATAAAAATCATGGCCGAAAATATTTTTTTAATATTCTACGTGGGCTAAATTATACTCTAAAATTTTCCGTGAATTTTAGAAGCTCAATAACTAATTTTTATACCACAAAGTTCATTTAACCTATTAAAATAAATAGAAAACAAATTAAAATCACTCACTTGGTCCTTGGGCCTTTTTCGGCCCAAGTATTACTCTCTCCCTCCCTCAACCCGCAGTCTCTCTTTCCCTCTTGGGCCGACTTCCCCTTCCCCTCCTCCCTCTTGGGCCGCTGGCCCAACCCCTTTTGCTTCTCCCTCGCCGAAAAGTCTATTTGCCTCTCTCCTTTCAATTCAAATAATTTTTCGGGTAGTAAATGATTTCAAATGAAAACAATGTCAATAACAAAGTTGTATAACTTATCAAGATCTATAACTTTTGTTTTGGTCATTTTGCTATATGACTTTGTTTTAATAATTTGAATTTGAATTTCAACTTATGACAATTTCAAACAACATTTTCAAGTACTAAATGATTTCAAATGAAAAATTTATTAACAACAAAGTTGTATAACTCATTAATATCTACAACATTTTATGTGTTTGTGACATAAATGAAACATCACCTATCATAAGATCTCTTGTAGTTATGTATATGTGTAATATATACATTTTTATATTATGCATATATATGTATTTAAACATATATATGCATATATGTATAGGCAGCACACAGCACAACCAAATTAAAAAAATAAAAAAAAATATCTTTAGTTCCGGTTGATAACACCAACCGGAAAGTGGCTGAGCCATCTTTAGTCCTGGGTGGTGTTACCAATCGAGACTAAAGATGGAGCTTTACTCCCGGGTATTTGAACCGAGACTAAAGACCACCATCTTTAGTCCTGGATTTTTCCTCCTAGTTCGCTACCCGGGAGTAAAGGGGGTTGCAAACCGGGAGAGATGAGGAGTTCCTCCAGTAGTGAGTGTTACACTATGAACAACATGTGTAACTTTTGGAGCTTCTCAACTTTTTTTTGGCTTATGTGAGATATAAGTATGACTCCACCACTAAACTTAAGACATTAAATCCACCGACTTATGAATCATATAAGCTAATAAGGGCCTCATCGGATGGCATGAAGCTTTGGCTGATCAGCCAAATCTGCCAAATTCAATTCAGCCAAAGAAAAACCATTGTTTGGCTTATTTTGCTTATATGGCTGGTGAAGGATTTTCTATGGCTGGTGGTATTGGGATTTTTATTTTCTGTGTATGTTCACTAGAGAGTTCACATAATTAGCCACGACTGATGATCCAACTCCCTTGCGGGTCCCACTTGTTTGGCTGAAAAGCCTCAGCCCAAGCCTCAGCCAAACAAGCCATCCGATGAGACCCTAAGCTAACTTAAAAACCTAAGCTAATAAGTCTAAGCCTAAATAACAAGGCTTTATAGTTAGCATTGTTACATTTGTGATTATTGTACTTGTGAAAGTACATGAGTATTGATTATATGTGTCAAGGAATGATCCTCTCTAGCAGGTGATCGTGAGACCCCCCTTTTGTGAGTTCTGCCAGGGGAAAGGGCGCGTCGATCAGGAGCGTATGTCCGCCTAGAGTCTTCCGAGACCGCGCGTGAGAGCTGGGATTATACAGGTTCGGGCCGCTACGGAGCGTAATACCCTACTCCTGTGTGTGGGATTTAGGATGGAGTATTACAAAGGTTCCTAAACTCCAGGGAGAACTCTAACTCTTCTTCTCCTGGGGCTCAGGCTAACTGAGAGTCGTCCCCTCCTCTCGGTGAGGAAGGTCCTCCTTTTATAGTTCAAGGGGATACCACATGCACCGCCTCTACCTACTCCTTCACGGGAGGGGGACCCACACCGCCTGGGTAGTACCGCCATTCATGCCTTCGCCCGGAAGCTAAGCAGCCGTCTGTCCTTGAGTGGGACCCAGCGTCGTCCCCCGCCTGACACGGGGGACGCCCTTGTCATTCCCCTTTAAAAGAATGGAGACTTTTGGCGGTTCACCTCACGTGGAGGTAGCTCCTGACGGTACATTGATGGGATGGAGCATAACTGCCCCCACTCTGCTGAGCACAGGGCGGAACATGGGGGCACCGCCGCTCGTCCGATCAGATGTGACCGGTCACAATCCGGTTATGCCCGATTGACACGGGTCAATCGGGCAGCGCCGCACGTCCGCCCTCACCGCATTAAATGTGGCGAGGGACAGTTGGGGCACCGCGCATTGATGGCGGTCCAACTTCGACCACCGCCCCACTCACTCCCCCTGCCATGTGGCGGCTGGATGAGGGCCTCGGGGCAAGGCAACCCGAGGGCCCGAGGGGCGCGACGTGGCATCCCGAGGCCCCCTGGCTGCCTCAACGTCGTCCGAGGTGCGGGGGGAGGGCAAGGCTGCATGGCCGCGTGGCTAGATGGGAAGGAGTCTTCCCTACACTTCACATACCCCCAGGACCATATCACCGATAGTAGCCCCTGGCATCGCGTCGGACAGTGATCCTCTGAGGGCGGTCTAGCGCGGTGCCTCATGACTTCCCGTGCCATGACTGTGGGCCCCGCGGGGAGTCAAAACGACCACCGCCGGCTGGCCTGGCTCGTGCATTAGCCATGATGACAACTTGACCGCTACTAATTGCGCCACTCACGGTGGTACTTAGGGCGCGAAAATCGGGGGGTCTACCAGACCACACCCAGAATTATCACTCGACGTTGCCTCGACTCCCCCGCTTCTCAGGCAAGCGATGGGACTAACGGTGGGCCCGCCTAACCACGACCGTGGTCATTGCACGCCCCGCGCCGAGTGCGCCGCTGGCAGGCGCATTAAACGCGGGGCGCGGGATTAGTGGGGCGGACGGGATGAGTGGGCGCGAGAACCGAGGAGGCAACCGCAGCAGCGAGAAACGAGGAGGCGGGCGCGGGCGAGGCGTGGATAAAAAGGAAGGGAGGCAGAGAGTTCGTCTCCTTCCTTTCGCTGACTCCGCACTCGCATACTCGCTCCTCAGCCCCCAGCGCTTCTCTCCCTCCATCGTGTTCCGCGCGTCAAACTCCTCGCTGATTCCCGCCGGCTATCATGGCCCAAGACACTGGCAACGCCGTTCTCCCGGCATCGCACATTACGGCGGAGAGGCACCTTAGCCTCATCTGCAAGATCATGCCGGAGGATGCCGCCGTGAGGGCAGGGGAGACACGGCCGCGGCCGCGGTACCTGGAGCGGTCCGTGCACCTCCTGTCCTTTGCCATGGCGGGGTTGATCCCACCACTCTCTAGGTTCTTCTACGAGGTCTTGGATTTCTACGAGATCCATGCCTTGCATCTCGCTCCCAACGCTGTGATGACGCTGGCCATCTTCGCGCACCTGTGCGAGATGTTCGTCGAGGTGCGGCCGATGTTGCGACTGTTCCAGTTCTTCTTCGTCCCACAGCTGCAGCAAGGCGCGGTGGTGGGAGGATGCTACTTCCAGCCCCGGCCGGGAGTGGTGGGGCAGTACATCGAGAGTCACCTCCGCAAGAAGTGGGAGACTGGTTCTACACCGCACTGCCGGACCACCAGCGCCTCCGGCCCCCCGCTGATCCTCCCGAACGATCTGCAGGCTGGTTGGCGGTCTCGGAGCTGGGAGAGGAGTACGACGCGGTGCGGGATCGCCTCAGGGGCCTGCGAAGCCGGGGCCTAACGGCGGCGTTGGTGTTCGGCGACTATTTCCGTCGTCGCATCACGCCTCTCCAGGAGTGGTCCCGCGGCACGTGGGAGTATACCGGGTACATCGACCCCATGCGCACCCAAGTGGGCGAGCGCTAGGATTGGGGCGAGGAGGACGCGAAAACGGTGGTTCGGCGGGTGCTGGGCCTGGACACCGTCGAACAAATGCTGATTCCAGATGGGATCCTCCCTCTCTGCAGCGACCCCGACCGAGGGAATATCCTGGCTGTGATGACGGCTGTCGGCGCTGGTAGGGGTCGGCCCCGCCGGGGCGCCGTTGGCGGCGGTGGCAGTGATGGCGTAGGTAGCAGCAGTGCGACCGCGGGCGGCAATCGGACTGGCGGCTCCGACGGGGGTGGCGGCTCCAGGACGCCTGGTCTGAGCCGTGGGCCTATGGGAGACTCGGCCGTCGACCCGAAAGGGAAGCGGAAGATGTCCGAGTCTCAGCCGCCCTCCCTCCCCTCCCCCCCCCCCCCCGCACGGAGGGGGAGCCGAGCAAACAGTCGACCGAACACCAACGGGCCATAAACGCCCCGTCGCGCCTGAGGCAGGGTGGAAGAAGAAGCAGCTCTGGAAGATAGGGCAGACAGAGCCGTGTCGGGGGAGCTTCATCGAGCCTCCAAAGTGGACGTTCAAATGCCCCTTTCGCAGGTACGGTCATCAATGCCCGGCCCGATGCTCTCCATCCACTTTAGCTTCTTGCTTCTTCCTCTTCTTTACTTTCTTAACGCAACTAGGGTTCTCCTGTAGCGAGATTCCTTCCCAAGGGGCCTCAGCGTCCGAACCCCCCCCGGGGGTCGAAGCCCGAGCGACCGGGACAGCCGGGATCTGGCCGATCTGGTGCTACGGAGCCTTTGCAGCACCCCGGCGGGGCCCGTGGGCCGCACGCCGGGTCTGGCTCCGAGTCCAACGCGGCCGAGACCGCCCCCTCGAGGGAGGAGGGGGCGCAATTCGCCGTGGGCGATAGCGGCACCGAAGCACCCATCGGGGGCGATCCCGAGGGCGCAACCTACGAGGAGCGCCGCTCAGGAGCGGAGACCGAGGCGGGACGCGGCCCGGAGGCCGAGACGGGACGCACCCCGGGGGCCGAGGTGGGGCGTGGCCCGGAGACCGAGGCTAGGCGCGGGCCTGAGCCTGAGGCCGAGGCTGAATCGGCCCGGGGGCCCGAGGCGGAGGGCGACGGCAGCAACCGTTCTGCTCTGCACCTAGGGCGCCCTCCGGGCCGGCCACGCGGAAGGGGGACCGAGCACAGTCTCCAGTCCCGTGGGGGGTCCAGCCGCACTCCGTCGTCCCGGGGGCGGACCGTGACCTTTTCTTCCCCGACCCCCACGCGTATGGAGCCGCTCCTACAGGTGCTCGCCCCCGCCGACTCCACCGTCAGGGAGGGGCTCAACGCCCAAGTTCAAGCCCTGGCGGACGAGCGAGCAGCCCTGGAGGCAGAATGGGCGCAGCTCATGGCGGACCGCGCGCGGGTGGATGAGGGATGCCGCGCCGTGGATGGCCTGGTGGAGACGGGGCGCAAAATGCGCCAAGCCCGGCTGGCGGAGATCCAGGCGCGCGAGGAGACACTGGACTCGGTCATGCGGGAGACGGAGGAGGAGCGGCAAGCGGCGCTCATCGCCTCGAGCGCCTTAGACGAGGCGCTAGGCGACATCCGCCTGCAGTACGAAGCCTACGCCGAGGACCTGGCGAAGAGGGCTGAGGACGCCCGCGGGGTCCTCGACGCTGCCGCGGCCCAAGAGCGACGGGCATAGGAGGTTGACACCTCGCTGCGGGCCCGGGAGGTGGCGCTTGAGGCCGAGCGCACCCGCTCCGCGCAGGAGTTCAAGGCCACGATACGCCGGCGGATCGAGGTCCTCGATCGCAACCAATGCGAGCAGGAGGGGTGCGGTCGGGCACAAGCGCAACGGGCCCAGGAGCTGGAGGAGTGGGCTCGAGCGCTCGAGGAGCGGGCGCGTGCGTTGGACCAGCGCGAGACTACCTTGGCCGCCCACGAGGCGACGGCGGCCGAGGCGGAATCCGCCCTTCGCCTCCGCGAGGAGGCCGTGGCCGAACGCAACCGGACCACCCTCGCCGCCGAGGCTTTAGTGGCCCGTCGCGCGGAGGAGTTGCGGCTCTGAGAGGAAGCGTGGCGGGAACGAGATGAACCGCTGCGGGGTGGCGGCGCGCCGGCTAGGCGAGCAGCTCACCAAGTGTGAGGAGGCCGTTGCTAGGCGTGAGACCCGCCATCTGGAAAGCGCCCGTACTGAACGCGCGGCGATAGCGGCGAGGGTGTCCGAGCTGGGGGCCAGGGAGAAGGAACTGGCAGCGCGCGAGCAGCCCGGCGACACCGAGTTGGTCAGCCAGCTCACCGCGGCCCAAGATACTCTCGCCAATCTGGGGCACCTGGTACAGGACCAGGCTGGGGAGATCGTGGCCCTCCGCCTCACCAACGACATCGGGCCCGGCCAACTCTACGACGCCATTGAATGGCTGGAGCGCGCAGGACGCCGGGTGGGCATCTCCATGCGCCGGGATAAGAAGCTCCCGCCCAACAGGCCGGCGCTCGCACTTCGGCTGGACGAGATGGCGGCGGACCTGGAGAGGCTGGAGGAGGAGGTCGGCGAGGCTGTGAAGTCGTCATCGGTTTCCTTGGCGCAGGCTGCGGTGGAGCTTGTCCTCGTGAGTCATCAAGCTCCTCGTGACCCCGGCTTCCTTCCGTGGTGCACGCTCGAGGATTTCCCCCTGGGGACTGAGGCGAGGACTTGGGAGCAGGTTCGGGACGCGGCCGACGCGATCATCTCAAGCTTCGAGGGGACGGCCCCTCGGTTCAACCTCGCGCTTCCCTCAGACGAGGAGAGCGGGAGCGACGACGGCGGTGGCGATGACGGCGACGAGGATTGGGGCAAGGTGGTCAGCGGCGCCGGACTCGGAGGCGGGGGCACTCCGTGACTGCCCCCGCCTCTTCTCCTTTATTTTGTTATGTGCTTGTGGCGAACGCTCTGGTTGTAAATAAAGCTTCCCCCTTGCACCTTTACATTCTTGCTTTCTCTTCTGAATGTCTGCGGCAAGGAAAAAACCAAGGCGAACGCATTTAGTTGACTTCTTTACGATCAGGTTGCCGTTTTTACTCCCTTTGTCCCCCCCCCTCGGGCTCGTTCTGGTAAAAAGGGGGGAATTCGCACTTGGTCCGCAGCACCTAGGTGGCGAGGGGCAAGGCCGTCGCTCCGGGGGAGCCGCCCAGCGGGACTGGCCAGACCAGGACTACGATGACTGGGGGTCGGGGATGGCCATGTGTAGGCCCTTTCGAGCCCCTAGGGTCGCCGCAGCCCGACGCATGGCCCGCGTTCAGGCTCCCCTTCGGTGATTTTCAGGTTACCCGACACCACTTAGGGTTCGGAGCAAGCACGAATCATCCCTAAGCCAGCACGAGCCATAGGAAGGAGCAAAAAAGGGCGCGCAACAGCTTTTGATTAAGCAGAAAGATTTATTGCTGAGGAAGGAAGTGGATACAACATATTTAACAGTGGTAGCCACCAGCCAAACCCGCACAAGTCGAGGGATGTGCGGGGGTTGGCCCGACCCCTAAGAAAGCAAAAAACGCGTGACATTATGAGTAGAAACGGCGGAGATGCTCGATATTCCAGGGGTTAGGCAACTCCGTGCCGTCCTCCGTGGCTAGTCGAACTGAGCCCGGCCGGGGGACACCCCACATTGGTGAGAGCTTGCTCAGCCCTAAGCGCGACTGTATGCTGACTTGTAGTGATCAGGCCCAGACGTGGTGCCAATTGTAGCGCTGCAAGCTTTGCTGGTAGCGCGCCGCTCGCAGGGCCGCGCGCCTTCTCCGCCTTCCAAATAGTTGAGGTCATCACGGCGGAGGTCATCCTGGTTGGCCTCATTGTACAGCGCGACGCGAGGCGAACGCAGGGAAAGCTCCGAGGGTAGGACCGCCTCGGCGCCGTACACCAGGAAAAAAGGCATTTCTCCCGTGGTGCGGCTCGGGGTGGTCCAATTTGCCCACATCACCGCGGGTAGCTCCTCGAGCCAAGAATCCCCGTGCTTCTTCAGGATGTTGTACGTCTTGGTCTTGAGGCCTTTGAGGATTTCAGCATTGGCCCGCTCGACTTGGCCGTTGCTCTTGGGGTGGGTGGGCGAGGCGAAGCACAGCTTGATGCCCATGTCGTCACAGTAGTCGCCAAACAGCTCATTGGTGAACTGGGTGTCGTTGTCTGTAATGATACGGTTGGGTACACCGAACCGGGATGTGATGCCCCTGTTGAACTTGAGGGCGGAATGCTTGTCGATCTTGACGACCGGGTAAGCCTCGGGCCACTTGGTGAACTTGTCGATGGCGACGTATAGGTGCTGGTATCTGCTGCGGGCCGCTTTGAAGGGCCCTAGGATATCCAGACCCCAGACCGTGAAGGGCCAAGAGAGCGGGATGACCTGCAAGGCCTGGGATGGCTGGTGGGTTTGTTTGGCGTGGAATTTGCACGCCTTGCATCGCCGGACCCATTCTTGGGCGCCTTGCAACGCGGTCGGCCAGTAAAAGCCTTGTCGGAAGGCTTTACCAACCGACGTGAGTGAAGCTGAATGAGCCCTGCACTCAAAATGGTGGGCATCGGCAATGAGCTCGATGCCTTGCTCCCGAGAGATGCATTTCAAGAGGATCCCATTGGTAGCACACCGGTAGAGGGTCCCTTCTACAAGCACATACCGCTTAGAGATGCGCACAAGCTTCTCAGCTTCTGCACGATCCTCAGGAAGAGTGTTATCGTCGAGGTACGCCCGGATGTCAGTCATCCAAACGACCTGACGAGGGGGGTCGGGATCGACCCCCTCGGGCCCCGAGGCCTGTGGCTCGCCAAGCATCGGGGCGAGGACCATGGCGCCGGGCTCCCTCAGGGGGTCCAACTGCGCCAATGGCTGCAGGAGCCTTTCCTCGAAGGCCCCTGGGGGAGTGGGGCTCGTGTCAACGCGATGCGCGACAACTCGTCGGCAATTGCATTGTCGCGCCGGGGTACGTGCCTGAGCTCGAGTCCATCAAAGTTGGGGCGAAAATTCGGGGGCCACCGGACATTCCGGAGACTCGCCACGAAGGCCCTGCAATCGGTCCCTCCAAGGGTGAACGCGGGGGGCGGGCCGCCTCGTGTGGAGGAGCACAACACTCCGGATGAGGAGGCGCCCTCCCCCATGCGGGCAGCACGGCGCTCGTCCCTGCGTCGCTCGATGTTGATTCGAGCATCCTGCTCCTCGTAGAGGCCATCATGACGCCTCCAGCTTCTCGAGACCCTTGACAACGTCGGGGCCGTCGACCGCCTCAAAGTCTGGGCCGACCGACGGGCCCTCCTTCTTGCTGATGAGGAAAGGGCGGTGGGGGTACGCAAGGTACCAGTGGCGGCGGGCCGGCCACCCGCAGCCAGCTGTTGCTGGGCAGTGGTGACCAGGTTGGCCACGTCGTCCAACCATCGCTGGACAGGAGTCTCCGGCTCCGAGTTTACGGGGGGATGCTGTAGAAGGGCTCCCGCCGCTTGAAGTGCGCCTCGGGGTGAGCCGCCGTCACCGTACGTCAGGCGGCATCGTGCCCCGACGCTGCGCGGTTTCCCCTCGCCCGGCGGCGGGGAGAGGGCCGAGCCACCCGACCGGGTAGGATCCTCCCTCCGTGGGGGGTCGCGGTGGGGAGGAGTCGGAGAGTTGTGGCGGCAGTGGCGGGGGCCGCGGCTCCCGCTGGCATCCTCACTCCCGGAGGGAGTGGGGGTGTGCGCCACCACTTCTTCCTCCAAGACCTCGACCATGATCGTTGAGGACAGAGAGAAACTTGGGGCGCAAGGAAACAACTTCTTTCTCAAACGCGCGAATTCCCCCTACCTGGCGCGCCAGCTGTCGAGGAATGATCCTCTCTAGCGGGTGATCGTGAGACCCTCCTTTTGTGAGTTCGGCCGGGGGAAAGGGCGCGTTGATCAAGAGCGTATGTCCGCCTAGAGTCTTCCGAGACCGCGCGTGAGAGCTGGGATTATACAGGTTCGGGCCGCTACGGAGCGTAATACCCTACTCCTGTGCGTGGGATTTAGGATGGAGTGTTACAAAGGTTCCTAAACTCCAGGGAGAACTCTAACTCTTCTTGGTGGGGCTCAGGCTAACTGAGAGTCGTCCCCTCCTCTTAGTGGGGAAGGTCCTCCTTTTATAGTTCAAGGGGATACCACATGCACTGCCTCTACCTACTTCTTCACGGGAGGGGGACCCACACTGCCTGGGTAGTACTGCCATTCGTGCCTTCGCCTGGAAGCTAAGCAGCCGTCCGTCCTTGAGTGGGGCCCAGCGCCATCCCCCGCCTGACACGGGGGATGCCCTTGTCATTCCCCTTTAAAAGAATGGAGACTTTTGGCGGTTCACCTCAAGTGGAGGGAGCTCCTGACGGTACATTGATGGGATGGAGCATACCTGCCCCCACTCCGCCGAGCACAGGGCGAAACATGGGGGCACCGCCGCCCGTCCGATCGGATGTGACCGGTCACAATCCGGTCATGCCTGATTGACGCAGGTCAATCAGGCAGCGCCGCACGTCCGCCCTCACCACATTAAATGTGGCGAGGGACGGTTGGGGCACCGCGCATTGATGGCGGTCCAGCTTCGACCACCACCCCACTCACTCCCCCCACCATGTGGCGGCCGGGCGAGGGCCTCAGGGCGAGGCAACCCGAGGGCACGAGGGGCGCGACGTGGCACCCCGAGGCCCCCTGGCTGCCTCAACGTTGTCCGAGGTGCGGGGGGAGGGCAAGGCTGCATGGCCGCGTGATTGGACGGGAAGGAGACTTCCCTACATTTCATATACCCCCGGGCCCATATCACTGACAATATGTGACAGTAATGTTATTCTTATTTTATCTATAATTTACTCTTTTATCTATATTTGATCATGTTTCTACAACACTGAAACTGGTGTGTCGAACATACAATTTTCTCTCCTAAACTTTTCTACTTTCTTGCAGTCTTCAATTGATTCTAAGTTCTTTACCCTAATTTGTTGTTTATAGTGATATCACTATGTCAAATGAATCGTGTTAGGATGCAATAGATTTATGGAAAATAAGTAGACTATTAATGTGTTGTATGCTACAAACAGACTGCCCTCGCTAGTGCAAAGTACCTCATAGGGCTGATGTTATTAAGACTGTGTAAAAGGTTGCTGCAGTTTGTGATGACCTCCATTGTACCACATTGACTAAGGGATCTGATGATAGCAGCAACATCAATGAAGGCGTGGAAATGAGCAATGGCAGGACCTTTTGTTGTTTTTGCTGTTGCTACTACTGCTACAACTACCCTGCCATGGTGTTAACGCCAAAATTTAGTAAGCCCCGAGGTCATCATCGGCTTAGCAACCATATTGGCTTCAGAGTCCTGGAATTGGCCAATGGGAATTGTCACTCATCGGCAGTCAGATTCTTAGTGGATTCGGTTAAGAAAATTAATCAATTAAATGAAGCTTATCTAGAAAAAGTTGAGTTCAAGGAGGATGCGACATGACAATTTATCTATTAATTAGGAAGAGTTAGTTAGTTTCCTTTTATTTTTACGAAAGTGTGTTTAGTGTCTTTAAGACTTGTATCTTTTCTTTTCTCTTTAGAAAAGTTTATGTCTTGTCCAATAAGGACTAGTATCTACCCATGGGTATAGATATGTACACATGGGGTCCTTGTAATCTATCTCCATAGATCAATACAATATATTTTCGGCGCATCGCCACCCTTTTACTTTCGACAAGTTCTTGTTTCGAGTTGGGTTGCATCGGTTTCGATCTCGGACAAGGGGTAAGGCTTGTCATGGCAGCTTGTATCGGCGGGATTAGGGCTTACATTATTTTGACACTCTAATCTAGCTAATGCATCTGCCTATTTATCATATGTCTTAGTTAATCCAAATCGATGATTTAATTACCTGTATCGGCCAGATCTTTTCTAGGGTTTTGCTGGTATCGACAAAATTTGTTTCATCGATTTAGATTAGGTAAGGTATCCACTACCCTGAAAATCAGTTAAAGGCTTGATTGTTTAGACTTTATGCTTCTTTTCACACTTACTACTTGTTAACAGTGAAATTTGGTAAGCCCCGAGGTCATCATCGGCCTAGAGTCAATATCCGCTTCAGAGTCCTGGAATCGGCCTATGGGAATTATCAAGTCGCCAATAGTTGAATTCTTAGTAGATTCGGTTAAGGAAATTAATCTATTAAAGGAAGTTTATCTAGAAGTGACCAAGTTCAAGGTGGATGTGGCATGACAGTTTATCTATTAATTAGGAAGAGTTTGCTAGTTTCCTTTTATCTTTAGAAAAGTATGTTTAGTGTTCGATAAGGACTTTATGTTTTCCTTTTATCTTTAGAAAAGTTTCTTCCTTGTCCAATAAGGACTAGTATCTATGCATGAGTACAAATATGTACACCTGGGGTCATTGTAAACTATCTCATAGATCAATACTACTCTTGGCGCATCGCCACCCTCTTTTCTCGAGTTTTTTACTTATCACAACTGAACTTGGCACCTGACGCAGGGTTGCATCGGCTTTCAATCTCCAGCGAAGAGGTAAGTCCTACGTTCCGCCAGCCCAAGCAATTATACCTACCGGCTACGTTGGTGTTGTTCAAGGCTGTATTGCTTCGATCTCTTGGATCGCTCTAGTTTGGTTGATATATTTGCCTACCTATTTATTATGTATCTTAGTTAATCTAGTTTGGTAGCTCAATTTACTTGTATCGGCTGGGATCTACTTTAGGGTTTTTTGCCAGTATTGGCTAAATCGCTTTACTAGATTAGATTAATTAATGTATCCATAACCCTGAAAATTAGTCAAAGGCTTGATTGTTTAGACTGTATGTTTCTTTGCATACTTTGCGATGCATCATCCCTAGTTGTGCTTAGAACCATAAAAGCTAACCTGTCTTTGATTATAATAAGGGTTTCATCGGCGTTTCAGCCGATGAGTTATCTGGACGTTGCATCGGCTTACAACGATTACATACAAGTTGGAATTAGCCGATTACAACAAAGATTTCACTGTGTATCTAATCATTTGGATATAATGGTATCGGACTTCCAGCCTCTCAGGGTTATGGATACCACATACATAATAGTAGTTGACTAAATCTCGGCAGGACCCACCACATACCATGTTTTATACGGAAATTGACTTCGGATATGGAGGGAGTTCCGGATAAGGAAAGACAACCAGAGTTCTATATGGAAACGACAAGGACTACTCGGATTGTATCCATATTGGTTTCCCTAGTTCAACTTGGATAATGGGACACCTATGGGTATAAATACAAAACCCCTAGGAGGAGAGGGGAGACGATCAACACCCACCACAATAGACGGAACAACAGAAGCCACAACACACAAGCCAACATATGCCGAGACAAGACGCCGGATATCGACTTCAGGGAAAAGTACGGCTAGTCCCATACGGTGTCTCCGGATACTGTCAGGAGAGACGAAAGCGCTATCTCTGATCTTGCCGGGCACGGATTCGAGGAGGAAGACTACCCTGTTATCGACTACGAGTCAGACCTTCAGACCGCCATGTCGACAACAGTTAGATAGGCTACCCCAAATACTGTACTGGTGTGATTATGGTGAATAAGAGCAACAACCGGCTTCGGCCAACAGGATGTAGGGTTATTACCTGATAACTCAGGGGCCCGAACCTGTATTAAAATCCTCGTCCCTGTCTCTTTTACCTCAGTCTCGCGTATATCCTAGCACCGACGATCCCCATACTATACAAATACCGGAATCGCGATATCAAACGTCGACACAGCCGATGTATGATTTAACCATCGGATCACATATTCTATGATATTATTGTCAGCCGATTGATTTACATTGGATTATATTGTTATTTTATTATCATCAGCCGATTGTCTATATATCGATATTTACTCAAGTATCAGACTCTGCATTGAACATATAGCCGATTATTCAAAACCCTATCGACATCAGCTAGTATCGGCATCAGTTGGAATTACTCTATCGGCTTGTTAGCCGATCGACTTTTTGATCTATTGTCTACATATCTTGTTAGTTGCAGGATTAAACTAACTGGCACGCTCGCATCCCATCAAGATTTAGGACCTGCATTGGAGCTAAGCAGACATCCCAGTCCTTCGTGTTGTTTTCCACGTCAACACATGGTACTTCAAAGTAAAAAAAAAAGGAAGTGTTTGAACCTGTTAAGAATGTCACCAATACACTCGTCAAGCTGTTTGAAAGCAACATCAAATTTCATATGTTCAAGCCAGAGAACTACACCACATACCACAGTATCCTATATAGCATTTAACATTTCCGTTTCACTCCTAGTTAAAGAAATGGTGAAAAGGGCTTTGACCACTTATATTCTACTATATTTCTTTTATTATAGTTGATTAACTTATTCTACTATATTTTTATTCATTTCACTCCAAGTAAAATAAATGGTTAAAGGGGCTTTGACCACTTAAATAAATTCGTCGTAGCCTGTGTTTTTATCACAAAACATGTCAGTGTTTTATCAAATACAAACAAAACCATGTATACACGAGAGAATTTGTTCATCTGGTAGTGTTTACACAACACATACACATATACTACCTCTTTACTTGACATTTTAAAAATTGACATACTCTCCAATAGATACGTTCCATCATTAGTTTTTCTATTAAAAAAATGGCTGTGAAAGTAATTTTCATGACAAATCTGTAAATGTCATCTTCACATATTAAGAACATAAGCAGTATTACACTATGAACTCTTTGGTGATCAATAAATTCATGTTTCCTTACCAGAAAAAAAATCATACACCATAATGAATATCTTTTGTTTACTTCCCAACATGCCAAACAACGTATGTGAGAATTTCTTCCAGTTGTTTTTACCTTTCTATTGATGCTTATACATGCATTGTCTATTTATAGTGATTCTATTTTACTCTCTAGATACAATAGTAACTATCAACCAAATTCTCTCTTCACCTCCCTTATTTCACTATCCCTGGAGGTGCAACAATTTTTTTCTTGTTGGCATCAAAACAGTTTATACTAGATGATGCCCCGCGCGTTGCTGCGGAACTTCGTATTTAGAAATGGAGGACTACATGGGGAGGTCACAGATAGATGTAATAGATAGCAATCCCTTTACCATAAAATAATTTTATTTATCTTGTAACAAAATATAGTTGCCATGTCTAAATAAACCATAAGAAAATTCCCTATCTCGTAATAACATTCTCTTTCTTGAGAATACTAACCACTTGTTAGAGTGGAAATATTGTGACGATGGAAACAAAATAACTTGTAGAATTCTGGACTGAAAGAATTCATAGAACTGAAGATAAATAGTTGCACTAACCTGATGAATCTCCCAATGTTTGAGAGAATGTTTAATTATGCTGTGACAAAGAACATCCTTTATACTCTAGTCATAAAAAAAATTGAAGAATTAAATTACGTCAACCACAAAATTGTATCTTATAAACCTGAATGTCAAGTAGGAACATCATATAGCAAAGAACGATTAGCATGGACAGATCCAGGGAACAATATGTACCTGAATTAGGTTCACTGCTGAAATAATCACGGTATTGACCTTTCAATCAATCATAGTCAATTAGTGAAAATCTGATAGTTTTGTTATGGAAGAAATTACTTAGCACCTCTTACAAAGCAGGTATATATCCCAGGATAGGCATATAATAATATCTGGAAAAGCCAGTGACCATTAACCAATGTGAGGCAATTACGCATTACCGAATATATTGTTGATATTTTCTTGACTGAGGAGTCATATTGGTGGAAGTACATGTTGTAGTTGCTGATTTGGGTGGGAGTGCCCTGGGGATTGACCTCAGCCGTAGCCCATAGCTGCTGCTACAATGATAATAGGCAATCTACTAATAGCAATGATCTGCAAGCGGAATTCAGAAATAAAACAAATTATAGGTGCAGCAATGATAGAAAATTGGTATGCATACCTGTGATCTTAGCGTCCTGGTACCATATTGGCTCATCTAACAAAATGTAACGATCGAATAAATTTCAATCCGTTTGAACAGGGGGGGTAGATACCTAAAGAAGAGCCCAAATCAAATCGCTTCGATAATCTTAGGGACAACAGGAACAGGTCAATTTATCATCAATCTAGCATGACTAACGAAACATAGAGGTCCTCTCAAAAAAAAAAAAAGAAATATAGAGGCCAATAGATTGAATGAACATATGTGGTTTAGAAGAGTAAGAAGCATACCTAGGAATATATACACATGCGATTTGTTGAATGTGAGGAGGCGAGTGAAGGTTTGAGGGGAGGGAGAGGCAGGGAGAACAAATCAAACGACAGTTTCCAGTGATCGAGACATGGTAATAAGAAGCAAATAGAAGAAGGCAAGTGGTTTGGCGGAGCTTGATGCGGATTTGCCGACAAAGAAGCTGAAGAGAGTTGTCTCCATTATTGTCTTCATGTCAGCCATCAAGGCTGCTCGTTGGTGGACACCGGCGTTTTCCATTTCCTGTCCCTGAGATGATGAGCAGCCTAGGGGTGGTGCCTAGCCAAGGAGAGGGAGCGGAGCAGTCGGGCGAGGAATCGCCGGGGAGGAGGTTGGGGAAAACGATCTATTGGGCTTTTGACACATGGATATGGGCCTCTCCTGGATGGCTCATGGCTCTATCGTTTCGCTTCGGGTCGCTTCAGCGTTGGTACGATAGGCAACATGGGTTACCATCCAGATCTAATCAAACGGCTGTAGATCAAGTAGATGACGTGGCTTAACCACAACTCAGAAAATTGATAATAACTACACTAAGTAGGGATCACTTGTATGGTATTATAGGATGCATAGCCTCCACGAAGCTACGATGGCAAACACTAATACAAGAGGAAACAAATCGCTTTAGAGTATATTGATCATCTTCACCAACTGTTACAACACATATTATACAAGTAACTAAAAGTCAAAAAGATAATTTAAATATGAGTAATGCTTACATTTAATCCATGTCATTTGTGAACTATGTATCATTTACGAGAGAAACAAATTGTTGTTTCATTAAAGTAGAATATCTTCAATATTTTCCAAGCACTTTTATAAAATTATATGCTCCTCTTACATTTATAATTTCTGGTTGAACCTTACATTCTACAAGTACACCATAGTTCAAGCAATGGTTGTTATGCATTAATTCTCTACTAGTACTAATAACTTATTGTTGTAAAAAAAGCATAATATGTGATGCAAGTAGGACGACATGCATATTTGTATACTCCCTCCGTTAGATAAAAAACGAATCTAAAACCATATGTGACATATTTTAATACTATAAATCTGGATATATGTATGTCCAGATTTATAGTCCTACGATGTGTTACATCCGGTACTAGGTTGGTTTCTTTGGATGAAGGGAGTATGTGAGTATTTTTCATAACAAATTTATAAATATCATTTTTTACATACTAAATATTAATGTTTTATTCTTTTCATGTATTAATGATGCATGCCATTTGTTTGCGGAAGGAAGTGGTATTATACTTGATGGTTTGCAACTTCATATGTTTCCTTCACCAGACAACTCTTTGCATACATATATAGTATACCATAAGGAACATTTATGTTTATTTTACCAACATGTCAAGTAAAGTAGGTGATAATATCTTCGAGCTGTTTTCTAACATCTCTTTTCTTACCTATTTATTCACTGTCTATTTCTACTGATTATGTTTTAGTTTCTATAATGGGAACTAATGGCCAAATTCTCTCATCACTTCCTACATTTTTTTCTTCGTGTGCCTTATTTCACTAAACAACTGCAAAATTTCTTTCCTAGTTAGCCTCCAACAAACTGCAATGGCAAACACTACCACGAGAAAAAACACATTGCTCGAGGACATATTGGTCATCCTCGACCAACGGTAACATCACATATTATATTACTAAAAGTCAGAAGATTATATTGCAAACATCTCTACAAGTAACGCTTGCATTAAATTGTATGGGTTTAAAGCAATGCTTCCTTTGCAAGAGAAACATATGGCTATTTCGGCATAAAAAGGAATTTCATCATCTATTTTCCAAACAAGTAAGAAAATAAAATTTTGGTCCTCCTAACTATTGCGATTAGTTTTAGTCCAACCCAGGATTATTTCACTACCACTATTCACCATTGTAAAAATCCTATCATATACTCATCCGTTCCGAAATATAAAGTGTTTCCTGTAAAAAAATATAAGTATTTCTAGATAGATTCTCTACCCGACATCTATTAGCTTTGAAATCATTAAAATGATGAAAACTATGAAACCCAAAAATCCTTATATTTTGAATAAAAAGGTACAAATTACAATAATATGCCATTTTTTCAAAAAAAAAAGTTAATGCAAAATGTCGAAAAATAACCAATGCAGAAAACCTATAAATTCTATGACGTGTAGGGTGAAAAGGAAAAAAAGAAGGGAAAAACTGAATCCCTCTGTCCCTCCCGTCTCCTTGCCTTGGCTATAAACCCCCGGAAACCACAAGGCAGAGAGAAGGTCCTTCCCTTCCCACAAGGGGAAAAAAGGGGAAAAAAAAAAAGAAAAGAGAAGAAGAAATCCTCCGAAATGGCGGCGTCCGGCGAGGGGGCGTCGCTGGCGTCGGCGGCGGGAGGGGAGGACGGGCGGCGGCGGCGGGTGAGCTACTTCTACGAGCCGTCGATCGGGGACTACTACTACGGGCAGGGGCACCCGATGAAGCCCCACCGCATCCGCATGGCGCACTCGCTGGTGGTCCACTACGGCCTCCACCGCCTCCTCGAGCTCTCCCGCCCCTACCCGGCCTCCGACGCCGACATCCGCCGCTTCCACTCCGACGACTACGTCGCCTTCCTCGCCTCCGCCACCGGGAACCCCGCCCTGCTCGACGCCCGCGCCGTCAAGCGCTTCAACGTCGGCGAGGACTGCCCGGTCTTCGACGGCCTCTTCCCCTTCTGCCAGGCCTCCGCGGGGGGCAGCATCGGCGCCGCCGTCAAGCTCAACCGCGGCGACGCCGACATCACCGTCAACTGGGCGGGGGGCCTCCACCACGCCAAGAAGGGCGAGGCCTCCGGCTTCTGCTACGTCAACGACATCGTCCTCGCCATCCTCGAGCTCCTCAAGTTCCACAGGGTATGCCTTTGTTTTGTTGGGATGCTTGCCTTGGTTGTGTTGTGTACCTGTCCTGTGATCGGAGGAGGAGGAGGGGCATTACGATTTGGAGGTCGTTGTCTAGATTTAGATGCGAATTGGAATGGTTCCCGCTGATGGACGCGAATATTTGAGTGCATTGGGTTTGTGTTTCGGTTTAGTTTTTATTTTTTAGTGCGTGGTGAAGAAGATGCTAAGACTTGGGGAGGGATTTGGTGGTTTGACTTCCAACAGTGCGAGGAGAAATTACTATTGTTCGGATGCCTGATTAGGTGATTGTAGAAATTTAAAGGGCTCTATCTCTTTCTGTGAGTGCGTGCACGCGTTCATGCTCGTGTGTTTGTTTAATCTTGCAATAGGATTCCATATTTGCTTTCAGTGTTAATTGTTTGTTTTCATTGGATTTAGATATATGAATGATTTCTATGTTTTTACCTGGCCCGACATATTTGAGGAAGTTTGAAACAAATGGTGCATTTTGGGGATTTTGCTGAGTTTTTATGAGCGGAGGTTGCTTATGTTACTAGTGACATTATGGGCATGGTTATTGTCTTAATGTTGTCCAACATTTTATTTGTGAATGCTTAGATAGTTAGATTGATCAACATTAAATACAGCTGGTTGAGTTGTCTATAAAAATTTAAAAATGCTTTCAGAATATTATAACTTGGTTGGGATGTACAAAATATGTTCGAACACAAATCAGCTCAAGGCTGCATGTTAGAAGCCTTAACAACACCCAAAAAAACTGTGTGACCGAATAAAGTAGTTATCATCTTTTCTTTTATAAATCAGCTTTGCAGCCACATTCCTAGCGATTTTGCAGCTAAATTTTAACTAGTTTGTATATTTATTGAGTGTGTGATATTATTGTTCATATGGTTACTTTTTCTGTCAGTAAGTTGTTTATCTGATTTGATTATTAGGTATTGGCATTAGTTTTAACTGAAAAGAAGGTGACATAGATGTGATGTGAAATGGTTAATATGGCCAGTCTTACTGGGATGTATCTTTAATGGTCCATTCATCCATTGTTAGCAAGAATATTTTTTTTCTGTGATGTGAACTAACATGTATATCCTAAATGGAATTTTTATATGCATGGATTGTTTTGGAATATGTGGTATTGCTGGTGATATAGTTGTGTTGGTTACTTTACTGCTAGACAACATTTTCTTTTTGATATGCATGCAGCATTAATCTTTGTGATTTGGACTTTTTGGAACCATCTGTTGATTGTTTTCTGACCATTTATCAGTAACTCAGTCCAGTATTACTTTCACAGATACTTCATCCAGTTTGTTGCTCATATGACTGGCTTTAATGTAATTATTCGCATCTATTTACAATAAATGTTGCTGCTGAAATATCATGATCTATATGTGTACCTTTCACTTGTAATTCATTTAGTACTACTCCCTCCATTTAAGGTTATATGACGTTTTGACTTTGGTCAAAGTCAAACTGTTTCAAGTTTGACTAAGTTTATAGAAAAATATAGTAATATTTATAATACTAAATTAGTTTCATCAAATCAATAATTGAATATATTTTCATAACAAGTTTGTCTTGGGTTGAAAATGTTACTACTTTTTTCTACAAACTTGGTCAAACTTAAAGCAGTTTGACTTTGACAAAGTCAAAACGTCTTATAACCTGAAACGGAGGGAGTAATTATTTACCATTCCTGGAGAACTGTTTTAGATACCGTACTTGCCAATATAATAAGTCCTGAACATATCTTTTAAATTTTTTAATCACCAGGCTTAATAAAATTTGGAAGGCATGTGTTGCAAACTTATTCAGCATCGTGATCCATGTTTCATCAAGCTTTAGTGTGTTGATTGTGGAATACATCAAGAATTTCATCTTGGCTTTCTAAACCACAACTGCACTTCTCTGATGCTATTGAATATTGCTGCTACTACAACAGTCCTATGGCTACCTAATTTTTCTGATAGTTATCATTCTTCTTTTGTTGTAGCGTGTGCTATATGTAGACATTGATGTCCACCATGGAGATGGCGTGGAGGAAGCTTTCTTCACTACGAATCGAGTCATGACTTGTTCCTTTCACAAGTATGGGGACTTCTTCCCTGGTACTGGGCATATCACTGATGTTGGAGCAGGCGAAGGAAAACATTATGCTTTAAATGTGCCCCTGAGTGATGGCATTGATGATGATACCTTTCGTGATCTGTTCCAGTGCATCATCAAAAAGGTAATGGAGGTTTATCAGCCAGATGTAGTTGTTCTCCAGTGTGGAGCCGACTCTTTGGCTGGAGACAGGTTAGGTTGCTTCAACCTGTCTGTGAAAGGTCATGCAGACTGCCTCCGTTACCTTAGGTCATTCAATATTCCTATGATGGTTTTGGGAGGTGGGGGTTACACCATCAGAAATGTTGCTCGCTGCTGGTGCTATGAGGTCTTACTTTTATCTCTTATTTCATGTACAACTGATTGAAGTTGTTGGTTTCATGCTGAACAGTTCTGATGGAATATGGTTGTTGCAATAGACTGCAGTTGCTGTTGGAGTTGAACCTGATAACAAGTTACCTTATAATGACTACTATGAGTACTTTGGTCCTGATTATAATCTCCATATTCAACCCAGAAGTGTGGAGAACCTGAATTCGACTAAAGACCTGGAGAACATAAAGTAAGTGGACTGTTTCTATCAATATGCTGAATCATCTTTTTTTTTTTCTCCCATAAGTTGGCCCATCAGCTTCTGTGTAGGGTGCCTCAAGCGATGTTTTTTAGTAGTTTTCTCAGCATGTCATTTATAATGGTGTTTCCATATTCACTATCTATACTGTTCAGCATATCACCATTGCTATAAAATGTTGGAATGTCTCTGAAACTTCACACCTTCAATTAATGTTTCATTTTTTACCCTGTATGAATTTGTGACTGTATCTTTTTGAAGTGTGTTCCCATATTCTGTAATTTTCAAATGTAGATCATGTGAAAACCACTTTCATCGCTCCTTGCACTTTGTTGCTAGGGTCCATTTTCTCACTGCTTCTTGTGTTCATTTCCTTTCTGTAGTGGTTAATGTATTTTTGTCATTTGACTGATCTGCAGGAGCATGATATTGGATCATCTCTCAAAAATTGAGCATGTTCCGAGCACTCAGTTCCATGACAGACCATCAGATCCTGAAGCTCCAGAGCAGGTTACTCTCTTGGCATAATTTTGTATTATTCTGTTAATTCGTTTTCTTGCTTTGTTGTGCAAATTTGAGAATGTGCTCTTGTAGGAAGAGGAGGACATGGACAAGAGACCACCTCAGCGCAGTAGGTTATGGAGTGGAGGAGCTTATGAATCTGATACAGAGGATCCTGACAACATGAAAACTGAGACCAATGACTTATCTGCCAGCTCTGTCATGAAGGTTTGAACTTATGCTTCTGAGAATCTTTCTTCCATCCTATAGTGTACTTTGTTCTTGAGAATTTCTAGTTGATGCCGTAATAGTGATGAATATTCTCTGTTATTGACGTTAAATTTTAACCATCTAACTAATGAATTAAGTTTAGATTGACAAAGTGAGCACTCAAGCATATACTCTCCATTCCAAAATATAAGGCACTATCATCCTTAACCCAAAGACCAAGAAACAATTATTTTCATCTCTTTGTTTGGATCACTCTAATAAATACAATTCATGCACCTAATAAGATTAGAGATCTTGAGGATAAAGGATTTAAAAAACAATAATTTAGTTGAGAAGAGGTGCTAGTTAATTATTTGCATGCATGCACGCCTTGTATTATGAAATATCTGAAAAAAAAATGGTTGTGCCTAATATTTTGGAATAGAGGGAGTATATAGCAATAACAAATAAAATAGCTTGCAGCTTGTTATGGCAAAACTCCGTATGTTGCTAGCACTATTTTTGGAAGATCATAGTGCCTAAAGTTCAGTGTTATTCGTGCAGGATGAATCGAATGATGATTCCTAGAAGAGATCCTGCGATTCTGGTTCTCAGCACTCCTGATTTGTACGTGCATGCTGAAGAACAAGGAAAGTATCTGAAGATGTCTGATATCTGCGCCTGACCATTTTGCAAAACAATGAATGCTTTTTTGGGTGCTTCTAACTTTCAAGCATGTCGGTAATTCTGGTTAGTCGGCGGCACATCCTCAAATGGTTTGTGCCAGAGGAGTGTATGCTAGAATGATTCTTGCGCTGATATGGATTTATAGTTCTTTTATGTTCATACTTCTCCGATGTGTTGAACTCATACCGCAGATCCGCAATCAGTTCCCCCTAGCCTGTCCAAACTTATTTTTTGTGGCATTTGAAATCCATCTGAACCGCATTGTCATTCATATTTTGATTAAAGAATGCCTGAAGGGAAAATTAGTTCAAGTGAATTCCCAGCATAGCTGCTGCGGCTGCTTCTTTTTTTTCCTTTATTTTTTGAAATGAAACTGCTATTATAGTTGTCGTTGGAAGGCGTGTTGAACTGTTGATTGTCCATTGTTGGTTGTTGGAAGGCGTCCGTTGTCGTTGAAAGGCGTGGTCATTCGGATCAGGTGTAGTTGGGGGCAACTTCATGCATTCCACTGCCGGCTGTGAGATCGAATCTAAGGACATTATTCATTCGATACTATAACAGCTACTGTAGGTCACTGTAGAAGCGTTGCTGTAGCTATAATCTGGTCCGTTCATCAAGAAAGCTGATGGATAATAATTCATGTTGTAGCTTAACTTGCAGTGGACTGTGTTGACGCAAAACGTGTCCTCTGCTAACACACACTGAACACCTTGTGTGTGATTTGCAACGGCACTAGAGATGTGCTGCCGCAAGGGATAGATGCTACCAAACAATCACCTGGAAGGAACCTTATCAAGATGAATTCATGTTGGTTTGTGTTAGGTTGTTTGGTATGGTAGTTAGGACATTCTCATAAAGATGAGAGACGATAAACAATGTACTACCACGGGGATACATGCTAGCAAACAATCATCCAGGAGGAATCTTGTCAAGAGACGATAAGCAATTATAGGATTGGAGGGTGAACGTACAGAGGATAAAAGAAGAAAGATAGAAGTAGGGTAAGAAGATATATACATGTAGGCATAGTATATTGGTTTTGGTAATGGATTGTTTGTTGTTTTATTTGGTTGTTTGTTGTTTTATTTGGCCTTCGGCTGTTTATATTTATCAGAGATCATCTTGCATGAACAAAGCTTCTCAAAATATCTTATTAGGCTTAGAGATGTATTAGGACTCTACAAACCCTAACCCTAAGCAAGGAAACATAAAAAACGTAAGTAAATTTGACTTTGACTTAGGATTATCGTTTAGATCGATCGGTCATGACCTCCAGTAGAGTCTCCGATCAGAATAACCAGGGTTTTATTAGACCGACAAGAGGCCTGGCCTAATCATACGCGTTTGCTAATTGGCATGTATGTGTTGAGTTTTTTTTATTTTTAATTTTTTTTATTAAAAGTTTTACAAAAATAATTTTCTATTTCGAAAATTGACAGAAGTAGTCGCCCGCCGCCTCCCAGAGGGCGGCGAATGTGACGTGGCAGACGGCCATTCGCTCTCGGGTGACGGCCGTCAATGAAATTTGCAGGCGGCCCCCTTGCCGCCCTCCGCTAGGGCGATTTTACACTGTGCGGGGGGCCGCCTGCAAATGGGCGGCAAGGGGGGGCATGGAAATTTGCAGGCGGTCCCCTTGCCGCCCTGGGGGAGGGCGATTTTTGCCTCCCCCCTATATAACCCTGTCCCCCCTCTCTGAAATTTCATTATAATCTCCAAAAATCCAAAAAAAACGAAAGAAAGAGAGGGGAGGGCAGCAGAAGGTGAGCGGCGAAGCCCTGCTGGTTCGCTCACTTCATCACAGGTTTGCTCCCATACCTCTTTTGCATTTGTACTAATATGTTATGTTTGAGTACTATATGTTGCGTTTTAGTTTTAGTTCCATTTATTTTAGCAGATCTATAGCACACAACACATATGTGTAGATCCAGAGCACAGAATATAATAGTATGAATTGAGACATAGACAGTAGTGTTAATTGTAAGATGTAGTTTAGTTTGATTTGGAGAACGTAACCTACTTTTAGAATTTTGGAGAACAATATTGTAGAGAATGTAACTTAGTGCGTAGTACAGAAATGCGAGGTTAACGTAGTTATTGTTTTCATCAGGCACAATGTCAAATAAGGTCACATTTCAGATAGTTCACGGTGAAGGAAATATTAGATTTGGTCTAGATGGTGTTGATCTGTCAGATTTTGTAATGACATCTAAGGGCATCGATAGGCCTGCGGAGAGAACATTTCAGTCAATTTATAGTTGGTTGTTGAGAAGAATTAGAATAGACCAAGAAGTCTACACAATGTCAGTATCTGTTGTAGTGAGTCGTGCAACAGAAGGTTATTTTTGGGAACTAATGCCGATGGACAGCACTGCTGCTTGGAGACGGTATGTGGAAATGGCTTTTGAACGGTCATGGCCCCTCGTTATATTTGTGTCGGTACAAGAGAAAGATACAAATGTTTCAATGCAAACCGAAGATGTGGAGGGTCCTAGCAATGCAGGGGATGTTGTTGGACCATCGATGCAAAATGAGGAAAATCAACCAAGGGAGGAGCAGGCCATGGGCATGGCGGATGAGGGGAGAGAGTCGGTATAATTGTTGATGAAATGGAGAGGGAAGATTCGGATAATGAGCAAGCGGAGGATGACGCATCATCCGATAAGGAAGGTGATGTAATGGCCACTGATTGGGCAAATGAGGACTTCTCTGGACTTGCTATATCAGAGGGTGATCATGTACCCTGGGAGTATAAGGAGAACAAGGTAATTGAGGGTGCTAGGTATGCTCGTAAGGATGAGATGAAGGAGGCGGTGAAGCATTGGGCAGTTTCCTTGCAGAGAGAGTTTAGGGTGGTCAAGTCAACAAATTATGTGTATGAAGTGAGGTGCTTGAAGGAAGATTGTCCGTGGCGTGTCCATGCATATAAGGGTAAATGGAATGATTATTGGAAAGTTAGCATTGTGACCGAGCACCAGTGCTACTTACAAGGGGTGGAGAAGTATCACCGAAACATCACTTCAACTTTTGTGGCAAGTGAGATGTACAGCAATGTTGTTGGTAACATTGGCTTTGAACCAAAATCAATTATTAGCCACATCGAGAACAAATTCAAGTAAACCATAAGCTATGCAAAGGCCTGGAGAGCCAAACAAAAGATTATTGAGATAAGGTATGGCACATTTGAAGCTTCTTATGATAATTTGCCTCATCTATTAGCCACCATTGCCCAGAGGAATAATAATACTTACTATGACCTACATACATTTACATCGGCTGATGATCGAACAAAGAGTGTGCTGCAAAGAGCCTTTTTCTCATTGGGTGCTTGCATCAATGCTTTTGTGCATTGTCGACCTGTTCTATGCATAGATGGAACATTTTTGACAGGTAAATACAACTGTCAGTGGTACCTGCTCGAGCTACCACTGGCAGGAGCCCCAGTTGGTCCCGTGGACGGTGTTTTTGGCTGGAAGGAGGATATCACCGCGCGCTTCGAGCACGTGATGCGCCTTGCACACCTAGAACCGCCCAACACCCTTCCCCCGTACTCTACCGTCAGGCCTAGCAAGGCTTGGTTGCTTCAGTTCACTGTAAGTAAATAACTTGTTATTATCATACATGCTTATTTTGCGATCAACAGATTGTTTTGTACTAACATTTCATTCTTAATTGTAGGCGGATCTTCTCCACCCTGACGCTGATGATTACTCGGTCTGACACTCCCTTGAGGCGTACCTGTTGTGGTTGTTCAGGTGGGTGATGTTCACTAGCACCCACGGGCACGCTGTGGACTGCCGGCTGGTCCACTACGCACGGTCCATCGCGGATGCTCAGCCACAGGATGTGCCGCAGTGGAGCTGGGGTTCTGCCGTGCTAGCAGCCACGTACCGTGCCCTCTGTGAGGCGTGCACGAAGACCGACGCGGGAGCGATCTTCGCTGGTTGCCCTATGTTGCTTCAGCTTTGGGCAGCCGAGAGGTTTTCCATAGGTCGACCAGTGGTGGACAGCGCACCCTACGGGGTTGGTCGCAACGCACAGTGGCCAGAGGACGGTCCCACGATGGGGACTTGCTGGTGTCGACGTGGGGTTAGTGCAACTTTGCTGCGTCATAAGTTTATCAGTCGTCTTTTTTTTTTATCATCACATAACATGTCTAATTCCGATCATGTTTATTGCAGCGTCGTTACGCTCACGTCCAGGTAAGACGAGGTTACCCGGACTTCGTGTTTGAGTTTGACTGTCTCCAGTCGAGCGACGTCATCTGGGAGCCGTACATAGAAGAGGCCGTCGCTGCGAGAGCACCGCTAGGACTTTCGTCCTTGTGCACACGCGACCAGGCTTACTGGCTCACCATCCTGCCGATGGTGTTCGACATTTTCGTCGAGCCTCACTGCCCGCAGCGTGTGATGAGACAGTTCGGACTGAGGCAGGTGTTTCCGGGCAACGTGGAGCCGACCGTCCTCCCTGCCGACATCTCGTGAGTTCGGATTGTTCATTTCAAAATTTTTATGCTAATTACTTCATCGAGCCATATAATTTACCTCTCTTCATAGGTTGACTCGACGGGGACAGCTAGCAGGCGCACTTTGGGCTCCACGTGTACAGCAGTACGTTGACAACTGGGTGTTAGCTACAGAGGAGGTGATCAACGAGCTCTTCCCACACACGGAGGAGAACTACCGTGACTACCTCCGTTGGTACCTTCCTCGCACTCGTGCGCGTGTGACCTTCACTCCAGACGCCCCAGAGCCGCATGTTGCCGCTGTCACGGACGCGTATCCCACGCACCATGACCGAGACTACTTCGTGGGGGTACGTCGAATTTGTATTAGTTCTTACAATTATTTCATTTATCTTGCATAATATAGGACAATTACTGAATTTTTTATTTCCATCTTGCATAGGCCGATGCTGCACGGGATATCAGTGCCGATATCACCGCAGTCCAAGTGAGGTTGAACAGAGGTTTGCACTTGACTGACGTTGAGCAGAGGGTGACCTTCGACCGGATGCAGGAGAAGATGCGTGCGGTCATGCGCGTCTTCTCCTGTTGCAGCGCTGTGGACGTCGTACCTCCAGCTGGTCCGGTACAACCATGGCCTCGCGGGCCTACCGTCGGAGCAGGACCTCGACCTACAACACCGGTTTCGCACGGTACTGCTCAGCCCAGAGGTTTCTTAAGTTTTGTTTCTGTTTTTGTACGAAAACATCACCCCGTCGTAACTTGATGTTCCATCCTCGCAGGACCTCGTTTGCCTTCGAGCGCCCCTAGCGTTGGAGCAGTGCGACCTACAGCACCGGTTTCACACGGTAGTGCTCAGCCCAGAGGTTAGTTCATTTTTGTTTCAGCTTTTGCACGAATACGTCACCACTTCTTAACTGCATGTTTCATCATCACAGGACCTCGTCTGCCTTCGAGCGCGTTCGCAGGCACGACCGGCGCTTCCGCGAGCTCCGCAGGGGCATTCGCCAGCGCTTCCGGCGCGTTCGCCACCTCTTCGGGCGCGTTCGCCAGCTCTTCCTCTCACGGAGCGTCGATCCCTCGCCCACACGGTACTTTAATTTTTATTAATACTATTAAATACCTGTATGAAACTGATGGTCCTTGTCCAGCAGGATTTCCAGCCGGGATCTTCGGTACTGGTGCCTCTTTGTCTCACGCCGGTAGGTCTGGTCCTACTAGCCAGTTCTACGACGATGACTTGCACGGTGCGCACGACCACGACATACTAGGCTCCTCTTAGCTTGGAGGCGCTCAGCCAGAGGTCACACCTGTACAGGCAGGACGGGTTGGTCGTGCCATACCACCGGACCGACTCACGTACTCCCAGGGGCACGTTAGGGCGCAGGGTAGGAGGGACAGGGGTAAGAGGCCTTGTCAGTAGTGTTCTACCTCTTCAGTGCTTATGTGACCGTTTCTTTTGGCTTACAAACTTGTAAAGCAGTACTACTTTTGCTTTTACTACTGCAGTACTACTTGTGTTTCTCTCGCCTATATAGTTCTTTTCATTCATATGGTGCTAGAACAACTTATGCTCACGACAACACACTTTCGGCGCTTCACGGTAGTGTCAGATCCACTAGTGCGCACAGTCCACCACAGCACACATGAAAAGCACCAGCTCGAGTAGTCACTATCAACTTTCGACGCTGCCTGCTGACATAAAGTGAATCACACCCGCGCGTGCTCGTCTTGTCACATCTAATGAATAATGTATCTCATTGAGTGCACATATATTGCACAGAAAACGACGCTATATAATTGACAAGCTGAAGGCAACCTCTTCATATCTTCTTTCCAACTAGCACACAACTAACGAGAATGGAAGCGCCATTCCTTGAGCGTCTCAACTGGCGAAGCGATCCTTTCGCTGGTTGGTTTCCACCATGGTGTGACCGTCCTTTGTGCGATTGTGGGGATGGATGCATACTCAAGTCTTCCCCCATGATACAAACTCGGGGCAGGAGATTCTTCCAATGCGCGAACTTTGATCAGGTATGATTCATCTATTCGAAGTTCAAATGGATAAAAAACTAACTTCTTCGTACACAATTGTAACATCTTACGCAGACATATCGTCCAATGTGCAACTTCATCGAGTGGGTAGACATGGAGAACCCACAAAACGACGGAACACGTGCATACCCACGTAGTGAAACAAGATCGGACTACCTAAGGCGGAAGGATGAGCATGAACGTCGAATTGCTGCTGAGGCTTTAGAATGGCAGGTAAATCCCCTAGGACTCCCCACGTGGCGTGAGCGTCCGGAGTGTCGTTGTGGTGACCGTTGTCAGGTCATAAGGTCTGTAAGGCACCGAACTTGAGGACAAAGGTGTTTCGTGTGTCCAAACATTGTCGACGATGTATTCGTGGTAATTACAACTATTCTTTTCATCACTCCTCAGTACTATCATTAACTTAACTATCCCCACAATGGATGTACATAGGAGGATGTAAGGAAATGTCAATTTGTACAATGGATTGACACAGTCAGAGTTACTTCTAGTGGCGGGCCGATAACGCAACCTGAACCGACCATACAGTTCATTCATGCTTTGATGGAGTACGAACGTCGGGTGGAAATTGCAAGCTTAGACTGGAGGAACAATCCATTAGGGTTACCTAAATGGTCCGAGCGTCCAAAGTGTGGGTGCAGAGATCGCTGCCAGGTGGCTACCTCATTTGCAGAACAAACATTTGGAAGGAGATATTTTGTCTGCCCCAATGTAGACAACAATTTCGTTGTATGTCTAACCGTTTCCAAAATCCGCTATGATTTGCACAAAATTTCTACCCAAACTGAATAACATTACTATTTTTTCAGGGCAATCCAACAATGTGTGGATTTACTCGACGGATCGACAATGTCACTCCATCATATCATGGCCAAAAGATAACAGAGTCAGAAACACAAGTAGAGTATCAACGATTGAAGGACCACGAGAATGCAATGCATATTGACCGACCTAGAAGGGGCCGATAGGTTACCGCAGGCTAGATTCGTCGGGATCGACAAATTTGTACCGTGTATCAATGGCACTTCTTATCTATCTTATCATTACAATGTTTAATTATGGTGGTGAATTTTTGTATGCGTAAGACTAAAAAAATAATAAAATTATATTTTACCAATCTTGGAGATTTTAATCTTGTATAGTTTTCAATATAAAAGATTTGATAACAATTTTCTATTTATAAAAATATCTATTTCTCAAATAAAGCACAATGTAAAATCGCCCTCCCCCAGGGCGGCAAGGGGGCCGCCTGCAAAATTCTAGGCCCCCCGCCGCCCATTTGCAGGCGGCCCCCCGCACAGTGTAAAATCGCCCTCCCCCAGGGCGGCAAGGGGGCCGCCTGCAAATTTCCATGCCCCCCCTCGCCGCCCATTTGCAGGCGGCCCCCCGCACAGTGTAAAATCGCCCTAGCGGAGGGCAGCAAGGGGGCCGCCTGCAAATTTCATTGACGGCCGTCGCCCGAGAGCGAACGGCCGTCTGCCACGTCACATTCGCCGCCCTCTGGGAGGGCTCCTAGAGGGCGGCAGGCGAGTACTTCTGTCAATTTTTAAAATAGAAAATTATTTTTGTAAAACTTTTAATAAAAAAATTAAAAATAAAAAAAATTCTGTGTGTGTTGCTGGCGCGCACTCTTCCGACAGGCCCACGTGACTACGTAAAGCCCATGGCCACGTGACTACGTAAGGCCCATGCAACTAGCAGGACGTGTTTTGATTTTCTTTTTCCATGGATTTCTCAATCACACGCGCATGATTTTTTTTTCACAATTTTTTTCTCAGCGTGAATTTTTTTAATCAGGTGCACACGAACGCACAGTAACCAATCCATCAAGATAATGATGATAATTAAGATAAGATTTGTTTTTTAAAGATTTTTTTAAGTAATAGATTGAAGAGAAATTTATACGTGAAGTCAAATTCTAAAAAATTTCAATCTAGATTTGAAAACTTTCAACTCGAAATTTGAATTTTTGAAGTCAAAATTTGAAAACTTTCAACTTATCATCTCGGACTTGAAAATTTTCAACTCAGATTTGAAAACTCTCAACTCGAGATTTGAAAACTTTCAACTCGGATTTCAAAACTTTCAACTCGTATTTGAAAACTTTCAACTCGATTTTGAAAATTTTCTACTCGATTTTGAAAACTTTCTACTCGATTTTGAAAAACTTTCAACTCACAATTCAAAATTTTCATATCAAAACTGAAAACTTTCATATCAAAATTCAAAACTTTCAACTTAAAATTGAAAATTTTCATATCAAAATTCAAAAATTTCAACTTGAATTTTGAATTGGAAACTTTTTACTCAAATTTCGAAATCTTTCCACTACAATTTAGAACTTTCAACTATTTTAAAAGTTGTAACTAAATTATGTATATATGGTTTTTCTTTAAAATAGTGCTAATGATGACAATTAACGCTAATTACTTAATTAGTGGGTGAGCCTTGCGTCGATACGGAAAAAGTGCGCGCTACTTCTCCTGCTCGCGCGTCTGTGCGAAGTAGACGCCCCCGTAATCATACAGTGGTTTGAACATGATCTCACTGGTCTTCGCGAGAAGACTATGATCCTTTCTAAATTGCTTTAAATTTGTTTTATGTTGAGACTTCTCCATAGCCTTGTTTGATAAAGCTTATAACTCCTAGAATCTCAATTTTTTCAATAGCGGAACAAGTGGATTTTTTTTCCAGAAAAACACACGGGAAGGTAGAGTTACCATTTCCTAACCTCCACAACCCTAATACATTTTAGAGTTGGAGCTATTTCATGTCCTAAAATTTTAAATTTGTATAAGAATGAAACATGTTAATATAGAAGATGGATATAACTCTCTTTTCCTAACCTCATAACTCCGGATTCGTTCCATATTTGAAGCTCTATTAAACATCCATGGACATTTCATCCATTGAACATGAGTAAAATGGTGATATATATTATATTGGTGCCCATCATTGCTAAAAATGTTATTATATATATAATGATGATGCTCTCTCTCGTGACCCGATCTTCTGGTAAGGGGGATAACTCTCGCTTTGATCGAGTGCGACGTTTGCGACGTGGCTACCAACCAGAACAAGTCCAGGACGCTGTGCAATCGCTACACCACGAACGATGTCGTACCAACCGTGATACGCGGTTGATGATCCATGCAATGCAAACGAGAGAATACGGCAAGAACAAGATAAGACGGAATCTAAATATTGCGAATAGGTAATTAAGCACAAAAAAATAGTTGTGATTGAAGTGGTAGATTTAATCGACCCGGCAAATCAACACACCAACTATTGAGGGCTCTGAATCTATAGTCGCCGACTAATCGAGCGAGGACTAGAGACAAGGTGAATGACACTTGGCAAAATTCAACTAAACAAAGCCCAATTGTTTTTGAGGATGTACAAAGATATTTATAGAGAAAAATAAAGTTAGGGTTAAGTGCTAATTCGTGGAGGTGGATAGAGACATTTCCGAGATGGGCCTAGTCTATTACAAGGCCCAAGGCCCAAGTTCGGTTTCAGCAACAACACTGTCTTGTTTTGACAATTCCCGTTGACTCAGAATGAATTTGGATATGAGTCTGGATGCGTTTGAAAGGTAGCAAGATATGCTTTCCATCAAGTCTAAGATCACCTAAATCGGAGGGAGTTGGTATGAAGGCGCTAGGTCCGTTTGAAGTCAGTGTTGTCTCCGGAGGCCGAACTGGATTCCAAAACTCATTGGACTTTAATATCTTGTAGATCCTCCATTCATCTGATCTATTCTTTGGCAATGGTTTATATTTCTCATGCTTGATTGTATACATATACTTGATGGTCACATTATATAAGCCAGATAGATTAGTTTGGAACATGTGTGTAGTTTGGCATGAAATGCCAATATTACACCTCGAGCTTCCTTAAACTCCTCCAAATGGTGTTTTCGTAATACCGTGGAACCTGAAACTAATTTTCTGATAGGCGACAAATAAAATGATTTTTAAAATTGTACATGTCAAAACTTTGAAGATGTTGATAAATCATCGTCTATTTGTACAAAGTTGATATAGAATCAAAGCGAACACCCTGTCGCCCATGGTGGTGGAAGAATTATAAAGGGATCGACTTTCTTATATCGAAAGTCTGACGGTATACATGAAGAAGAATATGAAATTTGAACTAAAATCACAGGATTTAATTTTTAACAGAGAACCATATTCCAAACTTATTATTTTTAAGGAAAACCCAGACAATTCTTTCGTGCAAAAGCAGCATCCAATAGGGGTGTGGCTAATCGATCCCCACGCCCCCTGTACACGAAACTGCTAATGCGCGGGTGATCGCTCCCACGAATTTAGGTGTATAAACTTTAGATGCATAAAAATACTATATATAGAAAATATTTGAATTCAAATTCAAATTTGAAACAGGTATGTAAACTTTTGACTTATAAACTTTGGGTCTATATACTTTAGATGTATAAACTTTAGTTGTATAGAAATACTATATATAGGAAAAATTTGAATTCAATTCAAATTTGAATTGGATATATAAACTTTGAGCCTCTAAACTTTAGATGTGTAAACTTGAGATGTATAAACTTTAAGTGCATAAATTTACTAAAATAGGAAAGAAATATGGTGCCAAAAAAAGAAACCAGGTCTTGGGAGAGGGAGACCCAATCCGATCGCCCCTGGCGGCCCCCGGCGATCAATCGCGCAATAGGTGTTTCGATCCAATACCCCCTCTTGTTGCTGACGTGTCACGGCGCAATGGTCAATGGGTTTGGAGGTCAATAGGGGACAGAGCTCGCTATCCATCCCGAATCCCATTTCCCAATTCCCTACTCCCAAATCCCAACCTCCCATTCATCGGGTCGTGTCGCCGCGGACGAACAACACGGCGAGCGGCGCCGGTGGCGAGCTACCTACCCTCCATCTCTCCAGATCCCTTCCAGGTGAGAGCCCGCCGCCCCCACCCTCCCCTCCCCTCCCCTCCCTTTCGCCGCGGACGCCTCGCTCTTCGCCTCTTCGCCGCCACCGCTTTACCCCCGCCGCGCTTGATACATTCAGAATCTGGCCTGCTCGCGTGAACCGATCCGAGGCCCCCTGAATCATGTTGTTGTTTGAACGAATCTGATTGATGTCCTGGTATGAGTAATTTCCAGGTTTGGATCAATGATGATTGGGGAACTGTTGCTTGGAATTTCAGTGTGAAAAAAAATGATGTAGAATTTTGCGTTCCTTCGTTTGGTATTCGTGCTTGGTCATGGTGGACTAGATATTTTTGAGATTTATGCTTGTTTGACATGGTGCCTGACATAAAGTAGTTAAAATAACTAAAATGTCCTGTTGCCATCACCGAGTATTGCCATTAGGATTGAAATAGTCTGTAGAAGAAGAAACAAGGAAAGGGAAATTTTGTTCCATTTGTTGGATGTTCTATGGTGTTACAGAACTTGGCATTTCAAAGCCTCCTCTCACTCTCCCTCTGGGACATGTGGTTCTCTAGTCCTTGGACCAAGGTTAAGTAGTGCTGTTCAACCTCTTTTCTATGGGCTGGAGAGACCCTGCCTGAGTGGCTGCTGTTGCGGTTTTGAGTGGGTTGGCTAACCGGAGATCCCTAGTTATAACCCCTCGTGAGAATACTCTCACCTAATCGTAGCTAGGATTGGATTTTTTTTGGGACGGAGGGGGTATGTTGCTTCACTTGTCAATAGAATCTTGCTCAGTAGTCAGGACCAATGACATTTTTTCCTAGATTTAGTCTGGTTGCAGCAGAGTGTTAACTTCAAGAAGCTTCAGCCCTTCTATTGCCTGCTTCTTGTTGAGCACCTCCAATGTTGCATTAGTGGTAGGATGTTACACATCTACCATGAGAACAATAATAAAAATACTGATACTGAGATCCTAGATGCCTGGTAGATGAACAGCCTGCAGAATGCACTAGCCCCACTTGTTGACTACTTGCAAAACCAGTCTCAGGATTGATATTTCTCCTTTCCCTTTGTTTTTCTTATAAAATCTCATTTTGTATGCCTGGTTTCTGATGTACTTATGTCTTGTGGCAGTGCCACATTTAACTATCCAATTAATTTAAGCTGTTTTGGACCAAAATATTTGTTGCGGTGCTTCTTTTGGAGTAATTAATTTTATGTACACAACTGCCTATGAGGATTACTCAAATCATTATGCCTATGAATAGCTCAAGATGGAATATGGATTTAGCTATCTACACAATATTTTCAACCATCTACAAATTGGAGCTGCTTATGTTCAATATGCTTAGTAGTTGTTGAATATCATGTTTTTATGGGGTATATACACATGTTGTGTGTTGTGTCAGTACTGTCATACATGAGTTGGATACTTTGATTTATTCATAGCTCCATGTAATATGATGGCATCTGATTTCTTGTATTTCTCTGTGGTTGTTTGTCTTTTCGAAATTCAGCTAGTTTTTTTTAATCACATTTGAGATATCTTGAAGATGAGAATGCTGATTGTACTTTTGTGCTTGCAGGGACAGTACAAGACAAGTCGCACAAAACAGAAAATCTTGTGATAGTTTAAATGGCTTCAAAGCTTCAAGCCTTTTGGAACCATCCTGCTGGCCCCAAAACCAGTTTGTTATCTCTTTGTGCAACTGTAACAATTTGTTGGCACCACTGTTTATCTTAGGTCTATGATTATTGTTTCTGATCCGAAATTAATTATTACCCTGAAAGCTTGCTACTTCCTGTAGTCATGAAAACATGTTCTTTTGGACATGTCTCAGATTCTCAACTCAAACTTTCAAGACTTTAAACATCATTATCTTTTCAAATATTTTGATCGGATGCATGAAAATAGTATTTGTCTAGAAAAGTACTTACACAATACCATAAGTTTATTGGGTTTTAAAAATATATTGCAATAGAAATGAGTGGTGAAAGTTTAATTATGTGACTCCTTGGATAACCAAAAACACATGTCATCATGACTGGAGGGGGAGTACTTCACATTGAAGCATTGGCCAGCTCAAGTGGCTCAATACTTTTTTTTTTTTTGCATTTCAATTTTGTGTGATGGTTATCTACCAGATGGTGCATTTAACCTGTTATTTGTTGACCTTCGTTGTCGCAGTTCATTTCTGGGCTCCGACATTTAAATGGGGTATTAGTATTGCCAATGTTGCAGACTTTGCTAAGCCACCTGAAAAGATATCCTATCCACAGCAAGTTGGTATGTTTAGGTTACCCAAATCACTGTCCTTCAGATATCAGAGCCATACTAGTTTGTTATGCATTATTAGTATATGTTTATACTGTTGTTGTGGCATGCAGCTGTTGCTTGCACTGGAGTCATTTGGTCACGCTACAGTATGGTTATAACACCAGTAAGCCCTTTGTACTTATCTATCAAGAGCAGGTTTAAACTTTGCATTGTACTGATTCTTTGGCTACCTCCTTTGCAAAATACCCTTAATTTCAAATATGCAGTTGTATATTCATTCAAATAGTCAGGATATCAATTCAGGTCCATCTCATTGCTTTGTATTGCTATAATGTTGCAGAAAAACTGGAATCTATTCAGTGTTAACGTTGCAATGGCCGGCACAGGCTTGTATCAGCTTTCCCGTAAAATAAGGTATGTCAATATCTAAGCCATTTCCCCATTTCATTATTTGACGACTTCTAAGAGCAAGATAATATGGTTTTTGTTGATCTCCTTTGCAGGAAAGATTACTTTTCTGATCAGAAGGATGATGTTGCATCATTGGAAGGATAATGATGACTGACATGATGAAAACCCGGCCCACAACCTTTGAGCGATACTCAACTCACTCTGAATTGCAGAGACGCGTCGTTTTCTCCAAGACAGGAACCTGTCGTTTGTTTCTATGTTTCTCTTGCACCAATTTGTGGATCGATCTGGAATGTTACATCCCAAAAAAAAAAATCAAATAATCTTTTTGACAATCTGTGCGAATAAATGTGCAAATACATCAAGTAGTCTCTCCTTTATGTTTCTCCGTTGTTTATTCACATGTTTTGCTAAGAAGCTGTTACAGCGAACAATCTTTCTGTTTGCTATCTGAAGTTACTACATTGTAACCTGGCTTTCAGCTTTCAGATTACCGTACCCTGTCTGGTAATCGAATGATTAAAGTTTGCTGTGATTTTCTGATGTGTTGCACTAGCAGCAAGCCTGAAAGGCGTGTGGAGGTTGAGGCTTTAAATCTTTATAGAAAAATATGAGGTCTCTAGGCATGAGACCGTGCGCATTTCTAATAAAATAATGGTGTAAATACGTCAATTCATGTCAGAGTGTTGCTACTATTTTTTTTCTTCTCGTAAAAACGAAAGTGCATTTCATCATGCGAAGATGCAATACTTTTCTAGATAGTTTGAACTGCCCGTGCAAAACTAGGTGAAATCCATAACCAATACCTGAGAATTTCAAAGCTCCAAAAGTTGCAGTATAACACAGTATTAATGGATCATAGTTTCCATTTTAACTAATTCAAACTCAAACCAATGTATCAACCGAAATATTCAAACCAAAAACATAGCAGACAAAGAAAACCAAAATCGTTTTTTTTTTCCTAGAACACGTAGGAGATCTGCGTACCAAAATCATTTTTTTTCCTAGAACACGTAGGAGATCTGCGTATCATTTTATTAAGATAGAGAAGAAAATACGTACAGTGTTAGAGAAAGACTTTGACACCCGCCCACTAAGAATACAACAGAATACCACACACCCAAAGGAAGAAAAAACACACAAACTAGTGCATTAACAGCCCAGCCCTAAAGAGATCATGGAGCCTAGCAGCTCCTGCTAGGCACCAAATAGCGTCCTCATTAGCGATGGCTCGGAGGACATCGGCCAAGCATGGGGTAGTGCCATTAAACACACAGTTGTTCATGTGCTTCCAAATTTACCAAGCTACCAAGATGATTAAAGAGTTTAGCCATTTCTTCTCATTAGTAGGTAAACCCCTTACCGTTATTGACCACCAATTAGTACTCCTAGCAATAACCTGGGTTGGAAAGCTAGAGTAACCAAGCCGTTTCAGGACCAAACACCATACTTGTCGAGAAAACACAAAAGTGATTAGGATGTGATAAATAGTTTCCTGAGCTATCACACAATGGACATGTAGGCGGGTGTTGAAGTCCTCACTTGTCCAACCGGTCCGCTGTTCAACAACTATTATTAATTGCCAACCATATAAACAATTTGAATTCCAAAGGCACCCAACTCTTCCAAATTCTTCTCCAAGGTGCAAACCTTACCGTCCCAACAAAGATGGCCTCATATGCAGATATAGAAGTATAAATTCATGAGTTTGAGAGCTTCCAAACATGTTGATCTGGGACTCGAACTTGTAAGATCACCCCTTTGACCAAGTCCCAGATCTAAAGAAACTCCACAAGAACCTGAACCGTCAATGGTCCGTTAATATCTGTTACCCATTTTTTGTTGTCCAAAGCTTGCACCACCGTACACCGCCTGACAGTATTTTTGGCTATCAACTTAGTCAAATTAGGAGCTATCTCACTAACAGTTTTCCCTTCCAGCCATCTATCCATCCAAAACAAGGTGGATTGTCCATCTCCTATGCAAGTCTTTACCGCCATGCTAGATAACTCACGAGAAACACGAGGCACCTGGACTGGTAGACCGTGAAGAAAAAAAAATCGTTCACCCAAAAAGAAATTACACCCCCCGGGTCGCCCTTACCCTTTTTTGCAGATTACAACTACCCCGCGGTAACCGCCGAAACCGCGTAAAATTCACCTCCAAAAATTTGAATTCAAAAATCGGCGGTTCCGCGGTTCTGGCACGCTACCGCGCTGTTTCTGGCGATAACCACGATATTTGCTTGATTATCGCCGGTTGTGTAGCAGAACACATGAAGTTGAAAAGACACTGGAAAATATTTGAAAATACACTTAAAATGTGTGTAGAAATTGGAGATAATTGGAAGAATATATAGGATACTTACAAATCTAGCTTTTGTATGTGAAATAAAAAAAATTCGGTATGACATTTTTCTATATTATGGATTTCGAAGCATTTCAACATTTCGTAGCATAATAATTACAAATTAGCATTACTTGCACATCACTACCATATTTTACAGGAACAACAAATGGACAACAAATGACCCATTATCATTACAATAAATGTATATCACTAAACACGAGCATACCTACTCACCCAACAAATAACATATCAACTTTACAAAAACATTTTCTGCATCACTAGCAAACCATATTTCACCTATTCAACAATCTTTACATCTCAACAAACATCAATCTTTCACAATGTATTTGACCTAAACCCGATATATTTTTTCTTTTTCCAATTTCTAAACTATTTTCAGTTTGCCCTCAGATTTGAATTTTTCTTACCCTATTTTTTAAAAAATTCTTCACTATCTGCCACTACAAATCAAGAACTACATCTATGATTTTTTTCAATTTTTTTTAGAATTTTCAATTTGCTCAAATTTCATCCAAACCATGGCGCGGAAAAACGTTACCGCGCCCTAGCAATAAGCGCGGTAAGCACACAATAAGGTACAAAACCTCCCCACCGCCGGTGAAGCAATTGCCAATCTCCTCTCTCTCTCCATTCTCCTCTCCAGACTGATGACTATGTGGCTATGTGGAGCATCCGAGGCTAAGCTTTGTTGCACTTCCTCCAGGTTATGGAACAGGTATACCATCAAATAACTTCGAGAAACGTCGGTTGGTGGTATTTTGCAACGGCAAAATTCGATATCCGGAGATTGCTTGTCAGCTTGAAGGCGAAGATCATCTGCCTATGCTGCTCAGAATGTGGACATTCACCTATACAGAGGAGAATGACCATTGGTTTGTTGAGTTATGTGTCAATCTGCATGAGTTGTGCAATAATGGGTGTTCTTCATGTGGATTTACTCAGCAGATAGTCCCCAAACTAGGAATTATCCATCCTTAGAACCCGACAATTGTCTATCTATTTTGAGCATACGATTTGATGTGTTCACCGCAATGCTAGTAGGATGTGTGCATTATCTGACCGATGACAATGCACACTACTTTTGCTTATCTTGCTTCGTACAGGCTTGGTCAGCACTTCCTAAAGGTATGTCAAACCACCTAGTTATATCTATACCTATATAAATTAGGCACTCACTCTTGCTTATCTTGCTTCGTACAGGCTTGGTCACCACTTCCTAAAGGTATGTCAAACCACCTAATTATATCTATACCTATATAAATTAGGCACTCATTTCGAGCTCCTACGTTAAGCAACTAGAAAAATCTAGGCATTGATATGATCGATCGTATTGTTGTGACCATAGATCATATTAAGAGTCCTTGTTAAATAAATCATGCAATTAGAAACATCCAACCGTTGATTTGTTGATTGTATTATCATGTATTCATGTATATTATGTTTAGAGTTGTTAAATAATTATTGTAATTTGAAATATCCAGCTGTTGATTTGTTGATTGTATTGTCATGTATATCGCTTGTTTCTATTTGTTACATTCTTAGTATCCTTTATCCAGTTTTATTTATATATTCATATGATTGATTCATCAGCCCATTATATGGTATGAAGCTGAACCACATAAATTTTCAGGATGTCATTGGCTATGTAAAGTATTCATCATTCGGATAGTTTCAACAATTACTTCATCGGTTTATGTTTATGCTAAAGGTTTTGTTGTCAAAAGACAACTGCGTCACGTCGAAAGACGTGGTTCACTCGGTGAGTTGTTGGAATAGTAAAGCAATATATTAATTGGTAAAAAATTTTGGGATTCCCCTATTACATGGCCCTAGGGGGCTATTTATAGTCTTAGTACATGCTAATACCCACTAGGGTTTAGTTAATACAGGGGAATTTACATGGTTACCCTTATGATAGGGACATTAGCGTGGGTATTGTTGACGGTCGTTACAGACAAATTTCGACCGTCAATATAACTAAAATAATGGAGAATTACCTATTCTTACAATGCATATTTGTTTTCAAATAATACAGTTCCACTTGTACTTGGAGAATAACATGTTGCAGGAATTTATCAAATAAAATAAAGAGAAAGTGGAGAAAACCTCACTCCTAAGCAAGCAAATGGATAAGGAGGGCCCACATGACAGGTGTAACCGCCGAAAACCGCCTTAACTGCCACAACCGTCATTGGGACCCACCTGTCAGCCACCCTGCCAAACTTAGGGGCCTGCTAGGCCGGCCCAGGTTCGATCGAACCTAGGGTTCAGCCGAACCCTGGCAGCTGCGGCTTCGGCTAGCCTTACACGTGGATAGGACAGTCAACGAGCCGAGCTCGAGCGAGCTTGTCTGCCCAAGCTTGAGCCATGCTCGAGCCAAGCCTATTGCACCTTCAAGCTTTTAGGCAAGCTCGATTTGAGCTCGTTCGAGCTCGAGCTCGGCTACCAAGCTCGGTCATAAGTAGTATAAGATATTTTTTAGTGATAATCCCTTGATAAGTATAATTATTTTCTAGTTAATCACACTAATAAAAGAGTAAAAAATGATTAAAATAAATATATTGTGCTAACACATGCTAATTTATTGTGTAAATAGATACTAATATATATATATATATATATCTATTAGTTAATTAAATCAATAAGGTAAACAAACAATATAAACTATGCACAGTTAAGCTCGGTAGAAGCTCGAGCTCAGCTCGGTAAAGCTCACGAGCTTTTGCTCAAGCTCGGGTTTGGCTCGTTTGGAGCTCGAGCCGAGCTCGAATCGAGCCTAGAACGAGCCAAGCTCGAGCTACTTGCGAGCTTCGAGCTTTTTTGACAGCCTTACACATGGATGTCCAGGATCGCTTGCTAATGACGGTTACATGGGTAAAATAGAAATTTCGCATGTCAGTAACCGTCATAGCGAGCCTATAAAAGGAGGAGCTCATTCACTCTCTCAACACACTCAAGCAAGCTCAAATTCCTCTTCATACTTTAGTATTAGTATCTTAGTGCTAAGTGGAGTAGAATAGAATAGTATTCGGAGTCTTCGGAAGAGTTTTGGTATGGCTCTAGTAGCTCTTGTATTCTTTTCTATAATACTTTCGATATTAATGAAATACTCTTCTTTATATACTTTTGGTACTTTATATAGTATGAGTATTGTTCTTATTTTATATCTATGTCATACCGACTGTGTGGGTAGCCTATCAGAGAGGTGCAATGGTCCGGGTTTAATGTCTGATTTATTAGTTGCTCTATGTCATGTGCACGGGTGTAGACTATAGAGTAGTATTTAGTAATATAAGCATGGTGCTTAGATTATTAAATATCATTAATTGGACATATATGTTGTGGGATAGTAGAGGTGGGTCGCTAATGATGACTGTTCAGTATAGGTATTCCTCCATGTTAGTATATATTCCTAAGACAAACTCCTGGGGAGGGTACTCCTGCGATTTAGCCTCGGTTGGACGGCCATGATAGGTTGTCGTAAGGAACTCGGCAAACCAGGGTGGTCTCTCGAAGTACCATGAGGGCACTGTTAGGGGTATTGGCCACACAATTGTATACTAGCATATATAAATTAGGATTTGAGTGTATACTAGAAGTATAGGAATTGAATGCTTCCTAATTCTTCTTCCACTTAGTTAGAATTACTTTATTATGAGGATTTGATTAGCTTTGCTTCGTGTCAGTCTACCCCTATATATTAAACTTAACCCCTGCTTAGACTTTGACAATTACAAGTAATATATGTTTAAAGTGCATTAGCAAAGTTCACTCTTATTATCTTCGCTTGGGATTAAAAATACGATACCTTGGAATACTTCTATATGAAATGCTACAATGGTACATCCGTGCGCTTGCAGATTACTTCTGTAACCATAAATATACCAGGACTATTTTTGGCGCCATTGCTGGGAATCAATTGTTCTAGTAATGTCGTTAAGAAATACCAACAAGTATACAATGTCTTTCATATTCATGGGCCCTATGGCGTTCTTCTTGGGCCGGCCCGTTAGTGGTGAAAGGCCTACATGGGCTGCAGGGCCTCCCAAGCCCTTAGCTGAAGGCATCTTCTACTTCGGGCGAAGGCCTCTTACTTCGCCTTATGGCCTTCACCCTTAGTGGTGATTCGGCCGGATGGTGAGCTTGATGGCGAATCCTTCGGTCTTCGTCGCCTGGCTTCGCTCAGGTGCTTCGCCCTATGGTTTCGCCCTAGGATGGTGAGCTTGTGGCGAACCCTTTGGTCTTCGTCGCTCGACTTCGTCCAAGAGCTTCGACCTAAGGCTTTGCCTTAGGCGCACCCTTGGATTCAGCCGACGCCTGATGAGTTTGGTGGTTTGGTCGAAGGCCCTCATGACATGCCTCTAACAGGTTTTAACTGTCATGCATAAGAGGTTAGGCATTGGCATTAACTACATTGGAACTTCAACGCCTTCATACGTTCTAGTTCCCTTTAGTGAATACAATGAGTTTTGAAGCTTTAAAATAGTCACTAGTCAGTGATACAATATTATGGTATATCGTTTGCTACATAGTTTTGATTACAAAACTTGAAATTCAATTTAGTGTTTTTTCAATGAATTTGTTTCACCGACTTTCCGTCATGAAGATACTTCAATCCAAGGGACTTGTCCATCCTTGCAACCTGGCAATTGTTTATCTATTTTGAGGACATGCTTGTGGGATTTGATGTGTCCATTGTGATCCTAGTAGGATATGCGCGTTATCTGACCGATAACAATGAACACAACTTACTTTGTACCAGCATGGTCACCACTTCCTAAAGGTACGCCAAGCCACCAGTTTATATCTATACCTATATAAATTAGACACTCGTTTGGAGCTCCCATGTTAATTAACAAAAAAAATCTAGCTGTTGATATGATTAATCGTACTGTTGTGACCACAGATCGTATTAAGAGTCCTTGTTAAATAAATCATGCAATTGGAAAATAACTAGCCGTTGATTTGATGATTGTATTATCTTTTGTATATCATGTTAAGAGTCCTTAAATAAATATTGTAATTTGGAAAGATACATGGTGACTAGGGATTCTAATTTTTTTCTTGCATTGAGAGATTAAAACATATGTGGCGTGTGGTGTGACTAGCTATGTATCAACAACAAAACAATTTATAAAGAGTTTTTATCGCTAATGTTCTTTTTTTTCAGTCGTATTTTTGTATACAAGGAATGTCATTGCTAAACGTGAAATTTTTGTCATAGCTATAGGACTTTGGGTTTCAAAATTGGTTGGAATTCCTATTCTGACGGTAGCACATGCTCCTACTACTGCAACAAGTTTGATCCCCAGCGCCAAAGAGTATCAATGACCTCACTATTGTTTTCAATATGAAGGTTATTTCAAGCTTATCTTACTTGCAAAATATTACTATTCCAAAACCTGCATGTTGTGTAGCCATGAAGTTTGGTCCACAAATATGTAAACATGGCATACAAGAGAAAACACAAAATGAAATGAAATACAAGATTTCATCTTAGTGATACATCATGCCATATATTCATATTTTGGAAGAATAATGTAAGATAAGCCATCTCAGCAAAGCCTTGCTATGTCGAGAACCGTGAGGATGGATTGTCAGTATAGAAAACCAAATACTTTATACAAAAGTTCGTGGGCTTGATATGTAGTTGTCAAGTCGATATTGACTATACCGCTAAGTTTGTTCGAGTTCAACAATTTACCATCGATATTGTCTTTTTCTATAATATACCAGTGACTTTATCAATTGTTCTATGCCATTGAGCTGGCTCATCTTTTCAAAAATACCAAAAATACCCTTAGAGACAAATAAGATTAACAATTGATTTATCTTATTAGAAGTTTCAAAAAAAATATGAAAATTTTTATGTGGCCTCTTTACACAACATGGAAGTTTGTATACAAGTTTCAAGTTTTTTTTCTAGTATATTTATTTTCTAGAAAAATAATATTTTTTATGTGGTATATGAGAGAGAATTTTCTTATATGAGAGATAATAGCGTAAAAATATCTTATGTAGTGTATGAAAGATGATTTATGTTAAAAAAACAATAAAAAGGTATTTTATATAGCATATAACATATAAGTTATATATATAAATGTAAAACTTGAAACTTCTATAAAAATTTCCATGTTGTGTAAGGATGTCACATAAAATTTTTCATATTTTTTGAAACTTCTAATAATATAAATCAATTGTTAACCTTGTATGCCCATAAGGGTATTTTGGGTATTTTTGAAAAGAAGGTTCAGCCCAATGGCGTATTGTAGAACAATTGATAAACTCACCGGTATATTATAGAAATAGAAAATGTCAATGCTAAATCGTTGAACTCGAACAAACTCAGTGTTATAGAATAGATTCTCTCTTTCTTTTAACCACCTTGTTAGTTTGGAAACATGCAACCACTCGCTTATTTCTCTCAGCCGCATCCCTGAATTATTGAGGCCCCTTTCATTTTTTCTGAATTATACGACACCCTTTTGTTTCTTTTATATAGCTTCATATGCATGGTTATTAGCTTCCAGGTCCTATACTTTATTTAGTTAACTCTGCATAGCAGTGCCTTGGATGTGTCCTTCATGTTTTTCAGATAAGGGAATAATTTCATCAAAATGAAAATTGGTGAATGTCCTTGTTGTGAAAGAAACATATCTTTCCTAATATTGTACAATAGTGCACATTAATTATGAATTAAACTAGAATATCAATTATTATGACAAATTATTTATTCTAAGCTACACAATCCACATCTTCTGCTATCTTACCTCTGGTTGCTGGTCTATTGTTCTGAACCTGTATTGCCTATTTGTCTTGGATGTTCATACCATGTACTTCCACAAACAGCTTCCATGTGTTCCTTCCTTTACTAGATGTGTTATTTCTTGGCTATGATTTACTTTTGATAGTATGATAGGTCAAATAGATTTATTTCACATTGTTTTTCTTGTTTTTCTTATTTGCACCTCCAATTGCCGGATGTTTCTTTCTCAAAGACAACAATTTTTGTTGCCCAAAAGCTTATGATGGTACAAAATTGGCCCAAACCTAACGATGGGCCGCTAGCGAGCGAGCGAGAGTACTCGTTATCTATATATAAAATGGTGCAAGGAGATGATTATGAATTTGTGAAACCCTATCTTGTTTTCTGTGACATCCCGGCCCAATTAGGATGAGACCTGTGTGGCCCATGTGAGCTGTGTGCGCATGTTTAGTTTCACATTGCTAGTCTAGCAAGGGTGGAACCAACTTATAAGGGCCTCATCCCTCCAACCATACCACTCCCGGGTTAACCCCTTTACACGAAGCGAGGACGAAAGTGTAAGTGGGCCCGCCCATCAGTTGGTCTAGCTACGCGGTTCTGGAGAGAGGGCTCTTACAGATGGTATCAGAGCCAACCCTTGCGGTTGCGCATACGGACACTGGACGTTGTATGTGACATCCCGGCCTAATTAGGATGAGACTTGTGTGGCCCATGTGAGTTGTGTGCGCATGTTTAGTACCACATTGCTGGTCTAGCAAGTGTGGAACCAACTTATAAGGGCCTCATCCCTCCAACCATACCACTCCCGGATTAACCCTTTTACACGAAGCGAGGATGAAAGTGTAAGTGGGGTGGTATGTGTAAGTGGACCTGCCCGTCGGTTGGGCTTGCTACGCGGTTCTGGAGGGAGGGCTCTTACATTTTCCCCTATCCTGACATACTCTTCCTTGGATTTAGTGGGGCATAGTGACCAATCGACATTAATTAGCCATAGTGATTAATCATCATTACCAACTTCTCTAATAGTAAGGACCGAAGGACCGAATAACAATTCGTGAAGGGCCACCATCATATCATCATCAACAGTTTGGATTAGTGAAGGATTGAGGAATAGTTTATGAAGGCTCCAATAAAGCACATAAGGGTTGAAGAACAGTTTATGAAAGCTCCAATATCCACTTCATTGAGGAGTGGATGGATTCATTTTCTTCTTCTTTTGAGAATTGCGTGCTTCGATGATATCTTCAAAGATGAATGGTTTTGTATTTGTCCTAATGTGTCATTAATCTAGTGTGTAGTTTCAAATGCAATATTATTGCATACACATTGCATTTGAGTAGGGGTGTTAAGTATATGTGTAGTAGTGTGTGTCAAGGGTAGTTGTGTCTTTTCTTGTTGCATGATATTCTCGTAATTACTACATATTAGCCCTAAGGGCCTCAATCCAACGCATTGTCGAATCCGTAATTCCTCTCTTCTTCTCCCTAAATTGGCATATCCATGCTTAATTGTGTATTGAAATAGAGTTTGTTGTATAGAATCAGTTACTACTAGTTGTCAACTTGATATTGTAGTATGAAACTAGTATAATCATATTTTAGTGCTACTACAACAAAACAAATTAACTATAGCTTTAAGATTACCTTGTGGTGTGATACTATATTATGTTTTGCTCGTTATGCTTAATATCTGATCGCACGAAGTGCCTTCAATGCATCAACATGTACTAATTGCTATGTATGCTCCTTGCAGCATTTTTATTTTTTAAAGTTTTTTTATCTTGTTTTTCTTGTCGTGTTAGGTTGGTTATAGTGAACCTTACTCGTTTTTTGTTAAAAAAGAAAAAAAACAGCATCTCACCTTATGCTCAATCAATAAATATTGTTGTTGCCTTGTTAGTATTATGCTATGATTTTAACTTAATATTTTTTAGCTCGTTTTATGAGATTGGATGTGTCAAAACTCAATAGTTTTGGTTGTTAGCAAATACTTTTTTTATAAAAAAAATAGTTAATATATTTTTCAATGAACTTTTATTACACAAATATAATTTTAGCGTATTGAGGAAATAAGAAGCAAACCATTATACTATATAAGATTAAATGTGATAAATATGTATTCGAATTTTTGCACGAGAATATTTAGCTTCTTACTAATTATGTCTGGATGGAGATGACTAGTTGACACGCTTTCACACTGTTTCGTTTATAGGAGTATATGAAGTTGACAGCTATGTATTAGCGTTACAACGTAAAGTCATACATGTCACTTGTGACCAATATTATGACTCATGTGTCATGAAAACTAAAAGAGAGAATAATGGAGCTGAATAATTCCTTAAATAGTGTCAGGATTGGTGGTAGGACATGCATATACTCATTCTGTTTTTTTTATTTTACATTACTAAAGATAGAGAGAGAGAGTTCAATGTTGAATTCTAGATAACCAAACTTAATGCCTGGAGTAGTATGATAAGCTTAGGTGGTGTTTGGATCCGGGGGCTAAACTTTAGTCCCTGTCACATCGGATGTTTGGACACTAATTTGGAGTATTAAATATAGACTAATAATAAAACTAAGTGTATAAATGAGAGCTAATTCACGAGACGAATTTTTTAAGCCTAATTAATCTATAATTAGCAAATGTTTGCTGTAGCATCACATAGGCTAATCATGGATTAATTAGGCTCAATAGATTTGTTTCACGAATTAGTCTAAGGTTATGGAATGTGTTTTGTAATTAGTCTATGTTCAATACTCCAAATTATCATCCAAATATCCGATGTGACAGGGACTAAAAAATTTTAGCTCCATCTAAACAGGGTCTTAGCCATGCAATGATATGTACAACACATCAATATGCATATGATGTATATGACCAATTATTATAGTTATGAACCAACTTAATGAGCTAGAAAAAAACAAAGCTGGTAGTATTTATGCTCCATTAGTATGCCCTTGCAGAAGGTTTCAAAATACAAGAGGTATTAGGATATGTTGTAAATTTTAGTCACACTATAAGCAATCATTTATACACCGAGCAATTATTTTATACTACATAAAGGTAACTGGTTTGCAAGATTTTGTAACAATAATAATTGATATGTAGAGGTAACTGGTTTGCAAGATTTTGTAACAATAATAATTGATATGTAGAGGTAACTGGTTTGCAAGATTTTGTAACAACAATAATTGATGTTGGGTCTGGTGCATCAGAGAGATAAACAAATGACACATAAAAAGTACACTGGAATTAATATCGAGCACCAGAATCGAGTGGTAAACGCCTTCGTGTGGGTGACACTGTGTCCGTCTTAGGTCGGCATGGAGCCTCACGATCGAGGCGGTGAGGAGAAAACGCATAGCAGCGGCGATGGTGGTGGGAGAGAACGCGACAGGCATGAGAGGAAGAGAGAAAGCGACGGGATGCAGCGACGAGAGAGAGAGTTGCCGGTTGGTAGGGTAAGCATGTATTTTCTTAGATTTTGCATACAGTACTTGCAAAATATAATACAACTCTATGTACAAAAAGGCTGCATCACAATAAAATAAAATAGCCTTTCTAAACAACCATTGTTCCAACTACTATTCGCTTAACTTAAAGACTGCATAGCACTTTGATAAAGTTCAAGTTCACAAGTAAGATTAGTAGGGAGCATGCCAAGCCTTTGTAAGCGATCCTTGTTCATATGGTGTATCTTGTACCCATTGCCTCCATCAACTTTGATGACTTCTATGAAGCAAGATTGTAGGGTTAAGAAAACCCGATTAACCAAATCTTCGTCATACTCATTGTACTCCTTTTGCACGTTTTCTATAATCTCTTCCATGGATTTAGAATTCTTTAGGAATGTTTTGCATTGAAGAGAAAATAAAAATCCGAGGTCAAGCACATTCATATCAGGGGATTTTAGGGGCTAATTTTTTATTCATATGTCTAGTCATGTTTGGGCAACCGCAAGGGCAAATGCAGAGTCGTCTACTGCAATATGTGTTCGTGCATTGTCCTGTTATATCCATATGGTCTGCCCAATATCTTCTTGAGGCCAACATGAGACAATAGCTGGAATCACTTTCGTAATCAAGAAAGCTCTACTTGTATCCCTGGAAATTGTCAAAGATTTTGTGATCAAAATAACCCTCGGTCTGTTCTAGCTACTCCTCTATGATGGCTCCTACGACATTGATGAAATGGAAAGTTAGTTTCAAAATGATTTCAAACCAACACAAATAGAGCAAATAGATTCCCTCACCTTCTTAACGAAGGGCCATATACCTAGATTGCCATCAAAGTAGCAATTTCCATTCGCATGATATCTAGGCCTTGCAAGTGCTGCTAAAAACATGACTTTGTCTATTGCTTGTTTATTTTGAACTAACCTCACCGGTTCATCCTCTCCACCATACAAGTAAAACCTCCCTAGCAATTTTAGTGTTGTTGAACCACTTCTCATCTATGTGCACAACGTTGCGCATGTCATCAAAAGTGGGTTGAGTATGTACTGTTTGCATGTCCAGCATGGACACACAAAATTGCAGGCAAAGCTTCTTATTTGCATCTATGAGAAAAGGCTTCAGTGTGTTTGAGTGACGAAGAAGGATGCCTTCTTTGAAAGCTCTATGCACTGTGGATTTTGGAACATTCAAAGCTGAGGCAAGATCTCTAATAGTTGTCCGCTGGTTCAATGGAATTGTTGCAGCCTGTGACCAATCTCTATCAACCCTTTTCCAGCCACATTTCTTGGACTTTTTTGATGTAATGTCAACTTTGATACCTGCTGCTTGGCATTTCTTCACTTTTGACCACAAATCCTGGACAACCCTTCTTCTAACATTGAACAAATTTGCAACGATGGTTGTCGCGTTCCTTTCTATTTTGCCATTGATACTTTTTGCAAGTAAAGCTTATAAATATCTTGTCGCTGTTCATCTGATAAATATTTTCTTCTCCTAATATTTTTCATGTGCATCTTGGTGGTGTGCCATGTCAACTGGTTCATAATATGCAAAATTTAAATTAAAACGTGTTGTTTGGATTTATGTCATTTCGTAAAGTATAGTTGCTCTCATAGGAATACCTGTTTCATCGGTTCATACATGTACCTCGTCCTGAACGAAGAAAATGTCCACATGGTCAGCATATACATCATTATCCTCATCTGCATGGAGGGATAAAGGTTAGAGATAACGTATATAGAAACATTAAGCATAACTAAATTTGTACTTCCTCCGTTTCATATTATAAGACTTTCTAGCATTGCCCACATTCATATAGATGTTAATGACAGTCTTATAACCTGAAATGGAGGTAGTAGTATAATTAGCAATCCACTTCATAATTAATTTGACTTATGAGCTTTTTTTTTGCAGTGTGTTACTCCAACTGTAGTGTTCTGTGCCAAAAAGTCTAGTGAAATTAGTTTTATAATTGACGATATATATATATATATATATATATATATATATATATATATATATATATATATGTAAATTTTCTACTCCTACTTAATGACATGATTGAAGGTATGAGTAGATTAAATGATGGATTTTGAACATCAAGCTAGCAAGGTAACACTTCAATGAAATTTTTAATTTCTAATTTATGGATACATGTATATGTTTCCTACTGTCATATTGAGGGTAATGTGTAGTACAGTAATACACTAATGATGAACAGCTTGAACTTGCTAGTACTAATCGCAATCCTAATATTATTTTTCTTCTGTGTAGGATCAACACACTGACAAATGGGAATCAATCCTGGCCAGATATATTTGCAGCTCGTTTTAAACTCATTGCAGCTCACTTTGAGTTCAGGACAACTCTTGCATTGCAAGTATAGAATAACCATCTATCTTCACATCAGTGCAGTGAGTACATTTCCTTAACCATATTCTATTTTTCTTCCTATGCCATTCATTTGACTGTTTTATGTTGCTATAAATTCCAATAGGGAGTATATAACTTTTGAAATAAGAAGATGGCATGCCTGCCATCAAGTTGAGAAGGAAATCGCCTTGATCTTCCTCTTCTTGAACAACATCATCTTGATGCACACAATGGACTTGGTCTTCTTCAATGGCAACAGGTTGGTTGAGGTCAGGAATTTCTTCATCTTCCTCTGTTGGCACTGAAATAGGATGACATGGATTAGTGGGTGTGCTGTAGTAGCAGATGCAATTGTATTGGTGCTAATGTGAATGGGAGCAGGGAGATGAAGAGTAGGGCAAAGTGGCTGAAACTTCACATGTAATGTATGCAAACTGACATACCTGTGTCCATGTTCAGGTCAAAAGGGTAGTGGTCGACCTCCTCTTGGACAGCAACATCTTCTTGATCCACAACAGGGGCTTCTATAACAATATTGTGGAGATTATGGATACCCCATACCCACACGGCATGTATATCCGACTGGGTATTGGAGTACCATATGTAGATGAAATATCTTTAAGAGACTCGAGTTAAATTCCTAACTTGTGTATCAAGGAAATACCCAGGGTCCTAGTCGGCTACGATTGTATTTTATCTTTACTCACCTATTCTGTTAGGAATATGGCTGTATTTTGTAATACGGACTCCTTCCACTATATAAGGAGGGGGCCGGTTGCCTCTTGGGGCATAACTTTTATCCCAGATCATATTATCAATAACACACTCGGCAGATCAATCCCGGACAGAAGTAGTGTATTACTTCTCATCGAGGAGTCCTAAACCTATATAAAATTCCTTGTCTTCAAACCCATCCACTTTTCTTTTTTGATAGCCACCCCTTTTTGTATTGCCGAAATCTTGTTTCGACAAATATCTTCTCGTTGCACAGCTCGGAGTTCTATAGCAACATCGTCTTGATGCACAACAGGGACTTCTACATCTCCTACAACTTGTATGGTAAATTCTTGATTGAGGTAAGGAAGTTCATCTTCCTCCACTTCTATTGGAGATGAATTAAGATCGATTGGCATGGATTGGTGGATGTGCACGATGAGATTCAATTGGGTTGCTGGCAATATTGTGAGAATAGGAATAAGAGGCTGGGAGGGAAAGTTTAGAGCAAAGAGGCAAGGGAGTATTTATAACCTTTTGATTCAAATTTGTATGTTTAAATCAGGGTTTGTGTAAATTGTGGCAAAAATTGCCTGATAGTGGAGGCAATTAAATCCCACGCTTGAGATAAGTCTGACATTGCTAGAGATGTGTCTGGCATTCCCATTAATTGAAGTATAAGTTTATTCTCAATATGTATCTTTTGCAGTGCTTTGATTACTGCAAGAATACATTCTATTAGTCTGTTTTTCACTGCATTAGTACCTTTTTCAGGGTTATATGAGTCTTTTGGTCATCACCTTAATTTCTGCTAAAATGGGAATAATCTCCTATATTGTGGGACGGAGGAAGTTTAAGCAAGATTGTCAAGATCGGTATCCTATGTAGTATCGTTTTGCTCAAAGTAGTATCGTATCGTAGTATCGGAATACTATGAGATTTTCTTTTTTTTTCAAGTTTAGTTAATATTTATGTTAATTACGTATAGCCATTCTATATAAAAATGTGGTAATAATATATGTCTGCCAGTGATATGGGCCCGGGGGTTACCCAGGCTGTGAGGAAGGGCCTGCCCCCGGTAGCCGCGTGGCCTTCCCCCAAGGGGGTTCGGCCCGAGGCAGGACGGCGGCCGTTCCCCACACGTCCCGGGGTCGGGTCACCCCGACCCCCTCCGCGTGGCGCCAAGTGTGCCGCGCCAGATGGGCGCTCCTAGCACCCACCTAACAACATTTAAGACGGTCTGAGCGAGCGCTCCGCGCGCAACATTTAATGCGGCGTGGTGCGTCAGACCGGTCTGTGACCGATGATTGACATGGCTAGGGTAGTGCGCCTGCCATGTCAGGGCCGGATACGGTTTGCCTAACCCGTTTAGGGCAGGGTTCCCACTTCCCGGTACAAATGAGGACCTAAAAGTCCTCATTCATTAAATGCCAAGTGACGGGCGCATCCCCCGTGTCAGGCGGATGGATTTGATGGGCCCCGCGCTACAGCAAGGCATGCAAGTGCCTTCCAAGTCAAGCAACGAGACGCGAGCTTAGTATGATTATCCTCCCTAGTTAGGCTCGGTGGACCCATGTGGTAACCCCTCCGTCCCTAAATATTTGACGCCATTGACTTTTTTTAAAATGTTTGACCGTTCGTTTTATTCAAAAAATTTAAGAAATTATGAATTCTTTTCCTATCATTTGATTCATTGTTAAATATACTTTTATATATACATATAGTTTTACATATTTCAAAAAAAATTTTGAATAAGACGAACGGTCAAACATGTTTAGAAAAAAAGTTAACGGCGTCAAATATTTAGGGACAAATGGAGTATAAAAGAAGGTCCTGGCCTACTGAGGGAGGGATGATCCATTTTGACTAGCACAGTCTCTTGCCCCTCATCATCAACACCTTCTACTCCAACAAGGAGATCTTGTAATCTCTCCCTCTCAATAAGCATAGCACATGAGTAGGGTATTACGCTTCTCAGCGGTCCGAACTTGTATAAACCACGGTTGCCTTTCCCCCGAGGGGTCGCACCCCCTCTTCTTCATACTTGACAGCGAACCTCTCAATCTACAATCACCGTCCCCGGCCGAACTAAAAAAGATAGGCCTTTCGGTTCCCTGGTGGAGGAGTACACCCTCCGACAATGTCATACAAATCGAGACATTTATCAAGAGAAACCACGTTAGTTTTGATATATTTAACTGATTTTTATATAAATTTGGGCATATTTATTTACATTATTTTCAAATCATGTTATTTCAAATAATATTTTATAGTATCGTAGGGATCATAGAATCAGAATACCACCTAAGATTTCGTAGGATCGTGTAGTAATGAATAGTTGGATCGAGATACTATTAAAAATTAGAATACTAAGTGGGATCGATATCGTTTTAATTTGGTAGGATCGAAACATGGTAAAATAATGGATACGAATCGGAACCTTATATACAAGTGAAACTCCCTCCACCAACTCCAGAATCGGCTCTCTCCATAACCCCCTTCCTGCAACTGCAAGCCGCCAGAGACACCAACCGCAGCCAGCTTGGATATTTTGGTAGATCCGCCCACTCACTGCCATGCGGGCCCAAGTGTCGGCTCAGCCTTCCACCTCGCCCCCTGCTAAATCCCACCAAACCCTCCACCCACTCACCTCTCCTCCCCCTCGACCTCCCCGCCGCGCCACCACCTCCTCCTCCTCCAAGCTCTCCACCCCACGCACTCCGGAAGCTTCTAGAACCTCCGGCCTCCCCTTCCCCCGGGGGAACCTTCTCGCCTCCCGCCGCCATGCAGAGCGCCGCGGCGGCGTTCGGCCTCGTCCGGCCGTGCCCCGCGCGGCCGCCGCTCCAGCTGGGCCCCGGCAGCAGTAGCTGTCGTCCCATCCTGCTCCATGCCCGGCCCCTCGCCGCCGGCATCGCCTCCTCTTCGCGAGGGCCCGCCGCCGTGGCGGCGCGGTCGCTTGGGCGGCTGCTGCTGCTGCCGCCGCCGCCGCCGATCTCGCCGGACCGGGCGGGGAGGGGGAGGGCGCGCCACGTGGCGTGCGGCGCGGCGGCCGGGGACGCCAAGGCGGAGGAGGAGGAAAGCGGCCTCGCCAAGACGCTGCAGCTCGGCGCGCTGTTCGGGCTGTGGTACCTCTTCAACATCTACTTCAACATCTACAACAAGCAGGTGAGCAAGTGAGCTTATGATCTGGCTCTTGAGTAATTGTGAATTAAAAATGCTGGAATGCTCTGTAATTGTGTAGATTCGGATCAGAGTTTATTTCACAGCATGAAACTCTTGCGTTTTGCATGGGTTATTTATTGTGTTCTGCCTGCGATCCTGCTGCTTGAAATGGGAAAATTGTAACTGCAGTATATCTGTCTCTATGTGAGGCTGCGATTCATTCTCGCTATCTTTCTTTTTAGAAAAGACAACTATCTTGTACTGGGTGATCACTGCTCAATAAGATGATTAATATGATATTTTTCGAGTGCAGGTTTTGGTTATCTTTTTGTGGGTTGAATTGATTGTGTTTATGCTAGTGGACATTTAGTTTGTCAATGTGTTGAAATACATTGTGATGTTGTTTTGCTCTTTTGGGCCTTCATTCTTGACTTTAGGCCAAAGGACCCAGGAAAAGTTATAGACTTATAGTTGATTTGTATTTGAGTACCTTTATTAAAGCTTTTGTGTGATGATGGCCCCTGCAAAGCTGCAACTAATTATGGTACGGTATGAATGGTCTGTCTGTTTTGGTGCAAGGTAGCGATAAGGATGTTCAATGTGCTATTTTAGATCTGAAATGAAATAAATTCCAATAATTTATGATTTACTTTTGTTGAGATCAAGTTTCTGTCGTCCCTGTAATTTCCTTGTTAATTGTTCTGCACTTCTGTTCTAATATACAGAAAATGACTTAGATTTGAAGTTCAATGTTATATGTTAGTCCATAAGGTTCTCGATGACATGAAATCTTGTATCCTATTTTCTTTCAAGTTTCTCAAGATGTTCTCAGATATCGATTTGAAGTTGTTTTTAAGAGTCAGAAGGTGGCATCTCTGTTTGGAACATAATATTTGCCTTTTGCAGTTTGAAACATGACGCAACGTTGCACATATGTTTTGATATGACATCAACTTTTTAGGTACTTTTATCCTGCGATAGTCTGGCCTTCTGACCATTTCATCATTGTAATACTTATTTATCTCCTTTGATTATACATTCATTCTTCTATCTTATTCTGCCTTGCAGTCAGTACCTCCAGTTACTAGAGATTATATAATCTTCCTACTAAACTTCCCTAGATGCATTTCTGTTCATCATGCAAATCTGATTTGGTATGCATGGGTTTTCTTGATTATCATCATACAGCCTTTCTTTTCTAAAAGCATTTTGTATTTTGATTGTGTTGTTCTTCCTGAAGGATATGCTATATTGTTATATTGATTATTTTCGCAGATAAACTATTAACTCTTGTTTTCTGTTATAATGTTTGACAGGTCCTGAAGGTTTTCCCATATCCAATAAACATTACAACAGTTCAATTTGCTGTTGGTACTGTCGTTGCTTTGTTCATGTGGATCACTGGTATCCTTAGGAGACCAAAGATTTCTGGTGCACAGGTAGATCTTTGATATTGTTTGACACACTTTCATTGTTTAAATGGGTTGTATTAACAAGGAGTATCTGTTGCTCTTGTGTTTTCCTTTTCAGCTCTTTGCCATCCTTCCTCTAGCTGTGGTCCATACTATGGGCAATCTTTTCACTAACATGAGCCTGGGGAAGGTTGCTGTGTCATTCACACATACCATCAAAGCTATGGAACCTTTCTTTTCTGTTCTCCTCTCTGCAATTTTCCTTGGCGAGGTAACTTGTAGTGTCCTATATAATGTTGATTGCTGCAATATATTATGTATATCTGAGAGAACTACCTGGGTTTTCTTTCAATAATTGAATGGCATGGCAGTTGCCTACAGTTTGGGTGATACTTTCACTTCTTCCGATTGTTGGTGGTGTAGCATTGGCATCTCTTACTGAGGCTTCCTTCAACTGGTATGTAACAAGTACTATCATTTGAATCCAAGCTTAATAAAATGAACTGTAAAGGAGCAATTATGCCAAACATTTTGGGCTTATGTGTTTCTCTGCTATTATGTCTCATTTCTCGCTCTTTTTTTTCTTGGCCAATCACATAGTGTACATTGACATAAGTAAGGTGTTTGATGTATTTGGCATATATATGTTTATGTTTTTAACACAATAATATTGTATCTATGTGACATTTGGATTATTGAATCTATGGCAAAAAGGTGAAGTTAGTAATTTACAACTGATAAAACATGGAATACATAGTTCACACATCTTTGGGTTATTACTTGCTAACTCTTCGCATGAGCTATTGCGTGTAATTTGAATAAATCAAATTCAAAGGAATTTAATGCATGATTCTTATAAACAAAAATATTCCATTCTTGTCATCTTTGCATGCCTTCCTTATCTCTTCAGACAGTTCATGTGAGCAGTTAGCAAGTTAGCACTCGCGAGCAGTCTTTACTCTGTAACAGATACATTTGCATTTTCCCAGTTGAACTTATCATAATTAGCTCATAGGAAGATTCTAGTTCCTGAAAAATGAACTATGTAAAGATCAAATCATCAAGTCACTGATACAACTCAGTCTTATTATTTTTTATTTTGATGTAGTGTAGTGCCTAATAGAACAGCGTTGTTTTGCAAACTGTTCTACTCAATCAGCATCAACCTACTTTGCACAGAATTAGAAAACCTCATTCTGTGCAGAGCTGGCCAGGTCCAGATCTTTTACCAACCAAAATTGTTCGAAGAAATATGTCTCCTATATCATGTTTAATGTTATGTACTGTTCGTATATTGTCACCATATTTCAAATTTCGTATGAATGAGGGATATATAACCAACCTCCTGCTATAATATATTACTTTGCTGTAACCTGATACAACAGGGCTGGGTTTTGGAGTGCAATGGCTTCAAATGTCACCTTCCAGTCAAGGAATGTGCTGAGCAAGAAACTCATGGTTAAAAAGGAGGTAATTGTGAATATATAAATGTGTTACAAAATAATGTTATATATTGGATAGGTGGCTTTATGTGTGAACTATTTATTGTGTTGATTATCTTGCATTGCTGTACTACTTCCTAATCCACTTCATTATTCCTACTCAAGCAGGAATCTCTTGACAACATTAATCTTTTCTCAATCATAACTGTGATGTCATTTTTCCTTTTGGCCCCTGTTGCCTTCCTAACAGAAGGCATCAAAATCACTCCTACAGTTTTGCAATCTGCTGTGAGTAATACACAACTCAATTCATTTCACTGGTTATTAGAAAATACAAAAACAAAAGAAGCACCTTTCTCACCTTTCATGATCCTAATGAAATTTCTGACTGATTTCCTGACACATGATGTAGGGTCTGAATGTAAAACAGGTGCTTACAAGGTCTTTACTTGCTGCACTTTGTTTCCACGCGTACCAACAGGTTAGTCATGCATGCTGTCGTTTTTTCATGTTTGGTCATATACATGTTTAGTTGGGATAGTTGATAGTTCTGTTTATGGTTCAAATGCCAGAAAGTGCATTTTTAAGTCTGTTGGAGTTAAAGTATTCTTCTTACAGCACTACATTCAAGTGATATGAATAACCAATCCCTTCTAGTTATTTCGTGGCTTAAGTTCATACTCCTATGGAAACTGAACGTCTAATACCTAATTTAGAACCCAGGAATTTCCTGCCAAAATTGATACTTCCGTGATAAATTTCTGCATTAGAAACAGTGCCTAAAGCTCTAAAGGAAAAACTGTGCAGATTTTGATCTGTACTTGTGGAGTCATGGGGTCGAAATACTCGCATGTTCTAGATAATTTGTTTTTGCAGATTTTCTGCACAAAACTAATGCATATTTGCAAGATTGTTGAAAAATTAGAACCATTTTGGCAGTAGCATCAATTCCATGTAGGAGAAGTTCTGAATCACCATTGAGAATACGATAAAATTTCTTCTCCTTCAATGTAGTGAATGCTATTGCACTAGAGTATTTTCTGATCAATTGATTTATTAGTGTAGAACTTATTTTGTTGGTATGGCAGGCTGGCAGCTAGCTTGTTTTCACTTCAAGTGGCAGTTGGATTCCATGGCATCATGTCCTAATTGCATTTGTGTACCTGCAGTACTTGTATATAGAACAAACTCTATTATGGCAGCAGGGAGAGTGAATAGACATAAGGACTCGTAGGGATGTGAACGGTCATGTCATGCAATCTTGTCCTGCATGGCCGGAGGTCGGCATGGTAGCCATAGGGGAAATCCCTTTTCGTATTGCTTTATACCCTACTAGCTAAATGCCCTTGCATTGCAGCGGGTTATTCAAGATAGGAAAAAAATAAAATAATTTTATCCCTTGTTGAAAAAAAATTAAGCTTCTACTTGGTTGAAACAAGATTCTTCTACAAAAACAAAAAGAAAAATGCTATAGTTAAGACTATACTCCCTCCAGTTCTCAAATTCTTGATGTTTTGGGTGTGGAACCAAAGGCCTCTAATTCTTGACGTTTTGGCATTTGGCTGTGTGCATCTGAGGTGATTGCCCCTGCATGCTGCATAGCCATTGCTGATCCCAATAGCGCAGTAGTACAATTAATATGGATAAAACAGGGATTATGCCCCCTAATAAATCTCTCCTTGGTATATGTGATTCACTCCAAAACGTCAAGAATTTGATAAATCGAGGGAGTATTTCTCAATATGAGACATAAATCCATATGCTTTTCAGTACTTAAATATAGATTGATGACTCCATCCGTGTTAACGAAATGTCTATTTCATATGATAATGTGTACTTATTAATAAATTTTGTTGTATAACTCATTTAGAATTAGAATAGAAGCCTTAAGATGAGAAGAAGCAAAGCAATAGAAATTTAAAGAGCTGCACCAAACAGAGTATTGGGGAGCAAGAGCAGTTGGAGACTAACTAAACAAGTACACAGGTACATAAAGTGGTAGCATAGCACTCACATGTGTAATAGTTACATCATGGCCCACACGTTAGTGTTGGTGGTGATGGCATACTCACCACCATTTGTACAAGCTATGCCAACCTTTTACACTCAGGTGGCAATGTACATAAGGAAACTAGAGATAAAATAGCGATCCAATCTAAACAAACTAGGAGATATAAGGAAAACTTTTTTTGCAAATATACTTATTATTTCAATAATTTACGTTTATATACATGCATGGGAAGGATTTGCAAAAATATACCCGTCCCGAGGGATGAAAACGCGGGACCTCGACGGTCCGTAGCTCCAAAACACGGGACTAACGGTCCCGTGGCTCCAAAACACGCCACCATGGTAGCAAGTGATTTTTTTTACCGTGTCGGTACTGCTTAGTACTGTTTTGACACTATTTTTGCACTGTTTGGAACTGTTCATAGGTTGGTTCCCGGCAGTAAAACTGCTGGAACTAACATGTGAACAGTGTCAAACAGTGTCAAATAGTGTTTCAATAGTGCCAAAAAGTATTAATTCGATGTCTACCGCGGTGGCGTGTTTTGGAGCCGTGGGACCACGATGGTCCCGTGTTTTGGAGCTGCCGGACCATCGCGGTACCGCGGGACGGGTATATTTTCGCAAATCCTTCCCATGAAGGTATATAGACGTAAATTATTGAAAGAATAAGTATATTCGCAAATTTTTTTCGAGATATAAGAAGGTTAGAGATCATATCTCGATGCAACAGAAAGAACTATCAATATGCTTGTCTCCGCAATATACTCAGCCATAGAGCCGGTCCATATCAACCTTGCGGTAACCTAGTGTCTCTACTCAATGTGGACTAACCTTGTGACGGGGGCAATGTCTGCAAAGATGGTATTTACTAGTATGTGTGTGATGTTTCTTTGCTTATCGATCTTATGCACAACTTTGTTGAAGGTGTCCTACATGATCCTCGCGAGGGTGTCTCCTGTCACTCACTCCGTGGGCAACTGTGTTAAGCGTGTCGTGGTCATCGTAACATCGGTTTTGTTCTTCAGGACTCCTGTTTCTCCTATCAACTCCCTCGGTAAGTCCGCCATTTCATCTTGATCTCTATTTCTGACCCATTGATTTCTTCCATTGAAGCTCACACGTTTTGTATGACTTCCCTCTGGTAGGCACTGCCATCGCACTTGCCGGAGTTTTCTTGTACTCACAACTGAAGAGACTGAAGCCCAAGCCCAAGGCTGCGTAACTGAAGCATGCAGTTGCCATCTTATTGTAGCAGTCTTTCCAAGATGAATTGTCGTAGCACACGTTTGGAAATTTATAGTGCATTTAGTGTAGAGGGAAGCTGTGTTCACGTTGAAGCTAAGTGTAGTAGGATCATGTATGTGGTCTAACTCTTACAGTTAAAGCAGGGTTTTGAAGTACATGAGCAGATTTCCGTGCGTGTTGTTGCAATAAAGTTTCGGCTTCAATTAATGCCCATCAAAATAATTATTATTCTAGAACATCTTAAATTTCATGCAAACATCATCTAGAAAATATAAAGTATTTCAAATCATCTTCCTCACATTATTTTGTTAACATTGTAACATTTAACATTTCTATGATATTTAACATATATTTATCAATGTATTCTGCAACAAAGCGAGGGATATTATATAGTATATCACTTGTTTTTGTGCCATTCGTTAATACCGACCGTGAACAACCATGTCACTAAGACTACAGTGATTATGTTAGAATTCCACTTCGAGAGGCTCCCTCTTATGTGGATTTTGTGGTGTTTTGTTTTGGCCTCCACTTATGTTTAACATTATTTTGCGTTGATTTTTGTATGGATTCTTTTGAGTCTTGACTGTCTGTAAGATGAGAACAATTGATTATTCATAAATCAGTCGTTGTAATGATTTTCATAATTGATAATAATAATAATGCATCCACATACCAAGGGTATATAACCATGAAAAAGAAGAATAATGCCAGGTATCATCGTTTCTTCTGTTTTTTCCCCACATTGCTGAGCAAGTGAATTCGATCTCTTTGGCCACTGCACAACCCGTCAACCCCTTATCATTTTTAAGACCTTCAACTTGTATTCTTGTCCCTCAAATATTGAGTCTTCAATGTAATCTTTAATACTCCCTCCGTACTCCTAAAGGAAGTCGTTTAGGACAGCGACACGGTCTTCAAAACATAACTTTGACTTCTTTTTTCTGTAAAAATATTTATTGAAAAGTGATATATGTATACTTTTATGAAATTATTTTTCAAGACAAATCTATTCATATAATTTTTATATTTTCAAACTCAATAATTCGAGAGTTATTCATGATTTATATTCCCAAGGTTTGACTTAAATATTATCCTAAACGACTTCCTTTATGAGTATGGAGGGAGTATTTTTCCTTGCCATCGGGGGCCTTCATCTCTTGCAATTCAATGGTGTTTATAGAGAGAGATTGTTCATACACTCGTATACCCGTAAAATTTAATCATTGTTTATTAATGATTGATTGAATCTGAATATGTTGCTATCATTACTTCATTAGTGGCACAAGGATATTGTCACGGCTCGTCCAATCCTTCCGGCGTCTCGCCTAGATTGATGTGGATTTGACGAACTCGTAAGAAGATTTCGGTGGAATTTTGGGATAGAGAGGAAGAACTCGAGCTGAGGTTGGAGGAGAGGTAGTTAGTTGGGAATTTGCTTTTCTCTTCTTCGATAGCCAGCCCCTGACTCAGAGGTCTGTATTTATCTAGTTACAACCCAACTGCCTCAGCCTATATGGCGGCCCGATACATCCATCTAATGGCAACACAAGTCTAATACACAGGCCAAGCCTAACAATTTCCCTTCCCTTAACAACCGACTTGACCCCAAGCTGGTGCCCTTGGAAAACGCTGACGCAGTTGCTGAAGATTTTCTTAGGTTGCCAGTTCTTCCGGAAGCCCTGACCATTGTACCAGCCCGAAGCGTACCGCAGCACAACCTCACTTGATTAGTTGTTGACGCAGTATCTTCTCTAGGTGACTTCCATCTGCTTCCTCCAGACACTGCACAGGGAGGTCAGAACAAACTTGCGTACCTGGAGCAACAGCTTTCTTGAGGAGAGAAACATGTACAACTAGGTGAATCTGGCTCTCCTTTGGCAACTCCAAGCGGTATGCTACCTTTCCCACTTTATCCAGCACTTTGTAGGGTCCAAAATACCGGAAATTCAGCTTGTGACATGATCTGCGCGCCACTGATAGCTGCACATACGGTTGAAGCTTGAGGAACACCATGTCTCCAACCTCAAAATGTCTCTCTGAGCGGTGTTTGTTAGCTTGATGCTTCATTCTTTGCTGAGCTCTGGTGAGATGCTGGTGTAGGAGATCATTCATGTGAGCCCTATCTTGTAACCAACTGTGGACATCTGGTACAGTACTTTGGCCAAGATCTGTCACCCCAAAGTGATCTGCCTTCCTGGCAAATAGAACCTCATAGGGAGTTTTGCCCAAAGCACTATGGAATGAAGTGTTGTACCAGTATTGAGCTTGGGATAACCACTGAGACCACTTAGTGGGACAAGAGTGAACTGCACACCTTAAGTAAGTTTCTAGGCATTGGTTCAGTCTTTCTGTCTGCCCATCGGTTTGAGGGTGGTAGGACGAACTCATATTTAGTTTGACATCAGCCAATCTAAACAATTCTTGCCAAAGTGCACTGGTGAATACTCTATCCCTATCAGAGATGATGATTCTAGGCATTCCAAACACCTCATAAACATGGCGCATAAACAGCTGAGCCACTGACAAAGCAGTAAATGGATGTGTGAGAGGAATAAACCTGGCAAATTTAGTGAACTTGTCGATTACCACCATTATTGTGTCAAATACCCCTAATCTAGGCAAGCCCTCAATGAAGTCCATGCTGATGGTATGCCAAGCCTGCAGGGGAACCGACAATGGTTGCAAGAGCCTAGGCAGTTTGCAATGTTCCACTTTTGCTTGCTGGCACACCTGACAACCTTGCACATAGTCATGGACCTCCTTCTTCATGGCTGGCCAGGAAAACAACTGCTTCACCCTTTGATATGTTGCAGCCACACCAGAATGCCCACCCAAGCCACTGCTATGTAATGCCAACAACACTGCTTGTTTAGCCTCTTGGTGATTCCCCAACCAAATCCTACCTTGATGTTGAATCACCCTATCCACTAGAGCAAAGTCTCCTACCCCCTTTGGGTCTATACTTAACTGAGCCAACAACTCTTTAGCCTGTGCATCCTTTTCATACCACTCCTGGATCACCTCCAGCCATTGAGGAACAGATATGCTGATGGCTTGACAATCTTCCACCTCAGTCTGCCTGGATAGAGCATCTGCTGCGGTGTTCTCAGCTCCTTTCTTGTATTGAATCTTATACTATAATCCCATGAGCTTGACAAAAGCCTTATGCTGTATACTGGTAGTTAACCTTTGCTCCCCCAAATGAGATAAACTCTTGTGGTCAGTGAGTATTACAAAAGTGGCATGCTGCAAGTAAGACCTCCATTTCTCAACAGCAAAAAGGATTGCAAGACACTCCTTCTCGTAGGTAGACATTGCCTAAGCTTTCTTCCCCAATGTTTTGCTGATATAGGCAATGGGATGTTTGTCCTGCATCAACACTGCTCCAATTCCTCTTCCACTGGCATCAGTCTCCAACACAAAAGTTTTGCTAAAATCTGGTAATGCCAGGACTGGGGCTTGCATTAATGATTGTTTCAGGGCTTCAAAAGCATGCTACTTAGCTGTGCCCCAAGTATACTCTCTGTCCTTTTTTAGCAATTCTGTCAAGGGTTTTGCTATCATCCCATAGCATTGAATGAATCTCCTGTAGTACCCTGTTAGTCCAAGAAAACCTCTCAACTGTTTTAACCCCTTTGGAACAGGCCAACTTTGAATAGCCTTCACCTTGGCTGGGTCTGTAGCCACTCCGGCACTCCTTGTATGCCAATAATGTGCCCCAAATACTCCAAGTGTTGCTGGGCAAAGGAACATTTGCTCATTTTGACAAACAATTTATGCTTCTGCAACACAGTCAGAACCTCTTTCAACATCTGCACATGTTCCTGGAGACTTTTGCTATAGATCAATATATCATCCACAAAGATCAGGACCCCCTTCCTAATCAGATGGTTGAAAATAGTGTTCATTAGCCCTTGGAATGTAGCAGGAGCATTTGTTAATCCAAATGGCATTACTTTGAATTCATAATGACCTTGGTGAGTTCTAAATGCCGTCTTATGCTCATCCTCTTCCTTTAACCGAATCTGATGGTATCCAGATCTCAGATCCAGTTTTGTAAACCATTGGGCACCTGCCAACTCATCCAACAGCTCCTCAACCACGGGCATAGGGTACTTATTCTTTATTGTTATCCCATTCAGTCCCCTGTAGTCCACACAAAATCTCCATGTCCCATCTTTTTTCTTCACCAGTAGAACTGGTGAGGCAAATGGGCTCACACTTGGCTGTATGATGCCCTGGTTAAGCATTTGGCTCACCTGCTTTTCTATCTCATTCTTCTGAATTGGTGAGTACCTGTAGGGCTTCAGATTGACAGGCTTGGCCTGGGACTCTAGAGGAATTGCATGATCGAAATCCCTCTTTGGTGGCAACTCCTTTGGCTCACCAAACCTGTCCTTGAACCTGTGCAACACTTCTTGAATCTGTGAGGGCACCTCACTTTGGTTCTGCTGTTCTTCTATGGTACATAGCTGAACCACTTGAGCCACTGCCCTATCCTTCATCATCCCATTAAACTGTTTAGCTGACATGATCTTGCACTGATTTAACTGGTCTTTCACCCCAAATAGCGTAATCCTGTTGTTCTTATAACTGAACCTCATCTTCTTTCTCTTCCAATCTATCCACATTGGACTGAATTCCTCCAACCAATCCATTCCCAAAATCATATCATAACTTCCCAACGGCAGCAGCTTGAGATCTGTCACAAATGATTGTCCCTGACACCACCACTCAACCCCAGGAGCTACTTTTGCAATGGTTACTTGTGACAGGGTTGTTCCTCTTACTGGTAGGTTCAATTTTTCTACTACCCTTTCAGCCAAGAAGTTGCTAGTACTCCCAGAATCCACCAGTATTAACAAATGATGCTTCTGAATCAACCCTTCCAATCTTATTGTCTTCCTTCCAGAAGAACCTGTCATGGCACATTCTGATATGACCAATTCTTCTTCACTTCCAGAGTCTCCCTTTTCAGCCTCTCCCTCATTTGCATCTCCAATCTGGAACACCTCAAGCAGCTCTTCCAGGATGTGAAGCTGGACTGACTTTGGGCATTTATGTCCCGGCCCCCACTTCTCACCACACTTGAAACACTCCCCTCTTGCTCTTCTAGTAGACTTGAGTGATTCAAACCTGTCCTCCCATTTCGGCTTCTCCTCTACCTTCTTAGGTTCCTCAGGGGTTGGACCTAGAATCCCCTTCCCTTTGTAACTTGGCTTCCCTTGAGGCTTATATGGCTCCTTGTATACAGTCGTGCTGTACCCCTTCTTGCCTGCTTCATTCAGCAATTCTTCCTGCGTTTTTGCAAGAGATAGAGCAGCATCAACCGTTCTTGGTTTATGCAACTTGATCACAATTTTAATTTCAGTTTTCAAGCCCCCCACAAACTTAGTGACAAAATAGGTCTCATCATACCCCTTTTTATACACTAAGACTCGATGCATAAGTTCCTCAAATCTAGAATGGTACTCCTCCACACTTCCCATCTGCACTAGCCCATCTAACTCCTCCAAATGCTCCTGATACTTATCCCTTCCAAACTTGCTATGAACCGCTACACACAATTCAGCCCAACTCTCCACACTATGTAGCTCTTCATAGGTCTGCAACCATAGAGCTGCATTCCCACTGAAATGCAAGGTTACAAAGGCTGCCCACGACTCAAAAGGAACTTGATACATGTGGAAATATTTTTCACAATTGGTTTTCCAAAGCTTAGGGTTATCTCCATCAAACCTAGGATAGTCAGTTTTGGGCAACCTAGTTCCCCCAGATCTAAAACTTCCATTTACACCATTTCCCCTCTCTGAACTTTCACCCAACTCGAAAGGAATTGGAGAGTGAGGAAACTGTCGTTTACCTCTGCCCAGGGTTCGCTCTTGAGCCACAAGGGACTCAACAGCAGCCCCCTGGTGTTGTTCTTCGACGCGAGGCCCTACGGGTGTCTTCATGTTCATCGGCGTCGACGCCTCCAGAGCGGTGACGTGCACTTCGATCCCCTCCATGGACTTGTTCAGCTCTCGGATCCCATTGTCGACGCACGGAATCCACTTCTCCATCCCTTGAAGAGACACCAAGATGTTGTTGAGGCTTGCGGTGAGATCTGCCACCTTCGTCGCCATTGACTCGGCATCTCCTTCCGCTACCCCCATTTCTTCCTGTAGCAGCGGATTTGCCTTCTTCCTCGCCAGAATTTGGGTTGATCGAACGGCTCTGATACCAGAAATGTCACGGCTCGTCCAATCCTTCCGGCGTCTCGCCTAGATTGATGTGGATTTGACGAACTCGTGAGGAGATTTCGGTGGAATTTTGGGGTAGAGAGGAAGAACTCGAGCTGAGGTTGGAGGAGAGGTAGTTAGTTGGGAATTTGCTTTTCTCTTCTTCGATAGCCAGCCCCTGACTCAGAGGTCTGTATTTATCTAGTTACAACCCAACTGCCTCAGCCCATATGGCCGGCCCGATACATCCATCTAATGGCAACACAAGTCTAATACACAGGCCAAACCTAACAAATATGAGTTGTGCCACTTGTAACATGCTCACCGATCTAATTTTTTGCACTGTGCATAATTAGTATTTGAAGGCCAGATGATTCGATCGATTTTTTTGATAGGGAAGAAGTGCTGAAATTTTGTGAAATTTTAGGAGAAGGCTTTGTGCTTGGTCTTATATGTTTGGTAAAGTTTTCAGAAAATTTTAAATCGGGTGACGAAAATTTGTGAAATTTTAAAAGAAAGTGTTTTTGCACTATTTACCTGGCCTTAATTTGTTCACTTTTTTGCGTTTCATTTTTTTGAAAACAAGCAAGCACATAACAACATGACAACACTGAGCATAGGAGATTAAAACTACGGCTGTTACAGCTAGGATCTATCTGTTCTGTACCAAACCATGCAAACTAGTTCTGATTATCTTGAGGATATGATTGATGACGAATCATATGATTCCTGTAAACCTGCCACACACAGGCCCTTACAAAATACAAAGCTCCACGTTTGGTGAAATTTTACCAAGGAGAAAAGATCTCGCAGCTGTAGCAGCGTGCTCGAACCATGTATCACGAATTTTGTTGTCGATCTTATCTTCATATAGTACTATGGGGATTGCGAGGCTCCGACCGTAGTGGAGGAGGAAGAGATGTTGCCGGCGTCCGGTGGCGTTGCAGATCAGGAGTAGGAGAAAAATGTTGATTAGTGGTTGAACTCACTAGTGTCGTCGATGTTCTTGACAGGGTTGTTTTGTTGGTGTTGTTCTGCTGCTGGTAGACTGCGATGGTGGTGCATGACTGCGCGTGGAGATGGCAATGGCGTTGAGCTGTTGGTGACGTTGATGCAGCGGCGCGTGGAGATGTGATGGTGTTGGGATATGCTGCGATGATGCAAGGGAGCCTCTGTTGATGTGGACTGTGCTGGAGATTGCTGGAGATGGGGGGATTTGGATAGTCTTCTCGTTTTTTATCCCCTGCCTTTTTCTGCTACCTTCCGGATGGTTCTTTTTTTAAAAAAAAAAATTGTTTGACTAAGCTACTTTGACTAGCGGGAACTATGCTGATAGCTATTGGTGTATTATCCTAATGATCTAACGGTCCACTTTTCTTCCCACTATCATCCTAGGGCTATTATTATTCAGGTGACGTGGTTCATCCTCGTTGGAGAGAGCTTGCTGCTTTCACATATGTAGATTTGAGTTGTCTCTATAGTAACAGACTCCAGCGAGCGCAGGGGCATTTTCCACAACATCTTTAAGAAATTCAAGCTGCCCTCTCTCCCCTTTATACCCAGTGATGTGCATGTTCTTCAGATAACTATATTCATGTTGCTCGAGATGGGGTGCAACATAACCCTTATCCGAAAACCATACATGATGAGGGCAACCAAACTGCAGGTTTAAAACAAAACAGTATATGATCAGCATATGGTATACATGGTCATATGATAAAGATTTCTCCAATAAAGGAGTATGATCGGCACACAATTCAGATTTTTACTTATTAATACTCAAGTCACTTTGCTTATGACATAGAATTCTGCATCCAAACTCAAAACAAAAAACTTGATATCACTACGGTAACTTCATCTGGGCTTTCATCCTTGAAATAGGTAGTAGTAGATGATAAATAAAAATAATGCTGTGCCCATGGTGAAATAGTATTATACTAATGACTTCATATTGCAAATCAAATGCCTGAATAATAAGTGAAAAAAAATTCCTGAAAAGTGCTAGATGAAAAGAAAAGGTATGAAGCGCTGAAGGCTTATCCTGTGCTGATATCTAGACTTCTAAACACAGAAACATCATGCAGATGACTGAGAAACGTGCTAAAAACAAGAGTTACAAATGAAAACATATTCGCATGAGTTTGTTTAGCACACTATTCCATCGTGGAACAATAAAAACGGAGACATTGGACAACACCATATAACTTGAAAGCAAAAAAAAAAAAAGACAGAAGGGCCACTTGCGAATTAGATGGATATCAAAGATATAAGAGTGTGTATCTTGCACACCAGAGAACTATGGCAGAGAAGGAATGGGAGTTACTTACATGGACCTCCAACTTTTCAATGAATGGAGCTGCCCTAATTAAGGAAACCGCGTAATGTATCTTGTTGGCATCTTCAGTTTTTAAGTTCATTAACAACTGCAGATGCCTAAGATTGGAAAAGCTGTGTCGGTTATCCAACAGCCATCGTGCCTGTAAAACAAAAAAGAAAAAAAAAATATATGCCATCAACTAGATGATGTTAGATACATTAAAATTGCAGCTTAATTCAACGATTTTCCAAGAGCAAACCTCTATTTGTTGGAAACAAACATGCAATGTCAGATTCCGCACGCTTGGAATCCCTTTGAGAAGTGTTGCAACATCATCCTGGAAAGCAGCCTTGAAGAACCAAAGTGTGCATTTTCCACATGAGATGTATTTAGGATAATAGGAACAAATTAAGTGTCCGTCAAATATGAAGGTATCAAGCTTTGCAGTATGGACTTCTACCATGGTCGTCTTGCACTGGAAAATTTTTATGTATCGTAGGTGGGATAAAACCAAGTGTAGTTTTCCATCAAGATAGCATCTGACTAAGCTCAGCCATTGAAGATTATGGCAACTGTGCAACATAACTTCGAGACTCTCTCTGTTGACATGGACAAGATTTAGATCGAGTTTTCTTAGGCTTGGGAAGCCTTTAAACCCTAATGGTGGTTTGAAAGAAATGTAACTAAGTTGAATAGATTGCAGACCAGATACGCTCTTCTCATCCAAGAGGTGAAACGGAAACATGTAACGATCATGTGAACCCGTCAATATATCAGGCACTAAATCAAAAGCTAGGTTCTTGGTCCGTGACTGCACAGCAAAAGTAACCCAATTATTGAGCTCATCAATCAACATGTCCTCGAATTCAATTTTGATTTCAAATCTTTCGACCACCTTGTCATCATACTCTTGCAGAACTGCATTAACGTTTTCGATGAATTCCTGAATATACTATTTTCTTTGATATTCATCATGGTAGTACCCAGTAACGAATTTGAAGCTTAATTTGGCGCTGCATTTAGAACACATATATCTCGAATTACTTGACAAAACACTAGTACGTCCCTGATACCTCTTTTGGAGGCAGCTTTGATAAAATTGAACATAACACATCCTGCATTGATGTTACAACATGCACTATAGTTTAGAAGTTCCACTAGTGGTCAACATCAAAACAAACAAACAAAAAAAGAATGTACGGAATACCTCTGGAAGGTCTTCTAGTTTAACATTTCTCCTTCCTTTCTGAAAATTTGGAGTGCCACAACCGTAATGATTCACCATGTTGAAGCGGAAACTAACAAGGTCAAGTTACAACAATATTACGTCAGTGAAAATGGTATGTCCGAATTGATAAGCATAGACATATAGTGCATAACACCAACAATTAAGTTTAAATTCTTTTGTTTAATTTTCCTTTTTCTCCTGAAGGAACTTGTAATCTCATGCGACCACAAACAGTTCAATGAATAAACCGCAACAGGAACAGAAGCCTTTTTTATGAGCTCCAACCTATATGATCAAGGATAGCTGTATTTCCTATTGAAGTTCTTCACCATTTACTCATTTCATGCAAGAAGAAGAGCAGTCTTGCGAGACTTGATCGTGGCTTTACTTTCTGTGTAGTGCCTACTCTGGTGGGTCATACAAGAGTTTGTACATAGAACTAATCATCTGTTGTTGTGAGGGAACATATAGGATCTATTTGGATCTTTCGCCGATGTTTCCTAGCTAGGCTATGCTCAGCTTGCCCATATATATGCATGGGTGCTCAGGTGGGCAAAGCCCACTATTTGGTTCTCTGGGCAAATCATGCGTTGGTTAGTCGTCAGTCTGGTTTGTCCTCTCACCGCGCGCTTGCCCGCCGCGGGAGAGCCAAATCGGTTTTCCTCGCCTGGAAAGACATTCTGAACGGTTAGAGGTTAGATTGCCATAAAAAGGGTAGGATCGCTTTTTTTTTTTCTCACTTGTACCAAATACCAGGCCTTGCTTAGCAAGGGTAGGATTGCTTTTGCCTTATCCAAAATGTTAAGAGTGGTATATATGTTTGGTGAAATTTGAGGAAATTAGGACAGTTTGGTTAGAGGCCTTAGCAGCATGCTACTCTCCATGACGCCATCGTAACCGGACGGAGAAGTAGACGTTGTCCACAGTGGAATCGCGTCCGGAAATCCTACCTGATTCGAGAGCCGTCCCGACGCAGCCGCTTGCTACTCCGCGAGGTTAGGGTTCCGGGAGAGAGGGGGTTGGGATGACCGGGGAGTGCCGCCGCTGGCCGTGGAACGAGTGAAGGCGGCGCGGGGGGAAGAAAAGAAAAAAAAAAGGAGCGATGCGCATGCGGTGGTGGGTGTGGTGAGCGGAGGGAGGGAGGAACTCACCTGGTACGAGCCCGCCGAAATGGAAGCTGTCGTCGATTTTGCCGGCGAGGAGGAGGAGGAGGAGGGTAGCGGCGTGACGCAGCGGAGTCAGCCTTGTTTGAGTCGCCAAGCAGATGAGGAGGTTCAAGCCGCACCGCGAGTCCGAGACGCGGTTGTAGTAAAGAGTTCGTGACAGGCTCTGAGTAGGCCAGGAGGGATCAAAACAGCTCACAAACTGACGGAAACTATTGAACGCAGTACGGTACGATACTACTCCACTCGTTTCAGATTGAACATGTTTCTTAATGATGCTTATATAATTATTAGCATATTCATGCATGTTTAGCACTATTACAGGATCAATTCTTTACACATGTGTCATGTTAAGTTTCATATTTTTTTTATTAGAACTAGAAAGGTAGCCCACGCATTCGTGTGGGCATGTATTATAGTTTGTGTTTCAAATACTATAACGATGGAATATAAACTGTAGAATATTTCCGAAATATAAATTGAAAAGGAATTTCGCACAGATACACAAGCATCTTATTTGTTATTAAAAAAAGAATGCTAAAAGGAATCATACATCACTATATATATATATATATATATATATATATATATAGTGTAAGAGAATTTAGATCATCCTACAATAAAAAATAAATATATTTACCATAAAATAGATAGTAGATTACCAATGAGCTTAATTACCATGAAACAATGAGCTTAATTACCAAGCAGTGCACAAAATGCTCCATTGAAAGGAATAACTATTATTAAAGAGAACAATGACGGGAGAAAAAAATAAAAAACATGTCACTAACCATTGTGTACGAAAGCAACAGGTGTAGATATGGTGAATGATGCTACTAGGACTTGGCATATTAGTCGCAAAGATACATCCATCCGATGTAGGTGACAATGTGCCTCTTCTGAGGTGGTATTGTGCAAGATAATTCTCCTTCTGATGGTAAAACACAATGGCATCACCCACAATGGTAGGAAACGCCTTGGAGCTGACACAGAGATTCCTATCACCAAGGAAAAGGGAATTGCGACCGATGCAAGTCACCGGGACAGTTGTTCCCGAAATAAGATCAGCTAGTCTGTAAACTGAAATCTGTGCATACACACTAACACCAAAGGTGACCAGCAGAATGTCAGAGTCACATTCTACCAAATGGTAGAGAAAGAACGAGTCAGGTGTCCTTGCTGGGCATTTGGCGATCGATTTTGGTGGTGGCAGCGAGAGCTCCGTCGTCCCTTCCAGCTGCAGTTGCAGGGGTGGGTCTATCTGCAAGACCTCAGGTCCACCATAAGCCGTGGCTTGATCCAACATGTATAGCTTGCCTTGGAATGGCAATGGAGTATAGGCTTGGTACATGGACCAGCTCGACACCCTCCACTGCCTATCCCCAGAGGCGGCGAAGGCTACGCGCACCGTGCGGGATAACCATATCATAAGCAAGACGGCTTGATCGTCATCAGCTGATGGTGTGATGGAGGCAGCAGCGACATCTCTGAGATATTCCTCCGACCGGCGGCTCGCGTACGGCAGCAAGGTGTCCAGCGGCGGGAAGTCGACGATGTCGCCGGTGAAGGGGTGGAGAAGACGGACCGCGGTGTCACGGTTCCGCTGCAGGAGGAGGATGCCGTCGACGGAGTCGAGGATGCGGTGGTCGTCGCGGGCGATGGGCAGCCTGAGACGGACGAAAGCGCCGGTGGAGAGGTTGAAGAAGCGGACGAAGCCATGCAGCTTGCCGTGGCCCGGGTAGAGACCGTTCCCCTCGGGGAGCATCATCCACCGCCGCGGGTGGAAGCGCGGGTCCACGACGCCGCGGCCGCACTGGCTGGCGGTGCAGGAGCGCCAGTGGTGTCACGCGGCGCGGAAGCAGATGTAGTCTCGCACATCTCCAGCCAGCACCCGCCAGCCTATCAGGCTCACCAGGTCCTCCGCCAGAGAAGCCCACGACGATGAGTCCCGACCAGCATGAGTGGTGGCCGTCCGCCGCCGGCGCTTGCCGCTGCACGCCACCATGGCCGCTGACATGCCGATCTACCGGTCCGTACCGGATGCCAGGGGCACCAGATATTTCTTTCTTTTTGGGGGGAAACCTTTTATTAGTACTAGGATTGAGACAAAGCGAAAAAATATCCCAGATCTACAACAGAAGATGGGAAATAAAGAGGATGAGCGTAGGGCACGGGGGCGGAAGCAGCAGGACGTCGGGACGGCTGCTCGCGGGATGGAGATTGGCAAGGAGACTATTGCCGAGGCCGAGGAGATGGGGAGATTGACTGGGCGCGAGGAGTGATAGGCAAAAGTATGCGGCGGAAGCAGCAGTTCGCCGACATCGCTGTTCTCCGGTGATGGATATAGAAGGCCAACTGGGGCCGTGCCTGGACCGAGGCTAGTCTGGTTGCCGTGCCAGCCCATGTGTGGCATACATGGCCCAGGCATGGCCCAATACTACTCGGGCCATGCCGGGCCGGTCTGAAGGCACGATGGCTCATCATGCTTCTCCACTTTGTGCTATGTGTTCAAATGGCTGTAAAATAAGTCTATACGTTATTCCTCTTCTTTTTTGGCCTTGCCTTATACAGTAATTTAAGTCTATTTTGAATTCCTATATTTTTTTATTTGATCGGGCCGTGCCGAGGGTGTAGCCCAGGCACGGCCCGGCTATCGGGCCGGGCCAGCACAGGCGCGACCCTAGTCGGGCCGTGCCGTGCTTGGGCAGGGCCAAAATGGCGTGACTTGGGCCGGGCCGCGGGCCTCAAGCCATATGGCCATCTATGGGTGTGTTTGGTTGCTCATATCCTTCTAGTCTGTCCCATCTCTCCCAGCTAGGCTGAGCTTGTCCTGACTAAGGGGATCCACATGCGGTTGTTTGGTTGTTTGTATTGCACTAGCCTAGTTAGTATGAGATTGTGTTTGGTTGCTTGTATAAGATATGCAGTTTGAAAGAGATTTTGTTTGGTTGGTTGTATGCGTTTTAGTTTGGTTACCTCTCCATTTAGTTGGGTGAGCTTACCTTTATTATATCGTATGAACAAATATCAGACTCAACTAGTTAAGGATATGTTAATAGTTTATCACATAAAAATAAGATTGGTTTCGATTTAACCTTAAACAAAATTGACAACATTGAAGAGTTCATCAGGATTTTTTTTATACATTTTCTTTAATGGAAATTCATCCACCATTAGCACAGTGCAAACAGTAATAACACGTTATTAATTCAGCCGGCAATAATCAATCGGAAAGCCACAAGAAAAAAAAAAGGGAACCGTCCTAATCCACAACGCCCAGCACACCGCAACGCTCGCCGCTCCGCTCGCCTGTACGCCGCTCTGCCTGCCCATTCCCATGTCGCTCGTCGCCGTCTTATGAGCCGGATCTGGCGACGCCGAGCTCCTTACCGCTGGATCCAGCGTCTTGTGGGACCAAAGAGGGGAGAGAGAGAGAGAGAGTTGGATGGCAGTGGTCGTCGGTGATGAGGAGTAGCGGCACGGAAGGTGGAGGCGGCGACCGGTGTGGAAGGTGGAGGCGGCGGTCGACGAGAAGAGGAGTGGAGAAGTGGAGGCTCTGCTTCTGTCATCCCCAAGCCCTTCTTCCTGGGCAGACCTTTGTATCCGTCGTCTGGCTGGTGGTTGCTGATGAGAAGGGAGGGGACGGCTGAAAAGGGGAGGTGAGGCTGGCGGCTGGTGATGAGAAGGGAGGGGAAAGCAGCAGCCGACGTTGCACGGCGGTGACGACGGTAACAGCCGGCGGCAGTTGAGACGAGGGTAGAGCGAGGAAATGAGGAGAAGGAAGGTGACGGGATGCGCGACACCTCTCCCCACGCTGCACCCGCTTGTCCTGGCGCTGCACCCGCTCATCACCGCCTCTGCACGCGCTCAGCCAGGTTCTCGAGCGAAGCTCAATTCGGGTGTTTCTCTCGGGCCTGGCTGGGGAGGTCTTTTTGCATGCGCACAGCCAGGCTCTGGAGGGTGTGCAGGCAACCAAAGGGAAATTTAACTATTTGCTACTCTTGTGACATGGCAATTAACGATTTACCACACCCTGTCAATGATATGTGGGCTCTCATGTGTCTATGACATGTGGGCCTAGTGGCAAATCGTTAAGTACCATTCGTAAGAGTGGCAAATCGTTAAAAGCCCCGCAACCAAACATCTGACGATTGCACGCGCGGATGCGAGCCGGGCTTGGTGCAGGTAACCAAACACGCCCTATAGTGATGGAGATGGAGACCGGTGCGACGGCGCAGAACGAGACGGACGGGTGTTGAGGGTTTCTTTTTGTTTTTTGTTTGAGAGAGAAAGAGGGAGGGGACCGGGCCAGAAGCCCATTATTATACTGGGATGTCATTGTCGATTTGGGCTTTCCATAGCATTCGTCTCGATCGGCTAAGAAGGTGGTTGCTCAGCCAAGGAAGAAGTCATTAACTTCCTTAATTGTACAAGGAATCTAATTCGTAACCCTTAACTAGAAAACCGGATAGAACAACCCCACCGCCCACCCCCAATATTGAAATCGGTACAGACCGACTCCTATGGCAATATTGTGGGCGGTATTTGATGACGTGGCAACTTGACCGTGGTCAACAGTGCTGACTCAGCTCAGGATGGTGGGAAATAGCTAGCTGACAGTGGGCTATCATGAGCTGAGTGAGATCCGGACCGGTAAATGCCCGCGCGCGTAGCCATCCCACTCATTTTTATCATTGACCGAAACCCTAGACCTGTTTACTGTGAGCTTGGCGACAAAGAGGGCGATGGCTTGGGCGGCGCTAGGGGGCGCGGCGGTGGTTTGGGGTGACTGCAACTAGGGCAGTACGAGCTGGTAAGTCCACCCTTTCTTCATCATGGTCTCCCCATTTTGATTTAGGGTTCTCCACCAATTTATATGCTGTGGTAGATGCGCACTTTGCCCTCGGATTTGGTGTTTAGTTAGCATTGTTTATGTAGAACAGCAGTTGGTAGCCTCGATTTGGTCATATTATATCATCCATTGCCTCTCTTTTTGTTTGGGATCTAAAATCTAGGTATTTTAAAACGATGGGGAAGTGTTTTTTTTTCCAACTTGCATGTAGGTTCCATGGACGTCTTAAACACCCTTCCAGTTAGGTTTCACTTCAATGGAGATTTTTTGGTGTCTGGTAGGGAGAAGCACTATGTTGGTGGAAGTGAGGCAATGTCTTACCTAGATCAAGATAATATACCTCTGCCTGAAATAGTAGGCCATTTATGTGACCACTGCAAAGTTGCTGAAGGAACAATGCTACATTTGTTGTTCCCAGGGAAAGATCTTAATTCTGAGTTAAGGGCACTATTGGATGACAGTGTGTGCCAATACATGAATGATTGTATTGTGGGTGGAGGGGTGGCTGAGGTGTATGCAGATGCACCAATCCTAGTTGATCTGTCATATGAGGATGAAGGAAGTGACTATGAGTTGGAGATGGAAGAGGACATGGGAGATGAATCAGATGGAAATGAGATAGAACAAGTTGACATGGAAGGTGAAAATGCATAAATGGAGCAAGTTGGCATGGAAGGTGATAATGCAAAAGTGCAACAAGTAGGCATGGAAGGTGACAATGCAGAGGCTGAGGCTGAACAAGTTCATGTTAGTGAGGGAAGTATAGTGGTATACACACAGGATCCTGAGCCACTGGCAACTCAAACACCTGATGCAACACAGGAAGCTGAGCCAATGCCAATGTCTCAAGTAGGGGTGGATGAAAAGCTCGTGACTCGTTAGCTCGCTTGGCTCGTGACAAGCTCAGCTCGACTCGGCTTGGTTCGTTGCATTTTTCTAACGAGCCGAGCTGACATTTTAGCTCGTTAAAGATAACGAGCCAGCTCGAGCTGGCTCGTGAGTTGCTCGTGAGCCTTAACGAGCTAGACACATATGTTGAGAAATCAATAGACCATGGCCCATTGCCTAGTTTACATGGCCCAAGTATAGAAAAATTAGGCTATCCCACGACAGACCCAAATAAACAGTCAAAAAATACAAGACCGAAACCTGATCAGGTCAGTCTCGTCTCTTTCCTCTTCCCCTCATCTGCTCAGATCTAATCCGTCCTCTACCACACGCATTGCTGCCTTGCCGCCGTGCCTCGCGCCTTCTCGCCCTCATGCTTCCTCCATCCCATGGCGCCGTTGCTAGTTCTAGCAAGGGTAGGCGGACGTTCAAGTTATTGGGGAGCACATTCTTGCATGACTGCTCTTTGCACTGCATCGTCTACTTCCTCTACAACCACTACTTGGACATGTCAACCGGCGGTGGCAACATTGGAGGTGGTGGCACCGCCGCTGGTGGAGGAGGCGCCACTAGAGGAGACGAGAATGTCATCACCAACGAAGGCAACAACACCAACAATGCCTCATCTAGTACCGAAACATTCTCCGGGTATGTTACTTTCATCTCTATAGTATTAAACATGTTTCTTGATGATGTTTATATAGTTATTAGTATGTTCATAGTTAGAACTATCACAAGATCAATTCTTAATACAGATGTCATGTTGAGTATCATGTTTTTTAATTAAAATATGCCAAATTATGACTATATTTCCAACAATATGTAAGTAATCTCAGATAATTTTGGAAGTTCCAAAGCTTGCTACCAAATAAAGAACTTATCTGTAAACATCAAATTAAGTTCAGTCTGATCCCTCAAAAAATTAAGCTTAGTGTGGTGAGCCGATATATGCATGATCCAAGAAGTGCTCACATGGAGGTTGTGTATAGGATCCTAAGATATTTGAAGGGAAACCTAGGCAAAGGATTATGGTTCAAGAAAAATAAACACCTGATGGTGGAAGGTTATTGTGATGCAGATTGGACTAGTTTCCAAATGATAGAAGGTCAACTTCAGGCTATTATGTTTTTGTTGGTGGTAACTTGGTTTCTTGGAGGAGCAAGAAACAACCTGTGGTGTCTCGCTCAACGATTGAAGCTGAATACAGAGCCATGTCAGTGAGTGTAATTGAATTAATATGGTTGAAGAATTTGTTGATTGAGTTGAAGCTATTGAAGAATGCCTCCATGAAGTTGTGGTGTGACAACTAGTCGACTATTAACATTGTCAATAACCCAGTTCAGCATGATCGAACAAAGCATGTAGATATAGATCGTTTCTTCATCAAAGAAAAGTTGGATGAAGGAACTTTAGAATTATGTTATGTGGTGTCTGGAGAACAAGTGGCTAGTTGTGTAACAAAAGCTTTAGGTGTTAAAGAGTGTACATCTTCATATAATAAGCTTTAGGTCTTCTGCATGTTCTGTAGCTAGCTTTTCGAGGACAGCTTCATGCCTCTTGATTTTTGCATCACTAAAATTGGCAGTGTCTTTGTCCAGCAACTTTAAATATGTCTTATACTTCTCCATCCTAGTTTGTTCCTTCTTTGCTTCTGCTGATTTGGTAGTTGCTTCTGCAGATTTCAGCACCGCTTCTGCTCTCAATTTCAGCTTTGTTGAAGAGAACAAAATATTGAGATGGCTGGTCCCCCAAAGGAGATGGTGCAGGTTTTTTTTTCCTTTCCCTTTAAACTTGGCTTTGGCTTTTTTCTGCCTTTCAGGGTGCTTCTCTTTTCGTCTGGTCTCCTCCTCAGTTTCTTGGTTGGATGATGATGTATATGCACCTGATTCAGAAATCTTAGTCCTCTTGTTCTTGCTGTCCGCTTCAAGTATCCGTCGCCATTTTGGTTGATCCTTTAATTCTCCACATATACTCTAATGTGAAAGTTTTATCATTGTTTTCTAATTTATATATTGCATGGGTTTTCTCCATGATCATATCATCAGAGTGTCCACTGCTCCAGGTTCTTATAGGTCGAGAATAAGCTCCACAAAATTTTGCAACGTCCTTCTTAACACGACACCAATGTGTCTTGTATTACACGATTGTCCTTTTGCGGTTATTGCTAGATGTATTACTATTGAACTCTGCAGCAATATCCCTCCAATATTATTCTCCCTTCATGTCATTGCCATTTATAGAATCTAGTGAGTTATTCAACCAAGAGCTGAGAAGTCATAAGTTTTCTTCTTCGGTCCAGTTGACTCGTGTCCCTCTTCTTCCTGTCTCTTGGCTATTATCACTTGACTCTTCGATGTTAACCAAATTGTTCTCTTCCTGTCTTGCAGGGCACTGAGAGGCTGATTCTGATCCATGAGATGAGACGGATCCGACAACTTGATTTGGTGAGTGCACCCAACTTTCTCGAGGACGAAAACCTTGAAAGCTTATTGGTGCAGATTTTAACCAACTTGCTGCTGAAAACCTTGGAAATTTAGAGGAGAACTATCATATAGGTGATAATTGGCTGTAGGACCAAAAGGGTGGAAGGTTTAGAAATTAGGTGGTGGCTTGGGTAAGCTGTGGGGATTGGAGAAATTGTGATTGGGAGAAAGTTGAGGGGAATTGAGTAGGACGAGAGATTTGGCTAGAATGTTGGCTTGGGGAGCCTTGGTTTAACAAGTTCATGAAACCTCTCTTGGAGAGATCCATCTCAGCTAGCAAAGTTTCACAAAATGTGTTTGTGTCCGATTCAAAGAAATCCTGAGTCATCTCTGTTTTTGTAGGGGATGAAGATGGCAAGAAGCACAGACTATACAACGGTTGGCTAAGGAGGAGCAACGATTGGAAGCAGCAACAACCTCTTGCAATTTTAAATTTGTTGTCAGAAAACACTATGCAAATGACATTTTTTTATTCCTTTGCTGCCGGTAGTAGTGCTACTTCATGGTTGTACGCACCACTCCCACAATAATTAATATCAGGTAGTGAGCAGTCATTTAATGCTTACTACCTGGTTTTTTATAATATTTTGGGTGACCTAACATAACATACGAAACTGAAACTGAAATCCGTGAGCAACAATCATCGCGAAAACCAAACGCACGAAAGGATTCAAAGTTCATTCCACGCATATATGTCATTCATTGTCATGGCCATCTATAGCAGTTTAATTAGCACAAGAAAATTGAGCGCTAAGATAATAACAGAACAAAAAAAAAGCACCAAGACCTCTGTTTTTCATTCAGACAATTGTTCGCACGTGTAGATCAAATCCAACGAGGGATGAATAGCAAAGAAATCGCTGCCAATTTGGCTTAGAAATGGGAGAGCGAGCACAACTGCCAGAAAGATTTCACATTCACTTCTGTGCTACCTATAACCGTAGAGAAATGTAACAGGCAAAGCTGTAGTTAATTTTTCCAGATAACAAAGTACAGAGAAATCAAAGAAGATGATTCATTGACATGATAATCCAAGTAGAACCAGCTGCTACTACATGATGATTAGTGCTTGAAATCATGTAATTAACCTCAGACAGTTTTGGAACTCACAAAGCTAAAACTTAGCTTGCTACCAAATTAACAACTCAAATTAACTTCAGTACTACGCAGAACCCAAAAATCGCAAGCTGAAGCTACATGTTGCTTGCTAGTCGCAGCATAGGAGACAAAAGATGAACTGGTAATTAAGTACTAACTGATAGGATTACCATCCAACTAGTAAAGTTATTAATTAAGCTAAGCATGTTTAAAAGATCAGTAAACTTTTCCGAGAGCGCTCGATGGTCGATAGCGATGATGGAGCTCGTCGTCGTCCTAGGCGTCGTAGGTGTACCTCCCGAAGAGCGGCCCGACGGTGTCGCGGTACGTCGTCCTCCGGTGCTCCCAGACGGCGGCGGCCACGGCGGACGGGGGGAACTCTGTGCAGGAGACGTGCGGGTGGTGGCTGCAGTTGAACGCCGGGCACCGCACGAAGTACCCTTCCCTGTAGTTGAGGTGCGCGAGCTCCACGTAGCACACGTCGCCGGCGGAGGCGGAGGCGGAGGCCGGGTCGGCGGCGGCGAGGGGCACAACGGGGAGGGTGCGCCACGTGCCGCCGTGCTGCGCCACGAGGGTGGTGGCGACGCAGTAGGCGTGGAGCGGGTCGCCCCAGCGGCCCTGGCACCTGGCGGCGTAGAGCGACGAGAGGTTGCGCTCGAGGGAGGAGCCCGGGGAGACGCAGAGCGGGTGCAGGCACGCCGCGCGCGCGCCGCCCACGGGGCTGGCGCGGTCCACGGCGCGCGCCTCGGCGTCGTACGGGTAGACGGCGCAGGTGGCGTGGGGAAGCTGGAAGCAGTCCTCGGTGAGGCGGCCGCGGAGACGGGCGGCGCAGCACTCGCCGCCTGGTGGCGCCCGCGGAGGAGGAGGAGGCGGCGCGGTCGTCGCGGACGGCGGCGGCGGCTCGCGGAGGTCGATCACGGATGGCGCGGCCCACCCCTCCGTGCCCGTCGACAGCGCGCGGCGAGACGTGGCGGTGGCGTTGCCGGCGCGGTGGTGGCGGTTCGCAGCTGCGGGCACCTTGGCGGTCGAGGCGTGGGGAAGCGCGTGGAGGAGGAGGAGGAGGGCGAGGCAGAAGAGGGCAGCGGAGTGGGAGGGGCGCGAGGCCATCGCCATCGCCATGGCCATGGATGGTGAAGCGGAGAAGGCAACGAACGAACGCGGCGTCGCTGCTAGTGCTGTGTGATGCCTTATACTAGCAGAGGAAGGGGAGGATTGGGATTGGGATTGGGATTGAGGGTGCGAATGGGATTGGAGAGATGGAGGGAATGACGCTGCTCTCTCCCAGTGCCAGGCTGCCACCTGTCACGCTAATCCCGAGCTCGACTGCCAATCCCGAGTGACCAGGAAAAGAAAAGGGAAAGAAGGCGCCTCGGGTGTCGCTGCATGCCGCCTGCTCTGCTTTGCTTTTTGTTGTCGCGGCTCGCAGAGTGGCAGCGTGGATTTCGTGGCAACCAAGTCGAACGCTCAGAGCAAGTTTAATAGTATAACTCACTACTAGCTCCAATTTATTTATAGCCAATTCATACAATAGTTGCTTACTATAATATTAATATATGGTCTCACTTGTCATACATACATTGCGTATTAGAGTCTGTGCTGTAGCTGGCTATAAATTTGTAGCTCGCTGCTCTTCTCTCTTATCGTTTATCTTATTAAAATATATTTATAGCTGGCTAATAGCCTGCTATTGTACCTGCTCTCAGTGAAGAACATGTACTTTCTCTGTCCAAAAAAAACTCAACCTAGAAAGGAATATGACCCCTTCTAAGACAACGAATCTGGACTACCCTTTATTTAGGTTTATTGTTCGAGGAGGGGTCACATTCCGTTCTAGATTGAATTTTTTTGGAACAAAGGTAGTACATGTTCTCCTACCGTCGGTCCTACCAGGATGCGACTCTTTCCATCTTAAAAAGAAAACACATGATTTTATTGATACTCTTTTCGTCTTAAAAAGAAAAGAAAATCAATTTCTAACTACTATGTTCTCTTTTTATAGGATGGAAGGTGTAGTTTGATTAATCTAGACAGGTGAATTTCTTGCATGCTAAGCCGTGTTTTATTTTATAAAAAATGTTTATTCACTTGTATATCCAAGTTATTTTCAGTTGTACTAATTGGCTCATTTTCTGGTTGTTTGATGCTTTCATTGGTAGATCTAAAATACAATGCTTAGTAATACGTCGACTTCCAAATCATTAACGGCAATTGGCATGATATGTAGTGTAGCTTGGAGCGATGGTGTATGTATTAGTCCATCCTTATCATATAGTACTAGTATTGAATATATTTTGATAATATTTATGTTTTGTATTGGAAATGTTATTATATTTTTCTATAAATTTTTCAAACTTAATAAAATTGACTAGAAAAAAAATAAAGCAAATTAGGATATGAAATGGAGGGAGTACTGTAGTAAGTTATATAATCAGCATTGATATCACAACAGTTTATACATATTGCGAGTTATGTCCAAGCAGTAAAAGCACATTGCATTTTAATTATAGTGATATTTATAGCACATTGCATTTTGGTTGGTCAAGTTTCCCATTGGCACCGTGGCACGCTTTTTGGAAGCCGCCAAAACCTGGGTGGGTGGTATCAGCAGCTTTATCCAGACTCTCTGGCCGAATCGTATCGGACTGTCAGGGATGGATGCATGGGGATCAGTGGAGGGCACGAGCATTGGTCAGGGGCATGCCACTTCTCTTCTCTGTGTTCTAATCTCATTCCCATTCCCATTCCCATACCTAATGACCCCAACCACAATATCACCCCCTTTCCTTGTACTCCCTAGTTGTAGATGATGAAGCATTGTATTAATTGTGCTGTGTACAAATACTAATTCAAGTAGTAGTATGCCTGTATGCGTGTATGTATGCCTGGCCTGCTGCCCATGTCATCCAAAGGACATATATAGGTTATGCAAATATATGACTCTCGATTGGTATAGGGTGATTAGGGTTTAGGGATGCTGAAAAATATTAAATTGCAAGTCTTTTAGTGACTTTTATTTTCTTAGGCTAGCCTGTTTAGATCCCCTGGCAAAATTTTTCGCCATGTAACATCGAATGTTTGAATACATCCATGGAGTATTAAATATAGGGAAAAAGAAAAATTAATTACACAGATTGCGTGTAAATTGCGAGATGAATCTTTTAAACCTAATTGCTCCATGATCCGACAATGTGGTGCTACAGTAACATTTGCTAATGATGGATTAATTAGGCTTAATAAATTCGTCTCACAGTTTAAGGGGGAATCTGTAATTTGTTTTGTTATTAGTCTACATTTAATACTTTAAATATATATATCTGTATATCCGATGCGATATAGAGCTCCTCCTCGATGTAGTACTAGAATTGATGAACATGCATGTATGACAATGTGGTCAAATACGTGTTGGGAATCTGTGGACCAGAGGCCGGTAGGGCAACTCGTATGTACACGTCACATGTGGAACGAGACGAAGAAGCAACTTTCCATGTCCATCGATCCATCCACACCCATGGCAAAGCAAAGCAAACCGGCAAGACAGCTTTAACTACCTGAACCTGATCGTATCAGCTTGCCAGGGAATCGTACTCCTGGCAATCGGGAATTTGTCTCTTGCCTGCGCCCTATGTCGTGCATGTGGCATGGCAGCAACCAGCTAGCCACCACAGCCCTCCTGGCGTATGGATGCTGGAAAGCCGAAAGAACAGTCTCCCTCCACTTTTTACTTTGTAATACTATGGCCGTGTTTAGGCCATCACCAATGCGGTCCTTCAGCTCGTGCCTCTAGCGATGACCGTCCGCTTTTCCGTCGGTGTCATCCCCTGCGAGAGAGCGCGTCCCTCAGCTGAGAGACGCGTCCCTCGCTCGCTTTTGGCAGGGAACGCAGCCGAGGGGGCGCGTTAGCCGTGAGCGTGGCTTGTGGACACCGTTCCCACCGAAAAATTCCCTGAACCACCCCTCTCACTCATTGCCCTCACGGCCGCCGGCGATGGGAGAGAGAGGCCAGCGGCGGTGACGAGGGAGAGGGAGAGAGAGGTGAGAGTCAGCGGCGAGAGGGAGAGGGAGACGAGCGGCGGAGACGATGCCGGTGACGACCCGTAGACGATGCCGGCGGCGACGACGGATCCACGCTCCGCTCGCCGAGCCGCCGGCTCGCTGGGACGGAGTAGGAGGCGGCGTGCCGTCTGCTGCGTCCTCCTCGCTCCGCTCGCCGTCCACCACCGCGCCCCACGCACCGCTCGCCACGGCCACCGCGTCCCGCCGTGCGGAGGGAGAGAGAGGAGGGCGTCGGTGACGGGAGAAAGCGGCGGCGACAGCTAGGGAGGAAGAGGAGGGAGGCGGCGGCGGTTGCTGGGGAGGGCGGGGAGGGAGGCGCGGTGGCGGTAGAGAGGATGAGGGCTGGATCGGACGCGTGAGAGAGGGGAGCGACGAGAGGGAGGGAGGAGTTGCCGAGGGTAGATTAGGAAATTTAATGCGGTGACTCTTTGGTAGGGATACCCACAGATTCTGAGGAACTCATCTAGTTGTGGCCTCCATTGTGAGACGAGTGTCCATATGAATGTCTTCAGTTAGTGATGACACTCTATGGGTGTCTTGCATTGTAGATGCCCTTAGATTCAAACATTTTTCCTTCAAACTTTCAACTTTTCCGTCGGATCATATGTTTGGACACATGCATGGAGCATTAAATGTGGACGAGAAAACAACCAATTACATAGTTTGCATGTAAATCGCGAGACGAATCTATTGATTTGACATGCACAGTTATGCCTAATTATGCCATGATTTGATAATATTGTGCTACACTAAAAATTTGCTAATGACAGATTTATTAGGTTTAATAGATTCGTCTCACAGTTTATAGGCGAAATCTATAATTTGTTTTGTTATTAGTCTATGTTTAATACTTCGAATATGTGTCCGTATACTTTAAAAATATTTTGAGTTTGTACTATTATAGCCAGTGATTGCGCGGATATTTTTTTGTCTTCTTCACCTCTCCGATTTGAAAGTGTCTCATCCTTTTACTTGAAATAGCAGTAGGATCTTTTTTACTTTTAACAGAAGTGAGGGCAATTACGAAATATCATGATACTGCCATTTTTTAGGAAAGGCAAATTAAATTTTCCCAGTGAGCCTACCTCTCTAATCTCTATCATTTCCTTACTTCCTCCCATTCCATCCAACATTTTGTCCATCCATATCGTCTACTCCTTGCTCCATGCCTCCATCATCTCCCACATTTCTTTCCTGCACGAGCTGACCACTGATTTCTAGTCGTAGGTAGTATGCAATGCGGAAATGGATTTTAAACTCTCAAAATGATGTCTTTTCACCTCATGAATGTCATATAAATAATTAAATTTGATATAATAGATTAATATGTGATATGTTACTCCATAAACATACTGTCGAAACATGGATTCGGCAATAATAAAAGAGGTAGCACACGAGACCTAAAAGTGGATGGATACGGAGACAATGATTTAGACAGGTTCAGTCCCTCTCAATGAGAGGTAATACCCTACTCCTGTTTGGGGATTTGAATCCGCCGGGTGTGTATTGATCTGACGATCTGGTTGTGTCTCATCCCCCTAGAGGGCCTCCTGCCCACCTTATATAGGATGGGGGGCAGGATTACAAGATAGAAACCTTACCAATACGGTATCGGTTTCCTAAATCTATTTTACAATATTATCAAATCAGGACTGTAGGCCGCTCCATAATATAAAAGGAAACATAATACCCAAGTCATGATCTGTTACATATTCCATAGATATAAGCTATCCCCTATGACTAGTCGGATAACCATGCCGTGTGGGTATGGGGTACCCATAATCTCCACAGTAGCCCCTGAGACCTTCACAGTCGAAAAGATAATCTTTTCTCGAACTAGATTACTCCAAAGCCGAGTGCTTCAATCATCTTCGCCATGATCTCCTGAGTACTTTTACCAAATATGAAGACTGTGGATGGCTGAAAAATAAAGTCAGGTGCATCGACTAGATGCACCTAATAGGTGTAGCCCCCGACTATGTGGTTAGCTGAACAAACTAAGCATATATTCAAGGAATAAATGATCCAACCAACCGAGTGGTTTTGATAATTGTAATCAACCAAGTGACTTGATACCAATATATAGCATATGCGGTGTGAATCCCCCAAATAACATGATCCAAGTGATATACCGACTGCTTTGTAAAAATTGATGCGAGCAACCTAAAGTTTACTATATCATTGAAAATTCACATAGCAAAACAGCTATAAAGAAGCTTGAATGCTGCGAATAAAGAAATTTCCAAAGTATTGGGCATATGCCATGCGCACACTACTTTAACAGATGTGCTTAAGTCCCTAAAAGACACATGGTTTCACCACACCTGGAAATATATGGCGTAAAATCCGAGTAAATAAACTCATAAAGGATTTACCAACCGCCTAGAAAATGATCACAATGTGTAATCAGCCTAAGCCATAATATTGGTCAATAAAAATACACACTTACGTGGCAAAAAGCAACGATATTGTATCCAATCAATTGCTTGATAAACCCAAACAGTGTCTTGACTATATAAAAAAGTCAGCGGGGCAGCTATATAAAGCTTTACTGTTTGACACATTTTAAGATGCATTGTACCAACTCCTAAAAAGTTGAGTAACTGCAGTATAAAAGGATTTTAAGGTATTGGGCACTTGATCACGTGCACTTTGGCCAAGTGCCTAAGTCCCTAAAAGAACGTGACAGGCCACACCTGAAAATATGGGCTGCAGACATATTAGGCCTAGGCCAAAAAATATGCCTTCGACACCCTTTAAAGAATGATGCATATAACATGCTCCCGAGTAATAAATCTTCTGGGTGATATAGACCAAGTGTAGCTCATATCAATAGCTTCTGATCTGAGTGATTATCCCTTGTGGGATACTCCAAAATAGATATAATAATTGAATCCCGACCGGCGCAAGTATTCGGTTGATAACCCTTATGGGGAATAATAAATAGTCCAGTCTTTGAGTATAGAAAATAAACCCATGATCATGAATTCATGTTGCATGTATCCGGAACAAGTCCAAATTGAAGGTACGATACTTGTGTTTGAGCTAGTAAGCCCCTGAGCATATAGCTTGTCCTTCTGTCGTAGTCACAATTGTCCATTGATGGTAGCTGATGCAGTTGGCATAGAGACAAGACGACCAATATAGAGATAATATTGCCCACCAGAGGTGGCAAAAATATTGGTGGTAGTGAAGAAAATGATACCAATCAAAAGTGATGAAGTTGCACAGCAGTGGAAGCGAAGAAACCAGTCGGCAGTAGTCAGGTCAGCCATCAATGAAGATGAAAGCGCCCAACGATAAAGTTGTGTAGCCATGGCAGCGAAATAATCAGTCGGTGACAGACGAGGCAAATCAAAGGCGATGACGAAATCCACCAATCATGAAGATGAAGAAAATAGTCGGTGACGACAAACGCAACTGACATGATGAGGATGACGATGTCGGCGATCTAGTCAATAGTAGTGTCGCAACCAATGATAATGACGAAGACGCTCATCAGCATTTGCATAGTAGGTCAACCGTGAAGGTGAAATAATAAGTCGGTGAAGACATAATCATCCATTAGCAACAGCGGAGATGTCAGGGTTGATGAAGCAGAGGTGCTGGTGATGATGCTAGTGACAATAATCCATCAAAGAAGATGAATGCAAAACTTAATATTATAGCTGTTGTAGATGCTTCACTTGGAGGAGAGTTGATGCTGTTGTCCAACTCGTCTAATCTGTGTTAATTGGTTGATAACTCCAAACTCCTGGTCATGTAGATAAAATCTCAAACCTGATACTGGAAAATTTTGAAGTAGATTGTGGCGGCGTGGAGAAGCCAAAATTGCCGGTGAAATAATAAGAGTTGCTGAAGTAGAACATCTGCTCCGAAGCAAAGATGAAGACAATGACTCCTGGATAAATTGATTGCTTCAGCTTGTCGAATTTTGAGATGCTTGTATTTGTGTAGCCCCCGACTCTTTGGTTAGTTGGGAAACAACTGAACATAGAGTCGAGAACTGTAGCTTCTTGTCATCGAGTAGTCATCACTTGAGTGAAGATACATGTTGAAGATGTCCGAGTAGAATTCTTGAAAATTGGAAAACCACTTGTTGTAATAATATAACACGACATCATAGTTGATAATGCATGCTGAGATGCCGAAGCTCCTGTAGACGTCATGGTTGGTGAAATAGCAAAACTTGCGAAGTAGTGGCAATTGAGTTTGCCAATGCCGAACATAATAAAGATTAAGTCGCTCCACCATGGTCACAAAGTTGCAAAGCCGTGATGAAGTGAACACGAGTCAGTGGCAACAGAAGAAAACCGGTGGCGAAGATGTGTAGTTGTGAAGATAGATACTCCAGTCGGCGGCGGCATAACCAGTCGGCGACGGAAGACGATGATGTCCATTAGTAGTGGTAGCGGTATAAACCAGACGTAGAGGCGAGGGCACTAGTCAGCAACAGACGAGACGACCGGCGATGAAGACGATAAGGCCAATCAACACTGGCAGAATCATGCAGCCACGGGAGTGAAGAAACCAGTCGGCAGCAGACGTAGATAGCTTGTGTTGAAGATGATGACGCCTATTAGCGGTGACGGCGACGTAGCCAGCCGTGAAGAAGATAGAATCGGTTGGCATCATAACAGGCCAGCCGTGCAGGCGGAAACACCAGTCGGCGGCGGACGAGACGGCCGGTGAAGAGGTAGATGCCCAACAACGGCGGCATAATAGGCCAGCCGTGCAGGCGGAAACACCAGTCGGCGGCCGGTCGGTGAAGATGTAGACGCCCAACAACGGCGGCATAATAGGCCAGCCGTGCAGGCAGAAACACTAGTCGGCGGCGGACGAGGCGGCCGGTCGGTGAAGATGTAGACGCCCAACAACAGCGGCATAATAGACCAGCTGTGCAGGCGGTGACACCAGTCGGCGGCGGCGAAAGCAAACCGGCAGTGAAGATGTAGACGCCTAACAACGGTGTTGTGACCAACCAACCGTACAGGCGAAGACACCAGTCGGCGGCGACGACGGCGAGCCGGTGGTGATGTTCTGACTGATCCATTCCTGGAGCGTAAGAGATAAGCTTAAAGCCATGAATCCCTTTTATGCATATCTGGATTTGGATCCTGCAGAACATATAGGATGAGTAGTATCTGATGTAAATATAATACTCGAGAAAAATGCAAGTATTTTAAAATATTTATAAATATGTATTTCTCCTCTTGTCAATTTTGATTTCCCCGAGCAGATGACTCCTTACGTTTAAACACTCTGCCCGACTAGTCATAGTCCCCAAGCATCGGGAGTCGGTCTAGGCACTTCCAAAACATGCATATGAGTGACATGAGTTCGTCATTAATGGAACAAAGTTTCACGGATCAGAATTTACTACTCGGGTACTTTTGCAATTATTAAGAGCAGAAAATAAATTTATCTCATCTCTATGCTTTTGATTTATTCTGAATAATACTTAGCACCTTGCGTTACTCGGTCCATCCAACGAGCCCCCGGGTGCTAGGAATCGGCCCAAAGGCAACTATCCATTGGCAAACCAAACGGAAAGCATAGGAAGATAGAACTCCATAACTCGATAGGAACTTTATTGTTACTCGGATTATTTCGCAAGCAATCAAGATAAATATTATGAAAAATTGTTGAAAAAATATGATATAACATCTGTAGCCCCCGACTCACTACTCAATGGAAGACCAATTGGTGTAGTGAGATAGAGGAAAAGGAAAATATCATATAAAGAAAAATATTAATGATGACTTAGCTTTTTAGTATTCCCTTGGTGATGGCAGAAGTAGCCGATGTGGGAACGAAGTCGTCCATCAATGGCAATGAAAACACCGGTCGGCGGCGATGACTTCAGCCAGTAGTGAAGACATGGTTGCCATCAGCAACGGCGGCAGAGAGTACACCAACCGTGAAGGCGAGGACACCAGTCGGTGGCGACGGTGGCAGGCCGGCGGTGAAGTCGTGGATGCCCGACAACGACGGCATAATAGGCCGGCCGTGCAGGCAGAAACACCAGTCGGCAGCGGCGAAGTCCAGCCGGTCAGTGAAGACGTGGACGCCCATGAACGGTGGTGTGACCAACCAACCGCTTAGGCGAGGACACCAGTCGGAGGCGAACGAGGCGGCCGGTCGGTGAAGACGTAGACGTCCAACAACGGTGGTGTGGCCGACCAACCGTATAGGCGAGGACACCAGTCGGCAGTGACGGAGGTAGGCCGGCGGTGAAATCGTAGACGCCCAACAACAGCGGCATAATAGGCCAGCCGTGTAGGCGGAGACACCAGTCGGCGGTGGCAAAGGCAAGCCGGTCAGTGAAGACGTAGATGCCCAACATCAGTGGTGTGACCAACCAACCGTATAGGCGAAAACACCAGTCGACGGCGACAGAAGCAGGCCGGCGGTGAAGTCGTAGACACCCGACAACGGCGGCATAATAGGCCAGTCGTGCAAGCGGAAACACCAGTCGACGGCGGCAAAGGCCAGCCAATCGGTGAAGTCGTGGACGCCCATGAACGGTGGTGTGACCAACCAACCGTATAGGCGAGGACACCAGTCGATGGCGACGGAGGCAGGCCGGCAGTGAAGTCGTCGACGCCTAACAACAGCGGCATAGTAGGCCAGCTGTGCAGGCGGAAACACTAGTCAGCAGCGGCATCGTCCGACGTGTTCTGTAGAGACCACGGCAAATTTGGCGGTGGCTCCAACAATACATGTAAAGAGACAAAAATAATCTCTAGTTAGTGTCAAGAAAATTAATCATGTGGATGTATATTTGCATATATGAAGCATGCATATATTTTTGATCGGCCGACTGATCTTCTGTAGCATGAACAGTACACGCATCGACACATTCACATCAGCAGACCGATCCATATGCTCCTGCCGTGCGCGCGTACAGACCGCAGAACCGAGTTTGGATCAAATCCAAGTCGGCGGCTTCGGATGAGGGGAAACGGGCTCGGGCGACGAGGTGCCACAGCCACGTTCGCGCGTGGTCACAGTCCAGAAAAATCCAATGCCACAAATATGTCAGCACCGGTAAGATATGCATGTAAGCAGATAGATCAATCTGTTAAAATCAGGAAATTAATTATATATGCATGGTGCATGCATGATTAATTAAATTAATGATGCGTGTGTTGATCGCCAGATCAACTCATGCATGTAATTTCTCCTGGTAAGCTTTAGGCGGCTGCTCTCGTGCCCGTGGTAGCCACAAGACGTCCATCGGCGCTGCTTTAGCGTTTGACTTGCGCATGAATAAAACCTCTATGTACGAGAGGGCGCCGCTAATAGCTGCACTTTGATCTCGCCAACCAGCACAGGAAGAGCAAGAAAACACCAGAAAAGCAAATCACAATTAGAAATTAATCTGATAGAAGCTAGATTGGAACTACTAACCCGATTGAAGATTTAGGCCATTGAAATCAATAAGATTGATCTCGACGTTTCTTCTTGAAGTTGAATCCATCGCACTTCTCGATAGGAAACTCGACGCACCCCTACCTGGCGCGCCAACTGTCGAAACATGGATTCGACAATAATAAAAGGGGGTAGCGCACGAGACCTAAAAGTGGATGGATGCGGAGACAATGATTTAGACAGGTTCAGGCCCTCTCAATGAGAGGTAATACCCTACTCCGGATGCGGAGACAATGATTTAGACAGGTTCAGGCCCTCTCAATGAGAGGTAATACCCTACTCCTACTCCTGTTTGGGGATTTGAATCCGCCGGGTGTGTATTGATCTGACGATTTGGTTGTGTCTCATGCCCCCTAGAGGGCCTCCTGCCCACCTTATATAGGATGGTGGGCAGGATTACAAGATAGAAACCTTAACCAATACGGTATCGGTTTCCTAAATCTATTTTACAATATTATCAAATCAGGACTGTAGGCCGCTCCATAATATAAAAGGAAACGTAATACCCAAGTCATGATCTGTTACATATTCCATAGATATAAGCTATCCCCTATGACTAGTCGGATAACCATGACGTGTGGGTATGGGGTACCCATAATCTCCATACATACACATTCAAATACGACTTGTATAAGGTGTAAAAAAAAAGACAATATCCACATATAACAGTACAACTTCATTCATATACCATCAATGTTTTCATTTCCATTTTCCGAAAGACATAACCCACTTTCCTAGTTGGCTCTAAGTATTGGTGGGAGAAGAGTGCTCCGTTAATTCTCATACCTTTTTCAATCTACTCCCTCTAGCTACATAATTGATAATTATTGACGTTTCAAATAATTGTCAAACTTCACTTTATCATACATGCTAATATGTGCACATATAGTTAATTCTTTGATTGGTATAAAAATGCAGTAAACACAATAGCCAATCTAGGAAAAAAGTGAGAAGGGGTCGACCCGTGACCCTCGCGTCGCCCACCCCAGGGCGGCTCGGGGGCGACGTGCACGGCGGCGACCAGCCCTCCCTCACCTCCTCCTTCGCGCCGCCGCCCGAGCGGCCGCCGGCAAAGCCGCGCGGCCGCAAGGACGGCAGCGGCGGGGCTCCTCGCACCTCGCGCTTGCGGAGGCCGGGCGAACCTCCGGAGGAGGCGGCGGCGGCGGCAGCTTTCCCGTCCAGATCTGGCGGGGCGCTCGGAGGTGGCGGCTGGCGGCGGGGGAGGTCGGCACCGGCGCTCGACGGCGCGGGGACCGGCGACAGGCAGGGGCGGCATCACGGTGGGAGGGCGACGGCAGCGGCGGCTCGCTCGCGCCGTGGGCGCAACGTCGGCGTCGGCGTCCGTCCACGGTGGGGTGGTGGTCGTGCCAACGGCGGATGCTGCGGCAGCGTGGCAGCGTCGTGGTTTGGCGGGCAGGCGGCTCGCTCGCGGCGTCGGCGTTGGCGTCCGTCAGCGGTGGCATAGTGGTAACAGTGACGACGGGTGGCTATGGCGGCGCGGATCGCCGGCTTGCGCCGCCCTGGCTTGTGGCCGCCGCCTGGCTGGTCGCCGGCTTGCGTCGCCCTAGCTGGATCTGGCCGTCCGTGGCTGATGAACCCTGAGACCTGATGAACCCTAAGTTCCTCTCGACACTCAAGGCTATTGTTGGCCCGATCTTTCGGTGAGTTGTGATAACTACGATTTGGGATAAACGTTGACGATCCGACTACAACCGTACGAGACGTTGTGTTACGCCTTAGCGATCGATACACCTCTCCGTGGGTTGTTGATCTTGCCGGTGCAGATCAACCTTATTCCTGCAAGCAAATCGAAGAAACAAGCAAGAACAAGATAAAAGCAATCTGAATTGCAAATAGGAATGAATACACACGATAAGTTGGGGTTTCGAATACAAGCAGACGGACGGTCTAGCCGACACGCGCGCTGCAAGCGAAGTAGCAATGGCTAAACTTTCATCTAAACAAAACCGAAGAAACCCTGAAGGGGTAACTAGCTATATATAGGGGTGGGAGGACGACCTAGGGGTGCCTAGGGTCATGCTCCACCAGCTTGGGTCGCACCCCACATGGGCCCCACCTGGGCCGGGGTCCCAAATGAAGTTACAAGCCCATAGGCCCATTATAGGTGACGCATCACCTTGTTCCTGTGATCCCGGCCACACAAGATGGAATTCAGAGAAGAGGCTGGATCCGTTAGAAAGAGGGCTCCGAGAGCTTTCCATCAAGTACTCACGGGCTAAAAACGGAGGTTGTATGCAGATTCGGTGGCCGTTTGAAGTCAGCAGTGTAGTAGGTGGCCAAATCGGATTCCAGCACTTGGAGTACTTGATCTCGATATCTTCTTGTTCATCCATGATGTGAGCAATGGTTGCATCCGTGGTAGCCATGGTCACATCAGTGGCCGGATCTGTCGCCTCCACGCCGGATAGCCAAGGCAGCCTATCGGCGGGGCGGCTGCGTGTGGCAGCGATGTGCGGATGTGGAGTTGGCGGTGTGGCAGCAATGTGCGGATGTGGAGTTGGCGGGATGACGGCTTGTGCTGGCGTGAAGCAGGAATGGGGCTTGATGTCCATGGTGGTGACTTCCTCGTTATCATGCGAGTGTTTCTCCCTCTTTTCGGTTCCCCCCCTTCTTTGGCCGGACCCTGTTCTGGTCGTGGGGAACGCTAGGGGGAGGGCGGAGGCTCCGGCTTGCTGTAGGAGTTTGCGGTAGATTGATGGCGTTTTGAGGGTGGGCAAGGGCCTGTCTTGCCGTTGGTTACGGTCAAGGTATGACTGCTTGTGGGACGTCATGGACTATTCTGTGGCCATTTATGTGGGGGTGCGTGTGTGGGTGATGTGAAGATACTGGCGAAAGCCTTGCCGTGCCTTGGGCCGGTTCGACGACGACGGTGCCCGTGGGTGCCGTTTCCCTTCTTAGAGGCGTTGTCATGACGTTCTTTCATATCCCCCACAAAATCTACAGGTGAAAACCTAGTTCCGATTTTTGGACGAGCGGCGACAGCGTTACACGTCGTGTCCTCCTTGGGAGCGTCGCTTCGGAGAAGTACCAACACATCGATGACTGTCGATGGTCTTTTTCGGTTCAAAAGCTTTCATGCCTTGTGTTCGGTGAGGCCTTCGCCTTCTTGGGTCCGCTTCTTTCCTGTGGTGGGCGACACACTCTTCGGTTGTTTCTGCTGATGAAGTCGAAGCTGCTCGCTGAAGGGGTGCGGCGACGCTCGGCAATGATGATATGTTGCAGTCTCTTCCAAGGAGTTCTGGTGCTGGCCGTATGAAGGAAGTTGCCCCCTCGGGGGCTTGGCTGATGTCCATTGTTGGATGTTGGAGCTACTTTTCGCTTTGGCGACTTTCGTGGCTTCAGTGTCGCTGCGGTTGTGGAGTCGGCGCTGCTGGGTCGATTGGGCGACTAGCTCGGCAACGATAACACCTCTTCTGCGATGTGGGAGCTGTTGTGTCGCTTTTGTGTTTAGTTTAGCGGTGACGTCTTGCATTTGGGCTCCGCCGTCGTTGTTAGTTGTGTAGCGGTGGGTTTTAGCCAGTTTTCTTATAATTAACCGCGCAGTTGTATGGTTTTCGGGTCTGGTTTTCCTTATAAACTGGGTCAATTCTCTTTTTTTAAATATAACGGTGGAACAAAGTTTCGTCTTAGATTAAAAAAAAAGCCAATCTAGTATTAGTTTACTCTAGGAACTCCCTCTCCTCTTCCCTCTATCCAAGCAAAGGAATTTTATCCACCCCTGATTTTCCATTCCCACAATCCCACTGTCCTGACGAGTGCTCGGGCACTTCACTGCACTCGCGCGACGTGCACCCATCCGAGCCGCACGTCACCTGAACAATCTATCTGATCCAAAGGTCAGAAACGTCCCTCTATCCTCTCCCCCCTCCCCACCCCACCCGCTTCACTCTCCCCATCGACCAAACCGCCACCGCCACCATGCTCTCCTCCTCCTCCTCCGCCGCCGCCGCCGCCGTCGTGCTCACCACCACCAGCGGCCGCGCGCCCCTCCTCCACCTCCCCAGGACGCCACGCCCTACTACCGCCGCAAGGATCGCCGCCGCGCCCGACTCCTCCAGAGCCAGAGCCGGTGGCGCGCCTCTCCTCCTCCGCTCCGCCGTTCCCCGGCGGCGTGGCTGGGCGCTGGTATGCCGGGACTCCTCCCTCCCTGGCCCACCTGGAGTGGACCCCGTGGCGGAGGAGGAAGAGAACAGGAAGAAGACCGAGGCGGTGGCGGCCGCCGCGGCGGCCCGGATTGCCAGTAGCGGCGGCGGCGGCGGAGGAGGAGGAGGGAGTCTCAGCGACTGGACGACGTCGGTGCTTATCTTCGGAATCTGGGCGGGGCTCATGTACTACATCTTCCAACTCGCGCCCAACCAGACGCCGGTACGGACGAACACGTTGCTTGCCTTTTGCGCTTGCGTGAATCCGAATCGTTTCTTGGATAGCACTCAGTGAGATCCTACCGCCATTGTTGCGAATGTTGGATAGCTTTACCATTATTATTATCTTACACATGACGCATACTGTGCTGTGTTCTTTCGATATTCTCCCTACCTGCAAATTTCCCCAATGAGTCATTGAATCCTCACCCCGCTTGGATGGGTTATATGATAATCTGCAAAGTTGACAGTGATTAATGCTGTGAGATTTCCTTGCATATGATATAGTTTCAAGTTTGTAGTTGATCTCAAATCGTACCATGGTGCCTAGTTAAAAAATAAATAGAAGTGAAGAGATGCCAGTATTATTAGGCGACTATTTAATCCTAGATGGAGCTGGAAAAGGTATCCATTGATTGTTAGTTATTTCCATATTAGTAAAATTTCTCTTGTATGCTGGTAGTCATGTATTGTGTAACTTGTTAAATCAGCATTTTGTGGAAAATAGCCAATGATAAATGATTATTACTGTGTACAGCGTGTAAAGTGTTTTATGAAATTCCTCAATATATCAATCATTTCTCAAGAATTTGGTTTAGTCTTCTCTATTGCGTATTCAATGCACAAGTGACCAAGACCATGTAAAAGTGGAAATGGTGACTAACTGTTGCAGGTCGTTTGGAGTGAAATTTGGACAAGTCTTGTTTTCTAGAATGCTAGTTCTTGTAATACTAATAAGTAGTATATTTGTTAAAATCTTAGTTGCTGCAATTATTGGCTTCCTAAAACTGTTGAACCTTCAGAAAGGGTCTCTAGTTGTTATATAGAACAAAATTACATGTTGAATACCTGAACATCATCATCGATCTCATTTTAAATCTAAAGCAACAAGTATATTGGCGTTGTTTTCTTCTTAATGCAAACCACTCATTCTCCACTCCATTCTGGTGCAGTACAGAGACACATACTTCTTGCAAAAGCTTTGTAATCTGAAAGGCGACGATGGCTTCCGAATGAATGATGTTCTTGTGCCTCTATGGTACATAATGGGCCTCTGGCCACTAGTGTACAGCATGCTGCTTCTTCCTACTGGCAGAAGGTAAATGAATCTGCATATTTCTACTCAAGGCAACTTCCTTTTATTGTCCACTGGAATTGCAGCCAAGAACCATAGAATGTTTCATATGTAATTTGAAAGTATATTTTTTCTATGCTTTAACTGATGTATCTAATTCAGTATTTTAAGATAATTTTTTGTTATATTTCTGAACCGATGCTACCATTGGATAAAAATATAATATATTAATTCTGCTCATTATATTAACATAATTATTATCCAGTTAAACCTCTCTATATTTGAAGGCACCACTACCCTTTTTTACCTGGTGGACAACACATCACATTTCAATCACTACGTGAATCATATGCATTTCATTAAAGATGATTGTGATCAATACTTAGTCAAGCATTTGGCCCTTTTATTATGATTATGATGAATTTGCATAAATTTGGGAATATCAGTACCTGCTTTCCTGATCTACTAATGGTTTAAGCTTTTTGTGGTAACCACTTTCTTATGTTCTGCTTTTCTTACTTGACACATCTAAACAAGCACAAGAATCTATTTTTTAGTGACATCTTTAGTAAAACTTAATTTTCTTGAGATCACTCATGCTGAGAAACAATTGTATTGCAGTTCAAAAAGCAAGATTCCTGTCTGGCCATTCCTAATTCTTTCATGCATTGGGGGAGCATATGCCCTGATTCCCTACTTTGTTCTATGGAAGCCTCCTCCACCTCCGATTGATGAGGAAGAAATTGGACAATGGCCACTGAAGTTTCTTGAGTCAAAATTGACTGCAGGAGTACGTTGTAGTTTTACCATTGCTTAAATTCTCAAAAGCATAATTGTTTAAGTAGCTTGAGGCACAAATGATGTATCGTGATATTCTAGCTGGTCAACTTCTTAACTTCTGACAAAATTTCTTTCCAATCATGTTGCAGGTAACGTTTGCTGTGGGCCTTGGGCTGATTGTCTATGCAGCCAAAGCTGGTGGTGAAGATTGGCAGGAATTCATTCGATACTTTCGGGAAAGCAAGTTGGTAAGTACTCCGTGCTACACAATATGATTCAGCCCCAAGCTAGCGATGAACAAAGAAGCTCATCATGGCATATTTTGTAGTAACTTTTTGGCACACATGCAACCTTTTTGTAGTTACACAAGATATATTCCCTCTGTCCCAAGACATAAAGTATTTTGACCGGATGGGACACATCCTAGTACTATGAATCTGGACAAGTAGGATGCGTCTCATCCGGCCAAAGTACCTTATATTTTGGGACGGAGTATGTTATTTCAGTTTTATCAGTAACCATGCTAACTTTCTTGGAAATACAACCCCTCAAAGTTTTTGCAATTACATGACCCAGTACCAGAAGCCATTGCCTTGTGCCACCATCTAGTTTATACTAATTATATACCTTGAATTCATTGGAACCAATTTCAACACAAGAAATACTTATGTTATCCCAATTTAGGCTTGAAGCCTGTGAGGCAGGTACATTTAAGAAAAAAATATGAAGGCACTGGGTTTGAAGTAGAGAAAGCACGGATGAACTTAAGATAAAATATGTTAAGCACATTTTGGTTTAGTCTGTTTTATATGATTCCAAGCTTTTAGGTGACTTATTCCATGGATCATCTTGTACTTTGTCTTGGTGTCAAACTAAGAAGGTTTTAGCATCAAACTAATTTCCATTTGTTTCATCTCAAATATCAGATACATATCACCTGCCTTGATTTCTGTTTGCTCTCGGCCTTCTCACCATTTTGGGTCTACAACGACTTGACAGCAAGGCGATGGTACGGACACTTGCCCTGATACTTTGTGTAGAGAACTGTCATGAATGACATCGTACCTTACCTAATACGAAAATACCAAACACATGCATTGGATGACCTGGGTGAATTATTATTTGGCTGACAGGAAAAATGGCTCTTGGCTTCTGCCCTTGGCACTTATCCCTTTTGTGGGACCTTCATTGTATCTTTTGCTGAGGCCATCACTCTCTTCTCTGCTAGCAGCAACAGGTCCATCAGATGATAAAACACAGTAATAACAATTATGAAGCTGAGTATTGATGAGGTTTTGGTTACGAGGAGATGACATGGTAGAAAGGTTAAGAACCACTTATGGAAATTGGATTGGACAGATTTAGATGCCAATCTGGAGCATTCCACAAAGTTGACTTGTTAGTAATGCATTTGAATGGCAAAAGTATGAATAATGTCCTTACTCAGCATGGTCAGCATCTGAATTCGTCAGAAAATTTTCAACTTGGAAGGCATTGGAGTAATCAGCAATGCTTAAATCCCTGGTGAACATTCTGCATTCTCCCCAGCGTACATATACAACTGGTAGGACCTTTTGCTACTGTTGTCCATGTATAGAAAATTTTGACCTTGTGACAGTGGTCCATATGTAAGAAGCCATGGTGCTAGTACATGATCATGAATGATAGGCTACAAATTTATTGTTACAGCCAAAGAATAACAGGATTCTTTTGGCACCAACTACACTTAGAATTACATTGCAACAGGTGTTTACTGCTCTATATCTTCAAAAGCAATGCGCCTATCAGCCTTGTAAGGATTGCACTGAACCACCTGCATTTTGTTACAGAACTCCTATCACTCTATTAGTGTTATCTTTCAGCCAAGTTGCAGAGTAGCAATACTTACATATGCAGAGTAACAATTTTATGATTTCCAGCACCTAATACAAACGCTTAGCTCCTATAATTACTATCATATGAATTCAAGGAAAATGAAATATACAAGTTAGTACATATATAATACATAAATGAAGAAAAATGATAAACAAGTTTAGTGTTCATATGATCACACCACCCTCTGATATACATTTTCAATTCAATATGAGCTGCACAAGCCCTTCACTTCACCTATAGAAGCACTGATCAAAGCCTCCCCCAAATGTTTGGAGCTCAATTCTACCAGAGAACTCAAAACCTCAACCAACTTTTGACACACCTATCGACTGGTCTATTTGCACCATTAATCACACCCCTTCTTGTTGTATCCATGGTCAATTCAATTAGCAGCTTAATCAATCAATCGCCGAACCTAACCAAATCATGGACGGATGGACGGATCAAGGGAACTGGAAGCCGCCGCCGCGCGCGCCGCCGTTGGAGTTGGCCTCCGGCGGGCTGATGGCGACCCAGAGCAGGGAGACGGTGATGGAGAGGAGGCCCGACCAGACGAAGACGATGGTGGGCGTCTTGCCGCGCCGCCCCATGAGGCCCTTGGCGAAGGGGTTGAGGTGGGCGAGCACCCAGAAGCTGAAGAAGCCGCCGCCGATGAACTTCCCCCACCGCGGGTTGTCGCTGTAGATGGTCCTCGCGAAGGCGAAGGCGATGGCGATGATGTTCACCATCCCGATGGTGATGGGCGGGATCAGCAGCGACGACCACTTGACGATGTAGAGGTCCGCGTAGATGTCCTCGTTGTCGTCCGCCGCCGCCTTCGCCGTCAGCGTGAAGGAGATCTCTATCCCGGCCATCACCTTCAGCAACCCCTGCACCACCGCGTACAGGTGCGCGCTCGTCCCTGCGAATCATCAATGATGACGTCATCAATGGCGGTGATCATCGTGTGAGGAAGGAAGAGAATGGAGGTGTATATGTGTGTGTTTTGTGCCTGAGATGAGCCAGAATTGCTCGTTGCGCCACCAATCCTCGAGCTCGATGCCGGACCACTTGACCTCGAGGATGCCGAGGGCGACGAGGGTGATGGTCATGGTGAGGAGGTAGCAGAGGAAGGCGATGTCGAGCTTCTGGACGATGAAGAAGCCGGAGAAGAGGGAGAGCGCCGGGATGAAGCAGTAGACGAGGAGGAAGATGGAGGTGAAGGGGTAGATGCCGACGTTGAGGTAGGAGATCCGCTGCAGCAGCATGAGCTTGCGCGACGCCAAGAACGCGTTGTTCCGGGAGAAGAAGATCTCGACGGAGCCCGTCGCCCACCGGAGCACCTGGTGGAGCCTGTCGGTGAGGTTGATCGGCGCCGTGCCCAGGAACGCGTCGCGCTTGGTGATGCAGTAGACGGAGCGCCACCCGCGGTTGTGCATCCGGTAGCCGGTCACCACGTCCTCGGTGACGGAGCCGTAGATCCACCCCACGCGGTCGCCCCACTCCGTCTTGTCCTCGTACCAGCACGAGATCACCGACACGGCCTCCGCCACCGTCGGCGGGTCCAGCGGCGGCCGCGGCACGGTGAGCGCGCCGGACGGCCTGCCGTGCAGCACCGCCGGGTGGTCGGCGAGGGGCCGCGCCTGGAACTCGGCGACGGGGATCGACGCCATGAACGGCGACGAGTTGCCGAACCGGCGCGGGACGAGGTGCGACGTGAGCTCGGCGTCGAAGTCCTCCGCCTTGAGCGTCTGGGTGTCCGACTCCGGGTCCTTGAACGTGGTCACCTTCTTCTTGGTGAAGAGCCACCCCGTGTACTCGGCGGTGCGCGGCGGGTCGAAGCCGTAGACGGCGAAGCGGCGGAACATGCAGCCCGTGCCGACGTACATGGGGCCCTGGAGGCCGTCGAGCGCGCGCATGTTGCCATCGAAGAAGACGGTGTTGTTGTTGGCGTAGCGGTCGGAGGGGTCGATCCCCTCGAAGCGCTGCGGGAACTGGATGTAGGCGATGCGCTCGCCGCCGCGGTCCATGAAGAAGCACATGGCCTCGCGCACCGCCTGCGCGTTGTTGATGTAGTGGTCGCAGTCGAAGTTGAGCATGAAGGGGCCGTTCGACATGACGGCGGAGCATCGGACGAGCGCGTTCATGGCGCCGGCCTTCTTGTTGTGGTCGTAGCCCGGGCGCTTCTCCCGCGACATGTAGACGAGCATCGGGAGGCGGATGTCGACGTCGCTGAAGTCGATCATCTGGTCGTCGTCGTGCATCCCGTAGAGCGGGTCGGGCGACGGCGGCTTGAGCATCACCTGGAGGATCCCGGCGTGGTTGCCCTTGGCGTGGTCGGGCGCCGACGCCGCCCATGTCCCCGGCCAGTGCGAGCCGTCCGCCATCCACGTCGCCTTCTTCACCTTGGGCTGCTCCGACGGGTCGGCGCCCGTCTCGCGGAGGTGCTTGAGCATCTTCATGTCCTCGCGCGCGTTGAACGCGTCGGAGCGCCGCCGGATGGAGTCCGGGAGGCCATTGATGCGCACCTTGAACTCGTCGAACTCGCGCTTCACCCTGCGCCGGTCCTTGACGAAGTCGTTGCGCCGCTTGCCCTTCGTCGGGTCGCCCTTGACGCTGAAGTAGCTGTCCGGGTTGCGGGGCTCGATGTCGTGCTTCTTGCAGAAGGGCACCCACACGTTGGCGAAGCTCGCCGCCTCCGCCATGGCCTCGAAGGTGAGCAGCGCGCCGCCGTCGTCGGACACGTAGCAGGCGAGCTTCTCGACGGGGTAGTCCACGGCGAGGATGGAGAGGATGGTGGTCGCCGTGGTGAGCACCGGCTCCTTCTCCGGGTCGGCGGTGGAGACGAACACGTCGAGGCCCGGGAGGTCGGAGCGGCCGTGCGGGTTGGACGGCGACGGCGTCTCGAACTTCTCCTTGAGCACGGCGAGGTCGGTGCTCCGGTTGACCGGGTTCACCTTGGGGAGCATGTCGAGCAGCCATGAGAAGGCGAACCAGAGCTCGCAGACGATGGACATCCCCCACAGCCAGAGCGCCTCCATGTTTGGGTTGCGGATGCGCCACGTGAGGTAGAAGAGGAGCACGAACATCCGGATCACGATGAAGATCCGGTACGGGCTGATCACCGACGTCGGCATCGGGATCTTGCGCGTCAGCGGCTTGAACGGCTTCTGCTCGGGGAGCGGCCCGCCGCCGCCGCCGCCGTCGCCGCCAAGCTTGTCGACGTCGTCGTCCAGGTCGTCGTCGTACATGCCGCCCTTGGGCCAGAACGCGTTGCCGTAGCCGTAGGTGCCGGAGCTCTCGAAGAGCCACCGGTTGTGGTCGAACTCGCCGTTCTGGTTGCGCGCCAGCAGCGACTTGTTGCCGCCGCCGCCGGGGCCCGGCAGGTGGAGCTTGCCGTCGTGCGGGTCATCGTCGGCGTACTCGCCGATCTTGTAGTGCTCCTTGCATCCGGGGCAGATGCAGCCGTCCTTCTGGGCGTCGAGGTAGCAGTCGCGGCAGATCTTGAAGTGGCACTCGCAGGGGTCGACGTCCTCGCCGCGCTCGTTGCGCATGGCGCTGCCGTCGCAGGCGGGCATGGCGCAGCGCGACCCCTTGGCGCCGGCCATCTGCGGGTGGGAGACCGACGACTCGATGACCTTGTCCATGAGGTGGGCGCGGGTGGCGCTGTTGAAGCCGCCGGTGAAGAGGGAGTTGGACACGTACTGCTCCTCGGCCTTCATCGCCACCGACGCCGGCTCCGCGCCGTTCATCATAGGCTGGTTGTCGGGCGTCGGCGGGATCTGCACCGTGTAGTTGGTGTAGTCCGCCGCCAGCTCGCCCTCCATGTCGATGTCCTCCCGCGACAGGCTCACGTACCGCCCGCTCGACGTCCGCCGCGCGAACTTCACCGCCTGCCCCGCCGGCCCGCGCGGCCCGCCCGCCGACGGCCCGGCGCCGCCGCCGACGCCGCCGGCGTTCCGGATCGCCTTCTTCCCCGGCCCCGTCGACATCGCTCTTGAAATTTCCTCCTCCTCCTCCTCCTATAGCTTAATTAGCGTCTGCTTCTTGCAGAGCGGTGGTCGTCTCGTCCATGGCGACGGCGTGCAAAACCAGGTGTGGAGGAGAGAAGGGGAGGGATATGAGGAGATCTCTCGTGCTCGTGCATGGGTGAGGAGAGGAGGGCCTATATTAAGGCGAAGCGAATTTAGGAGGAAAAGGAGAGGAGGGAGCTCCCGGGTTTAGTGGGGAGCTTGTGGTGATTGGTGAAGAAGATGGTTTGTTTGTCTCTGTGTTGGGGGAAAACCCAAATAAGCACGGAGGAAAATGCAGATGCACTCATGCACATGGACAGCAGGGGAATCTGCATTTTGGGTATATCATAAACCATAGATATAGAATTCCTAATGCAGTAAATATGTGCAATTTTCAAATTGTAGTAGTGTCAAATTTAATGCGTGTAATTGCAGAGTTATTTGAAATATAATTTTTTATTTAGTACTCTCTCCGTACCATAATATAAGGGATTTTTGAGTTTTTGGTTGAACTGTTTGACCACTCGTCTTATTTAAAAAATTTGTACAAATATAAAAAACGAAAAGTTGTGTTTAAAGTACTTTAGATAATAAAGTAAGTCAAAAAAATAAATAATAATTCCAAAATTATTTTAATAAGACGAGTGGTCAAACAGTTCACACAAAAACTCAAAATCCCTTATATTATAGGACGGAGAGAGTATACAACTTTGGGAAACTCTATTCATCCATTCATCCTTTAAGGGATGTCCTCTTATTTTTGCATGCACTTAAAAAGTCATAAAAAATTGAAAAAAAAAGTAGTAAGAAAGATTAATATGTGGTGTCATTCCATAAATATGCATGTTCAAAATCAACTTATAAAGTAGAAACAAAAATAAAAAATTTGTTTATGAATAGGACTTTGTTATTTTTTTTAATTATATAAATAAAATTTTAACTTGCGTGTTTGTAAAAAGATAATCATATATCGTTCTATCTTGACAATTTCCTTCAATTTTTTATGATATTTTTAAACGCCTTACACAAAACGAGAGGATGTCGCCTTGAGGGACAAAAATCCACTTCCATATAACTATGTCTGTCCATATTTCTCAACATGTAACCATGCTTCCTATATAATTTTTTACTCCAGATATCAATACACAATGTTATAATTTGATTCCATCCTGATGGGCGACATTCATACTTAGTTCTCTTTTTTTTTTCTGAGTTCTGACTGGCATGATAATTTCTATGCTTTGAGAGCAAATATGATTCTATTAACCTTCTCTTTTATTTTGTAATGAGCAATCGATGCTGATTTAAAAACATTGGGTTGCCTTTGCATGTTTTTTCCCTTCTCAACTAAAGATTCTTTTTAACAATGCTCCAAGTTCATTTAGTCTATCCATTTCACAATGATCCAATGGTGGTAAGTACTGGTCCTATAGGAGGAAAGGATGATTTTTAAAACTTGCTATTTGTAAGCATGGTTGCCTACTTAGTGAAAGTTGAAAACTACAAACTATAAATCAATTTGTATGTCCTTTATAATTTTAGTATAATTAATTCGTTGATATGGATGACTTTTTATTTTTCTACTTCATATTTTCAAATTTCAGCACTGAAACCTGCGTTGTTTATTTGTTTCAAGTATGTCCTTTTCTATAATTTTCAGTTTTACATTTCTTACTGATCCATTTTAATTGCTATAGCATTTCAAATTTGGTAAATATATCTTTAATGCTTCAATACACCACTAATTATTTACAATCATAATTAAGTGAACAAATGATTTTCTTTGTTTACTCTCATTTATTAATAATTGAAATAAAAAGATATATTTGGCATTTAAGTGAATTCGCGGGTCGACCACTTGCACCCTTACAATTCTATGGCATCCAACAATTGTGGCAAAATGGGGGCATTCAAGAGTTGACAGCGTGGGAGCTGCTGCTGGAGCTCGGGCTAGAGAGAGGGCTGCCACTGGATCCAGCAAACAGCAAGTCGGTGTAGAGTAGAAGGATGGTGCTGGAGAGGATGAAGAGGACACCCTCAACGCACCGGCGACCCCTCTGGTTTCTTGACCACCGCCATCGCCACCTCCATTCCCACAATTCACTGGTTTGCGTCGTTGTCGGGGAGCTGGCAGCCCACTGTGTTGGTCTACCCCGCACCACCCAGATCGAGGCCGTCAGCGCCTGCACTGCTTCGGTTGCCGCTGCTATGCTATTTCTGCCTGCTCCTTGCTCAGAGCATGCCCGCCGCCGGTCCACTCTACCTGCATGTTGCGTTGCTCCCTGCTCGCAGCACGCCTGTGCTGCCCCGCCCACCGCCACTGCCGACAGAGGGAGAGATAGGGATAAGGAAGAAAATGATGTTTCACTGACATGTAGATCCCACTCCCACATGATTTTTTTTATTTTTTATTTTTGCTTCTGTTGACGTGCCAGCCAAAACTACCTTCAATACTGTTTTGGGACTACATTTGCATCGGTTTGGGAAGATGAGGAATGCGTTGTACCCAGTTTTGTGGTTGAGAGTCCTGATTCAAACTCGATGTCAAGATGAAGAACATAAAATGGACTTAATTATTCCGGTGGATCAGATCTGCTCCCAGCCTCCCAGACCCTTTTTGTTCTGTGGGCTAACATTTGGCCCATATGCCATAGAAAAAAAAATCAAACCACAGAGTAACAGATCCTACAGCCCATATAAAAAAAATCAAATCCAAAAAGGCCATAGCTGAAATGCAATAGATCCAAAAAGGAAAAACTTAGCCGAGAGATCAAGCCACTGAGTAAAAAGGAGAAAAAAAAGAAGCTTCTTACCAGCCAAGAAAGGAAAAGATAAAAATGAGATAGACGAGATCGGGATTCGGGAGTAGATAAGGAGCTCCTTCCTCGCAGGAGGAAAAAGAAGGGGGATGCAAGAAAACTTGGAGATCCAGGAGAAGGAAGTGTATGAACTAAAGATTTGTACTGAAAGGTATGAAAATGCTTACCTCTCCCAATTATGGAAAGATTTGAGTCCAAAAAATTTATCATCACTTGGTGCTTAGTTCTCCAGATCTGTGATTACACAAAAAGTGTTCTCTTTCCTTTCTGATACCAAACTGAACCAGCATTGGGTTGTACCTGCTTGTTAGAAAATTCAAGCTAATTTGTAATGTTGATGCAAAGTAGTGGGGCATGGGGTTCTGCAGTTAAACTGTATTTCTTTGTGGTGCTTCAGTTTGTCTTGTTGCATGAACTTTGTTTGAGAAAAAACTACAAGGTTTAGAAAACTGAATGTTTAGAAAACTGGTCAGTAGGTTCAGAATTAGTTATGGAAACTGTTAAATAAGTTGAAAACTAGATCAACCCACAAGATGCAAATATGTTGAGATGCATCATGCATGCATGATCAGATACAAGAGAGCACACCTTGTCAAATGTGTGGCCAATGAGAAATTACTACTCTAAGTACCTACTAGTTGTTATGTTTCAAACTAATAGCTGATAGCTGTGATGAATCTACTTAATATTGGTACCTAATCTTCTACTGCAAAAGCTCATAGAAATCATGCTCGATATATTTTCCTGGAGTTCTATAGTGAACTACATGCTTAACAAAACAAACTTGTGTCAGGCCTTCATCTGTTGCTAACAAAAACATAACAGCTACAGAACTGATGACACTATTTCTGATAAAACTGATAGAACTATTTCTCACAAAACTAATAGAACTACTTCCATGAAATGTCCAGAGGTAGCTCAACCAAGCCTTAATTTAACAAAACTAAGTCATGTTTAGAAGCTAACGAAATTGACTATTTGCTAACAAAATTTGGTAATACTAATCAAATGTGATATCACTTACTCAACTTCGCCTTCTACATGCAGTGATGTTGATTTCTTTTTAATCCGTTGCAATGCAAGGGTATTTGGATTAGTGTCTTGTGAAGAAACAAAACTCAGTAAATGATTTAATTTAATATCCATTTGGCCTCCTCTAGTCATAGCTTGGTGTTGATATTACTACTTTGATAGTTTTGTTGATTCTGAACTGCTACAAGGTTCACAACTAGTTTGAGAAAACTGGATGTTCAGATATTTTATTGGAGGTCAAACCTATACAAAGCTATGAATGGATATTAGATACAAAAATATAGTATGTTGTGCTGAATCAAATTTTCAGGAGAGGCGCAGGTGTATGAGGCAGGCAAAAGGAAAGCTTGCATTTGCTTGGTATGAAGCATTTAATCTTGCCCCTGCATCTTGACTAGAGTAAAGTAATTTGAATTGGCACACAAACATCTTGACCTCTGAATCTGATATTTGTACCTATGCTATTTGAACATTTAACAAAACTATGTACACAAATCAACGGATCTATGAAATTGTTATCATGTTGTAGGACCTATATCTGAATGCATACAACCAACCACGCATGGGTGTGAGAAAGTTGGTAAGGAGATGTTGGATCAGGTTTGGTTGGAAGCGGGTCGCAACAAAAACGGAGACTAACCTGACAAAGCGCTGTGGGCCTGATAACGTAGCACGAATCTTGACGTCCATCCAAATGATAGGAATTTGAGTGCGATTTAAACATGAAACACACTGGTGTTGTATAGCAAATATAAACTCTTTTAGCCCTATATCCAACAAATAGGGAACTGGAGTAATTTTTTTCCTACCACAAAAGCTATCATGTCGCATTTGTGTAACCAAAGTTCGGTAAAGTGTTAGAGAAATATTAAACAGGTTCCATACCGCACTAACACTGACACCTAGGTTTTGAGTAGATGATTTAGCACATATTTGGATGGCAAAATTGGTTTTAGAGCAAAGAAGTGTTTGTGATGTTGCTTTTCCAGATCGGCCCAGCTTCTCACAGAATTTGATGGTAATGATGAAAACCATGTAAAAGCTGATCCAGTCAAAGATAATGGGAAAAATCTAACTTTCAAAGCCTCTTTAGCTGATGCTTCCCCACATTGCGCTAAGAATTGACTGATATGTCCTATCGTAGATATATCATATTGCCCTGTAAACTTCGAGAAATCTGGAACTTTGTATCGACATGGTAATGGAACCATATCAAACTACTCAGGATATGGTAGCCGATACACAAAAGTTTGTTCATTGGATTTGATTCAAAACAACTCACTTATTATCTTTGCAATTCTATCGGCCAAATCATTGTTATATTGATATTCTTCAGCATGCCCATATTGATGAATTTCTTCTGGCCATGTTAACAAGAGAATTTTGCATCAGATTCGAAGATGAAGGAAGAAGATCAAAACAAATTTGGTGTTGAATCGAGTTGGATTTGGAGTCAGACTGCGCATCGGCTGAAAATAAGATATGAGCTGATCAAGGTTGATGTGACATCCCGGCCTAGGGCTTAATAGGATTAATAGAATACTCATATCAACAAGTTGCAACTTCTTTTCTGGACAATAGGATTAGTGGATTGTCGTCCCCTTTTTTTTACAATGATCCGGGGTTTATATTTATACCCTGAGTACAAACTTAGTCCATTATTGACATGACTTAAACTTTCCTAAAGATAAAATACAAACAAGCCCACATGGCGGACTCTTGCCATATCTCTAACTCAAACTGACATAAATATCCTAACTAATAGATACAATTACCTTAAACGGGCTCAATCTCTAATTGGCAATGATGGTTATCTCGAACTAGACCCAAACCGTGCCCAAGTCATATCGTATCGTATCGGCCACTTGCCATATTGGCTAAGTCAAATTCCATTCCAGCCGATACGATACCCAGCCGATGCGCAGTCCGACTCTAAATCCAACTCGATCTTGTACCAAGTCCGTTTTGATCTTATTTCTTCTTCTCCGAGTTTGATGAGGACATCAACACCATCGATACATCCACGTCTCCACAAGTTCAACTTCAAGGTCCTATTACCCGCGCTCGTGCACGTCAACTCAATTATTAGGTGAGTTCATTCTTGAATTTATGTTCATCTTATTTATACCCCGGAGACCCGTGTACTCTTGTTTTACTCAGGAGTAATGGAGACGATCCAAAGGGGAGAGGATTCGTGCGGGCTGGATTCGGACTGCAGGACAACACCAACTTCTGACGACCTCCACGGCTTCATACGAACTCCGATTTGGGTATGTAAATACTTCATGAAAAGCTTATCAAGTCTACTTTCAAATAAATCTAGCCTCACATCTGTATCTATTCTGGAGAGGCCACAATCGTCGTTTTACTACAGAGACCTTTTTCTGTCCATGGTGTTGTGTCACCTTATTTGGGCCCAATGTGCCATGTATCCAATTGAGTCCGTTTGGGACGCATCTAGGGTTAGAGGATGACCTGAACTCGTCCTCCCACCTATATATCTTCCTTAGCCACCATAGAACAATTTGGGTTTTGTTTAGATCTAGTTTAGTTTCATTACTTGCCGAGTAATTCCGTGATCGATTAGATCGCCATTTTGCTTGTTATGGAACCCCACCTGTGATACTTTTGGTTGATTCAATCCTACATCTTTATTTGCAAATTGAGTTACTTGTTCATCTTGTTCTTGCTAGTTCTCGATTGCTTGCAGGAACAAATACCCTCGTGGTTGGGCTGACCGTGCATCCATCAAGATTCACGATCGCCTCTAGAGTCATGCAACGATTGCTAACGCGCAACATCCCTGGATGTAGTCGGATCGCCAACGTCGCTCCATCAATCGACTTATCCTCTCATCGAAAGATCGGGACACCCTCATGCACATAAGGTGGTATCATAGCTTTTAGGTCGCTTGGTGAGAAATTTATTGTTTCACAATTTTTTTCCTACAGTCCAGAAAAGCCAAAAAAATAAAATAAAAAAAGTCGCATATCTCTCCTCAGCACTAGAGATAGAAAGCAAAAAAAAAAAAGCAAGAAGATCCGACTTGTGTGAGCACCTCTCGCCATTCCCTGTTGTCACCACCTTCCTATCATCGCTCCTATTTGGGTTTGTATATTATGGCGTTTTTTGTGGTTAGGCTCGTGTCTCTACTTCGGCTAGCCTAGGACCAGCACTGTACCAACCTTGAACGATTATTCAACTTGCTTTTGTCTAATGTGGTTTCTAGTTTTTCTTTGTCTCATACACAGCCTACCCATAGCTCCACCGGTTCGACTAACACTTGACAGGGATTAAGCGACCAAGGCATCAATACACCTTTCTCCAGAGGTTCGTCCAGTCCGACGGTTGCCGGCACCTCCTATTTAGTGCGGTGAGAATCGGGAGCTTGTTGAACATGTTGAGAGTGAGTGACTTGATACAACCACGTCCAAGTAGTTTTGTACATTTTATTTTTTTTCCTTTTGTCATATAGTATTTGTTTTATCTGTTTCTTTTATCTAACCATGTCAGGTGAAGATTCCCACTCACCCCGAACAAGAGGGGTCTGATGTAAAATTATATTGTTACAGTGGGCCTTGGGCCCTTAGCTACGCCACCCTAGGGTTATCCTTTTATTTTTAAGGACATTCTGAGTATGCTATCTATTATATTATTAAAACAGCCTTGAAAGGGGACACCACGTTCGCTGTGGAGGCTAGAAATTCCCACATTAATCGGAGAAAAAAAAGAAATATATAAACCGTTAGATCGTAGTGGGTCCAAATTATAACGATGTAGATTGATCAATGAATATATATATATATATATATATATATATATATATATATATATATATATATATATATATATATATATATATATATGGCAACATATCCTATACACACATGCCCTCACGTGTACATACGTGCACACCAACTAAAAAATGTCACCAAAAAATCTAGAAAAAATCATACACATACTTTCAATTGTATTACACCTAGGGTTAAAATCTTAACGTCAAATTCATTATATTTTAGCCGTAACAGAAAAAACAAAAAATCTAGTCAGAATTTTATCTTTTTTGTTATTCTCTATGTAGAATGAATTTGAAGATGCGACTTTACACATAGATGTAATACTATTGAAAGTACATGTATGAATTTTCCTAGAATTTTTTGTGATAATTTTTAGTTGGTGTACACGGTGTGTACACGCGAGGGCATGTGTGCATAGGATACGCTCCTTATATATATATATATATATATATATATATATATATATATATATATATATATATATATATATATATATATATATATATATATATATATATATATATATATATATATACTATTATCTTTCTATAAACGGACAAAGAGTTAGAAAGAATCATATAGTAGCAAATAGCCCCCACATAATTTTGGCTGGAGAAAGAATCGGATTTAGTTTCTAGCCACTACTAAAACAATCCGAAGCAGAGTTGGATTGCATATATATGTTTGCAGGCAGATCAATAATGCTCCCATACGTTTACTGTCCACATAAGCCTGTATTCTCATGCATGCACACAAAAAACCAGCAAGCCTATAAACAAATCGACTCACGATTAAAATCACATGTCGGATAAGTTTAATTTGTTAATAATCATAACCTTAAATTAATGTGCAAACATACATGTATTTTTCATGGGACATATGTACTGTATGTATCTTTTAAAGTACATTTCGGATGTCCTACCAAATAGGCAAGATTAATTAGTTTGGTTAATAATTAATCTGATTAAAGGTTACTCAATAATTAAAAAACTAGTTCGAGCAATTGATGGGCTTAATTGAGTATAATAATTATTATAAATTTGAAAAAGTAGATTAATTTTTTTAAAACTTTTGCACAAAACAAATAATTTAGCAGTTCAGGAAGTATGCTAATGAAAAACACAGCCTTATAGTTGGACTGTGAATATGTGTTACAGTCTGGCTTAACATATGATGTGCATGTTGTTCTGTCTTGGTAAGCATCGGCTAAGAGGTGGCCCAGCCACGGGCAAGAGGAGTAGCTGGCGGGACTTTTATAAAAACTAAAAAAACAATTAGATTTTTTCAAGTTCAAATATCAACTGGCAATAGTAGTTGCGACAGGGCAGCAGCGAAAGCAAGTAAAACTAGTATACTTTTCTTAAAGCAAGTGAAAGGATAGCACAAAGGTCATGAAAACTAAGAGAACTAGGTGATATCCCGCAGCGCGGGATACATGGATGAGTACATGTTAAATATTGTCGAAATGATAAAAGTTGAAATGTTGAGAAAATAATATGAGAAAGATGATTGGACACATACTTGTTGATCTCTATAATATAATATTATAGATGATGTGTTAGGCTTGCATGGAATTTAAAATAGGATAGAATAGTAATTGCTAGTGAATGAAGATGTGGCATGCTTGCATGGGATTTTATATGGGCTAGAATAGTAATTGCTAGTGGATGATGATGTGGTATGCTTGCATATTGAGTTTTAGCTTCTAATAATTGTTAGTGAGTACCAACTATATAGAAAGTATAGATAAATGCCAGGAAGCAGCGTCTGATCAGAGGCCTGTGGGTAAGATGGAGGGCGACAGAAGGTGGAGAGGAGGGGCGACAACAACAGGTGAGAAGCAGAGGGGAGGTGGACAAGGATAGCAAATGGGACGATCATGAGAGGAGGGGCGACAACAACAGGTGAGAAGCAGAGGGGAGGTGGACAAGGATAGCAAATGGGACGATCATGAAGTACAGTGTTACCATTCCTCTAAAAAAGAGACCCAAACAAAGAGATTTATAGTATTTACCATTAGGGGCTTCCAAATACGTGTAGCCCTAAAATAAAATCTAGCCGCATATATTGTGCGGGCTATCCTGCTAGAAATTCACACACTAATCGGAGGAAAAATTAGAGTTCTAGTAGGATACAAATTTAGGAACAGCTAAAATTTAGAATAAAAATATGAAATATTGAAAATAGTCCATTTAGAATAAAAACACGAGATTAATTAAAATTAAAAATAAAAATAAAAGAAATCTAAAATTAGAAAAGAAAAAGTTATGTACTTTAGAAATAACGAATAAAAATACAGAATATTAAAAAAGAGACCATCTACAACACACAAGGCAATTAATTAAAATTAAAATAAAAACAAAATAAATTCTATTATATTATTAAGAGTGTAAGTCGACGACGGACAGAAAACAAGTAGAGCAATGACAACTAGCAAGACTTCAAAAAATATAACAAGAAAAATTGAACAACGGTCATGTTCGATTTTACAATATCAATATTGGATAATAAAGAGGAGGGGCAAAAAGCTAGCCATAAAAAAGTAGGGTGAAGGCGGTCTAAAAACTAAGTACCCCAATAACTATTATGTTTGATTTTGAATATCCTAATAACAATAAAAAGAAGGAGCAGCGGCGGTAAGCTATAAAGGAGTAAAGTGGTGACGGTTGATAGGTTTTACAAATTAAAGAAAACAACGATAATCAGGTTTAATGTTTAAAATCTCAATAAGAATAAAGAGGAACCTGGTGAGGCAATGTTTGACGAAACTTCTAAAAACTATAAAAAGGAACTTGGTGAGACAATAAAGTCTAAAAACTATAAGTAAAATTTGATTTTCTAAAATCCTAAGATAACGAGATAACTATTAAATAACTATTAAAAAATAATTTGTAAAACAATTTAGATATGATGTATCTAAATAACTATTAAAAATAATTGGTGCTAGCGCGCAACTGCACGGGTCACTCTCTAGTTTATTTGATAATGATTTTTTTGCCGGATAAATGGGTACCCCGGTACTCATTTCATTAACAAATACAGAAGACTTAGGTATGTCTTATCTATAACAATAATTTTTTAATAAATCATTTTAATCTATTAGGATACATGGGAAACCGACGAGAACCATGAAAGCATGATACGGTTCTCGCTTACCTCCACTATACCAAAATGCGACATTTTAGATCAAGTAAAAAACGTAGCGGACTGCTGTCTTCTTTTCCGTTTTACTCGCTACGATTATAACCCCCAGCCCCGTCGTTTTCTGCTTTGAGAATTCTCGTGTTTCCCTTCCTACCTGGGCCCAACTTTGAGAGGAGCAATTTTATACAGGAGTAGAAATTTCACATCTGGATTGAGCACTTGCAAGTTGGCACGTGGCGTCCATGCGGCCGCTCAGATCGCCGGAAACCAGACGGAGGTTTCACTGGGGTCCACGGAATCTAATGTTCCAGTGAACTTCACTCAAACCATCGGCTGCGCCTGTAGCAAGCTGCACGATCTGCTGACTAAGTTCATGAAAATGTGTGCCATCAGTTTGTTGAGTAAATTATTGATCATCGAAAATATCAATCGAAGAGAACCATTTTATTTCGCTGAAGCACATTCCCATAAAAAAAACGCTACCGCCCGTTTAGTTGGAGCGAGTTTTTAAGAGAGATCGAGAGTTTAGAGGGATGAGGTTATTAAGTGTTTTGTTTGGTTGGGAGATATAGAAATTTTGGTGGGATAGGGAATTGAGAAAGAAACTCCCTCCTGTTCAATACCTGGGTAGAGACAAGTAATTAGGAGGGAATTCCTCCTTTATTTTGTCTAAGCAAATCTTAGCCATCCGTTTATATTAATGAACTAATCTCCAACTAAACTCCCTATCAATTGACATTGGGATTAAAAATCAAATTCACATCTTAATCTCATCATCAATTCTCTCGTGAAAGCTTCCAATCCCTTTCGCTCAAGTTACCAAACAAGTCGTAGGGATGAACTATGGGACTGACGGAGTAAAGTTCAGCCGTGGTGAATTAGAAGAAAAAGATAAAGAGAAAATTCATTATATATCGTTGAGTTTGTTACAGGTTTAAAATGTACCATTCGTATTGTCACATTCTACAATATGTCATCGACTTTTGCTTAATTTTACGATGTACCATCACCATCCGGTTAACCTCCGCTAGGACTATACATTTTTATCCAAATGACCAAAATACCCTTGGAACGAAAACTTCCAAAATTTGAATAAAAATTTTAAAATATCATATTATAAACTTAAGATTTTAAACATCCAAATTTTGAAAAAAAACTTGATTTATCATTAAATGTTCTTTGATCATAACTTAATTTTTTATAATTACATAAAAGATTTTGAATAAGACAAATGGTCGCATGTTTATCAAAAAGTAAACGGCGTCATATATTAAAAAATGAAGGTAGTAACAAATTAAAAAGCGGATTGCTAGTTTTTAGGTTCCACCTTCAACTAAAATTTCTAGCTTTGCTTAGTTAGTTTATAGGAAAGAGGGATTGGAGGGAATTAAGAATGATTAATTCCACATCACAATATGAAATTATTCCCTTCAAATCCTCCTTAATCGCCTTATGCATCGAACAAGGCCTTAGGGACAGACATGGGAGGGAAGAGAGGGGCTTACTACTGATGGTAACAATGGCCGTCTTCTCTAGCAACAATGAGCTCATTCTTTTCTCCGGCGACAGTGACACCGCAACTTCGGTGGAGAAGAAACATATTAGAATTTGAGATTGGGTCAGTGTGAAAGGGGCGGTTGAAAGAGGGAAGAGCGGGGTTTTATAGGGCTTGGAGAGATGGCTTTGAGCGATGGCGGGGACGTCGTTGAAGCCGCAGGGCTGGAGGCCACAAGCGGGTAGGGTTGACGATGGGGACGACACCAACGGTAGTTAAGAGGTGGAGGTGGCGGATGCGGATCCTACGGCAGCTCACCGCCAGAGACGTGTAAGGACCTATGGGGCGGAGGCTTCACATTGGTAAACTTGATAAAGAGGGATGGAAAAGGGAAGGGTAGGTAAGGAGGTTGGTTCAACGGGCCTTACCGATCTTGTTCACATATTTAGGTTAGCCAGCAATGGTGCTAGCGAGCTATGCTAAACCCTCATGTACACACTTGCGTGGGGAGGGGAAAAGAAAAGGGAAAGGATAATGTTTGTTGTTTATGTACAAATATATTATTTAATCTGGGTAGTAAAAAAATAATTGAATTTTTTTTTTAAGTTCACTCCATAATAGAGAACCCCAACACACAAATAAACTGAGCCTTCAATATCAGAGCCTGAAAATGACTCCTAGAGATAATTATAATAAACATAAGAAGAAGACAGACACAGAAAGTTATCCGAAGGTAATACCACCCACTTCCCGGTGGGCCCCGCCGAGAGTCACTCGCCCACCAACTCTCCACTCCACCACCATGACCCCACCCACAGAAAAACAAGCAAAAATGATGAATGAGCTCACCGCACCGCACCGGTGGGCGGCCGGTGCGCGAGCGCGGTGGGGTGGAGTGGAGTACGGTTGCTATGCTGCCTGCCTGCCCGCCCACCGTGGCGCCGCGCCGCGAAACCGACTGCGAGAGAGAGCGAGGGCGGATCAGCGGAGGGAGCTGCTGCATCGTCAAACCGCAGGCGCCGCAGCCGCATCTGGCAAATAGCAACCCCTGTATCGGTAGTTTTGGGTCGCCGTCCCTCTCTCTCCACCTCGCTTATCCCCTCCCCTCTCCTCTTTTACATAGACAGACAGCGACCAACAGCGGCACAAGAAAGCTCACTGCGCTGCACCACCAGCCAACCCAAGATCAACAGGAACCAGAGAGAGAGATGAACGCCGACTTCGGCGCGCCCAAGGACCTCGCGGGGGGCCTCCAGCAGCGGAGGTCTCTCTACCAGCCCACCCTCCCTCCCTGCCTCCAGGTAACTCCTTTCTCTTCCCTGCATGCGCTTCTCCTTCCTCGTTTCCTCTCCTCCATGCATGCCCCTTCTCTTCTGTGTCCCTGTTTCTTGGTTTCTTGGGTTGGATTTAGTGCTGGTTACTCCATATGTGCTCGATTGCAAGCGGTTTTGGTGACAGACATGGGGGGAATGATCAGGGGGCTGCAATTTCAGCGACCGCGGTTCTTTGCCTTCGAATTTTCTGACCAAGAGTGTTTGAACACTTGTTCTTTTGGTGAAGATTTGTTTGGATTTGAGTCTTTTTCACCTTCTTCCGAATTCCGATGATGAAGATTCGTGGAGTTTCTGCCTGTAATTTGAAGATAAATGCACCAACAGATTTGATTATTTTTCACTGAAAAAAGTTTCTGCTTCTTTCTTTTCAGGGCGCAACGGTGAAGGTGGAGTATGGCGACGCCACCACCACCATCGACCCAACCTGCGCCAACGTCGTCGCGCAGGCCTTCCCCCGCACCTACGGCCAGCCGCTCGTCAGCTTCGTCGCGCCGCCGCCCGACGCCGTCGACAAGGACCGCGCCCCGATCAGGTCCCAAACTCAAAACCCCCCCTTTGATCGATCCATCAGCCTCACTGATCTCTAACCATGGTCTCTCACTCACGCTCACACTCTCTCACTTGGGGGTTTGGTTCAGGGTAGGGGTGGTGTTCTCCGGCAGGCAGTCGCCGGGAGGCCACAACGTGATCTGGGGACTCCACGACGCTCTCAAGGCTTACAATCCTCATAGTGTTCTCTATGGATTCGTCGGTAATTGCACTCCTGATCTATAGATTTTTTTTTTTTGGTGCACTAGCATGATGATATCACTGTGGTCTGTTGGATTTTGGATCTTCTCTATCAGCAGAGGAATATTCCAGTTCAGCCATAAGTTTGATTCTCTCTAAAAGTGGGGTTATGTCATATGGTTGCTGTTGATTAGCAGTAATAAGTTGTGGTTGTGGGTTAGGTGGCACTGAGGGACTGTTTGCGAACAAGACAATCGAGATCACGGATGATGTTCTTGCTTCATACAAGAACCAAGGTTGGTACACTTGTTTATTTATCTATTTATTTTCCTTGAAAGGTTACTTGCTTCTGTTGTTGTTAAGCATGATTCATATAAATGTTTGCTATTTTTTAAGGTGGTTTTGATTTGCTCGGTAGAAGTATCGATCAGATCCGCAGCACTAAGCAAGTCAATGCTGCAATGACTACATGCAACAACCTCAACTTGGATGGCCTGGTCATCATCGGAGGTACTAATAGGAGTAGTAGTCGTGATTGTTCATTTCTGATATAAGTAAATCGTATTTTAGCATGCTGATCATCAATGTTAAAATGTGCAAACCTTTTTGAATAATGTCATACATAGTATACCATGTCGTCAACCCTATTTGTTGAATAACACTAGTCTATGATGTGGTAATTCTGACTTACAAATTAAGCATGCACTTAATTATGTTAACTTTGTGCTCACACTTTATCTCTATCTCCAGGAGTGACATCCAATTCAGATGCTGCACAGCTTGCAGAGGCCCTTGTCCAGAATAACTGTAAGACCAAGGTATGCCCATATTAGTTTAAGATGTAATTTCAAACCCTCTTTTTTTTTTAAGAAAACCAAATTATCTCAGTAGCTTATGTATATCGAATAGGTTGTCGGTGTGCCTGTTTCACTGAATGGTGATCTTAAGAACCAATTTGTTGAAACAACCGTGGGATTTGATACAGTGTGCAAGGTAAGCATCGCTGGCTACTACCAATTTTCATTGAATAAATGGACTCTAAAGATACCCGTAAATGCTTCGGAGGTGGTATACCACGGTCTATCACTCATATATGTATGTAAATTCCACTTTTCCAGGTTAACTCTCAGCTTGTGAGCAATGTTTGCCTTGATGCAATCTCAGCTGGAAAGGTAATTGAAGTACCGTCGAATTATATCAATGATATCCCAATACCTTTTACTAAGACAACTTGGCTGATGTGTTGTTTCCTATTAGTACTACTATTTTGTCCGTCTGATGGGTAGAAAAGCATCTCACGTGGCCTTTGAATGTGCACTTCAATCACACCCAAACATGGTATGATTTGATCAAAATTGTGGATAAAATTCTGCTGTGAGAAGAACAATACCGACATCTTTCTAACTTCTCAATGTAGCTTATCTTAGCGGAGGAGGTAGCACTATCAAAACTCACACTGATGGAAGTTATTAACAAGATATGTGATGGAGTACAAGCAAGGGCAGAATTAGGTCCGCTCAGTTCTTTGGTGGTTTGAATTTCAGCAAATTGTTGAATAACAGTGCACAGTTCTTTTGGGGGTTTGAACTTTGAAGTCTAGTTTGTTAATATTTGATATTTAGGATATTTTGATAGACTGATATGCTTTCTGGCAATTAATGCTCAGGGAAATTCCATGGTGTGCTCCTTATTCCAGAAGGACTAATAGAAAGCATTCCAGAAATGTATGCTCTGCTTCAGGTATGATTTGTTCCATCCACCTGACAAGATGAATGTCATAATTCTTTTTACACTTGGCTGATTTATGTTCAACTATTCCAGGAAATCAATATCCTCCACAACAACAATGTTCCTGTGGCAGAGATGCCATCACAACTGTCTCCTTGGGCAGCTGCGCTGTTCCAGTTCTTGCCACCCTTCATCAGAAGAGAGGTCTTGCATTTGTAGAATGTTGCGTTGATTGATACTTGTGACATTAACCTAAACTAAAACGTAGACTTCCTCTTTTTCATTCAGCTGCTGCTCCATCAAGAATCAGACAACTCTGCCCAGCTGTCCCAGGTGTGATTCTTGGTGCTCCATAAGCTACACATAGAAACTTATTTTTATGCAACAGTTGGCATCATAATGTCCTTGTCTTTCCAGATTGATACTGAGCAATTGTTGGCCCACTTAGTAGAAGCAGAAATGATAAAGAGAACAGTAAGTTCCCCACTGTTACTTTTTATTTGTCATTTATATTCTGGATTTGTTGCGCCTGATTCTATTTTGTGTTTTTTTTCAGAAAGAAGGAAGATACAAGGGAAGGAAGTTCAGCTCTGTATGCCATTTCTTTGGATATCAGGCTCGAGGATCCGTCCCATCAAACTTTGACTGTGACTATGCTTATGTAAGAATTGAACCTGTGTGTTTCAAATAGTTAGAGTGAATTAGTGACTAATACTCGAATATTGTTGCTGTAGGCTCTTGGCCGTATCTCCTTGCATATGATAGCAGCTGGCTTGACTGGGTACATGGCAACTGTGGCTAATCTGAAGGACCCTGTAGACAAGTGGCGGTGTGCTGCTGCTCCTCTAACTGTAAGATCTTGACTATTTGACCATTTCTTCTATTAGATAAATCACGGTGTTTACCATTTCAAATGGGTCAATCTTTCACTTTTCCTGGATATACATCCTACCACTATCTTTGTTTGCCTGCTCCCCTGGCACTGGCAGTAACTGTGTTGGCAATAAGATTTTTTTTTTTTAAGTTCTATTAAACGATATTATCTCATTGAAACTCTAGTGAAGATTACAATTTCAGATGCATGAATGCTATTATGTGTTAAGTACTTGTTACTGACAGAGTAACATGATATTGTCATTACTAGGCAATGATGAGTGTGAAGAGGCATTTGCGTGGTCCTGGAGCAATCCCGATAGGAAAGCCTGCCATTCATCCTTCTCCAATTGACCTGAAAGGGAAGGCTTATGAGTAAGTCGCGTGGTTAAGAGTTAAAAACTGCATTCCTTTCTTTTAGTGCTTTGATGCAACATGGAGTCTTAAGTTATTACACCCAACGTACTTGAAAAAACATTATGCTTGTGCATGTTTATTTTGTTCGAATTTGATTTGATGACAAACACATTATATTGATTATTTATGATACCAGTAATCAACGAAAAAAAAGGCATGAGAATATTTTTTAGCTTTCACATGATCTCAACATGGTGAGGCTCGAGAAATCAGTGCTGAACAAAATTAATGAATAAATTTAACAAACAAGCAAATCACATTGTTTTGCACTCAATACCTCAAATTAGCAAAAACTATTCACATTTACCCCCTAGTAAAACTTGTAGATCTACCCAATCTGATCAAGAGCTTCCTATTCCAAATTTACTCCCTAGTCATAATTGAGACCTATCTGATCAATAACTTGAATTGCTTCATGTTCTTCTCAGGTTGCTGCGAGAGAAAGCATCAAGTTTTCTCCTTGATGATTTCTACAGGACTCCAGGAGGCATTCAATATGAAGGCCCGGGTTGCAATGCAAAACCCATCACATTGACCATTGAGAACCAAGACTACATGGGCGACATTGAGATACTGAAAGACTGTCTCAGCAAGGTGCACTCTGAAACCCTGTGCATTTTCATGTCCCTCAGTAGTTTCAGATGCAACTTGTGCTAGAACTAGCCCTTCTAACAATAACATGCCTACTGTTGCACACCCAGGTGAGGACGATGGTGAAGCCTGGATGCTCGCGGGAGGTTCTGAAGGCGGCGATAAGCTCGATGCTGTCGGTGACCGACGTGCTGACGGTGATGTCGCACCCGCTCAACGCCGAGCTGCCGCTCTACCATTTCAACTGAGCGTTGTAGAGAATAAGGTCCAGTTTTGTAACACACCGGGAGAGACTGGCGTATTGGGCTACTGGTATTTGGTAGCTTCATCCACTTTCATTTTCATTTCTGTTCGTTGCTGGGAGTGAGAACCACTGGAGTTTTCATGTCAATAAACATCGAAAACGGTAGTTGATCCTGAAGTGCAGCTATTTTCAGGATCTGAAATGCATGTTCTGTAATATGGTGTTTTGCAGCCTTGGAGCTCAGATCCATCTGATCGAATCATGTGGTGTTATGCCAATCGAAATGGAACTTTGTATATAACTCCCTTTGGTAAAAAAATATATGACGTTTTGCACACGGTCTAATCAAAGTTTGTAAACTTTGACAATCAATGGATTTCAAAATACTTAATTAATGATAAATCCCATGAAATTGTGTGCAGTTGAAAACTTATTCGAATAAAATGTTATAGCCAAGTCACACGTCGAAAACCTTCAAAATGAGTGTCAATTTCTTCTACCTAAGGGGATATTTCAAATTTCATTCTCACAATTACCACACAGTTCATTCTGGGCCTGATATATCTGTGCTCCCATCCATTTTCATGGAACCATCAAATTTTAGTAGGCCGTATTAGTACAACGGTCTGAAAAATGCGCATGTACATAAGGTTGGGGCAGCAAGCTTGTGCGGGCAGGCAGATGTGGTATGAACATGAACAGCATTTGAGATGAGCTGGGTTTTAAGGGCTTTTTTTTTTCCTTAGAGATGTTCAGCCCCATCGGATGGCCTAATAAGCCAAAGAAAATGACAAATTTTGAATTTTCAAGCTTAATTTTAATATTGATTTTGACATATTTTCAATGTCGTTTTTTTTTCAACATTGGCTTTTAAGTCTCAAAGAACATATTTATAAAACTTTTACCCACAAATTCATTTTTATTTCCTAATAAGCTATTTTGGCTTATTAGGAAATAAGCCAAACGATGGGGACCGTTCAGAATTAATGGCGTTAAGACCCTTTTTTCCTTGCTTATAAGGGACTGATTCATTCCCTTATAAATTTTTTCCCGAAGGAATCGGTCTCCCATATGGACAGTATTTCTCAAATTAAATAACAATATTTTCATATTTCTTTAAGTTGAAATAACTTCTTGTATTTTGGAGAGGAGAGAGATCGGTGGAAGTTATTTTATTAGGGGTGAGCCTCCTTGATACTACTTGATGGGTTCCAAATATTTAAACAATTTTTCATGGGTTGATATAATAAGAGCAAGTATAATAGTGAGCTATAAGTTTACTATAAGCTTACGTGGAGAAGAGAGGTAACAAAAAAATTAAGAGTGTTGGCTCTCATGTAAGAGCTAGCTTAACACAAACTTTAAGACAAATACATTTATGTATAAGTGAGAGATAGAGAGAGGAGAAGAAAATTGTAACTAACCTTATAGCTAATCTATTATATACGTTGGTTTTAAGATGGGCTAATAGTAAGAAGTGAGCTATATTATTATTCTTGCTCTAAAAGTGGAGGTGGAGACGGAGTACCTCGGCTTCAACTATACGCTAATGTTAACTTCGATATCTTCCATTAATATGCATGAAAAGATGACCGCCTTACATATTAAGAGAAAAAAAGATGTAAGGATATGTTGCTGTCGGTAAAACTTAAACTTTTATGGAAAAGCCACAAGAAATTAAAGAAAATATTTTATCTGTTTTCAATATGCATGTTGGTGTTTGAAGCACATATTGTAAGATAAGTAAATATTTTTCTTAGCGGGCCTCGCTTTAAGGTTCAAGAAGAGATTTCTCTATAGTATTTCCTATTAAATGAAAAGAAAAATGGCTCGCTCCCAACTTATGATCTCCATTTGCCTTAAACATTAGGAAGGATAGCCTGCCTGCTATGGCAAAGAACAACAGCAATGGGCATTAGCCCTTACCCTCCACCACCCATTCATAGATCAATGGATAAGATTCATTGCTACAACTCGTGAACAATGAAAAGAAGCATGGTTTGTATGGTACTTGGGGCATCGTTCAGTAAACTCATACTCTCTCCGTTTCTAAATATCTGACGCCGTTGATTTTTTTAAATATGTTTGACTATTCGTCTTATTCAAAGAATTAAAGTAATTATTAATTCTTTCCCTATCATTTGATTCATTGTTAAATATACTTATATATACATATAGTATTACATATTTCACAAAAGTTTTTGAATAAGATGAACAGTCAAATATGTGCTAAAAAGTCAACGGTGTCAAATATTTAGAAACGGAGGGAGTATATTATTATAGCTACAATGTCTATTTGCCCTACTATAGAGAGGACTTGGATCCCACGGAATGTTCTAGGTTGGAAATGTCAAAGGAGATTGATGTAAATTTGTGGGCTGGTTGGTTTTTGCCTAACTTAGCCTTACCAATTTCTGTCAACGCCAAATTTTGAGAAGTTTTAACATGGTTAACCTTGACAAGGTAAAGTTATGTTTGGATTGAAACCAAAATAGTCTAAGTTAACTATTGAAATGACATATTTTTTTAGGCTTAGCAAAATTTGGCTTCAAACCAAATAAACATAAACACTATTGAAATTGTCAAATATTAGTAAATTTGGCTTCAATTCTCCCTTCACAAAATTTCCAGAGCGAGGGCACTGGATGAGGGCAGATTCTGCCTGTAAATTTCGACTGCCCAGTTAAGATCAAACGGTCACGACTGATCTCGTGTTTTTTACATGCTGCGATGAGTGACTGATCATAACACGGAAACATTACTAACATCTCTACCGGTTTGTAACTTCACGAATTAGAAACACATGGGATTGCTGGATTCATTTTCAAGCAGAGGCAAAGCAAAACATGGAAAATTCAAGCACGGTATCATTCACTCCCAAAACATCTGAAAAACAGTTGCTTCTACCATTACATTTATCCTAACACAATAGAGGAAGAACAGAAGAAAAAAAAAAGGGAATAAAGTGCCTTGAACTGCTTTTATTCTTCTTATAATGCCCGCCTGGTGCTCGTCGCCGATGCCCCATCATATATTACGCAGCTACCTGCAGGGCAAGGCAAGGCAGGTCAATAAAGATTACCAAAAATGTAAATATTTAGAGCGTTTTATAATGTGGTAGATGCATAGTATCCAAACATGTAAGTTTGCAGGTTCTAACTTGATTGTTGCATTTGCATTCTTACTTTTTTCTTACCAACTCCTAGAAATGTTGCATAATTTTTTTATTAAAAATGAACAGAGGTTTATGAACTGCAGGCCTGCAGCCACAGTGGTGTTCGTAGAGGGATGGATAACTTACTTCATATAACTGTTCCGCTAGGGAGCAAAGCATCCTTGATCACGGTAACAATGCCACTTTTGATGAAGTATCCATCAGTCTCTCTTGCAGCTTCTTGGACATTGTCAACATTGATTATCTGCATCCATGAGTCAATTGTTGTTACATACAGTTACGCAGAAAGCAGTTTTACGTTTAGAAGAACATAGAGATGCAAGATTTTGCAATGCAATTATTTTTCCTACAAAGCATATTTATAATTACAAGGTGCGGGCTTTAGATGATAAAATTGTTCAAGTCTTGAGAAGTTCATGCACAAGCAGAAGCAGGTCCAGCTGTAAGAAAACAACAGGATCTGGAAAACAGTATCCGTAATGAAACATGAATGGTTATGCGCAGGGTTTTTAGCAGCACCGCGAAGCACACATAGATGTCCTGTTCTATGCTTTCAGTGTTTAGTTTTTTGTTTGCAATAAAGTGATATATCAATACCTGAATTCTCTTTTATGCTAGGAATTATAGTTAGATTAATTCATTCCAAGAACAATGGGGAAAATACTTATCCACTCAAAGATATCGTTATAGCAAAATTATATTATATAAGCCATCTTGCATGCAAAATGATAAAAGATCATTGCAAGTCCATTTATTAGTAAGAACTAACTAACTTCTAGTAAAATCGAACCAGAAACTTAAAGGAGAAGAGATGAGAAATACTGAATAGTAAAATTCATTAAAAAAAGTAAGAACATATAAACATATTAAATGCTTAACGATAAGAAAATCAATTTGGAATACCTTCACATTATCTCCAATACGAGCATTCTTGTCGATGATTGCCCTTCTAATGTGGCAATTCTTCCCAATACCAATGGGAATGCCACCTTTTTCACCAAGGAGTTTCTTGTCTGCTTCAGTCTGGTGAACCAGAAAAAGGAAAAAGAAAGGGATAAATTCTCTTATTTTCTCTGACAGAGGCATATTATACATGCACTTATTTTACCTCGTAGTAGTCAGCTCCCATGAGTAATGAGTCCTCTATTATTGCGCCTTCAGAAATGCAGGACCGGAGTCCAACTACTGAATGGTGTATCTTACAGTTCTACAAGGACGAAAAGTGAAAGTTGCAGCATGATAAATTACTTTGAAGGAAATGTAAAAAAAGATAGACCATAGAAACTACAGGAGGTTTTGAATTATAACATACAAACACAACATACTTACTTTAATAACACACCCTTCACCAATGACACTGTCTGTCACATCAGCATCAAGAACCTTCGAAGGAGGCAAGTGTCGAGGTTGTGTATAAATTGGAGCAGACCGGTCATAGAAACTGCAGATATTTTGATGGTATATTTTATATCATAAGGAGACAATTATAAATTCACATGCTTCAAATTCCATAATCTTCAGCCACAGCAAGGTGTAAAAATTGAAAGCATACCTGAAATCTGGTACAGGCTTTTTCGTTATTCCCAGATTTGCATTATAGAATGCCTCAATGGTACCAATGTCTTCCCAGTAACCATCATACAAGTAAGCTTGTACCTGCAGACAACAAAAATAGATTCTTATGCAGCAAATATAGCACATGACCTACAAGTAATAAAAAAGTAATTTATTACATATGCCATGACAATATTTCAGTGAGAGAAGGTCAAATGCTAACAATCATAAAAGCAGCAGTAATAAACTGAAGAAAACAAAAGGCTACTAAACAGCGAGCTTTCCATACCCTCATTCCGATGTTTGTTGCACCTGGAATGACTTCACTTCCAAAGTCATTAGCTCCAGGAAATTGTTCACGGAGGAGCTGAAGCATTACATTTTTACTAATCACATAGATACCCATGCTAGCAATATAAGGCATTTCCTTTGCCCTCACGTCGTCAAGGCCAAGTATGGTAGTGTCAACCTACAAGACGAAAATAGGCAACAAAATGAGTTTTGATATGGAAGTATGTGGTGTAATAACTGATATCTCACAACTGTATATCACAAGTTAGCAAGAAAGGCACGTCATTTGCATACCATCATTGCTTTCAATTGTTCTCCTTTTGGTTTCTCTGCAAATTCAACTATTCTCCCTTCCTCGTCAATTTTCATGAGGCCGAATGCAGTTGCACGTTTCTCATCCATTGGCAGGGCAGCAACAGTAATATCAGAATCTGTTTCTCTGTGTGCCTGAATGAACTTTTCATAGTCCATGCGGTAAAGGTGATCTCCAGCCAGAATTAGAAACTCCATAACATTATGCTCCTCAAATAGCCATAAGTACTGTCTTACAGCATCTGCAGTACCCTGAGGTCAGAATATAAAACAAAATCAGTACTTGTATAAGATAGATTGGGATCCTACAAACACAGCCATCTTCAGTAACTAACTGAAATGACAAGTGTTGCCTGTGCATTACAAATTAGAATGTAATAATATGCCTGGATTGGTACGTACTAGCAGAAATTATGTGCATGTATGCTCTAGCGTTCAAAATCTAAAGAAGAAATTCTGATGCATACTAAATTACAACTCATGAATCTTGATTTGTTTTTTCTTTTACTGAGAAACAATTATACTGGCAATTCTGAGTATGCATACCACACTAATCATTTTCCTATACTAATTGACAAATAGTAACTAAACTTGTTCATGACTGGACTTGGAACACAAATGCAAAAGCACTCATTGGAACAAATTTATTCACAGTTTTCAAATGCCTAGTTGAGTTTAGAATCGTTTTTAAGATGCTAGCAGGAGTCAAGAAAATTCCCAATGAAATAATTTGCAATGTTAAAAAATGTAAACTGTTAGAATCGAAGACATCAGACTTAATGATAAGGATGAATTTTATTATTATAGAGAATGCTTTGGAGTGGAAAAGAAATATGCAATGCCCAAAGGTAGATGTACATTTGACATCAAACAAAACACTTTGATATTGAGTATGATACCTGAAACCAGTTAGGATTATCTGGGCTCTGCTGTGCAGCGAGTACTTCAACGAACCCTTCATTCTTGTACCCGCCAATGTTGTTCCCATAGGCTCTTGACAGGTGACGGTTCAGAGAGGCAGAGTTGAATTGTGTCAGCACATAGATCTTGGATATGTTGCTGTTCAAACAGTTGCTGACAGGGATATCAATAAGCCTGTAGTTGGCACCCAGAGGCACGGCAGGCTTGGCACGCTTCTTGGTGAGGGGATACAATCTAGTCCCTGCACCACCTCCAAGAATGATTCCAAGCACACTCTGCACCAACAAAAGAAGAGCATCGGTAGAGATAATTATCCAACAAAAACGATGAGTGGGGCAAAATCTTGTCTTAAAAAAGATTATCGTGCAATTTGAATTTAGAGATCCTTAGAAAGCAATGGTCATGGTGTATGTACTACTGAAAATTCTGTGTCAAACCTCAATGATTAAAAACATTTGGGAAGAGAATTGTTTTGAATGATATATAATGGTCCAGCTACCACCTGATCTGATTGCGCAACAGTTTAAAAGCCCCAAAACCATAGAACATGACAAGTTGTTACCAATTTCTTATGTTCTCCCACCCACAAAATCTTACTCCTCAACCACTAACAATCCTACGATTGCCACATTTATTGGAAATAAACAATTAAGGAACCACGAAAACGTCCAAAATGGAAGGACAAGACGCCAACCGCATTTGCGCATCTAAACTATTAAAAAGAAAAAGAAGAAAAAAAAATCCATCTCCGCGCGAGTCAGATTCCCCACCAAAACAACGCAACCACACGACGGATCAGAGAAGCAGCGAGGTGTGCAGAGAAGCGGCCGCCATTAAATTATCCCATCGCCCTCGGTGGCGTGGTCGCGATGGCGCGCGTACCGTGCTGGCGTCCGGGTCGAGGCAGGTCTGCGAGCTCTTGGAGTCGGACACCGCGCGCGGGGAGAAGACGAGCGGCCGCCTCCGCCTCCCCGCCGAAGAGGAGGAGGAGGAGGAGGAGGCCACCCCTCGCGGCCGCCGCGGCCGGCCTTCCGCGACGAGGAGGCGGAGCGAGTCGCACGATGTGGATGCGGCGGCGTGGGCGGCGTGGTAGGGGGAGGCCACGCCCATGGCTGCCGCCATCGCCATTGCGGTGAGGCGCGGGCGCGGGCGCGGGTCACGGGGTCCCTGCGGGGGTGGCCGCGTGCGGGGTGGAGAAGACGAGAAGAGATCAAGGAAGTGAGGCCAGTGGTGAGTGGACAGATTGTCTAGTGGGGTAGCCCTGCCTCGTGTCGTGTGGCTGTGTGTAAATCTCACCCCTTTTTTTTTCTTCTTTTATATCTTAAATTTCAGAAAACTACAGTTAACTATCAGTTTGTTGCAACATTAATGATCTATTTAAGTTTGTTGCAACAATAGCGTGGAAAATTATCACAAAACTATAACTTTGATGTGATATACTGCTACAGGACATGTAGGTGACAACTGTAGCAACATATTATGTAAAAGTTGTAGCAAACTGATAGTTTTTTCACTGTAGTTGTAGTTTTCTGAAATTTACTCTTTATTTAAATAATTTCAAATACTTGAAAATAAATAAGTTTTCAAATATTTTTTTCTTTCAAAAAATTATTTAATCTATAATTTTCCTATTAGATGTGAAAAACTATAATCTAATTATTAGTAAATCTTGCCATTTTTTCCACTTCTCTTTAGTTTTAGTTTTTCAGAGGTGTGCATTTATATAAATGAGTGTGCGCACGCTGTAAGTATCTATGTTTGTACTACGTTTCTAAAAGAATAGAATGATATAAACTATTTAAAAATAAAAACTCAACATTTTTATTTCAGAAATAATCATTTAATCAGTTTTTTTAAGAGGGAGATTCTTCTGTTTTTTGAAGGGGTTTTTGTCTGCATTGAGCAGGTGTCAGTACATTTTGGAATGACCATGATGTCCTTATAGGGAATGCAATGGCCTTCCATGTGTGTTTGTGGTAGGGTGACACAATCAAATGTTCTGTTACTCATCAACGGGCACCTTGAATTATTGATGGCACATGGGCCATTTTTGTTGGCATGAGGATGTTTGCTTTTGCAGGACTCATATTCTACTATGGACACACATACACCAAACTGTAGTGCAAGAGATCACCATAGCATTAGACAAACATCTTTCAGGGAACTTGCTGCTAGTTGCAAGTGTGTTGTACCATATTTGTTTTAGATAGATATGTTATTATAGTATATTCTAGATAGAAGAAACTTTTATTCTGACTAAAATAAAAGAATGTACATTTCTATCCAAATCCAATTTGCATCGATAAAAATAAATCCGAACTATAGTAGTAGATGAATAATTTGCTGCATATGTCCAGGTGCTACAAATTCTAATTACTTTTATATACTCCACACAATAAAAAAAAGAAGATTGAAACATCATGCATGGAGAATTCATCAAATAGAAAATATGTTCTACATGAATAAGGAATTCCATAAAAAAAATCAAGTAATGGTATTTATGAATATGTTTTGTGGGGAAGATCGGTTACCTCATTGACACTGCGGTCAAGATTTTTGTTCTTGGACGAGTTCTTAGCGTCATCAATAGTTGCTTTCTCGCGCTTCGATTGTTGTTGCTCGCTGGCAACATTGGAGCGGGAAGGGAAGATCTTAGATGCCAACACATTCATGGTTGCAACAAATTAAAGAATTACAAAGAAAACCGTACTCTCTAGGAAAAAAAAGAAGCAGAAGAAAACCCAGATGAATGGGCAACAAAAGATTGTAGAAATGCACTGTATTGTGATCAAGGGCTGTGCAGTATCCTCTAATTTATAGGTGAAACTGGTCGGTGCTATGAGAAACTGATTCCTTAGCGTGACAAAATTAGTTTGCTAACCAGAGTTGTACGAAGCTGTAAAGCTTGTTTTCTTATACAGGTTGTTGTGGGCAAACGTTACACCATGGTTTGCAAAGCGTGCCGTTTTTGTTGTAATTTTAGTTTTTTCAAAAAGAGATTCTTTTGTAGCGCCACGGAATTGATTTGCTCCAAACAGTCTAGCTAGCATATCATACAAATTACATTTACAAATTTGTTCTTATGCCAAATCTCTGCTGTTCCAAGCTGCTATACCGTGGGTACAAATCATGGAGTAGTTTGTGTGGGGCTCCTCAAGACAAATAAGATCATGCCATATAGCAAGCTGCTGTTCTGGAACATGCGCGCACAAATGCACACATGACACATACTTGCACATATAAAATATGTGGTTTTTTTAGAACAATAATATGTGGTTATTCTCAAGCAATGCACCATGCATGATCAAAATATATATGTGGACCGCTCCTATCACTCCACATGCCATAGAAAAACTTGGATTTAAATACATTTATAATAGAAGTGGTTAAATATAGAAGGGTAAAATTATATATGTAAGGAAACTATTATTGCAATTATAATAATGCATGAAGTAGTATATTATTGTGGTAATTATTTATAGTCAAGAACTATTTTATATTTTAATAACAGCATGCCTAAAAAATAATTCTAGAATTCTAGAATACCATCATAAGTACATCCGTATCATGAGTGTATCTAAAGCTAGCGGTTTTGCCCTTTTTGTTTATTTACACGTGTACGGAAGGAAAGCAAACTAGCCTAGGACGCACACTAGTGTGTGTTTGGTTAGCGCCTTTCTCATGGGGCATGTCACCTACCATCTGTCGTATGGGACCGATGGCTTGGAGCCTCCGCCATACACCTTGCAGAGGGGGCAAGTGTAGCATGCACCATCAATACATATAATAGATAGCAGTTTTGCCTTTTTATTGCTCACGCGTGTACGGGAGGAGAAACGATATGTAGTGGGTTCCGTGCACTCATGAATCGGCCTAGGTTGCACGATCAGTATGTGGTGGTTGGCGACTGTCGTAGGGGGCACGCCACCTAGGGCCTGCCATGTGTTGGTCCGATGGCTTGATCTCTTAGCCAAAAGAGTGTGCGGCGCGCGTGACTATAACATGCATGTCCTTCAAGCAGCCAACTCAGACAATGTCCACAAAAGGAATGAGTAATTGGAAATAAAAAACTAAAATAAAATGTAAAAAATACAAATAACATTAATGCAGTAAAAAACTATAAATAAAATACAAATTAAGTTAGGTAAAGTTGTGCAAAGGTAAAAAAAAATTATAGAAAAAGGAAAGAAAAAAAGGTGGACAACATTAGGATATTTGGCCTTTTGATGATACAACAAATTTCACCGGAGTGGCAAAAACAATTTTTAAGACAAATATGATCTGCAATATGTTACATAGGAATTTGAGGTAAATAAAATAGAAAACGAAAAATAGTACTTAACAGAAAAATTAAACATAGAAAATAGGATAAAAAATAATAATTGAAACTCAAAAACTAGACAAAATTGGTGTTTTTTGAGACCTTCAAAATTCTAAGTGCTGATGTGCGAATAGTTTATTATAGATAGCGACACGTAATATCAGGAAGTAACATCTTTACTTATTTTATAAATATATAAATGATCTATCCCTTAGCCAACAAGCCTTCCGGCAAGTACATATGACTATCATATATGATCTATTTCTAATAAAATATTTAAAATTCATATAGGTTCCATTGAAATGTACAAACCCGTTAGAATATTATGGGAATCCCTAAGCTATAGGCTATGAGTGATATTCGGTTTGAAGAAATTTCACGAAAATTTAGAGGAATTGGATGTTGCCTACGAAAGTCCTTTAATTCTTTTCGTTCCAAAGGATCGCTATATTTAGGATGCGCCGATCTTGTACTGACAGTCTGACACATAGACGAACCGACCTCAAACTCGCAGGTAGTCCAAAAACCGAGTGTAAGAAGCTGGGGGTAGCCTACCAGTTTTGCTCCTTACCTTGGTTTGGTGGATCCAAGGCAAGCAAACGAACGGCTGCGAAGCAGCATAGCATGTGGGCCCACCCCCCTCGATGCTCGTACAACAGCTGCTAGCTCACGTGGCAAAAGTGGGCCACATCACATGTGGCACGCTGCCACTCGCGAGGCCCCGGATTTTCCCTCGTGGGGACGGATGGCTCGCGATGCCACATCGCCACCGCCGTCCGTACGTGCTGCAACCCTGCACCGCACAGCACGGGATGGGACGTCGGGAAGGAGAAATTTGGACGGGCGAGAATTGAAGAAGTGGCAACAAGCAGCGGGTCCGCGGATTCATCTGCATGGAAATCTCATGAGATGCATCTAATATGCTCTCTCTGTCTGTCTCTCAATCTCCGAGCAACGAATATGCTTCTCACCTCCAGAATCCTGCCAAATTTCGTAGGGCGCTATCACGCGATTCATGGTTCGAGGGTGATCGTTCGAGGGTGAAAACGAACGGTCGAGAGAACACTGTAAACTATTTTTAAATCATTTTTTCTCTTAACACACAAAATTAGCGCTAGAAATGAACGGGCTATTGGAAAATTTGGAGATGAAAGCATCCGAGTTCAGTGGCGAAGCTTGGAACTCATGAGGGGGACCGACTTGATAAGTGAAAAAAGAAATAGAGTAAAAAAAATATACGTGAATTTGGAGGTTCTTCATAACCAATATATCATATCAACATAAAAAATATACACATGATAGTTTAAGATAGGCTCATATATAGCTATGTACTGTATATATTTATTCATTTCAATTTAGCATTACGAGTAGATGGATCATAGTTAGTGATAATAGTCGAGCTTAAAAAGGAAAACACATTAGCTTGATTATGGCAAAATGAGCGGCAAACTATCTATAGTTTTTCTCTAAAAAAAACTAAGTATGAGCTATTCCCTCCATTTCAAAATATAAGACACAACCATCACAAACACAAAAATCAACAAAAAGTTATTATCAACTTTTCGTTTGGATCACTCGAATAAATATAATATATACACCTAACATAATTAGAAATCCCTAAAATTTAGGAATTAAAAAACATTTTTAGGAGAGGGGAGATGTTAATTAATTGTATGCATGCTTGCCTGCCTTGTACTATGAAGCATTTACTATATATATTTTAAAATGGAGGGAATAATACATTTTAAGAAATTTAAACTAAAATGTTAGCCGCGTGTAAACAATACAATATAACTATTAGATATTACTCAGCTGTGTTCCAAAAGAAAAAAATTGACTGTTATGCCTACGTAAAGACATTTGGTGCTTTTGATTAGGGATTGATTAGGTAGTATAGCGTATCATTCTTGCTAAACATATGTATGTACGTACGTGGCTAGATAATATCTGTGTCACCTAAAACTAACCTCTACTCGCCGATTTTAAGAGGGGGAGGCCAGGCCTCCTCCCGCCTCTTGGCTTCTACCCCGTCCGAGTTGGAACATGTTGAATGTGGATAGAATTGATTGAGCGAGAGAGAATTGAACACAAATAGAGCGAATCGATCGATTTCTCATTGATCAACAGTACATTTATATAATGTAAAGCTATGTCAACCGCAGGGGACGCGATGTTTGGGAACATCGTGACGGTTGTCGAGAGGGACGCCAAAGGGAGAGAGAGGAGAGCGATCTCCTCTTCTCAACCGGTTAGATTAGGAACCGTTGTTCCTATTTCCTTGGGTGGATGAGATCACCCGTAGTTTCTTAACACTCCCCCTCGATCGAATCAACCTGTGATCATTGCTCATTTATTGTTCCAAATATATGTAAAGATAATCTTAGAAAATAATTATAGTTAAATACATCACGTAAAACTCTTCGAAAATCCAGTGGGAAAAATAAGGAGAGAACCGTGATATATTATTGACTATTTTTAGATCTCTATGAGTAAAGCTCATAGTATGATCCAAAATAGTATAATGTCTACAGTTATCATTTAGTAAAAACCCCAGTGGGGAAAAGCCAAATGATAAGACATATAATCTTATGTTGATATTACCTCGTTAAAAACTTTGGATGAGAAAACCTAAAGGGTAAAACTCATACAAAGGAAAAAGAGTATAATATGATGAAAAGAGGTTATTTTCCAGAGGAAGATACTCCCCCTAAATCCTGCAAATTTTTAATTCGTCTCATACCAATTCCTTCGACACATTTAAAGAATGTGGAGTATGGCAGAGATTTTGTGAATAAATCAGCAAGATTATCACATGACTTAGTTTGCAAGATATTTATCTCTCCATGTTGCTGAAGCTCATGAGGATAAAATAATTTGGGAGCAATATGCTTAGTGATGCTGCTCTTAATATAACCAGTTTCCATCTGAACAACACAAGCAGCATTATCTTCATAGATAATGGTAGGTGATTCTAATGAACCAATACCTCAAGATGTTAATATGTGGTTAACCATTCTGCGAAGCCATATACATTCATGTGATGCCTCATATAATGCAATTATTTCAGAATGATTTGTGGAAGTGGCTACCAGAGTCTGCTTAGAAGACTTCCATGAAATAGCAGTTCCACCTTGTAAAAATACGAATCCTGTTTGTGATTTGGCGTTGTGGGGATCAGATAGATAGCCAACATCAGTATACCCAATTAAAGTCGAATCTTGGTTCTTTTTAAAGAAAAGTCCAAGATCTCTTGTGCCATTAAGATATCGAAAGACATTCTTAACTCCAGTCCAATGGCATTTGGTAGGAGCAGCGCTGTATCTTGCTAATAGATTTACCAAGAAAGCAATATCCGGCCTCGTACTATTTGCAAGATACATGAGTGCGCCAATAGCACTAAGATATGGAAAATCAGGTCCAAACACATCCTCACCATCTTCCTTTGGTCTAAATGGATCTTTCTCCACCATAGGGGTTTTGGAAGGATATGACTTGTCCATATTAAATTTCTCCAAAATTTTCTAGGTATATGAATTTTGGTGCACAAGGATTCTAGAAGGTAAATGCTCAAGTTGTAGACCTAAGCAAAATTTGGTTTGACCCAAATCCTTCATCTCAAATTCCGTCTTTAAATGATGACGTGCTTAATTAATATCTTGTGTATTGCCAATGATGTTGAGATCATCGACATATACCGAGATAATACAAAATCCTAAGGGGGACTTTTTGATAAAGACGCACGGGGAATCATCATTTTTAGTGTATCCTTTTAGCGAAAGGAATTCACTTAATCGGTTGTACCACATCCTACCCTATTGTTTTAAGCCATAAAGTGACTTCTGCAACTTAACACAACACATGTTACGATTTACCTTTCGATTCGAGATGTCGATTCCGTCAGGAACCTTCATGTAAATATCAGAATCAAGTGACCCATAAAGGTATGCTGTCACTACGTCCATCAACTGCATAAATAGACGATTTTGTACTGCCAATGATATTAAATATCGGAAAGTTATACCACTCATAACTGGAGAGTAAGTTTCGTTGAAATCAATGCCAGGTTTTTGTGTAAAACCTTGTGCTACAAGCCTTGCTTTATATCTCACCACCTCGTTGTTTTCATTCCATTTCCGGACGAAAACCCATTTGTATCCCACAGGAAAGATACCACGAGGAGTAGGCATTACAGTCGAGAATACATCTCTTTTGTAAAGTGAGGCTAATTATGCGTCAATTGCGTCCTGCCATTTGTTCCAGTCAGAGCGCTTTTGGCACTCTTTTATAGACCTAGGTTCTGGATCAACTTGTAGGCAATCAACAATTTGTTCAGAAAAATTAATGTCGGCAATTGTAGCTCTTCTATCAAAAGATTCTCCAGTTTCAGAGTAGTTGATGGCAATTTCATCAACCCCTATAGACTCATCGTGATCTCCCGAAACAATGTGTCTATGGTCTTCCGAATTCCTAGTCTCAGCATTGTGCACCACCGAGCTAGGTTGCAGACCATCACGATCTGCTTGATATATAGTATCAATTTGGTGTGTACCAACTAAAGGTTGGTTTGCATTTACCGTCTTTCTTTGCTTATTAGCAATTGTTTCTCGCTGAGTGGCCATACTTCTTCCTCTCTTTTTAGTGAGTGGAAGTTGAGTGGTTTTATTTGGTACCTCCACTCTTTCTGGTGCATTCTGAGCGGGAATGAAAGATTTAGTCACACCTTTATAATTGGTAAATGCATCTGGCAGGTTATTTGCAAGTCTTTGCAAATGTATAATTTTCTGAACTTGAAGTTCAGTTTCAGTAGTACGTGGATCTAAGGCTGGAATACCCTGGGCATCCCAATCAATTTCCTGGCATTCTTTCTGGTACTTGAAGTCTCCCCCTAATGCCGGGAAATGTTCCTCATCAAAGATAGAGTCAATGAACTGGGTAGTAAATAGATCACCTGTTAAGGGTTCTAAATACTTTATGATCGACGGAGATTTGAATCCCACATAGATCCCCACTTCCCTGTGTGGGCCCATAGCGGTATGCTGTGGTGGTGAGATCGGTATGTATACAGCACAACCGAACGTACGCAAATGGGAAATACTTGGAGGATTTCCACGTACTAACTGCATTGGGGAAGTTTCATGATATGCAGTTGGTCGTATTTGGACAAGGTCAGCAGCGTGCAGAACTGCATGACCCCAACACGACGAAGGTAATTTGCAATTCATCAATAATGGTCAAGCAATAAGCTTAATTCTTTTGATCAACGATTCAGCCAAACCATTTTGTATGTGGACATATGGAACAGAGTGCTGAACCTGAATTCCCAATGCCATACAATAGTCATCGAAAGCATGAGATGTAAATTCGGCAGCATTGTCCATACAGATTGATTGAATCCTATGTTCAGGGTAATTTGCCTTTAGCCTTATAGTTTGAGACATTAATTTGGCAAAGGCGTGGTTTCGTGTCGATAGAAGACACACATGAGACCATCTAGTAGATGCGTCAATTAAAACCATAAAGTACCTGAACGGTCCAGATCTTGGCACAATAGGCCCATAGATATCTCTTTGAATGCGTTCAAGGAATTTAAGTGGTTCGGCTCTGATTTTGAGATAAGATGGTCTTAAAATCAGTTTCCCAGTAGCACATGCAGTGCATACGAAATCAAAGGATTTGGGAAATTTGTCAGTGATCAAATGATGACCAATAGAGTTGCCAATAATTTTTCTCATCATCTCGATACCGGGGTGCCCAAGTCGATCATGCCAAGTGTGGAATGCATCAACATTTTGAAAAATTACTTTGTACGCAACATGTGCAATGGGCTTAATGTATGTATAGTACAATCCCGATGTGAGAGATGGAATTTTCTCGCAAATGCGTTTGCCATATCCGTTTTGTTTGGTTAAGAGAAGAAATTCTTCTCGATTATGCATATGGGTTTCTATGTGAAACCCATTTTGACGGATATCTCTATAACTTAATAGGGTACGGGTTGAATCAGGATACAATAAAGCATCCTCGATTGTAATTTGTGTACCCATTAGGAATGTAATAGTTGCTCGTCATGAGCCAACTATCACAGTATCGCGCCGAGCGATAGTCAAAACTTTGCCTTCTCTCTTTTTGAGAGTTTGAAAGTATTTGATCTCCCTAAGTATAGAGTTTGTAGTACCACTGTCCACAAGACATAATTCCTCTCCAATCGGAGCGATATCCTTAGACATCTATAATGAAAGAAGAATTGCTTGATTAAGAATTCTTTATCCAATATATATACATACATAGAATAATTAAAACATCAAATACATAGTATGACGTTTACATATGTTAAAAGTACATACTCTAATGACTAGCAAGCCATACAACCTTACAATATAAGGGAGTTCGTACTTATCTACTTATTATAACCATATTGTTTGGCAAACTTATAGGATATCAATATACTATTTCAAGCACACTAAGATAAGAGCAGCTTCATCTCCAAGTGGGACACACCGAGATTATTGCAAATCTTCAAGTGGGTCCGTTGAGCAGTATTCGATGAACATATCGTCCATCACAGAGAGTGGAGCGACATCTTCTGGGAGAACATTGAGGTTGCTCTCTGGTTCAACAGGAGCCTGGTGAGAACTTGCAACCTCAGGGCGCTCTTCATTTGTAAGATTGAAGTGGGCTTCAAATCTTGGGTTCTCAGAAGATTTTTTGTCCTTGAGGGATTTTTGGTACAAGAGAACAAGATGTTTCGAGATGTGGCAGTCTTTAGCGACATGAGTGTTAGATCCACACCTGTTGCAATGCTTTTTGCCATTGCTACGAGGTTGTGGTGCCTTACCCTTCCCTTTTCCTTTCTTTCGACCCTTGAATTTGCGCCTGTTGTTGCATTTGCGCTTTCCAGTCAAATTCTTAGGATTATTCAAAGAATTTCCCTTGAATCCTTTCTTATTCTCAGCATTATTCTGTACATTGAAGTGCACCTCAGGCAGTGGAGCAGAGCCCGGGGGGCGCTGTTTTGCATTCTTTAAAGAAAGCTCATGGTGTCTTTCTGCCTGAGTCAATGTATGTATAAGCAGAGAATGTTTCTGGAAATTGTTAGCGTGATACTGTTGAGTCAGTATCCTGTCCTCCGGAAGCATAGTTGATAGAGTTTTCTCTATCTTCTCTGCCTCTGTTGGCTCTTATTCGCAAAACTTCAACCTGGAGCAAATGTTATGAACAGCATGGTTGTATTCTGCCACAGTTTTAAAGTCCTGTAGGCATAAATGTACCCACTCATAATTAGCCTCAGGCCAAATGAGTTCCTTTTGCTGATCATAACGCTCTTTAAGAGCTTTCCAAAGATTGAGAGGGCTCGTCTCTAACATGTATTCATGTTTGAGATCCTTGTGAATGTAGAGCCTCAGAAGGAAAAGGGCTGTATTTAACTTCCTGTTCTCAATTGGCGGGTCCCCATCATTGGGTTCCTCAATTGTATTTAAAATCCCCGAGAGGCAAAATTGATTTTGATATCAGAAGCCCAGATGGGATAGTTAGTCCCATCGAGGGCGAGTTCGTCGAACTCTTTTGTTGCCATGTCCCTACAATCATGGTTAACATTATCAATTTACAGAGGTAAATTAATAAAAACATGATATTAAGGTTGTAATCTCATTGCGAAATGTAAGACTTCATATTTTGTAATGTTTCGAAAAGATGCAGGTAATAGACCTGGCAATTTGAGTTAGAACTTGAAATTAGGTGGCACAATGTGGATAATCTCCAAGTGATTAAACAGTGGAGTAGATCTCTTAATAGTGGACAAGTAATACTTGCTGCCTAAAACATGGTCTCCAGGCAAATATATTCTGGTGAATATACCACAGCCAATGTTTTGGACTCCACTACCTTGTGCTCAACCAAATTTCAAATAATCTCATTTTTCAAAACATATTCTCGGAAAGTAAACACATGTGGGTAATCATCGTGAGATGTAGACCTCTGTGAGATGGGCGAGATGCTCGCTGCCTAGGTTATGACCAGTGCGGCCAATTTGTATGACTCCATCGGGTAATCATCTCAAAATGTAGACCACTTGATGATGGACGAGATACTCGCTGCCTAAGTTATGGTCACGATGACCAAAGTATAGGACTCCATCAACATGTGATTAATTTCCAAGTCAAATTGTGAAGTGGAACATGCATTAAATCCTCCTTTAATTATGTTGTACATAATTAAGTAATTAAGAGAATTTGCTAATTCAAAGTACAAAATTTATAATATTTTGTAAATTAATAAAGCGAGAAAGTAGAGCGTGTCTTGAAATAATATGCAAAAGACATGTTATTAAGACAACAAATAAATTTAGTGAAACAGGGTATTTAAATAAACACCTATGTTAATTAACACATAACATCAGTGGTCTATAGGACCATTACATAATAATGTGAAGAACTGATGAACTGTTTCCACTAAATTACATAAAACATAGGGACTAAAATGTTAATTGCTGCTGAAAATAAAATTAAAACTAAATTTAAATGGTAAATTGGGTGGTGGGCCGAAATCTAAAGAATTCGGCCCACCACCGTGTGGCACAGGCCGATAGGCTAGGGGGGCGGTGGGCCGGCCCATCCGGCCTGGCAATAAAGGGGCACGGGGTGGGGACCCTAACCGCCCCCACGATTTCGTCGCCGCCGCCCTGTTCGCCGCCGCCCCCCCCCCCCCCCCCCCCCCGCCGCTGACGTCGCCGTGTGGAATGCCGCCGACACCGTCCTGGGGCGCCACCGACATCGCCGAGGTGCGCTGCCGACGCCGAGTTCGCCGCCACTGCCTCCATTTCCACCGCCGCCACACGCCGCCACCATTCGCCGCCCACCGCCATCGCCATCCACCATTCGCCGCCCGCCGCCGTCGCCATCCACCACCACTGCCGCCACGGCCGCCCCTCCGTCTGCCGGCGGTTGTCTGGCCGGATTAGGCCGACGGCTCCCGATCCTCGTCGGAGTCGGCAGCCGGCTGAGCCCGGACGCCATTCCCCGGCACCCTGGTAGGGAGTGTACAGCTAGGAGAGCCATGGGGAACGGCGATGAAGGTGTGGCAGAGGCCGGGACTGCGAGCGGCGGCTTCACCGGCGTGACGACAAGACGAGGATGGATTGAAGAAGGGCGGCTCCCCCGTGCGCGTAGCCAGGGTACCGGTCCGGCCCGACCCCGGTGGCGCCGGAGTGGGGGAACGGCGTCGGTGTCGACTTGGTGTCGGTGGAGGTGGTGGAGGAGCGGTTGATGGTGGCGGCAGCGACTCCATCTCCGGGGGAAGATCGCATGGCTCGTCGAGCAGTGTCACCACTGCCGTCCATCCGTGGTAGGCGCAGTACTGCACCCCCTGAACAAGGATCCGGCGAGGTGCTTTAGCAACCGGAGGCGGAGGAGGAGGTGCGATAGGGACGGACGGGGGAACCACGACCGGAGTTGCAGTCACACGGTGGCAAGGGTAGTGGCGGCGGCCACCAACCCTAGCCCTGCCTCCGCAGGATCCCCGGCGTGTGCTCCTCATCGGTCGGCGAAGAAGATGGCGGAGCCCGCGTGCGCGCTGATGGCGAGGGAGGCCGAGAACGGCATCCATGATCCAATGAAAGGTAGGCATCATACCTTCTCTGATGATTCTTCTGTTCGCTTTTCTGTTAGATCAAAAGCGATGGTTTCCTTCTTTCACTTCGCGATCTCCTTCACGAGAGCGAAAGTGGTGATAACGTGTTGAATGTGGATAGAATTGATTGAGTGAGAGATTGAGCGAGAAAGAGAATTGAACACAAATAGAGCGAATCGATCGATTTCTCATTGATCAACAGTACATTTACACAATGTGAAGCGATGTCAACCGCAAGGGACACGATGTTTGGGAACATCGCGTCGGTTGTCGAGAGGGACGCCAAAGGGAGAGAGAGGAGCGATCTCCTCTTCTCTACCGGTTAGATTAGGAACCGTTGTTCCTATTTCCTTGGGTGGATGAGATCACCCGTAGTTTCTTAACAGAACACATATAGGTGTTCACTGGTTATGGATGCATTTAAATTCTGATGTTCACAAATATTATTCACATAATCAATATGACAATATATGTATTGTTTCTACGTCCACAAATAGTCACATAATCAATATGACAATATATGTATTGTTTCTACGTCCACAAATAGTATAGACATGCTTTTTCTTCGCTCAGAAGTGTTTCTCCCTATTTTTCTTACACGACTCTCCATTCGTTTGAGGAATGCACGCTTACGCAATGCACAAAGGCCCCGTGTCTAATATAGTACATCCTAAGGCTGTGTTTGCTACACAGGGTTCCCAACCCTTCTCCCTCATTTTCCACGCGCGCATGCTTTTCAAACTGCTAAACGGTGTGTTTTTTACAAAAAGTTTCTATACGGCTTAAAAAATCAAAATAATCTATCTTTGAAAAAAATTAACTAATACTTAATTAATCACACGTTAATAGACCGCTCCGTTTTCCGTGCGGAGGGTCCCATCCAGGATCTCCGAATGCAGCCTAAGGCTGTGTTTGGAACCTTGGGATGGGAACTCATTCCCTCCGCACGGAAAACTGAGCAATCCATTAGAGCGCGATTAATTAAGTATTAGTTATTTTTAAAAAAATGGATTAATATAATTTTTTAAAGCAACTTTTGTATAAAAAATTTTATAAAAAACACACCGTTTAGCAATTTGAAAAGCATGCACATGGAAAACGAGAGGAGAAAGTTGGGAATAGGCAGTGCCGAATACAGCCTAACCCATTAAGTCAGAACACATATATCCTCTCATTTCCTCCTAAAGAGCTCACATTAGGAAGATTCATTTCATCATGTGCAACGCAAAAAATTTAATTTCGTGAGGTTAGTATACACTATTCCACGCTATATGTTAGGGTCAAATTGCAACGTGATTTGGCTTTTATTTTGGTTCGACTTTTGTTACAGATTAGCATGGCCGGCTTTTTCTTTTGGTTTGACTTTTCTTTCATTAATGAGTTTTTGTTAGTTATCCTTGACTTTTGCATGATACACCAACAATATTAATTGATACATTGTTTATACTCTGTCCTCCGATACAATAGCCACAGAATTAATTCGTGGTGATATTCTAGTGATAGCCTAAGGATACTCGTGATAAATCAATTACATCGGTGATAGCTATGACACCCTGCCACCAAATGCTCCACTCCTACCATTGACACATCAACGAGATACTCCTATACATGATACTTTTTTTTATGCGACATAGGGTGTGTTTGGATGGAAGGATTTGGGTAGATAGGACATAGCGGCCCGGTTTTTGTGGGTGTTTGGTTGCTGGGCGAACACTGGATAGGACGGCCCGGAGGGGAATATTCCCCTCAGATGCCGGTTGGGGGATCCGGCCGAATCGGCCAGATGTGGCCGCATGACCGATGGGCGCGCGGGTCGAGCGGTCACGTCACCTCCATCCATGGAGAGAGAAGGGACCATATCCTATCCAACCTTAACCGTGAACCAAACGCACCCTTGTTGTCAGGCTTTACCCAACTGTATAGCTTTTATACCTAGATGATACCTTCAACATCAACAATATTCACTGCAATGATTATTTTTTTACATGAAGCTACAAGGATTTATGTTTATTGCAACGGAAAAAGATGCCGCATGTATCATCGAGAAATAATCATTGTGCTCAACTAGTTGATGCGTACAGCCCAATTAATTAAGTTAGTTGGCCAGACACGGCCTAGGTGTGGGTGGTGTATGGGCGAGACACACAATACATGCAGCATGCAGGAGGCTTGAACAGGTCCCTTGCACGAGCCCTTATATGGTAAGGAGCCGACAAGTCCAAGCATGTAGAAAAGTGGATACATGCGAATGGTATATCATTCTTTCGTTCGACTCTCGGCCAAAACCATGGTAGGAGTAGATCAAAACTGGAAAATTGATACAGCGCACCATCTTATTTATGCACTCTACCTAGCGACCATATTTACTCAAGTTTTATTCAATATAATGCCATACATTCAAATAATACGAGGTTGATAAAAGTATTATGGAGTTGCTTTGCTGCCACTTTAAACACAACCAATAAACTTATCAATCTGTTTGCCTTCTTGTCCAAAAATTGGCATTAATTATCAAAATTCTACTATTGAACAATTCCTTTTAAAGCCCATGACGTTTCCAAAATTATGACAACGAACCAAATGGGCATTGTAAACGGTAAAAGTTTCTCACTGGCATAATGTTTATAAAATTTACTACATTGGTAACCAACTATTCAAGCAAGCACATAGGCGACTCCTTTAGTCCACCAGCATCAGTGGCAAGTGTCAACCTTACTTTGTTTGTGTATCATGCTGTCAGCAATATAAAGGTTTTGTAGCTAATTAGCTAATAAATCAACTGGGTTGGGCCGTAGTAGTAGTAGGCTACCCTCTCAAATCATGTCTGTGTTTGGTCGTTCACTTTAGGTCCCTCAATTTGTCGCGCAGTTTGATTTTCGTCCTTGAACTGAAAAACCAAATACAACCTATCCCCCAACTTACAAACTAGTGCAAACGAGGTCTCTCGGCGGTATTGTCCCCGGTTTTGGTTGACGTGACGCCTACGTGGCTCATTTGACTAGGTCTTTGTCCCATGTAACATTGACGTGGCACCCATGAGGCAATTTGATTGGTTATAATAAAAACCATGGCCCCTCATGACAGTTACACCAAAAAATAATTAAAAATGGTGAGGCCCATGTGGACCCCACATGTCATCCTCACTCCTCCCTTCTTCTCTCTCCTAGGCGGTCTTCTTCCTCATCCTCACTCCTTTCATCTTCCCTCTCCCCTCTACCCTTCTCTTCATCATCTCTTCCCGACATGGACGAGAAAGGCGGGTGGGTGAGCGGCGAGGAGAACGGTGGAGCAGGCGAGCGATGCGAAGCATGACGGGTAGAACATGCAGGTGGAGTGGAGCGGCAGCTGGTGGGGCGAACCAACAGCGAGCGAGCTCGATCTCTACCCAGGCAACCTCCTGTCCTCTCCACGATTTTGGCTAGAGAGGCGACGGGCGAAGCAAGGATGAGGGCGGGAGGCGTCGAACACGGCAGTGGGGAGGCCATTCTGTGAGGAGGAGGACCATGTGGCCGGGTGGGTGGCACGGGGAGATCGAGTAAGGCACGGAGGGAGTCATCGGGGAGCGTGCAGCGGGCGTAGGAGGTGAGGAGGTGGTGGGTGATGAGCGCGTAGGAGGTGGCGATGGCCGGGAGTGCCCTGCCTTGAGGAGATACTCGTGGAGCTGCTACCCCTTGTGGAGCGTGTGTGTAGTAGAGCGCGCGACGAGGAGGTCAGCCAATGAGCACGCACAGGCCAGCAATGGCGACCTTGGCGGGGTGGGGAGACTGTGGCTGTCATGAGGGCGAAGTCTTTGTACTATGGGCCCAGCCAGACCCCTTCCCTGACACCATCTCTATCGCAGCGCCGTCTCACTGCCACGCTCATCATCAAGTGGTACTCAACTCTTACCCCTCTCTCTCTTCCTGCCCATCCTCCCGCACCACGGCTAGCCATAATCGATCGATGGTTTCCCTTGGCGTAGGCTGATGCATTGGCATCCAAACCTCGCAGTGACGCTGAACAGCTAGATCCTCGTAGTGGCGTGCGCGTGCATGGTATCCATGGGAGGATCCAAGGACGGGAGGCGAAAGGGAAGAAGGGAGGAGTGAGGATAAGGAAGAAAACTGCCCGGGGAGAGAGAGAAGGGACATGTGGGCTTACGTTTTATTTTTTTCCAGATCAAATTGTCAAGTAAACACCACGTCAATGCTACATAAGACGAAGACCTAGTCAAATGAGCTACGTATGTGCCACGTCAACCAAAACCGGGGACAATACTACCGAGGGAACTTGTTTGTACAGGTTTTGTAAGTTGAGGGATGGTTTGTATCTAGTGTTTCGGTTAAAGGACGAAAGCAGAATGGTTGACAAATTAGTTGGAGGATGATCTTCAGTGTTTGGTTGGCTGATAGGCAGGCTTTACACAGACAACTGTAGAAAAAGTCCAATTTACATCCCTTAATATAGGCCGAGTTTCATTTGCATCTCTCGACTGTAAAACCGGATAGATCGTCCTCCAACTATTAAAATTTAAAACCAATGTAAATATAGTCCTTCAGCAGTGCGGAGCACGGTTTTGTCGTATGTGGTGCTAATGTAGCGTTATAAAAAAAGAATTCGTGGGTCCCAGCAGTAAGTAAAACGTTGACATTTTTCTTACTCTCATGCCTCCTCCCTAATAAACTATCAGCGGCACATCACGTCATACCTGACTCCTAAACTGTTAGTGGCACATCACGTCGTATCTGACTCCAGGTCCGCATGTGCTTCCAGGACTTCGACGGCAAGAAGATCGGCACGCCATTGTCTACAGGATGGATTACTTCAACGAGTCGCCGGCTTGGTGCACGGTGTGCGACATCCCACCCGAGGCAGGGTGCGCTAAGGCATAAAAAGATGGTACTATAGGAAAAAAAATATTAGAACCGGCACCTATACCAAACCTATTTTTTTTTAAGTAGCGGTAGTCTTCGTCTGCTCGGTGGGATCGCTGTGAGCTCATGCCGCGCCAGCGCGTGCAACCTGAAAAGAAATCACACATACTTCATGATGAAGAATTTCAGGGAAAACGACGGGGACCTCTGCAGACCTTGATGAACAGAGATGCTGGAGCCTGGACATTTTTAGAGTTCTTATTCGCTGCTTCGATCTTAGGCGCACTAAACCATTCTGGATTTGTGAGTGCCTACTGCATGCTGATGCGTCGCAAGCGCCGACCGCGGTGGTGTGTGTGGCGGGCGGCCACGATCGTGGCGGCTCGACTGACGTTGGGGCTCGTAGATCCGGCGGAAGTACGCGGCGGCTCGCAGCGTCACCATGCACCCGCCGCCGTGGGCTGGCGCCCCTGCCGTCGCCGAGGCAGTCCACGGTGAGGTTCACGACCGAACGGTATTTTCGCATACCGCTGCTTAAATTAAGACGCCCGTATGAAAAAATCCGCATGCAAAAATAGCGGCTCACTTAAGCGTCCGCATAGAAAAATCAATTTTTACATACGGACGTATTAAGGAGCCGTATACGAAAATAAAATTTTAAAAATTTGAAACTAGTGTAGCTCACTCATATGAACTTCAAATTGGATGATTCTTTTTCCTAAATATTTCTAAAATCATGCCCTATCATGTTATTGTGTTCTCATTGCTATTATTTTGGGCACTTTTTGTTGACTTTGTGTTTATCAATTAAAAATTTGAATTTCAAAACTTTTTAATATTTTGAAGTAGTAAATGATTTCAGCTGAAAAAGTCATCAACAACAAAATTGTATAACTCATCAAGATCTATAACTTTTATTTTGGTCATTTTTTCATCTAACTAAGTGATAATAACATTTTCACAAAATTTAAATATATCTCTTATAGTTTATAAACTATATAAGAGATATATGTTCATTTTGTAAACAATCTTACAAATAACTTTGTCAGATGAAGAAATGACCAAAATAAAAGTTATAGATCTTGATGAGTTATACCACTTTGTTATTGATGATTTTTCAGTTGAAATCATTTAATATTTGAAAATATTGTTTGAAGTTGTCATAATTTGAAATTTAAATTCAAACGGTTCAAACAATGTCATATAGAAAAATGACCAATACAAAAGTTGTAGATCTTGATAAGTTATATAACTTTGTTGTTCACAACTTTTCCATTTTAAATCATTTACTATCCGAAAAATTATTTGAATTTCTTATATTATAAAATTTAAATTTTATATAGTTCAATTAAACTCGGATAGAGAAATGACCAAAAGAAAATTGGTAGATCTCAACGAGTTCTACAACTTTGTTTTTGACAACTTTTTCATATGAGTTCATTTAATATCATAAAATTTGATTCGAAATTCTCATATTTTTAAATTAATTTTTTAATGACTATTTTCGCATGCGGTCCACTTAAGGAGGCGCATGCAAAAATCTATTTTCACATGCGGCTCCTTAAATGGTCTGCATGCAAAAATACCACCCTAACTTTTTCATCTCCTTCCACTCTCTTTTCCCTCCCACCACTTCAATTTTTTTCTAACTCATCTCCCCCCTCTCTCTCCGCTCTCTTTTTTTACCCTTCCCCCTCTCTCTCTTTCTCTTTCTCTCCTCTCCTCTCCTCTCTTTCTTTTCTCCTCTACCACTCCCCTCTCCCTCTCCGAGAGTGCCGCCGGGCGGCGATGGCGTCGGCAGGCGGCGGATTTGGCGGCGCCGCCTTCGGGAGGGCCAGATCCGCTGCCCTAGGGAGCGGCTGCGGCTACGGCGATGACCGGCGCGCAGCGGGGGCGGCGGATCTGGTGAGTGGGCGCACGGCGTCGGCGACCTCTGGCCTTCCACGACGGCGGCAGGAGCGGTCGGCGGCGACGCAGGCGGTGGGCATCCTCCCACCTGGATCTGGCGGCGAGAGCGGTCGGTGACGTGGTCGGCGGCGGCGGGCCTCCCCCCGCCCGAATCCGGTGGCGGTGGGCCTCGGGCCACCCGGATCTGGAGGCGGGGGCGGGCGGCGGCGGAACCGGGGTTGGCGGCAGCGGGAGCGGCCGACGACGATGCGGGTGGCAATGGAACCGGGGCGGGCGACGACATGGTCGGCAGCGGCGGGCCTCGGGCCGTCCGGATCTGGAGGCAGGGGTGGGTGGTGGCGGAACCGGCGCGGCCGACCGGCCGGCTAGGGTTTCCCTTTTTTTTTGAATTTTATTTTTTTTTCGCGATTTTTTCTATTTGCATGCGGACGGTTTAAGCGTCCGCATGTTCCGATGTTCGCATGCGGTTGCCCTGGCCGCATGCAAAGATCGTCATCCTTACAGATGATTTCGCGCATATGGTCGGACAAACCGCATGCGAAAATTGTTTTCGCCCACATGCAAAGACCACTTCTGTAGTAGTGCGACGCACCCGAGCGCTGCCGTCCCTGCTCGAACCCGTGCGGCGTGACCAACTGACCACCACCAGTTGAACCTGTCGAGACGATGTTCACGCTGTACATTGCACGCACTCACCTGCGTCACCGCCAACAGCGGCGCGCCACCGGTACCGCGCCGCGCGTCGCCGGGGTGCCCCTCCACTTCTGTCACGGCGCTATCGCATGGTTGTTTGGAGTTTCTTGCTTGGAGCATGATGAAATTAAGAGGACTAGCATCTGCCAAGTATTTTTGTTGGAGCTTCTTGGCTCCAGACTCTAGTCCATCGTGTGAGATTAATTCTTGACCTCGGCCTCGTCAACCTCTCCAACAACAGCATTACAGCACGGCATCTCCATATGAAAAATGCTTCTTCAGCATGGGAGCTCGACGAGGCTGGCGAGAGCGGAGGCCGAGGAGGTGCACACCGTGCCGTCCCCAAGCCGCCGCCGTTGCTTCGCTGGGAAAAGAGGAGACAGAAGAGCGGGAGAGAAGAAGGCATGTCTCTTTTTTTTTTTTTTTTTTTTTTAGCGAGGGTATTTTTTACCGAGCCTTTACCTCCAACCGAATATATACAGCTTTTTAAATTAGTAACTTGCCATTTAAATAGCCCAATCTAAAATTGGCTCCTATAAAGAAGATGGCATGTTGGCTCCACTTTTTTTCCTCGGACTTACAAGCAGGTCCTCGAGTTTATGTGTACGAGTTGCCATGGGATGGTGCGATTCTTTTTACTTTTTATTTTCTGATCATAGTTTTACAGGTCAATAATCTTAACATCTTAAACTACTTCCTCCGTTTTATATTATAAGTTGTTTAACATTTTTCTTATTCAAACCTTTTTAAAGTGTAAAACAAACTTTGTGTCAAAATATATTTAATACTAAATTTAATAAAACTAATTTAGTGTTATAGATTTGGCTAATTTTTCTATAAACTAGGAAGGTAGCCCGCGCGAATGCGCGGGCTTGTATTGTACACTGCGTTTGAAAAATATATATAAACAGCAAAATAACCAACTGATACCTGCCATGTTTAAAAGTACTATTTTTTGAATAAGACACATCAGGCGAGTCCTCTGCTGTTCATCGGCATTTTGCTTTGATAATTTTTCCAAGATATTAGTTAGGTTCTAAAATATATAATATTTAATACATCCGTATAAATAATTATCTATGATCTTTTTATTATATAGAAAGAAGTTCGATTTAGTTTATTTGGAAAACATGTCTAGCAAATCAAATCAAGTGTAAATTAGAAGAAAGGCGTTTTGTCCCCTTTTTTTAATAGAATGTTTAGTTGCTTTTTTTTAACAAATTCTAAAGAACTATTATTGTTAACAAATATGTTTTATTTTTACCATCAAGTAGTTCTCCTTCTAGTTGGATTAAGTTGATGCAAATTGTTACATGCTTATATATAAACTAATAAAGACATGCCATATACCTCGCTTCCTTGTGATTTGTGTGATCTATACTATCTTTTTTCAAAAGAAAATACCTAGTTAACATGAATCTAAAATTTTAAATTTAATAGTAACAAATATAACTTTTCAATGAACTATATACTGCGAACCTTAGTGCGGTTTATATGTGTAATAATATGTGGAGAAACTCATAATGCTAAGATATAGGATAGATGTAAGGCCATTAATGTCTAAGCATTTTAAAATTATTACGAAAATGGAACATGCAATGGTTGGTCCAATTTTAGTGAAATGTAAGAACCAATTTTTTTAGAACTAATTAAGTTTTCTCTAAATAGTTCAATTTAGTCCCTATTGACATTTTCTTTTACTTGCTTTATTTTATATTTTATACCAGTTGGGTTTATGGATCTTTAAATAATGTGTTTAATTATAAATACAACAATATTTAGATTAGAAATCAGATGTGTAGATTGAATTTTATGCATGTTTTAATATTTTTATTATTATTTCTCGCTATATAAACAGGAAAGGGTAGAGTGGAGAGCTCAAGCCGAGAAGGGATGGGACGAGCAGTGTCGTGTTGTGCGTATGTGTGGGGGGAGGGTGAAGTGGAGGTGTGGTTTTTTCTATTTTATCTAAATGATTTAAGTGAAACCGATGATCTATTTTTTCTCACATTTTCTGTTATTTTTCCTAATTTTAAGAACGTAACACATGGCGGCTTAAGATTTTCATAAAAGTATATCTATTGGTTGAAAATAATAGACCTACCTATTTAAGTGAAAACTGATCGTCAGATGATTTTTCTTCCAATTTGTAAAGTTTTATTTTTATTTAAGGCGTAACACATGACGTCTTAAGTGCACTCAGAGCCTTAGAGGATGTACAATAATTTACAGTAATATAATACTTATTTTTATTTTATATTATGTTATGTTTTATAATACTTATTTTGATTTACGGTGTCTATGTTTAAATGACATATTTTCATTTTCATAGAGTGAAATACGTGTAACATAGATCTTAATTATTTATTTAATTATAAATAAGACAAAAGTTGAAATAAATTAACATTATGATTTAACTTAAGAATTATAATCATTTAGCTTTCTAATTATTGATCTTTTTTTACTTAGTTAAATATTAGGAGATAAAGGAATTAAATGAGAGAGGAGAGGAAGAGAGAGTTAAAGGGAAGAGATTATACGTGCATAAAATTGTAATAATTCTTTTTACTGGGTTGTAGTGTTTCAGTTGCTATAATTTTTTTAACTAAAAATTGAAAATGATTTATTGATTGATTAAAATCTATCCTTTTACTTGCCTATTTCAATATATTCGCAGTAGATTTTAAAAATACGAACACTACAATCTAATAATATTATTTTGACTTATTCTAATGTTAGAATGGGGGAGTAATTTTTTAAAACATTAAAATCTATATCATCATCTTTCTATAATTTTATATTATAGTTATACGATTGGCACACAAAAATCAGAAAATATAGCCCCAAAGTGACATATTTCTTCTCAAAGTTTAGATTACAGTGGATATAGGTCTTTAAATGTAAAATAATCTAAAAACATAAGTTGATCTAATATTTGCTTTCTAACTAACATATTTTGGAAACATTACTCATAGTATATTCATTTTATTTTTATGATTGTAGACCTAATTTAATTATTACGAAGTTATGTATGATGATAAAATCTATATTATTATTATTTTATATTTTTTATAATTGCTAGAATGGCACGCAAAAGTCAGAAAATATAAACCAAAATAATATTTTTTTTCAAAGCTAAATTATAGTGAAATATGGTCTTCAACTGTAAATTTAGTTATAGATAATCTAAAGATTTGCACGGATGAGAAATTAGTTGTATGATTTAAAGCTTAATTGTTTAACACAAAATTATTGCTTATCTAACTAAAAATCATGAACATGGGAGAAGGAATGGGTGAAAAAGTGGAGAAAATGAATTGAAAGAAGAGGGGGCATACATACGTACGTTCGTTTTTTCTAAAAAAAAAAGGTAACATATACATACTGGCTTGGCTTAGGTGGGCCTGGGTTTAGGAGATGATTTTTTTTCTTGAAAATTAATCTAATGGTTGTAAATAATGGGTCCACCAAATTTAATAAAATATGTTTTGTCTTTTAGAATTATTAAGAATTTCACTAATTTGTTAGAGCGTCACATGGTAACTTAGAATCCTTTATAGCATGTCATCTGGCGGATTAGGATCACTTTTAGGAAGTTTAATGGACTTTTAGTATATAATGGATACATATAATCTGATGTTCTAAAACATCGATCAGGTTCGTCAAATTAAATGAAAATCGACGGTGGTATTTACGTAAATTATAGAGTAATATGTTTTATTTTTAAATAAGGAAAACCCTTTTTTAAATATCACCAATTTTTTCTAATGGTACTAAGTAGGTATGTGTCTTTTTTCTTATTGATTTTATATTTATAGTAGTTCTGTACGTAGTTTTTCTGTGTTTTTTTTTCTTATTGATTATAGATTTACAGTAGTTCTGTGTGTAGTTTTTTTTTCTTCTAACTCGAATGGGAGGTAAGCTGCATTGTTTTCTTCAGTTATACGTAAGTTTCTCCCATAAACGCATAGCGAGTAAGGAATTAGTTTCTTTAAAATAAAATACATCTAATCTAATAGCCTAAAATATCGGGTCACCTATTTAAGTGAAAATCTAATCAAACGGTTTAAAATATCGGGTCCACCAATTTAAGTGAAAATCGACGGTGGTGGTTTGAGAGCGTTTATAGAAAGTTTAATGGATTTTTAGTATATAATAGATTTGACTAAGAAAAAGGTCAAAGGACTTCTAATATGAAAACGGTGGGAGTAACTTTTTACTGCTATATTACGAAACTTTGCGTTGTACCTGTACAGGTTGTTTCGAAAGCAAAAATTTCATCCTATAGGAAAAAAAAACAAAAAGGATCCCTTGAACGGGCCATGATACCAACATGGGCTTTTACCAGGCCAGGCTGAACCTGCTGCTGGTCCCCGTCTCTCAACGACGAACTGCAAACCAGAAAAGTCTTCTGCTTGAGCATTGATGGCGAGCACACGGCTGACGGCACAGGCAATGATGAAGCCCCCCTGTCGCGACGCGCCCGTCCGCGAGCGCGTGCCACCGAATCTCTCTAATCCGCCAAAAAACCCACCAAAAAAAAAAAAAACGTTCTCGACTCTCCTCTCCTCTCGTGTCGAGAGCAGCAACAGCAGCAGAAGAAGAGAAGAGCAAGAGGAGGAGGAGGAGGAGGAGATGTTCCCCGGCCTGATCCACCACCACCGCCTCCTCGACGCCGATGGCGGCGGCGGGGGGAGCAGCGCCGGCCTGGTGCTGACGGCCGACCCCAAGCCCCGCCTGCGGTGGACGGCCGACCTCCACGACCGCTTCGTCGACGCCGTCGCCCAGCTCGGCGGGCCCGACAGTGAGCTCCTCCCTCCTCCGCTTTCACACACCCTGTTTTGTGCTTGTGTTTCCTTTGGCTTGGCTTGGCTGTGCGCCGGATTGGCACACGATTCATGGCGATTTTGGTTGGGGTGGGGGGGGGCGGGGGGCGGGGATGGGTTTGACACTTAGTCGACCAGGCGAGGATGGATTTGGTTAGAGGTTGATCTGTTGTAGCTAGCAGCTCGATTCGAGCGGAAGAATGAATGCGGCGGGAATTCAACTTAGAGAATCCGAGCTTTTTTTTTTTCTCATGCTGCTTCTTTCACATGAATCGTTGAGTTGACCCCAAGTTTGCCGCCAAATTAATCGCTGAGAATGTGCGGCTCGCTTTTATGACCTTCTCTATGGCGCCATTTCTTCACGCTTCTGGTGCTACCATCTGGTATCATATATACTCTCATCTCATTGGTGTGGAAATGGGAATTTCTGTGCAACGAATTTGTTGGTTTGATTCTTGAAACGCGTAACTGTCAGTTCAGTCATTGGATAGATAGGGCGTGTGTTGATGTAAAGGTAACTGAATCTTTTGATGCAAGTAAGTTCAGTTCGGAGCAATTTGGCGATTTTATTCCCTGAAAAGGCACTTTACCTGTTGTGCTTTACGTTGTTAGGTAGCTTTATGTTGAGATTGCTCTCTTATGGATTGCTCACTTGTCTGATTATTTTTACAGTTTCACATCGAGTTTTTGTTTAAGGCTTGAGTTTGCTGTTCCCGATGCAGGATTCTTCTTGTAGTGGATCAACAGGAGTTGGTGCATTTTCTTGTTGCCTTTTTGTTATGCAAGTCTGCCTTGTTTCGTTTGAAAGTGGATTCCGGTTTGTTTCTGGTAGTGAACTTATTATTGAAGCTTTTGATAAGACAAATGTATTGATTCTGATCTTCATGCGGTTGATGAAGAAGTTTTAAGTTGTAGTTCCTGTTACTGTGTTAGTCCAAGTTTTCATATGCTAATTAAGCGAAGAAACTTAATGTGACATGGTAGTAATTGAATTTTTGGTGTAATCTTTGGTAGGTTTCAGAGAAAAAAGAATATAGGTCAGTTTCTTTTTGCAGTTTTCATGAGTTCAGATACATTATAGGAAGCTCAAACTTTCTTCAATATTCATGAATTTGAGCTGGGAATGTCCTATACTGTGTCTATGATTGTTAGCCTTGATAACCGATTCTTGCCTGTTAGCCTTGACTGTTGATTTCAGTGAATCTTTCTATGAGTATTGCAGTTGTTTGACTGATTGATTTTGTTGTAAGCATATGAATGCTTCTGTGGCCCTGCCTTTTAGTTAGCTTATGCATTCCCTTTTTCCCTTATGAGTTACTCCCTCTGTCCCAAATTACAAGGCCTATATTTTTTTTCACGGTCTTCAATAACATACTTTGACCATTATTTTATTCCATTCTATGTTCTCGACAAATATGAAATTAGCATCACATGAAAGTACTTCAAAATATGAATCTAGTGATATAACATGCATAATACTTAGTATATACTAGAAAAAATGCCCGTGCGTTGCAACGGGGTAAAAACGTTTTCTTTATCCTGTACATTTTACTCCCTTGGTTTTGGACCGAACGCTCATTCTTCTTTTTCAGCTCTAGTCCTAGCCCTGTCCAATCTGCTCGGTCTATCTCTCTTCGGCTTAGCCCACAAGTGTAATTGTAGACCCAGCTCAAAAAATCCTGTGTCCGTACCATAACGGAGCCGATCCTCCCATCAAATCCGGTCCGATCTTTCTCGATCTCCAAAATTTAATTAATCCGGTCGAGTTCGCATAGTCCAGTGTTTGTACAATGACGGAGCCGATTCTCTCCATCAAATTCGGTCGAATCTTTCTAGATCTCTAAAATTGTTGAGGGATTTTGATCCACTCGATCTCTTTTTCCCTTTTTAATCAAAATCCCCAAAATTGTTGAGGGAAAATGATGAGAGAGTAGTCGGGAATCTTCTTGATCTCCAAAATTTAATCCGGTTGAGCTCACATAGTCCCCGTGTGTGTATGATGACGGAGCCTATACTCTCCATCAAATCTGGTTAAATATTTCTTGATCTCCAAAAATTGCTGAGGGATTTTGATCCCCTTGATCTCCTTTTTCCCTTTTTTTTTATCGAAATCCCCAATATTGTTGAGAGAAAAATGATGAGAGATTAGCACGAAATCGGTTTCTGCAATCAATTAAACAAGAAAACACATGGGAAAGCAAATCAACGTGACGGCGGCGCGGGGTTCGGCGCACGAGAAAAACTGCAAAAAAAAAAGCGACAAAACAAAGAAAAACGGCAAAAAGAAAATAAAACAGAAAATACTAAAAAAAAGGGAAACGGATAGAAAAAGAAAGATGAAACGGAAAGAAGAAAAAAATGAACGGATGGTGAAAAGAAAATAAAACGGAAAAAACAAAAAAGAAAGGAAATGGAAACGGAAAAAAAAAAGAGGAAACGGAAACGGAAAAAAAAGAACGGACGACGAAAAGAAAATAAAACAGAAAAAAGTAAAAAAAAAAAAGAAACGGATGAAACTTTTACCGGAATCCTTATGTATTTTTTAATTAGGTATAGATATAGTTAGTATGATTATTAGTCAAAAGCTACCGAGTTTGATTTTCCTTAAAAAGGGGGCACCCTATAATTTGGGACGGAGGGAGTAGGTTGTAACATCTGAAATGTGCCTTCAAGCTGTGTGGTCTCCAAAATCAAATATTAATTATTTTTTACTTATTCATTATACATCTGTATTTTCACGTATCCTCTTTCCTGGACCTAAGCCCAATCCATGCAAGTCTAATTTGTTGGTTACTTAGTTTCTAACCTTCTATAATCATATTTTGATGTGCTACTTAATTTGTTCTATAGAGGCCAGTGGTTATTTCCTGTTTGCTGTTCAGTTATCTTTTATCCATCACAGCCTATTATCTTTTTCTTGATTGTCTCGGGTCTTCTTTTTGTTACGTTTTCAGTATCCTAATTTCCTTGTTCCCTTCTTTCTAACAACATTGGTAAGAGTTTTGAATGTATGTTCTAGTTTGGGGCCAATTGCAAATGAGGTTATGAGGATGCCTTGTGGTGTGCTGCAGGGGCAAATGTTCTTCTGTTCTTGGTAGAATACTTGTTGGTATCCTAGGTGCTTGAGGTCTTCTGTTTGTGGTCTGTTTGATGCTGTTCTTTCTGTTTGCAACCTCTCTTGCACACTAAACTGCTGGCATGCTGGCATGCGAGTAGTGAAATGCTCCTTTATGTGATGCTTACTGTTATAAATAGTGTAGCCTTGTAGCTTGACATTTGGCTAATGACATGTTACTTACTCATTCCTATACTGATTATAATATTAACCCTGCAGAAGCAACACCCAAAACTATCATGAGGACAATGGGTGTGAAGGGTCTCACCCTTTTTCACTTGAAAAGCCACCTTCAGGTACTTGTCATCCATTTGTCTCACATTATCAGAAATGCAGCATTGCTCTTAAGTTTGCTACTCATACCAGAAATACAGATTAGGAAAGCAATCTGGCAAAGAGATGGCAGAGCAATCAAAAGACGGTAAGTTACAGAAACATGTTGATATGAGAAGCTGAGGCAAGCGAGCACAACCTCACTGTTAATTTCATGCATGATCATCTGACCCAAAAAAAAAAAAAAGCGGCTAGGGTAAGCTACCAATTTACCAATATAACATTCCCATGGCATGTGTATATGGTCTGACTTAAAATATGAATTTTAAAGCAAGCAAATGAGGGATTAATATGGCTCACATACCTATAAGCTTCCGCAAATATTTGAGTCCAACTTTAACCATTTGTAGTTGTGGACTTGAACTTTCTACAAGCAGGCTTTTGGAGCTTTACTTCTGAGAGCCACCCATCTGTAAAGCTTTTAAGAAAATATAGTTAACTCCATCTTGGCCTACCTTCATTCAGGGCCGGTTCTGCTGATTTAAGGGCCCTAGGGCGTTTTATACTTGACGCTATGCTACTATTTTTTCTTTACTTGTAAACATACTTTATAAACCATTCATCCTCTAAAGTGACACAAATAAACATTACTAACATGACAAATCAAGTACTAACTAGTAAGACCTCACTTGCAATATGTTTTTATTCTCGATAAATAATGTTGATATTACAATCAGAAAACTGAAATAAAGAACAACAAAGAAAAAAACGAACACGCAAACTAGTTTTTGATGGAAAAAATGGAACTATTCATCATCCATGAGTATTTATAAGTTGAAAAACAATCGTCCTAAAAAATTGTTGAAAACAAAAGTAATTTTTAACTAAGACGTAAAAATCAACACTCATGAGAAAAAGCTCGTAAAGATAATAAGAAATCTGATATATAGACCATATTGGACTGGCCCCCTCGTAGCCTGGGCCCTAGGCGCTCGCACCTTCCGCCTATTTGAAGGTTACAATTTAAATGAACCGATTCTTTCGAGAGATTCGACCAAAATTTTTTGGCCAGTTGCAAAATACACCATGACCCACTGGTAAGATATTAAACAATAAAAAATATCTGAGAAGTTGACACACCTCTGATGTACTTAGGCATTTTCGAAGTATTTTTCTTTGAAAACTGCTGACATTAGTGGATAGACCAAGTATTTTTATTAAATACCTGTCTTGCATTACTTGCCCTCAAGTCATAAATTTTCTTGGTCACATCCAAATATAGCTAATACTGCATTTTCGTATGGGCTCATCAGTTCTATACTTCTATATACAACTTCATTTTCAATTGCAGAGTACATCATAATATGATCTAGTTACATCTATTGCTTTTTCCCACAATTTCAGCTTCTTATCTTTTGGGAGCTCAAAGTGGAACAAATCTATCTCCTACAGTTCCAACTCCAGATTTGAAAGAGTAAGCTTTGTCAGCTACATATGTAGCATGACTGTCCAAAATTCTGTCTCATTATGTCCACTTTTAGTCAGGATATTTATGTTGCATCATTGCATGTGACATGTGTGATTTGGACTGTACTGATATTACATAGTACAAATGTACAATAACTTCTTCGTAGGAGTCAAGAACTAAAAGAAGCACTCAGAGCACAGATGGAAGTGCAACGAAAATTGCATGAACAAGTGGAGGTAAGTAAAGTTTTCTCTAAAATGGCATCAGCATGTTGAAATAAGACAGTTCACCAAATGCTTCTTTTTGTTGCAAATAGTTCTGAGTTCTGACATTCCTAGGAGACTTGGTACTCATACGGAATGTAACATAGGCTACGACCTTGGGCACTCACTACTTCCCTCGTAAATATGAAATATTGGTCACTTAAAAATCGATTAATATGAAAACTATGATGCTTTACTTTTACAATAAATGGAGCTGTGTTTCCCTGCTGGTCTAAACAAATAGAATGATCCATCTTAGTGACTCTTCTGTGTGCAGTTTTCTATATGTTGGACATTACTCTAATAGTTCAGACTATGTATGTGTGGTAATTTCAAATTCAATCCAAGACTAGCAGTTTACACTTTTTTTAGTTAATGCCAATATGAAATTGGATAGTAATTCCTGTTCTTGGTAGGAGTTCAGACTCAGGCCCTTCGGGCTTTTGTAGTTGACAAAATGCAGACAAGAAGTACTTTATCCAAAGTCTGCCCTGCTTTATGTTCATTTCAAACTGCGGAGAATAGGTTTCAGTAGTTGACCATCGTGTTTTTGTTTGTCAGGTCCAGAGGCATGTACAGATCCGAATGGAAGCGTACCAGAACTACATCGACACGCTACTGGAGAAGGCATGCAACATAGTATCTGAGCAACTGAATGGCTTCAGCATATCTGACCATGATCTAACCTCTGCTGGTGTCATGTTGAGCTCTTCAGACACCTTGAGCCCCTCCATCTTCCACCAGCTCTCTGTCAGCTCGATCAGCTTGCACAGTCCCGGAGGCAAATCCTCCCCTTTTGCAGCTGATGCTGACCTGTTCTTTCAGAAGGCGCCTGAAAAACGCAAGTCATATTGAGATACAGATAGGTGAAGATCCATGACCTGCTTCCTTCTGGAAAAGCCAGGGGGAATTCTGATGATATCTTGCAGGACGCCCAGCAATTGTCCTGTTTCTAGTAGCTAGACTAGCACTGAACAAGGCTCTCTTACCTTGATCTATTTCAGTTAATCTAGACTGACCTTTGTTAATATCCTGTGGCTAGTAGTCGTAGACTGATCAAGAACCTTTATCGATGCGTAAGTATCTTGTAATTCAGAGTCCTAGCTCCCAAATTAACACACTTCGGTTATTTGTATGCTTTTAACCCCATATAATTGGGAATACTGAAAGTGCAACTCATATTACATGGATGTCTCACATGATTATCTTATCTATGCACATATTATTGGCTTAGTGGCAGCAAATCGACGTGGTAAGGTACCATATTCTCTTTTTACTGTAGCAAACTTGGGTTGATATATTGTGAATTTTATGCGAAATATTCGTATTAATGTTTTTTTCGTGAGAGTTGATTTTGGAGGTAAGAACTTAACTAGGACAATGCGTCTATTATTACAAGTTTACAACTAAGCATAAACTGTGTAAATTGGCACCTGGAAACTGGACCTCGGGAGAGGAAACTTTTTGGATTGGAATTTCTCTCAAGAACTAACGCTTTATACGCTGGTGGAGAAACTATCTTTGGTCGGTCCACCTAAATCCACAATAGTCTTGGTTTCATTAAAAACCAAGACTAAAAAGCATTTTTAGTCTCGATTTATAATTGTAAGACTATATCATCTTTAATCCCGGTTTGTGATATCAACCGGGACTAAAGATCATAAAGATGATCTTTAGTCTCGGTTCATGTCGTGTCAGAGGCTGTCAGTCCCTAGAGATCTTTAGTCCCGGTTGATGTTACCAACCGGACTAAAATCCTAACTTTAGCCCCGGTTGTTGTTCCCAGCCGGGGTAAAAATCAAATATACCGTCAATAATCCATTGTTGCTATCCTCAAAAATTTCTGTATCCTATTCCTCCTCTCTCTCTCACTTATCCTTATCCTCTTCTCAGACTTCTCTCTCAACACTTAGCCGGCGAGGAGCTCGGCCTCGGAGCACGGCGGCGGGGACCTGGGCGCGGGCGGCGGCCCGTGCCGGGAGGCGGTAGGGGCCGTCCGCAGCAGGCGGCGGCGGCGGCTGCCCGCGCAGGAGGAGGCGGCGGTGCCGCCCGCGGTAGGAGGCAGCGGTGGCGGCGGCCGGATTTTTCTTTTTTTTTTCTTTTTTTAATAACGTGTGATTCATTGGATCTGGATCTGGATGTGTTATTTGATCTGTGATGTATTTGTGATCTGTGATGTATATGTGATTGTGATTGTGATGTAATTTTTTTTAGAATTTGTGATGTTTTTTTCTGACAATTTGTGATGTGAATATTATGATTTGTGATGTTGCTATGTGATCTAGGGATGTAGGGAGCATCTCAATTTCGATTTGGAATTTCTGATTGATTTTGTGATTTTGGAGAGATTGGTGTGAAATCAATATTCAAAAGAATAATGAAAAAAAACTAGGACTAACCCTTTAGTCCCGGTTCCCGGTTAAAATACCTGGGACTAAAGATTCTTCTCCTTACTCCCGGTTGGTGTTACCAACCGAGACTAAAGATTCTTCTCTTTACTCCAAAGATTGATCTTTAGTCCCGGGTATTTTAACCGGGACTAAAGATAGTGATCTTTAGTCCCGGATTGTTACTCCCGGTTGGAAAACCGGGACTATAGGGGGTTCCCAACCGGGAGTAAAGAGCATTTCTCTACCAGTGATATTTGTGCTATTCCCTCCGTCCTGAAATATAACAACTTCTAGCCTCTAAACTTTGTTTAAAAATAACAACTTCTACATCAACATTCTCTTCTCAACTAATCACAATCTTCCACCATTCAATTTTCCCACCTACTTCCACTTCTCATCCAATCACAATCCTCTATTATTTAATTCTATCTGTTTTTTTAATAACTGTGTCTAACTCTAATAATGCTTATATTTTGAGATAGAGAGAGTACTATTTATCAACAACTGGGGGAGGTGGACATATCGAAGAGTGGAGACGAGGGTGTAATATGCCTATAACTTTAAGTCAAATTTTGAATTTTATAAACTTAATTTTAAAGTTTATTTTACAGTATTTGCTTTTAGGCCTGGTTTAGTTCCTAACTTTTTCTTCAAACTTCGAACTTTACCATCACATCAAAACTATCCTACACACATAAACTTCCAACTTTTTTCTTCAAACTTTCAATTTTAGTCAAACTTCCAATTTTGATACCGAACTAAACACACCCTTAATAAAATACTTTTAATGATTTAAGAACATGTACCTATAAATTATATTTTAATTTGTAATAGGCGGTTCGGATAAACATACGTATAAATGAAAAGATTGGGCATCTAAGCAAAAGTGGAATTTTCTTTTCCTAAAACTGGAAAAGGCTGGAGATCTCCCATGAATAAAGCTCGCCCGTGAAACTGGCAGAGAGAGTTCTTCGAAAGTCGCATTTTCAAGTGTGAAGTATCGAACATCTCCGATCTTCCTCACCTATGTTGTCACCATATTTTATGCCCTAACAGGCTAACACCCAATAAACGCATTCCACTGCTACCATGTGGCTGTAGAAAAGGAGAAAATACTTTGGTCACTCGCACCTTAGAGAGGATCAATTGGGAATATTCCTAAAATGCTCTTGCCAAAAAACCATTCAAATAAAAAAAAATACAATATTTTTTATTAGGTTATATGTTGACAACAATGACCAGCTCATCATGCATGAACTACAAAAATCGTGCTTCTTGTGGGATGATAAGAAGTCAAATATTATATTTTGGATAAAATCAAAGTCCCTTATAGCGAAGATTGACAAACCAACTGGCAAATTGATGGCAGAATATACATGACTTACTTCACTTAGGCTGTGTTCGGCACACCCTTTTCCTAATATTTTTCCCTCGTTTTCCGTGCGCACGTTTTTCAAACTGTTAAACAGTGTGTTTTTTTGCAAAAAGTTTCTATACGAAAATTGCTTTAAAAAAATCAAATTAATCCATTTTTGAAAAAAAAGCTAATACTTAATTAATCATGCGCTAATGGATCGCTCCGTTTTCCGTGTGGAGGGAATGAGTTCCCATCCTGTAGATGCGAACACAGCCTATGTGTTTTTCTCCGTCCTCTGTCCTTATTATGCATATTGGTTGTATCACGGTTTCATATGATGGATCCTTACAGATGTATATAGTCTTTACAATGTTTAATACTTTTGATACACATTATAATGTATAATGTCTACTATGGTAAATAAGGTGGACTCGCTATGAACAAAAATCATCCATACCAAGCATCAGTATTGTAAAAAAAATATATTTTACTTGCTTATTATCAGTTGTAAGGATACTACCTGGTAGTAGCCATTATCAGGTAACAAAATATATACAACCAGGTAAGAACAATTGATACACTTGCCGGTATATTATATATTATAGAAAAGGACAATGTCAAATTGTCAATGCTAAATCGAGTTGCCTTAATGTGCATGGGAGTCGTGGGCCACTCGTGTGTGCGAATACACCACTCCAAAACGCTCTGAGCTCACCAATTGGGAAGAAGCTTTAATATACCCAATGCTATAAATCTTTGGGACAATTCTTTATTTTCTTTTGAACTTTTGAAAATATCATATGGACATATGGTTCCTTGTTGCCATTGATGCCTCACTGAGATGTGATTCCTAGACCCACATGTCACTAAAAGGACGAAGGGGCACCCACATGTCACTAAAAGGACGACGAAGGGGTAAAATGGATAAATTTTCAGTGGCATATAATATATTTATCATAGAATCTTAAAGCAAAAGATTGCCATATTTGTCTTCCATCAACGCTTGTGCTTGCAAAAATTAAAGTCAGGGATTATTAGGTCCATGGTTTGGTGCTGATATGATTACTCCTATCTAGGTTGGGGTCATCATATAAACTAAATGAATACTCCGCCGCGTTGCTGCGAAAATTAAGTTATATAATATGTAAAAAAAATAAAAACAATTTGATACAATTATGAGTCTAAAAGTAATTGCGATTGCATGTTTTAAGAGAGAAGAAAGAAGAAACAATTTGGACCATAGATCTATCATCCAAAGGCTAAAAATAATTGGGGTGATGTGGTTTAATGAGAGAAGAGAGAAATAACATTAACTACACTTAGTAGGGATGAACTATACTTATATAGGATAAGCTAACTACAATCTTATCAACTCCAAATTTACTCAATTACTTGAAATGAGACAAAAAAAAAGTGTGGTTCTATACGCATGTGGACGTATTTCATGGAAAGGGCTAGGATAATGCAATTTAATTTGGGAGCTAGTATTATAGTAATTGCTTTTAATTGAATTAAGTTAGGTGTTTGGATGTTTTTATTGCCAACCATATCTAGTTTTTTTTTTTCAAAAGAGAAGATCTGAATTAGAGGGCTCTGTTTTTTTTTAAAAAAAAAAAGAGCCCAAAAGGACAGCAGACTAATTCAAGAGCCCTAAGAGGTGCTTTAAACCACTTTTAAGATGTTCAGTACGTGAAATTTCATTCCCAGACAGTGATTAAGATAATCCATGTTCATACTTGCCGAACCATATATAACAGAGTTATTATTGCCAAAAGCATATATCTAGCTAGAATAACAGTCAAACACTCAAAACAGTTAGAAGCGATATGCTTTTCTCTCTCGATCACGTCTTCCATCCTCACCTATTCAAAGGGAATTATCCCAACTAATTCAACCTTGCTTTTACCTTTTCAAGTGACCAGGACTCGGGGATTGATCTTCAAAGAAATCCTTCTTTTTTGTTGAAAAGATATCTGCGAAGAAATCTGATACAAGATCGCCTTTTTCTCTGTCAATACAATCAGCTAGCCAAGTTCACACGCCCATGATATCCCCAATGTACATTTTCACTGAATGAAAACCAAGGGCAAAATGACTATTAAAAAAGCAACGGCGAAACGGCAAAGGTTCATAAAAAAAATACAATGGCAAAGGTTCAACGGCAAATGTCTTAAGCATGTTTTTGGTTGGGGGATGTGGTGGGATGGGTTATGTCCATTCCTATTTTTTTTAATGGGTTGGACCCAGTTTCTGTTTGATTGGAGGGATGGAACGAACCTTGTTTTTTTGTTTGGTTTGAGGGATATGGTGGGTCGTAATGGTTCTATCATTTGTTTGGATAGAGGGATAAAGGTGAGTTGTTTAGGTGGAGATACCTCTTGGTGAGGTTTCCTCACATATGAAATTATTTGGACAAAATCTCCATAAAATCTAGGATAACATGCATAGGTACATTCCTGATGTTGCTCTGCTTAGCAAAAGAGGGTGAAAACAGCACACACGCCTTCCTCCATTCAAACCAACACAAAAGGAAGTTCAAGCCTTGACCATTACGTGCAATCATTACAGCAAACCAAGTTGAAAACAAGAAAATTGACCATTGGAGACATTCATCCATTCAAACCAACACAAAAGGAAGTTCAGGCCTTACCTATAATTAGGATACATCAATCCTTACATCAATGCATAGATAGGAAGTTCAAGCCACACATAATAAGGAGTTCAAGTCTTGCACATAATAGCAAATTTAAGTCTTATACATTGTAGCAAATTTTAGTCTTGCACATTGTCTTGACGGAAGAGACGGGAGTTCCGGGCGTGGGACTGGAAGGAGGAGGTGCAGCAGCTCAGCCACGAGTAGGCGCGACGGCGGATGGGAGAAAGGAGGATGGAGATGGGAAAAGGGGTCGGCGAGAGGAGGTATGGGAGGAAGCAGGCCCGTGGCACGACGCCGGCGCCGGCGCCCTCTTGCGCGCAAGTGGCTGCCGCTGCCCTCTCTCGATCTGGATATGTTTCGCTGTCACTGTGAAGGGGAAAAACACGATATAGTGAGAAAAGAGATAGGGTTACTCTCGCGTGCGTCTCATGTGATGCGCGAGGAGGTGAGATGGATCGGTCCACCACATTTCCCCTGAGCGAAACCAACCCGCATATAGGCAGAATATTCCTTTTTGGACCCAACCCAGCCTACACAGCCCTTCAACCAAACACCTGTAAAAATGGGACGGCTCCAGCCCAACCCACAAAAATCTTGCAACCAAACACATGCTAAGTGAATGGTTATATTACGGTATGCAATCTTAAGATGGATACTAAGTGTTGCATTATTAATTTTAGCACGAATGGATTATGGACTCATGAAAAACTCGTGGTTTCGATCCTATCTAGGTTGCACACGTAGTGGCGAAGGGAGGCTGTTGACAAATTTGATTTTCAATACAGTCTCAAGCATATAGATCACAAAAACTGACAATGATTTATGGAGTTGTTTGGGATGTTTCAAAAAATGTCTTGACATGCGGACAAAAATGTCAAAAGCATTAAATAATGAAGCAATGGAGCAAGTTCTTTTCTTTTCTTTTTTTGAGGGGGGGAGGGGGGGGGGGGTGGGGGGGGGATGCAAGGACATTAATGGTGCCTTTCCCAGTAACTAAAAACAAATGGTAAAATCGTAGTGTTCATTGTGCTATGATGAACAATTTGGCCAAGACAAATGGTAAAAGATGTTGCCAAATTTTATTTCAGCCCTGAACCCAAATCTTGCAACCTTGTAGTAATTGTTTCCGGGAGCAATTACAGTAATTGTTTTTAATTGATGAAGTCCAGAACACATAAGGCATAGTTCGATTGAGCATTTCGGCTGAGCTGATCAGTCGAGATTAATTAACATATATATTTTAATATGATTTTTAAGAAAGTTTTATATAAATAGTATTTGTAAAAAAATATAACAATAGCTTAGGAAGCATGCCCATGAGAAGCGGTTTCAACTAAGCTGATCAGTCGAGATTAATTAAGTATTAGATATTGTAAACTTTTAAAATATGTATTTTTATTTGATATTTAAAGAACATTTTATATAGAAAGTATTTATAAAAGTATAACATTTAACAATTATCAAGCATATGCCCATGGAAAATAACGGAGCAGTTAAGCCAATTAGCCAAATCGAACAGTATCTTACATGAAAAAAATGACATTGAAACTTATAAGTAAGATATGAAGTATGGACAGTAAGACATGACGCCCTGAACCCATATTGTCACTTTGTGTTCGGACAAATGATTTGGGCTGAGCTTATTTAGAGCAGGTACAATAGATGAATTTTGCTGGCGATACTGCATGCATGCATCCTAATATGCTGAGTTGGCAGAGAAATTTGGGGAGAGGGAGAGAGTGAGCAGGTGACTAATTAGTCGCCGACTCCACGCGTGTGCCGAGGCCAGAAAAGCAACAGCATGCGTTTTTCTACTGGACCATGCAGTTGTGGGGTCCACGTGATTAGTAATCTGTGGATGAGAAGATGACATGTGTAGACATGACACTATAAAAAAAGAAAAGAAAGGTTTTGGTATTGAGTAGAGGCTGCTTGTAGACTATTGTTGTACATGTTAGCTATTTGGTGAAAGAGTATTTTATTATACTTGTCAGGTTTTGGAGCTGATAACTTACTCCTCTATTAAACTTGCTCTTAGGTCATGCAAAATAAGACTAGTAGTTAGCGAGTCATTAATTAAGTGTTCGGTAGCTCTAATTCACGGGATTTAATAATAACAGGGTCAAAATCCATTAGACTATATTATGGGTGAATATAGTAGTACTACTCTACTCCCTCCGCCCAAAAAAAGGCAAACTACGGGTTTGCGTGCCAACGTTTGACCGTCCGTCTTATATGAAATTTTTTTATAATTAGTATTTTCATTGTTGTTAGATGATAAAACATGATGAATACTTTATGTGTGACTTATCTTTTTAATTTTTTTTATAATTTTTTTAAATAAGACGGACGGTCAAATATTGGACACGGAAACTAAGGTTTGTCTTTTTTTTGGACGGTGGGAGTACGTAGCACATTATTTCCATATTTTGTTCTTCTTGATATGCCATTTCCACGTACACCTATAATTTGTGTGTCAAGATTTTTGTACTTTCTCTCTCTAGGATGTTCGTACTGCTAAAAAGACTTCCGTTTTCTCTCTCTAGGCCACGGTCCCTCTAGTGGGCCCCACCTAACCTCCCCCCGTCGACCGTTCGGGCCCGGACCAATCGAGCGCAGCAGCAAAAGCGCAAGAAAAAAGAGAGAGGGAAGGATTACTCGAGAAGGAAAAAAAAAAAAAAAATCGCTTGGCTTCCCCCCCGTCTCCTTGCGCCTCCGCCCCCTCCTCCGGCGAGCCGAGCCGCCGTCCGCCGCCGCCGCATCGCGAGTCCTTCCCTCGTCGGGCAGTCGCCTGCCCCAGGTTAGCAGCCTCCGCCTCCTCCTCCTCCTGCTCCCCCCTCGCGTCGCCACTCCCGGTGGGGGCGATCCGCTCGTATCCGTGGGTTGATGTTTCCTGCGTTTCTTGGCACCCGATTTATTGGCTGCTTGGGTGCTACACCCCGTACCAATCCGAGCGCTATGAGCTCACGCGCACTGGGGGACTCCGGCCTCCGGCACCTGGTCGGTGCGTACTGGCAGCTGAGATTGTTGTTGCTATGTATGTGAGATGCTTGTGTACATGTGGGTACTACTTTGGTAGCCACCTACTTGTGCCCCAGTTTCAGTAAATGTGCTCGATTTTAGGGGTTTTAGTCATTTTGTTGCTTGTGTAGTATCGTCATCTTGTGGTCGGAGGATGAGTATCGGCGCTCTTTCTTTGCAAATTGGAGTAGATTTAGCCCTTGAATGATGTATGGTGGCATGAGTTATTTTTAATGGTTTTAGTTTCGCTAGACCTGCCTGAAATGTAGTCTTACTGTCCTTCGGGAGATATGAGCACATAACTTGGGTGTATGTACTATGTAGGACAGTTTTTTTGGTACCATGGCCTTTATCTACTTGTTGAAAGTATAGTTGGAAAATTTATCTGTTAAAATTTCATGTACTGTGTAGGTGAGATGGTCCTACTGCAGCAATCTGCCGTTAATATGATCTTTTTTTTTGTCCTCAGGATATCAATTCAGCCACACATTCCCTACATCGTTGCTAGTTACACATGTAGCACCTCTGGTTGAAAGCCAATACTACTACTGCTACCTAATCCAAAGCAAGGGTAATGTATACCATGTTGCGCTTGTATTCCCAAGGATATGGTTGTTTAATCTTTGCATATGTCTTCCACCATTATATCGTTGATTTTGTAATAATTCGTCTATCAACATCTCACTTGTGTTGCTGACACCTTCCACAACAATTTATCACTAGTTTTTGAACAAAAGGTCTTATGAATCCAAATTCCAAGTGATAGCCTCTCCTAGAACTCTTCCATTGTTACAGTGATTTTTAATTTAGACTGATGCAATGAATTACTTATCTAGTTTTCATTGGATGGAAAAGCTAAAATCTCAATTGTGCAGTCATGATAATTAAGTTGGTATCTGTCCTACTGGTAACTCTAAACTGTCGGTTTCAGTTTCAACTAATGAACTATCCTGTAGGGTTCAAAGCAATACAGGAAATCTGTTTTTTTTTTTTTTTTTTTTTTTTTTGCCTCTCAAGCATTAAGTTGGTTTTCAAGTGTTAGCAGGCAGATAATAATTTTAGTGCTATTTTGCATCCATAGACTTGTGTTAGAGTAAAGTGTTCTGAAAATGTCTGTATACCCTGTACACCTCCAGCTTCACAAAAGAGCAAGTTGTGAAATTCTAATGGTGTATTAAGTTTTTGTTTTCTTTAATTACGAGATGACATATCATCTTATTAAATGTTTTACTTCCTGGATAAATCAAGTGCTGTAAATTCAGGTGATGAGCAAATGCAATGTATCAGCCAAATCCTATTTCCAGCAGTGGTCAGACTCATGGCAATCCTACTGCTCATGAGCAAATGGAGTTAGGGAACAATGCTATTGTCCCTAGTAACGGAGGGAACAATAACCCTAATATGGCGGCAAGACAGCGGTTACGTTGGACAAATGAGTTGCATGACCGTTTCGTGGAGGCTGTTACTCAGCTTGGTGGGCCTGATAGTATGTCCTCCATGATTCAACTCGTTTTTCCCTTTTTGTTGCTCCTTTTATAGTTTTATATTTTATCTAGTACGTAGAGTTAGAGAAGTTGGTTCTAGTATTATACATTACATGTTTGCAACTGTGGTGACTGTTTTTGATTTATAATATGCATTTGCTGTACTAAATGAAAACTATAAGCTTGACAAATATGACAATAGCACGATGGTAATATTCAAGATCTGAACCAAAATGAATGGAATGTAATGGGTATTGATCTATCTTTCCTCAAGACCATAAAAGCACACACAAAAAAAACACTTGCATCTATTCCACCATTTGATTTATTCCTGATTACTTCATCTTCTTGATATTGATCATCTTCCTTTAGAATTAGCTCTGTGAAATATGAGTTTTCCAAGGAGACATTGAATGAGCATGTGATCTGGAAATGGTGATTTATTGGGCAATTGAAAGAATTCTTTGATTCATGGTTTGCATGTAGTTTGCATGCATCCATGGGAAACCCTGATTCTTAATATGATTTGTGTTAAAAATGCAAACAGAGTAGTACAAGATATGAACATGCTATTAATACTAAAATAAAATATATATTTGATATTCTCAACCTCCCTCTGCATATAGTAGTTTTATTGATTTTATTCCTTGTACACCACTTAATATTCACAGAATTCCTTTATATGCAACTCATGCCTTTCAAAGAACTTGTCAGCTCACAATGTTATGGAACCACTGTTTTTGAACTGCATAGTTTATTAAGTAGGTATGTCTACTTATAATGTAATTCCTCAATTGTGACAGGAGCCACTCCTAAGGGAGTTCTGAGAATTATGGGTGTGCCAGGACTGACAATATACCATGTGAAAAGTCACCTACAGGTAAAATTATTGCGAAATAAATGACCCTTTATCAGTTTGACCATCTATGGCATTTCTTCCTAACTTTTTGCCTGTTTGCTTTTATTTGTCTAGAAATACCGGCTTGCAAAGTACATTCCAGACCCTTCAGCTGATGGTAGGGGGCATTTGATTCTACTAATCCTTTTAGATATGTCCAAGGAAGAACATATTTATATTATTATTTCACTTTATCTAATCTATATCCCTTGTGTAGACAACAAGGATGAAGATAAAGATCCAGGGAATCTGCTTTCTGCACTTGAAGGTTCATCGTAAGTTCAAATAACTCTACTCCGTTGGTCTTTGTGTTTACTTTTGAGAAACATGGATCTCACTACTAGTAATCAAGGAAAGGAAAAGGCTCAAGTCCAATGGTTTTCTTATGTGTTGATTTGTTCTGTTTAGTAGGTTAAACATAATTTACAGTTAACATCATCATCAAAATGCCTGATGGCATGGGAGAAAAGAAATACATTGCTGCATTTTATATTATTAGTAATGAAAATAAAGGAAGTATCAAGCAACTTGTTTGTAATGATCCAAAGTTTATTGGGGGTAAATACCATTTATATAGAGGCCAGATGGCATGTGGGGAGATTTCTATATTCTTATTTTTGCTGAATTAAAATGAAAACTTCCATCTCTCTATATTCTTATTTTTGTTTAGAGATTATCTCTAACAAATTGGACTAGAGATAAGTGAAATCTAAACTAAGGTGGAGATACCATAGAAATTAAACTAAATACTCCCTCCGGTCATAAATATTTGATGTTCGGACAAGGTTAACTCAAACTTAAAACTTTGACCATCAATAATCTCTCAGATGCTTACTTTTAAAGGTAAAATAATGTATATGTAGAATTGCCTTGATAAGTACTAGGTACTATCATAATCTTGTGAACTTATAAGATTTTATAGATAGACTTGTTCTAATATAAAATTGAATATCAAAGATTAAAAGGTTTGACCGAAACTGTCATAACCATCAAATATTTATGACTAGAGGGAGTAGTAACTAAGTTATCAGGCAACTGTACTTACTGGAGATAATGTTGTTACTGTGAGCCTCCATTGTGCTGCAGCTGTTTCTGGAATTGCAGTAGTTCTGCAGTTATACCTACTAGAGTAGCTATCAAGCTTACCAGCATGTTCTTATCCTTCTATTTTTTGAATTTGCAATATATACTGTTTACATTGGCCTGATCATTGGCCTGATCTCATTACTTCTATAACCATGTGCCATTTGGTATAAGAAACTCATAGTTTTACACTTCCGTTGCAGTGGAATGCAGATATCTGAAGCCCTGAAGCTGCAGATGGAGGTCCAGAAGCGGCTACATGAACAATTAGAGGTAAGCTCCTGCTGCACTAATATGAAGCACACTTTATGATATGAAACTCACAATTATTGATGTTTCTAGTTGAGTGATGTGTAATGTACCATCAACTAGATTATGGTGTTAATGTTGAGACTTGAGAATAATCCAATAAATAAAATCAAATCGTGGTTAAATTGTAAAAGGGATGCTAAATTCAATGGTGTTTTCTGGTGTACAGAAGTCTCAGTATGATATGGCAGTGGATTATGATGATCTCATTTGGTGCAACTGCTTTTAGACAATTTGGCGTTTGGCAAACTATTTTTCTTTTATTCTATGCAGCAAACGAAAATACTATTGTGTTCCAAAAATGTGCCACAGTTGAAGGAGACATGAATGTTGGATAACAATTTGATTTGTAACGCAAACTTAACCATTATAAGTTTTCAATGAAAAAAAAGAATAGAACACCACAGCACAGCACAGCACAGCACAGCACAACAACTGCAAATGGAGCCTAATGTGCCAGAATAATCTTGTATTAGATAGAATTCACAACACCAGTTTGTTAGTTGAACTAAATATTGTAATAATTGTACAGAATTGTTTTCATTTTGGAGCTTTGCTTCAGCAATAACCTAGGAGAGATTATGAATCTTACAGTTGTACAGTAAACTTAGAGTAATACTACGTACACAGAGTCTTCCTAGTATACAGCAATTGTTCTACTGAAGAAACCATGTGCAACTTTCTTGTGTAATCTGAACTAACAAACATCTCTTGCAGGTGCAAAGGCAGCTACAGCTGCGAATTGAGGCGCAGGGGAAGTATCTCCAGAAGATCATCGAAGAGCAGCAGCGTGTCATTGGTGCAGGAGCTTCCAGAGCCACGTCAAGCGAACAATTGCCTGACTCTGAGAAAACTAACCCACCAACTCCAGTACCAATTTCTGAATCTCCAGTTCAGGGTGCACCCCATAGCAAGAACAGTCAAAGCCAAGTTGAGCCGACGAAGAGCCCTTCGCATGATGATGCTCTCCCGTGTGGTGAACCTTTAACACCTGACTCCAGCTGCCGGCCTGGTTCACCGACGCTCAGCCCAAAGCATGAGCGTGCAGCCAAGAGACAGAGGGGCAGTGATGCAGGCGATGTCACAGCATTCGCAGATGGAGAATTTGTACTTCCACCAGGCATCTTTGAGTCAAGCACAGGATCCGAGTTCCAAGAATGTTCGATGCCTTATTCAGGCCATTAGCCTATGGTGCTCTGATCATCAGTCCATCACCTTGACAAAGCTTACATGGTAAGATTTCATCTGTAGCCGTTGGTAGATTTTGGCCTTGTCAACACAAATACCTTTAGACAGAGAGTCTAGGTTTCAAAAGGAAATTGGGCACATGACATGCAGAGTAGCTGTAATTCTTGCACTGTTGTTAGATGTTAATGGGGACTAATGTAACTGATATTTAATTAAAAAATATTATTTTAGAATGACTTATGTTATGCTTCATGCCAATCTTCTTTGTTGTCTGTTCTTGCTGTAAATCTGGGGTGCACTGTCAATTTAGGAACCATCTGTTGTTAGAATGACTTGTGCTGTAATAGTAACGACCGACGAAATGGCCTACTTCAACTTTTAACCTTTTACTTAGTTTATAGTGTGAAATCCATGCTGTGTATCCTGTTGTTATTCCAAAAGCATATTATGTTCATGGGCAAAATTTGCTAAAGGACACTTAAAATTTATGTAATTTGCTGGTAGACATCGTAAAAACATGTTACGGCTAAAAGACACTCCAGAAAAATGGTAATTTGCTGGAGAACACTTTCAACTCAATCGGAGAGACAAATTTTTCAAAAAGACGATAATGATCCTAGGGTCAAAAGCTTTTTGAGCCAAGACTCTGTGAAAATGAAATATGATGTATGTTAGTGATGTACGTTGGGCTATGACAAATTTAGAGTTGCATAATTTCCAATTTTTTACTCTAACACCATATTTGAAGCATGTGGCCAGAGGGGCATTCTCGTCTTTTTTAGGAATCCATCTCTCCAATTAAGCCGAAAGTGTCCTCTAGCAAATCACCAGTTTTTTAAATGTCTTTCAGCCGTGACACGTTTTGTCGATGTCTATCAGCAAATTACACAAATTTTGGATGTCCTCTAGCAAAATTTGCCTATGTTCATGAATCTGAAAATTACATCTGATTAGACCACAGCTGAGGTAGCAGCTGACAGCCAGGCTGAGGGGTGAATTTTCTTCCTGTACCATCACTAACCATAAGATCTATTAAGCCAAACGTGGCTACGTTTAGTTTGTTGCCAAATATTAACAATATGTATAGAATTTTGGCAACATTATTAAAGTCAGTCCTACCTAAATTTTGGTATTACTACCAATTTGCCAAAATTTTGACATTGCTAAATTTCGGTAAGTTTTATTTTGACGCCAATCTGCACGAACCCTTAACCACGAATTTGAATAAAGGTATATTTAGATTTATAGTTAAAAGTTGCTATATTTTGAAATGGAATGAGTATTTCAAATGGGAGCATGAGATTTTTTTTTCTTAAAATTCCATTGAGAATTGAATTGCTTCCCCTGAAATCCCTGAATACAGAACATGTCCTTAATCTGGATTTATTTTAAAAGCAGTGAACGAAAGCTGCAAGCTTATGCACATCTTGATGCTCCTATTTTTGGCACGAAGAAATCCCTTCAACCGTGCCAGTACGTCAATCTTTGGACATGTACAGCTACAATTAGTTATTTTTGGATGGCTTTCCAGCTTAACAAAGGACTTAATCCACTGTCATGATTGACTAGCAAAAGCTTAATTAAGCCAATTACCCCCCAAGTGTCATTTCCCTGCACCTGTCTGTCTGTACAGTTGCCTAATTAACCAGATGATCCCTAGCTTTTGCCATCTGCGTAATTACTAATCCATCCACCATTGCATCTGCTTCTCCTTGCTGTCGTGACAATTAATGTCAGATCATTATGCGCCATTGTTGGAGACGGAAGCTGCCTCTTTAGCTTCTCGTTTGGTCGCCGCCGCCGCCGCCGCCGCCGCCGTCTCGACGTCGCTGCATGCATGCCGGTTTGATACTCTGATATGAAACCGAGCTGTTGCAGCAGCAGCGAGATCGAGTCGTCGTTGCCGCCGCCGCCGGATTGCGCCGCCGCCGCCGCCGACGGGAAGCGGAAGCTGCAATGCAGGCGAGCGTCGCGGTCTCGGAGGCGCTCGAGGCCGGGAAGCTGTCGGCGGCGCCGCGCGACGGGGCCGCCGACTTCGCCGTGGCGTGGCTCGCCGTCGTCGTGGTGTCGCTCGCCGTCGCGGCGACGTGCGTGGTCGTCTCCTTCGACGCGCACGCGCGGCAGCCGGGGCGGCTCCGGCGGATGCTCGACCTCGGCCCGTCGGTGCGCGGGGCCCGCCTGCTGCTCGCCATCTTCGCGGGCCTCCTGGCCGCCGCCGAGGTCATCCGCCTCCCGTTCTTCAGCCGGGCCGTCGTGTCCCCACCGCGCCACGTCGTGCCCTGCCTCGCCTACCCGCTCGTCGCCCACGGCGTCGCCGAGCCGTGCTTCCTCGCCACCGTGCTCCTGCTGCTGCGCGCGTCCACCGGCGGCGCGCGCCTGCCGGCGGCCGCGCTCGCCGTGCCGTTCGCGTGCCTGCCCTTCCTCAGTGCGCACGTCGCGGTGCTCGTCCTGCCGGCAGCCGTCGCGCCGTACCCGGGCCAGCTCGCGCACGCCGCGGACGTCGACGCGCGCTGCGCCTACCCGGCGTACGCCGCCGCGCTGCTCGTCGCGCTCGCCGCGCTCTACGCGCCGCTGCTCCTGTCCGCGTGCTGGACCGTCGCCGCCGTCGCCATCAACCGGCGGATGCGCGCGAGGGCGTACGCGCTCGCCGCGCTCGTCGTCGTGCCGCTCCCCGTGCAGGTGGTGGCGCTCGCGCTCTCCTCCGTGTGGGAGACGCCGCGGCGCACGTCGCCGGTGGCCGCCTTCCTCGGGTTCCTCGCCGTCGGGATAGCCGCGGCGGCCGCGCTGGCGATCCTCGTGCTGTTGCCGGTGTACGACGCGCTCTTCCTTGGCGACGACGAGCAGCTGCCGGTGGCGGTGGCGGCCGCCGGCAAGGAAGCGCGCGAGCTCGACAGATGACAAAAGGAGATTGTGCCTTGAAGTTAACATGTCTCAAGGCTAAGGGATTAGCTAGAAAAAAAACGACATGTTTTGCTTGTATTATTTTTGTTTTAGTTTTGTAATAGTGGATTCGGCGATACACAATTTGTAGTACACAATAGTAACATAGACCAATTTTACTTCTTTTTTTTTAGCAAAATGCTATATGCAAAATAACGCAGAAATTTAAGTAACTTGATAACCTCCTAATCTTAGTTGAAATGTCGAAAGCATTACATTATACTCTTCTCGTCACAAATACATGTTGTTTGCTTCTCTTTTGTTTTTGATTTTTGGAGTGACTTTGATTATAATTTTGCATTAGAATAAGATTATAAAAATATAATTATAAGTTTTATGAGATTATGAAAAATACTTTTCAAGAAAATTTTACGTGCACTATATGTTCCCAAAACTATGTATTCTAAAATTTATTTACAATCAAAATATTAAAAGTAAAAAATGGCAAACAACATAAATACTGCTATTAATCAAGATTTAAATCTCCAGCTATAGTTGCCGCTATAGCCGGAGATTGCTCCTAGATAAGGCAGTAGCTAAAATATCTACTTTTGCCGTTACACAATCTATGATGCTAATAGCTAGTCTTAGCGGGAGATAGCCACTAAATTGACCTTAATTTAGCGGCAGCTAAATCATGGTGGTGGGCTGAATTGGCTACGGGCTAAGGCCCATATAACTCTCATATTAATCTAAGTCCCTAACTCTCTCCATCTTTCCATCTCTCTCTCCCTCAGTCCCTATCCTCTCCTTGCTAGACGACGGTGGCCGTGACTTGCAGGCTGCAACATCGATGGTGATGGTTGCGGCTGCGCCCGTAGGCGGAAGCAGCGACGGCGATGGCTGCGATCGGAGGCAGCTAGCGGCTAAGCCCGGAAGCTGTGATGTTGGCGGATGCGGCTGGAGGCGGTGACAGCGGCTATGCCCGGAAGCTACGATAGTAGTAGCTCCATTCAAACTTTGGAGGCCCACTCCTCTTTTTCACCAAGCGTCACCGTTCCTCCTGATCTCCCCTAAGTGGCACCGGTACCATGTCTCATCCAGAGACAGGGAAGCTTTTTTTTTTCTTTGATTCTCTAATATTGATTATTGATGTTGTGCTTGAAATGAGAATATATTTTTCAAAACAATTAAATATCTGAGCTGTAGCTAGAGCCCACTATAGCTAATCATAGCTGATGAAAGCCCTAGCAGTTAAAGGGCTTTGCCAGAAATTTAAATCATTGATGAACCAAGTACTGTGCACATGTAGAGTAGGACAACACTGACAATAGTGTGGAACTTCACTAGCGGGAAAGCGAGTACTCTCCCTTGTAGATTCGGCTAGGGGATGGGTAACTAAGGATAGAGGGTTCACAATCTCGCAAGGAGTTGAGAACCGGCCATACAGGTTCAAGCCGCACGGGTGCGTAATATTATACTCCTACTCCTCTGTGTGTGGACTAAGGATAAAGGATGAAACTCGATTACAATGCAGGAAACATAAAGTCTAAGGGAATATGCTAGCTTGCGGGATTGTGAACCTTCTATGCTTTGGCTGTGATCCTTCTTTTATAGTAAGAGGACTCCACAACACTAATATATTGATGTGCGAGTGGGCCTTACTCTATTAAATTCGGTATGGTTGGTCTTTTTGAATCCCTTTGAATTAGACGGGGATGAATATTTTCCTCTGTTGGCTGATGAAGGAGGCCCACCGAAGTCAAAAGGTGGCCTTGCCTCCACTGTTCATGGGTTTGCCTTGGTGACACACGGTACAAGCCTCTCTATACTACCACGTTTTTGGCAGGATGTATATGCGACACGCGCCACATCATCATTAATGCAAGGGAGTGGCTCCCCTGGCCGTGTTAGCTTTTCCATGAATTGGTTGTGCTTTTTTCATAGAGAGCCCGAGGTAGGGGCCATGCCCGGGCCCTCGTCCGGGGCTCGAAGAGAGAGCTTGTGCTCCTACCTGCGACCCGAAGATGGCTGGCCTTGGTTTCTAGATGGCTACCACACCCGAGGGCGTCGGTTCCCGGGGCACCTGGCGTGTTCAGAGTATTCCTGGACACCTGGTTTTTCTCCTTGGCATCTTGAAGATGCATGTCTTGTTTGCCTCGTTGTATTCTACCGTATCCCGGTGACCCGGGGGAGATAGGGACCTTGGTTCTCATATCTCTGACAACAGATATACTCATTATGTCCGAAAATATATGGATATTTAGATTATTTAGTAAAAAGTAGTAAAGTTAGGTTAAAAGATTCTATTTTAGTTGTTTTAATTATTAATTTTTAAATTGTTTAGATTCTCTTTCAAAACATATAATTGGTTGTGGAATTGTGGACATAATGGGAATAATGAAAATCAGTACTACATTAACCCTTATACCATGTTACAAAATTTAAATATTAAAAATCCTGGCAAAATTTGCTACAGGACACTCAAAATTTGTGTAACTCGCTAATTGACATAGTAATAATGTGTCACGGCTGAAAGACACTCCAAAAAACTGGTAATTTGCTAGAGGATAGCTTTGGCTCTATTGGAATGAGAAATTCTTAAAAAAGATGAGAATGCTTGTATGATCAAAAGCTTATAAGTTGAGAATGGAGTGAAGATGTAATATGATGTATGCTAGTGATGTATTTGGGGGGATGGCAAATTTAGAGCTGCATAGTTTCTAATTTTTTTACTCTAACGCCATGTTCAAAGCATGTGATCCTAAGGGCATTCTAATATTTCGTAAGAATTTATCTCTCTAATTGAATCGAAAGTGTTGTCTAGCAAATAACCAGTTTTTTAGATGTCGTTCAACCGTGACATGCTTTTTCGATCTCTATTAGCAAATAACACAATTTTTGGATGTCCAAATTTGCCTATATTGTACCACCTCAATCTTTAACTATAGCAATATAGTAATATTGGCTTTCGTACTACTCCCTCCATCCCAATTTGATCATTATCTAAGATATTTTAAATCTTTTTAAAATGATCATCCTCTAACAAGTGTCTCTTTTTTATTTGTGCAAAGAGTTAATGTGTATTATTGAACGTGTTGCATGCAACCAACCAAAATTAATTTTTATTTGTGCAACTCCATGCAATATATATAGGCAAATTTTACTACAGGACACCCAAAATTTGTGTAATTTGCTGATAGACATCGACAAAACGTGTCACAGCTGAAAGACATTTAAAAAACCGGTGATTTGCTAGAGGACACTTTCGGCTTAATTGGAGAGATGGATTCCTAAAATAGACGAGAATGCCCCTCTGGCCACATGCTTAACATGATGTTAGAGTAAAAATCTGGAAATTATGCAACTCTAAATTTGACATAGCCCAAAGTACACCACTAGCATACATCATATTTCATTTTCACACTAGTCTTGGCTCAAAAAGCTTTTGACCCTAGGATCATTATCGTCTTTTTAAAAAATTTGTCTCTCCAATTGAGTTAAAAGTGTCCTCCAGCAAATTACCATTTTTCTAAAGTGTCTTTCAGCCGTAACACGTTTTTACGATGTCTACCAGCAAATTACACAAATTTTAATTGTCCTTTAGCAAATTTTGCCATATATAAAAGATGATGCAATCCACATCTCCATATGACACGAAGCGACGTAGCACACCTTGACCGACGAAGATTAATTTCAGAGTGATTAAGGTTTTAATGCCTTGTTCTCTCTGCGTACATTCTCTTATTAGGATAAACTTAAGATAGTGGGATTAGTTGCTATGATCCAATCAATCAAAGTTGCCGACTACATGCAAATGAAAGTTTCATCTCTCTCGGTTCCATAAATTATGGATTTGCTACACAACAGCCTGCTGATTTTTTTTGTTTTATCAGCTGAATTCCTGACCATCGGATCGATTCATGATTTGTGCAACTATTACCGGGCCCGCAGCTTGATTTGGGTTTGGACCCGTTTTGTTCCAGATCCGATTGCCAATCGCTACGCTTCAGCTCCGCTCGCCCAGTCCGATCCCCCACCTCCGCTCGTCTGTCTCCCGGCCTCCACCTTGCCACCTCCTCGCCGCCGGCGGATCCACCCTAAAAGCCTTTGCATTTGCCGGAGCGGAGGCCAGGGCTGCTGGATCCGACGACCCCGCCCGTCCCGCCTGCTGATTCGGCTGGCCGGAGGTAGAAGATCAACCAGATGGGAGGGAGCGAGCTGCCGCTGCGTGCCTTCTTTCTCTCCCTCTCCGCTCCGTCCCTTTACATATTTGGCTCGGAGTTGGCCGGATTTGTTGTCCCAAGCCTCCCCGCCGGCGAATCCAGCCGTCTAGAGCGGTAGAGCTGAGGGACACGAGCCGCCGTCCATCTCGAGGACGAGGACGGAGATGGAGCGAGGAGAGAGTGGTGGCATGAAGACGACGGACATTCTTTTCATGATTTCAAACGCATTTTCGCTTGAATCGTTTGTGTGCGCGTTCTCTTCCGGGGCGGTCAGGGAGGCGGCTTCCGTGGCGGTAGTCGAGGAGGGTTCTACGGCAGTTGGCCTGGTGGATCACAGCGCATTCAGTGAGTAGGTTCGGCGGCTTCCGTGGCGGCCAGTAAGGCATTCACAGCGGCTCTTGCTGCGGGGGCAAGGTGCGTATGACTCCTTTTTTTTTTTTTTTTTTTTTTTTTTTGCTAATGTTTGTATATGGTAGTGGGGGTGATGTTCTTGTCTAGTAGCATCTCGCAGATGTGAAACCTTCCGAGGAGATCATGTTTCTGGTGTTTCTTTGAAATTGGTCGAAGCATTTCTGGCCATGATGTAGGATTGAAACTATCTAACTCATACATGTTTGTTTTGTGCCTAAATTTTTGTTTTTTTTCCTCTGTTGTTTTTATGTTCAATGTTTTGTATATTCCCTGGTTATTTGCAAAAAAAGAAAAAAAGATCAGTCTAGCGAAGAAATGTACATGCTTATTTTCTATAGTTTTTTGGGATATACTCATGAGCTATGACTGACTATTTCGGTTTGACGATGATAGGGAAGCCAACTAGTCGAAGCAAACACTGATTTTGCTGGGGTGGTGCTCTGATCTAGCTCAACAAGTGAGCAACTTTTTACATTTCTGAAAATCTTGCGGCCATGTAGATCCATATTTGTGTCATTGGTTTCAATCTCGCTATCCATAACTAAAAGATTATATGGTTAAGGTAGATTTATGTTTTTCCGTGAATAGCACTAGTTTATCAATGTTTTTTTTTCTCTCAAGAACAACATGAAGCTGAGAAAGTTTTGTGGATGAAAAGGTGAAGAATTCAAATTCTCAACGTAGAAGAAGTTGGAGCATGGGGAGTTGGTGTTGGTGGCAGTGCAAGAATTGCACTTTGTTTTTTATTCTGTTCAGACCAGTGGTGATTGACTGTTCGTTTCTGGTATTTGGTGTGTGAATTTCAAAATGAGCTTGCTGCCTGAAGCATGTACCGACAAGGTGGAGAGGCAGCTACTAATATTAATATTTTTAAAATTTTTCAAAAGAAGTGGTTTTATCATATTTGTATTTTGTTTTTGTTATTTTTTATTTTTTTCAAAGTAAGTTGTTTTGTCATTTTTGTATTCTGTTTTTGTCAGTTTTTTAAATTTTGTTTTAGGTGTAGTGGCAAATTTTCTTTTAAATTTATTTTTTTTTTAAAAAATGTTGGTTTCTGTCTTTGTTTTGTGCAGAGATGGGGGTTGGTTGGTTTCTGTCTTTGTTTTGTTTTTGTTTTTGTCCGATTTTTATATTTTTGCTACATATTAATCAAGTTGATGCGCTATCTCCATGGTAATAACTATAAAATCATATTATTTAGGTCATACCCTATCTTCTACTACTTTTGTATTTGTTTTTGTCCGATTTTTACATTTTGCTACATATTAATTAGGTTGATGCGCTATCGATAGTACCTATAAAATCATATTCCCTCTGCCCCAGAATATAAGCATTTTTAAAGTTGGACACGGTTATTAATAAAGTACTCATATATTCATTAACATCAATATGAATGTGGAAAATGCTAGAATGACTTACATTGTGAAACGGAGGAAGTAGGTAAAATTAAATAGAGGAGGATTGTGATTGGATGAGAAGTGGAGATAGGTGGAAAATTGAATGATCGAGGATTGTGATTGGTTGAGAAGAGAATGTTGGTGTAGAAGTTGTTATATTATGGGAAAAATTCTAGAGGCTAGAAGTTGTTGTATTTTGGGATGGAGGGAGTATTATTTAGATCATATCCTATCTTCTGCTGGTTTTATATTTTGTCATATAGCCTGTCATAGCCTAATTCCACACCACTGAAAATTATTAGTCATTGAACAACAAGTTAAATGGTGGTAGCTGTGGCTAAGGAGTTCACGCATATCCTTAATTTTGTTAGTTTTTGTTTTTTTTACTAAGAAACAATTTTTGTGTCCCATTTGTAATTTTGGTATCAAATGTTTAGGTGTAATGAGTAGTTTTAATTTGCTTATGTTTTGTTTTGTCTGAAACAGTTTTGGCCAATGGCACAAATTACATAAGCACACATTTTATTCTTGTTTTGTCAGAACCTTCAAATTAGCAGTGCAAATATTTTAATCATGTTAAATAAGTGTAAATATTTCAATCATGCAAATGTTTCTTTTTAACACATGCTCAAGTTTATGTAAGTGGTTTCTTTTAGCTCTTTCCGGCTACGTTTCGCTATTAGTTTAGTTACTGTACTTTACTTTTACTTTTGTCAGCTACTAATTCCTGCAAAATCAACAGTCCATTTGCTTTTTTTTCTAGGGATGACATGCATGTCATGGTAACTGATTTTGTTCATTTGAACAAAACCATGGAGGAGCTTATCCAGGGCCAACGGGTATGAGAGTGCAAGTGAAGAATAGACCAAGGCTATACCACTGGCTGATTTTCTTGTTTGATGGGCCCTTGTTGTTAAAGTGGCAGAAACAGAACTTTTTTTCACAAGTGACTGGCTTCACGTTGTATTGGACTAATCATGCAAAAGTGGCATCGGATTAGTTTTGTTCTGTATGTGTTTTGCTGGGCTTTTGTTCAAGTAATAGAGATAGAACATTGTATTTGGGCTTTGATGAACAAACAAGACAAAAAAAACACTGCATGGCACGCGCATAGCACGGTGGAAGCACGCATGGGACGAGTGCACGAGATGGTTGCACGTGTTACATCCTAGGGTGCGGAATTCGGCTGAAATCCAGAAAAATTTCAGCCGACCCACACATAGACAGTCCCATAATTAAACTCTGTCTCTCGTCCAACCTCTTGTCCCCATGTAGTGGTGGTGTGTGTGAGTGACCCCGACGCAGCAACGACTAGCCGCGGAGGGAGGAGTCAAAGTCCACGGCTGGGCCCCGGCGTCCGCGCCTGTCCCTAGAAAAATACACAACACTACACATCCATCCCAGATTCCAGTCCGATCCAGTCAAAGCGAGCGAGCTAGCTACTCCAGCTGCTGGCCGGCCGTCGAGAGAGACCGGATCACTTTGCCGGATGAGCAGCGGTGGGATCGATCGTGGATTGTGCGCGCCTCCGTCCGTCCTGCCGACCGGCGCGGCGGCCGCGAGCTTAGATTTTGGCTGTGCTCCTGCTGGTAGGTACGTTTCCTGTACACTCGGATATGTATATGGATATATAGAGCTCTTAATTGGTTTTGATTGCTTCCGTTTCTTCTGTTATTTCTGGATCTCAAGTTTCTTCCCGGCCGATCGATCTCATATTATCAACCCACATCATCTACGGTTGGTTCTGACTTCAATATTTCGAGCCATGTTTGATTTTTTTTTTTTTTTTTTTTTGTTCTTCCTCTTCACCGCTCGATCGACCGGCCAGTTAATTTAGTCGAACATACAAATTATTAGTCAGAAGTTATAAAGCTAGTCCTTTCCATAATAAGCTCGCATGGATGAATTGTTGGGCAGATCTGCTTTACCAAGTTCTATTGTACCGAACCCGAACCCCTTAATTAGGAGGAGACAGTTCCACGTATAAGTGATGAACTAGCATAAATACCCGTGCGTAGCAACATATTCTAAATAAAATTTTATGGACATAAATTAAAACCCTAAACCATATATATCACAATTGGACTAATGGAAATATAATCATAAAAGTACGTATTACCCCCTGAACTATCATGGTCGACCGAATTACACCCCTGAACCACAAACCAGACATTCTTCACACTTAACAATTGAAACCAGACAAATAACCCCCGGCTCAATCCGCTGTGGTTTTGGTCCTACGTGGCAGCCCAGTCAGCAATTGTTTTTAAAAAAAATCGATGGACCCCACCTGTAAGTTTCTAACCCTCTCTACCTCTCTTTATTCCCCCCCTCTCTCTCTTCTCCCTGCCACACCTCCCTGACGTGGCCGCGCCGACGTAGTTGCCCGACGGGTAGCCACTGAAACAGGTGGCAAGTGCGCAGCCCATCGCCGTGGTGCGCCGCCACACCATCTGCGTATGGTGCCAGCCACCGCGGCGCTGCCACTGCATCGTACGCGCACACTCCCGTGACACCCGAGCTCGCTCCGCCTTCGCCACCGACCGCCCCTACCCGCACGAGCACCGTCGAGGGCGAGGCAGCAGAGGAGTAGATCGACGACGAGGGATGCCAACGGGCGGTGTCCTTTTCTTCCACTTCCTTCGCCTTCTCTCTCTTCTTTTTCTTTTTTTTTCTTTGGATTTGTGCATCCTTCGATGTGGAACGAGCCGGCGAAGAACGGGGGGGGGGGGGGGGGGGGGGGGCGAGCCAGGGGAGCGCAGGAGTGGGAGGTGGGCAGCGGTGGCGATGGCAGCAGCCACGGCGGTGACCACCTCCATGCCCTCATGCAGAAGGCGTCGACGACGGCGGCGAGCGAGAGCGCGCGCGTGGTGTGGGAGGCCTTGTGGAGGAAGATGAGGGGCAGCGCGATGTGGGGGTTTAGCTCGGACTCTAGGTCCGCATGCACAATGAGGTTGCGCTCGACAACACCAGCCGCCTCGCCGCCATTACGTCCGTGACCTAGAGCCAGCCGACCAACACCGCGGATTTGTACTGCTGTTGGTGACCGGTGAGGCGGTGATCTCTCGCGTTGGGTTTTTGCGGCCGACCATGCTCCACCGCCGCGCGTCCTCGCCGCCTCGCTCCATGTCTCACTGCCCTCGCCGCCGCCGCCATCGGAGCCGGCCGAGCGCTACCCCGGCGTGTAATACGTCGCTTCCTTGTTGGGCGACCCACCCACCGCCTGCAGCTGCCTCTGCCCCATCCAGCCGTTGTCCTCGGCTCCTCGCTCGCCGTTCGTAGCTGCCTCCACCCCCTCCTACCGCCGTCCTTCGTGCCCGTCGCCCTGTCTCCACGCTCGCCGGCCGCCGTCCTCTGCCCCCACCCGTCGGTGGCCTCGGTTCCTAGCCCGCCACCCGCAGCCGCCCCGCCCGCCTCAGCTTCTCTTCCGCCACCCGCAGCCGCCCCGCCCGCCTCAGCTTCTCTTCCGCCACCCGCGCTTGGCCGCTTCTGTTCACTGAGAGAGAGGCAGAGAAGGAGGAGAGAAAAATAGATGTGCTGACAGGTGGGCCCTACCATTTTTTAATTTGTTTTTGCTGACTGTATCACCACGTGTGTGCCACGTAGGCTAAAAACCGTTTCAAATCGAGTTAGGGTGGTAATTTATCTATTTTTAAGAGTTTAGGGTGTCAAATGTCCGGTATTTTAGTTTAGGGGGGAAATTGTACTACCGCAATAGTTTTTTTTTTGGGTGGAGGGGGGGGGGGGGCGGGGGGCTAATTCGTACTTTTTTCCTATACATAACAACATGAAACTACAAATAACTTTAGCTGGAATAATAATTCAATATCAAAAAAATTATATAACTAAATCTGTTTTTTTAGCTATAAATAATTCAATATAGAGAAAAATTATAAGTTACAAAATTTTTAATGGATCAAATAATGCTAAAACTAATACTGCAAATGGAAAAACAAACTGAAAATCCGATCCATTAATCTGAATAGGTACCCTTTTCATTGACATAAATTAGACTTTTCCTGTTCTGTTCATATTCCTATGGGTTCAATATTATGTGAGTTGTCCAAGAGCATGATTGGGCTAGACTAGGAAGGAACAGTGCCTTCGTCCATAGATGGTGGAGGTTGGCAACGAAAAAAAATCAGAACAACATGAATGCGGCTGACAACGATGTGGTACCGATAGAGATATGAATGGCAACGTACCGATAGAGATAGAAATGACAACGACGAGCTCTGATGGTGAACACGACCAGATGAGTGCATCAAAACACGTTCCTGGATGAGGGGGTTCCATTTTCCTTGAGCGCGTAGAAAGAACGATAGATGGAGAAAAAAATGATTAACACTATTTATCGTCTTCCCTAGCCGAAACAATAAACATAAGAGAAGGGAAGATGGGCACCTGTCCTCCGGCGACCGAACAACGGTGTGTAAGGTGGCCGGACGTATCCCATAACGTGCCTCGTCCATAGATGTTGGCGGTTGGCAATGAAGAAAAACAGAATATCATGAAAAACAATGACGTGGTCCTGATAGAGTGAGAAATGGCAACAGCGAGCTCTATTGGTGAACACAACCGATGAGTTCGTCAAAAGGTGTTCCCGGATGAGGGGATTCCGGTTTCCTTGAACGTGCAGGAAGAACAAAAGATGGAGAAAAATTACTAACGCTGTTCATCGCCTACCCTAGTTGAAACAAAACAACAGAAGAGGAGTGAAGTTGGGTGCCCATTCTCCCGCGACCAAATGGTAGTGAGTAAGGTGGCCGTATGTGTCTCACGATATGACACATCTATAGATGGTGGCCGTTGGCAACGAAGAAAACCAGATAGCGGGAACGCGACCTGCAACAACGTTGTCCTGCAAAACGGCAACAACGAGGTCTGGTAGTGAACACGGCCAAGTGAGAGCGTCAAAACATATTCCTAGACGTGGGGGGTTCCATTTTTATTGAACGCGCATGAGGGAGGGAGGGCAGGGGAAAGGGGCGCTAGGAGGAGGGGGTGATAGGGAGGAGGGGTGCCAGAGAGGAGAGGGGCTGCGGGGAAAGGGGGAGCGCGTGCAGCAGGGTAGGATTGGACGATGTTATGGGATCAGGAGAGAAAGATGGGGTTGCGACGGGAGGAAGGGAGGGAGGAAGGAGCGCGGCCGTGGGGGATGGGGAGGACAGACGAAATTGGGTCCAGAAGCTTTACGTATTTTTTTAGTTAGATATAGATATTAATTATTTTGATATGACACACCCTTCTCACAAAATTAATCTCAGGATTTTTCGGATTTCAAACATGTTTTTTTTGTGACACCAATCATTTTTATTATTAATATAGTAAATTCAATAAAACTACCTTTATATTTTAGTAAAGTTATGAAAGCAAATATATAAATTTAACTTGTTATATTACAAAACAATATTTTCAAGGCTAAACTTATCAGAAAATTACATATTTAGAACATCATCATCAATAGAAAAATAACAAAAGACATAACATGCAATAATATGCCTCAATGTCTTATACATAGTGAAGCTAGGTCACAACACATTAAATGCTAAAGTTTGCTATAAACTTGTGGCTCGGCTACAATGTTTTCAAAAGCGGTACACGGTTTCAATGTCTTATACATCGTGAAGCTAGCTAGGTTACAACACACTAAATGCTAAAGTTTGCCATGAGCTTATGGCTCACTTGTTATTGAAAAGCGGTACACACTTTCGTGTGGTCACCTCACCAGCTTGTAGCGCTTAAGCAGCATAATAGAATGCTTATGCGACTTAACCGGTATAAGGTTGGGCACCCGTTTCTTGTATACAACCTTGGTAGACTTTTTTGTTGGGTTCGCATCTTCTGCCATTAGGGAGTAAATAGTAGATGCAAACAGTAAAATGTCATGTGTGATACAGTGTTTTACTATAGCTACCGTAGAAATCACTGTAGAAACAGTGAAAAGTACCATCTAATCATTATATTAGAATGACCGTAGCAATTAATCTCGTGCATCCAAATTTAATCCAATGGCTATGAATAGTAATGGCATGGATCATTGTAGTTCTTGATCATTCCAGATGGAATGGCAGAGGATACGATCCCCTCAAGCATTGAGTGGCCATAGATGGTGGGGTCACAAGCACCACGTAGGCCTCTTATAAGACGAGTATCACACAACTAAAACTCTAATATGTATTGATTTAATTACAAAACTACAGATTAATTGAAAAAACTTGGTTTTATCACAAAATTATTGATTTTAAAGCCTCCCTTAAGACAAGAATATAATGTCAGTATGAATCATATTGTTTTACGATAAATTATACACTACATCTTAAGCTTTGCGATACTATGTTTTATACATTATAAATTTAACGTTAATAGCGTAGTTATGCCACACCACTTAAATATGTAAGTACTATCACACTTTTGTCAAACTAGGAAGGTAGCCCGCGCATTCGCGCGGACATGCATCTTAAGATGTGTTTGAGATACTTATAGTTATAAGAATGGAATATTTACCGTAGAAAACCATCACGCTTCGAAAACAATTTCTCTGTGCATTTTTTTGTCATCATTGCCTGTAATTTGATTAATCCCCATAAGAAGAAGGAAAACTTACTTTGTTTTAAAAAATATATCTAAAAAATTAAGTGTAAATTAAAAATAATGTACTTCTTGTTTTTAAATTGAATGTTAGCGGACATTTTTCTAAATTTTTTTAAAACTATCATCCCTAACAAATGTGTTCTATTTGTACCATCAAGTTAGACCTCCTTTTATTTGGTTTATATTGATGCAATTTGTTACATACTTACATATGAATCAATAAACATAGAGGAGATATACATATCCTAGGTCTTGCTTTCCTATGATATATGTATTCTATGGTGCTTTTTTTTTAAAAAAAACTAATCAACATGAATCTTGAAATTGAAATCTAATAGTAAGAAATATAAATTTTAAACCAACTATATACTGCTACCTTAGTGTAACTTATATATGCAATAATTTTTGGAGAAATTCATAACGCCTTGGCGTAGGATAGAGAAAAATTCATTAATATCGGAGCACTTAAATATATTTTTGCATGCATTATAATTTTTTGAAGTGTGGTGTATTATTAATGCACGCTTGAATAGCTATCCATAATATACTAAAAAGTGCATTAAATACTATCTAAAGTTGATTAGATTGTAATATAATATAGTTTAGAGCACTTACACAAAAGATCATTTGTCTTGCTCAAATTATTTGAACATACTAATTTCGCGAAAATTATGAAGGCACCCGATTTTTATGCAGTGGTTTAGACTATCTATATATGAGTTAGTTTTTTTACTTAATTTAGCTATGCATGTTTGCAAAACAATGTATGCAAGTGCAACACGTGTTGTTGAATTATTTCGTATTTTTAATTGTAATTCGGTTGACATGTAAAAGACCAATGGTGTGTGTTCCTCTAAATTTTTTATTCAATGGCTTGGACTATTTACATGTGAGCTATTTTTTTCTTAGTCATTGTATATCTAATTTGGTTTTGCGTGTTTGTAAAAATAATATATGATAGTGCAACCTGTGTTGTTGAATTGTTTCATCGTTTTTTATCATTTGGATGACATGCAAAAGTAGAAGGGTGTTTTCCATCAACAAAAATTAATGTTTCATACTTGGATTTATAATTTTTGTTTGCATAAAATTCGTAGAGTTTAGCCATGTATGTTTGTATACTGGCGTATAATGACGTAATATATGTTGACAACTTATTATAATATTTTGGTGCTATTTGGATTACACGCCAAGTGCATGGGTCAACTATGCCCAAATCTTATATTTCTTATATGGTATAATATAGGCACATGAACCTTATATTACTGGTTTGACTCCAACAATTGAATTAGAAATCAGACGTATAACTTATAATTGTAATTATTGATTGTTTCTTACAGTTTGATAGCTAAAAAAAATGAGGCCAAGAATGAAGAGCATAGGCTCCAGCCACAGAGGGAAAAGAAAGGTTGAGTAGTGCTTTGCGCAGATTGGGGTGACTCTCTTTTTCTAAATGATTTAGTTGATGACCAAATGTTTTTTTTTCTCAGATTACTATATTTGTTTTTTAATTTTTAAGGCGTGACATATCACAGGTTATGATTTTTCAATAAGTAGATTTAATGGCTGAAAAAAATTTAAGTGAAAACCGATGATAAGATGTTTTGTGCTTTCCTTTTAATTTCTAAGTTTTTTCTAATTTTCAAATGTGACATATGGTGACTTAATAGCGCTATGACACATAGTGACTCCATATTTTTCTAATTTATACTCCCTCCATTTACTTTTGATCGTCACATTTCAGAAAATCGATTTTACAGTTTTGATCATCCCATTTGTGTCGGTCTTCTTGGTTCCCATACGCGCGTCGATTAAGTTTTCTCGCGGAGTTAATTCGCCCTCAAGAGATCAATCGCTCCTTCCTTTTCTGCCATGCGAGGCAACAGATTCGATTTTCACCACGCGGCAACCGCCTCCTATTCGTTCCGCGGTCGCATGCATCCAGCTTTAATTGTGGGCCGAGGCATGCAGGCCCGTTGGCTAGCTGATAAGAGCCTGGGCTTATAGAGTTATAAGCATGTTTATTTTCCTTTGGTCTTAGTGTCAAGCCAAAATAAGATGATCAAAAGTAAACGGAGGGAGTATTATGTAGAATAATTTAGGATGACATAATAAATATTGTTAGTTTTTTTAGTGTTCTCATTGTTGTTTGATTGTTGGTCTATGTTCAAATTATGTATTTCCAATTTCATATAGCAAAATATGAGTAATGTAGATCCTGATTTTCTTATTTAGTTATAAATAAAACTAAACAAAAGAACATTTCAAACAAATTTAAAATGGGTGTTATTTGGTTGCCATGCAAAGAAGAAATATCTATTCAAATTATGTATTTAATTTTTTTATACAGCAAAATATGGGTAATATGGATATGAATTTATTTATAGATCTAATTATAAAAACAACAGTTCAAATACATTAAAAATTATATATAATATGATCATTTAGCTATCTAAGTATTCATTATTGTTCTTTTAAATTATAAGTCAAACATATATCATTTAATAATTTATAGAAGCATCAAATCATTAATCATCCTTTGTTTTTTAATAGATCTAATGGCCCATCATTTTAAGTTATATATAATTATTAATTTATCCAATGTACTAAAATAATGGATCACCGAGAGCTTATAGAATGTGACATTAAAAACATTTATAGAATATTTAATGGACTTTCAGTATACAATAGATATAAAGGGACAAAGGAAGAGCTAGCTAGACCGAAATCAATCTGTGAGTTTTTTTTCCATAATTAAAAATAATTTTAGTTTTTGTTATTTTGGGGATAAACAAAGCAAAGGAACGGAGGACAGCATACTTACGTTGTATGTTCTACGTGTGCATTCCACATAGAGATGGAGACGGAGGGATGTTTTCTTTAACGGAGATCTAACCATATAAAATAATGGGTCCACTGATTTAAATGAAAATCGATGGTCATATTTATTTATTTTATTACGGTGCCATGTGGCGGTATGGAAGTGTTTATAGGGTCCTATGTGGCAATACGAGAGTGTTTGTAGGAAGTTTAATGGACTTTTCGTATATAATAGATTATTGGCGGTTTTGTTAAATAACCTCTTCTTATTATTACTATATGTACCTTTCAACAGTATATATGATATAGCCAACTACATGCATGACAAAAAAAAGTTTAAATCTAGAAATATAATACGATATACATGTGTATGATTATTTTTTATTTTCTTGAAAAAGTTTAAAAAACAGAAAAAAAAATCCTAAAACCAACTATAACATTGATACCACAGAAAACACAGCAGTTGAAATTGTCAATTTAGTATTTTACGAGTATATTTTCACTTATTGTTTTTGGCAAAATTTACTAAATTACATATCATGGAAGAAAGAAGCAACCAAGAACACAATATATATATACATATATATATATATATATATGTATATATATAAACACATATACATATACATACATACATACAAAAATATGTACAAGAATGAATAAATTCATCAGCAGCTATTTACATAGGGTTGTCCAACTTTATTTATGTATGTGTATGACTCCTAAAAGAAATTAACATGTGCATAAGGGTCTGATACATCCTGATAAGGATGAGTACAAATTTTATTGAGTATACTATAATAAATGCATCTGTTGTCTAGAAATTTTTTTCATAACCTTTATTTGTAGCTCCTATATATTACACCTTTATTTATTCACACGAGCTTTGAGCAGTGAGCTTATATGCATATAGTCTTCAGCTAGCATCGGAGACAACTAGATGACCTCAATTTTATCGACGTGAATTCGTAGTGCCTGCAAAAATGAAAAATAATTTGCAAATAAGAAAGAAAAGTGTGCGCGTGCACACAAGAGCAAATGATGATTATGAGATAAAAAATGTTACCATTCGAAGTTCCATTATCGTGATTAGTTGAAGGGTTGAAAGGCAACTTGTTCTTTTTTGTGTTATCCCACGACTTCGGTGGTTCAACTGGCCTGACGAGAGCTCCATATGCTTCATTTTTTTAAGCAAAAACCGAATTAGTATTATTGCAAAGTAATACAAAACTAAAGCAAAATAACTCATACAAAGATGATTTGTAGAGACGTTCTTTCTAGTACTATATACTATAGATCCATTTTGAAAATACTTTGTAATCCGTAGAATGTCTCATAAGTGCAATCTAATGAATTTTCTCTAAAAACAACATTTTTTAATTTGCTCAATACCATAAAAAAAACACAGAATTGGACACAGTACGATTGTATTTGTCATTGACATATGGGTCCAGGCCCTACATGTCATCTTCACATACGATTTTATTTTGCAACTAGTGTATATATCTCTGCAGTGGTGTTTCCCAAATTTTCTTCTTTTTTACGTCTATAAATGAAGAGGCATTTCCATAATGCCATTCTTAATTATTATGTGCCTGATGTTACTTGTATCTTGTTTCTTAGCATAAATTAAGCACAAAATAAGTTTCTCTATGGAGTTGACGCCTACAGAAAATGTCTCTATATATGAGGCAAATTATAAAATGCTAAAAAGACGCATCTTCAAAAGAATTTAGCAAAATGTGCTAACTATCTCTAAGGTGAATCTAGGATAAAAGTATTCTAGGTGATTTTTAATGTCTCTAAAAGTCTCTATACAACAGAACAGCTGACTTTACATGCAATTATTAAATCGTAAATCGCCTCTAGAAAAGTATCGCTAAGTAAGGTTTCTGTTATAGTTGGGGTTCAAACCCTGGTGTGCACGGACATGATTAAATGACACTGAGGTTGTGTTTAGTTTCACGCTAAAATTGGATGTTTGAAGAAAAAAGTTGAAAATTTATATGTGTAGGAAAGTTTTGATGTGATGAAAAAGTTGGAAGTTTAAAGAAAAAGATGGGAACTAAACTCGGCCTGAGTTGATACTCTGGCTGGAAGTTATAGTCACATCATTCAAAACTTTTTATGCTAACCTTATCTATGGAAGTTATATGTATAATAATTTAGTTATGGGATGCTAGCCCTAGGGCCAAAAAGTTTCCAATAATCCCTCAGTTTAGACATTTGATATTATAATTATTTTGGTATGATAGTTATGTGTATTTAAAATACTTGAATATTAGGAGAAAAATGGAAACTAAGCCTTGTAATGTTGGGATCTGTTTCAACTGCTGTTATCCATCAGAAAGCTTATGTGTTTGGCCTTAAATGTGGCCATTGTCAACAGATTTTCAAAATGGAGAAATTATGCCTTATATTAGTGCAATTCTCGCTATGATCAGCTCGATAAAATTATCTCGTGAACTTTATTTATATATGTCGGCGGCCTTGTCTTTGTTGCTTGCACGGAATCATTTATATTTAATAATATTACTCGACTAACATGAAGAAACCCTCCATAAGCACTTGCGAAATATTTCCGGGCCACGAAAACAACACAAGCAAAAGAAACATGATTTATATACATTCAAACTTAACATTAATTGGTGTAAAAAAAAACTTAACATTAATTTGAAAAAAATTAAACTGAAGGGTGAATTAATTGCCGATGTTTTTATATGACCAGATAATTAATTAGATTGATCACTAAATCAAAGAACCAGGGGCAAATCCACGTAGAGGCCATGTGATGCACAGGACACATGATAAAACTTTGAAATACTATTAACGTTAGCTCATGCTAGGTATGTAAATACTGTATTATATCCGTAATACATAGTTATAGATACCCGGTAACTAACCAGGATCAGTTGTCGTTTGCTGGCCATTCTTCTGAGGTTGATACTCTTTGCGTGGTCTGTTGCCACCCATCTTAAGCTTAATCTCAGGACTAAGTCCTGCATGCATGAACAATATACACACACATATATATAGGCATGATTAGAGAGCAAATGCTTGCAAACACAACATATATATGCACATAAGTTTGGAAGATAATATACCCGATGCCATGTATTTTTTCTGATCGGCCATTTTGCAGTTAGGGATCTCAGTGGAGAAAACCTCAATCAATTAAATCGTTAATTGATAAGGTGTTCGTGTGAGTTTTCTGCTAGCTAGCTTTTTGGAGCTGTGTCATTTTGGGCTATGTATATGAGCGCCTTATATAGGCAAAGTATCCCAAAACCCTACGGTAATTCACGATCAATGTTCTTATGAAATACGCTGGAATAGTCATGGAAGATGGTGATGCTCTCTTGTGTCTGTCCCTTGTTTGAACCCATCTTACATAACTTACTATTAATATTTCAACCCCAGATGTATATATATTTAAGAAGACAGATAATCAAGTAGTGTTTGTGTCTGTCCCTTGTTTGAACCCATCTTACATAACTTGCTATTAATATTTCAACCCCAGATATATATTTAAGAAGACAGATAATCAAGTAGTGGTATTGCATACATATGTTTTTATATTGTAACCTATACATAAGTTGGTTTGTGTTAGCTTGTTAGCTCTTGAGGCATTCAGGGATTTGTTCAGGCATGGAAAGGCATTCAGGGATTTGTTCAGGCATGGAAAGGCATGCATCATGTATGCCTTTCCATACGCATATAGTGCAATGTATTTGAATATCAAGTAATTTTCAATAGGAATTATTTGTACAGCCATGGCTATGACAATGTAAATTACCGGCTAAACTATTTGATTGACTGGACTGGTTTCGCGTTCTTCATCTAACTACCCTTGAATTTTTTGTACAGGAGGTTAATTTACTGAGCGATCTCTCGACCATCCTGAAGAATATGAGGTATTTTCCTGCGTTATTCCTGTCTTCGATTCAGTTCAAGCCATACGTAGGCAGAGCTCGTCGATCGATCAACCGCCCTGGCTACAAATTTAACTAAAACTTGGACTCATTAATTCATTCAGACATGCTAATATATAGTATATATATATACACATGAAGACGAACAGATCGGCAGCAGGCATGTGCATGATTTGTTCCTGAATGCGCGTAGTTGTTGCAGAGTGCAAACAATGCAGAACTTCTAATCAGAGATTGCAATTTCGGAACGAATTTTTGAAATTTCGCTCCTTACCGGCAAGCATATATATCTCGCCCGGAAATTTCTTTTTTCTTTTTAATTTTTTGTGAATTTGATCAAAATTTCTTAAATTGATTCAAGATATGTTAAACTTCCAAGTAATATCTGTCAAAAAGTACCGAAATTAAATTTTGCTAGAAAACGAAATAGTAAAACCCTGCTTCCAACTTGATTTCAGTTGCAACTGCAGGTAAATAATCTCTGATGGTTACGTTCTTGGCAAATATCTTCATATGCTCGCTGCAGGTGCAGGCTATAAATCTAGATGGCCTCGTTGAAATTTCCAAGCTAGTGTAGTTAACTGTTGATGAGGTCGCCATTAATTTGCCTGGTCCAATATATGGCCGATTAATATAAGCTCGGTCGCCTACCGATCGAACCACTAATTTAACTCGATCGCTTGTCTTCAAGCATTGCCGTGAATTAAATTAAAGCGTGTGCCGATCTTCATATTGTTTCATCACTAATTTCTCGTCAATTTCTACGTCCTCGGACGTAACTCATGCACTGACCGGGTCAAAATTTCGAACTAGCTAGGTCGGTGCTTGTAATTTGACTCTTTAATTCCTTGCCAAGAAAGAAAAACTTGACTCCTTCATTGTAAATTAGACGGGAGTGCATGCAAGCGTGTAAGGCTGTGTGGCCATTACAGGATATATAACAGTACTCTCTCTCTCTCTCTCTCTCTCTCTCTCTCTCTCTCTTACATTATAAGATGTTTAAAAAAATTCTTTAGTCATTTTTAAAAATTTGATCAAATTTATAAAAAAGCATAGCCATATTTTTTCTAAAAAAACAAACGTACTATAAAATATTTATTCAATGTTAGACTTAATAAAACTAATTTAGTGTTGTAGATGTAAATTTTATTAAACTTAGACAAATTTGACTTAGAGAAAAGCTAAAATATTTTATAATATGAAACAGAGAGAGAGAATTAAGTATGGTTCTAAATAATGATACGTAAGGACCGTGGTAACTTTTTGATCTGAACCAATTGGCAAAAAAATATTAACATAAAAATATAGTTAGTCAATTCTATTCAATAATGTCACAATTATGGCATCTTTAGAACGGAGGAAGTTTGCAGGAATTTAACTAATTAATTATTGTTAAAGTCTTAAAAAAATTGCTGCATTCCAATGAACCGTAAGACTGAACGCACGTTGTAGTGTGTAAAATACTACGTCATAGACACACACGATTAATTAGTCCAATTACAAAGTACATGATTATTTACTATTTCATTATTTGTCCACAAATATAAGATTCATAGTTTGAAATTTGTGATTCACAAATATAATTTGTTTTCCATTTTAGTCTTATTTAATGAAGGTGTCAGAGATGGGACTAGGGGCCCATCCCCCCGTCCTCCTCGGGATACCATGGGCCCCACTGAGACCAAAAAGATCTACATTTTCAAGGTACTAAGAAGATTTTACATACAACCATCAACATCCTCACATTTATCATTAAATTCTCCATCATCGACATCTTCGAGAAGGTTGTCCAATTCAAGGTGTCGAAGATGTTATATTCATCATTACCTTCTCCATCATCGACATCTTTGATAAGGTTGTCCAATCCAACAAGGAACTCTACATTGGGCAACAGGGGTGGACACGTGTGCCCTGAGCACATGCTGGTCCCGAGCAAAGCTGCCACCTGAGAAGAAAACACAGATCGACCGACGATGGACCCCCTACCCCGAGCTCTCCTCAGAGGACTCTATCCAACATAAATGCTTTGTTTAGCCCGTGCTCAGTATTAATCACATTGAAGAGTGAGTTAGGGTACAACTCACCCTCACCACAAGAGTCGTAGCGCCGCATGGCGCACTTTGCACGCCCATGTCGACCGAAGAAAAGGGGGGAGGGGGGGGGGGGGGCTTAACGGCACACCCTCTGCAACTGGCTTGCAGGCCCACTTCGGCCCATCACAGAGGCTGACTGGTGGGTCTGTCAGACCTGGGAGAAGACTTTCTTGCACCTTGCCTCACTTGTCAGACGGTGGGTGAAACCATCACATCTGGGCGGTTTGCTTGGAGGGACATTGACAAGAGTTAGCAACATACCCAAAGTAGTAAGAGTGGACCCACCCCAACTCCATGCATGCAATTGTATTGTGGACTACCCTTCATGTATAATAGGAGGATCCATACCACCGTGAGAGGGGTTTGAGTTTTATAGTTCTCAACCACCTAGAAGTTAAGTGCGCACGATTCATTGCCTTTGGACTTAGTTTTCTCTGTATTCTTCATTGTAAAACATCTCATCAATCCATAGTACACATCAAAGGAGTAGGGTATTACGCATCAATGCGGCTCGAACCTGTATGCTCGACTGTGGTCATTGTTTTCTTCCACGATCAGTCCAGATCCCGAGCTCAAGTATAGCACCATGGCCAAACTTTTCTAGGGGGAGTGCCAAGCTTCCCCGCTCGAGGATTTCTATACTCCGACATAGGGGCGTGTGATACTAAGCTATTTGCCTTTGATCCTTACTCTCTTCAAAAGAAAATCCATAGGTGGTTTATATTTGTGGACGAAGGAACACTATTACATAAATTATTTTTTTCGATGAGCACCCCAATAGGTTGTAGATTGGCCATAAGTGGCCGCATTTGCAAACATTGACCCCTATTTTCGTATACGGCTCCTTAAAAAGACCCATGAAAAAAAAATCAATTTTTCCAAGCGGGCCTCTTAACTCACTCGCATTCAAAATCGCCCCTCTCATTTTTTATTCTCCCTTCCTTTCTCTCTCTCCACGCACTCTCCTCCCCATCTCTCTCTCTCTCTCTCTCTCCCACCGAAACTCCTCTCCCACTCCTTTCCTGGCCTCCTCTCCCCTCTCCTCCCTTCCGGTGGTGGCAACGGCACCTTCCTCGTCTTCTCTCCCACACCTCATCTCCCCTCTCCCCTCTCCCGATGATGGTGGAGGGCTCGGGTGGCGGGGGAGGGTGGAGGAAACACGCAAGGACGGAGGTGGCCGTCCCCCACACGAATCAGGCGCGGAAGCTTTCCCCACCCGGATCTTGGGGCGGCGCCCCCCCCCCCCCCCCCAAATGGCCGATCTGACGGTAACTGCCCTCCCCCGCGACAACGATGACCTCGACGGCGACGACGATGGCCTAGGTGGCGGATCTAGGGTTTTTGGGGATTTATTTTGCGATTTTTTATTTTCGTAGATGGCCAGTTTAAGCACCACCTACATGGAAAAATGATAATTTTCACAGGCTTTTGGTGAGACGGGCCAGAGACCCGCACATGAAAATCCATTTTGGTTGTTTGGAAAAATTGTTCCTATACTAGTGGGAATAGCTAGCAAATGCTCGAGTTTATTATACCTCCCCAAAGAATAAAATGCTAGGAAGTATAATTGGTCAAAATCATCCAGGTTGATTAAGGACAGCTCAAATCTTTTTGGACAATGGAGTAATTGACTAGATACCTTTTTTAATCAGAAAACATGATTAGACCAACTAATAATTGCACTTCGGACCATTTTCTGGTAACTAAATGCAAGAATTTATCTCATATGCAATTTTGTATGTGCTAAATGCATTATTTTAGATACTCATGAGTGATGGTCGCTCTTGGTTCTATGTACGTCTGCACAGACCCATTACAGAAGAAATGGATATATTCTGAAAATTGAAGAGAGTACACAATTATGTTTTCCTCCTCGGGCTGTCAAAAGAATTCAGCAATATGTGCTATATATGTACATTATTTTTCATTAACATGATGATTGTTATTGGAGATCTCAAAATAAGAATCCAACACTCCGAAGGTTCAATATATATCAACAATAATATGTGCTCTACATTATTTCTCATTAACTGGACTGATATGGAATGAACATATATTAACCAATGTATTATATACAGACCAAAATGAAATAAAAATAAAAAAATAAAATACTGTGGTGACCTTGACTACTAGTAAATTACATACTATATGCTCCGAAATGGATACACCAGTTACAGACAAATTAATGTAAATGCAGTAGACAATCCTGATATTCTACTTCATTGTGGCTTTGTGACCTTCTCTCTTGTATAAGCTCTTAATTAATTACCTGATGAAAAAAAAGCACATATGTTAATTGGTGCGTTTCTCACAAGCTGCAACGTAACGTAAATTTGTGTGAGCTGCAGGAGATGGACACCCGGTTAATTAGCTTACTTTTTTCCCTTGCCTCCACCCTGAACTTTATCGTTCTTCTTCGGAGCAGGTTTACTCGAAGCTTTCTTGGTCGGCGGCTGGTTAGATTTAGTTTCTGCATGGCGTACACAGCAAAAGAAATGTCTTACATCTCATATTGTATATATGCATCCATGCAATAATACCATCACCATATATATTGATAATTAACTTACTGCTTTAGCTAGAATTTACTCTCACCTCACGGTTTATATATACACGCATGCATGCATAAGTTGTCTATGCATGGAGTTTTCAAAAAACATTTTGCAGAGCACACTGTACAAAAAGACTCGAACGAGTACATATATTTTCAGATTTCGTAGACAGAATAGAAGTGCTGCGACAATTAATTTGTTCAGTCTGAGAAAAAATCGATCGGGTCTGTCCATAATATGAAAAAGAAGTAAATATTCTCAACGTTTCAATTTTTTTTGGCTTTCTCCTAAGTTAACCATTTCTAACGTTGACACTATTAGATTTAGATTTTAAGATTCATATGGTTTAAAAACATGCAAACTATATATTATGAAAATATTTCTCATCATAAATCTGAAAACATAAATCTTATGATGTTAAACCTGCAGATGAAATTTTAGAAACTAATTGTCAAAGTTAGATACAACAAGTAATTTGAAGTGGAGGATATAACACCGGAGATTTTTTTTTGGCCCAAAAGAAAAGCATAAAAGCAGAAAAAATAATTTGTATAAAATATATTATTTTGAAAGAAACCAGGCGATTAATTTTATTTTTTTTGAAAGAAACCAGGCGATAAGTTAATTGCCTGAATTTTTTCTCGAACGAGTTTTAAGCAGTAAGCACTAACCCGAATCTATCTTCAACACTTCACGTTCTTTGCCCCCACCTACAGAAGGCACGCGCTTACTACTTCCTGCATGAATAATACATACTATGGTTAATTAAACCAAATGCTGAAAGAAACTACTGAAGAACAAAATGAGTCTATGCGCATAAGCTTGGAAGCTCATGTGTATAGCTTCATATGTATACCCGTTGCCTGGGCGGGCATCTTGTTCCTCTTGCAGCTGGGATCTCCTTGAGAAAAAAATAAACTCAATCGATTGATTGAAAAATAAAGGAAAACTTTTTGCTAGAAGGATTGCCTTGGAGCTGTGACAGTTTTGTTTTCGTTTATGTATGTGCAATATATATAGGCGAGAGGCGAGTACGTATAACCTTAATCCTAAGCAATTACGATCAATGTGCATGGGAAAATACACTGGAATAGTCATGGAAGATGCAAATGCTTGTGTTCTTCTGTGTTTGCCATCTTTCTTAATTTTCATTAACATGTTTAGGAGAACTGGTATATGTTGCATTTTCTTGTGATCGGGAGTAGCCGCGTTGTTATTAATTAATGCCATTGTAAACAGATCGACGTGTGGTTTATTTTGTGTTAGATAGCACTCGGGACAATCAGGAATTTCATAGCAGCTGGCTTGGAGAGAAATTTACTGACGCAGAAATTTGAGTGTGGAAGAATGATATATGGAGTATTTCTCTAGAAGAACTATGTCTACAACCTGCCATGGAAATGACAACAAAATTTCCAGACTGACAAATTAAATTAAATGCCACAGAAATGATCACTTTTGCAGGTTTCGCGCGCGTTGTTCACCTAGCTAGCTAGCCTTAAGTCGGTTTTGCTCAACGATCTCTCGACTGCATGCGGGAGATGATGATGAGGCATTTTCCTGCGTTATTCCTCCTGATTTAATTCAAGGGCGCAGCTACCATTTTGAGCCGCGTTATGTTCAGCTCTTCGATCAACCTAAATAATTTTAATTATAAGTTGGACTGTCAATACAGATATGCAAGATTTGTTATCTGAATATTCATGCGAGCATGCATGCAGTTGCTTCAGATTTGGCACACAACTTCCTACGTGATTCCGAGCTCACTTTCTTAATTAATTCAATTCATGGAGATTGTTTTTGCATGTGCTGCATGTAATCTAGAATGCTGACCTTGCAAATAGAACAACGTCTACATAATTAAACTCCCTGCAGGATTTTACTGCATTTGCTGTCGCTGAAATTCCCCATCAAATCGGCGAGGTCGTCGCAATTAATTGATCCCTCTGGCAGAGAACGATCGACAAATTCTACCATCTGACTTCAGTTATAGCAACGTGGCAAATTAAAAAGCGTGTCAAATTGATCTATAAATTAAAACAACTGAACCGACAGCAATATTTACCATGCTAGCTACTCCCTCCGTCCTATGATATAAGGGATTTTGAGTTTTTACTTGTAACGTTTGACCACTCCTCTTATTTAAATTTTTTTGAAATTATTATTTATTTTATTTGTGACTTACTTTATTATCTACAGTACTTTGAGCACAACTTTTCGTGTTTTATATTTGCAAAAAAAATTTGAATAAGACGAGTGGTCAAACGTTGTAAGCAAAAACTTAAAATCTCTTATATTGTGGGACGGAGGGAGTAGTTTCCACCGATCAGGACACATCCAAGCTAAAATTGAAGAGATTAAAAGTCACCTAATTTTAGTCATATCGATATTACTGATTTATTAGAAGAGTGCGAAATATTCAAAATTAACTGAAGAGATAAAAAGATTAATTACTTTTGACATATATCAAGGTTTCTTGGAGTGATAGGCAGGATTATTCAAACTTAAAGCGCGACTTTGACTATTCCCCTTTAGTCAGTTATATGACGGTGACACGAGTCAACATATATATGCCCGTGTTTGATGCGATATTTGGAAAGTCAAATATGTGATGTGATGCTAATGCATTCGTTGTTTGACGCGTCTAATGGGAGCCAAGTGCTTCCCCAAGAAGCTTTCTCTCCGTAAACCTAACCCCTTTTAAAATAATCCTTAATTCTCCTAGACCTTCAATTTCAAACAGAAATCAACTAATTTTAAAGCACATAAATATGTGTGGGAAACAATGGCTATGACGATGCCCATGGTCAATGGATCAATACCTCTCTGAAATTCCCAGCCAATTGAAATGGATTAGCTCGCGTGTGTTGCTTGTACTTGCACATGCATGTGCCGGCAGGTATACCAATAGCTACGACGGTCGTTTCCAAGAAAATCATGTGAAAAGTGCATTGTTGTCTTCTACAATCTATGAGACATATTTTAGAGGCTGTCCAAATTCATAATTCTAATTCTAATTCTAAAGTAGCTTCAAAGACAGCACATCAGTGAACCAACTACAATTGCATATATTGCTGAAGATGTGAAATTGCTTAATGGTTTATGAATTATGGATTATTAATTACCGGCATGCTTCTTAATATCTACAACTGTATAGATTTTACAAAACAAAACTAATTTATCAGTATTTCTCAGAAAACTTTTCCAAATCAACTTATCATATTTCTAATATTTAAAGTATTTATTTGTGTTCTCGAATAATTGTTTTTGTCTATCATCCACCATCTAAAAAAAATCTCAAAATCTTGAATAAAAACATTGAGTTGTACTTGGTTAGAGTCTCAATTATTTTTTTATGATTTCACCATACAAAACTCAAAATTAACAAGTTGTCCTAAAATTCTAACATCTCAATTATAATATTTATATGATTTAACGATTCTAACTTTTGAATTAGTAAATATCAAGATGATTTTGGTTGTTTAAAATATGTTCTCCGGTGTCTCCCTGGGGATGCAAGGGTTAATGGTTAGTTTTCCTAATTAAATTTTTTGATTTTCGTACTCAGAAAGTGCCATCTTTCTGAGTGGCGTATATCAATTTTCGAAGGTAAGCAAAGCAATCTTCATTTTCCATGAATCTGCATGACATGACAAATGGATGCATGCCATTGGCTGGCTTAGTGTTTGAATATTCTGAAGATAAAGATAAAGATTAAGATTAAGTTTTTTACGCAAAACGATGTGGTATTAACGTATGATTGATTGAGTTTTAATTATTACAAACTTGAAAAATAGATTAATATAAAAGCAACGTTCATATAGAAAGTTTTCGCATGAAACGGACCGTTTAGCAGTTTGAAAAGCGTGCCACAAAAATCTTAATCTTCATTCAACTCTTGTTGGAGAAAAGAACGGGACATAATGTCACGTACAGCTTGGCATAAAATTTTCAGTTGCTGGCTTTGCATATGTGACATGGATACGCGTTGCGTTGACATTTTCCCCAATTAAACTCGCTCGGTCATAAAATGTAAAATTTCTATTATTATCATCATCTCAAAATTTAGTAACTTCGATGCTATAGCATTCAAAATTTTTTACTCCTCTTGTTTATTAACCATCACAATATTTTTTTCAATTAATTTATCTATTTTTTAATACATGTATCCAACTTTAAAAATGTTTATATTTTTATTTTGTACGGCGAGTACTCTTTTCGCGTGACACATCGAATAGCCTTCTGCGTGGGCTGCTCAGACGGTTGTAGCCAAAATTTAAATATTCAACCTTAAATTTAGAGCTGTTTTTGAGTTTTTTTCATCGAAGTTTATTTTATAGCCTTTGCTTTTAGATTTCTAAGATCACGGATATAAAAGTTTTATTCACAAATTACTTTCCATTTGCAAATATGTCGTTTCGATGGCTTCGAAAAATAGCTCAATTGCAAATCAATACAGTAATTATGCGGTTTTTCCGACCATGTTCCAACCAAACAGAGGTGATGGTAATTTAAGTTTCAATTGTGGACGGCTTCTGTATTGGTCTGTGATTGTACATAATTTAATTGGCGTGTTGAAACCTTCTGGAGGTCCTGTGCTTCCAGCAAAATTCCTACAGATTTCTCATTCCATACATGCTCAGAAAACACTGTAAACGAGCCAGCAGGTGCCTACTGACAGAACCTAACACTAATTTTATACTCCCTCCGCCCCCCCGCAAAAAAAAGGCAAACCCTGGATTTCCGTGTCCAACTTTGATTGTCCGTCTTATATAATTTTTTTTTATAATTCATATTTTTATTATTGTTAGATGATAAAACATGATTAATATTTTATGCATGACTTGTCTTTTTAATTTTTTTCATAATTTTTTCAAATAAAACGGACGGTCAAACGTTGGGCACAGAAACCAGGGTTTGTCTTTTTTTTTGGGACGGAGAGAGCTCTCCAGAAGGATATATTATGGTGAGTTTAATTTCAGAGTAAATATTTTGCTAAAACTATCATCGATGTATCACAAAATTTAGCATTAAGTTTTCCATGGAATTGTAGATTGAACGTGGAGTTTCACAGGACTTAGATTGAATAGCAAATTTATCACAACACTACATATTTACTATCAATTTAATCACAAAACCATAACGTTTATAGATGCAACATAGTAGTAGCGCTAGGGATTTAATATGTAAATATGTAGTTTTGTGATAACTTTAATATTAAATCTATAGTTTTATGATAGTTTGGCTAAAATATCTTTAGTTTTGTGAAGTTTACTCTTAATTTCAACTAATCCTTCTTCATGGGAAACTGCGCGAGATGAATTTAATTGATTGAACAACAATTTTTCACACATAGATACAATGACATGCCATCCATACATTCATTTTATTTGAGACCCTGTATACAATATGTATATTGACCGAACAATTAATGAATGAACATAATATGAACAAATCGAACACGCATCGACGCATAAAAATGTACATATATACTAATGAACTACATGCTGATGAACCGCCTGAAGACTCATGAACACTGACATTATTTTCTTCACGCTTACTATGCTATTTGTATATGGTAAGAATTTGCATATTTTGTTCTTCCACAAGCACTGCCAAATCAATTCTTCAGCCGTTGAGTGACGGGAACTTCTTCGTCCTAATGCTCTTGTCTAGGAAGAAAAGACACATATTGACAAGCAGAGACAGGGGATTAGCCAAACCAATTAATAACTATTTCACATGCATCTATATATAAGTCTAAATTAGTGAGGCTTAATTTTTCTTTTGCTCACTTGTGTAGGTGCTGTTCTCCGCTCCACCACCTCCCTGTTGGCCGTGATTGCTGCTCATGCTGCTAATGTAGTACTGATGATCTGAGTTTTGCTGCTCCGGCATCCTGCCAGTCGAACTACCCTTGGATGCAGATCCTGCACAAAATTAACAGCGTAAAAAAACATATGATATGAAGAATTGCAGGGTGTAATAATACAATGTACTGTTTATATCAGCTAATTACTAACTACCATTGTAATACGATGAAGCAGTTGATTGGGCGTTGTTTTCTTTGTAGGAGTTGCCGTAGTTTGTTGTTCCCTGCTGATTCGGCTTGGAGTTCGAATACCCTGCATGCATGGATTCATTGAGTTAGAGAGCTAGTTTATTCATACAAAATAGCTATATATATAAAGAGATTTGCTCCGGTTCAACAAAAAGTATTTTGAGGTACCGGTACCTCACAGTATCAAATCGTTTCCGATCGTTGGATCTAACCGTGCCCATCCCGCTCAGCTAGATCCAACGATCGGAAATGATATAGCATCGTGTGGTACCGGTACCTCGAGATACTTTTTCTTGACTGGAGCAAATTTCATATATAAAATACAGTACAATATTGTTAATTTGATCAAGAAGTTAATACTAGTCACCTTTTGAGTAGTAGTCCATTCTGATCGAGATTCTTGTAAATGCTTGATCGAAGGGGATTATTGTTGAGAGCAAGTACATCTGTTGAGTTTATATAGGATCGATCTCAACCTAAGACAATCAAAATCCTGGGAACATTCACTGACAATGCACCTTATTTACAGTCGTTTTGGCCTCCTTCTAGTTCTTGACAATATTATTGCTCTCCTGAAGCAACCTCCTGTTTCCAAGAATATGCATGCCATTAGCTGAGAGTACGTGTACGTACAAGTCACAAATTTTCAGTTTGCTGGGGAACGTTTACAATGGTCACATGGGTACGCCTAGCTAGTGTTTTGACATAGGAGTATATTTTTCATTTTTTTGTTCAATACCGTGTTGCGTTGTGGTGAACTCCTCGATCGATCTGTTAGCTGTTTAGACGGTTTCAGCCAGCAAATTAAAGAAACTTTCAACGCAAATCGCGATACAGCGCTGCAAGCTCTGAGCTAATTCTACAGTTTTTCCCGCCATGTTCCAGCCAAACGGGCGATGCTAAGTTAAGTTTAAATCATGCATGGACGGTTAGTTTCCGTGTTGATCGGTAGTTTCGATATAATTTATTCATAATGTTCAAGCCTTACTGAATACTCATGGACATTTCCCATGGAAGTCATCAGAATACTTCGTAACCATACCACATAGTAACCGAATTGGAAGCAAATTTAAGTAATCAATGAAGGGATACGAACTTGCATGTATTTTTTCCCTGTGGTTTCTACTGCCATTAGACCGGACAATGTCGGCAAGAAAAAAAAACAGAGAGGTTAGTGTAAAACGCAGGTAATTCTGCACGGTGACCAACTCTTTCTGTTTCATGTCAGCGATTTAATTTGACACAATTTCCTGGACATCAATTTCTCGTGGAATTTAGAAGTCAAAATACTTTGAATAAACACAACTACTATCCCCATTCCAAACTCCAAGTTAACTAAGCATATTAGCGGCAGACAAAAAGCATGCTAATGAAAAAAATGATATTTTATAGTAGTTGTATTTTACTAACTCAACATCACATAAATGATCAGCTACATAAATATTACACGTAAACTTCCATCGGGTTTCCGTTGTGAAATTGCTTCGTAGTAATAATATTAACTTCCACGCCTAGACCAAGATTAATTAACTCCCTGGCACATGTGTTGCAACAGCGCATCTAACGATGGAATACTCCATGGTCAGGTAATATTCTACTAAAAGAAAAACTAATACTCTCTCCGTTTTTCTATCTTTGACACAGTTCATTTTTTAACCTCTGTTTTTAACATTCGTCGTATTAAAAAATAATTACTGTGGTGTAATTTGTATCGCTACAAATAATTTAAGAATGACATATTTTATATATTTATAAAAATATTTTAATAAGACAAACGGTCCAAATGTATTTTTAAAATCAATGGCATAAAAAAATGGAGGGATGAAATCGGTTATGGTTGGGAATAAATCCCTCCTTCACGCAAAACGAAGCAGTACGTGTTTTATTAAGTAATACCTATTCTTTTTTTAAAAAAATGAATCAATATGATTTTTTAAAGTCAACTTTCGTATTTTTTTTTTTTGCAAAGAACACACTATTTAGCAATTTGAAAAGCGTAGGCATGTAAAATGAGAGAAGTGAGTCGGGAAAGTAAGTTTCTAACAAATGTACGTCTACCCAAAATGGATAGTGTCAGTCTTTTTTGCCTTAGTTCCGGAAACATAAATAAATCTAGCACAGAGCAAGTCTCATTAAAAGAGGTGTTGTCATCAATTATATTTTTTAATTACTAATTTCTGAATTAAATAAGTAAAATTATAAATTGAGATTCTAATATATATGGATACAGCTTCGTATTTATAATTCTAGTTTTTTAAAAGTTTAAAGAACTAAAGAGTCTAATTTACAATGGCATATTATCTTTAACATGAATTTGGTATATTCTTTTGGATAAATGAACTAATTATATGCCTTTGTTGTTTTTGCAAGCACATTGTAAGAGAAAGTTTAATAGTATAGCCCACTACTGGCTCCAATTCATTTATAGCCAATCTAATAGCCAATTCATACAATAATCGTTTACTATACTATTAATATATGGTCCCACATGTCATACACACACTGCGTCTTAGAGTCCGTGCTGCAGCTGGCTACAGATCTGTAGACCGCTCCTCTTCCCTCTCATCTTTTATCTCATTAAAATATGTTTATAGCTGGCTAATAGTTTGCTATTGTACATGCTCTAATGGGTTTGTTTGATGTTCCAATAAATATTCGTGACCATATTTGTTTCGTTTCGTATTTGCTCTGTATTTTTATTTGATGATATTTGATTTCCTTTTGGTATCCCTAGTTTCTGTTTCTGGTTCCGATTCCAAAGAAAAAAACTGAAAATATATATGGTAGCAGTAGTTTCTGTATGTTTTCGAGCCGTTTCTTTGATCCCTAGTCTCGGGGTATACACATATGAGCAAACAAATTTTATTGAACAAACAAATTTACATTCCTAAGTGTATATACATTGATCCACCTAATTTTGCTGACTTCCTGGAAATCTTGGTACGACGCGTAGCTCCTAGAAATTACACCATTATTTATTCACACGAGCTTATCAGACACGAACAAATTTAAATTCGTATATATACACGAGTTTTTTACAATAGGATTGAGTATGTGCAGCCTCTGCCATCGCATTCATGGATAACAACGAATTGTCAGTACTCCTTGTTGGTTTGCTGGCTACTCGCGCTCTCCTGCCAAAATGTAAAGTTAGTTCTGGATTGAAAAGCTCAACAAGGTCGCGAATAAATAATATAAAAGGATAGATATATATGATTATTTGCATATATATTAGGTTAATTACCTTTCACTTTTCCCTTGTGGCAGCCACCTGCCTGACCAATTGATGTTGTGTAAATGTAATGAGACATGCTCTGTGCTAGCCCTCCTGTGAAGCTCATTGCTGGGACTGGGTGAGAAGTGCCTGTAGCTACAACACCACGAAATTAAACCCAGCATCAGTCACCTACCTAGCTCATCTCTTTTGCTACTAGCTACCTTCATTAATTATTTTTTCCATTAGTAACGTTAATTTTGGATATATATATATATATATTTAATTACATATAGTTTTCAAGTATATATATGCATAGGTTTGATGAGCTATTAATTTTTACATTTTAAGATAGAAATAAAAATAACTCAAGCAGCAATTGAATTATTTCACACGGTATATATACTTATAGAAGAAGCAAATAATTAAAATCAACTGTTTGATCAACCAATTCAACAATGACAAGCTAGAGCTAACCTCTATCGTCCCCTCCCTGATTAGTGCCCGTGGTCGACACTCCAGAGGAGGAGCCACCTCCACCCAGGGTAGCCACAGGCTTTGAAGTTCCTGCAAGAATAATTATTGCATGAGTGAACAGTTAATTAGCTACAAAAGTAATACTGCCGTCGTAAAATATAGCAATTTTGTACTAGTGAACATATCTGCACATATATGCACAAAGGTTTGGAAGATCGTACCCGTAGCGGTGGCCATTCCTCCTACTTATGTAAGAATCTTATTCTTGGGAAAAACTTCGAAATGAAATTGTTGATCTGTACGTCGTGTGCGATAAATTATTTTGGCTTGCGTTTGTGCCGCTTATATAGATAATAAGTAGCCTTAGGATTACTGTCTGTAATTACGATCATTGTGATAGGAAAGTGCAGTGGAGTAGTCATGGAAGCTGCAAATTACTTTGACATTGAATTTTTGTTGCAGAAAAACAGACCTGAACGTAAGTTGTCCAATTTTACCGTTAGTTCTAAGGAACGACATGTAATCGTGTCTTAATATCCCTAGAGCCAAGAAGGAAATTCCTAGGCACGACGGGGGATATATTTCTCCCAGTCAATGTAGAATTGCAGAGTGTTGGATACTGCACATGCAAGTTAACTGATCAAGCTGGTTCGTTTCACTGTACAATCTATATGTCCTAAAATATAACAAATATTCCTACCATTCAACATTTATCATAATAAGTAATTTCTCAACCTATATTATCTTCTCAATTTAAGTTCTATACCTACTTAACCAATCGTAACATTCTCTCGTTTAGTTACACCAGCTGATTCTTTAATCTTCATGCATGCCACCTCAAAAGTTTTTATATTTTGGATGAGACATGGTAGTAATTAATGCAAGCCAAGAGTAGTACTACTACCTTTGTCATAATAATTATATTTCTATCAATCAAATTTATTAAAAAACATTATATTTGTAAAACTAATCCAATCCTATCTTACCGTAAAGTTGATGCGCACTAAATACTAAAACTCAACATGCAAGTGTGCTACATCATCACTTAATAGCAATTATTATCCAGAATATTTTAAATCACACACAAGTGTGCCACATTATCACCACTAGCAATTATTATTTCGAATATTTTAAATATAAACATGACATATCATTTATAATTTTATTGTATTTTTAGAACTCAATATGCAAGCTAGTAATGTCAAATTGTTATCTCCACATCATTTTCACATTATTTTAACATATACATCTATTGTTTCTATAATGTATAACTTGCATTTATCCGTATATCCCGCCGCAAAGCTTGGGGTATCAACTAGTTAATTAGATAGAGATATCCTACCTTATACCCTCCCATCTTTCTATCCCCATCTGCCTTTTTTCTAGTTCTACTAGAAAGGTCTCGCGCGCGGCGTAGCGCGGGTGTAATAGACGTGTCTAAAAGAGCCTAAGACGCATGTTATTGGAGCTTATTGAAAGTGTTATATTTAGCTGGCAATTTAGCCTGTGTGGGACAACAGAACAAGTAACTCATTTCAAGCTGTAATGAGCTTGATTGGTTCTATGTTTAAATTTGGGCTCTTATAGACGTACTGCTATGATTTAAGGATATACACCTCCTGTTAGATTCAGGCACTCAGTAAGTAAGCATGTTCTCATGCTTAGATTACATACAGTCTGTTGGAGGTGCATTATATCCTGACAGAGTGATGTGCCATGCTGGGATATATGGCATGGAAGAATCAATGCATGTAGTAACTATATCGCAAAACATCTCCGATCACAACAATTGCAGCTATAGCAAATAACACAAAGGGGCATTTTGTGCCATTTAGTGAAAGTAGCCTGGTTTCAGAAATGGCAAGCACCATTGACTGAATATGCACAATCCTTTGTAGGGATAATTTTTAGAAGCTCAATATTATGAATCGGCGATACGAATCATTTAGTGTTTGCCTATTAGACATGGTGAGCTAGCAATAGCTAGAACATCAGTTGGTTGATCCCCAGGCCAATACAGAAGAACATATCCTTGGTCTTATCTTCCCAGCACAAAACAAAGAGTGGCCGAAGCATGAGCATTGCTATACTTGAGACAGCTTCTTGCCATGGTAGGTGGGATAATATTACATGGGAGCCCCAAATCTAAAGTGAATGGGCAGTTAGTACTTGTTTAAACAAATTACCACACAAGTAGAACATAACTGTTTAAAATAATTACTTACATTTGAGCGACTCCAGTGGCAGTGTATCTCAGAATAGCTTGCACAATACTGAAGCTCTGGGATGACCACCTTCATCAGGAGATGAGCTACAGATGCATGTCATTTGGCCCATCTGAAAACATAATTATATTATATATCATATGCGGCTAACGAAGGTTTTGTATGTTACTGCATCCTAAGCACTCTGTAGTATGTCCAATTTTCAAAACCTAAAATATTGTGAATTGCATCTTTGAAGTAACATAAAAGTAATTATGTATAGCTTAGCACCTAAAAAGGTATAGGTTTGTCTTGCCATTCCAAAGATATGACTATAATATCTGAACATAAAATGTCTACTAATTCTCCATGATACAAAGGGCAAAAATAATTATCGTGTTTTTTTTTTTGCATTGATTCAATTCAAGAAGCGTCAAGATTGACCTGATAGTCCATATAACATTACTAATGCCACCATGCAAAAATTTAATAAGCACATCTCAGAAATAAATCAAATAAGAAAGTTCATAAGGATTACCTCTTGCTCAGAACTCCGGAGCAGAGATCAATGCAGTATGAATGTTCACTATTATCTTATCTTGTGTTTGTTTCTCAGTGGAACAATTGACAGCTTCATCCATTATGTTTTCCTGAGCTGAGGATAGTGCATTGGCCCTCTAGACAGGAATAGGTATTTTGCAAGAGGAAATTTGTTCCTTTAAACTGACCAACGATTTTTCACTTGTCTGAAGATCAAGAACAATTGAGAATAATCAGATACCATGGCTGTCCTGGACAAAACAACAATTTGGTAAAATCCTTTTCAGATATTTAAAACCGAACAATAGCTATTGCAATAGGATGTTTCATTTGTATAATTTTGAAATGGGTAATCTGGCACATAATACCAAACTGCAGTTCTCAATAGTTTAATGCCACCATATCACTTATATCGTTATGTATCATACACAGTGAAGAATATAGAGAATGCATGGCAATAATTTGTGTTGGTCCTGCATGAACTCGTGTATAATGAGGTGAAACTAATCTATACAGATAACACTTCAGCGAATAAAGTAGCACATCTAAATTTCCCATAAGTTTTTTTTACAACAAAACTGAAAGCCACTTACCTACAAAATTGTTGTGTACCCTTTGATGAATATCTCTTGCTTTGTACTTGTATCTTGGGTGACCTACCGATTATAAGTGTCTGGCAACTATCTCACAGGCTGAGACACATCATATATTAGAGAAATCATAATGAACTGTACATATCGCTGAAATTAAATAGAACATGACTCTAGATTCGTTAATGCGACCAAGTGAGGTGCCATGTCAGTTTTCGAAAATCATTGTCATCCAATAGCTGATATAAAAATATTGAATTGCAATATATACAGAGCAAGAAAAACAAGAAACCACAACTCTGTTAATAGAAAAGCTTGATACAATAAGTAAACTAATACGCAAACATTGGATTGAGGATCACATACCTTACAACATTTAGTTACAGAGTGGCAATATTTGACCATATAGACAGGATGAAAACCCTTACAAGTTGACAGCTCGAGTTATGGTTGAACTGCAATACAATAGAGTTCAGATTATGATAACTTCTATTCTACTTGGTAGATTTCCATGTTCTTTACCTTAATAGAGGGCTTAAGGAACCCTGTACAACTCCATAGTTATTTGCATTCCTTGATTTGGCCTCTAAAGACTGAAAAAGTTAGGTATATCCAAATTGAACAATTTTGTGAAAATAAAAACAAATAACTGAAATTAGGACAAAGCATGAACCTACCTCCTAAATATCAAGCCAATCATATCTGAATCTGAATGTACACCATACGATGAGGGATTGGAATAGGTAGCCTAAAAACGCATTAGCAGATTACTTAGGTATCCCAGTTTCCTCCTCCCTCACATTTTCCCCCTTGCTCCTTGATTCCTCCTGTTGCTGCTTGCTCAGCCTCCCAACTCAGCTCCATCTTGCAGGCTTGCAGCCACTGATGTAGTTGACCAGAGAAGAATGAAGGAAGGGGATAAAAGAAGGCAAAGAATGCAGCAGACTCACCAGAGAAATCCAGAGAAGATGAACGGAGCAGCCGAGGAGGGAGCTTGAACAAAAGAAAACCCCACTCCCGTGTACGGAGATGAGGCAATGGTCAGTGGCCAATCCGATCGCCACCGTACGGGGAGACGAACGCCGATGGATGCGGCTACACGGATTGTGCCGACGGAGGAGATCATGCATCCAACATCTGGGCACGGGATAGCAGATGGCAAGCCGTCGTGGGCAACGACCTACGATGGAAGATCTTGGAGGAGGCAAGGAGCATCGATGCCGCCTCTAGACGGAGAAATCAGGGAGGATCGCTCGATGGGGACGACGGGATGCGACGTGGGGAGATGAGCGACGACCGATTCCACGGGTAGGTAAGGACGGAGCCATCTAGATAGGAGACGAACGGTCAGATTGTGTCCACGCGTGGGGTTGAACGGCTCTGATTCAGTGGACTCGGCTGGAAATACCGAAATAATGAGGGGATTTCTGCAAAAATCGATGAGTGCATCGGCAGGGCCCGCAGTTAATCTAACGCTTATTATTATTTTTGTTTGTTATGACGTGTCGATGTCGCAGTGGGCGCTGGCTTCCCAAATCGCTAGGAGGGCAGCTAATCCAGCACCTTTAAGATATCTAATATGCATGTATGGTTATTTTGGTCGTTTACATGTACTGCAAATATATATATCTGATTTTTTTGGAAATACAATGACCAACCCCTATATAAAGGACATGGCCGGTTCAATTGTAACTAACCAATCTACAATCAATCAATCGAATCGTTTTTCATATTGCTTTTAGTTTTCTCTTAGTTTGTCCATCTTTGTCGATTTGCGCAGTAAATCATCCACCGCCGCTGCGAGAGTGCGACACCTCTTTGTAGGTTTGTCCTGAAAACCTTCCGTTTTGCCCACGAGACGGGTAGTTATCTAGAAATCGGCTTCGCTGGGCGGTTTGGTTATCAAAACCCATCTTGGTCTAGTTTTTGCTAGATTAAGGTGGTTGGCGACTCTAGGATCACCGCAAAGCGTAAGGTGTTGCGATCGTTGTTGTCAACTTGTCACAAAAAGTTACCAACACAATTTTTGGCGACTCCACTGGGGAGATCTACTCAACGTCAACTCAACTTCGACTTTGCCATGACGAAGTCGCCGTCATCCAAGACGGAGGTAGAGCCATCCAATGTGATACCTATCACATTGGATGATTTCGAAGGGGAAGACCGCAAGACCATGGAGGAGTACATCAAGGAGATCACACAGGAGGCACTGCTGAGGGCGTGCACTAGGACTCGTCAAGGCGTGATCATCAAGCCCGGGCCACGTCCTAAGTTTACTCCCGATGTGGTAAGTAATGAAGAGGTAACACAATCTATCCAACAACAAATTGCATCTACAATAGATTCATCCATGATTACTTTTAAAAATAAGTTAGATGCATCTATTGACAATCAATTTGAAGGATTTTTGAGAACTAGATTCGGCCCTCTCATGGCCGATTTTATGTTCAAAGATAAAGCCTCTACCAGTGCTAGTCAAGCCTCTATAGATCAAACAAATAGCAAAACCGATGGGGCTGCGCACACAGCCGGTCCGACCGGGCCTCATGGCCGGTCAGGCCGCGACTTCTCCGTCGGTCAGACCAGCTAGACGGCCAGTCCGACCGGGTATTACCCTGGCGAATCCCGGTCTGACCGCACCTTTGGACGTCCCGGTCAGACCGGCGCAATTATCCCGATTCAGGGGGTAGATCCAATGACAAATAATGCTTATTTGTATCATCTTAGAACATTTGATCCCCCTGTATCTACAGCCACTACTAATCCCCAAATTCCCCCACATGTTCCTAATGCTTATAATGATGTTGCTAGGGGGTATCCTCCTGATACTAGGCAAGGCCAATATAATCATATTGCGCCACAAACACAACCTATTAGGCCACTAAATCCACCACCAAATCAACATAGGCCTGATAATATGGAGGAAATAGTTAGTAGGATTATTAGAGATAAATTTGGGATTGAAGCTAGGAATCGAGCTAAGGTTTACCAAAAGCCGTATCCTGATTATTATGATAATGTGCCATATCCTCGTGGTTTTAGAGTTCCCGAATTTACCAAATTTAGTGGTGAGGATAGTAGGACCACATGGGAGCATGTAGGTCAATTTTCAGCGCAATGTGGTGAGGCTAATAATGATACCTTTAAATTACGCTTGTTTTCTTTATCTTTGTCCGGTACTGCTTTTACATGGTTCACTTCTTTACCGGCAAATTCTATTCATACTTGGGCTCAATTAGAACAAAGATTTCATGATTATTTTTATACTGGTGAAACTGAGCTTAGGTTATCTGATTTAACATCGGTTAAGCAAAAGTATAATGAATCTGTCATTGATTATGTTAAGAGATTTAGAGATGTTAGAAACCGATGTTATAGCTTGAATATAACTGATAGAGATTTGGCTGATCTTGCTTTTAATGGTTTAATTGCTCCTATTAAAGAAAGATTAGATGGCCAACAATTTCTTGATGTTAGTTAACTCATGCAAAAAGCTTTGGCTCAGGAAAGCCGGGTTAAGGATAATAAAAAATTTGCTAGACCATATGAGAAGAAGCCTAATGTTAATTTGATTTATTACCATGAAGCTAGTGATAGTGAGGGTGAGGGTGATCATGATATGTATGTTGCCGAGTGGTCATGGACTAACAAAAATAAACCTTTTGTTTGTTCTAATTTAATGTCGACTCCTCGTAAAGATCGGCAAAGTGAGGTTAAATATAGTTTTGATGTGGCCAAGTTTGATAAGATCTTTGATTATCTTTTGCAAGAAAAACAAATTAGATTACCTAAAGGCCATATCATACCATCTCAAGAAGAATTGAAACATCGAGCTTATTGTAAATGGCATGATTCTCACTCTCGTTCTACTAATGATTGCAATGTGTTTCGACGACAGGTTCAATCGGCCATAGATGAAGGACGATTGAAGTTCACCGATGGTTCCAAGATGAAGCTTGATCATGATCCTTTTCTGGTGAATACAATTAATTTCAATGATAAGAAGGTGTTGATTCAGACGGAGTAAGCCGAATCTACTAAGGGGAAAGGAGTGATCATTGGAAGAACCTATGCCAAAGATGATAGTGCCAAAGAAGCCGGAGGTTGGTGTGTGGAAGGAGAATAGGAGTGAGGCTTCAACATCTAAAGCTCCTAGGAAGACCAAGGTGACTTTGGATATGCTTTTGGAGAAGTATGAAAAGCAAGGTGGTGAGAGGGCACGCAACAAAGGAAAGAGACCAAGATCACCTCCTAGGGAGCGATTTGGTCACTCACCAAGACGGTCGCAATCACCTCCATATCATCATTCACAAGACATGCCATGGGGGCCTTACCCAATGCCACCGCCGGGTTATCCTTATCCTTACTACATGCCATGGGGATACCGCCAATGTTCAATCATATGCCTTCAATGCAATTCAACCAAGGGTGGGGAGGACCAAGGAGGTCAATTCATGAGCGTTTGTCTTCACCAAACAATAGCCAGTTTTATGGAAAAAATCGGGTTAATGAAGAAAAGAGGGAAAGAAAGCGTGTTAAGGTGGAGGCGAGGACTTCGGAGGTGATTACCATCGAAGTGGGGTCTCATGATGTGCCAATACCTTCTGGAGATTGAGTTGGGGAGTCCTCAAGCAACAAATCCGAAGCCGGGACCAGCTCATCGCAGTCGGCCGGTCTGACCAGGCCCTCTGGCCGGTCTGACCGCAGTTCTACAGATGGTCTGACCGGGCCATCAGGCCGGTCTGACCGCCGGCCTCACGTCGGTCAGACCGGGCCATTAGGCCGGTCTGACCACCGACTCCACGTCGGTCTGTTAACGACCAAATTTGGTAACCTCAGTATCGGAGATGGAGATTAGATCGAAGTGGAATCGAAGACAAAGATCGTTTCGGAAACAGAGCAAGAATCGGCTGGAGTCCAAATCGGCTACGATCAGATCGGCAGGGTTCGAGTCGGACAGGGTTAGCCAATACAGCCGATTCTGACAATATGACTCGGTTTACGTCATCAAGCAGAGTTAATGTGCTTAACGTGGATTGCCACACATGGATAGAGTCCTAAAAAGGCAATTGTATCTATTAATTAGGATATTTTATGTAATTTCTTTATAGATAAGTGTGGGCAAAAGTCTGCCGCAAAGACTTATGGTATCTTAGAGTTTGTTAGAAATAAGAGTCGTGTCCGATATGGACATGTTTTAATCTCGGGTATAAATAGACCCCGAACCCCATGTAATTAGATAACACACGTTCAAATACAATCTCGGCGCATCGCCACCCTTTTACTTTCGTTTTGTTTCGACGAGTTCTTACTTTCGGGTTGAGCTGTATCGGTTTCGATCTTCAACTAGAGGTATGACTTGTTATGGCGGCTTGCGTTCTCGGGATTAGTGCTTCCATCATTATGATACTCTAATCCTATCTATGTAAGTTGTCGAGTTATCGTATATCTTATATAATCTTTGACAATATTGCTATCTAACCTCCAATCAGCTAATATCTATTGCTAGAGAGCAGCTGATTAGGTCAAATATCGACGTTGGCTTGACTTATATAGGATATCTACCACTCTATGAAGCTTCCAATAGCTTGATTGTCTAGATATTATCTTTCTTTTCATACTTATGGCTGCATCAGTTAGGTTTGATCTCATAAGTCATGCTTAGAATTATAATCTCTAGCCAGCTCCTTGGTTGCCGATTAGAGTAGCATCGGGGTTTCAGCCGATCTTACCTGATTTAGCCTTATATTTCATGTGCTTAATTGATATGCTAAATCTGCCCTTTATGTTAAAATCTTATTGCTTTTAGATGTGTTAAGCTTTTTGTTTGATACATCTTAATCGCTTTAATATCTTAATGTAGAGTGGTATCGGAGTATTAGCCGATACATGCTAGATCTATCTTATCGGTTATGCTATGAACATATATAACCTCATTGTTAATATATATTTCGATCTAAGTGATTTATACTGTCTCGGCATGGCGACCGATCTATCTCAATCACTTGATTTAAGTATATATCGACATAAAGATTGTATATTGTTAATAACTACAGCCGATCGAATAGATTTAGTCTTTCTTTATTTATTTATGACTGCCGATCGATGTAAAGATGACATCGGCTCGAAGATAAATGGTACGTCATCGGCGGCTGGCCGATCGGCTATCATTTACAGACTAACTACTATTTCTTTGTCTTTATTTCTTGTTGATTGCAGGATCAAATCAACTGACACGCTCACGAACCTCAAAGGCAAGATTTTGGACCTGCACTGGAGTTAAGCAGATCTCCGCCTCGTGTTTTTACATCAACACGCTTTTGGCACACCCAGTGGGACCCGAGTTTTTAGCGACTTCATCCCGATGGCCAAAAAACCACCACCATCACTGGGAACAGGAGTCAAACCTCCCGTAAATAAAACGGGGGGCAAAAATCCATCAGCTGAAGTGGACCCAACCAATATTGTTCCAATCACATTGGATAGGTTGACAGCTGAGCAAAGGGATGAACTTGAACAGATGATGAGCAACGTGAAGAACAAGTTCATGGATTCTTTTCAGGAGACCTGCAGAGGAGCCATCGTACAAAAATACAAGCTGAAGGTGGTCGCAGCCGATGAGGTCGGCCCAAGTTCATCTCAGGGTGACAAAGGTACTGCAATTGGTTCAGGTGACAAGAGTGATATTCCTCAAGATGGTACAGTTGATGACCTTGGCGCAGACGACAATCAAGAACCGTTGCAGTTTAATAATTTTCAAGATAGGATCAACTATGCTATGCAACATGCCTTGATCAATCAATCAGGAGTATTAGTTAATACTTTAACCAACATGGTGAAAACTATTGTCGATGGTTCGATAGCCGAGCACCAAGCCTCAAGACCAGTTTATCTACCAGGTGTTTTTTTCCAAATTACAGACCTTTGGTTACAGCAAACCAGCAGAATGCCTCCAAAGCACTACCGGCTCAGCCGACGACTTCAGTTTCAGCTACTGCACAAGCTACGTCATCAGCCCCAAGGCAAATGGTTAACCCCAGATTGTTGACCAGAGAACAGCCACAACATGCTGGGCAAAATGTCAATCGACTAACTTAGTAGCAAGTTGCTGCAATGTTCTTGCCAAATCCGATAATAGTCGACCCAGCACAACCGCTGACAACTCAGCAAGCACAACCGAGACAGCAGACGGTTAAGCCGATTCAGTAGCAGAATTTACAGCATGCGTCGGCAAGGTTGAGAACTCCTGACAATCGGCCAATACAGCATCATGCGAACCAAGTTATTCTTGAACACTTGGTCCATCACGTACAGGCCGATCAGTTAGTTGTGCCTCAGGTTATCCCTGAGCATTTGGTACGAAATATTCAACCGAACTTCCAGAACTATCAAGGAGGAAATTTGAACTATCAATATCAGCCTCCATCACCTCATGTTCAGTATCAGCAGGAAGGATCGCCTCAACCTCAGTTTGCTCCTCAGTACAATCAGTTTGAGCCAATGCAGCAACAAATGCAAGGAGTACCTCAGCAAATGTCATGGGCTGATATGATCGCTGACGTAATGAGGGAATAGTTTGGGCTCAAACCAAAAGACACTGGAAATTTATATCGGCATCCTTATCCTGAGTGGTTTGAGAGGGTTCCATTGCCTAGCCGATACAAAGTACCCGATTTCTCAAAGTTCTCGGGGCAAGATAATATTTCGACTTATGAACATGTCAGCCGATTTTTAGCTCAATGTGGTGAAGCATCGGCTATTGATGCTTTGAGGGTTAGGCTGTTTCCTTTATCTTTGTCAGGATCAGCATTCACATGGTTTTCTTCCTTGCCATACAATTCTGTCAATAGTTGGGCTGATTTGGAGAAGCAGTTTCATAGCTATTTTTATAGTGGAATTCATGAGATGAAACTGTCCGACTTAACAGCAATTAAACAAAGGCATGATGAGTCTGTGCAAGATTATATTCAAAGATTCAGGGCGATGAGAAACAGATGTTACAGTTTATCTTTGACAGATTCTCAGTTAGCCGATTTGGCTTTTCAGGGGTTGATAGCGCCAATCAAAGAAAAGTTTTCGGCTCAAGATTTTGAGAGTTTATCACATCTTGCACAAAAGGTGACTCTACATGAGCAAAGGTTTGCTGAGGCAAGGAAGAATTTCAAGAAAATCAATCATGTATATCCTTACATGTATGATTCTGATGACGAGGATGATGATTCTGAAGTGGCAGCAGCCGAATGGGTCAAGAGCAAGAAAGTCATACCATGCCAATGGGTGAACAACTCTGGAAAAGAGGAAAGGTTTGATTTTGACATCACCAAGGCTGACAAGATTTTTAACCTATTGCTTCGAGAAAAGCAGATACAACTTTCCGCTGGTCATATAATTCCATCAGCTGAGGAATTAGGGAAAAGGAGATACTGCAAGTGGCATAATTCTGGTTCTCATTCTACTATAATGATTGCAAAGTCTTTAGGCAGCAAGTCCAGGCAGCCATTGAGGGAGGAAAGATCAAATTTGATGATTCAAAGAAGCCGATGAAAGTTGATGGCAACCCTTTCCCTGTTAATATGGTGCATACGTCTGGAAGGACAGCCGATGGGAGGAATAATAGAAAATTTCAGGTAAATTCGACTGGGATTATCAACAAATACTAGAGGAAGTATGACAAGCAACAGGATAAATATCATGGAGAAGATGGTGGTTTTGATCCTCATTGGGATTGTGAGTTTTTTAGATTTTGTTGGAATGAATGTATGAGGTTGCCATCTATCGAAGATTGCCCTGGATGCAGTAATGCAAGGAATTCGAGCCGATCCTATTCTGGAGGTAATCGGCACGTGACCGAGACCAGCACACATCATCTTTTTGCAAAACCGTCAGGTTGTAGATATGTAACGTGATAGGGAAGTACGTATTCCATTGATTAGATTTCATGATATTGTACCTAGCAGTTGAGGATATCTGACCTGTGCAAGATCTTGCTCATCTCTATCCCATTTTTGGATTGCTTGCTGTAGATATTTGATAGCGGCAGGGTAAAATTTTCTCCGTAGCATGACTGCTCCCAGCTCAAAATACTCAGTAGCACTTGCATCACCACTTCTCACTTGTTCCTAGTAAAGTTTTATGGTAAATTCCAGTCCAACCCACAGAGCACAGATGAAGATCAACATTTTTAAATGAGGCCACCATACAGGACATGGCAGTAACGTCCATTATGAAGCAAGCAGCATCAGGTATAAATTCATTTATACAAAGAAAAACTGATTTTCAGCAACTCTTATGAACAAGTAGCATCAGTTATAGGAGGATTTTCCCTCTTAATACCCATGTTAACTCTAAAACTCCTTATATTTTGGGACGGAGGTAGTAGCTTTCTTCCATTGTTCATTGTCTATAACAAACTGAACTTCTAAACTCAAAACTTTACGGTGATTCTGAAAGGTTTTGAATATGAAATTGACCTGTGGCAGTACAGTTCGAAATAGTGTTGGCAGCATATTTACCTGCAAATCTTTGGCAGAAAGATCAAGCTCTCTGCGGACAAGAACCTGACGGATGACGAAAAATGTACCAGCTCCAAGCAGACCAAGTAGTATGAGAAGATAAGACAACTGAATTCCAAGCTCGAATAGTTCCCCAACCTCATAAACCATGTTTAAATTTGTTCCTTCACTAGCCTGTGCTGTTTGTGCAAAACTTAACCATGCCATAGTGCAACATGGAAGTGCACCAAGTTGCAGCAGCAATTTGCTGCATCTCTTCGTGCCAAACGCTTCTGGTGAAAAGGCACATTGTACAGACATATATGAGCAGAACAACTTTGTTCCCAACTGGATGGTGAAGTTTGTCTTTCAAAAAACAAGAGGGAGAAGAAGCCCCAAGTTTCATTTATCATATCTGATAAACATGCTTACAGAGTAATTTTATTGAAGTGGACAGTAGCCTAGCCAATTTTGTTTTATATATGGAAGCTAGTAATTTTCATACACACCTCATAACATTTTATTTACCTAATAATTTTCATAACAACTCATAACATTTTATTTTAAGCAGATAATTTAACACCAAGAAGACTATACATAAGAGAGAATCATATATATTTTTAGTTGACTAAACAAACATCATTCTCCAACTTCTACCTTTTCTCTTTCTCGCACATAATTTAGCAAGTACACATTACCCATGAATATTTCTATATTAAAGTATCATCTAATGGTGTAGAGTTTGACGGGGGCTAATGGGCTCTCCTCATTAATGGACCCTTGTCTTCGTTCTGGTTCCACCTCTGTGGTGGGTTGTTGTGTGGTGGCTCAAGTTCATGTACTACTTGCTACTTTTTGACGTGTTTGATATCTTTTTCTTCTTATATTAATGCAATGATAAGCTTCGTACGTATTCGGCAAAAAACTTTTTGATATAGTTTTTTTTATGTTTTTAAAAAATATATAGCATGAAAAACTCATTCAGTTGTTGTATTTTTAATATTTTGTAAATACTATCTCTCTACTACTAAAGCACGTCCGCTCCTCTCCCCAACCACCGTCTCCCCCGACCTCTCTCGAAAAAGCTATAGAAAAAAGAACTAGTTAAGTCCAATTTCGAGCTATAGAAAACCAAATGGTGTTTAACGAAAGAACTAGTTAAGTCAATTTTGAGCTATAGAAAACCAAATGGTGGTTAATGAAAGAACTAGTTAAGTCCAATACTTTTATGCTCGATTCACACTACTAGCCGGTTAAATCCAATGCTTTTATGTCAAGTTTTAGATTTAATAAATTGTATATGTAATTGTTATGTGGGTTTATATGGGATGTTTGCATGTCAGGATTTAAGATATATTAATAATTGCTATGCTTGCATATGAATTTTAGGTGTTTAGTGGGCTGTAAGTATATGGAAGTTTGATAAATATAACTAACTTGAGTGCTCTAACCAATAGTTAATAACCTCTTTCAAAAAAAAATTAATAGCCTCCCCAAAATGAACTCAAGTGTTGTAATAAACTTGACTTCAAAGAGACTTCATTCCAAGATAAAAGTATTTTTTGGGAAGTTTGATTTATTATTCAATTAGTATAAACTTATTTTGGTATCCATTCCTACCTAAAAGAGAGGATTGGTTTATTAGCTCGAGAAGACATAAATCATCATATTACTGTATACTAGTAATCAAATATTTGAGCCAACAAAAGCCAGATATCTGGCTCATGGTAAAAGAAAAGTATACCCAGTATAGATCTTACTCACACAGATGGCTTTATAATCAACATTGCTTATTCGAAGGATCATTTACATATTTTCTTAACATCACCAATACATACAAATAGAAAGATCAGGATCGACATTGGCAAGATATACATACGTACAAATAGAATTTGTGCCACACATTTCAAAATAAAACAGATCAGTAAGATCCATGTTCTCGACATTTACCATTGAACCTCACCTCCTGAAACGAAGAAAACCAACAAGAAAAATCAGCACAATATATGTTGCACCTCCGTCATACTCTTGCCTCGATTTTGAAGGAATCAACGACTGTATGTAGCCTATCCTTGATTTTCTCCCATCTCCTTTCGTTTGCTCCAGTTGTCAGCGTGTAAAATTTGCCTGCAAAATCCAAATCCACAATGAAAATACAATAGATAACAGTGACTACCACAGCATTAAGCAATCCTTGTGGATGCAAGAGTAGAAACAATATAAGCCGATGGAAATATGTCAACAGCAGACAATACTTTTAGCAGAACATCTTGCTGAGAGAAAAAGATGTCTGGTAGGAGTCAATACCATTTGCAATGGCAATTGCACCAAGCGCATGTCTCGTGAAATTTGGAGCTTGAGCTGTGAACTCAAAAGTGTAGTAAGTTCGTCCATCAACATCATTCTGCGTAATGACACAGATCTTATGAGTTTAATAATAAAAGAGTAATAAGATATTTCCCTTTGCAAAAGGGAACATGGAGAATAGTCAACAAGTTATTATCTGATTCTTATAACCCAAAGAAAAGTACTTGATAGTCTGCGATCTATTATGAAGGTTTGACACTACAGTTGTGTTTATTTTTCTCTAGGTGATATGTACACAAGGTTTGTAGTGAAGAGTTGCTACATTTTAAAATATAGAATAAAAAGATCACTCCAGGAACAACAAAAAAGTCAACACACTGCAGCAAATGTGTATCATTTAGGAATAAGACCTAACCAGTTCGATCTTAGATTAAATCTGATATATATACAAACAAATAAAACAACCTGCAATTCTATGGGATGATAAAAATGGATTGATGCCCCAAAAGAAGTAGGCAGATGCAGTTTCGTTTCAACTGGAAATAACATAATATATATATATATACAACAGTATCCAACAAAAATACATTTCTGGCATCTCCATATTCCGTGTATTTGCATTTTTAGATAAATGAAGATATGATCACTTATACTCTACATTAGTACTACTTCACATGGCAATTCGATAAATGGCTGATAGCCTGTTGGCTCTACTTACCAGAAATGCACAAGTTTTACAATGCAAAATGAATGAGGTGGATTAGAAATTCTGAATTGCATTATGGCGTGACATCTTGCATGAATAAATGGATAAAAGAGGCACCTCTTTTGCTTCAATTAACTTTGTCTTTTGCGTAGGTGCGGCCAAAACCTTACGTATAAGAGCTTCAGCAACCTAAATACACATCATAGTGGATAAGATTTGGCACCTTTTCATCATACAACTGCAGAGACATGATTTTGACGAAAAGAAAATTAAGAAAACAAAACCTGATCTGGAGGACCAAGCTCACGGATGTCTTGCTTGCTGGTTGGAATTGTGTTGACGCTCACACTTTCCAAAGGCTCTATGACATCTTTGTACACCTTATCTTGCCCTTGAACAACCACTTCCTGGATAATTACAAATTCACAATGAAATGAACGAATCGTAATGCAACCTTGCATAATGTGACCCTTTAGCAATGACGGTTTATTACCTGCCATCCAAATGGGTAGAGGAAGGAGTATCCATCCTTCTTGTCGGTGACAGGCAAGAAACCCTTCTTAGCCTCTGCTGCGTCTATACCACATCAGAATGGCACTCAGGCACATGGTTTTCGACCAAACAAACCATTCACAAGTCTGAGTGCTACACAGTCAAGCATTATCACACCTGTACCATTCTACACTGATATTAATTTGGAAGAACAACTCACATGCTGCCGGATTAGGCCAAGAGAGAAACATGGCAGTGCCTGCAGCGAGCAACATCCTCCGCCTAGATCTCTCCTCCGCTTCTCTCTTGATGCTCTGCCTTAGCAATAAGGAAACAAATCTCAAATAAGATTGGGTTCGAAACTGAAACACGGTGAAAAAAAAATTACAATTGGATTTGAAAAGATAGGTGAATGAAATGATCAACTTCATGTTTGCGAAAACACACATACAAGTCGAAGAACATGCCTTCACGTGTTAAGTGCTCGGCGAGGGAAAACGCGCACGTGTTGGATTTGGCGGAGGCGCAGGGGAAGCGCGCGGCAGCGGCGAGAGGGAAAGCAGAGAAGGCAGGCGCCACCGGGGCAGAGGTGGAGTGGGTGGCCATCGTGGCCAGCGTTCACCGGAAATGGGAGCGAGAAGGATTTTAGAGGGATTTTTTTTGTCAGAATTAAACTCGGCTACCGGAGTTTTATCGGAATACGGAAATGGGTGGCCATCATGGCGGCGCGCGTTTGGAGCTTCGGATTTTGGATCAGGATCGGCTTTTGAGTTTTGATGAGAAAATCAATAAAAACGAAAAAATTCTCAAAGTGTTGGTTTGGAAGTGTAGAGGGATTTTATCGGAATTAGACTAATTTCTTGAAATTTTTTAAAGCTTCAAAGCAAACCTACTATTGCGAACTTTAGGACGACACTATTTTTTTTTCTTTTTCGTTATGAGGGCTTTAAACCCATTTTATATAATTTCCATACAAGGATGAGGAAAGACCAAATCCAAAATGCGCCGCCAAACTCACGCTGCAGTTATTATAGTCCCGTCCACCAAATATCACCAAACTATCACAACAATACATTATCGGTCTTTTAACTTAGGAAAACTTTATATACTCCCAAATTCTATAAGAAATAGTTAAGAGTAAATTCTTTAAACTAATTCATTAATAGTGATAATTTACATGGATTTAATAACCTAGCTTGTGCTGCTTTAATGGTGGTCTTTATATAATATTATTAGTAGTACAAGGGTTAGGTGGACTATAAGATATAGTAGTCATATTGTTGTGTGGACTATTTTCTTTTATTTATCATTTTGCATTAGTTATTTTGTCTAACTTTATTCTTTCTTTTACCAGGCTTTCTTCATATAAATTTAAATTAGTCCTTGCGCAATTAGCATAAAATTTTTCATGGAGACGTAATACTTTTCGTGTGAACGATGCACCCTAGAACTTAGCTCCCATCTAAGAGATTGCATCTGTATTAAAGAATATATCATTACCATTTTATAAACCAAGAGCATCTATACTGATTATCCATGAGACGCAAGAAAGTTCTGCAGAAATAGTAATTAAGCACTTGACTACAGAGTTAAAACACATCAAGCCTACCACAATGCCATAATCTTAGATCCATCACCAAAATAAAGGACACGACCAAATCTCTAGACTGACTACAGTTGTGATTCCAAAACTAACACACATAAAGTTGCTTAATATCTGCACACATTATGTCATTCCGTATTCAAACGTTAATTTAGCATTTGTCTTAAAAAAAATGGCCAGGGCCATTCACTAGAGATGCACGGCCAAGGCGATTCTAGGATTTTGAACATTTCCACCGACGAAAACCAACAAAAGTACACTGTCATGGGATCACAGCTCGGTAAGATAAATTTGATCACACGCCAACAAGCGGACACTCACATTCACATTTCATCGAACACGCCGACTACTGTAATACCCGCACAAGTGCAGTATCCATGAAAAATTCAAGAGAAGAAGAGTGCACATACGGATCCTTCTGCACCATCATCGCCGGCGGAGAGAGCGTGGGCGGGAACGAGGCCGTGGAAGGAGCGGCGACCAGCGGCTACCGAGCGGTCGCCGCCTCCCACCTCGGACAGCCGGCGCCGCTCGGCGAGGGCGAGAGCGCGCGTGCTGGAGGAGGAGGAGGCGGAGGCGGAGGAGACGCGGGGGAAGCGGGCAGCGGCGGCGAGGGGGAAGGCGGAGGAGGCCGGCGCGGGGAAGGAGGCGGAGGTGGAGGGGGCGGCCATCGTGGCCGCGGTTCACCGGAAATGGAGAGCGAGAGGGGTTTTGGATAAGGTCTCGGCTTTTGAGTTTCGACCAGAAAAAAATCGATAAAATGTTAAAGGAAATGCCAACTTTGGAATTTTAGAGGTATTTCATCGGAATTAAACCAATTTCGTAATATTTTTTCCATCATTTGATAAAATGCCAATACTCAATTCTCGAGGTGTGCGTCACTATAGAAAAATGATTTTGCTATATATTCGTCGATAAATTCTAAAATTTCACAGATGTAAATATAGTACTATCACAGTGTAATTACACTATAATTATATTGTAATTTGCATGTAACTATAATATAACTTACATGTCACTGCAATATAATTTTGAACTGTTTGATTTGCTTTAAAATTCTTGCAGAGAAATATTCACAACCCACGCACATGTGTGGAGATTCGGTACCATTATACCTCCGTTTTCACGAAAATAGCATGCCACGTAGAGATTTTTGAAAGTTACATACAATTAACACTATAGTTACATGCAACTTATAATATAATTACATCATGATTCTACTATCAATTTTTTTAAGTTAAAATTTAACGACAAACGTATAGCTAGTCCCAAAGAAAAATGCTACGTATTACTTAAATACTCCCAAATTCTATTAGAAATATTTCCTTCGATTCGTATTATAAACCACTTTGACTAATTTTCTAGTCAAATTTATTTAAGTTTGATCAAGTTTATACTACATCGGTCCCATTTTAAGTGCAGTTGTAAATTTCCGTGTCCAACATTTGACCAACCGTCTTATTTGAAAAAAATCATGAAAAAAATAAAAAAATAGTCACACATAAAGTACTACTCATGTTTTATTATCTAATAATAATAATAATAAAACTAATTATAACAAATTTTCGAATAAGATGGACACTCAAACGTTGGACATAAACAGTGTAAAACTACAATCTTTTTAGGACAGAGACAGAGGTAATAGAAAAATATAGTAACATTTTCAACATAAAATAAACATATTATTAAAATATATTTAATGGTAGATTTAAAGAAACTAATTTGATGTTGTATATTATTTTTTTTACAAACTTAGATAATCCTAGAAAATTTGACTAGTGGGTTCAGATTACTGCCTAAATGAATCTTTCCAAAATTTGGCATTTGGCATTGCTAAAATTTTAGCAAGTTAACAGTATTTCTAAGTTTTAGTATATGCAAATGGTATGGTTTAAAATGACATCAACTTGAACAGGTCTTAGGAAAAAAAATTGAAAGCAACTTATAATATAAAACAAATAGAGTCTTACTTAAGAAGTCATTAAGAGTAAATTCTTTAAACCGGTTTATCCATAGCGACATAATTTACATGAATATAATGAATAAGTCTTGCTTGTGTTGTTTTAATGGTAGTCCTTACATTTGCTTTTTTTGTTAGTAGTATGATAGATGCAGATCCTCTGCTGTCCGTAGCTATGGGGGTGGTTGGGAGAGAGGGACTAAATCCAAAAAATAAGTCCCTAGGGAGGGATTTATTTTTTTTTTTTGGAGAGAGGGACTAAACTCCCAAACACCCCCTATATTAGTCTGCAGTAGTCAGTAACCTTATGTATGGCACGTCAGATGGTGTACTGCAGTGTATTTTATTGTAGAAACTGATCTTGACCGTTGGACTTTCATCTAATGGTGTAGAGTTTGACGGGGGCTAATGGGCTATTCTCATTAATGGACCCTTGTCTTGGTTCTGGTTCCACCTCTGTGGTGGGTTGTTGTGTGGTGGCGCAAGTTCGTGTACTACTTGCTATTCTTTGACGTGTTTGACATCTTTTTCTTCTTATATTAATACAATGATAAGCTTCGTACGTATTCGGGAAAAAACTAGGATTCATAAGTATTTTTTTATAAAAAAAACTTTTTGATATAGTTTTTTTTATGGTTTTAAAAAATATATAGCATGAAAAACTCATTCAGTTGTTGTATTTTTAATATTTTGTAAATACTATCTCTCTACTACTAAAGCACGTCCGCTCCTCTCCCCAACCACCGTCTCCCCCGACCTCTCTCGAAAAAGCTATAGAAAACTAAATGGTGGTTAACCAAAGAACTAGTTAAGTCCAATTTCGAGCTATAGAAAACCAAATGGTGTTTAACGAAAGAACTAGTTAAGTCAATTTTGAGCTATAGAAAACCAAATGGTGGTTAATGAAAGAACTAGTTAAGTCCAATACTTTTATGCTCGATTCACACTACTAGCCAGTTAATTCCAATGCTTTTATGTCAAGTTTTAGATTTAATAAATTGTATATGTAATTGTTATGTGGGTTTATATGGGATGTTTGCATGTCAGGATTTAAGATATATTAATAATTGCTATGCTTGCATATGAATTTTAGGTGTTTAGTGGGCTGTAAGTATATGAAAGTTTGATAAATATAACTAACTTGAGTGCTCTAACCAATAGTTAATAACCTCTTCCAAAAAAAAAATTAATAGCCTCCCCAAAATGAACTCAAGTGTTGTAATAAACTTGACTTCAAAGAGACTTCATTCCAAGATAAAAGTATTTTTTAGGAAGTTTGATTTATTATTCAATTAGTATAAACTTATTTTGGTATCCATTCCTACCTAAAAGAGAGGATTGGTGTATTAGCTCGAGAAGACATAAATCATCTATACTAATATAAAAAATACGAGTTCATCCAGTAATCCTGCAATCCTTCGGATCCACTTTTGTTTCTGAGCCATTGATCTGCGAGATCCTACGAACGATATTCCTTTCACGATCCTCCCACGCGCGATCCTTCCCTCTTCCTCAGCGAAAAAAAAACCAGTCCTCCTCCTCTTCTCCGCGTCCCCACCACGTGCTCCACCTCCGGGGCCCCACTCTCTTCGTTGCGCCCCCACCACGCCCCGCGTCCGCGCCTCCCCTGCCTCCTCAACTCCTCGTCATCGTCGGTTCCCCTGTGTGCCTCCCTCGCCGCCGCCACCGCCAGGGGCGGTTCCCTACTCTGCCTCCCCCACCACGCCTCCCACATCGCGCCGCCCCCATAGCCGCGCCCCCACAACGCCTCCACCGTCGGCGCCCCCATTGCGATACCCCTGAGCTCTGCAACGCCGCCGACCGCCGCTCTTGCTCGCTCTCATCTACGACGCCGCCGTCACGCCCCTCTCTTCGCTGTGCTGCCTCCCTCCCCCGCGTCCCCATCCCCTCCTCGCCGCGCCACTTCCCCATCTGCCGCCCCGCCTGCTTGCCTCCCCGGCGTCCCCATCCCTTCCTCGCCACGTCGCTTCCCCATCCGCCGCCCCCGCTGCGCGCCTCACGCCGCAACCCCGCAGCGGAACCCAACAGCGAGCTAACCGCCGTCCCGGCAGGTCGCCGTCAATCGCCGTCGCCCCGCAGGTCGGCGTTGCACTGCAGAGGGATTTCCCCGCTGAACGGTCGCCGCAACAGGTCTACGCCACCTTCTTCCCACGCCGACTCCGTGTCTAATCCCTACCTCAGCACAGGTAGGCGGCTTTGCTTCTGCTACCATCTTCCTCTTTTGTTTTTCAATCAACAACCGTTTGATTTATTTCTGAATCAAATTTCCTCTTATGTTTTTCAATCAGCAACCGTTTCTTGATTTATTTCTGAATCAAATTTTCTTCATGTTAATCACTTCACATTCCTGTTAATCACTTCACTAATGAGAGTTAAAAATAAGATTCTGAGATTAACTCTGAGAACAGCTTAGGAAAGTTGATATTCACATTAATTTCAGAACATCATGTTCCTTGTGAATAAATAGTATGATCTTCAAGCACTTCAAGCAACTATTATGACTTGTTTGTTTTCTGCATTGTAGTTTCAACTTGTGGTTCCAGCTGAAGCAATTGGAGATTTATTAAATCTAAGGCTACATGCTAGGCTGCTATGAGGTAATCTGAGGAATTCAAATTTATATATTGCTATGTTCTGGAAAAATATCTGACAGTTTAGCACCTCAAGAGAGGACATTAATTTGTAATATATGACTCCTGCATTTCCTTTTACCTCAAGTTCAGGAGTACTCACATGAGTTCTCTCCCCATGCTAATGCTATTATGAAATTTGATAATACATTTCAAAAATCAAAATGCATCCAAGTTCAGGAGGATTCACATGAGTTCTGAATTTCTGTTGTAGTAACTGAATTTGTGTTCAACCCTTAAGAATTGTCAAACATGTTAGGATCAAGTATATATGTCAGCAATTAGGAAATGTAACACCTCATTTGTGTTCAACCCTTAAGAAATGTATGTGTCGATTTGTCGATCACTGTTTTTTTCTCATAATGTTGCTGTTATAAATAGTTCAGCATCACAGGGATTTTTTCTTTGAAGGAGGTTTTTCATATTCTGGTTTACTGCACATGCTATGAGAAAGCCCGATAAGTATAGCTATCCATATATTTCTTGACGAATTCAGCCAATGGTAATAACTCAGTCTTAACTGGATAAAACTATGTTGAGCATGACAACTATAGGGCTAACTGAAAACCTGAAATTTTCAGGGCATAATAGTATGTTGCATGCCGGTAACCCCAAAGTAGCAATGAAGAAACTCATACATTACATACTACAAATCCTAAATTCATGAATACAACAACTTTGGGTAACTTTGAGAATTTAATCAAGAATAGGTACCGTTAATGCTAACCTGTGTTTGTCAACAACAATTATATTTCTGAATATTTTTTAACCTTTGAATATACTTACAGGTTACGTAACCCTCTGCTACTCTGCTTTTTAGGATTTGTAAGGCTTGCTTTCCCCATTGCCCAGATCCTGATTTCACTATTGAAAAACCATGTTTTCCAGCCCTACACCTGCATTATCTAGGTAGAATGGAAAAAACGAAAAAAAATCCAGGCTGATCAAATTTGATTTTTCTATAACTTCTTTTTCTTGCTATCATTGTCCTGCTTAGTTGATGTCTATGTCTAATGGTACACTGCTTCCTAATACGCACCGTAGGGGCCACCAGCAAACCTCTGTTGATCCATCAGCAAGTTTTACATTAGTTGCATAGCTGTCAGTTTCTATCATGTGGCACTTATTTCTTTTCCTTTGTCATTTATGTGTAAACATATGCTGCCGATGTTGCTGACTCTCATAGTACACGGCAATATCAGGAGGTGATGAGAGTTCTTTCTTATGGATTTTCATTTGCCACCTGATCAAAAGCTGCCATTTTGTTTCCATACAAATGTGCATTTATTCAAAGTAACCTATATAGCAACTATTCAAGTATGTTGCTTGGTAGGTTGTGAACAGAGTTACTCGAAGCATAACAGGACAGAGGCATAAGAGGGAAAAGTCCTATCGTTTTGTCTCCATGTGTCTACATCGTTATCTTTGATTGCTGATTTTGGCAAATCATATTAGTCAAATTGTTGTTTCTATATATAATAGAAGCTTGAATTGAATGGATAGATATGTCAGTCTGCATATTATAAAGCTTTTGATTTTTCTGCTTATGCATCAGGATAGTAATCCTTTATCCTTTTTCCATCTCCTATTTCAGATGTAGATCAAATAGGCTATCCTATTAGATGGTTATTGAGCAAGCATGTTTATATCAAACAATCATTTTGTTTGTTGCTGGAACTATCATGTATTGTGTGTTACAAAATTATGCCACCAATATCTTTTGGCAGTATATAATAGGTTATAGATATGCCTACAGCCTCCACGCAAAAGGAATTTGATTCTTATACCGTATGATTCCTATAAATGGCTGCCCACCAGATGTTAAAATTCATCAATGAAAGATTCTTAATTGACCATGTGTTTGATAAATTATTGCAGCACATCGATAATTTATTGCATTATACAAAGTAACTTTGAGTTTTTAAGCATAATATGTAGATGGTTCGAGCATGATTTGATTTGTTGCTTACAAGTGATTTACCATTTTGTTTATCAAATATGAGCTATGACATGCTTTTGACTAAAAGTACAGTTTGAAAATTGTCAAACGTAATGTTTATGAAGTTAATGTTGGAATGGTCTTAAAATATGCATCGTCATCATGTATTGCAGTTGTCCATACACATCAGATTAGTCTATACACATTGGAATTCTTTAGTCTAAATATTAATTGCATGGATTCGCAATTTAACAATCTATCTGAACTGAATACTGCTTAGCCTATGTTATTTCCAAATTTGCTGAGCACATATTGGGGAATCCAGTTTGCATGTTCTAGATTTGCACATTTCTTGCTCTTGAGCCACTATCCCAAAGCTTACATGTATAAAAGTACACTACGTAAAAAACACAAAAAGTTGCAAACTTTATGAATCAAAAGTATATCTAATTTTGTGCCACTAACAGTTCTTTTTCGTCTTATGTTTGCAGGTTGCCATATAGGTATGCTAAAAAACCGTCAGGAAGTGTACAAGCTTACAAGCTGTAAATAAACGGAATGAAGAGCAATAGATCATCTGTTAGGTTGCCTTCGGTTTTGAACAAGCGCTATAAGGTGGTCGAAGAAATTCTATTATTTTATTTACCATTGATTGGCTATCTGTTGATGCTTTTATTATTCAACCAAACTGGTGGAGGAGCCAAGGTCACAGTAATCTTATTAAAGGTAGTACGTACTTATAGAACTTCCATTTTCATCGGTACATGTGAGCGTGAGCTTTAATAATGTATTCCATGATGAAATGTATTCCATAGCATTAGGATTGGATGCTACAGGGAGACAAATCTCGGCTGTGTCATGTATTCCATGATGCAAAGTTGATGTTGGCTATTGTCTCGGCGTTTCGAATAAAGAAGATTGTAAGAAGAGAATGTAATGGTGTAGCTTCTTTGGGCATGATGTACAAGAACTTTTAACTCAACTGATTTAAGCGAAGGATGTATTTCTTTTACTCCATTCAATGTATGTTGACGTGCCTTGCACGTGCACGCTAACTAGTCATATTACTGTATACTAGTAATCAAATATTTGAGCCAACAAAAGCCAGATATCTGGCTCATGGTAAAAGAAAAGTATACCCAGTATAGATCTTACTCACACAGATGGCTTTATAATCAACATTACTTATTCGAAGGATCATTTACGTATTTTCTTAACCTCACCAGTACATACAAATAGAAAGATCAGGATCGACATTGGCAAGATATACATACGTACAAATAGAATTTGTGCCACACATTTCAAAATAAAACCGATCAGTAAGATCCATGTTCTCGACATTTACCATTGAACCTCACCTCCTGAAACTAAGAAAACTAATAAGAAAAATCAGCACAATATATGTTGCACCTCCGTCATACTCTTGCCTCGATTTTGAAGGAATCAACGACTGTATGTAGCCTATCCTTGATTTTCTCCCATCTCCTTTCGTTTGCTCCAGTTGTCAGCGTGTAAAATTTGCCAACAAAATCCAAATCCACAATGAAAATACAATTAGGAAACCTATAAAGGTTGGCACCCTGGGCGGCTTCTGGGGCGTGCCACGTTGGATTTTACTGTGGCAGAGTTACTGTGCGTGCAGTGAAAATTTGCCAAAAAAAACACTCCAGTTTGTAACTCAATCGAGGTCCCGCGCGAAAAGTTCCTCTGAGGTGTAAATTAACGGATAGACCCTTACAGAAGTCCGATATTGCATTCGAAGGAGAGAAAATTCATGAATTAGGACTGGGATCTAAAACGTGGAAGCCGAGGGGTTTTTTCGCAAAACGACGCCCTAACTCACTCAGCCCTAGCCCTAGCCGCCGCCGCCGCTCACGCTCTCTCCTCCCTCTCGTCGTTTCATCTCCCTCTCCAGCTCCCGCCGCCGCCGCCTCCCCCTCCCCCTCGTGCCGCCACCTCCGCCTCGCGCGGCCGCCTCCGCCTCCGTGTCCACCTCCGCCGCCGCCGCCTCCTGCTCGTGTCGTCGCCATCGACAAGCTCTGGACCCTGCACAAGCGCCGCCGCGACACATGGCCGTAGGTGCCCACCTCCAGCTTCTCCCTCTTCCTCGAGAAGAAGGACCTGCAGCGCAAGGAGCCCGTCAAGTGGGTCAACATGGTGCTCGGCAAGCTCTGGAAGGTCTACCGCCCTAGCATCGAGAACTGGATCGTCGGCTTGCTCCAGCCCGTCATAGACAACCTCCACAAGCCCGATTACGTCAATCGCGTCAAGATCAGGCAGTTCAACCTCGGCGAGGAGCCCCTCTCCATTAGGAAAGTCGAGCGCCGGACCTCACGCCGGGCCAACGACCTGCAGTACGTCCTCACTCCATTCTCTCTTCTCTTTTTCATCCTCCTGTCTTCTTTCTTTTCCATGCCGAATTCAGTTGGGAGCTACCGTTGCAGCAAGAATCATGCAAATATTCTTCTTCACATTGCTTGTCTGGAGCGAAGAAGAAGATGGAGACGACGGCCTACAGGATTCGCCGCCAATTGTGCCGCTTCACCCGCAGGCAGAGGTGAGAAATCTGTGTTCTCCCAATTGTTGATCATGCAGATTTCAGGTGGGAAAGGCCTCTTTCTCTATGGATGGATTCATATAATTAGATGGCGCATATTGTTTCCATGTGTTTGATTTTTCATATCCTTCTTTTTCTTTTCTTTTTTTGTCAGCAGCGAAAGCAAACTAGGGGACTATGGACTTTGGAGGGTGAAGCTAAGTGAGACTTTATTCATCTGTATTAGGACGTGTTAAAGGACGTGGAACATAATCTGGATTAGTCAAATTATTGTTCCAAATGTTAAAAGGTAGGTGCCACTTAGAACATTGTGCCATTTCCTTTTCTGTTTGATTTGGTCATTCAATATTGGATCACGCCAGATCAATGTAGGCTCCAGCTTGCATGATCTCATACTGTAATATTTTTGCAGCGATACATCTACCTTTTTCTCAATAAAAATGTTACATTGACTGATCATGAAGGTCATAATTAGCTATAGCCAACATACAATCCATAGATTATTTGAAACACTAGAATGATGTTCCTTTGGAATCGTTTAGTTTTCACATACTAAGTAGTAAATATTTGTTTTTAACTTTCAACAGATCGTTGTTTTGTAGATGTGTTGAACCTTGCAAGAGTATTTGAAGGAAAATCTTAATCCTCATTCAGACTTTGCCATAGATTAAGCACATAGGCATGCTCCTTTTTTTTTCATGTACTGATATCAGATATGGACCTTAACCTAAGTGTGATATGACCCACATATATCTCTTTTATGTTCCCTGGCTTACCACTTTTAGTTTGTTACAAGTGTGATATGACCCACATATATCTCTTTTATGTTAAAAAAAATCATGGCTATCTTTTTATGGGGTATGCTCTCTGATCAGTATAGGCAGACCAACCGTTGAGGATGTATCTACCAATATCTATGAGAGCACATGAATATGAATTGTTTGGTGTTGCAATTCCCATATGTAAGGATGGCTGTTCTATTTGCTTGATATACTAGGAAGTTAATAAGTTCCGCTGATCAAACTTAATGGTATCTCTTCATTCAGACATATCCTAGCATGTTTTTCATTTGCAAAGTGGTACTGAACCATTCAGAAATTAGTCAAATCTAAGGGAAGATTACTACAATTGTAATTTTGTTCTTAAATATGAAATTTTACTATATGATAGTTGTGATTTGCTTTCTGAAAAAGAACTCCTAAAAATATGCTTCCCTGCATAAAAAAACAAGTTGAATTCTCATTACTTTCAGAAGTTTTTTGTTTTCAGTATATATATAAGTATCTTTGGTACAAACGGCAGTTCTGCTAACTTTCTGTTGTCTTGTTAATTTCAGGAGTTGTGGTTGGAGCAGCTTACAGCTTTTCTAAATGTATTCATCTATTAAGCTCAAATCGATTTCAGGGGACGTGCTACAGGTCCTGCTTTATTTTTGGTTCAATTAGGAATGGAAATGTATTACTGATGCAGGTTTGTTCTCTCCTTTGTTCAACACAATGCAAAGTGCTCCTTTTTTTTTTTCTTTTGTTCGACTGCAATACTAGATTGTATTATTACTGCATGTTTTTGGGTTTGGTTCTAATTATATATTTTTAATGTTTGGCAACACATATTCTGGCTTCTCAGTTCTGTGAGAATAATGGATTTTATTGCAGGTTGTGCCACAAGAGTTTTAATTGACTCACATGTGTAGTGGGGATAATTATTGGTTCAAATGTAGACACATGTATGACATTGCTCCTCAAGGAGTTTTTTTTAACTAGACAAGCAAAGCTTCCCCTATTTTCATTAAGAGAAATGAGCATTACATCAAAGTTCATCATGGGATTTCAACCTTAAACCAAGTTCTTTCTACTTTTCTACCTAACATAACAATCTGACCTCTTTCTCCAGCATGGCTATAGTTTCTCAGCAGTACCATACAGAAACTACTTTCATGTGAGCAAAAGGAGATGAAACACAAAGAAAAACAAGGAGAACAAAGAAATGCTCCTCAAGGAGATACACCATCGAAACATTGTAAGTTCCCATGTCATCCTTGAGTTTGTTTCCAGGCCCTAGCTATGTTGGTCGCGGAATTACGTTTATACAACAATAGACAGTTTCATGACTATCCCCCTAATCTTCCGTGTGAAATGGTATTTCTGTTGATGGATCACATGAACACTTGCTTTTTGTCTGAACGTCAAAATAGGTTGTATATGATCTTCCTTTCTGAACTATGTTTTCTTATTTTGAGCATCACCCGTGTTCTCTATTATGCCCTTAAGTAAGCTTCATCTTCCTTCCAATGTGCAGCCACCTTTTGTTGGGCCTCGAATGGGATAATAAAGAAATTGAGATATGGGTTTTGTTATTGTATAGCTCCATCACGTTAGGTAGAAGGGTCTTAAATTGTGAAAGAATTATTGCATCACTCTTCTTTGCAAGGTAAAATTCCCCCTACTCCTTTTAAGCTTAAGATGTATTATTGTTGCCTATTCAGATATGCACTCTCTGAGATTAATTTATGCTTGTATTGTTTTTCTCTAATGCTAAACATGATGTCGATAGACAATCAATAATGATACACATGATACGATTTTTATCTTTCTGGGCATACAAATGATTAATGTTAGGTCTTGTATATCTTGCAGCTTTCATATATATTTCTCCAAAACAAGTTTTCAATCTCATTTTTAAAATGTCGAGGTGCAGGCACTAGAGCATATTCAGGACACAATAAATTCAGCTTCAAAAGATTCAATTTAGGTCGAGGTTAACCTGTTCCAAGTTGGGAAAATTAAATGTGATGGTACTTCAGTTTCAGTTTAAAGCAGCACTAGAGGGAAATTCAGAATATGTTAAAAAAGGATAAGAAATCTTCAATGATAGTCATCTCATCCAGAAAATTGTAGAATAATGATAAAACTGATGTTCAAAGAACTCATGAAGTTCTCCAGAGAACATAGCTTAGATACTTTGTAACTGGCTACAATTTCAGAAAGTGCTGCCATAGCAACTGAATGAACAAAGAAAAGTTAATCCAAAGTTATCCAACAGAAGCTAAAATTAGCTAACCTAAGAAGTGCAAGCCACATTTAAGCTGATTTGAAATGTGAAGGATTCCTTACTGTTGGAAGCTTAAATTCAAGATTGATTTTGTTTTGATGAATTGTCCAAGATCAATGATTTAAGCGAATGTGAGTAGCAGTTAATTTTCTTCTTAATTTTATCTCTCTTGTATTTTCTTTTTATTGATTACAATGTTTAAAGTAATTTACTTAGGGTTGCTTTAATAAACTCGTGGTATGGAACAATTCCAAATTCCATGTCGAACTATTCAGTTATGAGCTTTTTCATTCCGTCTTTGCTATATTCCCACAGTACCTTTTGTTCTCTTAATGTCTTGGGAGAGTTTGTACATGAACATGAGTGACCAAGGGTCATGAAATGATCAATACTGATGATTTACCATCCTGTAAAACTGTGAATCGTATATTACAGTTATAGTTGATATACGGTTTGGAGGCTTCTTGTGTGCCTGAGATCATGCCAATTTTAAAAAGAACAGATGTAGAAGTTACTGTTTACTGTTAGAGCTGTGTTCAGTGAGAATTGGAAGTTATATGTACCATTTGACCCACAACCCAATAATTGCTTATATTGATCAAATGGCAGGGCACAATTTTTAGTGGCATCCGATTCCAGATCATGGGATCTATCTAATGTCTAGCTATACATTCGAGATATATAAATGTATGGTTGTGTGTCAAGCTATTCACGCTGCTATTTAGCATCTATGAGATCATAAAGTTTGTTTCTGCGTGTCTGCCTGTATCTTTCTTTAGTGTCCCATATGTATGTAGCATCGAAATAGCGCTTTGCTATTTTTAACACCAAGTAGTAATTGAATAAATCATTTTTCCATAAGTTAACGTGATGGATTGTTAGTATGTCGTTTGAACAAGATCAACGGAGTTCTGCGCATAACCTAATTAACCTAGCTTCTGGTAACTTGTGTTCTTTGGCTTAACTTGGTCCAGCTGCTTTCCTGATGAACATGACACAGACTGTTCAAAGTTCTTGCTGCAACCAGATTCAATGGACTAAACTATTCTCTTTTTGGTCAGCCCATCACGGATAATATGTACGTCGATCGCCAGATCAACTGTGCCTATGATATTTACTATAACGTGCCAAAAACCATTACTACTTCATAACTATCCCAGAATGGATTTTTCCCCATCATAGTGTCACTACAGTTTCCTGCTTAATTCCTTCGCTGGACGTTCAGGCGGCGCGCAAAGGCGCGCCCCAGGGTCTAGTAGATAACAGTGACTACCACAGCATTAAGCAATCCTTGTGGATGCAAGAGTAGAAACAATATAAGCCGATGGAAATATGTCAACAGCAGACAATACTTTTAGCATAACATCTTGCTGAGAGAAAAAGATGTCTGGTAGGAGTCAATACCATTTGCAATGGCAATTGCACCAAGCGCATGTCTCGTGAAATTTGGAGCTTGAGCTGTGAACTCAAAAGTGTAGTAAGTTCGTCCATCAACATCATTCTGCGTAATGACACAGATCTTATGAGTTTAATAATAAAAGAGTAATAAGATGTTTCCCTTTGCAAAAGGGAACATGGAGAATAGTCAACAAGTTATTATCTGATTCTTATAACCCAAAGAAAAGTAATTGATAGTCTGCGATCTATTATGAAGGTTTGACACTACAGTTGTGTTTATTTTTCTCTAGGTGATATGTACACAAGGTTTGTAGTGAAGAGTTGCTACATTTTAAAATATAGAATAAAAAGATCACTCCAGGAACAACAAAAAAGTCAACACACTGCAGCAAATGCGTATCATTTAGGAATAAGACCTAACCAGTTCGATCTTAGATTAAATCTGATATATATACAAACTAATAAAACAACCTGCAATTCTATGGGATGATAAAAATGGATTGATGCCCCAAAAGAAGTAGGCAGATGCAGTTTCGTTTCAACTGGAAATAACATAATATATATATACAACAGTATCCAACAAAAATACATTTCTGGCATCTCCATATTCCGTGTATTTGCATTTTTAGATAAATGAAGATATGATCACTTATACTCTACATTAGTACTACTTCACATGGCAATTCGATAAACGGCTGATAGCCTGTTGGCTCTACTTACCAGAAATGCACAAGTTTTACAATGCAAAATGAATGAGGTGGATTAGAAATTCTGAATTGCATTATGGCGTGACACCTTGCATGAATAAATGGATAAAAGAGGCACCTCTTTTGCTTCAATTAACTTTGTCTTTTGCGTAGGTGCAGCCAAAACCTTACGTATAAGAGCTTCAGCAACCTAAATACACATCATAGTGGATAAGATTTGGCATCTTTTCATCATACAACTGCAGAGACATGATTTTGACGAAAAGAAGATTAAGAAAACAAAACCTGATCTGGAGGACCAAGCTCACGGATGTCTTGCTTGCTGGTTGGAATTGTGTTGACGCTCACACTTTCCAAAGGCTCTATGACATCTTTGTACACCTTATCTTGCCCTTGAACAACCACTTCCTGGATAATTACAAATTCGCAATGAAATGAACGAATCGAAATGCAACCTTGCATCATGTGACCCTTTAGCAATGACGGTTTATTACCTGCCATCCAAATGGGTAGAGGAAGGAGTATCCATCCTTCTTGTCAGTGACAGGCAAGAAACCCTTCTTAGCCTCTGCTGCGTCTATACCACATCAGAATGGCACTCAGGCACATGGTTTTCAACCAAACAAACCATTCACAAGCCTGAGTGCTACTACACAGTCAAGCATCATCACACCTGTACCATTCTACACTGATATTAATATGGAAGAACAACTCACATGCTGCCGGATTAGGCCAAGAGAGAAACATGGCAGCGCCTGCAGCGAGCAACATCCTCCACCTAGATCTCTCCTCCGCTTCTCTCTTGATGCTCTGCCTTAGCAATAAGGAAACAAATCTCAAATAAGATTGGGTTCGAAACTGAAATACGGTGAAAAAAAATTACAATTGGATTTGAAAAGATAGGTGAATGAAATGATCAACTTCATGTTTGCGAAAACACACATACAAGTCGAAGAACATGCCTTCACGTGTTAAGTGCTCTGCGAGGGAAAACGCGCACGTGTTGGATGTGGCGGAGGCGCAGGGGAAGCGCGCGGCAGCGGCGAGAGGGAAAGCGGAGGAGGCAGGCGCCGCCGGGGCAGAGGTGGAGTGGGTGGCCATCGTGGCCAGCGTTCACCGGAAATGGGAGCGAGAAGGATTTTAGAGGGATTTTTTTTGTCAGAATTAAACTCGGCTACCGGAGTTTTATCGGAATACGGAAATGGGTGGCCATCATGGCGGCGCGCATTTTGGAGCTTCGGATTTTGGATGAGGATCGGCTTTTGAGTTTTGATGAGAAAATTAATAAAAATGAACAAATTCTCAAAGTGTTGGTTTGGAAGTGTAGAGGGATTTTATCGGAATTAGACTAATTTCTTGAAATTTTTTAAAGCTTCAAAGCAAACCTACTATTGCGAACTTTAGGACGACACTATTTTTTTTCTTTTTCGTTATGAGGGCTTTAAACCCATTTTATATAATTTCCATACAAGGATGCGGAAAGACCAAATCCAAAATGCGCCGCCAAACTCACGCTGCAGTTATTATAGTCCCATCCACCAAATATCACCAAACTATCACAACAATACATTATCGGTCTTTTAACTTAGGAATATTTTATATGCATGATTAGCCTGTTTGACTCTTATTAGACAACCTTCATGTACTACTGTAATGTAATCCCGCACAACGGCACAAGTGCAGTATCAATAAAAAATTCAAGAGAAGAAGAGTGCAGATACGGCTCCTTCTGCATCATCGCCGGCGGAGAGAACGTGGGCGGGAATGAGGCCGTGGAAGGAGCGGCGGCCAGCGGCTACCGAGCGGTCGCCGCCACCCACCTCGGACAGCCGGCGCCGCTCGGCGAGGGCGAGAGCGAGAGCGAGAGCACACGCGTGCTGGAGGAGGCGCGGGGAAGCACGCGGCGGCAGCGGCGGCGAGGGGGAAGGCGGAGGAGGCCCGCGCGGGGGTGGAGGTCGAGGGTGCGGCCATCGTGGCTGGGGTTCACCGGAAACGGGAGCGATAGGGGTTTGGATAAGGATATCTGTCGGTTTTCGAGTTTCGACGAGAAAATCGATAAAAAAAAAGTCCAATTCTCAAAGCGGGGGTTTGGAATTTTAGGGGGATTTCATCGGAATTAAACTAGTTTCGTGAGAATTTTTCCATCACAAGATGAAAGGCATATTCTCAATTCTCAGTGTGCGTCACTCTACAAAAGGCTATGTATCGTTATATACTCCCAAATTCTATAAGAAATAGTTAAGAGTAAATTCTTTAAACTAATTCATTAATTGTGATAATTTACATGGATTTAATAAGCCTAGCTTGTGCTGCTTTAATGGTGGTCTTTATATAATATTATTAGTAGTACAAGGGTTAGGTGGACTATAAGATAGTAGTCAAATTGTTGTGTGGACTATTTTCTTTTATTTATCATTTTGCATTAGTTATTTTGTCTAACTTTATTCTTTCTTTTACCAGGCTTTCTTCATATAAATTTAAATTAGTCCTTGCGCAATTAGCATAAAATTTTTCATGGAGACGTAATATTTCATATTTATAATTATTCTCGATGCTTTTTCATTTTTTAAGAGCTCTGACGCCACAACCTCGAGAGAAAGGAAGGCCCCACCACTAGGTGTCCTTACAGCCACGCGGTTTCCGGCAGCCCACTTGGGCGGTGCGAGGTGAAGGAGGGAGGGAGGCGGGGTCGTTGCCCATATGAACCAGCTAACATTAATATGTTAGCAACACGTGCAAATATTAGGATTTTCATGCATTAAAAAAAATGAACACAAAAAGGGACCACCTAAAACACGCGTAAATATTAAGATTTTTCATGCGGCAAAAATAAATAAACACAAAAGGGACAGCCTAAAGACCAGCTTATCACCTTGTAGTTAAGTAATTAATCTCCATACAAACCGCCCCAAACCCAAGAGATCCTTAGCCTACCATCCTCTAGATAGATAAACACACTACCAATTTCAAATTGTGCATAAACATTCGTAGGGTATATCCATCCCTCTGATCAACAACGGATCAAAAGATACAAGCTCTGTTTTTTCATGCAACGAAAACCCAACAAGCTTGCATCCATTCGACAGAGTTAGTGCACATATCCACATACCGAGGCGGCCTCACAGGTTCTCTAGTTCCTCTTTCTGTTTCACGAGTCATCACCTGGATCATGGTGATCTGAACATCATCGTACAGCTTTTTTCTAACCGTAGAAGAATAGCCTGCGCGGGGGTATCCACCACGAGCAAGACAGAACACAAGGCAGTGATCACAGCTGTGATCATCGTCATCATCCTGACCAACCGAAGCAAAGCAAATCATGCTCCTCTCCCTGACAATCTTGCTCCAAGCCCTCAAGAAGATAGGAGCATCAAGGTAGTATGAACCATCGTTCTCGCTGACGACCAATTCGAAAGCAAGAATGCCTCCATTGAACAGCGTGTATACGAAGCCATGGATGCATAGAGACCTAACAAATAATGCGCCGTAGCGATACCATTGGCATGCCTTCACAATGGTCCATTCCAAGCTGTCCATGTTGAGCAACAAGCAGTCAAATGTTGCAGCATCCGATACCATAAAACTGCGTCGATCGAGCACGACAAACCCGGAGATGATAATTTTCGCAGTCAGATCTGTGCATCTTGAAGTTGTCTCATAACGAGTCCATACCGAATTGTGGCGTTCTAGCACATACACAAACTGCAGGGTGTCAGCTAGACCAACAAACCGATTGCCAACTTGAAAAACCACTAAGAAACACACACCATTAGGTCGATCTGTTGTCCTGAAGGGATAACTTGACTTCAGGACCAGATCAATCACTTGCATCTCGCTCTCCGGTGACGATGGAATGCAATACAGCTCTGATCCCGTGTGAAATTCCTGACCAAAGTTGACCTGTGTCCTTCACCTGGGATGAGAATTTCGCATGCAAACTGCAGATTATCATTATCTTACATGCTCTCTTCAATTGTGCTTTTGGAACATTAGAAGACGGTTCCCTAAGGTGTCATTTGGAGGCCAATATCCTGGCCATGCACTAGACCATCCAGATGAGGCATAAAGTAGAATCCCCTCATTCTTCCTCTAACTGTTTCACCTTGTCTGTCAGGTGTACAATGCCCTGGGAGTCAGCTACAAACGGGATAACAAACTCGACAAGGCGATCCAGCAATTTGAGAAGGCAGCCAGGCTATGTGACAGCTTGGAACAACCTCGGGGACGCGTACGTACGAGCAAAAGAAAGATCTGAAGTCCGCGCTCAAGGCATTCGAGGAGGTGCTCCTCTTTGATCCGAACAACACGGTCGCCAGGCCACGCCGAGATGACCTGAAGCAGCGTGTGGGCATGTACAAGGGAGTCCCAGTGAAGTCAGAAAAACGATAGGTCCTGTGAGCATGTGGTAAGGGGGGTGCGCTCGCTCGCAGGTGCGTTAGTGTGGTGTGCATGTGTGCATAATGGTGCGCGCACTATGTAATTGGGGCGAAAATTTTAGAAAAAACGGTAGGCCAGGTCTCAAATTTGTGTAAAATCCTTGTCTCATCGATTTTGAACGGTAGCATCTGTAGAAAGCATGTGGAGATGATCCCTGCAACCTAGCTGTACGCTATACTTGTAGAATTTTTGGCCTGCCGGTGCCAGATGTAAATTCTCTCCTGGAGTTCATCATTCGATGGGATCACTCATGCTCCCTAATGGAAGTAAAGGAAAAATTACATAGCAAGGCCATCGGCACACTGCAGCAGCTGAAGAGGGAACGACAGTCGTAACCGGAAAGAACATTTTTTTTTTGTTTATAAATGTTGATTGTCCCTTGTTTTTATGGAAATCATTATTTGCTCATACAAAATTGAACAGACTTAATATAGAACAATAAAGATGAAATTACACCGTTGGTACCACAACTTATCACGATGCATGCAAGTTGGTCATTCATCTTGTAAACTAGACGGTATCTCGCGCATTGTCGCGAGAAGCAACTGTTTACACCCGAATTTGGCACCTAGGATTAAAATAGAAAGAATTACCAAAATTTGGAAGTTTGCCGGTTTCCTTCGAGTGGGCCGGTCTGACCGCCATGTGTTGGCCGGTCAGACCGCCGGTTGAGGGCCGGTCAGACCGGCGGTGTGTGGCCAGTCTGACCGGCAGGTCCGAGTCCGAGTATGTTTCGTCGGGTCTCGAAGTTTCCTTTGGTTTCCTTTGGTTTCTATCCCGAGTTGGACGTGGAGGAGGGCCTATAGAGGGGTAGTACAAAATAGTACTATCCCTCCCTCCCAAAAATAAGTTTTACTCTAGGATTTAAAATTTGCAAAATAATTATCAAATATATTTAGATAGTATATCCTTCCTCCAACTCCCAATCACACCTCATTTAATGAGGGGCCTGGACATCTAGATTGTTTTCTTTTTCCTGCTAATTTGTCCCAATGAATGCTGGAATTATAATTATTTTGGTATGGGAGTAATTATCATCAAGAAATATATATCTATAACATGCCACATAAATGACAATCGAACTAGTACTAAAAACATACAAAGAAGTAGGCACAATACGTGCTGGAACAGTTAAAACGATACTTATAGACTTTTTCCCACCCCTACGGAGTGGAAAAATATAAAACCAACAACTTTTGCTGATTATAAAAAAAAACTGATACCAATAATATAAATGTCATTTTTTAATAAAATGATACCCAAGTAGGGGTTAAAAGTGCGGGTACTTTAATACAACCGAACCGAGACGAGCGGAGGGGAGTGAGGAATCTTTTTCGGCTTATTTTGCTATATTTATGTCGCCAGATTTTTTTTAATGGATCTCAATCGATTTGTGGGCAATATGATTAGCTCTACTTGCTCCATTGCTCTTTGCTGGCCTTGTCGGTGGCTGCACCTCTCCGTCCCGTCCCCTTCCCACCAGTGCTCGGGATGGCCGGATCCAACACTGCCCCTCCCCACCGGCAGTCGGGAGGGGCTGGATCCTGTACTGCCCCACCTCACAGCGGCATGGCGGGAGGCCTCCCATGGCGAGGGAGTGGTGGGTGGCATCCTCACGGTGTGGGCTTGGCGGGAGGCCTCCATGGAGATGGAGTGATAGATGGCTTCCAACGGTGAGGGCGTGGCAGGAGGAATCCACGAAGGCGCAGAGGGCCACCTGCCCATGTGGCACAACGGGCGGCTTCCCCATGGCTGGCGCGGTGGGTGGCCTCTCTTCTTCACGACCGACGGCTTTAACGGCAGTGCAGTGGGCAGCCTTCCTCCGGCGGCGCGACGGGCGGCCTCACCATGGAGGGGCGCAGCGGGTGGCGGGCGGCCAAATCCGGCTAGGGTGCTCCACGAAAATTGCGTGGTGGGCGACCTCTCCTCCGCGGTGAGCGGCCTTGATGGTGACGCAATGGGTAGCCTTGATGGTGGCGCAATGGGCGGCCTCACCATGGCGGGGCGCAGGGGGTGGCGGGCGGCTAGATCCGGCTAGGTTGCTCGATGATGGTTGGCGCACTCGCGGGAGGATTCACCACGGCAAGCAACGATGTCTTTCTCTTCCTTGCTGATTCTTGATTTTCTAATTTTGGCCTCTCTGCGTTGTTGTTGGATGGATGGTGAGATTGTGAGAAATGTATTCTTGGATTCTTGGTACATGGATGTTAATGAATGTGTTCTTGGATTTGGATGATGGTGAGCTGCTCGATTCATCGGCTCGAATCAAGCCAATTCATCGAGCTGGATTTTCGCTGGCGGGGTTACGAGGGGTGAGGGGTTACGGACTGCCAGTGAAAATCGATTTTCACTGGCGGCCACGCTAAGAGGCCCGCCATAAAAAATAGCTCTATTTTCGCTGGTGGCGGCTCCAAGAGGCCCTCCATAAAAAAACGGGTTTTCGTTGGTGTCTGATTTTCACTGGCGGCAGGAAACAGCACCGAAATAAAATTTGACGCTATAAAAGCACCACCCCCACACCAGCGAAAACCCTGTTCTCTCCGCCTCATCCTTATCCTATCTCCTCCTAGGGCAGCTGCATGGGTTTGATTTTTGCTGGCGGTCGATTTAACACAGCCGCCAGCGAAAATGAATTATTGCTAGCGGTCGGTGTAAGGCAACCGCCAGCAAAATGGACCTTTGCTGGCGGCTGGCTTAAGATGATCGCCAGCGAAAATGAATTATCCCTGGCGGTCGATAACCGCCAGATCTTCGCTGGCCTTTGCTTTGTGGCGGCTACAAATTCCGCTAGCGAAAACCTAAAATGTCCGCCACAAATATGGTTTTCGTAGTAGTGGTACTTGTTGTGGGGTTCTCAACCGGCAACAATATGTGTTATCGGTGTCGGTTCTACAACTGGCACCGATGACCGAGGTCATTAGTGACGCCTGCGGAGATGCTGGTTGGGAAATCTGACATCTATGGCGGGTTCTCAACCGGCACAAATCCGATTTTCTGTAGTCGTGCAAGTAATTGGTTTCGTTGTTCATCAACTTGTACTTACTATGTTGGATACGTACCGCACCATTTTTTCTTTTTGCAGCAGATAAAAAAGTATTAAACAAACACGTAAATAAACTTTCAAATAGAAACCAATACAAATATCTGCGATTTTAATTTCCAGCCTTCCAAACGGGTTGTACCAAGATTTAAATCGTGGACATTTTAAATTAGGATAATTAAAGGTAATTCAAGCTGTGAATACAGGGAACACTAGAACAGGTTCGGTCATCTGTAAGGGGTCTAAAGCCTGATTGTTGGCGGCTGTTAAATGCTAATTCTATACCGCCAACATCTGCATAAAGTTTAGATAATAAAACATCCAACATGGTGATAAGTGCTTAATCTCACATATTCCACAAGTGTTGGTGTATATTTGTATGCAGGTGATAAACCCCGAGGTTGGGAAGAAATCTAGACTAAAGTGAGGAGAATTATGTATCCATACAAGGATGGGTTGTGAACTTCATCAAAATATCAGAAAATCTGCCCAAAATTCCGGGAAATGGATAGAGGAGAGTCCAGGGAGTCCACAGGCCGAAGGCCAGGCCAGGAGGGCCCAGCCCAGGTTCGGCCGAACCCCCCTGATCACCGTTGATCCTAGGGTTTGGTGTGGACGCTCCAGATGATGTCCTGATGGCGGTTGCGGGGCAGTTCGGACATTTCCCCTTCTCACAACCTTTACAACTGCCCTATAAAAGGAGTTTCACTCCTTCACTCTCACACACACTTCCAATCTTTGAGCTGAATTATAAGAGGCTCTATTGAACTATATTGTATAATAGAATAGTAAGTGAGTAGAGTAGAAGAAGTCGGAAGAATTCCAGAGTTGTCGGTAATCTTCTCTCATTTCTTTTATTCTGTTTATTACTCTGAATTCAATATAATATTCTTCCTGAGTAATTTAGATTTATCTTGTGGAGAATTATCTCTTGGTTAGTTCCTAAATAGCATACGGGATTATTGTTCACTATAATCAACAAAAATATAGTGATTGCTTTGATGAGTTATAAACACTAAAGTAGATATTAATTGCTTAGACGTGGTGTTTAGGTAATTGTTATCTAATAATTGCTGCGTATCCCATAATACGTTTGAGGTAGGTGTAGAGGTGGTGACAGCCCTCGAGATCACTTAAGTCCTTATCCGGGTACGTAGTAGAGCGACATCTGGGAACAGCGGGTTGGCAGTGCCCGAAGTATTGCGTTAGGATTAAAGTTAAGCTTCCCTTAGACATTGTTTCTCACTAGTAAATCCTCTCTATCCTGGCCTATCATGTACCTGGTGTCCTTGGATGAACCGGAGGAAGATCTGACCACACACGTTTCCTTGGATTCGATTGCCTTTGGAATACTCCGTAGGGGAAGCGCTACAGTGGTATATTCGTGCGCTTGCGGATTCTATCTGTGATCGTAAGAAATACCAACACTCATCTCTATCGGGTAGCGCCCCCGTCACTAAGCAAAGGTCACTAATGTGAGAAAATATCTTAATCGGGCATCCGGCCATCACGGATGACACACATCTCAATCGGGCCTAAATTATAGTCCGTCAATATAATCCAAAAAAAAAATGGATTCGATAGCCTTTGGAATACTCCGTAGGGGAAGTGCTACAGCGGTATATCCGCGCGCTTGCGGATTCTATCTGTGATCGTAAGAAATACCAACACTTATCTCTATCAGGTAGCGCCCCCGTCACTAAGCAAAGGTCACTAATGTGAGAAGCCACGCCCGCGGTCACCCATCCCGAAATTGCTCCACCCTTAGCACGCTTAACCTTAGAGTTTTTTGGGATCGACTTCCGGAGAAGAAGTTGTACATTCATTCACATACACAACCATCAACATATTTAACACAACCACATTCACATAATATCCATTTTGATCATATATTTCACACCCATTCACATATTTCACATATTTAGCTAGCAAAATCGAGTTAATTGGATCAAATATATATTTAGCAAGTATTAACATGATGAGGAGGCAAATCAGACTTCTAGGTAAAAAAATTTCAAATTGAATTTTATGATACTAAATGAGGTCATATGAAAAAACTGTCAAAAATAAAGTTGAAGAACTCATTGAGATCTACCGATTTTATTTCGGTCATTTCTCCATCCGGGTTTGATTGAACTGTATAAAATTTAAATTTTAAAATATAAGAAATTCAAATAATTTTTTGGATAGTAGATGATTTCAAATGGAAAAATTGTCAACAACAAAGTTTTACAATTATTTAGGTCAAGATTTACAATTTTTATTTAGGTCATTTCTCTATATAACATTTATTGAATAATTTGAATTTGAATTTGAAAATATGACAACTTCAAAGAACAATTTCAAATACTAAATGATTTCAACTGAAAAAGTCATCAACAACAAAGTTGTATAACTCATCAAGATTTATAACTTTTAATTTGGTCATTTCTTCATCCGACAAAGTGATAGTAACATTGTTTATAAAATTCACATATCTCTGATCTGGTTTTATAAACTATAACACAGATATATCAATTTTGTGAACAATATTTCTAACACTTTGCCGGATAAAGAAATGGCCAAAATAAAAGTTATAGATCTTGATGATTGTTGATGATTTTTTAGTTGAAATCATTTAGTATTTGAAAATGTTGTTTGAAGTTGTCATATTTTCAAATTCACATTCAAACTGTTAAAAAAAAGTTATATAGAAAAATGATCAAAATAAAAATTGTAAATATTGAAAGGTTATACAACTTTGTTGTTGACAATTTTTCCATTTGAAATCATTTACTACCCGAAAAATTATTTTGACTAATAAAATGAATTATTATACTGCAGTTAATTATTTTGCTATATGTCAACTCACAAATATAAACATTTCATATGAAAAATGGAAAAATACTAAGTCATTGTCAGGGTTACGGATTAGGGATACCCCTTACCCTTCGATATATGTCACATATCGATATGGCATACCTGTGCATACATGGACATTCTCTGTACGAGTTAAGGAAATCCTTCGCGGAATTGGCAGATGTAAAGAGATCTACTCGGACAAGACTAGGTTGTCACCGTACCGTGTGCGGTTTGATGTCTCCGAGTCCTGCTTGGAGACTACTTGACTTGCGGTATAAAAAGGACCCCCTGGGAGGACCTGCGGGGTCGAATCTCATAGCCAACACCACCACCACAGCCTACGAAGTCGGAGCCCGCGGAAGCCAGATCGCCGAGAGGTCTAGTTGAATTGACTCGATTACAATCTCGTCGGTTTCATCGAGTTCCATCATATAATTCCATACCACTGGATTAGGGCTATTACCTATCAAGGGGCCTGAACCAGTATAATCTTCGTCTTCTGTTTGCTTGATGTCGTACTACGTAGACCCTTGTACCAACGTACCCCAATACTCTCTATATCCGGTCTACGGGTATCACCCGTCGACAGTGGCACGCCAGGTAGGGGGACTTGGTGCTCAAGGATCTACTACTATGTCATCCAGCCTCGTCGACAACGGCGTCAACGCCAACCTCAACTACGGGCTTCCTGCCTCGACGACGCTTACGTGGACTCAAGTCGGCGAAATTGTCTTTCCGGTTTACACCACGATGCCGATCTCAGCTGGGCCGTCGAGGACCAGAAACGAGAACGCAGTGGCTGTAGCCCAAGACGACTCCACGTCGAAGGATCCTCCTGCCGAAGCGGAGAACGGAACATCGACGACATCCGAGCTCGAGAAGAATTTTAATGCGGCCAAACCTTGTCGTTCCGACAAGAAACACAGGCCGACGAGAATAACTTCCGAGGCGACAGGGTCCTGGTGCCCTATCCACAAAACCAGGAAACACACTTTGCAAGCCTGCTTGGTCTTCCTCAACGCCCGCACCGAGATCCGCGATTGCAAAGAGCGTGGAATTCAGCGTGTTTCTCCAACTCGTGGTGTCTATTGTCCTATTCACAAGACAAAGAATCACGACCTTTCAAGCTGTAAAGTTTTCCTCAGCGTCACCAAGATGTCATCTCCCAAGGTCCAGTAGCCAGGCAAGATCCTTAGAGATGAAGACAAAGAACGAGGAACGACGCTGACCCCAGATCGTTTCGTCGGTGTTATCGACATCGGTTCTTCCGAACCATCGGTCCTACATCTACTCGAAGACTACGACTCCTCGTCAACAAGTACGCCGCGTGAGGTATTGGCTATCGACGGCACAGGCACATCGGCACGCGCTAACACCGGGGCGGAAAATCAAACATCTACACCGGCTCAGCACATCAGGACCCTCAACGCGATACTGAGGGAAACCCCTTATGACCCCGTCCTACACGATGACCTCGCACAATGGACGGAACGGTTACGGGAGTCAGTGACCACCCTCAGTAACGCGTTTGAGGAGGCCGCTGCTGCAACCCACCCGGAACAGCAACCAACTGCTGATGTCAACGGCGAAAACCCCGAACAGCGGGAATCACCCCATCGGGCCAGCCCTCCACCTCGCGGCACTAGCGATCTCCGCGACTACCTAAACGGCCGCCGAGAAGCTCGTCGCACACGGAAAAATGAGAACCGTTCCCGGCATCACGTCTCTTCACGACAACACGACAATGAAGAACGAGGAGGCCGCTTGAACCAAGACCGAGACCGTGGTCACCGCCACAATCGTCACGTTCGCGACGATCGTGAGCGACGGATGCCGGACGATATCAGTCGAGGATGCCGCCATCATGACGAGGACGACAGAGAACGGCGCCGGGACAACAACGGAGGGCGATGACAAGACTCTCGAGAACCCGGCCGGCGTTCTCGTAATCCTACACCGGAACCAAGCGACCCGTCGTCGTCCTCATCCTCTTCCTCCTCCTCATCATTAGACAGACATCCACAAAGGACATACGATCACCGACAACCCACTGCCCCCAGTGCTGGGTGTAGCGCTTTCAGTCGTTCGTTGCGCGATGTCCGATGGCCTGAGAGGTTCCGACCGGGAGCAATAGAGAAGTACGATGGGAGCACTGACCTACCGGAGCGGATGACAACGCATTGGCGAATTACTTGCCAACTGCGTTAAAAGGCTCTGCGTGTTCATGGTTGATGCACCTTCCGCCCTACTCCATTTCTTCATGGGCAGACCTATGGCAGCAGTTCGTCGCCAATTTCCAGGGAACCTACAAGCGCCACGCGATCGAAGACGACTTACACGCATTGACACAGAACTCGGGTGAATCCTTGAGGGAATATGTTCGGCGCTTTAATGAGTGCAGAAATACAATCCCCGAAATCACCGATGCTTCTGTAATTCGCGCCTTCAAGTCTGGTGTCAGAGATCGCTACACTACCCAGGAGTTGGCAATGAGACACATCACAACTACTTGGAGACTATTCGAGATTGTTGAGCGATGCGCCCACGTTGACGATGCACTTTGACGCAAGAATGACAAGCCAAAGACCGGGGGCGAGAAGAAACCAACCACGGACACACTTGAGTCAAGCAAAAAGAAATATCGTAAGAACGCGAAAAGGAAAGCTCAAGCAGAAGTACTCGCAGCAGAATATGCTAACTCTCCCAAGCGCCCAGACCCACAAGGTAGTGACGCAAGGAAAGTATGGTGTCCCATACACAGGTCGAACATACATTCTTTGGAAGACTGCCTTGTTTTCAAAAAATCGCTCGAGAAGCACATGACATCGGAACAAGGCAAACGAGTACGCGTGGTCGAGAAGGATGCGGAGATGACTGCTCAGGAGTCGGACCCAGCGTATCCAGGTTCTGACCTCCACGTCTCACACATCTTCGGAGGCTCTACAGGCTACAGCGTACTCCTCCAAGCGAGAGTATAAGAAAGTGGAGCGAGAAGTCTGCTCGACGTGGCAGGGGGCTGCACCCAAGATGAAGTGGTCTGAACAGAAGATACAATTTTCGGAAGATGACCATCCCAAGACCGCCGTTATCCCAGGACGTTACCCGATCGTGGTCGAACCCACTATTCGGAACATCAAGGTCGCGCGGGTTCTTATCGACGGTGGCAGCTCAATCAACCTCCTCTTCGCCAGCACATTGGACGCCATGGGAGTACCACGAAGCGAGTTGACACCCACCGATCAACCCTTCCATGGAATCACTCCCCAGTCTTCGTACAAACCAATGGGCAAAATCACGCTGCCTGTGACTTTCGGCCAAGCAAACAACTTCCGAACAGAGCATATCACCTTTGATGTCGCTGAATTCGATACTTGCGAAGTTCATGGCCGCATGTCACTACGCGTATCAAGTGCTCAAGATGCCAGGGCCGAAGGGAACAATCACCATCCAAGGGAACGCGAAGCTGGTGGTACAATGTGACAAGCGGAGCCTCGACATGGTTGAGTAAACGCCAAGTCCACCCGCCACAACCGAGCCACCCAAGAAAATGAGCAAGACAAACAAGACGCCGAAACCGGACAGCGCAATCAAGATCGTTCCTCTCTCTAGTGCCAACCCTGACAAAACCGTCAAGATCGGGGCATCGCTAGACGAGAAATAGGAACTCGTGCTCATCACCTTCCTCCGCGACAATGCTGACATATTCGCTTGGCAGCCGTCCGACATGCCGGGAGTCCCCAGGGAGGTGATCGAGCACAAACTCATAGTGCGACCCGATGCCAAGCCAGTTAAGCAAAGACTGCGGAGATTTGCACCAGACCGAAGACAAGCCATACGAGAAGAGCTCGACAAACTTCTCAAAGCTGGCTTTATCAGAGAAGTGCTTCATCCAGAGTGGCTAGCCAACCCAGTCATGGTGCGGAAGGCCAACGGGAAATGGAGAATGTGTGTCGACTTCACCGACCTCAACAAGGTGTGCCCCAAGGATCACTTCCCTCTTCCTCGAATAGACCTACTGGTGGACTCAACAGCCGAGCTGTTGAGCTTCCTCGACGCTTACTCCGGCTACCACCAAATCAACATGGCGAGAGAGGACGAAGAGAAGACAGCATTCATCACGCCGTTCGGGGTATTTTGCTACGTTAAGATGCCATTCGGACTCATAACCGCCGGGAACACTTTCCAGCGCACGGTCCAGGGCGCACTTAGCGATCAGCTCGGCAAAAACGTCGAGGCATACGTCGACGACATCGTTGTCAAGACCAAGAAAAGCGACTCATTGATTGACGACTTACGGGAAACGTTCGACAACCTCTGACGGTATCGGCTCATGCTCAATCCAGAGAAGTGCACCTTCGGAGTACCGTCGGGCAAGCTGCTCGGCTTCCTCGTTTCTGGCAGAGGAATTGAAGCGAATTCCGAGAAGATCAAGGCATTCGAGAACATGAAGTCGCCCACAAGACTCAAGGAAGTACAGAAGCTAACCGGATGCATGGCTGCAATAAGCAAATTCGTCGCTAGGATGGGAGAACGAGGACAACCTTTCTTCGCTCTGCTGAAGAAGCAAGACAAATTTGTATGGACACAGGAAGCCGAAGAGGCATTTATTGCACTCAAGCGCTACCTATCAAATCCCCATGTACTCGTTGCTCCCCAACCTAATGAAGAATTATTCCTTTATATTGCCGCCACGCCATACTCCGTCAGCACTGTAATTGTCGTAGAGAGAGAGAAAGTCCAACGACCAGTATACTATGTCAGCGAAGCTCTCCACGACGCAAAAACCAGATATCAACAGATCCAAAAACTGCTCTACGCAGTAATCATGACGTCAAGAAAGCTACGACACTATTTCCAAGCCCACAGAGTCACAGTTGTCTCCTCCTTCCCTCTCGGTGAAGTTGTGAGAAACAAAGACGTTGTCGGCCGCATTGCGAAATGGGTAGTCGAGCTAAGCCAGTTTGACGTCCACTTTGTACCACGAACAGCCATCAAGTCCCAAGTACTCGCCGATTTTGTAGCTGACTGGACCATGCCCGATAATCAATCAGACAACCAGATCGACGACGAAACATGGTCAATGGCGTTCGACGGTGCACTCAACAGCCAAGGAGCAGGGGCAGGATTCATCTTGACATCTCCCTCCGGAGATCAATTCAAGCACGCAATCCACCTCAACTTTAGGGCGACCAATAACACAGCCGAGTACGAAGGACTACTCGCCAGGATAAGAGCAGCAGCTGCACTTGGGGCCAAACGATTGATCGTGAAAGGGGACTCCGAGCTAGTCGCGAACCAGGTACACAAAGATTACAAATGCTCTAACCCCAAGTTATCTAAGTACCTCGCAGAAGTCAGGAAACTGGAGAAAAGGTTCGATGGGATCGAGGTCCGACACGTATACCGCAAGGACAACGTCGAGCCAGATGACCTAGCGTGACGGGCGTCCAGGTGAGAACCACTCGAACCCTGAACTTTTCTGGACATCCTAACAAAGCCATCGGTGAAAGAGGCAATCGGTGAGATCAACACAGCCGCCCCCGACATCAGCTCGGAGGCCACAGAGGCGGAACGCGCCATCGCCGATATCGAGGTCATAGACGACTGGCGCACCCCACTGATCAAATTCATCAGCAGCGAAGAGTTGCTCGAGGACGACGCAGAGGCTGAGAAAATAACCCGTAAAGCGAAAATCTACTGCACAATCGGCAACGATCTATACAAGAAAGCGCCAAACGGAGTACTTCTCAAATGCGCCTCGTCCGACGACGGCAGACACCTCCTCCTCGACATACATGAAGGCATCTGTGGGTCACATGCCGCCGGTCGCACATTGGTCGGGAAAGCCTTTCGACAAGGGTTCTTCTGGCCAACCGCCCTCAAAGATGCATGCGACATAGTCCAGCGGTATGAAGCCTGTCAATTCCACAGCAAGCACACAAAGCTACCTGCACAAGCGCTCCAGACCATCCCTCTTACTTGGCCGTTCTCGTGCGGGGGCTAGATATACTCGGGCCATTCCCACAAGGACAGGGCGGCTACAAGTTCCTATTTGTGGCGATCGACAAATTCACTAAATGGATCGAAGCAATACCCACGGGGGAAATCAAGGCTGCCAACGCCATCAAGTTCATCAAGGGGATATTCTGCAGATACGGACTACCGCATCGCATCATTACCGACAACGGCTCCTAGTTCATCAGCGCCGACTTCCAGGATTACTGCATCGGGCTGGGAGTCAAAATATGCTTCGCTTCGGTTTCCCATCCTCAAAGCAACGGACAAGTCGAGAGGGCAAACGGCATAGTACTACAAGGGATCAAGACCTGTGTCTACGACAGGCTCATGTCACATGACAACAAATGGGTTGAAGAACTCCCATCAGTACTATGGGCCATACGCACCACACTGACAACATCCAACAAGGAAACACCCTTCTTCCTCGTATACGGCTCCGAGGCCATGCTCCCCAGTGAGCTACGACATCAGAGTACACGAGCACAGAAGTATTCCGACGAGGAAAAGGGAGAGCAGCGAAACGATGATGTGGATCTACTCGAGGAACATCGCGAACGAGTTGCCGTCCGAGCAGCCGCCTACCAACAAGCCCTTCGCCGCTACCACGAGAAGCGCATCCGAGCACGCATACTTTCGATCGGCGACTACGTCCTCCGAAGGGTTCAAAGCCAAGCAGGGCGAAACAAGCTCTCACCCAAATGGGAAGGACCATACACGATCACACAAGTCTTGCGACAAGGCGCATTCAAAATTGCAGACGGCGATGGCCGCTAGTTGGCAAACTCATGAAACATTGACCAACTACGTAAATTCTATGTATGAGTCAATACCCTCCATACCTGTAAGACAACTTACATCATCAATAAAGCCTATTTTTCAGGCGCATATTGCAATCACAGTGTCCTGCCCGACAATCCCTCACCCAGATGACACCTAGCGTTGACACCTGTCCTCATGTCCCTTTACGCCATGCTGACAAGGCCTCTAAGGAACCTAAGGGATCTTCGGCTGGGGACGCCCAGAGCCGATAAGGCCTTGTCAGATTCTGTAGAGACGAAAGACCATGCCAGCCGTGGTCGTGTAAGAGTTCTCCCCGTGCGTATTAACCAAGCCGCGTAATCGGAAATGAATTTTCCAACTTCGCGGCTGGGGGCTAGGATCAGCACTTGTTCAACCGAGGCAGGTCAAAGGTCCAAGAGCCTTGTCCTCCGAGAACCATTCTCTGACGACAAGGCTGGGGGCTAGGGAGAATGTACAACTCAAACGACTGGCTAAAGTCGGAAACTGAGGAGGCACTCTTACACACTACATCCAGAGTAAGAAGGACTCATTAAGATAGATTTCTTTTCTATTTCATAAGATATTTCTTAAAATTTTACACAAGTCCAAAAGCATACTACACTTTTCCCTAAGATGTCTATCGCAGGCTACCAGGAAGGCCAACGCCAGTCCATCGACTGGAAGACTTTTTCCGCTAGCGGCGCCATCGACTTCGCTAGGTGATCTATCTCCGCCGGAGTCCTCCGAGAACGAGCGAACCCGTCACAAAGAAACTCGAGGTGCAGCTGCGGACGATGCTCTCGGATGCAAGCCAACACATGCCCTCCGGCGTACTGGCTCGACCAACGGCATTCCTGCTTCAGGGCTTCGTCAATGCGCTTGCCGACGCCCTCGAGCTGAGTACATCCCCATTCAGCCACGAGATGTAACCGGCCGCCGATTCCTCGGGATCTCCACGGGGCACCCGGAGCTCCCTGCAAACATGGGCCATGGACGTGCAGCAACTCTTCAGATAAGAGTCGAACCACACCTCGCGACCCTTGAGCGCCTCCATGGCCTGGTCTTTTTTCACCTCCACCATCGCCCTCTCGAGTTCCGCGACTTCACACTTCGTCTTCCAGTATTGGATGCGACGATCTTGGTCAGCAAGTCTACTCTCGAGATCTGCTCTTCCATTCCGAGAACACGAAAATCAAGTCACTCCGGGAGGAAGGATGAAGGAGATGAAAACAAAGATCACCAACCTAAGGGAGCCATCGCCACACCCGTCTCCACGGGTGAGTTTCGTTCCATGTCGTCCTGCGACACACGCGTTTGGAGGGCAATCGCCGGGGCGATCACCGGTGACTCGGGCTGCCCACGCTGTGGGACATCCTCGACATCAACATCCCTACAAACGACAACCAAAAGTACTCAGGACAAGAGTGCTAACAGAGATCAAGGCAGCGATTACATGAATAAAGGCGGTCGAAGCCGACGAATGTTATACAAAGTATGGTCTATTACAAAAGAGCTGAGGCCCTACTCTTCAAAAAACGGGAGAACAGACTCTCCCAGTTCGCCAGCCTCCTCCATCACGCCCTTACGAGCGTCGTTGGCGGCCCCCCGATCCAAGACCTGCCGAAGATCGAGTTCGGGGTGTGCCAGCCGGACACACGCTAGGACGTGACAGGCCCCGGTGTAAATCCCGTTCGACGTCTCCTCCACGATCCTGGGCGCATGCTTGGAGGGTATCGCCTCCATCGCCGTAGCCAGTTCCGCAAGCGAGGACGTCAGCGAGAACTTGTCGGGGTTCGCTGGGATGGTTGTCGTGACACCACACTCCCCGGCGAGCTGATGAAGACCGGTGTAGGTGACCCGCAGCGACCCACAGATCTCCGACAGGTTGTTCTCGAGTTCCGACATCCGGTCCTCGAGCCCCCGCCGTTGCCGCTCGTTACCGGCCACCAGCTCCCTCATCTTCTGGAGATCCTCGCGAACCTCCGCCAGGTCGCGCTCCAGCTTGTCGGCACGCGCGTTCACCGACGACGCTGCCGCTGTCTTCGCCTCCTCGATCTCGCGACTTATGCCGCGAGCCCCAGCCTCGAGGATGCGTTGCATCTCAGCCTGGAGCTCCCTCTAGGTGAGGACGTTGACAGGCGGCCCGCGAGTAGGCCCGAGGGCGCTGGACGGACCGCTTGGCGTCGCTTCACAGTTCCTTGGCGTGACAACGACGGCGGTTGAGGTTGCTGCAGGAGACGCTCTGGAGGCCCCTTCGAACTTGTCCGGCGCCGCCCTCGCCTGCGCCGACCTGCAGAGGATCCTCATTTCCGGCCCTTAAATCGCGTCGCCGAAAGAAAAACGAGGAGAGGACTTCTACTTCCGTTTACTTACTTCTCGCCGAGCGTCACCAGCTTCCTCCGCCGCGGGGGTGGCGAAGACGCGTCCACGGCCTGGGTAAATCAAGCGCGAGTTGAGGTTGACACCTTTCGAATACGAAGTTAACGAACCAAGGGACTCACCGATGGGGAGGATGCTCTCCGGCAACTGCCGAGCACGGAGGTAAAAGTCCTTCCCGTTTTCGGGACGCGGCTGCCACTGGTCGTGGCAGCAGCGGCGACGGCTGCGTCGGGCACCCCCCGAGCGGCGCTCTCCTTCAATGAGGCCGCCGCCTGGTGGTCCGCGAGCGGTCCGATGACGTCAGCCAGAGGGAGAGCCTGTATCACATGAAGTCATTTTCCAACCCAGGAGACAAAGACAAAGATTGCGGTTTCGCGCTCGGTCGCCTCCTTATCGCAAAGAGGGACGGGGATGTCGCTGGCCGTTGTCAGGCCGCTGATCATTAACTGACCGACGCGGCACTCCACGGTGGCGTCACTCAAGCCTGCAGATCGAGAACAGAACTCGATAAATCAAGAAGAACATGCACGGAAGGGATCAATTTAACCAAACAAGAAAAATACCCCGAGGAGAAAACCGGGTTGTGTCCTCTGATCTAGAGTAGTCAAAGGCTGGATGGGCACGAGCCTGGAGCGGCTGGATCCACCTACTAATGAAGTCGGCAGCAACTTCGTACCCTGACAAACCTCGCGCTCGGAGGTCATCGATGGCATCGATAAACAATTGAAGAGTAGGGGTCAAGGTGGGTTTTGCGGTCCAAGATGGGATTTTGTCTGGCTGTTCCTCGGGAACGACAAAGATCGGATCTGAATCCTCTATCTGAAGGTAGAACCACCTCGCCCGCCACTTACTACGAGAAGAAGGGCACTGGAAAGGGATGTATCGCGACTTCAGGCCATCTCGAAGTCGGAAACCCACACATCCAGATACCCTGGTGGATTCCATCCAACACAACTCGTAGTAAAAGCGGAAGAGGTCGAGAAATGGCTCTACCCCAATGTAGGCCTCACAAAGATGGGAAAAGATGCTGAGAAAGGCAATGGAATTGGGGTTCAAATGGAGCAAAGAAAGGCCGTAGAAATTCAAGACCAAGAGAAGAAATTCAGAAGGCGGGGGAAGAAAGCCACAGAGAATATAATCCTCGATCGCAACCATACGGCCCAGGACAGGTTCGGGTTCAGTACCTCCTGGTTCCCTCTCCATGGTTCCACGGCCGGGAAGGGCGCCATCCTCCTGTAGCTTCTTCAAGATGCGCTGGTGGAGGTGGACTTGCCGAGATCCATTGCCGCCGGAAATCGCCGGAGAAGGGGCCGAGATGAACAAGCTCTGGTTTTGCAGGAGCGGAGGAGACGAGGAATGCCTGGAGGCTGGAGAGCTTTTTTCCACAATGGGCGGACTTCAAAGTGGATCCTCAAAATCCTCTTAAATAGATGCACTTCCGACAGTGCGAATTTCAAGGAAAGGAGAGAGATTACCGCCGGAAATTTCTAGGTCCGTTACGCGCGGCAGTTTTTCAGACTTCAGTTTAAATTCACTCATGACCGTTGGGTTTCACATGGTGTTGTCGATTGCGTCCTGTCTCCACGGTTCACACACCGAGAACGACAACAGCTTCGACATCAGAAGTCGCGATTGGTCACATGAGTTCATTTAAGCAGAAGTCGGGGGCTACTGTCAGGGTTACGGATTAGGGATACCCCTTACCCTTCGATATATGTTACATATCGATATGGCATACCCGTGCATACATGGACATTCTCTGTACGAGTTAAGGAAATCCTTCGCGGAATTGGCATATGTAAAGAGATCTACTCGGACAAGACTAGGTTGTCAGCGTACCGTGTGCGGTTTGATGTCTCCGAGTCCTGCTTGGAGACTACTTGACCTGCGGTATAAAAAGGACCCCTCGGAGGACCTGCGGGGTCGAATCTCATAGCCAACACCACCACCACAGCCTACGAAGTCGGAGCCCGCGGAAGCCAGATCGCCGAGAGGTCTAGTCGAATTGACTCGATTACGATCTCGCCGGTTTCATCGAGTTCCATTGTTCCCTTTGGAACCTGTGATTTCCATCATATAATCCCATACCACTGGATTAGGGCTATTACCTATCAAGTGGCCTGAACCAGTATAATCTTCGTCTTCTGTTTGCTTGATGTCGTACTACGTAGACCCTTGTACCAACGTACCCCAATACTCTCTATATCCGGTCTACGGGTATCACCCGTCGACAGTCATCTCAATCAGGCATTAGTATAGAGCCCGTCATGGATGAGTCATCTATGACGGGCCTAATTGTTGAGATATGGTCGCACAGACATGTTAGATGTGCATAAAACTCAGGCTCGTCATGGATGACATATATCAGTGATGGATCGTAGTTTAGGCCCGATTGAGATAACATTCCATATCTCAATCGGGCCGCAAGTTGGCCCCCGTCATGGATGATGGGGCCCAATTGAGATATGGAATGTTATCTCAATCGGGCATAAACTACGGCCCATCACTTATATGTGTCATCCGTGACGGGTCTGAGTTATCTCAATCGGGTGCTTTTTCGGCCCGATTGAGATGACTTCCTTGTGACGGCCGCTAATTCCAAGTAGGTTAGAGGCCGTCACATATGTAAGGTTCTGTACTAGTGGAAACTACAATCTTTGCATTTTATTTTCCCCTCCGGTTTCTATGTAGTTATATTAAACCTCATCTAGAAAAAAGATCAGATACTAGGAGATATTTGCATGGTGACGAACTCCAGCTGTTCGGTGTCGGTGATTTTGACAGATTTCATTTAATTCAAATAATGTCAAACCCTTCCCTGTTCAAGCAAATATCCTGGAAATTTCTCGTAGACGTGGTTTTAGCATACATGCAATCAAACTTCAAAAATATATAACTATATTAAGAAAATATTTATATGTGATATGTAAAAATTATATTAATAAAATCATAATGAAGAAAAATACTCTCACAATTATATTTTCAATAAATCTCGTAGATAAAAATGATTGATTGGAAAGAGTTTCGATCACAACTATAAATTTTTTAGATGTTTTTAGGGGAAATTCATGTGCTGCCGTTATGAATTTATAATATATACTTCGAAAAATAAATTTTCTAAAAAAATCATGAGGATAAAATTTAGTAAGGTCAGAAACTTTTTTTTAAAACATAGTGTAAATGTAAACGCTCACAACACGCACATACTCACATTTATGCACATATGCATAACCTACCCCTATAAATATCTCCGAAAGACCGGGTTGGCTTATAAATATCTCCGAAATTTGACACATACTCACATTTATGAATACACATATGCATAACATACGCTCGCTATGGGTATCACTGAATGAATAGTTAGCCGTAAATAGAAACACATGTGTCAAATTTAGAACTTGAATCCAGGTGAGCTAGTTCCACCGCAAGGAAGCTAACTCATTGAGCTACGCTCACTTCACGGTAATGTCAAAAATATGGGTGCGTGGGCTAAATTACGTACGTGAACCTGTGTCAAATTTGATTTGACATGTGTATGTGGGATAAATTACGTATGTGCTGACTCTGACTTGGGCTATATTGATGCAAAGTGTAACGATAGAAAGGCCATGGACAACTTTGGTGGCACCGCCAAACTTATATATTGCCACGAATCGTTCTTCTACATAGCAATGACAAAATATTATTGCGAATGATCCTTGATAGTACCAACGGTTCCCAGTATTTGTTGCTATATCTAAGACTCGTTGCAATGATTCAGGTCGTTGCAATACCTAAGACAGCTTTGCAAAAATATCGTTTCGTGTTGCTATATACAAGAGATTCATTTTGCGACACTACAGTTTGAGTTGGAATAACATAGACTCTTTTGCAACACATGATGTAACTAATAACAATGATTTATTTTCATTGTGACATGGACAACTCTTGCAACCATTACAAAAGCGCCATAATCACGTCGCCCTAATTACAAAGCAAATATATTTGTTGTGATATATCTGACTTATTGCAACATGCGTTGTATATATTGCAACGTTGCGATATATCTCACGACGACGGTGTGGGTTTTGCGAGGTGTGGATGCAGCGGTGGGCGGCAGCAGATGACTGCGGCAGGGAGGACCGACGGCATTGGGCTTCAGGCCATGGGGGATCTGGCGCTGGAGAGAGCTTGCCGAGCGAAGATCCGACGGTCGGGATCGATCTAGGGTTTCCAGAATGCTTTTTTGATAAAATAAAATGCACCAAAAAATCTTTTTGTGTGTCGTGTGTCGTAACGTGCCCGCTTATGGTTGTAAGTGCGACCCCCAGTCTCGTGGATAAGTCTTGATTTCCCCCTCACCCTATTCCTCCGCTAGTCTCATCCGTCTCCATGCCATGCCATGCAGGAGATTTGCAATAATGATACTGCAAACATTAATCTTTGCTATAATGACACTGGACTCATATTTCATAGACACAGATGGACTCATTTGTCACCCACTCGAAGTGTTAAAACAGCGAAGCTCCAATGTTTGCAGTCCCAATATTAATTACAATTTTCTCCATGCCATCATGCATGGGGCCACTGGTGGTGTCGCTCTGAACTCCTTCCTCCGCACTGGGAGGATGCCAAGCATCGCTCCGACGGCAGTGAAGAATGTATTTTTACCGACGATCATCATAAGCCTGTCCGCATGCGAAGAATGGATCTCGCAGGTGGCCGGTGTTCCGTCAGTGGAAAGGCTCTATTTTTACTGGCGGTGGCAGGTTAGTCGCATGCGGCCGGCAAAGAAAACCGTTTCGCCCGTCAGTGACTGGCTTTTTGGTATTAGTGAACTACAATTAGCTCTCATGCATGATGCCAATTTCTCTTCCCTTCTCCAAAAACTATAAAAGCACTTGTTAATTAAACTACAAGGTGCTGTTATGGTCTGGAACCCTGAATGGCACAGTTAAATTATGCTGGATTGATTAGTAATGGTGCGTGGGTTGAAAATACAGCAGATATTACAGTGATTGCAATATTTCTATTGATCATGCTAGATGGGACAGCAGGAGAGGAATTCAAGTGATCTCATAATCATTTTTCATGCAGATAGATTCAACACGGGAAATATTTGACACCCTACATACATTTATATACTGACTGAATAATTAATGAATGAACATATATATATATATATATATATATATATATATATATATATACATGAACATCGAGCACGGAGCTAGCGACATATATAAATGTACATACTGATGAACCCAAAACAAGGTTAATTGTTTTGATACCCCCAATAATGAACCAATGAAAAAATCGAATACATTGTATGCAAAGGCTAATGAACAACATAAAGAAATTATCTGTATACACGGTGCTTCTATGAGTATATATATATGAATCCGTTGATTTTTCATCATCATCAGGAGCACTGCCAAATCAGTTAAGATCAACCATTGAGTGTCGGATACCTCTTAATCGTGCCCTTGCCTTAGAAGAAGAAAGATATATGTATTAACAACAAATTAATTACTGGAGAAGTCAAAACAATAACGATGTCACATAAAACTGTCTACATACTTTATCTAGCTAGGAGAGGGTAAATTAGATGGGTAATTTTAGCATCTTTGAAAAAGTATCGAGATGTATTATATTTTTAGTGTAAAATCTTTTATACCTTCAGCTATTATATATCTTGAGGTATTAATATTTTGGTATAGTACTTACATATTCTTCCTAAGTACTGCAAAATTTCTTAGATAGATTTTTTGCTCACTTGATTTTGCTCCAGCACCTCCCAGCTGCTGGCTTTTGCTACTGCTTATGCTGTTATAGTAGTACTGATCTGCAGTCTTCGACTTGTAATCAGAAGATTGCTGCGCAGGCACCCTTCCTGTCGTGCTTTTCGATGATCCTGCAGACGCACAAAATTAGTGGTGTGCAAAAGGAGAGCTTAAAAACACCTGGAAAGTTTTCTGATTACCATCATATTAATTATATACTCTTTATATATAATAATGTAAATATATAGATAGTGCCCGAAAAAAATGTTTATATATATATAAATATATATATATATATATATATATATATATATATATATATATATATATATATATATATATATATATATATACTGTTCTTTAATTCAGTATCGTTTCATGCATAAAGAAAAAATATTTTGTTTGCCGGAATGGCTTAAGAGGGGCCATCCAATGGTATTAATATTGAGAGGGAAAGGTTAAAATGAAACTTTTGAACAACATAAGGTTGTCTAGATTGATCATACGTACTGTGGAGCACACGTACACTCAAGAGCCACGTGCCAACCATATAAACACAAGCCCCTGAAATAAATAAGCCTAGCACCAAATATATCGCCCCTACGCCAACTAAGAAAAATAGGCTTTTTATGCCGATTCTATTTGCTAATTAATTACCATTGTAGTACGATGAAGCCGTTGATTGCGAGTCAGTAGCTCCATAGGAGGTTCCATACAATGTTGTTCCCTGCTGGGCAGGGACCGAGTTCCGAAATCCTGCGTGGATTCATCAATTTGGATTTTAGAGGCAAAATACTAATTAGGTTTTATGCAGATGCATATAAAAATATGATATGCTAGTTAGTATTCCCTCCACTCCAAAATATAAGGTATTTTTAGTGGCGGACCCAGTGATAAAATTTAGCTATGGTGGATTGATCGATGTGCTAGATCAAAGAACGTTGTACTTTCAACAAATATGATAAAATTTGTATACATAAATCACACTATATTTGCATTCATTAGCTAGAAAATATAGCACTACACACAATTAACAAAGGCTATAATCCTGAATTTTTCATGTAAGTTTTACGAGTGAAATAATTTTCACAATGTGTTCCCATTTTACAGATGTGTGCTTACTCTTGTTTCTTGTTTTTTTTTCTGTTGTTGCTTTCTGCTGTGCCTTTTGGTTAGAGCATTGGACGGTCAGTCCAACAGTTATGCTTAAGAAAGATAATGCAGTAAACATTTAATTCTTAGACTCTTCATTCATTTTTAGAGACACAAGTCAATTCTACCATAGCCCTTACATCCAAGTAATCAAACAAATAGAGTTTCTACCAAAACCAAATAGTCAATTAATCATCTAAGTTTGGCTGTGGCATAGCTATGGAAGCTGCCATACCATGCCACAAGAGAGGTCCACCACTCGGTATTTTCATTGGATACTGGAATGTGTTACGTACATCCGATCAAAATATATTATATTTTAGAACAGAAGAAGCACCATGAGTTGGTGTAATGGTACTCACCTGACCCGTACGACGACATCTTGATCTTGTCAGGCCTGTGAAATCTCTTGCTTCTGATCGATGCTCAGAGGAATACGTTATCGACGTACCGGTTGTGGAGGACTAACACATTCCATCAGTTTATATAGAGCTCTCCGTCTCAATGACGTTCAAAATTCTGAGAAAGTTCATTGACAATGCACACAATTTGCAGGAGTTTTAGCTTCTCCCTTCTTCTTATGGCCAGTTAACTTAATTCAGGATTGCTCAAGAAGCAACCTCTCCTATTTCCGTGAAATGTGCATGCCATTAGCCGAGTAAAATTAAAACTCTCGACTGAGAACTTCTCAAAATTTTGAGTTCATGTCAAAAAAAAAAAAAATTTGAGTTGCTAGTACGTAGTAACGTGTACATGGCCACATGGGCAAGCCTTGTATTGACGCGTGCCTGAAATTTTCTATACCGCGTTGCGTTGACTGAATATCCATTGCAGATTCATCATGTACTAATGCTAGTTCTCGAGCTTTTGCTGAGGTTTTCCCGCCATTTTCCAACCGAACAGACGATGGTAAGTTAAGTTTGAATCGTGGACAGCTTCCACATATACGTGTTATTTGACATAATTTTTTTTGTAATAAGCAAATATCCTGGAGATTTCTCATTTCTCATGGCATCTAGAACTAAATTAGCTCATGCAATCAATGAAGAAAGGACTACGAACTTGCATGTATTTTTCGCATCAGTTTCTACTGAAATTAGATCGAGCTCAAATCTCATCTAGGGGGAAAGAGAAAAAGGAACCCGGACACAAGTTCAGCTGTTTAGTGCGGATGGTTTTGACAAAATTTCATTCAAATTAATTAATGGTCAAAACTTGTCGCGGTTATGTTCAAGCAAACGACATCCTGGACATTTCGCATTCCATCCACAGAATACTCTGAATAAACAAAATAACTAAATCTGAATTCTAAATTATTAATGCAGGGTTAGGTTATTGCAGCTAATTTTCTCTCCCGTTTCTGTTGTAGTTAGATCAAACTCAAATCTTGGAAATTTTGCATGCTAACAAACACCAGCTGTTTCCATGTTGTCGTCTTCTTGCTGCGTCTGAATAATCTGAAATGTCAATATATTCAGCTCGCAAATAATTAATCCAGTGTCGCCTGATGTTTTCCTTCCCTTTTCCATGAATAAACGATACAAAGATTTGTTCAACTTCAAGGTGCTGTTATAGTCTGAAACTCTGAACGAGAATTGGATTGGGCTGCATGGATTATTGGTATTGATGGGTCGTTGACAGAGCAATTGGGCTTTTTTGCTGTCACCGAAGAGCCCCTAGGCCCAGTACCTTTCCATTCCTTTTTTTTTTCGGGGACCTTTCCATTCTTCTTTATTTTATTTCTTTTTGGCAGATCAGTCTGACACGGTCTAGAATTTTTTTTTGTTGGTCCATCAATTTTTTGTGTGTTTTTACACCCTTTTCCTGTCAATAATTCAATAACAGGAACAGCGATCGCAATTGTTTTAGTTTATGTTTTCTCTATGTTTTTAAAAATAGAAATACTATAGAACATTCTCCCTTTTGAACCGGATGACTAAATAACCATCCAGGTGAACATCTTATCCATACCAGTACACTAGATATGTAGGTCTTATCGTATCCCTGTGATTCACCTTTCCCTCCTCTCTCTCACTATCTCCCTCCCTCCCTCTCTCCCTCCCTTCTACCCTCATCTCTCTCGCCCCTCTCTCACCCTCATGGCTCACCAGTGGTGAGCACCATACAGCCATCCGTCTATGTAGTTAACGATGATCAGTTATGTGCTGTCGTGGAAGACTGACTCCACTCGAGGTGGAGGCATTGCGGGGGCGATTCTTGAGGTTTCTTTGAGGTGGTGGCGAATCGGATTGACATGTTTTTGTTGGTTTTTTTTTGTGTGGTTTTTAAGCATTTTAAGAGGTGATTTCTCAAGTTAGTTTTTCTCATTATTTTTTGAGTTAGCTAGCCATATTGAAGAAATTTGTGTGCCTCCTGTGGGGCGTTGCCGCTGCCGCTGCCACCCCTCCCGCCGGAATTGGTGGAGGGAAGTGTGCCGCCCACCGCTGCCGTCTCTCTTCCGGCTGCCGCTGTCCATTGCCGTCGACATCTCCCGCCACCTCCCTCCCGCTGCCACCTCCCGCTGCCTCCCTCCCGCTGCCACCTCGAGAGAGATGGTGCGGTGGAGGAGAGAGAGAGGAGAGGCACTTGTGTGGTGGAGGGGGAGCAGCAGCAGCCGCCGCCACGCCCGGGAGGGAGAGCAGTCGCCGAGGAGGAGGAGGCGAGAGGGGAGACGGAGAAAAGTAGGCGAAGAGAATGGACGTGAGAGAGAGAGAGAGATGGGTGGGCAGGGGCCGGGATGGATAAGAATGTGCGGCTCGGGTCGGTTTTACAGGGTGTCGGTTTTTTAGAAAACCAGCACCTATAAGATATTATAGGTATCGTTTTTTTTAAATACCATCACCTATTCCTGTTACCACAAAAATACTAGTTCCTAGTGGACCCCGCACCAACTAAACAGAAAATTTGACAATTTGGCCCTTTTTGAAAACTATTTGCAAATTTGGTCCCTGGCAAAAACTATCACCAGATCTGGACCCCGACCTCAGCGCCAAGGTCGATGGCGCTGAGGTTGAACACTTCAGCGCCAACCGCATCGGCGCTGAGTACTTGACGGCCGTTTCCTTCGGTTTATGGCCGTCTGCTGACGTTTGGGGGGGGGCTGGGTCTCCGTGCCAAACGATAAGGCGCTGAGGACGGCCAACTCAGCGCCATAAGATTTGGCGCTGAGATTGCCTCCCGTGGGATGAGAGCCCGAATCTTAGCGCCAAAGACCTTGGCGCTGAGGTTGGCCATCTTAGCGCCAGCCGATTTGGCGCTGAGGTTGCCACCCGCGGGAGGCTGGTTCGCCGGGTGGGCTGCATCTCAGCGCCAAAGAACTTGGCGCTGAGGTTGGCCATCTCAGCGCCAGCCGATTTGGCGCTGAGGTTGCCACCCGAGGGATGGCTGGGTCGCCGGGTGGGCTCATCTCAGCGCCAAAGACCTTGGCGCTGGTCTTGTGCACCTCAGCGCCAATTGCTCTGGCGCTAACCTGTACAATCTCAGCGCCATTCTATTTGGCGCTGAGGTCAAGCAGTGGCTGGCATAGCACAGCCAGCCACACAGAAATTGACAGCATCACACACATCACAAAATTGGCCATTTAGTTGGATCTAGATATGGCTCGAACCTAGGGGAGTATGTACGTTGCAAAGCTACGTTAGAAGCTTCAAAGCATATCCTAGGGGGCGCCTCTGCATCCATACGTCTTAGCCTACAAACAGTGAACATGTGGGAGCATGGCATGTGGTGCAATTCCGGATATTGGCATGTACAAGTGTTGGCTGTCGCAACCACCGTATAATGTCGGCCACCCCATTGCACTCCACCTTCTGTAACTCCACCTTGCTCAGTCACTTCATACTTCGCTGTAGGGAAGTCGAAGCAAGTCGTACGTTGGCCCAGAGTACGTGCTTTCTATATGTCAAGCTCCTTCTTAATTCTTTTCGGCCACTTCTCACGCTTTTGTAATGTAGCTGTCACGAACTTATGCCTATCAACAAACCACGTATTGCACTTGCTGAACGTGTATGCCACGATGGCTATTACTGGTAGCCTACGAATGCCTCTGAGCACATTGTTGAAACTCTCTGCCATGTTGCTCGTCATGAAGCCGAATCTACGACCTCCAGGATCACAGGTCCGTGCCCACTTGTGCCTCTGTGGCATAATGTCTAGAAGCCACTTTTTTGGTCGAGGCTCAAGGAAATCAACGAGGTGCTTCACCTCCTTCTCGAACTCAGACTTCTCATTTATTTGACAAATGCACTCTAGATCCTTCATCTGAATTTGAGTTGCACCAGCACTGTAGAAGTTAGCGCACAAGTGACACATACACCATCTGTGATGTACTGGACGGTGACCTGGGATGACAATGTTGATTGACTGTAGGATGCCTTGGTGTCTATCTGAGATGATGCACACTTCTCTGTTGGGTCCTATCAAGCATCTCCTAATCATACTGATGAACCACTCCCAGTTGTAGTTATCCTCCCTCTCTACTAGAGCAAAGGCTAGGGGGACTAGTTGCAAACCCGCATTAGAACCAATTGCTGTCAGCAAAGTACCTTGAAATTTCCCTGTCAAGAAGGTACCGTCAATTGCTATCACTGGACGCATGTGGTTGAAGGCCTCCACACACTGCCCAAAGATCCATGCGGCACGCCCAAATACACGTCTCATTACCCCATCAACTGGCCTCGACCTCTCTGGGTGAGGCTCAACAACATAATGCATTGTGGGGTTCTTAGCCTTAATAGCATTTAGAAGCGTTGGGAGCCGAACATATGCCTCATCCCAATCTCCCCATATGTTCTTCATGGCCACCTACTTTGCACGCCAAGCTTTACCGTACGAAGGACGATAGTGCCATATGGCCTCCACAGCCTCAACTATAGCAGCAGGAGTCAATGTCGGCTCAGCTCGGACAAATGGTTGCAACCTATTACCGATGAACTTAGAAGTTAGTTGCAAGTGCTTGCCCGAAGCCTCAGCACTACAACATGTGTGCTCTTTGCCTACACCGGTAACTCTCCACCTCCCATCCTTAGTCTTCCTTGCACGAACCTGCCATTCGCATGATTCTTCGATGCAGGCCACCGTATACTTTTTAGAAGCGTTGGAGTGCTTCACATGGAATGGACGATGCACACTGATCGAGTAACTCTGTAGCCATATCTGTAATAGCTCAAGAGATTTAAATTCCAAACCCTTCTTTGGCTCCTCACCCATTGCATCGATGATGCCATTGTATGTTACTCCTCCATCAACAACTGCTAGCTCAGAATTGCTAACATCCTCGAACTGAACAACCTCTGGATTGCGCCCAACTAATTTCTCAAACACCTCTCTTTCTTCCTGAGACATCTTGGCTACTGGACGATCGTCATCTGAGTCTACGGCATACTCAACCTCATATCACTCCTCCTCATGTGTGTCATCATACTCCTCTGAATGTTCGTGCAGCAAATCAACACTCAATCCATTCATCAACAAAGTCTCCTCACACTCCCTCCAAGTATATATTTTGTCTCGAAAACAGAACCGCACCAAGGATGCTAATTGAGCATCCGTTGTACGCTCTTCTCCACCTCCCCCCATTGATCCATCTGCCACTTCATTATCATCATCAACATGATTTCCAACTATCGGAACTGCCTGACTCTTGCCTCATTCACCTCTATTGCTTCCTCCTTCTGCAATTCCACATTTACCTCCACCCCTTCTGATTCAAGCCTGCTTGACTTATTAGCCTCAACTGCTTCCTCCTTCTACAACTCCACATTTATCTCCACCCTTTCAGATTCCTGACTCCTTCCCTCATTCGCATCAACTGCTTCCTTCTTTTGCATGTTAACATCAACCCCCATCCCTTGAGATTCTATGACTTCCTCAACTGTCAAAGACTTAACCGACTGACTTTTCATATCTCCATTATCAAATGCTTCATAGTTTGGTTCATCATAAAACAGTGTGCGATTGAGGTCAAAAGAATCATCTCTGCAGTCAGTACGATCAAGCTTCGAAGCAACCACCTCAAGCGACTTGAATTGGGAGCCCAACACTATATCCACATATGTGTTCCACTCCAACTCCCCATTCAAATCTAGCATGTACTTGTGTGAAATGGGTCCTGCTCCAACATCATATCTACCTTGTATAGCTATAGACTGATTGCTCCACCCCAGCACATCCTTTGTACGACAAACTAACTCCTCAAAACTAGGTTTTCCACCAAATATAAGTTGCTTAACACTCATCCCCTCGAAATTGCTACCACTGTTACTTTGCTCTACCACCGAACCACCATAGTGCAATCGTACTAATCTATCCATCTACAACATTAACCGACATATTAGCATATTGCATTTTTTAAAAGCTTGAATTTGCAATAAAAAAAATCTAACCTACAACTATGTCCCCCAACAAAATTGTCCATAAATATCTAAACATACACAAACTTCCATTTGTAACGATCCATCCTAAATTTGAACTCTCGCATTGTGAATTAAAAAAAAAAGAAGTGTTCTTCACTAATTTGGGGGAAAAATTAGGGTTCTTCCCTAAGTGCCAAAAATCTCCACTAAAAATTAGGGTTCTATGAGCATCTAACCATTGCATCACCAACAACAACCACAACCACATAGTAGAGAACCAACTAATTAGGGAAAATAACCCCAAATCACTATTCTAGGGTTCATCCATCAATGAGCAAATCCAAGCAAAAAAATGCGAAATGACGAGAGGATTCGGAGGAGAATACCTTGCCACTATGTCCTCCAACAATTTCCCCTCCAAAATGCGACGATTTAGTGGGGATTCTTTCGATTTTTTGGAGGGGAGGAGAGAGATATTTCGGCGCCGCCGCGCCTCAGCCAAGAGCACTGAGGAAGAAAGAAGGCCCGGGCTGCTGGGCGCGGCTCGGCCAAGGGTTATAGGACCTCAGCGCCAGACCCGATGGCGCTGAGGTCCCGAAGCTCAGCGCCATGTCGGTCGGCGCTGACATTGCGCCATCCGCCGTAGGGCCGTCAAGTACTCAGCGCCGATGCGGTTGGCACTGAGGTGTTCAACCTCAGCGCTATCGACCTTGGCGCTGAGGTCGGGGTCCAGATCTGGTGATAGTTTTTGCCAGGGACCAAATTTGCAAATAGTTTTCAAAAAGGGCCAAATTGTCAAATTTTCGGCCAACTAAAAGGTACCGGATTTTCAATAAAAACCACCATCTTTCTCTAACACCAGTAATAGGTGCATGTTCTTTTTAAAAACCAACACCTTTTTGCTGATAAAGGTGCCGGTTCTTTGGATTTTGGCGAGCAGATGGGCTCGTGGGTGGGGAAAGACGCTATAGGTACCGATTTTACCTACTCTGGCACCTATAGTGCTGACAGCCAATTGATGTTTTGCAGTAGTGAGATGTTGTGTGTATATGGGAGGTAGGATAAGGTATTATTGGTATATTATATATTTATAGATAACTATTACTCCCTCCGTTGCAGAATATATAGAGTTTTAGAGTTGGAAACGGTTATTAAGAAAGTAGGAAGAATTAAATAGGAAGGGGTTGTGATTGGTTGAGAAGTAGAGATAGGTAGGAAAAGTGAATGGTGGAGGGTTGCGATTTATTGTAAAGGGAATGTTGGTGGAGAAGCTGTTATATTTTGGAACAAATCCTAAGTGCTAAAAGTTATTATATTTTAGGATGGAGGGAGTATATGAATCTGTTATAATATTGGTTATAAATGATTTTGAGCTAGTAATTGACTATACATAATTAAACTTGCTCTGATAAACCCAAAATAAGGTTCATTGTTTTGATATCCCAAATATACAACTGATCACTGACCGATCAAACCCCTTAAACCAATGAACAAATTGAATACATCTTATTTAATGGCTAATGAACCACATGAAGAAATTAAACAACCCTACATATCTAGGTTCGTTGCTGCTCCCAAACATGTATTTACAGAAAGATACACGACAACACACAGAGACTTCCTCTCTCAATATGACTATTTGTATATACGGTGCTTGTATGAGTATATGCATGCAATCTGTTGATTGTTCTTCATCGATCATCAAGCACTGCCAAATCAGTTAAGATCAGCCCTTGAGTGACGGATACCTCTTAGTCGTGCCCTTGCCTGAGAAGAAGAAACATATTTATATTAACAACAAATTAATTACTGGAGAAGTCAAAACCAATATCGATTTCACATGCATCTGTCTACATATATATAGCTAGCTAGGAGAGGGTAAATTAATTAATTAGATGGATAGTTTTTGCTCACTTGGCTGCTTGTCGTAGTAGCCAACACCTCCCAGCTGCTGGCCTTGGCCGCTGCTTATGCTGTTATAGTAGTAGGAGTACTGGTCTGCAGTGTTCGACTTGTAATCTGAATATTGCTGCGAAGGCACTCTTCCTGTGGTGCTTTTCGATGATCCTGTAGACACATATGATCGCACAAAATTAGTGGTGTGCAAAAGGAGAGCTTAAAAACACTTGAAAGTTTTTCGATTACCAATATTGTGTAAATGTCTACAGTGCTCTTTAATTTTAGTATTGTTTCATAATAAGGGAAAATATCTTTTTGTGGAGTTTGTATTTGCTATAATTAAATACAATTGTTTTATAAAAAAATAATTACCATTGTGGTACGATGAAGCCGTTGATTGCGAGTTATTTCCTCCATAGGAAGATCCATAGAATGTTGTTCCCTGCTGGGGAGGCACTGAGTTATGAAATCCTGGAAGAATTCATCAGTCGGTTAATTGGATTTCGGAGGCAAAAGCTATAGTACTTAGGTTTGATGCAGATCCATAGATAGAAATATAAAGAACAGTACAATATTATTTGGACCATGAGTTGGAGTAATACTAACTCACCTGATCCGTACGACGACATCTTGATCTTGTCAGGCCTGTGAAATCTCTTGCTTCTGATCGATGCTTAGAGGATGTTATTGTTGGAGAAGAATTAACGTATTGGATCAGTTTATATAGTGCTCTCCATTTCAAAGACAATCAAAATTCTGAGAAGATTCATCGACAATGCACACAAATTTGTAGGCATTTCAGCCTCTCTTCTTCTATTCGCCGTTAAATTAATTGAGGATTGCTCAAGAAGCAACCTCCTATTTCCGTGAAATATGCATGCCATTAGCCGAGTAAAATTAATCTCAACTGAAAACTTCTCGAAATTTTCAGTTGCTATGGTACGTAACGTGTACACGGCCACGTGGGTACGCGTGTTGTTTGACAGGTGTCTGAAATTTTGTACGAACGTGTTGCGTTGACAGAATGGCTGTGTTCAGACAGTTTCACACTACTTCAATTGCAAACATGCTGCTCGATGAGGTTTTCCCGCCATTTTCCAACCAAACGGACTGGGGTAAGTTATGTTTGAATCGTCGACAGCTTCCACATATACGTGTTATTTGACATAATTTTTATTTATAATGTTAAGCAAATATCCTGGAGATTTCTCATGGCTCCCAGAACTAAATTAATTCAAGTAATCAACGAAAGGACTACGAACTTGCATGGATTTATCGTACCAGTTTCTACTGAAATGAGATCAGGCTCAAATCTCATCTAGGAGGGGCTGGTTGGTGTCGGTGATTTTGACAAAAATACATTCAAATGGTCAAACCTTGTCGCGGTTCCGTTCAAGCAAACATCCTGGACATTTTGCATTCCACCCAGTATAATCCTAACAAACAAAACAACTAAACCTGAGTTTGTAAATTATTAAAGCAGGGTTTGCTGCTAATTTTCTCTCCCGTTTATCTTGCAGTTAGATCCAACCCAAATCTGAGAAATTTTGCATTCTGACAAAACATTAGCTCCTTAGTAAATTTAGTTTCGATGTCGACGCTAAAACTAACTTCCAGTTCCATGGCGTCGTGTGCCTGCTGTGTGTCTGAAATTAATCTGAACCTTCAAGCTCGGAAATAATTAATCCGATGTCACCTGCTGTTGTTTTTCGTTCCCTTTTCCATGAAAAAACGATACAGAGATTTATTCAAATTCAAGGTGCTGTGTTATGGTCTGAAACTCTCAGTACAGCTGAATTGGGCTGAATGGTTTATTAGTGTACGTTGATGGGCCGCTGACAGAGCAAAATTGGCAATCTTTGTTGTCACGGAAGAGCCCCTAGGCCCAGGAATCAGCGTAAGATCAGTCTTCTTTTCTTTCCATTCTTTCTTTTTATTTAATTTATTTTGTAAGATCTGTCTAAAGTGGTCTAATTTTTTTTTTGTGATGGTGAATTTTTTTTTGCTGTCGATCTGTAATTCTATACTGGAACAGTGGTCGCAATTGTTTCATGTTCGCTCATTTTTAAATAAAACATGATGCCAAGTAATTGCAGGCAGCACAATTATAATGACAAAGATAAACATATACTCCACATTTTGAAATCCCAATGCTAAAATGTTCCGCATTGTTTTCTCACCACAGGCTTATATACATTGTGGAAAATGGTAACAACTGCTACCACCTGATCAATGGGCCTACACTTTTACAAACGTTGTGAGATAAACATTGTGAATGTCCTTAGCCTTTGCTCCCACATCAAGCGAACAATCGTAATGTATATCGTCCTATTTAAGTTCTCACTATACGTAGAATAGTTAACCTGAAATTTGTATTGCTGAAACGCATATACTCTCTCCATTTTATATTATAAGTCACTTTGATTTTTTATTCAACATATTTAATTTGATCAAACTTATAGAAAAAATATCACATTTACAACACCAAATTAGTTTTCTTAAATCTAACATTAAATATATTTTTATAGTGTATTTATTTTGTCTTAAAAATACTAGAAAGCTATGTTTTCATGTAAACTTAATCAAGCATAAAAAGATTTGACTGGAAAAGAAAACAAAGCAACTTACGATACGAGACAGAGGAAGTATTTTATAAGCTTAGCCTAATTCTATCTAAACTCGTCAGGCAAGAGTGGCATTATTTTGTTTAGAGAATCCATTATATGCCACTTAGTTTGTCACACACTACGATTTGCCACTGATTTGGTCATGTTTTATAATATGCCATCGATTTTTGCATAACTTCTACTATTTACCATCATCGTCCATTAGCCTCCGTTAGTACGGTACAATTTTGTCCAAATAACCAAAATACCCTAGGACAAAAACTTCTAAAATTTGGACAAAAATTCTGAAGTATCATCACAATGTTTATCCAAAATTTGGAAGTTTTATCCAAGGGGTATTTTGGTCATTTTGATAAAATTGTACAGTACTGACTAACCAAACAATGATGGTAAATCGTAGAAGTTAAGCAAAAGTCGATATATTGTAGAACATGATAAAATCAGTGACAAATCATAGACCTGTGACTAACTCAATGGCATACAAGGGATTCTCGCGTTTGGGTACTTCATTGTTATCGTGAGCATATTTCCCGTACTAGTAATCCATTTTGAAATTTATAATAGTACTCCCTCCATCCCAAATTATAAGACCTATATTTTTTACATGGTTTCAAATGACATACTTTAACCCTTAATTTATTCTAGGTTATATTTCTAGTAAATATGAAATTATTATCACATTAAAGTTACACAAAAAGTTACTATTATAAATTTGATTATTAGTCAAAAGTTACCGAGTTTGATTCTTCTTAAAATAATGATGCACTATAATTTGAGACCGAGGGAGTAATACTTAACTAAGTATACGCTAATCACTCGCTCTGGTTTGCGTGCCATTGACTAGCTGGGCCAAACTAGAGTTTCGAATACAGCCTTCGTTGGTATATTTGGAAACATGAAATGATTCACTTTGAGTTATTCAACATTATTGTGCTGTACATTATTGTCAAAGGTATCAGTATATACAGCTTCACATTTTATATATACAAACAAATTTGAACAAATTAAATAAACAAATTACATGTACTTCTACAATTGTTTCCTTCCCATGCATGCGTTGACCTTGACAACTAATATTTACATTATTCTTTACTATATGTACTACTTATGTACATATGTACATGATATTGTAGTAACACACAGGCTTAAACGATGAACCATTGTTGACAATCACTGCATCTTCTTCTGTCATATACCTTAACTATATGGCCAATCCGGTCAAGTCATTACCTGGTGTGGGAAAAGAATTCGACTTGTCAATGTGTTTTACCATGCATGCACCATATATTTAACACGAACATACAAAAAAAAAACAAAGAATTCCCCGTAAGTCCTTACCTGGAATAGGAAGTCCATTTGACTTGCTTTGGGCGCTAGTGTTTTGATTTGGTATACGAGGCTGTGAGCACCCTGACCATTGTTCCGAGGAGGAGGTGTACTAAAACCTTCAATTCCTGCATATGTGCGCACAAGTTGGTTGCTTAAAGATTACCTTTCACAAATTTCTGCAGAATTTCTGCATATGTGCAAGCCAAGATATATATAGGATTAGAATATCTGTAGAATACAGCTAGGGAATGTAATGGGTCAAAGCCCATGGGCTCTTTCACAACCCACCTCAGCCTTTAAATATTTTTAACTAAAAGATCTATTAAATCTTAGCCTAACCCTTTTCAGGCTCAGTCCTCATATTTTGTAGACTAAAATGTTGGGTACATTATCACCTTCCCCCCCCCCCCCCCCCCCCCCCCCCCCAAAATACAGCTCCTATCACCATTACATACATATATGCCAATAAATATATAGTTAGTGTTTTTTTTCTACAGCTCATTAAACCTTTTGAATATTCTACTTAGAAAAATGAGTTTCTTGAACTATATAGCAATCCTTTTGTTGCTACACGAAATGAGTTTGTTTTTAGTACTCCTATATCCCAAAATATAGCTACTATACTTTCTCGTTTAAATGACTATGTCAAAATATAAAGAGCTACCTTCCAAGTCAAATTTAAACTAGAAAAGTAGCTATATTTTGTGCCGGAGAGAACCATTCAACCAGTATGGAGGAATAAAAAAGAAGCAAATAAGGAACAAAGCCGAACGGTGAAAATTAGTTCAATCGGCAAAACAACAAATTAAGCAACAAAAAAAATAAAATGATTTACATTCAAAGTTAGAATTGAAAAATAAAGCAACAATTACCTAGAAGGTTTAACCCTTCTTGATTAATGTCCGCCTGCCTTTTGGATTTTGCAGAGGATCCACCCTGGGGTGGCACAGAACTACTAGTTCCTGCATGTATAATGCGTCTATGAATTGCTAGAAAAAAAAAGTAAACTACTAGAGAATACCTCAACTGCATATAATTTCGGAATATTATACCCTTAGCAGTGGCCATCTCTTGTTTCTGCAAGGATATGATCTTGTTGAGAAATGCTTCGATCAAATTGTTGCTGTATATTGCCTACTGATTCTGAGGAATTATTTTGGCCTAAGCATGTTTCTTATATAGCTAAGTAACCTTAGCCCAAAGGTTATTAATTAATTACGATCAATATGATGGGAAATTACAACGGAGTAGCTTGTCATTGAAGCTGTAAATTCTTTTTGTATCTATTAATTCTGTGTTAATTAGAGGCCATTTGTTATTAGTTCTCCCAATATAAGTTTAAGCGGAGATGGGCATGCACACAACACAAGTACTACTATTGTTTAGCACATATACAAGTATTAACTAATTGTGCAATGTAGGACACATGTATTTATTTTTCTCCGATGTTACGGCAATTAGATTAAAACCGATCAAAAGTCCTCGATCTGAAAAAATGACAGGAACATAGCTAGGAAATTTTGCACGGTGACCAGCTGGAGTGGTTCCACTTCCGTGTCGGTGATTTTGGCATAATTTATTTTCTCTCTTCAAACTTACTGAGGTCTCGCGAATTAAACAAACATGCTGGAAATTTCACATCCATGAAAGAATATATGACGTACATTTTATAATTAGTATAGTAAATATATGTTAATTAACGTTAATTATAGTTATAGATTCTGAGCATATGAAAAATATATACAGCAAGTGGTCAGATACTACTATACCTATGTAAATATTTTTATTCATGTAAAAGAATTATATGGTGAAAATTATCTGCTCCATCATTTGCTTTTTATTTTCTCAGCCGAGGCCAAAATTTGAATTTCAAAATTTTTATTTTAGAGTTGATTTGTACAGGTTGCATTGTAATCTATTTTCCAGTATAGATGCTTTTAAGTCGGTAACAACATGTGTATAAAAGTTGTCTATATATTTTTTCGTTAATTAATAAGCTTATAGACTTTGAGAAGTTTAAATTAATTAGTTGTATTTTTTTCTATGACCGGCGAGCGTATAGAATTATTTGACTAATTAAAGCTGGGCTAAGTTACTACAGAAATTACAGTTATTTTTCTCCACTGTTTCAGTTGAACTCAATCCAGGACATTTTGCATGATGTCCAACACAGCTGCTTCGTAGTACTAATTAAGTTTAATTTCGACGTCGACATGTACACCGAGATTAAATCTGCATGCTGTGACCGACTCTAAAGTTTAAACGTTCAAGTTAAGAGGTTTCAAAAATGCGGCCAAGATTTCCTTCCCTTTTCCATCAAAGAACGGCAGAAAGATCAGTTCAATTTCAAGGTGTTTTTATTTTTATCGTTAGAACTCCGAACTGTGAAAGATGGCTGGACGCCTGCACCTGCACTGCTCCACAGTACTGATGGGCTTTATTTATTTATTTATTTATTTTGCATCAAAAGCCAATAAAATTCAGGCCGTCTCTTTGTTTCAAACCATGAAGACTTCAAGAGGCCGACGACCTTTTGGGGGGGGGGGGGGGGCGCGACCCCCCTAGTACTTTAGTACTACTAGTAGTCTACTGCTATAACTACTAGTACTATACTACTATTACTAGTACTACTACTTCTATACTACTACTAGTATTACTACTATAAAAAATATACAATTTTTTATGTATATAAAAAACACACATACAAACTTTATATACGATGTGTACAAACTTTATATACAACGTGTATAAACTTTATATAGGATGTATACAAACTTTAAATACAACGTATACAAACTTTGTATACGTACATATTAAAAAATATAAAAAACTAAAAAAACATCACGTATATTCGTATACACGTATACAAACTTTATGTACACGTATACAAACACGTATACAAACATTGTATACGTGTATATAAACTTTATATACCTGTATATAAACTTTATATATGTGTATACAAACTTTGTATACGTACATATAAAAATAAAAAAAAAATACACGAATATAAAGTTTATATACACGTATACAAACTTTATGTACACGTATACAAACTTTGTATACACGTATACAAACTTTATAAAAACCGAGAAAAATGAAAACGATAAAAAGGAAAAAGAGAAAAAGAAACCAAAAATACGGAAGAAAAAAAAACGAAAACAAAGGAAAAAGAAACAAAAATACGGAAGAAAACAGAAAAAACGAAAAAAAAAGAACCGTACACGCGCCAGAAGAAAAACAGAAAAAAAACAAAAAAAAAGGGAGTACCGTACACGCACCGTCCGCCGCTCCTCTCCGCGCGCGACACGTGTCCAGTGGCGCGCGCGACTGGTCGCGGATTAGCGTTTTCGACGACGTGTCCATGCAAAATATCCTGAATTTTTCTCACGACGTCAGTTCAGAAATCGGAGTACTGAGTAAGCCAACCACGTTTATTAGGCCCTCTTTGTTTATGCTTATAAGCCAACTTATAAGTCGAAAAGTCTAAGCCTAAACAAACAAGCAGCTTTTCCGTTTGGAAGCCATAAGCCACTCTAACACTACTAAGCCAAAAGCTAGGTTGGAGAAGTTTTTTTTAGCTTATGTGAGGTAGATGTATGACTCAACCACTAAACTTAGAACATTAAATCCACCGGCTTATAAATCATATAAGCCAATAAGCTGACTTAAAAGTTTAGGCCAATAAGCCTAAGCCTGAATAAAGAGGGCCTTAGTACCAATCTTGATATTACGATCAATGTGATGGGAAAGTACAACGCACTACTAGAAAACCCGTTCGTAAAAATATAATAACGATTTTCATGTTAAAATCGACTTTTATACGTGGGATTTAAAGAGGGGGCCTCCTAATATACGCGCACATAAGAATCGGTGGTTTGGTATTATCCTTTCTGCAAGTTCCTATTTTAGTTAGCGAAAGAAAAAAACTTGCAATTAACCCGCGTACGCCGCCTCCCTCGTGCTGACACTAATAATGCGATTAGTGCTAATAATATGATTAGTGCTAATAAATACTTAACATGAGGATTTAAATTTTAAATTCCGAGTTGACACTAGAACGGATACCATCATCTCAATCGGGCGGTAAGCTCCATCTCAATCGGGCACGGCGTCCGTCATAGGCTAGAAGTCACAGATGTGAAGAGTTATCTCAATCGGGCAAACGGCCGTCACAGATGAATCTATCTCAATCGGGCCCTAATTAAAGCCCGTCACTGATAGCTTTGACCCAGACGACCAGTCAAACTATAGCCCGTCACAGATGACCTATCTCAATCGGACCACAACTAGCGCCCGTCACAGATGACCCTTATTTGTGACGGGCTTTAACTATAGCCCGTCACAGATGACCCTCATGTCAATCGGGCAAACGGCCATCGCAGATGAATCTATCTCAATCGGGTCCTAATTAAAGCCCGTCACTGGTAGCTTTGACCCAGACGACCAGTCAAACTATAGCCCGTCACAGATAACCTATCTCAATTGGGCCACAACTAGCGCCCGTCACAAATGACCCTTATCTGTGACGGGCATTAACTATAGCACGTCACAGATGACCCTCATCTCAATCGGGCCTAAGTTAATGCCCGTCACAGATGAGTATAATCCAAAAAAAAAATAAATTTTATTTTTTTGCTAGCCTCAGCCGGGCCTAAATTAATGCCCGTCATAGATGAGTATAATCAAAAAATAAATTTTATTTTTTTCTAGCCTTAGCCTTCCAGTCTTTTTTGTCCTCACTCGTGTGCACCCAGGAAGAACTTCATCATAGTTCTTTGGAGATCGGTTTCTAGAAAAGTAGTTGTAATTTGTCGGTGTGAGTATTCTACTAATCCTATTAAGCGCTAGGCCAGGATGTCACACCCCAACATCCCCCATTCATATACATTCATTTACATACACAACTCATCGAGATCTACAACTATTGTATCGGTTCTTTGTAAAAATAAGTTCATTTGACCAATTCAAATTTTGAATTTTCAAAATTTGACAACTTTGAACAAAAATTGGGATTATTAAATGATTTCTAATGGAAAAGTCACCAAAACCAAAGTTGTAGAACTCATCGAGGTGCAAAATTTTTATTTTGGTCATTTCTCCACCTGACTCCATTTAGACAATTTGAAATTTGAAATTCAAAGATTGAAAAATTCAAATAGAATTTTAGATCAGTGAACAACTTCAACTGAAAAAGTCATCAACAATAAAGTTGTATAACTCATCAAGATCTATAACTTTTATTTTGGTCATTTTTCTATATAACATTTTTTGAACCGTTTGAATTTAAATTTGAAAATATGACAACTTCAAACAACATTTTCAAATACTAAATGATATCAACTGAAAAAGTCATCAACAACAAAGTTGAATAACTCATCAAGATCTAAAACTTTTATTTTGGTTATTTCTTCATACGACAAAGTGATAGTAACATTGTTCATAAAATTGACATATCTCTTATCTGGCTTTATAAACTATAACACATATATGTAAAATTTGTGAATAATGTTACTAACATTTTGTCGGATGAAGAAATAACAAAAATAAAAGTTTTAGATCTTGATGAGTTATTCAACTTTGTTGTTGATGACTTTTTTAATTGAAATCATTTAGTATTTGAAAATGTTATTTGAAGTTGTCATATTTTCAAATTCAAATTCAAACTGTTCAGTAGCAAAGGGGAGGATGACGAGGTCTAGATCCAACATCCCTCGGCGATGCCAAAGATGGAGGTGAGGATGGCGGCTCCATCTAGATCCGGCATGGCTTGGTGATAGCAACATGGATACAAAGATGACAGCTCGGTCTAGATCCGATGGGGCTACGTGATGACAACATTGGATGCGAGGACAACAGCTTGGTCCAACGTAGCTCAGGGATGGAACCACACGTGTCGATAGACGCGACGTGCCCATGAAGAGTGTATCTAGTGACGGCAAGTCCTTGGAACAGTGGATCAATGTTGGCTGCTAGTCCTGGGTGCATGTATTTGTAGGTGGCCAGGAGAACATGGGTCGGCAGATCCAGTGGCCGCTGGTCCCTAGTGCGTTGGTCCTACATTCACTAGTCCACGGGATGGCGATGACAATTACAACTCTGCTACTGCTGCAACAACTAGTAGGGTTAGGGTGTTGATAGCGGCGAATTGCCACTGTAGAGGGGATATAGGGAATTTGTTATGGGGTTTTTGGGAAAATTGTAGGCAAGAAGAAAGTTTTATTTTGGCTCTTTTTATAAATTTCCTATAGTTTTATTTCCAATTCAAATTCATCCATTTAAATTCATTTCTAACTTTACAAACATCTCAACCATTTAAATCCATTTAAATTCTGTTAGCACATCTCTTTCCGGTTTAATTCCTAGAAACTAATTCTTTTATATCCTTGCTCCACACAAATTTAAAATTCTTATACCCATGAAACTCCTCAACCAAATCCTTAGCCTACTCCTTTAAGTCCCTTTTGCTTTACCTTCAAATAAGCTCCAAATCAAAATTCCAAATTCATTCCTTTGAAATTTGTTTCCATCAAACCCAATGCTATTCATCCCGGCAAAAATTCCTATAAAACTTCATTTACACTCATCCTCAAAACTCAAAATAGTCCATAAATTCAACCTTCGAAAAGTTATCATCTTCAAATTCCTATAAGACATTCATATTTTTCATGGGCTAAAATTCCCAGTCGAACCATTCCTTCTACCTCTCCTGACACCCTCCCATCTAGGCTAGATAGCCACTTGCCTACATGGCCCAGCCAAGCCAAGGACCAGCCGAGCTGCGGCCTAGCCAAGCTAAGGTAGGCAGCCAGCTCCCTCCATCCCGTGTGCGCTGCCATCACCGCTGATACAATGATCACCACGACGCGTAGTGGTAGGCGGCAGGTGGTGACAACCATGTCCGTCCTTTGTAATCGTTCACATTCGGAGTCTCCTTGGAAGATCAGGGGTAAGCTGGCGCCCGAAGCAATTGATAGAGTTTTACCATAACTTAATTAAGAAAATTAATCCATAGGAACACTCTCTATTCCTAGCCTACCATTTAGTTGTTGTACTTGGATGAATCATGTTCTTAGATTATACATATACGTTCCCTGTGAATACAATACCCTGAAATACTCTTACGTGAAGGCTACAACGGTATCTATGCGCTTGCAGATTATTCTGTGGTCATAATAAATACCGACAACAGGTAACAGGTCCTCTGATACTGAGGTTGTCGACCTAGATTCATTGGTGCATACAAAGAAAAAGATTTTGGCCATGGTGATGTGGTACTTGCCAGCAAAGATCGCATGAAGAGCATGTTGTGAAACCCTAATGATGCTGAGTTGATGAGATGGCATCAACTGAACTGTAAGATAGATGGTATGATACGACACCCCACCGATGCTCACCAGTGGAAGACCTTTGATTCACTACATCCAGAATTTGCTAAGGATCCAAAAAAATGTAAGGTTTGCATTTAGCACGGATGGAATAAACCCATTTGGAGACCTAGCCAGTCTTTACACCATGTACAACCTTCCTACATGGATTTGACAAAACTGAAAGTATATTATGTTAACTGTCCTACCGGTTTCAGTGATAGTGAATCTTCTTCGCCGCCGTCGCCCAACCTTGTCATGTGAACTCCTTTGGCCGCCAGCAACCCCAAGGCCTCCTTGGGTCCACACACCGTCATCATTGTTCCTTTTGGCTATGAAGACAGAGAAGTTTTGAATCTCATAAAGGTACACGTAAGAGCCAAGGTGTTGGGTTTAGTGCCAAGAGTAGGATCCCTCTTAGCAGAGGAAGGACATCATTCCATTCTTTGGCCCACCTACCTAGCGGGTAGAGAAACAGTTAAACAGGTTGCGTGGGACATTTCTGCCTCAGAAGGCGTTCTTTGCCACCTCAATTTCACACTGAGGGCTGCAGTGAGCTTACAGCTTTTGTGGGTGGGCTCACTCAGGTTGATTCGCCACCGTCCGTCCAGAAGGTATTTGAAGATAACTCAACCATGACGTCATCAACTTCTTCCTTCGAAGCCTTGCTTCCTGCGCAAGTCTTTCCCTTTCACTTTGTTTGGCCCTTTTTTTGTTTATTCCTCAAAGTTCTTACATATTTCTTTGTATTACAATATTTATGCGGCCAGCAACTATGACCTGATGGCCCACACTCACCTTGACAAGATCAAACTATGCCAATGCAAGACTACGGACTAGGTCGATCGGCTCGATAAGCAGCAACAGGTTCTCAAGGAGGCGCTTATGAATTCCAAAGAAGGAATGGGGTAACATGAGGAGTAGCTGAAAGAGATTTCGGTGGACAAAGTAATGTTTCGCAAGTATTACGATGTACGTGAAGGGTAGACCAAAGTTGTTCACGACGAGCTTCGTACTAGCTAGGGCGAAGTAGCACGACTGAAGGAGGAGGCTGCTTGTGCACTCAGGAAGAGGCAGCCCGTGCTCAAGCTATACAACTTTAGGCATGGGAATTCACTGTGTAGGCAAGTAATGTACTACAACTTTGCCTCGAGCGACCTTGGGCATACCCTATAGCCCTTTCTGCCGAAAGCGCCCCTACCGTGGCGTTTTCTGAATGGAACATGGTAGTACGTGGGGCCGCTGGCATCATCGGTGGTGGGTGCGCTTGAAGGCTGCCGTCGATGTTTTTGCCTATGGGAAAGCGGGTGCGGCCATGCCAGCAAGCTCCCTCGTATCCCGTAGGATGGCGTATTGGAGAGTACGAACGACGTCCGAGCTGAGCTCAAAACCTTTTGCAGATTATATTTGCCCCATCAGGGCCACGACATGGCAAAGGAACACCTTCACTCTTAGCTCGCCATCTGCGCTATTGACAAAATGGCGGAGTTCAAGGAGACTAAAGATACTATTGTTGAATAAGCAGAGGTTGATGCTACCAGTGCCCAAGGGAGTTGGGAATTTAACTATTTGCCACTTTTAGGTTTGCCAATTATCCAAATGCCCCTCTTAGGTTTGCGCTTAATAATTTGCCACTGAAGAGAGGTAATTTCTTCAGTATTTGCCACTTTTGCATACGTGGCGTGCCACCGGGCCGTGCCAACGTGGAATGCAATGTGGACCCCACCTATCAGCCCCTCTCGTCTCCTTCGTCCGTCCATCTCCCGCCGGCCCGCGCTCGCCCATCCCCTGCCGGCCCCGCTCGCCTCGCGCCGTCGACACCTAGCGTCCACCACCACCACTCCCCCTCCTTGTCTCCCCCGGCTGCGATCCAGCGCGCCTCACCGACCCATGCGGCGGCGGCCGGCGAGTTCGCTGAAGCCATGCCGAGCTCGCCGAAGGTCTTCTCCTTGGCAACCACCTCCCGTCGTGCCACGTTTTGCTGCCTCCTCTCCACCCCGGCCTTCTCCGCCTCCTGCCTCCTCTTTGGCCTCGCGGGCTTCCTCGCCGCCGCACTCTCCATCTCCTAGTCGCTAGGGAGAGTGCTGCGCGCCCGTTGCCTGGACTCCTCCCACCCGCTCTCTGTCTCCTTCGTGTGGGGCCGGCGGGAGGTGGGCGACGATCAGAGGTAGAGAAGAAGGAGAGGAGAGGGGCTGACGAGTGGGGTCCACATTGCTTTCCACGCTGTCACGGCACGGTGGCACGCCACGTGGGAAAAGGTGGCAAATAGTTAAGAAATTACCTCTCTCCAGTGGCAAATTATTAAGTGCAAACCTAAGAGGGGCATTTGGATAATTGGTAAACCTAAAAGTGGCAAATAATTAAATTCCCCCAAGGGACTTTGGAGATGTGAGGTCGAAGGCCAGAACTGTTGTTGTGGTAGGCTACGTTCTAGATGTGCCACAAGAATCCTTTTGCTATGTAGAAAGTCTTTTGTTTGGAAGAATGGGCCTTGCCATTGTAGGATGTTAACTAGAAATCCTGTCCTCCGTAGTTTGTATTTTTGCGAACACCTATTAATAACAAGGTTTTAGCTCCAGGCCATTTCCCCAAGGTAAGCCACTTCAACTTCGTGGACTCTGACCAAATCTCTGTCACAACAGCCAAAGCTACCCGATTTGATCTGTGGTGAAGTGGCTACGTAGGAACCTTGGCTGGAGCCTTGAAGACTTTGATTCATAATTTTTAAATCTGAACTTGGATGATGACAAAATTTATATGAAAACTGTATGTCTTGATGATATATATCTACCACTTTGTAGTTAATGTTTGTTCATTCAAGGTCATTTAGGGGCTCAAATATTCATTACAAGTTCTCAGATCTAGTTTTAAAAATGAACTTTTGAGTTTTTAAAATGCAGATGAGGACATGATATATAAATAAAGTATAAAGCTTGACGACGCATGCAACTTTGTAGTTTATGGCATTACCATTTGATGTCATTTAGAGTGTTAAATATATGTGTTACAAGTTTTAGAGTGGTGAAGTCAAAACAATAGCATCAATTCCATAGCAATTAGCAATGAAGTGGTTCATAGGTGAGATGTTTGGGAGGCTACATGTGAATTGAGAGGTCCAAGTTTGAATCCCACATATTTGCACGGATGCATATTTCATGGCTAAAACCGTGCACATATGACTACTAAGGCTGTGTTTAGTTCACACTGAAGTTTGGAAGTTTGGTTGAAATTGGTACGATGTGATAGAAAAGTTGTGTGTGTATAAAAGGTTTGATGTGATGGAAAGTTGGAAGTTTGGAAAAAAACTTTAGAACTAAACAGGGCCTAAGAGCCCCTTTGAATCAAAGAAATTATGAAGGAATTTCATAGGATTGAAATCCTATAGGAAATTTTCCTATGTTGTCCTTTGATTCAAAGGATTGAACTTTTTCCTATTCCTATAAAATTCCTATGGAATGGCTTATTGCATATAGGTTTTGGAGGAAACTTAGCAAGAGGTCCAACCTCTTAGTAAAAATCCTTTGAGTCTATCTTTCTCATCCAATTCCTGTGTTTTCCTGTGGTCCAATCAAACGATCATTCATGTGTTTTTCCTGTGTTTCGCAATCCTCTGTTTTATGCTTACATTTCTGCCAGAATCATATGTTTTTCCTATTCCTCTTTTTTTCATTCATACGATTCAAAGGGGCCCTAAAATATGAATTTTTTTTGGGGATTTATTCCCTAAGCGACAGGCTGTTCGCTCACCCTCCTGTGAAAGTACTTTTTGATGGCCTGTATAAATTATTTGAAGTGTATTGGCTGTCATAATAACTTTTTTATATGTAAATGTGCAAAGGAATATGCAAGTTTGGCTGTATAAATTATTTTAAGTGCATTGACAGTCGTACACGTACATAGCCATGTAGCACATTTGATTGGTCAACTTCTAAGATGCGTGATCACTGAAAAATATATAGAAAGCAATGACTACCAGGAGTCCAGGAAAATTGCATAGAATACAGATTGAGAAGTGAAGTACCAATATTTATTTCTGCAGGATTCCATATACTTTCATTACTATATGCATAAATCTTCTACAGTACATTGCAATAATTATTTTTTCTGAACCGGGACGGCGCAAAGCAATAGCCTTGTCGATAGATTATTAGTCTTAGAACTCAGCTCAGATATAGCTCTACTTCAACAGGGGCACATCGGCTCTGTTAACATTTTACTAGTCAACAGGGGCACATTGGCTCTTACTCCCTCCGTCCAAAAAAAGACAAACCCTGGTTTCCGTGTCCAACATTTGACCGTCTGTCTTATTTAAAAAAAATATGAAAAAAATTAAAAAGACAAGTCACGCATAAAATATTAATCATGTTTTATCATCTAACAACAATGAAAATATAAATCTTCTATTATATACTAAAAGTCCATTAAACTTCCTACAAACGCTCCTAAGCTGCCACGTGTACCCTACAAACGCTCTCAAACTGCCACATGGTACTCTAATAAATTAGAGAAACTTTTTAAAATTCTAAGAAAAAATCAAAACATCTGACCATTGATGTTCTTTTAATTCGATGGACCCAATATTTTTAGCCATTAGATCAATCTATTAAAATTTCATTTAATTCGGTGGACCCAGCAATTTTAGCCATTAGATCAATCTATTAAAAAAAAGCAATCCTCCTATCCGACTGTACGTGAAGTCGTAGGTACGTACGTACTTGACAGCCGGTATGCCTCCTCTCTCTCTCTCCTTTTCTGTTCCCTCTCTTATTTCTTATTCCTATTTTTATTTAATATATTAGTTAGACAGAACAATAGACAAGCACAGTTGATGATTAAAAAAAATATAACATCTAAACTGCTTGTATTTAAACTTTCAAAAAGAATGTCACATTATGGTTATAATTTCTGACTTTTACGTGCCATTTAAATAGTTCTAAAATATTATGAAAAAAATAATGATATAGATTTTATCATCAAACATAATTTCACAATAATTAAATTAGAATAAACCTAAATGTTCCAAAAGAAATTACTCCCCCATAAGTCAAAATAATATAATTATATGTGTCTTAAATTATATACTACAAACGCTACTAAATCGTCACGTGGCTCTATGATAAATTAGAAAAAATCCTGCAAATTCTAAGAAAAAATAAAAATATCTTTAGCATTGATTTTCATTTAAATTGATGGACCAATTAATTTTAACCATTAAATCTATATAAAATAATACAATGATGTGGACCATATACATCGATCTAATGTAAAGGATATGAGATCGGTTATAGCTTCATTCGTACACTTACGGAAGAAAACATTAGACAGTGGTCTAAAAAACTGAGATTCATTTTTCTTTCTGGAACTGAAAAAATTAATACTCTTGATCGGTCACAGTTTTATCCCCATCGACATTACCCGGGACACTGTCAGCGTGAGGGGGCAAATTTGCTTGGGAGTATATGTGTACCACAGATGACCGAGCTAAAACCTTTATGTACCAATTATTTTAGAAACTTAAAAGTTAAAAGTTATTTAGTATTTAAACTACCATGGTTGTATAAATGGCTAATTCTTTCAAACAAGAAAGATAAAATAGGATAAGCATTGTATGCTTCGTATTTAGGATTATGCAATATAAATATAATAACTAAAGGCCCAATGCATGTTAGCTAAAATAAAATCACACAAGTGATCGTTTGCATTATGTAAATTCCTAATGTTTAATCATAAATTTTAGAGTAAAAAATATTTAAATAATGACAACAATCAAACCACACTACATAATAATCACACATGCAGAGTATTTTTAGCTATGAAATTATGTTCCTGCTAAGCTACGTGGAGTTTCACACGCTTTACACGAAACAATAAACTATCTCCCACACTGCGAAATCAATTTAGACTCGAGAAGGCCTTTTATTTGAAATACATAGGAAAAAGTACGAATTACCCCCCTCCCCCCGAACTATCGCGGTCGACCAAAATTACCCCCCTGAACCCGAAAACCGGACATTCTTCACCCCCAACTATGCAAACCGGACGAATACCCCCCCTCGACCCAATCCGCGGTGGTTTTGGCCTATGTGGCAGCCCGGTCAGCAATTCTTTTATAAAAAAAAAGATGGACCCCACCTGTCTGTCTCTATTCTATCTCTTTCCCAATCTCTCACACACACTCTCTCTCTCTTCTCTCCAACACAGGCGACGGCAGAGGCAGTAGTGAGGCGAGGCGGCAGCGGCGGCGAGGCAGGGTGGTGCAGGGGGCGGGCGCAAGCTTCGTACTTTTTCCAAATATATATAGTGTCACATGCGCCCAAGGCATCCATTAATAAACAATGAGACAATCCAGTATACAGAGAAATAAAGCAGGTGCATCTTTGTAAACGATACAATAAGTTGTAAAATATTTAGCCAATTTGCTACATACCAAAAGGAACACCAAAAGTAACTATCAAGTTCTATTGATTGTTGCCAAACAATGATATGGGCACAAAGATTTGTATATACCATTATTTTCATAACCAATCAATGTGAAATGACAACTTTAAGCCACTTTTCCAACTTTTTTAATTGAATATACAATTATGTTCATCACACTCCTAAACAAATGATTTCCACGTGAATACTTTTTACATGTTCCTCAAATGTGCAGCCTCCTATGTGATAAGCCTTTTGCCTCGGACTCATGGGCTACCTGTAGAAATAACTTTTGTAATGTTTCTACACAGAACTATTTTAGTAGAGCACTTAACCCACAAGATAGTGTTGAAGCTTTTACACAGTGAACTATTTTAGTCATACAAGTCATATTTCCCTTTGACACATCAAGAGACAAAGGTCAATAATAATTAAATGAATACACTAAATTCCACGACTTGCATGTAAATGCCTCTAAGGTGTCAATACAAAATCAATAGCATTTCGTATAACGATATGATTATAAATTTCCTACTAATTTTTATTTTAAGACTCATATGGACTAGGTATTTTTCTTAAAAATATTGTAGGGTCCTATGTATAAGAAGCACTATCTAAGATATGTATATTTGATCAACTAAAAAGGAGATAGTAGGATGGTAAAAAATATATATTTATGAGCAATGAAAGTTTCTCAAGATTTTTAAAGAAAAAATACAATGAACATTCAGTTAAGAAGCAAAATACCTCACTTTAATTTAAACTTATTTTGATAGACCTGTTTTCGAAACGAAATAAAAACATGTCCGCGCGAATGCACGGGCTACCTTTCTAGTTATAAAAAAATTTCATATAATACGGACAGTCAAAGTTGGACACGAAAACCTATAGTTTGTCCTTTTTTGGACGGAGGGAGTAAGTTTCTAAAATCACTTAAGATTCGGCTCTGTTACCGAGGCCCATGATTGCAACCTAGTATAATTAATACATTCTGATTAACCTAGCATGACTTCTAGTAGTCGTATAATACATATTGGTGCTTATCCGATCCCCAACTAGCTTGATCTTATTCCTGTGGCCTCCCGGATATCATGAGACTATATTTATATTTTTCGGTGATCATGTTACAAGTTGACCCGTCACTTGTGCTTCATGGCCATGTGCAAAACAGCCACACCTGAGCATGCATATTCCTTTGCACATTTACGTTTAAGAAAAGCTTATTGGTTCAGAGAACAAGCAATAGATGTTTATGCCATTTGCCACTGTAAATCTTGACCTCTCAAAGTCACATTTTGACATAGTTATATCCATAACCACTGACACCCTCAGATACATTTTCTGTATGACTCCACCCCTGTTTTATTCCACACCGGCAGCCGCATGTGCCCCTCACATCTGAATAGCACAATTGGCAGTGACCTCACCACATCAATCTCATCCACCGTACTTCTGCAACAATCAGCAATCAGCTGCCTTAGGGTGTGTTTAGTTCACACCAAAATTAGAAGTTTGGTTGAAATTGGAACGATGTGATAGAAACGTTGCAAGTTTGTGTGTAGGAAAGTTTTGATGTAATGGAAAAGTTGAAAGTTTGAAGAAAAATTTTGGAACTAAACTCGGCCTTACTCCATTTTGATCCCTTTAAAACTGCTATCATGAGAGATAAATCCCTGCCTCGACGACTCCCGAAATCACCTAATTAAAAACAACACAAACATCTTAAATCCTGTTCAAAAATAGGTGGCCTGAATTTATTTGTTTACAATATCTAAATCAGATGCGATGTAAAAGAACATTAGAATAAATCATTTATGTTTCCTACACAACGAACTTTTTTAGACCTAAATTTAGTTCTTTTATTCCACCACCACATAAATAGACAGTCTCTTACTCAAAGGGCTCGACACATAAAACAATAATAGATGGTGAGAGTTGATGAAACTAAGGGGTATAGATAGACAAAAGTTATCAGTTATGAGCTAACCTTACGTCATTAATTTTTTAAAATTATATTATTTAATAGAAAATTGCAAAAATAGATACCGGTTGGAAGAAATGACAAAAATAGCACCATGTTGAAGTGGAGCAGTTCGATATTGTCCATGTCGTACTGTCACAGAGCAATTGGTTTTCTTTTCTATTTTTGGGTGAGGGGAGGGCGGGATTATTTGGATACTGCGCTATACTCTGTTGGTGTACGACGGGTACCATATCGAACTGCTCCAGCTCAAAAGGGATTTTATGATTTCTTCCATGTCCCAACCCATATGGTATTATTTCCAAAACAAATCTACATTATGATCTTATGGTTGTGTTAGAAGATCAGATCTAGTATATAACGAGCACTGCTCATTAAATATAGGGTTAATCGGATCTATGCCATTATAAATTTTATAGTTTTGAAAGATACCATTACAACTATACCGAAATTCGAGATATGCTACTACATATCCCTTCACTGCATTTATTAGAAAATTTTGACCGAATTTCCCTTTCTTCCTCCATCCCCTTCCCTTCGTGTTCATCTCATCCCCGAACGTGAATGTCGCCCGTTCACCACCACCACCCTGCCTGCGCATCCATCGGACTGAAACCAAGCTTGCTAGGGTAAGCCAAGACGACGCACTAGAGCCATGGGATCCCACCCTCAACAGAATCACGGCAGACGAGGCACAGGCCCTGCTCGAGTCCATCAATGCGGCAATGGCTTCCGCAAGTATGGATGATGATGGAGGACTCAACCTTCAGCAGCTGCAGCAACATGTCCTGCCAGCAATTTCGATGCCCTCGATGTCGTGCCTATCAACCATGGCGTCCAATACATCGGCAACAGTAGCATCAGCGACAACCAGATGCAGATGACACCGGTGACAGATGGCATCAACTGCGAATGACTTGTATGGCACCATTCCATGGGATCAAAACCTTACAGCCGCACATGATGCGCATAGTTATCGCTGAGCCCGTCCCCTAGGTCTACCTTGTTGATGAGAGTGTGTCTACCGCCGAACCCGCCGGATCAACAAGCAGCACCGGATACCTCACTTGCTACTGCTACTCTTCCATAGGTGTTCTTCGACTGCCATCACCACAGATACTCAACTCGTGTCGCGGCTCAACACGTGGGACCCGCCCGATGCCACGCTCCTCGAGCACCTCCTTGGCGACCTCAGGGAACTGCACCTCAAGCCTGATGTGCCCCTATTGTCCGACCTCATCTCCGCCTATGCTCGGCCGTGCTCCTAGATGTGGCACTCAAGCTCCTCGCCTCTGCACTTAATGGAGAGATCAGACCACATATTATTTTTTTCACGAGATCCACATAAATCGGAATGCAGAATATATGAATTCTCATGAGATCCAGTTAAATTTCTAGAATGGAGTGCACTTACACGGCTGCTCGTGATGGTGTACTGGGAACCAGGCTCACCATGCATTGCAATCCTAGCGCATCGGTGCAGTCGTGCGAGCTCGTCGGCTGCAGCTAGAGGACAGTAGAGAGGGGGAGGAAGAAGAGGATGAAGGGAGAAGAGGTAATTTGGTCTTAAAATGTTTTTTTTTTAGACCGAGGTTCCTAAAGAGTTAGAAAATGCTATGAAGGGGTAAGGGATGGCCTAGTTACAAAATGGGTGAATAGTAATGGCATATTTTCAAACTGCAAAATTTATAATGGCATGAGTCCAATTAAACCTTGAATAAATAGGTCTGATTTGTGGGAAGCACCAATATCAAACAATGGATCCATACAACCATGTTTCTCCTGTACCAAATAAGATGATAAAATACCTCCTCCTGGCAAGATTTACATTTTGGTGATCGTACTGACTTGTTGGTGGTTATAAACTCATCGCAACATATCATTTAGGGGCAATTAGTTCTTGATGTGTAATCCCTCCTTTCAGAATTATAGGTCACTTTAGATTTAGCTTTGTCCTAAGTAAAATTTCTCTAACTTTAACGAAAAGTTTACAGAAAATACTTCAACACCTACAACATCAAATTAATTTCATTAAATCCACCAAGAAATTTATCATTTTAGGTATTTGTTTGATATTTTAGATGTTAATATATTATTCTAAAAACTGGGATTATAATTAGACATGTTTAACTTAGGCGAAGCTAAAGTGATCTATAATTTGGAAGGGAGAGGATAATACTCTCATCAAGCTGCAGTTCACAGCAGTTTGTCCTATTCCAAATTGAATTTTACTGTTACAGAATCCAAGGAAATGATCGTAACTAACTCTTAAGCATTGAGATCTAGGTAAAAAAATAGTGCTTCCAAAAATGAAAAAAATAACCAACATAACGATATGTTGTGGCCCCATCATCACATTCACAGATCAACATTGCATATCCTTCTAGACAACCCATACTCAACACAACGCCACATTTGTTGGATAATGCATGTATGTATATCGCAGCACCACCAAATCAAAATAGCTAGCCTCGGATTTGGAAATAAGTTTTGTGACAACTTATTTTTAAAAATAGAAATGTTCAAAAAAATAGGAAAAAAAACGACAGCTCACATCCCCCTACCTCACCAAACACACATGCACAGACGATCTGATGACATTTGACCATCATTAGGCCTAATGACTAATGATGGTTCATTTTCCATATTTTGAGATATTTTTGTTCTTTTTGTTCATGGAAAACCAACCACAGCTCACATTCCTTCATGCATCCATTGTACAAACGTCGTTATTGAGAAAAACCATTTAAAAGAACATGATTTTTGAACTGGCGATGGTGTTGAATACATGTTTTTTTTATTAGTACGATGGATCACAAGGCATGCCAAGGGAAAATAAATAAGTACCATATGGATCATAAGGCATGCCAAGAGGAAATAAATAATATGTCTGTACATCGATATTTCTCTCAATTTCTTAACTATCCCACTGCATCAAATATTTCACTAGGCACAGGATGAGAACACCATACGATGTTCTATAAATACCACCCCTCTCCAACCTCATTGGTCACACAGTACACAATCAAAACAACCTCTCAACACCTCTCTGTTTTTGCACTTGCAACTGTAGCCAACAATAGTAGACTACATGGCTACTCCCTCTCATTCCTTGATTTTTCTCTTCCTATGCCTGCCAGCAGTCCTGGTCAAGGCCAACATCCTTGGAGACATCTATCCATGTCCATGCAAGTGTTCCCAGGAGAATGAGACTAGCCTTCACATGTACTTGCACCAGTTCCCTGCTTTGCCAGGTGTTCCAAACCGGAACGAATATGGGGTGATAAACTCAACAGAACCTATAGGGTTTGGCCAGATGTATGTTCATGATTGGCTTCTCACCATAGGAACCAGTGCAAACGAAAATGCTGTTGGACGTCTACAAGGCTTTCATCTCCAAGCTGGTCAAACCACCACCAGCTGGTACATGGCTCACACCATGGTGTTCAGCGATGGCAGGTAAAAACAAGATCTACACACATGATTGTATATTTCGTGAATTGGCGGGTAATGTTTAGTTTCCACCAAATATTTGATAGTATTTATTTCTTCAATAGATACAAAATTACATTTCCAAAATATATTAAAGTTGTACACAAGATTGATGATATTATAATCATTACATTAAGAGTACTTGAGATACGTGAAACTTAATGTCTTTGTGTATGGAATAGTTTTGCAGGGTCCACAATTGAGGTGTCTGGGCTCTTGGGTGTCAAACCCAATGGTCAGTGGTCCATTACGGGTGGGACTGGAACATTTGCTAGTGCGCATGGAACTATCAAGTTTACGAATTCCCAGAGTAGCACTGCCACCGATGACATAAGAGAGCTTGATATTCATGTATTCCACACTCCCGAGGCAGTGGTAAGTACTCCCCATTAGATATGCAAGAAACTTAGTTAGAATGAACTTAGTAACTCTAGTTAATGTCACCAAGCCAAATTGCCAATGCCTATATATATTAAAATATAAATGCACGATTATATTTATTTATTTATTAATGCAAAAATTATCTAGCATTTTACATTTCCATGATTTTGCTATGTTCTTTGTGCAGGTCTAAGGTTGAGCAATTGTCAGATCGCGAATGATGCCATCAGCCGATCAGAACGGTGAATTCAATAAAGTAGCGGTTAAGTTAATATTTGAATAAATAATGTGTTTGTATCCAAGCTTGTATTGTGTTTTTTCTGTTTTCAGTTGTAACAAGTGTGTCTAGCAACTTGCAGCGTTCCTGGTGTTCTTTTCACCGTAATCTTCTTTTACCGTCACCATATGTGCTCTTCATGTATGACGATTGATACTTGGGTTTCTAGAATGGGGACTATGATTCCTAGCTATTAATCCATATTTCAATGATTGATGTTTAATTTGTAATATTTTGATGAATGATTGGAATCCATCTTTTGATATAATTCAAGAAACACTTATATATTATACTCCGTTCTTTTTAAATAAAGATAAAATCTCTTATAAATATACTCCTAATGAGTTAAAATCGCTAATCTCTCGTCCAAAGCAACCTCTAAGATTTGGGCTGGTCATGTCTTTACAGATTTTGAACTGCGAAAAGGAAATTAGCGCAGCTTAACCACTACTGTCCTGTTCATGGTAGCATTATCCAGTAGAAACCATTCAATTCAGCTAGAGAACTCCATGTAGACTGCCTCCACCTATTCAAAGCAAATTCAATATTTAGACTTCATACTCACAATTAAAAGGTGTCTGAAATCGAATTATAAAAGGGTAAAGGAAGATATACATCAAGTGAAGCTTGGAGACCATATATGTGAATCTAGTCTCATGCATTTTCAGTTACAAACAATCAGTAATTATCAGCTTCTCTTTTTTTTTTGGAAACAGTAGACGATAGGAGTTCTACCGGATATATTAGAAGAAGAGAGTTCGCCCTGTTTATAAGGGAAACCGGGCCCAAAAACCATACAACTGCACAGTTTGTTAAAGGGAAATTGGCAAAACCTTACACTGAAGACACAAAAAGCCTGTGCCAAAACTACAAACCATAGTAGACACTGAGGGAGGAGCAAGACCTTCGGCGAAGCCTCCAAGGAGGCGAACAACGACAGAAGCCGCTGCCGACACCCACCCAACTAGGCTGGGTTTTCACCAGAAAGGGGAGAGAGTCCACATGGCAACACCTCCAGGGAGGAAACGGCGCCCGCAGGCGTCGATGTCGCCGATCCTGGGAGACCAGACTAGGCTTGACTTCCTCAAAAGGTGTAGAGCCTGTAAGAAGCCAGAGCCGGAGTGTTGAGTGTTATTGTTGCCCGGCTCATCGGCTGAACCCGATGCAGCAGCTCCGACTCTGCCAAAACACAAAGACTCTAGCAACGTAGAGGACAAGCACCCCGCTCTAACACTCGGTACTACGACAGGTCCACACAGACACAGGGCACTTGAAGCACGGCGAGGCCAAAGAGCCCAAACTACAGATAAACCGAACCACCAACACAGACAAACACAGCACCTCAGCCACTAAAAGGCTCCACGGCCGGGTCTGGGGACGGCCAAAAGAAGGGAGGAGCACCAAAGACTGAAGGAGGCTTGGCCCGCCTAGAGAGGAACTGAGAGCTGAGACAGGGGCAACAAAGACGTCGGTGCCTTCCATGATTCACAACTGAGCAACCACCTTCAACTAAACCACCAACACAGAGAGAGGCGTGCTGGGGGACAGCAGAAGAGCAACCGGGGGGGGGGGGGAAGGGGTGGCGCCGGTACAAGCACACACCCCTTTCTTTTGCCGGGGAACGACACAGAGAGCAAAGGAGGAAGGGAGGAAGAGGGGGTGGGGGGGGGGGGGTGAGGGGGGTGGCCTCAGCAACCGCCGGTGACGGAGAAGAGGCCGGAGACCAGAGTCGCCGGCGCCCCGGAAGGCCGACGCACCCCACCGACCACCGAAGCCGGCAGGCGCCGCAACGCCACCACGTGAGCTCCGGCGAACTCTGCCACCCGCGGGCCGGCATCCACACCGCCACATGTGCCCGCCGCCACCGCGAGAAGGCCCTGCCGCCGCCATCCTAGATCACCAGCCGGCTTTGCCGGTGGCGATCTCTGGCGGTGGCGAGGTGGGAGGGAGGGGAAAAGTGGGGCAGCGGCGGGGCTAGGGCTTCGCCCCCCCGGTCGTATATATGTGGGCGACGCGGGGGGACCAAGATTTTCTTAATAATTATCAGCTTCTCATATGACTGTATCATGAGACCTCTGTATTTTGGATATGTAGCAAGAGTAAGAATTAGGACTGAAACTTTGGACCTCTGCAATGATCAAATTTTCAGGTGAAAACTAGCACTGGTATGAAATACTCATACGATGGAAGCCAGCGCTAATCAAACTTTTCGATGAAAATCAGAAATTTTCAGAGTAAATGTTTTTCTTAGGGGAAGAGTACATTTTTTTATGTGAATGCCGCTAAGAAGAGGTCATCTAGCTATGGATCTTCTCCCATAATTTAAACAAACTAGTGGTCCACCCGTGCGTTGCACGGGCTATCGTTGTTGGTATTATAAGTATTAAATTAACCACAGTTGCCTCCGATATTCAATGTATTGGTTATTTTCCAAATTAAAATTGTTTAGATTGAAAAGTCTAAAAGAGCTCATCCTTAAGTTAGAACATGATAATTACCAATTTGGAATTTCAAAAAACATTAAATTTCCTTATTCATTTCCATTTGTATGTTTTATTTTACATGAACTCCCAGTAAAATCTGTTGCAAGGATAAACCGACCTATTTGACAAACATTCAAATACTTCCAATGAATATGTGAGCTTTCTTACAGGGCCCAATTGTTTGGATTTAATATGTTTTGTTATTTTCCATGAAAAGAATTATGGCGGTTTAGATTAAAATAATAGTCCATGCAACTTCCTAATTATGAATTTTAAATTTAGGACTAAACTAATAAAATAATATATTGATAGTGTAAGATGGATACAACTTAATATTCACTAATTATGAATTTTGGAATTATCAGTCTTTATGCAACTAAAACAAATGAATCCATATATACATATAGTTAATTTCAAATGTAGCACTTACTGTTAGTGCCATTTCAGAATATAAAGAAGAACAATTAGATGATATTGATGTGGTCTTAATCTCGTAGGGGTAACTGAAAATATTATGCGTGGTGGTTATTGTTCTTAACACTAATTATGTCAAGGGATCGAATTAATTCCTCATCGAATTAACAAAGATTTAACATATTTCAATGATATAAAATTCCGTTGGAGTGACTTACTATATGAAGTCTTTAGAGGAAACTTTACATGAGATCCACCTCTTGGAATTTTTCCTTCGAGTGTTTAGCTCTAATTCAATTATCTTATTTTTCTCGTTTAGTCCTAACAGTTATTCATGCATTTTATTGTGTTTTGCAATTCTCCCTTTCACATATGCATTCCTGTCAGAACTTATGTCTCTCACGTCCTTAGTTCTGCTAACCCTATGTTTTACTAACTATTATTTTTTAATTTTACAAAGAAATTAATAAAATAATAAATTGGGACTCCAACATGAATACTCTATATTTATTAAGTGGATTAGATTGAAACAAGTACATTATTTTTGCAATTACCCAAAAGTTGTACACACATAACATGCCCGCGGGTTTGCTTTAACACACACTCAAAGAAACAGAGGTCAATGACAAATCGCTAACTCAGTAAATTCTTGTCGAAAACATGTTCGCAATAATTTGCTAATTATTAATTTCGAACTTCATAATTATATTAACAAAGTGCTAAATTGGGAGTCCAAGACAGTTAAACAATAATTCAATTCAACTCAAATGAAGAAATATTTAATTTTGTTAAACCCTAAGAAATAAATTAAAACCTATTTTACGGTAGACAAAATAAATAAACCCTTGGTGCACTATACAAAATCTGGTATAGCTAACTCGATCGAAATGCTTTGATTTGGAATTGCATGGATCGATCTATCTTTACGATGTTAACGTAGTGTGAATTTATCAAGAAATAAAAAAGCAATTTTTAACCTCGTTATTTAATATTTGGTTGGATCAAGTTGATGCGGTACGTATGCACTGTTTCTGTAGATTTTGCAGGGCAATTAGCATGGCTGATGGATACGAATTATTGAAAGAATTGACAGGAAACTAACTGTTAGATCAAGTATTCGTCAAAGTTGATGTTGTACATATGTATACCTTGTTCCTATAGATTCATCAAGGCAATTAATTTGGCTGATAGATAGAAATTATAGAAAAGAACTGACAGGAAACTTACTATATATGGTTGGATCACCAAATCGAAGTTATTGCAGAGGCTTCTATTGGATCTAATTGAGATCTCATCCTCTTAATTGACACAGTAGCAACATAGTCATGCGCAGCGGAAATTTTTATCATAGATCTTGCTGGCCAGCCGTGACGTTCTTGATGATTTTAGATCGATGTGAGAGCGCTCAATTTTATCTTCTGTTGCTATGGCCGGACGGTGTTAGGAAGCAAATCGATCTAAATAGTATTGCCTCCTCGTCCTTCTCGGTATTAGTTTCTGAGAGTACATATAGTTTGGACGTGGTTTAACTAAAGGTGGCCCACGAAGTTAACTAATTAAACATAAATCAGATTTTTACTATTTACGGACAGGATAAAATAATCTAATCAACAGCCAGATCTTTCTAATTAACGTGGGAGCTCGAAAAAAAGTGCCCAATTAGTATAAGTATAGATAGATGTTCAACATTCATCAGACCAACACCATCAGACTAAGATTCAAGATTCACATACAGCAAGATTCAATATTGTTGCCATCTCTTTCAGCATGTATGAATCGGCAGAATACAGAAGAGAAAAACAATTGCACACACATTGTTGCCATCTCTTTCAGCCTCACCTAAATTTTTCAGAGTAGCAAAGTTGTGTGGTGCTGCGTGCTGAACAAACATCGAGATCAAGATTCATTTACTGATTATTCGGCGGAGATCACACACTCTCGATCGGTTGATAATTGAGCCCAGCCTGAGTCTATCCCTGAGAGGGTCAAGATTCACATACCAATAATCAACCTAAGGACAATTTTGTACTGATCCAACGATTATTCCCCCCAGGAACAACACCATCTCAGACCAAGATTAAAAATTCACGTGCAGCTAGGATTCAATTTGCCACATTTCTACTGAGGCTCACACGCAGGATAGACAAGACGTCAACGCACCTCTTGGTAGAGAAGATGAAGATGAAGATGAAGGCCATCTGTAGCCTCTGCTGCCTGCTTTCCAGAGCCGCTCATCCCACCTTGCTCCATGGCCGCTCGCCCCACCCTCCTGCATAGAATCGCTGCCTTCGCTACTCACTGGCAGGCTGCGTAGCCGCCACCCACAGCCACCACTGGTCTGCTCCACGGCCTGCGGGCGTGATCCGTGGATGAACGCAGCAACAGGAGGGTAAAAGTGTCAATTCACACGTTCCTTAATTCAGTTGAACGTATCGGAAACGTCATTTAAAAGAAAACGGAGGGATTGGACTGGTTGTTAAAAATAATTATAGTATGTCAATATATGTAATCTTGGTACACATACATAAATAATAGAACATCAAGAGAATTTTTTCCTTATCACAGAAATGGCAAATTCTAGCGGCAAAATGCACATTGACACTAGAGAAGCACCTCATTACTGAAGCAAGAAAAAAAATTTCTTTATTTTTTACCAATCGCCTCAGCATGACCAAATTGCAAGGTACTCTCGACTACCATTTTTTCTACTAGTGCTCATTTACCCTCTACCCCTTTGCCATGCATCATGTTGACATAAGATGGCTTGAAGCAAAGAATATTTGCTTTTGACAAGTGCATGCAAAGCTGATCATCAAGGTAAAATCAACCTTACGTAGCAATGGAGCAATATGGTGAGATAAAATATGTGCGTAGAAGGAGGCCAAGCTTATGTCCACTTACTAATGCGCGTGCCACCCATAAATATATTATCACTATGTGCATGGCTTACTGCTAGGAGATATAATTATGTTTTATAGGAGATAATAATTCTTAGTTGCAGTTAGCAGGAGGAAATGGTATAAAAACTAGTTGATGCATTGTGCTTTGCTGTGGAATAAATATTTTCTAGTGGCTGATGATATGGCATTCTTGTTGTTAATCTTTAGGAGCTAATAATTGTTAGTGGTTTAGTGGTTGACGATGTGGTATGTACCACATATATTTGAATGTTAAGCTTTACTTGCTAGGTTCTAACTATATGTTGTAGATATATGGTTAACTACGTGGAAGGTTTTTCTCTTCTTGACAGCAATTTCTGAGGGTTTAGGGTTTAGAGGCAATATTAAAATAGCTTTCAAGTGAAAAGCCTAAACCCTAAACCGAAAAGAAAATCCATGGCTTAATGCTACACAGAAAATGATTTAATGTACAGAACCAGCTAAAAAATCATGATTTCTATAGGCGGATTTTGTAAAAATAGGGTGCTTTTTTAATATATGGTTCTGTTTAGGAAAATACATGTAAAAATTGATTTTCTTAGACGGTTCTCTTAATGTACCGCCATAGAAAATAGGAGCAATAGTATTTTAAGAAACCGTAATTTTCTTGGCATTCAAAAACAGCCAAGTACTAGTTAGGTGCCCGTGCGTTGCAACGGGAAAAAAATAATACATTAATTTAACATCACGACGGCGTATATAAATAAATTCTCACTCTCCACATGCATAAAAATAGTAATGATCAATGTCCTATGTTCAGTTACTTACTACTCATACATGGTTAATTAAGGTTCTAATACTTGATTTTGGTCATTATAAATTAATAACCATGGTATTTCACTGGCCTATTTAAATTGTATTTCATTGGCTTTACAAAATACTAATAGCTAGCCACCATGATACATCTATATATATCGATGAAATAAAGTTTATCTGGCTAGCACAAATGAGCTAGCATGCTCCACATATTAACCTATACACAAAAATATGTGTCACACATGTGCTGATGTGATACTACGGTTGCCAGAGGAAAAACAAATAGCCCGTGTTACATTATAAGTCACAGTAAACACATAAGCAGAAAGTTCATTACATTTTCCCACAATATATATATATGTATATACCATACAAAGTTGTATCCTTGTTCTATCATGCTAATCAGATCCCTGGAAAAGAAAAATCTTAACTTATGGCATAATATTCAACAAATAAAGTAACAAAACTACATTACTGTCATTCAGAAATAAAATCAGTTAAGGTAAAAAGGGAAAAAATGTGCAATATTCATCCATCAAGGGGTTGCTGCAAGACCAACAGAAAAAGAAAAAAGAAAGCCTCTGAGCTCAGACAAGCAAGAGTGCAAGACCAACATAAACTATTTTTCACAGGAGATTTGCTCCGGTCCAACAAAAAGTACCTCGAGGTACCGGTACCTCACGGTAGCAAATCGTTTCCGATTGTTGGATCTAACAATGCATATCCAGCCCAGCTAGATCCAACGATTGAATATGATTTGGTACCGTGAGGTACCGGTACCTCGAGATACTTTTTGTTGGACCGGAGCAAATCTCTTTTCACAGAGTACATGTTACCTCTACACCTCTTCCATTCTCTTCTCACTCAGTGCATCTTACCTCCTACAAGATCAATAAAAAATAAGAAGCAGGGTGCACATTTTTCTAGAGATCAGGTAAATTTCCTTACCTGGCCTTATAGAGAAAGCTAAAACAAGCCTTACAGATGTTCAAAAGGAATTCGCAAAACGGGCAACGTAGTGCTATTACATAGAAAGTAAAATGCTGGGGACTCCAGCTTGCTAATCAACCCCTGAATATGTAAACTCCAACACATCCCAGCATCAGACAACAAACTCGAAGCCATCAGAAACAAAAAGCCTAGATTCAAAAGCACTCCATCTAAAACATCTAATGGGACAGAACAGGTAAACAGTAGGGAGAAAAACGAGAAAAATTTCGCAGCATCCCAGATCATCAAGCGAGTTCCATGTTAAAGTTGTAGTTTTGTTATCAGTTCTACTCTCCATCTATCCATAGTGGCATAGTCTTATCCTTTTTGAAGCAACCTCCAGTGTTTCTGAAAGGATAAGGACTTGTATAGCATCTGAATAGGATATTCAATTAACACATATATTTAAAAACCTGGTCATTTCTAGCCAATCATAAAGTCCAGCACAGCCCAACCATCACAACTATCAAAAGTCTAGATTTACATTTGTTTTTCAAGATGTTAAAAAGAATAGATAGTGGGAAACTCTACATAGGATCTACACTTTAAAACAGTCCAGGAATCTTTAAATTCAACACAAAGGTCTGATCATCCACAATATCGTACTAAATTAAAAGGGTTGTGAGCATATGATACTTACACACAAGGATCATGTATTGCTTATATCAAAACTCAACCTGTCTTTGATCTGCCTCAATAGTTGGAATATTCTGAAATGAACAGGTATTAAATAATGTATCCGACCAAATCGACCATTATAAACAATTATCAACTGAATGTAATAATTGCATTTGAAATAAGTTGAATTATGCTATGAATTATATGAAGAATAGTTATCAAAGTTCATTTTAAGATTACTTCTGCAACTGTAAAGTGTTCTTTACAGTCTGCAAATTGAGAATAGGCAAAATTTGCTACAGGACACTCAAAAGTTATGTAATTAGCTGGGGGACACCCGAAAAACGTGAATTTGCCTGAGGACACTCTAAAAGTGTGGTAATTTGCCACAGGACACTGGACGCATTAAAATATAATATCCACTGAATTGATGAGAGAGAAAGCGCGTAAAATGACAGTTTTGCCCCTTCTCTTCTTCCCCTTCCGCTTGGCGCTTCCATCGACGGCACGCCCACTGCCGCCACCGCCACCAGCGCAAGCACCAACACCACCCACGGCTCCATCCTGCGCCGCACCGTCGCCGTCTCCACCGCCGGCAAGGCAAGCCACCGGGAGAGCTAGCACACTTGTGCTCTGCTTGATCGGAGATTGTGGAGGAGCCCCTTCCCTTCCTCCCCATCTCTCTCTCGTGAAAAATTTCCCATCCCAACCCTAGCTGCGCAGTCGGCGTGGTGAAGGGCAGCGCAGGCGCTGTGCAGCGCGGCGGCGTGGGGCTCGCACGACGGCGCGGCGCAGGCATGGCGGTGTGGCACACGCGCGGCGGCGAGGCGCAGGCACAGCACTGGCGGAGCACAGGTATGCCAGAGAGCTAAGCTGTTGGCAGTGTGCTTGCTGTTCCTGTAACCAGCTACATGGTGGAGATTTGGAGATCATCAGACAGTGTTTTGGCTAGCTTTATTTATGCGCGCGGAGAATGATTTCAGATCACATGCAACACAGGATGGAGCCGTGGGTGGTGTTGGTGCTTGCGCTGGTGGCGGTGGCGGCGACGGGCGTGCCGTCGATGGAAGCGCCGAGCGGAAGGGGAAGAAGAGAAGGGGCAAAACTGTCATTTTACGCAGTTTCTCTCTCATCAATTCAGTGGATATTATATTTTAATGCGCCCAGTGTCCTCTGGCAAATTACCACACTTTTAGAGTGTCCTCAGGCAAATTCACGTCTTTCGGGTGTCCCCTAGCCAATTACACAATTTTTAGGTGTCCCAGGGCAAATTTTGCCTTGAGAATATCTCACAAAGGGAACGGTATCATATATGGCACTGTGATTAAATCTTTATTGCCCAGTCATTTTTCAAAGAAATTGAGTCACAGGATGCAATCTCACTACTACAAAAGTGATTTTTCTATACGAGGCCCCTTGATTTTTGCAAACTGACCATGACTAGTGGCGTCTGCAAAAATCGAGGTTCATTTTTGCATTGTGGCCCCTTAAGTGGCCCGTATGGAAAAATTGATTTTTCCCATACGGGCCTCTTAAGATGGCCGCATGCAAAAATGAGCTCATTTTTGCATGCGGCTCACTTAAGCGCCCGTATGGAAAAATCATTTTTTCCATACGAGCCACTTAAGGAGGCGTATGCAAAAATGAAATTTGAAAAATTTGAAACTAGTATATCTCACTCATATGCACTCCAAATTAGATGATTCTTTTTTCTAAATGTTTCTAAAATCATCCTCTATCATGTTATTGTGTTCTTACTGTTATTATTTTGGCCATTTTTTTCTTGTGACTTTATTTTATCAATTAAAACTTTGAATTTCAAAACTTCAAATAATATTTTCAAGCAGTAATTGATTTCAGCTGAAAAAGTCAAAACCAACAAAGTTGTATAACACATCAAGATATATAACTTCTATTTTGGTCATTTCTTCATCCGACAAAGATTTTTGTAAGATTGATCACAAAATGTACATCTCTCTTATAGTTTTATAAACTATATAAGAGATATGTACATTTTGTGAACAATCTTACAAATAACTTTGTCGGATGAACAAATAACCAAAATAAAAGTTATAGATCTTGATGATTTATACAACTTTGTTATTGATGACTTTTTCAGTTGAAATCAATTAGTATTTTAAAATGCTGTTTGAAGTTGTTATAATTTGAAATTCAAATTCAAACTGTTCAAACAAAGTCAAATAGAAAAATGACCAAAACAAAAGTTATAGATCTTGATAAGTTATACAACTTTGTTGTTCACAAATTTTCCATTTGGAATCATTTATTGATTCAAAATATTATTTGAATTTCTTATATTTTAAAATTCAAATTTTATATAGCTCAATCAAACTTAGATGGAGAAATGACGAAAAGAAAATTGGTAGATTTCAATGATCTCTACAACTTTGTTTTTGACAACTTTTTCACATTAGTTCATTTAATACCAAAAAAAAGATTTAATGTTCATTTTTATCTAGAAGTCTGATTTGCCTCCTCTCCCTCTCCACCACTTCAAAATTTCAGCAACCTTATTTCCAACCTTATCTTCTCTTATCTCCTCTCCACCATTACTTCTCCTCAACTCCCTCCCTCTCTCTCTCTCCCCCTCACACACAGCAAGACGGGCACGGAGGAGGCACGCGGTGGTGGCGGCCGAGGACGGCACGGCACGAGGCGGCGGCACGCGGTGGCAGCGGCTGAGGGCGGCGCGGCGCGAGGTGGCGGCAGCGGCGGCGGCAAGGAGGCACGCAGGGGCGGCGGCCGAGGGTGGCACGGTGCGAGCGGCGGCATGCGGCCGCGGCCGGCACGCAGTGGCACACGGCGGCGGTCGGAGGGAGCGGCCGTCCGCGTGGATCTGCCTCCTCTACCTCCCTTCGTCGTCGCCGGCGACTCCCCCGCCCTCCTCCAACGCGGATCCGGCGGCGGCGCCCACCCTCGCGGCGACGACGACCTCGGGCGGCGGCGCCACCGCCATCCCCTCCTCACCGCCGCGGCGGCGGGGGCGGCTCTGCCGCCTCGGGCGGCGCCGCCCCGAGCGGATCCAGCGCCAAGGGTGGTGGAGGCGGCCGATCCGGTGCCGGCGATGACAGCAGGCGGCGGGGACGACGGATCCGAAGCCGGCGTCGACGGCGGGCGGTGGGGGCGATAGATCCAGAGCCGGCGACGACGGCGGGCGGTGGGGGAGACGGATCCGGTGCCGGCGACAATGGCGGGCGGCGTGGGCGACGGATCTGGTGCCGGCGACGCCGGCGAGCGGCGGGGGCGATGAATCCGGCACCGTGCGGCGGCGGGCTAGGGTTTGGGATATTTTGGATTTTTATTTTTTTTTGTTTGCTGAATTTATTTTCGTATGCGGCTGGTATAAGCAAACGCATGCAAAAGATGCCTTTTGCCCGTATGGAAAAAGCTTTTTTGTACTAGTGTGTCCAACTTACATTTTTTTTTGGATTTGTAAATCTACCTCTCTGATTTGCATTAACATTCGTTGTACCATGTCAGCAAAAATATATATTATAAAGACTGCTTGTCCATGAATCCAGAAAAACCATTGCACAAATAATTTTTTTTTTGTTAGCAGATTGGTGTCTGAACAACTGAATTTGTATTAATTGTGAAGTAATTTTTTTTGTTAGCAGATTTGTACAAAGCATAGAACATACCTATGCTTGATGTCCGGTTGCAAGAACAAATTGACACTGAAAATGAGGATGGACTAAGGGGATCGACTGATCTGATCAGTGAGAATGGTCGAAGCCGAACTCCTTGTGGACACCGCACTTGCAGGTCACGCACACCACCAAGTCGCCACCAGCGAGGTCAGCCTGGGCCCCTCTCTCTCCGCGCTCGAGAACTCAACCTCTTGCTCCTGAAAGGTACAAAATGTTCAGTCGAATCAAACGGTGCAAGTCTACAACTATCAATACTAAAGAAGGATCGTCTGATGCAACCAAGTAAAATACCAGATGGCGTGGCGACGGGGTCCGGCTGAGGGATGAAAGGCGACCGGAATACGGGGGATGGACGGTGACCAGGATGTGCAGCAGCACTGGTATGGGGTCGATTGCGGCGGTTAGGGGAACCAGCGGCCAGCGATCTCCGACGGGCAGGGGGCGACGGGCGGATGGCTGATGAGGTTGGAAGGGGAGGCGACAGGCGATTGTTAGGGGAGGGATGAGAGCGCGGCGCGGTTAGGGGAATCCGCGGCCGGCGAGGTTGGAAGGGGAGTCGGGCGACGATGGCGAGGGCAGGGATTGAGGCGGCAGTTAGCGGATGGGCGGACGGGCAGCGTGGGCACGATGGGTGGAGGGGCGCCGCAGGAGGAGATCGGCGCGATGGGCGGCGATGGGTGGAGGGGCGGCATGGATCGGCGCGATGCGTGGAGGGGCGTCGTGGAGGAGATGGGCGCGATGGGTGGTGTGATGGGCGGAGGCGCGCAAGCAGTGGCTGCAGCGGCGAAGGACGAAGGGGCGATGCGGGGTTGGAACTTGGAAGGGGGTCGTGAGCACTACTAGAATTTAATGGGTTCCCTAGAGTTTTAAATTTTCCCCTAGAGCTTTTGGAACAGCCCAAGGGAACAGAATATCCCTAGGGTGAATTTTGCAAACCCAAGGGATCGAACGGAATCCCTAGAGTTTGATTGCACTCCTAAGGAACATCTCGCGAAAAGGACACACAATTGTGCCATGTCAGCATAAAACGGGATAGATTATTCCCAAAGTTTTTTCGGAGAATTTTTTACTCACCGCCGAGCAAAGCGCGCCTTGGCGATACAAATTTTCTGCCAATTTATTTTTTTCTCCTTCCTACCTTATCTACTCCCGTGACTCAAGGCAGACCACATCTTGTACCATATCTTTCTTCTTCATCCAAGTAGTTAGCCGGTCGGCACCGGCGTCCAGCGGCTGCCGTTCATCGCCGGCAATCCAAGCTCGAGCTCCAGCGACTGGCCGCAGCAAGCAAGCACCAGACAGCTGCTGTTCCTGACACGGCAGTTTGGAGCCACTGCTCCACAGCACTGCCATCGTCTTCTCCATTCATCTACTATTCAGATCCAAGTTTCTTGTATCCTGATTTCTTCTACTGTCTTTTCTTGGTAGCCTGCAGCCAAAGAGCGATCTCTGGCAATCGACGGGCACCACACGGTTGCTGCTCGATCCTCCACCTCCACCGTGTTGCAGCCCAACGCATGGAAGAATAGATCCAAGTGAGTGTTATTAAAATTTAGCTCATACTTTTCTTATGTGTCCCTTTGCAGATTATCTTGATTTTGAGCTACTGAGGATGCTATTTGGGACTAGTTTGGAAGAGGCATGGATAGGAAACGTTGGAGAACAACAAGATTAATTCAACTCAAATCTAGCCGCTCTCAAGTTTCTACTGTACTAGCTGCAGCAGCGAGCTAGATTGCAGTGGTTACATTCGTCCTTAGGAACTTGTATTATCTTTTTTTTTTATCATTGTTTGGTTCTATGATGTTATTGATGATACATCAGCACATCTTTGAAGTCTGTCATGTGTTTATAAGTGGAATAGTTAGCCAAATTTTCAGATCTATTGTTGTACTAAAAAAAAGGTACTATGTAAAATGGAGAATCAATTTGTATGAATTGAGTATTTCGTGCTAATAATAGAATGGTATTATTTTCTGTTTCAATTGATTGTTCTTTTCTTTCTAATTGAGGCAAAAGCAGGCAGTGAAAAAGCAAAAAAAAAAGAAAACAATAAAATATGTAAATTTCGTTAAATGCCAGTATTTTCCCTAAATATGGATGAGAAATACACGTCAGATGAAGTTGCCAGGTGGACAGTTGTCCCTGTGGTTTGACACCCTAGGGAACACAAATTTTCCCTAGGTTTTCACAGAAAAACTCTAGGGAACCGAGTCTTTCCCGTAGACATGATCCCTAGAGCAGGTTTCCCTAGGGTTCCCTAGAGTATTTTGGATGTTCCCTAAGGTATTTGGCTCTAGGGGACTTGGTGAATTCCTCCGGTGGCGATGGCAGTCTACCGCGGGCAATCTCTGTGCACGATGGCCCGTTGGATATGACGATCCGATGGTTGATATTATGCGTGTCTGTCAGACGCATATATTATGTTAGGAATCAAAACCACCACTATAGATTTTTTATTCTGTTGACTAACCGCCAAGTCTAGAAAGACAGGAATATTCAGATTTCTTGGCTGCTACTAGTAAGGAAATGTTTTCTTAGCGGTCAGACCGCCAAGCAAATTTAGAAGATTGCGAACTTTCTAAAGCGCTAAGAAATGTAACCTTGTCGGTCTAGACCGACAAGAATATATATTTCCTTGGATGCCGAGAAACCGCTAAGAAAATTACTTATTTTTAACAGTTAGAACTTCCAAGGAAATTACTTATTCTTGTAGATGCTCTAATTGAATCATCAATTTTCTAGTGCATGCCCTAATTGATAGATGGTTTCCTGACCAGCCTGAGAAAATATTTTTTTATTGCCTGTATAAATTATTTTGGAAGTAGTGCATTGTCAACCATAATAACTTTTTAATGTGCGAAGAAATATGCCCGAGTATGGTTGTAGATGGGGAGGTGAGGAACCAGAATGTCCGTACAAGCTATCTGTCTTAGGAAAACTTTATGTTAACATGGTTGTTGGAGACCAAAAAACAAAAACAATAACGCTGTGAGGATTTACATTGAACAATATGTGCTGTACATTACTTTTGAAGATATATATATAAACTCCCCATTTTAAGGAGTATACAACAAATTTCAACAAATAAAATGTTACAATTATTTTTTTCCTTCCCATGGATGTGGATATTTTGACCTAGGTGGACAGCCTTTTTTTTTTTTTGCGGGGAGGTGGACAGCTATTTACAATAATCTTTTCCCAATATACATATATATGTACATTGTAATTTTCACAGAGGTTTGAACAACGAATTAGTGTTGATAATCCCTGCTCATTTTGGTTCATGGCTTATACGACCAATTTGGACATGCCCTTGCCTGATGAGAAAACAAAAATATACATGTCAGTGTGTTTCTCAAGCCTAATTAACATGCTGATGCTTGCACCATGACAGGTCCTTCAACAAAAACGAACGGAGAAAAATCTCATGCTATTTGTATCAATTAGGACACCCAGTTGACTTACTTTTGTGGCAAATGTTTTGAACCCGTATGTGAGGCTGTGAGCACCTTGACCATTGTAGGGCTGCTGGTTGTTGTTCCGAGAAGGTGTAAAACCTTTCGATCCTACATGTGCACACAAGTTGGATGGTCTACAGATTATTTTCAACAAATTTAAAAAACCTAGCTAAGCTAGGCAATATGTGTAGCATCGACATTATATATGTATGCCAATTAATGTGTAATAGACTATATATCTACTTGCCAGAAATGAGTTTCTTGTAATACATCCATCTTAAAATATACGACATTGTTAACTTTATTTTGGAGTACTTTATTTTGGAGTTTAGTGTAAAACATATGACCACTACCTTTGTCTAATAGAATATAATATACTCCCTCCATATTTTAATGTAAGACGCTATTGACTTTTTATCCAACGTTTGACCATTCGTCTTATTCAAAAAATTTATGTAATTATCATTTATTTTATTGTGATTTGATTCATCATCAAATGTTCTTTAAGCATGACATAAATATTTTCATATTTGCAAAAAAAATTTGAATAAAATGAATGGTCAAATGTTAATCGAAAAGTCAACGGCGTTATACATTAAAATATGGAGGAAGTAGTATCTAGCAACATCATAATATATACTGTAAAAATACTTGTAATACAAGTCTATCCACATGGATTTTTTATGTTTTTGTACTTAAGAGCTGATGGTCAAAGTTTGAATAGTTTGCCTAAATAAAGCCATAGTAAGATGTACTTAAATCCGGAGGTAGTTAATTGGAGTACTATATATCAGCCCTCTTCCTGATACACCAAATGTGTTCGTTATATTATTCAACTAACTCGAAGAAAGAAGCAGCAAATTTGGAACAAATTAAGTAGCACGGGATAAGGAATTCATCTGGCGAAACAACAACAAAAATTATTTACGTTCAAAGGTAGAACTAAAAAGAATCATGTAGTAAATTAATTATGTTTTATTTTTAGGGTATTTTTCTCTTTTATACCTGGAAGGTTTGTCACTTCATGATGAATGTCCGCGTGCCTTTTGGATGTTCCAGAGCCACCTTGGGGAGGCACAGAGCTACTAAGTCCTGCACTAATTAATAATACACATCAACGAATGGTTAGAGTGGAATAATATTATACTCTCTTAATTTTTTAATAGATGACGCTGTTGACTTTTTCTCACATGTTTGACCATTCGTCTTATTCAAAAATTTTATGCAAATGTATAAGATATTAATCACACTTAAAGTACTATGAGTGACAAAACAACTCATAACAAAATAAATTATAATTACGTAAATTTTTTGAATAAGACGAATGGTCAAACATGTGAGAAAAAGTCAACGGCGTCATCTATTAAAAAAGGAGGTAGTATTAGTGAATATATATCACAAATACATCCACACAAGTTTGGAAGAATCATACCCTTAGAACTGGACATTCTTCGCAAGGGTCTTGTTGAGAAAGCTTCAAGTGATCGAATTTGTTGTTCTGGCCTGTGCTTTTTGTAAGCTTGGCTATCTATGTTGCCTTTTGAGCTCTGACAATTATTTCTGGCTATCTTTGTATGTTTATGTTGCTTATATAGATGACTAGAATTTGCCCTAAGGTAATTACGATCGATGTGATGGGAAACTACAAAGCAGTAGCTAGTCACGTAAGCTGTAAGTGTTTTAATTTGTAGGTGTACCTATTAATGTCGTGTTAATCACATGCCATTTTCTTAGTATTATCCCAGATATATGTGTTTGAGAAAACATACATATACATAAGTTCCGCTGTTGTGTACTTGTGTAATCTTGGTTCCCATTTTTTAGACTCGATCAAACATCGTCCTAAAAAACGATTAGATTAGAGTGATGAGAGCTTGGAAATTTTGCGTGGTGACTGCTGACCATTTGTAGCTATTTCATACACATGTCGGTGATTTTGACCGAATTTTCATGCTAATGTTCAAACCTTCGTCTGGTCATGTTGAGGAAAACATCCTGGACATTTCTCGTGGCACTCATATATAATAGAGTAAATTGCATTCACGATACATCAACTTGGCAAGTGGGTGCAATTTAGTAAAAAACTTGATAAATGAGCATAATAGTATAATAACTTGGTAAGTGCGTGTAACCTAGTAAAAAACCTTAATAAATAAGCAGACGTATACGATTTTGATACAATAACTTAACTTGGGAAGTGGTCTAAAAACTTAATTATTTTGTGCATTCCTGCTATACATACTCGGTTTACTTATGTAGATTCATACTTTTTTTTTGTCATTCTAGTAATTAAAAGTCAAACAAATTTTACTGTGTAAAAATTTTCTAGTTTGTATTTGAGATGGGAAAAAAAAATCTAAATCGATGATGCAAATTGGATGAGCAATATATTTTTATACATTATATTAATATATACGGGATTGCTATGTGATGATATATATTAGCATCGTGAAAAAACTTAGATAGTACTCATTAACAAAAATAGCACATGTCTAGCTAAGTTATTGCACGAAAATACTAAATTATCAAAAACTTGTATTAAAGTCACTTGCCAAGTTATTGCACTTAGGTGTCACATTCTCAACTTCTTGTAATAAATCGCACCCACCTATCAACTTGTTGTACCGTTGATGTAATTTAGTCTATATAATACTCCGAACAAATTAACCTTCCATGTAACAGAACTACTAAAGCAGTTGACTAACTGAAGCAAGGGTGCGCTACATATTTTAGGTTACAGCCTTACAAGTATTTTTCTTTCCGTTTTCTCTTCCAATCAGACACAACTCAAATCTAAGGAAATCTTGGATGGTGCGAGGAACACTTGCTGCTTCGTAGCCGTATATGTTAATTTTGACGTCGGCAACGAGCTAGATTAATTAATTTCCATGCATGGCTCGTGTCGTGTGCAAGCTCTGTGACTGACTATGAAACTGTCAAAAGTTAATTTATAAGGTCGTTCATGATGTTATTTTTCCTCCTCTTTTCCATCCAAGAACGCTAGACCAAAAGATTTGTTCAATATCATGGTCTAAAGTCTAAACTCTGAACGACCGTTGAATTGGGCTGCATGGATTTCCGTTAATAGGCTAGCCACTGACAAGGCTTTTTTTTTTTTGGAAAAAGTACACCGAATGTCCCTCAACTTGTCATCGAGTTACAAAATCGTCCTCGAACCGCAAAACCAGATACAACGCATCCCTCAACTTACAAAACCAGTATAAACTAGGTCCCTAGGCGGTTTTGACTCCGGTTTTGTCTGACGTGGCAGCTGACTCAGCGTGAGACCCACGTGGGTCCCACATGTAAGTCTCTTCTTCCCCTCCCCTCTCCACCTCTCTTCCTCTCTCCTCTTCTTTTTTCTCACTTTTCTCCTCAATTGGGCAGCACAGCCGGCGGTGGGGAAAAGGCCGGTGGGGGAGGCGGGAGTCCGGCAGCGGCGGCGGGCGACGAGGCGACGACGCTGGAGAAGGGAGACGCCTGCATCCGCCGCCTCGCCTTCGCCTCCCAGCCCCGTGGGTCTCCTCGACTCCTCTGCCTACCGAATCCGCCGACCGCGGCCTCTCTGAGCTCGTCGTCCACCTGCACCGCAGCGGGTTCCTTCCCAAGAACCTCCTCTCCATCCGCTCCCTCACCGTGGTCTCCCGCCGACAACGACGACACCTCCCCACCGGCGATCGAGACGAGCAGAGGCACGGGCGAAGTGGGTTCCCATGGCGCCATAACGGCGGGGAGCAGCGAGAGCGAGTACTACTGCTTCTTCACTTGGTCCATTTCACTGCGCGTAGGCGGCGGGCGGCGGGGAGCAGCTGGGTGCGGGCGGCGGAGGGAGGAGCGGCGCGACGCCGCGGATGCTGCCCTACGGCGCCGCCAGTGCTAGCATGTAGCGGCACAACATGGCACTTGCTGCTCGCTGCTTTCTTTTCTATTCTCCTTCGTTTTCTTTTCATTCTTTCATCTTTCCCGTGATGGCGCCGTTTGTGATGGCCAATGAATACGACTGGCGCGGCCTGGCAGCCGATGGTGGCGCCGCGGGGCAGGCGTGGCGCGGTTCGACAGGCCGAGAGCCGACGTGGCCGGCGGCAGGGCGCGATTGCGAGGCGTGGCGGGGCCAATGGCCGTCGGGGAGAGGTCGTGCGACAGTGCAGACGCTGGTGTGCTTTGGCTGATTGGCACAGCACGACGCTACTGCTTGTCATTTCCTACCTTTTTTCTGTTCTTCTTCTACTATTTCCTCATTCTTCCTCTGGTGACGCGGTGCAAGCAGCGTGACCTTGGCGCAGGCTCAGCACGAGCTCATCGTCGTGGCACGGCCTCCCCCCATCGCCTGCGCCCAGCTGCTCCCCGCCGCCCGCACGCCTGCGCGCAGCTCCTCCTATCGCCTCCTGCGCCCAGCCACTCCCCCGCCGGACGGCGCCTGCACCCGGCTTATCCTCCACTGGTGGAGAAACCATCTTTCGTCGGTCGGCTGATTTCCACAATAGTCCCGGATGTAATAAAAACCGGGGCTAAAGATGATCTTTAGTCTCGGTTCAAAAGGGTAACGGGCATATTTGATCTTTAGTCCCGGTCACCAACCGGGACTAAAGATTATCTTTAGTCCCGGTTCGAATGCTGTCAGGGCATGTCAGGCCCCCCCCGGGTTACGAACCGGGACTAAAGATCGTAACTTTAGTCCCGGTTGGTAGCACCAACCGGGGCTAAAGATCCCAGTGATCTTTAGCCCCGGTTGGTGCTACCAACCGGGACTAAAGTCCCACCCCTATATATATATGTCTTCTTCCTCCTCCAGCTGCCCGAGTAAGCTTCAAAATTTCTTCAAAAAAGAGGGGAGGTCATGCCAAAATTTCTATTGAATTTATTTTGGTGATTACATACAAATCGGAGGTGCCTAAAAGGTTTGCAACTTCATCCTCCAATGTTTTTTTTTGCATATTACATTTGCACCTATGTTTTGCACACTTTTTTGTCTCCAAAGTATAGTTGTAAGTTGATGAGAGAGAAAATTTGTGTGGGGAAGAAAGAATATATAGAAATTTAGTTCATTTGCTAAACAAGGTTTTATAAAATAGTTGAGAAGGAAAACTCTAGTGAAAGTTAATCTTAAATAATAGAAAACAAACTAAAATGAAAATTAAAAGAAGTAAAGCACATTAATATTAGTTTAAAACTTTACAAATAGTTTTTAAGAATTATTTGGTGTAATATTTTATGATTTTTGTATGAATAAAGATATCTTATAATTATTGTATAACTGTCATTATTGTAAGAATAATTATTTGTGTACGGTTTTTTTTACTCATGTAGATGGATCGGCAATGGATGTACGCTGACCGGCGGTCCAAAGAGTTTATTGACGGCGTGCACTATTTTTTGAGAGTGGCCGAAGCTAACAGTCAAAGGGGTTTTATTTGTTGTCCATGCAATAAGTGTAAGAATCAGAAGAAGTATTCTGCATCCAGGACTATTCATTTCCACTTGTTTGAGTCGGGGTTCATGCCAAGCTATAATTGTTGGACATCCGACGGAGAGCAAGGTGTTGAAATGGAAGAAGATGAAGTGGAAGACGACAATATTCCGGACTTTGCTCAGTATGTTGGATTTGAAGGAAATCAAACGGGCGAGGAGGAAATAGCTGCTGATGGTAACGACGTTGCGGATGATCTTGGTCAGATGTTGCAGGACGCCAGGGAGGACTGCGAAAGTGAAAAGGAGGCCCATAAATTGGACAAGATGTTGGAGGACCACAGAACTTCGTTGTACCCAGGTTGCGAGTAGGGGCACAAAAAGTTGGATACCACTCTGGAGTTCTTGCAATGGAAGGCAAAAAATAGGGTTAGTGACAAGGCATTTGGCGATTTATTGAAACTCGTCAAGAACATTCTTCCGGGGGGAAACAAATTGCCCGAGACAACGTACGAGGCTAAGAAGATAGTCTGCCCGCTAGGACTGGAAGTTCATAAGATTCACGCATGTCCGAACGATTGTATCGTATATCGCGGTGAGGAGTATGAGAACCTAGAAGCATGCCCTGTTTGCAAAGCACTATGATACAAGATTAGATGAGACGATCCAGGAGAAGTTGACGGGCAGCTAACAAAGAAGAGAATTCCTCCTAAGGTGATGTGGTATTTCCCTATAATACCACGGCTAAGGCGTTTGTTCAAGAACAAGGGGAATGCTAGAATGATGCGATGGCACGCTGAAGAGCGTCAATAGGACGGGATGCTGAGACACCCCGCCGATGGTTCGCAGTGGCGAAACATCGACAGAAAATTTAAAGAATTTGGAAAGGACGCACGAAACATACGGTTTGGTTTGAGTACGGATGGCATGAATCCTTTTGGAGAGATGAGCAGCGGCCATAGCACTTGGCCCGTTACGATGTGTATCTACAACCTCCCCCCTAGCTATGCATGAAGAGGAAGTACATAATGATGCCGATTATTATTCAAGGCCCCAAGCAACCTGGTAACGACATCGATGTGTACCTAAGACCACTGGTCGAAGATCTTAAACTGTTGTGGAAGAAGGAAGGTGTCCCCGTGTGGGACGAGGACAAACAGGAGGAGTTTAACCTACGAGCGCTGCTGTTCGTAACCATCAACGATTGGCCTGCACTTAGCAACCTATCCAGACAGTCCAATAAGGGGTACAAGGCTTGCACTCACTGTATGGATGAAACAGAAAGTACGTATCTTAAGCACTGTAGGAAGGTTGTATACATGGGTCAACGTCGATTCCTTGCAGCAAACCACCCGGTACAAAAGAAAGGCAAGCACTTCGAACATAAGGCCGACCACCGTACGCCTAAACATCGCAGCGGGAAAACAGTGTTTGTTATGGTTAAAGATCTTAAAGTAGTGTTCGGAAAGGGGCCTGGAGGCCAGCCTATAGAGAGCGAAGATGGTCACGCGGCGATGTGGAAAAAGAACTCTATATTTTGGGAGTTACCATATTGGGAATTCTTGGACGTACGCCACGCAATCGACGTGATGCACCTCACTAAGAACCTTTGCGTAAACCTTCTTGGCTTCCTAGGTGTATACGGAAAGTCGAAAGATACACTGGAAGCACGTAATGATCTGAAGCATATGGAACAACGCGGTGACCTTCACCCGGAACCAAAGGAGAAAGGAAGCCATTACTTGAGTCCAGCCAGCTACACTCTTAGCAAGGCAGAGAAGGAAAGTATGTTTGAATGCTTGGAGAGCATAAAGATACCGTCTGGATACTCCACGAATATCAAGCGAATAATAAGCACGAAGGAGAAGAAGTTCACAAACTTAAAGTCTCATGACTGTCACGTGTTGATGACACAACTGCTACCAGTTGTAATAAGGGGTATCCTTCCAGACAATGTCCGGGCAACAATAACAAAGCTATGTGCATTCATGAACGCAATTTCGCAGAAGGTCATCGATCCGGATAGATTAGAAGCCCTTTAGAATGAAGTGGTGCAATGTCTCGTCAGTTTTGAGTTGATATTTCCACCTTCATTTTTCAATATAATGACGCATCTGCTTTGTCACCTTGTGAAAGAGATCAGTATTCTCGGGCCTGTGTACCTACACAACATGTTTCCTTTCGAGAGGTACATGGGCGTTCTTAAGAAGTATGTTCGTAACCGTGCTCGTCCAGAGGGAAGCATCGCCAAGGGTTATGGAACAGAGGAGGTCATCGAATTTTGCGTAGAATTTATCGAAGACACTCACCCAATCAGGGTACCTGAATCACGCCATGAAGGGAGACTACGGGGAAAGGGAACTCTCAGAAGGAAAGTAATAATGACGGTAGACAACAATTTATTCCGTAAAGCCCATTTCACTGTTCTGCAACACTCTTCATTGGTAGCTCCTTACATCGAGGAGCACTTGGCTCTAGTTCGCGCCAGGAACATCGGTAAGTCCGATGCATAGATTACACGGCATCACATTGATACTTTCCTCGCGTGGCTACGACAACATCTCATGGGTAACGAGTCGATCAACCAACAACTTGCCTTCCTGATGAGGGGACCGTCTGGGTCGATCGCGACATTCCAGGGATATGAGATCAATGGGTGCACATTCTACACGAGAGCCCAAGACGTGAAGAGCACGAACCAAAACAGCGCTGTTCGTGTCGATGCCATGGGACACGATGGAACAACTGCCACGTATTACGGTGCCATCGAGGACATATGGGAACTTGACTATGGTCCTCTCAAGGTTCCTCTGTTCCGGTGCAAATGGGTTAGGTTGACTGGTGGAGGCTTAATGATTGATGACAGTGGGATGACAACTATTGACCTTAACAAGGTTGGATACTCGGACGAACCTTTTGTCCTTGCCAATGATGTAACACAAGTCTTTTTCATGAAGGACATGTCTAGCAAAGGAAAGAAGGGCAGAGGGCCTGACGAGCCTAAGCGTCAAGTGGTTCTCCCAGGCAAAAGAAAAATCGTCGGAGTTGAGGACAAGACTGACGAGGATTACGATCAGTTGGATGGGCAACCCCCTTTCACGGTGACGATTGACCCTAGCATCCTCCTATCAAATGAAGACACCCCTTACTCACGCAGCGATCACAAGGAGGGAACAATAGTGAGGAGAAAGTACGTGCGATCAACCGTCACCGCCGATGTAATGCCGTAATTATTGTGTACACGATGTAAACTATTTTGGATGTATTGATTATCCATATAAATCAATTGATGTATGGCATATGTTAATTACGCACGATTATTAGAGGTTTCAACAAGTTTAAATCATGTATATGCTAGTTATATGTGATACTTACAATTTTTAAAAGTTTTAAATCACGCAGGTGGCAATTTCATATATATGTTAATTAGAGTTTTTAACATTTAATTTACTATCATTCATATGCTAATTATAATTGACTAGAGAATTTTTAAAAGTTTTAAATCACACAAGTGGCAATTTCATATGTTAATTAGAGTTTTTAACATTTACTTTACTATCATTCATATGCTAATTATAATTGTCTAGAGAATTTTTAAAAGTATTAAATCATTCATGTGGCATTTACAGATGTTAATTAGAGTTTTTCACAATTTAATTTACTATCTTTCATATGCTACTTATATATGACTATTCGAATTTTTAAAAGGTTTAAATCATGCATGTGGCATTTACATATGTTAATTAGAGCTTTTAACATTTAATTTAATATAATTCCTATGCTAAGTATATATGATGATTACAATTTTTATTAATTTTAAATCATGCAGTATGTACATACATATCTTAATTAGAGTTTTTACCAATTTAATAATATCATTCATATGCTAAGTATATATGATTATTGGAATTTTTATTAATTTTAAGTCATATATTTGCTTATTACGATTTATCCACTTAATTTATTACAGACAAAAATAATTTTTCGAAGTAATTGTCATTAATCTTTGTACTTTAAATAATGTTAATGCATTAACTTCTATTTTAGAAACACATATGTAAGCGAAAATAATATGCAATGCTATAATTTTTAGTCCCGATTCTTAACCCTAACCGGGTTTAAAAACAATTTGGAAATAGCGGGAAAAGATCTTTAGTCCCGGTTGATGAGAACAACCGGGACTAAAGATCCGGGGGTATATATATTCCCGGTGCGCCCTCGTCTTCTCCACCAACACTTAGACGTTTTCGGCCGATCGATCTCTCTCGGCCTCTCTCCTTCGCCGCCACTGCCTAGGGCAAATCCCCACGCCGACGCCGCCGTATCTCGCCGTCGTCTCGAGGAGCTCGTCGTCCTCGCCGCCGCCTCCGCCTCCTCCACCGCCGCCGCATCTCTGGGGTGAGAGCCGCCGCCGCCTCGCTCCCTTCATCGATCTCGATCTCTCCGATCTCGATCTCTCTCCGTCGCGCCGCCCGCCACGAGACGCCGCGCCACGACGACGCCGCGCCACGCCGCCGCCGCGTGCGCAACGCCGCCGCCGCATGCAATGCCACGCCGTCGCCACGCCGCCGCCACGCCGCCATGCCACGCGCCGGCCCGATGCCGCCCCACCGCCGTTAACGAACACGTGAACGAGAACGAACACGTCAACGTTACCGAGAACGTGAACGAGAACGAGAACGATCGAACGAACGAGAGCGAGAACGAGAACGATCGAACGAATTAACGTCAACGAGAATGAGGGAACGAACGTGAATGAGAACAATCGAATGAAGACAAACGAGAACGAGGGAACGAACGTGAATGAGAACAAGTGAACGAACGTGAACGAGAACGAGCGAACGAACGTGAACGAGGGAACGTGAACGAGTGAACGAACGTGAACGAACATGAACGTGAAATGCAATATATATATGTTACTTCGCATTTATCCTAATACATCTTTTTGTATCTTGCAGAAAAGACGTGTTGTCGGAGTCGTCCTTCAACCCGGAGTGGAAGAGCTAGCCTTAGAAGGAATTCGTGCAGGCAAGTGACGTAATAATATAAATGATTGTTATATTTGTAATGCAATTAAGATTATTAGACTTGTAATTAGACTTAGCATATAAGATTGTGTAGTGTTCTAGTATTATTTGAGTTTTAATATAAGATTATTTTATTTGTAGTTAGACTTAGTATGTAATTATTGACTACGGAATTGGTGCGACTCCTAGCAATTGACAATTTTAGTCTTAATTAGACTTAGCATATACGACAGTTACACTTAGCATACATGACTAGCTCTTTCAGTCTTAGCATGTAATATTATTTGAGTTTTAATATAAGATTATTTTATTTTTAATTAGACTTAGTATATAATTATTGACTACGAAATTGGTGCGACTCCTAGCAATTGACAATTTTAGTCTTAATTAGACTTAGCATATACGACAGTTACACTTAGCATACATGACTAGCTCTTTCAGTCTTAGCATGTAATATTATTTGAGTTTTAATATAAGATTATTTTATTTTTAATTAGACTTAGTATATAATTATTGACTACGGAATTGGTGCGACTCCTAGCAATTGACAATTTTAGTCTTAATTAGACTTAGCATATACGACAGTTACACTTAGCATACATGACTAGCTCTTTCAGTCTTAGCATGTAATATTATTTGAGTTTTAATATAAGATTACTTTATTTGTAATTAGACTTTGTATGTAATTATTGACTATGGAATTGGTGCGACTCCTAGCAATTGACTATTGTAGTTTTAATTAGACTTAGCATATACGCACGAAACACTTAGCATACATGACTATTTTAGTCTTAGCATGTAATATTATTTGAGTTTTAATATAAGATTATTTTATTTGTAATTAGACTTAGTATATAATTATTGACTAGCTAGGGTTGTATAATATACGTCACCTAGACTTAGCTTATATCAAGATTTGTAATTAGACTTAGCATGTAAGGTTGTGTAGGGTTCTAATGTACGACAATTACACTTAGCATACATGACTTAGATTGTTAAAACATAAATGTCTCATGACTTAGCAGATGTTTCTTGTATCAACAGATGGCTGACCGCGATGAGGAACAGATATTGTACGATACAATCGCGGAGGGAAGCAGCCAGTACTGGAATGAAGAAGAGGGGAACGAGGATCCAAACCAGTACTTGAACGAGGAAGGGAACGTGGAGAGAGATGCGGAGGGGAACCAGTAGGGGCACGTGGAAAGGGATGTGGAGGGGAACCTGGAGGAGGAGGCTAGTGGAAGTCAACCCTCCGTTGGACAGAAGAGGGCACGTGGGCAACGAGGTGCAGCGAAGAAGCTTGAGGATCGGCACATCATAACGGAAGTGGAAGAAGATGGACGTCCTAGTGCCCCGGCCGAAGCCGCCAAGAACTATGTACGTCACAGCGGTTGGGTTGTGCGGGATAACGTGCCTGTCAGTACGGTGTACTGGCGAAGAACAAGGGCACGCGGAGATCATGAGAGCTTTGTCCCAAATTCGGAGAAAGAGATGCTGTGGACCACAATGCTCGAGACATTCACCCTTCCTGCTGGGTACAGAGGACAAAGTGAAAAGGTGGATTCTGAATAAAATGGCAGAACAGTTTCAGAGCTTCAAGGGAGATCTGTACCAGAAGTATATCCTGAAGGGGTAGACACCGAACTTCGACACATTCCCAAAGCTAAGGGATCACTGGGACGAGTTCGTTGCATATAAGACAGGTGAACAAGGTCAGGCGATGATGGAAAGAAACAAAGAAAATGCCGCCAAGAAGAAGTACCATCACCACTTGGGGTCAGGAGGCTATAGCGTCGCGATGCCGAAGTGGGAGGAGATGGAGGCTAGCTTGCTTGAGAGGGGTATCGAACCGGCAACCGCCAATTCGCTGGAACGATCGAAGTTCTGGTACTATGCTCATGGTGGAACGTTCAACCCAGCTGATGGCTCACTGGTCTTCGGCGATCAGATACGAGAGGCTGCGCGACGACTAACAGATGCAGTGGAAGCCTCCTCTCAGGGCACGTTCCGACCGGACAGAGATAGGGACAAGCTGACACTCGCCCTGCAGACTCCAGAGCATCCAGGACGAACACGAGGGAAAGGGGTGATTCCTGGGAAGATTGGTTTCAAGGAGGACATCCACACGTACAGGAGTCGGATGAGGAGCAAGAGAGATACTGAGGCGAAGATTGCAGATCTAGAGTTCCGGGTATCGAGCTACGAGCTCAGCATGCAAGAGGAGGTGGCAAGGAAGGTTGATGAACGCATGGCCGCACATCGGTCCCATGATCCCCAGCCGACCATTCCTCCTGCAATGGTGAGCCCGTCAGGAAACCGTAGCAGCTGCGCCTCAACGGGGCAGGTAGGATCACAGAGCATGGACGCCATGCAAACACAGGACGAATCGACCTGTCCCATTGATGACATCACTTAGCGGACACCATGTGAGCTGCATATTCCTTTCAAGAACTTATCAATAAAGGTAAGCTCGTAGTTTATATATTTTAGATTTAGCCATTCCGGTAGTTGCTGCTTATATATGTTGATTACTAATAAATAATCTCTCACAACTTGAAGGTGGCGTCGGGCATGGCCATCCCAACGGACCCTTCAGGTACTTACCACTGCAGGCCGATTCCAGCAGGATACTCGAAGGTCGAAGTTGAGTTGGTCGAAGGAGCGTACGAGGACCTCGAGCTGGATTACCCTGGAGGAGACGGTGAGACGCATCTACGAGACACAAGCCATGCCATTATTCTATGGCGCAGGCGGTACATCATCCTCCCTGGGCGACAAGCGGCGTCTCGTGCACCATCTCCTCCGGCTCCGCCATCTCCTCCTCAGGATCTTGCACTGTCTCCTCCTCATGCTCCGCCAGCACCGTCTCCACCTCAGGCTCCAGCACCGACTCCTCCTCAGGATCCTGCACCGACTACTCCTCGGGCTCCTACACCTACTCCTTCGCAAGCTCCTCTTCCGGCACCTTCAAAGTCAAGGGCCCCCCCAGCTCCACGGCCTGCCCACGCAAGGGCAACGAAGAAGGCGAAAGTTGACGCCGCCAAGAACAAGGACCCGGGGTACGATTGCACGCAAGAGGAGCTTGACGCTTACGTGGCATCAGAAGTCAAGAGACAATTCAAGCCTCGAAGTCTAGAAAAGAAGATTCCTATAGACCCGAGTGTCAGGAACTTCTTTAGGGGTATGTCTGCACCTGTCAAGGAGGCCATCAAGCTATTGGACTATGAGCGAACGCTGAAGAAAGCATCTTCTGGAAAGTCCAAACCAGTCCCTCAGCTTGGAGAGCAACCAAACCAGGAGATCGAGCCGTTGGTGACCGGGGAAGACATGACGATAGAAGAATTTATTACTGACACCGGTCTAACTACGGATCAATTGCTAGGAGTTGAACCAATAGAAAAGGAGGAACTGAAATATATGTACGAACTCGGTAAACCGCTTGTCAAGCCCGAGCTGGTGCAGTCCCTACCCACACAAATGTACAAGTTCCATCAGCTGTACATGGAGATGAGCGCCACCGGTAGAGAGATGATCGGAGCGAGGATCAGGGACCCAGACTTCTTGCAAGGAGATGACATTCTCTGGATCAATTTCAAGGGAATCTACGAACTATACCAGCTGGACGCCCTCGACGTCTCTATTATGAGTTGCTGGATTTTGTAAGTATATCGTTCAGTTATATTTCTTAATTACTACGTCTCCTTCTTTAATTAATTAGGTCCTTGTATATAAGTAGACTATATAAAATAAAATACTCCCTTTTATCGTTGTAGAATGGAGATTCAAAGGGCCCGACGTCGGAGGGTTTTCGATACTGGATTCATCGACCCTCGGACAGTAAACGTCGCAATGCTCGACCAATATCCGCAAGAAACAGAGGACAATCTCGTCCATCTCCTGAAGGCGCAGCATTACAAGACGTTCATACTGTTGCCGTACAACACAGAGTTAGTTTAATTTTACTGTCTTCCTACATACCAAATTTCATTCCCGTACGAACTTGCTAAGTGTTTCATATGTAAAGCATCCCACGCACATTGCAGATTCCACTGGGTGCTTTTACTCTTCGACCTGTCGGCCTGCACCGTCAACGTATATGACTCAATGGATAAAAAAGAGTCTACGTTTGACAAGGTTTTCGAACTTATAGACAGGTAATGTTATAAGTTCCTCTGTTAGTTAAGAAATTCTTGTTATGTTAATTATTTCTACTACGAATCATATCTTTAAACTCCATGTAGGGCTTGGTATCGGTTCCGTCATTTGGTCCGTGGCAACTGGAGAGAAAGACTTAGGCGGAGGTTCAAATTTCCTGTAAGTACACATGCTCTAAATTTATATTTCTCCGATTCAAATTAATACATACAAGTGTATATTAATTAGATCTCACGCCGTTAATTTGTCATTTATTTGTAGTGCGCAAAGCAAAAGCAGGGAACTAACTTGTGCGGCTACTACGTGTGCGAGTATTGCCACTGCCTTGCAGACCAAATCATCACCACAAGAGAGCTCGATGTACGTACAAATAAATTCAAAATTTCATTGCGTAACGATTTCTTGTTTAATTACTAATCAATTTCATACATTCATATAGTTTATTCGCATGAGGGATAACCTGACCACACACAAGGAATTTATCGCGGCGGTTCAAGAACAACTCGTGGGATTCATCAACGAAGAAATCCTTGATCCCAAGGGTGAATTCTACTACGACAGAAACACAATTCGCCGGTCCTTAGCTTCTGAGCTAGCGACTACTACTACGTCAAAATCGTAGCTAGCTAGGACATATAATAGATTGTAATTAATACATGACTACATATGTTTCTATATGCATGTGTACACATTTTCTATAATGTAAATATATTTTGGTCATATATATATATGAATATATATATATACACACACATATGCATTTGCATAACATATATATAAATACATATATATTATGCATGTACGTATGTACTGAACCATATATACATATAATATAATATATATATATATGTATGCATATATATGCATGGTTTATATATATATATATATATATATATATATATATATATATATATATATATATATATATATATATATATATATATATATATATATATATATATATATATAAACCATGCAGCAATAGGGCCATGAAAAAAAAAGGTCAGCTCGATCTTTAGTCCCGGTTGGTGTAACCAACCGGGACTAAACATTGATCTTTAGTCCCGGTTATTTCACCCGGGACTAAAGATAGCGATCTTTAGTCCCGGATTGGTAGTCCCGGTTTGAAAACCGGGACTACAGGGGGGTTACAAACCGGGACTACAAAGGGTTTCTCCACCAGTGCTCCGTCGCCGCTGGTGGAGAGGAGAGGAAAGAGGAAGAGGAGTGGAGAGGGATGGGAAGAAGAGGCTGACGTGTGGGGCCCACGTGAGTCCCATGCTGAGTCAGCTGACACATCGGATAAAACCAGAGCTAAAACCGCCGAGGGACCTAGTTTGCAGTGGTTTTGTATATTGGGGGATGCGTTGTATCCGGTTTTACGGTTCAAGGTTGATTTTGTAACTCGATGACAAGTTGAGGGACCTTCGGTGTACTTTTTCCTTTTTTTTCTGCTCCCGCTAAGCCCATACAGTCCAGGGCCCAGAGAGCAGTACATAGGCTTTTAGCCGATGGCCAGAGCTATGGGACTACTGGGCCAAAGATTTCATGGCTTGTTGCTAGTATGCCACTTGCAAGCATAGACTAGAGGTACAGAGTAGAACGAATGGATATTGTCTAAAATCACAAGCACGAATGTAATCGTGCTTTGCAAGAGAAATTGCTATTCCCTCCGTTCCATAATATAAGGGATTTTGAGTTTTTGCTTGCAACGTTTGACCACTCGTCTTATTCAAAATTTTCTGAAATTATTATTTATTTTATTTGTGACTTACTTTATTATCTATAGTACTTCAAGCACAACTTTTCGTTTTTTATATTTGTAAAAAAAAAAATTGAATAAGACGAGTGATCAAACGTTGCAAGCAAAAACTCAAAATCTCTTATATTGTGGGCCGGAGGGAGTACGAGCCAACGACATAAAATTGGACAAAAGCACTCCCGTTAGCACTATCATTAACTTTTTGGCACGCTTTTCCCATATATCAAACCCAAGAATTCCAAAGGACAACAACATGAGGCCGGAGGGAGGGGGTTGGCGCTATTGTCATACACGCCGCCTCGTTGTCCTCCCTTGTGTCCTCTTCGTCACCGATGCAGGCGTGTGGCTGGTGACAGTGCTGGCGCTGCTCCTCTTCTCCGTGGTCGCCGGTTACATCGTACTGCTGTCGACAGTGGACGTACGTCGTCACTGGCTTCCCTTGGCGTTCTGGCCGCCACTTGCGCCGGTGAGCATACCGAGCGGCAGGCTATCAGCTCGATCCGCCGTCGTGGCGCCAGCGGCCACCAGCGTCATTTCGCTTTCATGATGTTTTTTCTTACCTTTTCCGTCCAAGAACGCTTGTTACGTTCAACATCAAGAACGGCAAGTCAATACAATTCTGAACGACCGTTGAATTGGGCTACTTAGCTTAGTATTATTATGCTGGAATTAATAAATGGCTCCTAGCCCATTTGAAGATTATTTTTTTCAAATTATAAAAATCCATCTCATGAGATTGCATGCTTAGAGATTTTAGTTTCACCTTGCTTATTTTACGAGAAGAGACCTCCTTAAAAGAGATAGTGCTCTCCAAGCCAATTGAGATATGTGTGGTGGTGAGAATTAGAGGGACATGTGCGCGCTCGCTTGCCTGTACGTGACAGCGTGTGAATGGTCTCACCAAAATTGGTTCCTCACACTTGCGCAGATGTGACTCTTTTTGCAATTTTGTTTTGTTGCAAATTTTGGTGTTTGTTTTTGGAAACTTATTTTTTTTAATCACACCAAATAATCCACACGAAAACAATCTAGGGTTTACCTCATACTCTGTATTGCACCGTCGCTCGTAGTTTACTCCGTCCCGCTCACCGGCGTGCACCGGCGATGAGAGAGCATGTCTTTAGAACCCTCGCCTTGGACATTCTGTATGGGAGAAGACGATAATAAGGTTTTTTGGGAAGCGTTTTGCACAACTGCTTGTTGTTTTTCCACCATGGCTTGTCTTCCTCTTTGCTCGGGTGTTACGCTCAACACCCTGTATCACGAGTTGTTCCTGCTGTGTAGCCAAATGTCTAGAAGCCACAGTATGCATTCACATGTTTCTTATATTCGATCTGCTCATATTTTACAGTAAAGTTTATATGCGTAGATCGTATAATGCGATTATACTAGTTTACATGTTCAATATCATTATTTATTTATGGTATAAATTAAATCTACTTATATTTGCATCATGATAGGCCAAGTCTTTTTTTTGCTTCCACTGCGAGCCCATTTGTTGTTTTCGGCGGAAAAAGACCACGTTGACTCTCAAATACAGGTCCAATCTAATTCATATCTCTCAACTAGAAAATTTGATATCTTGACCCTTCTACTAGTAAACCCAGTACAATTTGACTCCCTCGGAGGTTTTGAAGGTGGTTTTAGCTGACGTAGTGAGTTGATATAGCCCAGCAAGCTGAATCAGCATATGGGGCCCACATGTCACGACTTACCCCTTTTTTTCACTTTCTTCTCCTCTCCCTCTTGCCCGATAGTGCGGTGTGGCCGGTGAGTACTCTCGACTCCGCGGCCGCTAAGAGAGGGGAGTTCGAGGAGAGGCTAGCGTCGAGGGAGCACCGTGGCAGGGGCCACTGTTGGTATTTCTTAACGACATTACTAGAAATATAATTCTCAGCAATGGCGCAGAAATACTTCTGGTATATTATGCTTACAGAGTTCATCCGCAAGCGCACGGATATCCCATTGTAGCATTTCACCCAAGAGTATTCCAAGGGTATCGTATTTATTTTATCCCGTGGGAAGATCATGTAGAGAGAACTCGACTAATAATTTATATAATACTTGTGATAATCATATTCTAAACAGGGGTTAAGATAATCCAAGGGTAGAGTGACACACAAGCATTAACTACTCATTCTCATAATATATTATCTAAGCTAAGTGGAAAGAAAAGAGAAAAAAAATATATTCCCGTACTTCTAATATACATAGTATACATACATTCTAGTTAACCGAAATACTAGCTAATACCCTCTATCTGATGCCCTCCTGGTACTTCGAGAAGCCACCCCTGACTGCAGAGTTCCTTACGATAGCCCGTCATGACAATACAACCGGGGCTAAATACGGAGGAATACCCTCCCCAGGAATTAACTTAGGATTATATACCGGCACGGAGGAATACCCGTACTGAGCTGTCACCATTAGCGGCCCACTTCTCATCCGCAATATATAACCCCAAATAATGATATCCCGTAATCTAGACACCACGCCTAAACTACCAGATACTACTCTATTATCATCGTCATGACATAGAGTAATTGCATAAGCAAACATTATACCCGCACCAAAACATCTCCCAGATAAGCTAGCCGTATATTCAGTATAACATGAACATAATGTAAAGTAGGCATTCATATACTCAGAAAGTATTTCAATACCATAAATGCATTTAGAAGAGTATTCTAATAAAAGTACAAGGCTTACAAAACAGAAGAGAAAAGCTACTAGAGCCATACCCGAACTCTTCCAAAGACTTCCGGACTCCTAATTTCTACTCTATTCCTATTCCACCAGCTAGATACTACTAAACTAAACTTGAGAGAAATGAGAGAGCTATTGCTTGAGGTGTGTGAGTGAAGTGAGAGGGTGAAGTCCTTATATAGAGGTAGTTATGATGGCTGTGGAAGGGGAATTGTCCGAAGTGCCCTCCAACCGTCATTGGGATGCAATCTTGGACGTCCACGCGGAACCCTGCATCCAACGGTGCCAGGATGGGTTCGGCCGAACCGTTCGGCCGAACCACCAGGTTCGGCCGAACCATGGGCTGGGCCTCCCCGGCCCATCTTCGGCTGGCGGCCTCCTCTATTGCTTCACTCTGTAGACTTGTGAATTTTGGCCCAATTCATTGTGTCAATTCTGAGTTCTTGGCCCATTCATGCATAAGTCTAATTCTCGACACCGTCCGATTGATTTATCGTCTGTGTTGATGTGGATTCTCCTCTACTCTAGTGTCATTCTCTGCAAAAGGTTAGTATACCTAATACTAGTGGAATATTATTATTCTAACATATTTATGCATTGCAAGCATCACTAGTTCTCCTCTATTTTGGTAATATTGACGGTCGAAACTGATCAATAACGACCATCTACAAAACCCCCCAAGCTTGAACCTTTGCTCGTCTTGAGTGAAGGACGAGAGGAAAGACTTGGTTGTTAATCAGGAGTTGCTACTATGCTGCATATCTCAAAGATACAGGTGCAAGGTATATGAACTCTCTCTCAGATTAAATAATCTTTGGCACGGTGGCTTACCCTTACCCATGATTCCCACGAGACACTGCTTCTCCTTGCCTTGGGCGGTCAAAAGACAGAACAATAATTAGAGCATCAATCACCCAATCTTTATTCAACTCTTATTCCGAAAGTTTTCAAATGATTTGCAAAAGAAAGCCAAATTCCTCAAATGATTCACTCGGTCTCTCTAAGTGTATCAATATAAATTCCTCACCAATTTGCCTTTTTGATTCCTACTCTAAGGTTTGATATGTGGAGTTCGGTAGGGATCAAACATGGCATACTTACATTCACATTTATTACTAAGTCAAAAACTTAGACTAAAGCAGATGACTAAACAAGTAAACATACTCAAGATCAAGATCGTGCAATATGTGTGTGGTATATGGTGGAAATGATATATGAAGAAAATGCTTCTCCTTTGTGCTTACTTTCTTCTGCCAAAAATCCTTCTTTTATTTATTAGGAGAGGGCATGGCTAAATTTTTTTTTCAACATCATGCTCATGCTTGATGGAGCATAACTTTATTATTGTTTTTTTTCATAACCATGCCTTTCCCTCATCTCTCTTTTTTTTTCAAACGGACTTTTCTCTTTAGGAGAAGAAAGCACATGTAAGTATGGAGAATTTATTTTGGTGGTAAAATGGGAATGGAATGGAATATTGCTTAGCTCCCAGTGTAGGAGTTTAGCATGTGCATATATGTGGGTGTATGATCTTGATCATAGAGCATGAGAAGTATCTACACAAGTCACAAGAGTTTGACAAAGTTCAATGGAATGGCAAGTAACCAAAATGTATATGGTTTAATCATGGTAGCACATTTTTTTTGGCTCTGGTAGGAATTTATATCAAATGAGGAACTTTCAATTTTATCATTTTGAAAAACAAAACATCCGGAATTCAAGTCAAACTTGTATCAGGATCATAGCAACTCTTATTTACTATCTCATATCTCGCAACAACTTAGACTTAGATCAGCAAGTGCAGCTCATTTACCTCAGGTTCCCGGATAATTGTTGGCTACTTATATTTAACCTTTGAGAGAGCACTTACCAAGAACCCATATATCAGAGATATAAAACAAAGCAACTATTCATCACTTCAACAAAGAGAACTAGCTTGTCTTACCTAGCATGACTCAAACCTATCCTATCTTTTTGGTACTTTCTATTTTGCAAATTTTTATGATGTTTTCAAGTTTCATAAAATGCAATTGGAAAGTAGATATGCAGTTGAAAAGAGAAATATGCAATGTGATACAAGTTACCTCAGTGGGGGGAGAGATATCACCCCCCAAGCTTGGCTTTCGCTCAGGGTCCTTGATAAGGATTGAACCCCTAAAAACGGAAGTACGCTTGAAGGTCATCGTGCTGTTGCTGCATCATGTTGTTGAAGTTGGCGAACTGAGCATCAGCAGATTGTTGCCATTCTTTCATTTGAGCTATGTGTTCCGTGAGGTTGTACTGGATCTCTCCCGTCTACATATCAAGGGTGTTGAGGATGATGAACTTTCTCATTCGTTCCTTGTTATGTTGCGCGTCTCCCTGTATGCTCCACCTACACGAGATTCTTCTATGGTCTGCAGGGGAATGGTTAGTTCATGGCAGTTGTACAAATGATACCCCGCATTTGGCAATGGGATTTCATTTGTACAACCGGAGAAAAAGTAAATCAAAGATCCATCTACTCCATGTTTTAGAATATGCCCTTGCACCAGATAAGCCACATCAATACATGGACGAGAGGCTGAGATAAAAGCAATTTGGTCGCTAACAACCCCTAGCCCTTTTGTTATCCGAGTAATTAGAGAAGTGCACTCAACAGGAGCAGAGAACATTATACTTTCTAACCATTGCCTTATCATACATTTCACAGGAGCAATTTTGATTTTTCTAACCATGGCAAACATGATAATCAATTCATCTCAACTAATGGGCCTTAGATCACCTCTAGGAAACAAAGTCATAGCAATCCATTTGTGCATGAGTCTAAGTGCAGGATTATGGATATCATTCATTCTAGGTTTCTCGCAAATTGGAGCACCAGAAATGTCTTCCCAAAACCTATTTTTCTCGAACCCAGAAATTCCTTTATGGAGATCGATTTTAAAGGAATCGTGAAAATCAAGAAGTGTACTTAAGCCTTTCCATGTAAGTGTGCACATTTTATAGACAAAGCGAAAGGAAATTCCATCTTCTATTTCTTTCAAAGTGCACAGAAATTGCAAAGTAAGCAGACGAGAACCAGGCTCATCTACCACAACAAATCTCTGCCAACCAACAGCTTTCCAAATAGTACGAAATTCAACATCGACACCTATCTTTTTTAGCAGCTCCAGTGAGTATTCTCGCGTGTGAGCATACTCCCGGTCGCTCAGCATGTAGTAGGCTTGTCTCTCCCGATCACTGACAAGGTCGAGGTCGGTGTCGTTCAGGAGTCGTCGCGGACCTTCGGCGTCTTCCATCGAGACATCTACTGATGAACGAGTGCTAGACTCGTCATGATGACTTGATGAAGAGCCGGACCCCTTGAACAAACGAGACAGTCGCCTCCTCATTCTGCACAATGGAGCAAGAACGGACTAACTCGGCGGGGGTTAGGAATGACAAGAATTTCACCCGTCGGTTAGTTTCACCAAAGTAACTTGTATATATGCAACTAAATATTTGAATTTGAGGAAAATTATCAAGGCTTGAATGAACTTGAGAGCAAACTTTGGAGAGGGAATGAAAATGTGTTGAAATGGGTTAGGATATGGCAGATCACGAGTGGAATTACCTCCCCTCGTCGTGATCGCCTTGACATTTTCAATGGAGGAGTCGGGTTGCCCTGGATCCTCCCAGTTTCATTTGCAGGGACTAAGGATGTCAACTGTCGAAACATGAATTCGGCAATAATAAAATGGGGTATCGCACGATACCTAAAAGTGGATGGATGCGGAGACAAAGGATTTAGACAGGTTCAGGCCCTCTCAATGAGAGGTAATACCCTACTCCTGTTTGGGGATTTGAATCCGCTGAGTATAGTATAGATCTGACGATCAGGTTGTCTCATGCCCCTAGAGGGCATCCTGCCCATCTTATATAGGATGGGGGGCAGGATTATAAGATAGAAACCTTAACCAATACGGTATCGGTTTCCTAAATCTACTTTACAATCTTATCAAACCAGGACTTTAGGCCGTTCCATAACATACAGGGAAACGTAATACCCAAGTCATGATCTGTTACATATTTCATAGATATAAGTTATCCCCTATAACTAGTCGGATAATCATGCCGTGTGGGTATGAGGTACCCATAATGTCCACAATAGCCCCTGAGACCTTCACAGTCGAAAAGATAATCTTCTCTCGAACTACATTACTCCAAAGCCGAGTGCTTCAATCATCTTTGCCATGACCTCCCGAGTACTTTTACCAAATCTGAAGACTGTGGAGGGCTGAAAAATAAAGTCTGGTGCAATGACTAGATGCACCTAATAGGTGTAGCCCTCGACTATGTGGTTAATTGAACAAACCAAACATATAGTCAAGGAATAAATAATCCAACCAACCAAGTGGTTTCAATAATTATGGTCAACCAAGCGACTTGATATTAATATGTAGCATATGCGGTGTGAATCCCTGAATAACATGATCCGAGTGATATACCGACTGCTTTGTAAAATATGATGAGTGTAACCTAAAGTTGGCCACCTCATTGAAAATTCACATAGCAAAACAGCTATAAAGAAGCTTGTATGTTGTGAATAAAGAAATTTCCAATGTATTGGGCATACGCCATGCGCACACTACTTTAACAGATGTGCTTAAGTCCCTAAAAGACACATAGTTTCACCACACCCGGAAATATACGGCATATGTGGTGTAAAATCCGAGTAAATAAACTCATAAAGGATTTACCAACCGCCTGGAAAATGACCAAGATATATAATCAGCCTAAGCCATAATATTGGTCAACAAAAATGCACACTTACGTGGCGGAAAGCAATGATATTGTATCCAATCAACTGGTTGATAAACCCAAATAGCATCATGACTATATAAAAAAGTCAGCGGAGCAGCTATATAAAGCTTTACTATTTGACACCTTTTAAGATGCATTGTACCAACTCCTAAAAAGTTGAGTAACTGTGGTATAAAAGGATTTTAAGGTATTGGGCACTTGATCACGCGCACTTTGGCCTAAGCAAAAAGTGCCTAAATCCCTAAAAGAACGTGACAGGCCATACCTGAAAATATGAGCTGCAGACATATTAGGCCTAGGCCAAAAAATATACCATCGACACCTTTTAAAGGATGACGCATGTAACATGCTCCCGAGTAATAAATCTGGAACGGGTGATATAGACCAAGTATAGCTTATATGAATAGCTTCTGATCTGAGTGATTATCCCTTATGGGATACTCCAAAATAGATATAAAAATTGAATCCCGACTGGTGCAAGTATTCGGTTGATATCCCTTATGGGGAATAATGAATAGTCCAATCGTTGAGCATAAGAAATCGACTCATGACCATAAATTCATGTTGAATGTATCTAGAACAAAATCCATCTTGAAGGTATGATCGTTGTGCTTCAGCTCGTGAGCCCCTGAGCATATAGCTTATCCTTTTGGAGTAGTTGAAATTGTCCATCGGTGATACCTGATGCAATCGGCATGGAAGCGAAGATACCAGTCGACAGCAGTCAGATCAACTAGCAGTGAAGATGATGGCACCCAGCAATAGCGACAGAGTTTTGTAGCCATGGTGACGAAATAATCAGTCGGAGACAGACGAGACAGCTGGTGAAGAAGATGAAAACAAGCCAAAGATGAAGACATAGACGCGAATCAACGACGATGGCGAAATCCTCCAATCATGAAAATGCAGGAAATAGTCGACGACGACAAATGCAACGATGGTAATGACGATTGGCAGCAATAGAGATAGCCGGCTATGATGATGAAGTTGCCCATCAATAGCAGTAGAATGGGCTATGTTGGAGAGGCTCGACAGGATGTTGATGAAGATGACGATGTCGGTGATCCAGTCAATAGCGGTGTAGCAACCGATGATAATGACGAAGACGCTCATCAGTGTTTGCATAGTAGGTCAACCGTGAAGACGAAATAACAAGTCGACGATGAAGATGATGTGACCATGGCTACTATAGATAAAACCGTCGTTCACATCAAGATCAAGCCGTCCAAGTTCTGCAATCCAGTTCGGGCACCTACTACACTGCTAACTTCAAACGGCCGCCGAATCTGCATATGACCTCCGTTTTCGGCCTGTGGTACTCGATGGAAAGCTCTCGGAGCCCTCTTTCCAACGGATCCAGCCTCATCTCTGAATTCCATCTCGTGTGGCCGGAATCACAGGCACAAGGTGCTGCGTCACCTATAATGGGCCTATGGGCTTGTAACTTCATTTGGGACCCCGGCCCAGGTGGGGCCCATGTGGGGTGCGCCCCAACCAGGTGGAGCACGACCCTAGGCACCCCTAGGTCGTCCTCCCACCCCTATATATAGCTAGGTACCCCTTCAGGGTTTCTTGGGTTTTGATTAATTGTAAGTTTAGCCATTGCTACTTCGCTTGCAGCGCGCGTGTCGGCTAGAACGTCCGTCTGCTTGTTCGGAACCCCACTTTATCGTGTATCAATTTATCTTTGTGCGTCTTGTCTATCTAGCAATTCAGTTACTTTCTATCTGCACCGGCAAGATCAACAACCCACGGAGAGGTGTATCGATCGCTAAGGCGCAACGCAACGTCTTGTACGGTTGTAGTCGGGTCGTCAACGTCTTTTCCACAAATCGTAGTTATCATCAACTCACCGAAAGATCGGGCCAAACAACTGCCTTGAGTGTCGAGAGGAACTCAGGGTTCATCAGGTGGTATCAGAGCTTTCGTTGCTCGGTGAGTTTTTATCTACCCATAACCAGAAAAATAGCCAAAAAAATTGCATCATTTACCTAGCCATATTGTGCCATTGCATTGTTCATTTCGGTTTTTGCTTTGTTGAGTTTTGCGTTACATCGTTGAGTCGTGTTGCTGGTCTTAGCGTTTAGTCCGTTTAGAGTTTCGAGTTTTGGTCACGTTTAGTACCACAGTCATCGTCGCCTCCGTGTCTCTGTTGTCGTCGGGACCTACAAAAACGGAATCGGCTTGCTGCCACGGTTCTATTTTTGTAGTTTTCAGAAGTTTTTATCGGTCAGTTTTGGAGTTGCATCTAGCTTTTGCTTGAGTTTTGGTTTGCCCGTGAATAGATCGCTCGTGCTTGTTGCCGGCGCTGAGAGGAGGAATAAGAATTTCCAAATTTTTTTTGGAAGTTTGAGAGTTTAATTTGGAAAGAAATAGTAGATCAGATTGATTGAAGATCAGTTTCCCTTTTTCTCTCACCAAATCTAGACTCCTAGAGATGCCGTATCCATCCACCCGTCGCCCACTACCACCGTGAGGAGTCCGATTCCCTCCGTCTTATGTCGGTTTAGATCCATACCGTGTCTTCCCGCATAGCTTGGTAAAAATTTTCGGAGTGTCCGATTGGAGATCCGTTTGGAAAAACGGAACCAGTATAAATTCAGCATTCCATTTTTGTATAATTTTAATTTTGGATTTGCACTTTTACAGTTGAGTCCCTGTAATTTTTATATTTACATTTGAGTCCCTATGACCTTACATTGAGGTCCTTGAGTCGGTTTTTGTTAAAAAAAAGGCAGAAAGGTGCTTAAAAAAAGAAGAAAAAAAAAGCCGCACCAAAAAAAAAGAAAAGAAAAAAGAAAAGAAAAGCAGGAAAGACAAAAAAAAAGAGAAAGAAAGAAAGAAGAAAAAGGAGAAAATCATTTTGTTGTCATTGAGCTGAACTTCACATATCAGAGTGTGCCTAAGTTGTTTCTAGTGCTATCCTGTGGTATCGCTTGTGTCTAGGCTCGCGTCTCTAGTACGTTCTAGCCTAGGACCAGCACGGTACTTGACTTTGAACAATTATTCAACTTTGCATTATCTGATTTGAGCATTTGCTATTCCTTTGCTACATATTTAAGCCTACCTAGAGCTCCACAGATTTGATTACAGCCGTACCGCAAGTGTTTGCCAAGGCATCGATACATCTAACCTCCATTGGGGTGATTGGTTCAGTCGATGTATGTCACCATTCCGCTTGCATTGGTAAGATCTTGTAAGAGCTTGGTGAAAAGCTTGAGTGTGTGTGATTTTTGAGCTTCACTACCTAATAGTTAATAGGAACGTGCATATTTTTGTGTATGTTTCTTGTTTTCTACTAACAATGGCAGGGATACGCAAGACAATTGGGGATAACGGTGCTCAACATCGACATCTTCGTCGAGACATGAGTGATCAACATGACCTTTATGAGGTAATTGACGATGTTCTAGGTAAGATCAAATCTGCACTGCCTTATTTCGAGGGAAACTATGATCCTCATGCTTACATTAATTGGGAGCTCACGTTTGATAGTGAATTTCAAAAGCATGTCTTGTCCTAGAAACAAAAGGTTATGTGTGCCTCTAGTGTTTTAATTAAACATGCTTCTAATGATTGGAAACATCTTTGTAGGCATAACAAAATACCACAATCTTGGAAAGACCTGAAACGATATTTCAGAGATGTTTATGTTCCTATGTATTATGCTGACATTTTGTTCAACAAACTGCAATGTGTAAAACAAGATACCAGAACTGTTACTTCATACTATCATGATATGCAAGCTTGTTTATTACGTTGTGGTTTAGATGAATGCGAAGAAGCTAAAGAATTGAGGTTTTTACGTGGGCTTAACAAAGAAATTCAGGACATGCTTGATTGTCAAAGATATACATCTCTTTCTCATTTGTTACAACTTGCTTGCAATGCTGAAAGTAAAATAGAGGAGGACATGAAGAAGCAACATGCTATGTTTTTGTCTTCTATTACTAACCATTTGCAGGAAGTGCATAATCATGAAAAGGAGGAGAGAGACATGAAAGAGCCGCCAGTCCCATTGATCACACTCAAAGTCGAGGCACCTCCATCATCTGAAGAAGGCATCAAAGGTAAACTTAATGGTGCTGAAATTAATAAAGGTGAGTGTGTTGTTAATGAATTGAATTTGTCCACTTTTCATGCTAGAGCAGAGCAACCATTAGTAGAACCAACTGCTGAGATTCCTTTGTCACAAGTTGATTTGTTTATTGTTCCTTATGATAAAGAAGAGTTATGTGATAATGCTTCATTTATATCCATGCCACAACTAGTGAATGAACATGCTATTCCTACTGTTAATTCATACTGCGCTGATTTTAAGCATGTTGTTCACATTGCAAATGAAGTAGAGGAGCGTGAATTGAGATCTTCTTTAAATACTTTGGGCTATGTTCAGTTTGATGATTTTTGTGAGCTCGATAATTTGAAGGAGAAATTATTTGCTAAGTCTGATTTGCCATATCCAACCAACGTTATATTTTTCATCTCTTTGGTGAATATAATGATAGAGGAATATATTTGGTGCATAGAGTTTACATCTGTTCAGATTTAGAACCTCCTATATATGTGGATAAAACATGCAAGCTAGAGAGAAATGTTATTGCTAACAAAATTATCTCGAGTTTGTCTTGTTGTGATTGGAAGAAGCAGGTAGTTTTAAATAGACTACACGAAGAGCACCATATGGAAAAACCGAGGACGGTTTTCCGTGAAGAAGGGGAGGATGATGTGACCATGGCTACTATAGATACAACCGTTGTTCACATCAAGATTAAGCCGTCCAAGTTCTGCAATCCAGTTCGGCCACCTACTACACTGCTGACTTCAAACGGCCGCCGAATCTGCATACGACCTCCGTTTTTAGCCTATGAGTACTTGATGGAAAGCTCTCGGAGCCCTCTTTCCAACGGATCCAGCCTCTCTGAATTCCATCTCGTGTGGCTGGAATCACAGGCACAAGGTGCTGCGTCACCTATAATGGGCCTATGGGCTTGTAACTTCATTTGGGACCCCGGCCCAGGTGGGGCCCATGTGGGGTGCGCCCCAACCAGGTGGAGCACGACCCTAGGCACCCCTAGGCCGTCCTCCCACCCCTATATATAGCTAGGTACCCCTTCAGGGTTTCTTGGGTTTTGATTAATTGTAAGTTTAGCCATTGCTACTTCGCTTGCAGCGCGCGTGTCGGCTAGACCGTCCGTCTGCTTGTTCGGAACCCCACTTTATCGTGTATCAATTTATCTTTATGCGTCTTGTCTATCTAGCAATTCAGTTGCTTTCTATCTTGTTCTTGCTTGTTCTCGATTGCTTGCAAGAATAGGGTTGATCTGCACCGGCAAGATCAACAACCCACGGAGAGGTGTATCGATCGCTAAGGCGCAACGCAACGTCTTGTACGGTTGTAGTCGGGTCGTCAACGTCTTTTCCACAAATCGTAGTTATCATCAACTCACTGAAAGATCGGGCCAAACAACTGCCTTGAGTGTCGAGAGGAACTCAGGGTTCATCAGTTGGTGATGACAAAAGCAACCGAAGACGTAGTCACCCCTTAGCAACAGCGGAGACGTCGGGGCCGATGAAGTAGAGGTGTTGATGATGATGTCAGTGACAATAATCCTTCAAAATGTTGAGAAGATGGCGAAGCTCGAATAGTTTTCTTGACGTTAGCGTGTGCATAACTGAGATTAATGCAACGCCTCTTGATTTATGACGATAGCAGTAGAACTTGGTCTTGTAGCTATTGCAGATGCTTCATTTAGAAGAAAGTAGATGTTGTTGTCCAACTCGTTGAAACTAAGCTGATTAGTTGATAACTCTAAGCTCCCGAACGTGTAGATTAAATCTTGAACTTGATACTTGACATTTTTGGAGTAGATTATGGCAGCGCTAAGAAGCCAAAATTGCCGGTAAAATAATTGAGATTGCTGAAGTAGAACGCCTGCTTTGGAGCGAGGACGAAGCTGATGACTCCCGAAGTAGATTCCATAGAACTCCTTGACTGATTAATTGATTGCTTCATGTTGACATAGCATCTGTTGAATTTTGAGTCTTGTATTTGTGTAGCCCCTGACTCTTTTGTTAGTTGAGAAACAACTGAACATAGAGTTGAGAATTATAGCTTCTTGTCGTCGAGTAGTCATTGCTTGATTGAAGATATGTGTTGAAGATGTCCAAGTAGAAATCCTGAATATTGGAGAGCCACTTGTTCTAGTAAAATAACACGGCATCGCATGCCGAGATGTTGAGGTTCACAAAGACGTCGTGGTTGGTGAAGTAGCAAAACTTGCGAAGTAGCAGCAATAGAGTTTGCCGGTGTCGAAGATAATAAAGATGAAGTCGCTCCACCATGATGACAAAGTTGCATTGCCGTGATGAAGTGAACACGAGTTGGAGGCAACAGAAGCAAACCGGTGGCGAAGACGCATAGTCGTGAAGATAGAAACACCAGTCGGCGATGGCAAAAACCAAACGGTGAAGACAAAGGTGTCCATCAGCGATAGCATAATAGGCCAGCTATCAAGGCGGAAACACCAGCCAGCGGTGGACGAGGCAGCCGGTGAAGACTTAGACGCCCAACAACGGCAGCATAATAGGCCAGCCGTGCAGGCGGAAACACCAGTCGGCGGCGGACGAGGCGGCCGGTCGGTGAAGACGTAGACGCCCAACAATGGCGGCATAATAGGCCAGCCGTGCAGGCGGAAACACCAATCGGCAGCGAACGAGGCGGCCGGTCGGTGAAAACGTAGACGCCCAACAACGGCGGCATTATAGGCCAGCCGTGCAGGCGGAAACACCAGTCGGCGGCGAACGGGGCACATGAAATCATGGAGAGAAAACACCGTAGAGTAACATGTGATTAGGGATCAATCTAAATAAAATTAAAGTGGAAAGCCAAACCAGGTAATAGTTGTATAGATCGATATATGTGATGATGCCAAATATTACGGCCACGAGCTAGCTGGTTGATCTTGATCTCAAGCTTCTTTATCGTTCCACCGGTGTGCATGCACACTCATGATTGGTTGTCCTGGCAAGCAGTCGGCGGCTTCACGGCGTGCAGCATGCACACACATCTTGTGAGCGAGAATCCAGGGACCAGTGCATCCGTGCATGCCAAGATGATCATCAGCGCTGAACGTGCAAACACCCGGCGACGTTGCTAATTGGATCGACATTGATCTTTTTTCTTTCTGAAGTTGATTTCCATCGCACTTCTTGATTGGAAACTTGACGCAACCCCTACCTGGCGCACCAACTGTCGAAACATGAATTCGGCAATAATAAAAGTGGGTATCGCACGAGACCTAAAAGTGGATGGATGCGGAGAGAAAGGATTTAGACAGGTTCAGGCCCTCTCAATGAGAGGTAATACCCTACTCCTGTTTGGGGATTTGAATCCGCCGAGTATAGTATAGATCAAACGATCAGGTTGTCTCATGCCCCTAGAGGGCCTCCTGCCCATCTTATATAGGATGGGGGGCAGGATTACAAGATAGAAACCTTAACCAATACGGTATCGGTTTCCTAAATCTACTTTACAATCTTATCAAACCAGGACTTTAGGTTGTTCCATAACATACAGGGAAACGTAATACCCAAGTCATTATCTGTTACATATTTCATAGATATAAGTTATCCCCTATAACTAGTCGGATAATCATGCCGTGTGGGTATGGGGTACCCATAATCTCCACACCAACTGAGCTAGCTGGGTTTCTATCATTTTATTAAAGCTCAGCTGATTTTGAAAAGTAGAAGCACAACCATCTAACTTAACATTTATGTTTTCTAGGACCTTGTCATTGGCCGCAAGCTTTTTGCTTAATGCATCAGTAGTTTTAGCTTGTGCAAAAACGAGATCCTTCAAGGAGGGCTGGTTAGAAAAATTATTGTTGTTGTTACCTCCTCGATAATATGGGCGTGGTTGGTTCCACCCCTGACCTCCTTGTGGACGATACCCGTTATTGTTGTTGCCCATGTACATCGCCTCCTCACGGGTTTCCGGGCAGTCATTCCCAGAATGACCCGTGTTACCGCAGACCTCACATGTGACGTGAGAGTCCAAGGCCTTGACGGTGCCTTGTGGCCGTTTCTCATGGTCGTCCAATCGCTTCATGAGGAGGTCCAGCTTGGCAGCAAGTAACACCAGCTCCTTGACGGTGTGCATGCCTCGCTGACGGGTCTGGAGTCGTTCCTCGCTCCAACTCATATTGGAGACCATCTTCTCTATTAGATCAACGACTCCTTGAACCGTTTTAGAGAAGAAAGCTCCTCCAGCTGCCGCGTCCAGGTGATCGCGGGACATCATGGTGAGTCCATTATAGAAGTTCTGCAGGATCAGCTAGTCGTCCATCCCATGATGAGGACAGGCGGCCACGTACTCCTGAAGACGTTCCCATGCTTCCGGAATAGACTCGTCCTTTGTCTGCTGGAAATTGGAAATCCTTCCACGAAGGGCATTGGTTTTGCCCATTGGGACGAATTTTGAGAGGAATGCCGTAGAGCACTTAACGCAGGTGTTGACAACAGCACGATTGGCCTAGAACCACTGCTTCACTCTCCCGATAAGGGAGAACGGAAACAGTCGTAGCCTGACGGCGTCAGTCCACCCTTGATGGTGTACGTGCTATAGATCTCCAGGAACTGTTGCAGATGAGCAATGGCATCCTCATTAGGCTTGCCACAGAACAGGCTAGCCTGTGCCATCGTGATGAGGCTGGACTTCAAGTCGAAATCCACATCCCCTATGTTGACCTGCGGTCCAATGGCCACATTGTCAGCAGAGGGAGCAGTGAACTCGTGGAGAGTCTTGTTAGTCATAGTCTTGAAGGTCGGTGGCGCTGGTATGGCTGGTTTCTCTGTAGATAGAGTTTTCTGCAGAGCAGCGACTCGCAGCCTGACACTCCGAAAGAAAGCTTCTGGATTTTCCTTGAAGTTTTCCGGTAAGCTGAAACCAGTCATGCACTACCCTGTTTTTACAACAAAAGTGAAAATAACCAAGGTTAGCCTGCAAAGGAAAATGATTATACAGAGGTAAATATAAAGTATTAGTTCACGTAATCTCTATTATGAATCTTCCCCAGCAACGGCGCCAGAAATGCTTGTTGGTATTTCATAACGACAATACTAGAAATATAATTCTCAGCAATGGCGCATAAATACTTCTGGTATATTATTGTTACAGAGTTCATCCGCAAGCGCACGGATATACCATTGTAGCATTTCACCCGAGAGTATTCCAAGGGTATCGTATTTATTTTGTCCCGTGAGAAGATCATGTAGAGAGAACTCGACTAATAATTTATATATTACTTGTGATAATCATATTCTAAACAGGTGTTAAGATAATCCAAGGGTAGAGTGACACACAAGCATTAACTACTCATTCTCATAATATATTATCTAAGCTAAGTGGAAAGAAGATCTATTCCCGTACTTCTAATATACATAGTATACATACATTCTAGTTAACCGAAATACTAGCTAATACCCTCTATCCGATGCCCTCCTGGTACTTCGAGAATCCACCCCTGACTGCAGAGTTCCTTACGACAGCTGTTCATGACCATACAACCAGGGCAAAATATGGAGGAATACACTCCCCAGGGAATTAACTTAGGATTATATACTCCTCTATTGCTTCACTCTATAGACATGTGAATTTTGGCCCGATTCATCGTGTCAATTCTGAGTTCTTGGCCCATTGATGCATAAGTCTAATTCTCGACACCGTCCGGTTGATTTATCGTCTGTGTTGATGTCGATTCTCCTCCACTTTAGTGTCATTATCTGCAAAATGTTAGTATACCTAATACTAGTGGAATATTATTATTCTAACATATTTATGCATTGCAAGCATCACTAGTTCTCCTCTATTTTGGTAATATTGACGGTCGAAACTGATCAATAACGACCGTCAACAGCCACCTCATCTCCTTGTGCTTCAGCTCAGTGACACCAGGGGAGCCCCATTTCCTCGCCACTGCTAGGATACATCCTGGAAAGGCTGGATCCCAATGAGTTGTCGGGGATGGAAGTCATGGCTCCGTGGCCTTGTTCGACCGGCAAGAGACCCCAATTAAGGGGGGAGGGGGGAGCGGCGGTGCTGTGCTCAGCAAGGAGAGTGTGCAGCGGAGGGCAGAGAGGAGCGGCACTACCCAACATCCATCTCCGATTCCATCTCCTCCTTGATGTTGTACGATGTGGGCCATCGCTAGCACCACCGACACATCCCCGTCAGCTCCCTCCTCGGCCTGAACACCTTCCCCGTCGATGTGCAGCACAACAGTGTCGGCCTCCTCAGCTATAGCCGCCGCTTGGCCTCCTCAATGGGAGACGGCTCCAGAAACGCCAAAGCCGCCGACTGCCCTCCCCTCGCTTGAGCTCGTTAGCGTTGGTGTCGTTGTCGTGCCGTCCTCTCCAACCTCTTTGTCTGGCTGATTTCGGTTGCATGTGACTACTGCCTCTCCCACCGATGAGGTAGCTGCTGCCTCCATCTCTTCTTTCGTCTAGCACCATGTTGCTCATGCTAGTCCTCGCTGTCGTACCAGCCACACACAAATAGGGAGAGAGAGTTGAGAGGTTGTGTATTGTCAGTCATAATAACTTTGGCCCCGTTTAGATACCACCTCAAAATTTTACACCCTATCAAATAGAACGTTTAAATACATGCATGAAGTATTAAATATAGGCTAAAAAAGCTAATTGCATAGATTGCGACTAATTTGTGAGACAAATCTTTTAAACCTAATTGCTCCATAATTTGACAATGTGGTGCTACAATAAACATTTGTTTGACGGATTAATTAGGCTTAATAAATTCGTCACACGGTTTACTGACGGATTCTATAATTAGTTTTTATATTAGTGCCTGAATCCCCCATGTGACATCCTATATAATACTCGATGTGACACGCCAAAACTTTACACCTTTAGATCTAAACATCCCCTTTGTTCAAATGTAAATGTGCGATGGAATATGCCCGAGTATGGTTGTTAGTAGGGATGAAAACGGCACGGAAACCATCTTTATCATTTTTGTTTTCATATTTTTTTCGGAATCGGAAATTCCGGATATGAAAACGGAATCGAATATTATCGAAACCGACAACGTAGCGAAAACGAACCGGCGCGAATACGGTAACGAAAATTTATCGGAATACAACAACCCCTCAACCTGATAAATCCAATTCTCAAGTCTCAACGATCAACAATTCATCATAAAACACAATCATATAAGTCCAATTGTTAAGTCTTAACAGTACATCACAAAACACAATCTATAGAACAAATTATAAGAGAGTAATGTTGTTGATAAATCCCAATGTAGAAAAAAATATTCTTATGTATCTTCAGATTTACATAAAAATATTTTTTTTAAAAAAAATAAAAGCCAAACACCATGGTATTTACTATTCAGTGTTAAAAAAAGAATCCAGGGTATTTTAGTCACAAAATTTCCGGAAATTCCGATAAAATTTCTGGAAAGTTTCCGACCGATTCCAAGTTCCGACGGAAACTGCCCTCATCATTTTTTATTCCGTTTCCAAGAAAATGTTTCTGAATTCGTTTCCGTTGCCGAAAAATTCTGGCCGACAGATTCCGTTGTTGAAAATAGATTCGGAATCCGGAAAGCTTCCGTACCGTTTTCACCCCTAGTTTTTAGGGAGCTTACACATGCCATGCAGCACATTTGATGGATCAATTTCAATTCTAACATGATCACTGAAATATACATTGAAATTTGTTTCTGCAGGATTCCATGTACTTCAATTATATGTATAAATCTTCTTGAGTACAATACAGTAGTTATTATTTGAGGAATAGGGATGGCAGAAAGCAATAGTCATCTTGGTCGATCAATTATCAACCCCGTTGTTACTGCAGCACATGACTGCGACCTTGTATGATTAATACATTTGGATTAATCTAGCATGACTTCTATTAGTCATATAATACATTTTTGTGCTTAACCTCCCCAACTAGCTTGATCATATTCCTGGCCTCATGGATGTCATGACATTATTTATATTTTTCAGTGCTCATGTTACAAGTTGACCCATCATATACGTGCTGCATGGCCATGTGCAAAACAACCACACCTGAATATATTCCGTATGATCTGTAAATCTTGATCTCGCATAGTCACCTTTTTTTTAACATAGTTAATACATCCATAACCCCGTACTGACACCCTCTCAGCACGTTTTCCGTATAACTCCACCCCAGTTTTGTTCGACGCCAACATGGTAGCCATGTGCCCCTGACTTCTATATGTATAGCACAATTGGCAGTGGCCTCACTATAATCTGACCCACCATACGTGCGTCTGCAACAATCAGCTATTAATGAGCCAATTACTAGCATGAGATAAATCTCCGCCTCAACCAACACCAAAAAATACCCCAAATCGCTAAATCATGTACAAAAGGCCGGAGTACATGATTTGATTTCATGGACTTGCTATTTATAACAACTAGGTGATAAAATACATCACCTAGATTTTATGTACATGTAAAAATACATCACATCTAATCGATAAACGGAATTGAATGATTTTATGGACTTGCTATTTATAACAACTAGGTGATAAAATGATGCCATCTACTATATATTAAAATTCGTATTAGCGTATACCACGATACAAATTTTAAATCCTAAGATCAAATCATCAAATTCCACCAAAAAACTTGAATTTAAAGTATTTTTAAAATGGTGAATTTGGTACTGATGCATTATAGTTCAATCTTGAAACCAGCAGAGATGACTTTTATTTCTAGTTTAGAAATTTACTAATAATTCATGTACATGAACAGTGCTTTTCACTTTACGTTTTTAATTTTCTAATTGAAAGTCTGAAATCACTTTGACTTTCAAGTTTCAATGGTGAACTTTGCTATCCTAGGAGTAGAACATTGTCAAATTAGTAAACTTTGAATTCTTTCATGCACAGTTAAGTTTAGAAAACTGTAATAATATTGAATTCTCTTTTTTGAGCTGATTTATTAATTGAGAGAATAAAATATTTTTATAGGAAAAAAATCATACTGATCAATGGTCAAGATTTGTTCCAGCTCTCAAATAAGATAGCCCGAACAAAAGCATGGATCCATGGTTTTTTTATTAGTACTACGAATCATATGGGATTTCAAGGGGAAATAAACAAGTACCATGGATCATCAGGCATGCCAAGGAGAAATAAATAAAATTCGTCACATGAATTCTTCTCTCAATTTCGTAATTATCCCGCCTCATCTTTCACTATATAATGTTCTATAAATACCACTCCAATTACTTCATTTGTCACACAGTACACAAACAATACAACACCCCAACACCTCTCTATTTTTCCTCTTGCAACTGTAGCCAACAATCGTACACTACATGGCTACTCCCTCTCACTGCTTGATTTTTCCCTTCCTGTGCCTGCCAGCAGTCCTTGTCAAGGCCAACATAATTGGAGACATCTCTCCATGTCCATGCAAGTGTTCCCAGGAGAATGAGACTAGCCTTCACATGTACTTGCACTAGTTCCCTGCTTTGCCAGGTGTTCCAAACCGGAACGAATATGGAGTGATAAACTCAACAGAACCTATAGGGTTTGGCCAGATGTATGTTCATGACTGGCTTCTCACCACAGGACCTAGCGCAAATGAAAATATTGTTGGACGTCTACAAGGCTTTCATCTCCAAGCTGGTCAAACCACCACCAGCTGGTACATGGCTCACACCATGGTGTTCAGCGATGGCAGGTGAAAACAAGATCTATACACATGACTGTACATTTCGTGAATTGGCGGGTAGTGTTTAGTTTCCACCAAATATTTGATAGTATTTATTTCTTCTATAGTTACAAAATTACATTTCCAAAAGATATTAAAGTTGTACACAAGATTGATGACATTAGAATCATTACATTAAGAGTACTTGCGATACATAAAACTTAATGTCTTTGTGTATGGAATAGTTTTGCAGGGTCCACAATTGAGGTGGCTGGGCTCCTGGGTGTCAAACCCAATGGTCAGTGGTCCATTACAGGTGGGACTGGAACATTTGCTAGTACGCATGGAACTATCAAGTTTACGAATTCCCAGAGTAGCACTGCCACCGATGACATAAGAGAGCTTGATATTCATGTATTCCACACTCCCGAGGCAGTGGTAAGTACTCCCCATTAGATATGCAAGAAACTTAGTTAGAATGAACTTAGTAACTCTAGTTAATGTCACCAAGCCAAATTGCCAATGCCTATATATATTAAAATATAAATGCACGATTATATTTATTTATTTATTAATGCAAAAATTATCCAGCATTTTACATTTCCATGATTTTGCTATGTTCTTTGTGCAGGTCTAAGGTTGAGCAATTGTCAGATCGCGAATGATGCCATCAGCAGATCGGAACGGTGAATTCAATAAAGTAGTGGTTAAGTTAATATTTGAATAAATAATGTATCTGTATCGAAGCTTGTAGTGTGTTTCTCTGTTTTTGGTTGTCACAAGTGTGTCTAGCGATTTACAGCGTTCCTGATGTTCTTTTCACCGTAATGTCCTTTTACCATCACCATTTGTATGTCGATTGATACTTGGGTTTCTAGAATGGGGACTATGATTCCTAGCTATTAATCCATATTTCAATGTTTGATGTTCCATTTGTAATATTTTGATGAATGATTGGAATCCATCCTTTTGATATAATCCAACAAACACTTATATATTATACTCCATTCATTTTTTTAAAAAAAAGATAAAATCACTTATAAATATACTCCTAATGTGTTAAAATCTCTAGTCCAAAGCAACCTCTAAGATTTGGGCTAGTCATGTCTTTACAGATTTTGAACTGTAAAAAGGAAATCAGCACAGCTTAACCACTACTGTCCTCTTCTCGGTGGCAATGTAGCATTATCCAGTAGAAACCATTCACTTCAGCTAGAGAACTCCATGTAGACTGCCTCCACCTATTCAGAGCAAATTCAATATTTAGACTTCATACTCCCAATTAAAAGGTGTCTGAAATCAAATTATAAAAGGGTAAAGGAAGATATACATCAACTGAAGCTTGGAGACCATATGTGTGAGTCCCATGCATTTTCAGTTACAAACAAGCAGTAATTATCAGCTTCTCATATGGCTGTATCATGAAGACCTCTGTATTTTGGATCTGTAGCAAGAGTAAGGTCCCGTTCTTTTCTCCAACAAAAGCTGGATGAAGATTATGATTTTCATGGCACGCTTTTCAAACTGTTAAACGGTGCGTTTCGTGCGAAAACTTTCTAAATGAAAGTTGCTCTAAAATATCATATTAACCTCTTTTTCAAGTTTGTAATAATTAAAACTCAATCAATCATAAATTTAATCTTTATCTTCATCTTCAAGAGTAAAGAACACCACCTAAGAATTAGGACTGAAACTTTGCACCTCTGCAATGATCAAATTTTCAGATTAAAGCAAGCACTGGTATGAAATACTCATAAGATTAAAGCCAGCACTAATCAAACTTTTCGATGAAAATCAGAAATTTTCAGTGTAAATGTTTTTCTTAGGGGAAGAGTACATTTTTTTTATGTGAATGCCCCTAAGAAGAGGTCATCTAGTTATATGGATCTTCTCCAATAATTTAACCAAATGTTCAACATTCATCAGACCAAGATTCAAGATTCACTTAGAGCAAGATTCAATATTTATGTGGACTAGCAAATGTATAAATGGGCAGAAATCCAAGACCAAAAAAAAAGAGTAAATTGCACTATGGTCTAGTTTTTATTACCCAAGTTGCATAATGAACCATGTCTATACCAAACTTTTCACTGAACACCGTATAAGATTGCAGTTGTTTGCAGCTTGGACCAGGGTATAGCAATCTAGGTTTTTCACTGCCAGCGCGGCTCCAACATCGTGTTCTCTTAGTAGAGAGATGAAGCGGCTCTCGTAGGGCGAGCTCAAGACCGACGTCGACAACGATGTTGGACGGCAAGTACCAGTCCCTATCAGCCAATCCATTATCCAGCCTCACACCCTCGCCGACGCGCTGCCGGGCACAGCGAACCATCCACTCAGAAGCACGGCGGCAGCCGGCAGGTAATGCCATGCATACTGGTAATGGCGTTGATCTTCTTGTAATGCTAGTATGAGCTGCATCATGAACCAAGTGGCAATGTCTTCTACTTCGTGCGCCTCCACCATCGATCTACAGCCTGCATAACATCCTGTTAAATCATAGCATCCGTTGCTTCTGCCCAAATGAAAATCCTAATCCCGTTACCTGTCCCGGTCCGGCAATGGTGCCAACAGCCGCTGGAGGTGGAGGCTGGGGAAATAACCGAGAAAGCAAGCATGAATCAATCCATTAACTCCTCCCAAATGTATATGGCTCTAATCTTTCTCTAAGCTGTACTGTCCTGTGCTCCTTGCCACCTCCTCCTCTCCTAACTTCACCAGCGCCGCCAATCCCCTTTCGTTATCTTTCTCTAAGCTGTACTGTCCTAGGCTACTGGCCACCGCCTCCTCTCCTAACTTCACCAGCGCCGCTGATCCCCTTTCTGGTTTGCGTGATGATCGAGGCTCGCTCGAGCTTATCGTGGATGTTAATTACATGGCTGGACCAGAAAAGTCATCGTAGCAGCCAGCCCAACTCTCTTAGCCTGATCCATGTTGCAAATAATTACAAAGATATATGGCCTAAATTGAAAAGACTAACCATGACCTGGTCCATTGTGAAACAATGGTAAACATAGCTAGCCCATAATGCAATTCAGTCAAAAAAAAAAAATGCACACACACAGTTACAGTTGCCATCTCTTTCAGCCTCACCTAAATTTTTCGGAGTAGCAAAGCTGTGTGGTGCTGCATGCTGAACAAGCATCGAGATCAAGATTCATTTACTGATTATTCAGCGGAGATCACACAATCTCGATCGGTAGATAATTGAGCCCAGCCCAAGTCTATCCCTGAGAGGGTCAACATTTACATACCAATAATCAACCTGAGGATAATTTTGTACTGATCCACCGATTATTCTCTCCAGGAACAACACCATCTCAGACCAAGATTAAAAATTCACATGCCGCAAAGATTCAATTTGCCACATTTCTACTGATCATGAGGCTCACACGCAGGATAGACAAGACGTCAACGCACCTCTTGGTAGAGAAGATGAAGATGAAGTCCATCTGTAGCCTCTGCTGCCTGCTTTCCACAGCCGCTCATCACACCTTGCTCCATGGCCACCCGCCCCACCCTCCTGCATAGCCGCATTGCTGCCGTCACTACTCACTGGCAGGCTGCGTAGCCGCCACCCGCAGCCACCGCTGGTCTGCTCCCGGTGCGGGCGTGATCCGTGGAAGAATACAGCAACGGGAGGGTAAAAGTGTCAATTCACACATTCCTTAATTCAGTCGAGCATGTCGGAAACATCTATCATTTAAAAGAAAACGGAGGGAGTGGTCTGGTTGTTAAAAATAATTATAGTATGTCAATATATGTAATCGTGGTACACGTGCAGAAATAATAGCACATCAAGAGAATTTTTCCTTATCAAAGAAATGGTAAATTCTAGGGGCAAAATGCACATTGACACTAGAAAAGCACCCGCACTACTGAAGAAAAAAAATATTTCTTTATTTTTTACCAATCGCCTCAGCATGACCAAATTGCAAGCTACTCTAGACTACCATTTTTTCTACTAGTGCTATTTACACTCTACCCCTTTGCCATCATGTTGACATAAGATGGCTTGCAGCAAAGAATGTTTGCTTTTGACAAGTGCATGCAAAGCTGATCATCAAGGTAAACTCAACCTTAGGTAGCAATGAAGCAATATAGTGAGATAAAATATGTGCGTAGAAGGAGTCCAAGCTTATGCCCACTTACTAATGTGCGTGCCACCCATTATATATTATCACCATGTGCATGGCTTACTGCTAGGAGATATAATTAAGTTTTATAGGAGATAATAATTCTTAATTGCAGTTTGCATGAGGAAATGGTATAAAAACTAGTTGATGCATTGTGCTTTGTTGTGGAATACATGGATAAATGTATGTTAAATATTATGAAAATGGTAAAAAGATATATGTTAAAAATATTGTGAAAATGATGTAGAGGATGATGGTTTGTCATGTTTTCTAGTGGCTGATGATATGGCATTCTTGTTGTTAATCTTTAGGAGCTAATATTGCTAGTGGTTTAGTTGTTGATAATGTGGTATGTACCACATATATTCGAGTGTTAAGCTTTACTTGTTAGGTTCTAACAATATGTTATAATAAGTTACAGGTATATGATTAACTACGTGGAAGGTTTTTCTCTTCTTGACCGCAATTTTTGAGGGTTTAGGGTTTAGAGGCAATATTAAAATAGCTTTCAAGTGAAAATCCTAAACCCTAAAGAAAATACATGGCTTAATGCTACATAGAAAATGATTTAATGTACAGAACGAGCTAAAATATCATGATTTCTATAGGCGGATTTTGTTAAAATAGGGTGTTTTTTAATATATGGTTCTCTTGAGGAAAATACCTGTAAAAATTGATTTTCTTAGACGGTTCTCATAAGAACCGCCATAGAAGATAGGAGAATAGTATTTTAAGAAACCGTAATTTTCTTGGCGTTCAAAAACAGCCAAGTATAGCATGAAAGCAGCCAAGGTTCATTATTCCTTTGGTTGACCGCCAAGTCTAGAAAGCCAGGAATATTTAGATTTTTTGGCTGCTAACCGTAAGAAAATGTTTTATTAGTGGTCGGACCGCCAAGCAAATTAAGAAGATTGTGAACTTTCTAAAGCTCCAAGATATGTAACCTTGTCAGTCTGGATCAACAAGAATATATCTTTCCTTAGCTGCCGAGAAACTGCCAAGAAAATTACTTATTTAGAGCGCAAAACTTTCTGTTAACATGGTTGTTGGAAACAAAAAAAAAATAACGCTGTGAGGATTTACATTGAACAATATGTGCTGTACATTACTTTTGAAGATATATAAACTCCCCATTTTAAGGAGTATACAACAAATTTGAACAAATAACATGTTACAATTATTTTTTTCCATCCCATTGATGTGGATATTATGACCTACGTGGACAGCTATTTACAATAATCTTTTCCGTATGTATCACCTATATACATATGTACATTGTAATCTTCACAGAGGTTTGAACAATGAATTAGTGTTGATAATCCTTGCTCATTTAGGTTCATGGCTTATACGACTAATTTGGACATGCCCTTGCCTGATGAGAAAACAAATATATACATGTCAGTGTGTTTCTCAAGCCTAATTAACATGCTGATGCTTTGCACCATAACAAGTCCTTTAACAAAAACGAACAGAGAAATTGTCATGCTATTTGTATCAATTAGGACACCCAGTTGACTTACTTTTGTGGCAAATGTTTTGATCCCGTATGTGAGGCTGTGAGCACCTTGACCATTGTAGGGCTGCTGGTTGTTGTTCCGAGGTGTCAGAAAACCTTTCGATCCTACATGTGTGGACAAGTTGGATGGTCTACAGATTATTTACAACAAATTTAAACAACCTAGCTAAACTTGCAATATGTGTACCATCGCCATTATATGTATGCCAATTAATGTGTAATCATTTTTTAGTACTAGACCGTCCCTAATATTTTTCAATAGAGTATATATCTACTTGCCAGAAATGAGTTTCTTGTAATACCTCTATATTAAAATATATGGCATTGCTAACTTTATTGGACTTTAGAATAAAATATATGACCACTACCATTTTCTAATAGAATATAATGATAGTATCTAACAATATCATAATACTGTAAAAGTACTTATAATAAAAATCTAGCCACATGGATTTTACGTTTTCGTATTTAAGAACTATTGTTGGTCAAAGTTTTAATAGTTTGCCTAAAAAAAGTCAGAGTATCATTTACTTAAATCCGAAGGTAGTTAATTACTATATATAGCAGCCCTCTTGTTGATACAGAAATGTGTTTGTTATATTATTCAACTAACTCGGAGAAATAAGAAGCAGCAAATTTGGAACAAATTAAGTAGCACGGGAAAGCGAATTCATCCGAAACGACAACAGAAACTATTTACGTTCAAAGGTAGAAATCAAAATGAATCATGTAGTAAATTAATTATGTTTCATTTTACGGTATTTTTACAAGAGACAATTGGGATAGATGGATATAGTTGATATTATACATCCTTTTGGAACATATTATACATAAGTTCTGTATTTTGTGGATGGCTGGATTGAACAAAATTTGGAAGAAAAAAAACATTTACCTGTAAGGTTTGTCACTTCATGACGAGTGTCCGCGTGCCTTTTGGATGCTCCAGAGCCACCTTGCGGAGGCACAGAGCTACTAAGTCCTGCACTAATTAATAATACATCAACGAATGGTTAGAGTGGAATAATATTAGTGAATATCACAAATACATCGATCCACACAAGTTTGGAAGAATCATACCCTTAGAACTGGACATTCTTAGCAAGGATCTCGTTGAGAAAGCTTCAAGTGATCGAATTTGTTGTTCTGGAGCTTTTGTAAGCTTGGCTGTGTTCGGATGGAGGAGATGGGAACCAATCTCCTGTGCACGGAAAACGGAGTGGTCTATTAGTGTGTGATTAATTGAGTATTAGCTAAATTTTTTTCACAAATGGATTAATATGATTTTTTTTAAACAACTTTTGTATAGAAACTTTTTGCAAAACACACACCATTTAGTAGTTTAAAAAGCGTGCGCGCGGAACACGAGGGAGAGGAGTTGGGAACCTCTTATGCCGAACACACCTAAGTGTTCTAATTTGTACCAATTAATTTCGTGTTAATTACATGCCATTTTTTAGTATTATCCCAAATATGTGTTTAAGAAAACGTTTATATACATAAGTAGTTCCGCTGTTTTGCACTTGTGTAATCTAGGTGTAATCTAGGTAGTATTTTTTAGACTCGATCAAATGTCGTACGTCCTAAAAAACGAGTAAGAGTGATGAGACCTTGGAAGATTTTGACAGAATTTTCATGCTAAGTTCAAACCTTCGTCTGGTCATATTGAGGAAAATATCCTGGGCATTTCTCATTGCTGAACAAACCCTTCCACGTAACAGAACTACTAAAGCAGTTGATAATTGATGCGAGTATAGGTTTTACAGGTATTTTTCCATCTCTTTTCTCTTCAGACTCAACTCAAATCTAAGGAAATCTAACTTGCATGGTGAGAGGAACGCATGCTGCTTCGTAGTTGTATATTTTAATTTTGACGTCGACAACGCGATTAATTAATTTCCATGCATGGGTCGTGTCGTGTGCAAGCTCTGTGACTGACTATGAAACTGTCAAAAGTTATTTTATAAGGTCGTTCATGATGTTGTTTTTTCCTCCCCTTTTCCTTCCAATAAGGCTCGACCAAAGATTAGTTCAACATCAAGGTGTTGCTATGGTCTAAACTCTGAACGACCGTAGTATTGGGCTGCATGGATTTTCGTTAATAGGCTGGCCACTGACAAGGCTTTTTTTTTTTTTTTGCTCCGGCTAAGCCCATATAGTCCAGGGCCCAGAGAGCAGCACATAGCCGTTTAGCTGAGGAATAAGTTCACTTCATGACCCTCAAAAGTGATCGAAATCTAATCCATGACCCTAAACCACAAAACCAGATATCTTGACCCCTAAACTCTTAAAACCAGTGCAATTTGACTCCCTGGGCGGTTTTGGAAGGTGGTTTCGCCTACGTGCACTACGCCAGATCCTCACACCTGTGACGGGATACCTGTGACGGGCAAACGATTTGGTCACTAGTGACCATTACCTCTGACGGGTCAGACGGGATAACGTCACCGGTGAGCTATCCGGCCGCGGACCGTCACAGGTATCCCCTCACCTGTGACGGGCCGAAAGGAAAATCCGTCACAGGTATACCAGTGACGAGTTTTGCTTCCAACCCGTCACTGGTATCCCCTCACCTGTGACGGGCCAGAAATGAAAGTCGTCACAGGTGGCGGCCCGTCACAGGTGAGGGGATACCAGTGACGGGCCACTGAATAGAAGCCCGTCAAAGGTATGACCAATACCTTTGACGGGCTTTTTTTATCTAACCCGTTTGAGGTGTGTTGGATCTATAAATACCCCCAAACTGCTAACTGCTTTCCATCCCGGCCATTTTACTGTTCATAAATCGGTTGGGAGGGCAAGGGGGGGCGATTTTTTGCTAAAATTCAAGGTAAAAAGCACATTATTCTCCATTCATTCTCAATATATCGATCATCATATATTTTTCTTCGTATGTTGTTGATTTCAGATGGATCGTAGATGGATGTACTATGCGCATCGTTCGTCTACCGAGTATAGAGAGGGGGTCACTGAATTTGTCACATTTGCGGATAATGACAAAAAAAGTAGGATGAGCATGCACATGTTGTGCCCATGTAGAGACTGTAAGAATGAACAGATGATCGAAGACAAGGATGAAGTGCATGCTCTTTTGATAATGAATGGATTCATGAAGAAATATACCTGCTGGACCAAGCATGGAGAGCAAGAGGCGCCTGATGTCACAGCTGAAGAAGTGTTGGATCAGGATGTAGAGAACACCGCCGCAGCTCGAGAAGGCATGTTCGTACCTTCTCCTTTAGGTGGAGAGACCATAGATTTGGACACTCAGTGTCTATCTACAATGTTGCATGACATTGAAGACGCAGAGGACAACGACAGATATTTTGAGAAGTTTAGTAAGTTGGTGGAAGATTGTCAGATGCCGTTGTATGATGGATGCAAGTCGAAGCACAGCAAGTTGTCATGCGTGTTGGAACTCATGAAGCTTAAGGCTAGTAATGGCTGGTCGGACAAGAGTTTTACAGAACTTCTTGAGCTGTTAAAGGATCTGTTGCCAGAGGGGAACAATTTACCGCAGACTACATATGAAGCGAAGTAAGTATTATGTCCGTTGGGCCTGGAGGTCAGAAGAATTCATGCATGTCCGAACGACTGCATTTGTATTACAAGGAATACGCTGACTTCGATGTCTGCCCTATCTGTGGGGCATCAAGATACAAATGAGCAAAGAGTGAAGGTGAAGGAAGTAAGTCAAAGAGGGGAGGCCCAGCAAAGGTGGTGTGGTATCTCCCAATTGCGGAGCGCATGAAGAGAATGTTTGCGAACAAGGAACAAGCTAAGCTTGTGCGCTGGCATGCCGAAGAACGGAAAGTCGATAGTATGCTGAGGCACCCAGCAGATTCAGTACAGTGGAGGACAATCGATAGGATTTACCAGGAATTCTCAAATGACCCAAGAAACATGCGTTTCGCAATGTGTACGGACGGCATTAATCCTTTTGGTGATTTGAGCAGTCATCACAGTACATGGCCAGTTCTGCTTGTTAACTATAACCTTCCTCCCTGGTTGTGTTTCAAAAGAAAGTACATTATGCTTGCCATGCTCATTCAAGGACCGAGACAACCTGGCAACGATATCGATGTGTTCCTTGAACCGATAATCGATGACTTCGAAAAGCTATGGAATGAGGGCACACGAACATGGGACGCATATGCACAAGAGTATTTCAACCTCCATGCGATGCTGTTTTGTACCATCAACGATTATCCGGCCCTTGGCAACCTTTCTGGCCAAACTGTGAAAGGGAAATGGGCGTGTTCGGAGTGTATGGAGGAAACGAGAAGCAAATGGTTGAAGCATTCACACAAGACGGTCTACATGGGTCACAGGAGATTTCTCCCAAGGTATCACCCGTATAGGAATATGAGAAAGAATTTCAATGGACACAGAGATACAGCCGGACCCCCGGCAGAGCTAACAGGGACAGAGGTGCACAACTTAGTGATGGGAATAACCAACGAGTTTGGAAAAAAGAGGAAAGTTGGAAAGGGAAAAGAGAAGAGCACATCGAAGGAAAAAACAGAGGAGCATGTGGAAAAACAAAAGACAAAAGAAAGGAGCATGTGGAAAAAGAAGTCAATATTTTGGAGACTACCATACTGGAAGGATCTTGAAGTTCGCCACTGCATAGATTTGGTGCATGTCGAGAAGAATGTATGCGAGAGTTTAATGGGATTACTGCTTAACCCAGGTACTACAAAGGATGGTCTCAACGCCCGACGAGATTTGGAAGATATGGGTGTTCGCTCGGAGCTACATCCCATAACCACGGAATCCGGCAGGGTTTACCTTCCTCCAGCCTGCTACACTCTGTCGAAAGAAAAGAAGATTGATTTGCTAACATGTTTGAGTGGTATAAAGGTTCCATCTGGTTACTCATCAAGAATCAGTAGGCTCGTTTCACTGCAAGATCTTAAGTTGGTAGGAATGAAGTCGCATGATTGCCACGTTCTTATCACACAGCTGTTGCCCGTTGCAATAAGGAATATTTTGCCTCCTAAAGTGTGACACACGATCCAGCGGTTGTGTTCCTTCTTCCATGCAATTGGCCAGAAGATCATTGATCCCGAGGGACTAGATGAACGACAAGCAGAACTTGTGAGAACCCTATGTCATCTTGAGATGTACTTTCCTCCAACTTTCTTTGACATAATGGAACATCTTCCGGTGCACCTTGTGAGGCAAACAAAGTGCTGTGGTCCAGCATTCATGACGCAGATGTATCCTTGCGAAAGGTACATGGGGATCCTTAAGGGTTATGTACGGAACCGTTCACATCCCGAGGGGAGTATCATCGAGAGTTACACCACCGAAGAGGTCATCGATTTTTGTGTGGACTACATGTCAGAAACATCTTCAATTGGATTACCACGATCTCATCATGAAGGGAGGCTTGATGGTGTTGGTACTGTTGGAAGAAAGACTATTAGGCTGGATCGGAAGGTGTACGATAAAGCTCATTTCACGGTACTACAGCATATGACTAAGGTGGTGCCGTACGTTGACGAACACCTTGCAGTTATCCGACAAGAGAACCGAAGCCGATCAGAGAGTTGGGTCAGGAATAAGCACATATCTTCATTCAACGAGTGGCTGAAGAACCGAATTGCCAGGTTGCAGAACTTGTCTAGTGAAACACTTCAGTGGTTGTCACAGGGTCCTGAATGGAGTGCCACCACCTGGCAAGGATATGACATAAATGGATACACCTTTCACACGGTAAAGCAAGACAGCAAATGCACAGTGCAGAACAGTGGGTTACGCATCGAGGCTGGTAGTGACGGTGGTCGTCGTGATCAATACTATGGTGGATTACTTGAAGTTCGAAGTCCCGTTGTTTCGTTGTCGATAGGTCGATCTTCGCAATGTAAAAGTTGACAATGAAGGTTTCACCACTATCAACTTGGCTAACAACGCGTACAAGGATGAACCGTTCGTTCTCGCCAAACAAGTTGTTCAAGTGTTCTACATAGTTGACCCGTGTAACAAGAAACTACATGTTGTTCGTGAAGGGAAAAGGAGAATTGTTGGATTAGACAATATTGCAGACGAGGATGATTACAACCAGCACGTCCACGGCATAGGTCAAGAAATACCTCTAGAAGAGGAGGAAGAAGAAGATGAAGTTCAAAATGCACATGTCGACCATGAGGAAAGATTATTTTTGTAATTTATGTACGTAGTTTATGTCTACATGTCTGTTATCTGTATGACTCTAATATGTTCGCAATGATCAATAGTATATTGCTTATGAAATAGTCAAATAAAATAATTAAGTGAAGCATCCACTAGAAGTGAAATAAAATAATTAAGCAAGTATAACCATTGGAAATAAAATAATAAAATTAGTATAATAATGAAGTGCAATTACTACTGTTAGTGAAATAAAATAATTAAGTATAACAAAAATATGTAGTGTATGTGGAAATATGTTAAGGAAAATAAAAGAACTAAGTGAAATAAAATAAAATAAAATTGCTGTAGGCAAACTCACCTGTGACGGGCTCTATCTGTGGGGCCGTCACAGGTGACCTCACTTGTGACGGCCCAGAGTGTTGGGCCCGTCACAGGTGGCCAGTGGAGCCGTCACAGGTGAGGCCACCTGTGACGGCCCCACAGTTGGCGCCCATCACAGGTGATGCCACCTGTGACGGCCCCACAGTTGGCGCCCGTCACAGGTGAGTTTGACTAGGGTTGGACATCTTCTAGATCGATCCAGATCAGGCACCCACTCTCACTCACTCACTCTCTCGACCGCCGCTTCGCCTCTCTCGTCTCGATCCAGATCCGCCGCCCTCCCCACCGCCGCCACCTCGACCTCTCCACCACCGCCCTCTCCACCGCCGCCTCGACCTCTCCACCGTCCTCCTCGCCGCCGCCCACTCCACCGCCGCCTCGACCTCTCCACCGTCCTCCTCGCCGCCGCCCTCTCCACCGCCGCCTCGACCTCTCCACCGCCTCCTCGCCGCCATTCTCTCGACCGCCGCCGTCCTCTCCACCGCCATCTCCACCATCGCCGCCTCAACCTCTCCGCCACCCTCTCCTCCGCCATCTCCGCCGCCCTCTCTACCGCCATCTCCGCCCTCTCCGACCCCCTCTCCACCGCCGCCCTCGCCGCCGCTCGTCCTCTCTGCCGTCCGTCCATCGACTTCCCCGACCTCCCCGACCCCGACCTCCCCGACACCGGGATCCCCGACCACCGCTGCCCTCTCCACCGCCATCTACTTCCCCGACCTCCCCGACGCCTGGATTGACGACACCGGCCTGCACCGCCGACCGCCTCGACCTGTTCGCCGCTGCCTCTCCGCCGCCGCCACCAGGATCCAGGACGACTACGGCCTGCGCCGCCGTCTCCAAGTACGCCGCCACCCTCCCCCATTCCTCCTTTTTTCGATGGATGAATTGCATTGTTTAGATGAATGAAATGTGATTTGTTGTTTCGATTGTTGGTGCTGCTGTATAGATGAATTAAATGTGATTTGTTGTCTGTGGATGTTTTGGATGAATGTAGGGGCTAGATTTTATATACATGATTTTGGTGCAGTGAATCTTAGCATCAATAGAGGATCTTAGCATGAATTTTGCTGCAGTGGATGTTCTTTTCTTTATGGATAAGAACAGATTATCTACACTTGTTGATTTATATACCCTTGTTGTCTATGAATAGTTGAATTGCATGAATTGTTGTTTATATACATGATTTATATACCCCTGATGCTACTGCCACATAAATTATTGTGGGCTGTTTTATTATCTACACTTGCCCCTTGCTGTCTATGTTTGCCCATGCTGCGGCCTAAGGTTGCAACTGTTAGTTAAACATTGAATGTGTAGCTAGTTTGCAACTTGATAGTGGATTTAAGTGCCATTTGGACATATAACCATTCATGGAGTGTTTCTAGCTAGGTAGGGTAGCTAGCTAGAAAAAGTTTATTAAGCTAGCTAGTTAGGGGTTATCAAACCATCACAAAATACAAAATGCATGGGGAATTTTGGTGGTTTGGTCAGTGCAGTCCACGGACGAAACCGACCTAGACACCAAAATTTTCCATGCATTTTGTTTTCTATCATTCTTTGATAATTAAGGACCTTTATTAGGTTTAGGGTTTGAAATTTAGTTAAAAGGGAAGAATTGATAGATTGGCCACAGATTTAATGTAGTTCCGAGGTTATTAAACCATCACAGAATACAAAATGCATGGGGAATTTTGGTGGATAGGTCAGTGTAGTCCATGGACGGAACCGACCTAGACACCAAAATTCTCCATGCATTTTGTTTTCTGTCATTCTTTGATAATTAAGGACCTTTATTAGGTTTAGGGTTTAAAATTTAGTTAAAAGGGAAGAATTGATAGATTGGCCGCAGATTTAATGTAGTTCCGAGGTTATCAAACCATCACAGAATACAAAATGCATGGGGAATTTTGGTGGATAGGTCAGTGTAGTCTATGGACGGAACCGACCTAGACACCAAAGTTCTCCATGCATTTTGTTTTCTGTCATTCTTTGATGATTTATATACCCTTGCTGCTGCTGCCACATAAATGAATTGAATGGATGAATTGCTGTTTACATGAAGTTAGTAGTACTGTCTCCTTTTTTTTTATGAAATATATGCATATTTGAGATGTGAAATATATGAGGTGATGTTTTATGTTAATACACCCCTGCTACTGCTGTTATTGTGGGCTACTTGTTAATACACCCCTATTGTTGCTGCCCCTGTGGAGTATCTTTGCCGCTGCTGCTGCTGCCCAATGTGTTCCTTATTAAATGGCCAGTGATGAATTGCTCAATATCTAGACATAAGAACAGATTTTCTGCACTTGCTCTTTTCCCCTGTGGCATATATACTCCTGCTGCTGCTGTTTTATGTCAATCATGCAAATTCTGTACCCTTGCTGCTGCTGTTTTTTAAATTTGCATGATTGACTCAGTGGTTATATACCTCTACACTTGTTCTTTATGGATAAGAACAGAGTATCTACACTTGTTCTTTTTTTATCCATAAGAACAGATTTTCTGCACTTGCTCTTTTCTTCTTGATTGATAAGAGGAGTATATCTAGACATGTTGTTTTAGTTAATTTGCCCCTGTTGTTGCTGCCCCTGTGGACTATCTTTGCCCTGCTACTGGTCTTACTGTGGCTACTTGTTCACCCTGCTGTTTATGTGAATTTCCCCTGCTATTGCTACCCCTGTGGCATATATACTCCTGCTGCTGCTGTTTTATGTCAATCATGCAAATTCTGTACCCTTGCTGCTGCTGTTTTTTAAATTTGCATGATTGATTCAGTGGTTATATACCTTTACACTTGTTCTTTATGGATAAGAACAGAGTATCTACACTTGTTCTTTTTTTATGCATAAGAACAGATTTTCTGCACTTGCTCTTTTGATGTTATGATTTCATCTTTTTATCCCTTCATGCAAATGATTGTAATTGATGCATATTTCTGAGCAAAACTGAGGCCATATCTTTCATAGTATACCCCGTATTACATTGGATCTAATGCTATTTAGTATAATGGTAGGAAATTTATAAGCTTTTCCGCGAAAATTAGACCATGTCAACGCCCGGCGCAAACCCGCCCTCCCCAACACCTGCGAGGATCCAGGAAGAAGCAAACCCAGCCACATAGACAATTGCCGAAGGTCATCCCGCGACAACGGCGGTCGAACAACCCGAAATTCATGGTAATTTATAGGATAAATTTTCACCACATGACCACATAAATTTTAGCTAGCACCCCTTAGCAAATATTGTCTTCTGTTTGTGTTGCAGAATTGCCGCAGGAACAACATACGTCGATGTCGGGCGGGACAAGTGCAAGTAGGTCTAGTAGAAATCCCCGGTCACAAAATATATGGCCGACCACAGTGCAAGTTATAAGAGAGGTTGACACTAGTGGTAGGCCCACGGCGCCCAGGACTGTCATTGGAAGATGGTCTAACTGCTGCGGGCTAGCGGCACGTGAGAACTTCGGGATCCTCCATAAAGATATCGAGAAGGTCGCAGAAGCCGAGAAAGAGCGAGCTTGGACGGCAATGGAGAAATGGTTCACATTTCCGGCTGAAGCAAAGGATAGGCTCAAGCGGAAGGCATTCCAAAAGATGGGCAAAGCTTGGAAGAATTGGAAGTCGAAACTCTTCACCGAGTTTGTCAACCCGCCCGCAATCGTACGCCGTTCGATGAATACCCTCAAATAACCGAAGCGGTGTGGGAGGAATTCTGCTCTCTCAAGACCACCCAAGAGTTTAGGGAATCAAGCGAGGCACATCGCCTACTGCAACAGCGGAATGAGCACCTGCATCGGCTGGGCACCGCAGGGTACATCGGCAAGGAGGCAATATGGGCCCATGAAGATGCAGCCGCTGCAGCAGCGATTGTCCCTGCCCCGTTTTCAGACATCCTTGAACAAAGAGCTCGCAACTTGGCGCGGGCAAGGGGTAAGGTCAACCCGGATGGCTCTGTCACATTTGAGAACAAAAGTGATGCCGTCGTCTATCAGGAACTGGTGAGTTCACTACTTAACCTAACTAATTTCCGTTCGTATAAAGTACAAGTTCGTATAAACAACTATTTTCTTTTCTAGTTGGGCTTGGTTGCTGAACAAGCTTCACAAAGCGAGGTTGAGTCCGCGCCGAAGAGGCGTGAAGATGACATCCTCGCAAAGGCGCTCGGAACCAAAGAACATCCTGGCCGAACTCGGGGAATTGGTAGCGATGTGCCCTGGAAGCATGGACTCCCTCAGTATAGCTCCCAATACAGGAAACGGAAAGTCTCCAAGGAAGAGAGGGACGCTCGTTTGAAGGCCGAACTTAAGGTTGAGGTCATTCAAGAACTAGAAGCTAGCATGAATGCAAGGTTGGAAGAAAGGGTTAACAAGGTCCTCGCCGACATGAATATACCCCGAGTCACAACACCTGCTGTGCAACCAACTCCTCGTGCACAACACGACGCGAGTCCGTCACAGCTTAGGAGTAGTTGTGCATCCACAGAGGTGCCGGCCCCTGGTCTCCCGATCGCACCACTAGCTGCAGTGGACCACATCGAGGTAATTATTGTTATCCGATCCATATCTAATAAAAGACATTTACACGTTCCAATATTAAATTCAAACTTTCACCTTATGCAGGGCGCATCACAGTGTGTCCTACTAGCGAGAGTCCACCCAACTTTCGCTCCTGAAGTCGCTGAGGTCATGGCTTTCAAGCCCTCAGTTATAGACAAGGTCCATGGCGCAGACCTGCTAGCTGGGTATGCCAAGGTGTCCATCGATACAGTAAAGGACACCTGGTCAGGCTATCCGCTGCCCGTGCCCCCAAATGATGAAATCATGACTTTGGGCGATGCGCGCAAGACGTTCATACAATGGCCCAAAGAAGACATAGTTGTGAAGATGACTCCTCGTCCAAGTCGACCGACGGAGCTTACACCTTCCAAGTCTAAGCTATCAGTTGAGGCTCCCCGTGGACCGGCATTGTCAGTACCCATTCTCCCGGTGGAGTTGATATGGACTTGGCAGATATAGCTCAAAGCTTAGCTCCAATAAAGACCACAAGAAAGGCCGATAGCTCCCCACCACTTGTCAACGGCCAGAAGCGTGAACGCGGCAAGGGGAAGGTCGGGGAGTTGGCGCCGGAGCCAAAAAGGGGCAAGGCTGTGACGTCGATGCCGGTGAGCAAAGCGGGGAAGGTCGTGAAGGCGCCAGCCCAATTTGAGTTAGGCATGCCATTGGTGGAGGACAATGTGTTAGCCGTGATGGGTATTGCTTGCCGAGAGCTACATAAGCAATACATGGAGCTAAGCAATGCCAAGCGGAAAATGAGGGAGTCATCCATAGTTGGACATCACGACCACCAGCCGTTCCTATCGTCACCTGCCTATATAACTATAGGCTTTGATGACCTCTTCGACCTTTTCAGGATCCGGAAGTTGGACACTGGTCTTCTAAAATGCTACTCCTTGTAAGTGCATACCTTCTATACTTGTGATATGATTGGACTATATCTCCTAATTAAATTAGTTCTAATACGTAAATGTTTTAAGGTTGTGTTGGATCGAGAGTCGTCGCCTTGGTAATCAGGTTGGGTTCCTTGTCAACCGGTGTTTATGGGCCCATCAAGACAAGGAGTACATCATGTGCTCACACAACCAAGAGTAAGAGGACAATACCCTTTGTGTATATTGTTTTTGAAGTTAAGGTTCTTAGTACTAACGCTACATAACCACTGCGCAGGCGACATTGGATTCTCCTAGTCATCGTACCTAAGTGGAGTAGGGTTACCTACCTTAACTCCAATAAGTCCAAAGATTATGATTTCAGTGAAATCACCAAGGCCTTAAATATGGCTTGGGGCCCATATGTGGAAAAGGGTGGTAGGCACAAGGAGGGCAACGACGAACTTTATCATGACACCAAGTTTGCATGCGCACAACAGATCGGAGACCAATGTGGTTTCCACGTGTGCCACAACATGTCAACACTTCTAAGAGAGGTGAAAGATTTCGACCCTGAGGTTGTTGCTAATGGCGAATAAGCTCATTTCAATACCTACATTGCTATTCAAAACGTGCTAATTAACCTCTTATTTATTAAACAGAAAGGTAGAGCTGGCTTCAAGATCTCACCCATCTACCCCCCGCTATCAGAGGCGAAGTGTGCACTTTCATTCTTGCAGAAATAATGAACAAGAAAGGACATTTTCATGTCAAATAGACTCATGAACTTGGCTAGATAATTTATTGTGATGTAAAAAAGATGTTTTTATAATTTCTTGCGATGTAAAAAATTATGTTTTTATGGAGTGCAATGTAATTTACTTTCATATGTGCAATATTTATGGTAGTTTACTAAATTGTCATCACATTTGATCAACTACGATTTACGTTGTACTATTCATCTGTTTTCTCCTTTTTTTCCTTATTGACAAGTTGTGGAGGTCGAGTACATTATGGCTTTAATCCATTTGGTAAGTATATATGCGGTTCTATGAGCAACGACCGAAATTGTGGCTTTCAAGGGGTGTGAATTTGCTGTGCAAAATTGTGGCATTTGAACTGCATATATGTGTTGTTGGGGATCTGTGATGTTATATTGGGGGGGTGATGTATCTGTGACTGGAATATATCTGTAATGTATCTGTGTTTCAAAGGGCATGGCTAGCAAATCCTAAGGCTAGCCAATACTTAGCATTTATTTTTTTTGGAATTAACTCATCAGTGACGGGTCGGAAAAAAAATTCGTCAAAGGTAACCTAACCTGTGACGGACTAGCAAATAAAGGCCCGTCAGAGGTGACCTACCTGTGACAGGCCTTTACTTTTGGGGCTGTCACAGGTAGCTCACCTATGAGAACTTCTAACTACGGAGACCTCAACCTCTGACGGCCTTTATTTAAAGGGCCGTCAGAGATGAGTCACCTGTGACGGGTCCTAACTCGCCCTAGGCTAGCGGAGACCAACACCTCTAACGGCCTTCTAGTAACTTGCCCGTCAGAGGTAGGTGTCACCTGTGACGGCCGGCCACCCGTCAAAGCTGACTGGACTCACCAGTGACCACTGATCACTGACCATGCGCGAAGCCGTCAAAGATGAGGGTTTGGGCCCGTCACAGGTGACCTTGGCCAGTGTAGTGGTGGCGCCTACGTGGCAGTATTGACTCGGTCTTCTTTCCACGTGGCGTTGACGTGGTGCTTAGGTGGCATTTGAAATAAAAAATATGCATGGGACCCATATTCATTCACACACAAAGTAAACAAATGTGGGGCCCATTGACATGTGGACCCCACACGTCATCCTCTCTCTCTCTCCTTTTCTTCTTCCTCCCTTCTCTCTTTCTTTCTCTTTCACTTCTCTCCCCTTCGGCCGGCCGCGGGGAGCACAGGAGGCTGGAGCTAGAACGGCGGCGGGCGGGGGTGGCGGCGGAAGTTGAAGCGGCGGAGGTGGCCTTGCCAAGTGGAGAGAGGAGAGGAGAGTATGTGTGGGAGGAACAGAGGATGGCGGAGGTAGCTGACGCGGCATTGTGGGCGGGCGAAATCTCGGGCGGCGCCACCTCTCCTCCCTCCCTTTCGGCCCTCGCCCGCCGCCGTCGCCACTACGGCCCTTGCCCGTCACCGACGCCGCTCCAGCCCTTGTCCGTCGTCGCCGCCGCCGCACTGGCCTTGCCCGCCACTCTAGCGCAGCAAGGAGGGAGAGGAAGGGGAGAGAGAGAGAAGGGAAGGACCGGAGATGGACGAAGAGCGGCAGAGGCAGGCTCGGCCCCTTCCGCCCCGGCGATGGTAGCGTCGAGCGACGAGATCCCAACGATTTCTCTTCCCCTTCAGCAGGCGGCGGCGGTGGCAGTGGCAGGTGCAGCTGCCGCCACTCCAGCTCCCGCCCGTCGTCGTCGATGGCTGCCGCATCTATCGCCCTCGACGGTCCTCGCCCGCCCGCTCGCCGATGGACGCCGCCGCCGTCCCCACTGCTCGCCGATGGTTGCCGCCGCCGTCCAGCACGAGCCCGTCGATGGCCGCCGCATCTACCCCCCTTGCCGTCCCCGCCGCCGCTCCAGCTCTCGCCCGGCGATGCCGCCGCCATCCCCATTGCCGCTCCGGTGGTGAAGAGAGCCTGGGGGAGAGAATGAGAGAAGGGAGAGAGAGGGAGGAGGAAGAAGGGGATGAGAGAGGATGACATGTGGGTCCCCATGTCAGTGGGCCCCGCATGTCATCCTCTATGTGAATGATAAATGAATTATTTTTTAAAATTCTAATGCCACCTGAGCGCCACGTCAACGCCACGTGTAAAGGAGACCCGGTCAATATCGCCACGTAGACGCCACGTCAGCAAAACCACCATCCAAAACCGCCCAGGGAGTCAAATTGCACCGGTTTTAAGAGTTTGGGGGTCAAGATATCCGGTTTTGTGGTTTAGGCTCACGGATTAGATTTCGATCACTTTTGAGGGTCACGAAGTGAACTTATTCCTTTAGCTGAAGTTAGCTTTGGTCAGAGCTTTTGGATTACTGGGCCAAAGATTTCTTGGCTTGTTGCTAGTATGCCACTTGCCAGCACAGACTAAACTCTAGAATTTTTTTCGTTTTTAGATTTTTTTTTAATATTTACAGAAATCATCTATCGGCCAAAAAAATTGCAAAAATAGACCCTGCCGCCCCAATGGTGGGCAGCAAGCTGATGTGGCAGACGGTGGGTCGACCGCGCCGTCTGCCGCCGTTGGCCAAAATTGCGATTAGGCCCTTGCCGCACATACAGAGGGCGGCAAGGGGCTAATTGCAATTTTGGCCGCCCATAAAGAGCTTGCGGCCGTACTTTTTGCATCGAGGGCGGCAAGGGACCCAGATGTAAAAAGTACGGCCGAAAGATTTTTCTATGTTATGTTAATAATAAATAAAGAAGTATTTATTGGTAAAACTTGTTAATATTGTTACAAAAATGTATTGAAGTTGGTTGTTGCGCAATTTCATATGTTAAGTGAGGTATTATTTTGTACCTTATTCGACGTATTAGTACTCGGATAATTAATATAGGCCTATTGCAGTCTCGGTCGTAGAAACATTATATGGACTTAAACAAGGAGAATTATGTAACATGAAGAAATAGTAGTACAATTTGAACATGATACAACTATTTCCATTGCGGTTACATAGATGATATTAGATTCGAACTAGGAGGGAGGTAGTGCAATAGTTGAACACAACGACGATGTACTAATGGGACAAGCAAGCATGACAGTAGAAATTTCAATATGCCACGTTGTCCGGTAATAGCTAACCCCTACGTGAGGATCCCTCTCCTCTCTCAAACAGCGCTTTAGTAACCCTGTATTGCTCTGGTAGTTCAAGCTGCACAACACGGCTAGGTGGAGTTAGAACCCTTCTGGTGTCTATCCATTCTCTGTATTGACATCTCCTTGGTGGTTCCTGGGAGGAAAGAATAGATGTAAAGCGAGCAAAGTTAGTAAATGTTGTGAGAAAATAAGGATTCATGTAATCAAAATATTGTTACCATGAAATCATCGTCAAGAATATTTGGACAAACAAAGAACCTTCGACCCAATGTTGTAGGATTTATGGAACGAAGAACCTGACAACGATCACCACACCTGCATCTTGGACGGGCTTCCCATGGAGGGAGTGCCGTAGTTAGCACCCGCCAGTCGCTCTGTTGTACACGACATTGTCGTTCATAAGCCGCTTTTCTCTGTAAGTATTGCTCATTACTTTCGGATACGAAATACCAGTGACCTTCTTGTAAACAAGTGGTTAGGTTGAGAACGGGATTTTCTGTATCGACTCACTCGATGTATGCGCAAGCCGTAGTGCGGGTCTACCGAATAGAGTAGTGTTACGAAGAATAAAGCGATTGCCCATACGGAAGAATAAGCATATGCAGATAATAAAATACCTCACGGTCATAGTTAGGGCAACTAAAAAAGCGCCTTCCTCGAATATCAGGATTCCTTGAAGCCATTAGTTGGCATCGATCACCGCATAGGCAGGGAGGACGCTGGCACCAAGGTGGTAGTAGGTATACACAAGGATCGCTACGCCAGTTTGGATCCTCAACACCCCGGCCTCTAGCCATTGACGAAAGCCGGTAGGATTTGTAATGAAGCAAGTGGGGAAGAGAGTACTGAATGTGACTGAGTTCTGAAAGATTGTGAGGTCTCACTCGTTAAGGCGACTTATATAGGCGCAAAAAATCAAGTGATACCCCTGACATGTGAACGTGGTGGGGCATGGTGGCTACGCCTGATTGGTGCCGAAAGTTACATGCCTGATCGGCGCTGAAAGTTACATTGGTTGTATGCGGCAAATGGCGGGCAAATACTCGTATCGCACGCGAATAAAAGGAGGCTGCATCGGTGCGGCAGAAAGTAGTCGTGCATGCGTCGAAAGGTATCGTGCACATATAACAACAATGTAGTCATTACACAAGCATACAGTACTGGAAAGTGAAGCAAATAAACAAAGAGAAGACTGCTCTACTGGCCCTGCCCCGCGCCGCGACCACGCTTGGTCCTCCGGGCCTTGTGCTCGCACGTGGTCCTGGGAGTAGGTGAAACGATCTGGTGGCACAGCACGGGTAGCACGAGTGTCTGGCGGAGGAGTGGCCTGCGCCTGGTCCTGCGTCTGCACCGGCGGTGCGCCTCCCAGCTGTGAGGGGCCGATGATGTCCTCTGTCGAGCCTGAAGCGAAGTCGAAGTCAGTGATGTCGAAGAGCAAGGTGGAAGGCAGCAAGCGGTCCGACGAGGTCCCAGCATGGTCCAGTGGTGGACCCTGACTCGACGTGCCGACTGCCTGTGACGAAGTCCCGGTGTACTGCCAGAACTGCGTTGAGTGCGAGGTCGACGCAGCTGCCTGAGACGCTGACCCTACAGCCTGGGAGAAGTGGGCGGCCTGCGTCATAGCGAACTGGGCGAAACCTACACATCGACAACGGGACCCTTGTAAGCTAAGACATAAAATGCATGTAAATTGATTGTCGAAGTAATGTTGTTTTTTTAAGTACCTGTGGGGGGCACAACAGAAGGCCTAGCTGAGGAAGGCGGGGTGCTGAACGGTGCACGAAACCCTGAAGCAATCGGCAAGTGAAACGACTCACATATATGTGCGAGGCATGTACAGAAAAATCCTTAAAAATACTTACCTCCATGCGGAGGGGGAGTCGGCCTAGGAACGTGCACAGCTAGACGGGGACCAGTCGGTACGGGTGGCCGCTGTACAGCTGTGTCTGCCCGAGCAACGTCGTCTGCACGACAGGTGAGCACTCGGAGAATCGAGCGCATCGACTCCACCATCCGCGTGTACGTCGTCAGGTGCTCCTCTACGGGTACCGGAATCCCCGCGCCTAAACGTTGGATCGTCGTTGAACCGTCAACGACGACCCGGTTGATGTCGTCGACCTGCATGGTTAATTTGTTCATACATATTCGTAAAATTTGACGAAGAGAAAGACATGAAAACATAAAGGAATGGTGCGATGCAAGGTACTCCCAGCACGAGCGAAGTCCTAGTCACGGTGCCTGCTGTAGAGGTCTCTAGTGCTCGCAACGTGAGGCTGCTGCTCCAAGGGAGCGAAGGTGACCCTAGTACGGGTGCGTGGCTAGTACCAGCGTAGGTAGGCCTGGTACGCCTCCTCAGTATGTGGCTCTCCCTCGTGGTCCACGACCTCCTCGGTTGCGAGCAACCAGTCCTCAATAAAAGTCGCCAACTTGGCGGGCCAGTCGCCAGCTGACTGCTGACCCTTGCGCGAGTACCTGCGAATTAATGTGTAATATTAGTGTGAATCGACAGATGTTACAAATTATTGTGAACAGGTAGATTTTAATGCAACAACGGAAAGCGTAGTGAAAGATCTTATCGGTGAATAGCTGCTGGGACGGTCGTCGGAAACGGTACTGGAAAGGGCTGACGGAAGCCGAACTGCCGCATCACGGGGAAAGGGACGTGAGGCTCAACACAGATGTCGAAGACCATCGGAACCGTAGTCATCCAGTACGCCTGGTCCCTGGTGCACAGTGTGGACAGACCCAACGGCGCACAAGCCTGGGTAGCCGCGGCACTGTAGGGCTCCCACACGACGTCAGTCGGCAGAAGGCAGTCGAACTCCATAACAAACTCAGGATACGACCGCCTAACCTGGACGTGAGCCCATCGACGCTGCAATACGAGACAATCGATGTGATGTACAATGAAGTTAGCAATTAACTTAACAATACGAGAAGATCGATGCAACATACCTGACGACGGCACCATAGAGTACCCATCGTAGGGTAGTCGACCTCTGGTCGCTCCTCGTACAGTGACTCCTCGTACGCGTGTTGGACCACCTCAGGGCAGCTGAGAGGATTGATCGCAATCCTCTCAGCTGCCCAGATAGAAAGAAAGAGAGGGCACCCACCAAAAGTCACACTGGGATCCGTCTTCGTGCAAGCCTCACAAAGTCCATGGTACAAAGCCGCCAACAATGCGGAACCCCAGCTCCACTGAGGCACCTCGCCTACCGCGGCGTCGGCGATGCTCCTGGCGTAGTGCACGAGTCCCTTGTCGACCGCGTGCCCGTGACCGCCACAGAACATCACCCAGCCAAAAAGCCAGAGCAAGTACGCCTCCAAAACAGCGGCTGTAGGAGTACTCGTCGGCCTCCGCCTGTAGCTGCTCGACCTGCAAGCGTTCGATAAAATGTTAGGCACCTTAACTGTGGACTAAATATGTAGTACGCTTGTCATTTTGGTACAAAAACACTCACGGTGAACTGAAGCAGCCACCTCTTCGTAGGTCCGGTGTTGCGGTGGTGTGCCAACGGCTCGAGCGGGAGGTGCGGTGCGCGCTGTACTAGTGCGAAACGTGCCGTCAGATCGTCCTGCCAGTCCACAGCCGTGGTCACTGGCCCAACAGCGTCTCCCGCGAGCGGTAGCCCCAACATGTACGATACGTCCTGTAGGGTAGGGGCTACCTCACCGCACGGCAAGTGAAAAGTGTGCGTCTCTGGCTTCCAACGATCGACCAAAGCTGCTAGGAGGGACCTGTCCACAGTCCATCGTCTGGCCGGGTCCGCGTCGCCGGCGGCAGCCTCCACCAGCCGACACATCGATAGGAAGCCGGCCTCACGCAGCCTACAATAACAAATTAATATGTCATTATAAAAAATATTACAGCGCAACTAATTTTTAGTAATACACTGTTCGTACCTCTCGACAAAGGAGTCATGAACCGTGAATAGCTCACCGCACGTCCGTGCCCGGAACGTCCCAAGCTGAGCCCCCTGCACCACAGTAAGGTGAGACCGGTGTCGGTGATCTATCGCCGGGTCCAACAACTGAGGTGTATCCTGACGTGCCATCTCTGAAAAATATAGTGTTTCGTGTTAGAACAATTCAAAAAGTAGTAATGTAAAACAAAAGATAACTCGCAAAATTATGAAATAGTAATGAAATCATGAGAATAATTATGTACAACAAGAGTACAAGCTATTTAAATATAGCAAATGTTACTAATGGAACCTAACGATGACGTGCAATTTAACATATATGTAGAGTTCGATAATATAATATAACATGTCGAAGTCCGACATACATCAGCATACCTAAAGACACTAGGTGCCTTAGTCTGACATTACATCACGAGACCTAAAGACATGACATGCCGAAGTCTGACATTACACGACGAAACATAAACACATTGATAAGTTCGAAACAAATTACAAGCAAAGCCGCATGCCAACATAGAACATAAGAACTACACCACGTAGCCAGACGTGGCACGACGACGCCTAGGATGTGGTCGAGTGGAGGTAGTGCCTTCATCCGTAGGGCAAGCTCCATCTGCTGCTGATCCTGATAGTCTTGCCTCCGCCGCACTTGGTTTCTCCTTGTCTTTAGGACAATGCTTGTAGGTGTGCCCACGTTCATCGCATTTGCTGCAACGCTTCACCCTGCCAGCCTCCGACTCGTCCATATCGTTGCGGATGCGACGATTCCTCCTTCTTCCAGCCTTGCCTCGGAGCTTCGATGGGTCAGGAATATTCAGTACTTCATCGTTAGTCTCTGTGAACTCCCCAGCTATGCCGAACCCATAAATCTCGCCGCTCCATGTATGATATATTGCTTGCTTACTGAAGTACTGTGACACATATACTGCATATGGTATGCCACACTCCGCTGCGGCAGCAATGACATGGGTGCATGGCCTGTGGAGCAGCTTCAGCTTTGCACAAGAGCAATGACATGTGCCGTCGGCTTTGAGAACACACTCCTGCTTCACTCTCTTGCGGTAGATACCCCTGCCTGCCTTATCTTGACATAGTATCTCAAACTTGAGTTGTTGGGTACCTTGCACTAGAGCTCGATGTTTCATGGCCTTTTTACGCAACTCCTCTAGCTTTTTCTGCATGAAAGTTCCAAACAAAATGCTGTTGTTCGGCATAGAGGGAAGAATTGCCTGGAACCGATCCCTAAAATACCTGCATGTCCCATGTAAAATGAACTCCACTATGCCAACAAGTGGCAGTCCACGGACACCGCGCATCACCCAGTTGTAAACTTCTGCCAAATTTGTTGTCATTATTCCATATCTAGCACCACCTATGTCATACGCCTTGGCCCATTTCTCTTTTGGTTCATGCAGAATCCACTGAGAAAATTTCCGAATCTCCAATCCAGTTCTTCTAACCAATGTTGGACTATCCGTTGGGAGAGGTCCAAGAGCTTGAGGAGGGTCAGCAACGGCGGTCGATGGAGCCGCTGCACGCTGATCACTGCATTTGGCTGTCAACTCACCTAATCTCTTCCAAAGCTCATTGAATTTTTTCTCCTGGTTCTGATTGCACAGCCTCTTGAACATGTCCATGAGCTCCTTGTTCTTGAATTTCTTGAAGAAATTAGCTCCCACATGACGCATGCACCACCTACTCTGTACATCTTCCCAAACACCAGGGTATCCTCATTCCATACTCCCAAACTGAACTCTTCTATCGCTCGCAGAATGCCAGCGTGCCTATCATGTATCAGGCACACATTTGGCCTCATACCAACAACTTTTGTTTTAACCAATTTCAGGAACCAGTACCAGCTGTCGGTATTCTCACTCTCAATAAAAGCAAATGCCAAGGGCAATACCTGATTATTCCCATCTACCCCTATTGCTGTTAGTATATGGCCCCGATACTTTCCTGTCAAGAATGTCCCATCAATGCAGAGAACAGGACGACAGTTCACGAATGCCATCTTGCATGCATGTAGAGCTAAGAACGCCCTTTGCAACACACTCTTGCCAGGATGTTTAATTGAGGGGAATTTCTTCACTTCGTAAGAGCTCCCAGGGTTTCTTTCCTCGATAACACCAAGCAGGCGTGGCAAATTGTCATACGAGGCTTTGTAAGTTCCAAATCTCATCTCTATTATTTTCTGTTTGGCCCTCCAGGCCTTGGCATAGCTAATAGTATACTTGTATGTCTCCTTGATGTGTTGGATTAATGACCTTGGTTCATATGTGAGATTATCGATGACATGCGCATACATTTCAGATGCAACAAATGCACATGTAATGTTCCTGTGGTATTTCTGAACACCAGGTAGAAAACATGTATGCTTGGTAACGACTGACACTGTCCAATAATCCTTCCATTTCCCCTTATACGCGTCCACTCTCCAGGGACAACCATCTTTTTCCTTAACACACCGAACTTCATATTGCGACCGGTTGGACTTGGCAACCCAAAACTCTCTATGAAGTGACACTGCAAAATGTTTTACCGCCTCCTTCATATCTTCTGCTCTACTATAAATCGCTCCCTGAATAACCTCATTTTCTTTGTACTCCCATCTCACACTATCCTCTTCAGAGACGATCAGCCCAGAAAATCCTCACTAGCCCATTCTGCTGGATTAATATCCGTCTCATCATCTGACGAATCACCTTCCTCTACACGCTCGTTGTTAGAATCCTCCCTCTCCATTTCATCCACAATGGCACCGACAGTCTCCCCCTCGTCGGCCACTCCACCTGGTTGAATGCCCACTGGAGCTACTACGCCCCTGTCCTCTCGTGCATTGACCTCCTCCACAGAAGTCTCATTTACTTCAGCACTGGGTCCCTCGCCATCATCCATGTTCATCTGCACACCTGGATCCTTCGGGTGAACAAACAGAACCAAAGCTAGAGGCCACCCGCGTTGCAATGCATTTTCCACATACCATCTCCACACTCGAGAGTTTTGAACTGGCATTAGTTCCCAATAAAAACCCTCAGTTGCCCGACTTACTATAACATTGATTGTTATGTCACTTGTCTGTGGATCAACTCTCAAGCCCCTCATTAACCATCCTTTTATAGAAGGTACACTCCTCTCAGCCGGTCTATCAATTCCCCTTTCTGATACAATAAAATCTGACAGATCTACCCCAGTTGGCCCGTAACGGACGTTTCCTGGTCCATGGTAAACTTGGAATATTTGTTTGTTCGACATATCTGTCAACGAATTAACTATATCATATTACTCTTTCATGCAATAAACATCTACAACGTAATATCTTCTTGTGTAAGCCAATGCAACGGTAATGTATTGATTCCAAACTAGCGGATCTACGTAGTTACCGATATCTACAATACGCACTCCTAGATTACTACAACTAAAACCCTAAAAATATAATGCATTTATTCAAACAATCTTTTAAAAAATACACACTATTTAACTCAATAGTCACATATAGGATCTATGAATATTACCTGAAATCGGCGTCTGAATCCGGCAGGGCTTCGCCCCTTCTTCTCTTCTCCTCCCCTCTCTTCTTTTTTTTTTCACTGGATTTGAGGGGGGAGGAATGAGGGTTGGGGGCTGGGCGGCAGGCCTTTTATAGGTAGCGAGGCCTGCCGCCTGGCCAGAGGGCGGCAAGGGGCCGAATGCAAAATGGCTTTTTTGCATTCGGCCCCTTGCCGCCCTACCAGAGGGCGGCAAGGGTTTTCCTGCAAAAAACCCTCCCTCCGTCACCGCCCGTTCCTCCCCGTTTGCCACATCAGCTTGCCGCCCCAGAGGTGAGCGGCAGGGTCTATTTTTGTAATTTTTTTGGCCGATAGATTATTTCTGTAAATATTTTAAAAAAAATCTAAAAACAAAAAAAATTCCTAAACTCTAGAGGGACAGAGTAGCAGCACGCCAAATCACCAAACTTTTTGGAGAATCACCTTTTTAAAAATTAAAATCCTCGGGTTTTGCACAAATTTGTACTATTGAAAATACGACAATGGATATTGGCTAAAATCACAAGCACGAGTGTAATCGTGTTTTGCAAGAGAAATTGCGACGAGCCAACGACGTAGGGCTGGACAAAATCACTCCCGTTAGCAATATCATAACTTTTTGGCACAGTTTTCCGATATATCAAACCTAAGAATTAACAAGCTGGACAACAACACAAGGCCGGACAGAGGGGATTGGCGCCATTGTCATGCACGCCGCCTCGTTGTTCATCCTGACCCGCGCCGGCCGCTGCCTAGTGTCCTCTTCGCCACCGATGCTGGATGGGGAGGAGCGCTTGCGTGTGGGCGTGTGGCTGGTGACGGCGCTGGCGCTGCTCCTCTTCTCCGTGCTCGCCTGCGGCGGTTGCCTCGCGAGCTACATCATGCTGTTGCCGAACGAGGCGCCGCACTGCTCCCCGCTGTCGGGAGGGTGGACTTACTTCACGCTTCCCTTGGCGTTCTAGCCGCCACTTGCACCGGTGCGCGTACCGGTGCGCCCGGAACCCACCAAGCGACAGGCTATTAGCTCTGCCATCGTGGTGCGCCGGTGGCCAGCAGCGTCATTTTGCGTTCATGATGTTGATTTTGCTTTACCTTTTCCGTCAAAGAACCGCTTGTTACGTTCGATATCAAGTACGGCAAGTCAAAACAATTCCGAACGACCGTTGAATTGGGCTACATAGATGACTTTTGCGTTGAATTGGGCTACATAGATGACTTTTGCTATGCTGGAATTAATACATGGGCAGCTTTCATAGGTCACAGACCAACACAAGTATTTTCTGCACACTTTGTCCTCACTCGTGTGCACCCGGAAAAATTTCCCGATTGGTCACCCATCCCTAAATTGCTCCAGGCCAAGCACACTTAACCCTGAAGTTCTTTGGAGATCGGCTTGCGAAAAAGAAGTTGCAACTTGTTTATATGAGTATTCTATTAATCCTATTAAGCCCTAGGCTGGGATGTCACATCCTCACCTCCTTAGGAGATCGACGTCCTCGTCGATCAACCCTAGGCCAGGAACGTCCCCTCTTGGCCACGTCCGTGTGTCCAGTGCCAGCGCATGTGCCATGCTGTGTGACCACTCCTGGTCCACACCAGCCATGCGCACCATGCCTGCGCAACTGCGAACACGCGCCCGTGAAACCGCGAGAGTCGGCTCTGATACCATTTTGTAACATCCCACCTCTCCCAGGCCGGGCCCGCTTACATCTGATAGCTTTTATAGGTCACATGAGATGGCATGCATAAAGATATTTAGTATCACCTTGCTTATTTTATGGGAGGAGAACTCCATAAAATGGAGAGTGCTCTCCTAGTCAATTGAGATATGTGTGGTGCTGAGAATTAGAGGGACATGTGCGCGCTCGTGCGTGTATATGACATGCGTGTGAATGGTCTCGTCAAAATTGGTTCCTCACACTTGCATAGATGTGCCTCTTTTTGCAGTTTTGTTTTGTTGCAAAATTCGGTTTTGTTCTTGGAAACTTAGTTTTTTTTTAAACACACCGAATAATACACACGAAAACAATCTATGGTTTGCCTCTTACTTTATATTGCACCGTCGTTCATAGTCTACTCCGCCCAACTCACCAGTGTGCACCGGCGATGGAGAGAGCAGGTCTTTAGAATCCTTCCCTTCAATGTCCTGCACGGGAGAAGGCGACAATAAGGTCTTTGCGAAGCGTTTCGTGTAACTGCTCGTTGTTTGTCCACCACGGCTTGTGGTCCTGTTCGCTCAGGTGCTGTGCTCAACACCCTGTACCGCGAGTTCTTCTTGCTATGGAGCCAAACGTCCAGAACCCTCGGTACGCATTCACATGTTTTGCATATTCGATATGCTCATATTTTATTGTATACTTTAATGTGTAGATCGTATGATGCGATTATATACTAGTTTATATGTTTAATGTCGTGATTTATTTATGAAATAAATTAAATCTGCTTATATTTGCATCATGATAGACAGAGGATTTATTGCCTCCACTACGAGCCCATTTGTTGTTTTTGGCGGAAAAAGTCCACCTTGACTCTCAAATATAGGTCCAATCAAATTCATATCTCTCAACCAAAAAACTAGATATCTTGACCCTCCAAGTAGTAAACCTGGAGCAATTTGACTCCCTCGGTGGCTTTGAGGGTGGTTTTCGCTGACGTAGTGAGTTGATATGGCCCAACAGGCTGAATCACATATGGGACCCACATGTCAGCGACTCATCTTCTACCCCTTTTTCTTTTCTCTTTCTTCTCCTCACTCTCTTGCCCAATAGTGCAGTGTGGCTGGTGAGTACTCTCAACTTCGCAATTGCTAGAAGAGGGGAGTTCCAGGAAAGGCTGGTAGTCGATGGAGCACCACGGCAGAGCCTGCGTCACCTCCTTGTGCTTCAGCTCAACGACACCTAGGGAACCCCGTTGCCTCACCACCGCGAGGATCTATCCTGGCAAGGTTGGATCCCACTACGCTGAGTCGTTAGGAATGGAGGTCAAAGCTCTGTGGCCTTGTCCAACCGGCAAGAGAACCCAATTCAGGAGGGAGCAGCGACGCTGCGCTCAGCAAGGAGAGTGCGCGGCGGAGGGCGGAGAGGAGCGGCACTGCCCAACATCCATCTCTACGTCCATCTCCTCCTTGATGTCGTACCATGTGGCCATTCCTAGCACCACCGCCGCATCCCCGTCAGCTCCCTCCTCGGCCTGAACACCTTCTCCCTCGACGCACAACACAGCAGCGTTGGCCTCCTCAGCTATCGCTGTCGCTTGGCCTCCTCAATTGGAGACGGCTCCGCATCGTGCCTAGCTCCTGGCCCGCCAAAGCCGGTGACTGCCTTCCCCTCGTTCGAGCTCGTTAGTGTCGGCATCGTTGTCTCTCTATCGTCTCCAACCTCCTTGTCTGGCTGATTCCGGCTGCATGTGACTACTTCCTCTCCCACCGATGAGGTAGCTGCCGCCTCCATCTCTTCTTTCGTCGATCGCCACATTGGTCCTGCCGGTCCTTGATGTCATCCCAACCACACACAAATAGAGAGAGAGAGAGAGAGCTGAGAGGTGGAGAGAGAGATGAGAAAGGGGGAGTAAAGAGAAACAGTTATTGACATGTCGAAATTTGACATTTTGGACTCTATGGAAAGTTTATGGAAGTCAGTCGAAACCGAATTAAAATGGGTCATAAGGGCCCACCAGTCAGTCTCTTGTCCAAAGGAGAGGCCAGGAAGTGGGTCCCATGATACACATTCCTCGTGTTCAGTACCCTTGAAATACTCTAAGGAGAAATGCTACAACGGTATTCCGTGTGCTTGTGGATTTATCTATGATTGGAAGAAATACCAATAAAGGTGTTATTTACATCCGAAGATTCTTCCTTGGAAGTTTCCAAGCACATGTACGGCTATCTTCCGGGCATACTCCTAGGCTTCATCTGTCATCTCAAGTGCTTGCTCGTCAAAAGTGATGTCTTTGTCATGAACAGAGCTTGGCTCGCTCCCATGGTGACTACTCATTGATGTTCTGGAAATATTGGTCGGGGCAGCTCTTAGCTTGTCTTCTGGACTGGAGTCCAAGCCATATAGGAATATGGCATTCAATACAGGAGTAGCAGCGGGATTAAACTTTAACTTACATTCAGTAGCTTGGTGGACTCAGTGAGTTTCTTCACCAACAGTTCGGTCTCTTTGGCCTCTTTTCGTTTGTTTAGGATCACTCCGTGAGCATGGCCTTCAGAGTCACACCATTGGATCTTGATTGGAGGAAGAGAGTCTTTGGCTAATTTGATGCAAAGGATTTCCTCATCTTCTCCTATCATGGGTTCTAACAGGGGTGCCAATAGAGTTATGAATAAGAAAGGATTCAAGAACAAAGTCGTAAGAAATTTATGTGTGATGATCTCTGGCTGCTTGCGAGGAGGGCCTTGGACTTTTTCTGATTGATCAGCTTCTGTACCAGTGCCACGAGCAGTTTATACTCTTGGTTCTTCTTCTGCTTTGGCAGTTTTGTCTCCAGCTGGGTGTTCTTCGTCATCTTTTGTTTCCCCAGCACCTGCTGAGTGATCTTCGGTTGAGGGTTCTTGTTTGCTGGAAGTCTCTTGATCCGACTGGTTTCCAGCAGGGGCTCCTTATTGGTACTCGGGTTGTCCGTTGCACCTGACTGGTCCTCACTCGGTTCTTCTATGCTGGGCTGCACGGTTTCTAGTCCAGCAGTTTCGGAGCTTTGTGGTGGAGCATCAGAATAACTGGTTGGGTCAATATCTTGGGACTTCCTACAATTTTCAAGATACACTATAGAACAAGTTGAGCATTTATTCAACAGCAGATCAAAGATGTTTGTCAAGTTAGATTCAAACATGTTAATCGAAATAGAGAGATAAGTGATGTAGTAGTTACCTCGATGATGTTCTGAACATGGGTATTGCCATTTTGGGAAGAAGCGCTGCACGGGCTACATCACCACTCAGCAGTAGCACCTGGACTTCATTGTCATCCTCATCTGAGGAGTTGAGGACAAATTTCATTTTCTTCTCGGCCTTTTGGGCGTCCAGCCCTGCAGCTGCTCTTTTGCCCTTCCGTTGTAGCTTGATGGTTGGGCCCTCCAACAGGTTGGCTGCTGCCAACAAGGCCTCTTAGTGGAGATCGGTGTACAGCGGCGGGTGGATTTGAGACAAGATCATTTTTCCTATTTTACAGAAAGAAGTTCACGGTTAAGAATTCATAAACCAAATCAAGCAAGCAAGACAAGTCAATGAGTCGCAGAGTTACTTACTGGATGAGGCGGTTGGAGCAGACTGTATGGAGTGACCAAAAGCTTGTGGGAGTAGTCAACAACTATACTAGAAGAGAAGACTTTTACATCCTCTAGCTCATGATTATATAATGACTCGGGATCTTCGCGATTGGGGTTAGTTTGGCCTTCATATTCGAAGGCTGGCTTGGTCTCTCTTTTATAGGATCCAGTCGGCACTTTAGGAAGTGTCGAGTGACCTATTCCCTAGTAACCAGGATTCCTTAAACTCAACTATCCTCCATAGCAACACGTTGGCTTCTATCATTTCTTGGCCTTCAGGCTAGGAATTCCAATGGGGTTGATGGATGGGCAGAAGACCGACAAAGTCGGGAAGACTAGGAGTTGGATTAGAAATGTATAAAACCAATTCGAATGATAGCCCTTATTAGAAGATATCAAAGGAAGAGAAAAATAGTCTTTCCGGAGAGCTCCGCACAATAGAAAACTAGAGCCATCGACCACACAGGGGTGTTCTTTACTTGGATGGGCTTTGAGGTAGAACAATCGACGGAAGAGATGGAAATGAGATCGGATTCCAAGGAAAGCCTCGCATAAGAGCAAGTTTAATAGTATAGCCAACTACTAGCTTACTATACTATTAATACCTGGTACCACCTATCATACACACATTACGTCTTGGAGTCCGTGCTACAGCTGGCTACGAATCTGTAGTCCGCTGCTCTTCTCTATCTTCCTTTATCTCTTCGAAATATGTTTATAGCTGGTTTATAGCCTGTTATTGTAACTGCTCTAAGTGAATAAAGATGGTATTAGGGTTCAAATGATATATCCTAATCCCATAATAATTCAGAAGTTGGAAGTCCAAAACCACTATAGAAAAAGGGAGTCAATGCCACTATTTTGCTGGTGTTCAGTGTCAGGAAATCCTCACCGTACATATGGCGCCATCCGATGATCTCCTTTACCGGTAGCACGCCTTCCTTCACCATGTGCATTAGAATCGTCTCCATCACCTCTGAAGTCATCCCCTGGTCGATGGGGATATCTCTCTCTTCTGCCATTGGTGAAGTTGGGAATGATTTAGTTCAAGGATTTTCTTTATGATTCTGTGTAGGAAAGTGGGAGAGGAAGGCTAGCGCTTGAATCTGGTGAAGTTTAGAGTAGATAGGTGGTGTGATGCGTTGGAAAGGCTGTGCCTTAGCTCTGGCAGCGGCGGCAATGAACATGAGCGTGAAAAGGGAAATTTTAGAAGACGAAGCAGCAAAGACGACGACGGGCAGCGCTACGATTATTTTAATGGTATCGGTAAATTGCTTTCTTCGGACCGAAGCCCATTGGACATTTAAAACCCATTCCCAAAGTGTGGCTTACCACGTGTCCTTAGGGGCATATTAATATTTGTTTTTACAGGATGTGAGTGGATAAGTTTCCAATAACTTTAAAATCCCATTTTTCAGCAGTTATGTAAGTCTTTTATAAAAGTTAGTACAATGCATTTTAAAGAGGTGGCGAATAGCGAGCTTTATAGCTTATACATAATTTTTTTTAATTTGAAGTAAAGCACTGTTCTACATATATTTTACAATGTAGTCGTCTAAGTCTTATGACATTGTTTTTATAATAGCCGCATAGGTGTGCTCTTTTCTTGAGACCAATACCTTTGGATTCATGTTGTTTATTGTAATTTTTGGTCATTTTCAGATAGTTGGTAAGTTCATTTTGAGTATTATTAACTCCGATTTTACATCACATATGCCATTATTTTTCATTAAAACCACTCGGCTAGTTGAATTATTTAGTCTTTGACTATATGTTTAGTTTTTCCACTAATCACATAGTCGGGGGACTACACTTAGGTGTATTTACTCGATGCACGTAAGTATATATTCTTTATTAGTAAATTTTTCAGCCCTTCACAACCTCGTTATTTGGTAAAAGCACTCGGGTGACTGTGGTGGAGATGATTGCAGCACTCAGCTGTTGGTTGATTTAGCTTTCGAGAAGATTATCTTTTCGACTATAAAGATCTCGCGGGGTGCTATGGAGTACCATATACCCATACGGGTAGCTTATCTGATTGGAGATAGGAGGTAGGCTATATCTGTATATTATGTAAATGGGATAAGCTTTGGAAAACACATTGATGTGTTTCTCAAGGCATGTTCCATACGTTTTGGTAGTATACAATTATGTAAATTTATAGAGGATTGGATTCGTGTCTTGCAGGGGCCCTCTGAAGCATAACCACAATCAGATTGTCAGACCAATATAACACCCGGCAGATACAATCCCCGAAATAAGAGTAGGGTATTACTTCTTATCGAGGAGCCCTGAACCTGTCTAAATCTTTGTCCCTTTACTCATCCATTTTAGATCTCGTGCGCTAGCCCTTTTTCTCATTGCCGATATATAGAATAGACACATCTATTCCCCCATAGTCCTTCGTAAGAACAAAACTATATTTGTGTTGCACATTTAAATAAGTGGTTATTTGAAAGTGTTTTGCATATTGCTCCTACGTGACTTTGTTCTCACAATCTTGATAGAATTTGTGGAATGAGTAAATAAAATATCAAGTATTGCGGTAATTTTACTACCATAGCTCTGCAAATTCATGAAAATGTGACCACGACATTAGAACATCGAAGTTTCATGGGATATCATTCTTAGGGGAGCATTTATGCTAAACAGGTAATTATCATATTTAAGACTTGGAAGACTTTCCTTTGATTTATGGAAAAGTAATCAAAATGATAATTGTTATTTGAATTGATAGAAGGTTTTACCACTCAATTATTATGTTAATCCAAGCTGATTAACATTAGAAAGATCCATGAGATCTTTAGCTATCCATGGAGAGTAGTCATTCTAAAAGATTATGTGATCAAGAAGATCATATATTGTACTCTTTTTCCATTAGTGACTTTTTTATTTGAATGTTTCACACATAAAATTTTTAACGAGGCAATGAGTACAGTATAACTAGCGTGTACAATGTACTCTTTTCTTCCATCTTATTTTTTCCACTGGATCTATGGATTGAGTTTTTAATGAGGCATATGTATAGCGCGGTATTCATCCAAGGGGGAGTACGTGTTGTAAAATCGTCGGTTTGATTCCATGCGTGAGCTAGGCCGACTTAGCCCCATCTCCAATGGTTCCTTCAGTTTATCTCTAGTTAGAGATAAAGGTGGGACTCGTACTAAATATATGTATACTTATCCCTACTATGGGTATATGTTAGCTCGATCACAAGATCACACACACACACGATGCATAATTCTAACTGGAAGGCACACACCAGAGAAGAATTTGTCTCAACACTGCACACCAGCAGCAAATGCACACACGCACACTGCTGCACTTCTATTCGCCACACTAGTTAACAGGCTGATTACATGGCTTAAATAGCCCCACACGCACACACACTTAGCCACGTTTAGCCGCACAACCCGGCCAGTCAATCAGCCACACAACTAACTCCACGAGTATGCAGCAGGATCACCTCCACTATTCCTGCATGCACGCACTAATTTCTCCACTCACTAACTAATGACCCGTGTATGTAGTTCAGACTCCACTCATCGTTCCTACATGCACGTACAGAACAAATCAACATGTAGCTACGTCCTTTGGCTCCAATTAGCACACTAATGACGCACTGATCTACCAAACTCTCTGCACACACTTCGTGCTTTCACTAACGGCTGATCAGCTCACCACGCCACGTAACACACTAGCTAATTTGGACTCAAACCACTACGTACACATGACTGAATATGATGAAAACATAAACAACAAGATTAATTCTAACAGTATATATATTGAGAGAGGTAGATGTATCCAAACATGAGAAAGTAATAAAGAGACTATGCATCTTTCTATATATGTATCCATTGTTCATCTGCTATGTGCTAATCCCTTCTTTCTATAATGTTATAATGTTATGACCCACTAACTGCAATTAAGACCCTAAAGCTCAAACCTCAATGTTCCACGTCATAATCAATTCTCGGCAGTTGGATCATTGGCATTGAATGAACAAAATGCAGCAGCCACCATGTCAGGCCCATCCATGTTGATCCTGGCCCAACTTAACAGTGGAGGGCTTATGGTTTCTTCTTTGATCGGCGGGGTCTGCATCGTGAGTTGTAATGCTGGCGGCTGGTTTCCTCCATCAACGGCAGGCGGTGTCCTAGCGTTCCCCATGCGTGGTGCGGCACTAGTGATGGCGTGCGGCGTGGTGCTGGCTAGGCGATGCTGCGTGGAACTGGCCTAGTGAAAAAAGAAACATGTAGTACCTTATCGCCAACATGCGGTAGCCATGCATGTCGACGCTTGGGACACCACCACCTCCAATGACCCTTTCCTCCTTAATTTGCAGTGCTCCTGTGTTCTTATTTTGTTTACACTGATCGATTTGATCATTTGTTTGTGTAAAGTCAGTTGTTCCTTCTTCTTTGCTTTATAGATAAGTCCACTGCCGGATGATTCAATTTTCTGGTACGTTTGTTTGATGAAAATATTTTCAGATGTGCATGTCATATGTTCGGCACAATGCCTGAAAGGGGATCATATTAGTGACCCCATGATCTTAGCTTCGTTAGTCTCACTGCAACTTTATGATTTTTTATATTGTGGTTTCTTAACCTAATTGCACAATATATTTAATTTTTACCTACATGTACACTATCATCTCACTGTAACGATCAATTTGTGCCATCTAATCCTAACATATTTGATTCTAGAAGATCACCCATGATCAATGGTAGACCAGTTGTACGTTTTGCAGTTTGCATTGCCTATATATATGTATCACGCACAAGAGCCATTACGGCGATGCATAGGATGTGTGATTCAGCTTCAGTACATTAATTCTCTTTGTAAACATTACTAAACAGACATCAAATGGGTGAGACAACTCACCGACCTGAATAATATATTGATCTTATAGCATAGTTCTCTTTAATTTCATACAACTGCAGTTAAGATCTAAGTGTTAGGTTTACCATGGTAATTTTATTTTCCCACTATCATTTGACATGCTTATCTTTACAACATGGATTCCACAAGAAAAGAAAATTAGCTACTCAAGTTACACCCTTGCAGATAGCACCATGACAAGGATATGGTTCTTTTTTCAGATTTACAGGTAACTATATGATCCATCCGTGAATATTTGGTAGAAGATAAGCATGTGCTTCCATATTTGATGAGAACGGAGTGTGTGTAGTAATGTATACGGTTGGATGACATATTGCTTAAAATCATACAAGTCGGATATAATGTATTACACAACACTCTCTGACCTTCTATAGCTCACATTTGGTTATCTTTGCATACCTGAAACCGATACCAAAATATCTTATTGAAGCGTACAATTTCTTATTTTGCATATATACATAGGTATATTAGTATGCCCGCCGCAACGTGCGGGATATCAACTAGTTACGCAAGAGATCATCGTCGTCTACTTAGAGACCACTAGTTATTTAATAGCATCATTTTGAGGTTCAACGTAGCCATCTCCACTCTCCACTGCGATAAATGAGGATCGCGCTTGCATAAAACATATCGGGTGTGGGGAGGAGACCGGGTGGTGTTGACTTGCGGTAGCACGGCTGTCTGGAGGAAATGCTGTAGCCTGTTGTGAGTAACATTCATATGTAGGGTCTAAAACTGCGTTTTCTTTAATAAATTCTTCAATCGCATGATTGCACCTATGGGAAGAAAAAGGATTTGCAAACAAATATGCGCCGTCAGTTGACTATTACAACTACAGATTGTTGCTTGCTTGTTCTCTCTACACATCTCTATCGTATTTACCCCTATAGTATTTAAAACGATGATTTTCAGGACTATTTCAAAGACGTCTTTTTTAACAAGGCGAATTCAAAGAATGCTCTGGTTTTAATTTGAACAATGATGGCTAATACACCTACAATTATCTCTTTAGAATAAAATATTCAAGAATCTTGAGAAAACTTAAAAGGAGCTGAGTGTTCAGTGGGATTTATCAAGAGACAGTTATATATTTTAAATTTTCATAGTTTTGCTCTGCTTTGTTAATCTTCTTTGCTTGTTTCCTAAAAAATATTTTAGCGATTTTCACGGTAGAATTTCATATTTTGGATCTTAGCTTTTCCTATGTGTCTCACGGATCTGAAATATCTGGTATAAACCATAAATAACCTCGTATATCAAATGGTTGATAGTTAGGTCATGCTTACAGCTCTGACTTGTTTTTGAGATGGGTGTCCCTCGTACCAGTGGCGGAGCCATCACCACCGTGAAGCCCGGACGACTAGTAATATTTTTTATGATCCACTGATTTTGTATGCGTCGACGGCTAACGACAAAGAAGACGGCTGCGGCGAAGCCCGGGCGGCCACCCGGCCAGGAGCCGTCTCGGCCGCTGCCTCATACCAAATTGTCAGGGAGTTGGTGTTGGGAATAGACTACAGCCCTTACTTTACTATTAACTAGAAAAAATACCCGTGCGTCGTAACAGGAGAAGTCTATTTTAATCTTATTATTGATATATGGTTTAGTTAAGACGAAATAAACCGTGGAAGTTCACTTAGATATATATATTTTTAGAAAATCATGTGTTGTAGTTAGGAGTTCGATCGTCTCAAGTTAGCATGCGAGTTTTTTAAAACAGATTTCCTATATAATTCCTTCTGTATTACCAAAAGTGAACGATATTAAAAACCGACTCAAATATGGATATGTATATCCGAAAGCAAACGAACTTTAAAACCGACTCATACACGGATGACGTACCAAAATACCGGTAAAAACATCTTCAATTTTTATAATAATAGAGATAATAAAGTATATTTTGGGAAGAATGAAGGAGCTGATCGAGCTGGGGCCATGCCAAAGCCCCTAGCATTACCTTCTCTAAATTGTAACCCAAACAAGACATATATAAACTACTAGTTGTGTCTTCTAATGTTTGATTTTGTTAACTCTTGGACATATATTTGTCATTCATCTTATTAAAAAGATATGTAATTGTTATTTATTTTGTTGTGTTTTATTTTATCATTAAAAATACTTGAAGCAAAACTTATGTTTTTTATATTGTACAAAATATTTAAAAAAGAATAGTCAAACATATGTCTATATGTCAATTGCATCAAATATTAAAAACTAAAAGGAATAGTAAAAATGGGTCTGCTATATGTTTTTCTGCTCCTTATGTTCTCCCAAAGTTGTAATGAATTGTACTCCATCCCAAAATCAATTTATCTCAATCAACCCATCACAATCTTTCTAAAAAAAAAAATTGCAGGTTTGATAAGAGTTGGCATTCGTTCTTTTCCATCAGAGAAAGAGAGAAGTATATAGATACCTCTTAGTGGTAGGCAGTAAGTATATATAACCTCTTGGTATAGTACAGGTTAACAACGCCTGCATCTTGCAGAAGCCTAACGAAAAAAACTTTAAAAACATATATAAACTTGAATTTTCATTTGACTCCAACGTGTGAGATTAGTTCGGTACCTTCCTTCAAAAATAGATATCTCTCAAATGATGTGAAGGCATAAACTTTCTTTAAGGACGGGAGAAAACCTCAAAGTTTTGTTAATATACGTTCAGCATATATGCTACGAAATATTTAAGAACTTCCACAGGAGTTAAAATAATCAAGGAAGTCACTATAAAATTTTTTTCGGGCAATACTCTTTTATTTTTGCAGCGAGTCCAAAAGGAAACGCACATGCCAAAATGGTGTAGGCAAACTTAGGGTTCTAGACCGCCTATACAAAACCTATTTATGCGGACGGGACAAATACCGCCCATGAAAATCAATTTTTACTGAAATGGAACAGCCTGCAAAAATCGATTTTCACGGGTTGTTCTCTATAAGAAAAAATTGCCTGTGACAATAATTACGCTGGCGATTTCTGGAAGGAAGCACCTACAAAAATCAATTTTCATGGCTGATTCTATGTAATAATACACTGAATAATGGGCACCACGAAATTATGAAAGTGTGTAGTTGAATGATTTTTCATATGAGACCGTTCTCATATCATTTTGAAAATTGTTTTTATGAATTTTCCAAACAACCTCAGATGGAGTTTTTATGGATTTTCCAAACAACCTCAGATGGAGACATTTTTAAAAAAATAGTAGAGCTCGCGACTACAACTTTATAAATTTTTACAATGGTTCTTTAGCAAAGTCTAAACTTTGAAAACTTCTAGAAAATTCATACTATTCCTGATTGAGTTATACTATTCTTACAGTATGTCCTGCAATATAATCTTGGTAAAATATATTTGAAATATTTCTTTTATATGGTCATTCAATAATCTCAAGTTACACATCATATCATCTCATATAGGGACTACACGACATAAGTTAAACAATCGTATTAAAAGAAGTATTTTAAGGAAATATAGAACCAACCATATTAAAGAGAATATTGTGAGGATTATAGTGAACTTTGGTTCACCTCAATAGGATTTCAAATGAATTTTCTATAAATTTTTAAAGTTCCATCAATTTTAAAGAATATGGAAAAAAAAGTTTTTGTAGGCAGACTTTGTAATGAACCGTCCTTAAAATAAACTTTGCAGGTGGAGTTCTTAAAGTGCCACCCTTACCTTTTATCATGGGTGGTTCTCATAAGAGAAAGCATGCAAAAATCGATTTTTTGCACTTATCTTAAGAATATCACCCGAAAATGGGTGCACTAATAAAATATGAAAATTGATTTTCATATGAAGTCAGATGATGACAAATTTTATATGAAAAATGTATCTCTCAATGAGATCCAGAACATTATAGTGGAATATTGTTTCATTTGAGATTGTTTAAGGACACAAATTTCATTACAAACTCTCAGATCTATTTTCAAATAAGAGTTCTTGAGCTTGTCAAATAAGCTTACATGGAGATATAGTCTATATGATAGTTGTTGAGCTTGACATGATTTGCATGTTTGTAGTTGATGACTTATTCATTTGATGCTATTTAGAGTGCCTTATACATGTTTATAGTTTTAGAGAGGTGAAGTAGAAAACAATAGCACCCATCTCACATGCAAACCGCTTCGTACGCTAGACGGTAAGGGGGCTATACGTACAGTGAAAGGTTCCAGGGTTGAATCCTATATATTGCACGTGCACATAAAATTGCACGTAAAACCGTGTATGAATACTAAATGAGCCGCGCGTGAAAATTAATTTTCATGGACGGTCCTTAGGAACGTCCCTCGGAAATCCTTGATTTTTATAGGTGCTTGGTTGTAGGCGGTTGGAGAAATGTCCATGTAAACGGGTTATTGACTGACTGCTGGACAGAAAGCACATCCACCATGGCCGCTACCAAGAGAGAGTTAAACCACCTCAGTAATAATAAGGGAAAAATATGGTTAAATGACTCTATAAATACAGAATTGTAGAAATGTTTTGAAGTACCGACAAAGGGTGGATTGAAGTGACATATGCATTTCCCACTGTTTGATGCTTTTAGGATTTGTGCGTGTGAATCTAATTAGAGTGAGAATTTACATGTGTAACACATGCCCAGTGTTTGTACAATACATGCCAATTGCCCATGATTTTTCATTTAATAAGAATGCATGATTGGTCATTTATTTTGCCAATTGCCCATGTCCTCAATCACATTACAAAGGCTGATGTATTTAGGCAATAGCATTATAGTTGTTAATTCTGACGTAATATAAAATTTATTTCACAAATTAGAATCAGAACTATGAAACAAATTTCAAACTCGTTGAGTTAAATTCTGCATTATATTCTTTTGATAATAAATGATATATACTCACATAGTTTTTTAGTCTTTGAAAAATTTAATGGTTGAACGTCATATTGAAAAGTCAACAATGTTGTATATTTAGAAATGACGATAGCATCATACTGGATCTAATATCAGGAATTAACATAAGCAAATGCCTGAACCATCGTGTTGTATCCTCAAAGAGAAAATTCCTTACGTGTCCCCAAATTTTCATTGAATCCCTTTCTTACCTCTAAATTTTATCTTATCCTCTATATACCTCTAAATTTTATCTTATCCTCTATATACCTCTAAGTTTTCGTTTTGATTCCCTCTAGACCTATGCCGTTATAGTCTTAAATTTGTGATAAAATAACAATATTACCCCTCTTTTATACTAACAAGGAAGGTATCCCGCGCACATGCGCGGGCATCTTATTTAATGTGTTCGAAATTTTATTACGAATGCTTACACGTAGTTGGTTTTTTTTATTGAAATATCCTTTGTACTTTCAAACTTATTTGGGATTTCTATGAATGTTGGTTATGATTTTATTCTAGTTACCCTTGCAACATAAAAAATTGTTAACTAAAATTATGTGAAAGCATGCCGTTTTGAATTTATAAGAAAATATTGTATCATCACCATGAAGTTTCTATGAAACTATATATTGTACTATGGGTATTATTATACTTTAAGTAATACTCCCTCCGTTCCAAAATATAAGGCACAACCACCCTTAACCCAAAGACCAAGAAATAATTATTATCATCTCCTAATTTAGATCACCCTAATAAATATAGTACATGCATCCAATAGAAGAATTAGAGATCTTAAGGGTAGATGATTTAAAAAAGTAATAATTTAATGAAGAAGAGGTCCTAGTTAATTGCATGCAAGCATGCATGCCTTATATTATGGAACATCCAAAGAAAGTAGTTGTGCCTTATACTATGGAATGGAGGGAGTAATTGCTTTTATACTCTCTATGTCTTTTTGGATTTTAGGATAAATTAATTTAAGATTTTCTATTAAACATATAGCTAATAGAACTATGTCATATAATTAAAGATAGATTTATACTTCGTCGCATAAATCCGAGAAAGTTAAATTTTGTTTCAAAATATAAGGGATTTTAGAGTAGTACTACTTGTCCTATCCAAACAACTATAATTTATTGTTTACCCAATCTTACCCTAACCACCTTCCCACCCTCCATGTCTATTTTAATTAGTAAGAGGTATCATAGTGTTTTTTTCTTCCTCATTAGCTATGGAAAATTTTACTATAGGACATTGCGATTTCGTGGTTTTAACCGTAGGACACCGTTCGAACTCACTTTTAGGGGAAGACACTCCATAAACGTGGTAATTTGCCAATGGACACCGCGCTGATTAGAATAATAATTTCCGGTTGAAGAGGAGAGAGACATCATGTGAAATGTCAAAAATGCCCTTGGGCCCACATGTCAGCTCTCCTATCTCTCCTGTCTCTATCCCCTCCTTCCGGCGTCTGATGCGCGGTGTTGGGTGGTCGTGGTGGCGGAGGACGATGCTGACTCCGCGATGGCGACGGCGGACACTACGGGCTTTCACGCTTCCTCCTCCTCCAGCACCTCCAGCGCCGCTAGAATGTCGAGCCTGACCCCGCCCGCATCGTTGTGGCACCACCCGCCGCCGCGCGGCGACGACGCCGCGTGAAGTGCCGCGTGGTCGAGCGGGCTTGTCGACGACAAAAGGTCGCCGCTGTCGTACTATTGCTGTTGCGGCTACCATGGCGAGCAGCGGGCGATGGAGATGTCGAGCTTGCCTTCTCCACCATGGGTGAGACATGTAGAGAGAGAGGAGGAGATCCCGTTGACCGGCCGCTTGGTGGACTCCGCAGCGTTGAGGATGATGGTGGGGACGGGGTAGGTGGCAGCGGAGGCGGGAAGGCGAGGGCCGGTGGTAGTAACGGGCGGTGGTCATGGCATCCCACCGCCAGATTTCCGCCGCATCCCGGAGTTACACCGCCAGAACTCACCCGAGCTGTCCCGCCGTCGCTGTAGCTTCGACCCTCGCCCCCTGTTGCCGCGGCCGCTCTGCTCCGCGCATCAGATGTCGAGATGAGGGGATAGAAAGAGAGACAGGAGAGAAAGGAGAGCTGACATGTGGGCCCAAGGGCATTTTTTGACATTTTACGCGATTTCTCTCTTCTCTTCAACCAGAAATTATTATTCTAATTGGCATGGTGTCTATTGGCAAATTACCACGTTTATGGAGTGTCTTCCTCCAAAAGTGAGTTCGGGCGGTGTCCTACCGCTAAAACCACGAAATCACAGTGTCCTGTAGCAAAATTTGCCTAACCCTAAATACCTTACGATGGTTCTTTACTACCCGTGAAATACATCTTGATGTTTTTTCCAATTTATTAACACACTTGGATGATTGTTTTTTTAATCTAAATGCTTATCTATAATGTAGAAATAATCCGATAGTTACGAATAACATGACCACTTGTCTAATGATAAATTACACGTTGAATGTTGTGCCTTCATAAATAAAATTTTCAATAATTTCAATTATTGATTATATGCTTTAATATACCAATAAATACGTAGGTTATATGCTACATAGATTAGTCATATTTTTTCAATAATATGTAGGGTGTGTATTATTGATGTTTTTTAATTTATGTTTTTTCATATTGCAGTATACATATATATTTTTTGATTTAAAGAAAAGTCATGAGGATGTAGTTTTTATTTTGTTCCATGAGATTGTACACGTAATTTAGTTATTTGTGTTTATGAACGACTTATTAGATTGTCATGTGACGACGTAGAAACGTTTGTAGGAGTCCCACGTAACTTAACTGCTTGAGGCGTTTTAGAAAGTTTAATGGACTTATTCTATGGTTAATGGATTTTTACTATATAATAATAGATAGATATATAGATTTTTAGGATTTGTCCGATTTTATAGAGCGTCACGCGTGATGGTGTAGGAGTGTTTTACTTTTAGTATATAACATAATATATAATATATAGATTATAATCAGTTTGTTATCTAATGTTTGATTTTATTCTCATATTAAATTTTGCTAGGTAGAAAATTAAAAAATAAAAAGAATGATAGAAGATATGAGATGGAGGCAGGGATGGACGGACAAATGTACGTATGTACATTACGTACATAAGGGGGATCAGTGTATCCCTGGGAGGGTAGGGTGGATATTTTTAAATCTAACGGCGAAAAATAATGGGTCCACCGTATTAAATGAAAATCAAGGGTAGAATGTTTTGCTTTTTTCTCAGAATTTCTTTGATTTCTCTAATTTATTAGAGCGCCAAGTGGTGGCTTAGGAGCGTTTGTAGGAAGTTTAATACACTTTTAGTATATAATAGATAGAAGATAGATGTGCTAGCTTACTAGAAAAACAATCTTAAGTTTAACAAATATTTATTTGTAAGAAAAAAGGGAATATAATTATTTGACACGAATTTGAAACTGAAATTCAAATTATTTAAATAATTTTCAAACAAAATCTGATGAAATTTGTACAACATCTTCAGCAAAATTTAAACCCAAAAATAATAATTTTTTATTTCTATTTAGTGGTGAAACTCTTGTATGTATTTCTTTGTGAACAAATATGATTTGTTTGAAAATTTAAGATATATTTCTGAAATACAGTATCAAATAATTATGTCCTATTTGATTAGTTATAAATTAAAAAAAATACATTGGGATTTATGTTTCGATGTAGGCAGCACGCAAAATAGTATGAGAGATGAGTGATACTATTATTTTAGGGAAAAATGTTAACGGTTAAGTCATGGTCAACTAGTTGCAAGAGTATAAAGAGAATCAAAATAAAAATTCAAGAGAACACAGAGGATAAGCCCAAATAAAAGTCAGAGGCATAGAAACAATTGAGCGAAAATTCAGAGGCACTAATTATTTTCTCACGCTCGATCGTATGCTACCTTTTGATCGTAGATTCTTAAGTAGCTCTCTAAATATAGTTTTTTTTTCGTTTTCTGAATATCTTCATTCAATTTAAAAATAAACTCTCCTATGGTTTCTTTTGAGATAAGCACCCGACGTAGACGTACGGTTTTGGGATACAGTACATTATCATCTTGCATTTACGCAAGGCCCAGTCGATGGCGGGTCCTTTCTTTAGTTTATTGCTTAAGCATTCTTTGTATTTTGCCAACCACCTGGATACCTCGGTGTATCTATATTATATAGTATATTTTTACTTAGGAATGTGGCACTATATTATATATATAACTATACCTAGGAAAAATAGTAGCATGACTCCATCCCTCAAATGTTTTTTTTTAATTTTTGAACCATTTTAATTTTCAGTTTTACAAATAAACTCTTAAAAAAATTGAAATCTAAAACTTTGGACATGCGAGCCAGACTAACTACAAAATAACGTTATCACGTTAACTATGGGTGGCGTGGCGTGACACAGTTGTTTCATCACACATGCACGGTGGATGGCTCCATTGCTTCACCATGTTAGATGGGGGTTCATACATGGCAAAAAAAAAAAGTTCAGATTTAAAAATAACTTTTGGAAGGGATTATTTTAAAATTAAAATTAAAAAGTTAGAAAGTAATAAAAGTTCTCCATTAATATACAGATCCTACTACGTGGTACATACTACACATACATAGGCATACGTTTATAACAGGATTACTTAGGGTGTGTTCGAGGAGAAGGGGTTTGGGAAGATTGGGAAGATACGTAAAACGAGGTGAGCCATTAGCACATGATTAATTGAGTATTAACTATTTTAAACTTCAAAAATGGATTAATATGATTTTTTAAAGCAACTTTCCTATAGAAATTTTTTTAAAAAAAACGCACCGTTTAGCAGTTTGGGAAGCGTGCGCGCGGAAAACGAGATGCTTTTCTCTCTCAATCCCCCAGATTGCCCAGGAACTAACGAAGCCTTAGTAGATCAAGGATTCGTTGCCCTCCGTCATCTCGAGCATGTGTTGCTGTTGTTGTATATGTATGTCGTATGTGTAGAGGTATATACACTACTGGAGAAACCATCTTTGCCCGGTCGGTCAAAAATCACAATAGTCCCGGTTTCAATAAAAACTGGGACTAAAGATGGTTTTTAGTCCAGGGTTATAAGTGGAACGGAACTATGTGATCTTTAGTACCGGTTCACATGCTGTCAGGGGCTGTCTGCCCCCCCCCCCCCCCCCCCCCCCCGGATCTTTAGTCCCGGTTGGAGTTACCAGCCGGGATTAAAGATCCTATCTTTAGTCCCGGTTGGAGTCATCAACCAGGACTAAAGATCCCGGGCATCTTTACACCTGGTTAGTAACACCAACCGAAACTAAAATTCCATGTACCGTATATAATCCCTAGCACTTACTCCCAAACTCCTCATCTCCTATTCTTACTCTTTCCCTTATTTTTTTTCTTTGCCTTATCCTCTCCTTCCTTTAGCTAGTGGAGCTTATCATTTTCTTTGCCTCCTCTCCTTCCTTTGCTGATCGAGCGAGGCCTTTGCAGATCGTGGGCGGCGCCCGGTGCGGAGGGCAGTGGCTGGCGGCGGCCGACGGGGCTGGCGCGTGGAGGGCGGTGGCCGACGCGGAGGGTGGTGCCCGGCGGCGGCCAGCGGGGCTGGCGCCTGGAGGGCGGCGCCCGACGCGGAGGGCCACGCCCAGCGGCGGCCTGCGGGGCTGGCGTGTGGAGGGCCGCGCCCGGCTGGCGGGGCCGTCGCATGAGGAAGGAAGCAGCCGGTGCGGAGGGCGGCCGTGGTGGTCGTCGTTGGGATTTTTTCCCTCTTAATTTGTGAATGAATTGTTCATTCCATCTGTGATTTTATAATGATTGTTGCTGTGGATGATTTGAGATGATTATGTTGTTGTGAATGATTTGGAATGTCTGGAGATGATATAATAAAAAAATGAAAAAAAATAGTCCTAGTTGGTAAATCTAGTCCCAAAAAAGATGTATCTTTGGTCCCGGTTATTTTAACCTGTACTAAAGATAGACATCTTTAGTCCCAGGTTCGTCGTCCTGGTTTCATAACCGAGACAACAGACGGTTGCCAACCGGCGGCAAAGATCGGTTGTGCAGCAGTGATATGTCCATGTCTAATAATTGATAGAAAATAATTATGCCAGCAGAATTGAAATTGATGTAAACATCGCTATCTTCGTTCTCTCTGACTGTTGGGGCTTTTCTATACAAATTGGATGGGAAGGATGTTAATACATTACAGGAAAATCCTGAAAATCCTTCTTTTGCCTGTGTATATATAGATGTGTACTAAGTTGGGGACCAGGAAAACTCTCGAGGCGATTCGAGAATATGCCAGAAATAACAGAGGAAAAAGGTAAGTAAGAGAACATTTCAACATTAAGTTTTGTATATGTCTTCGAATTATTTTGTGGAATGCTTCTATGTAGTTCTGTATATGAAAACAATATTCCGTCTTTCTCTGAACGTTTGTCAGGATATTTTTTCTCATCTTGTCTGGTTGATATCTTCGATTTCGTAGGTGTAGGGCTTGACCTAAGAGAGGATTTTTACCTGTAATACCTATAGATCAGACAGTAATCCTAGCCTCCTATACAGGGACATCAACATATCATTGTTAAACCCGATTATATTGATTAATTAAGGTGCGTAACCAAGTATACAGGCAAGACCGCGGGAGCAGATGAACATGGGTGATGTTATAATCACCAGATGCAACACATATATTTATACTTTATATTAATATTTCAACGAATATACCCTTCTTCAGGTAATAAAAACATATGATTATCATTTCTCAAAGATAAAGTAATATATAGACTCACATAAGACTAGTACAAGAACATTAAACTTAGACCCTTCTGCGGATCTCCACGGAGGATGGGACAAGAAATAAAGGTTCATCCCGCTCCACGAAACCGGACAGGGACATGATTCATAGTACTAGTATAAGTCTACGCTGATATGGGTTGCTATATTTTAGGACAAAGGAGTACATGGTTATATATTGAACTCATATCAAACCTGAAATATATGTCAATTGTAATTTATAACTATATACTTTGAGTATCAGTATTCTATATTACTTTAAAAGGCTTGGTGATCGTGAATCTGCTACACACCACTACTACAAAATAATTGATAACAATGTTAAAAAAATATATTTTTTGCCAATGACACATTATAATATTTATTCTTTTATCCTTAACAAAGTATGGACCATTTAGCTAGCATCCAGATAATGGAAGTAGCTTTGGTTCTCTACCCCAACTATGAATGGACATAGGCGATTAATTGTGGCCACGATATTTGAATTGGATTGAGTCATGCACTACTTAAAAAAGCATTTTCATATGTGATCAAATATAACATCCCGCCCTCCATAACCGTGTGACCAAATATGTGACCAAATATAACATATCATCTCACTTGAACTTTCGTCTTCGCTTCGAGTAAAATGGTTAATCCAGAAGTGATATGGTTAGAGAGATAAGGCTTTGTAAGCTGGTTTCGCTCTTGCTCAACTAGTAAGATGCTACTAATTAAGTGCACATAGCATTCATGGGTCACAAATGCCATATCCTAATTGAGCTACGATGTCCCCCTCAAAGGACCTGGGTGCCTATCAGTCCAACTTACCCATATGGCCTCACGCACATAGGGCAAATATCTAGTAACTAGCCCCCTCTTAGCGCTATGTACCTCACACAGAGCCTACGTATGCCATGTACGTCCAGTGTCGCCGCAATGACTCGTATGTGCAACCGTCAAGGTCTTCTTTGATCCATTTGTAATAGCTCGTCCTCCAGAATCACGCAGTCCAGCCCATCCGATGAGTAGGACCACTTATACATGTAACCCCATTTACACTTTCGTCTTTGCTTCGTGCAAAAGAGTTAATCTAGGAGTAGTATGGTTGGAGCAATTATGATTTATAACTTGTTTTAATTTCGCTCTTGCTCAGGTAGCAAGGTGTTACTAATCAAATGCATACAACAGTTAAATGCACACATACCACAACCTAACTGTGCCTGGATGTCACACTAAAACAAATTTCGCAGGTGGCTGGCCACGACGTCTAAGAAGTTTGGCGATGAAAATCAATCTTGGTAGATGCCACCCACCCAGAAAAATATTTTCAGCGCAAAAAAAAAAAAGGGAAATCTTACAGATGCAAAATTCCCAAACGCTCCTATAATTCATTCACAAATCACAAACCCCATAATCCATTCACAAATTCATTGACAAAATCTACGAGTTAATCATCCTCCATGATCGAACATGGCGATCAATCATCTGACAATGCGATAACAACACAACACACTTCTGTACTTGGAGTTGCGGAGGATCTTGGCAATGACAACCCGGTCGACGGAGAAGTCATCCAAGCCGGCCAGTATGTTGCATCTAGTTCTGCACCTCATCTGCGGGCACCACCAAGGGCACAACCTTTGTATCCTCCGCGGCGATGTCGCCACCACGCACCTTCGCGACAGCGCTGGAGATAATGGATCAGAAGCAGCCGCCGGAGCTGCTGCAGGGCCTCGAGCGCCGGGTTTGTCATGCGGCCGCCACCCGAGGGTCCGAGCCCACCGGCGGCAGATGCGTGCTGCTGAGTCCGGCCGGCAGCTGATCCGCGCTCCCGAGTCCCGCTGGCTGCGGGCGTTGTTGATGGCAGCGGCGGCAGGAGGGAGCGATGGAAGAGAGACTGGGCTCAGCATTGCGGAGTGGATCCACGCTCAGGAGGTCCAGCGGCGCCGGATCCACCTGTACCGAGCTCGTCGGTGGCAGATCGATCCACTTCCCCCAAGCGAGAAGCAACGCGCAGATGCTCGTTGTCGTGGTCACCGATCCGTCGTGCACGCGGTTCACCTTCACCGTCGCCGAGCTGATGTCGTTGCGCGGATCGCAGGTAGCCATCGATCGTGAGGGATCGAAGGAGCAAGAGGAGAGGAGAGGAGAGGAGAGATTTTAAAATGCATGACTCCGTTGATTCTTTGCACAATTTTTAGCCGCTCATCTTATTTAAAAGCTTAATATAAATATTTAAAAGTATAAGTGACAACTATATTTTTTTCATGATAAAATAAGTCACAATATAATAAACAATATTTATATTTATAATAAAACGAATGATCAAACGTTATGTTAAAAGTCAACGGCATCATATATTTTAAAAATGGAAACAATAATAAATAAAGGAATTCAGAAGATTGAGTAGAATAAAGCGAGACCGATGAGAATATAATAAGTCAGACATGGTGTTCCCTCTACGCACCTCAGCCTTCGTGCTTTATGAAGGGGTTAAGAAAGGGCAGGTTCCTTTACATTAAAAATTGATTTTTATAGGGGTTGTTAACCATAAACTTCCTGGACATTGCATATTTTTCTAGTTCACCTGTAAAATGAACGGGTATTGTCATAGAAAAATGTTTTTTTATAGTGATGTGTCCATAATCTGCTATTGTTTTAGGTCCACAATTTGATTAAAATGATAGCCGACAGCCGAATTAATTTGTGTTAGTTTAAATATACGTGTAGCTTTAAATGAACCCTAATTACTTATTTCTGAATCGTTCATCTTTATGTCAAATTTTTATACTAGAAGTCGAAAATTTACAAAACAAACCCTAGAGGATAAAATAGCATGACAACTATACCCATCCCTCATAAGGCCCTTCACAGTGCAAGTAGGTGTCAACTAGCTCTACCGCATTTCGGTGACACGTCCGCTCTCTGCGTGTCTGTATTGAGTTGCTCGCACCTTAACTGGATTTCGAGTTCCTCACATGAGCATTCGAGGACGTACGGCACAGAGCACACACATGCGCCTGTATATGGAAGACTATTTAGCACTGCGGGTTGTGTAGCCCTGAGGCATTGTCCATTTAAATATATTTGTGAGCTTGCTATGTGAGATCCGTGGCTCAGTAGTCCTTGGACCTATTTGGCAGCTAGGGAACCCAATTGAGTTGCTTGCACTGCTATTATCCTATGATTCTCCCCTTTTTAGCATGACAGGCATATACCAGTTATCATGTTCCTGAAGCTCCATACATCATCCTGCTTATCACAGATATGGACTAGGGCATATTTGTCACCACATTTAAGCCACAACCCTTGAGCTCTTTGATAGTCTCTCAACTATTGTGCTTCCCACAAGTCCCCAGTGGCAATCTTAGGTTTGTCAAGCCCTTTAGATGCCCCAAAGTCCTTCTTGCCCTTTGTGAGCTTGCTCATAGGCCAACGCTACAATATAAGCCTGGGTCACTTTTCTTTCAAACTAGTGATGAAATGAGTCACCAAGAAAAGACCACCCACAATGGGATCATATAAATGAATATGATACACTAACTGAGCAAATTTGGACCTATATTCAGTAACTGTGCCCGTTTGAGTTATGAAGATCAATTCCTCCATCTTAATAGGTTGCAAGTGAACTTCAAAGCTAACACTGCCTCACGCAATCAATCCCATGTAGACCACCCCACCTCTTGTTTCCAAGCCTGGTACCAATGTGCCACATCCCCCGCCATATTCAGAGCACCAGCCGATACTTTGAACCCCTTCGTGATTTCATAGAAAGCAAAATAGGTCTTACAATTATCCACCAAAACACAAACATCCGATCCACCGAACTTGGGAAAATCCATCTTAGGGGTCCAAGTACGAATCGACCTAGTGTCACCAACATCACGAGCACCATTGAAATGTTGTTCAGGTGCTACCCGTGAAACAAACGTAGGCAGAGGTGGCGGTGGCGGTGGATCGGAGGTAGTGGTGGTGGTGCGATGATGAACTCGGCCCCAATGTCGCCAGCAAATGGAGTTTGGTGAGGCAACGGCGTCCTGGGAGGTTGCAAACCGAGTACTAGCGCCGTGGTCGCTGCCTTCAAAGCGCGAGTAACTTGGCTTTGCTCTTGTTGTACTTGCCTGAGCGAGGTCATTGAGAGATCCACCTAGGTTTGAACTTGATCTAGCTGCTCCCCTTGCTGCGCGAGCTTGAGGTCGATATGTGCCAATTGCTTTGTGATTTCCTCCACTCCATCGACCTTGGCCACCATGGATTTCACCGCCTCCATCAAACCGCTCCTACATTGAGTCCATCGCCACTACCATCTGCAGCTCTTGCATGCTTGACTTCGCGGGAGCTGTGGCCATCACCTCCTAACCCGATCGAACCAAACCATGATTTACCGCTGATCTACCCCAAGGAAGATCACAAACACGGCCACATGATTTACCAATCAAGGGCCAAGAGAATATGAGAGACAACGCCGGACCGAAAGCAACCGATACCAACTTATCTTGTCCCCAATCAGCGTGAGCTCATCGCCGGAGTTGAGGAAGATAGAGAAGTCCTAAGGAAAGGGAAGCAGAGCAAAATAGGGGAACCAGAGTTTGGGGAGGAGATAGATTTCATTTCATACTTTTCATAGCGTCTTTCATTACAGCCTGGAGTCTTATACACGCAAATAACACACTCACCCCTTGGGCCCCACACAACAGCGAGAATGCACGGAATTCACGCGCATAGATGAGAATTAAATTTGAAAATATACTGTTCATTTAAATTTTTTTCACAAATATTCGGGTCGCAACTTTTTTAGCGAAAATATATCGTCGATCTCGCACAGTCGATACAATCGATGCATCGTCGTGACGACACGGACGGTCTCGCGCGGTGAAAATGCGAGACCGCACAGTGTCGCATGAAAAAGATGTGAGACCGTGCAGTCTCACGCACGGAGGTTCCGTCTCGCACAACCAACTTGCGATACCAAAAGAGCAGGTTAATTCTTAGCGATTAATTATGAATTAGCGAATTAATTAATAATTAATTAATCACTAATCAATTAACTAATCACTACTTAATTGCTAACCAGATCATTAGTCGATAATGATTGCCGCTGGCGCTGTCTATTGTTGCGGTATCGCTGGTTGGCGGCGCGAGACCGAGCGGTCGCGAGACACCGCGGTGTCTCGCGAGGGTCTCGCGTAGTCGCCTCGCGAGACCAGGGCTATCGTCATGCTATGTCGTCTTCGTGTATCGGTTACACGAGAACGATAGTATATTCTTGTGAAATAAATTACATCCCGAATATTTATGAAAGAAAATTTATTTTGAAATTTCATTCCATAGTTGATTCTTCCTTCCTGATACGGAGACGCCTGATCACCCGTGCGCCTTCCCCTGTTCGAGCCCACGTTCACTGTTTTCTGTCTTGCAATTGTCGCTTGGCGTCAGTCACAACACCTGGCTGTGGTATGGGCTGGCCAAAATGCCTACGGGTCGCGAAAGCTGCCTCCTCCCTCCTGGGCCAAAATCAACCGGCCCTTCTTCTCTAGCACGTAGACTAAGTCTACACTTCCATCCTTAATTTTCAATTACCTTAGACCAAGGCCCATCAATTAGCACTTTTCCCCTTTCGTGCCCCGTGAAACGAGTGCACTACAGCTCCCTCCCTCTCTCTCTCTCAGCCAATTTAAAATAATTTCTTTTCTTTTTCCCATAAAATCTTTTATTATTAAAAATTCATACCATCCTATCCTAACTCCGATTGACCCTATTCAGGTCTCCAATTTATTCTAAATTTGTGATATACCCAATAACACTAATATTTAATAGTAGGAAAAAGTACAAATTGTCCCCCTGAACTATAACGGTAGATTGAATTACCCCCTTGAACTCGAATACCAGATATTTCACACCCTAGACTTTTAAAACCGGACGAATTACCCCCCTCTCCAAACCGGAACGGTTTTAGTCCTACGTGGCATCCACGTGGCGCTAACGTGGCACTCCAATCAGAAAAAAATAAAAAAAAATGACATGGGCCTCACATGTCATACGGAATAGTACTAGACTCTCTCTTTCTTCCCTCTGGTTTGGTGTCGCGGGCGCGACGCGATAGGGCCGAAGCCAGACGCGGCGGCGGGAGCCGGGGACGACGAGGATGGCAGATTGGCAGGAGCTGAGGGGGAGCCGTGCTCGCTGGCGAAGACCAAGGATGAGCGGCGCGCCGGTGGATGTGGAGGAGGAACCACGCTCGCCGGCGGAACGGAGGAGGGCTCGTCGCTGCGGAGCTCAAGAGGGCAGCGGAGTAGCGGACTCGTCGCCGCGGAGCTCGAGAGGGCTCCCGAGGGCTCGGAGTGGGACGCTGCCGAGACGTCGGTGGTGTCGAAGTGGGCGCTCAACTGCGACGGCGGTGGCCCGGCGCTCGTCTCCCTTCCGGCGTCGTTGTTCTTCGCCGGCCATCTCGCCGGGGGCTTCCTACTCACGACGCTCGCCAACACTCATTTGGGACGCAGGAAGATGCTCGTCCTGCTTCGAGTGTTAGTGAGCTTGAGTGATGCTCGTCCTGCTTTGAGTGTTGGTGAGTGATGTTCGTGAGTGTTGGTGAGCGTCGTGAGTGTTGGTGGTGGCTGCTGGTGCGCGGACGGAAGCAGGAGACCATCGAGGCATTGCGGCAGATCACGTCGCTCAACGGCGGCGAAGACATTACAACGTGGAGCTTCACCATGCTGGACGCGTGCGCTCTGGAGGCCAGCGGCGAGGGCATGTTCGCGACGCTGCGGTCGATATGTGAGCGGCGGTGGGCGCTCTAGAGGCTGGCGGCGATCACAACGGCCAGCTTCGGCGTCGGCGTGGTCTACTACGGGATGCCGCTCAGCGTGGGTAGCCCGAGCTCCAACCTCTGCCCCGACCTCGACGCCGCAGCCGCCTCTACCGGTGAGTCGCCGCCGGCCGTGCAGTCCGCCTCCGCAACCGGCCGCCAGGGCGCCCCTGCCTCAGTCGCCCGCTGCTTAGGCGAGCTGTGCCTCCGCCGCCGCCACCAGACGCTCGGGCATCTCCGACTCCGTCGCCTGCCGCCCGGTCCGCCTCCGCCGCCGGCCGGCCGGTCCTCCTCCACCGCCATAGCCGGCCGCCCGAGACGTGCGCACGAGAGAGAGAGAGTGATTGGAGAGGGATTGGATTGAGGAGAAGTATGACAGGTGGGCCACGGAAGTTTTTTTTTTTACTGTATTGCCACGTCTGCTCCACGTGTACTAGCTCGGGTCAAAACCGTTTAAAACAGTGTTGAGGGGGGTTATTTGTCCGGTATAAATAGTTAAGGGGGTAAAATATCTGGTATTTCAGTTTGAGGGTGTAATTCGATCGACCGCGATAATTGAGGGGGGTAATTCGTACTTTTTCCTTAATAGTAATCGTCGTTCTTCCCTCCCCAGCAAACGTGTAAAGTTGATGATTAGGGTCTTCTTCCTAGTTCCAAGTTGTTTCTTATGGATTCGGTTCTAGCTGCTAAGTTCTGTGGCTGCTTCTCTGCTTACCGGTTACAATTTTTGGAATTGTACTGAAGGTGTGACCTCCAACAAGGATTGATATATCTATGTTATATTTAGTTGTTGTGGTTCATCTCGGTTTATCGCTTTCCACTGGTGTTGTTGGCCGCCAACACCGCTCGCGAAGTCATATCGCAATTCGAGGGCGGATCTGTTGCTCACATGTGTGTAGATGGTGGATCCACCCACCCCGAGGTTGCCGCGTCCCCAAATCCACCATGTTGCTAGGCTTTCTGTCGCTGCCATTGCCAACACCACTCCTAATACCTGTTGCGTTGCTGCCCAAAGCATGTCGTCACCACCCAGAGCTAGCATCCCCAAATCCACCATGTTGCTTGGTTTTCTATCACTGCCATTGCCAACACCACTCCTAATACCAGGGGCGGGCCCAGTATGTATTCAAGGGTATTCAAATGTATACCCAAGATTTTTGCACAAAAAATAGGTATATATACTCTATAGTTCGTATATGTATTCAAAAAATTTAAAAAGAAAGCTTGAACTGCTTATATTGGGCCTTGTTTCACCATTTCTCCACCATTGGGCCTAATTTTCCCACTCCCCTCCCCCTTTCCTCTCAGCCCGCACTCTAATTGGGCCACATCTCAGCCCATTCTACATTTTCCCCAATTCCCCTCCCCATCTAACCCGTCCAAACCCTAGACCACCACCACCGGAGCCGAGCAAAGCAAGAGGAGGCGTGCGGCGGCGGCGACGAGCCGCCGAGCCGGCGACTGCGGCACCGACGTGGCCGTCGGCCGGCCGGCCGCGCGACTCGTGACTAGCCTAGCCAACACGCGCCGCTCACCGGTGCACGGCGCCGTCGGCGCATCCCCCCGTTGTACTCTGTGGCATTCTTTGGTTATTCGTTGTTCTAAATTAGCTACATTCTTTCAGCTCATTTGTTTCATGACGAAACGTTACCATCTTTCTTTCGGAGATTAGCATGGTCGCCTGATGGATCTTTTCTGGTACTGCCAGCAGGTATAGAAATTTCTCGTTAGACGTTAGTGCTAGACTTCTTGTCAGCAACACAAAACAGGTCATTCTAAAGTGCATTAGTTATAAGGTCTTGCTGCATGTAATATAGTTCATCTGCAGTCACTCAGTCACTGTCATCATAACTTTTATCCCATCAACAAGTTTGTTTCCCTAATTCACCTTTTATCTTGGTCAGATTTATGCAAATATTTATCAGAAGTGATCAATATAGCTTATATAATGTCGATGAGAGACTTGTCAAGGTAGACGCACATTTAATGCTTGATATTATAACAACCTTGCCTTATAAAGGAATGGCTCCACTTTACTATGATAAAAACATGCTATTCCCTAAAGATGGTATGACTTTGTTTACAGACTTATTCTTCAATCATTTTCAAAATATCAAGAAACGGAAAGTTCTTCTCTAAATTATAAGATTTCTTATCATTTTGCCATTTTGTGTGCTCTATAAATTTGTTATGTTTTGTCAATTAATAGTTTAGTATTATACTCTAATATGCTTAACATGTTCAATTTATGATCAATTTTATCCATCCATCTATGACTTTATAAAATCATGTTTATACCGTTATATATTATATGACTATTAGACTTTGGGTTGAAATTTTTTTTCTATCTCTTCTAATTTCGAATACCCAAGTTGAAAATCCTAGGCCCGCCACTGCCTAATACCTGTTGCGTTGCTGCCCAAAGCATGTCGTCACCACCCAGAGAGGCGAGGAGGCTGGCCGGGAGTGGGAGTGAGGGGAAGTGAGAGTGCGAGAGGCGAGGAGTTTGACATCTTTTAGTTTGGGTGCATTAGTAATGCCTCAGTGCCGTGCGCAAAAATCCACCGTCTACGAAAATAAGGATAATTTCATAGGTGGCATGTTAGGATGGTGATAGAAAAAACAATAATTTTGTAGGCGCGTCGTTAAGACGTCTGCTTGTAGAAATAGCCCTACTTTCATAGGCAAGCCTCCTAACACGACCGTTTGTGAAAATTTATTTTCACTGCCAAGCATTGATCGGGGAGGCCTATACATTTTCACAACAAATCTTTTGGCTCGTTTGTAAAAATGGATGGGTGAAATGTCAAAATGATTTTTTTATATAGTGTTCCTCAATCCACCCGGATGTTATCGTGTGAGCGGAGAGAACGATGATGAGAGGGAGAAATATGTGAATTTGAGGAGGGAGGGACAGTGGCGAGTATACCGGTTCAAAAAACGTGGTTGCCCTAGCTGTGGCTCGCTGCACTGGTTGGGACTGCTTTTCATCCTATGCTCTCAGAGAATTTTTAGCGATATTTGTTAGTTGCTCTGCACGGTTTATACACGTGAAGACCCGTCTGCATAGCATATATTATCATGCACATAGGCCTTCATGTGTACACACCACACCAACTAACAAATTTCACTAAAACTTATAAAAAAATATATACATATAATTTTAATAGTATTATATCTACGTGTAAAGCTTCATACTACACTGAAAGAAAAAAAATAGATAAAAGTTGGACAGAATTATAGTATTTTTTAAGGCTAAAGTATAATGACTTTGAGATTAAGGTTTTACACATATGTAATACTATATATTCCCTCCATCCCATAATATAAGGTATGGTTAAACTTGGCACAGTCTTCAAATTTTGACTTAATATTTCTCATATACTATAAGGTTTATTGCAACAAATATATAACCATCTAAAAGTAAATTTAAATGTCAATCCAATAATGTTAATTTTAACAAATAAAATTTAATTTATATTATAATAATTGTTGGTCAAATGTTTTAAAGTTGAATCTTGGAATGTGCGCACGTCTTATATTATGGGATAGAGGGAGTATTGTGAAAGTATATACAATTTTTCTAGATTTTTCTGTGACATTTATTAGTTGGTGTAAACTAAGTGTGCTCGAGATGCTTCTGTGCACATGATATGTTCCTGCTTTTTAGACATCTAACTTGCACTTATTGACAGCGAGCCTCCTAATAACTGAACCCATTATTGGTTCGTTCTTCTCTGGCAATTTAGCTCCTAGGCATACTGGTCTCTACACGACCGCAAAACATGACACCAATAGAGAAATTGAAAAAACATGCAAAATAAGATCAAATGGAAAAACAAATTGAACTAGGAGATAGAACTCGATTTTACATAAAATTATGAAGGAAAACCGATCGAATCAAAGTTCTATGGTGAAGTTATGACCTTTGTAAGTCTGAATTGAGATAAAATAAAATTAGAAGGAAAAACAGACAAGGAGAACATTCTATGAATTTTAAAGACCAAGAAGTTGGGATCCATGCCCCAGAGACAGTGAGTCCATGGTGGATTCGGTGCACCTAAAAGGAAATTAAGCGAGGGTCGGTAGGGCAGTTGACGTGGTGACACGTAGGCACGTAGCAGGTATCACCATATAGATTGATGTGGCGAAAGCATGGCTCTGATATGGATACATACAGGGCTGACATGGTACGTGAGTTGGGTTATGGAGATCCAATGGCGTGGATTAGATCTCACCATTAAATCACCGAGGGTGATGGATGTATTATGCATCTGGGTTTCACATGTCATGCCAATGGGAGATCCACCTGTTGGGAGCCAGGATGGTAGTTACAGGAGAACAAGAAAGGAGGACGCTTGTCAGTGCTCTTGGAACGGAAGCACGGTTGAGACTTGAAAGGGGCTTCAATGGTGTGCATGGCTGCGGTGACCGTAGACATGGCACAACGTGGTGGTGGCTATGCACGGATGTTAATCCGATTCAACAGTGGTAGAAGGCAGTGCTGGATAAAGGAGAAGGAGGCAAGCCGACGGGGTGGTCTGGCCTCAAAGATAGTTGGGATGGAGCTCTGGAACATGGCTCGACACAGTAAACTACGAGGGCGAAGAGCCGGGGAGTGGACTACAGAGGCAATGGTGGCAGTGGCAGTAGTGATAAGGGCTTTGAGAAAAACGAAATAGGGCAGCTGGGTGATGAAAATTACGAGGGTGAATAGGGTGGTGCTGGTGCAAGGTAGGTTAGGGTGGCACCAGATTTGGCAGTGGTAGAGGCCGTGTACAATTGGACCGGTAGTCGCTATAGCCTAGGCCTTGGTTAACGTGGCTCAGACTGATATGGGTTGGGAGGCGGCACAAGCATGGTTGCCTTGGTCTCCTAGGCTGGGCTGTGGAGAAGAGAGTATGGTGGAAGAAGATAAGGAGCAATAATGAAAATGAATTGGGGATGAGGAGGGAATTGGAAAAGAGGAAAAATAAAATTGGGGAGGGGTGGGGGTGGGGGGAGGAGGAATAGAGGGGCTTCACTAGAAAATTCCAAATCTGGAAATTTAGGAATTTTGGGAAACTTACAAATTCCTTGGAATTTTGATTTCAGGGAATTTTTAGATTTTGGGAAATTCTAGAAATTTTTATTTAAAGGAAAATTAAGGAATTGAGTTCTACTCCAAAAATCAAGCAAAAACCAAATGGAAACTAAAAGGAAACTAAAACAAATAATGATGATGTAGAAATGGCGACAAAATCAATTTATTTATTCACATTGTTTAAAATTACTTGTCGTTTCAGTTTTCTCCTAAGTCAAACATTCATAATTTTACCTATCAATTTATACACACACATATATATAGTTTTACATCATAATATTCATGTTTTTAGACATAACATGAGAATTACTTTCTTAATATGTAATTCACCATCATAATATTTATGTTTTTAGACTTAACATGAGAATTACTTTCATGGTATATAATTCACATGCTGTTAAATTTTATGAATTTCTGAAATTGATAGTCACTGTTACGAATGTCGTTATTGAGTAAACAAAAAGAAATTTGAAATTAAGGGAGTAGTTAAAGTAAACCTTTTTAATTTTATGAAATTTTTATTAAGCCGATTTAGGCCAGTAAAAGCAAATGTGGAAATTTAAAATTAGGCATATCTAAAAGAGTGAAATTTGAGATGTTGACAAAGTAGTTAAATAGGTACGCGCTCTGTACCAACAGATGTTGACGGTTCGATGTTATATGACTTTCTGTTTCTTGTTTGCTTAACCAGGTCCAGGTCAACAAGAAACTGAAAGCAGCGACACTATAGTAGACATTGATGACCTAAGAAGAGACTGGTCGAGAGGAAGAGAGCTCCTGACACGCAATAAAAGAAGTATTCTCATCAGCAGTGTCAACAAATATGTGCGCAGTGTCCACCCAAGTATGTACGAACCGTATTACGTCCCCATCGGCCCATACCACTACAAGGCCGAGAACAATCGGAAGGAAGAGAAATGTGCAAGCTACGCCTCCCTGTTCTCAAAGCATAGCGGCGACAGCATTGTCTTCGACGAAAGCAAGCTGGCCAGATGCAAGAGGTACCTCAACAGTTGGGATGCTTATGAGATCTATGATCTTACTAACACCAAGTTCAGTGATGGAAAAACCATCGAATTGCTGCGCACGACAATGCTCTTTGATAGCTGTTATGTCCTCGACTGGTTAGCGAGCATAGAGAAAACTCGTCCAGATAAACTAGTGAAGAAGGTAGAGCGCGACATCCTGTACCTTTTGGAGAATCAAATACCATTCACCTTGTTACGGGAGATCTACACGGTAACAAATTGCAGCAGCGGCCCCCCTTTGGAGAAGGTGTTGGGTGACTACATCATCGAACGAGTACTGAAAAAGTACAAGTACGCATATGTGAAATTGGCGAAACATGAAGACATCCTGGTCCCGGATGGTAATGCGCAAGCGCAACCTATTCATCATCTGCTGCACTTGCTTCACATGTACTTCGCCGGTAAGGTGCTGGCGATGTCGGTGGACAACAACACTGGCATTGCCGCTGAGGAAGATAGTGCGGCGTCTAGAACTCCGCCGTTGGGGAACAAGGAGGAATTGCACTGTACCACCACTAACACAAATGATGTGGCCTTGGGAGATGACAGTAGATCAACGCAGCACGGCGGCGACGACGTCTTGCGTTGGAGACGGGCCACGGAGTACCACGCGGCCAACGTGAAGTTCAAGCCCCGGGAACTCACAGAGGCGGAGCAAGGACGTTCAGTCATCGACATGGAGCTCAGAGGCAGCACGCTGATGATGCCCGTCCTGACAATCGACTGGTACTCGGTGTCGATCCTCCGCAACCTGATAGCCCTGGAGCAGGAAAGCCAGCAGGATCTTGGGTTCCGCGTCACAGCGTACTGCACGTTCTTGTCAGAGGTTGCAGGCACTCCGGAGGATGTGGCACTTCTGTCGCGGAGCGGGGTCATCAAGCACATCATGACCAACGACGCCACTTGCGCAGAGTTCTTCTCCAAGCTCCGCAACGGAGTCGTCTTTGACAACCGGAATGTACAGGAAAACTATCTTCTCGATACTTGCCATCAACTTGGGAAGCATGTCGATAGCAAGTGGTCCAACTGGATGGCTACTTTGTGGCACATATACTTGAACAACCCATGGGCCATCATCAGCCTCGTGGTTGCTACAATCTTGCTTGTTTGTTCAATTGTGCAGACAGTGTATACAGCGAAAGGAAAATAATTAATAAGCATACTACAAATGGAACATTCGCCTCGTGTAGCACATATACCTGTACTTCGATAAGTGGAATATGGACTACAAATATGTTTGTATACCCATGCTTTGTGCGTTAATCGTTGATTTGTGAACTTCTTTATATTTTTGGATGTGATATATGCACACAGTTTTCTGTCGTCATACAAGCATTAATTAAGAGAGCCAAGGATGATGGTCAAATTAGTAGGGTTATACCACATCTAGTGGATGATGGTTTGTCTATTTTGTAATACGCAAATGATACTATCATCTTTTTAGCATGATTTACAAAAAGCTAAGAATTTAAAATTGTTATTATCAGTTTTTGAAAAGTTATTTGGCCTAAAGATAAATTTTCATAAAAGTGAATTATTTTGTTTTGGTCAGGCACAGGAATGTCAAGAGCTTTATTCCAATATTTTTGGTTGTAGGCTAGGAAATTTTCCTGTCAAGTATCTTGGCATTTCTATGTATTTTAGGAAACTGAGTAACAAGGATTGAAAAATAATTGAGGAAAGAATTGAAAAGAAACTTAGTAGTTGGAAAGGAAAACATATGTTTGTTGGGGGGAGATTAGTTTTGATTAATTCTGTGCTCTCAAGTTTGACAATGTTTATGACATCTTTTTTTGAGATTCCAAAAGGGGTTCTCAAAAAGATTGATTACTATAGATCACGTTTCTTTTGGTAAGGTGATGATCATAAGAAGAAGTATAGACTTACAAGATGGGACATGATTTGTCAACCCAAAGATCAGGGTGGTCTTGGAGTTCATAATTTAAAAATACAAAATCAATGTATTTTCAGTAAGTAGCTATTTAAGTTAATAAATGAGCAAGGTGTTTGGCAAGATTTATTGAAAAGGAAATATTTTAATAATCAATCTTTAACCCAAGTTGAGAGGAAACAGGGGGATTCCCATTTTTGGTCAGGTCTTATGAAAATTAAGTATTCGTTCCCAAATATGGTTTCCTGGATTGTGAATAATGGTGAGCAAGTCAGATTTTGGGAGGATAAATGGGTTGGTAACCATTCGTTTAAAGATAGGTACACATCTTTATATGCTATAGTTCGAAGGAGAAACTCCTCAGTTGCAAATGTTACGCGTTCTGTTCCTTTAAATGTTTCTTTTAGGAGAGCTTTACTAGGGCAGAACTTGACTAATTGGCATAATTTGTGTGCTTCAATTATGCATATCCATTTGACAGAGGACAATGATATTTTTAGATGGAATCTTCGTCAAAATGGTCAATTCTCGGTTCGTTCTATGTACTTAGCTTTAATTAATAATGGCTACATTGAGAAGAATAAGTTTATTTGGAAACTTAAAATGCCTATTAAGATTAAGATCTTTATGTGGTACCTGCTTAAAGGTGTTGTCTTAATAAAGGATAACATGGTTAGAAGGAATTGGCTTGGTAGTGTGAAATGTTGCTTCTGTTTGAAAAACTATCCAACATTTATTTATGGAATGTCATTACACAAAATTTGTTTGGAGAGCATTACAATTTTCTTCTGGTTTAAATATTCCACATAGTATATCTCATATTTTTGAGAATTGGCTTGTGGGGATTGATAAAAAAACCAGTAAACTAATTCTGGGAGAAGCTTCCGCTATATGTTGGGCTCTATGGTTGAGTAGAAATGATATGGTTTTTGACAAATCACCATCTAGTTCTTTTCAGGGCAACACACTGGCTCTGGTCCTGGGCACAACTGCAAAAGTGTGAAGAAGATATCAAGTTGATAAAAGCTGCATGTCGTAATCTTGAGTCAACGGTTATGCAACTTTTGGCCAACTTCGGATGGAGATTAACAAATAGAATTCAATAATTTTGTGATCTTTTCTTGTGTTGGTTTTTAGTACTTGGCGTGTGATCCCTGTCCTTTTTGGACTGGGTTTTTATAACTTTTTTGTCATGCGTTTTTATTTGTATGAATTGGTGTAATAATTGGCTGTAGTTCATCGAGTGAAGGCTGGGATTCTATTCCATTATTAAAAAAAATACAAGCATTAATTTACTGTGGTCTCGTCTTCAATGAACTAAACCTTTTGTACCAAGATTTTAATTTGGACCACCCCTCAAGGCACACTGCATTTTACTCTTTTTCACTCCCTTGTGTCTCGCTCCTTCCCCACCCTCCAGACAGGACCTAGCAGAACTGCCCTTACTCAAGCTCCGTTGGCGCCTAGAGGCTCCAACTCCCCACAGGCTTGTCGATGCCGACCAAGTGTCAATGGAGGGCAAGCTGTTGACAACTAAATTTGGTACCAAAGATAAAGTATAGAAAAGTTTGGTCTATTAAATATTTGATCCAAATTTTAGGCTCACAATATATTCGGATTAATTTTCTAGTAGGAGTTCTAATTAGGTGTCTTTCTTTTATCCCCTATATATACTCTTGTAAACCGTACGGGAAAAGGTGACATTCCCATTATGATTCCCCTACGTTTGTAATCATCTCCTCTATAGTGATCATTGCCGGTCGGCGCCCGTGGTTTTTTCCCGCAAGGGTTTTCCACGTAAAAATTCGTGTCTTCGTTGTGCATCTATTTTCATAACATGGTCAGATTTAGAAAATGTTAGAGTTTGTATCAAATATATGTATAAAGTCGGTTATAGTTTAGAACTTAGAGTTATAATATGTATTAGGACTAGATTATGAGTCGGACTCTATCCTAAAATCTCTCTTAAATAAGCATGGCGACTTAGCATGGCGAGAGGGAGCGGCTGCCGGTGGCGACCGACTGTGAGTCACTGTAACTCTGATACGCTGTATATGCTGGATCGGGGATATAGGCTATGGCTAAACTCCGTTACCAAATATCGTGTCTCGGTGTCGTTACCATGTTTGGATCTCCTATGGCGTTTCTTCCATGTTTAGCTACCGACGTCGATTTCGGGGTTGATTTTATAACAAGTGGTATCAGAGCCTGCAGGAGGTCTATGGTAGAGGTGCGATGGAGGTGCATGCTTCACACCGCGCCGCTCGCGGTTTATGTCCAGGGAAGGACATGTGAACAAGGTGGAGCACGACGGCGATCAACGGAACCTTGATCGGTGGATCGAACACTTCTGGCGGCGGCCGTAACCGTTCGATGGCTGCTTTCAACAGGGAGATGACCAGACGTGGTGCTCGAGTTGATGGCAGTGGGTGCGATAGGCGATCCAGTCGGTGGGTCGGACACTTTGGGCGGGTGGCTGGGGTGTAACCTGAAAATGGTATAAAGGAAAAATAGGTAATTTTTCAAACTTTAAAAATGTTTTGCATCATGCTGCTATCTTTGGTTGAACTGTATGCTAATCCCCTGCAGGATCAACAGAATAAAATTTACAATCCTTACCAACATAACTAAGGGCTAAGTTTTGTCAATAAAAGCCAGACCGGGAATTTAAATTTCCCAGTCACCCTAATAAAAGGGGAAGGCTAGAGCCAAGTTATTGTGAAAACATTGTCATGATTAATATTTATGATGAACAATTGGCTGTGCAGATGATTTAATTAGTGAATTGGTTTGAAATTATGTGTGGATGTTGGTGTGAGTGCGTGTGACTAATGTGGGTCAGGTTGTGATATCTGTGCCTAAAAACGGTTGTTTTGTCTGATTGTGTGCAGGTGAGTTGAGGTCAGCCTTGGTCAATGGTGAGCACTGGGACTATGCTCAGGGTGGAGCAGAGGTCTATTGCGATCGGAATACCATGTGAGAAAGTGACTAGAGTCTGAATTCTTAGAGGTCAACTTCGGTCAACGGTGGGGATCGGGACTGACTCAGGGAGGAGTTGAGGTCCAGACGGTTAAGGATACCGGGTGACGAAGTTAGATACGAGATGGCACACGGTGGATGGACACCGTGTGGGAGAGATCTTCGCAATGGGCTTCACGAAGTGTGCGTGCAAGCGTCGGTGTTCGCGGAGGAGTTTGCAAGAAATTGGAAGTAGTATATATGGTGCTACAGTACTGTGAGTTACTGTAGTTTGCATATATATGTGTGTGCTGGTCATAGCATTCATATATGTTTGTGCAGTACGTGTATGTGTATGCGTATTGTGTGGGCTAGCAGGCATGTATGTACGTGTGGTTGTACATGTGCAGCTAGTTGGTTAGCATGCATGTGATGCATGCGTGTGTTGATGAGATTGGGCAGCTGCGGCGTGGACGTGTGTTGGCTCGGTGGTGACAAGCCGACTCGGCTCAGGCAGCAAGCAGCAGCAGCGTAGGCAGGAGGAGTCCGGCTTGGTTGGCGGCTGAAGTTTGGCTGCGGCGGTGGGAGTTTCGGAAATTGTAAAAGGTTTGGAAATCGAGGATTTGAGTCCTATTGTGAATAGGAGTTCTACACCTACTTTGAGTAGGGGTTTTTTTATGTATAAATAGAGAGGGAGCGTGAGGCCTCCGGTATCGCTTGGAGAGCAATTGAGTTGATAGTTTAGTTAGGGTTTCGAGTTTAGTCGAGATTTTTGTAAGGAGTGCTGTTGTTGCACTTTGTAAACAAAGAGAGAAGTAATAAAGTTGTCATCTATTTTAAGAGTTCTTCGATTTGTGTTTCTTCGGGTTCAGGCGGCAGGGAGGCGATCTAACTGGCGGCGTGCGAACGGTTCGACCGGCGGTGTACGAGCAATCCGACTGGCGGCGACAGGACTACGTCGAGATTCCCATCGATTTGAGGGTAACTTTTATTTCCACTAAAAGTTTTTGGGTTTTTGGTTTTCCCTACCATTCACCCCCCCTCTGGTAGGCTTGGTTGCTTGTGTTCGATCCTACAAGAGCCAAGTTAATTTATCAGAGAAAAATAAATTAAAATTACCTAGATATAATGTCTAGTTACAAGCAAAGTGGGGCAAGAATAATTATCCTTGTACCCAATCTAAAATAATTGGAGGACCCAAGCAATAAATTGTCGATCCATACAAATAAGATTAAAGATTATGTTTGGTCGGTAGAGACCAAGTCGGGGAATTTCAATCCCTAATTAACTACCCAAATGAGAAGGTTGACTAGAAAAGGAATAAACTAATAATACACCTTTCGAATAAGTCGAATCCTTAAAACACCAACAATCTTCTAAATACTCCTTTTCTTTAATCTAACCTCTTAATAAAATCATATCTTGGAGGGAAAGCCTTGACTCAAATTAACTAAACTAAGAACAAGTGTAGTTTGGGTCCCTCACCCCACTTTCCCCTTTGCCCTCCTTCTGCCTCTGCCTCTTCTCTGATCTAGCAGCCCCAACCATCCAACGAGTCGAGCTGAGCCAGGCCACCCGGCTCGATTTTCCTCCTCCCTCTTTCTGGTTCCTCCTCTACTCCCTCTCAGTTCTGCTCACTCCCAGAGCCGAGTCGATGTACGAGCCGTCGAGCCGAGTCGCCCAACCCCTCGGCTCGATCCCCTTTCCCCTACCTTGCACTACCGCGCCGAGGCGCCCCGTCGCCCCGACCGCCGAAATCGCACCACCGCCGCCGCTGGCAAGCCGGTCACCGTGACTCACCGTTCCCACCGTGCCCTGACACGCCGGCGAACGCCGGGCCGCCTCTGTAAGACCCGAGCCCTACCGACGCACCGCCCGGCCGAACGCACGCAGGTGTTCGACGCGGAGCCGCGTCGCACTGTCCCCACGCCGCTGGCGCATAAGGCCGCCCCGACGATTGCGACCATGCCCGTGCGCCGTGCGTCGCGGCCGATCGCACCCAACCACACCGTGCCATTGCGCCGCACGCCCACACGTCAGTCGAGCCGTGACCAATCATCGCTCCGCCAAGCCTCACTCGACCCCTCCTACTCCGGCGCCGTCCATTCCCATCGCGTAGACATTGCCGCGAATCCTAGGCCGATTCAATAGCGGGAGGATGCCGCTCCGCTCGGGCCACCACCGCTCGCCATCTCATTCGCGCGGCCCCCATGTCCCCACTCCGGCACCCGCGTCATGTCGCTACTCCTCGTCCACCACCCAACACCGGCACGCCCTTTCCCCTTGAGTCACGCGACCACACCAATTCCATACGCCGGGTTCACCCGTGCCGCACACGCACGCGCGGCGCCGCGATTCCCGCGGACTCCCACATCGGCGACAGTCACCGTGGGACCTGCCATGCTCCACTCTTCGGCCACCACGCGTCCCGTCGCCGCAAGGACGCCATTCACCGCCGTCCCCGTTCGTTCCCCAGCCGGTGCACCGACCCCGTCGCATTGAACGCGAGTTAATGTCGTCTCGACCCCAAGCCATCCGAAGACTATAAAAGCCAGCGACGCCCGAACACGCAGCCACGCATGCTTTCCCCTCTGCCCTCCCTCCCTGTCGCCGTCCACCATCACCACCACTCCCGCGCACACGCTGCCCTCCCTCCGTTTGCCCCGCCACGACTGGCCTCGGCTAGCGCCGGTTGGGTAAGGGGACGGAGTGGCTGCCGCGCCGCCATCTGAGCGTCGTGAACGATCACCCGAGCTCGAGAACAAATGGGCTACGAATGCCTGAACACACACCCTAACACTAACCCCTTTTTCTCGTTGTTTCTGTTTCGGCTAACACTAACCGCTAACCATCCTAACCCCTAACCTCTAACCGCACTAACCACTGACCGCTAACCTCTAACTCTACTGACCACTAACCCCTAACCTTGGTTTCCCATTTGTTTTGCCTCGGACGGACGCCGACGACCGCGGACGAACACCTGGCGCGCTAAGACTATCCAAGGACAATAACTAATGTAGGTAGGCTAGTAGGCTAGGCTAGAGATGTTTTTCTATGTGTTTTAATTATCTAAGCTAAGTTGAAGGTAATTTTCTATCTATTGCTTCGGGCACCGACCCCTGCTGGTCTGCTAGCGTGGTTCCGACTATAACTCTACGATGTATCCGAACGTGGAGGATTACTAGAACGGGATTCAGTGATGTCACCACCTGCCGTCTACTTCTGCCAAATCCATATGATACACAACAAACAAATGTAATCTCTAACCTAGACACTACGCCTAACTTATTAATTACTACTCTAACACTTGTGCATGAACTTCTTTTTTTATCCAGAGTCCTAGTACGAGAGCACTTAGTATGAATACTAAACAATGAACCCGCAAAGATGGAAATCTATCTTAAACATAATAATTAAATAACATAAGAAAGGAACACGGATGCTTACTTTATAGAAGAAGTTTCTCCGAATCCGGAGCAAAGTGTACCGATAGCTCCGGTACTCCTCCAGAATTCCTCCTATAAAGCTACACTCGTCGAGGTAGAAGTCGAATGAACGCCAAACTTCTGGACACTCCTCCAGAGCTTCCCCTCACTCTCTACCTAATTCTAATGTACAAAAGATACAAAAGAGCCTCTTGTAATTCAGCTCAAAGTTGTGTGTTGGAAATGAGAGTGAGCTCCTCCTTTTATAGGCATATATGACGGTTACAACCTATGCGAAATATCCAAAATGCCCCGGAATTGCCATTAGGAAGTAATCAGGGCTATCCACGTCGAATCTCGCGATCAACGGCCTCAGAAGTGGTTCGGCCGAACCCAGGAGGGCTCCGTTGGACCCGTTTTCCCTCGTGGACACTAATTTTAAGGCCCTCAGTCCATTGGAATGGTGGTTGGGCCCATTTGGAGGTGTTTAATTGGGTTTTTGGGTCCAAAACTCCATAAGTTTAGATACGAGTTTGATTCTCCTCCTCCTTCATGTATATTTCCTCTCAACTTTTGTAGTTTGTCACCTGCATATGAATATACACCAACACTCATGGAAATGATTAGTAATAAACCCTACCACTAAGTTGAATACCATATTTTATTCCATTATATGCAGGTATTGACGGACAGATATTATGATTTAAGAACCGTGAACAACAATTCAAGTTCTAGCTTAAATGATGATACAATAAGGAATATAGGCGAATCAAGAGACGGTTCGAATTGTATGTGGGACACCTATGCTATAGCTGAACTAAGGAATATAGCTAGTTTGTAATAAGAAATATAGCTAGTTTGGACAATACCATAATAGAAAATATAGCTGAACTAAGCGACGGTTTGGAATATATGTGGGACACCCATGCTAAATATTGTATATGTTATTTAGCATGAAAACGCAAAATATTTAGTTGGTTGGAATGTCAATAAAGTGGAAATATGCTGCGAAAACGAGCTATGTTTTGAAAACTCATGAAAATCATACCTAAAAGTTTTATAAATTCATGAAAACATTACTAGAGATAGATGACGATATGAAATACGCTTTCACCAAATCTTAAGTCCAAAGTTAACTTCATTTGAGAGAAACAAAAATGACAAATTCCAAGAGAATAGTGTCATGTTACTATTCATCCGAAATTTATCTTTTTTTTTTCACTCCCAAATGAAGTTGAGTTTTAACTTGAGATTTGAAGAATGTATTTCGTATCTACAGCTATCTCAAGTTATTTTTTAAAGAATTTACTTTTATGTATGATTTTCACAGTTCCCCAACAATTAACTCGATTTCACTGGATACGTCCACCTCAATAAAACCCAAATAAAATGGTAACATCCGACTGGGTTGCTGCAAGTACTTCACTTGTGCAGCCCCTAGTACTTCATGTGGGTAGCCTCTGGAACTTTACCTGAGCAGTCCCTGGTATTTTACTCGGACAGCCCCTGATGTTTTACTCAGACAGCCTCCGGTATTTTACCTGAGCAACCCTGGTACTCCACTTTCCGAATGTGCCTACTTCTCGAGCTCACCTCCTCGAGACTTCACATCCCCACGGACGGCACCATTGTCGTGACCTTAGGTCATGGACAAATCAAAGATAGGTGGGAAATTATTATTTTCCCCGCCTGTCCTAAAAGTGATATGAGTTCGAAGAGTAAAGTCCCATGTATTGTATGGTATTATGATATCTCGGATCTTGTGCCTGTTTACAAGATTGGTATCATATTATATAGCCTCTGGAGGTACATGTGAGGTTGCAATCCTACATACCCCTAAAGGTACATAGGAAGTTGCTACAATACCTCTATAAAGTTAGAAACATAAGGTTATGGTTGTCAATTTGTGTGGTCCACCGAAGCACCTAGCACCAGCTTGCAGAAGTGGTTGGAGTGGTCCCAGCAGTATCTTCTTGAGGAATATCACTCGCTCAACGACATAACCTTAAGGATTTATTAGCCCTGCTTAAATCGTATTTTCCTCTCGTGGTATGCTAGAATACTCTTTTCCGGACTAACCTTCTTACCACATTCGCTGGTCTTTTACTATTTTCATGTTACATTTGGTGGAGAATTATTTGCTGCGAACAAAACCCTTTTTGGGAAGTGAGTGAGAGTGTTCAATCGAACAGGGGATGGTGTTTGCCTCTTGCTACAACAAAGATGTCAGCCAATCACATATTTAATTTGCCCTTGCTTACGTACGCCTTCTGTATTGCTTTTTATTGGCAGATTCTTTCTGTTAAGAAATTAAAGGCTATTAGCTACTCCTAAAAGCGAGTAGATTGATTCAATTCTCAAAACCAGCACATTAATTTTCATATCCCCTTATCCACCATTCCCGTGTGTTATACGCTCACCTTTTTCATTTTATCATCTCTTTGTTTTCCGTTAGGATCTGGACATGAAGCAGATGTGTCTTTGACATCTAAATTACATATGCATCTTTTTATGAAATGATAATTTTTCTTTTAGGTTTCAGTAAGGGCATATCTATCTATCTATCTATCTATCTATCTATCTATCTATTATCTATCTATTATATACTAAAAGTCCATAAAACTTCCTACGCCACGTGGCACTCCTACAAACGCTCCAAAGTCGTCACATGGCACTATTTAATATCACCGTTAATTTTCACTTAAATTGGTGGACCCGTTATTTTACACCATTAGATTAGATCTATTATTAAAAAATAATAACTTCATCATGTACACGTATGAGTTGGTACGTTACAAAAGCCACTGCTTTCTTTCCATACATACTAACGTTGTACATGATTGAAAACAAAACTTTCCTAATCTTCGATGGAAAAAAAAACATATACATGTACATAAAAAAGACAGAAAAAGCATATATTCATAAAAATCAACGGTATTTAAAAATATGATTTTCGACAATATAAAGGTAAAATATATTACTTCACAAATATATATATTTAGTTAAATTAAGATCTATAATAAATATCCAATCAATGTTTTTTTAAACCATCTTCTAAATCTATCTATTATATACTAAAAGTACATTAAATTTTCTCTCAAATAAATTAGAGAAACCCTAGAAATCTATTATATACTAAAAGTCTATTAAATGTCTTGTAAACACTACTACATTGTCGCGCGACGCTCCAATAAAATTAGAGAAATCCTAGAAATTTAGAGTAAAAAAATAAAACCATCCACCCTTCAATTTTCACTTAAATTAGTGGACCCGCTATTTTAAACATTGGATTAGAGCTCTTAAAATTTCCATGCTGCTAATCTCTATCGTGGAAAAAAACATAACGTGCTTACATCGTACGATTGTCTTCTTCCCGGGGAAAAAAACTTAAATACCTACACCATATATGATCGAAAAAAGATAAAGCCAAAAAAATAAAAATAAAACATGCACACGTACATAGTAGTATCGAAAATAAATACTAATCATGAAAAATCGTTAGCGTCAGCACTGATTAGTTGTCAACAACCTTTAATCTATAATTTTATTATAAATAATACTATATGAATATGCACAGCTAAACTTAATCGTAAACTTATTGTAGTGATAAATATATCATGAAAAATGACGCCAACATGTAATAGTTGATGTGATAAGAATGTTTCAAATAATTTCATATCATATTTTATGGTGTCAAATATCACTTGACAAATATACAACATTAATTTGAATCTACATATGTAAAAATTAAAATAACTAAATCTAGCATTGTTTTTTGAGTACATCTATTGAGGTCTATTTAATTTGGAAGAGATTGAGATTCTCAAAGTATTTGGAATTATTCAAAACTTTTCTTATTTCAGGTGTGAGAAGCACAATTAATAGATTGATGAGAAAAATTAAATTAAATTTTAGCCAGTGATAATAAAACAATAGAATTTAGCTTTAGTTTTTAAGTTGATCTTTTTAGGTTTATTTTGGGTGATATTGAGATTCTAAAAGTATCTAAAATTTTTCAAAACTTTTTGATTGTTTTTTGAGGAGTGAGAAGCATACATGATAGATAGATGTGAAAATAAATAAATTAATTAATAAGAATTTTGTTAGAATACAACTCTTAATTCATTACGAGAATTATGTATTTTCTTTGCCAAGTAGTATTGGCAAAACATGAATAATCCAATAAAGTACACATAAAACTACCTATGTTATTTTTTTTAGTTGATAGAAATTCTAATATACCGGGTATATAATTGACGAATGTTATACACCACAAAACCCAATTGTAAGTGCACTCTAGCGAATTAGTTAGTGTAAATAAGTTTGTGAAAATAAGTACATTATAGTAAATGAGCTAGACTCATATAATTATAAACAACATATGGTGGAAACAAATTTGGCGCTAAAGTAAAAATCTTTATCAAAATATAAATAATGATACGGTGTTTTACAGATTTTCATGGTGGTACGTCTCTTTAGTTATATTTTTTTAAGTAGTGTCGAATGATTAACCCTACTCATTTGAAAAACATGATATTGTATATTCCATTAAAATTTGAGAAGTACTTATTACTAACTTCATATACACATTCTGTCTATTCTCTACCACAAATCGACTCATTTTTTTAAAAAAAAATGTTTTCATCACCTCCTTTCTGTCCTTCTTTGTCATTCAATGCAGGGTGCAGTACTTGCTATGCCATCATATATACGTGAAAGGCCATCATAGGCAATATAACTAAAGTGACATAATTGCCAATATAATCATTTGTGAGTGTACTGATAGTGTACTAAGTGTTAAAATTGTACTGTATGATGGTTTTTAGGGGCATGGCTACATCGATGCGGGACCTATATGTTTTATGGCATTACATACTTCATCCATTAGAGAAGCATTCATATTTATTTTTAACGGTGTTATCATACTATTCGGTAGATATGGTATATTTATACTATTTATACATAGATGTGAAAATAAGTGATGAACACCAGGTTATGTAGTATTGTAGTGTAGATGACTTTTTTAATGTATTAATAATGTATCAGTTTTAGTGGTACTAATACAGCTTCATTTATTAAAAGTGCACCTAACTCTGAAAACAATGATAGTAAGTAGTGATGACGGACAACCAGTTTATATATGACCAGGATAAAGGTATTTTTATTTAAATCTAAGAGACATTCTTATCAAATTAGTAGTATATTAAAATCTACCATCTGTTTTATGGTAAATATATTTCGTTTTTATTGTAGGATGATCTAAATTCTGTTACACAATATATATAGTATATATATAGTGATGTATGATTCCTTTTATCATTCTTTTTTTTAATAACAAATAAGATGCCTGTGCATCTGTGCGTAATTCCTTTCCGATTTATATTCCATAAATGTTCTACAGTCTATATTCTGTCGTTATATTGTTTGAAACACAAACTATAGTAATCCGCGGGCTAACTTTCTAGTTAAAATTAAATATGCAAGGGAAGGCAAGGGCTCCAAGGCACTTGATTGTTGATCTGCTGAGTAGGACATTAGGTCTTCTAGTTCTAGAGCTGTTCCTTTTTTTTTTTTTGTCAATTTTCAGTTTTGTCACTTCTCATTCAAATTGTACTACTGTATTGCACTATTGCAGATTGTTGAAACCTGAAGGAATATGAAGATATTGCATATTTGCATCTCTATTTCAGACACGCAGCAAATAATATATTTTCACGGCCATTGGGTATATTTTCATTGAGCTGGATATATTTTCCTCAAAGAGAATGATATAATTTATTCAAGGTGAAGGAAGAAGATAATGGACACTTCCATAGCCATTAGAAAGCATAAACCTGATATGGTAATCATCTTCAAACTTTTTGGCCGTATAATCTTTAAGTCAAATTTCTCGGTAGCGCTATTCCGCGCTCTACAGCGCAGAATAGTAGTTCGAGCGCCGCACAATGTCTTCTCCTTCCGGTTTTTCTGTTTTTTACCACCCCACCTTTCCTCCGCATCCCACCTTTTCTCGGTTTGTGTCTTTCATTTTTTACCACCCCACCTTATGTGTTTTTTTTTCTCTTTTTCATCTTATCCGTGTTTCATCAATGGCCCGGTAAAATATTAACCGTGCAGATTTTTCTATTTTTCGTTCCTTCTCTGTAGTTTTTCTGTTTTTGCGTTTTAGTAAAACATTTACCGTCTACTCTTTCTTTCCAAGTTTTCCGTTTTTCTAGTATCTCCGCACGTTTCAAAAGTAACGAACTTACTCTGTGAAGTTTTTCATTTACTCTCAGACTCCTATATCTGCTCATTCAAAAGTAACAAATTTACTCGCATGAATGCCTCCCCACATCATATGATGCCATACCTAGAGTGTCGTAAAAGAATTACTACCAGCTTACAACGCTAGTAATTCTTTTACCAATATTATAAATATTGTTTAGATTTCATCGTCTGTGAGTAAAACAATTACTACCTTTCTCTCGATATAGCCCATGATCTCGTAGCCACCATGTACTAATATGTTTACTGATGTGTTCAATACATAGTATAAGAGTAAAAACTGAGATTTCGTGGTCTGCGAGAAAACAATTACCACCTTCCTCTCGATATAGCCATGATCTCATAGCCACTGTGTAGTAATATGTTTTCTAATGTGTTCAATATGTAGTATAAGAGTAAATAAGAGTATTGTTGATCTGTATCACAAAATAATCGTATGAATGAAAAAATTACAGGCTCAATCACACACAAGAAATAAAATTTCTCACAGGTGAATCAAACTAGAAAAGAAAAAAAATGATTCAGCCAAAAATTCATCTGGTGGCTTTGCTCGATCTTGCTATAAGGATGAAGATGATGGTCTGTGTCTTGTGCCTGGTAGTAGAGAGGGCAACCGGGTGGCGAGTAGTAATCGATGATGGAATCATGGAAGGATGTAGAGGTGTGGTATAGAGATGACCTCGACGTTGCGCAGTAGCAGCCATCCATTATCTAGCAAGTACGAAAAAAATGCAAAAACATTCTCGTTCATGTCAATAGAGATGATGAGCAAAAGAAAAATAGCAAACAACCTTCATCACCGGCGGACTCCACCCTATCCTCTGCGGCCAGCCATATGGAGCACGATGTGCAAATTTAGGACCTATGCAGCCCATCAATTGAGATCAGGTAACATTGGAGATTGCACTTTAATTTGATACGAAAAAGATTGGGGCTTCATGCGTGAAGTTGAAGGAGAGTATGCAGATGCAAATCAGAGTGTCATTTTCTTACTTGCTTGTTCTATCAATGTCGCCGATGTGGACCAGCCGCTGGTTGTTGCTATTGGCCCAGGTAAACACCTCCTTGCTGGTTAAGGTGCTGCACAGCGTCCGGCAACGAGGCCTGAAGTAGTGCCTTCGCCTTGAGCGCCGCCGGCCACCTCTCGCTAGACACCGCCATCAACCGCCACGGTGTCGTTGTCCTCCTCCATGGTGCGTCACCGATCTGTGGGCTGGGGATGGTGGATCGATTCAGATCCGGAAAAAAAGGAAAAAAACGAAGTGGGGGCGAGAGTGGTTGGTTGGGTACGGGAAAAATAGAATATATACCAGAAGTAGAGAAGTTGTTTTTATTGGAGTAAATCATTTACTCCGATAATGGTGGGAGCACGATGCGGGACATGGGGTGGGATCGAAAGGAAAGTTGTTTTTATTATCGAAGTAAATCGTTTACTCCGATAATGGTAGGAGTTTTTATCGAAGTAAATCGTTTACTCCGATAACGGTGGCATCGGGATGACGGAACGTGGGGTCAGGTGGGCCTAGCTGATACACGTTTGGCGCTTGGAATATAGGAGCGCAACGCTCCCAATAGTAGTTCTACAAATTTCTTACTTAATTTTTAATTTTACCTTTTTAATATATCATGATGCATTTTTAGTTAATTCTATTAGCTTTGCTTGTATTCTATTTATTGGCATTGTAATATTTGTAGTGTTAAACAAAAAATTGTAAGTCAGACCACCCATGCTACGCCACTGTGGACTGATAAAATAAGTTTCCGTTAGGAGCAAGCGCCTAACCAACACCAATAGATAAAAACTTTGATACTCCATTAGTCCTCTATAACAAGATCTACGGATTGCACTTTAGTTAATCTCTAATTACCATGCTCATAAACATATTATCAACAAATTTTGGGTAAATTAAAACAGTATTGTACAGTCAGAATTTCTGTTTAATCAAAGATTGTACATACAGACTATGATTGAGATTTCCGTACTCACTATTAGTTTGTTAAATTTCTACAACTTTATTCTATAGCATCAACTATAGAGATTTTATTTCCTCCCACCGGATCAATCCCCTTAATTTCCCTCCCCTCACCTCCAGTTTTTCAAGATCTCGAAGCCCATCTAATGAAAGCGGGGATATCGACAACAAATTTGCATACGTGCCATTCTTAAAAAACTAGCTTCGCTAGAATGTCATTGTTAAAATAGGATTCACTCGAATGCCCCTCTCAAGTCATGGGCATTCGCTGCAGTGTCATTGTCGTTGTTTCATGCATTTACAAAATATTTTTCATCCAAATATTTTTTTCTCGAACGTCTTTACCCCTAGGTATGGTTGAACTTCTCGTGAGTCGTGGCCACACTTCTCAAGACGAGACAGAGCGAGAGTAGAGAAGGGGCGAAAGGAGGGGCGACCACGCCGGCGCTGCCTCCCACCAGATGCGGCACCGCCTTTCCAAACCGAGCAGCACCGCCTCTCCCCACCAAGCCATGCCACCTATCCCCGCCTTCCCCCGCCATCCACGCTGACGACATCCCGTCCTCCAACCTGCCGCCACCGCCACCGCCATCTTCCCCAACCGAGCCACCTCTCCCTGCTGGGCCACGGCGCCTCTCCCGCCTAGTCGCCTCTCCCTGTCCTGTCGTGTCGTGCCGCCTCTTGCCGCCACTTGCGACGCCCACCTTCCTTGTCCCTGGCCACTGCATCTGCTCTGCCGCCTTCCCCAACCGAGATACCTCTCCCTATCGAGCCGCCTCTCCTTGCCGAGCCATGCCGCCCGCTGCTGCCTATGGTGGAGAAGGCGGTGTATGGCGTCGTCACCCCTGGCCACTGGGAGATGAGCATGTCGGCAGGTTAGGAGGGTGCACTGCCGCATGATTTCTCCGAGGGTGCCGTCAGGGCGGGCGTCATTGAGCTCCTCATTAAGTTTGACAAGATGGAAGCCGACGAGGTTGGCTCTTGGCTCCTCTTCGGTACAACCCGTGCAACAGCCAGGGGCAAAAACATGCCGGAAAAAAATTATGTGGATGAAAAATGTTTTGCAAAAGCAAGAAATAGCGAAAATGATATTGTGGGGATTGTCCACGGCTTGGCAGTGGCATTCGAGCGAAACTCATTTTAACAATGGCATTTTAGCGAAGTTGATTTTCAAGGATGGTACATATGTAAATTTCTCAATGGCGGTAGGCGACCACCGCCTCCATTGTCCCATGCCTGAGCCATAGCCCTTGACGCCTAGCGAGGTGAGGAGCAAGGCGGCATCAACGGTTTGCCGTTCCAGTCACTGATGGTCATCAAGATCAAGCATAGGCTGAGGCGGCGTTGCGATGCGGCCGAGCTCGCCGTCCTAGGGCATCCGTGGGTGTCAGGGTTTTGGTTTCCGGCAGTTGATCGGGACCACACCAAGGGCACTGCTTGTGCCATAACTTCGCTTGTGCGGGTTGTGGCTGGCTCCCACCCTAAGTCGTCGCAGCGGTCTTCTCGACACGGGGAGGCCGAAGTCGGAAAGGCTAAGGGGCGATCGATTGCCCCTAACGATCGCTCCAGCCGGTCCCCCTCCTCTTCCTTCACTTGGCAAAGTGATAAAGGCACCTTTCACGGGTCAAAGTGAAAGGGCAAGTGAACTATTGGGACTAGTACATACTGATGTATGTGGACCAATGAGCTCAACTGCCAGAGGTGGTTTTGAGTACTTTATTACCTTTACCGATGACTTTAGTAGACATGGTTATGTCTACTTAATGAGGCATAAGTCTGAGTCCTTTGAAAAGTTCAAGGAATTCCAGAATGAGGTACCAAATCATTTGGACAAGGCAATCAAGTATCTACGATTTGATCGTGGTGGAGAGTACTTGAGCCTTGAATTTGGCAATCATCTAAAGGAGTGTGCAATTGTTCCGCAACTCACTCCGCCAGGAACGCCTCAGTGGAATGGGGTGTCTAAACGGAGGAATCGTACATTGTTGGACATGGTGCGATCAATGATGAGCCAAACTGATCTGCCGCTAAGCTTTTGGGGTTACGCTCTAGAGACAGCTGCGTTCGCGCTAAACAAGGTTCCAACAAAATCAGTGGATAAGACACCATATGAGATATGGACAGGGAAATGTCCCAGTTTGTCTTTCCTAAAGATTTGGGGCTGTGAGGTCTATGTAAAACGTTTGCAATCAGACAAACTCACACCTAAATCAGATGAATGCTTCTTTGTGGGGTATCCTAAGGAAACGAAAGGATATTATTTTTATAATCGGGAAGAGGGCAAAGTGTTTGTCGCCCGACACGGTGTTTTCCTGGAAAACAGAGTTTATTTCAAGAAAGGATAGTGGGAGCATGGTGCGACTTGAAGAAATTCAGGAAAAACCGGAAAACGCTTCAACGTCCACACAACCACAACAAGCTGAGCAAGATATTGTTCAACAGGATGAACAAGTTGTTGTTGAACCAGTTGTGGAAGCACCGGCTTCACGAAGGTCCGAAAGGATACAGCGCACACCTGTGAGGTATGCGTTGTTAACTACAGGACAACGTGATATATTGTTGTTAGACAACGATGAACCGACTACCTATGAGGAAGCAATGGTGGGACCAGACTCTGAGAAATGGCTTGGAGCCATGAAATCCGAAATAGAATCCATGCATGTCAATCAAGTTTGGAACTTGGTTGATCCACATGATGGTGTAAAAGCCATTGAGTGCAAATGGGTCTTTAAGAAAACGGCAGATGTAGATGGAAATGTTCACATCTACATGAGACTTTCATGAGACTCTTTATGTTGTGTGTTGCTATTTCTAAAGGATCCCTGATCAAATATCATATGTGGAACAAATATGTTTAGATGATCAGCACATGTATTAATTGATAATAATGTCTCATGGATCATGGTATAGAGATACCAAATTAATAATGTGGACACATGTTGTTGAACATGTTGTTGGATAGACCCAACATGAGACACTGCAAGAGCCATATGTGTTGTGTCATCAGTGATCTCATTTAGTGTTGGTGTTGAATCCTTAGACCTGAGATTATCATAGTTCCCAACATGTATAGTAGCTTACTTAGGGACTGCTAAACGCTACTCCGTAATTGGGTAGTTATAAAAGTAATTTTCGGGTATGCTATGAAACATGTAGTGGGATATGAATAATCAAGATGGGATTTGCCCCTCCTATGGAGAGATATCTCTGGGCCCCTCGATGTTGTAGATTATGGAAGTGCATGGCCATGCCAAAGGTGATTGAGGAGTCAATCACAAGTTATATAATCTATCAACAAGTTCGAGTGAATGATTGAGCTATTAGAGGATGGCACATATCTAGCCTTAAGCTTAATCGATATCGTGAGGCAAAGGGGTTCATACAAGTATACACTAGAGGTTCAACCGATATGATCTTTATGTATGCCCGGTGGGTCAATACGTTCTGCTAGGGGCCGCTGTTGACGCATGGACCGAAAAGGAGTTTTCGGGTTACAGCCGAGTGTACATGAACCTACAGGGTCGCACGCTTAATGGGCCAGAATAAGGGGATTGGATGGAGATCCAATATGAGCTTAATTCGGATAGGGATCCGAATAGGAGTCCTATGGGCCTTGGAGGCCCGAGTGATGGATCCTATATATTCGTGAGGGATGTGACCGGCGGAGGTAATTGCATCACGTGAGAAACCCTAACCGTCACTCCCCTCCCCGAGCAAAACCCTAGCCGCGCGCGGGTGCTAGCACATCTGCGCGTGGCGTTCCGTCCCTATACGTGTGGATACCGGTAGAGGCGCCGCTAGTTTGCGGTGCTGATCAGCGTTGGAATACGGCTAGGAGAATGCACAAGGATGAGAAGATCGAGCCGGAGCGATCGACTACTTCCTCTACATCTACGCGCGCTACTTCGCGAGAATTCCTTCGACTTCTTAGCGCCTTCTTCCGCTACGCAGCGCGTCGAGTGGTAACGATCTATGATCTAATACTTGCATGGTTCCTGGTTTACGCGATTGAAAATTTTGATTTATGCTATCGTAGCCTACGCATATCCCAACACCTTAGTCTCCCTCTGCATATATCTTAACTAATTAAAAAGATCGTAGTTTTTCGATTGTCATCCCGTCCGTACGCTAATTTTTCGTCCGTCCCCCCCCCCCCCCCTAAAACAGATCCCAGTCGAAATTTCATCATCACACAAAATAAATTAGAATCCCACATCAGGGACGAATCTACCGTTGGGGCTTGTTGGAGCTTCAGCACCAGCTCCGTCCGATGATCCCCAGTACCTCTCTTCAGCGGCGCTAGTAAATATCGTACGCAGTCGGAGGAGGAAGACGATCTGTTGGTGTTTGGGTTGTAGCACCCAGGCAATACTGGGCTTAATAGGCCATACTACGGCCTATTAGGAGGATTAGCCACCTAGATGATTGGTAATTTGGTAATTCATGTTAGGTTAATTTTGATGGTTTTCACATGTTCACATCGAGCTCCAAAAGAAGTTTCAATCTATAATATGGTTAGGTAGCTTATTACTTTAAATTAGACTAGCAATTTACATGCATATGCTTATTTTCATGTTGTTTGGTATTTTAGAGCAATTTATATACAGCACCACCTCATTTTTCGTTCTGGATTTGCCACTGTCCCACATTGAGCGCACCTCCTCTCCAAATCTCAAACATCACGATCCAAATAAAACAAAATTCTAGTCCAAATCTAAATCGGAATAATCCAAAAACATTCAAAATATATTAACACGACGAGAGGAGAGGAGGGGGCGAGCCAGAGGCTGCCGCGTGCTACTCCTCGGTGCCATGGAGGTCGGGGCGGTGGCCACCACCCGACGATGAGAGAAGGAGCCGGCAATGGGGAGAGGGGACAGCGCCACCACCGCCGCCACTCGCAGTGGGGGAGGGCGCCATCGCAGCCGCTCGCCGTGAGGAAGGGTGCCACCGCTGCCGCTTGCGGGAAGGCAGGGCGCCACCGCCGCTGGCAGGAGGGAAGGCGCCGCTGCCGCCGTTGTCGCCGCTCGTGGGAGGGTAGGGCGCCACTGCCACCGTCGCCCTCTCTCGCAGGAGGAAGGACGTCGCTACTATCTACTTGTGGGGGAGAAAAGCGATGTCGCCGCTGCCGTTGGTCGATGGGGAAGGGCGCTGGCGTAGCCGCTGTCGCCGTTGATTTTCGAGAGAGAGAGAGAGCGCTAGGGGAACGGGGGAAAAGACTTAGGGTTAGGGTTAGGGTTGCGGGTATTTATCTAGGTCGGGACCAATCGGGACCGTCCATCAGATCGGACGGTCCTGGCTTCTCCCACATCTTGCCGGGCGATGTTTTAGGCCGCCGCGCTATTGGGCTATCCCATGGGCCGCGCGTACGAAGCACAAAAGGCCGCTCTATTGGGCCGTGCTTAAATCAGTTTTTTCTCTCTCATTGATTTTAAGTATTTTTCATATTTCCAGAAATAGCATTAGTACAATTTTAATTGTTTATGATTGCTTATTAATTTAATTTTATCTAAATTGAAGCATTGAGAAATTTTGCTAAATGTTTCTCTTGATATGGATTTATTTTCATTATTTAATTGTATTTTTATATGGACTGTAAAAGTGTAAACTCTCCCTTCAATATTCTTTTTTTATTTCGAATTTCGATTCTTTTTCTAAATTGTATTCCTATACGCACTCTAACCTCTTTTAGAGAATATTCTATACTCATCATCCAATATAATGTATAATTTCTATTATTTATAAATTTTATTTCTATTTGTACTTTAAACTCATCTTTCAATATTCCTTATTTTTTATTCCAAATTTCATTTCTTTTTCTAAATTGTATTCAACAAAATAATAAAAAATAGGAATACTTTGTATTAATTTTAATTATTTATTATTTTTATTCGTATTATTTTTTGTGTTAACAATAGGAATACTTGGGTGTCGGGGTGTTGAGGAGGCTAGGTAATCGACGAAGACACTGGAAGACGATTCCCTACAGCGGCGGCTCCTACTGGTGGTAATGTCGAGGAAAAAAGCAACAGCGATAACTTTGTGAGGTGGCCGCCAAAACTCAGTTGCCTCCGTGCCCTCAGCCTCTCCCACCGGCAGATCCGCCGCCCACCAGTCTCGCCGCTGCCCACACGCTTCAGCCAGCTGCCACGGGGCCATCGCCAAGAGACGATGTGATCCAGGTGCCGGTGACGGATCCATGCAAGCTTGAACAACGGCTTGGAGCTTGTGGTCGATCTGGTTGGCGACAACTCAGGTGGAGGAGGGAGAGAGGCGGACAAAGACTGGATCGCCGCCGTCCAATCTCTCCATCGCCAGAGATTGGATCAGGGAGAGTAGAGGAGAAAGGCGACTAGGGTTAGGATTTTCGGATCCTCCCCTGCCGACCGGTGATTTCATTGGTGCGGGACCAATCCGAGCCGTCCATCAGATTGGATGGGTCAGATCGGCCCCGCGTCGGGCCACCACCCCTATTGGGCCATGCGGTCTTTGGGCGGTGGAAGACAACTAAGGTCATGTGCCCTTCGCCGTTCTCAGTTCGCCCCGCGTTGGGCCATCACCGGTTGATGGGCCGCTCAGCACGCAATCGGCTTGCGCTAAACGGGCCGGTCCGATTTTTGGGCCGGTTTTGAAAGTACTAGGCCGAAATAAGATTTTATTTAATTCCGTCGATTTATTTTATTTAGTCATTTACAGATTTTTTTTCTTTGGCACTATTTTGAGCCATTTTAAAATTGTTGGAAAATTATGAATGATTACTTGATCACTCTCATTGTCATACTAGACCGCTTAAAAAAATTATTCAGTTAAACTTTATCCAACACGATATTACCGGTGTAACATATGGACATTTTGCTAGTATACTCCGTAATATAGATGTGGTGGTAGACCGTAGATGATTATCATGTATGTGTACCAATACAGGTGCGGTAACATAAAGAAAATAATATTAGCGATTCACAAACACATTATTAGAACAATGCCATCAAGACAGTTTATTCTTACACACATATTGTGTATATATCAGGGTATATATATATCTGCGGTTTTATCGGAAGAAGAACGGTGACGCTTAAGGCAGAGTAGTTGAAAGATGGAACCACGTGCTAGGATGTGTAAAGCCATACGGTTTCCTATTTCACTAGAGTATTCCTCCCGTTGGTGGCGACGGCGGCCGCGGCGGCGGATCTACAAACGGAATCAATAAATTAATGCAGTCGGAGACAGAAGAATTTCCATATAGTCAAATTATAGTGATTGTATAATGTAAACTCTCACCATCATTGTTTGTTGTGTCCTGGTCTGATGTGACCTGGTCTTCGTCTTTCTGCATTTTGTTGGACCAACCTAGCACATGACCACAAACGGTAGCCACATTATTTATAATAAACAATCCAAATATTCTTTTCTAAGGAGGGCACGCATAGTCAATTCAAAGATCCGTTTTAAAATACAAATATTTATAATAAACAATCCTAATACTATTTTCTAAGGAGGGCACGCATATACAATTCTACATCCGTTTTAAAATATAAGAATTTCATTATTTACTAAATACTATAAATTTTAGAACAACCTATAATAAATGTTCAACAATTAAATATGTTGATTACAAAACGAAAAAAAAAATCTGGCCATCCATCTTAGGTGAGACGAAATGGTTTGCAATAAAAATAAGTGACCACGTAATTTACATGTTGCCATATTTTTTTAAAATTTTTTTGGAGTAATTAAATTAGTTATATGCCACAATTCTGAGTCCAGGACGAGTGCAACTACAAATTTCCACCATTCAAGATCAAAGGCTTCGGTAAAGAGCAGGTAACTATAACCACATGATAGGTGTCGCCACTGTACAGGATATTAATTAGTAGAGTACCTTCGTTATAAATCTTATGACACTTGTGCTATATCATTTGCTAGTTTGATGGCAGATATTTGCGAATAGATATTTTAGGTCCTAATTTTGGAATTATTAACTATTAAAACATGGAAAAGCTAGCTTTTGAAACTCGAGGCTGCGTACAAGGTTGTATTCTAGTAATCCAGAATTATTATATTTACACCTATACTAATTATGCACTTTCTATTAGCTGTCACGTTGATAAGAAAAATCTAGCTATTAATTAGATCGTATTATGATGACTCAGTTTATGGGAGGTATGTATCTGCCTCCAACATTTTTATTCACTTCGCTGGACCAGCAAGGATTTTTTTTTTTTGAGAATATATGTTTGGGACAGCCGGAATATATGCTAATAAGTTGATCGAATAAGTGCATACATATATATACTGCTCCCCTCTGCCAAAAATATAAGAACGTTTGAAGAATGGCGCAGATGGTAACTAGGTATAATTAAATCGGGAATAGATTCGAGTGGACGAGATAAGAAAGTAGGTGAATAGATTAAATAGCAGATTGTTGTAATGGTTAAGATGAAAAATAGATGGAAAAGTTATTATATTTTGGATAAATTGTGAACACTAAAATTTATTTTATTTTGGTTGGGATGGAGGTAATTTATGCTAGCTAAAAATATACTAGTTGACAAACCTGCCGCAGCGGCAACTTCGCTATTTCCCGATGCCATCGTTGCCAGTGGAAATATATGTCCTCTGGTTTGGGACGCCGGCTAGAGGAGCGGGAGCAGTGCTCTATTCTACTTTTCGTTCTCTCTTCTGTTTTCGTTAAGGCATGCTCTCCTCGTCCTGTTCAGCCTGCTAGCTATATATAGACATGGGAAGATTTTTTTCCCCTCATTTTTCTCAAAGAAGGCAGGTAAAATCTGTAAATTCGGTTTATGCCCCTTTTATAATTAATTGCATGAAGTAATTTTTTTGTTATTCTAATTAAGAATATGCTCCCACAAGAACTGCTGTTTGCTTCTTGACAAGACCGTGTCCAGTATTCTCCACCCAAGTTTAATACTAGTAGGCTAGAAACAGCCTATAATACAATGAGCATGGCAGGAAAATGGGTTAGGAAAATATTATCCCACCCTTCAAAGAATAACTTTTAATCTTAGCCATCCATTCATCTCATCTCATTTCATCCTAACCCTTCATTCATTTCCAATTTCCAATCCTCTTCATAACGTATCATGCAGACACCTCCTATAAGCATATGTGTGAGATAAATGGAAAATAAGAAATGTTAGCTCTGATGTAAGAGATAACTTTACATATGCTCAAAAATAAATGTATTAAATACATAGGTGAGGGAAACGCAGAGGAGAAGAAAAAGTAATTACAACCTTATAACCATTTCATTATTCATGTTAGCATTAATATATGATATTTTTTAATAGATTCATAGATTTATAGTGCCATTTAATTTGCACAAAGTCTTGGTGTGATTAAATATCCAAATAGAAGTGCTTCCTCCATTTTAAATTATTTATTGTTTTTAAGTTAGATACTCCCTCCATCCCATAATATAAGACGTGCACACATTTTAAGATTCAACCTTTAAAATATTTGACCAACGCTTAGTATATATATGAAATGAATTTTATTTGTTAAAAAATATATCATTAGATGGAGATTTAAATTTACTTTCATATGGTTATAATTTTGTTGTTATAAACATTATAATATATGAGAAATTATACGCTAAATATTAGTTTTGAAGACCGTGCCTAATAATTTTGATCACGCCTTATATTATGGGATAGAGGGAGTAATAGTTATTGACAATAATTTTTTAAGACATTTGTGTAATTGAAGTTTATGTTTTTATGCACCCTGACGACTATTTTTATAATATATAAATGACATGTTATTAAACTATACAAATTGTTAATAAATTAACGATTAGAGATAGAAATGTTTTACTAAGTACAAAGAAAGATTAATGACAAATAATTTAAAGCGGAGGGTAACAGTTTGATTGATATAAACGTAACGAAGCACCGGTTTTAGACAAGAAAATCATCAAGTAGTACTCCTCACAGTGGCTACTGGCTAGCATGTTGTTTCATGTCTGTTACTGCCGATTACGGATCACCACAGGCTTGCCGCCCTTATCCATCTTCGAACGATTTCTTCGAAAGCTCGATAGGTATGTTTGTCGCAGTGATGAGGCTTAGACCGGCTTGAAAACATTTATACAAAACTGACACAGCAAATAATCAAATGCCACGATCGATTAATTTCCACATCCTTCACGTTCATTATTGTAAGTTATAATTATTTACTTGTATGATCAGATTCACATATTATATCTGTGCATAGGAGCCTGTTTTAAACGGAATGATCTAACATAGATTTTGCAGTAAATTTCACAAGTTGTTAATTTGTTAATTTTGTCAAAACTATTACTTTTATAAATTTTGTTTCATAAAATTGTAGTGATAACAAAAAGTTTTATCATGAAAACTACAAATTTAATTAACCTCTATGTGGTCCCACTTTCAACAGTCTGAAGTTTGCTTCGGTCTCTGACAGATGGGACTAAACATACTAGGCAAGTAAAAAAATAAACTTGTAACATCCTATGTATCCTCTTACTTTGAATGGTACATACTACGACAAAAAAAATCACTAAGTCCTAAATTCATTAAGAATTTTGACAAAGCCTCCCCTGAAAATATGAACATCCACAACAGACGGTTATAAATTAAACTAATAATAATATCATTCCCACAGTGCGATCTATTCATATAATCTATGAAAAGAAACTAATAGATATCTAAAAGATTATTACAACACCAAAGTAGAATATAGTTTAAGTGTCATTATGGACCTAAGCAATATAGTTTGTTAGTGTGCAAATAGATGTGTATATAAGGGTGCTACTTCCCGCCCATGCATGCCGATCTCAATGTGTAGTTAAAACCAGATAAACACAAGAGTGAGTATTGAAATACTCAACTAGTACAATATGGAAGTAGAAAACAGATATGCACATCATTGGCAATAAAGCTTGATCAGAATACTTTCTTTCTTCGAAAAGAAACACATTTTCAAACATCAAGTTCAATATATTGTGAGGTGTTTTCAATTCCCCTAAACGTTGTCTTTAAATAAATTATGATGTGTTTTCGAAAAAAACACCAAGTTAAAGAAAATAGTGGTTCCCATCCCGGCAAACATGAATTAAAATAGTAGTTTCCATCCTAGACAATTATGATTAGATCCTAGCACTTGCCGGCAAAACCGAGTAAGCGTGAGTGCTTACCTACAGGAACATGAATAAAATCAAATAGCACATCCATGACTCGCATGGTACATGAATAATTGAAACTGGAAACAAAGAACTAAATTGAAACCATATTGCACATCCATGGCAAGCACGGAGTTTGAATTATTTAACCAGCACCAGAATTCGGAATATTGAAACAAGAATAACGTTGTAAACATAAGATAAACTTGAAATCTAAATGGTGTGAACAACAATCTGAACATAGAAATATATCGGAAATAAATAGATAGAGCAAACAATCCATGAATCACACAATTAGTTTATCACGTACTTGCCTTTAACCTTGACGTGTAAAATCAAAGGTTGTTTTGATTATTATTCTGTGATGAACAATTGGCATTGGAGATTATTGGTTTTGATATTTGGAATTTATTTGCGAAGTGGTTTTGGAGATGATTGAAATTTACAGGTGATCTACAGGTACTGCTGTGATTTGGGTCCGGTCAGACCGGGCAGGTTTTGCCGGTCAGACCGGCGTGTATCGCGCGGCCAAATCGGCGCAACCCACGGTATGACCGGCCGACTCTGTGTCAGTTTCGGTTTTGGGTTGTTTATTTGGATATCCGTGATTGTTTCATGATTATGACTTCTAGATGAATACTATACGTATGTAATACTGTTGTTTGCTACTAATGAGTCAAGTTGGGGATAGCTTGGTCTCGGAATATGATTTCTTTGTTTGTTTCATGTGTAGGTAACTTGATGCCTCGGGAGAGTATTTGCGGTGATGGACTAGGAGTCGACTTGGTGGTAAGGCTATGTTCGTGGTGGTCAGATATCATGCGGGATACTTAGGCTAGAGTTCAATGCACGTGGTTGTTGAAGATTCCATATGACATATGATGGAGGGATGGTGTGCGTATGGGATGCGGAGTCAAATTTGGAAGGAGTCCAAATTTGGTTTGATTGATTACGTAAAGTTTGTTTCTTGTACGAGAAGGTTTCCTATGGGGATTAGGACTTCTAGTATGAGTTTGGTTCGTGGCTTTAGGCTGCCTACCTTATGTATAAATAGAGAGGGAGTGTGAGCCTTCCCGGTATTGCTTTTGAGAGCAATTGAGTTGACAGTTTAGTTAGGGTATTGAGTTTAGTCAAGATTTTTGTAAGGAGTGCTGTTGTTGCACTTTGTAAACACAGAGAGAAGCAATAAAGTTCTCATCTAATTTGAGAGTTCTTCAATTTTTGTTTTCTCGGGTGCAGCGATCCAACCGGCGGGACACCGGCGGCATCACGGCGGTCAGACCGGCGGAGCGAAGGCGGTCAGACCGACGGCGACTTTAGGCGATGACAGCTAATCTTTGTGGTTAGACCAGAGATACAATCTCGGTCAGACCGACGGCTTCTAGGCGGTCAGACCGGTTCATCAACTTCGGTTAGACCGCGATTCGTAGAATTTGGGAGTAACTTTTATTTCTGCTGAAAGTTTGGGTTTTTGGGTGTACCAACCATTCACCCCCGCTGGTTAGCTTACTTCTTGTGTTTCGATCCTACAAGTGGTATCAGAGCCTTGTTTTCTTCTTTGGATTTTAATGGATCTAGAGTTTTTGCCATGGCTGCTGTTACGCCCGGAAATTCACTAGTAATTTCCGAACTTATTTGTGCATAAAACCCTCGTCCAGGAATCAGCCGAGGTACACAAACTGACAATTTAATATACAAATCAATCTTAACAATAACGTTACATACTTACAAAAGAAAAGAATACAGCAGCGGAATAACGGTCTAGCGATGGCTTTTGCTCCACTCCCATAGGCAGCTCAACTGGGGTATAAGCCAAACATCTTCTCCTTCTGAATCCTTTTTCTTCAACTGAGGTTTGATGATTATTGCAAGGTGAGCATATGACATACTCCGCAAGCCACACAGTAAATATGCAAGTGCACAAGGTTACCAAAGGATGGTATAATATAGGGTTCATTTGCGAAAGCAGCATTTAGCAAAGAGTTGAGAATTTGAAAAAACAGTAGAGTAATTAATCAGAAATTTTAATCAACACTGAACAGCACACCCATGCTGCACAGGCCCAACCAAACCTGAACAACCAACCCTGGTCGTACAGATCAAACCTCCAAACCAGGAATTATCCATTCCAAACCAGGAGTCAAATTAATTATCACATTATTAACATTAATGAGTAGTGTGGGACTAATCACGAAAAACACTGCTCAACTCGCCCATAACCGCGGGCACGGCTATTCGAATAGTTTTACTCTGGCCAGAGGTGTACCACTGTACCCACAAGACACGATTCCACACATGTTGCCGTGCCCCAAAATACCACCACGGCATTGCAAAGGGGGAAATCGTGACAATACCTTTCGCACAATACAACTCAAAACAGTGCACCGTTCCTCGATCATAATCTCCCCCTCAAAACCAGTGGCAATGGACTCCCCAGCGACCCCCACGGACTTCTCGCCGCTTCTCAGTCTGGCACACCATAATGAATCATGCCATACAAAAGATAAAGCCGTTGCTCACGCTGGCTTGTGGTTGGTACGGTTAATGTCTCACAACAGTAGCTCGCGAACCGGTCCTTAATTGCCATGAGCACGACCTTCAAAACCATGTGCTCACAACCCACCATTGACAAGTTTTAATTATCAATTAATTATCATAACACGATTGACCATCGTGAGCCACCATTAAATATTACCATAATTAATAATATAGTATAATATAATTTATATTTAACCCCTTTAGTTAGCTAATGTTTCTAAGCATAGCTAAGCAAACACACATATAGTATTTAGCTGAACCAATCCAATATATAAGGTTCATGCTAATCAAATTATAACCCATAGGAAAATAAAGTCATCTTCGGCCATTAATAAATTGGGAAAAGTTCACCACCCGACGACATTCGAAAATAATGCATAAGTTGAAATAAAATAATAGCTTTAAACGGGTTCAACATGCTCAAAGGGTTATTTGGGATCTGTGTAACTTGCCTTGAGCTTCCGCAAACACTTCCGAACCTTCCTCAACTAAAGCGAAAGAACAAAATCAATAAAACAGTACAAAAACAAGCATAAACAGTACATGTGGATATTTTTAACATGTAGATCTCAATTTTAGAAAAATTTAGCAACTTGAACCACTCGAATGGGAGCTACGGTTATTTAGTTATGATTTTCCGAAGATTTAATCTATTAGAAAAACGGGAAAAAGAAAAACGATGATGACGTCATGATGACATGATCAATGGCCGGACCAAGATGGCTACCTCGCCGGAGATTGGGTGGTCGGCTGCGAATTTGGAGGGCATGTACAGGTAGAGGACGACGAGACGAACCCAACGGTACTCACCCTCGAGCCAAACGACGACCGACGACGGATGACGGCCATCGGCGAGCTTGTGCGGCGGCGCGGCTTTGGTCGACGGCGGCGACGGCTCTCCGGTGACCGGCGACTAAGGGGGACGGGCGGCTGGGCTTCCCCTCACCTTGGCGCACCTAATGGCGGCGGCGGCAAGCGGCGGCGACGGCCAAGGCGGCGGCACGACGCGGCCGGAGTCGGCCAGTGACGACGGCAAGCTAGGCGGCGATGGCGGCGAGGCAACGAGGCACGGGAAGGCTCGGGAGAGGGGGCAAACGAAAGAGGACTAGGGGGTCCTATTTATAGCCTTTGATTGAAGAGATCGGACTCCTCCCGCAAGAAATCGCTCCGGGAAAATCTAAACTCGGTTTTGGAGATAAACTCGAAAACGAGTTCGATTCGGATAGGATACTCAACGATTTGCTCCGATTCTTGAGGGGAAAGATAGAGGAGGATGTGGGGATTAAAACCCCTCAAAAATCCGGACTAAAGGAGACCGGATTGGGGTGGAATCAGAGGCGCAAGGGGGCACGGCGCGGCTGGCTTGGGCTCGGCTTGCAGCCGGCCGGAGGTAGAAGGTAGGGTCCACCTGTCGGCGGCTGGAGGAGGAGGGGCGGCTCGGCAGCGAGCTGGACCGGCTCGGGCCGACTTGGCCGAGCGGGCGGGTGAGAGTGTTGGGCCGAATCCGGCCCAACGGCTTAGGGGAGGGTTTTTGAAACTTTTTTAATTAAAATAATTTGTGAAATGTTGTTCCAATTATTAAAAATACTTCCCTTGCTCAAATAATTTCAAGAAAAATCCTGAAAATACTTGGACACTCAAAGTACTTAACAAAATTATAATTAGACCTTTTAATGATTAATTTAATATGTGGGTAATTATGGAAATGTTCTTTGTATGATTAAAATTAGGAATTGAGCTCCGAAAAATCCGAGAAAATTCCAGAGAGTATAATTAACCGTGGAGAATTTAATAAAAATTAAATCCATCCATGCTTTATATTTGGGAAATTTTATTTCTCACATTTAACTTCTCTTGTAAATTAATGAACATTTAACATAAATTCTAATAATAATTTATTAAATAATTTATAAATCCTAAGATGAAAATCAGGATGTGACAGCTGCTAAGTTTACAACTAAACCTCATGTTTTCGATGGAACTGATTTTTCTCATTGGTGTAGTAAGATGCAATCTTACAAGATGGCTGAGGATTATGATATTTGGAGAAAAGTTTCTCATCCTTATGTGATTTCTAAACAAATTAATACTGCTGCTTTGAAAACTGAATTTGAACAAAATTGCAAAGCTTGTAATATTCTTTTGAGTGGGATTTCTCGTTCGGATTATGATCGTGTTTCTCATCTTCAAACTGCCGATGAGATTTGGATTGCTTTGAGTAATTTTTATCAAGGAACTAATAACATTAAAGAACTTCGTCGAGATCTTTTCAAAAAAGAGTACATTAAATTTGAGATGAAACCTGGATAAGCTTTGGATGACTATCTTTCTAGGTTTAACAAAATTTTGAGTGATCTTAGATCTGTTGATTCTTCTTATGATGTTAATTATACACAATCTGAGGTTTCTTGCCACTTTTTGAATGGTCTTGACATGCCTATTTGGGAGATGAAAGTTACATGTATTCAGGAGTCTGTTGATATGTCTACTTTCATTTTGGATTTGCTTTACACAAAACTGAAAACACATAAGATGAATATTCTTTCTTGTAAAGTTGATTCTAAGTCTAGTGCTTTGGTTTCTTCCTCAACTTCTTTGGATGTTGGTGCTTCTTCATCGAAGTCTTCTATACTTGCTTTATTTAATGCCTTATCCGATGAGCATCTCGAACAGTTCGAGGAGGAGGACTTGGTTTTGTTATGTAACAAACTTTCTCAAGCTATGACTAATGTTAGGTCCAGGAAAAGAGGTGGACCAAATCGTTGCTTTGAATGTGGTTCTCCGGATCACCTTCGTTCGCATTGTCCAAAGTTTGGGAGAGGCAAGAAGGAAGACAATGGTAGAGAGAAGACCAATGATAACAAGCCGAAGAGCACATTCAAAGGGAAGAAAATTAAGGAGACTCTCAAGAAGGCTTTTGATCAAGTCTATGCCGCTTTTAAACCTCTAAGCGATGTAGATGGTAAAAGTAAAGATGAAGATAAAGGAAAGAATATCTCCGGTGTTTGCTTCATAGCACGTGGTGAATCGGATTCAGAGTGTGAAGACAATGAGGTACGTACTTTTGAGGAAGCTATTCTTATTTTAAGTGCAAAAAATAAGAAGTGTGAGAAGATGTATAGAAAACAGCAGTTTATCATTGAATCTCCTAATTCTGAAGTTGCTAGATTAAAATCTCTTATTCCCAATGATGATGATTGCAAAAGTTGTGAGGTTTTAATGAATGAGATTTCAAAAATTAGAGATGTCAATGCTGCACATGATTTCAAAAACTAGCTCTTGGATTTGCTATGCACACACGCACTTTGGATGAGTTGTTTTTGACTAAGAAATTGTTGCAAAAATATCAAATTGCTTTTCATGCTAGTTTGATGTTTAACATGATTTGTGCTAAAAAGTTAAAACAACCACATGATATTTTGTATTGCTCAACATGCACATTAAATAAGATGAAACTAAAAGATTGTTGACGGGGGATACCCGTAGACCGGATATAGAGGGTACTGGGGTACACTGGTACGAGGATCTACGTAATACGACATCAAGCAAACAGGAAACAGGGATTATACTGGTTCAGGCCCCTTGGTAGGTAATAGCCCTAATCCAGTTGATATGGGATTATATGATGGAAACCACAGGTTACAAAGGGAATAGCAGAACTCGACGATACCGTCGAGATCATAGTCTAGTTGATCCGACTAGATCTCTCGGCGACTTGGCTTCGACAAGCTCCGGCTTCGTAGGCTGTGGTGGATGTGTTGGCTCTGAGATTCGATGCATTACGTCCTCCCGGGGGGTCCCTTTTATATCACAGGTCACCTGTCTCCCAGTACGACTAGGAGAGGCCGGACCGAACATGACACAATGACGACCCAGTTCTGACCGAGTAGGACTCCTTCCATCTGTGAACTCCATGATGAATTTTCTTAACGTATGCCGAAAACATCCGTATACACGCGAACATACCATATCGATACGTGACGTATATTGAAGGGTAGAGGGTATACCTTACCCGTAACCCTGACAGTAGCCCCCGACTTCTGCTGAAATGAACTTGTGAAACTGATCGCGACTTCAGATGTCGAAATTGTCGTTGTTCTTGATGTGAGGACCGTGAGACAAGGAGTGATCGACAACATCGAGTGAAGTTCAACGGTCATGAGTGAATTTAAATTGAAGTCCGAAAAACTGCCATGCGTAACATACCTAGAAATTTCCGGCGGTCATCTCTCTTCTTTCCTCGGAATTTGCACCGGCGGAGGTGCGTCTATTTAAGGGAGTTTTGGGGATCCAATTTGAGGTCTTCCTATTGAAAAAACTATCCAGCTTCCAAGCGTCCCTCGTCTTCTTCGCTCCCGCAAAAACCCTAGCCAACTCATCTCGGTTCTTTCTCCGGCGATCTCCGGCGGCCATGGATCTCGACAAGTCTACCTCCACCAGTGCGTCACTGAAGAAACTGCAGGAGGATGGCGCCCTTCCCGGTCGCGGGACCGCGGAGAGGGAAGTAGGAGGTACTGAACCCTAGCCAGTCTTGGGTCGCATGGTTGCGGTTGAGGACTTTATTCTCTGTGGTTTTCTTCCTCCGCCTTCTGAATTTCTCCTTTTGGTCTTGAATTTCTATGGTCTTTCCTTGCTTCATTTGAACCCCAACTCAATCGCCTTCCTGAGTATTTTTACGCATCTTTGTGAGGCCTACATTGGGGTAGAGCCGTTTCTTGACCTCTTCCGCTTTTCCAAAAAGGTGTCCGGGTGTGTTGGTTTCCGACTTCGGGATGGCCTGAAGTCGCGATACATCCGCTTTCAGTGCCCCTCATCTCGCAGCAAATTGTAGGGGAGGTGGTTCTGTCAGGGTTATGGATACCACATACCTAATAATAGTTCACTAAATCTCGGCAGATTCCACCACATACCATGTCCTATACGGAAACTGACTTCAGATATGGACGGAGTTCCGGATAAGGAAAGACAACTAGAGTTCTACATGGAAACGACAAGGACTACTTGGATTGTATCCATATTGGTTTCCCTAGTTCCACATGGACAAGGGGACACCTATGGGTATAAATACAAGCCCCCCTAGGAGGACAGGGGGACACCCACCATGGGGCGATCAACACAGACAATCAACGACCTCAATCAACACCCAACACATTACACGGGACAACATACAAGCCTACATACACCAAGACACGCCGCCGGATATCGACTTCAGGGATAGCCATGGCTATTCCCCTACGGTGTCTCCGGATACTGTCAGGAGATACGAAAGCGCTATCTCTGATCTCGCCGAACACGGACTCGACGAGGAAGGCTACCCTGTTGTCGACTACGAGTAGGCTACCCCACATATTGTACTGGTGTGATTATGGTGAATAAAGAGCAACATCGGCTCCGGCCAACAGGATGTAGGGTTATTACCTGACCACTCAGGGGGCCGAACCTGTATAAAAATCCTTGTCTTCGTCTCTCTTACCTCAGTCTCGCGTATACCCTAGCACCGACGATCCTCATACTGTCCAAATACCGTAGTCGAGACATGAAACGTCGACACTGGCGCGCCAGGTAGGGGGATTTTGGTGCTTCAGGATTTCGACGAGATGGGTCCAAAAGATGGATTCTCCAACAACAAGCTACTCGACGATTTCGGCTGAGGGGAAGATCTAACCCGACCGGAGCATGTGCCCCGACGAGATCGGAACCATCGTCGCCGAGGAGAGCTACTATGTCGGCGGCATGCAAGAGCAATCCGACACCGATTCCTCCACGTGTGCGGCATCGACTGGTGTGAGACATCGGCTGGCTGAGTTCAAACCGAACTCGGCTTATCTCCACCGACAAAACGAGTGCCGTGGAGCTTAAATCAAGAGCCAGATTGATATGTTCATTGGTGTAAATAATAAGTCGGATTGGAGGAGTTCTTATGCTTGCACTAGAATCCAATCTCTAGGCAGCATCCTGGTTGGCCGTTCCGACGACGTGGCAAACAGATCAATTAAAGGACCAAAATACAAGGTGCAGGCTTACACGGGGAACAGTACCATACACACAAACGGATCAATTAAGGAGTTACTGTTGCTCACCAGGCGTGCACAGTAAGGTACTTAGTAGATTAATTTTTTAAATTGGTCTACTAATTCTGTAGATATATCCGGCATATGTCTACAAAGGTACGCAATATTTTATACACAATTTATCGTACCTATTTTTCAGATCATACAACATTGTCAGATCTATAATTTATTATGTTTACCTAAAGCATGTTTTTTATACAATATATATTGCGCGAGTACTTCCGATGATAGGCCAACCACGGTCTAACGCTGGGGGCTCGCTCCGTTCTCTTCAGTATAAATCATGCTTGTTTACGGTTTACATAATGCCTGATATTTAATCTGCTCGTTATATCCTGATAATACTAGAAGATCCATGCAGTTTTTCGAATACATATTCGATATTCTCTGCTATATATCTTGCCTTCTAGAAAATATTTTTCAGGAACAATTGAGCACTCGAGTAGGTTATGGTCGAGTACATTCCATTATCGAGAACATTCTCGACAAATGCGGGGTTATCGCACCTAACCTACCAACGTAGACCGACGACCTATCTCATAGCACCGACCATGGCTGGACTACTCGAGAAAAGGTTGTTAACGGATAATTCCTCACGAACGTCGTCGGCTTGATCACCCGACATGATTGCGAACAGACATCCGGATATGCTATAAGTTAGGTATGTGAGTCATACTGGCCACATGAGACACACTTGCAATAAACCAACTCTAGCACTTCCATTGGTGTACGAGAGATAATTCCGCTCGCTCACTGGTTCTCGCACCAGTACGCAGCAATCTCTCACACCGCAACTTCCATTGGTGTTCGAGAGATTATTCTGCTCGCTCACTGGTTCTCGTACCAGTACGCAGCAATCTCTCACACCGCAACGTCCATTGGTGTTCGAGAGATAATTCCGCTCGCTCACTGGTTCTCGCACCAGTACGTAGCAATCTCTCGTACCTCAACTTCAGATGGTCAAGGTACAACTACGGTAGCGTAGCGGTCCTCGCACCATGACTTCAGATGGTCAAGGAACAGCTACGACTGGTCCTCGACCAGCGATGTAGCGTTTCTCCCACCACATCCGCTTCAAGTGGTCGAGTTACGACTACTGCCTGGTCCTCGACCAGCGAAGTAGCGTTTCTCCCACCACTTCCGCTACAAGTGGTCGAGTTACGACTACTGCCTGGTTCTCGAGCAGCGATGTAGCGTTTCTCCCACCACTTCCGCTTTCAGTGGTCGAGTTATGACTACTGGCTAGTCCTCGACCAGCGATGTAGCGTTTCTCCCACCACTTCCGCTTTCAGTGGTCGAGTTATGACTACTGCCTAGTCCTCGACCAGCGATGTAGCATTTCTCCCACCACTTCTGCTTCTAGAGGTCGAGTTACCACTACTGCCTGGTCCTCGACCAGCGACGTAGCGTTTCTCCCGCCACTTCCGCTTCAAATGGTCGAGTTACGACTACTGCCTGGTCCTCGACCAGCGACGTAGCGTTTCTCCCACTACTTTCACTTTAAGTAGTCGAGTTACAGCGGTGTAGCGACTCTCCTACTACCTCTATTTCAACAAAGTTGATAGCAGGTACACAGTATCGCCAAGTGTTTTACCCAGAGATCCCTTACCACGACGACACCTAGCGTTGAAACCTATCCTACTGTCTCTTTACGCCGTCTTGACAAGGCCTCCGAGGAACCTAAGGGATCCTCGGCTGGGGACGCCCAGAGCCGATAAGGCCTTGTTGGATCCTTCAAAGACGAAAGACCATGTAAGATCTGGTCGTGTAAGAGTTCTCGCCGTGCGTATTAACTAAGCCGTGTAATCGGAAATTGACTTTTCCAACTTCACGGCTGGGGGCTAGGATCAGTGCTTATTCAAACAAGGCAGGTCAAGGGTCCAAGAGCCTTATCCTCCGAGAACGATTCTCCGACGACAAGGCCGGGGGGATTTTGGTGCTTCAGGATTTCGACGAGATGGGTTCAAAAGATGGATTCTCCAACAACAAGCTACTCGACGACTTCGGCTGAGGGGGAGATCTAACCCGACCGGAGCATGTCCCCCGACGAGATCGGAACCATCGTCGCCGAGGAGAGCTACTATGTCGGCGGCATCCAAGAGCAATCCGACACCGATTCCTCCACGTGTGCGGCATCGACTGGTGTGAGACATCGGCTGGCTGAGTTCAAACCGAACTCGGCTTATCTCCACCGACAAAACGAGTGCCGTGGAGCTTAAATCAAGAGCCAGATTGATATGTTCATTGGTGTAAATTCTAAGTCGGATTGGAGGAGTTCTTATGCTTGCACTAGAAGCCAATCTCTAGGCAGCATCCTGGTTGGCCGTTCCGACAACGTGGCAAACAGATCAATTAAAGGACCAAAATACAAGGTGCAGGCTTACACGGGGAACAGTACCATACACACAAACGGATCAATTGAGGAGTTACTGTTGCTCACCAAGCGTGCACAGTAAGGTACTTAGTAGATTAATTTTTTAAATTGGTCTACTAATTCTGTAGATATATCCGGCATATGTCTACAAAGGTACGCAATATTTTATACACAATTTATCGTACCTATTTTTCAGATCATACAGCATTCTCAGATCTATAATTTATTATGTTTACCTAGAGCATGTTTTTTATACAATATATATTGCACGAGTACTTCCGATGATAGGCCAACCACGGTCTAACGCTGGGGGCTCGCTCCGTTCTCTTCAGTATAAATCATGCTTGTTTACGGTTTACATAATGCCTGATATTTAATCTGCTCGTTATATCCTGATAATACTAGAGGATCCATGCGGTTTTTCGAATACATATTCGATATTCTCTGCTATATATCTTGCCTTCTAGAAAATATTTTTCAGGAATAATTGAGCACTCGAGTAGGTTATGGTCGAGTACATTCCATTATCGAGAACATTCTCGACAAATGTGGGGTTATCGCACCTAACCTACCAACGTAGACCGACGACCTATCTCATAGCACCAGCCATGGCTGGACTACTCAAGAAAAGTTTGTTAACGGATAATTCCTCGCGAACGTCGTCGGCTTGATCATCCGACATGATTGCGAACAGACATCCGGATATGCTATAAGTTGGGTACGTGAGTCATGCTGGCCACATGAGACACACTTGCAATAAACCAACTCTAGCACTTCCATTGGTGTTCGAGAGATAATTCCGCTCGCTCACTGGTTCTCGCACCAGTACACAGCAATCTCTCACACCGCAACTTCCATTAGTGTCCGAGAGATAATTCTGCTCGCTCACTGGTTCTCGCACCAGTACGCAGCAATCTCTCACACCGCAACTTCCATTGGTGTTCGAGAGATAATTCTACTCGCTCACTGGTTCTCGCACCAGTACGCAGCAATCTGTCACACCGCAACGTCCATTGGTGTTCGAGAGATAATTCTGCTCGCTCACTTGTTCTCGCACCAGTACGTAGCAATCTCTCGCACCTCAACTTCGGATGGTCAAGGTACAACTACGGTAGCGTAGCGGTCCTCGCACCATGACTTCAGATGGTTGAGGAACAGCTACGACTGGTCCTCGACCAGCGATGTAGCGTTTCTCCCACCACTTCCGCTTCAAGTCGTTGAGTTACGACTACTGCCTGGTCCTCGACCAGCGACGTAGCGTTTCTCCCACCACTTCCGCCGCAAGTGGTCGAGTTACGACTATTGCCTAGGCCTCGAGCAGCGATGTAGCGTTTCTCCCACCACTTCCGCTTTCAGTGGTCGAGTTATGACTACTGCCTGGTCCTCGACCAGCGATGTAGCGTTTCTCCCACCACTTCCGCTTTCAATGGTCGAGTTATGACTACTGCCTAGTCCTCGACCAGTGATGTAGCGTTTCTCCCACCACTTCTGCTTCAAGTGGTCGAGTTACGACTACTGCCTGGTCCTCGACCAGTGACGTAGCGTTTCTCCCACCACTTCCGCTTCAAGTGGCCGAGTTACGACTACTGCCTGGTCCTCGACCAGCGACGTAGCGTTCCTCCCACTACTTTCACTTTAAGTAGTCGAGTTACAGCGGTGTAGCGACTCTCCTACTACCTTTATTTCAACAAAGTTGATAGCAGGTACATAGTATCGCCAAGTGTTTTACCCAGAGATCCCTTACCACGACGACACCTAGCGTTGAAACCTATCCTACTGTCCCTTTACGCCGTCTTGACAAGGCCTCCGAGGAACCTAAGGGATCCTCGGCTGGGGACGCCCAGAGCCGATAAGGCCTTGTCGGATCCTTCAAAGACGAAAGACCATGTAAGATCTGGTCGTGTAAGAGTTCTCTTCATGCGTATTAACTAAGTCGTGTAATCAGAAATTGACTTTTCCAACATCACGGCTGGGGGCTAGGATCAGTGCTTATTCAACCATGGCAGGTCAAGGGTCCAAGAGCCTTATCCTCCGAGAACGATTCTCTGACGACAAGGCTGGGGGCTAGGGAGAGTATGACTCTACTGACTGATCGAAGTTGGTAAGAGAGAAGACACTCATACACAAAACATTTGTCGGTAAATTTAATTTATTTTCAATTTACCATACATATTATAACATGTCACCCTTTGAGCATTCGCTCGGGGGCTATTTCTATTTGATATTCTTTTCTGAGTATTGATTTCAGGAAAATTCTATTCGACATTGTGGAAGACTCCATGTCTCTATGGGTTCTATTTGACCAATGTTGACAAGGCTCCGTCGCAGACTCTACGCCTTCTCGATCGCTCGAGAACGGTTGCTAGATCTCGACAAGGAATACGGAATGAAGAAATGGTATACCCGCCGAGATAAAATTTCTTGACATCAATCCAAATTCTCGATTACAGCAAGACGGGAGACTTAGTCGTACGTTATGTATTTTCTCGGTCGACATCAGAGATTGACTTAGACAAACCCTTTCGGTGCCCGCACGAGGCTGACAAAGGAAGTCCAACATTATCTCTAAACTCACCAAGAACGATCACGTGAGCTCGGTAACAGTTACTCCAATGTCTGCGCGAGGTTGAGAATATGAATTCGTTCATTCGCATTGAAGTCGGGGGCTACTGTCAGGGTTATGGATACCACATACCTAATAGTAGTTGACTAAATCTCGGCAGGATCCACCACATACCATGTCCTATATGGAAACTGATTTCAGATATGGAGGGAGTTCCGGATAAGGAAAGACAACCAGAGTTCTACATGGAAACGACAAGGACTACTCGGATTGTATTCATATTGGTTTCCCTAGTTCTACTTGGACAAGGGGACACCTATGGGTATAAATATAAGCCCCCCTAGGAGGACAGGGGGACACCCACCATGGGGTGATCAACACAGACAATCAACGACCTCAATCAACACCCAACACATTACACGGGACAACATACAAGCCTACATACGCCAAGACACGCCGCCAGATATCGACTTCAAGGATAGGCATGGCTATTCCCCTACGGTGTCTCCGGATACTGTCAGGAGATACGAAAGCGCTATCTCTGATCTCGCCGAACACGAACTCGAGGAGGAAGGCTACCCTGTTTGTCGACTACGAGTAGGCTACCCCACATATTGTACTGGTGTGATTATGGTGAATAAAGAGCAACATCGGCTCCGGCCAACAGGATGTAGGGTTATTACCTGACCACTCAGGGGCCCGAACCTGTATAAAAATCCCTGTCTCCGTCTCTCTTACCTCAGTCTCGCGTATACCCTAGCACCGACGATCCTCATACTGTCCAAATACTGTAGTCGAGTCATCAAACGTCGACCGGTTCTATCTTCAGATAGAGGATTCGGATCCTGTCTTCATTGTTCCTGAGGAGCAGCCAGACAAGGTTCCATCTTGGACCACCAAACCCGCCTTGACCCCGTCCCTCCAATCTTTCATCGATATCGTTGACAACCTCCGAGAACGGGGGTTGTCGGGGTATGAAGTTGCTGCCGACTTCATTGGTAGGCAGATCCAACCGCTTCAGGCTCGAGCACATCCTGCCTTTGATTATTCTGGGCCAGAGGACGCGACCCGGGTTTCTCCTCAGGGTATTTCCTTTTTAGTTAAATTGACTCCCTTATGCGTGTGTTCTTCCTGCCTTATTGGATTCTATTCTCGATCTACAGGCTTGAATAGCGCAATCGTGGAGCGCCACGTCAGCCAATTGATGATCAGCGGCCCGACAACGGCGAGCAACGTCCCCGTCCCCCTTTGCGAGAAAGGGGCAGCCGAGCGCGACACTGCCATCAATGTAAGTGTAGTTAGCGGTCCTTCTGCATTTTTCTTCCGGGATCGCATTATGACTTGATGAAACGTAGGCTCTCCCTTTGACTGATATCATCGGGCCGCTCGTGGACCATCAGGTGGCGGCGTCGCTGAAGGAGAAGGTCACCAAGGAGGCGTCTGACGCTGCTGCTGCCGCTGCCACGACGAGTGGCGGCTACGTTCCGAAAAAGGGGAGGAAATTCTCCTCTGTAGTCGGACATCGTTGGAAGACACCCACCCCCTCGGTAAGTTCTCCTGTTATTTGATCACGTAATCGGAAAACATCCACCTCACATCATATCGATTGTACTCCAGGCCTCGGACGCGTCTCCCCCGCCTCCGCGACGGCAGCGGCTTGTGACGCTCAGCGAGAAGTGAGTGAATGAATTTTAGGTTTCGTGATTTCGTCGAACTCTGTCTCAAACGCAGCCTTTCGCAGGGCGGCGTGGGCGAAGCCGGCGCAAGATGGGTCCGGGGGGACCTCCAGCGCGTCTCCTGCCGTGGCCTTAACGGATGTCGTGGTCGTGCCCAGGAGCCGTGAGGCGACACCTAGCGGCCCAGCCAGTGATCTCGTGGTTGGTCGTGGTTCGCCGGCTGCCGTCCTCACCTGGGAGGAGCTCCAGGTTGAGATGGGGCGCCTCCTCGAGGCTGGTGCTCGCGGTGTTGGCCACGAGATCGCGGAGGCGAGGGTGGTGGCTATGTCGTCGGCGAACGAGCGCGCCGATCGGCTGGCGCGCGATCTGGCTGAGGTTCGCGAGGACCTCCAGAAGATGAGGGAACTGGTGGCCGGCAACGAGCGACAACAGCAGGGGCTCGAGCACCGCATGTCGGAGCTTGAGAACAACTTGTCGGAAATCCGTGGCTCGTTGCGGGTCACCTATACTGGTCTGCACCAGCTCGCCGGGGAGTGCGGTATCAAGTCTACCATCCCGGCAAATCCCGATGAGTTCTCGCTGACGTCTTCTCTTGCGGAGTTGGTGACGGCGATGGAGGAGATCCCCTCCAAGCATGCGGCCAGGATCGGAGAGGAGACGTCTAACGGGATCTACACCGGGGCGTGCCACGTCCTTGGCGTGTGTGAGGCTGGCACACCCTGAACTCGATCCGCAGAAGATCTTGGATCAGGGGACGGCTAGCGACGCGCGCAAGGATGTGATGAAGGAGGTCGGCGATCTGGGGGAGTCCGTCCTCCCGCTTTTTGAAGAGTAGGGTCTTAGCTCTCTTGCACTCTTTAGTCATGCTTTGTAAAACTTTTATTGGTCCCAACCGCCCTAGTGTGTGCGGTCATTGCCTTAGCTTTGTTTAGCATTTTGATCTCGAGTACTTTGTTGTCCTTTGTAGAGATGTTGATGTCGAGGATGTCCAGCAGCGCGGGCAGCCAGAGTTGCCAGTGGTCGTTCCGTTACTTGCGTTTGAGCCACATGTGCCGGAAGGCGATGTAGATCGAAGTTCGCCTATGGAAACGAACATGGCGGCGACTCCCTTAGGTTGGTTGTCTTTGTTACCATTTCCTTTGCCCTTCTGTCTGGATCGACTTGATTTGTTGTGTTCTCGGGAGAGAAGAGCAGCTTGACTTTGTCGTTTCCATGCTGAGCAGATCTCGAGAGTGAGCTTGCTGACCAGGATCGTCGCATCCAGTATTGGAGGACGAAGTTTGAGGTCGCGGAACTCGAGAGGACTATGCTGGAGGTGAGAAAGGACCAGGCCGTAGAGACACTCTGGGGTCGTGAGGTGTGGTTCAACTCGTATCTGAAGAGTTGCTGCACATCCATGTCGAGAGTCTGCAGAGAGCTTCGAGTGCCCCGTGGGGATCCCGAGGAATCGGCGGCCGGATACATTTCGTGGCTAAATGGGGCCTGCGCTCAGCTCGAAGGCATCGGTCAACGTATCGATGAGGCCTTGAAGCAGGAGTGTCGTCACTCAAGCCGATATGCCGGGGGGCACGTGTTGCCCTGCATACGAGATCATCGTTCGCAGCTGCACCTCGAGTTCCTCCGCGAAGGGTTTTCTCTTTCTCAGAGAACTCCTACGGAGATAGATGGCTTGGCGAAGTCGATGGCGCCGCTGGCGGAGAAGGTTTTCCAGTCGATGGACTAGCGTTGGCCTTCCTGGTAGTCTCCGTATCCTGTGACAAATGTCTTTGGAAAAAGTGTAATATAGTTTTGGATTTTGATGGAATTGTAAGAAATACTTGTGGAATAGAAAAGAAATCTATCTTACTAAGCTTTCTTACTCTGGACGTAGTGTGTATGAGTGTCTCCTCACTTCGCGACTTCAATCAGTCATTTGAGTTATACACTCTCCCTAGCCCCCAGCCTTGTCATCGGAGAATTCTTCTCGGAAGATAAGGCTCTTGGACCTTTGACCTGCCTCGGTTGAACAAGCACTAATCCTAGCCCCCAGCCGTGAAGTTAGAAAGTTTATTTCCGATTACACGGCTTGGTTAATACGCACGGCGAGAACTCTTACACGACCAGATCTTACATGGTCTTTCGTCTCTACAGGATCCGACAAGGCCTTATCGGCTCTGGGCGTCCCCAGCCGAAGTTCCCTTAGGTTCCTCGGAGGCCTTGTCAAGACGGCGTAAAGGGACATGAGGATAGGTTTCAACACTAGGTGTCATCTGGGTAAGGGATCATTGGGAAGGAACACTTTTATTGTAGTCTGTACCTGAAAAATAGGCTTTATTGAGGCTATAAGATGTCTTACAAGTATGGATACTATTGACTTATACATAGTGTAACATCCTGAAAATTCCCAATAATAAAAATCACTAAAATTTTGAACTTTTTAAAACTTTTGCATCATGCTGGTTGTTATGATTCCTATTGCTTGCCAAACCATAAATGATCACAAAGAAAGTAAAGAAAAGAACTACATTTAAGCAATAAATATAATTTACGAGAATATATTTAATCCTATAAATAATTATGCTCAAGATATTAAAATCAAATAAAAGAAAAGTTGTTATTAACCTATTTTATCAAATATTAAAATATTTGAATAATGTAGGTGGGTGCCATAATATGAGTACACATGAAATGATGATCATTCAAATAAACTGAGCTCTCTCTATATATAATAGAATTATGGGAGTATTTAATTCGATATGTAGATCGATATTGCACCAAGTTCCTAATTGCATTTAGGGATTGAAATTTAATATATTAAACCCCTCCATATAAAATAAACTAACATATAAATAAATTGAGCTAATGTGCTAATGTGTTAATAACGGTCTCCTTAGGAAATTATAGAATCTTTAATAAAACTTAAATTTGGACAATATTAATTTGAATATAAATTTCGATAAAATAACTTAGACGCGGTGTATTTTTACATTGTAACAAAATTAGTAGCAACAGTATATTTTTCCTAATTGCAAAGTACCCTCTAAAGTCAAAAATAGTTGGCTAGCACTGTTCATTAGCCCCTAGGTGTTCGATTTGGTTTCTAGCCATTCCAGCTCTCTTTCTCCCCACTGCCGCGCCGCCAAGCCATGTGCCGCTGCTGCGCCACCGTTGGTCGCATCGTCTCGAGCCCCGTGCGCCATCACGTCGCTCTCGAGCCCCGCGCGCCATCACGTCGTCCTCGAGCCCCGGGCGCCATCACGTCGCCCTCGAGCCCCGTGCGCCATCACGTCACTCTCGAGCCCCGCGCGCCATCACGTCACTCTCGAGCCCCGTGCGCCATCACGTCGCCCTTGAGCCCCGCACGCCATCATGTCGTCCTCGAGCCCCGTGCGCCATCCGTCGCGTCGACCATTAAGCCACCCTTCCCACATCCTATAAATACCCCCTCCCATCTCCCTTCCTCCCCACACACCATGTTGGCTACCATCACAAGGCCTAGCCCCATCTCTGCCTCTTTCTCTTTCTCACACACATTTCGTCGAACATCTTGCGTGCATGCGGGATCTTTCTCTCTACTCCGCCACCGCGACATCGAGCATCGCCGTCCCGCCGTCTCTTGGTAAGTCCTCACTCCCATGACCCCTCCTAATCCTCTAGGAACTATCTCCACCATCTATGTCGTCGATTAGGACCATAACCATGCCGACCCGAGCTCCGAAGCTCTGCTCATGGAGGTCGCTATGGACAAGCCATCCCGGAGCTCCTCTTCTCCATCTAGTTAATAAAATGGAATCCCCATACCCTTTAGACGCTCCCACGCCCATCAATTTGGTTGGAAACTCTCTGTATCGCCCTAGCCCCGAAAACTCCCGAGCTCGGAACCATGGCGGTCCTTGGCTTAGCCGCCTGTCCACACGCCACCATAAGCCGTGGCCGCCGGCGGGTGGTTGCTGGAGCTCCTCCGCGTCGCCCCTGGCCATCGCTGAGCCGCCCTCGCCCCGTCCTGGCCGCGCCGCTCGGAGCTGCCCGCGCCCGCTGCGTCTCGGCGCGAGGAAGAAGACGACGGGAAAAAGAGAGAACGAGAGAGAGAGAGCAGCTGGGCCCACCTGTCAATGGTTCATAGGATTTGCTTTAGAAAATTAATTCGGTGGAAAATAAAGTAAAGGTTTGACCCCACGTGTCAGCAGCTGTTAGCGTTAAGAACAGACTTCGGATTAAAAATAAATCATTTATGAACAGTACCGTTTTGCAATTTCTCGGATTAATTAAAATTTGAATCTTTAAACTAGCATAACTCTCTCATTTTAACTCGGATTTGAGTGAAACTTAAACCTAAATTTATCTAAATTTATAAGCTTTCCAATGGTATATAATTCACTATTTGATAAAATACATTTATAATTATTAAATAATTGATACTAAAATAATGCATAATAGTCAACTTAAAAATGTGCTAACAAATAAAATTAGTACTTTACAGTAAGGTAGATGTAAGAATATTTGTCTCTAACATGCTTTGTCAATGTAACAACCACACAAACTAATTTTAAAAGATGTCTCAAATTAATGTATAGGAAGATACTAGTACTATTAAATGGTTATACAATTAAACCCATGACTTATAGATTATTTAAATAATAAAGTTAGCCTTATAATTAGGCAAATAAAATATGGATACACATAGATCGTTCCTAAGCTTTCTTGTGAGATAATAACATAGCCATCTTAATCACATATATCGAATAGCTTATAGTAAATAGCAACTATTCAGTAAATGATCCAATGTTAAAATATTGTTGCACACACGTATATTGTACATCCCAATTTAGATGTACAGTATATCAGTAACCTACCCTTTTGAATATAATAAACTAAGGAGTCTATGACAAACATCTATAGTGGATAAATACTAAATATAAATCATGACCTAATATAATCTAAGTTCAATTGTAAGTTAGGATTATTCGTTGTAAAATTATGTGGTGAGATAATCTCTAACCATAATACGATTAGCCTAAACAACTCTAACATACAAAGCATGGATAATTATTAACCTTTTATAACTTATTGTGACAAGTAAAATATGTTCATAATTAAAGTAAAGCCTCCATCAATTAAATAATAATAAAAATGATTCATTATTTGATTGATCCTAAATCCATCTAACAACAGAACCTCTAGTATATAACCGTCCTATTTAGATAGATGTATACATAGTCATAATCCTTCCATAGCCATTTGATAGACTAAACTACCGGTTAGCCAAATATATATATATATATATATATATATATATATATATATATATATATATATACCATAAATGCTATGTTGGTTAACTCCTAAATAGATCACGATGACAATAGAAAGATTAAGAAGCTTTAGCCCTTAGCATAATTGGAATCCATTAGCAAACACGAATAGTACATTTTGTTGTGCATATTTGATTGTTGTTTGAATATTGGTTTTTCTCGCGTATTATAGACCTTGTGTATCGGTTAGTCGTGAGGCAACGTCTGCAACTTCTAGGAGGAGAAGGTTGATCAAGATTATATCAAGAATAAGGACTATCCTGAGCAGGCAAGTCATCACTATTCCTTGAACATGTTAATCCCAATTGCGAAATTCTTTTGTTTACAAATAAAATTTCATGCAGTGATGAACATTCTACTTGTGATTATGCCATGCCTTGATTGTTGTTTACCCTTAAATCTTTGTAACCATGATTACATATGAGTCCCTAGTCAATTATGACAATTGCTTAGAAATGCTATTCTAGAATCATGCATACTCATATTTATCAAATGCTATATGCTTGGGCAATTACCTTTGGGAAGGTAATTGAGATGCGGCATGTGGAGACATGAGCGCCACATTGCCATGATATTGATGACATGATTTGTGAAAGGAAAATAAAGTAAAACAACTGTTTTCAACTGGGGCGGCTGGAGGATTTGGGTGGTGTCTGGAAAAGGCTAGTGCCGTCCCTGGTCAGTTAAGGACCGAGCCATGAAGTTAAGCATGAAACGACCCCCGTACAACCGCACTTGTCGTATGGGTATAGACCTAGCGGAGTAGATAGCTGAGCGGAGGCAGTATCCATGCATAGTGGTTTTCTTTAGGTGTGTGATGCGGCAAGCAGTCTGCTGGCGGATGCCTGGTTCGGGTGGCCAGGTAGATGGCGGATGCCCGTTCCGGATGGTCAGAGGCTGGCTTGGCAATACTACATGAGGATACCCATAAGAGAACAATCATGATGGACTGGATTCAACGACAAGAAGCAACGTAGGAATGTGTGTGTTTTTCCCTTCCCGGGTGCGCCAGAACTCCTCTCACTGCTAGAAATTGTGTATGCCTAGAGTGCATGAGGATGAAAAGTTCATGGAGCGGGTACTGCCAATGCGAGGTTATCGAAAAGCTTTGCCGTGACGCGTCTCATGTGTTGGGACGAGGCTCATGTGTTGGGCAGTCGTGGAGTGCGGGTAAAGTGTACATCCACTGCAGTGTTAGTAAACCAAATCTATTCGAATAGCCGTGCTCGCGGTTATTGAGCACCGGGACATGTATTACGCTTGGCTAGACTCTAAATTCTTAACTTGTGGGGGATGGGATATTGGATGATGAATTTTATGTTGATGGAGCCACTTCCTGAGAGGAGGGAAGGTGGATGTCCTTAGAAAACCATGACGACTCAATGGCGGGAAGCTATCCTTGGGATCACAATGCATGGTGGACAGAACCGTCGTTGTTTAATGTAAACACTGGTATTAAAACTTGATCAGTCTATGCTAGGTCTTAGGCTTGTGAAAAGAATTGCAAAACTAGCTTTATGCAAAAGAACCTGAAGCCATTCCTTGAAATACCCTCTATCATATGCATTGTTGTTGTGGTGGCTTGCTGAGTACGGTTGGTACTCACCCTTGCTATTTATATATCTTTTAGGAGAGTGTTGAAGAGAAGCCCTTGTCGGTACGCTTGCGTATTCAACAAGATGATCGGAGTGCGGTCTTGTTCTAGGTCTCATTCCCCAGTCGACTGCCTGTGGCATGTTAACCGGGTCCTTATATTATTTTGTCTTCCGCTGTTGTTCTCTGATAGTTGTTGGCCTACCTGGCCCTAATGTAAGTATTTAACTCTTATAGCCTGAATTCATTCATGATATGTTGTGATCCAACTATGTATATGTGTACCAACTACTGATCCAGGGATTGGTACGGATAAACACAGAAGGTTTCCGATTTCCAAAATCGGGGGTCTACACATAGAATTTATGTAATTGATCAATGTTCCAGGAATTTTCCAACTCGCGACCATCGCTGTCTGCGATTTTGAATGCGCCTGGCCGCAAAACTTGTGTGATCCTGTACGGTCCTTCTCATTTGGGTGAGAGCTTGTTGTGCCCTGCTTGGCTTTGAACCCGTCGGAGGACGTAGTCGCCGATCAAAAGCGTGCGTGCTCGGATGCGCTTCTCGTGGTAACGGCGAAGGGATTGTTGGTAGCTGGCTGCTCGAACGGCAACTCGTTCGCGTTGTTCCTCGAGTAAATTCACATCGTCGTATCGCTGCTCCTCCTGATCCTCATCGGAATACTTCTGTACTCGTGTACTTTGATGTCGTAGCTCGATGGGGAGCATGGCCTCTGAGCCGTACACAAGGAAGAAGGGTGTCTTCTTGTTGGATGTTGTCGGTGTGGTACGCACGGCCCATAGTACTGATGGAAGTTCCTCGACCCACTTCTTGTCGTGTGACATGAGCCTGTCGTAGACGCGGGTCTTGATTCCTTGTAGTACTATGCCATTTGCCCTCTCGACTTGTCCATTGCTCTGAGGGTGAGAAACCGAGGCGAAGCAGATCTTGACTCCCAGTCTGATGCAGTAATCCTGGAAATCGGCACTGATGAACTGGGAGCCGTTGTATGTTATGATACGGTGGGGCAATCCGAATCTGCAGAATATCCCTTTGATGAATTTGATGGCATTGTCGGCCTTGATTTCCCCTGTGGGTATCGCTTCAATCCACTTGGTGAATTTGTCGATCGCCACGAATAGGAACCTGTAGCCGCCTTGTCCTCGTGGGAATGGCCCGAGTATATCTAGCCCCCAGCACGAGAACGACCAAGTGAGAGGAATAGTCTGGAGTGCTTGCGCTGGCAGCTTTGTGTGTTTACTGTGGAATTGATAGGCTTCACACCGCTGAACCATGTCTTAGGCGTCTTTGAGGGCGGTTGGCCAGAAAAACCCTTGTCGGAAAGCTTTTCCGACTAATGTCCGACCGGCGGCATGTGACCCACAGAGCCCTTCATGTATGTCGAGGAGGCGGTGTCTGCTGTCGTCGGACGAGACGCATTTTAGGAGTACCCCGTTTGGTGCCTTCTTGTATAGATTGTTGCTGATCATACAGTAGACTTTTGCTTTACGGGATATTTTCTCGGCTTCTGCGTCGTCCTCGGGCAACTCTTCGCTGCATATGAATTTAATGAGTGGGGTGCGCCAGTCGTCTGTGGTCTCGATATCGGCAACGGCGCGCTCTGCCTCTGTAGCCCCCGATCCGATGTTGGGGGCAACCGGGCAATCTTCGCCGGTTGCCTCTTCTGTAGCCCCCGAGCACTTGATACGCATAGTGAGAGGCGGCCATAAACTTCGCGAGTGTAGTTCTCCCAATGATGGCATTGTATGCTGTATCGAATTTAGCGACATTGAAGGTGATCTGTTCCGTTCGGAAGTTGTTTGCTTGGCCGAAGGTCACAGGCAACGTAATTTTGCCCAATAGTTTGGACGATGACGGAGGAGTGATTCCATGGAAGGGTTGATCGGTGGGTGTCAACTCGCTTCGTGGGATCCCCATCGCGTCCAAGGCGCTGATGAAGAGAAGGTTGATTGAGCTGCCGCCGTCGATCAGGACTCGTGCGACCTTGATATTACGAATAGTGGGTTTGACCACGATCGGATATCACCCTGGGATGACAGCAGTCTTGGGGTGGTCCTCTTCTGAGAATTCTATCTTCTGCTCGGACCACTTCATCTTGGGCGCAGCCCCCTGCCACGTCAAACAGACTTCACGCTCCACTTTCTTGTATTCTCGCTTTGAGGAGTATACCGTGGAACCTCCGAAGATGTGTGAGACATGAAGATCGGAATCTGGGTATGCTGAGTCCGATTCCTGAGTAGGCACCTCAGCGTCCTTCTCAACCATGTACTCGTTTGCCTTTTTTCGATGCCATGTGGTTTGCGAGCGACTTCTTGAAAACGAGGCAATCTTCTAGAGAATGTCTGTCCGACTTGTGTATAGGGCACCATGCTTTCTTCGTGTCGCTGCCTTGTGGGTCTGGGCGCTTGGGAGGGTCTGCATATTCTGTTGCGAGAACTTCCGATTGAGCTTTCCTTTTCCCACTCCTGCGATTTTTCTTCTTGCTTGACTCAGGTGCGTCCTTGGCTGGTTTCTTCTCTCCTCCGGTCTTCGGTTTGTCGTTCTTGCGTCTCAGTGCGTCATCCGCATGAGCGCATCGATCGACAATTTCGAATAATCTCTGAGTAGTCGTGATGCGCCTCGTTGCCAACTCCTGAGTAGTATAGCGATCTCTGAGACCGGATTTGAAAGCGCGAATTACAGAAGCATCGGTGATCTCGGGGATTGTGTTTCTGCACTCGTTAAAGCGCCGAACATAATCCCTCAAGGATTCGCCCGGGTTCTATGTCAACGCATGTAGGTCGTCTTCGATCGCGTGGCGCTTGTAAGTTCCATGAAAGTTGGCTACGAACTGCTGCCACAAGTCTGCCCACGAAGAGATCGAGTAGGGGGGGAGATGCATCAGCCATCAACGTGCAGAGTCTTTCAATGCGGTTGGCAAGTAATTCGCCAACGCGTTGTCACCCACTCCGGCAGCGTAGAGTACCGTGGGGTAAACCTGAAGGAACTTTTTCGGGTCGATGCTCCCATCGTATTTCTCTATTGCTCCAGTTCAGAATCTTTCAGGCCATCGGACATCCCGAAGTGAACGACCAAAAGCTCTACACCCAGCACTGGGGGCGGTGGGTTGTCGGCGATCATACGTCCTTCGTGGATGTCTATCTGATGATGAAGATGACGAGGATGATGATGATGACGATGGGTCGCTTGGTTCCGGCATACGATTATGAGGATGTCGACCGGGTTCTCGAGAATCCTGTTGTCGTCTCCCTTTGTTGTCTCGGCGCCGATCTCCATCATCGTCATCATTATGGCGACGTCCTCGACCAGTATCGCCCAGCACCCGCCGTTCGCGATCATCGTGATCGTGGTGGTTGTGGCGGTTATCACGGTCTCGGTCTTCGCTTGAACGGCCTCCTCGATCTTCATTATCATGACGCCGTGAAGAGACATGACACCGGGAATGGTTCTCGTTGTCTCGTGTGCATCGTGCCTCTCGGCAGCCATTCAGGTGATCGCGGAGATCTCCGGTGCCGCGAGGTGGAGGGGTTGCTCGATGAGGCAATTCCCGCCGTTCAGGGTCTTCACCATTAGCATCGCCAGTTGGTGGCTGTTTTGGGTGCGCTACGGCAGCAGCCTCTTCGAACGCGTTGCTGAGGTTGGTCACTGATTCCCGTAATCGTTCTGTCCAACGTGCGAGATCGTCGTTCAGGACGGGATCATAGGGGGTTTCCCTCAGTATTGCATTGACGGCTCTGATGTGCTGGGCCGGAGTAGTCACTTGATTCTCCGCTTACACATTGGTGCGCGCTGACGTGCTGACATCGTCAATAGCCAATACCTCACGCGGCGTACTCGTTGTCGATGATCCATAGTCTTCGAGCAGGTGCAAGACTGATGGTTCGTGGGGATCGATGTCGATTACCTCAACAAATCGATCTGAAATCGGCGTTGCTCCTTGTTCCTTGTCTTCATCCCTGATGGGAATGCGTGACTGCTGGACCTTAGGAGGTGGCGTTTTCATGGCGCTGAGAAAGACCTTGCAGCTCGAGAGGACGTGATTCTTCGTCTTGTGAATAGGACAATAGACATCACGAGTTGGAGAGGTACGCTGAATTCCACGCTCTTTGCAGGCACGAATTTCAGCATGGACGTTGAGAAAGACCCAGCAGGCTTGCAGGGTGTGTTTCCTGGTTTTGTGGATAGGACACCAGGACCTTGTCACCTCAGAAGTAATCCTTGTCGGCTCGTGATTCTTGTTGGAAATACAAGGCTTGGCCTCACTAGGATCCTTCTCGGGCTCGGAAGTCGTCGACGTTCCGATCTCCGCTTTGATGGAGGGTTGGATTTTGATGAAACTTTTGCTCCTGTTGCTAGAATTGAGGCAATTAGGCTTTTGTTAGCTTTTGCTGCTTTGAAAGGTTTTAAATTGTATCAAATGGATGTGAAAAGTGTTTTTCTAAATGGTTTTATACAGGAGAAAGTTTATGTCAAACAATCACCAGGTTTTGAAAATCCTGATTTTCCCAACCATGTTTTTAAATTGTCTAAAGCTTTGTATGGCTTGAAACAAGCACCTAGAACTTTTTGCTTAAGAACTTTTTGCCTGCGAAAGGTTTTACAATGGGAAATGTTGACAAAACACTTTTAGTTCTTAAGCATGATGATAATTAACTATTCGTTCAGATTTATGTGGATGATATCATCTTTGGTTGTTCGACTCACGCCTTGGTTGTAGAGTTTACTGAGACTATGCGCAGGGAATTTGAGATGAGCATGATGTGTGAGTTATCGTATTTTTTGGGATTGCAAATTAAGAAAACACCTCAGGGTACATTTGTGCATCAAACGAAGTACACAAAGGATCTTTTGAGGCGGTTCATGATGAAGAATTGCAAGCCAATTTCAACACCAATTGGCTCTACAGCTGTGTTGGATCCTGATGAAGATGGTGAAGCTGTTGATCAAAAGGAGTATAGAAGTATGATTGGATCTTTGTTGTATCTAACTGCTTCTAGGCCAGACATACAATTTGCTGTGTGTTTGTGTGCACGCTTTCAAGCTTCTCCTAGTGCTTCACATCGTCAAGCGGTCAAGCAAATAATGAGGTATTTGAATCATACACTTGAGTTTGGAATTTGGTATTCTATTTCATCTTCTATATGCTTGAGTGGATATTCCGATGCTGATTTTGCTGGTTGTAGAATTGATAGGAAAAGTACTAGTGGAACATGTTATTTTCTTGGAACATCATTGATTGCATGGTCTTCTAGGAAACAATCTAGTGTTGCTCAATCAACTGCTGAATCTGAATATGTTGCTGCTGATAGTTGTTCTTCACAGATTCTTTGGCTTATTTCTATTTTGAAAGATTATGGTCTTACTTTTGAGAAAGTACCTATCTTTTGTGATAGTACTAGTGCTATTAATATTGCTAAGAATCATGTACAACACTCACGCACAAAGCACATTGATATTTGCTTTCACTTTTTGAGGGATCATGTTGAGAAGGGAGATGTTGAATTGACGTTTTTGGATACAAAGTTGCAACTTGCTAATATTTTTACTAAACCTTTGGATTCTAATCGCTGTGCTTTTCTTCATGGCAGCCTCGTACTGCTCTTCCTAAGGAGGTTGAAGCCCCCCTCTATAAATAAGTTCAAAAAAGCCTTCGCCCTCCTATTCAACGGGGTTATTAGAGAAGCTGCTTCGTTCCTTGACTTCTTTGCTTTTTATTTTGGTGGGAATAATTCATCCTTTTGGCATGATTTGAGGGGGATTTTTGTACCTCATGGTTTTATCAAGCAAAAATATGACAATAAGAAAAATTTGAGAAAAGAGAGCTTTGTTCTATACATATTGTATTTTCTTGTGCATGCTAGCAATACTATGAAGTTTTATTTGTCTCTAGCATAGCTTGTATATATTCTAGTCTTTTTATGAGGCTTAGATTTTGCTTTTAACGGAGATGATGCATGACACTTAATTTCTATACTTAAATTAAGCAAATATGCAATATTGATGCTAGCATGTGGTTTGATTTGTAAATGCTTTTATATATATGCTTCATTGAATTATTATTCCTCAAATAGGTTTGTAATTGCTCATTGTGCAAAGAGAATAAAATATCTATGAGAAGAAAATGAATACAGAATCCTTGGAAACAGTCTTGACGACAAGGACGTATTCGATGTGAGCAAAAATAATGGGTGCCGAATTCTTGAAAACAGTCTTGACGACAAAGACGTACCCGGAATAATTGAGAAAAATATGAGCAAAAAGGATCAAGAAAAATAGAAGATAAAAAATTCTCTTAGTTGTTTTGTGCTAAAGCTAAATTTGAGAAAGAGTGATAAATGCAATAGTATATATGTATAGTGTTTATTTTTCAAACTATGTGCTTGTTAAGATGTTGCATTATAAATCGTATGAAATCATGAATTTTGATTGTTGATTCGAACTTCATTGTAAAATCTTTGGTTCATGATTGTACTTTAATGCGTGCTTGCTATATTATAGATGGGTTCCTCTTCTTTTTATTGCAACACATGACTTGATATGCTAAATGTACGTTAAGCTCTTTAACATTAATGAACATAATTCCTATGCTTAATGAAATCATTCTCAAAACGGGGAGAAGCAATGAGTTTCTGAAAGAAAAGGTGAATTTTTGGAGATCAAATAAGTTGAGAAGAGCATGTTTTTGGTTCTTTTCAAAAGTGAGAGAAGTTCAAGGGGGGATTTCTTTCTTTTCAAAACTGAGAGAAGTTTTCTTTTCGATTTTTGAGCACGATGTGTACATTTGTATGAAGTGTGCTTTTTACCACTTTTGTTTTTATTTTTGCAAACAACAAAACATATTTTTGATGGATTTGCCAAAATGTGTTCATCAAGGAGGAGATTGTAAAATCAAAGGTGCTTTTAATTATTATTCTGTGATGAACAATTGGCATTGGAGATTATTGGTTATGATATTTGGAATTTATTTGCGAAGTGGTTTTGGAGATGATTGGAATTTATAGGTGATATACAAGTTTTGCAGGGATTTGGGTCCGGTCAGACCGGGCAAGTGTTGCCGGTCAGAGCGGCGCAGCCCGCGATCTGACCGGCCGACTCTGTGTCGGTTTCAGTTTCAGGTTGTTTATTTGGATATCCGTGATTGTTTCATGATTATGACTTCTAAATGGATACTATACGTATGTAATACTGTTGTTTGCTACTAATGAGTCAAGTTGGGGATAGCTTGGTCTCAGAATATGGTTTCTTTGTTTGTTTCATGTGTAGGTCACTTGATGTCTCGGCAGAGTATTTGCGGTGATGGACCGGGAGTCAACTTGGTGGTAAGACGATGTCCGTGGTGGTTAGATATCATGCGGGATACTTAGGCTAGAGTTCAATGCACATAGCTGGTGAAGATTCCATATGGCATACGATGGAGGTATTTCGTGCGTATGGGATGCGGAGTCAAATTTAGAAGGAGTCCAAATTTGGTATGATTGGTTATGTAAAGTTTGTTTCTTGTACGAGAAGGTTTCCTATGGGGATTAGGACTTCTAGTATGAGTTTGGTTCATGGCTTTAGGCTGCCTACCGAATGTACAAATAGAGAGGGAGCGTGTGGCTTCCGAGTATCGCTTTTGAGAACAATTGAGTTGATAGTTTAGTTATGGTTTCGAGTTGTTCTATTTGTGCTTTCTCGGGTGCGGAGGTCCAACCGGCGGGACACTGGCGGTCAGACCAGCGGCAACTTCTAGCAACGGCAGCTGATCTCAGCGATCAGACCGGAGATACAATCTCGGCCGGACCAACGGCTTCCAGGCGGTCAGACCGGTTCATTAACTTTGGTCAGACTGCGATCCGTCGAATTTGAGGGTAACTTTTATTTCCGCTGAAAGTTTGGGTTTTTGGGAATACCAACCATTCACCCCCCCTCTGGTTGGCTTAGTTCTTGTGTTTCGATCCTACATGACGATCACTCGACGAACCACCCTCCACACCAAATCTCACCACACTTATGGAGCAAAGCTACAAGTAAAACCTCTATAGAGGAATCGTTGAGACTAACTATAAATGTCTAAAACATCATGAAAGATCAAAACATGTTTTTATTTGTCGACGCGCACAAGACAAACTGTACTAGTCCATACTCTGTTATGTACATATCTTTCAAACCACCTAACGAAAGGTAGAAAAGGATAGCACATCGGACATCTATAGGAAATTATTTACGACTTTCATGTTAAGCATAAAACCAGACTATCCTTCTATATACTCAGATTAACGAAAACTAGTTGCTGTACCGGTTTCCTAGCCAGTAAGCACTACTGCTTTTAGCGTTTCTCCTCAACCATGTACCGGAATTGAACGAAACCAGCATCGTTAGAAAGATATCGACGATGACTACAAACTTTATTTAGGATAACCAACCTGACTCACTACACCAGATCAGGTCATCTGTGACAGTTCCAAACCCTCACCTTTGACGGGTTTGTCCCTTGTCACAGATTAGTGGTCACTGATGACTTAACCTCACCTGTGACGGTTGAATGTCCGTCAGTGGTGAGAGACACCTGTGACGGGTTGGAATTAGAAACCGCTTAGTGGTGAGAGATATTTGTGACGAGTTATAATTAGAACCCATCACAGATTATGTCATCTCAAACGAGTTAAAGCAGTCGACCCGTCACATTTGTGAAAAATTAACCCAAAAAAAGTGCCCCGCTGCAACAATGATTTACAGATCCACGCTGAATAATCCAAAACATTTTAGACTACATTTCTGATCCAAGAGCATACAAGGTTGATGCTACAATGAACATAAAAACAAACTAGTGCAAACTACTTGAGAACTACAATGTTCAGATTCCAATTTTCTAGCAACATCACCAAAGACAGCAAAACTCTAAACACTTCCAGTGCACCACATTCAACAAAAAAAAAAGACACATCACGCGGCTTCAACAAACAAATCAGTGGCAACACATCAGTCATCCACCCCTTCGATTAATCTCCAGTGGCAACACATCATGCGGCTTCAACAAGAACACACCCCAATAAAAAACTTGGCACCAACAACTTGCAACATCTAAAATCAAATCACAAGAATACAAACACATACATCAGTACCCATCTAATGCATGAAGGTGGAGGCATCGACACGTAGTGCTTGATGGTGGAGGCGTCGGCCGCTCAAAGATGGAGAGGCGGCAAGGACCGATGCTCACAGGAGGAGGTGGATGCTGTGGTAGCCACCGCTCTGGGATGGAGGAGGCGGCTAGCCCTTGGAGGTGACTGCTCGGTGATGGAGGAGGAACCGGATCCGGTTTCCCCCGACATTGGAGAGGCCGGATATGGCATCCCCTAACTCGCCCTTCCTCGGAGAGGTGGTTGCAGCGGCCGCCGGATCTCGCCCTTCCTCGTCATGCCTGTAGCCACGCCGACGCTCGGGGACGGGACGCCGGCGCCCGGCGGCATCTGGCCGCATCTGGATGGTGCATCTGGCTGGCACCAGGCGGCATCTGGCCAGCGCCCGGCCACATCTAGCCGCATCTGTCCGGCTCCCGGCGGCATCTGGCCGCATCGGCGCCCGGAGGCTTGAACGCCGATGCTCGGAAGATGGGAGAAAGAGGGAGTGGCGGAAGAAGAAGGGAGAGCTGGTGGACGTGGAATAAAAAAGGAGAAGAGGATAAGGATCGATGATTGGCGTGGGTTCGGGAGCCGGGAAGAGAGGGGAGGGTTATAAGAGTGTTTTTTTATCACCTTTGATGGGCACACAAATTTTTCTTACATCACAAGTGTATACCTCATCTGTGATAGGTAACTAGTCACCTGTGACAGGCCAAAAATGGAACCCGTCAGAGGTGAGGTAAAGTCACCTGTGACGGGCCAAAAATATATGCCCCGTCACAGGTGACTTTACCTCACCTCTGACGGGTTCCATTTTTGGCCTGTCACAGGTGCCCGTCACAGGTGACTTTACCTCATCTCTGACGGGTTCCATTTTTGGCCTGTCACAAGTGACTAGTTACCTATGACAGGTCGCCGCCGGATGGCTCACCGATGACGGCATCCCGTATGACCCATCAAAGGTGACCCTCATCACTGACCAGCTCTTATGCCCATCACAGATATGCTGTCACAGGTTTGAGGATTAATCCCGATGGTTTAATACAAGATTTAAAAATAAGGTTTCATCCCATAATCAAGAACCTCAAAATTTGCACGAGCGGCTATCAAATCAATTTCTATTTGAATCTTATTGTTCTAGGGAGTAAACAAAAGTATAGTTGCAGCAAGGATACTAGAATTTGAGAACAAACCCACTAGTTGCGAAGTCACCAAAATCCCCAAAATTTCTCAGCCTTTACCTTCCCTCTTCCTGCTGTGCTTCCTCAGCTCTCTGCACCCTTCTCCTCTTTCACCAATGCAGTAGCAGCCAGAAGCAGACCATGCAGCAGCAGCCGCATTGGATCATTAGTAGCAGCAGCAAGCAAACAAAGCCGCAGCCATAGTTCAGATCGACAGCCTTCATTGGGAAGTCATCTGGGACATCCATGTGGAAGAAGATCCTAGCGGAGCCGAAGTCGGTTCGGCCAAACCCTGACTTGGTCCGTTGGGCCTCCGCTTCCTCCTAGGCCTCCTCTTGTGCGTCCTTAGACTTATAGCACGGTGGTTGGGGCCATTTGCAGAGATTTCATTGGATTTATGGGCCCATCCATCCGTGTGTACATGTGGGTCGGCCTCCGATGTATTTTTCCGTCATTTTTCCTTTACTTATATAGTTATCTCCTGCGAGCAAATACTTTGCTAGTTACAAGTCGAAATAGATTATTCTTAAACAAATATGCATGCAAGCATTGCTAGTTCTCTTTTATCTCCAGATGTATTGACGGTCGAAATTGGTCTATAATGACCGGCAACACCCTCCCCCCCCCTTCTCCTTTCGAGATTCGGCCAGTGAGCGAGTTGTGATCAAGCTCGTTCGTGCGGTGAACACCAAACATGGTTAAGTATACAGGTTCAGGCCGCTCGGAAGCGCAATATCCTACTCCTTGGTGTTTAGACTTTGTGATGTATGTGTTATAGAGTTCTTACAGCGAAGATTCTACCCTAGCTTAATTCTTTCAAACATCCAACCCCTTTCTAAGTCATCGGACTCCGCCTTTTATACCCTATGGAGAGCCTATGATTACATTGTTGCATGAGGAAGTGACTATGCTTGGTCTTATCCTTCACCGATTGTTGGAATTTCTTACGATCACGGATAAATCCGCAAGCGCACCGAATATACCGATGTAGCACTTCACCTTGGAGTATTCTCAGGTATCGATTTCCACAGGGAACGTGTGTAGTAACTCCGGTTCAGGTTCATCCAAGGAGACGAAGGTATGGATGGGCAAAGGATAGAGAGGTTTCACCGGTGAAGAATAGTGTCTACGGTAAGCTTAACTTTAATCCTAATATGGTACTTCGGGCACTGGCCAGCTCGCTGCTCCTAGATTTCGCTCTACTGCTCACTCGGACAGGGAGGACTTCAGTGTCTTGCGGGCTGTCACCACCTCTACACCCACCTCACACCTACTGTGGGATGCAGAGCAAACACCAGAAATTATCCACCTAGACACCACGCCTAAGCAGATTAATTACTTACTTTAATGTTAGCTACACACCAAAGTAAATCACTATATTTTAGTTGGTTATAGTGAACGATGATCCCGTACTCTGAATAGGAACTAACCAAGAAATAAATCTCACCGAGCAAAACTAAATTACTCAAAAGGTAATTCTATTATGATCAGAGTAATTAACAGAGCAAAAAGAAATAGGGAGAGGATTACCGACAACTCCGGAATTCCTCCGACTTCTTCTACTCTGCTCTCTTCCTATTCTAGTATACAATATAGTACAATAGAGTCTTATAATTCAGCTCAAGCTTGGAGTGTGCAAGTGAAGAGAGTGAGGTGAGGTCCATATATAGGGGTAGGTATGACGGTTATAAACGCGAAAAGTCACTTATGCCCTTCAACCGTCATTCAGGAGCTCATTTGGACCGTCCACGCCAAAACCTGGATCGAACGTTAGCGATGGTGGGTTTGGTTGAACCCAAGTCTGGCCCAACAGGCCCCATTTTTGGCCTGTTGCTTCTCCTCTTCCTATAGTATCCATTTCTGCGAGCAGAAGGCCCATTTGATGATGCTCTCTGGTAGTTCCGGGCCCACTCTTGGTATGGATAGGAATTCTTCTTCACTCAAGGCTATATTTCATCCAACTTCAGCGGTTTATCACCTTCATTCAAATATACACCAACACTCGTGGAATATGTCAGAATTAAACCCTACCACTATGTTGGATGTTTTATTCCTTTGATTTATGTAGGTATTGGTGGCATAAAATTTGCCATTAATAGCCGCCAACACTGATCTACCATATCAGTCTAAATATACTCATTGCTGCTTGGGCCTAGGGCAACGGAAGAAGGCTTCTCACACCATCTGTCCTGAAATCGGGCTCGGTGGGCCCACATGAGGATGCAGAGGATTGGCTGGCCGCCTTATTGCTTCATGGCGAAGTCATGCACCACTCACCAGCGCGCGACACGTCGCCCTGCTGCTGTTCCCTCTGGTGACATGGCTAGCTTGATTACTTCATATCTTGCCACCTCCTTCTTGTATGTAATTGAGCTGTAATCTCAACTTGTAATTATCTAAGCGCTACTCTGCTACGGCTTAATGCCACCGCTTGCCATCCAATCACCGGGCCCGCCACCCAGCGCAGACCACCGGGAGGAGATCCTGAGCTAAGTACGGGGTAGCGAGCGCCGCCGACAAAGTTCCTAGGTCGAGCCCAAGCAACAAGCACTGCCAGGCTTCCAAAATGGTAATCACATCCCTAAATTGTTGTATCTCCAGGACAAATCGCACTACCGGGCATGGTCTGCGCCCGGGGCAAACAGGTACTCCCGAGGCAATATTCTCGAAGATGTCATTATTGAAGGAGTCCAAGATGGACTGCCAATGTCCAGATGTATCTACTTCAGTACCTTGAATATGTAGATCTTGTAATTCTCCACATTCTTTTTAATACCTTGTAGATATAAATCTTGTATGTTTCGGCACTCTTCTTGAGTCATTCTAAATGAAATCCTTAAAGGGCGTCGGTGCCTCGGACCCTGGTTGGATAATGGCATGGGTTCCCATTTTACACTTGTTGGCATCTTCCACCTCTATAGTTTTTGACCTAGTGATGAATTATATATGTGACAGAAAGTGATTTTGTGGGCCCATGGTATACTCCAGGACCCTAGAGGAATGGGGACCCCAGTTCCCATTTCTCCAACACCGATATCACTCAAAGGCGAATTTGATCAACTTCATTAATGATATGCATGCCATCGGCATCGGATCCTATGACATGTTTGATGTTTTTGCGTTGGTTGGCCACTTGATGGTTTAATGCCTTCAACTTGACCTGCTGCTCTTCGATAAGCTTGGGGAGGTCATTGAGTTTTCGTTTTTCTGCAGGCAGGTCTTTGCGAGTTCGCTCAAGGCGGGCTACCAGATCGGCTTCTTGCTTCTCCAGTTCTTCGGTGCGACCTTGAGTGTTAGATGACGTAGTTTTTAGCTCGTCAAGCTTCGCCTTTTTGGCCTAAGCTAGTTCCCAATCAGCTTGAAGCGATCGTACTCCATTAGCGAGCCCTTGAGACATGAAACCGATGAGACTCGAGAAAAGTTGCAAGAGTTAAGGTATCTACAAGGTGATCGAGCAGTTGGCTTTGGATCGCATTGACCCTATTCCTGATAGAGCTAGTATTTTCTACCAAGGCATTGATTGAGGCATTGAGCTGATCAACAATTTAAATAAGTTGACTACGAAGGATGTTAGAAGAGGCTGAAGTAGCTTTTCTCGTAGCGTATTCTTCTCCATCGTCCAAGTACTGGCCAACATCAAAAGAGAACAAATCGGTTATGTTCTACATCTTGAAGCTTGGAGTTACAACAAAAATATGAGAATGTGTTGACGAACAAACCGAACACACCGGCCTAGGAGATCTGATTAGCTCCAGTGCAGGTCCAAAGGTTGTTGAGATGCGGACGTGCCAGTCAGTTTGACCCTGCAACTGACAAGATATGCAAATAGTAGATCAAAACAGCCGATCGGCTGACAAGCCGATGGAGTAGTTCCAACCGATAGCCGATAATAGCCGATGCCGATACCAGCCGATAGCGATAGGGTTTAAGCAATCGGCTATATGTCCAATGTAGATAATGATATAAAGGCAATCGGCTGATGATGATGTAATAAAATAACAATATAATCCAGTATAAACCAATCGGCTAGCAATGATATGATAAATAAGCATCGATCCGAAGGTTAAAGCACACATCGGTTGGAGGTCCGATGTCACGAAATCCACAAGATTAGATTAAACAGTGAAATCTTTGTTGTCATCGGCTAAATCCAACTTATATGTATATGCAATCCTTATGAGCCGATGCAACATCCAGATAACTCACCGGCTGAATGTAACATCCTGGCCTAGGGCTTAATAGGATTAATAGAATACTCATATCAACAAGTTGCAACTTCTTTTCCGGAAGCCAATCTCCAAAAAACTCCAGGTTTAAGCGTGCTTGGCCTGGAGCAATTTGGGATGGGTGACCGACCGGAAAATTCTTCCCGGGTGCACACGAGTGAGGACAAAGTGTGCAGAAAAGACATGTGTTGGTGTGTGAGGGCAGTCTATGACCTATGAAAGCTATCAGATGTAAGTGGGCCCGGCCTGGGGAAGGCGGGACGTTACAAAATGGTATCAGAGCCGACTCTCGCGGTTTCACGGGCGCGTGTGTCGCAGTTGCGCAGGCATAGTGCGCATGGCTGGTGTAGACCGGGAGTGGTTACACAGCATAGCACATGCGCTAGCACTGGACACATGGACGTGGCCAAGAGAGGACGTTCCTGGCCTAGGGTTCATCGACGGGGGCGTCGATCTCTCTTAAGGGGGTGAGGGTGTAACATCCTAGCCTAGGGCTTAATAGGATTAATAGAATACTCATATCAACAAGTTGCAACTTCTTTTCCGGAAGCCAATCTCCAAAGAACTCCAGGGTTAAGCGTGCTTGGCCTGGAGCAATTTGGGATGGGTGACCGACCGGGAAATTCTTCTCGGGTGCACACGAGTGAGGACAAAGTGTGCAGAAAAGACATGTGTTGGTGTGTGAGGGCTAGAGATTATGGTTCTAAACACGACTTAGATGAAAAGAAACATAATATCTAGACAATCAAGCCGTTGATTGACTTAGATGAAAAGAAACATAATATCTAGACAATCAAGCCGTTGATTGAGTTTTTAGGGTGGTAGATGTCTAAGCTAATCTAATCTAGCAACACGATTTAGCCGATACCGGCATAAACCCTAAAACGAGAAGTAGCCGATAGAGCTAAATTGATATGCTAAGACTAGATTAACAGAGACATATGATAAATAGGTAGGCAAATATATCATCCAAACCAGAGCAATCCAAGAGGTCGAATGTACTGATGCAGCCTTGAATGACGCCGACGTAAACGATACAATTGCCTGGGCCGACAGAACATTGGACTTACCCCTTCGCCAGAGATCGAGCACCGATGCAGCCCTATGTCAGGTGCCAAGTCCCGCCGGACGATAAAATAAAGTAGAGAAGGTAAAAGGTGGCGATGCGCCGAATTGTATTGATCGTGAAGATAGATTATATAGACCCCGGGTGTACATATTTATACCCATGGGTTGATACAAGTCCTTGTCGGACAAGAAAGAAACTTTCCTAAAGATAAAAGGAAAAGATAAAGTCCTTACAGGACACTAAACACACTTTCCTAAAGATAAAAGGAAACTGACAAACTATTCCTAATTAATAGATAACTTGCCATGCCGCATCCTCTTTGAACTCGGTCTCTTCTAGATAAGCTTACTTTAGTAGATTAACCGAATATAGCAAGAATCCGACAACTGACGACTTGGCAACTCTCATCGGCTAATCTCAGGACTTCGAAGCCGATGCTGACTCTAAGCCGATGACTACTCTGGGCTTACCAAATTTCATTGTTAACGGAATGAAATGAGGTAATGCAATCGGCATAGTGAGACTTACAAGAGGGATCGACGCAGTCTCAATTTTGGATTGTTCAACATGATGATCTTTGGCAACTGATGAATGAACGGTGTCATTAAGAATATGCTCACTGGAAACATGATGAGATGAATGGGCCGATTGGTGAGAAGAAATTGATCGTTCTAGAGACTGAAATTAGAATACAAGTGTCGCAACTAGAGAACTTGGGGCTGCTTGTTCTTCCATCTGATTGGGTTCGGCGTCAGTTTCACTAAGGGCATCAGCAGTCGTATCAACTACGGCGTTGATGGCAGCGTCGGCAGTAGCATTTGATTCAACAACATCATCTATATCATCGGCGGCCGTATCAACAGTTCCTTCAACTTCAATATCGGCAGCAGCCATATCAATCGCTGCCTCGATCTCAAGATCGATCTCTGCGATGTCCTCGGCGATGGTAGATGGGCCGATCGATTGTTTCTTCTTCTTATGGCTAGGGTGTGCTGTTTGTTATCTTCCACTTGCCCTTAGGTTCCCGAATCAATCCTTAGAGGAAAGATGATGGTAGACGAGCGCTAGCGCCGAGGTTGGGATTGGCCAGTACAGGAGCATATTCAATCGAGAGCACTACTAGAAATCTCATTTTCGGCGTCGTAGGGGATAGATTTTCGCAGGCGGGCATGAAATTCGGAGCCAAAACCCCGCCGGCAAAAATGGTACCCGGGGTGGAGGGGGTGGTCCGCAAGCGGCAGACGTCGTGCGCCTGTGAAGATGGATCTTCGCAGGCGACGCTTATATGGCCCGCCTGCAAAGATGCCCCTATATAGTCTTCTTCCTCCCCGAGCCCTGTTCATTCTCCCCGACGTTTCTCTCTACTAAAGTGACTTAAATATAGGGGGGGAGGTTTTGAACTTCAAATCTTCGGGGGATTTTTCTATGGTACTTAGATCTACTCATTTCCACACTAGGTATGCATTTTTTTAAGCTTTTAGACCTTAATTTGTGATGGATTTATGCATCCAAAATTTTGAAGGAAGAGCTCCATGTTTTTTAATTTTATTTCTTTTCATATGTTTATGTTAGATGTATGTGTAAAACATGATGCCTCTTGTTGTAGTGGTTTATTGTGGTAACATAAATTCTCATTTTTTTAATTTTTTGCTATCATATCCACCACCTAGTTCTAGATCTAGATCTAGATCTTGTCATGTATAGAGAGAGAAAAAAATTTTAAATGTCTATTTATTCGGTGCAATCAAAAAATAGTTATAGTATTTTGTAATATGCCGATGATTTGATTTTGTTAGATTTTCCTAATGTATTAATTTGGCATGTCTGTGTAAAAAAAATTGAAATAAACTATGATTTTTTATTACTTTACACTTAACCTTTAGTTAATTAGTTTTGAATAGCGATAAGTTTTTTCAATAAACCCTACAAATTTGGTATTAATTGTGTAAATATTTTACGTGTATTTTTTAGAGATATGGAAAGTCGGGAATGGATGTATCATTGGCCGAGATTTTTTGTCTCTATATAGAAACGAAGTGGCTAAATTTATTGGTATTGCCAAGGTTCACGCTGAGAAGAACAATATGAGGAAGATAATTTGTCCATGTGCTGACTGTAAGAATGAAATAGAGTGGGACTTTGACGATGCTTTTAAAGTGAAGGAGCACTTAGTAACTCGTGGATTTATGGACAAGTACGAAATATGGACACGTCATGGCGAAGAACAAGTGGACGGGCCTGAAAATGTAGTTCCGACACAAGTTGAAGACATGGTGCATGACGATGGTTCTGTTGAGGACAAAATCGACCTAGAGGAAATGTTACGTCATGCAGAACCCGAGGTGCTGATGGGGTCGGCAAGAGGGCTAAATAACTTTGAAGCTTTACAGAAGGCAGCAAATGAAGTTTTGTACGATGAGTCGAAGGGCTGTGACAGTGATTTCACAACACTCCGGTCAGTTCTTGAACTTATGAGGTTAAAGGCGAGACATGGATGGTCTGATACCAGTTTCGACAGTCTTTTAAAACTCCTGCAGAAAATGCTACCGAGGCCTGACTCACTACCATCCAGCACATATCAAGCAAAGAAACTCATATGCCCCCTTTCACTTGGTGTGGAAAAGATTCATGCGTGCGTAAATCACTGCATACTGTACAGGAAAGAGTACGCTTCTTTGGATGAATGTCCAACATGCGGTGCAAGCCAGTACAAGTCAAATAGCAATACTGGCCTAGAACCCTCTGAAGCAACTGAGGGACGACAGAGAAAAATCCCACAGCTTGTGATGTGGTACCTTCCTGTGAAAGACCGCATTACACGGATATACTCAAACTCGCAAGATGCGGAACTAATGCGCTGGCATGAAGAAGGGCGTAAGAAGGATGGGATGATTCGACACCCGGCAGATGCTTGTCAATGGATAAACTTTGATGTGCAGTATACAGAGTTTGCTAAAGACCCACGGAATGTCACGCCCGGAATTTCTATCCAAAATTCCAAACGCTTACATGTGTGTTAAACCCTCGTCCAGGAATCAACCGAGGCACACAATAACAAATTGATAATAGAGTACAAATAAATAACTATTTAATATTCGCAGATAATAAATTATTACAGAGGTAGATAGTTCCTCTCAAAGAATAACCTTCTACGCAGCGGAAAAAATAAAACTATAACAAACTACGGAACAGCTATGGCGACTCCACTCCACAGGCATCTTAACCAGAACAAGCTCAATCCTTCAGATCATCACCTTCGCTGAAATACTCCTCTTCTGATGATTGAATATTGCAAGAATGAGCATATGACATACTCAACAAGCCACACAGCAAATATGCAAGTGCACAGGATAACAAAGGATGGCATAATATAGCTCATTTGCATAACAGCATTTAACAAATATTTAAGAGAATAGTAAAACAGTTGTATAATTAATCAATATTAAATAAACACCATACAACACACCCGTGTTGCATAGGCCCAACCTCATTTGAACAACCAACCCCAGTTGAACAAATTAAACCTCCAAACTAGGAATATACCATCCCAAACCAGGAGTTACATTAACTAACACCGTTACCATTTAATGTGTAATATGAGACTAATCACGAAAAACATTGCTCAACTCACCCATAACCGCGGGTACGGCTATTCGAATAGATTAAACTCTGATCAGAGGTGTACCACTGTACCCACAAGACAAAATCCCACAACATGTTACCATGCGCCTTAGTACCACCACGGTACCTCGGAAAAGAACTGTGACAATACCCCTCGCACAACACTACTCACCACAGTGCACCGTTCCTGGATCATAATCTCCCCCTCAAAACCAGAGGCAATGGACTCCCCAGCGACCCCCACGGACTTCTCGCCGCTTCACAGTCTGGCACACTATAATGAATCATGCTATACAAAAGATAAAGCCGTTGCCCACGCTGGCTTGTGGTTGGCACGGTAAATGTTTCACAACAGTAGCTCGCGAACCGGTCCTTAATTGTCATGAGCACAACCATCAAAACCATATGCTCACAACCCACCTTAACCAGGTTTTAATTAGCAATTATTTACCATCACACAATTAACCATCGTGAGCTACCATTGAATATAACCATAATTAACAAGAATAATATAATATAATTTATATTTAACCCCTTTAGTTAGCTAATGTTTCTAAGCATGGCTAAGCAAACATACATATGGCATTTAGCTGAACCAATCCAATATATAAGGTTCATGCTAATCACATTATAACCCATAGGAAAATAAGATCATCTTCGGCCATTAATTAATTGGGAAAAGGTTCACCACCCGATGACATTCGAAAATAATGCATAAGTTGAAATAAAACATTAGCTTTAAACGGGTTCAACATGCTCAAAGGGTTGTTTGTGATCTGTGTGACTTGCCTTGGGCTTCCGCAAACGCTTCGGAACCTTCCTCAATGGAAACGCTCTCCTCCGGAACGTCGGAAACTAAAGCAAATATACAAAAATCAACAAAACAGTACAAAAACAAACATAAACAGTTCATGTGGATATTTTTAACATGTAGATCTCAATTTTAGAAAAATTTAGCAACTTGAACCACCTGAAACGGAGCTACGGTTATTTAGTTATGATTTTCCGAAGATTTAATCTATTAGAAAAAGGGAAAAGGAAAAGATGATGATGTCATGATGACGTCATCAATGGTGGCCGGCTCGGATGGCGACCTCGCCGGAGCTAGGGTGGTCGGCCGGGATTTTGGAGGACATCTATACATAGAGAACGACGAGACGAACCCGTTGGTACTCACCAACGTGCCAAATGACGACCGACGGTGGCCGGCGACGAACGGGCGGCGGCGGTGGTTCGGTTGACCGGCGGCGACGGGGCTCCGACGGCCGGCGGCTAAGGCGGAGGTGCGGCCGGGCTTCTCGTCGCTCCCACGCACCTAATGGCGGTGGCGGCAAGCGGCGGCGACGGCGGAGACGGCTGCGCGGCGGCGCCGGAGATGGCCGGCGGCGGCGGCGAGGCTAAGCAGCGGCGGCGCGGCGGCTAGGAGGCACGGGAGAGGACGGGAGTTGGGGCAAACGAAAGAGGAGGACTAGGGGGTCCTATTTATAGCCTTGGATTGAAGAGATCGGACTCCTCCCGCAAGAAATCAATCTGGGAAAAACGAAACTCGGTTTTGGAGATAAACTCAAAAACGAGTTCGATTCGGGCAATATACTCAACCATTTGCTCCGATTCTTGAGGGGAAAGATAGAGGAGGATGTGGGGATAAAAACCCCTCAAAAGTCCGGACTCGGGGATGAGGGATCGGGGCGGAATCGGAGGCGGAATGCGGCACGGACGGGCAGCTCGGCCGGCTTGGGCTCGGCCGGAGGTAGGGGACACACCTGACAGGTGGGCCCCACCTGTCGGTGTCCACGCGAGGGAGGGCGGCGGCGGGGTTTGGGCCGGATGGGCCGGCTCGGCCGCGGGAGAGGGGAAGGATGTTGGGCCAAAAACGGCCCAACGGCTTTAGGGAGGGGTTTTGGAACTTTTTAATTAAAAATAATTTGTGAAATGTTGTTTCATTTATTAAAAATACTTCCCTTGCTCAAATAATTCCCAGAAAAATCTAGAAAATAGAGGAGCAAGTGTAGTATTTAATAAAATTTTATCTAGCTCATTTTTATGTTGAAAATTTTCCTAAATTTTTAGAGTTTAGCTTGTAGGCTTTTAATTTAATTTCTAAAAATGATTTAAACAATGCATTTTTAATTTAGGCGATTTTTAGGGCGTGACAAACCTACCCCCCTTAAACGGAATCTCGTCCTCGAGATTCAGAAGAACTGGCGAAGAGATGAGGATGAGCTGACTTCAATTCATCTTCTCGCTCCCAAGTGGCTTCTTCTTCTGAATGATTGCTCCACTGAACCTTACAGAACCATATAACGCGATTCCTGGTATTCCTCTCGCTTACTTCCAAGATTCTGACTGGCTTCTCAACATAAGTTAAATCTTCTTGAAGCTCTATACGATCCGGATCTGCTTCCTCCGTAGGTACACGTAAACATTTCTTCAACTAAGACACGTGGAACACGTCATGTATTCCCGCCATTGACGGAGGCAACTCTAACTGATAAGCTACCTCACCTCTTCGACTCACAATCTTAAAAGGTCCCACGAAACGCGGTGCCAATTTCCCTTTGGTTTGGAAACGATGAACACCTCGTAACGGCGTAACCCGAAGGTATACATAATCTCCTTCTTCGAAAGCCAAATCTCTGCGACGATTGTCGGCATAGCTCTTCTGACGTGACTGAGCAACGCGCAACCTTCCTTGGATAATCTTCACTTTTTCTTCTGCCTCTCGCAATATGTCTGTCCCAAAAACTTGACGTTCACCGGTTTGATCCCAAAGGAGCGGCGTACGACACTTTCGGCCATATAATGCTTCATACGGAGCCATTTGCAGACTAGCTTGATAACTGTTGTTATATGAGAATTCCGCGTACGGCAAATTCTTATCCCAACTTCCACCAAAATCTAGAACACAGGCTCTCAACATATCTTCTAAAATTTGGTTTACTCTTTCCGTCTGACCATCTGTTTGAGGGTGATAAGCGGTACTGAAATTCAAACGGGTACCCATCTCTACTTGTAATTTATGCCAAAACTTCGAAGTAAACTGGCTACCTCTATCTGACACTATCTTCTTAGGAACGCCATGCAAACATACCACTCTGGCCATGTATAACTCTGCAAGCTTATTCCCCGTGTAGGTTGTTTTGACCGGTATGAAGTGAGCGACTTTTGTCAACCTATCAACCACTACCCAAATAGAATCATGTCCTGCCGACGTTCTGGGTAGACCGGTTATAAAATCCATTCCTATTTCTTCCCACTTCCACCCTGGAATCTTCAACGGTTGTAACAGACCGGCTGGCTTCTGATGTTCTGCCTTGACCCGCTGACATACATCACATAGAGCCGCATATTCTGCTATCTCACGTCGCATACTGGCCCACCAGAATTGTTGCTTTAGGTCTTGGTACATCTTAGTGCTTCCAGGGTGAATGGAATACAAAGTTTCATGAGCTTCTTTCATGATAGTATCCTTCAACTCCTTATTATCTGGGACGCAAATTCTTTCTCCTAACCACACAGTTCCTTGCTCATCTTCTGCATAACCGATGGCTTTTCCTCTTCTCATGTTCTTTTTTATTTCTTGGATATCAGGATCATTCACTTGAGCTTCTCTAATTTGATCAAACAGAGTAGGTTGAGCTTCTAAAGTAGCCACAAAACCTTTGCTGACTATATCCAAGTTTAACTTTTCAAATTCTTGGCATAACTCCCAAGGTAAATGTCGACCTTCTGACATATTACAGTAGCTTTTCCTGCTAAGAGCATCGGCTACAACATTTGCTTTCCCCGGGTGATAGTGGATTTCCATATCATAATCTTTAATCAACTCTAACCATCTTCGCTGACGCATGTTCAAATCAGGTTGAGTGAAAATGTACTTCAAACTTTTATGATCCGTATACATCTCTATACGGTTACCGAAAAGATAATGACGCCAAATCTTCAATGCATGCACCACAGCTGCCAACTCTAGGTCATGCGTTGGGTAGTTATTCTCATGAGGACGTAATTGCCTAGATGCATAGGCAACCACCTTTCCTTCTTGCATCAACACACAACCCAAACCGAGTCGGGATGCATCACAATACACTTGGAAACCTTTCCTCGAATCAGGCAAAATTAACACAGGCGCAGTCACTAGCCTTTTCTTCAGTTCTTGGAAACTTTGTTCACAATCCTCTGTCCACTTGTACTTCACTTCCTTCTGAAGCAGACGAGTCATTGGTCTGGCGATCTTTGAAAAGTTCTCAATAAACCTGCGGTAATACCCCGCAAGTCCAAGGAAACTACGAATTTCAGAAACCGTCTTGGGTTGTTTCCAACTTAACACTGACTCCACATTGCTTGGATCTACTGCCACTCCTCCAGATGAGATGACATGACCAAGAAACTTCACTTCGGACAACCAAAATTCACATTTACTGAACTTGGCATAAAGCTGATGCTCATGTAGTTTCTCTAAAGCTAGACGAAGATGCTCTTCATGTTCTTCCTTCGTCTTGGAGTAAATAAGAATGTCATCAATAAACACCACGACAAACTCATCCAGATATTCCATAAACACCTTGTTCATCAGATTCATGAAAAAGGCTGGGGCATTAGTGAGTCCAAATGACATAACGGTACATTCGAACAAGCCATACCGAGTTGTGAAGGCGGTCTTTGGTATATCTTCCTCACGGATTCGAAGATGATGATATCCAGAACGGAGATCTATCTTGGAGAAAACTGTAGCACCTTCCAGTTGATCAAACAGGTCATCAATTCTGGGTAGAGGATACTTATTCTTGATAGTAACCTCATTCAACGCTCGATAATCCACGCACATTCTCTGAGTATGATCTTTCTTCTCCACAAAGATGACTGGTGCTCCCCATGGCGAAGTACTGGGTCTGATGTATCCTTTCTGAAGCAAATCATCCACCTGTCTCTTCACCTCAGCTAACTCATTAGCTGCCATTCTGTATGGTCTCTTATGGATAGGGTTGGTTCCAGGTACCAAGTCTATCCGAAACTCTATGTCTCTCTTAGGTGGCATACCTGGCAAATCCTCGGGAAACACGTCTGGGTAGTCTTGTACTATGAGGATCTCTTGTAGAGCAACTTGGTTTAAGATCACACCATGATATTTAGGAGAGGACACAAAGAAAGAAACGGTTTCCCCATTGCTACTGGTTAAAGTCACCTTACGGTTGGCACAATCTATAACTCCTCTGTGACGAGATAACCAGTCCATCCCTAAGATAACATCTAGATCTTTGGATTCTAGCAAGATAAGCGAGGATGGGAAAGGAACTTCTTCTATTTCTATAGTAGCGGAAGGACAATACTGTGTCGAAGATACTTGATTGCCTGGGGTATTAACTAGTAAAGGTTTCCCAAGACTAATAACTTCCATCCCATGATTGCTCGCAAAACTTTTAGACAAAAAGGAATGTGTAGCACCGGAATCAAAAAAGCACAGATGCGGGTATAGAGTTAACAGGAAACGTACCCAAAACCACATCTGATGCATTCTGAGCTTCTGCTGCTGCAACATGATTAACACGTGCCTTTGGTGCTGGAGCATTGGAGTTGTTCGAGGCTGGAGCGTTCTTCACGCGCCGAGGCTTAGGACACTTATCAGCATAATGTCCTGGATCACCACAATTGAAGCACACCCCTGGCTTGCTTCCCTGTTCCTTCCTGCCGGGCTGGTTCTGAGCTGGAGTTGCTGCAGGACGAGCAACCATGTTGCGGTTGTCATTGCCACGATTACCAGTATTGTTGTTGTAGAACTGGCGTTGGGGGCGGACAACTGATGAAGATCCTCCTTGAGGGTACGATGGAGCTTGAGGTCCCGTAACGAGACGCGGCCTCTGGTTACTGCCCTGTTGTGCCTTGAATTGGGCAGCCCTGCGCTTCTTCTGCTCCATCCGGTTATACTTGTCTTCCTGACGAATCGCCTTGTCCACCAACTGCTGGAAATCCCGGAAATCCGTAGACATCAAGGCATAAGACAACTCATCATTCAGTCCCTCCAAGAACTTCTCCTGACGCTCTTCATCGGTGCGAACATCTTCCGGAGCATAACGAGCTAAACGGTTGAAATCATGGAGGTACTCGGTGACCGAACGAGATCCCTGGTTGAGTGCTCTAAATTCTCTCTTCTTTAGAGCTACAACACCCGTTGGTATGTGTGTCTTCTTGAAAGCGGCCGTGAATTCCTGCCAAGTAATAGGCTCTCCTTCAGCCCTGCCTTGGCGAAAATGATCCCACCATTCAGCAGCAGGACCATGCAATTGATGCGAAGCAAAAGAAACTTTCTCCTGCTTAGTACACTGGATCAAATCCAACTTCTTCTCCACCGCATGCAGCCAATCTCCTGCTTCTACTGGATTGGTGGTGCTTGAAAAGGTAGGGGGTCTCACACGTAAGAAATCTGCCAGCTTGTTTTGGGGAGGTGGGGGTGGATTCTGGTTCTGATTGTTTGCCTGCTGATTCTGTGCCTGCTGCACTAACAGATTGATCAGTTGTGTTTGTTGGGCCAGAATCTGAGCTAGCGTGGGATCTCCTCCATTGTTAGCAGCTCCACTTCCACTTCCACTTCCACTTCCGGTGCGCGTGTTCACCATCTGACGATAAGCAGAGACAACAGGAAAGAACGACAGAGAGACACCCTTAGAACGGAGTTATTTAATTAATTTAAATTCTATATTGCTCTTAACTGTGTATGATTACATTTAAATTGCATTAACACTATCTCACCAACTATCTTACACTCTGACAAGCAAAAGAACTAGACTCATGCTGTTACATCCCACCAATGATGTAAGCAACAACTAAAACCCACACACTCACAAGCAAACTTAAACAAGCAATCTAACACAGCGAACTACGGCAACGATCTAACTAAGCGACTAATCCCGCCTTGCGTCGGAACGAAGCGATGGATCTTCTTCCTCTGGAGTAGCTGGCTCTCTTTCTTCAGGGTCTTCCTCTTCTTCCTCATCACTTACGATGTCGATGACAGGTTCAGCACGATCGGGCACAGCTTCACCCATCACGCGAATCTTCGAAGCTAACTGGAGACGAGGTGGCGGACAGGTTCTCTTTCTTGCAGTGAGGCGAAGCTTGGGTGTTGGCGGCGGCGTTTCTCCTTTAAGTTCAGCTAATTCCTTCTGTAGACGGTACACTTTGCTCTCCAACTTGCAAATCTTGCCTCGATTCCAGTTTTCCCTGTCATGAGCTGCTTTGTCTCGCTCCACACTTACTGCATCCATAGCACTAAGCATATGCACCGCATGCATCAGAGTGGCACTCTCTTCACCATCAGGACAGGTATAGGTTCCATAGTCTTGACCATGAGGCTTGTGAGGATGATACTGGAAAGCTGATGAATCCAACTCTTCTTCAAAGCGTTGACGCAACTCTCCAATGGCCACCAAAGCTGCTTCTTGACAAGCATGGTTGTACGATCTTCCTCCAGCTTCGAACTTAATGGACGGAAGGTCTTCACGATCACTAGCCAACGTCACACGAACATGACACTTCTCCTCGTTGGGGTCATGGGAAATCCGGCGATACTCAGGAGCAACTTCATAGCCTACTTCAAAAGCCATCAACCTCAGCTCCCTGACGAATCCTAACACCTTGATCAAATTTCTCGGTGAATGGGGCGGCATCTAAAGAAACATAGAAGGGAGGAATTAATGCATATTTTTAAGTTAGCTGCACCATCTAGACTTAACTGATTTGACCAAAGAGGAAGAAAAATAAAAGAAAAGACACATACTAAGCTATTATATATATATTTTTTTTAGAATTTAACTTTTTGGACAGAGACAAATAATTTTTTGACAAATAACTAAAATAAAACTAAAATACTTATGATCTATTATAAGCACGGTACAGTGTCACCATAAGAAGGATGAGTAGTACTAGTGCTATCATGATTGTATCGATGCCATAATAGATGTACAGAGCCGACTAATCAATGAAGTTTACTATGGTGGAATAAGAAACATTTTGAGAAGAAAATTTTTTTTTTCTTTTAAAAGAAAAGAAAATGAATTAAATTAATTTTGTGCATAACCTTGCAGGTGCTGCCAACTTACTTAATTTATAAAAGAATAGAGAAGAGCAGTTCTATTTTTTTTCAAAATATTTTGAAGGCTACTTAAGGTTTACCATTTGGCTTATCCTCAGGTCAAGGTGGCTCTGATACCAACTTGTCACGCCCGGAATTTCTATCCAAAATTCCAAACGCTTACATGTGTGTTAAACCCTCGTCCAGGAATCAACCGAGGCACACAATAACAAATTGATAATAGAGTACAAATAAATAACTATTTAATATTCGCAGATAATAAATTATTACAGAGGTAGATAGTTCCTCTCAAAGAATAACCTTCTACGCAGCGGAAAAAATAAAACTATAACAAACTACGGAACAGCTATGGCGACTCCACTCCACAGGCATCTTAACCAGAACAAGCTCAATCCTTCAGATCATCACCTTCGCTGAAATACTCCTCTTCTGATGATTGAATATTGCAAGAATGAGCATATGACATACTCAACAAGCCACACAGCAAATATGCAAGTGCACAGGATAACAAAGGATGGCATAATATAGCTCATTTGCATAACAGCATTTAACAAATATTTAAGAGAATAGTAAAACAGTTGTATAATTAATCAATATTAAATAAACACCATACAACACACCCGTGTTGCATAGGCCCAACCTCATTTGAACAACCAACCCCAGTTGAACAAATTAAACCTCCAAACTAGGAATATACCATCCCAAACCAGGAGTTACATTAACTAACACCGTTACCATTTAATGTGTAATATGAGACTAATCACGAAAAACATTGCTCAACTCACCCATAACCGCGGGTACGGCTATTCGAATAGATTAAACTCTGATCAGAGGTGTACCACTGTACCCACAAGACAAAATCCCACAACATGTTACCATGCGCCTTAGTACCACCACGGTACCTCGGAAAAGAACTGTGACAATACCCCTCGCACAACACTACTCACCACAGTGCACCGTTCCTGGATCATAATCTCCCCCTCAAAACCAGAGGCAATGGACTCCCCAGCGACCCCCACGGACTTCTCGCCGCTTCACAGTCTGGCACACTATAATGAATCATGCTATACAAAAGATAAAGCCGTTGCCCACGCTGGCTTGTGGTTGGCACGGTAAATGTTTCACAACAGTAGCTCGCGAACCGGTCCTTAATTGTCATGAGCACAACCATCAAAACCATATGCTCACAACCCACCTTAACCAGGTTTTAATTAGCAATTATTTACCATCACACAATTAACCATCGTGAGCTACCATTGAATATAACCATAATTAACAAGAATAATATAATATAATTTATATTTAACCCCTTTAGTTAGCTAATGTTTCTAAGCATGGCTAAGCAAACATACATATGGCATTTAGCTGAACCAATCCAATATATAAGGTTCATGCTAATCACATTATAACCCATAGGAAAATAAGATCATCTTCGGCCATTAATTAATTGGGAAAAGGTTCACCACCCGATGACATTCGAAAATAATGCATAAGTTGAAATAAAACATTAGCTTTAAACGGGTTCAACATGCTCAAAGGGTTGTTTGTGATCTGTGTGACTTGCCTTGGGCTTCCGCAAACGCTTCGGAACCTTCCTCAACGGAAACGCTCTCCTCCGGAACGTCGGAAACTAAAGCAAATATACAAAAATCAACAAAACAGTACAAAAACAAACATAAACAGTTCATGTGGATATTTTTAACATGTAGATCTCAATTTTAGAAAAATTTAGCAACTTGAACCACCTGAAACGGAGCTACGGTTATTTAGTTATGATTTTCCGAAGATTTAATCTATTAGAAAAAGGGAAAAGGAAAAGATGATGATGTCATGATGACGTCATCAATGGTGGCCGGCTCGGATGGCGACCTCGCCGGAGCTAGGGTGGTCGGCCGGGATTTTGGAGGACATCTATACATAGAGAACGACGAGACGAACCCGTTGGTACTCACCAACGTGCCAAATGACGACCGACGGTGGCCGGCGACGAACGGGCGGCGGCGGTGGTTCGGTTGACCGGCGGCGACGGGGCTCCGACGGCCGGCGGCGAAGGCGGAGGTGCGGCCGGGCTTCTCGTCGCTCCCACGCACCTAATGGCGGTGGCGGCAAGCGGCGGCGACGGCGGAGACGGCTGCGCGGCGGCGCCGGAGATGGCCGGCGGCGGCGGCGAGGCTAAGCAGCGGCGGCGCGGCGGCTAGGAGGCACGGGAGAGGACGGGAGTTGGGGCAAACGAAAGAGGAGGACTAGGGGGTCCTATTTATAGCCTTGGATTGAAGAGATCGGACTCCTCCCGCAAGAAATCGATCTGGGAAAAACGAAACTCGGTTTTGGAGATAAACTCAAAAACGAGTTCGATTCGGGCAATATACTCAACCATTTGCTCCGATTCTTGAGGGGAAAGATAGAGGAGGATGTGGGGATAAAAACCCCTCAAAAGTCCGGACTCGGGGATGAGGGATCGGGGCGGAATCGGAGGCGGAATGCGGCACGGACGGGCAGCTCGGCCGGCTTGGGCTCGGCCGGAGGTAGGGGACACACCTGACAGGTGGGCCCCACCTGTCGGTGTCCATGCGAGGGAGGGCGGCGGCGGGGTTTGGGCCGGATGGGCCGGCTCGGCCGCGGGAGAGGGGAAGGATGTTGGGCCAAAAACGGCCCAACGGCTTTAGGGAGGGGTTTTGGAACTTTTTAATTAAAAATAATTTGTGAAATGTTGTTTCATTTATTAAAAATACTTCCCTTGCTCAAATAATTCCCAGAAAAATCTAGAAAATAGAGGAGCAAGTGTAGTATTTAATAAAATTTTATCTAGCTCATTTTTATGTTGAAAATTTTCCTAAATTTTTAGAGTTTAGCTTGTAGGCTTTTAATTTAATTTCTAAAAATGATTTAAACAATGCATTTTTAATTTAGGCGATTTTTAGGGCGTGACACGGAACATTAGATTTGCCCTGAGTACTGATGGAGTTAATCCTTTTGGAGACATGAGTAGTTGACATAGTACTTGGCCAGTGCTTCTCACCATGTATAATCTTCCTACCTGGCTTTGTGAAAAGCGAAAATACGTACTACTCTGTATCCTCATACAGGGACCCCGTCAGCCTGGTATTGATATAGACGTATTTCTTGAACCATTGTTGGAAGATATGGCCGATTTATGGAAAGAAGGATTGAAAGTGTGGGACGAGTACTTAAGGGAATACTTCACAGTGAAGGCCATCATCTTCGTGACCATTAACGATTATCCAGCAATGTTTTCAGTTTCAGGTCAAATTAAAGGTAAAACAGGATGTGTGATCTGCTTAAATGGAACGTACTATAGGTATCTCCCGGGTTCCAAGAAGCTTGTGTACATGCGGCACCGGCGGTTCCTACGCACAAATCACAAGTACCGTAAGATGAAGGCGGAGTTCGATGGTACTGAAGAAACTGATCCTGCACCAAAACCTACATCAGGAGAAAATGTGTGTGCAATGACAGAGAAAATTGTTTGCGAGTTTGGAAAAATGACTAAGAAACCTTCAAAGGGGACAAAGCGCAAGAAACCCGAGAAGAATACGAAGGGAGGGGATAGTAAGAAGCAAGATGACAATTCGAAGCCAGATGATAAACTCCCTCCCCCATTCAAGAAGCATTCCATATTTTTTAAGTACCTCCCGTACTGGAAAGATCTGGAGGTTCGGCATGCCATAGACGTCATGCATCTAGAGAAGAATGTGTTTGACAACATAGTTGGAACATTGTTGGACATGCCAAAAAAGACTAAAGATAGTCTGCAATCAAGGATGGATCTAGTCGAGATGGGAATCAGGGAAGAGTTACACCCTCAAAAAGGAGAAAAGAATGGCAAAGTATATCTTCCACCAGCCTGTTTCACACTGACACCTGAGGAGAAGAAGTCATTTTGCAACTCACTCCGTGATGTCAGAGTGCCCATAGGTTTCTCATCAAACATCAGTCGACTAGTTTCAATGAAAGATTTGTCGGTATTAGGTTATAATTCACACGACTGCCATGTCTTCAGAGGTGCCACGAGTGCTTAGGAGCCATGACTCCAAGTCCAAAGATGCGAACAAGGAGAAGTTCATGCTAACCGTCTTCAGAGGGGGTAAGGAACGTGCCAAGCTCAGAGATGACGACCACCAGAAGGCTTCTGTGCTAGCCGGGCCAACATACTTCGCAACCGATGATTGCCCGGAAAAGTACGAACATGGGAAAGCACTCTTGCCGAAATGGGCACTGAAAGAAGCACCATGGGAGATGAAAAGGTTATAGAACTTCTACATAGAGGCCAGCAAGAAAGGCTTAGGCAACATAACAGCTCGATCACCGGCAGATTGTTTCGGCGAAGAAGGTTACGTATGGCTAGATTTCTCAGATCTCCACGCCATATATCGTCGGGATAAGATGGACATCAACTATGTCGGTGTTTGGTGCATGTGAGTACGAGTTTTAATTAATTAGATGAAAAATATGTACAATACAAGTCCATGTGATTGTTACTAACAAACTTCTTCTCTAGGATGCAATACATGGATGCTAAGAAGAAAAAAGAACCCATCGGCTTCTTGGATCCAACTCGGATCTGCCAAACACAGCATACCGTTACGCTAGCACCAGGGTCAGACCAGCTGAAGGGCAAGAATCCGAAAGAGATAGCAGAATACAAGAAGGGCTTGCACAAGGAGAAATTGATTACTGTCGCACAGTACATTGGATGAGCCTTCTTGCACTTTCAAAATAAGAGAGTCGTCATGGCCGCTTATAATTTTAAGTAAGTCCGGTACATTTATCTTGTACACATATGTCTTATTTTAGCTGTTACTAACTAATTATAATGTTGTTAATATGTAGCGATCATTATATCTGTTTACTCATCCACCCTAAAGACGGAACCGTGGTAGTCTTGGATCCTCTCGATTACAATCACAAGCAATACAAAGAATTTCTAACAATCTTACAGTAGTAAGTTATTATGACTCTTGCATTTGTATATGGATGTATTACAAATAAATATCCTCCTTACTCTGAAACGGTATGACATCCATACAGTGCATACCAATACTACAAGTTCAAGGGTGGAGAACAGACCCGAACACGGGAGAAGCTGCTAGTACGTACCTATTGGCCGGTAATACTCCACTCACTTTATGTATTCCAATAGTTTCACTAATTGCAAATTATAACTACTTTTTTCTATGATATGTCCCGTAGTGTCACAAGCAACCGCGAGGAACGGTCCTTTGCGGGTATTATGTGTGCGAATTCTTTAGGGTTAATGGACGGTACAGGACTAACGCGGAGGATGTAAGTCTCTATACTATGCACTAGACAGCTCTTGATATTTATGATACTAATATATTAATTAATTTCAATGCATGCAGTTGCCAAGATTAGAATGTCGAACAAGCTTTGACGATACAGGTATCACAAATGTGCAGCGTGATCTGTGCCACTTCATCCACCATGAGTTCTGTCATGTCAAAGGAGATTTCTTCGACCCAGGGGGTGCCGCTACGGCAAGTGACGAATTCAAGGATCTTCGGGAGTGGAACATTGCTATGCCATAATGTAACTAGATAACGTTATTTGAAGTGACAATGTAAAACAATATTGTAATATATATATTTTGGCAACACTTTTGATTTATGCAATATAAGTAGATTTCTCAGTACCAAATGCTTGATACTCTTCCAATATATGTACCTGCAAGAATTTCTAATAAATAATTTAAAAGTAATTTACGGCCAAATTATAATTAAATTTCAATATTTTCTACCTATCTTCGCAGGCGGAAGTTTTTTTTTTTTACAAGCGGACGGTTCCTATTTTCGCAGGCGGACTGGACTAGCCAACGTCCGCCTGCGAAGATCGGCGATCTTCACAGTTGTTGGCTTACAGGCGGACGGCCGCCCCGCCTGCGAAGACCCTCTTCGGCCGCTTGCGATAATGCTTTTCCTAGTAGTGAAGACCACTTTGGCTGATGACAGGGTGATTGACATCAACAACTTGTGAAATATTAAGGTATGGTGATGTTAGTGAACCAATCCTTTGGAAAATGATAAGAATGTGGGTAACAAATACCTGTGTGTCAGATTCAATGGAATTGGGATCAGGTATAGAGCAATAGGTGGTGGCAATCAAGTTAAATATGTGTTGCTTCCATTCACCCCTCCATCGGGACCATAGCTTTGAACTTGATGCATGATTATCGAAGTCTTCGAGGTCACTTAGTGCGGGTTCCTCGATCAACATTAAGCGATCAAATTCAAGGGCACTTGATATAGGACCACTGGTTTGGATTTTATCGATGAGGTAGAGGCTGACCGGGAGTTGTCCAAAGCCAAGCTGACGCGAAGAGTCCGATAGATGGTAAAACTCGTGCACGAGAGTTATGACCTGTGCAGACTCCAATCGGGAGAAGGCAGGGGGTGGTAGTTGTTATGAACATGTCTCTCCTTTCTTCGTCACAATTGATCTTGTTGGTCCTTAAGTACTAAATTCGACCATCAATTTCTACATAAAAGCAAATGAATGAATATAAAATGGAATACCAAACTTAGAGGTAGTTGTTATTACTAAACATTTCCACAACTCTTGGTGAATTGTATCCAGGAGAATTACGGATGAAAACCACGCGCCATGCAACAAAATATGCCTCCGGACAATCAGACACGATTATATGGCTTGGAGGCCTCACATGTTAATCAAAACCACCTAGAATTGAGCCCAACCAAAGTACACCATATAGGGGGCCTACCAGGCAGCCTCCCAGCCAAAGGAGTGGTCAGGAGGTGGGCTAGAAGTTTGGCCGAATGTTGGTATTTCTTAACAACATTTCTAAAAATATAATTCCTAGCAATGGTGCAGAAATATTTCTGGTATATTATGGTTACATAGTTCATCCGCAAGCACACGGATATACCATTGTAGCATTCCACCCAAGAGTATTCCAAGGGTATCGTATTTATTTGATCCCATGGAAAGATTATAATAGAGAGAACCATACTAATAATTTATATATTACTTGTAATAACCAAAGTCTAGGCAGGGGTTAATATAATTCAAAGGGTAGAGTGACACTAAGCAGAAGCATTTATACTCTCATTCATAATTATCTAAGCTAAGTGGAAAGAAAATTGAAAGATCCTATTCCTATACTTCTAGTATACATATATATATTATACATACATTCTAGTTACTACCTCCGTCCCAAAATAAGTGCAGCGGTGGTAATCCGTATCCAATGTTTGACTGTTTGTCTTATTTGAAAAATCTATGAGAAAATTAAAAAAAGTTAGTCACACATAAAGTACTATTCATGTTTTATCATCTAGTAACAATAAAAATATTAATCATTAAAAAATTTCAAATAAGACGAACGGTCAAACGTTAGACATGAATAGTGCAAAACTGCACTTATTTTAGGACGGATGTAGTATATGATTTCCAATGCCCTCCTGGTGCTTCGAGAAGCCACCCCTAATTGCCGAGTTCCTTACGACAATCCGTCATGACCATCCAATCGGGGCTAAATACGGAGGAGTACCCTCCCCAGGAAATTAATTAGGACTATATACATGCGCGGAGGAATACCCGTACTGAGTTGTCACCTTAGCCGATTAGCCGCCCGCGCCGCCGCTCTTCGCCGTCTCGTGCCGCCGTGCGCCATGGCCACCGGGCCGGCTTGAGCCGTGCTCGCGCGCGCCGGCCGCGAGCCACCCCGTCGGTTCGGCCGCCGCGTGGCCGCCGCGTGTGTGCCACGTGGTACGCCGTTTTTCCCTGGTCCATGGACTCGGTCCGCAGTAGGCCGCCCTCCTCGGGTCACTGCCATGTGGGGCCCGCATGTCGGCGCTGCCCCCTCTCTCTCCCCGGGATTTATTTATTGCGCAATAATTCAATTAAGGATTTTTCCGTTTATAGTAAAAACACAGTGAATCTTCTAAAATTCATAACTAATTCATCCGAGCTCCGTTTAAGCCCATTCAAGTCTCAGTAAATCAAGAAAAATGTGTAGAATCTATTTAAAATGGTTTTGTTCTCTGTTTCAGTAGTCTTATAGCCTGTTTGTATTGTTTGCTTTGTATGTCGCTTAGACTCCGGCTCTCCCGATGCTCCGGTTTACCTTCAAATAGTTGCCGAAGTTCCTGCAGCTACAGAGCAAGGCAAGTCATGCTTGTCTCTTGAACATGTTGATTCTATATTGCAAATGCTCCATTGTTTTCCTTCAAATACTGCATTGTTTTATAATATTACTATGGGATGTTTACCTACTGTCATGGCCATGCTATCTTGTACCATGTTCCTTTGTTAACTTGGGATATAATATGACTAGAGATTGGACTAGGGAATGCTTAGTTTTGCTTAGTTCAACTAGCACACAATGAGGGACTACATTAATCAGATGCTAGTAATGATGTTGGTTAATGCTCAACGCTCCGGCGTTGGTTAATTAAAATATATTAAATGGTGGGCCGTGGGTGCATGGTTTTGATGGTCGCACCCATGGCAATTAAGGACCGGTTCGCGGAAAACCCTGGAAGAATTCCTCGTACTTTCCACAAGCCAGCATGGGCAACGGCTGGGCTTGTAGTGTAGCTTCCCTCCAGCTGACGCATCTAGGCAAGGGTGGGCGTGATGGAGTTTGGATGGGCCCTGCGACGGCCTATGCGGCTTCCGGATTCACCTAGGCACGAGAGGGGACTGCCCACTGCCTTGCGAGGAGTGGGGGTGAAACCTGTGGTGTGGTGTGCTTCGTTAGAGGGGGTTATGCGAAGGGTCCTGTCACGGCCTCTTTCTGGTATGTCGTGGTGGCATTTCGGCGCAGGGAAACGTGTCGTGGGGCTGTGTCTTATGGGTACAGTTGTACACCTCTGATCAGAGTAAAACTATTCGAATAGCCGTGCCCGCGGTTATGGGTGGTCAACCAGATTCACCGTGATTAGCCTCACCTTAGTGTAGTCTGTTGGAACTGATAAGTTCAGGTGGATGGTTGGGCCTGTTGCAACGTGGTGTAGCGTTGAACAGTGGATGGTTAATATTGATTAATTATTACAACTGTTTTACTATTTTCAACTTCTGTTTATAAATGCTCGCTTTATGCAAATGAACCATTATAGCTATCCCTTGATAATTCCCTGCATCGTACCTCTATTCCGGTATGACTTGCTGAGTACAGTGGGTAGTACTCAGTCTTGCTCTATTTTTCCCCAAACCCCAGAGTTTGAGTATGCGTCAGATGGTGGTTTCTCCGAGGAGTAGGCTTCATCCGTGCCGTCGAGGATGCCTGTGGAGTGGTGTTCCCGCTGCAGTCCAAGTCAAGGCTTAGCTCCAGTTATCTTTTGAGTTTTCCGCTGCATTTATGTAAGACTTTTATAATGTTTGTAAGACGTGGATCTGTATGTCAACTTTGTTGTTTGTGTACCCCGGCCGGTCCTGGACGGGGATTTTAATGCACATTCTGTTTGGAGTTCTATTTGGGAATTTCTGGGCGTGACAAGTTGGTATCAGAGCCGACCTTGACCGTAGGACAAGCCAAATGGAAACACCTAAGAGCCCTCTGAATCCTTTTCATTGCATATGTTCTGTGCAATTGGGTTTGTTCTGGGAAAATTGAGATCTGTTCTTGTGGTGCAAGGGAAAATTTTGGTCGCTTGTTTAAGTGGGATTTGCCAAATCAGGTCAGTCTAGGGTTTTAGTAAAATTACTTGGGATTTATTCGCCAGTCAGTCGAGATTTGATGGGAGGAATGCATTAGGTCCTAACTCAGGAATATAGGTTGCAAGGTATTTATGCTCTTATTATTATTAGTATGTATCTAATTTTCTCATTATTTTATTGCTATGTAAGTTCGTCTTATTTATTCGCCTTCATGCAAAAATGATCTATGCATAAAATTCCGCTCTTATTCGCTTATTTAATTTGAGTCTTTTACTGTTTCATTTAAATTGGATTTGAGCATGCATTGATCCTACCCCCTTGTCTTCTCTAGATGGCCGAGCACCCACCCAACCACCGCGGAGAAGGCATGGATGGCTTTGTGGCAGAGTTGGCTCGCATGACACTGGTGGTGGGCTACCCCAATGCGCCCGAGTATTTGACTGTTCCGCCGCTCAGTGGCGAGTTCCCTCACCGTGTTCGCCTGGAGGTTCATGGCTATGTGGGTACCTGCCTCACTAACATGGTGGTTGAGGCATCCGGAGGCACAACAGATCACGCCTGTCAGGAGGCAGCATACCTGATGATGGCCAGACTATGGGAACGCCACAACTACATCTTCTACAACACGGCGTACCGCTTTCACCCTCGTCGAGCAAGTGGCGACGACGTTAGCACCTTCCGTCCGACAGCCGGCGAGAACGACACCACTTTTGGTCACATGTCTGCCGTGATGAGGGGAATGGACAGGATGCACTCAGATCTGCGCAAGGCGTCCAAGGCCTTGAATGATGGGAAGCTCGTGAGGATCATAGCCCTGAAGGATGAAATCGCGCACCTGAAGAAGGAGAATGCGCAGTTGAAGGGTCTCCCCATTCCCGGAGGAGTCCGGATCCGCAACACGCCCCGCAAGTCGACGACGGCACCTGTGCGCATTCAGCTTGCGCCCAGGAACCCAGTTCCGCCTGCAGCTCCCGCAGCTCCTCCAGTTCCGCCCGCAGTTCCAGTAGTTCCCGCAGCTCCTGCAGCTCCAGCTCCAGTCCCAGCTCCTGTCCCAGTGTCAGCTCCCGCGTCCGCTCTCTCCTTCGCTCCAGCACCAGCCGTCAGGGGCCCAACCAGTGGCAACGGGGGTTGGTTGCCTGCTACTCCCAGTGGCAGCCGCGACCACAGCAGCAGCAGTTCCAGTGGCTCGGAGCCGGGCAGCGGCAAGACGTATCTGCCAGACTCCAGGAGCCGCTCAGAGGGACTTGGCGATGAGCAGGAGGACGCCTTCGACTCCACCGACCGCAGGAGCCGTTCCGAGCATTAGGCTCGCTTTCCCTTAGTTTATCGACTGCTTAGTTTCTGTCTGCTAGTTTTTGTGTTTAGGTCTGTTCGCTTGGGGGTCAGTCGACGGTCGATATCATGTGCCTATGATATGGCTGTCATAATAAGGATTTGCTTGCTGCTTTAAGTGTTTTAATTCAGATCAGAACAATTGCAGTTTAAATTCCTGTATAATAAAGCTTAGTTCCTGAGCATCTGTTTTTCTTCTTCCCCCCCCCCCCCCCCCCCCCCCGTCTGCTCTTCCTCCAGATGGTCTACACCAGGAATGGTAGCCGTACAATAGGCGAGGGCAGCAATGGCGAAGAACGCACTGACGGTGTGCATCCCAACAGCGACTCCGGCAAAGGTCCGCCACCGCTCCCCGAAAATCCGACCCTTGCCCAAGTAATGGCTCATCAGACTCAGATGATGGCAGCCATGATGCAGCAGATGCAGCAGCAGCACCAGCAGATGCACCAGAGGATGCATCAGTAAACCGAGCAGCAGCAGCAGCAGTTTGGTCCCCCTCCCCCTTAGTCCAAGTTGCTGGAGTTCTTACGCGTCAGGCCACCCACCTTCTCCAGCACCACCAACCCTATGGAGGCAAACGACTGGCTCCACGCTATTGAGAAGAAGCTCAATCTCCTACAGTGCAATGATCAGGAGAAGGTTGCTTTCACCACACACCAGCTCCATTGTCCCGCGTCAGCTTGGTGGGACAATCACATGGCCACCCGCCCGCCAGGCACGGAAGTCACTTGGGCGGAGCTCTATCGCAGCTTCAGGAAGGCGCAGGTGCCCGATGGGGTTGTGGCACAGAAGAAGAGGGAGTTCCGGGCACTCCACCAAGGCAACAGGACCATGACTGAGTATCTCCATGAGTTCAATTGCCTAGCGCGATATGCACCGGAGGATGTCCGCACTGACGCCGAGAAGCAGGAGAAATTCCTAGCAGGCCTGGATGACGAGCTGACCAACCAGCTGATCTCTGGAGACTACGCCGATTTTGAGAAGCTGGTTGACAAAGCAATTCGTCAGGAGGATCATCGCAACAAAATGTACAGGAAGAGAAAGGCAGCGCAATTCCGGTCCAACCAAGGAAGCCACCCGCGACCGCGCTTCACTCCTGGACAGCAGAGTGGACCTACCACCATTTTCGTCCACCAGCACCGCCCTTTCAACTCGAGCAACTTCCACCAGGGCGCCAGTGTGTTAACAACCGAATTTGGTAAGTATTCGTTTCAGGAGAAGGGATTTGATCAAAGAAGAGTTGGAGGCGGAGATCGAGTTCTGGAACAGAGTAGGGATCGGCTGGAGTCTGGATCGGCTACGGCTAGGATCGGCTAAGGTCGAGTTAAGCTGAATAAGCTGGTATAGCCGATTCTTACGATACAGCTTGTGCGCGACGTCGTGCTCAGGTTAATGTGCTTCAAGATGATTGCCACGCATGGATAGAGTCCTGGGAAGGCAATTGTATCTATTAGTTAGGATTATTTATGTAAATTCCTTATCGAATGGATCCTATAAGGAATTTACATAAATAATCCCAACTAATAGATACAATTGCCTTCCCAGGACTCTATCCATGCGTGGCAATCATTTTGAAGCACATTAACCTGAGCACGACGTCGCGCACAAGCTGTATCGTAAGAATCGGCTATACCAGCTTATTCAGCTTAACTCGACCTTAGCCGATCCTAGCTGTAGCCGATCCAGACTCCAGCCGATCCCTACTCTGTTCTAGAACTCGATCTCCGCCTCCAACTCTTCTTTGATCAAATCCCTTCTCCTGATACGAATACTTACCAAATTCGGTTGTTAACACATGCCCCCCAAGTCCAAGATATTTGATAATGTTCCGGATTTGCTGTAAGCAGACACCGAGTAAGTTTCGCACTTTACCGTTTCTGACCGTTACCGCCGTGCTTTAAATATTTAACCGTCACCCCCGAGAAACCTCACACCGTAACTTCCGTTTCCTCCGCTTAAGCAATCTCAATCCCCTTTCCTCTCCGGCGATTTCTCCGACGCAAAGGAGGTATGATAAGCAACAGGGAAGACGTTATGAGGAGAACGACAGTGGTTTTGATCCTCATTGGGATTGCGAGTTCTTCAGATTCTGCTGGAAGGAAGGAATGAGGTTGCCATCTATTGAAAACTGTCCTGGGTGTAGCGACGTCATTGAGAGCTCAAGCCGACCACATAATAGGGGTGATCGGCCAAGACAGACAAGACTCCCTGTTCATCAAAGGTTGGGTCCGATGGGTCAAGATCATGATCAAGAAGGCGAGCCGACCAGGAAGAATCAATGGTGTCCTTCTGGTATTTTCACAAAGAACCAGAAAAGGAGGGTCCAGAGATTGAGGAGCAGGGAACGTTTTCAGGAGGTTGAAGAGGAAATCAATCATCGGCTGAAGAAAGCAAGACCGAGGCAGGTGTGGCGCGTTAAGAGTCAAGCTCCTGCAGCCGATGATGCTACAGCCGATGAAGCGAAGAGGTTGGCAAAAGGAAAGAGTGTTGTTACAGCACCAATCAACATGGTCTTTACACTGCCATCCGAATTCGGAATTAGTCAGGCCGATGTCGATGAAGTGGAAGAAGAATCGGCCAACCTAGTCCTATCATCGGAGCAGGTGGTATTTGAGAAGCCCGAGGGAACGGAGAATCGGCATCTTAAGCCATTGTATGTAAATGGCTACGTCAATGGGAAGCCGATGTCTAAAATGATGGTCGATGGTGGGGCTGCGGTGAATTTGATGCCTTATGCTACGTTCAGGAAGCTGGGTAGGAACGCCGAGGATCTCATCAAGACAAATATGGTGCTCAAAGATTTTGGCGGTAATCCATCAGAGACCAAAGGTGTTTTGAATGTGGAACTAACAGTCGGCAGCAAGACTATTCCTACCACGTTTTTCATCATTGATGGGAAGGGGTCATATAGTTTATTGCTTGGAAGAGATTGGATTCATGCCAATTGCTGTATCCCTTCAACTATGCATCAGTGTTTGATTCAGTGGCAAGGTGACAAGATAGAGGTTGTGCCAGCCGACAGGTCAGTTAATGCTGTGTCAGGAAACAAGATTTTGAGTTTTATGGATGGGAACGCAGGTTATAATCAGATTTTTATGGCTGAGGAAGATATACATAAGACGGCCTTTAGATGTCCTGGTGCAATCGGCTTATTTGAATGGGTTGTTATGACTTTCGGCCTGAAGAGTGCTGGAGCGACATATCAGCGGGCCATGAACTATATATATCATGATCTGATCGGCTCGTTGGTCGAAGTTTATATTGACGATATGGTTGTTAAGTCCAAAGAAGTTGCTGATCACATAGCCGATTTAAGAAAAGTCTTCGAGAGAACCAGGAAATATGGCTTGAAGATGAATCCAACAAAATGTGCTTTTGGTGTATCGGCTGGCCAGTTTTTGGGATTTCTTGTTCATGAAAGAGGGATCGAGGTAACTCAGCGGAGCATTAACGCAATCCAAAGAATTAAACCCCCGGAAAATAAAACCGAGTTACAAGAGATGATCGGTAAGATTAATTTTGTCAGAAGGTTTATCTCCAATTTGTCCGGAAAGTTGGAACCTTTCACGCCTTTATTGAGGTTGAGAGCCGATCAGCAATTTACTTGGGGGACAGAGCAGCAAAAAGCTTTGGGTAATATCAAGGAATATCTTAGCTATCCTCCTATTTTGATTTCCCCACAGAAGGGAATATCATTCCGATTGTATTTATCGGCTGGTGAGAAGTTGTGTTCTATCTTAGTCGACGGCTCCTGGATGCTGAGACTTGGTATTCTCCTGTGGAGAAGTTATGATTGTGCCTTTATTTTTCGTGTACGAGGTTGAGGCATTATCTATTATCTAATGAGTGCACCGTTATATGCAAAGCCGATGTAGTCAGATGCATGTTGTCGGCTCCGATATTAAAGGTACGAGTTGGAAAATGGATATTTTCTTTAACCGAGTTTGATCTTCGGTATGAGTCACCAAAGGCGATTAAGGGACAAGCCATAGCCGATTTCATTGTGGAACATCGTGATGATTCAATCGGCTCGGTTGAAATAGTGCCATGGACTTTATTCTTTGATGGATCGGTCTGTACCCATGGTTGTGGCATCGGCTTAGTTATAATTTCCCCTCGGGGGGCATGTTTTGAGTTTGCTTATACTATTAAACCATATGCAACTAATAATCAAGCTGAATACGAGGCAGTGCTCAAGGGGTTGCAGTTACTCAAGGAAGTTGAAGTCGATACTATTGAAATCATGGGGGATTCTTTGCTAGTAATCAGCCAGTTGGCAGGCGAATATGAAAGCAAGAATGATACGTTACTGGTTTATAATGAGAAGTGCCTAGAGCTAATGAAAGAGTTTCAGCTGGTTACTTTGAAGCATGTATCTCGAGAGCAAAATCTTGAAGCTAATGATTTGGCTTAAGGGGCATCGGGGTATAAGCCGATGATCAAGGATGTGAAGGTTGAGATTGCAGCAATATCAGCTGATGATTGGAGGTACGATGTGTATTAGTATTTGCGCAATCCTTCTCAATCGGCTTCTAGGAAATTACGATATAAGGCGTTGAAGTATACATTACTGGATGACGAGCTCTATTATCAGACGATTGATGGGGTATTACTTAAGTGTTTGAGTGCCGATCAGGCTAAGGTTGCAATCGGTGAAGTTCATGAGGGAATCTGTGGTACTCATCATTCGGCTCACAAGATGAAATGGTTGCTTCGACGTATAGGATACTTTTGGCCGACGATGTTGGAGGATTGTTTCCGATATTATAAGGGTTGTCAAGATTGTCAGAAGTTTGGAGCAATTCAACGAGCACCGACGTCGGCTATGAATCCTATAATCAAACCATGGCCGTTCAGAGGTTGGGGAATTGATATGATTGGCATGATAAACCCACCATCAAGCAAAGGACATAAATTTATATTGGTGGCGACCGATTATTTCACCAAATGGGTAGAAGCAATTCCCTTGAAGAAAGTTGATTCGGGAGATGCCATTCAGTTTGTTCAAGAGCATATAGTCTATCGATTTGGTCTTCCTCAAACTATTACTACGGATCAGGGTTCCATATTCGTGTCCGATGAGTTTGTTCAGTTTGCTGATAGCGTGGGTATCAAGTTGTTGAATTCTTCACCTTATTATGCACAAGCTAATGGGCAAGCCGAGGCGTCTAATAAGAGTTTGATCAAGTTGATCAAGCGGAAGATTTCCGATTATCCTCGGCAGTGGCATACTCGTTTGGCTGAAGCATTATGGTCTTATAGGATGGCTTGTCATGGATCGATCCAAGTTCCTCCTTACAAACTCGTCTATGGACATGACGCTGTTCTGCCTTGGGAAGTTAGAATCGGCTCTCACCGAACGGAGTTGCAAAATGATTTGAAAGCCGATGCATATTACAATCTTATGGCCGATGAGAGGGAGGATTTGGTTCAGTCACGTTCGCGAGCCCTTGCGAAGGTTACTAAGGACAAGGAACGCGTCGCTCGGCATTATAATAAGAAAGTTGTGCCTAAAGATTTTTCAGAGGGCGAACTTGTATGGAAGTTGATATTGCCGATTGGTACTCGTGATAGTAAATTCGGCAAGTGGTCGCCGAATTGGGAGGGACCGTTCCAGATTCATAAAGTTGTTTCTAAGGGAGCATATATGTTGCAAGGGCTTGATGGTGAAGTTTATGGACGAGCGCTTAATGGTAAATACTTGAAGAAGTATTATCCGAGTGTATGGATTAATTCATGATCGGCTCCTAGTGTCGATACATGATAGCCGATGTGTGTGCATCGCCTTGAGATGGCCGATATTGTTATATCGCCCTTAGTTGTTTTATCATGTAATCGGCTGAAGGTTTGCCGATTTGCAATGGCCGACATTGTTATATCGCCCTTAGTTGTTTTATAATGTAATCGGCTGAAGGTTTGCCAATTTGCAATGGCCGATATTGTTATATCGCCCTTAGTTGTTTTATAGTTTTATCAATGCCATTGACATTGTAAAACTAGGGGGGCATATATATCTGTTAAAATACACCAAGTACAGAGGGCAAAATTTTTTGAGCGAATCTTACAGTTATATTAATTGGCATAGAAGGATGTTAAGTGATGAAGTATCAAGCTATTTAGCCGATTACAAAAAATTCTAAGTCCTATTACATTGGGATTACTGTGATAAGTATTGCTGGATAGCCGACATGGCTTTTTACCTAATTTGCTCTACTTCCTCTATGGCTTGAGCATCTTGAGCGTCGGTTCTAGGAATAACTTTTAAGGACTTGGTCAGTTCAGCGACATGCTTAATAGCCGATTTCAATCTGGCTTTCTGCTCTTCGATTGACTTGGGTGGATCGGCTAGTTTCTTGCACTCCATATCCAGCTCAGCGTTGCATTCCTCAAGTTGTGCTAGGAGGTCGATCTTGCGTGCTTCAAGCCGATCAATATTAGACTTGATTGGACCTTCAGATAATTGATCGAGCTTGGATTTTTCTTCATGCACAAGTTGTCGGTTCGCCTGGATAGTGAACTCAATGTCTTTGCGTTCTCGCTGTTCGGCTGGTCTTAATTTGGCTTTCTCCAATTTAAACTGGTGTTGCTCAAGGTAGACAGCAGGAGTGAGGATATCGGCTAGCTCATCTGGAATTGAAGCCTGAATTTCGTGCAGCCGAGCTCTGATTGGGCCACAGTCAACTACTAAGCTGTCTAGTGATGATGCTTCTAGCCGATCCAAGATACTTCTTAGAGTTTCCTTGACATCATCAGATAAGGGAGCCAATGCTTTGCTTGCGGTATCTTCTTCTCCTTCATCAATATAGTCTCTGATATCAAAAGAGAAAAGATCGGCTAGTACCTGCGGCGATAATATGAAAGCGGTTAGAAACTAAACAATTGTAGCCGATTTGTATGCTTACTAGGAGACACTTACTGGGATAGCAGGAACGGCTGGTCGTTCTTCTTCCTCGACATGATGACTTCCTGCGGTTGAAGGGGTCTGATCACTCGATGATTGTTGGGCCGAAGGAGAAGGAGGAGGTGAAGGCTGAAAAGAAAGCAAGCGTTAAGAAGAGCCAGCTAAAAATTGAAAGTGTAAATTATCTTACTGGTGAAGCTGGTTTAGATGTTGTTGCAGCCGATTTCTTTTTCACTGCGGTCTTCTTTTTCTGCAATTATAAGACTCGGGGGTGATCGGCTATAAGGTAAAAGGGTTCCAAAAGGAATTAGTGAAGAACATTTACCCTTGAGAAGTGGACTGGAGCAGATGGAGTTGGAAGGTTTTGCTTAGGTGAGGCCAATGGTGTCTTTTCAGTATCACTTACTTCGGCTGCGGCTTGATCGACTTCATCTCCAATTGCTTCTTCATCTAAGGCTTGTTCGATAGATGGATCTAGGTCAGGCAGATTATCGGCTGGCTTGTCATCTGGTTTGGCTCTCTTGACTCTGGTCTTTTTCTTCGGAGCCAGGATTGAAGTACTTATGGTTGAAGCTCTGGTCTTCCTTTCTTGGCCTGCATCGGCTGGTTCTCTAGTGAGGCCATGGAGGAGAGTTGATGTCTTGGGGGCATGGTAGCCGATGACAGGGGGAGATAATCCACCTCCGTTTGGAATCAAGCCTGCAGCATATTCGATATCTTTACCGCTGTTACTTTGATGAGGAGGGGAAGATTCTGTTGTCTGCAAAGTGGGAAAAGAGATTGGTTAAGTAATAAATTAATCAATTGATTATACAAACTTGATAATGACAATATTTACCTGGGGTATGACGTCAGGGAAAAGATCTGTCATATACATCGTGGCCGATTGGTGAAATAGATGTAGCTTCCATTCACCCCACCATCTGTCGAAGTGTTTGCTTCTGAAACTGGCTAACTCAATGTTCTCAATACTGCCCAGAGGAGGTCCTGGTAGATTGAGTAGCCGATCCATCATTAGAGCAGATGTGATTTGGCCCCGGCATTGAATCTTGTCGGCGAAGAACAAGCCGATTGGGAGTTGGCCTAATCCAAGTTACCTCGCTGAGCTCATTGGGTGATAAAATTCATAGGACACTTGGATGTTTCTTCCTTGATGGATGCCAACGGGAAGGATGCAAGGGCTGATTGCGGCTGTAAGGACTTCTCTGGATTTCTGGAATTTCTCATGATTTATGTCTTTGAATCTGAAGTCTGATGGAAGTTCAAGGTCTGTTGAGTCTTCGTATGGGAACTAGAGTTGAGCATCTTTCTTGAAACCTTCATAGAAGCTACAGAACCAGTCCTTGAGCAGTTCAGCCGATAGCTTTGCTCCAGCATCGGTTGGTGTGGATGCATATTCCCCATATGATGTGCACCTGTGATGGGTGCGTTCTTCTCCGTCGTCACCCACATCGGCTCTGGCAGTGGGAACTCAGCTTCTGTCACGGGAGGCCAATTGACAACCTTCATAACTATCAGGTTTAACCAAGTCTGCAATAACCACTAGGGTCCATCTGCTCCAATTACCGAGCCGACGGCAATTCTAGCCGATGCATTGTTTAACATCTGGTACAGGTAGCCGAGAAGAATTTTTCCTAAAGGGAATTCTTTCTTTGACTCCAGGGCTTCGGCTACAAATTGCCAGTTGGTTGTGGGGCCGCAACTGGATCCGCAAAAAAGGAATTTTTCCAGCCACATGAGCAAAAAGGCTACATGCTCTCGGGGGGTGACGGACCCTTGACCCATGTATGCTGCTACATAGCCGGACAAGCCACCTATGCTTTTGGTCTTGAAATCGAACTGGTTCCGAGTGTTCATGCTCATGGGGTTGGCCGATGAAGTCACATCTAATCCGGTGATCATGGTGATATCGATTAGGGTTGGAGTCATCGGCCCTTGGTTGAACAGGAAGGCATTGATGGTGTTTGACCAAAAATAAGTGGCGGCAGCCATTAAGGGTTTGTCTTTGGCAGAATTGGCTATGGTTAAGGCGAGTGCTTGGCCGATTCCGATCTCGTCCCAATGAACTTTCTTGCTAGCCGATACACGCTGATACCAAGTGGACCAACTCCTGTCAGGTGAAAGTTTTTCCAAAGATGGCCAGGACATAAAGGTGTTCTTCCAATGACCTAGGTTGGGGTTAGCTAGCCTGAAAGGAATCCGGTTGGTTTCACCAGTAATGAAATCGGTGGGGTCGAGATTGCCGATTGGGCCGAGGAAATAGTGGTTTCAGTGTGAAAGACTTCGAATTGCGACTTGATGAGAAAGGTGCTATAAATCCAGAGGCAATGGAAAAGAGAAAAGCGGCATAAGACAGAAGAAAATCAATCTGTTGCTGAGGAAAGAAGGATTTAGCCGATTAGAACTTACCTCAGCGTATTCAGCTGTTGGCGCAACCGATGGGTTGGCGGAAGAAGACATGACTGCGGGCGGAGATCTCGTCGAGAGGGGAATCGCCGGGGAATCGTCTTTGCGCCGGAGAAATCGCCGGAGAGGAAAGGGGATTGAGATTGCTTAAGCGGTGGAAACGGAAGTTACGGTGTGAGGTTTCTCGGGGGTGACGGTTAAATATTTAAAGCACGGCGGTAACGGTCGGAAACGGTAAAGTGCGAAACTTACTCGGAGTCGGCTTACAGCAAATCGGGAACATTATCAAATATCCCGGACTTGGGGGGCATGTGTTAATAACCGAATTTGGTAAGTATTCGTATCAGGAGAAGGGATTTGATCAAAGAAGAGTTGGAGGCGGAGATCGAGTTTTGGAACAGAGCAGGGATCGGCTGGAGTCTGGATCGGCTACGGCTAGGATCGGCTAAGGTCGATTGATTTGGCACCAGGAACTGCCCCAATTTACAAGAGGCCGTATAGAATGGCAGCCAATGAGCTAGCAGAGGTCAAGAAGCAGGTGGATGAGTAGCTGCACAAAGGGTACATTCGACCAAGTACTTCACCTTGGGGTGCTCCGGTCATTTTTGTGGAGAAGAAGGATAAGACAAAGAGGATGTGCGTCGATTATCGCGCACTCAATGAGGTCACAATCAAGAACACATATCCTTTGCCGCGGATTGATGATTTGTTTGACCAACTAAAAGGGGCTAAAGTGTTTTCTAAAATCGACCTGCGATCAGGTTATCACCAGTTGAGAATTCGGGAAGAGGATATTCCCAAGACGGCCTGCACCACTCGATATGGGTTGTACGAGTGCACGGTTATTGTCACGCCCGGAATTTCTATCCAAAATTCCAAACGCTTACATGTGTATAAACCCTCGTCCAGGAATCAGCCGAGGCACACAATAACAAATTGATAATAGAGTGCAAATTATTACTCTAATTAATAAGCGAATAAAATGTTATTACAGAGGAAGATAGTTCCTCTCAATCAATAAAGTTCTAGGCAGCGGAAAATAAAAGAAACAGCGCAGGTGACTCCTCTCCACAGGCAGCTTGACCAGGGCTACGCCTAATCATCCACACCATCAGCCTCGCTGTAGAATTCCTCCTCTTATGAATGATTGCAAGGTGAGTATATGACATACTCAGCAAGCCACGCAGCAAATATGCAAGTGCACAAGATAACAAAGGATGGCATAGTATAGTCTCATTTGCATAAACAGCATTTAATAAATATTTCAGAATTTAATAAAATAGTTAAATAATAATTAAACAATATTAATCCAACACTATACAACATACCCTGTTGTATAGGCCCAACCATTCTGAACAACCAATCCCGGCTGCACAATTCTATCTCCAAACCAGGAATTAACCATTCCAAATCACGAGTTAAACAAGTCATTAATATCATCATTTAATAGAGTGAGAAGTGTGAGACTAATCACGAAAGACATTGTTAGACCCGCCCATAACCGCGAGCACGGCTATTCGAATAGTTTAAACTCTGATCAGAGGTGTACCACTATACCCACAAGACACAACCTCAACATCATGTCAACCATGCGTCGCGATACTTGACAAGTACCCGAATAGAGATTGTGACAATACCCTCTATATAATACAATTCGAAGCAGTGCACCGCTCCCGGATCATAATCACCCCCTTATAAATAAGGTATGGACTCCCCAGCGACCCCCGTGGGCTTATCTCCACCACTTCACAGTCTGGTGCTCTACTATGAACCATACTATACACAAAGTAAAGCTGTTGCCCATGCTGGCTTGTGGTTGGCACGGTAAATGTTTCACAACCGAAAATCGTGAACCGGTCCTTAATTGTCATGAGCACAACCATCAAAACCATATGCTCACAACCCACCATTATCATATTTTAGTTGTCAAATTAATTAATTGACCAATCATGATTAACCATCATGAGCTATCATTAAGCCATAATTAAATAATAGTGAATCATAAATTATCCCAGTAATGAGCTAATGTTTCTAAGCATGGCTAAGCGATTATACCTAACATCTAGCTGAACCATTATATAAAGCTCAACTAGTCAAATTATAATAACCCAAGGTATCAAGGAATAAGGTAATCAAGAACAAAAGGGCCATAACAATCAATAGGTTAATTCCACCCAATTACATTCGAAAATAAATGCAGACTTTGAATAGAAACAATAGCTTTAAACGGGATTAACATGCTCAAAGGGTTGTTTGGGATCTGTGTGACTTGCCTTGCTGGCCTTGGAATTCCTCAAAATCTTCTCCTGCAAAATCGGACTCTCCGGGAACGTCGGAATCTAAAGAGAAAACAACAAAATCACCAAAACAGCACATAAACAAGCATGAACAGTACATGCTGATATTTTTAACATGTAGATCTCAATTTTTGAAAAATTTAGAGACTTGAACCAACTAAATCCGAACTAAGATGAATTAGTTATGAATTTTCAAAGATTAAATCGGATTAAATCATTTATATAGATTTTAATTGAATTATGACGTAATAATGAATTATTTTTGAAAAGGAAAAGGGGATTATTGCGTCAGCGGGTCGGGTTTACGGTGGACCGGGTGCACGGCGGCGATTCACGAGATTGGACGACCGAGATCTATCCATCCAAAACGGACGGCCGAGATCGACCGGTCCACGACCGGACCACGGCGGATGGCAATGATGACGTCGGCGATGACATCATCACCGGTGACGGCTCAGCCTCGCAAACGGAGGACACCTACGCGTTGCAGATGGCACGGCGAACTCACCAGTGACCAAAGTAGCGGCGGAGGAGCAACGAACGACGCCAGCGACGAGGTTGAGACGGTGGAGCCGATCGGGTCGACGACGGCGACGGTGTTTCGACGCTCGACAGTGACGGCGAAGGTGCGGACGAGATTGGCGACGGCTTGGTGACCACGACGGTGACCTCCCCGAGCAGTGACGACGACCGAAGCGACGGCGGCACACGGCTGGAGCGGCGGCAACGACGGCGGCGCGAGGTCTCACGTGGAGGCGGCGCTACAGACGGTGGCGGGCTAAGGCGAGAGTGGCGACGGGTAGCGGTGGGCTTGGGGATCCTTATATAGGGGTTGGAAGGCGGCGGCGAAGGCCCACGGCGACCGGCGGCGAGATGGAAAGATTAGGGTTAGAGAGAGAGGAACGAATCCGATTTGAGATCGAATCCACGAATTTCCAAACGATTTTAGCCGACGATTCCAAAAGGAAAAAGGTAGAATGGATCACGGGGATCAATTTCCCTCTATCAATTTCATCGGAAACGGAAAGGAGCGGCCGAATTTGGAAGGAGACGGCGGCGGTGCGGCGCTAGGGTTCGGACGCGGCGTGGCTGGAGGTAGACGACGACCTGACAGGCGGGCCCCACCTGTCAGCGAGCGGGGGCATGCGCGCGCGCGGGCGGCTCGGCTTGGGCCGGCTTGGGCCGAAGGAGAGAGAGATCTTTGGGCCGACTTTCGGCCCAAAGCCAAAAGTGAATTTTAAAAAAAATTTCCATTTAAATTATTCATTAAATGCAATTCCATTTATTAAAAATACTTCCTTAGCTCAAATAAATCCCAGAAAAATCTAGGAATTATAGAATTAAGCAAAGTATTTAATAAAATTTTATCTAGCCCCATTTTATATTGGAATTTATTAATTAAAATTAGATCTTCTCTCCTAGGCTTTTAAAATAAATTCTAATAATTCCAATTAGACAACAATTTTTATTTTTGGGATTTTTAGGGTGTGACAAACCTACCCCCCTTAAACGGAATCTCGTCCTCGAGATTCGGAAGAACTGGCGAACAGATGCGGATGGGCTGACTTTAATTCATCTTCTCGTTCCCAAGTTAATTCTTCCTCCGAGTGATTACTCCATTGAACTTTACAGAAATGGATAACTCGATTCCTGGTTCTTCTCTCATCTGTTTCCAGGATACGGATTGGTTTCTCAACATATGTCAGATCCTCTTGGACTTCGATTTGTTCAAGATTAGCTTCTTCAGTAGGTACCCTTAAACACTTTTTCAACTGTGACACATGGAACACATTATGGACACCTGCCAAAGATTGAGGTAATTCCAACTGATAAGAGACCTCTCCTCTTCTACTGACAATCTTGTAAGGTCCCACGAAACGTGGTGCCAATTTCCCTTTGGTGTGAAAGCGATGAACTCCTCGAAGAGGCGTGACACGAAGGTATACATAATCTCCTTCTTCAAAACTTAAATCTCTGCGGCGATTGTCGGCATAACTCTTATGACGAGACTGAGCCACACGCAATCTTTCTTGAATGATTTTTACCTTTTCTTCTGCCTCCTTTAGGATATCCGTCCTGAAAACCTGACGTTCTCCTGTTTGATCCCACAAAAGCGGAGTGCGGCACTTTTGACCATACAGTGCTTCATAAGGAGCCATCTGGAGACTAGCTTGATAACTGTTGTTGTACGAGAATTCTGCGTAAGGCAAATTCTTATCCCAACTTCCACCGAAGTCTAAAGCACAAGCTCTCAACATGTCTTCCAAAATCTGATTTACCCTTTCGGTTTGTCCATCTGTCTGCGGATGATAAGCGGTACTAAAATTCAGCTTGGAACCCATCTCCTCCTGAAGCTTCTTCCAGAATTTTGAAGTAAACTGGCTTCCTCGATCTGATACGATCTTCTTAGGAACACAATGCAAACACACAATCCTTGCCATATACAATTCCGCCAAACGACTTCCGGAATAGGTGGTCCTTACCGGGATGAAATGAGCCACTTTGGTAAGTCTGTCGACTATCACCCAGATAGAGTCATGACCTGACGACGTTCTGGGTAGACCAGTGATGAAATCCATACCGATTTCCTCCCACTTCCATTCAGGAATCTTCAAAGGCTGCAACAAACCTGCGGGTTTCTGATGTTCTGCCTTGACTCGCTGACAAACATCACATACTGCTACATATTCCGCTATCTCATGCTTCATACTTGCCCACCAGAATCTTTCCTTGAGATCCTGGTACATCTTAGTACTACCAGGGTGAATGGAGTATAAAGTTTCATGAGCTTCCTTCAGAATTGCATCTTTCAAATCTTTGTTGTCTGGGACACAGATCCTCTCACCCAACCATACAGTTCCTTGCTCATCTTCCAAGAAACCGATAGCTTTTCCTCTTCTCATATTCCTCTTGATCTCATGAATATCAGGATCATTGATTTGAGCTTCTCTAACTTGATCAATGAGAGTGGGCTTCGCTTCTAAAGCTGCAATGAAACCTCTACTGACAATTCCCAAATTTAATCTTTCAAATTCCTTGCATAACTCCAACGGCAACAGTCGCCCTTCCGTAGCATTGCAATAGCCTTTCCTGCTAAGGGCATCTGCTACGATATTATCCTTTCCCGGGTGATAATGAATTGCCAGGTCATAATCCTTAATCAGTTCCAACCATCTCCGCTGCCTCATGTTCAGATCCAGCTGGGTAAAGATATACTTCAAACTTTTATGATCAGTATACACCTCTGTTCGAGTCCCGAAAAGATAGTGACGCCAAATCTTCAACGCATGAACCACTACAGCTAACTCAAGATCATGAGTAGGGTAGTTCTTCTCATGCGGACGTAACTGACGAGATGCATAGGCAACCACCTTCCCATCTTGCATCAGAACACAACCTAGCCCCAGCTTGGATGCATCGCAGTACACTTGGAAACCCTTCTTTGGATTAGGCAAAATCAAAATAGGAGCTGATATTAAGCGATTCTTCAACTCTTGAAAACTCTGCTCACATTCTTTTGACCACTTATATTTCATATCCTTCTGAAGCAGTCGTGTCATGGGCTTGGCAATCTTGGAAAAGTTCTCTATGAACCTCCGATAATATCCTGCGAGACCTAGGAAACTGCGAATCTCTGAAACTGTTTTCGGTTGTTTCCAGTTGGTTACGGATTCCACGTTACTACGATCAACGGCAACTCCTCCTGCTGAGATGACGTGTCCAAGGAACATCACTTCAGACAACCAGAATTCACATTTGCTAAACTTGGCATACAACTGATGTTCTCGCAGCTTCTCTAATGCAAGGCGAAGATGTTCTTCATGCTCTTCTTTGGTTCGGGAATATATGAGAATGTCATCAATAAAGACAACCACGAACTTATCCAGATATTCCATGAACACCTTGTTCATCAAGTTCATGAAGAAAGCAGGGGCATTGGTGAGTCCAAAAGACATAACTATACATTCAAACAGCCCATACCGAGTAGTAAAAGCTGTCTTAGGTATATCTTCCTCTTTAATCCTTAACTGGTGATACCCTGACCAAAGATCTATCTTGGAGAAAACGGTGGCACCTTTAAGTTGATCAAACAAATCATCAATTCTAGGCAGTGGATATTTATTCTTGATAGTCACATCGTTAAGTGCGCGATAGTTCACACACATCCTCTGGGTATGGTCTTTCTTTTCTACAAAGATAACAAGAGCTCCCCATGGAGATGAACTCGGTCTGATGTATCCCTTTTGAAGCAAACCATCTACTTGCGTCTTGACTTTTGCCAATTCATTGGCTGCCATTCTATATGGTCGCTTATGGATCGGAGTTGTTCCTGGCACCAGATCTATTCTGAACTCTATATCTCTTTTAGGCGGTATACCAGGTAAATCATCAGGGAACACATCAGGGTACTCCCGGACAATAGGAATCTCTTCCAAACTTATTTGGTTTAGGCTTGACCTTCGAGGTTCAGAGGGCAATGCATGAACAGTTACAACTTGACCTTCATTGCTGGTGAGAGTTACTTTTCTATTGGCACAATCTATCACACCTTCATATCTGGCTAACCAGTCCATCCCTAAGATGTCATCAAGATCTTTAGATTCTAACAGAATAAGGTTGCCCAGGAAGGGTACACCTTGGATCTCTATTCTGACAGAGGGGCTACGTTGTGAGGAGAGTGCTTGGTTACTCGGAGTACTAACCATCAAAGGACGTCTAAGCTCCTCTACCTCCATCCCATGATTTCCCGCAAAACTCATAGATAAAAAGGAATGCGTAGCACCAGAATCGAAAAGCACTGTTGCAGGAACTGAGTTAACAGGGAACGTACCCAAAATCACATCTGGAGCACCTTGAGCTTCTGCAGCAGCAACATGGTTGACATGAGCCTTGGCTGCTAGTGCGGAGGAGTTGTTGTGGGCAGGGACGACCTTCGCGCGGCGGGGCTTTGGACACTTGTCAGCATAATGTCCTGGGTCTCCACAGTTGAAGCACACACCGGGCGTGCTGCCTTGCTCCCTTTTGGTGGGCTGTTGCTGTGACAGAGCCGCAACAGGACGTGGAGCTTGGTTGCGGTTGTTGTTGCCCGCGTTGTTGTTAAAGAACTGACGCTGCGGACGAACAACAGACGAGGAACCTCCCTGTGGCATGGACTGGGGTCCCAAAGCAAGACGCGGCCTCTGACTATTTCCCTGCTGTGCCTTGAAATGAGCAATCCGGCGCTTCTTCTGCTCCATGCGATTATATTTGTCCTCCAGACGAATAGCCTTATCCACTAACTTCTGGAAATCATCATAATCTCCAGTTATGAGTGGGTAAGAAAGCTCATCATTAAGTCCTTCCAAGAACTTCTCCTGGCGCTCCTCATCAGTGCGCACATCCTCCGGAGCATAACGAGCCAGACGATTAAACTCGTGCAGATACTCCGTGACGGTGCGAGAACCCTGTGTGAGCGACCTGAACTCCTTCTTCTTGAGGGACACCACTCCCGATGGTATATGCGTCTTCCGGAAAGCAGCGGTGAATTCAAGCCAAGAGATAGGTTCAGGAGTAGTCCTGTTAAGGCAGAAGTGATCCCACCATTCCGAAGCAGGGCCATGCAGCTGGTGTGACGCAAAAGAGACCTTCTCCTGGTCTGTGCACTGGAGCAGATCCAACTTCTTCTCTATGGCGTGCAGCCAATCACCAGCTTCGACAGGATTAGTGGTGCTAGAGAAAACAGGTGGCCTCATGCGAAGAAACTCTGCCAGCTTGTTCTGAGGAGGTGCATGATGGTTCCCTTGGTTCTGCTGGTTCTGGAGTTGCTGCATCATCAGATTCATCAACTGTGCCTGTTGGGCCAGGACTTGAGCAAGCGTGGGATTCTCGGCATTGTTGTTATTGTTGTTGTTGTTATTGTTGGGGCCGTTCCCGTTGCTACGAGTGAGCACCATCTGACATAGACAGGAGCACAAGAAGAGAAACAGGGGAAAGCTACTTAGGATAGGGAATTAAATTAATTAACTTAACTTTTATTGATCTTAACTGAGTTTCATTATTACAAAGCAGAAGACTCTCACACCGCCTAACTCACTAACTTCCTAACACTCGAAAGCAAACAAAGGCATGCATTTACATCCCACCAATGATGCAAACACATGCAAGACCCACACACACAACCAAGCTTAAGCAAGCAAACTAACACAACGATCTAAGGCAACGACTTAGCAAAACGGTCTAGGTCTTCTGGGCATCGGAGTTGATTGAAGGCTTGTTCGGCACGTCCCCATCATCTTGAGTTGGTCCCCACTCGATCTTGGAATGGGTGTGCTTGGATTCCTCTTCATCATCATCACTTACATTGACGATCGGAGGGTCTGCTGGGGCTGGGGTAGCTTCTTTTTCCACTATACGAACCTTTGGCGCCAACTGGTAGCGAGGGACGAATAGAGCTCTCTTCCTTGCGGTAAGACGAACCCTGGCCTTCTGCGGTGGTGCTTCTCCCTTCAATGCGGCTAGCTCCTCCTCCAAGCGATCCACCTTGTCTTCTAGCTTGCAGATCTTTCCCCGATTCCGGTCTTCATGATCTTGAGCGGCTATCACAATCTCAGCGCGGGTTTCATCCATAGCCCATAGCATCTCAACCAAATGCCTTGTGGTAGCATCATTCTCGATCCCCGCAGGTTCAAGGTAGCTACCACGGTCACTTCCCTGGGGTTGACGAGGATGGTAGCGATACTCGGTGTCGGCCAACTGATCATTGTAACTTTCACGGAGCTCTCCTATGACGATCCTTGCTACCTCCTGACAAGCATGAATGTAGCTTCCTCCTCCAGCCTCGAACATCACTGATGGAATATCTTGACGATTGCTGTTCAAAATGACTTTGACCCGGCACTTCTCTTCATCACGGTCATGAGGGATCTGGGCATACAAAGGGGCAATCCCAAATTCTATGAGGAAGGACATCGTACGCAACTCCTGGACAAAACCTTCAGTACCAAACAAGTACTCAGGCTTGTAGCGCGGCATCTAAGACAAGTGACAGGAGGGAGTTAAGTCAATTATCCAATTAATAGCACAAGTTTTTGGGTTAGCTTGAACAAAGTTAGAAAATCAAAGTAAAAGGTAAATAAATAAAGTAAACCAGCTTGCAAGATAAGATGAAACAGTCAGAAATAGGTTCACAAACTTTGCACTTTTGAATAACAGGTTTCAAAAGAAATAAAATAAAAGAAGGTTATAAAATCATTATACTAAGCTTAGTTTATTGCGGCAAAATTAAATGAAGCAAGATTATAAAACTTTTGATGATAAATGGCCATTAGCACGGAAATAGATGTACAGTACTAACAACACAGGAATATTAAATAAATTTTAAATGAGAACATTAAAAACAAAATATAAACTACATGTGCCATTAGTTTGGTTTAATTACAAGAGAAAGAGAGGAGAACAGTTCTACTTTTCCAATATTTTTAGAGGGCTTCTATAGGTAACCATTTGGCATAACCTAGGGTCAAGGAGGCTCCAATACCAATTTGTCACGCCCGGAATTTCTATCCAAAATTCCAAACGCTTACTTGTGTATAAACCCTCGTCCAGGAATCAGCCGAGGCACACAATAACAAATTGATAATAGAGTGCAAATTATTACTCTAATTAATAAGCGAATAAAATGTTATTACAGAGGTAGATAGTTCCTCTCAATCAATAAAGTTCTAGGCAGCGGAAAATATAAGAAACAGCGCAGGCGACTCCTCTCCACAGGCAGCTTGACCAGGGCTACGCCTAATCATCCACACCATCAGCATCGCTGTAGAACTCCTCCTCTGATGAATGATTGCAAGGTGAGTATATGACATACTCAGCAATCCACGCAGCAAATATGCAAATGCACAGGATAACAAAGGATGGCACAGTATAGTCTCATTTGCATAAACAGCATTTAATAAATATTTCAGAATTTAATAAAACAGTTAAATAATAATTAAGCAATATTAATCCAACACTATACAACATACCCTGTTGTATAGGCCCAACCATTCTGAACAACCAATCCCGGCTGCACAATTCTATCTCCAAACCAGGAATTAACCATTCCAAACCAGGAGTTAAACAAGTCATTAACATCATCATTTAATAGAGTGAGAAGTGTGAGACTAATCATGAAAGACATTGTGAGACCCGCCCATAACCGCGGGCACGGCTATTCAAATAGTTTAAACTCTGATCAGAGGTGTACCACTGTACCCACAAGACACAACCTCAACATCATGTCAACCATGTGTCGCGATACTTGACAAGTACCCGAATAGAGATTGTGACAATACCCTCTATATAATACAATTCAAAGCAGTGCACGGCTCCCGGATCATAATCACCCCCTTATAAACAAGGTATGGACTCCCCAGCGACCCCCGTGGGCTTATCTCCGCCACTTCACAGTCTGGTGCTCCACTGTGAACCATACTATACAGAAAGTAAAGCCGTTGCCCACGTTGGCTTGTGGTTGGCACGGTAAATGTTTCACAACCGAAAATCGTGAACCGGTCCTTAATTGTCATGAGCACAACCATCAAAACCATATGCTCACAACCCACCATTATCTTATTTTAGTTGTCAAATTAATTAATTAACCAATCATGATTAACCATCATGAGCTATCATTAAGCCATCATTAAATAATAGTGAATCATAAATTATCCCAATAATGAGCTAATGTTTTTAAGCATGGCTAAGCGATTATACCTAACATCTAGTTGAACCATTATATAAAGCTCAACTAGTCAAATTATAATAACCCAAGGTATCAAGGAATAAGGTAATCAAGAACAAAAGGGCCATAACAATCAATAGGTTAATTCCACCCAATTACATTCGAAAATAAATGCAGACTTTGAATAGAAACAATAGCTTTAAATGGGATCAACAAGCTCAAAGGGTTGTTTGGGATCTGTGTGACTTGCCTTGCTGGCCTTGGAATTCCTCAAAATCTTCTCCTGCAAAATCGGACTCTCCGGGAACATCAGAATCTAAAGAGAAAAGAACAAAATCACCAAAACAGCACATAAACAAGCATGAACAGTACATGTAGATATTTTTAACATGTAGATCTCAATTTTAGAAAAATTTAGAGACTTGAACCAACTAAATCCGAGCTAAGATGAATTAGTTATGAATTTTCAAAGATTAAATCGGATTAAATTATTTATATAGATTTTAATTGAATTATGACGCAATAATAAATTATTTTTGAAAAGGAAAAGGGGATTATTGCGTCAGCGGGTCGGGTTTACGGTGGACCGGGTGCACGGCGGCGGTTCACGAGATTGGACGACCGAGATCTATCCATCCAAAACTAACGGTCGAGATCGACCGGTCCACGACCGGACCACGGCGGATGGCAACGATGACGTCGGCGATGACGTCATCACCGGCGACGGCTCGGACTCGCATGCTCGCCGGCGATCGACGGCGCGACGGCGCAAACGGAGGACACCTACGTGTTGCGGACGGCAGGGCGAACTCACCGGTGACCAAAGTAGCGGTGGAGGAGCAACGAACGACGCCGGCGACGAGGTTGAGACGGTGGAGCCGATCGGGTCGACGACGGTGACGGTGTTCCGGCGGTTGAGACGGTGGAGCCGATCGGGTCAACGATGGCGACGGTGTTCCGGCGGTCGACGGTGACGGCGAAGGTGCGAACGAGATCGGCGACGGCTTGGCGACCACGACGGTGACCTCCCCGAGCAGTGACGACGACCGAAGCGACGGCGATGCATGGCTGGAGCGGCGGCAATGACGGCGGCGCGAGGTCTCACGCGGAGGCGGCGCTACAGACGGCGGCGGGCTAAGGCGAGAGTGGCGACCGGTAGCGGTGGGCTTCGGGATCATTATATAGGGGTTGGAAGGCAGCGGCGAAGGCCCACGGCGACCGGCGGCGAGATGGAAAGATTAGGGTTAGAAAGAGAGGAACGAATCCGATTCGAGATCGAATCCATGAATTTCCAAACGATTTTAGCCGACGATTCCAAAAGGAAAAAGGTAGAATGGATCACGGGGATCAATTTCCCTCTATCAATTTCATCGGAAACGGAAAAGAGCGGCCGAATTTGGAAGGAGACGGCGGCGGTGCGGCGCTAGGGTTCGGACGCGGCGAGGCTGGAGGTAGACGACGACCTGACAGGCGGGCCCCACCTGTCAGCGAGCGGGGGCACGCGCGCGCGCGAGCGGCTCGGCTTGGGCCGAAGGAGAGAGAGAGATCTTTGGGCCGACCAAAAGAGAATTTTAAAAACTTTTTTCCATTTAAATTATTCATTAAATGCAATTCCATTTATTAAAAATACTTCCTTAGCTCAAATAAATCACAGAAAAATCTAGGAATTATAGTATTAAGCAAAGTATTTAATAAAATTTTATCTAGCCCCATTTTATATTGGAATTTATTAATTAAAATTAGATCTTCTCTCCTAGGCTTTTAAAATAAATTCTAATAATTCCAATTAGACAACAATTTATATTTTTGGGATTTTTAGGGTGTGACAGTTATGTCTTTCAGACTTACCAACGCACCTGTATTCTTCATGAATCTGATGAACAAAGTGTTCATGGAATTTCTGGACAAGTTTGTTGTGGTATTCATCGACGACATTCTTATCTACTCAAAGTCTGAAGAAGAACATGAGCAACATCTCCGTCTGGTACTCGAGAAGTTGCAGGAACACCAGTTATATGCCAAGTTCAGTAAATGCGACTTTTGGCTATCGGAGGTCAAATTCTTGGGTCACGTCATTACAGCTCAGGGCGTGGCAGTCGATCCGTCGAATGTGGAGTCGGTTACCAAGTGGACCCCACCTAAGACCGTGTCACAGATTAGAACTTTTCTTGGACTCGCGGGTTATTATCGTCAGTTCATTGAAAATTTCTCCAGGATTGCCAGACCTATGACCCAGTTGCTTAAGAAAGATGAGAAATTCAAATGGACAGCCGAGTGTGACAAGAGTTTTGAGGAGCTCAAGAAGAAATTAGTATCCGCCTCAGTTCTGATTCTGCCCGACCAAACGAAAGACTTCCAAGTCTATTGCGACGCGTCCCGCCACGGGCTCGAATGTGTTTTAATGCAAGAGGGCAGAGTGGTCGCGTATGCCTCGCGGCAACTGCGTCCACATGAAGGAAACTACCCAACACATGACTTGGAATTGGCAGCGGTGGTTCATGCGCTGAAAATCTGGAGGCATTATCTGATTGGTAATCGCTGCAAAGTATGTACGGATCACAAGAGTCTGAAGTATATCTTCGCCCAACCGGATCTAAATCTCCGACAACAAAGATGGTTGGAGTTAATCAAGGACTACGACATGAGCATTCACTATCATCCGGGCAAAGCCAATGTGGTGGCAGATGCATTAAGGAGGAAGAGCTACTGCAATGCCTTATGCACCGAAGGCATGTGTAAGGAATTGCAACAGGAGCTTGAACACCTCAACTTGGGGCTTGTGGAGTACGGGTACGTGGCTGCCTTAGAGGCACGACCCACGCTCGTGGATCAAGTCAGAGCAGCTCACGTAAATGATCTTGAAATAGCAGAGCTGAAAAAGAACATGAGGGTCGGAAAAGCCCGGGATTTCCACGAAGATGAACACGGCACAATCTGGTTGGGAGAAAGATTGTGCGTACCGGATGACAAGGAACTAAATGATCTGATACTCACCGAGGCTCATCAGACTCAGTACTCTATTCATCCAGGGAGCACCAAAATGTACCAAGACCTCAAAGAAAAGTTTTGGTGGGTCAGCATGAGAAGGGAAATAACTGAATTCGTCGCACTCTATGACGTTTGCCAACGAGTGAAGGCAGAGCACCAAAGGCCAGTAGGTTTGCTCCAGCCTCTTCAGATCCCGGAATGGAAATGGGAGGAGATTGGAATGGACTTTATAACAGGACTGCCCCGGACATCATCCGGCCACGATTCAATCTGGGTAGTCATGGATCGACTCACTAAGGTTGCTCATTTCATTCCAGTACATACCACGTATACGGGGAAGAAATTGGCAGAGCTGTATCTGGCAAGGATCATGTGTCTGCATGGGGTACCCAGGAAGATTGTATCTGATCGAGGGAGTCAGTTCACCTCAAAATTCTGGCAGAAGCTGCAGGAAGAATTGGGGACCCGTTTGAATTTCAGCACAGCCTACCATCCGCAGACAGATGGCCAGACCGAGAGGGTCAATCAAATCTCGGAGGATATGCTGCGAGCTTGCGCGCTTGATTTTGGTGGAGCATGGGATAAAAGCCTGCCATATGCGAAATTCTCGTACAACAACAGCTATCAGGCCAGTCTACAGATGGCACCGTTCGAAGCTTTGTATGGCCAGAAGTGTCGCACCCCTCTCTTCTGGGATCAAACAGGCGAACGTCAACTGTTCGGAACAGAGGTGTTAACGGAAGCAAAAGAGAAAGTCAGAACCATCAGAGAGAGGTTGAGAATTGCCCAGTCTCGACAGAAGAGCTACGCGGACAACCGCCGAAGGGAACTCACTTTTGAAGCAGGGGATTACGTGTATCTCCGCGTTACTCCGCTCCGGGGAGTACACCGTTTCCAGACGAAAGGCAAGTTGGCACCACGCTTCGTGGGACCATACAAAATCTTGGAACGAAGAGGAGAAGTGGCTTATCAGCTAGAACTTCCATCCAACATGCTCGGCATCCATAATGTGTTCCATGTGTCCCAGTTAAAGAAGTGCTTGAGGGTACCCGAAGAACAAGCCGATTCAGAGCACATTGACATCCAAGAAGATCTGACGTATGTGGAGAAGCCCGTTCGTATCCTTGAGACTAGTGAAAGAAGAACCAGAAACAAGGCCGCTAGATTCTGCAGGGTTCAGTGGAGCCACCATTCAGAGGAAGAAGCAACCTGGGAAAGGGAAGATGAGCTAAAGGCCGCCCATCCGCACCTCTTCACCAGCTCCTCCGAATCTTGGGGCCGAGATTCCGTTTAAAGGGGGTAGGTTTGTCACACCCTGAAGTTCTTTCCCAAGCCTAAATTGAATTTATAATCCACCGGAAAAAAATATCGGTGTAAAAGCAAGAGAAAACCCTAATAAATTAATGCAAATAATAATCGGATGTGGCATGTGAAATTTTTCTGGAGTTCTACATGTCGAAATACGCTAACAAGATTTTTAGTGGAATTTTCAGAGCTCTAGAAATAATTTTAACCAATTAAAATTGAGCACAAGCAATATTTAATCCCAGGAAAATCCTTTTTCCTTTTTCTTTCTTTTTTCTTTTATCTTTTTCCTTCGAATGGGCCGCCGACCCATTCTCCTTTCCCCCCCCCCTCTTCCCGCTGGGCCGGCCGAAGGCCGAGGCCCAGCTGAGCCGAGCCAAGCCGGCCGCCCGCCTCCTCTCGCCTGGGGTCGCCGACAGGTGGGGCCCACCTGTCGGGCCCGTCCCCTTCCTCCAGCCGGCGCCGCTGCGCCCACAACCGCCGCCGCGCCCCGCTCCCACGCCTCCCGGGCCACGTCGCCCACGTCGCCCTCGCGCCCATGTTCCCCGCACCCACTTCCCCCTCCCTCTCGCCCGCGCCACCACCCGAGATGGCCGGGATTCGATTTTCGAATCCCGCCTCTCTCTCCTCCCCCACTCCCCACGTCGGCCGGCGATTCCCGCCTCTACCGGCCACGTCCGAGCTCCCCCTCCCCTATTTAAGCTCCACCGCCACCCCCTCTCTCTTTTTCCCCATCTCACCGAGCTCTCCCGTGCCCTCTAACGCCCTAGCACCGTCGCCCTCCTCTCCACCGCCGCCGCCGCTGCTCCGGTCGCCGCTAGCCGCTGCTAGCCGCCGTGCCGAGCCGCGCCGAGCCGCGCCGTCGACACCGTCGCATTCGCCGTCGTGCGGGCCGTCCTGTCCACCCCTTCCCCACCGGAATCCGCCGTTGGAATCCACTCCGCGCCGTGCGCCGGTGAGCATCGCCATGGCCGCCGCCTTCGGCCGGCGTCCTCGCCCTCTCCCTTTTGCCTCTCTCCCTCTAATCCCTCCCTTTCGATTTCTTAGGTGATTCCGGAGATCGTCCCGCCGTCGCCGCCGCCCTCCATTGCTCGCCGTCGTCGGTCGCCATCGGTGAGGCCTCCCCTTCCCCTCCCTCTCTCTCTCTCCCGCGCCGCTAGCCGCCGCGCCGCCGCTTAGCCGCCCGCGCCGCCGCTCTCCCCCGCCGGTCGGTCGCCGCCGGTCGCCGTCTCGCGCCGCCGTGCACCATGGCCACCGGGCCGGCTTGAGCCGTGCTCTCGCGCGCCGGCCGCGAGCCACCCCGTCGGTTCGGCCGCCGCGTGGCCGCCGCGTGTGTGCCACGTGGTACGCCGTTTTTCCCTGGTCCATGGACTCGGTCCGCCGTGGGCCGCCCTCCTCGGGTCACTGCCATGTGGGGCCCGCATGTCGGCGCCGCCCCCTCTCTCTCCCCGGGATTTATTTATTGCGCAATAATTCAATTAAGGATTTTTCCGTTTATAGTAAAAACACAGTGAATCTTCTAAAATTCATAACTAATTCATCCGAGCTCCGTTTAAGCCCATTCAAGTCTCAGTAAATCAAGAAAAATGTGTAGAATCTATTTAAAATGGTTTTGTTCTCTGTTTCAGTAGTCTTATAGCCTGTTTAGATTGTTTGCTTTGTATGTCACTTAGATTCCGGCTCTCCCGACGCTCCGGTTTACCTTCAAATAGTTGCCGAAGTTCCTGCAGCTGCAGAGCAAGGCAAGTCATGCTTGTCTCTTGAACATGTTGATCCTATATTGCAAATGCTCCATTGTTTTCCTTCAAATACTGCATTGTTTTATAATATTACTATGGGATGTTTACCTACTGTCATGGCCATGCTATCTTGTACCATGTTCCTTTGTTAACTTGGGATATAATATGACTAGAGATTGGACTAGGAAATGCTTAGTTTTGCTTAGTTCAACTAGCACACAATGAGGGACTACATTAATCAGATTCTAGTAATGATGTTGGTTAATGCTCACCGCTCCGGTGTTGGTTAATTAAAATATATTAAATGGTGGGCCGTGGGTGCATGGTTTTGATGGTCGCACCCATGGCAATTAAGGACTGGTTCGCGGGAAACCCTAGAAGAATTCCTCGTACTTTCCACAAGCCAGCGTGGGCAACGGCTGGGCTTGTAGTGTAGCTTCTCTCCAGCTGACGCATCCAGGCAAGGGTGGGCGTGATGGAGTTTGGATGGGCCCTGCGACGGCCTATGTGGCTTCCAGATTCACCTAGGCACGAGAGGGGACTGCCCACTGCCTTGCGAGGAGTGGGGGTGAAACCTGTGGTGTGGTGTGCTTCGTTAGAGGGGGTTATGCGAAGGGTCCTGTCACGGCCTCTTTCCGGTATGTCGTGCTGGCATGTCGGCGCACGGAAACGTGTCATGGGGCTGTGTCTTGTGGGTACAGTTGTACACCTCTGATCAGAGTAAAACTATTCGAATAGCCGTGCCCGCGGTTATGGGCGGTCAACCAGATTCACCGTGATTAGCCTCACCTTAGTGTAGTCTGTTGGAACTGATTAGTTCAGGTGGATGGTTGGGCTTGTTGCAACGTGGTGTAGCGTTGAACAGTGGATGGTTAATATTGATTAATTATTACAATTGTTTTACTGTTTTCAACTTCTGTTTATAAATGCTCGCTTTATGCAAATGAACCATTATAGCTATCTCTTGATAATTCCCTGCATCATACCTCTATTCCGGTATGACTTGCTGAGTACAGTGGGTAGTACTCAATCTTACTCTATTTTTCCCCAAACCCCAGAGTTTGAGTATGCGTCAGATGGTGGTTTCTCCGAGGAGTAGGCTTCGTCCATGCCGTCGAGGATGCCTGTGGAGTGGTGTTCCCGCTGCAGTCCAAGTCAAGGCTTAGCTCCAGTTATCTTTTGAGTTTTCCGCTGCATTTATGTAAGACTTTTATAATGTTTATAAGACGTGGATTTGTATGTCAACTTTGTCGTTTGTGTACCCCGGCCGGTCCTGGACGGGGATTTTAATGCACATTCTGCTTGGAATTCTATTTGGGAATTTCTGGGCGTGACATCTATTTTGCTGTTGATTCTCCTCCATCTTATGCTTATTCTCTGCACAAGATTAGTAATCCTAGTGCTAGTGGAATATATATTATTTTAACATAAATATGCATTGCAAGCATAATTAGTTCTCCTCTATTTAGGTAATATTGACGGGTGAAACTGATCGCTAACGATCGTCAACACCGAACTAGGAGGTTGCCTGAAGCGAAATTGGCCCTTCTCGCCATCCGCTTTCACTTGTTGGCTCCTGATGACTCCCCAATGGTGGTTATGAGTAGTTCTCAGGCTTAAACAATCTCGAAACCGTCATTACAACACTACTCAAGGAGGAGAAGCTCTCACTCTCAAATACACAACACAAGTGGAGTACAACTCACTTTGATATTTAGGCTACTCGCTAGTAGAGTTAGAATATAGGAATAGAGTGAGGGGTGGAAGGTCCGAAACGAGTACCCCAATAGTCGGAGTTCTCTCCGGGGTAGTTCTGGAGGAGTGCCGGAGATGTCAGCACTCTCTCTAGTAGAGTCTCGGAGGAATGCTGAAGTTATCAGCACTCTCACCCCTCACATGTACCTCGGCGGATGTTTTCTTTAATAAAGTAAGTATTCTAGCTTTCCTTACGGTATTTACTTTTCTTATTTAAGTAAGATAGCTTCTCGTCGTTGTGAATTAGTTGCTTAGTATTTATCCTAAGTGCTCTAGTACTAAGACTCTGGATAAAGGAGGAAGTTCTTAGCCGATACTAGAGTAGTAATAGATAACGTAGACGTTGCGTCTAGGTTAGAGTTTACATTTGTTTGTTCTGTGCTCCACGGAAAGTGAGGTAGGCGGTAGCTGGTGACAACCCTGTCCATCCTTCGTATTCCTCCATGATTGGGTACATCAACGAACTACGAGCCAGATTTTGCCTGGCAGACCAAGGAAGAGCCGGCGCCCAAAACAACTGATAAAGTTGTACCTTAATTTAATTATGATAATTAACCTATAGAAATCCTCTCTATTCTAAGCCTATCATTTAGTTGTTGTCCTTGGCTGAATCTTCATTTTAGATTATACACACATTTTCCCGGTGATTCGATACCCTTGCAATACTTTGAGGTGAAGTGCTACATCAGTATGAGTGCGCTTGCGGATTTATTTGTGATAGTAACAAATACCAACAATTGATATGACATGCACTAGAGCTAAGCAGATCTTTGATGCCTTCATGTGTCGCGACCTATTTTGCATCAAGAAAGCTTTGCCACTCCTGAATGGATTGCCCGTGCCCTAAGACAACGCCTGATCATCCACCCGCTTGCCAAGCCAACATCAGAATTGCCACCATCCTCTTGGTTGTTGCCGTCGTCACCATTGCCAAGTCACATCCCTCGACACCGAGTTGTTGCTATTATTGTCATTGCCGTCCCTGTTCAACCGCCGCCACTATGGAAAAGCCGGTGCCATCCGCTAGAGGAGCCACTCCCTCTGCTGCCGTCGTCAACAACCCGAAGGCGCTTAGGCCTACCACCGCCATCAAACTTCTCCTTCATTTATGCCACCATCGAGCCCCGCTGGTGAAGAGGCTTCGAGCTCAAGAGGGAGAGGAGAGGGAGACAAGGGGGCTGATAGTGGAGGAAAGAGTGGCCGGGTAGAGACCCATTTGAGGGGATCAGGGGACTTTATCGAGAGGAGTCGATGCATGGGAAGCGGCTAGGAAGTTGGTATTTTCACACACACACCTCTTAAGCAATCGTCTGCGATAATGCATCTTCGCAAATGGCAGGCCATCAAATCCCCTTGTACACAACTACGCACGCTGGCCTTCAAGACCGAAAATACGGCGTGCCTGCGTAGTAAAGTTGGGCTCGTGGTCAAAAAATCTTTTTTTTTCTAGAATACTCTACTTAAAAACCAAAGTCTAAAATTTAGTACAGTTTTTTTATATATCTACTGCGGACTAAGAGCGAGGCTTATTGGTTTTAGCAGTGTCATCTACACTAAGACAGTGCATAGCTCAACTGATTAGGTTTCTTATAGTGGAACCGACCTAACCGAATTTAAATCTTAAACTTAGCATACGTAGTCAAATTTATGGCTAATTATTATTTTAGTGGTAGGCAACATACTCATCGACACCAACACATTCATATGGATAAGTGCGCGCTCAATGTGAGCCCTTACGATTATACTATGTTTCTTTAAAAAACAGTTGCTCCTCTTCAAGTGTCACCTTACATTTGGCCTGACACTCTGACAGATTTGTTACTGAAGACAAACTTTCGTAACTATTTTTCACTTTTGCATAAGTGGAACAAGTGAAAAGTCTATTTTACCCTGGACTCATCTTCTTCCCAGTACTGATCGTTTCCTCTCGATTCTCGTCTTTCTCTTGCACTGGTGGCGGCAACGTGCTCCCGTGTCTTGGCCGTAGCCGATGTCAGCGTCTCCCACCAGTATGTCCAGTCACCTCTTCGCTCCAGCCTCTCCTACCTCTGGCCCTTGACTATTCGCGGTGGTGATGATGCCGACCACCGAAGAGCCCCGCGGCGGCGCAGTTGGTGGCATAACCGAGTGTGCCGACGGCGGACCTGCACGACCAAGACCGTGCCACCGTGGACGCCATGAGGAAGGTGCAACCGATAACGGAGTAGACGGCGTCGTACGACGGGTGGCCGGCGAGGTGGCGGAGGTCACTACTACACATGTGATTTTCCTGGACGCCGGCCCCTTTAGGTTCCAGGCGGGCCGTAAGTGGCTCCGCCTGGAACCAGGCGATCCCGGCGCCGAGCTGTGGGCCGCACGGGATAATCGGATTATCCCATGCGGTTGTCTTAAGTGGACCGCACGGGATAATCGATTATCCCGTGCGGCCCACGTTAGCCGACCGCATGCGATGGTCGGGGGGCATATAAGCCCCCAGCCCGACCGTTGCCATGAAATTCCGGCGTTTTCTCTCTCCTAAACCTCCACAAATTAGGGGGGAAGGTTTTCGACCTCAAATCTTTGATTGGGTTCCATATAAAAGGTGTAGAGCTGGTTCTCCTTCATTTGCTTCCATTATTGTCAGTTTTCATTGGTGCCGCTTTTATAAATGGAATAGTGTACGCACATTTTTATTTTTTTTCTTATTTTTTAGCAAATATATAATGATTCCATTACATGTTTATAAAAGTATTTAGTACCTAAATTGAAAAGTTGGGTTTGCTTCTATTAAATTTATTTTCATTTGGATGAAAGGACGATTTTTTTCATTTTTTAGAAATGGACAATATTTTATTAATGTTTCAAATTGTTGTGCAGCTGTTTAAATAGTTTGTAAAATTTTAATTTACTACTCCCTCCGTCCCATAATATAAGGGATTTTGAGTTTTTGAATGCAACGTTTAACCACTCGTCTTATTCAAAAATTTTTGAAATTATTATTTATTTTATTTGTGACTTACTTTATTATTTATAGTACTTTAAGCACAGCTTTTCGTTTTTTATATTTGTAAAAAAAATTTGAATAAGACGAGTGATCAAACGTTGCAAACAGAAACTCAGAATCCCTTATATTGTGGGACGGAGGGAGTATGTGATTAGTTCCCTCCAATTTAAATACATTCTTTTTTACCATCGGGCATGGATGTATTAATTACAAGCTTTATTGTAGGTCATAGATCGGACATGGATGTATAACACGAAAAGAGCTCATCCAACATTCTTGAAGGAAGCAGCCAAATTTGTTGAGGTCGCAAAGGCAAATGCTGTGAGGGAGAATTTGAGGAGCATTTTTTGCCCATGCAAAGTGTGTAAGAACAAAATTTTGCTGCAAGATCCGAATGAAGTATTGTCGCACATCGTAGAGCGAGGATTTAAGAAGGGCTACGAGATATGGACTTTTCATGGGGAAGTCGACGGTCATAACAAAGTGACGGATGATTTCTGCTTTGATGATGCAGAAAATTTTATAATCGAAGATATGTCACAGGGAAACATCCCAGAATGTTGTGGCTCTGGTATAGAGAATGAAGGTATTGATTTTGATCTGGAAGATATGTTGCGGCACGTTGAACCAGAGGTCCTAGCTGGTAGAAGATGAGGGTTGGACAATTGGGAAGCGTTGGAAAAAGCAGCGAAAGACCTTATGTACGATGAAGCGAAAGGTTGCGACAAGGACTATTCGATGCTGTGCTCGGTGCTTGAACTTCTCAGATCGAAGGCCAGACATGGATGGTCGGACACTAGCTTCAATGATTTGATGGATCTTTTGAGAGTTATGCTTCCTATGCCGAAATTGATATGTCCATTGTCTCTAGGTGTTCAGAAGATCCATGCATGTGAAAATCATTACATACTGTACTACAAGGAATTTGTGGATTTAGACTCTTGCCCAACATGTGGGACGAGTCGGTACAAGACGGGCAACGGAATCTCCGATGGAGAGGTGGTCGATAAAGATGATGCACCGGTTGATGAGAAAAAAAAGATTCCTAGGATGGTGATGTGGTACCTACCAGTGAAAGATCGCTTGAAGCGACTATATTTCAACCGTGACGATGCCGAGTTGATGAGATGGCACCAGGATGGTAGGAAAAATGATGGTAAGATCCGACACCCCGCTGATGCTCGACGGTGGAAAAACTTTGATGCACTACACCCGGAATTTGCAAAGGACCCGAGAAAAGTAAGGTTTGCATTGAGCACGGACGGAATGAACCTGTTCGGTGACTTAAGCAGCACACACAACACCTGGCCAGTGCTGCTAACCATGTATAACTTGCCGACATGGATTTGCCACAAGCAAAAGTATATTCTTTTGTCTATCCTTATACAAGGTCCAAGACAGCCTGGGATTAACATAGATGTGTTTCTGGAACCATTGATGGAGGACATGCAAGAACTGTGGGAGGAAGGGTTACGAATGTGGGACGAGTACCGTAGGGAACATTTTACTCTGCATGCCATCATATTCGTTACGATCAACGACTTACCGGCAAACTTTTCGCTCTCGGGCCAGTTTAAGGGGAAGTTCGGATGTCTCATATGTATCGACAAGACGTCGTACAAGTACCTCACCTCGTCAACCAAGGGTGTGTACATGCGTCATCATTGGTTCTTACCTCAGAGGCATAGGTGGCGTGCGAAGGCCAGATTATTCGACAATACAGTAGAGAACGATCTAGCTCCGAAAACACGAACTGGTGGCTCTGTCTTCGAGCTAACAAAGAACATTAAGGTTGTGTTCGGCAAGCCAAAGAGGAAGCCTGGCAAGAGGAAGAAGCGGACGGATCAGGAAAATACTGATGCACGCGAAAATATCGGTTTTCCCAGACGACGAGCTGCAGGCGGGCCGAGCGACCGCACGGGATAATAGATCCAACCACCCAAAAAAATGGGTATTGTAGTAGTGGGTCGGTGGGCATCATCAGGAGAGGCCCCCAAAGCTGGCTATTGTAAAGGCGAGTTCCCTTGTTCACTCCACTCCAGCGCCATCACATGCATGACCATGCAAGAAATGGAGTTCTTGAGAGCGGCATGATTTAATTGCGGCTGCTACTAATGCTGGAGGAGTTAATTGCTTTAGGACTTCTTTGTTTAATCCCCAATAGCAAGGGTGTGAAGGCCATTGAAAGGAAATAATTTTACACCATAATAGATATTGAATAATTTTCCTACAAATTCTCTTCAATCCCCCCTGACGCGAGGGATTTGGTGAAGCCAACACCAAATTACCAAACCTCGGTCGCTCGTCTTTTGGCGTACAAATTTATAAATATGTTAACTCTTTTCATTTAAAAACTGTCACATTAAACCCCATTTTATCTCATTTCATATCATTCTCATCCAAATAATGTTAACGATTAGCACAAATAATTTCACAACACAGATTATTTCCCTGATATGTGTGTGTATAAACTAGCTACACAGGTAATACAAGGAAAAAATATCAAACCCTATATGAACTCATATATTTGTCTAGAATTATTATTCGCACAATTATTCTTTTGACGTGGTCTCCCACTAAAGAGATTAGATTTTTATTTTAAATAGTAACGAATGATCAATCCTGTTCCTTTTTACAAATGAGAAAATGATATTTGTACAACTAAAATTTGTTAGTTACGATTAATATCATAAACAAATTGGGTCAACTCTATACCACAAATCGGCTCAAAATGTTTTTTTAAAAAAGAAAACTATTTTCATCACCAACATCTTTTCTATCATTCCCTAACGGATGACAAGCAGAGTTATAAAAGAGGTTCCTATGTTGTCCTAAGTATAACATGGGTATGCGTATAGCTAAGTTGAGGTGCTCCCAATGAGAGACCAACTTGGCAGTGTTAGAGTATTCTTTAGGATCGTCTAGCCTTAGATCGTGTCGGGTTCAACCCTTTGGGTGGATGAACAAAAAGAGATGAAGAGAGAGGGTTTAGAGACCGACCGGTTGAGGTGGAGGAGGAGGAAGAAGCGTTGTGGGCCATCGTCTTTGTCGTCGCGGGCTTGACGTCGACGGTGGACCTCACGGCGATGGCGGTCGTGACAGCGGCGGTTGTAGGCGTCGACGACGAGGCGTGGCGCGGCGGTAATGCTTCCCGTCACTGGCTGCGCCTTTTGATCGGATTAGGGTTTGTGGGTGGAGACGGCAGCGGTAGCGAACCTCATGTCGTGTGCCGCCCCAGCCTCCACCCTCTGTTTTATATTTCGCAGGGTGACGGGGGCCCACTAGCCAATGGGCTGAGCGCCCCCGATCAAGGCGCGGGTCAAGGTCCCCTTGTGCCGTTGGGCCAAGGGGATGGAGATCTATCTAACATTCTCCCCCTTGATCTCACTATTTCTTTTAGCATTTTTCTATTCCATCACAGATTTGCACATAGGGCATGTTTCATCGTCACGGTTAATTGTCGATGGATTCGACAACCACTATACACATCTCTATTCAAAAATAGATACTTTAACTTTTGGGCCCTGTAGTCTAGGATTCATAAGGCTTCCCTTAAACTCATGCCGGGTGGTAGGCCTTTCGTGAGCAGATCCGCGAGCATCCTTTCTATTCTAATGTGCTCGAGACTGATTGTTTGATCTCGGACTTTGTCCTTCACAACATGGTACTTTATGTCAATGTGTTTGGCAGGACCACTTGACTGATTGTTGTGAGCGTACATTATTGCGGGTTCGTTATCGCAGTATAACTTTAGTGGTTTCTCAACACTGTCAACCACCTTTAAACCGGGTGCGAACTTCTTTAGCCAGTTCACCTACCCCATGGCCTCATAGCATGCTATAAACTCGGCATACATAGTAGACCCTGCAGTGATAGTCTGTTTTGAGCTTTTCCATGAAATAGCTCCTCCTGCCAGGGTGAACACGCATCTCGATGTTGACTTTGTATTATCTTTTGCAAAATCAGAATCTGAATACCCCACTATCTGGAGTGACTCTGATCTAGACAGCATGAGGCCTTTTGTACCTTGCAAATAACGCAAGACTTTCTTTACCAATTTCCAGTGCTCTGGGCCTAGATTACTCTGAAATCTGCCAAGTAACCCGGTGACAAATGCCAAGTCAGGGCGTGTGCACACTTGCACGTACTGTAGGCTTCCCACAGCTGATGCATATGGCTTTGTTTATATTTCGTTGAGCTCATACTGATTTGTGGGACATTGCCATGCCCCATACTTTTCCCCTTTGGCTATAGGAGCAGGTGTAGCACTGCATTTGTACATGTTGAACTTCTTTAACACCTTTTCTATATATGCCTTTTGAGAAAGTCCCAATTCATACTTTTTTCTATCTCGGTGAATCTCTATGCCCAAAACATATGAAGCCTCACCGAGCTCTTTCATGTCCAAGTTTGAGGACAAGAATTTCTTTGTTTCATGTAGTAGACAGACATCACTACTAGCCAGTTGAATGTCATCCACATACAGAATTAGGAAAATGAATCTCCCATTCTTAAACTTTGAATAAATACAGTTGTCCTCGATATTCTTTTGAAACCCAAATTTCTTTATTGTCCCATCAAACTTCAAGTACCACTGTCTCGAAACTTGCTTTAATCCATAAATGGATCTCCTTGGACGGCATCCCATATTTTCATTTCCTTTCACGACAAAACCTTTCGGTTGTGCCATGTATACTTTTTCCTCCAAATCTCCATTTAGAAATGCCATTTTTACATCCATCTGATGTAATTCCAAGTCATAATGTGCCACCAGTGCCATTATAATCCCGAAGGAATCTTTATAAGAGACTGGAGAAAAATGTCTCATTGTAATCAATCCCTTCTCTTTGCATGAGCCTTTTGCCACAAGTCGCGCCATAAACTTTTCTATATTCCCTCTGGAGTCATATTTGGTTTTGTAGACCCATTTACAGCCCACTGTTTTGGCTCCTTTAGGAATTTCTTCTAAATCCCAGACATCGTTTAGTTTCATTGATTTCATTTCATCTTTCATGGCTTCTCATGGCCTATTCATATGAGGTGGGATCATTCTCCATATGCGACTCTTCTATATTATAAACTTCATAGTCATCACGGATAGCTGATCTCCTGACTCTTTCAGACCTTCTAGGGGCCTCCTCACTTGGCACATTCTGTACCTGAGGCTCTTGTTGAGCCTCCTGTACAGGCACATTATCTGTTTGAGGTTGTTGCAGCTCCTCCTCTAGTGTGGCAATAATTTCTGTTGAATCCTGTAGAACAGGTTCCTCACTTTCATTCATTGTTGCCACAAGAGGGGTAACAACAGGTGCTGGTACCGCAACGTCATGCATTGCAGGCACAACATTAGCAGGTAGAGAGAAGAAAGGTTCATGAGTTGACGGAGCGGGTACAGGCACCCGCCTCTCCTCAAGATCAATTTCTCGAACTACCGAGCTCCCACTAATCATTTCGTCATCCAAGAGGACGGCGTGTCTCGTTTCTACAAACTTTGTATAACTGTTTGGACAGTACAAACGATAACCCTTTGATCTTTCAGGATAGCCAATAAAATGGCAGCTAACTGTTTTGGGATCCAATTTCCCAAGGTTCGGGTTAAATATTTTAGCCTCTGCAGGACTCCCCCACACACGGAGGTGAGCTAGCGAGGGTACTCTTACTGTCCATAGCTCATACGGTGTTTTGGGCACCGATTTGCTTGGAACTCTGTTGAGGATATGAATGGTGGTTTTTAACGCTTCAATCCATAAGCCCAATGGTAGGGTTGAGTAGCTCATCATACTGCGCACCATATCCATAAGGGTACGGTTACGCCTTTCAGCTACCCCATTCTATTGAGGTTCGCCCGGTGTTGAATTCTGGGCTACTATACCATTCTCTAGCAAGAACCTTGCAAAAGGTCCAGGGACTTGCTCATAAGGCGTATGCCGACTATAGTTCTCCCCCCCCCCACAGTTAGATCGTACTATTTTAATCTTTATATCATGCTGATTTTCAACTTGAGCTTTGAATATCTTAAATTTATCCAATGCTTCTGGTCTTTCTTTAATGGGATAAATATAACCACAACGGGAGTAATTGTATGTGAATGCTATGAACGAGTCATAGCCATCCACACTTTTCACAGGAAATGGACCACAAATGTCTGTGTGAATGATCTCTAAAATTCCTACGCTTCATTTTGCACCCTTTTTTATGCTCTTTACAAATTTTCCTTTAATGCATTCTATGCATTGTTCTAAATCTGAGAACTTCAATGGAGGAAGAATTTTATTCTTAACTAGTCTCTCAATTCTCCCCCTCAAAATATGGTCTAAACAACAGTGCCATCATTTCGATGAGACATTAGGAGTTCTCTTTCTTTTCTTGTTTTCTTTTGTCAACGAGGACACAACATTCACATTCTCAGAAAGAGATAACAAATAAAGCTCGTCTTGCAACATAGCAAGACCAATACGAGCATTATTATACCATAGTTCACATTTGCCATTTCCAAAATAGCAATCATATCCATCAAAATCCAATTTCGATACACTTATTAAATTCCTTTGCAAAGAAGGGACATAAAAAAAACATTTCGAAGTAAAAGTGTGAAGCCATTCGCAAGCTCTAGGCGAAGATCTCCAACAGCTTCAACTTTTGCTTCAACTCCATTGGCGAATCTAATGAAGCTTTCGCTTCTTTGCGTAGTCCTCGTCGAACGGAATGCCTTTAAACAATTAAACGCATGAATAGTTGCTCCAGAATCAATCCACCATGTGGATCTAGAATAATCAACATAATGAGATTCATTTACAAACGTAATAATGTTCTCACCTTTCTTTGCCATAATCATTTTCAGAAAGTCAGGACAATCTTTCTTGTAATGTCCTGTCCTCTTGCAGTGGAGACACTGATCTTTTTCAACAGTGAACTATTGTTGCTGAGGCAGATGCTGAGGCTGTTTTGCTTTTGAGGAGGATGACTTGTAGTTCTTTTTCTTGTTATCTTTAACATAGTTAATAGAGCCACCATTGGACAATAAAGTTGTCAAAGTGCTTTGGCAATGATGCCATAACCAAATGGACAAGAAAGTCATCTGTGATGCTCAAATCCATTGGCTTCAACTTGGAAGCCATGTTGCTCATCCTAAGAATGTGGTCTCTTACACCACCTCCATGGTACCTCTCTGTCACAAGCTGCTTTAACAGCTGTGTCGCATAAGTCTTTGAAGAACCAGTAAGCTGACTCTTTATTCTTTCAAGGTACTCAGAGACGGCGTCACACTCTGGGATTGAGCCCAATATGGTTGGCTCAATCGTGTTCTTTACCATAGCCAAACATTTCTTGTTGGCTAAGGACCATTTCGCATGCTCAATGTCATACGACATGATGAGGGGAGCATTGTCCCTCTCTCTCTCTTTTGCAATTCAGCATCTGACTCTTTTTCACCTCTGACAAGTGCAGGAGGTTCTTTAGGACATGGGGTGGTCAACACCCAGTCCACCTCTCCCAAGATAAAAGCAAGGTCGAGTTTTCTTTCCTTTCCATTCTGCGTAGTTATCTCCCTTCAGGGTCGAAATATCTTTAATGCAACCCATCAAGGAGTAGCCACCTGAAATAATCATGTATGGTGAGAACAAACTTAACATTAAAATGTTATGCGTTAGACCTATATCACCGTTGGGCAAACATAGACATAACAGTATAACACATAAAGCCATAACTATAACATTGTAGTTAACAATGTTGGTCAGAAAATTACAATATTATAGCACAAAAATAATGTTCCTAAAATTAAATTCTCCCGTTGGTTCGAAATTTAATTTTAGAAACACTATTTTTTTTATCAATTTCATCTATTTGCAGCGGAAGGTCGGTATAAAATACGTACATACTTGTTTAGAAGCATTTCTCACATTTATCTACTCTCTGAACAATTGACATGTTGGTGTCGACGCAGTCGCTCAAAGACGACGCGTAGGTCTTCTTGGTAACGTTTAGGATCATGGGTCTTGACCACCATGTCGTCAACATAGCACTCAACTGAATGGTGGATTAAGTCGTCGAGGATGAAGTGCATGGCACGCTGGTAGGTGGCACCTGCGTTCTTCAACCCGAAAGGCATAACAGTGTAATAGAAATTCCCCTTGGGGTTCTAAACGCTGTGTCGGAAGCATCAAGGGGATCCATCTTGATTTGGTTATAGCCTGATGATCCATCCATGAAGGATAGTGCACCATAACCTGTTGTTGAATCAACCACCAAGTCCGTGTTTGGCAAAGGGAAGTCATCTTTTGGGCAGGCACGGTTCAAGTCGTGAAAGTCTACACAGACTCGAACTTGTCCATTCTTCTTCTCAACTGGAACGATGTTGGCTAGCCAACGAGGATATTGTATCTCCTTGATAAAACCCACGTTAATGAGTCTATCGACTTCTGCAATGACTTGGTCTTGGAATTCCGGCCTCAAGCGCCTACGCGGCTGCTTTACTGGCTGAAATTGAGGGTCAATCGCCAGCTTATGGGTGGCGACACGAGGGTCAAGTCCTGGCATTTCTTTGTATGTCCAGGCGAAGCAATCCCGGTATTCCATCAAGAAGCTTCGATAGTCCTCTCGCTCTTCTTCTGTTAGCATGGCGCTAACGAATATTGGGCGTGGATCATCCTCGGTTCTTAGATTCATCTCTACCAACTCATCAATAGTTGGCTGGCCGCCATCCTCGAGTTGTTGAGGTGCTTGCATGGTGTCGAGTTCTTCTTCGACTTCAGCTGCTGCTACCTGGAACGGGTGTTGTGGTAGTTGAGCGTCAGCTATTGTAGTGACACTTGCGGAGCAGCAATGGAATGTGTGATCATCAAGTGCTTCATCTTGATCATTGGTCTCATCTGTGTTGATGTAACCGAGCCCGTACTTTGGTTGTTCTTTGCATTTTCTCTTGATAAAGTCTTCTGCTTGTGCCCACCAGTCCTCGCATATCGCTGGAGGTGGTGGTAGCCGGTTGTTTCTCCGTAGGTTGATGCCTGCCTTCTGCAGTAGGCGAGCCGTTTTAGGCTCAGCCTTCATGGTTGTGCATGCTTCCTCTGTATCAGAGTGAGGTTTAGGGAATTCAATCACAGAATCGCATTCTTGAATTTGTGGGACCTTGTAGAGAATGGTCCGAGGTGTAGAAGTAAATGGATCTGGAATTGCCCATACCTCTAGCGGGGTAGAGACGGAAGTGTAGAGGGCCGGGGGCTGCATGCATTGAACACCCGCTTTGGCTTCCTCTATTTCTGCTACTCTCTTCTTGACCTCTCCTGGTCGCGTAGGCGTGGCTTCCTTGTTTGATATCCGCCTTGCTTGTAGAGTGATGGTTGTTGGCGCATTGTCGTCGCTTTTAGGCAACTTGCTGCCTTTGTCAGTACCCACTCCCAAAGTTATGGGCGTTGAGGTAGGGTGTCTTGCTTTGAGTAATATTGGTGTAGTAATTGGTGTTGGAGTACTGGCTCCAGCGGGGCATGGGAGCTTGGAATCAAGATCAACTGGTAGGGACGATTTTCCCCGACGGTTGCACTTGTGGTTCCGTGATGAAGACTCGCTGATGATCGGGGCACATGGCATGATGAGGCACCTCACCTCCGGGGTCGTTGCGGTGCCGGGCTGGATTAGAACATCAGCAGCCGGTGCCGTTCGCCCGAGCTGTTGCATGTTTTCTTTGACAGGGAAGTAGTACTTGGCATCAGCATGGTACGATTCTTGGATAGTGTACGGGGAGTAGTTGCCAACGATGCGTTGTTGTGCCCCTTTGCCATCAAGGAACTTCAGGCATTGGTGAAGAGTAGAGGGCATAACGCGGTACTTGTGAATCCACGGTCGTCCCAAGAGAGCAGAGTATGAAGTGTTGGCTTCGATCACAAAGAAGTGCACCTTGAAGCTGAATGTGGACATCTGGATCTTAACTGTTATGGCGCCTAGTGTTGACTTGCCTTGGTTGTCAAAGCCGCAGATAACCACATCAGTTGGCTCCAAGTCTTTTGTTGTGAAACCAGCCCGAGTTAGACTACGGACAGGTAGAATGTTCACAGCAGATCCGGGATCGATGAGAATTCGTCGAAGATGCGCGAGACCGATATTTCCTTCGATGTAGAGGGGACGATTGTGATCGCTCCCTTCAATGATGTTATCTTCATCGGCGAATGTGATTTCATTCACAAACAAAGGGTTGTTGAAGAGTCAGTGTTTAGCCATGTCGACTTCGTAGACTTCAGGAGTTTGCAACTCCTTTATCAGGGCTTCACGTAGATCTGGTACCAGTATAAGAGCATCATAAACACTCAACAGTGCTGGGATCCACTTGAGATGTGCAAGGACATTATAGTCAATGTCGGGTCTCTCCTTGCCCCCAGCCTTTGTTTCTGGAGCTTCTCCAAGAGGAGATGCTTCCTTGGTAGGCTTATCTACCTTTGATGGCTTGGCCTTATGTGGGTCTGGCAAGGTTTGGCCCCCTCGCAGATTCATGTGGGCTTCTTCTACTCTCGTCTGATCTAACTTGGCATGGAGCGTTTCTTGCTCCCTTGTGGTGAACACGTCATCAGAGCTAGCGCCCGTACTGTCGTTGTAGGTGAGGACGACGTTGCACGGAGCGACGTTACACGAAACCACGTCCGGAGTTGGGGTAGAGCCGGCTACCTCTTCGGCATCCTTCGCGCTTATTGGTGATGCTTGCCCCCAACTCTTGGGCAGAAGCTGCGCCAAAGTAGGTAGCTCACGACCCTGGCGAGGAAAGGATTCATCTCCCTCCGAGAAGGGGACGGAGTGAGGTGGTAGGCGTCGCCGACTTGGGTCTGGCCATCTTCTTGTTGTTGGGGCAGTACGGGGTTGTGGCTTCATCTGTGGGTGACGAGGTGGAGGGCATGTAAATTGAGGCCTTCGTCGCACCGTATTCCACATCTTCTTGTTGGTGTCATGGGCGACCTCCCTATGAGCTGCCGGAGTCGTCGTTAACATCATTCTTGCAATTTGGTGCTCAACTTGGTTGAGTGGTACCCATATGTCGGCTCCTTGTTCCCGCGACCCGGGTTCGACGGACACCATATTGACAGCGTGGTAATCCGGGTTGATGGCGTCTGCATCAAGATTGATTCTTTTCTCGTTGACCGCCCTTTGGAGCCATTCTTTGAAGGCGACACAGTCCTCAATGGCGTGGCCGACATACCTGTGATAAGGACAATATAATGGATTGTCGACCATGGTTACTTGGTCGGGTCTCCGTGGTTCTGGCAAGTTCAAGGCACGATGCTCCATTAGCTGGTTAAACATATCTTTCACCAACTCCCGGCGGAAGATGTACTGCTTCTTGAGGAGATCTTGAATAGAGGGGCGTTGCCTGCCTCCAGCTTGCCCATTGTTTGCCCCCAGCATGGGCACTTGACCTTGAGGTGCGGTGGAGAAGACCCTCATGGCATTCGCTTCAGCTGGGGCCTTGGGTTTGCTCCCACTGCCGCTAGGCTTCGTCGCACTAAAGCGCTTGGCGGGATCGAAGGCGCTTGCATTCTTGTACAGTTCCATTATTTGTGGTGATTTTTCGAACTCGAGCTTCGTTGCTGCCACAGCGGAGCTAAGCGCACTGAATGTTTTTGGTTCACGTCGAGACACTTCAAGAGACCAGTGTTGTTGCATCCCATGGACGCACATTTCAATTGCGTCTTCAAGGTGCATCTCCCTTGCGAGCCACACGAAGCTGTTCCGGAAGCGGATGACGTAGTCATCGATGGCTTCGTCTCGCCGTTGTCGAACTTGTGATAGTTCAACAATAGAGAAGTCCTTCTTGATGGCAACAAAGTGCTTCTTGAACACCTCCTTCATGCTTGCCCAACTCCCTATAGATCTCGTAGGGAGGCGACTGTACCAGTGAAAGGCGGGGCCAGTCAAAGATCCAGAGAATTGGCGGAGGAGGAGAGAAGAGCTATTGGCAGTGTCGCGACATGCGGCTCCGAAGTACGCAAGATGTTCCCTTGCATCGCCTGTTCCGTCAAACTGACGGAACTTGGGTGGGTTGCACCCTGCCGGGAAAGCAACTAAATCATGCCAGGCTTCATATGGCTTTTCAAGCTCACTCTCCATTGGTCTGGGTGCTTGCTCGATGGATATTTGCTTCAACCGCCTGTTCACCAGGTCTTCAACTATGTCATGATAGTCTTTCAATGTGGTGGGAGCTGGAGTAGAGGCAACGGGAATGTTGAGGTGTCGAGGATGTGCACTTGATGTAGAACGTCGGGCATCATGGGTTTGTGTTGGATGTTGTGCAATGGCATCCAATTCTTCGATTTGTGGATCTATAATGGCCGGAGCCATTTCAACACGTGGTGGGTTTGAAGTGGATGTCGTCATGATGTCGATGAAGCGGTCAAGTTTCGCCGCTAACTGATCTACCACTTGTCTTTGCCCTTGTATTTGTTCTTCTAGGCTTGCTGGTGGTACTCTTGATGTACTCGCATCGTTCCTCGGAGGTGGGTTAATGCCCTGCCCCGGGAGTACCACAACGTCTTGCTTCGGTTCTCCATCTACTGCCATATGGGCCGGTGCACTATCAAAGTTAGCCGGATAACCTTCTCCATCCGAAGGTATGGAAAGGTTGAGATCATTGTAACGAAGAGGATTAAGGTTCATCTCCAAGGAGGATGATGATGATGATGATTCTGGTTCAGTAAGCTCTCCATCCTTAATGTGATCTTCCTTCTCTTCCCTTGCCCGAGATGTATCTTCTTCAACACTTCTGATAGCGATGGACTTCACACGAGTATTAGCACCAGGTCGACTTGCAACTTGTGCTAGTTCACTTTGGTCTTGGGGAAGATGCGCTGTGATGTCGACGTAGCGACGAGGGTAGGCGCTCGATTGGAGATTTTGGTCTCCTTTGGATGAAGATCCCTTTCCTGTGCCAATGGGAAGAGAAGGGGCCGAAGCTCTGGCCTCCTCTTGAGACGGAATAGTGGTTTGTCTCGAATCTTCTGAGCTAAACCACGAATGAACTTGGTTCAATCGTGGAAGAAATGTCTTGGAGAAATTTACCCTTGGATTTGGTACAATCTCCTCATCAGAAGGGTAAGTGAGTTCTTGCGTGACAGGTGGAGGAACCCACACATCACTAGACTCAATCTCGGAGTGTGCGACTAATGCGCCGCACATGACAATATTCTCTTGTGTTTCTTTCCGGCTCTCGCTTCCCATCTTTTGCTCAACTCTGATGGGAGGAACGGGGGATGGATCTTTCTCAAGGATAGCATCAACTTGACGAGGCGCCATGTCAACATGTTCTATTGGTGCCCGCTCGACTCCCTCCATTGGAGTAGATTCATTCCGCTCAAACTGGTTCTTTGGTGATGATGTACTTGGGGAAACTTGTGCTTGACCCTTGGATCATTGCAAGATGGTTACGGGGCGAGGTTGGATAGCTGTCGTCTCCCTCTTTTCATCAACCATGGGTCTCACACTTCGTGGTCTTGGGGTCAAGCGAGCTATAAGGTAGCTATATCTTGCATCTCTCTCCAAGTTGGGGGAGATGCGGAATGTGATCCTCTCATCTTCTTGATGAACTTCTCCATCTGGACGAACACGAACTTGGGTGTGTTTCAGCACCAAGTCTTCGAGCTCTCGGTAGAGGGCGTAACGGTTGTTGCGACGCCGCTCCCGCTTGCGTTGGTTCTCGGTAGGTGCGTGTTGAAGTCTTGGTGGAATTGATGGTGTTGGTAGGAGAGGAGGCGCAACTTGCCGTGTGGCCATAGTAGATGCATCTGTTTCTTGTCGCCTTTGTATTTGGACTTCTCGTCTTGGAGAAGATGGAGCGTGAGGCGGCTGAACTGGGGGAGCTCCTCGAACTCGCCATTCTTGAGCAGGGCGTGAAGATGCGTGATGATCTTGGCGTCTTGACCACCGATTCCAGCGTGGTGGTGGCACCGTCTGCCTTTGCCTCATCACTTGGGCTGGCAGGGGTGTACGTCGAGGAGCCAATGTGCGGCGATCATGTTGAGGACGATAGCTTGGTTGATATCGTCTTGATCTGCCCCCAGCATGTGTTGATGGTGCCTCATGGTCTTGTAGCCGCCTTCCAAGTCGAGCCATCCGGTCTTGCAACTCGCGAAGTTCTTGTCGTAAGTCTTCACTTCTTGGAGCAGGTGCCTCAGGTCTCAAGACAGTGAACCTGTTGTTGTTGTAGTTGGACGATCCTGCTACCGCGGACAAGTGGAGGCATGGCTCCCATGTGCTCTGCTGGCGAGGGGCGTAGGTGTTGTAGTCGAAGGAGACAGCTGGTCCGGGGAGGAGAATGTGCTCCCCATAACGCCGCTTCCAATACTCCTTCATGATGGCGCGCCTGACTTTCTCCTTGATCTTGGGTGGCTCATGTGCCCATTCATCAAGGAACAAGTCATAGGGTGGTTCCAAGATGCTCAGATATTTGCACATCTTGCCGATGAGGATGGATGTGTCCAGAGACCAATCTTCCTCCGGGACAGAACTCTAGGCGATGCGCGAACTAACAAGTTGATGTAGACGCTGCACCTTGTGGTACTTCTTCCCGTAGTTGCGCAGAGGATGTGGACTATCCATGTGTCGAGCATGAGATATGTGTCGACGTAGGTTGTCAAAGACGGCTTCCAAAGCTTCAAGCAACTCCACCTCCGTATGTTGCACAGTTGGGGAGGGTGGCTTTGGAGCAGAAGTCGGAGTAGAGGCGCGCAGGGATGCAGTACTTGAACGCCAGTTGGCCGCCTTGGTGCGCAGCTTTTGCGCAGCCTGGATGTCTCCCTTGATCTCAGCTACAACGGACTCCTTCAAAAGGGTCCGGGCTTCAAGCATGATGGCACGTCGCTCCTTCTTTGCCTTGACAGAAGCACGCTTGCACTGCTTCTTAGCTTGGATCTCCTGGAACTGAGCCGTGTCTTGGGCTTGCTGAAAGTAGATCATGGAGCCATACTCAAAGACCGTCACTGGTGGTTCCGCCCAAATTGGATCACAAAGGGCGTCGGAGTGTTCTCGATGATTGAAGGTCCTCCTGCAAGAAGGAGACCTTGGTCATGAGATATTCACGCCAAATATCATCATGCAGCATGCTTGTTATGGTTGGAGATGTTGGCGAAGACGAATTTGACGACCACTGAAGCGCAGCAAAGATGGGAGGAGAACCATGTCCCACTGGGCGTGCCAATTTGTTTAGGGTGGAAAATAACGTCTATGATCTCTTCATGTAGAGAGATGTGTATATGTGCGGGCGTGCCAGTGTAGCTAAGTACACAATAAACAAAACATAGGGAACATGCACTTTATTAATCTCAAGGATTATAAATACAAATTCCCATATAATGATACGCGCTTCATAGCCTGTCGTTGGACATATCTGACTTGAGCAATGTGGTCTCCTGGTTCCCGGGGCCTTGAGAAGCTCCCAGTTAATTACCTCCGCAGGTCTAGACCTGCGAGAGAACCTCCGATTAAGCTGCTAGTGGTCATCTCATCGTCTTCGCTTCGCATTCTCCATGCATGGTTGTGATGGTAAATGTGGGCGCCGGCAGCGATCCACGACCTCGTCGGTCCGTGCGCCGGTGTTGGTGACATAGCCTTAGCGTCGGCTTCGCCCGCCCTCGTCGTCTAGCCTCGTCAGTCTTGAACGACGTGTCGGTGTAGATTGCTTGGAGAAGACATGCATGGAATCGCGTAGTTTGGATGGCTCGACGTCATAGCAGTTGCATCGGGATCATATTAGGAAAGAAAGGAGTAGTAGGAGATGGTCGGTGCAGACCACCGAACTATACTTGCACTTGAGAAATTAGTGTATAACGATACACATCCTCATGGCCAAATGAGTATAGCTTAGTAATAAGCCATTTTGTTGATTTGCTTGTCACTGTGCGCACAGTAGCATGCATGCACACGTGATACACTAGCATGTGATGATTTTTGTAGTAGTTGCTACGGATAGCATGCTTTTCTCCAGGCTTGGCCATCCGCTTTATGGTAGCCCGTGGCACTGTGAATGACATGCCGCCGGCAACAACAGCAACGGAGAACACGTGAAGGAGGAGGCAGCGCCGTCGAGCGCGATCAGGTGAACATCGGCAACGCCTCAGGGACCGCGCGAAAGCGTTGTAGGTCGGCGGAGTCTCAATGACGAGACATGCTCGGAGTTTGGCGGTGGTGCAGCGATGACGACACGACGGCGGCTCCCGGCGAGATGGCTTTCGGCAGACGGTGTCACCGGTGGCTTGACGAGCGTCAGAGCGTCGTCGACAAAGCGAATGACATGGCCTCCCGGCCAACAGCGACTCTCCATAGAGATGGCATGAGCGGAGACCGACGTAATGACGATGGCTTGCTGGCGACCTCCGGCGAGATCGCATGGGCAGCGATCTCCATCGCCTGGCGGTGTAGACGAGAGCGGCGGCTTGGCGACGGCTCTGATAGGACTCAGGTTAGGGCGGTTCGGCGCCGTGCAAGACTACCCCGACAGCCTCCTTCTTCCTGTACCGATATGCCGATCGGCTGGCAAGAATGGCACGGCTTGAAGTCACCTCGACCTCACGGCGACGACGATGACGACGGCGTTTCCGGTGGTTTTTGATGATCTTCAACATGCTCCGGCGAGATGGCACAAAGATGGCCTTCTCCGGGTTAACCCAGCAAATCTCGACGAGGTGGAGGATGGCGTGGCTGGACTCAACGATAGCGCGTGTGAGGAGGATGACAACACCGTCGAAGAAGGTCGGCGAGGCGTTCGGCATGGCGACTCCGGCGAGGGCGGCGTCATGGCTCCGCGTGCGTCGGTCACGATGTTGAGGTGGCGTATTCCGGCGAGGTAGCATGACGAGGCCCTTCATCCGTACATGACAACGAACGGCGACTTGCTCCCCAGTCCGACGAACAGCACTTACATAACTCGGAAGACTCAACGACGGCGTGCGGGCACCGTCCAGCGGTGAAGGCAAAGTGATTTGGGACACGCTTCGGAACTTGCATGAAGGCACGGATAGTGTTCGTGAGTTCAAGGTGGAGATCCTCAAGGGGCAATTTGAGAGATTTGTGATGTTGGATGGTGAGAGCCCAAGTGACATGTATGACCGGTTGAGCAAGATCGTCAATGAGATCAAGGGACTTGGCTCCAAGGACATGACCGATGAGGTTGTGGTCAAGAAGATGGTTCGAGCAATCACTCCAAGGAACTCTACCTTGGTTACCAATATTCGTGAGTGTCCGGACTACAAGACTCTCACACCTCATGATTTGCTCGGACGCATTCTTGCCCATGACATGCTTGTGCAAGAGTCCAAGGAGGTCATCCAATACATCAACCAAAGCTCAACGACAAGCATCAAGAAGGAAGACTTGGCATTGAAGGCAAAGGAAGAAGAAGAAGAGAGCCGCAAGAGCAAGAGCAAGTAGGAGATCGATGATGAAGAAATGGCTCTCTTCGTCAAGAAGTTCGGCAAGTTCATGAGGCAAAGCGGCTTCTTCAAGGGAAATTCTTCCAAGCATCACTCCAACAAGTCAAGTGGAAGACATTCTGCAAGAGTGTGCTACGTGTGTAAAGAGCCCGGGCATTTCATTGCGGATTGCCCTCACCTCAAGGATGGTTCCCACATTAAGGAAGATAAGAAGAAGGGTGAGAAGAAGGATGAGAAGAAGGAGAAGTATAAGCATAGCAAGCGGGAACATTATGGCCAAGCTCACCTTGGGATGATCTTCGGCTCCGACTCCGAGTCAAGCTCAAGTGATGAAGAAGGAGTCGCCACGTTCGCCGTCAAGCCTTCATCACCGCCGAGACTCTTCGACTAATCAAGTGATGAGGATGCTCCCATTTGCCTCATGGCAAAGGAGCCTAAGGTATCTTCTCCTCTCAAATCATTTAATATTGATCTTGTTAGTGATGAGGAGGATGAGGTTGAGGATGAGGTTATGGATGACGAATTGTTCAAGTCCATAACTAAGGAATCACTACCACACTTGAGTGAGTTGCTCGGGAGAATTGAGGACCAATATGCAACTCTTGAGAGGCAAGAGGCTTTGCTCATTCGTGAGAAAGAGCGATCTCATGAACTCAAGAGTGAGCTTGTAAAGAGAGAGAGAGAAAAATGAGGCTTTGGTACGGCTCTACAAGCAAACCAAAGAGTCTCATGCTAATCTTGAGGTGGCGAACGCTCAACTTCAAGAGAGAGTGGATAGCTTGGAGAAAGCATACCTCTCTCTTGAAGAGAAGTTTGAAACCTTAAAGAATAGTGTCTCTCTCCCTAGCGAGCCATCTTGTTCCAAAATTGTCCCAAGCAATGAATCATGTGTGAGATGCAAAGATATTGACATTGAAGCTTGTGCTACTAACTCTATTTCTTTGAGTGCTTTGCAAAAGCAAAATGAGAAGCTTATGGGACTCCTTCACAATGGCCTACTTAAGTGCCATATGGGTAGTAAGGCCCTAAAGGAGTACCTAAGCTATCAAAGGGACAACTTCAACCATGAGGGTCTTGGGTATGTTCCTCCACCAAAAGGAAAGGTGGACAAGAGTGTAATGACCAAGAGGCCCCAAGGTGTTAGCAATTTTGTTAAGGCCAAAAGTATCATTCCTAATGATTATGCTTCACATTGTTCTTTTGATGCATCTTATATTCTTAAGAAGAATGCTAGTAGTCGTGTTGTTGCTAAGTATGTAGGCCCGAGGGGCAAAAATGTTTCCATCAAGAGAGCTCTTTGGGTGATGGCGATGCAAGAGGAGTTGAACAATTTCACCCGGAATGAAGTGTGGACTTTGGTGGAGCGACCTCGGCAAAATGTGATAGGCACAAAGTGGATCTTCCGCAACAAGCAAGACGAGGCCGGGGTCGTAATAAGGAACAAGGCGAGGTTAGTGGCGCAAGGGTTCACCCAAATCGAAGGATTAGATTTCGGTGAAACTTTTGCGCCGGTAGCTAGACTGGAGTCGATTCGCATATTGCTTGCTTTTACTACTAACCTCAATTTTAAGCTATATCAAATGGATGTCAAAAGCGCCTTCCTCAACGGGCCTATCAACGAGTTGGTATACGTGGAGCAACCACCGGGCTTCGAGGATCCGAAGTATCCCAACCACGTGTACAAGCTTCACCAGGCACTCTACAGGCTTAAGCAAGCCCCTAGAGCTTGGTATGAGTGTCTTCGCAACTTTCTTGTGAAAAACGGCTTTGAAATCAGGAAAGCCGATTCAACCCTTTTTACTAAAAGACATGATAATGATATTTTTGTGTGCCAAATATATGTCGATGACATTATATTTGGTTCTACTAACAAGTCTTTTAGTGAAGAATTTAGTAGGATGATGACCAAACGTTTTGAGATGTCCATGATGGGTGAATTGAAGTTCTTCCTCGGCCTTCAAATCAAGCAACTCAAGGAAGGAACTTTCATTTGCCAAACAAAGTATTTGAAGGACATGCTCAAGAAGTTTGGGATGGAGAACGCCAAGCCAATTCACACTCCCATGCCATCAAATGGCCACCTCGACCTCAACGAGCAAGGTAAAGACGTCGATCAAAAGGTATACCGTTCCATCATTGGCTCACTTCTTTACCTTTGTGCATCTAGGCCCAATATTATGCTTAGTGTGTGCATGTGTGCAAGATTTCAAGCCGCTCCGAAGGAGTGTCACCTAGTGGCTGTGAAGAGAATTCTTAGATATTTAGTGTACACACCTAACCTTGGTCTTTGGTATCCTAAGGGAGCGAGGTTTGATCTCATTGGTTATGCCGATGCGGATTATGCCGGGTGCAAAATGGATAGGAAAAGCACATCGGGTACTTGCCAATTCTTGGGTAGGTCCCTTGTTTCTTGGTCTTCCAAGAAGCAAAACTCCGTCGCCCTATCCACCGCCGAAGCGGAATATGTTTCGGCGGGGAGTTGTTGTGCTCAACTTCTTTGGATGAAACAAACCTTGAGAGACTATGGCCTCAATGTGTCCAAAATCCCACTCCTATGTGACAATGAGAGCGCCATTAAGATAGCCAACAACCCCGTTCAACACTCCCGAACCAAACATATTGATATTCGCCATCATTTCTTGAGAGATCATTCCACAAGAGGCGACATAGACATCCAACATGTGAGAACCGACAAACAATTGGCGGATATCTTCACCAAGCCTCTAAATGAAGCTAGGTTTTGTGAGTTGAGAAGTGAACTAAATATCTTGGATTCTCGGAATGTGGCTTGATCTTTTGCATGCATTTGTTTTTCATTTACTAGAATAGGTTTGCTTGCCACATCATGACAAAGTGAATATTCAATTCATGAATAAACACTAGTCATAATCTATGTGGATAATTTGAATCTATGTGTACGGGGATCTCATTCTCTAATGAATCTTGGTCCTTGCACAATTTGCTATAGATTCGTACATTCCCTCTCTCGAGGGTGCCTAGTTTTCTTTCTTATGCTGCATTTGTCCAAGTAATAGTCTAGCCATCGGGTTCATCCTATCAAAATGTTGTTGAAAAATCTTCTTTGAGCCATCCTTTATTGTCTCTGCCACAAAGGATGTCGGACTGTCTGACATCAAGTCAGACAATCCGACCACATCGGATAGTCCGATTTAAAATCAGACTATCCGACGTGGGGTCGAGGGCAAGGGGACTTAACCTCCCCAGGGGTAACTTTCTTTTACCCCTTCCTCCATTTGTCTCAGTCGTTTCTCTCTCCACCTCTCTTCTCCACTCCAAACCCTAGTTCTAGGCCACCAAAAATCTTCGTTTCGGAGTCTCCGATTGCCATTCCTTCGCTTTAGGGTGGTTTCCCTCCCTCAACTCCTTCCAAATCACTGGTTCCCCAGTGATTCTCTTGGTGGTTCTTGAGGTATTTCCTTGTTTTTCCTCGATCTCCCTCATGGTGTATTATTTCAAGATTTCCTTCGGTGAATCTCCTTGTTTTAGTGCCTAGATCTAGTACCTAGAAGATCCTTTGATTCCATTGGATATTTTTGTGTGAATCGAGATTTGTTGGTCTAGGGCAAAAGGCCGTCGGATTGTCTGATATGCCGCCGGATAGTCCGATGCACATCGGATAGTCCGACGTCAAATCTGATTATCCGACCTCCTTTTGGCCCAGTCCAAATTTCTCTTGCTTCACATTTAAATATTCTTCTTCCACTTATTCTTAATCATTATCCTCTGTTCTAAATCAGTGTATCCTCATGATCAAGGGTCAGTTCAAGAATCAAGTTTACTCTCGCCGTGGATCAATGAGTTCTCGAGGTCGCTCTCCCTCTTCCAAGGCTCGTCATGCTATACAGCGTATGTCCGAATCCCGCAAAGATGCCATTGACGCGCAAGCTCAAGCCTCTGAACAAGCAGCTCAAGTGGCTAATGTGGAGCGTGGTGCTCCTCTTCCTCCTCGCCACAGCCGAGTCAGTGGAGAAGGATCAAGTGCACCTGCTAGCAAAGTAAGGAGAGGCAATCCTACGGATTCTTCTGAGCCGGGTCAAGGTAGTGGTTCTCATGCACCATCCTTTGAGGAAGAGATTCAGTTACAAGAAGACATTGCCGCTCAGCAAGCCGCTCAGGAAGAAGGGCCTTTCTTTGTCACAGCTCCCTCTAGAGATCCTAATTATCATCGGAGAGTCATAAGGTGGAACCGCAAGTGGACTGAAGTGGAAAAAGAGCGTAAGAAAGATCCCTACAAATTTCAACAGTTGTCCACAGATCCTCGGTTTTGGAACCTTTTTCAGCAGGATTACTATCAGACAGTGATTGCACCTAAGAAGGGGGCTATTCTCGTGCAGTGGGTTGATTGGAAGTATTTGGAGGAGTTGCATGATCCAATTATTGATGAAGTCATTGAAGCTTGTGCTCGGCAAAACTTGAAGGAACTCAGGGGCTTGCAATACCCATGGTGCAAAGAGATCATCGCACAATTTTATGCCACAGTTTACTTTGAAGGAACCCTAGTTTACTTTGAGCCAAACAAAGAAAAGACAATTCATTGGATGACAGATGGCATCATATACTCAGTGACATGCCAAGTTTGCTGCCATTTTGGGGTTTCCGGCTCGCTCTCGCACCAATCGTGTCAAGATTCATGATGAGAAGCCCATGGACACAAATTCTCTTCACTTCTTGTACCAAGATGTGGACTATGAGTTAGGCACCATCAAAGGTCTCCTTCCCTTCTATGCCTATCTCAACAAGCTCTTGCGCAAAACTCTCAATCCCAAGGAAGGTGATGCTAGCAACGTCCTTGCTTATACAAAAAAATTTGCTTTACAAGATGAAGGCTCACCCACAGCTCTTTGATGCCTTTGACTTCATCTTTGAAGAAATCCGGCTTATCTCCATGATGCCTAAGCGAGGACTTGGCTATGGGCCTTACATTATGAAGATGATTGAGATTGTGTCCAAGAAGAAGTTTCACAAGGAGGTGGCACATACCGGTTACCAAGTCCGTCCCATCAAGGCTGCTGCTGTGCCGGCTGGACGAACCACTCGTGCTTCTTCTCGTGCCGGTCCCTCCGCTACCGTCACCAAGCCGGACTCCAACTCGTCCTTGAAGTTCTTCAAGTCCATCTTCAACTTATGCAAGACCATCTCAGTTCGGCAAGCCAAGGAACACAGAGCAAGGAAGAAGGACACTCGGTGGATCAAGATCCTCCTTCGCAACGCCCATTTGCCGTGTTCTCCCGATGGTTCTGAGGTTGAGGACAGTGGGGAGGATGTGATTGAGGATCCTTTTGCAGCTGAGGCAAGCTCCTCTCGTGCGGATCATGGCAAGGCTCCTATGGAGGAAGAAGAAGAGGAGGAGGAAGGTGACTATGCTGAGGAGTCAAGTGAGAACGACGAGGATTCTGATGAGGATGAGTGATCCTCTTTTTTCCCTTTTGGTGCCTTGATGCCAAAGGGGGAGAACCACCTATCAAAAATCTCTAATCTATCTCATTTCGTGATGGCTAGTCGAACCTTGGGCTTTTGTGTCTTGTTTAAAGTCTTTATTATGCTTGTGTATGTCTCGTTGAATCTTTTAGTCTTGGATGATGTTATGTGCAATTATCTATTATCCATGCTCAAATGTGTGAAATATCCTGTCATTGGCATATGCATGAGGATATATTGTCATTTCTAATCTAGTGCATAGATTGAGGGGGAGCTCTCCTATTTCATTTCTAGCATATCTTTAGGGGGAGCTCCACCAAAATCATAATCTTTTATTACTTCTAAGTGTGTTGTCATCAATCACCAAAAAGGGGGAGATTGAAAGTGCATCTAGGACCCCTCATTTATTTTGGTGCTAATGACAACACAATTAGAAGGTATCTAATGCTTTTTGTTGAGATGTATGCAAGGATGAAAAAGGAGTCGATGTCAAGACAATAAGTATTGCAGCATGTATTGTGGTAATTGTCTTCTAATCCATGTATATCTTGTGTTCTTGAGTATTAGGATGCTGTACTATTAAGAGGGATGCCACATACATATTATTGGTAGAACACTAATGCTCAAAATCATTTATTTGAAGTGTTCCTGTTTTTTGTCTGTCGGACTATCCGATGTTGATCAGACTATCCGATGCTCAGACTATCCGAAATTTCACAGAACTTTGCTTACTGTCTTTGGTCTGAGTGTTGGCTAAAAAAAATATCGGACTATCCGATATAAGGTCGGACTATCCGATACTTCGGACTATCTGAAATTTCTCAGAACTTCACTCTCTGTTTTGAATTGCTTTTTATTCCTCTTGAGTGAATTTCAAATCAGACTATCCGATGTGATCGGAGTATCCGATGACCTAGAGACTCCGAAATTCAATGGCACTGTGAATGACATGGCGCCGGCAACAACAGCAACGGAGAACACGTGAAGGAGGAGGCAGCGCCGTCGAGTGCGATCAGGTGAACATCGGCAACGCTTCAGGGACCGCGCGAAAGCGTCGCAGGACGGCGGAGTCTCAATGACGAGACATGCTCGGAGTTTGGCGGTGGTGCAGCGATGACGGCACGACGGCGTCTCCCGGCGAGATGGCTTTCGGCAGACGGCGTCACCGGTGCCTTGACGAGCGTCAGAGCGTCGTCGACAAAGCGGATGACATGGCCTCCCGGCCAACAACGACTCTCCATAGAGATGGCATGAGCGGAGACCGACGTAACGACGATGGCTTGCTGGCGACCTCCGGCGGGATCGCATTGGCAGCGATCTCCATCGCCTGGCGGTGTAGACGAGAGCGGCGGCTTGGCGACGGCTCTGATAGGACTCAGGTTAGGGCGGTTCGGCGACGTGCAAGACCGCCCCGACAGCCTCCTTCTTCCAGTACCAATATGCCGATCGGCTGGCAAGAATGGCACGGCTTGAAGTCGCCTCGACCTCACGGCGACAACGACGACGACGGTGTTTCCGGCGGTTTTTGATGATCTTCAACATGCTCCGGCGAGACGGCACGAAGATGGCCTTCTCCGGGTTAACCCAGCAAATCTCGACGTGGTGGAGGATGGCGTGGCGACTCCGGCGAGGGCGGTGTCATGGCTCCGCGTACGTCGTTTCAGATGTTGAGGTGGCGTATTCCGGCGAGGTAGCATGACGAGGCCCTTCATCCGGACATGACAATGAACGGCGACTTGCTCTCCAGTCCGACGAACTAGACTTACATGACTCGGCAGACTCAATGACGACATGCGGGCACCGTCCAGCGGTGCTCCGGCATTCTCGTCTCGTCGCCATCTCATGCATGCGTGAACTGCAAATAAAATTTGATTAGTAGCATTTACCTTGTGCAGCCATGGTCTTCCTCCTCGTGATGGTTGACGGTGGACAGGTACTCGTCCCCCTGCCGGACACCGGCGTGATGGACGCCGACGCTGACGTCGCGTGTACTGCTCCGGCGAAGTGCGTGTCACGACCGGAAATAACCCAACGGGCGTTCCTTACGTGCGTGTATTATTCCTTGTCCCAGGAGGCAAGGTACACCAGAAGTTGATACAATTCAGAGTTTAATAAGCGGAAGCGTAAATAGTTGATTATTACATGGGCAGCGACGGCCCAGCACACTCAAAGACAACGAAAAACAGCGGAAGACTAAGGCGACGACCACAGGCGCTTGACGGCAGGCACAAGCTAGACACCAAAGCCTTCATCATCCAGGGGCTCCTCTTCTGAGTTTGGGAAAAATTGAGCAAGACTGAGTACAACCACCGTACTCAACAAGACACACCCACAAGTGCAGCATAAATGCAAAGGAGTACAATGGAGTTATAGTATAGGGGTTAGGTTTTGTAATAAACAGCATTTAAAAGACCCTTAGTTGCTCAAAGCTAAATTTAAAACACGATCCTAGAACTATTTAATATTATTAAACAAGGCCGTGAACCCACACGAACCTGCCTTAACCCAAGGCCTACGATGATTCAGACCGAACTGGCAACCCGACCCTGGGTCCCAGCTCGTCCCAAGCCAACCCAGGCCAACCATTCCACATTTTAGTTATTAAGCAGGTTTTAAGAATTAAAAACACTAACTTGGGTACATTGCTAGGCTTGCCCATAACCGAGGGCGCGGCTATTCGAATAGGTTTTACTCTGATCAGAGGTGTACATCTTTACCCACAAGACACGTCTTCCTCACGTGCAACCACGTGCCACATACCACCACGGCATATGGACGGAAGACATGACATAGTTTCCAACCCATCCTAGCCATAGACAAGAGTACCGACCCAACCCACCTACGGCCGGAACCCCCGGACAGGCAGGCAGAATTGAGCCCCTAGCAGCAGGACACCAGCCCTGTGCTATGACATCTCGACTACCGGGCCGCAGCCCGTGTAGCCTTCATTTGTCCTAGAGATGTCCATCGACCCCCGACTTCATCCATCTCCATCCGTGTACTTTTGTTTATAACCAGACTGAGCCACAAACTAAGCCTTACTCATTAGACATGTGGAAGTACGGTAGTGCTTTGCAACAGAGGCCCGAAGACCGGTCCTTATATGGCCAAGGTGCTACCATCAAAACCATGCACCCCGAGCCCAGCCTAAAACCATTTTGAGGGTTTTGAATAGAGGGAGAGGTGTGAATCCAATTCCACAATAATCCAACCATTCCATGGTGTCCAAGTGATATGAATATTCCCAAAGTCTAGAGTTATAAAACCACCCTATGTTGTCCTATTAAACAGCGAAGCATCTACCTAAATTCATACTAGTGGAACCATGAATAAAATGTCCACCAGTTGGGGTTTTGTTTATCCTAGGGTGAACAAGGTAATAATAACAATAACAATAATAAGTTCATAACAAAGGTAAATAGGCATGGCTAAATAAAACAGTGATAACGCAGGAATTTAAATAAAGCGGTAATGCAATAATTTAAATCAAAACAACTTTATAAACTGGGATTCAATATGTTCAAGGATGATGTGACTTGCCTTGCTCGCTTTCCCAAACGTCGGCTTCAACCTCCACGAAGAGCGGATCTTCCGAAGGTGCAGCGTCTACACGACCAACGGAAAATAAAAGGGCTTTTACTCTAATAAACTCCATATAACAAGCAGGAACAAAGCACAAAAATGGGTTCTTGACTTCTTAAGGAAAAATTAGAGACTTGAACGGTCCAATTCCGAGTTCAAATGGCCAAGTTATGGCCATTTGAAGTTTATATGCTCTTTAAATGAATATTTACGAATTTCTTCATTCAAATTTTAATTTAAAAATATATTTATTGCGTCAGCCGGGAGAGAGGGCGCGCGGACCGGGTCCACGGGAGTGGGACCCACGCGGCAGCCTCACGGTCCACGGTGGACCGGGTGCACTCGGCTCACACCGGCCGGCGCGGTGGGCCCCACGCGTCAACCGCACCCGAGGGCGTGGGCGGCTGACGGCCGGGCCCCACGCGGCAGCCGCTAGGCGCGCCCGGAGGCGGCCACGTCGGCGCGGCCGGCGGGAGGCGGCGCACCCACGCCCTTATGGTCGCCGGCGGCGGCCATAGGCATGGCGGAGCGGCGGCCGAGAGAGGGGAGGGAAAGGGGGAAACGAAGCGGCGGTCCGTGGCTCACCCCGGGTCGACGGCGACGACGGAAACGGCAACCGGAGCGGAGGAAGGCGGCGGCGCGGCTCGGGTGGACGGGGTCGACGGCGCTCCGGCGGTCGGCGAGCGAAACGGAGGGGTGGACGAGGTCGGCGAGGATGCGGCGAAGCCGAAGGAGGCGGCGCCGAGGTGGGAGGTGGTCCGGGGCGGCGACGGCGGCGGACCGGAGCTCGGCGGCGATGGCGGAGAGAGAGAGCGACGGCGTGAGCTCGATTCCGGCGAGGAGAGAGGGCGGAGAGTGGCGGAAACGGTGGTGGGGAGCTCGGGGAGGGTTTATATAGGGTTGGGAGTGAGAGAGGGCGGCCGGAGGAGGGGGAAATGGGCGCGGGAGACCCGGCTGCCATTAATGGCGCCGGCGAGGTTAGGGGAGAGGTTTCCAAACAAATCCGAGGGAGAAAGGGAGGGAAAAATGGGGGGAAGGGGGAGGGGATCCCGGGGAATAATTCCCCCCACTTTATTGCGCGCGGGGACGGCGGGAGGCGGCGGGATTCGCGGCGGCGGTGGCGCTAGGCGCGGGCGAGGCGGCGGGGGCGGCGGGAGGAAGGGGATGACGGGTGGGCCCCACCCGTCAGCGAGGGTGGCGGGCGGGCCCGCCCGTCAGCGGCGCGCGCGCGGGGAGGGCCTAATGGGCCGCGGGGGAGAGGAGAGAGGGGGAGGGAGATGGGCCGAATTCGGCCCATTGGAGGGGAGAGGGTGATTTTTAGGGTTTTCTTTTTATAAAACCTTTTTAACTTTGTTTATTTCTTAATAATTATTATTTGTGCTCTGAAAATTCCACTAAAATTTATTTACACATTTTAGGCTTTTAGGAAATATACAAAAATCCTCCAAGCCTTATTTGACTTTTAACTTTGCACATTTTAATTTTTGAAGGCTTTCACAAGCATTTTAATTATTCTAGGCATAATTTAGAGGATGTATTTTAGGATCGATTTGGGACGCAACAGTGCGCAGCGTGGCTGCTGCTCCGGCGAAGTCACACCGACGGCTGGACATGTGGTGAATGGAAGCGGACGAGCTCGTGGATGCCAGAACGATCAATGGCGATGTTGTGGTGCTCGATGGTGTGTGATGAATGCGTGTGTAGAGAAGAGTGAAATGGTTTTGTATGAAGAGAGGAGTGAAATGGCTGTGTGCGTGTGTCTGTGTAGTGAGTGATGGTCTCCGTTTATAGGCGCAGGGAACCCTAACAAACGCTGCGAATTCCTCGGCGCCGCCGCGGATGTGCACCACTCGATCCGATACTTCTGCGCGCGGGCGGATCAGCTTCCCGAGTCATCTGGTCAACAAGAGCTATCCACATTTCTTTCTGTTGCTGATGATAAGATTGGCATCACGCATACGCGCTTCTGAAAATATACAGCCGTATATGTACGCAAGGATACAGCACCGGCGGGCGCACTGCATGCATCCGGCCCATGTACGGCCCATGTACTAGTTACTGCTTGCTGTTGTGTTAAATCTTGGGTAGATTATTTGGTATAAGTACACGTATACGTATACTATAGGCGTTCGGCAACTAGCGCTCACATGTAAGCTGCTCATATATCGTCCGAATCATTGTTTGCTGGTTCATGCACAAGTATATATTGAGCACAGACACATATATAGCAATGCAAATGAGCCATATATATATGGTTGGCTAGATAGGCACATATACACCACTACGTGCACAGTTTGCGTGGCCGATGCATTTCATGCAAAGCAACAAGCTAGCTTCTTAGCTAAATAATCTTGCTTGCTTAGTATATAATGACAAAATGTCATCAAACAACGGGTGCCTACCAGTCAATGGGCTGGGCGCCCCCGATCAGGACGCGGGTCAAGGTCCCCTTGTGCCATTGGGCCAAGGGGATGGAGATCTATCTAACAGGCAGTGGAGGTCAACTTATCGATGCAATCCTTTATTTATGAGTGTGCCGAAAGTGAACTACACATTAAAGTTGTATTTCCAAGTTGATCTTGAGGGATATATCTATATTGATGCAGGACCCAAGTTTTAAGGCATCATAAAAGAAAGCTTTAGCGCTTATAGTCGGCTTCACACATTAGAGGATTATTTATATCTAGTTTTAATGGTTATATCCCATTAATTGGTAGCAGGTGTATTTTACTTATTTATACATAGATTTGGACTTCAGTATAAAGTTTTTTTGCGCACGGTTCTTTTCTTGAATTATTTTAATCACGTGGGAATGTTAAGTCAAAATATTTTGAAATTTTAGTTAAAAGTTTTCAATTCTGAGTTTGAAAAGTTGTTTGTTTTAAGTTGAATGTTTTGAATTTTGAGATGAAAATTTTCAAATTTGAGTTAAAAATTTCAAATCTTCAGTTAAAAGTTTTTAACTCTGAGTTTAATTTTTTCAAATCAGAGCTCAAGGTTTTGAAAAAGTATTTTTCTTTTTTGAGGTGAAGTTTTCAAAAATTGTTGACTCAAAAGTTTTCAAATCCAACTATAAAGTTTCAAATCTGGATTTGAAAGTTTTCAAATCTTGGTTGAAAATTTATTAAATCTATGTTGAAAGTTTTCAAATCATGACTTGAAAGATTTCATATTTGGAATTGAAAGTTTTCAAATCTAAGTTAAAAAGGTTTTCAAATCCTGGATAAATCTGACAAGAAAGTGTCTTCACTACTGCAGAAACATGGATAGGTGCCAGTTTTCCCAACCAGCACCTAGAAGGCGGCAGAACTGAGAGAACTCAAATGTGCTGGTTTTGGAACCGACACCTTTCAACTCCCAAGAATCCAAAAAAAAAAATCGGCTCGATGCATTAGGCTGCTCTCCATCACCCATGAGATCTCATCCAAGAACATTACCATGAACCAAAAAGAATCAAAATCATAGAAACAAAAACAATGAAAACAAATCATGAACATGGACAAAATCATCACAAAACAACATCTAAAAATATCACATGTCGCCGGATCTGGCCTTGGCCGCCTTCTCCATCGGTTTTGCCACGGGAGGGAGGTGAGAAGGGATGGAGGGAACGGCCGCCACCAGATCCGCCCTCGGCCGCCGTCATAGCCGTCGGATCTGCCACAGGAGGGAGGCGAGATGGGACGGAGGGAGCCGCCATTGCCAGATCTGCCCTCATCCACCGCCCCATGACCCACCCGGAACCGTTGCCGACGCTGCAACCGCCACTGGATCCGTCATTGGAGAAAGACGAGAGGGGGCGGAGGGAGCCGCTGTTGCCAAATCCGCCTGCGGCTTCTGCCGACGACGCCACCACCGCCGAATCCACCCGCGGCAGCCAGAGATGCCGCCACCGCTATAGGATCTGCCACGGGAGGGAGGCGAGAGGAAGAGGAGAAGGGGGCAGAAGTAGGGATGGACAGGAAGCTCGTGGCTCGTTAGCTCGCTCAGCTCATGACAAGCTCGGCTTGGCTTGGCTCAGCTTGTTTGATTTTCCTAACGAGCCGAACTGGAAGTTGAGCTTGTTAAAGATAACGAGCCAGCTCGAGCTGGCTCGCGAGCTGCTCGCGAGCCTTAACGAGCCAGGACTCCAACAGACAACTGAAAAGGCCCAGCCCAAGACAACACCAAAGGCCCAAGCCCAGAACATCAAAACCCTAGTCCTTACCCCACTCGGCCACTCCTCTCCGCTTCGGCGACTTATCGGTGCACACGACCGCAGACCGCGGTACAGCACTGCATCTCTTTCTCAATCCTCTTCCACAGTGCACCGCCGCCGCACTTCCCCATCCGGCGTCGGCGCCACCTCTCGCTGTGCCGCCGCCGCCGCCGCACATCCCCAGTTGGCACCGGCGTCACCTCTTGCCGTGTCGCCGCCGCACTTCCCCCAGCTGGCACCAGGTGTCGTTGAGGCAGGCCGGCGATGGTGCGCTATCGCAGCTGGCAGCTGGTCTTGGCAAGGATTCACTGCTTGGACACGCACAGCACGCGCGCGTACGAGTGGAGCCGGCGAGGTCTAGCAAGGCCTTCACGAGCGCCTACGGCGTCCTTTACCGGAACATCGTCTCGTACTGCGACGCCGTCCTTGCTCACCGAACGCACCACAGCGCTCGGCCCGCTGCCTACCCTGCCCCTGCCGGCCGCCGCATACCCCGCCCCAGCCGGGCGCCGCCCCGTGCCACATGCCCCCCACTCCCCAGGCACCCATCGACGGCTCGCGAGCCTAACGAGTCAGCTCGTGCTTTCAAACGAGCCGAGCCAACCTGGGTTTCTAGCTCATTAGGATAATGAGCCGAGCCGAACCAGCTCGTTATCCTAACGAGCTGGACCGAGCCGAACCGAGCTGGCTAGCTATCCATCCCTAGGCGGAAGGAGAGTTGGAGGAGGCGAGTGCCGCCGTCGAGGGAGGCGAGAGGGGGCGGAGCAAGCTGCCGCCGGCGAGAAAGGTGAGAGGGGGCGGGGCAAAGAGATAGAGAGAGTAAGCAAGCGAGAGAGATTGGGAGAAGGATAGAGAGAGTAAGCAAGCGAGAGAGATTGGGAGAAGGTGGGTGGTATGGATAAGGACGGTATCGGATTGTTTTTTTTTGTCGGTTATTTAAATAACGATATTTATAGTATAGGTGTCGGTTTTTGTTTAGAACTAACAGCTATAGTTACCGAAAGATGTCAATTCTATATTTTTTCACCTCACAAATGTGGAAAAAGGCCTATATGTATCGGTTTAACTGTTTCAGCACCTATAGTGTCGACCTCTATATGTCTTTTTTTTTTGAGAATTACACAGTACAACGCAGACACTCACAACGCACGCGCACTCACCCCTATGAACACACGCACGCAAACCCTACCCCTAGGAGCATCTTCGAAGACTGGGCCGGCAAATTCTGGAGAGATTGACGAAGTCACCACAGGCGCCTCGCTGTCGACGGGTACGCCGCCTACCACTGAAAGCATAACGCCGTTAAATCCTGGAAAATTCGCCCCACGGGGAGTCGAACCCAGGACCTCAGGTGTTACTGAGGCTTTTATAACCACTAGGCTAATGGCCCTTTCGCGACCTCTGTATGTCTTTGTCTGGTAGTGATTGCAGTCAACTTAGAAAAAAAAGGAAGAAACATGCTGATGATGAATTTTATCCGTAAAGAAAAAAGAAAAAAAAGGAAAACATGTGTGAGTTTCTTTTTATTTTTTGTCGAACCCCACCGATTCCTCCAGGTGCACCCCCGCGCGCGCAGTACGTGCCCCGTTTTTCAAGGTCAATTAGCCAAGTCGTGATGTCGAGGGGGAGGACAAAATAGTTCTTTGTCGCGTGCCTACGTTCGAGTCCGTTTGTCGCGCTCCCGATTGCAACTTGATACCATTTGTCACTTGTTTACTACTACCTCTATATTTTAATATATGACGCCGTTAACTTTTTATCCAACGTTTGATCATTCGTCTTATTAAAAAAATTTATGTAATTATCATTTATTTTATTATGACTTGATTAATCATCAAATATTCTTTAAGCATAACATAAATATTTTCATATTTACACAGAAAATTTAAATAAAACGAATGGTCATCGAAAAGTCAACGGCGTCATACATAAATATGGAGGGAGATATGGAGGGAGTAGGAGGCAAGACCTTTCGGGTTCTTTTGTGCAAGTGATGGTCGTGACGCACACGCACGCAACCGTCCAGACTACGTATTAGAAAAGTATGATTGAATTGGACTTGCGGTAGCTTTCTTCTTTCTCAGATGCCGTCGTAAGGATGCGAGGCTGTCAATTTTTATCTCTTTGCTTCACTGACTTGAGAGATTTCTCCAACCCATCCGCTTTCCGAAGTGCATCCGTACTAATGGCCTTTGCGGTGAAAACTTTGTGCGTGAATTAACTAGCCGCTGAACCCCTACCTCTGAATCTTTTGGCCAGTGTGAATCTTTTGGGCAATCTTATCGTGAATGGGTAGAGGTTGGAACTTTCCTCCTTTTATTGGTGAAAGAATTGTGCAGGTTGTTGGTGCATTTTCTGACCAACACACAAATTCACCTAAAGACTTGCAGTGTTAACGGAGTCACCACTCACTTCGATCTAGAAAACTCAGTCAAGATAGGTTTTAAAAATTAAACCACCTAGCGAAATTGATTTAGATATCAAAACTAGCCTATAGGCCGATTTGGACCAATATGAAGATAATCACCCATCTCGTGGAGGAATCAAAAGGTCTATGGGATAAACCTACAAAGGGTATAGCACTCTCGCAGTGAAGGCGAACAATTTATGGTAAAATAGAAATCAATGTTGAAAGTAAAGGTAAAAGAACGATTTCGGTAAATTATGTAGGGGTTGTGGTTAGGGGTTAGAATCAATCCAGTCCTAGCCCTTATAAAGGGATTGTTCTTGCCTCCGCATGGCCTTCTTCACGTCTGTCGCATCTTCATAAATTCATCCCAAATTAAAAATCACTTTCCAAATAGAGTAATAGAGGTTACTAAAAGACTAAACGAAATCTCAAACGGAAAAATACGACCAAGAAAAAATTCTCCATTCTCTAAATTGGTCCCTCAATTTTTACTTGAACTTTAAGAGCACCCTAAATAATTTTAATGCAACAACAATTAATTTCACAGTTTATTAAAATGAAAAATCTAAAAATTATCAAATCTCTTTGGGGCGTATCCGGTGTGGAGCATGCTAAATTTATTCTATCTAGAGTCATTTGTGACCATCACATAATTTTGGATGAGTGGAATCCATACACGCATGAACTCATACCTCAATATGTTCATGATCACAAATTAACACCATTCAATGTAAACTCCGGAATGCCGAATAATGAGCAAAGGAGATATTGGTTGGATTTAGTGTCCTAGTCAACTTCAGCTTGAGACGTTTCTATCAAACCACACGAAGAAGGCGGTCAAATGTGTTACACATCGCAGGAGACTTGACTCAAAGTGCTAAAAATGCACAACATCTCAAATGCTCAAAATTTATACTCATGCTCAACTAGTCTCAGCAAGTTGCTAGCTTTGCACTTTCATCTAAGTCAATATATCAATTTGAAATACACAAAGGATGACTTAGATACCAATAGAGATAAATAAATAAGTTACATACATACGGCCGACCGGCCAAATAGTTAGTGTCCATTGGAAGTATGTATGCCCAAAAAATCCACAAGCAACCGACTATGGGTTGGCCCCTAGAACCATCCTGAAAACCAACACCATACACAGCTAGATAGTTGTCACTAAGTGGTTTCTCATCTTCTGCACCAAAGTCTAAAACACCAAAATATAAACAAAACCAAGAGTCAGTACATTAATAAAAATAAGAGAGAATCTATTTCATACCACTGAGTTTATTCGAGTTCAACGATTCCCTTCGACATTGCCTCTTTCTATAATATACCGACAACTTTATCAATTGTTCTAAAATATACCATTGGGTTCGGCCTTCTTTTAAAAAAATAGCCAAAACACCCTTAGAGGAATACAAGATTAATAATTGATTTATCTCATTAGAAGTTTCAAAAAAAATATGAAATTTTTTATGTGCCCTCCTTACACAACATGGAAGTTTGTATATAAGTTTCAAGGTTTTTCTGGTATATTTAGTTTTTAGAAAAACAATATTTTTATGTGATATATGAGAGAAAATTTTCTTATACAAGAGATAATAGCCAAAAAATATATTAAAAGCAAAAATAAAAATGTATTTTATATAGCATATGGCAGATAGGTTATATTTTTTTTTAAAAAAAATAGAAATGTAAAAAACTTGATACTTCTATACAAATTTCCATGTTGTGTAAGGAGGCCACTTAAAAGTTCTCATATATTTTTTTTGAAACTTCTAAGGAGATAAATAAATTGTTAACCTTATATATTCATAAGGGCATTTGGGTATTTTTGAAAAGAAGGCCCAACCCAATGACGTATTGTTGAACATTTTATAAAGTCGTCGATATATTATGGAAAGAGACAAGTCGATGGTAAATTGTTGAACTCGAACAAAGTAAGTGGTATAGGATAGATTATCTCTGAAAAGAATGTAATGGCAAGAAAAAAAATCAAACCTAGATACATGTAGGCTCTAATTCAAAGAAAGGGCTATGTGGTCTCAATTTTAGCATAAAGTTAATTTTATTTCACAAACAAGTTTGCAACGATTTAACATTTGTAATGTGTAAAGCATAAATAACATGGCATGGTATCCATATAAATAGATAAGCATCATTCTTACTACCCACCCGGTAGCAAGAAAATAATACCACATATATCATACTCATAATCATTTCAAAAGAATAAAGTTCGAAAAGCATTTATAAAACACAAAACTATACCCACAACACTTCAGTACTATGCCGCTCATGACCACGAGCATGGCTAATCAATTAGTTTGACATTCTATAGAGTTTGTACAGATTTGCCCACATGATATGAATTTGTCTTGTGTCGGCCAAAAACTACTACACTCTACACGTTGTGTGTGGTCTAATGGTCATAACGAGGTTTTTACATTGTCTACTATCTAACTTTGCATGAGCATGATGAATGGAAAACCCCCACCAAGTCTAGAACCTTAGTCTTGTTAGGACGGTTAGCCTACCGATCCTGAGCCGTGGCAAAGCAACTCCTCCCACGAGGCCCATGCTTTGAGGTGGAATAGTACGCATCCCATGATCGAAAACACACACATAGAAACAGTACAATCGTCTTAGAATAAACAGACACATGGGTAGCTCCACTAGATAGCCTACGGTACACTCGTGGCCCCTATTTTTACTATAACGGCATCTCGAATATAAGGTTAGACATGTATTGAACTGGGGGAAACTGCAAGAATGTGAATTTGTTCAGTGTCACGCCTGGAAATTCACCCGTAATTTCCAAACTAATTTGTGCATTAAAATCCTCGTCTAGAAATCAGTCGAGATACACAAACTGACAAATTAATATGCAGATTCATCATAATAACTAAGCGATAGTTACTTACATAAGAGACACCATTGTACCTACTTTACTAGAAATATTCATTCCCAGAAATGGCGCCAAAAATAGTCCTTGTATATTTATGGTTACAGAAATATTCCGCAAGCGCACAGATACACCATTATAGCATTTCACCCGGAAGTATTTCAAGGTATCGTATTTTTAATCCCAAGGGAAGATAATAAGAGTGAACTTTGCTAATGCACTTTATACATGTACTACTTATAATTGTCAAAGCCTAAGCAGGGGTTAAGTGTAATATATGGGTAGAGTGACACGAAGCAAAGTTGATGAAATCCTCATCATGAAATAATTCTAAGTGGGAGAAGAAATAGAAAGCATTCAATTCCTATTTCTAGTATACACTCCAATCCTAGCTTCCATCTGCTAATATACAATCATGTGGCCAATACTGATGAGGGATGTTAGGTCCCGATCTTCCGATAGGTATTGATAAACAGTCGATTTGGGCGGAGTCACGACACAACTCGATCCGGCTTCTGAACGAACACGCTACTGAGCCCCGCAATCGTAGCACCACGTCTCCTCTGGTTATCAACCGTGCCGAAACACGGTTGACCTCACCAAGAAGGCTAATCCCTGCATGCGAATCGAAGAACACAAGCAAGAACAAGATAGATTGCAACCAAATTGCACATGAATGATTAAGCACACGAATTTGGGGCTTCCACAAACCGATCTAGCGGCGAAACTGTTCTTGACAGATTAATCTAAGCAAAACCCGACTCTGAACGATGACGGCTACTGAATAAATGTGATTAGGGACATCCTAGAGTTGCCCTAGGGCGCACACCCCCTTGGGCTAAGCCCACGACACAATTACAAGGCCCAAAACCCAAATCAGATTAGGACTGGATGAGGTACGTGGCTTGTTTTGCAGATTCCCGGTAGCTCGGTAGGAATTTTGACATGGGACCAAAACCATCTGAAAGTAGACTACATAAGCTTTCCAACAAGTACTCATGGGCCCCGAAATTCCTTCTATATCAGAGGCTAGGTCCGTTTGAAGTTGATGTTGTCAGGAGGCCCGAATCCGAATCCACAACGTGTACAACTTGATCTCTTGTCTTCTATGGGCCAAAAGTGACGTGGTGAGGTAGAAGTATAATTGGAGAAGGTCTTGGTTTGGTCCCCAATCAACTTCTTCAATCATCCATGCATTCCTTATGCTCGGTCTCTTTTCTTTCACCCAAGCAAGTACCTCTGTGAACAAAAACACACGAAACTCAATGTGTAGCAACGTTTGTTCAAATATATAACAAGTAAATCTAATATAGAACATATGCACCTTTGGTTGATCAATACATAAGGTGGTCATGGTTATATCCGAGCTAGTTGTGTCCTCATCATCCTCCCCTTCTTGATTGGAAACCGTCCTCGGTTTCACCTTGTCATAGAGCGTATTGTACTTATCTTTGTCTATCACAACATCCTGTACAGAACATTTCTTGATGGCCATATGATTGGATCCTAAAATCTTTGTAGTCGAAAAACCACAACACTCCCCTTCTTGCAAACCAACCAGTAACTCATTTAAACAACTAGAGGAACTAGATAGAGAATTACTTATATGCATGCGGTCCTCTAGACAATACATTTCATTATAAAAAAGGATGTATAGTCAAATTCGAACAAATATATACTTGATGCACATTATATTCTCCTTTACTATCATAATTGCCAATAATATGAAAAATCACATCAGAAGGGCATGGCAATTCAAACCTTGCAAATAATTTCTTCTCTAAACAGCTGAGTGGACAAAGATCATCAAATTGAATATAACCTCAAGTATTTAAAGAAGATAGCAATTTAAGCTCTTCATTCTCACTAGCAATGTGAATAACATGTTTAAACTCAACACATAAGGGCTCTACTATAGAACTAACATGTTCATTCACTAGTTGTGGCATGGATATAAGTGAAGCATCGCACAACTCTTCTTTATCACAAGTAACATCAAGCAAATTGTTTTGTGACAAAGGTATTTCAACAATCGGTTCCACTATGGGTTGCTCTAACGTAGCATAAGTAGTGGACATAGTTGGCACATTATAAATATGCATACCTTGAGTAGCTGTAGCACCATTATCATTACCTTTTTTCTCATCTTCAGAAATTATCAACACTTGGTCAATTGAACATTCTTCAAGCATGCATGGAGCTATAGATAAGTCTTTTTCCTCTTTGTCTTTCTTCTCTTTCTCATTACCTTGGTTATTCTCAGATGCCTGCAAAATATTAGTATCCAAAACAATAGGCACAATAATACGTTCGTTTTGTAATTCAGACTTAGTTGAAGACATCACAATAGCATCTTTCCTAGTATCTCTGAAAATCTCATCGATTCCAATCTTCATCCTTTCAAGATTATCTTCGAAAATTTCAGTAAAACTCATGGGTACCAATTTCATTTTCCGACCATTATGTCTAAATGTGTATGTATTAGCAACAAAATTATGCGATCCGTTATTAGCATATACCCATGGTTGACCAAACAACAAAGAACATGCTTGCATAGGGACAAGATCAAAATTGGCAGTATCATGGTAATCTCCAATCGAAAAGTTTATTCTCACAATTCTATTTACCTTGAACTTACCACAAGAGTTGAACCATTTGATGTAATATGGATGAGGATGCAGTTGTGTAAGCAACTCAAGTTTCTCAACCAAATCTAAACTCACAAAGTTATTGCAACTCTCACTATCGATTATAGTACGACATGCTCTATCCTTAACCACAAACTTTGTTTCAAATAATTCGTGGTACTGCCATTGCTCCGCTTTCTCCATTTGAGAACTTAGCACTTGTTGCACCAAAGTACTGTCATCATGTGCACTTTGTTGGTATCGCTGATTTTGAGCGCCACTCATACCTGTCATTGGAAACACAAAAACATCAGCAAACAATGAAGGTTATCCCTAATAATCTGCTACGCGGTGTAGTGGTGCCCCTCAACAACTCAACCAAATGGAGCACCTTACCAAGCTCTTACAAGTGTCTTACCAGCAATGCTAAGGACGGTACAACCGGTGGCTGGTTCGTGACACCTTGAAGGACGTGATGTGGCGATTGCAAGGATCAAAGCGGTGCTGACCAGAAGTATATATGTGTAGCTTGGGAGGCACAATATATAGTAGCAAAGGAACGCAATTGTGCTAATCAGAAAATGCAAAGTCGAATAATAGTTCAAAGTACTAGTCAATGTGCTGGCCTAGCCTAGACTCAACTCTAGCTCAAACAACCACTCGACCACACTAAGGACTAGATACGAATCAATGCACAACTCTATACTCTGAAAACATACTCAAAAGATGAATGGTTTTTTTCTTTCTTGGTGCGGCTTTTTTTTAAGCACCTTTCTGCCCTTTTTTTTTGGTGCAGCTTTTTTCTTTTTTTTTTCTTTGCACCTTTCTGCCTTTTCTTTATTTCTTTATTCTTTTTTTTACTTTTTTTCAACAAAAACTGACCACTGACCTTGAACAGGGACTCAAATGTAAATATGAATATTATAGGGACTCAAACGCAAAGTGCAAAACTAAAATTGGATCATCTCAAAAATGGATTGCTCACAATTTCCGTTTTGATAAAAATATCTCAAATATGCTACTTAACAATTTTAGTGCTACGGACGGGAGAGATGGGAGTAGTCACGGTATAGATCCAATCTCCTCCCCCTCACATGCGCACTATGATGGCAATACAGGAACTCTAGAAATCGAGTAACTCCCAAACCGCTTGATGTAAACTTCTCCAAACTACAAAAACGGAAACCCGACGACGAGACGATTCAATTTTTCAAGGTCCCGGCAAGAACCGACGAGATGAAAAACTGGACCCAAAACTGACGTACAACTCACATACTTTGAGTGATGAACCCTAGACCTAAGTGATGAACAGATGCAATACTCAAAACTAAAAATTAAATCTAAAACTGTCACGCCCAGAAATATACACCATTTCGAAACGCTCAATGCATTAATCCTCGTCCCAGGAGGCGAGGTACACATAGATATTGTTGATTATTACATGCCACACTTGCGGAACGTAAATGAGTACTGTATTACATGGGCGACTTAGGCCCTCACACTCAAAGATAAACAAATAAAACAGCGAAAGACTACGGAACAGCAGCAGCCACAGGCACTCGACGGCGGAGCGAACTAGAGATCAAAGCCTTCACCTTCCTCAGGTCCATCCTCTGGATTATTTTTGTGAGCAAGAGTGAGTACCACCACCGTACTAAGCAAGTCACACCGAAAATGCAACAATAATGCGTAGGGAAAACAAGGAAATGGTCAAATAGGGTTTATTTTGCATAAAGCCATAATTTAAACATTTTAATCAAGTTAAAGCTCATTTTAAAACACGATCCTGTTCTAAGCCAATATTTTAATATCATCAAGGTCGCATGAGCCTACGAACCTGCCTTAACCCAGGCTAATCTCCACATGACTACACCATCATGATTTCACCCTCCCAAGGTTTTATAAAGCAAAACTAACTTTGGGTACATTGCTTAGCTTGCCCATAACCGAGGGCGCGGCTATTCGAATAGTTTTTAACTCTGATCAGAGGTGTACAACTTTACCCACAAGACACAACCTCAACACGTGTTGCCACGCGCCGGGTACCACCACGGTACTCGGATAGAGGTCGTGACAAGACTATCCATCTAGGTCTACCCAAAACAGGAGAACCCACTGAGGTTTCGCTGCCCGCCGGTCCCCGACAAGGTAAAGGTTGCCGGATCCCCCGGGACGAGACAGGCCCCCCCTTGCGCCGGGTGAAAAAACGGCCTTAATCCTGGCCCCACACTCTTCCGACCAATGGTCTCTATTTTGAGAAGATCTAAACTTCCAGTCAGGCCTTACCCACTAGACTTGTGGTTGCACGAAGATGCCTTGCAACAGAGGCCCGAAGACCGGTCCTTATATTAGCCGGGGTGCGACTACCAAAGTAACTAGCTTGCACCCCAACCCAAGCCCAAAAAATATATTTTAGTTGCACAAATCATTTTATCACCCATCTATTGACAAACCAGTCAATAGTCCATAACTAATCCAATTTTAGTTGTTGACCACCAAAGTCTAGTTTAACCAAAAGTTCTAGGTTGGAACTAAGCATGACTAAGCATTTACCTAAAGCAACTAGTCAGTCCATCATGTAGGGTACTAGACTAGTCAAGTTATAATTTTACTAAGGTTCACAAAGATCATGGATATCAAATCAACATCATGGCCATAACCAAGAGCATAGGAATAAGTAATAAAACAATATTAATAATGAACGGTATAATTTATAAAGCAATGCAATATAAGTAAAACAACATAATTTTCACAATATGGGATTCAACATGTTCAAGGTAGATATGACTTGCCTTGATCGCTCACAAAGTCTTCGGCGTCAACGGCGATGAAGAGCTGATCTTCCGGAACGGCAGGATCCACACGTCCAACGCAAAGAAATACAAAAAGGCTAATAAAAACCATATGAACAGAAGCAATAAAGCACATAAATGGGTTCTACTCATTTTTAGGAGAAATTAGAGATTTGAACGGGTCGATTCCGAGTTCAAACGGTCAAGATATGGCCATTTGAAGTTTATGTGCTGTTTAAATGGAAATTTACAATCTTGTGAATTATTTTTCTAAAGGAACTCTGATTCATTGCGCAGAGAAGAGAGGGAGGGGGTCCACGGGCGGGTCCCACTTGGCAGCCGCTCGGTACACCATGAGGGCGGCTCACGGCGCACAAGCACGGCCGGGAAGGGGAAGCACCCGAGCCAGGCAGTACACCGGCAACGGCCAACGGCGCGGCGATGGTACAACGGAGTACGGGAAGAGGTAAAACGGAAAGGGGAGGAGGCGACGGTTCTCACCGAGTAGACGTAGTGGCGAGAGGTCGACGGTGTTGCCGGCGGTGAGGAAGAAACGGCGAGAAGCTTCGGGTCGTCGGCGTCGTCGTCGTTCCCGCTGTCCTCGTGCTCGACGGAGGGGTGGACGGGAAAGAGGAGGAAGCGGCGAAGCGGATGGTGGCGACGCCGGGCTCCGACGAGGTCCCGACCACCGGCGAGGGGCTGCCGGAGTTGCGACGGCGGCGGCACAAGAAGAGAGCGGCGTAGCGGCCGCGGAGAGAGGAGGGAGAGGGCGGCGGTGTGAGGGGAGAGAGGAGGGAGTCGGGGGTCCCTTTTATAGGCCGGAGGGGAGGGAGAGAGACGCCGGGTAGGGAGATCGACGCCGGCCATGGTGGAGCTCGCCATTAAAGAACATCATCAAAATCCACCGCGAATAATGCGGGATCGAGTGGGAAATTATGGGGGAATTGGAGAGGATGAGGTGGGAATTAATTCCCCTCAATTAATTTGATGAAAACGGCGAGTGGAGGAGGCGAATCGGAGGTTGCCGTCGCTTGGAATTCGGCCGGAGAGAGAGGATGGCTGGAGGTTAGGGATGACGAGTGGGACCCACCTGTCATTGAGTAGGAGAACGTCTGTCTCAGGCTAGGCGCGCAGGGGAGGTGAAGCAGACTTTTGTCCGAGGGAGAGGGGGAGCAGTTGGGCCAGCCCAAGGAGAGGGAGGGGTCGCCGGGCTGGGCTGAGAGAAGGAGGGGGAGAGATGGGCTAGAAGTGGCCGAAGAGGAGGAAGAGGATTTCTTTTAGCTTTTCCTTTTTATAAAATTCTTTAATTGTTTTGTTACCTTATAATTATTTAGAATGCTCTGAAAATTCAAGTAAAAATTGGTTAAACATTTTTAAGCATGGGGAATTTATTAAAAATACCCACAAGCCAATTTGATATAAATCTTGGTGAATTTTAACTGTTGGAGGCACTTTTAGGCTTTTAAAATTTCTAGAAATGCATTAAAGCACGATTTAAATTTAGGGCGATTTTCAGGGCGTTACAAAAACTAAACCAGCACTCGACACGACAATGCAATCTAGAATTCAACAAAGCAAAATCTAATAGAACAATGCAACGACTCAAATTGTCTAGGTAAAGAAAAAATATTTTTGTGTGGCAATTTTCTGGTTATGGGAAGATAAATTACCTAACGGGCAACCGCGCTCTGATACCAACTGATGAGGGATGTTAGGTCCCGATCTTCCGATAGGTATTGATAAACAGTCGATTTGGACGGAGTCGCGACACAACTCGATCCGGCTTCAGAACGAACACGCTATTGAACCGTGCCGAAACCCGGTTGACCTCGCCGAGAAGGCTAATCCCTGCATGCGAATCGAAGAACACAAGCAAGAACAAGATAGATTGCAACCAAATTGCATATGAATGATTAAGCACACGAATTTAGGGTTCCACAAACCGATCTAGCGGCGAAACTGTTCTTGACAGATTAATCCAAGCAAAACTCGACTCTAAACGATGACAGCTACTGAATAAATGTGATTAGGGACGTCCTAGAGTTGCCCTAGGGCACACATCCCCTTGGGCTAAGCCCACGACACAATTACAAGGCCCAAAACCCAAATCAGATTCGGACTGGATGAGGTACGTTGCTTGTTTTGCAGATTCCCGGTAGCTCGGTAGGAATTTTGACATGGGACCAAAACCATCTGAAAGTAGACTCCATAAGCTTTCCAACAAGTACTCATGGGCCCCGAAATTCCTTCTAGATCAGCAGCTAGGTCCATTTGAAGTTGATGCTGTCTGGAGGCCGAATCCGAATCCAAAACGTGTACAACTTGATCTCTTGTCTTCTATGGGACAAAAGTGACGTGGTGAGGTAGAAGTATAATTGGAGAAGGTCTTGGTTTGGTCCCCAATCAACTTCTTCAATCATCCATGCATTGCTTACGCTCGGTCTCTTTTCTTTCACCCAAGCAAGTACCTCTGCGAACGAAAACACACGAAACTCAATGTGTAGCAACGTTTGTTCAAATATATAACAAGTAAATCTAATATAGAACATATGCACCTTTGGTTGATCAATACATAAGGTGGTCATGGTTATATCCGAGCTAGTTGTGTCCTCGTCAAATACCCCCTTGCAGTGTCCTCCTGGTACTTCGAAAGACCACCTCGGGTTACCGAGTTTCTTATGACAACCTATCATGGCCGTCCAACCGGGGCTAAATACGGAGGAGTTCCCTCCCTAGGAATTTGTCTTAGGAATATATATTAACATGAAGGAATACCCGTACAGCTTGTGACCATTAGCGGCCCACCTCTACTATCCCACAGCATATAAGCCCAATTAATGATATTTAATAATCTAAGCACCATGCTCAGATTACTAAATACTACTCTATACCCATGCACACGACATATAGCAACTGATAAATCAGACATTAAACCCGAACCATTACACCTCTCTGATAGGCTACCCACACAAGTAACATAATGCAGATATAAAGTAAGACTAGTACTTAGACTAAGCAAAGTACGAAGATATATAAAGAAGAATATTTCATTAGTTCGGAAAGTACTACAGAAGAGATTACAAGAGCTGCCAGAGCCATACCGAAAACTCTTCCGAAGACTCCGAAGACTTCCGAATGCTATTCTATACTACTCCACTTAGCACTATACTACTAATACTAATGTATGAAGATGAATTGAGCTTGCTTGAGTGTGTTGAGAAGTAAAGTGAGCTCCTCCTTTTATGGGGTTTGTATGACGGTTACCCCCATGTGAATTTTCCATTTTACCCTCATAACTGCCATCAGCAGTGCATCCTGGACATCCTCGTGTAAGGAGGGACCGAGCTAGCTTGCCCCTGGTTCGGCCGAACTAGGGTCGGCTCCAACTGACCTCCCCTTCGGTACAATGGCTGACAGATGGGTCCCATTGACGATTGTGGCAATTAAGGTCCGTTTCCGACGGTTACACCTGACTTGTGGGCCCATCTTATCCATTTGCTTGCTTAGGAGTGAGGTTTCTTCACTTTCTCTTTATTTTATTTGATAAATTTCCGCAACAAGTTATTCTCCAAGTACAAGTGGAAATATATGATTTGAAAACAAACATGCATTGTAAGCATAGCTAATTCTCCATTATTTTAGTTATATTGATGGTCGAAATTTGTCTATAACGACCGTCAACAACAGTGCCCTCATGGTACTTCAAGAGACCACAACGGGTTGTTGAGTTCCTTCCGACAACTTGTTATGGCCGTCCAACCGGGCCTAAATACGGAGGAGTACCCTTCCCAGAGATTTGTCTTATGAATATATACTAACGTGGAGGAATACCCGTACCGAGCTGTCACCATCAGCGGCACATTTCTACTATCCCACAGCATATATGCCCAATTAATGATATTTAATAATCTAAGCACCGCGCTTACATTACTAAATACTACTCTACACCCGTGCACATGACATAGAGCAACTGATAAATCAGACATTAAACCCACACCATTGCACCTCTCTGGTAAGCTATCCACACAATCGGTACGACACAAATATAAAGTAAGAATAGTACTGTTGGTATTTCTTAACGACATTACTACAAATATAATTCCCAGCAATGGCGCAGAAATACTTCTGGTATATTATGGTTACAGAGTTCATCCGCAAGCTCACGAATATAACAAAGTAGCATTTCACCCGAGAGTATTCCAAGGGTATCGTATTTATTTTATCCTGTGGGAAGATAACATAGAGAGAACTCAACTAATAATTTATATATTACTTGTGATAATCATATTCTAAGCAGGGGTTAAGATAATCCAAGGGTAGAGTGACACACAAGCATTTAACTACTCATCCTAATAATAAATAATCTAAGCTACGTGGAAAGAAAAGAGAAAGAGAATCTATTCCTATACTTCTAATATACATAGTATACATACATTCTAGTTAACTGATATACTAGCTAATACCCTCTATCCGATGCCTTCCTAGTACTTCAAGAAGCCACCTCTGACTGCCGAGTTCCTTACGACAGCCCGTCATGACCATCCAACCGGGGCTAAATACGGAGGAATACCCTCCCCAGGAAATTAACTTAGGATTATATATAGACGCGGAGGGATACCCGTACTGAGCTGTCACCATCAGCGGCCCACCTCTCATCCGCAATATATAACCCCAAATAATGATATCCCGTAATCTAAACACCACGTCTAAACTACCAGAAACTACTATGATATCATCGTCATGACATAGAGTAATTGCATAAGCAAACACTATACCCACACCAAAGCATCTCCTAGATAAGCTAGCAGTATATTCAGTATAACATGAACATAATGTAAAGTTGGTACTCATATACTCGAAAAGTATTTCAATACCAGAAATGTATTTAGAAGAGTATTCTAATAAAAGTACAAAGCTTACAAAGGAGGAAAGGAAAGCTACTAGAGCCATACCCGAACTATTCCGAAGGCTTCCGGACTCCTGATTCCTATTCTAATTCTATTCCACCAGCTAGATACTACTAAACTAAACTTGAGAGGAATGAGAGAGCTCTTGCTTGAGGTGTGTGAGTGAAGTGAGAAGGTGAGGGGTTTATATAGCCTCCCAATGACGGTTGTGACAGTTGGAATGGTCGGAAATACCCTCCAACTGTCATTGGGTGCTAATCCACACCGTCTAGAAGAAACCCTACATCCAGCAGCGATGAGGGGGGTTCGGCCGAACCACCAGGTTCGGCCGAACCTGGGGCCGGCCCAACCATCCCATGGTTTGGCTGGCGGTCTCCTCTGTTGTTCTTCTCCGCATACTTGTGAACTTTGGCCCAGTTTATCGTGTCAATTCTGAGTTCTTGGCCCATTCATACACAAGTCTGGTTCTCGACATCGTCCGATTGATTTATCATTGGTGTTGATGTCGATTCTCCTTCACTTCATTGTCATTCTCTGCAAAAGGTTAGTAGACCTAATACTAGTGTAATATTATTATTCTAACATATTTATGCATTGCAAGCATCACTAGTTCTCTCTTGTTTTAGTAATATTGACGGTCGAAACTGATCGATAACAACCGTCAACAAAACCCCCCAAGCTTGAACCTTTGCTCGTCCCGAGCGAAGGACGAAAGGAAACAATGACTTGGTTGTTGATCAGGAGTTGCTACTATGCTACATATCTCAAAGATACAGGTGCAAGATATATGTACTCTCTCTCAGATTAAATAATCTTTGGCACGGTGGCTTACCCTTACCCCTGATTCCCACGAGACACTGATTCTCCTTGCCTTGGGAGGTTGAAATACAGAACAGCAATTGAAGCACCAATCACCCGATCTTTATTTAACTCTTATTCCGGAAGTTTTCAAATGATTTTGGAAAGAAAACCAAGTTCCTCAATTGATTCACTCAGTCTCTCTAAGTGTATCAATTTGAATTCCTCACCAAATGTTCCCTTGTTGATTCCTACTCTAAGGTTTTGTTATGTGGAGCTCGGTATGGATCAAGCATGGCATACTTGCATTCACATTTATTACTAAGTCAAAAACTTAGACCAGAGCAGATAGCTAAACATACTCAAGATCAAGATCGTGAAAAATGTGTGTGGTATATAATGGAAATGGTGTATGAGGAAAAATAAAAGAAAAATGTTTCTCCTTTGTGCTTAATTTCTTCTCCCAAAAATCCTTCTTTTATTGATTAGGAGAGGGCATGATTACATTTTTTTTCAGTAATATGCTCATGCTTGATGGAGCATAACCTTTTTTTTTTCATAACTATGCCTTTCCCTCCCCTTTTTTTTCAAAAGGACTTTTTCTTTTTAGGAGAAGAAAGCACATGAAAGCATGGAGAATTTATTTTGGTGGAAATATGGATATGTAATGGAATATTGCTTAGCTCCCAGTGTAGGAGTTTAGCATGTGCATATATGTGGGTGTATGATTTTGATCATAGAGCATGAAAAGTATCTACACAAGTCACAAGTCACAAGAGTTCAATGGAATGGCAAGTAACCAAAATGTATATGGTTTAATCATGATAACACATTTTTGGCTCTGGTAGGAATTTATATCAAATGAGGAACTTTCAATTTTATCATTTTGAAAAACAAAACATCCGGAATTCAAGCCAAACTTGTATCAAGATCATAGCTACTCATTTTTACTATCTCATATCTCGCAACAACCTAGACTTAGATTAGCAAGTGTAGCCCATTTAACTCAGGTTCCCGGATAATTGTCGGCTACTTATATTCAATCTTTGAGAGAGTATTTACCAAGAACACATATATAAGAGATATTAAACAGAGCAACTATTCATCATTTCAACAAAGAGAACTAGCTTGTCTTACCTAGCATGACTCAAGCATATCCTATCTTTTTGGTATTTTCTATTTTGCAAATTTTTATGTTGTTTTTCAAGTCTTATAAGATGTAATTGGAAAGCAAATATGCAATTGGAAAGGGAAATATGCAATGTGATACAAGTTACCTTAGTGGGGGGAGCGATGTCCCCCCCCCCCCCCCCCAAGCTTGGCTTTTGCTCATGGTCCTTGATAAGGATTGAACCCCTGAAAGCGAAAGTACGCCTGAAGGTCATCATGTTGTTGCTGCATTATGTTGTTGATGTTGGTGAACTGAGCATCAGCAGATTGTTTCCATTCTTGTGTTTGAACTATGTGTTCCGAGAGGTCGTACTGGATCTCCCCCGTCTGCACATCAAGGGTGTCCATTCTCCTAGTGATTTCACCCCAAGTCCCAACGAGAGGAACTTAAGCGCCATTCACTTGGAGATGGAGGCACATCACTTGATCTGGAGGGTTGATTGTCCCCCCAGTGGATGTCAAGAGGCGCATGCCACCGGTCCTCACTAGCGCTTGACCAGGTTGAGACTCCGATGCTATGGCGTGGAGCTTGGGTCCATCCGGGTGCATCCCCAGTTGGTGCCCAACCTGCCTCATACATCCGCACGGGTGTCGAGGATGATGAACTTCCTTGTTCGTTCCTTGTCATGTTGCGTGTCTTCCTGTATGCTCCACCTGCACGAGATTCTTCTATGGTCTGCAGGGGAATGGTTAATTCATGGCAGTTGTACAAATGATACCCCGCATTTGGCAACAGGATTTCATTTGTACAACCGGGAAAAAAGTATATCAAAGATCCATCTACTCCATGTTTCAAAATATGCCCTTGCACTAGATAGGCCTCATCAATATGCGGACGAGCGGCTGAGATAAAAGCAATTTGGTCGCTAACGACCCCTAGCCCTTTTGCTATCCAAGTAATCAGAGAAGTACACTCAACAGGAGCAGAGAACTTTATACTTTCTAACCATTGTCTTATCATACATTTAACAGGAGAAATTTTGATTTTTCTAACCATGGCAAACATGATAATTAATTCATCTCCCCTAATGGGTCTCAGATCACTTCTAGAAAACAAAGTCATAGCAATCCATTTGTGCATGAGCCTAAATGTAGGATTATGGATATCATTCGTTATAGGTTTCTTGCAAATTGGAGCACCAGAAATATCTTCCCAAAACCTATTTTTCTCGAACCCAGAAATTTCTTTCTGGAGATCGATTTTACAGGAATCTTGAAAACCCAGAAGTGTACTCAAGCCTTTCCATGTGAGTGTGAACTCCTTATGGAAAAAGTGAAAAGAAATATTATCTTCTATTTCTCTCAAAGTGCATAGAAATTGCAAAGTAAGCAAACGAGAACCAGGCTCATCTACCACAGCAAATCTCTGCCAATCAACAGCTTTCCAAATAGAACGAAATTCAACATCCATACCTATCTTTTTCAGCAACTCCGGTGAGTATTCTCGCGTGTGAGCATACTCCCGGTCGCTCAGCATGTAGTAGGCTTGTCTCTCCCGATCACTGACAAGGTCGAGGTCAGCGTCGCTCAGGAGTTGTCGTGGAGCGTTGGCGTCTTCCATCAAGACATCAGCTGATGAGCGAGTACTAGACTCGTCATGACGACTTGATGGAGAGCCTGACCCCTTGAACAGACGAGAGAGTTGCCTCCTCATACTGCACAATGGAGCAAGAACGGACTAACTTGGCAGGGGTTAGAAACGACAAGAGTTTCACCCGCCGGTTAGTTTCACCAAAGCAACTTGTACATATGCAACTAAAGATTTGAATTTGAGGAAAACTATCAAAGTATGAATGAACTTGAGAGCAAACTTTGGAGAGGGAATGAAAATGTGTTGAAATGGGGTGGAATTCCCTCTCTCGGCCGGCTGGCTTTTATAGGGTACCCACAACGGTCAGAAATGATATGTGGGACCCACTAGCCGTTACACTGCCAAAAATGGCATGTAACCGTTGCCTGGCCGGTTCGGCCGAACCAGGGTGTTCGGCCGAACCCCTAGTGGGCCCAACCGGCCCCACTTTCGGCCGTTGGATTCCAACGATCAGTGTGGTCGTGGCACAGTGAATTTTCGTTGAAAATTTAATTTTGGTTTGCTCTGAAAAATTTATTTGAAGAATTTCCTCAAAATTCAAAAATCCTAAATGCAATTTTGAAATTCAAACATGTGGTGATGCAAAAATTCAAATTGTTGAAAGCAAATATGCGGATACATACCAATTTACCTGTTGGCGAAGATCGCGTCATTTAAAGTCCAACGTGCAAGACCGTACCTCCTTTCGTTTTAGTTCACGGATTTTCCACCCATCTTCGGAGATGATGGAGCGGGCATCTTTGGCTTCTTCCTCCACACCTTCTTTGATTTCGGCGCGGAAGACGACTTCTTCTAAGCCGGCTGCTCTAACTTCCTGGCCGGTACAGGTGATTTTACCGGCGTCCTCCAATAACGGTTCCTAGGCATTGTTGTTTCCTTTTCCAGGATGTTCTGCATAAATCTTACCAGGCTATCCGTCTTGGGTGGCTCCACTTCGACCTCTTGTATGTTCTGCGGGTTTGGCCCATACTTGATTCTGACCATGGAGCATTGTTCCGTCCTTGGTTGAAACTCAAACTTTTCCTCCTTCCCGTTGATATGGAAACGAATACTCCCCGTTCCCACGTCAATGTTGGCTCCTAAGGTGCTAAGAAATGAACGCCCCAGGATGAGCGGCGTCTCCTTCCCGTGTCCATGTCTAGCACCACAAAATCAACCGGGATGAAGATATCCCGTATCTTGACTGGCACATCCTCCGCTATCCCTGCCAGGTAACAGACTGACGAGTCAGCCAGTTGGAGGCGCATCGGTGTTGGTGCCAACACCGTGAAGTTGAGCTTGTCAAAGACGTCTTTGGGCATGACGCTGACGCTGGCTCCAAGGTCGCACAAGGCCTGGTCGAATTGTTGTGCCCTGATCGAGCAGGTGATCGTGGGACACCCCAGATCTTTCTTCTTCTCCGGGAGCTTGTGGAGTATTAGGTTGCTGTAGTGTTCCGTCAGCTTGTCCACCTCCGTTGTTGAGAGCGGTCTCTTGTTGTTGAGTATGTCTTTGAGATAACAGGCATATGTTGGTACTTGCATAGCGTCCAACAACGACACGTTGATGTGGATCTTCTGGATTACTTCAACAAAACGAGCAAACTGCTCGTCCACTGACGGTTTCCTACTCCGCTAAGGGAATGGCAGCAACCGTGTGTCGCAGTACTCCTGCGGCACTGTCTTCCCTGGCTGAATTTCCTTGTCAGCCGTGTCAGTAGATGGCGTTTCTTTTGACATCCGATTAGTTCCTGCAGGGTTAGGATACGGCGGATCACGAGTGGACTTACCTCCCCTCGTTGTGATCGCCTTAACATTTTCAATGGAGGAGTCGGGTTGCCCCGGAATCCTCCCGGTTTCATTTGCAGGGACTAATGATGCCAACTGAGCTAACTGGGTTTCTATCATCTTATTAAAGCTCAGCTGGTTTTGAAATGCGGAAGCAAAGCCATCTAGCTTGACATTTATGTTTTCTAAGATCTTATCATTGGCAGCAAGCTTTTTGCTTAGCGCATCAGTGGTTTTAGTTTGCGCAAAAACAAGATCCTTCAAGGCGGGCTGGTTACAGAAGTTACCGTTATTGTTATCTCCTTGATAATATGGGCGTGGTTGGTTCCACCCCTGACCTCCTTGTGGACGATACCCGTTGTTGTTATTGCCCATGTACATCGCCTCCTCACGGGTTTCCGGGCAGTCATTCCCAGAATGACCCGTGCCGCCGCAGACCTCACACGTGACGTGTGAGTCCAAGGCCTTGACGGTGCCTCGTGGCCGTTTCTCGTGGTCGTCCAAGCATTTCATGAGGAGGTCCAGCTTGGCAGCAAGTAACTACGTCTCCTTGACGGTGTGCATGCCTCGCTGACGGGTCTGGAGTCGTTCCTTGCTCCAACCCATATTGGAGACCATCTTCTCTATGAGTTCAACGGCTCCTTGAACCGTTTTAGAGAAGAAGGCTCCTCCAGCTGCCGCGTCCAGGTGATCGCGGGACATTGGGGTGAGCCCATTGTAAAAGTTCTACGGGATCAGCCAGTCATCCATCCCATGATGAGGACAGGCGGCCACATACTCCCGCAGTCATTCCCATGCCTCCGGAATGAACTTGTCCCTTGTCTGCTGGAAACTGGAAATTCGTTCACGAAGGGCGTTGGTTTTGTCCATCGGGAAGAACTTCGAGAGGAATGCCGTAGAGCATTTATCCTAGGTGTTGATAGCAGCACGGTTGGCATAGAACCACTGCTTCACTCTCCCGAGGAGGGAGAACGGAAACAGCCGCAGCCTGACGGCGTTAGGACTGACTCCCTTGATGGTGTACGTGCTACATATCTCCAGGAATTGTTGCAGATGAGCGTTGGCATCCTCATTAGGCTTGCCACAGAACGGGCTAGCCTGCGCCATCGTGATAAGGCTGGACTTCAAGTCGAAATCCACATCTCCTATGTTGACTTGCTGCCCGACGGCCACATTGTCAGCAGAGGGAGCAGCGAACTCGCGAAGAGTATTGCTGGCCATTGTCTTGAAGGTTGGTGGCGCTGGTACGGCTGGTTTCTCTATCGGTAGAGTTTTCTGCGGAGCAACGACTCGCGGCCTGACGCTCCGGAAGAAAGCTTCTGGATTTTCTTTGAAGTTTTCCGGCAGGTTGAAACCAGTCATGCACTACCCTGTTTTCACGACAAAAAGTGAAAACAACCAAGGTTAGCCTGCAGAGGAAAATGATTATACAGAGGTAAATATAAAGTATTAGTTTAAATAATCTCTATTCTGAATCTTCCCCGGCTACGGCACCAGAAATGCTTGTTGGTATTTCTTAATGACATTACTATAAATATAATTCCCAGCAATGGCGCAGAAATACTTCTGGTATATTATGGTTACAGAGTTCATCCGCAAGCGCACGGATATACCATTGTAGCATTTCACCCGAGAGTATTCCAAGGGTATCGTATTTATTTTATCTCGTGGGAAGATCACATAGAGATAACTCACCTAATAATATATATATTCCTTATAATAAACATATTCTAAGCAGGGGTTAAGATAATCCAAGGGTAGAGTGACACATAAGCATTTAACTACTCATCCTCATAATAAAGAATCTAAGCTAGGTGGAAAGAAAAGAGAAAGAGAATGCATTCCTAAAGTTCTAATATACATAGTATACATACATTCTAGTTAACTGATATACTAGCTAATACCCTCTATCCGATGCATTCCTGGTACTTCGAGAAGCCACCCCTGACTGCTGAGTTCCTTACGACAGCCCGTCATGACCATCCAACCGGGGCTAAATACGGAGGAATACCCTCCCCAGGAAATTAACTTAGGATTATATATAGGCGCGGAGGAATACCCGTACTGAGCTGTCACCAATAGCGGCCCACCTCTCATCCGCAACATATAACCCCAAAATAATGATATCCCGTAATCTAGACACCACGTCTAAACTACCAGATACTACTCTAATATCATCGTCAAGACATAGAGTAATTGCATAAGCAAACACTATACCCGCACCAAAGCATCTCCCTAATAAGCTAGCAGTATATTCAGTATAACATGAACATAATGTAAAGTTGGTACTCATGTACTCGGAAAGTATTTCAATACCAGAAATGTATTTAGAAGAGTATTCTAATAAAAGTACAAAGCTTACAAAAGAGGAATTATTCCGAAGGCTTCCGTACTCCTGGTTCCTATTCTAATTCTATTCCACCAGCTAGATACTACTAAACTAAATTTGAGAGGAATGAGGGAGCTCTTGCTTGAGGTGTGTGAGTGAAGTGAGAAGGTGAGGTGTTTATATATCCTCCCAATGACGGTTGTGACGGTTGGAATGGTCGGAAATACCCTCCAACCGTCATTGGGAGCTAATCCACACCGTCCAAAAGAAACCCTGCATCTAGCGGCCATGAGGGGGGTTTGGCCGAACCACAAGGTTCGGCCGAACCTGGGGCCGGCCCAACCAGCCCATGGTTTGGCTGGAGGCCTCCTCTGTTGTTCTTCTCCGCAGACTTGTGAACTTTGGCCCAGTTTATCGTGTCAATTCTGAGTTCTTGGCCCATCCATACACAAGTTTGGTTCTCGACATTGTCCGATTGATTTATCGTTGTTGTTGATGTCGATTCTCCTTCACTTTATTGTCATTCTCTGCAAAAGGTTAGTAGACCTAATACTAGTGGAATATTATTATTCTAACATATTTATGCATTGCAAGCATCACTAGTTCTCTCTTGTTTTAGTAATATTGACTGTCGAAACTGATCGATAACGACCGTCAACAAGTACTCAAACTAAACAAAGTACCGAAGATATATAAAGAAGAATATTTCATTAATACCGAAAATATTACATAAGAGAATGCAAAAGCTGCTAGAGCCATACCGAAACTCTTCCAAAGACTCTGAGGACTCCGAATACTATTCTATTCTACTCCACATAGCACTAAGATACTAGTACTAAAGTATCAAGAGGAATTTGAGCTTGCTTGAGTGTGTGGAGAAGTGAAGTGAACTCCTTTTATAGGGCCGGTATGACGGTTGTAGCCATGCGATGTGCAGGTGACGAGAGACTCCGGGTCAGATCATATCTATCCGTGACTGTCTGTATTTTCCTCTTTATAGAATTGTTAAGTAGCGGATTTGAGATATTTTTATAAAAACGGAACCCATGATATGAGCAATCCATTTTTGAGATGATCCAATTTTAGTTTTACACTTTGCGTTTGAGTCCCTGTAATATTCATATTTACATTTGAGTCACTGTTCAAGGTCAGTGGTCAGTTTTTGTTGAAAAAAAAGTAAAAAAAGAATAAAGAAAGAAAGAAAAGGCAGAAAGGTGCAAAGAAAAAAAAAAGAAAAAGCCGCACCTAAAAAAAGAAAAAAAAGGGCAGAAAGGTGCTTAAAAAAAAGTTGTACCAAGAAAGAAAAAAAAGCATTCATCCTTTGAGTATGTTATCAGAGTGCAGAGTTGTGTATTGATTCATATCTAGTCCTTAGTGTTGTTGGGTGCTTGCTTGTGCTAGAGTTGAGTCTAGACTAGGCCAGCACATTGACTAGTACTTTGAACTATTATTCAACTTTGCATTTTCTGATTAGTACAATTGCGTTCTTTTGCTACTATATATTGTGCCTCCCAAGCTCCACATATATACTTCTGGTCAGCACCGCTTTGATCCTTGCAATTGGCACATCACGTCCTTCAAGGTGTCACAAACTAGCCACCGGTTGTACCGTCCTTAGCATTGCTGGTAAGACACTTGTAAGATCTTGGTAAGGTGCTCCATTTGGCTGAGTTGTTGAGGGGCACCACTACACCGTGTAGCAGATTATTAGGGATAACCTTCATTGTGTGTTGTTGTTTTTGTGTTTGCAATGACAGGTATGAGTGGCGCTCAAAATCAGCGATACCAACAAGGTGCACGTGATGACATTACATTGGTGCAACGAGTGCTAAGTTCTCAAATGGAGAAAGTGGAGCAATGGCTGTACCACGAATTATTTGAAACAAAATTTGTGGTTAAGGATAGAGCATGTCGTACTATAATCGATAGTGAGAGTTGCAATAACTTTGTGAGTTCAGATTTGGTTGAGAAACTTGAGTTGCCTACACAACCACATCCTCAACCATATTATATCAAATGGTTCAACTCTTGTGATAAGTTCAAGGTAAATAGAATTGTGAGAATAAACTTTTCGATTGGAAATTACCATGATACTGCCAATTTTGATCTTGTTCCTATGCAAGCATGTTCTTTGTTGTTAGGTCAACCATGGGTATATGATAATAATGGATCGCATAATTTTGTTGCTAATACATACACACTTAGACATAATGGTCGGAAAATAAAATTGGTACCCATGAGTTTTACTGGAATTTTCGAAGATAATCTTGAAAGGATGAAGAATGGAATCGAGGAAATTTTCAAAGATAGTATTGAAAGGACGAAAAATAGAATCGATGAGATTTCCAGAGATACCAGGAAAGATACTATTATGATGCCTTCAACTAAGTCTGAGTTATTACAAAATGAACGTAATGTTGTGTCTATTGTTTTGGATACTAATATTTTGCAGGCATCTGAGAATAACCAAGGTAATGAGAAGGAGAAAAAAACAAAGAGGAAAAAGACTTATTTATAGCTCCATGCATACTTGAAGAATGTTCAATTGACCAAGCGCCGATAATTTCTGAAGATGAGAAAAAAGGTAATGATAATGGTGCTCAAACGACTCAAGGTATGCATATTTATGATGTGCCAACTATGTCCACTACTTATGTTACATTAGAGCAACCCATAGTGGAAACAATTGCTGAAATACCTTTATCACAAAACAATTTGTTTGATGTTTCTTGTGATAAAGAAGAGTTGTGCGATGCTTCACTTATATCCATGCCACAACTAGTGAATAAACATGTTAGTTCTATAGTAGAGCCACCATGTGTTGAGTTTAAACATGTTATTCATATTGCTAGCGAGAATGAAGAGGTTAAATTGCTATCTTCTTTAAATACTTGGGGTTATATTCAATTTGATGATCTTTGTCCACTCAACTGTTTAGAGAAAAAATTTTTTGCTAGATTTGAATTGCCATGCCCTTCTGATGTGATTTTTCATGTTATTGGCAATTATGATAGTAAAGGAGAATATAATATGCATCGAGTATATATTTGTTCGAATTTGACTATACCTCCTTTTCATGATGAAACGCATTGTCTAGAGGACCGAACGCATATAAGTAATTCTCTATCTAGTTCCTCTAGTGGTTTAAATAAGTTACAGGTTGGTTTGCAAGAAGGGGAGTGTGGTGGTTTCTCGACTACCAAGATTTTAGGATCCAACCATATGGCCATCAAGATATGTTCCTCACCAGATGTTGAGATAGATAAAGTTAAGTTCAATACGCTCTATGACAAGGTGAAACCGATGACGGTTTCCAATCAAGAAGGGGAGGATGATGAGGACACAACTAGCTCGGATATAACCATGACTACCTTATGTATTAATAAACCAAAGGTAGATATGTTCTACATTATATTTACTTGTTATATATTTGAACAAACGTTGCTACACAATGAGTTTTGTGTGTTTTTCTTTGCAGAGGTAATTGCTTGGGCGAAGGAAAAGAGACCGAGCGTAACGAATTCATGGATGATCAAAGAAGTTGATTGGGGACCATATCAAGACGTTCTCCAAGTCCACTTCCATCTCATCACGTCACTTTTGGTCCATAGAAGACAAGAGATAAAGTTCTACACGTTTTGGATTTGGATTCGGGCCTCCTGACAGCATCAACTTCATACGGACCTAGCCGCTGATCTATAAGGAATTTCGGGGCCCATGAGTAATTGTTGGGAAGCTTATGGAGTCTACTTTCAGGTGGTTTTGGTCCCACGTCAAAATTCCTACCGAGCTACCAGGAATCTGTAAAACAAGCCACGTATCTCATCCAGTCCGAATCTGACTCGGGTTTTGGGCCTTGTAATTGTGTCGTGGGTTTAGCCTAAGAGGGTGTGCGCCCTAGGGCAACCCTAGGACGTCCCTAATCATATTAATTCAGTAGCCGTCATCGTTTAGAGTTGGGTTTTGCTTGGATTAATCTGTCAAGAACAGTTTCGCCGCTAGATCGGTTTGTGGAACCTCAAATTCGTGTGCTTAATCATTCATATGCAATTTGGTTGCAATCTATCTTGTTCTTACTTATGTTCTTCGATTCGCATGCAGGGATTAGCCTTCTCGGCGAGGTCAACCGGGTTTCGGCACGGTTGATAACCAGAGGAGACGTGGTGCTGCGATTGCGGGGCTCAGTAGCGTGTATGTTCAGAAGCCGGATCGAGTTGTATCGCGACTCCGTCCAAATCGACTGTTTATCAATACCTATCGGAAGATCGGGACCTAACTCCCTCATCACTTTGCTTCGCAAAAACTCAAAATATTTACAGGTTACAAAAGAGGAAGGAAGGAAAAAAAAACTTATAGAGATTACAATGGTTGTAACCAATTTAAAACTATCAACTTTAAATGATTCTTCATTGTACACGTATGCAGAAGAACTTTTTTAAACAAGATTCTCCATGAACTTTTATAGCAAGTAATAGACTATTTAGATATCCCACTTCAGGTCTATATGTATAAACCGAATAATCGTAGCTCTATCATTTTTTTAGGCCATTCACCTGTAACCGTATTTATGTAATGATTTTAAGCTTTGTAGAAGAATTACCACGGAAAACAAAATCACAATATTTTATTCTCTTTTTTATGTATAGTACTTGCTTATTCACTTTCAATCTTTTAAATCTTTCATTAGTCAGAGTAATTAACATCTATCAATAATTGGTATGATTAGATGGTTAGAGGACTGAAAACTGAACGTTTTTTTTTTCAAGTCTCTCTAAAAGAAATTCGTTCTTTTTAAATAAAATCTCTCTAAAAGAAATTTCTTGTGCCAATCTACCAGTGTCACCTACCCACTTCTCTGGTCTTATATATATGTGGTATTCCATCCATCTTCAAAATATAGAGATTGTCAGGTTGATTAGTTAATCATATATACAAAAGAACACAATTAGAGCAATATCATCAACAATTAGAGTAATATGGTTAGTTTATTCAAGGCTAATCCTTCTGTATTCATGGCTAATACTTCTAAAAAATGTTCTTTAAGAAATACGTGTGTCTTTTGAATTAATAGGATTTAAAATTGCCAAATTAAAGTAAAATTATGAAATTTATGTAATGTTCTATTTTTAGATAAATTACTCCTATGGTCAACTCAGATGCATGAAAGTTTACTCTTTGTACATAGGCCGTGTTTAGTTCTTTTGCCAATTTATTTTATATACGTACACACATTTCAAGTATTAAACATAGACTAATAACAAAACAAATTACAGATTCCGCCTGTAAACTGTGAGACGAATTTGTTAAGTCTAATTAATCCATCATTGGCAAATGTTTACTGTAGCATCACATTATCACATCATGGCGCAATTAGGCTCAAAAGATCCGTCTCGCAATTTACATGCAAATGCAACTGATTTTTTTCGTCCATATTTAATGCTTTATATATGTGTCCAAATATTTGATGTGATATTTTTGGCAAAAATTTTTTTGGATCCAAACACACCCATAGGTATTGAATAGTTAAAACTTCCAAGGTCTGGACATCAACATGTGAATACTAACCTAGGGGTCTTTTCAAAAATATGTTGTATTTAGTGAAGTTTAGGATAAAAAATATGTTAGGGGTGAAAATGAAAAATTGCTAGCAGTATGATGCCACCTGCAGTTCGGAGCGCTGACTTGCTTTATCCATACTAGTGGATGGGGCGCGCCATTGCGCGCCGCCTGATCACGCCATGTTATGCATGCATCTTGTGCCATGTTTACTGGAGGGTGAATGATGTTCACTTAGCCTAAATAGACCAAGCAAACAGATGCCTAGAAGCAGAATATAATAAGTAATGGATTGTTCACTTAGCCTAAATACAACAAAAGCTGCTAAGGACAATGGTAGGCAATTATAGGGTAAGTGCTTATAGGGTAACCGGGATTACATGGCTGCGCCTAAAGGATAACATAAGGCAATATAGCAGTGCGTGCACGATAGAAAGCAACAGTGCATATTGAAGATGCACTCATCGTAGTGGTGGAATAAAGGATGGTAATAATCTTCAGAGAGCGTCTACTGTAAGTGGCAGCTGGTTTGCTTTGTAAAAATAGAAGATGCAGATTGTGTCCAGAGCAATGTCGTTGGCGGCTGCAAACGCTGACCATCCTGCTGCCAGGTTGTAGCATCCGTCTGGCGATCTGCGAAGAAGCATTGTGGTTGAGGGGCCACCGGCCTGCAATGTTGACCTTGATGTTTGTTGTCTTTGTGTGGACCAGCTTTGCTATATGTATTTCTTCGAAAACTCCTTTGCAAAGTACTGTGCGACAAAAGTGAAGGTTAGGTGGTAAGTATGGGCATAAGGAGACGGATATGTTTTGAGAAATTTTACCACTCTGTTCTGTTCCATGAACATTCTGTTCATGCGAACGATATAGAACTTGTTGGATTCTTCCAGAGAGTATGCAATATCTTTGATGTAGCTCCTCAGCTCAGCTGTTAGGGTAGTCTTGTGGCAAAAGGACATGTCATCTAGGGCCCGTTTGTTGGTGCCTGCAGTCCGAACATGTTTAAAAAATTAGCTTGCATGGATGGAAGCATAGCGTGGAAGAACTAAATTAGTTGTTAAAAATGTACAGTTCTGGAAAAGGTAATATGATATTGGGTTTTGATTAGCTGTGATTTGAATGGTGCTTTCATTAGCAGTGATGTGAGTGGTGTCTATCTGTTAGTTCTGTAACCTGCATCTATGAGTGAAAAAAGAATGGAAATGCCATCGAAAATCATAACCTGGAGGAATGTTAAAAGGTAAGATCTGTACCTGTGCGGCTGTTGTTAGTGGATCCATGCTGAAATGTGCGTGTTTTGATTGCTTGATTTGTTGCAGGAAGCGACTTCTTTTGCACTGATGAGCTTTTGGATGTGGTTCTGATTGGACACCTGATAAATCCTTTTCTGTTAAGCACCATGACACGTGCTTTTGAGCAGGATGACATCCTGAAAAGAACTGTCTCTCCGATCCGCAATCCAGTTGCATATATGAATTGTTTCCATCCTGTTGTCATGTACAGTGTACCAGCTGCTTCTCTGATCTTGATCTTTATCTTTAAATCATGTGAAATCTGTAGCTTTAGCTTGTCTCCATGCTGCATCTTATATGCCGTTGCAAGTGTGATTGGGACAGGCTGCATAAAGAAAGGATAGTATTTGTATGAATGGTGATAGCAGAATGTGAATGCAAAAGTCTGTTTGATTTAAGGGTTATCAGGTAGCTCTGATTTGTTGTATCGAGCTCAATGGATGCGAACACCAGCGGAACCATGACTGTGCCTGCAATATACATATATTTGTATAGTCAAATGTATTTGAGAAATAGGAAATTAGAAGTTAGTTAGCTAATTGGCAAACTGACAGGTAAATTTTGATGGTTTAAAAAGACTGTTTGATGTATCGGGGTTTCCAGGATTTTAACAAAGTATATAATATACAAATTGATCTATAAAAGTATACATGTGATATGGAGTTCACTTGGGAAAGGAATAAGTTTTTTTAAAGGACTGTGATGGGTTAAGTGGCTGTGTTATAACAGCATGAGTGTGGAATAGAAATAATTTACACCTAATGGGGTAAATTTTTAATCATGGTTACTAAAGTACTAATTTCTTGGGGTATTAATAATTGATGCTTGGCTGCTACAATGATAGCATGGGAGTTTTATTAAAAAATATAAGTTTTATGCCATAAATGCTGCTAAGTGAATGTAATATTAGTAAGTCGTATTATGAATAGGAAAGGTAGGAAGCCACAGGTATGTTAAGATCTGAACATATAGTTTACAATGGTAATGAGTTAGAGTGCATATGGATAGGTTAGATGGAACTGATAGCTGAACAGTCCCGAAAATCACTTGAGAAAATATATAATTGTATGGATCTACGAACCATTGATATATTGAGTATTAATTAGTCTATTAGCTGTTAGTAAAGCTCCTCGGTTGCTATTCACTGTGTGAAATTTAGATGGCCAGATGATGGGCAGTGAATCGAATAGTTTTAAAGGATGTAGTAATTTGGTAGTGCAAAGCATGTTGAGGAAAGGTCATATGTAACAAAATCTCAAGATGAAAGTACAGAGCCTAAATGTAGATCCATGCATGGAACAATGACTTATGTAAAGCAAAGGACCTAGCTTAGCAAAGAGAAAAAGACCAGGATTGAGTAGGGCCACACATCACATGATCATTCTGCACTAACTATTCAGAACATGTACTGCACAAATTACTTGCGAAAAAGCTCTCTGATTTCTCCGTAATTCGAAGTTGGTCCCCCCTGAACAGTCCCCCTCCGAGACAAGATTTTACTTGACGACCCTTCTAAAAAGCAGATATTATATGAAAAGGAGGGAAAAACCGAGAACTATGAGTGCACTATAAAAAGTGGCAGCATAGGGTCTTTTTTTCAAAATGACGCCCACTAACCCTAACTACCCCAAGCCCTAGCCGCCGCGGCCGCCTGTCCCTCCTCGTCGTCCCACCCACGCTCTCCCTCTCCCTCTCACGGCGCTGCCGCCTCCCCCTCGCACCTCCCCATCGCAACGCCACCGTCGCGTCCCTGGCGCCTCTGTACAAAATTATCTGACTCAGTTTTTCTATCTTTAGATTTACCTTTATTTCACAAGATTTAGTTCGATAAAGACAGAAAAGACAAATGGCATCTACTTAAAAAAATACCCTTGCTATAGACCTATAGATTCCTGACAGGAAAAGCCACTGTGATGCATGTGAACGGCCTTATCCGTTCCTCTCCTCTCTTCCCAGCCACGCCGTCCTTATCTATTCCTCTCTTCTATCTAACGCGCTACACAGAACGAAACCCCCACCATCACTCCCTCCACCCATCGTCCTCATCGGTCAGCCCTTGTCACCGGTGATCTGGATCCTCCTTGACCGGTCACCCCAGCCTACCAAGGTATCCCCCCCCCCCCCCAAGACAGCACTGCATTCTCCAGTACAGACCTGATCTGTTCCGCCTCACACTGTTCCAGCTCACCCACCCCCCACATGCCGTACCCTACCCCCCAGCGTCTGGATCCTTTCTCGGCGGCGGCTCAATCCACGCCTCCCTGCGCTAGATCCGCCCCCCTAATGGTTTGGCCCAACACCTGCAGCTAAATCGCCTCAACGACGCAAGGGCCCATATCGCAAGCACTGGCAGCGGAAAAACAAAGGCACAGAGGAGACAGCCCTCCCCAGTAGACATCCGCAATAAAGCACCATCCTATTCCCACTACTCAGTCGCATCGACCCCGAAAAAAACAACACAACACTGTAAGGACAACAGAATGTATATAGTTAAAATAGTCCATCTGTGTGTACTCGTTGGTGTGAACTGTGTTTTCGATTGTGTGGCGGCGTAAATAAAGAGCAGCAAAAGATGCAGATTTTTTATAGAAAGAAACTATTTAGAGGTACTTTGTGACTAAGACTTTTGAATGAAATTAGCGTGTAATTTTTTAGTGGTTTCTATATTTTGGATGTATATTTATGTCTGTGTTGATGTGTGTTAGGACCAGCTGTGTGTTATATGACTTTTGCTGTACAGACCCGAGCACGCACTTCATCCCAACCAACGTATGCCATACATAGCAAACCGCATTTACTAAAACCATCAGTTATACATTTCCCTAATACAGAACCAGAACATATTGCACCCCCAAAATCCATACGGGGACGGGGGAAGTAGGCCGCCACTATAGATGCTTCATTCACTAAAGAATAATTCACTTGATCATAAAGCAAAAAAGAACGAAAATGAACAACAATCAAAGGGAGCAACCTTGCTGCTCGTAATACGAAATAACAGCCCCTTGTTCACGAACCATCAAATCATTGCGCATTTCTGAAGCAGAAAGTTAAAGGAGCTGGAAATTTTATTTCTAAAATTTCATTAACATGCATATAGCACTGTAGAGAGCACTGCCACCTAGTTGCCACAACTCTTTCACTAAAAAATTGTCACAACCCAAGCAGCCTCCTTTCCACAAAGAAACCAAAGCCACCTGACTTGGTTTTTAAAAACTGATAACTGCAAAACTATTTTCAACACAGGGACTTAAAAAGCAGAAACCATCATTCTAATGTAAAAGTTTTGTTCCCCAAGGTAATTCACATTGAACTGACCTCTAGCCAATCTAGAGATGATACCTGTCCGGAATATGACAACGTTTATTAATTAATTATGTTCTACATAACTGTAAGGGCGAATAAGAAAACTCTAAATATGGTATTAAACTCAATAGACTATATAGTACTGATGAAGATGGACCAGACCTTAGAAATCATCAAGCTGGCACTTCCACTTCTAAGGATATAAATTACACAACCATGGCAGACTTTTTTTTTAAAAAAAAGAACAACTTGATGGTACATGTAAAAGAAACAATAGATATGCAAGATGCACCTTCAGACATGCAAAATCTGAAGCAATTGTTTCTGCATAGTTGCCATATTGCATCATTCACAGACTGATGATGGAAAAGAGCACAAAATCTAGCAACAAAGCAAGAAAAGCTCATAACCTCAATAACCATTAGTCATTGCCTCATTGTACGTGTTATTATAGTTAGATTCTGTAGAGGGATGCCCAGAAATAGTGATATGCTTATATCCGACCATCAACCTAGCCACACCAATGTTGGATCTGCGATGGTTTCAACAGTATGCTGGGTGAGATATACAGCTTCTATATAACAAAAATCCCCATTTAGTAAACCAGCAGAAATAAGTAAATCATTTGTGTTGTATACTACTAATAGAGGATGATATAGTCCAAACATTTTTAAACCTAAAAAAATGTTCCAACTTTCCCCACCGTCACTATTCTCCCCTTCTGACCGCTTCCACTTGTCCAATAATCCGTGAACAGAAATCTGTTTAAAACACATTATTTACCTACACATGTGACCCTCTTGTTAATATAAACCTGATACTATTTCATGTGCCCTTTGGAGGCACTCAAAATGATTTAATTTTTAGCATAAGGCAGAGCAGGTATACCCTATAGCAATTTCGCTGATACAAATGATAAGCTACAATGTTACATGATTAAGGGGAAAATGGGAAAAGGAAAAAGAGATATAGAGGTGACGGAACATACAGCGATAGTAATAAGTTCATCAGAGCAAAGGTGCAATGCAACGATTTGTTCTGTGCCATTTGATTCTTAATTTCTGAAATGGTAAACAATGCAGGTAAACAAACAATTACTGGTCCATATCAGAGTACTTTATTAACTACGTCATCAAACATGTCACAAAGCTTGCTCTCCTTCATCTGGAGCTCGTACCACTCTGCCGTGGACATCTCAGTGACTCATAAAACAAAAAAGACAGTAAACTAACTCCCCTTAACTATTTTTCTCAAACAAATAAAAAAGAGTAGAGAATTGTCATACTTATCAATAATCACTCTGGTACCACTGAAGGCTGAACCCACGCTGCCTATTGAGACAAATTTTGGTTTGACGTCATACATATCACACCGAGAATGGTTCCCGTTCTTCCAAATGCTATAATGACCTACAAATGAATAATGATATAATAAATTTTACACCAAATAAATATTGCACCATCCAGAATCCCTCTACCAGAAAGAAACATTTGAGCACCTCATACGCTATTAATAATACGTCATCTTAAGCACAATTTCACATAAGAATGTTGTAACCAGCACAAGAATAAAAATATGGTGCAGAAACATCAACACTTGGTGTGTGGTTACCAGTCAACAACGCCATTGAAACAATAAGAGGAGCCACCTTTTTTTCGCAATTTAAAAACACTCTAAAATCTTGGAGACAACACAGTAAGAACCTACCATAAATACCAAGCTACAAATTTTAAGAACTCCTAGGAATTATAAGCAACAGAAAAACTATTAGAACAGTCCAGCCTTCCACCCAAGCAAATCTAATGGAAATGCTACAAGCCAACTTCTCCAGAGCAATAATCTAAAAAGTAAAAACTGTTGAATACCACAAAGCGAAGGATATGATAAATGTAATATGTTCAACAAGCAATAGAAGAAATTGTTCCTCGGATTCAGAAATTACATTGATGCTGTGAACTATGGGGGTAAATATGTGAAGGCAATTCCTCTTATGTAACAACCACCAAAAAAACAGACCTACAACGTTCAGGCCACGTTCTCAAAGCAGAAAGCAATCCACCCCCCAGGGAATAAATTGTACGAACGTCTTGCGATTGCAAGATCAGCATGAACATATGGAAGCGAGCGGCTGCAAGATCAACAGGCCACTCCCTCCCTCCTCTACAATAAACTGTTACAGGGAAAAATATTTTTTCAGGGAAATTTCATCAAGCAGCTAGCATACACATTAATGAAGACACTACCAGAAGAGTAGAAGGGCAGGTGGAGAGGATAGCCTGGCAAGCTATTTTGCAACAAATGACTGTACCTGCATGACCCAAATTAGTTTCTTGGCCCCAAACATCATCTAAGCACTCTGTACCAAACAAAAGAACAAAGAGAATTAGTAGTACCATAGATCGGGACGATTGTGAGAGGGGGTGGTATTAACTGACCGATCATCAAGGTTGGATCGTCCAACCTTTCGCTGCAGCTGCTGCCAGTCATAACTGAGCCGCCTTCCCAGTACTACAACGGTGCCGGTGGCCAGGAACCAAAGCGGTGGCCGTACACGGCGAGCAAAACTCACCAAGACTGGAGGTATGATGTAGGCCATCAGCACTGACATGCACGAAGTGGCAATGCGCATTTGCTTCAGAAAAGAATGCAAATATGGCCCCAGCAACCACACAAAGGAAATGACAAGACTAATATAAAGTAGTGGCCACTTCCATTCCATCAAGAAGCTGAAAAAAATGTATATATATAGGACAGGAGACCCAAAACAGTGACAAGGTACTAATGCCACCAGTTTAATCCAATCAGGAGAAACAGCAAACACATTCTTCAATCAATGAATTAACTAACTGGCTGGCTGTATCAATTCCAACAAGGAACACCGAATGTTTTAATTTGTTTCACCATCTCCATCAGCAAATTTCATCACCCAACTGAAATAAACAGGTGACTCCAACTCAACACAGAAATGCTTCATGTCAGCTTTCACATGAAGAACTAAAATCATCTGATCAAATCAGAAAATACGCACAAACATGTTTGTTCACAGAGCAGCAGGGAGAGGCGTTAGTTACATACCTTGCGAGCCAAGGGGGCGGTGGAAGGAGGCGACGGCGATGTCCTCGAAGCAGGAGTTGAGCTTCTCGGACGGTGACAGCTGCGGCTCCGCCACCTCCCACAGGTCCTCCACCCTGTGCCCGACCTCCGCCTCCAGGCTCCACGGGCTCTCCATCTCCATTGACCCCCCCCCCCAACCAACCTCCACCTCCTCTTCTTGCCTTCTTGGCCTGCCCACCCTTCCCTTCCCTGGATTCTCTCTCCTCCACAACAACTCTCTCTCTCTCCCCTGCTCCCAACGATGGCTCCGAATTGTCACTGCTTCGTGGTACTAACACTTGCTCTGCTTGCTCCGCGGCACTGCATCTTGTTCTTCTGCACGTCAAATGCAAATGAATTAACTGATTATAAGAGAACTTAGATATGGATATTACAACTGTATATAAAAATGGCAAGCTAATAAATTTCATTGCCAATACAAGCAATGTATCCATAGCATGACCAGATAAAAAATAGATTACCCCAACTATATAGATCAACCAAAATATTTAGTCAGATGTTCAAAGCATATAAGAATTGCATTTATGAATCCATACTATAAATAGAGTGCATCGTGTTCCATCAGAACAGAACAACAGTGCAATCTACAATAGTGCAGATCACAAATCCATAGTCCTAAAAAATTTAGACAAATCTACTAAGTACCAATCCCAATTGATGAGCATAGTAAGCCACTTCATATAACATCTAATTTGTACAAATCATTGCCATGGAATGAGCATACAATTTTACACGCTCAAAGCAACAAATAAGTAATTAATAAGGAGGTGAGGGAAGAAGGCAGTACCATGTACTCAGTGGTGATGAAGGAGTCATTGACGGCGACCAACTCAACATCCTCGCTCTGCAATGCCGATGCTTGCCGAACCCTGCAGCATCCAAACCAAAAGCCCCATCACAAATCCATGCCCAATCCACATAATAAGAACAAAACCAGATCCAATCGTATGCTCACGAACACTCACCAATAATGCCGATCTTAAAAACAACAATCACAAACCAATCAGCCAAAAACACCAGACAAAACAAATCAAATCAACGGCGCGCACGGAATAGCTTATTTAGGCGGAATAGTTTCTATTCAACCTATTGTCTAACCTAGAATTTGATCAATTTAAAATTTATTTATGGACATCAACATAACCAATATGGTCCCTGATCATATGAACGGAATTATTACAAATTATGGAAGTAAAAATGATGGCTTGGTGCAGACAAACATGATGGCTTGGTACATTCTTTTCATGACATAGCCAATAGTGAATCATCTCAAATTTCACTAAACCGGCAAACATAAAACTATCTGACACAAAACTATCTGACACAGCACAATGGGCCACCTAGGCGCCATCTCCTTCCTTCTCGAGCCACTACATTGCCGGATCCAACGATTTAATTACCTTGGCTTCGAGGGATGAGGAGGATGACGACGGCTGCTCGAACTGCTCCATCCACGCTTGCACCTTCGTGGCCAGCATCGACCTGCTCCACCCGAGGCCGCCCCTTCCATGGTCGGGGGACACGGATCTGACCGCCCCCCGCCGGATCCGGCAATGCGGCGATGGCGGTGACCGAACCGGAGCACAATGGAGGCGGAGGCGGCGACGGGGACGCGATGGATGTGACGGCGGAGATGGAGATGACGACGACGGCGGCGCGACGCGGAGACGGAAATGACGACGGGGACGGCGCGACACGGAGGAGGAGACGTCGGCGCGCGGTGGAGGCGGAGATGACGACGGCGGCGGTGCGAGGCGGAGGCGGGGACGGCGGCGCGGAGCGGTGGCGGTGGGAGAGGGAGAGGAAGGAGAGGGCGTGAGCGGCGGCGGCGGCTAGGGTTGGGGAGGCGTTCGGGGACGCCGACGCGACGGTGGCGGTGGCGGCGCGAGCGGAAGGCGGATGCGGCGGCGCGAGCAGAAGGTGGAGGCGGAGGCGGAGGCGGCGGGGCGAGCGGGTACGGAGGCGGAGGCGGCGGCGGCGGGAGAGAGAGAGAGAGGGAGATGGAGACCGTGGGACGAGAGGGAGAAGGGGGCGGCGGCGGATAGGGTTTGGGGTGTTAGGTGTTGGGCGCCATTTTGCGAAAAAGGCCCTAGGCTTTTCACTTTTTACATATAGGTCCCTATCAGCGAATTCTCCTCTCAATACTGTTCGTTAGGAGCATATATGTAATTATAGTAAAATGTAGGGCTTTTGTGAAAAAATACACCCGAGCACTGTAGTACTGTAGCGAATCGCTGACGTGGACACGCCGAGCATCCGCCCAGCCCGCCGCGCTTAATATTTTCTAATGCCTCGTCGACGTCGTCGTCCATCTCCGTTTCTTCATCAATCTTCCAGTTCACCCCGACTTCTCTCATCCATGACGGAGGCAGCGGTGGTGCCGGCCGCAGGAGATACAGCGGTGGGTTAAGAGCAAGTTTAATAGTAAAAATGTATATGTCATCCGGAGATAGAAAATAAAGATGATACATACAATAGCAGGCAGGCTGCTAATCTATCTACACACTTCTCTAGGTAGTTAACTTTTTCTATTTTTTAATCTAACTTGCTACTCTCTATCCTATCCCGTGTGTTCTGCTAATGGGGCCATAGCTATGCTATTGGAGAAAAACAATCACAATATTGATTTTGCATCGGTTCCTGTAATATGCATAGTTTCTTGTGCCGTAGCTCGGCGCTTGCAGAAGCGCCCGTTGCCCTCTCCCTCTAGCTAATGAATTTGGATGATATGGCACTCTTATCGCCTGCTGAGTGTGCCTTATTAAACTTGCTCTAAAAGGAGGAGCCGGATGCCCGGCGGCCTCTCCCATCGTGTCAGGCTCACCCCGGACAGCCTGCTACCACCATCTTTGTCATCGTCTCTACCTCCGATATCCAGCGAAGAGCTACTCGGCAGCATCGTCTATCCCCTATTATCTCCCTGCCACCACCGCATCTACCTTTTCCCTGTGACGCCTCGATATGGGTGGGCCACGAGGTGAGGCCGCGATGGTGGAGGAAGCGGATGAGGAGGCGGTGTGAGCGGCAGAAGCGGCGCGGAGGCTGTCGAGAAGGCGACGCTAGCAGTCGATTGGTGCAGAGGTGGTCGAGGAGGCGGGGCGACGAGCAGGGTGGTGTCGAGCCGAGCCGCTCCCCGTGGATCTGGCGATGGCGTGGACCACCGGCCAGCGGGGCAGATCGATCCGCCGCCGCCGCCCCTAGTCCTCACTCCAAGGCGGCACTGGCCGGTCAACTCTGGGGCAGGCGCGCATCGAGGTCCCGCGTAGGCAAGCGAGCTCCGGCACCGGCACGGAGGTAGAAGGAAGGCCAAGGCGACGCCTTACCCCTCTATGCTCTGGCCCTTTCCTTATCTGCTGACGTCACCTCCCTCCACTATGGTCTTAGACTCCATCATCACTTTCACCAGATCCTCCGCTAGTCCACTTCCCCTTCCTCGCTTCCTCGTCGCTAGTCCACTTCCCCTTTCTCACTTCCTCGTCGTAGCTCGTAGCAGGTGTTGGTGGCGTCGATCGAGTTAGGGCGGGGCGCGCGGGGCCAAAGGGCTCCTGATGGTACATCGAGCTCTAAGGTTATCGTCCCCGTCATTGTCAGCTCGCGATGGTGCGGTGATTAGGAGAGGGGAATCTAATGTTCTTGAGAATTTTTATTCCCTGTGCCTTTTTTCTCTACTCCTGAGTGGCTGAGTCCTGACTGTTCTAGATGAGTTTCTTTTTCACCGTTGATATGTCATCGGATGGCCGCGGGAGGGGTGTGAATACGTGGCCGCTTCTCCAGCCGAGAATCCTACCGGGGCTCAAAGCATATGGTGCCACGTGGCCCAATCTCTGGCCAGGGTTAGTACCCTGAAATCGGTTTATATATAAGATAAGATACCCAGGGACGTGAAAGGACTAGATGTAGATAGAAATTTTCAAAAGGATCAATAATATATTTCGCCAATTTAAGGATCCTATGGCCTGCATCATCCGGAAGCTAAATCGGGCGGCCCACATTTATTGGACGATGTGGCACAATAATTTACAAGAAAACTTGCTGCTTTTACTATTTTAGATGATGACGATGTATGTAGTCCAGCCCATTAATGAGGATGGGGTTTGGCATGATTTATTGAAGAGGAAATATCTTTATAATAAATCTATAACCCAAGTTGATAGGAAACAAGGTGATTCTCATTTTTGGTGAATGTCAAAAGTACTTTCTTAAATATGGGTTCTTGGATTGTCAATAATGGGGAACAAATTTGTTGGCGGATGGCATGAGTCCCTTCGACCGAATCTGCCGAAACCCATGGCGAAGACCACGAGCCAAGGATGTTGCGAGGCGAAGGGTCACGTGAGTGCATGCCGAAGAAGGACGACTTCGCCAGGACCGGTTCGCCCCGGCATCCAGCCCAGAGAAGGACGGCTTCGCCAGGTCCAGTTCGCCCCCGTGAGGGCCGAAGTAGCCTTCTCGGCCCACCAAGCTTAGAGGCCATAGGGCCGGCGATCGCCCGATGGCCCATCAAGGGCCCATGAGCCCCCTTGACGTTATGTAACCCTGTAAACGTCCCTTTCATAAGGGCAACTATGTAAATTCCTCAGTACAACCTAGACCCTAGAAGGGAGAATCTGTAACGGGGCTATAAATAGCCCTCAAGGGCCATGTAATAAAGGGGGAGAAATCCAAGAAATCAATATACTTCGTTTCTTTCCAACCACTGTTAAGTAACCACGTCTTTCGACGTATGCGGTTGTCGTTTCGACAACAGCTGGCGCCGACCGTGGGGACCTCCGAGCGAAACCACTAAGAGCGAATGCCACCGAAGAAGGTCGTGAAGGAGAAGGTTACAAGGCGAAAGGAAAGCAACGCCGGGGCGGACATGGCCACCGAAGAAGGAGCGGAGCCTTCGGCATCAACCGCCGAAGTGGGAGAAGCCCTGTCCGCTTCGGCACCGGAACCGTCTGCTTCGGCGCTGATCACAGCATTGCTGCCTTCGGCCCCTGCCACCTCTGAGCAGGCGCCAAGGGTGGATGAAGTGGCGAAGGCGGCTGCAGCGGCAAGGGCGCTTCAGACCAGGGCGGAGATCCTTTCGGCAGGACAGCTGCTGGTGCCCCATGCCGCTCCGTCGCAGCGAACAGTGGCCCAAGCCGCGCTCCCTGCTGTGCAAGTTCAAGTCAACTCCGACCCTGAAACACAAGCCGAAGCCGATATGGAAGCTATGCGGCAGAACATGGCACGACTCCAAGACATGCTTCGCCAAATGCAAGAACAGTAGCAAGCGTACGAGGCGGCGAGGCGGTCCAGGGTCCCCTCGGCACCAATCCTCCAGTATTCGGCAGGGTATGTCCCGCCTCAAGTCTATCCGCAAGTGCAGTCCCAGCCCGTTCCGCCGCAAGTCTCACAGGCATCGGTGCACTTCACTGGGCAGCCGACAGCCGCAGCAGTGCATCAGGCCCCCTATGGACAAGTTCAGCAGATCGCGGCCCAAGTGTAGCCTCAACCACTTGGCCAAGTGTCGCAAACCGTAGCGGAAGGGGCTTCGGCTCTGCAGGCGCAATTCCAAGCTTTCCTTCAGCAACTCAATCAGCCCCACAACATTTCGAGTACAGCTCCCTCGACTCGTCCAGAGGGGAGTGCAGGTCAAGGTGCACCTAGTTGGTTGCCGTCGAACCAGCCGAATCTGGGGGCTTCGCCATGGAGTCAGACACCTCAGTACGACTTCGTCAATGCTGCCCAGGCGCAAACTGTTCGGCCGCAAGGACCGACACCAGGCTTTGGAACAAGCCAAGCACCAGCCCAAGCCGCCATGACATGGTCGCAGCCTGTTTTTGACCCATCCATGACGGCCCAGCAAGTATCACCAATCGGAACTGGGCAGCCAAACACCATGGCTCAAACTCACACGCAAGCCGTAATTTCACCTTTCGCCACGCCGTACCCGCAGCAAGGTGCAGCAAACAGAGCGGGAGGCGAGAAGGGGCTGCCGCTGAGTGGGGGAATTAAGAACCGCCCAATTCCACCCCAGTTCAAATTCCCACCCGTCCCACGCTACTCGGGCGAAACTGACCCGAAGGAGTTCCTATCCATCTATGAGTCTGCGATCGAGGCGGCTCATGGCGACGAAAATACCAAGGCAAAGGTAATTCACCTCGCTCTAGACGACATCGCCCGTTCTTGGTATTTCAATCTGCCAGCCAATAGCATTTACTCATGGGAGCAATTGCGCGATGTTTTTGTTCTTAACTTTCGAGGCACTTATGAGGAGCCGAAGACGCAGCAGCACCTGCTCGGCATTCGCCAAAGGCCGGGAGAGTCGATAGGAGAATACATGCGTTGCTTCTCGCAAGCCCGGTGTCAAGTTCAAGACATAACTGAGGCGTCAGTCATAAATGCTGCTTCGGCTGGTTTGCTCGAAGGCGAACTCACAAGGAAAATCGCCAATAAGGAACCACAAACACTTGAGCATTTGCTTCGCATCATTGACGGTTTCGCAAGGGGTGAAGAGGATTCCAAGCGACGGCAAGCCATACAAGCTGAGTACGATAAAGTTTCTATTGCCGCTGCCCAAGCTCAAGCACAAGTTCAAGTTGCCGAACCACCTCCTCTCGCGGTTCGCCAGCCTCAAACGGCGATCCAAGGGCAGCCGTCAAGACAAGGTCAAGCTCCCATAACCTGGAAAAGTTCAGAACCGACCGCGCGGGCAAGGCTGTGATGGCCGTCGAAGAAGTGCAAGCCCTCCGCAAGGAGTTCGACGCCCAGCAAGCAAGCAACCATCAGCCGGTCCGTAAGAAGGTCCGAAAAGACCTTTACTGCGCTTTCCATGGACGCTCTTCGCATACCACAGAGCAATGCCGAAACATCAGGCAACGTGGCAACACGCAAGATACTAGACCACAGCAAGGAGCAACTGTCGAAGCACCTCGTGAAGCAGCCCAAGAACAACCCCCGGTCGAACAACATCAAGATGCGCAGCGAAGAGTAATTCAAGTGATTACAAGGGCCGACCCGCTCGGCCATTTATCCAAAAGGCAGAAAAAGATGCAGATCCGAGCGGTCCACAGCATCACTTCGACGGGGGAGGGGGCGCCACAGTATATGAACCAGCCAATTTCTTTCGGGCCAGAAGACGCCGAAGGAGTCATGTTCCCACATCAAGATCCACTGGTAATATCAGCTGAGATAGCCGGCTTTGAAGTCCGGCGAATCCTGGTCGACGGAGGGAGTTTGGCTGATGTCATCTTTGCTGAAGCATATGCTAAGATGGGGTTGCCCGCCCAGGCTCTTACACCAGCACCAACGTCACTCCGGGGGTTCGGCGGAGAGGCAGTTCAAGTTCTTGGCCAGGCACTTCTGCTGATAGCTTTCGGCTCGGGAGAAAACAGACGCGAAGAGCAAGTACTGTCGTCGATATCCCGTACAACTTCAATGCCATCCTCGGCCGTGCGACCCTAAACAAGTTCGAAGCCATTTCCCACCACAACTATCTCAAACTCAAGATGCCTGGCCCAGCGGGAGTGATAGTGGTCAAGGGGCTTCAGCCTTCGCCCGCGTCGAAAGGCGATCAGGCCGTAGTCAACAGGGCCGTGCACAATGTCGAAGCCGAACTCCACAGCCGGCCGAAACACGCGCCAAAACCCACACCTCACGGCAAGATAGTAAAAGTGCAGGTTGACGATGCCGACCCCACAAAGCTCGTGTCGCTGGGGGACAGCATGGGCAAACAAGAAGCTGAGAGCATCCTAGCGGTGCTGAAGAAGAAACATTGATATCTTCGCCTGGAGCCCTGACGAAGTGGGGGGGGGGGGGGGTTTCGGCAGACCTCATCATGCATCACCTAGCAGTCAAGCCGGATGCCAAGCCAAGAAAGCAGAAACTGCGTAAGATGTCCGCAGATCATCAAGAGGCGGCGAAAGCCGAAGTCCAAAAGCTGCTCAGGGCTGGGGTCATTCAGGAGATCGACCACCCGGAATGGTTGGCGAATCCAGTACTGGTGCGGAAGTCAAACGGCAAATGGCGAATGTGTGTAGACTTCACGGACCTGAACAAGGCATGTCCAAAAGACGATTTACCTTTGCCGCGGATTGATCAGCTCGTGGATTCGACAGCCGGCTGCGAACTCATGAGTTTCCTGGACGCATATTCCGGCTATCATCAAATCCATATGAACCCACCGGACATCCCGAAAACTGCTTTTATCACCCCGTTTGGCACTTTCTGTCACCTCAGGATGCCTTTCGGCTTGAGGAATGCTGGGGCAACCTTCGCAAGATTGGTGTACAAGGTCCTTTGTAACCAGTTAGGGCGAAATGTGGAAGCTTATGTTGACGACATTGTCGTAAAAAGCCGTAAGGCTTTCGATCATGCGTCCGACCTGCAGGAGACTTTCGACAACTTGCGCATAGCGGGCATAAAATTGAATCCTGAGAAGTGCGTCTTCGGAGTTCGCGCGGGCAAGTTGTTGGGATTCCTAGTTTCTGAAAGAGGCATCGAGGCGAACCCAGAGAAAATCGATGCCATTCGGCAAATGAAGCCGCCGTCAAGCACACATGATGTACAAAAGCTTGCAGGCCGAATTGCGGCACTTAGCCGATTCCTCTCAAAAGCGGCCAAAAGAGGTCTCCTATTCTTCAAGACCCTCCGGGGCGCAGGAAAGTTCAGTTGGACACCAGAATGCCAAGCAGCGTTCGACGACCTAAAACAATACTTGCAAAGCCCACCAGCCCTCATAAGCCCGAAGCCAGGAAGCGAACTGCTGCTGTACTTAGCAGCCTCACCAGTGGCAGTAAGCGCCGCCCTTGTTCAAGAAACAGAGTTCGGCCAGAAACCAGTTTATTTTGTCTCCGAAGCGCTGCAAGGGGCGAAGACAAGATACATCGAGATGGAAAAGCTTGCTTACGCCTTGGTGATGGCTTCGCGCAAGCTCAAGCACTACTTCCAGGCCCATAAAATAATGGTGCCTTCACAGTACCCTTTGGGCGAAATACTCCGAGGCAAGGAAATCTCTGGGAGGCTTAGTAAATGGGCAGCAGAACTATCCCCGTTTGATTTACATTTCGTTGCGTGCACTGCTGTCAAGTCTCAAGTGCTAGCCGACTTTGTAGCCGAATGGACACCAGTGTCAACATCTGAACCCGAGCCCGTCGAGCAGCCCTGGACAATGTGCTCCGACGGTTCATGGTCGCACAAGGGAGCAGGCATCGCGCAATTCTCATTTCGCCGAACGGTGTACCAGTTCGGTACGCTGCAAGGTTGCAGTTTAACACAACCAACAACGCAGCAGAATACGAAGCCATTCTTCTAGGCCTAAGAAAGGCGAAAGCACTGGGAGTTCGGCGCTTGCTAATTCGAACCGATTCTAAGTTGGTAGCAAGCCATGTTGACAAGTCCTTTGAGGCGAAAGAAGAAGGAATGAAAAAGTATTTGGAGGCTGTCCGAACCATGGAAAAGTACTTCACCGGCATAACAGTCGAACACTTGCCCAGAGGCCAGAATCAGGAAGCAGACGCCCTGGCAAAATCTGCCGCTAGTGGCGGACCGCATTTGCCGGGCATATTTTTCGAGGTACTGCACACACCAAGCGTGTCTGTGGACAGTCTGGTCTTAACAATTGACCAAGTAAAACTGGGCGAAGACCCAAATGACTGGCGAACCCCGTTTGTTAAATATATCGAAACTGGCTGGATTCCGGATGACGAAGCAGAAGCAAAGCGCTTGCAAATCAGAGCCACGGAGTATAAGTTAATCTCAGGCCAACTTTACCGTTCTGGGATGCTTCAACCTCTACTTCGTTGCGTTTCTTTCGCCGAAGGTGAGCAAATGGCGAAGGAGATACACCAGGGGCTATGTGGCGCTCACCAAGCTGCAAGAACGGTGGCCTCCAAGGTGTTTAGACAAGGGGTTTACTGGCCAACTGTGTTGAAAGTCTGTGCAGAGCAGATTAAGAAGTGCGAGAGCTGCCAGCGTCATGGCCGAAGTCAAACCGCGCCCCACCATGACTTGCAGCCCATTGCGCCAATTTGGCCCTTCGCCAGATGAGGACTGGACATCATTGGCCCTTTCCCTTCGGCACGAAATGGGTATAAGTTCGCCATTGTGGCTATTGAATATTTCTCTCGGTGGGTCGAAGCCGAACCCCTTGGTGCAATTACTTCGGCAGCAGTACATAAGTTCGTGTGGAAAAACATTATCTGCCGGTTCGGAGTGCCAAAGGAGTTCATCACCGACAACGGCAAGCAGTTCGACTCTGAAAAGTTCAGACAAGTGTGCGAAGGGCTTAAACTGGAAATCAAATTCGCATCGGTCGCACACCCGCAGTCCAACGGAGCGGCCGAACGAACAAATGGCAAGATCCTAGAAGCACTAAAGAAAAGGCTCGAGGGGGCAGCGAAAGGCAAATGGCCAGAAGAGATGTTATCTGTTCTTTGGGCCCTGCGAACGACCCCCACAAGACCAACGAGGTTTAGCCCGTTCATGCTCCTCTATGGCGACGAGGCAATGACCCCAGCAGAGCTAGGGGCTAACTCGCCAAGGGTGATGTTCTTTGGGGGCGAAGAAGGACGCGAGGTGTCGCTCAAACTCTTAAAAGGAGTAAGAGTCGAAGCACTCGAGCACATGCGCAAATATGCCGTAAACACTTCGGCGACCGACAACAAAATGGTTCGACCGATAGATCTCTTGCCCGGTCAGCTCGTCCTAAGAAAAAAGGCGAACCCAGTGGCTGTCGGCAAGCTTGAATCGAAATGGGAAGGCCCGTACCTCATCAAGCACAAATCAAGGACGGGGTCTTTTCGGCTGGCAACATTGGAAGGCGAGGAGTTCGACCACTCCTGGAATGCTGCCTCTCTCAAGCGCTTTTATGTCTAGAATGGGTGGCACCCAAATCGCCAACTTGTAAAAATTTATATAGGCATGTAAGCCATTCGGCACTATGTACGCCTCCCGGCAAAAAAAAAAAGAGGAAAATGAAAAAAAAAACTGGATGTAGGGTTATTATCCGCCATGGAGGCCCGAACAAGTATAAAACCTCTGTGTCCTCTACCTTCTTTTCTTGATTGTGTGATTGATAACTTGTGGAAAAACCCCAAGGCAAACGCCTGATCAGCGAAAAAGCCAGGGGGGCGAAACGAATCGGCCGAAGCATCGCTCGCCGAACGTTGAAACCACAGCAGCTTGTTTCGGAAATAACTAACCGAACGCCGTTCCATTTGATCAGCATGAAAGTAAAAGCGTCTATCGAAAACGAAAGACGAAAGCTGGAAAAGTCGAAGCCTATTTCGCTAATGTATGCAAAGGGGCCGACATGTTCCGACCCAACGAAAGCACGCGAAGTGACAATGCGAGAATAGCGAAAAGGAAGTAAAGCACACTTTTATTGATTCAAAAAAAAAAAAGAGGTATCGAGGATTACAACTCAAACAGTGCTATATAGATCACAAATAAATTACATCTTCGCCCTCGTGTACCCTTTCTCCCCTGTCGGCTAAAGAATGATCGGGCGAACAAGGTTCGTCGTCGCTAATATCATACACCACTCTAAGGGGAGAAGGGGGCGAAACGCAAATTATGCTATAACGGCGCCGAAAGATCGCTTCCTGCCGATCGGTCTTCTGATGATTCCGCCAAAAGCGAGCCATGTCGTCCAAACGTCTTGAATGAACAAGATCATAATCCTCCAGGGTTTGCTCAGGGTGACTCCGAAGCCACCCAGCAACCTTGAAAACCTTATAGCTGTGTCCATTTATCAGCATTTCACGATACACAGGCTGAAACGGGCATCGCACCTTCGATAAATCTTTTAAAGCCACAAATTTCTCGTTTTGGTTTCGCCAACTTCCAGACGGGGGTCGAATACATAGTTTTCGGCGAATACCCTGGCAGATAATGCAGAAATGGCAAAAAACCAATCGAATAGTGAGAAGTAGGCGAAAGCATAACAAGGACCAACAGTAAATGGCGAAAGGTAGGTCTGTTATACATATTTTAAATGCCCAACGACAACTTTGTCTCGGTTACAATAAAAAGGTTAGCGGCAGCCTGCCGAATATACAACGGTTCGCCACCCCTGGCGAACCCCAAAAAAACTATGAAAATCTAAAGAAAGGGCGGAGGGCCTCACACCTCTGGGTGATCCTGGGCATCACCCTTCGGCCGCCACGTCCTCCTCTTTACGAAGCTCCGCCGCCTCAGCCTTCGCCAGCTGCTCCAAAAGGCGCACCTTAGTGGTCGAGCGGCCGTCCCTCTGCCAGAATTGTTTTCGCCATGCACGAAGTGCGGGCGAAATGTCTTGTGAACCGATTTCCCAATCCCCTTTCGCGTAGTTGGGGAACTCGGCGACATGCTCACAGCCGAACTGCTGTAGGAGGCCCATGGTAAAGGCCGCGGACACACGCGCACAGCAGTCGCCGTACGCGGTGGCGCAGTCCGAAACCGAACCACCAGCTTGCTGGGTCCATTCGGAGAAGTCGAAGGCAGAGGCATCTTCGGAAGGGACACCTTGCACTTTCGCGCCCATATCGGTAAGAGCAAGGCGAAGCGTTTGGCACGCTGTTCGCGCGGACTCGGTAGTCTTCACCATCTCCCGTGAAAACCGCCGCGACTCCGCAGAGCACTTGCCTCGGCCTTGCAGACTTCCTGCCGAAGAGCCTCCATCTTCGGCTCGGTAAGGTTGTAGTAATCCACAAGCACGGCGGAGTGGGCCTTCTCTTTTTCCAGTTCGGCCTTCAAGCGTTCGACTTCGGCCCTAGCTTCATTCCCTTTTTCCAGTTCCAACTGGAGCCGCTTGTTTTCGGCTTTCGTCTCTTCAAGGGTGTTGGCCAGGACCTCCATCTCAAAATTTTTGCGTCCTATTTCATCATCCTTCGCCCGAAGACGGCTTTTGAACCCGTCAAGGCGGGCTCGCACGGTTCGCTCTGTTGAACAGTGAGTTGCAAGGATCTGGGAGCAAAATAAGAGCGGCGAAGAGAGCAAGTGTCAGCAAAAGCAAAGATAATAAGAACAGAGAAAAAAGGAGGGGAAAGACGTACCCGAACCGCAAGACTTTTTATGGCGGAACACCCCTCATCGAACTCATTAAGTTCGGTGAACAGGCTCGGGGTGCCGGCAGGCAGAATAAGATTGCTCACCCCCTCCACAAAAGAAAGGAGGTCTGCCCGTGACTCGAAGTCACCGGGGGCGAAGCGGGGCACCGCAAGCGAGTACTCCGACGCGGACGTTTCGCCAGCCGCTCTCTTTCCCTTCGCCTCAGGCAGCGGCGATGAAATTGGCTGACGAGGAGTACTGCCGAAAACTTTTGCCGCGGCCGTCACGATCCTTTCCGCGGAGGCCGAAGCCCCAGCGACAGTGCTATCACCCGCTCCAGTGGCGCCAAGTGGAGGAGTGGGAGCGGCTGAGAGATTCAGGCTGCGGCCAGCGGGCGAAGTCGGAGTCCCGTCAGAGGACTCATCGTCGCTAAAAACTCGAGCGACATCGACGAGTCCTTTCTTTTTAGCCGCCTTCTTGATGGGGCCTCCTTTCGCCGCCTTGCCAGAGGAGAATGCAACCAGAGCCTTCGCCACATCCAAGTCCTTTTGGCGAAGGGGGGAGCTATTCGACTCCACCCCAGTCTCGTTATGGCCAGGACTTGGAGTGGGGGTATAGCCGGGAGTTTCGGCGCGTCCCTCGGCCACCCCGACCGCGGCATTCTCGACCGTGGTCTCCGTCTCTTTTTCCTCCCCCTCTCCCTTTTCGCCGTCAAGTTCTTCGCCATCCTCGTCATCAGCATCAGAATCTGACGAAACAGGAGCCCTACGCTTCCTAGGGGCAAGCTTCACCTGACCGCGCGGCCGCTTCCGCGAAGGCCCTGCCTCGTCACCAACCTTATGGGGATTCGCTCGAGGAGGCAATTCGCCGTTAAAAACCCGGTTCGCCCGACCAGTTGCCTGCCATGTAAGCATTTGGCTGTACTCAACGACCGATACGTCGCAAATCATCTTACGGGCTTCGGCTTCAGCTTGGTCAAGGGTTAGCACTGCAAAGGAAAGGAAAGGAGTCAGGTTAAAAGGTCAAGCAGAGAGAGAGAGCTAAAGCGCGAAAGTATATGGCGAAAACAGCAGTCTTACTGTTCATTCCCTCAGGGAGGACCAGCTTAGGCAAGCCATCAACCTCTTCGCTCAGGTTAACCGCAACCTGCCATGACTGGGAGAGGGGAAAGATGCGAAGCAAGCAGAACTCCTCCACCAGGTCGCGGTAGCTGAGGCGGGAATAGACTTTCCACAGCAGGGCGAACCGGGACTCCATAGCGCCATCCACGGCGATCCTGGGTTTTCGATTCGGCGCAATAACCCTGCGCCGACACCGAAGAGCTTTCGCTGAATCAGAGCCGGCCTCGAAGGGGATGGTGTGGTAAAACCACCTCGCCATCCAATGGCGGTCCCACTTCGACATGGCAGCGTTCACAGGCCAAAGGTCGGACCGTTCGGGGCGAACATTGAAGTTCACGCTCCCGAACACCATCTTCTTCGTCCCAGCCGGAGTAATCACCGTCTTGGAGTTCACGGTGGCGAAGAATATGGCGCCAAAGAGAGCAGCGCTAGGTTCGAACCCAGAAGTCTGACAGGCCCAATCGAAGATTGAGATCCGAACCAGCGCCGGTAGGCTCAATTGGGGGAGCTCTACCTGGAAGAGGCGAAGGATCTCCGGCAATAGCACGTTGCACGGAAACCGTAGCCCTGCCTCAAAAAAGACGGCAAAAACCACCGTCCGATTGTCCACAGGCTTCGGCATCACGGCTTTCCCCGGGGTGAAAGCCTGCCCCGCAATCAACGCCCCAGAACTGACCAATTTCGCCAGCTCGTCGTCATCCACAAGGGAGGCCCCCAAAAAGGTGGTGTTATCGTCGTCGACCCGGCTAGGGTCCGGTCCGACCGCCTGAACGGGGTTTGGTTTGTGAGGGGCCATGGCGAAAGGCGTGTGGGCCGTGGCGAACCAAGAGGGTAGGCGAAACACCTACAGATTCAAGAAACGCTGTGGAAGGAGATAACGAAGGAGGAGAGCGCACGCAGTAAAAGTGGCAAAGTGTAACGGTGAAAGGGAAAGGGGTGAGAATATATAGCCCACCGAGTCGACGTTTCGCATACCCTCCAATCACAAAGCGCCACGTGGCGCGAGGGTAGGCGTAACGGTAAAATCCCATCACCCGAGCAGCACAGTAAAAGGCCCATTAAGGGAAAGCCCAATACTGTTCACTTCGGCCCGGAAAAAGTAATGATATTTTATTTGCAGGAACAGTGCGGGTTTCGGCAGGAGCATCGGTCGAAAGGGGGCGCCACATACCATACCACATGGTTTGCACGATCTCGGCCGAAGCTCCGCTCTCACCCTTGCCCGTGAGGGGCTTGTTGGCGGATGGCATGAGTCCCTTCGACCGAATCTGCCGAAACCCATGGCGAAGACCACGAGCCAAGGATGATGCGAGGCGAAGGGTCGCGTGAGTGCATGCCGAAGAAGGACGACTCCGCCAGGACTGGTTCGCCCCGGCATCCAGCCCAGAGAAGGACGGCTTCGCTAGGTCCAGTTCGCCCCCGCGAGGGCCAAAGTAGCCTTCTCGGCCCACCAAGCTTAGAGGCCATAGGGCCGGCGATCGCCCGATGGCCCATCAAGGGCCCATGAGCCCCCTTGACGTTATGTAACCCTGTAAACGTCCCTTTCATAAGGGCAACTATGTAAATTCCTCAGTACAACCTAGACCCTAGAAGTGAGAATCTGTAACGGGGCTATAAATAGCCCCCAAGGGCCATGTAATAAAGGGGGAGAAATCCAAGAAATCAATATACTTCGTTTCTTTCCAACCACTGTTAAGTAACCACGTCTTTCGACGTATGCGGTTGTCGTTTCGACAACAAAATTAGATTTTGGGAAGATAGATGGATTGGTAACTTGGCTTTTAAGGATAAATATCCATCTTTGTATGCAATTGTTCGGAGGAAAACATCTTCTATTGCCACTGTTATGGGATCTGTTCCGCTTAATGTTTCTTTCAGGAGAGCTTTAGTTGGTCAGAATCTTGTTTGTTGGCATCAGTTGTGTGCCTCTATAGTACATATTCAGTTGGATGATTCGTCTGATAGTTTTAGATGGAATTTCCATCAGAATGGCTTGTTCTCGGTGAGGTCTATATACCTAGCTTTAATTAATAATGGCTATATTGAGATAAATAAGTGTATTTGGAAGCTTAAGTTGCCACTTAAGATTTAAATTTTCATGTGGTACCTGCTTAAAGGGGTTGTGTTAACTAAGGATAATTTGGCAATGCGTAAGTTCGTAACTGGAATGGTAGCTTGAGGTGTTCTTTTTGTTTGAAGAATGAGTCTATTCAACATTTCTTTATGGATTGTCATTTTGCGAAATTTCTATGGAGAGCAGTTCAGTTCTCTTTTGGTTTTAATCTTCCAGTTAGCATATCTCATATTTTTAATGGGTGGCTTTTGGGAGTTGATAAGAAAATGAGTAAACTGATACTTGTTGGAGCTTCTGCCATTTGTTGCGCAATATGGCTAAGTAGGAACGATATGGTTTTTGACAAATCACCATCATTTTCCTATATGCAGGTTATTTTCAGAGCAACTCATTGGCTCCGATTTTGGGCACAAGTACAAAGGTGTGATGAAGATGAAGAGTTTCTGAAGGTTGCATGCCGAAAGTTGGAGACCATGGTTATGCAACTATTTGCCAATTATGGTTGGAGATTTACAAATAGACTTCAATAATTGTGATCTCCTTACGTTAGGTTGGTTTCAATAATTGTGATCTTCGGTGTGTTCTTTACGCTATGTTCATGAAAAACTACTATGTAATAATTGGCTGTAGCTCTTTTGAGTAAAGGCCGGAATATTATATTCCATTATCTTAAAAAAAAATATAGTCCAGCCCATTCATCCAATCTCTTTCTTCGTTGCTCGGCTGCTCCGCCTATTCCAGGCTGGAGCTCTACGTGGCCCATGGAAATCCACCGCCCCATGCTGCTGCTCGCGCTCACTATTAATTAAGATACCCGACACTATCCCATACTATCCGAGTTCAAATCCGAATACATTGGAAAAATATGGGTTAGGATACGGGAATATATGTATCCGCCCGTATGTCCCGTATTATAAACTACGTATGAAAATATATTATAAATCCACCTAAAAACATGATAAAATATTGGTTAATCACTATTTTACATGCTCACATGTAATATTGTATAATTTTTTTCTTGATGTATTTCTTTTAGTAATTTAATTACCCTATTATATTTAATATCTATGAATTAGAGATACAAATAAATATCCGTTCCTGAATCTGATTCGAAGGAAATAATATGGGACATGATACGATATGAGTGATATGTTACCCGACACTACCTGCACCTGGCTCTGAATTTTAAAGAAAATATGGGTTAGAATATGAGAATAGCATAATCTCGTACCCGCCCGTTTTCACCCCTGCTCACTACCAATGTACGCGAGATGGAAGCGACCCAGGCGTCTCTTATACGTGTCCGAAAACTATTATGCTTTTTGGTTCAATCAACTGACGGAATTATGATTTGATGATTACTACTTTTGGCGCGTGTGCCACGACCCAAGAAGTCCCTCATCGGCTTAGGGCAGTCCCAACCCTCCACCTAGTATAGTGTCTATGGCATTAACTACATTGCCACGTAGGATTTTTAACTTATGTGGCACTATATTAATTAAGAGAGAGAGTAAAGAGAGGAAGAAACTGGGTCTCATGCAAGACTAAGCTTCAACACGAGAACCTATACACTATCAAGTTTTGCATTGGGAGAGAATAGTGTCTTCATAATAGATGAAGAGTAAATATGATTGGTAGAGAAGAGAGATGATGTATTTATTAATGGCCCACTTTAAGAACCCATGGGTTGTAGAGTGTAGTTTCTATTGTGATGTCTTATTGACATGGCACTATAGACACTACTTATGGACACTGTGGGTTGGGACTACCCTTATAGGCTAAGGAAACCAAACGTTAGACTCTGTCTCGGTTTGCTAGCTGTATCGCGGTTGTCGAGTTATGTGTTGCGTTATCTCATTTTCATTGAGCTGGGTTGTCTGCCTCACGTGAGCACAAAAGTACACTTTTACTCCCTCAACTATTGTGTAAAACCAAGTATATCGGCTTCCTCAACTATCGAAACCGGTGTAAACTATATCCCTTAAGGCCTTGTTCAATTTGAAAGAATTAAAGAGGATTGGAGGGTATTGAAGAGGAATAATTTCACACCAAAATAGTTGTGGAATAAATCCTCTCTAATTCTTTCGTCAAGGGAATTAAACGAACAAAGGCTTTAGTAGTTTGCGAAGCGATATTGGCTGACATGACGTCTATTTGGCACTTTGACCTGATGATGAGATGCTTACGTGTCATTCCAGTCCAAGTAAAACATGAAAATTGGCTGGACCCACAAATAAGTCCGAAGAAAATCAAAATACTAATAGGGCCCACGTGCCATCCTCTTTCTCTTTCTTCCCCACATTATCCCATCTCTCTTTCTTCCCGGCCATCATTGTTGTTGGAGGGAGGCCTGCCACCGCCGCCGCTTGGCTCGGCTTTTCCAGTGCTCTAGGAACGTGAAGACCGACACCCTGCGAGCACCGCGAGCGTGTAATGCTCCGCGGACATCAGCGCCGCAGCGCGGAGCAGCAGCTCGTCGGCCAACTCCCCTCTGTCGCCCGCCTACACCATCCGTACTCACCGTCCCCGCAGCTGTGCTTCCTCCTGCCTCGGCCGCCTTGAGCTCCGGGAAGCCTCGTCACAGAGCGGAGCCTCCGTCCGGGTCCCGCCGGCTCACCCTCGCCTAGGTGCTGGCAATAGGCAAGGCTTTTTGTTTCCCGCCATGAGACTTACACGTGGGACCCATGTTGATTGAAGATCCGTCCGCTTGCCACACGTCACCTAAAACCGCTTTTAAAGCCACTTGTTTGCACTAGTTTCTATAGTTAAAAGGAGTTGATATATCTAGTTTTGCGGTTAAGTTATACAATCAATCAATAGTGGAGGGGGTTGAAGTATTACTTTTTCTCATGTGAGCCATATGAGTGCTTGTTGCACTGTCCGGCCCATGAATACTAATGTATATAAGGCCCCGTTTGGGAGCTTTAGATTCTGAGAATCAGCTATTTGGTAGCCAGCTTCTGAGAATCTAGAAAAGCTCTGAAACCCAGCTTCTCCAGCTTCTGGCTTCTTAGTTCATTTTTTAGAATCTGTAACTACAGATTCTTAGAAGCTGTGGATTGTTTGGGACAGCTTCTAGCAGAACCCAAAAGCTGCAACTGGGAAAAGCTCCCCAAACAGGGCCTAAGACCTTCCAGTGTTGGAGAGGGGACCTATCAAACTACCATACCATGTCTTCCTTCTCTGCTTTGCTCTGCTTTTCTCGCCAAATTTCTAGATCTTGTTCTCTCCCACCCTGTGCGATTGGTCGGAATCCCTGTGTTCGTGATAAACAATTCGGCCCAGGTGGGGTTGGCCGAGGCCCAATAACTTAAGGTTAACTGGACCCCTTTCAGGGAAAGCCCTAATCTCCCTAAAAGACCAGTCCGATAGGGGAAGGGTGGCTCTCCCTTTTAAGGTGGCTTCCTCCTCCCAAACTAAGTAAGGTAAGATTATTCAGATGCTCACACGGTCGCCGCTCGACTTTATCGTCTTTGCCAGCGGGTAATAGTGGAGGATGTCCTCATCAGTTCGAGTCACCAAATCCACTAGACCGCTAGCCGCGGGCGGGGGCACGCCGATCACACAAGCCCTGCCTATACGATACTCGCGTTGCCTCCACACACGTTACAGCCTACCGGCAGGGCCGGGCCCATGGGCGTGCGACCCGCACGACTGTACAGGGCCTCCAAATTTTCGGGCCTCAAAAAATCAGTCCAGTAGAAGGCCCATCTACTTGTGTCATTGTGTGAAGCCAGAGCGCCAGAAGTCCAGAACCCGTTCGAGTCCGCGGCCGCGCGCGGCGACTTAGCTTCGCGTGCGTGACGCTTCGTATCGTCGACTCCTCGAGGCCCGCGTTTTGTATTCTCTTAATCCTTTCGTTTTCGTTTTCAGTTCATCTCGACGTCTCATCTCCGCGACTCCGCCGAGCGCCAGCCGGCTCGTTGTCGTTGCCTCGTCCAATTTCATCCATTGAATAGCAATTTAACAAGGAACCAGCAAAAGGCACTAGGCAGCTGCAAGCCACCTTTCTCTCTCTCTCTCTCTTTTCAGTTTCTGAATTCTGAGTTCCAGTACTGCAGTCCAAACTCCGGTGAGGCCTCAGCCCTCAGGCCTGAGTCAGGGAGAGGGCGACTAGGCAAGAGGCAGAGACCAGCAGGTCCATCAGAAGTGCAGGTTTTTATTTTTTTTTTCAATTCTAAATTTCTAATTGTTTGTATAATTTTAATTTTGTTCTTTTCATCTTCTGAAGCCATGTCTTCTACAAATCGATTTAGAAAATTTGAATCGGATTCCCAAAAGCGTAAGGAGAAACAAAGAATTGAGTACTTGATTTTGGCCCCACTTAGAACTTTGTACAGGGCCTATAAATTTGACGGCACGGTCCTACCTACCGGCGTAATTGCAATAGCCTAATAGGCCGACGTCAAGGCAGACCGTACGATTGTAGTATATATCCAGGTACGAGTACACGTTTTATACCAACTCCTCCTATAAAAATTATTTCATGTAGAACTCGCGCTTGGCCCTTCCCATGTTTGTATTGTCATCGTTCCAGAACCATGCCAAAATATAACGTTTAAGAATTAACTTGACATCCTAGCTACTCCCTCCGTCCCATACACTACTAGGAAAAGCATTATCGCAAGCGGCCGAAAAGGGTCTTTGCAGGCGGGGCGGCCGTTCGCTTGTAAGCCAACGACTGTGAAGATCGCCGATCTTCGCAGGCGGGGCGGCCGTCCGCCTGCGAAGATAATTTTCGCAGGTGGACGTTGGCTAGTCTAGTCCGCCTGCGAAAATAGGAATCGTCCGCTTGAAAACAAAAACTTCCGCCTGCGAAGATAGGTAGAAAATATTGAAATTTATATATAATTTAGCCGTAAATTACTTTTAAATTATTTATTAGAAATTCTTGCATGTACATATATTGGAAGATTATCCAGCATTTGGTACTGAGGAATCTACTTATATTGCATAAATCAAAAGTGTTGCCAATATATATATATATATTACAATATTGTTTTACATTGTCACTTCAAATAACGTCATCTAATTACATTATGGCATAGCAGTGTTCCACTCCCGAAGATCCTTGAATTCGTCACTTGCCGCTAGGGCACCCTCTGAGTCGAAGAAATCTCCTTTGACATGACAGCACTCATGGTGGATGAAGTGGCACAGATCACGCTGCACATTTGTGATACCTGTATCATCAAAGCTTGTTCGACATTCTAATCTTGGCAACTGCATGCATTGAAATTAATCAGCATATTAGTATCATAAATATCAAGAGCTGTCTACTACATAGTATAGAGACTTACATCCTCTGCGTTAGTCCTGTACCGTCCATTAACCCTAAGGAATTCGCACGCATAATACCCGCAAAGGACCGTTCCTCGCAGTTGCTTGTGACACTGCAGGACATATCATAGAAAAAAGTAGTTATAATTTGCAATTAGTGAAACTATTGGAATACATAAAGTGAGTGGAGTATTACCGGCCAATAGGTACGTACTAGCAGCTTCTACCGTGTTCGGGTCTGTTCTCCACCCTTGAACTTGTAGTATTGGTATGCACTGTATGGATGTCATACCGTTTCAGAGTAAGGAGGATATTTTTTTTAATACATTCATATACAAACGTAAGAGTCATAGTAACTTACTACTGTAAGATTGTTAGAAATTTTTTGTATTGCTTGTGATTGTAATCGAGAGGATCCAAGACTACCACGGTTCCGTATCTAGGGTGGATGAGTAAACAGATATAATGATCGCTACATATTAACAACATTATAATTAGTTAGTAACAGCTAAAATAAGACATATGTGTACAAGATAAATGTACCGGACTTACTTAAAATTATAAGCGGCCATGACGACTCTCTTATTTTGAAAGTGCAAGAATGCTCGTCCAATGTACTGTGCGACAGTAATCAATTTCTCCTTGTGCAAGCCCTTCTTGTATTCTGCTATCTCTTTCGGATTCTTGCCCTTCAGCTGGTCTGACCCTGGTGCTAGCGTAACGGTATGCTGTGTTTGGCAGATCCGAGTTGGATCCAAGAAGCCGATGGGTTCTTTTTTCTTCTTAGCATCCATGTATTGCATCATACAGAAGAAGTTTGTTAGTAACAATCACATGGATTTGTATTGTACATATTTTTCATCTAATTAATTAAAACTCGTACTCACATGCACCAAACACCGACATAGTTGACGTCCATCTTATCCCGACGATATATGGCGTGGAGATCTGAGAAATCTAGCCATACGTAACCTTCTTCGCCGAAACAACCTGCCGGTGATCGAGCTGTTATACTGCCCAAGCCTTTCTTGCTGGCCTCCATGTAAAAGTTATGTAACCTTCTCATCTCCTATGATGCTTCTTTCAGTGCCCATTCCGGTAAGAGTGCTTTCCCATGTTCGTACTTTTTCGGGCAATCATCGGTTGCGAAGTATGTTGGCCCGGCTAGCTCAGAAGCCTTCTGGGGGTCGTCATCTCTGAGCTTGGCACGTTTCTTACCCCCTCTGAAGACGGTTAGCATGAACTTCTCCTTGTTCGCATCTTTGGACTTGGAGTCGTGGCTCCTAAGCACTCGTGGCACCTCGGGTTCTTTCGCAGGAGAAGGGTCTTCAAATATCTCTGGCTCTGTACCATCCCATTCCAATCCTGTTACTTCATCTTTGTCTGACCCGACTGATGCCACAAATTCCACCTCTGGTTCTGCCACTGTAATCTCCATGGGCACATCCAGCAATTGAATCTCCATGGCTGTCTCCGGCGGTGCAATCTCCTTGGCTTCCTCCGGCAATGCAATCTGCGGTGGCACTTCCGGCACTGGATTTTCCTTATCCATCTCTGGATCATCCGCCTTATCAGTCACCTTCCTCTTAGGAGGCCTCGGAGGTTTTCCCAACCCCGGTTTAGGCAACACAGGTTTTTCCCCGGCGTCGGTGCCCAATCCAAAGAATATGTCATTCTTGTGCCAGAGAATTACAAGATCGACCGCATCCCCAAGTACGAATATACCATCTGCAGTCGGGTAGTCAATGTCGTAGGACTCAAACCCTTCGTGGACCACTTGTGGCTGCACCATGGCATACGCATCGGGTATGAACTGTTCATTGTATGTTCTACCAGGGATAGCAATGGTTGTAGCGGCCTCAAAAGTTTTACCGGAGCGTGCAATGGGAACGTGCAATCTGCAGGGTGTATTCTCCGGAAGGTCATCGAAGGGGTAATCTGGCTCAGTTTCTTTGGTTTCGGGGCGAGGCAAAATCATGTGCTTGACACAGAAATCCATCATTTGCCTTTCAAACTCCGCAGCCCCTTCGTCTCTAAGTTTATCCTTGTACGCTTCACGTTTCTTGTGGGGGTCATTTTTGAACCCTTCCTTCCAACTTATCTTGCTTGACACACCTCGAACCCTTCCCCCATGCTCAGGAGTACCCAGCGCCGTACTTAGCACATCTTTCTCCCTTTTAGGATTGAAATATCCTTTCTTTTATGAACTGGATAAATTTTCTATTTTATCGGCAACGCTCTACAGCTCCGGATTTTCAAACGATACTTTTCCCTCATCCGTGATCTTCAGAGTTCTAGCTCTTATCCAGTTCCTTGATCTCTGTGTCCACTCCTCCATTGGTACCGGTTGCCCCTTCTTCCTCATTTCCTCCTCCTCTTTTGTCCACTGCTCCACCTTTGGTGCGTAGCCGCGGAGCCTAAGCGATGAGGAAATTTGTTCTTCTTGGCTAACTCTGAATACTTTTGGCTCCTTTTAATTTCTTCCGGGGAGTTCTTCAAGGTCAGAAAGTCGTCCCACTGATTGGGGGTTATGTTGGCATACGTCGAAAACGGTGTGCGTCCCGTCTTCACAAATTTCTTGTTCAAGGTGGTTTTCCAACCACGCCAAGACTTGGCCATTGTTTGCAGTGCACAATTTCTTACTGTTGCCTCTGATCCTTCCGGGAACTGGAAGATTTTCTTCAACTCTTTCCATAGGACTTCCTTATCCCATTCGATACATGATCCCAGTCCTTGACCGTGATGGAGATCTTCTCCCTTACTATTATGCCACATTGTGAACTGAATTTCGCACGTGCCATCTTAGGGGCGAGCGACTCTCCTTTAGGCGAAACATGGGTAACAACATGGAACCCTTCATCCTTTCTATTCACGCTTCTCTCGCCCTTCCTTCTCTTCGCCTTTGCTGACCGTTCGCTTTTCTGTGTGCCAGTTGTGTTAGCTGGTACGTCGTCGTCTTTCGACGGAACTTTTTTCTTCGGCTGCCGTTTTGATCGTCGTGGCGCTGTTTCCTACGAGAAGGTATGCATGGAAGTTTCGAATTAGCTCGGGCTAATAGTTATCACGGTGAACATTTTACATATTAAGTTTACTTACCCCTTCTTTAGGGGGAATGTAGTCCTTGTTGCCTTTGCCCTTTTTCCTTCTCTTCGGGCTTGGGCAAGGATCGCTTGGCGACGAGTACTCCTCGTCTTCGTCACCTACTCGTTGTCGGAACTACCTTCCGGTGGGACCGTTGGTTCCGGAGCAACCACAACAGCAAGGGACTGCTCCTGCTCCCCTAAACCCTTCTCTTCAGTCCTTTTAGTACTATCGGCCATCGTTTCAAACCTCTAATATAAAAAAAAAGTGTTATCGTCAACATTTTAAATTACTCAAATTAGTACAAATTAATTAGTACAAAAATAAACCGTGTATTAACAATATGTCGTATGAACAAATATAAATGCGAAGAGATTTCCAAATTTAACTAGCACTTACTATTATGCTAAATTAATTAGTACAAACAAATTAATTACTAACTTAGAAATTCAAATGGTAATTGCACATAAAAATTAGTACTTAGAAATTAATATGCAAAATAGTGAGTACAATTGTTCGTCAATTTGCGATACGATCACACATCACCTTACATACGACCATTACATAACTACTAACTTCTTAGATGCTTACATGCCACTCAACAATCATTACCCTTTAACATTTTTGCCCACACCGTCCGTGCGCATGTAAGGCTTCACGGTCTTCTGAGTAGATGTCTCGACATTCTTAATCTTCTGTACAAACTGACTATAAAGTGGCATACTATCGTATTAGTTGTAATCTTCGACATCTTCAACCCTATCCACTCCCAATATCTTTTGTTTCCCTGGTAGCACTATATCTTTCTTCAAATTTAAAAGGTCTTTCACATAAAACACTTGTGCCACGCGATTGGCGAGTACCCAAGGATCATCCTTGTGACCCACACTCGCAATGTCAACAACAGTAAGACCGAACTTATCAACATTTATCCCGTTCGGGTATTTTACCCACTGGCACTTAAATATGGGGAATTGCATTGTGTGCCCATAGTCGATTTCCCATATTTCTTCAATAAACCCGAAGTATGATTGTTTTTCCCCGGCTTCATCAATTGCCTCCACACGGACACCGCTGTTTTGCATACAGGTCTTATTATCTCGGGCTCTTGTGCTAAACGAATATCCATTGATGTCATATCCCTGCCAAGAATTTACTGTAGTTGATGGACCACAAGCCAACCGCTTCATAGTTATTTCATCGGTTTCTCCCTCAGGTAAGTCTAGGTCTCACAACCAATCTATGAAGAGACGCTTGTGTTCTTTCATTATTCACTCGGTGGAGCGACCCTTATTGTTAGCTCGTATTAGTTCGATATGTTGATCGATGTATGGCTCGACGATAGCAAACTGATGAAGCACGCTGAAGTGAGCTTCTTGGAATGATTTGTGATCATGGGTGACGAATCTCTTCTTTCCTATCGTTCCCCTGCCACTCAATCTGCCCTCGTGTCGGGGCATAGGAACTCCAATTGCATATCCATCCTTGAGATAATCGATACAGCACTCGACAACTTCTTCAGTACTATAACCCTCAACCATTGATCCCTCTGGATGTGCACGATTTCGGACGTAACCCTTCAGAACCGCCATGTAACGCTCGTATGACCACATTTGATGGAGGTACAATGGGCCAAGCGCAACCATCTGCGGCACAATGTGAACAATGAGGTGCTCCATCATATCAAAAAAATGACGGAGTGAAACACATCTCAAGTTGGTACTGGGTCTCATGTGCGAATGTACGGAGATTTCCTAACTCTTCGAGACTAATGACCTTCTGTGACACTGCATTGAAAAAGTAGCACAACCTTGTGATAGCAACCTTTAAATGCTCTGGTTTTATGGCTCTTATTGCAATTGCAAGAAACACGGTGAGCAAGACATGTCAGTCGTGTGAATTATAACCAGATACCGACAAATCTTTCATTGAAACTAGTCGATTGATGTTTGATGAGAAACCTATGGGCACTCTGACATCACGGAGTGAGTTGCAAAATGACTTCTTCTCCTCAGGTGTCAGTGTGAAACAGGCTAGTGGAAGATATACTTTGCCATTCTTTTCTCCTTCTTGAGGGTGTAACTCTTCCCTGATTCCCATCTCGACTAGGTCCATCCTTGATTGTAGACCATCTTTACTCTTCTTCGGCATGTCCAACAATGTTCCAACTATGTTGTCAAACACATTCTTCTCTAGATGCATGACGTCTATGGCATGCCGAACCTCCAGATCTTTCCAGTATGGGAGGTACTTAAAAAAAATGGAATGCTTCTTGAATGGGGGAGGGAGTTTATCATCTGGCTTCGAACTGTCATCTTGCTTCTTACTATCCCCTCCCTTCGTATTCTTCTCGGGTTTCTTGCGCTTTGTCCCCTCTGATGGTTTCTTAGTCATTTTTCCAAACTCGCAAACAATTTTCTCTGTCATTGCACACACATTTTCTCCCGATGTAGGTTTTGGTGCAGGATCAGTCTCTTCAGTACCATCGAACTCCGCCTTCATCTTATGGTACTTGTGATTTGTGCGTAGGAACCGCCGGTGCCTCATGTACACAAGCTTGTTAGAACCCGGGAGATACCTATAGTACGTTCCATTCAAGCAGATCACACATCCTGTTTTACCTTTAATTTGACCTGAAACTGAAAACATTGCTGGATAATCGTTAATGGTCACGAAGATGATGGCCTTCACTGTGAAGTATTCCCTTAAGTACTCGTCCTACACTTTCAATCCCTCTTTCCATAAATCGGCCATATCTTCCAACAATGGTTCAAGAAATACGTCTATATCAATACCAGGCTGACGGGGTCCCTGTATGAGGATACAAAGTAGTACGTATTTTCGCTTTTGACAAAGCCAGGTAGGAAGATTATGCATGGTGAGAAGCACTGGCCAAGTGCTATGTGAACTGCTCATGTCTCCAAAAGGATTAACTCCATCAGTACTCAGGGCAAATCTAATGTTCCGTGGGTCTTTAGCAAACTCTCTATATTGCGCATCAAAGTTTATCCATTGACGAGCATCTGCCGGGTGTCGAATCGTCCCATCCTTCTTGTGCCCTTCTTCATGCCAGCGCGTTAGTTTCGCATCTCGCGGGTTTGAGTATATCCGTGTAATGCGGTCTTTGACAGGAAGGTACCACATCACAAGCTGCGGGATTTTTCTCTGTTGTCCCTCAGTTGCTTCAGAGGGTTCTAGGCCAGTGTTGCTATTAGACTTGTACCGGCTTGCACCGCATGTTGGACATTCATCCAAAGAAGCGTACTCTTTCCTGTACAGTATGCAGTAATTTACGCACGCATGAATCTTTTCCACACCAAGTGAAAGGGGGCATATGAGTTTCTTTGCTTGATATGTGCTGGATGGTAGTGAGTTAGGCCTCGGTAGCATTTTCTGCAGGAGTTCTAAAAGACTGTCGAAACTGGTATCAGACCATCCATGTCTCGCCTTTAACCTCATAAGTTCAAGAACTGACCGGAGTGTTCTGAAATCACTGTCACAGCCCTTCGACTCATCGTACAAAACTTCCTTTGCTGCCTTCTGTAAAGCTTCAAAGTTATTTAGCCCTCTTGCAGACCCCATTAGCACCTCGGGTTCTGCATGACGTAACATTTCCTCTAGGTCGATTTTGTCCTCAACAGAACCATCGTCATGCACCATGTCTTCAACTTGTGTCGGAACTACATTTTCAAGCCCGTCCACTTGTTCTTCGCCATGATGTGTCCATATTTTGTACTTGTCCATAAATCCACGAGTTACAAAGTGCTCCTTCACTTTAAAAGCATCGTCAAAGTCCCAGGCTATTTCATTCTTACATCAGCACATGGACAAATTATTTTCCTCATATTGTTCTTCTCAGCGTGAACCTTGGCAATACCAATAAATTTAGCCACTTCGTTTCTATATGGAGACAAAAACCTCGGCCAATGATACATCCATTCCTGACTTTCCATATCTCTAAAAAATACACGTAAAATATTTGCACAATTAATACCAAATTTGTAGGGTTTATTGAAAAAACTTATCGCTATTCAAAACTAATTAACTAAAGGTTAAGTGTTAAGTAATAAAAAAATCATAGTTTATTTCAATTTTTTTTACACAGACATGCCAAATTAGTACATTAGGAAAATCTAACAAAATCAAATCATCGGCATATTACAAAATACTATAACTATTTTTTGATTGCACCGAATAAATAGACATTTAAAATTTTTTTCTCTCTCTATACATGACAAGATCTAGATCTAGATCTAGAACTAGGTGGTGGATATGATAGCAAAAAATTAAAAAAATGAGAATTTATGTTACCACATTAAACCACTACAACAAGAGGCATCAAGTATTACACATACATCTAATATAAACATATGAAAAGAAATAAATTTAAAAAACATGGAGCTCTTCCTTCAAAATTTTGGATGCATAAATCCATCACAAATTAAGGTCTAAAAGCTTAAAAAAATGCATACCTAGTATGGAAATGAGTAGATCTAAGTACCGTAGAAAAATTCCCCGAAGATTTGAAGCTCAAAACCTCCCCCCTATATTTAAGTCACTTTAGGAGAGAGAAACATCGGGGAGAATGAACAGGGCTCGGGGAGGAAGAAGACTATATAGGGGCATCTTTGCAGGCGGACCATATAAGCGTCGCCTGCGAAGATCTATCTTCGCAGGCGCACGACGTCTGCCGCTTGCGAAGATCGATCTTCGCAGGCGACGCTTATATGGTCCGCCTGCAAAGATCAATCTTCGCAGGCGGACCGCCCCTCCACCCTGGGTACCATTTTTGCTGGCGGGGTTTTGGCTCCGAATTACATGGCCGCCTGCGAAAATCTATCCCCTACGACGCCGAAAATGAGATTTCTAGTAGTGATAATATAAAAATCTATACTGAATGGGACACATCCTAATACTATGAATCTAGACAGAGGGCGTTCCATAATATAAGAATATAGTATTGGATGGGACACATCCTAGTACTATGAATCTGGAGATGTGTCCCATCCAGTACTAGATTTTTATATTATGGGACGGAGGTAGTAACAATCTGATTTTTATACCATACAGCAATCAACACTGAACGGCCAAGCTTGATCATCCCATTAATTCATGTATACTCACTTTCCCGAACTGCCAACGCCGCACCACACAAGGTCACCAGGTCACCCCCACCTTGTGCGCGTTACTGCTAAAATTTCACAAAACTAGGTTAGTTTATTTTCATTTTTTTAAAAAATAGGTGATTTATACACTTGTCCAACACTGTAAATCAAAAAATTGTAGTGGAACTTCTACAATTTAATATTAAAGTTTATCTTTATTTGGTTTCATGTATACAAAAAAGTTATGTATATGCTTGTGCTTTTTACATAAATTGATTTCTAAAGGCGGACAACTTAGGTATATACATATGTTATTAATTATTAACTATTATAAAAACGTTTAGCAATTCAAGAAACCTGCCAAGCCCATAAGCTCTCCAGCTGGACGATGCCTAAGCATGTGCACTCATAAAATGTCGAAGTGTGAGCAAATTCAACAAGAACTAAAACTAAGTTCAAGGGGAGATCCTGTTTGTTGCGTCGACAAAGATTACCATTAGAGACGGAAATACTACTCACTTTTTGGGACTCCACTACTGGAAAACTGATCTTTGCTCGGTCGCCCCAAAACCACAATAGTTCCGGTTATAAAAAGAACCGGGACTCTTTAGTCCCGGTTTAAAACCCCATAGCCATTCTACGATCTTTAGTCCCGGTTGGTCTTCTTTAGTCCCGGTTCATCCCCTGTCAGTCCGTTGTCAGAGGGGTGGGAATCTTTAGTCCCAGTTGGTGTGACAAACTGGACTAAAGATCACCACTTTAGTCCCGGTTGGTATTACTAACCGGGACTAAAGATCTCCTAGATATTTACTCCCAACCAACCGGAACTAAAATCACGCGTAGTATATAATCCCTATTCCCTATCCTCTCCCCCACAAACGGCCTCTCCTCTCCTCTCCTCTCCTCAGATCCATCTCCCTCTCCTCCCCTTCCGCCTCCCATCCCGGCAGCTCCTCCCCCTCCTCCCTTCCCATCCGATCTCTTCCTCTCCTTCCTCCTCCCATCCCGGCCCTCTCCTCCCCCTCCTCCCTTCCCGCACGCGTCAGGCGGGACCGCGCGCGGTAGGTGGCCGGCGGGGCCGCACGCAGGCCGCGCACGGGGAGCGGCGGCAGGCGGCGCTACCGGCATCCTTTCGTTTTTTTTTACGATTTTGTGATTCACTGAGATGTATAATTTTGTGATTTGTTGTATGGATCTGAGATGTATAATATGTGATGTATTTGGTTTGTGTGTAATTTTTTTAAGATTTGTGATGTATTTGATTTGTGTGTATAAATAACTTAAGATTTGTGATGTGAATGTTTTGGGATGTTACTTTGATTTGGGGTTTGATTTAGGAATATGCATCCCACTCGATTTGGGAGAAAATACAGGGATTAAACTCTGGCTAAAAAATAATGAAAAAAAAAGAAAAGGAGACCTAATGGGACTGCCGCTACCCTTTCTTTAGTCCCGGTTGGTAACACCAACCGGGACTAAAGATCCCTATCTTTAGTCCCAGTTGGTGTTACCAACCGGGACTAAAGATCGATCTTTAGTCCCGGTTATTTCACCCGGGACTAAAGATAGCGATCTTTAGTCCCGGATTCGTAGTCCCGGTTGGATAACCGGGACTAAAGGGGGGTTACGAACCGGGAGTACAAATGGTTTCTCCACCAGTGCTCCTCATGGATAGAAGGGTGCAGGCCAAAGGACTCATGCCATTGGCCTTGCAATCTCCAAGAAGAAAGGGAAGTCCATGCGTGTGGGTAAGCAGAACTATGCTTTGGATTGACAATATGGATCTAGAAGCGAACCCACCAATTTCGGTGGCCCTTATTGAACAACTAGTCACCTTATGGACCATTGTTGTCACGACCGAGAAAATTGCCTTTTCCTGAACGCTAGTGTATTAATCCCCGTCCCAGGAAAAGCTGGGGTACACCACACAAACATGATATAAAAGACACATCTTTATTATATCGATAATATTTACATCATTACAAAGGCACTTCAGGCCTGACAATCAAAAATAAATAGCAGCGGACTAGCGGGCCTACGGCTCCATCTTCACAGGCGCTCAACTGGGGTATAAGCCAGGACTCCACCTAAGACTTCTTCTCCAAAGCTTCTCTTACTGAAGGGGGGGGGAGATTGAGCAAGAATGAGTACAACCACAGTACTCAGCAAGCCACACCGGAGATGCATAATTAATGCAAGGGAGTACAAGGGGATAATAATATAGGGGTTAAGTTTTGCAACAAACAGCATTTAAAAGTCACTTAGTTGCCCAAAGCCATTTTATAAAGACGATCCTAGAGCTACACAGTATTATTAATCAAGGCCGTGAACCCACACGAACCTGCCTTAACCCAAGGCCTACGATGATTCAGACCGAACTGGCAACCCGACCATGGGTCCCAGCTTGTCCCAAGCCAACCCAGGCCAACCATTCTACATTTTAGTTATTAAGCAGGTTTTAAGAATTGAAAACACTAACTTGGGTACATTGCTAGGCTTGCCCATAACCGATGGCGTGGCTATTCGAATAGGTTTTACTCTGATCAGAGGTGTACATCTTTACCCACAAGACACGTCTTCCTCACGTGCAACCACGTGCCACATACCACCACGGCATATGGACGGAAGACATGACATAGTTTCCAACCCATCCTAGCCATAGACAAGAGTACCGACCCAACCCACCTACGGCCGGAACCCCCGAACAGGCAGGCAGAATTGAGCCCCTAGCAGCAGGACACCAACCCTGTGCCATGACATCTCGACTACCGGGCCGCAGCCCATGTAGCCTTCATTTGTCCTAGAGATGTCCATCGACCCCCGACTTCGTCCATCTCCATCCGTGTACTTTTGTTTATAACCAGACTGAGCCACAAACTAAGCCTCACCCACTAGACATGTGGAAGTACGGTAGTGCTTTGCAACAGAGGCCCGAAGACCGGTCCTTATGTGGCCGAGGTGCTACTAACAAAACCATGCACCCCGAGCCCAGCCTAAAACCATTTTGAGGGTTTTGAATAGAGGGGGAGGTGTGCATCCAATTCCACAATAATCCGACCATTCCAATATGTCCAAGTGATATGAATATTCCCAAAGTCTAGAGTTATAAAAACCACCTAATGTTGCCTAATTAATCAGCGAAGCACCTACCTAAATTCATACTAGTGGAACCATGAATAGAGTGCCCACTAGTTGGGGTTTTGTTTATTCTAGGGTGAATAAGGTAATAATATCAATAACAATAATAAGGTCATAACAAAGGTAAATAGGCATGGCTAAATAAAACAGTGATAACGCGGGAATTTAAATAAAGCGATAATGCATTAATTTAAATCAAAATAATTTTATAGCTCAAGGATGATGTGACTTGCCTTGCTCAGAGAGAACGGCCTGCTGAACCTTCGGCGACGACCGCGAACCACGCTTCGAGAACCTCCGGAACGACAGAAGCTACGCGAAGCACACAAGCAAAGCTACAAGCCTATAAAGAAGCAATAACAATACATAAAAAGAAAGCATACGGTTCTTTAGGTTATAACAAACATTAGGAGACTTGAACGGGTCGATTCAGAGTTTGTATGACCAAGATATGATCATCCGAAGTTTAATGCTGTTACATGGAGATTTACGGATTATTGTAATTAGGCTTTGCAACTATAAAACATGTGTAAGCGCTAGCCTGGAAAAGACAGGAAGGCTGCGCTGTTGACATGCGGACCCCACATGTCAACCTAAAGGACCGCGGTAGACCGGGTACACAGAGACGGTCCACGGGTCGACAGAAGCAGATCCTGTGTGTCAACCGAGGCGAGTGGCCGACAAACGGACTCCACTAGACACCACACGGGCTGCACACGTGGAAACCACGCGGCTACCGAGCGGACACGCTAACACGGTCACCACACGCACAAGCGAACGACTGCCGACACCGATACACGGGTACCGGGGCCGACAACCACACAACGGGCACGGGCGACACCGAAAGGACGAGGACGGGGCAGCGAGGGAGAGGGATCCTTACCACCACGCGACGAGGCGTGGGAACGACAACGACGAACGGGCGCGGCGGAGACAGCTCGGGGTCGAGGGAGGCGAACGGCGAGGGAACGACTTCGGTGGCGATCCTTGGACGAAGGTGAGACGCGGCCGACACAAGGCTTGACGACGCGGAGCCGAGGACGAAGGCGACGACGGGGCTGCTGCACACTTGACGAAACGCGGGCGGTGAACGCGAACGGCTTGACGGAAGGACGAACGCCACGACGATGAGGACAACGAGAGGACGACGACGACGACGATGACCGGGGCCGGCGAGGAGGCGACGAGGGCAGCCGGCAGCAGCTGCACGGATGCGAGGACGGCGTGGAACACGCCGCAGCGATGCCGACGACGGAGGCGGCGCCTCGAGACGATGAGCCAGGCGACCGACGGGACGTCGACGACAAGAACGAATGGAGGCGACGACGATGGACCGCGGAGGGGTTTGGATGGAGGGGAAGCGATGCCGGGGACGACCTTGCCACTGTGATGCCGGAGAAGACGGCGACGCGGTCGACCAGGGAAATTCCGGCAAGGAGGATGGAGAGGCCGGCGCGGCACGACGGTGGTCTCCGGACGAATCAGAGGGCAGGCCGGGGTGGAGGTTGACGCGGCGACGCCGAGGGAGGAGACGGCGCGGCCGGCCCGCACCTGAGCGGCGCGGCAGGGGCGGCTGGAGGTGGTACAGTGGCGGCAACGCCACTGGACGACGGTGGGAACGCGCCTCCGGCGGTCACCGCGCGAAACGGAGGGCAGGCCGGGGGAGAGGAGGCGGCTGCGACGCCGGGGAAGGCGACGGCACGGCCGGCCGGCGCACGGTCGTGGAGGGAGAGGCGGCTGGAGGCGCCCGGCGCGGGGGAAAGAGAAGGGCGACGGCGGGGAGGGGTGGTGAGGCCACGGGAGATCGCGGGAGGGGGCTAAAACGAGAGAACGGAGCGAGGGGGTTCCATTTTATAGGAGAGGAGAGGGAGCCGGCCACGGGGAAGGTCGGAACGGAGGCGGGAAAGGCGGCCGGCGGCCATGGAAAGCGGCCGGGGAAGACGCGTCCGTTCCCGACGATTGGGGGCGCCATTCAAGGGGGAAATTGGGGGGAATTGAAGAGGAAGGAATGGGGATTAATTCCCCCCAATCAATTTGGAAAGAAGGGCATTGATTCGCGTGGATTTAGGGGAGGAACGGCGCTAGGTTTCCGGGGAGAGAGAGGAGGCCGGCTGGGGGAGGAAGACGGGTCCGACAGGCGGGACCCGCCTGCCAGGCGCGGTCAACGCGCGTGGGCGCGCGCGTGACAGGCGCGTGCGCACGCGGGAGGAGGGCGGCTCGGGCAGGGGCGCGGCGTGGGCCGGGCGGCCGGCCCAGGAGGAGAGGAGGGGAGGGGGGCCCGGGGAAGAGAGGGAGGAGGAGGGAGTGGGCCGGGGAAGGAGGAGGCCCAAGAGAAGGAGGGAGAGAAGGAGAGGGAGAGAAAGAGAGGGAGGAGAGAGGGACTTCGGCAGCGGGCCGAGAGGGAGAGGGGAGAAACCTTGGGCCAGACTTGGCCCAAAGGGAAGGAGAGGGTTATTTTTAGGTTTTTCTTTTTAATAAACTCTGATAATTGTTTTTGTTGCTTAATAATTATTTCCGGTGCTCTGAAAATTCAAGTAAAATTTGAGGGCTCTTTTTAGACCAAGGAGAATTTAACAAAAATTCTCCGGGCCACATTCGAATTTTTCTTGTACGTATTTTAATGTTTGCCAATTTCTTTTCGAATTTTAATTAATTCTATTATTCCTTTTAGGGAATGATTTTTATTTTGGGATGAATTTATCAGGACGTGACAATTTTTCGACGCATCCAATTGTGTGGAAGTTCACAAATAATGGCCAATACTCGGCATCGTCTGCTTACAGGGCACAGTGCCTTGGGACACCAATCACGATTTTTGACTCGTCGATTTGGAGCGTTTGAGCACCGGAAAAATACAAATTCCATACGTAGATAATCATCCAAAGTAGGGCGTGACACTACTACAGGATAGATTTTTCTAGACGCCCCCCCCCCTCTTTTGTTTTCATGCGGTCCATAAGTGGAACCGTACGGGAAAATAGGGGGACTAGCGCCGGGCTGTCGCCCACATGGGAAAATGCATTTTCCCCTGCGGGCGTCTTAAGAGAACCGTACGGAATAATCCTCATTATCCCGTGCGGTCGACTTAAAAGGACCGCACGGAAAAATCGATTTTCGCATGCGTGCTTTTTAAGTGGACTGCACAGGAAAATACCTCCCTCCTTTCCCTCCCACTCACTTCAATTTTTTCACATCCTCTCTCTTCCTTTTTCCCTTTTACTCTCTCTACCATATCTCTATTCTCAGCTACTCCTCCCCACCTTCCCCTCCTTCCCCTCCCCTCCTCCGTCAACAGCGGGTAGTGGCCCCGTCGGCGGCAGCCCCTCCCTGTAATGGCCTGATTTTCGTTCGGGATTAAAAATCATTAAATAATGCATTTTCTAGAAATTAAATAAAGTTAAAGCAATTTAATCAAGTGAATTATTGAGGGAATTTAAAATATCCTTTAAAAATCATTGGCCGAGAATATTTTGTAATATTCTTTGTGCCCTAAAATACTCTCTGAAATTTCCCGCAAATTTTCGGGGCTCGAGAAATAATTTTAAAAATCACAAAGTTCATTTAATCAATTAAATAAAAAGAAAACCAAATAATTTCCCTCTCCTCCCTTCGGGCTTGGCCCAAAATCCCCTTCCCCTTCCCGGGCCGCGCGCCTCCTCCCTCTCTCGGCCGGCCCAGGCCTTGAGAGAAGTCTGCTTTGACTCCCCGGTTTCCCTCCTCTCTCTCCAGCCGACGTGTGGGACCAGTGGGCCCCGCCTGTCATCCCCAACCTCCCTCCATCCCAGCCAGCAACCGCTCGTGGCCGCCATTGCCGCCCACGACGCCGCCTTTTTCGCGTCCTCCCGCTCGCGCGCTCGCATCCGAACCCCGAGAGCAACCGCATCCCCTCCACCTCCTCCACTCTCCTCCCCCACTTCCCCCAAAAACCGGCGCCGGTTTGCCCCGCCACTCGCCCACGTCGCCGGCGCCTCTTCCCCATTCAAATCCGCCTCTCCCGGCCACGTTCTCCCCCTCCAGGGCCTATATAAACGACTCTCGTGCCTCCCCTCATCCGTTTTCCCCTCTCCCCGAGCACCCTGCGCCTCCTAGCCACCTCCCCATCGTGCTCCCTCTCTCCGCCGCTCCCCGGCGAACTCCAGCCGCCCGCCACCGCTGTTCCTGTCGCAGCCGCGCTGCGCCACCGCCACCAAAAGCTGAGTGCCATGCCCCGGCCGCCGCTCCACCCCTTCATTCGGTAGCCCGAGCACTGCTTCCACCGTCGACCCTGAGCTCCACCACCGTCGGCGACCCTCCAGCCACGCGCTACTGCTGCTCTCGCCGCTGCCGTGCTGCGCCGCATCCACCGCCGGCTTCGCCGCCGCAAGGGCATGCCCGGCCGCCACCTCATCCCTCCCATTCACCACCGGAACCACCTCCCCACCACGGAGCCGAGCTACCTCCACTTCCACAGCGCTCCAGCCGCTCCTCGCCGGTGAGGGGGACCTCGTCCGCCCTCCGTCCTCGCCAGTCGCCATCGGGCAATCGTCGTCGCCGTCATCTTCCTCCGCGCCGGCCGTCGCTTCCGGTGAGGACCTTTCCTCCCTCCCCTTTTTTCCCGTTCCCCTTTCTTGCCGGCCGCCGCCTCTTGGGGTGCACCGCCGTCCCCCGTGCGCGCCGCCGTCCTCCGGCCACCCGCCGTCGTTCCGCGTCGCCGGCTGCTGCCGCCGGTGGCCGCGTGTCGCCGCCGCGCCTTGGCTCGGCCGGGCCGTCTTTATGCCGGGCCAGTGCCCCTTGCCGCCGCTCCCCTCGGCCGCCCGATCGGCTCGGGCCGATATGGGCCGTCCACGTGGTGGACATGCACCTGAGGCCGCGGTGGACCATGTCCACCGTGCGCCTGTCCCCTTTGCTCGCTGACGTGTGGGGCCCGCGTGTCGGCGCCGGCCACCCCTTGCTGACGTCAGCGATGATCTTTTACTTTGAGAAAATAATTAATAACTGCGCAATAAATCATTAATAATTCTAGAAATTAATTTGATGGCTCAAAACCTTCTAAAATTCATATCTAATTCATTCGAACTCCGAATTGGGCCATTCAAATTGCAAAATTCATCTAAAATTGAGCTCTACATGTTTGTTTACTTTTTATGTACTCTTTTCTTGGTGTTTATTAGAATTTTTCCTCGTTTTGCGTGCCAGCTTGTAGAATCCGTCGTTTCGGAAGATCGAGGTCGTGAGGAAAAGAGTTCAGAAGGTTGTTGTGAAGAAGCAAGGCAAGTCACGCATTCCCCTTGAGCAGGTTGATCCCAATTTATAAGTGTTTTACCGTTTGCAAATAAATATGCATGTTTTGCTAATTATATGGGATCAGGGTTTTCCTATCTGCTCGCTTGTGCCATGTTTACTTGATATCTGTTCTTTGTCAACCATGTGTGATAATTCGACTAGCTGGTGTCACTTATGTTGATCTAGCTAGAACTATATTCTTAGCCATGCTTAATTACCACTAGCTCAGTTGATGGAATAATTGCAGTATTAGACCTTTTTAATATCATGACGAGCTGCGTGCTCGAGACATCCGACCATGTTTCATTGGTCGTAATTATCCAACTAAAATGCGACTGAATGGTGGGCTGTGGGTGCATGGTTTTGCGAGACGCACCCATGGCAATTAAGGACCGGTTAACGGGAAACCCTGGAAGACTTAAAGTGCTTACCACAAGCGGAAGTGGGTAACTGCTTGATCGGAAGTATAGCTCGACCCCTTCCTAGGCACCGGTGGCGAGGGTGGGTGTGATGGAGTTGGGTCGGCCGGGTTGTCCGGTTGTCCAGCTGCCGGATTCACCGCGGCGCACGAGGGGACTACCTACCTCCGGGATAGGGGGTGGGGGTGAAACCTTAGCGTGGTGTGGATAGTTAGGGGAGGGTTATGCGGAGGGTCTTGTCACAATCACTCGACATGGTGACGTGTCTGCGCGGGCGCGGTGACATGCCGGTGGATTGTGTCTTGTTGTACAGTTGTGCACCTCTGGCCAGAGTAAAACTATTCGAATAGCCATGCCCGCGGTTATGGGCGATCGACCAGATTCACCGTGATTAGCCCCACTCTTAATAAATCGACCCAATGCACTGTAAATCAGGTGGGTTGGTTGGGCCTGTTCAGCGTGGTGTAGCGTTGATCAGTGGAGATTTAATGTACATTAATTACTTAAAAGTTTTACTGTTTGCTCAATAAAATGTTTTACAACCGCCTTTATGCAAATAGCCACAAACCGTCCTTGTATCCCCATACACGTTTGCATCATTGGTGTGGCTTGCTGAGTACGGTGGTTGTACTCAGCCTTGCTATTATTCCTGAATCAGAGTCAGAGTCAGGAGTTCCCAATATCGGCACCGAAGACCCCTGTCAAAATGCTTTCCAGATCCCCGAAGATAACTGCAGCCAAGTCATCGTCCGACCAAAGGAAAGTAAGTGCTACCTGTTATGACTGTGGTGAGCAAGGTCACTATGCAAGGAACTGTCCATGGAAGGTGTTCGCCAGGTCACCTGAAAAATACAAGAAGCAGCGCCCAGGAAGTAATCAAGCTCCAAGTCAGTCTGCTAACAAGAAAGATGGTACTTTGCAGCCCAACTCTAGAGCGAACAGGACAGTAATATGGAAGATGGATAATGGTAGGACCATGATCATTACGAGTTCAGAATTTACTCCTGAAGACGCAGCAAGGATACCCAAGCGTCAGAGAGGAAAAAATACCTTCCGTGGAGCACGTCAGCTAACCCGACATCTCATAAAGTACGGTCCGCCCAGACCCAAAGATGATGAATCAGAAGAGTGGTTCTCTGCTGATGATGATGACGATGATGATGATGATGATGAGGATGAGTCGACCCTTAACAGTTTCATGGAAAGAGGATTGGAGTTCAAAGCATGTAATAGATGTGGGATAGTCGGACACACTGCTAATTTATGCCTCCCCACATGCCGCTGTGGTGAATACACCCAATACTCAGATGCATGCCCTTTGAGGAAGGTCACATGTTTCCTGTGTGAGGGAACAGATCATGTGCCTAAGGATTGTCAGCGGAACTCGGTCCTAGCTATGACCAAGAAAGAACAAGGGACAACCGTGCAACCCATTCGTCAACCAATGGCGGTCGACAATAACAGTCTCAACCCTTCTGTTCTTCCACCAACCACAGCTCTAGTGGAAGCCAACCATGGAAGAAGCAACGTCACCAAGGATGTTCATAAGTCACTGCTTGTTCCAGTTTCAGCTACCAAAGTGCATAACCAGAAGCCTGCACCCCAGAACCAACCAAGTCGGTTTTGTCTCAAGTGTCGTAAGTCAGGACACTGTTTCAGTGATTGTCCTTTTCCAAGAGCAACAAAGGCAGCCCGCCACTGTTCACAGGTTACCCACGCGGGCCACGACACCAATCGACACTTGAAGGTGCAACCTCCGCCTCAACGGATTATCGTCAAGGGCACCGTCAAAGGCCGCATTGCTCCACCGGCAATCGTTTCAAGCCTACAACACCAACGCCAACAGGGTAAGCAATGCCAGGAGAACAACAGCTCGCTACAGCTACAAAGAGGCAGTACGCTCCTTCGTCAGCACCCGCAGCAAGTATCGGCAGCACCAGGTCATCCGGCTGCTGTTAATCCTAGCAATGCACCTCGTATTGCTCCAATCCGGAGGCCCATCGACAAATCACCGCTCGGTAATCCCATGAGCAAGAAGATCCCACCTGCTACAGCTGTCAAGAGGATTGCCATTCCCTCCCCGAAGATCAATGCCCAGAGCAATGTTTTCGATGCAACTTCTGTTAGTAGGAACTAAAGAAACAAGTCAGTCAGGTTTGAATAATGGAAGCAATAGCAGTTCTAGACAAGACTTCTACTTTTCAAGTTCAGCCGTGAAAAGGGCAACTCTAATCAGCCGTAGTCTACAAATGTTTAATTTTGTAGTACTTCTCCTTGTACATATATGTTTATGGCAGTTATGTAATAAGAAGGGAATGTTGAATAAAGTTTGAGTCAGCCAGTTCCTCTCCTTTTATGATTCATCTTGAGCATGCAAAAGCAATTTAATATGTGTATCTGTCAGTGCCACAAGAAAACCAAGAGTTTCTCTTCTAACTCATCGCAATTTTGTTGAGCTCCAAAACCTGTTTGCCAGCCAAAAGAGGAATGGTTAACCAACGGAGTGAAAATGGTTAGGCACTCAACACTCGACACGATGAGATCTCTCTAAAGGCAGTGATACCCAAATGAAAAGAGTGATGGAATATTTGAAAGTGACATCATATAAAGAATCGTGGTGACTCTCTAACCTTGGAAGTTGTTAGAGGATTGTAATCGGCAATTACACCCTAGTGGTGCGATCATGAATTCAGTAGGTGTCTCCTTAGTTCAAGGCAACCAGTATAAGTTCTAGGAACCATCTCAATGTTTCTCAGAAATTGAAAAATAAATTGTTCCATACATGAGTCAAGAAGATACATGAGTCTGGTCCAGAAATAGAAATGTGTAGTCTGCAAGGTATATGCCAGAGAATCCCTATTCAACAGATCATCTTTACCGAAGATATGGAAGCAAAGTTGTTATGATCAAAGAGCAGAATCTCTCGGCAGCATCAAAGTCAGTTTCCTATTCAACAGATCATCTTTACCGAAGATATGGAAGCAAAGTTGTTATGATCAAAGAGCAGAATCTCTCGGCAGCATCAAAGTCAGTTTCCGATAGTAGTTCAGATTGCAGTATTTTTTGGGAAAGCTATTGTAGGATCTATAGTCCGTCAACCCAGGAAGAGTCATCAAAGGATGGTCGAAGATGTGAAATGTCATGTCATGGGAAGGACCTCTTGAGTTCGATCTGCTAAGTGCTCAGTGCTTGTTTCAAAGAAGGTCAGCTATGCAGTAGGTTTAGGCTTACGACACAGAGGTCAGGCTAGAAGCAGGACAGTTATGCCAGCGGTAGAACTGATTGGGAATGTTAGTCATGAGTCAGTATGTTTATGAGCTAAATGAGAGTCACTTTTGTGTGGAATTTCCTATCGTCAACTATGGGTTAAGTTCCAAGTCTTGCCAGGATGAAAGTGCATCGCCATTATTTCATTTGATGAATCGGTGAAGTTTCAGTTTTCAAAGTGAGGGTCTTTGTAAGTCAGAGAAGTATTGGTTATTTTTCAAGGACAATAGTCCAATTGTTCCTAATCAGACGAAAGTATGACTACTCACTGTAAGGGGGGGGGGGGTAGGTTGCAGAGATGAGTTTTGGCTCACCTCATCGTTGTTTCAGTTGAAGGTTCAACCGAGTGCAACAATCCGGGTAGTACTTGAAGAAGTCAGTTGCAAGGTGGCAGCAGAGTTACACCGATCTCAAGTTATCTGATTGAATTCTGAGGTACGCCGGTGAGGCCAGGTCAATAGCTCAGCTTTGAGAAGCAGCATCAGGGACAGTTGCAGTTCAGACGAAAGACAGGTCAAGCAGGTTTCCTGGAATTACTTGTCATTACGGTCAGGACCAGTTCAAGCGGACACAGAGTCAATGTTTTACAAATGCCAGATTCAAGTTTCATCCTCTTATTGCTAGCATGGTGAATTGTCAAGTTACCAAAATTGCCAACCTCAACAGTTCAGTCCAAGATAAATAAGTTCCATGAGCATCCGCAGTCCTAGTCTGGGTCAGTTCAAGCAAAACCAGTTGGTTCCAGTTAGTTCAATTATGCAGATTTGGTCGGTCAATTAGTCAGATCGAAACAAAAAGGAACAGTGCAGTGTGCAGGTCAATCAGATCAGTTAGACCGCTAGTGCCAGCTTTCTTTCTAACCATCCATGAATCTCGGGACGAGATTCCTGTAAGGGGGTAGATTTGTAACGCCCCGATTTTCGTTCGGGATTAAAACTCATTAAATAATGCATTTTCTAGAAATTAAATAAAAGTTAAAGCAATTTAATCAAGTGAATTATTGAGGGAATTTAAAATTTACTTTAAAAATCATTGGCCGAGAATATTTTGTAATATTCTTTGTGCCCTAAATACTCTCTAAAATTTCCCGCGAATTTTCGGAGCTCGAGAAATAATTTTAAAAGTCACAAAGTTCATTTAATCAATTAAATAAAAAGAAAACCAAATAATTTCCCTCTCCTCCCTTCGGGCTTGGCCAAAAATCCCCTTTCCCTTCCCGGGCCGCGCGCCTCCTCCCTCTCTCGGCCGGCCCAGGCCTTGAGAGAAGTCTGCTTTGCCTCCCCGGTTTCCCTCGTCTCTCTCTAGCCGACGTGTTGGACCCGTGGGCCCTGCCTGTCATCCCCAACCTCCCTCCATCCCAGCCAGCAACCGCTCGTGACCACCATTGCCGCCCACGATGCCGCCTTTTTCACGTCCTCCTGCTCGTGCGCTCGCATCCGAACCGAGAGCAACCGCATCCCCTCCACCTCCTCCACTCTCCTCCCCACTTCCCCCAAAAACAGGCGCTGGTTTGCCCCGCCACTCACCCACGTCGCCAGCGCCTCTTCCCCATTCAAATCCGCCTCACCCGGCCATGTTCTCCCCCTCCGGGGCCTATATAAACGACTCCTGTGCCTCCCCTCAACCGTTTTCCCCTCTCCCCGAGCACCCCGCGCCTCCTCGCCACCTCCCCACCGTGCTCCCTCTCTCCGCTGCTCCCTAACGAACTCCAGCCGCCCGCCACCGCTGTTCCTGTCGCAGCCGCGCTACGCCACTGCCACCAAAAGCTGCGCCGCATAGTGCCGCGCCCCGGCCGCCGCTCCACCCCTTCATTCGGTAGCCCGAGCACTGCTTCCACCGTCGACCCTGAGCTCCACCACCGCCGGCGACCCTCCAGCCGCGCGCTACCGCCGCTCCCGCCGCTGCCGTGCTGCGCCGCATCCACCGCCGGCTTTGCTGCCACAAGGGCAAGCCCGGCCGCCGCCTCATCCCTCCCATTCACCACCGGAACCACCTCCCCACCACGGAGCCGAGCTACCTCCACTTCCACAGCGCTCCAGCCGCTCCTCGCCGGTGAGAGGGACCTCGCCCGGCCGTGCTGTTGCCTCTGGCGCGTTCGCAGTGCTCGCCTGCACCTCGTCCACTGCTCGGTCGTCGTCTTCCGCCGCTCCAACTCATCCTCTAAGTTCGCCGGTGAGCCCCACCTCTCGTCGTCGCCATCGGCCTTCATTTCCAATTGCCCCGCATCGGTTCTCCCCTCCCTAACTCCCTCTTCTCCTTCCGCAGGTCAAGGGTGACCTCGTCCGCCCTCCGTCCTCGCCAGCCACCATCCGGCAATCGTCGTCGCCGTCATCTTCCTCCGTGCCGGCCGCCGCTTTCGGTGAGGACCTCTCCTCCCTCCCCTTTTTTCCCATCCCCTTTCTTGCCGGCCGCCGCCTCTTGGGGTGCGCCGCCGTCCTCCGGCCGCCCGCCGTCGTTCCGCGTCGCCGGCTGCTGCCGCCGGTGGCCGCGTGCTGCCGCCGCGCCTAGGCTCGGCCGGGCCGGCTTTGTGCTGCACCAGTGCCCCTGGCCGCCGCTCCCCTCGGCCGCCCGATCTGCTCGGGCCGATCTGGGCTGTTCACGTGGTGGACGTGCACCCGAGGCCGCGGTGGACCGTGTCCCCCGTGCGCCTGTCCCCTTTGCTCGCTGACGTGTGGGGCCCGCGTGTCGGCGCCGGCCGCCCCTTGCTGACGTCAGCGATGATCTTTTCCTTTGAGAAAATAATTAATAATTGCGCAATAAATCATTAATAATTCTAGAAATTCATTTGATGGCTCAAAACCTTCTAAAATTCATATCTAATTTATTCGAACTCCGAATTGGGCCATTCAAATTGCAAAATTCATCTAAAATTGAGCTCTACATGTTTGTTTACTTTTTATGTACTGTTTTCTTGGTGTTTATTAGAGTTTTTCCTCGTTTTGCGTGCCAGCGTGTAGAATCCGTCGTTTCGGAAGATCGAGGTCGTGAGGAAAAGAGTTCAGAAGGTTGTTGTGAAGAAGCAAGGCAAGTCACACATTCCCCTTGAGCATGTTGGTCCCAATTTATAAATGTTTTACCGTTTGCATATAAATATGCATGTTTTCCTAACTACATGGGATCAGGGTTTACCTATCTGCTCGCTTGTGCCATGTTTACTTGATATCTGTTCTTTGTCAACCGTGTGTGATAATTCGACTAGCTTGTGTCACTTATGTTGATCTAGCTAGAACTATATGCTTAGCCATGCTTAATTACCACTAGCTCAATTGATGGGATAATTGCAGTATTAGACCTTTTTAGTATCATGACGAGCTGCGTGCTCGAGACATCCGACCATGTTTCATTGGACATAATTATCCAACTAAAATGCGACTGAATGGTAGGCTGTGGGTGCATGGTTTTGCGAGACGCACCCATGGCAATTAAGGACCGGTTCACGGGAAACCCTGGAAGACTTACAGTACTTACCACAAGCGGGAGTAGGTAACTGCTTGATCTGAAGAATAGCTCGACCCTTTCCTAGGCACCGGTGGCGAGGGTGGGCGTGATGGAGTTGGGTCGGCCGAGGTGTCCGGTTGTCCAGCTACCGGATTCACCGCGGCGCACGTGGGGACTGCCTACCTCCGGGATAGGGGGTGGGGGTGAAACCTTAGCGTGGTGTGGATGGTTAGGGGAGGGTTATGCGGAGGGTCTTGTCACAATCACTCGACATGGTGACGTGTCTGCGCGGGCGCGGTGACATGCCGGTGGATTGTGTCTTGTTGGTACAGTTGTGCACCTCTGGCCAGAGTAAAACTATTCGAATAGCCGTGCCCGCGGTTATGGGCGATCGACTAGATTCACCGTGATTAGCCCCACTCTTGATAAATCGACCCAATGCACTGTAGTTCAGGTGGGTTGGTTGGGCCTGTTCAACGTGGTGTAGTGTTGATCAGTGGAGATTTAATGTTACATTAATCACTTAACAGTTTTACTGTTTGCTCAATAAAATGTTTTACAACTGCCTCTATGCAAATAGCCACAAACCGTCCTTGTATCCCCTTACACGTCTGCTTGTATCCCCTTACACGTTTGCATCATTAGTGTGGCTTGCTGAGTACGGTGGTTGTACTCGGCCTTGCTATTATTCCCCCTTTTCAGAAGTATAGCGCTTCTGAGCTGAAGACGAAGTTAGAGGACCAAGGCTCAGACCCCAGTTGAGTTTTGCCTGTGGAGTGGAGCTGAAGCCCTGCTAGGATCGCCTTTTTCCGCTGCTGCTGCTTTTGTGTCGGTGTGAGGACTAAGTGCCTCTTCTGTAAGTATTTTACGCTTTATTTACGTTTGGAACTGTGTATTACTTGCCGTTTTGTGTACCCTGGCTGGTCCTGGACAGGGATTTAATACACAAAATAGTCTGAAAATTTAGAGCTAAATTTCTGGACGTGACACTCCCCCCTCCTCCTCCCAGTGAGGGAGCAGCGGCTCGACTGGAGTAGCAGTGAGAGGGAGCAGCAGCTCAATCGGCGGGAGCGACCAGGAGGAGGAGAAGGCGGTGGTGGGGGAGGGGGCGGCGGCGGCAGCTTTGTCGTCAGGGCGCGCGGCGGCTGCTGGCGGAGGCGACGGCTCGGCAAGCGGAGGAGCAGCGGCCGCGGAGGATGGGTGCGGGACGGGCAGCGGACGGCGCGGCGGCCGCGGCACCGCGCGGCGAGCGGCGTGCGAGGCGACAGCCAGCGCGACTGGTTTTTTTGGTTTTTCGCTTTTTTTTATTTTTGGTTGTTTTGTTCCGTGCGGGCGGTATTATTTGACCGCACGGGATAATCGATTATCCCGTGCGGTTCACTTAACCCGACCGCACGGGAAAATGATTATCCTGTGTGGTTGGGCTGCCCGCACGCGAAAATATTTTTTTTTCCAGACACTTGGGTCCAGACGGGGAAAACCTCATGTAGTTCATGTAGTAGTGGGACCTCTGACCGGCTCGCGACTATGGGATGGCAAAATAATGGGCATTGCCCTATGTGCCGTAGAGAATATGAAACAGCTCTACATATTCTTGCCAAATGCAGGTAAACATAAAGAATTTAGAGCCTGGTAGCTGTCTGGGTGGCCTACCAGCAACCTGACCCTAGTCAGTGGGAGGCACTCCATACCATTCAAGCCTGAAAGGAGAAGTTAGCAAACATGGTCGGCATTCCAAAAGAGAGTCGTGTAGTCTTGTTCTCCTTGTCATCTAATAGATCTAGAAGGAAAAAAGCCAGAGAATCTTTGAGTACAAAGAGACCACGACGACATACCTGTTTGCCAAGATTAAGGAAGAAGCAAGGACGTGGACGACATTCCTATTTGCCAAGATTAAGGAAGAAGCAAGAACGTTGGTTCTGGAAGGAGCAAAGCGGCTGTGTAATGTTGTACGTCACCCTTGTATAGTGTACGAAGTCTTTTCCTTTTTTTTCTTTTACATCTGGGGGTTTGTATTTTTCTTCCACTATATTTAATGAAAATACATAATCTCTTGCGGTTTTCCCTTAATTAATAAAAATATAGTATGGTGAAAGGATAAAAAAAAGTATTAAAGTAATAAAACTTCTTAATTTACATAGGATTAGTATGAGAAGGAATTCAGAGATCAACCTATGATGGGAGTTGATAGGTACTTTAGCTGGGAAAAACGAAACGGCTGGTGCTTGCAACTTACACTTCATAATTGGCACTTATTTATTAGGCACCAAAACACAATTCAGACTCTTGCCTGCAAGCTGCCAGTGACGCACGCAAACGTCCAGAAAATTAAAAGAGAGAAGTACGTTGTAATGCAGTACTACCTCCGTATCATTTTAAGTGCAGCTGTATGTTTCCATGTCCAATGTGATCGTTCGTCTTATTTAAAAAAATTTAAAAAATATATAAAAAATAGACACACATAAAGTACTATTCATATTTTATCATCTAGAAACAACAAAAATACTAATTATAAAAAATTTTTAAATAAGACAGACAATCAAACGTTGGGTATAAATAGTGCAAAACTACTATCTTCCTATGACGGGGGTAGTATTAGTGAATTGGCTTTGCAGTTGGTCTATTCAGATGCCATCAAAAAGATACTATCTACCTCCATCCACTTATAGAAGGCCAAATAGCCGCCTAGCGGCTCAGCCCGGGCATGACCAAGGCACAGCCCGAGATTAGTCGGACCGGTATGACTCCATGCCTGCCCACGGGCTGCACCTACGGCTCAGGCATGACCCAAAAAGACACAGAACATGCCCATGTCAGCCAAAGGTACTGTTGGCAATTTTTTGTGACAAGTCGACAAGCACGATCGCAGCACCTAAACGCCTTGCGGTGATACTAGAGTCGCCAACCACCTCGATCTAGCAAAGAGCTAAACCTAGATGGGTTTTGATAATTGAACCGGCTAGCGGAGCCGATTTCTAGATAGCTACCTGTCTCGTGGGCAAACGGAAGGTTTTCAAGACAAACCTACAGAGAAAAGAGATGTCGCACTCTCGCAGCGGCGGCGGACGATTTACGGCGCAAACCGACAAAGATGGACAAACTAAGAGAAAACTAAAAGCAATATGAAAAGAACGATTCGATTGATTGATTGTAGATTGATTTTTACAATGAACCGGACTTGTCCCTTATATAGGGGTTGGTCTTGCCCTACACAGGCCCTCCTCCACGTCCAACTCGGGGTAGAAACCAAAGGAAACCCGAAACATGCCTTCCCGGGCAAGGAAACCTCGAAACCTGACGAAACAGGGTCGGACTCGGACCTACCGCCGGTCTGACCGGCCCTCAACCGGCGGTCTGACCGCCCAACACATGGCGGTCAGACTGGCCCACTCGGAGGAAACCGGTAGATTTCCAAATTTTGACAATCTTTCCTATTTTAATCCTAGGTGCCAAATTTGGGTGTAAACACATGCCCCCCTGCCTTTTTAATGAACAACGTGAATCTAAAAGCATAGAGCATGTTTTTGGTCTTAGGACGATAATCCAATTACCGGCCATAGTATTTCCTAAGCGTCTTGCCAAACACTTGGGAAGTATTTCTTCAAGTATTTCCCGTTGATTGCTCGCTGAAAACGCTCCCCTTGAAGTGTCTCCAAAAAGTATGCGTTCCCTCGAACAATGCCGCACACTCAATAAGGACCTTCCCAACTAGGAGACCACTTACCGAACTCCTTGGATCGAGTACCCAAAGGCAAAATTGTCATCCAAACCAAGTCTCCAACTTGAAACAATTTTGTTTTCACCCTCTTGTTGTACGCCTTGGCCACCCTCTTCTTCTCTTTCTCTATCTCTTCCAATGCCTTCAAACGCTTGTCGATGACTTCATCAAGGTTGTCTCCCATCAACATCTTGTAATCTTCACTTGACAAATCATCTTGCTTGATATAACGAAGAGAACCAAGATTTACCTCCACCGGTAAAACGGCTTCTTGAACATAAACCAACTCAAAAGGAGTGACTTTAGTGGCACTATGTTTAGATATCCTATGCGCCCACAATGCTTCAGAAAGCGCCTCATGCCACTTCTTCGGGTGTTCCTCAATCTTCTTCTTTACTAGCTTTAACAATGTCTTATTACTCGACTTAGCTTGTCCATTAGCCTGAGCGTAGTAAGGAGAAGAACTCAACAATTTAATGTCATAAGATTCGGTAAAACTCTTCACTTCCTTAGACATAAAAGAAGCACCTTGGTCCGTAGTTAATGTTTGCGAAATACCGAATCTATGAATAATATGCTTCAAAATAAAGTCAATTACCTCCGTATGAGTCATATTCTTCAAAGGCATGGCTTCGGCCCACTTGGTGAAGTAATCCGTAGCAACTAGCACGAACCTATGCCGCTTTGACGACGAAGGACAAATTTGACCAATGAAATCCAAAGCCCATCCTCGGAACGGCCATGGTTTGATTATAGGGTTCAACACGGCGGTGGGCGCCAATTGAACATTGCCGAACTGTTGACAAGCCTCGCATCCTCTATAATATTTGAAGCAATCATCAATCATCTTTGGCCAATAGAATCTCGCTCTTCTAAGCAACCAATTCATCTTGTGGGCCGATTGATGAGTTCCACAAATTCCTTCATGTACCTCCCCCATAGCCACTTTAGATTGATCTTCATCTAAGCACTTCAACAATACACCATCTACGTTTCGGCGATATAAATCTCCATCAAGCAATGTATATTTAAATGCTTGCCGCCGAATTTTCCGATCAACCTTAAGTGTGGGATCTTTTAGATATTGAATCAAAGGAATTCTCCAATCCTCTTCTGTATCCTAGGCACAAATGTCCGAATTTTCAATTAATTCGGCCTCCAAATCAATTGAAGCGTGCCCCCCAGCATTCTGCCCAGAATCGGTCAGACTGGCCACACAGGGCCGGTCAGACCGCTCGGGGTCGCCGGTCAGACCGGCGGCATATGGCCGGTCAGACCGCCCCTGGTCACCGGTTAGACCGCCCGTGCAATGCCGGTTAGACCACCCCTAGTCTCCAATTTTGCCAATTTCGCACAAAGATTTAAAATCAAGCACCGGCTCTTCTAGTATCAGAAATAACCCCTTTTTCACATTATAACCAGATGCTTGTTGTGCCAAGTCATTTGCTCTAGAATTATCACGCCTAGCAATATGTCTAATAGCAAAATTATCAAAATTGGCAATAATATCTAAACATGAATCGAGGTACCTATTTAGTGATCCATCCAAGCATTTGTAGATCCCGGCGACTTGTTGCACCACCAATTCCGAATCACCAAAGGCCTCCACATATTTGGCTCCAACCATCTCCATCACTTGTAAGCCGAACAATAAAGCGTTGTATTCGGCTTGATTATTTGTGCAATAATATTCCAAACGAACCGATGTCTCATAACACATGCCATTAGGTGAAAACAAAACTACCCCTATGCCTTGACCTTCTTTGCAAGAAAAACCATCAAAATAAATCTTCCAAGGTATAACTTCAACTAAGTAAACCTCTCCCTCATAAGCAACATCTATATGATGGTCTACTATAAAATCACATACAATTTGGCCTTTTATAGTTTCAATGGTTCATAAGCCAAATCATATTCTATCAAAGCATATGCCCACTTGCCAATTCTCCCACTTAGAATTGGCCTTTGCAACATGTGTTTAATAACATCGGCTTGACAAGTAACTATGCATGTACTAGATAACAAATAATGCCTCAATTTGGTACAAGCATAGTATAAGCATAAACAAAGTCTTTCTATAAAGACATACCTCGTTTCGGCATCCAAAAGACGGCGGCTCAAATATGTAATGATATATTCCTTGCCATCTTCCTCTTGCGTCAAAACGGCACCAATGACTTTGTCCTCGGAGGCAATATATAACCGAAAAGGCTTTCCGGCTTTAGGCGCTCGCACAACGGGTGGAGTAGACAAATATCTCTTCAACTCTTCAAACGCCTCTTGTTGTTTTGCCCCCCAAGTAAAATCGGCTTCTTTTTTCAAGCGAAGTATAGGAACAAAAGCATCGATTTTACCCGCTAGGTTAGAAATAAACCTCCTCAAATAATTCACCTTACCTAGACCCTTTTGGACCTCTTTCTTGCATGTCGGCGCTTTGAAATCACGAATTTTTTCTATCTTCTTAGGATCAATCTCAATTCCCCTCTCATGCACCATGAATCCTAAGAACTTCCCCGCCGACACACCAAAAGCACATTTAAGTGGGTTCATCTTCAAACCATACCACCGCATCCTCTCAAAAGCTAACTTCAAATCGGCTATATGTCCTTCCATACCATCCGATTTGACAACAATATCATCAATATAGATCTCTAAAATAATACCTAGCAAATCATGGAAGATCAAATTCATTGCCCTTTGATATGTTGCACCGGCATTCTTCAACCCAAAAGTCATGACAACCCACTGAAACAAACCAACAAATCCCGGACACCTAAAAGCCGTCATGTACATATCCTCCTCTGCCATAAAGATTTGATTGTAGCCGGCATTACCATCTAAAAAGCTAATCACCTTATGACCCGAGGCATCATTAATCATTATGTCAGCTATAGGCATAGGATACTCATCTTTGGGAGGAGCTTTATTTAAATCTCTAAAATCTATACAAACTCTAATCTTACCACTCCCCTTCTTCTCCACCGGGACTATGCTAGAAACCCACTCCGCATAACGACATGGCCTAATAAACCCCGCCTTCAACAACCGATCAATCTCCTCTTTGACTCGGTCATATAATAAAGGATTAAAATGACGAGGTGGTTGCTTATAAGGCCTAAACCCGGTTTAATTGGAAGCCGATGCTCAACGAGCTCACGACTATGACCCGGCATCTCATGGTATTCCCATGCAAAGCAATCAACATACTTTTTAAGTAGCTCGATTATCTCAACCTTATAATCGACTTTCATATTTTTGTTTACAAAAGTCGGCCTTGGTTTAGTTCCATCACCTATGTCTACTTCCTCCAATGGATCGACCGATGTAAACCCTTGCCCAAGCTTCTCAACTTCATCAAAATCTTCAACGGTTTCACCAATATCGTTCTTTGTAGACCGATATTCTTTCACCCTCTTTTGTAACCACTCTAAACTAGCCTCTTTACTCATTATACAAATTTATATGGCTTAGCCGTGCTACACTAGCCGGCTTTACGGAGATAGGTACAAATTTGCCATCGGAGATACTAATAAAATCATAACTAGAAAGATCCCTTCCCGATAAGCATTGGATATTCCCATGACGCCACTCAAAAGTAGCATCGGCCATTGCAACCTCAGCCGATGTATCCGCTTGAACAATTTCAACATCATCGCTGTCCCATTGAATTAAACATTGATGCAAAGTAGAAGGCACACAACAATTGGCATGAATCCAACAACGGCCCAAAATAACATTGTAGTTACCTTGCACATCGATGATGAAGAAAGCGGTTGGTAGCGTCTTGTTTCCCACGGTAAGCTCCGCCGAAAAGATACCCCTCGCCTCCGTTGGTTCACCATTGAAGCCATTGAGAATCATGTTGGTCTTCTTCAACTCATCATCCTCACGCCCCAACTTCTTGAATAATGAATACGGCATCAAGTTCACGGTGGCACCTCCATCCACTAGCATCCTAGAGACCGGTTTCCCATCAACATGACCTTTGAGATAGAGAGGCTTCATGTGACGGTTTGATTCATCGGGCTTCTCAAAAACTGCGTCTTTAGGACCTAATGAGAATTGAGCAACCTCGGCTTCATCCATAGCACAAAACTCCATAGGCAACATACACACCATGTTGATATCCTTGTCTTCCTTTGGAGACGATTTATCTTTGTCAACCGATTGTTCTTCCTTCTCCTCTATATCAATCGGTTTTGCCTTCTCTATGGATTTAGGCCTCCATACCGGTGGTGGTCGCAACTCATTTAACCTTTTATCTCTTTGTTCTTCGGCCCTTTTCTCCCTTAGTTCTTGGGCCCGAAGACGTTGCAACCTTCTCTTTTGTGTAGCCGTCAAATCCTTAGGCATCCACCTAGGATTCGGCTCTGTTCCAGGAGGCAAATAATGCCTCTATTAACCTTGCTTGAAGACGATGAAGCCCTCACATCGCCCTTTGCAGCCCTCTCATCAAACCGACGCTGGAGTCCGGTCAGACCGGCTGTAGACCACCGGTTAGACCGGCCAGTCGCGCCGGTCAGACCGATGTGTGGCACACGGTCAGACCAGCCTAGGGCGTCGGTCAGACCGTCGTCAAGTCGGCGGTCAGACTGGCCTGATGGCCCGGTCGGACCGGCAACATGGCCGCGGTCAGACCGGTCAAAGGGCTTGGTCAGACCGGCCGACTTCGTGGAGCTGGTACCGGCTTCGGATTTTTTGCTTGGGGACTTTCCAACTCCATCTCCAGAAGGTATAGGCACATCATGGGACCCTATTTTGATAGTAATCACCTCTGAAGTCCTTTCTTCCACCTTGACGTGCTTTCCTTCCCTCTTTTCTTCATTAACCCGATTTTTACCATAAAATCGGCCATTATTTGGTGAAGACAAACGCTCATGAATTGGCCTCCGTGGTCCTCCCCACCCTTGGTTGAATTGCATTGGAGGCATATGGTTGTATATTGGCGGCATTGCCCCCCCACGGCATGAAGTAAGGATAAGGATAACCCGGCAGCGGCATTGGATAAGAACCCCATGACATGTCTTGTGGACGAAAATATGGAGGTGAACGCGATCGTCTTGGTGAATGAGCAAATCGCTCCCTAGGAGGTGATCTTGGTCTTTTCCCTTTGTTGTGATCCTTCTCGCCACCTTGCCTCTCATACTTCTCCAAAAGCATATCAAAGGTCACTTTGGTCTTCCTAGGATCCTTAGAAGTTGAAGCTCCACCCTTATTCTCCTTCCAAACACCAACTTCCGGCTTCTTTGGCACCATCATCATAGGCCTTGGCTCACCAATGACCACTTCCTTCCCCTTAGTAGATTCGGCTTGCTCCGGCCGAATCAACACCTTCTTATCATTGAAATTAATTGTATTCACCGGAAAAGGATCATGATCAAGTTTCATCTTGGAGCCATCGGTGAATTTCAATCGTCCTTCATCTATGGCCGATTGAACCTGTCGTCGAAACACATTGCAATCATTAGTAGAGTGAGAATGAGAATCATGCCACTTACAATATGCTCGACGTTTCAACTCTTCTTGTGATGGTATGACATGGCCTTTAGGTAATCTAATTTGTTTCTCTTGCAAAAGATAATCAAAAATTTTATCACACTTGGCCACATCAAAACTATATTTAACCTCACTCTGCCGATCTTTGCGAGTAGTCGGCATTAGGTTAGAACAAACAAAAGGTTTATTTTTGTTAGTCCATGACCACTCGGCAACATAAATATCATGATCACCCTCCTCCTCACTATCACTAGCATCAGAGTAATCAACTACATTGACATTAGGCTTTTTGTCGAATGGTCTAGCAAATTTTTTATTATTCTTTACCCGGCTTTCTTGAGCCAGAGCCCTTTGCATGAGTTGACTAACATCAAGAAATTGTTGGTCATCTAGTTTTTCTCTAAGAGGAGCAACTAAACCATTAAAAGCAAGTCCGGCCAAATCTCTATCAGTTATATTCAAAGTATAACATCGGTTTCTAACATCTCTAAATCTCTTAATATAATCAACAACAGATTCATTATACTTTTGCTTAACCGATGTTAAATCACATAACCTAAGCTCAGTTTCTCCGGTATAGAAATAATCATGAAATTGTTCTTCTAATTGAGCCCAAGTATGAATAGAATTTGCCGGTAAAGAAGTAAACCATGTAAAAGCATTACCGGATAAAGATAAAGAAAACAAGCGCAATTTAAAAGTATCACTATTAGCCTCACCACATTGCGCTAAAAATTGACCTACATGTTCCCATGTGGTCTTACCATCCTCACCACTAAACTTGGCAAATTCGGGAACTTTATAATTTCTAGGAAACGGCACATTATCATAATAATCGGGATATGGCTTTTTGTAAGCCCTAGCACGATTCCTAGTTTCGATCCCGAATCTATTCCTCATAATATCACTAATCATATCCTCCATGTTATTAGGCCCTTGTGGATTTGGTGGTGGGTTTGGTGGCCTAATAGGTTGAATTTGTGGTGCAATATGATTATATTGGCCTTGCCTAGTATCGGGAGGATATCCCCTAGAAACATCATTATAAACGTTAGGAATATGTGGGGGAATTTGAGGACTAGTGGTGGCAGTAGATACAGGAGGATCAAATGTTCTAAAGTGATACAAATAACTAGCATTAGTCATTGGATCAATTCCCTATATCGGGACGATTGCACCGGTCTGACCGGCCCAGGGCCCGATCTGACCGGCCCAGGGCCCGGTCTGACCGGTGTCATGTTGCGCGGTCGGACCGGCCTGAGGGCCGGTCTGACCGGTGGGATAATACCCGGTCTGACCGGGGCCGGTCGGACCGACGGGATAATACCCGGTCTGACCGGCCATCTGGCCGGTCGGACCGACGGCTGTGTCGCGGTCTGACCGGCCGTCAGGCCTGGTCGGACCGGTCACGAATGCCACTCCATCGGTTTTAGACCCCATCGGATCTATAGGAGATTGACCAACAGTGGTATAGGCTTTATCTTTTAATGTATAGTCATCCATAAGTGGACCTAGCCTATTCCTTAAAAATCCATCAACCTTTTCCTTAAACATTACATCTAATCTATCTTTAAAATTAGCCATAGATGAATCTATTGTAGATGCAATTTGTTGGTTGATAGATTGTGATACCTCGTCATTACTTACCACGTCGAGAGCGAGCTTTGGACGTGGCCCGGGCTTGATGATCACGCCTTGACGAGTCCTAGTAGTCAACCTCATCAACGCCTCCCGCGTGAGCTCGTTGATGTACTCTTCCACAGCTTTGCGATCCTCTCCTTCGAAGTCATCTAATGTGACCGGTATCACATGAGATGGCTCTACCTCCGTCTTGGATGGTGGCTTCGTCATGGCGAAGTCGAAGTCGAGTTGATGATGAACGGATTTCTTCCCCAGCGGAGTCGCCAAAAATCGTGTTGGCAACTTTTTGTGATAAGTCGACAAGCACGATCGCAGCACCTAAACGCCTTGCGGTGATCCTAGAGTCGCCAAACACCTCGATCTAGCAAAGAGCTAAACCTAGATGGGTTTTGATAACTAAACCGGCTAGCGGAGCCGATTTCTAGATAGCTACCCGTCTCGTGGGCAAACGGAATGTTTTCAGGACAAACCTACAAAGAGATGTTGCACTCTCGCAGCGGCGGCGGACGATTTACGGCGCAAACCGACAAAGATGGACAAACTAAGAGAAAACTAAAAGCAATATGAAAAGAACGATTTGATTGATTGATTGTAGATTGATTTTTACAATGAACCGGCCTTGCCCCTTATATAGGGGTTGGTCTTGCCCTCCACAGGCCCTCCTCCACGTCCAACTCGGGGTAGAAACCAAAGAAACCCGAAAAATGCCTTCCCGAGCAAGGAAACTTCGAAACCTGACGAAACAGGGTCGGACTCGGACCTGCCGGTCAGACCGGCCAACCGGCGGTCTGACCGCCCAACACATGACGGTCAGACCGGCCCACTCGGAGGAAACCGGTAGATTTCCAAATTTTGACAATCTTTCCTATTTTAATCCTAGGTGCCAAATTTGGGTGTAAACAGGTATGACCAGCCCACCGTACCACATCGCACGGGAGAGATGAGTAGCTTACGGGCATCTAGCCGCGCCGCCGCGTCGGTGCAGTTGATGCGCTCCAAAGCCGAATTACGAAACCAGTGCTTGCCGCTCGGTTCAACGCCGCAAGGAAGGGAAGGGGGCAAGGCAGTACGGCGTCGGAGCCCAATCGACGCGTGAACCGGATCGCTGGAGCCCTGGAGGTGGTGAGTGGCAGGATGGCGAGCTGGATGATTTCGGAGGTAGAGATGGGCACTATCTCCGCGGAGCTTCTGGTCCTCGACGATGCGGTGGCCGGGACGAGTGAGGTCAAGCTCATGAAGGCTAATGACGTCACCTTCACCCTCACCCCCTGACGACTTGGGCGATTCCCTGAAGCAAGCCAATGACGTCACCTTTGCTCCCACCCCAACCCTCGAGGAGTTGGATGAGGCCCTGAGGCACAAGGAAGCCATTGCATGCAGGAGCATCTTCTCCGGCGTTGGGCCCGCGTGCATGCTGTGGTCGACTACTTCCAAGGGGTGGAGATTGGAGAAGGTGGTGGGCATGCCCGGATCAGGAGGGGAGGTGATCGCGGAGGGAGAGCTCGGGGTGGCCCGGCCACAAGTCGCTGGACGCCACGGTGGGTGAGCTCCTCAAGGCGGTGAAGAAGGGAAGGTTCCGGAAGGGAGGGATGGGACGGCAGTGGTGATGGACCAGCGGTGGTGACCAGAAGGCTGTGCGGCCTGGCCCGGCACGTCATGCCGAGGAAGAGGCCAAGGGACGGCCCAACGGTTGGGCCATTCCGCGCGTGGGCCAGGCCAAATCTCCGTGCCATGGGCCAGCCGTCGGGCTGTGTGTTTTTTTTTTCCAACTATGCATCCATTACGAACCTGAACAGCCAAATTTGTTATAATACTAGGACATATTTGGTACTAGGTTTTCTTTTTATATTTTAAAACCGAGGGAGTACAAGGCTGAAAGAAGTGTGTTCATTTCTTTAGATTTCCTTGGGTTGACTGACTTGAACGACTTGAGAGCTATCTACGGTCAGTCCGTTTTCCAGAGTGTGTCCTTATTGGTGACTTTTCCGGTGAAAGCTTTCTGGATCCTCAGGCCGATCTTATCGTGAATGGCAGGTTGAAACTTTTCTCTCCCTCAACAAGTTACTCCCTCCATTTCGAAATGTTTGACGCCGTTGCCTTTTTTAAACATATTTGATCATTCATCTTATTTAAAAAATTTAAGTAATTATTAATTCTTTTCCTATCATTTGATTCATTATTAAATATATTCTTATGTAAGCATATAATTTTACATATTTCACAAAAGTTTTTGAATAAGACGAACGGTCAAACATATAGTAAAAAGTCAACAGGTGTCAAACATTTTGAAACGGAGGGAGTATTATGCAGGCATCTTTTGATCATAATATTAGACTACTCTAGAGTATATGATTAGTGTATGAAATTGTTCTCGTGCAATAGATTTTATGCCTTCACATGCCTTCAAGGGTTTCTTTTGGTGGAAAAATATTTTTAGTTTGATAAAGCAATACATAATGTTTAAGCTAGAAGAGTGGAAGATGTGACACATTACTATTTTAGATAATCAATAGCGTGATAAGAGCACGCTCAATGGTAGAGTCGCTCTTAGACATTATAAAATTATCATTATTAATCTTTTCTTTTTTTTCATCCTCATGAAACTCTATTCCTATTTTTATACTCCCTCCGTTTCACAATGTAAGTCATTCTAGCATTTATATATAGATCCATTAGCATCAATATGAATGTGGGAAATGCTAAAATGACTTACATTGTGAAACGGAGGAAGTAGATACTAAGACTCGATGTGGGGCTGTCGTTAATCATATCAACTATATTTTGGTTCTTCTCTTTCTCTATCTCATGTTAGCAGATAATCAGTAAGACACGACTAAGAACCTCTATTAGTGACCATTGTATATGCCCAAAAGGTTCTAGAGTCAGCTTTTATACTTGATCTATTTTCATAGGCATCACTTCTATGGTATTTATCCTGCAAGAAGCAAGACAAAATTTTCTCCTAACATCATCTTCCCAAGCTTCACCACAATATCATGACTTAGGCTGTGTATAGTTCCGAAATTGAGGAGAAGTTTGGAGAAAGTTGGTAATTTAGAAAAAAAGTTGGAAGTTTATGTGTGTAGGAAAGTTTTAGATGTGATGTGATGTGATGGAAAGTTAGGAGTTGGGAGGAATTTTGGTGTGAACTAAATAAGGCCTTATACTTGTGAAGTTGGATGACTTATCTCATTCCCAAGAGAGAGTGATATTTGGACATACCTACGAGGCTCATATCAATATACTCCCTCTGTTTCGAAATGGTTGACGCCGTTGACTTTTTATCACATGTTTGACCGTTCGTCTTATTCAAAAAATTTAAGTAATTATTAATTCTTTTCCTATCATTTAATTCATTGTTAAATATATTTTTATGTGGGCATATAATTTTACATGTCTCGCAAAAGTTTTTGAATAAGACGAACGGTCAAACATGTGCTAAAAAGTCAACGGTGTTAAATATTTTGAAAAGGAGGGAGTAGAAGTCCAAGAAAAGTATACTCCTCGTTCTTGGCGCGCCTGCTCTTATATATAATGATTTAGAAAAGCAAGAGTATAATATTGAGGACAGGTTGAATACCAGTGATATATTGCAGAGACGACGTGTATACTGCAAGATGGATCAAATTGTCTGATGTGTAATAATGCAGTGCTAGAGGATATTAGTCCTCTGTTCTTTTCCTGTCCCTTTGCAAGACAATGCTGGCAATATCTGCGATTACATTGGGATGCATATTTGGAATTCATAAATATGACACAATCAACAAGTTTATAATTTGTCCATCCATTCTTTGGTGATGAGGTAATTGGAAAAGCCTTCTAGAATCTATGGACTCGAAGGAACGATACGCTTTCAACATTTTAACTGTGGAAGAAAAGGTTCGAGGACGATTTTTTTCTATATATATATATTCATAGATCAAAGGATGTAGACAAACCATCGTTAGTTGTGACAATCATGAGTTGACAATCCTAGATAAAATCTCTTCTACGCTGCAATGGGATTTTAATTATATAAAATTATCATTAGCACGTTAATACTAATAACATATCTTAATTATTGTATATATTTGTTATTCACATGCAGACCTTTCTAGCTTCATGCTATTTTTTTCTTCTCACTAAAAATAGAAAGTTGGTGTGAGTAGTTGACATGTGGGCCCTCTGACCCCATATATAATTTATTTTTCTTTCTAAAAGTTAAGAGTTGGTAACTACTCCTTTTGTAAGGAGTATAGATTTAAATAGTGTGTTTCCCATAAAAATAACAAGCACATATAAAAGAATTTACGAGAACCATTTCCTGCAATCTGTTCAAATAAAATAGCTACTCCGTAAGATCAAAAAAAGAAAAAAAAAACAGCTACTCCGTTTTGTGCAGGAGTGCACTGCTGCGGGCCTGCGGCTCTGCAGAAGAGCGAAGGAAGGCAATCATACTTGTGCAGACATGGACCATAAAACAAGAAAAATCATCGTTGCACGCCGATAATCGGATTAGTCTGGTAATCTCCACTAGTTATATACAGTATTGAACTAACAATGACGAGCTCGTTGACTCAACTCATAAGTTAGAAACGTGATGAATTTGGTGACTCGTGAACTAATTTACTCTGCAGTACAAGTGTACAACTGGCTTTATTAAATATTTTACAATATTAGACACGGAGAAAAATGTACTATTCAACATTCATATGTAGTACACCGACCATGACTGCCTGTCTCTTTTATAAATAGAAAATGAAGCATAAACTAGAAGACCCGATCCATCCAAAACTGGTTTATATAGAAACAGAAGTATCTTCGACTAGCACAATTTGGAGGATAATAAAGCCACCTCACAATTCACCCAACACAAGCTCTGACTTCATGGATATTGTCACACATGACATGAGCATGCCCACGTTCCGAACCATTTCAGATCATCAGCCTGTCAGCATTTCAGCAACAGGCCCAAAACATCCCCAAGAAAATCACCATGGCGGCTGCACCCAGGAAAGCTCAATTTTTATCGCTGACCAGTGACCACTGCTCTCTTCTAATATGATCCACCACAGTAAATCTTCAGAATCAATTTCTCCCATCAGATGCCTCCATATCCATTTTTCAATATGCTGCACCGGTGCACCCTCGGACATTCTTCCAACATTACAGATAACACTGGTGGATCGAGGAACTTTTGCAGAACCCTGGACGAAATTTGATCATCGGTTCGGTATCATCCGACACCGACGACGTGGCGTTTCCACCTCTTGCCACGCCACGCCGCGGCGAGCCAAGGGCTCTTCAAGTGCTGGACATGGAGTCGTGCACTGGCTCTCGAGAGTTTAGAATAGTTTCCCGATTTTCTAGCTCCCGGGTTTCACGTAACTAAGAACGGAGTAAACTGCCTGGATCACCGTGCAGACGAGCCCAATGGTGGCCGCCACGAGGCCGGCGGTGAGCCACGGGTTGAGGAAGTACTTCTGCCTCAGCGACGCCATCCACCGCCGCGGCCGGCTCCGGAACCGCCGGTCGAGCACCTGGCACACCGGCCTCAGGTAGTTCTGGTCGGCCTCGTCGAAGTCGAACACGGCGCCCTTGCACAGGTTCGCGAAGAGGCCCGCGACCTCGCCGTCGTTGCCCAGGCCGTGCACGATCACGCCCCGCCGCGACAGCAGCTCCACGTCCCTCGCCGTGCACGCCAGCTGCGACATGAACACGCAGTACGCCGTCACGTGGCTCCCCGCCGCCGACGGGTTGCTCTGCTCCAGCGCCATCAGGTTGCGGAGCAGACGCCACGTCTCGCCGTCGATGCTCAGCCGGGGCACCTGCAGCGCGCCGCCGCGCCGGCTCACCTTCACGTCGAGGATGCTGCGCGCGCCGCCGTTGCCGCTGAGCGGGCGACGCTTGAACGTCACGCCGGCGTAGTGGTACTCCGTCGCCGTGCGCCACCGGCCCACGGACCTTCCGCCGCGACTGACCTTGCCGGAGGCGAGCACGGTAGGCGTGAAGTGCATGTGCAGCAGGTGAAGAAGGTTCGCCGGCTCCGGCCGAAGCGCCGGCGGCGCCACCACGGTCGGCGTCGCGACCGAGTACTCCGTCCAACTCAACAGCTCGTGCGCGTACCTCGCGATGGCGTCCAACACCGGAGTTTCGCCGTCGAGGAACGTCAGCTGGTGGACCTTGTCGACGACGAAGAACGGAATCTGGTTCTCGGCAAGGTAGAGCACGTCGCGGACCACCGCGACGGCCATCTGCTGGTCGTCGGCGGCCGCTCTCCTCTCCTCGGTCGGCACGACGCGGTGCCCCGCGTGCACGACGCCGTTAGCCACGGCCACCTCCTCCGCCGCCGCCGCCGCCGCCGGCTGCGGCGGCGCCGCGGTGCGCGGCGTGAGCACGTCGCCGAAGCGGACGAGGATGTAGCAGGCGTCGAGCAGCAGCATGCGGACGAACTCCCTGCTCGGGATGTCGAACGAATGGACGTAGCACCTCCTCACGCTGTGCTCGAGGTGCGCCAGCTCGGAGAGGTAGTCCTCGAGCGTCATCGGCGCGGTGGAGTTCGCCGCCGCCGCCGAGAGGACGTCGCCGAGGTACTTCACCTTGATGGCTTCTCCGGCGAGGTGGTCGCCGGCGGCACGGTGGTACGGACCGATGGAGACGAACTGCGGCACGTACTCATGCGGGTCGTGATTGCGGGTGGACTCGCCAACCTTGTCGACGATGATGCACGGCGGAGGCGCCGCGCCGCCGACGACCCGCGCCGTCGACGACTTGAAGCTGGAGAGTTCAACCCTCAGTTGTTGCGCCAACGAAGGGATGTCAATCACACAGCTATCTGCAATCGATTAGCACCCAAAAAAACAAAGATAAAATCCTAATCAATTAGCACAAAATATCAAATCGTGCTCAATTTCAAATTTCTGAGCTGATCTACGAAAGGATCTTGTTGGCACCTGTTTTCATCTCCAACTCTGCAACGCAACGAGTAGGATCGCCCCCCATCGTTTCTTCCTCCTCTGCGGCTCAGTCCAGCAGGAAGCAGAGCAGCTGCCCTGTCACTAACAACTCCATTAGTGGCCAAGCGAGCATAAAATTCTCCAAAGGCGTTTTTATCCAATTGGCCGTAAGATCACATCGACGAGGAGATTAGATTAATCCACGCTTACGAGTGTAGGAGTATCAGTTTATTATACAAAGATTGGTTGAACGGGGCACTCATGAGAAAAGATGCTTAGGGGTTACAAGTCAAGTCAATCACCAAGACAAAATGGCAACAATAATTTGGACTCTGCCTTTTGACGGCTGGGGACCAGAAGAAAAGTACAGAGTAGTAAGGTATATATTGACCTCACTGTAGCTTGGAAGGTCGTGGGTGCGCATGCGCAGGTCTGGAAATTGTCTCCCCATAATTTTCAGTCCGATCCGCCATCGAAAACTTACTTTACAAATATAATTCTATAACAAAAGTAATAGCAAAAATATATTAGTAGATCAGCGCGAAGGAGTGAAGGAGCTTAGTACCAAAGTTCAAGTCTCAGCACTAAAGAAAAGGATTGCTAAAAAGCATTGTCGCAATTTTTTTATTGAAAAACTTTCAAACTTAATGTGCTCGTTAGTGACATTAAGACATTAAGGCTGCTTTCGGCAGATCAGCTTTCCAACTCCTCCTCTTTTCCGCGCACACGCTTTTTCAAACTGCTAAACGGTGCGTTTTTTACAAAAAGTTTCTATACGAAAGTTGCTTAAAAAAATCAAATTAATCCATTTTTTAAAAAAATTTAGCAAATACTTCGTTAATCACGCTCTAATCGCTGCTCCGTTTTACGTGCCGTGGAGTGAGGGTTCCCAATAACTGTCACCCCAAGTTACAGGTTCATTTCTGAAATATGTTTTCCACAATACTATTGACAAAAAACAAGATCCCAATTGTCTCGCTCCATGAAAGTTTTCATCCTAATTAGTCCGAGGCACAAATCTTAATTTGTTCTGATTTTGTCGCAAATAATACTTTGGGAAATTTGTGTCCATGACTATTCGTAGAGAGCAAATAACTGCCAAAATGATGTAAAGGTTGCCTAGAGATTGGTGCTTTTGAGTTTTTAAAGATAGTTTAGATTCACATCTTTGAATGAAAAATGATGGTAAGCAAATTCAACCCGGAGATCTATCTATCTATCTATTATATACTAAAAGTCCATTAAACTTCCTACAAATGCTCCTAAGCTGTCACGTGTACCCTACAAACGCTCCCAAACTGCCACATGGCACTCTAATAAATTAGAGAAATTCTTAAAAATTCTAAGAAAAAAGCAAAACATCTGACCATTGATTTTCATTTAATTCGGTGAACCTAGCATTTTTAGCCATTAGATCAATCTATTAAAAAAAAGCAATCCTCCAATCCGACTGTACGTGGAGTCGTAGGTACGTACGTACTTGACAGCCCGTAAGCCTCCTCTCTCTCTCCTTCTCTGTTCCCTCTCTTATTTCTTATTCCTATTTTTATTTAATATATTAGTTAGACAGAACAATAGACAAGCACAGTTGATGATTAAAAAAAATATAACATCTAAACTGCTTGTATTTAAACTTTCAAAAAGAATGTCACATTATGGTTATAATTTCTGACTTTTACGTGCCATTTAAATAGTTCTAAAATATTATGAAAAAAATAATGATATAGATTTTATCATCAAACATAATTTCACAATAATTAAATTATAATAAACCTAAATGTTCCAAAAGAAATTACTCCCCCATAAGTCAAAATAATATAATTATACGTGTCTTATATTATATACTACAAACGCTACTAAATCGTCACGTGGCTCTCTGATAAATTAGAAAAAAACCTGCAAATTCTAAGCAAAAAATAAAAATATCTTTAGCATTGATTTTCATTTAAATTGATGGACCAATTAATTTTAACCATTAGATCTATATAAAATAATATAATGATGTGGACCATATACATCGATCTAATGTAAAGGATATGAGATCGGTTATAGCTTTATTCGTACACTTACGGAAGAAAACATTAGACAGTGGTCTAAAAAACTGAGATTCATTTTTCTTTCTGGAACTGAAAAAATTAATACTCCTGATCGGTCACAGTCTACGAAGCACTGATACGGCTAACAAGCAGCGTATCCGTATCAGATACTCCATCGGATACGGATAGGTATCGGATACGCTCCGATACGTATGCCGTACGTATCCTCGTTTTTTCTGATTTCCAAATAAATTAGATAATTCGGATACTTCTTCGATACGGCTGAGTCCCAACCCTAACACACATATTAATCGCCGCATCTCTTCATCTCATCAATCGCCGTGCGGCTGCGCCGCCTCCGCAAAGCCGCCGCCGCCAACGGCGGCAAAAGGAGAGCTGCGGCGGCCATAAGTCGAGCGGACCGCCGTCGTGTCAGACTGTACCACCTCCACTGCCGGGACGCAGCGCCGCCGATGGCCGCCGTCGCCGAGCACAGAACCACCATCACTGAGCAATATTGGGTCCTTCTTTCCCACCGAAGGAACCATTGATGGATCTGTTTTGTGTACGTTCTTCCCTTTTTTTTTCTAAGAACAAATGCATCTTGTTTCATATGTCTGATGGGTTTTGGAATTGCAAGTTCAGAGTACTGCATCTATCGTTCCTAGTGCCTAGTGCGGTGGAGTTTCATCAAGGCTGACTGGACCAGCAAGGAAAAAGCATCAACTAGCTTGTTTTTATTTTGGCACTGCTTACTGTCTTACACTGATTTATAAATTATCTTGGTCCTCTGTTATCTGGGGGCTTTGGTGAGATGGTATAAGCCAGTCAACAAGTTCATTATTTCAGGCTAATCTCTTTAGCTACAAGAAAGTGTTATTCTTTTTTTACAGGGATTTATTAAATTTCTATTTTTTAAATTAATTATGTACATATATATGTATATATAGACGTATCCCCGTATCGGTGTTTTTTCAAAAGTGACGTATCCTCGTATCCCCGTATCGCGTATCCGTATCCGTATCCCCGTATCAGGGTAACATAGGTCACAGTTTTATCCCCATCGACATTACCCGGGACACTGTCAGCGTGAGGGGGCAAATTTGCTTGGGACTATATGTGTACCACATATGACCGAGCTAAAACCTTTATGTACCAATTATTTTAGAAACTTAAAAGTTAAAAGTTATTTAGTATTTAAACTACCATGGTTGTATAAATGGCTAATTCTTTCAAACAAGAAAGATAAAATAGGATAAGCATTGTATGCTTCATATTTAGGATTATGCAATATAAATATAATAACTAAAGGCCCAATGCATGTTAGCTAAAATAAAATCACAAAGTGATCGTTTGCATTATGTAAATTCCTAATGTTTAATCATAAAATTTAGAGTAAAAAATAGAGTAAATTGCATATTAGGCCACCTTTTTTTACCATTGTTTCAACTTGGACCAGGGATAGAGTAACCTTTTCACTTTGGACCACTTATATTTACATCTTAGTTTCATTTTGGGGCACTCTTCCACCTTCAACTCCATCGATCTTCTCTCTGGCCTCCCTGAATTACATGCCGCACTCATTCTCAAGCTCTGCTGATGCCTCACTATCTCGAGTCCCGTTGTTTGCCATACTCTATCTCGAGCTGGAGCTTGACCTCCCAACTCCTAGGGAGATCGATCTCCTTTCCAAGCGCATAGAGGTGATGCCGACGGAGCTTCGGTACGAGCACTGATGATCACTTGTTGGCCTGCTCATGGTGGTTCCTTTATCCCTTTGCAGTCAAGAAAGAGAGGGACCTGGATGTGGAAGAAGAGGCCCAAAGTGAAACAAACATATAAATTTAGGTGGTCCAAAGTGAAAAGATTATTCTATCCCCGGTCCAAATTGACACAATGGTAAAAAAAGGTGGCCCAATATGCAATTTACTCTAAAAAATATTTAAATCATGACAACAATCAAACCACACTACATAATAATCACACATGCGGAGTATTTTTAGCTATGAAATTATGTTCCTGCTAAGCTACGTGGAGTTTCACACGCTTTACACGAAATAATAAACTATCTCCCACACTGCGAAATCAATTTAGACTCGAGAAGGCTTTTTATTTGAAATATATAGGAAAAAGTACGAATTACCCCCCTCCCCCCGAACTATCGCGGTCGACCGAAATTACCCCCCTGAACCCGAAAACCGGACATTCTTCACCCCCAACTATGCAAACCGGACGAAATACCCCCCCTCGACCCAATCCGCGGTGGTTTTGGTCTACGTGGCAGACCAGTCAGCAATTCTTTTATAAAAAAATAGATGGACCCCACCTGTCAGTCTCTATTATATCTCTTTCCCAATCTCTCTCCCACACACTCTCTCTCTTCTCTCCAACACAGGTGATGGCAGAGGCAGTAGTGAGGCGAGGCGGCAGCGGCGGCGAGGCAGGGCGGCGCAGGGGGCGGGCGCAAGCTTCGTACTTTTTCCAAATATATATAGTGTCGCATGCGCCCAAGGCATCCATTAATAAACAATGAAACAATCCAGTATACAGAGAAATAAAGTCGATACAATAAGTTGTAAAATATTTAGCCAATTTGCTACATACCAAAAGGAACACCAAAACTAACTATCAAGTTCTATTGATTGTTGCCAAACAATGATATGGACACAGAGATTTGTATATACCATTATTTTCATAACCAATCAATGTGAAATGACAACTTTAAGCCACTTTTCCAACTTTTTTAATTGAATATACAATTATGTTCATCACACTCCTAACAAATGATTTCCACAAGAATACTTTTTACATGTTCCTCAAATGTGCAGCCTGCTATGTGATAAGCCTCTTGCCTCGGACTCATGGGCTACCTGTAGAAATAACTTTTGTAATGTTTTTACACAGAACTATTTTAGTGGAGCACTTAACCCACAAGATAGTGTTGAAGCTTTTACACAGTTAACTATTTTAGTCATACAAGTCATATTTCTCTTTGACACATCAAGAGACAAAAGGTCAATAATAATTAAATGAATACACTAAATTCCACGACTTGCATGTAAATGCCTCTAAGGTGTCAATACAAAATCAATAGCATTTCGTATAACGATATGATTATAAATTTCCTACTAATTTTTATTTTAAGACTCATATGGACTAGGTATTTTTCTTAAAAATATTGTAGGGTCCTATGTATAAGAAGCACTATCTAAGATATGTATATTTGATCAACTAAAAAGGAGATAGTAGGATGGTAAAAATTATATATTTATGAGCAATGAAAGTTTCTCAAGATTTTTAAAGAAAAAATACAATGAACATTCAGTTAAAAAGCGAAATACCTCACTTTAATTTAAACTTATTTTGATAGACCTGTTTTCGAAACGAAATAAAAACATGCCCGTGCGAATGCGCGGGCTACCTTTCTAGTTATATACTAAAAGTCCATTAAACTTCCTACAAACGCTCCTAAACCGCCATGTGGCGCTCCTATAAATGCTCCTAGATTGCCACGGGGCGCTTTAATAAATCCTAGAAATTCTAAGAAAAAACAAAACATCTAGCCATCAATTTTCATTTAATCTGGTGGACCCACTATTTTAAACCATTAGATCTTTGTTAAGAAAAAACCCAAATCAATCTAACAAAAAAAAATCCCACGTTACCCCCGTGGTGTCCCCGTGGACCCGTACGTATGTACGTACATACGTATGTATCCCCTGTAAGTCTTTTTCTTTTTTTTTTCTTCTTATATTCTTAGATTAGATGAAAAACAATGTTAAATTAAAGTTGTAAAAATATATGCTATTTCAATTTTTATTCTAAATAGCGCATCGCATCAAAACATCCATTAAAATATTAATAAATTAAAATTGTAGATTATATGATTGTATATCTCTTAAGAACATAGTTAAATTGGACTTATATTTTCAAAAAATAAAAAGAATTTAAATTATGAGCAGCGTTCTAAAAATTTACTCACTCCCTAATGTATAATATTGATATGTCCAAATGACATTATTAAATTATCATGAATATATTTTCATGTATTATATGTTCCTTTATTCATATATTTTTGGAAAATTAACGATCATATATTTTTTTACACCATCCGGATGTATTTTTTTATCTCTTAGGCTTCATTCGGTCTACCTCATTAGATGAGCTTGTCTAGGACACGCGAAAAAAAAGCATGTCGTCAGCGTAAGATTAATTAAGTATTAAATATTACAAACTTGAATATGGATTTATTTGATCTTTTAAAAAAACTTTGCATAGAAAGTATTTGAAAACATGCATCATTTCAGGAAACATCTCACCATAAAGGGAGTAGCCAATCCGATAAGATTTTAGAACTCAACCTTAAATTTACTATAAAATATATAGCATATAATATATTTTGTCAATTAAGAATAGAGCCAAATATATCAATCATATATCCCTACTAATTCCTATGTGTATAAGTTTCATATACAAACCACTATATACCAATTATCAAGTCATATTAATTACTTATGAGGCATCCGTGCTTAATGCACCTAATAATTAGATGACATCTAATATGCAGTGTGTTATCAAGTACTGATAATGGACAATACTAAGTGAGAAACCATCAACAAATGATAGGTAAATATTGATACCACCAAGCCACAACAAATAATAGTTGACTACAAATATGTTGGAACTATTGGGTAATAGCGTTCCCACAGACTTACATACATTCCTAGGATGCCACGTGACGCTCTAATAAATTAGGGTAAATCTAACAAAAGTTATAAGAAAAAGTAAAACATCAAGCCATTGATTTACACTTAAACTGGTGGATAAATTATTTTTTAACTATAAGATTAGACCTCTTCAAGTAAGAAAAAATATATTAAGAAAACCAAAATATAACTGTTTATTTACACATAAACCAGTGGATATATTATTTTCAATTATTATATTATATCTATTCAAGTAATCCCTCACTATGTACGTACACAAGAGATGTCATAAAGGAAAAAAAGAAGAGTGTGTATACGATCAGCCCCATCAAGTAATTTACGCCTTTTGTCAGGAAAGGTAGTATCAGTAAACTTTCTCCAAGATATACATCGATAGATGAAAAATTTACAAAATAATTATTACACTGAAATGCACATTAAATCACAACAAAGCTGCACGGAAGTGATAATTTTACATACACATCACCACAACAATTCAAGAATAAAAAAAATTAACAGTTAAAAAATTCAAGAATCACCATCTCGCTAACAGTTAAAAAATAACTAGCTTCGTATTTAACAATTTATTGTATGGCTGAGTTAAAAAATAACTCAATGTGCAAATACCAGTGAATTACAAGGCACACAAATGGATAACATCAAGTAAAAAATTTACTCGGATTATGGGAGTGAGGGAGGGGGCGCAAGGGTGGGATCGAGAATGGTCGTTGCTGAGTTAAGTTTTAATTGCATGCTGTATCTGGTGCTGTTTAATACGTAGCACCTTAGGGTGATATATATATATATATATATATATATATATATATATATATATATATATATATATAGCATCAAAAATGTCGCATATATCTTTTTAATAATATCATTCCCATCTATATAATAATATGCTAATTATTAATATTATAGATTATTCCATCGTATATTACACATGAACATGCATAGGTGAATCAAATATATAATAAAAGAAAAAACAAAACAAAAAATATATTAACTCATATGTTAGCGAATGATGGTGATAGACGAGTTTAGATATAACCGGAACAATTCGCACTAATTCGCACTGTCATTATAGTTTAAGGGTGTAATTCAGACTATTTCCTTTTAAAAAAAGTCACTTCCACATAATAAGGATTCATAATACAAATTTAATCAATACTAATTTAGTAAAGTGCCCGCGCATATGCGCGGGCCACCTTCCTAGTTATATACTAAAAGTCCACTAAACTTCCTATAAACACTCTCGTATTGCCACATAGCACCCTATAAAAACTTCCATACCGCCACATGGCACCGTAATAAAATAAAGAAATCTAACCATCGATTTTCATTTAAATCAGTGGATCAATTATTTTATATGGTTAGATCTCTGTTAAAGAAAACATCCCTACGTCCCCACCTCTATGTGGAATGCACACGTAGAACATACAACGTAAGTATGCTGTCCTCCGTTCCTTTGCTTTGTTTATCCCCAAAATAACAAAAACTAAAATTATTTTTAATTATGGAAAAAAAACTCACAGATTGATTTCGGTCTAGCTAGCTCTTCCTCTGTCCCTTTATATCTATTCCCTTTATATCTATTGTATACTTGTTGACGAAAAAAATCGAACACACCGGCCTGGGAGATCTGCTTAACTCCAGTGTAGGTCCAAAGATTGATGAGATGTAGACCTGCCAGTCAGTTTGATCCTGCAACTGACAAGATATGCAAATAGTAGATCAAAACAACCGATCGGCTGACAAGCCGATGGAGTAGTTCCAGCCGGTAGCCAATAATAGCCGATAGCGATAGGGTTTCGAGCAATCGGCTATATGTCCAATGTAGATAATGATATAAAGGCAATCGGCTGATGATGATGTAATAAAATAACAATATAATCTAGTATAAACCAATCGGCTAGCAATGATATGATAACTAAGCATCGATCCGAAGGTTAAAGCACACATCGGCTGGAGGTCCGATGTCATAAAATCCACAAGATTAGATTAAACAATGAAACCTTTGTTGTCATCGGCTAAATCCAACTTATATGTATATGCAATCCTTATGAGCCGATGCAACGTCCAGATAACTCACCGGCTGAAACCCTGATGAAACCCTTATCGGCAATCAAGAAGCAGGCTAGAGATTATGGTTCTAAGCATGACTTAGTAGATCAAACTTAACTGATGCAGCACTAGGTATGAAAAGAAACATAATATCTAGACAATCAAGCCGTTGACTGAGTTTTCAGGGTGATAGATGTCTAAGCTAATCTAATCTAGCAACGCGATTTAGTCGATACCGGCAGAAACCCTAAAACGAGAAGCAGCCGATAGAGCTAAATTGATATGCTAAAACTAGATTAACATAGACATATGATAAATAGGTAGGCAAATATATCATCCAAACCAGAGCAATCCAAGAGGTCGAATGTACTGATGCAGCCTTGAACGACGCCGATGTAGATGAGACAATTGCCTGGACCGACGAAACATTGGACTTACCCCTTCGCCGGAGATAGAACACCGATGCAACCTCGCGTCGGGTGCCAAGTCCCGCCGGATGATAAAATAGAGTAGAAAAGGTAATAGGTGGCGATGCGCCGAATTGTATTGATCGTGAGATAGTTTACAATGACCCCGGATGTATATATTTATACCCATGGGTAGATACTAGTCCTTGTAGGACAAGAAAGAAACTTTCCTAAAGATAGAAGGAAAATATAAAGTCCTTATAGGACACTAGACATACTTTCCTAAATATAAAAAGGAAACTAACAAACTATTCCTAATTAATAGATAACTTGCCATACCGCACTCTCTTTGAACTCGGTCTCTTCTGGATAAGCTTCCTTTAGTAGATCAATTTCCTTAACCGAATATAGCAAGAATCCGACAACTGACAACTTGATAACTCTCATCGGCTAATCTCAGGACTTCGAAGCCGATGCTGACTCTAAGCTGATGATTACTCCGGGCTTACCAAATTTCACTGTTAACAATACTAAAAGTCTATTAAATATTCTATAAATGTTTTTAATCTGTCACATTCTATAAGCTCTCGGTGATCCATTATTTTAGTACATTAGATCAATTAATAATTATATATAAATTAAAATGATGGGCCAAATAGATCTATTAAAAAACAAAGAATGATTAATGATTTGATGCTTCTATAGATTATTAAACGATATATTTTTGACTTATAATTTAAAAGAACAATAATGAATACTTAGATAGCTAAATGATCATAATTATATATAATTTTTAATGTATTTGAACTGTTGTTTTTATAATTAGATATATAAATAAATTCATATCCATATTACCCATATTTTGCTGTATAAAAAAAATTAAATACATAATTTGAATAGATATTTCTTCTTTGCATGGCAACCAAATAACACCCATTTTAAATTTGTTTGAAATGTTCTTTTGTTTAGTTTTATTTATAACTAAATAAGAAAATCAGGATCTACATTACTCATATTTTGCTATTTGAAATTGGAAATACATAATTTAAACATAGACCAACAACCAAACAACAATGACAACACTAAAAAAACTAACAATATGTATTATGTCATCCTAAATTATTCTACATAATACTCCCTCCGTTTACTTTTGATCATCATATTGTGGCTTGACCCTAAGACCAAAGGAAAATAAACACGCTTATAACTCTATAAGCCCAGGCTCTTATCAGCTAGCCAATGGGCCTGCATGCCTCGGCCCACAATTAAAGCTGGATGCATGCGACCGCGATAAACGAATAGGAGGCGGTTGCCGCGCGGTGAAAAACGAATCCGTTGCCTCGTGCAGTAGAAAAGGAAGGAGCGATTGATCTCCCGAGGGCGAATTAACTCCACGAGAAAACTTAATCGACGCGCGTGTGGGAACCAAGAAGTCCGACACAAATGGGATGATCAAAACTGTAAAATCGATATTCTGAAATGTGACGATCAAAAGTAAATGGAGGGAGTATAAATTAGAAAAATATGGAGTTACTATGTGTCAGAGCGCTATTAAGTTACCATATGTCACATTTGAAAATTAGAAAAAACCTAGAAATTAAAAGGAAAGCACAAAACATCTTATCATCGGTTTTCACTTAAATTTTTTTTCAGCCATTAAATCTACTTATTGAAAAATCATAACCTGTGATATGTCACGCCTTAAAAATTAAAAAAAAATAGAAATCTGAGAAAAAAACATTTGGTCATCAACTAAATCATTTAGAAAAAGAGAGTCCCCCCAATCTGCGCAAAGCACTACTCAACCTTTCTTTTCCCTCCGTGGCTGGAGCCTATGCTCTTCATTCTTGGCCTCATTTTTTTTAGCAATCAAACTGTAAGAAACAATCAATAATAAGTTATAGTCTGATTTCTAATCCAATTGTTGGAGTCAAACCAGTAATGTAAGGTTCATGCCTATATTATACCATATAAGAAATATAAGATTTGGGCATATATAGTTGACCCATGCACTTGGCGTGTAATCCAAATAGCACCAAAATATTATAATAAGTTGTCAACATATATTACGTCATTATACACCAGTATACAAACATACATGGCTAAACTCTACGAATTTTATGCAAACAAAAATTATAAATCGAAGTATGAAACATAATTTTTTGTTGATGGAAAACACCCTTCTACTTTTGCATGTCATCAAAATGATAAAAAACGATGAAACAATTCAACAACACAGGTTGCACTATCATATATTATTTTTACAAACACGCAAAACCAAATTAGATATACAATGACTAAGAAACAAATAGCTCACATGTAAATAGTCCAAGCCATTGAATAAAAAATTTGGAGGAACACACACCATTGGTCCTTTACATGTCAACCGAATTACAATTAAAAAATACGAAATAATCCAACAACACATGTTGCACTTGCATACATTGTTTTGCAAACATGCATAGCTAAATTAAGTAAAAAAACTAACTCATAAATAGATAGTCTAAACCACTGCATAAAAATCGGGGTGCCTTCATAATTTTCACGAAATTAGTATGTTCAAATAATCTGAGCAAGACAAATGTTCTTTTGTGTAAGTGCTCTGAACTATATTATATTACAATCTAATCAACTTTAGATAGTATTTAATGCACTTTTAGTATATTATGGATAGCTATTCAAGCGTGCATTCATAATACACCACACTTCAAAAAATAATAATGCATGCAAAAATATATTTAAGTGCTCTGATATTAATGAATTTTTCTCTATCCTACGCCAAGGCGTTATGAATTTCTCCAAAAATTATTGCATATATAAGTTACACTAAGATAGCAGTATATAGTTGGTTTAAAATTTATATTTCTTACTATTAGATTTCAATTTCAAGATTCATGTTGATTAGTTTATTTTTTAAAAAAAGCACCATAGAATACATATATCATAGGGAAGCAAGACCTAGGATATGTATATCTCCTCTGTGTTTATTGATTCATATGTAAGTATGTAACAAATTGCATCAATATAAACCAAATAAAAGGAGGTCTAGCTTGATGGTACAAATAGAACACATTTGTTAGGGATAATAGTTTTAAAAAAAATTTAGAAAAATGTCTGCTAACATTCAATTTAAAAACAAGAAGTACATTATTTTTAATTTACACTTAATTTTTTAGATATACTTTTTAAAACAAAGTAAGTTTTCCTTCTTATGGGGATTAATCAAATTATAGGCAATGATGACAAAAAAAAATTACAGGCAATGATGACAAAAAAAAATGCACAGAGAAATTGTTTTCGAAGCGTGATGGTGTTCTACGGTAAATATTCTATCCTAATAACTATAAGTATCTCTTAAGATGCATGTCCGCGCGAATGCGCGGGCTACTTTCCTAGTTGGCCTAGTAGGGGACGTTGCTTTCAGTTCCCTTTCAAGATTATGCACATCATCAGTGTAAAAAGGATCAAAACAAAGTGCATGTGTAATTAAGCAACTGCGAGGAAGGAGCTTGAAATCTAAACAAGAGCCAAGCGTGCCAAGCAGGCACACATCATCAGTCCAGTACTAAGGCTCTCTTTATTTAGGCTTATAAGCCAACTTATAAGTCAAAAAGTCTAAACCTAAACAAACAAGCAGCTTTTTCGTTTGGCTTTTTTGAAGCCATAAGCCACTCTAACACTATTAAGCCAAAAGCTAGGTTAGAGAAGCTTTTTTGGCTTATGTGAGGTAGATGTATGACTCCACCACTAAACTTAGGGCATTAAATCCACCGGCTTATAAATCATATAAGCTAATAAGCTGACTTAAAAGTCTAGGTCAATAAGCTTAAGCCTAAACAAAAAGGACCTAAGTTTTTTTTGAGAGATTTGTAAAACCAAACCACAATACTTAAACTAGTTCATCTAGTGGCCACACGCACACAGTTTTTTTTTAAAAAAAAAAACAAAAAGTGGTCCATGTTTCGTCTTCACGGCAAAAGCAATAAAAAACACAGTAGCTCACATCTTCAGACCTCAGCTCACTCCTTCCATCGATTAATTGCCACTAGCCCACCATAATCTTTAACCGGGAAAATTTTCATTCCTCGAGGATGTTCCTTCGCTTTTTCATATCACCTAAATAGTTCTTAAAAAAAATTAAAAATAAAACAAGATATACTAATATGAAATATATCACTCACATACATGTAAATTGAAATTCTATTATTACAGAATGTAAAAAATAACAATATAATTGTGAATGTATGTTAACTATTTTAATTTATTTTTTTAACTTGTAGAAGTTAAATTTAAGTTTTGCATGTTTGTGGAGTGAATACTTTGTATTGATCTATGCTGTTAATTTTTTTTAATATTTTGATGAGTTTTCAGATGGCATAACTTGAACCTCTGCCCTCAAGTATACCTTGAACCCCCACTATAAAAAAAACCCATAGGCGTGGTTGTACACATTCTACGGTAGACCATCCTTTAAACCTAAGTTGGATCTTGCCATCTCACTAGACATAGTGTCCACAATTTCCTCAAATACCACTTCTAAAAGAAATGAATTTTACGAACATAACCGATGTTTTTACATGCGGAATAAAAGAAGACTCGTGTGAAATTTTTGAATGGATTTTCACAAGTGGATCTCTCAAATGGCCCACCTAAGAAAATATGTTTATTTCATAGGCATGTGAGGTCGCCACTCATCATAAAAGAATTGTGGCTACCTTATCTTCTCACTTCCTCTACCTCATCTCCTAACTCTCATCACTCTCTCGAGATCTCTCTTTCTTTCTCACTCATAAGTCACTCTCTTTCTTTCTCTGATTTGATCTCCCTCGCCCCCTTAGTCATGGCGGTAGAGGCGAGTTCGTCACGACAGCACGCATCAACAGCGAGTTGGGGCAGGCCTGGCTGGCCTCCCTCGTCGAGTTGGCATGGCGGCCTTGGGAGTAACGAAGGGGTGACGACGATGACGGTCACACACCGCGGGAGGGCAGCCGGGATCAGGGCAGCGGCAGAGTCAGGTGTGGATTCGCCGTCGCAGACCTTGGGAGTGCTTCTCCCTTGTAGATTTGGCAGTGACAGCAGGGAGCAGATCCACTATTGCCAGCCCTGGGAGGGCCTCTCCCTCACAGATCCAGCGGAGACAGCAAGGGGTGGCACGGATCCGCGTTGCTGACCTCTAGAGCACCCCTTCCTCGTAGATTCAGTGACAGTGACAGGGCGAGGTGCGGATCCACCATTGCTGGCCTCAAGAACGTCACTCCCTTGCGGATCCGCCGGCAGGGGGAGGCGTGATTCCGTCAGCGTAGCCTCGGGAGCACCCTTCCCTCATGGATCTAGCGACGATAGCAAGGGGAGACATATATAGATATGTTGTTAGGGAGGTCAAGGACGGCGGATCTGCATCTCCGCCCTCCTTTTTGGCAGGAAAATCTCTATAGGCAATTTTTTTGGAAGATCTATTTGTATAGTATTTTTTATTAGTAGTTTCACCTAAATGATAGCGAGACATCATGGACAGCAGTGTATAGCGATTAAGTTTGCTTCCCAAAAAAAGATAGCAATGTAAAATCATGAAACATTGTCGATATTGGCAAGATGTGTTAAGTAACTAATATTTTCGTGATCTGCATTAATTACAGTGAAAAGTTTCTTATGGTGCACCTTAAGCTTACAACTAACCATATAACAAATAAGTAAGTATTTCTTCCCACTTCTGCTTTCTGTATCCCTCTACCATCACTCAAACGAGGTTGCAGCCACCTCTTAGACCCTGTTTAGATCCCAACTTTACATCCTATCACATCGAACGTTTGAACACCTGCATGAAGTATTAAATATATGCTAAAAAATAACTAATTGCATAGATTGCGACTAATTTACGAGATGAATCTTTTAAGCCTAATTGCTCCACGATTAGACAATGTGGTGCTACAGTAAACATTTGCTAACAACGGATTAATTAGGCTTAATAATTTCGTCTCGCGGTTTACTAATGGATTCTGTAATTAATTTTTTTATTGGTGCCCGAACACCCCATGCAGCACCCTATATAATACTCGATGTGACACGCTAAAACTTTACACCCTGAATCTAAACACCCCTTATTTTATTTTGTAGTAAGCTCATGTTGCAGCTTACTAAAACCATAAACAATTTTTTTAAGAGAAGGGTTTTTTTTTAGGGAAAATTGGAACCATGCCATTATAATTTTGTAAAATTTGAGATATGTCATCCTGACCCACGTGTCATTGACTCATGTGTGTCCTACATGTCATTGAGATACCGATGGCATATCTCAAACTTTACAAAATTAAAAAAATAAATAATCGAATGAAGGGAACTACATGGCACCCAACGTGCCATTTAATTAGATAGAGAAGGTACTATAGCCAGGCTATAAGCCAGCTATAAATACATTTCGAGGAGATAAAAAAGGAGAGAGAAGGGAGGCTACATATTTGTAGTCAGCTACAGCACGGACTCCAATGTGCATGTGTGTATGACAGATGAGACCAGACATTTTTTATGTAGTATATGTTTATAGGAAACTATTGTATAAATTGGCTATTAAGTTGACTATAGATGATTTAGAGCCAGCAGTTGGCTATACTATTATACTTGCTCTATATGACTCTTCTCACAGCACCCATTTTGTTGAGTGCTGTGACCATATATATAGTTTGCTATACTATTATACTTGCTCTATACCACTCATCAATAGCGTCATTTTTTTCTATTATCTTAGAGTCTGCGCTCCCCCTATATCGATCGATTGACCAGCATGTGAGGAGTATTTTTTTTTACTTTACATCCAATAGGGTTCACCTAAGAGCAAGGTTAATTGTACAGCCAACTGCTAGCTCCAAATCATCTATAGTCAACTTAATAGCTAATTTATACAATAGTTATCTATAAACATATACTACACAATCAATATCTGGTCCTATTTGTCATATATACATGCATCTTTGAGTTTGTGCTGCAGCTAGCTACAAATTAATTTGTAGCCCGTTGTTCTTATCTCTGCTCTTTTATCTCTTTAAAATATGTTTATAGCTGGCTTATAGCTAGTCTTCTGTTGATCCTACTCTAAAGGTGGAGAGCGTAAGGCCCTGGGGATTGGAAACGTTACCCTGTTGTGTTGGGTGAGGGTTGGGTGCTGCATTCTCCTAGAGTGATCTCCATAGCATTGACCATATGTAGTAACAAAATTGCAATACACAAATCACAGTAGTAGTTCTCAAAAAAAGAAAAAAACACATATCACTGTACATGTAGAGTCAAAAGTTTACTGTTGGTTTATGCGCCCAATTAACCAAAACAAATACGTGTCATGTTTATAAAAAAAATAATTAAATGATGGATACAAGAGTTATACATGTTGGTAAAAAATCGCTAAACGATGGATACGTACGGAAGTTATACATGTTAGTAAAAAAAAAGGAGAAAATTCTTTATACGCCACTTAAAATTTACAAGTTTTCTTATATGCCACCGCAAAGTTATTATTTTCTTATACGCCATCTAACAAAATTTTTCATCCTTTATATGACACTATCGAGGTTAAACTGCTTTGACCTCATCAATTTTTTAACAAAATAATAAAACTACCCTCGTGTTTTTCTGATTGCTTCTATTCAGCCATTGTCTAGCATGCACACTTGAGCATGATGGTTCCACTTTACAATTGATATGTCATTTTTGCTAATCCCCCCAAGAGATGTCCGCTCATTATTGCAGTCATTTAAATAGTTATGAATTTTAATAAATCAAAAGATGGATTACTATTTTTATATCAGTCCAAAAATTCAAATTTCAATTTGATCTTCACGAGTTGTAATAAAAAATAATAAATTTAATTGAAACTAGTATACATGTGCTCGTAGCCAAATTTGATGTTTTTTTAAAAAAAAATTGTAAAAGTGAAATTTAAACTTGCATATTTGTACAGTGATATGTCACATATTATTCTATCTTATCAATTTTTTTATTTTTTATAATTATTTAGATGATGACATGTAATGAAACGAGTGGGCATTCCCTCGAGGTTTTAATAGGGTAATCTTCTAATTTTACATCCCTATTACACAAGATGATGACGTAGATGGCATATATGAGAGGAAAAATGTTCAAGCAATGACATACTATAAAAGTATAGAACTTTTCGATAACATACAAGGAAACTCATGAACACTTTGAGTGGTAAATAAGAAAACTTTCTCTTAAAAGAATCACTGAACGGTGGATGTGAAATTATACGACTGAGTAAATTAAACAATCACTGAAATGATGGATGTTGGAGTTATTAGTTTCAGTAAAAAAAAAAAAAAAACTAAACGATCTCTACTGGAGTTAAGCATCGGCTTCTCTAAGAAATAGGGAACTACTCACCGTACTTATATCAAATATTGAAATCTGAAACCTACCATGCTTAAAAAAAATTACAACGATTGATGCGTGAGTTTTGCATGGGTACCAGCAACGTAGCATTTTTTTCATTCGCTATTTTTTTTGTGTTTTTTTTCGCTTTTTTAATATTTTTTAATCTTCAGCACATGTGTTTTCAAATCTTTGAGTTAAAAGTTTTAAATCTTGACTTGAAAGTTTTCAAATCATAACTTAAAAGTTTTCAAATCTCGAGTTTAAACTTTTCAAATCTGAGTTGAAAGTTTTCAAATCTCGAGTTGAAAATTTTCAGATCTAAACTTAAAAGATTTCAAATCTCGAGTTGAAAATTTTCAAATCTAAGTTGTAAGTTTTCAAAATTTGTCTTACAATTTTGAATTTCGAGTTAAAAATTTTCAAAATTTGAGTTGAAAGTTATCAAAATTTGACTTCAAAGTTTAAATCTTGAGTCAAATGTTTTCAAATCTAACTTGAAAGTTTTCAACTTGTTAGTAAAAAAAATCTACCAAAAAAAATCTTACCTCAATTATCGTTATTATCTAAACTAATTTCAGTTAGTTAGACTAAACTCCCGGAAAAGGCTCGTCGCTGGTGCGCACGTGGTAGGTAGCTTTTCCAGTTTTGCATCATACATATATATGGGAGTTCTTTTTAACTAATAACGGTCGTCCACGCATATCCATTGGTTGAAAATCCAAAGATTACACAAAGACATGTCAGAAAAAAAATTATCCAATAATCTTTTTACCATCCAGTCTTTCCCAAATATGACAAATACATGTTGTGAAAAAAAAAACTCATGCATTAAAATTAACTAAAGTGACAACTTATTAAAAAAATAACGTAAAGATTAGTAAAGGAAGTTGGTGCCAATTGATTTCGAGTAATTTGGGAGGCAGGAAGAAGGTAAGGGCCGATGCTCTTGGGAACGGAAAAAAATAAGAACGAGGCCCAGTAATTATTTTGATGAAGAATGTGGGAGGGAAGGTTGGAGGTGTGCGCTCGGGGGCACTACGTAGCTACGTATCACCCTGCGCGTGATACATAGCGCCACCGATCAAATGAACATAAATATATTACTTGTAGTATCAATTTTCTTTTTCCACATGTAGCATATAAGGATATTATACGTACTCAATTATTCATGTTGTGGCTGAGAAAATGTAATCTAACTTAATGAAGTTATTAAAAAATAATCTAAAATTTTAACTAAGTTATAGAAACATGCGCTGTTAAGTCTTTCTTACATCTAAACAACATATACTTACAAGTTTCGGTTCTCAAAAAAGAACTTACATATTTAAGCTGACTATTCTACACTCCACTGAAAACATGCACTATATAGATATATATATGCTGCTACGCGCATGGGACCACTGCATGGCTGCTATGTAGCACGATACGTCACACAGCCACGTCACCACAGCTAGCTCCCTGGTTTTGTGTAACCGAGAACAGAGTAGACCGCCTGGATGACGGTGCAGACGAGGCCAACGGTGGCCGCCACGAGGCCGGCGATGAGCCACGGGTTGGCGAAGTACTTCTTCTTCAGCCACGCCATCCACCGCCGCGGCCGGCTCTGGAACCGCCGCTCGAGCACCTGGCACACCGGCCTCAGGTAGTTCATGTCGGCGTCGTCCGCGTCGAACACGGCGCCCTTGCACAGGTCGGCGAAGTGCTTGGCGACCTCGCCGTTGTGCCCCAGGCCGTGCACGATCACGCCCCGCCGCGACAGCAGCTCCACGTCCGCCGCCGTGCACGCCAGCTGCGACATGAACACGCAGTACGCCGTCACGTGGCTCCCCGCCGCCGCCGGGTTCGACTGCTCCAGCGCCATCAGGTTGCGGAGCAGCGGCCACGTCTCCGCGTCCACGGTCAGCTGCGGCATCTCCAGCGTGCCGCCGCCCCACCCGCTCACCTTCACGTCGAGGACGCACCGCGCGCCGCCGCGCTGATCATCGAGAGGCCGCTTCTTGAACGTTACGCCGGCGAAGTAGTACTCCATCGCCGTGCGCCACCGCCCCACGGGCCTACCGCCGCCGCGGCGGCGGCTACCGGTGCTGGCGGCGGACGCCAGTACTGTAGGCGTGAAGTGCATGTGCAGCAGGTGGAGGAGGTTGGCTGGCTCCGGCGGCCGCTCCGGCTCCTCCACCTTGGTCGGCGTCGCGACGGAGTACCCGTTCACCCGCAGGAGCTCGCGCGCGTACCTCGCGATGGCGTGCACCGCCGGAGTCTGGCCGTCGAGGAACGTCAGCTGGTGGATCTTGTCGACGACGAAGAAGGGAATCTGGTTCTCCGCGAGGTAGAACACGTCGCGGACCACCGCCACGGCCTCCTGCTGGTCGACGGCGGATTCTTCCCTCTCCTCCATCGACGGCACGACGCGGTTAGCCTCTGCCGCCACGGGCACCTTGCTGCGGCGCCTGACGACGACGTCGCGGAGGCGGACGAGCACGTAGCACGCGTCGAGCAGCCGCCGGCGCAGGAGCCCCGTGTAGCTCGCGACATGAAACCATCTGCTCACGCGGAGCACGATGCCATCCGCCGTGGTCTCCTCCTCCTCTTCCACCTCCTCGTCCTCAGGTCGGCGCCTCATCACGACGTCGCCGAAGCGGACGAGGATGTAGCAGCCGTCGAGCAGCAGCCAGCGCAGGAAATCCTTGCTCTGGACGTGATCGAACGACAGCTTGTAGCATCTCCGCGCGCGAGCCTCCATGCGCGCGAGCTCGGTGATGAAGTCCTCCAGCTGCAGCGGCGCGGTGGTGTGCGCCGCCGCCGCCGACAGGACCTCCTGGAGCCTACCCACCTTGTCGGAGTCCCTGGCGAGCTTGGACCTGCAGTCGCAGCTGCGGTTGTACGGCCCGATGGAGACGAAGTGCGGCTCGTACTCCTGCTTGTCGACGTTGCGGGTGAGCTCGGCGACCTTGTCGATCATGATTGACGGCGGAGCAGCTGACTCGCCGCCGGCCCGCCCCGTCGTCGGCGAGTTCAGGCTTGCGAGTTCATGCTTCAGTTCTTGCGCCAGTAGTGAGGCCATCTCAATGACATGTTGATCTGTAATCCAATATCACAAAATCGTCAGGTGTTTGCTAGATGATTATTAGACTTATCCAAATTGTTGAGCTGATCCAAGAAAGAGTCTTGTTGACACCTAGCCTCTCCATCTATGCAGCAGCAGGACAAGTAGGATTGCCTCCCTCTCCCTTTCTTCCTTTCTTGACTCTGCTGCAGCCTGCAGGTCTTCAGCATATACACCTGCAGGAAAACAGAGCAGCTGCCCTAGCACTCCATGGATGGCCAAGAATATATATATATAGGGAGTTTAAAGAACAGTACTTTACTACGAGTTGGTAGCTGCATAAAATTCACCAAATTAATTCATGCCATCATACTCGCGATAAGATCAAATCAACGAGGTGATTCACAGTTTCTTCACACTCTGGAGAGTACCATCATTTTACAGAAAATATTAACCGAAAGGTACGACAGTGGGACACACTTTGGAGAGAGATGGCAGACGTTATTACAAGTCAGTCAACCAGTAGGGATCGAGCAAGGGTACTGGTCTTGTTAATTTGAGACTCAATGTGTCCCGATTCTTTGATGGCTGGGGAGTGGGGACAAACTCGAGAGATATACTAGCACCAGCTTACGACTGACCATACTATAGCTTGAAAGGTCGCGTGGATGTTTCACGTGCAGCAAAGAATCCGGTCACTGTGGATGTCAGTCCAATTGTCTCAGTCCGTCAAGTTTTCAGTATTAGTTAGTCCAGTAGAGTGTTGACTTGTCCTGATATGGTGCTTGAGTATTAGTGGAGCGTAAACTACTGCAAATCTCCATGGTGATAGTATGTGGTTTTGAAAAAGTAAATGCAAACTTAAATTCACTCAAAAACCAGAAAACATTTTTTGTCCATCTCGTTACTCATGTCAACTAAAAAAATCATATTTTTCTTTAAAATATAAATAAGATAGATCAACATGTGATATGTTACTTCAAAAAAAATAATAAATATGACTGTCAATAGTACGCATTATTCATAATCATATTTTCGACTTATCCCATGTTAATTTGTTTTATACCAATTATTTTTACAGTTGCTTTAATTTATATTTTTTACTGGCAGGCATTAAAAAGAGGCTTCACTCCCCGCAAAAAAAAACAAAAAAAGAAAAAAAAGAGACTTCACTCGTGGGAAGAAAAACCAACTTCATCAATCCCCAAATGGATAGAATCCCCAGACGCTATACTTTCTAAACTCAAAGATTAAATTAGTGACTTCGCTGTCTGTCTTAATAAGGCCCCCTTTATTCAAAGGAAATTCATAAGAATTTTAGAGGATTTTATTTCTATAGGAATTTTTCCTATAAAGCCCTTTGAATCAAAGGAATGAACCCTATGGAATCCTATGAAATTCCTATGAAATGTCTCTTCCCATACAAGTTTTGGAGGAATTTTAACAAGAGGTAGAATCTCATAGAAGAAATCCTTTGAGTCTTTATCTCTCCTTAAATTCCTGTGTTTTTCCTGTGGTCCAATCAAACGGTCATTCCTATATTTTTCCTGTGTTTTGCAATCCTCTGTTTTACACTTATATTCCTATTAGAATCCTATTTTTTTCTATTCCTCTGTTTTTTCATTCCTGTGATTAAAGGGCCCTAAGATTGTTCCCATCATCATCGCAAAGATCGTAGAGACGATCAACAAATTGGACGTGTGCACTGCAGACGCATGGAATATGGGAAAAGAGGTACTATGCGAAGCAGACACACGTCTTCTATGTACAGCTACATTTATTGCGACATTCCATTCCTCATTAACCACAAACAAAATTACCTCACCCAGGTGGCCACATATGCATATAAGAATGTGGTCCATCTTTCGGGCATGTTCACCTTGATGCCAAAAAAAAAATCTTACTAAATTTTAGTAAATTTGTCAAAATTTTAGTAGAATTTCTTATATAGTTACTAAAATTTGGCAGCAAACTAAATATAGCTATTTTTTTTGGTAACATTACCAAAATTTGGTAAGGTGATATCAAAATGAGCAGGCCCTTCACCTCGACAAAGAAGTACAAGAACATCTACTCCGGCTCACATTCTAGAAGCTTCATGACACCATGATCGGTAGAAGCTTCATGACCAAATTAAGTGGACCAGGAATAAATATATAAAAAGTTGACCCTGGGTCAAGGCAACTTTGCTGTGGCTATTGGCCAATAATCTTGAATTCTTGATGACTAGGGCTCGATAAAGATTGGCCGCTGCTAAAGGGGATAGTACTACTGTCGGATGCCTGCTTTGCTTTCATTTGCGTGCAGCCTTGCAGTCTTAATTTGTATTTTCGATCAGATTTGTAAATCTCGGCCTTTGCCTGCATGATTAACTGTTAAGCTAATCGGTCGATTGTCGTCCTTCTGTTTATTCTCAGTTTTCTTTGGCAAAAGGCAAAGGTAATTTAGGACCTATTTTGGTTCTCTACCCTACAAATTAATTGAGACAAAATTTGGCACTACCGTTTTGATAGGACAAAGTTAGCTAGCCTATGTTTGGTTTAATACTAATATAAAGCCAAATTTTAGTAGGATGGTGAAGAAGATTCTATAATATAGCCAAATTGAACATGGGCACTACCAAATGTTTGGCTTCAATCTAAACTAGCACGTTTACGATTCAAGTTACCAAAATTTTGATAGGAGCACGTTTTGGCCTTATTTTGTTTGCAACATATAGTGGAATCACCCTTTTTAAGCTTCCTCGATTATTCCTATTTCTCTTGTGATCTCACAAACAATCGCCATATGTGTGCACTTTACCTGTTAAAAAATTGTCATGGACGATATGTTATACTAGCTACTCCGAGTAGTAACACCTTTACTTGTCTACAAATACTCCCCCAGTCCTTAAAAAAACTACTAATGACAATTATATCCATGCCCCTCTTTTAACCCCGACTGTTGTTTTTCTCTCATTTTTTTAGGGTTTGTATTTTTACCCCTTATTTTTAAAATTGATTAGACGTTTGCCCTCACTTTTGACGCCTATTAGGCAGGTCCACTACACTAAACATGCCTTGTAGAGATATTTTCCTAATACTATAGAGATATTTTTAAAATGTCTTTATAGTGTTGTGGTCTCGTAAGTGTTTTATGGTGAATTATCTCTAGGAACTAAGAGACTTTTATAATTTGTCTCTATGCAAAATAGAAGTACTTCATAGACGAATTGTCTCTACGAACTAAGAGTCATTTTATAAAACGTTTCTATGCAAAATAGAGGCGCTTTATAGCAAATCAAAGTGAAAAAAGAGAAAAAAAAATCATTCCTTACCAATCCCTGAGCTCATGACATCTTGAGTTGACAAATTTTACTTTCAATTAACTAACCATCTCAGCCTCATATAATTACTTATATAAATGTGCTTCGTCTTGAGTTGACCATTTCTATCTTCAATGAACTAATCATCTCAACCTCATGTAATTACTTATATATATGTGCTTCGTGTTGCTTATATCTAGTTACTTAGTATATATTAATATTCAAAAAAGTGGCTCTACAGAGGTTTAAATGCCTCGAGTAAATACCTTTACATATGAGTCAAATTTTAAAGTGCTAGATAGATGTCTCTACAAAATAAATTTAATAAAATATGCTAAAAGTGTCTCTAAAGTAAAAGTATTTTAGGTGGTTAGAAAGTGTCTCTAGATTATAGAGCTCCGGATTCAGAGGCAATTTGAAAATTACCTAGACAAAAGTACCTCTACATAATATTTTGGTTGTACTGGTCCCACGGTTTTTAGTTAAATAAATACTAACGGAAATAAAAAACGATTTATGAAATATTGATTTACCGTTCTACCCATACGGTACTCCCCTAGCTATCCCATCACCACCCAAAAACCCAAGAGGAGGCGATGGCTGTGGCGGTTCTCCGGCGAGCACACAGCTACGGTGAGTGTGGTGGGTCCCTAGGGGTGTCGAGGCAGTGGCCGCTGGGTTTCTAGCGCAGCGAGTGGCAACAAGGTGCATGGAGCCCAGCAACGATCGCGGAGCTTTTTGCGCCCTGGCTCCAAAGCAGGCGAAGGCCACTAGGCCTGTTCGTGCCCTGCTGTAGTGAGCGGAGGCCAGGTGCACGATGGCTGCGGCCTGCGGGCTTCCCGTGCCCATCCGCTAGCAACTCGGTAGCTGGTAGCTGGAAGGGAGGTGGAGGTGCTGCCAGATGATCTCAGGAAGGAAGGTGAAGGTGACGGGAAGAGCTTCAATAGTGGAAATTCTCTTAAAATTTTGTCGAAACTTTTTGGCATCTAACCACCCATCTTGCCATCACCTCATCTGGAAAAAAAGTAAGCACACTATGAAAATCAAAATCTTCCTTTGGCTCTTATTCAGTTCGCCGACCTTGTCGATGATGATTGGCGTCGAGCAGGGGCGAATGCATCAAGTAAAAGGAGTGGTAGCCAAGGGTCTATTGCTAATTAGACTAAGGAATTAAAAATATCAAGGGGCCATTTGCCCCCTCTCGGTGTAAATTAACTAGGGACCAAGGCCCCCACTTGGTATACTCTAGATCCATCCCTGACATCGAAGTAGTGTTGTCGCTGCCATACTCCATTGTCGACGGCTTTAAGCTAGTGAGTTTAGTAGTTGCGCCAATATTGAAGGAATGTCAATGACATGTTCATCTACAACTAATTAGCACAAGCATCAATATCAAATCCCCGTCAAGTTATTAGTCATCCAAATTGTTGGGTTGATCCAAATGAGCATGAGCTCGGTGATGAAGTTCTCCTGCTGCATGCAGTTGCGCAGTGGAGTACGCCGCCGCCGCCGAGAGAACCTCCCATCTACGAACCTTGTCGGTGTCCCTGCTGAGATCAGGGGTGGTTGTATGGCTGCTAACAGTGAAATTTGGTAAGCCCCTAAGAGAATTACCACGTCACAAATAGTCGGATTCCTGCTATATTCGGTTAAGGAAATTAATCTATTAAAGGAAGCTTATCCAGAAGTGACCAAGTTCAAGGATGATGCGGCATGGTAGTTTATCTATTAATTAGGCATTATTTATTAATTTCCTTTTATCTATAGGAAAGTGTATTTAGTATCCTATAAGGACTTTATGTTTTTCTTTTATCTTTTAGGAAAGTTTCTTTCTTGTCCTACAAGGACTAGTATCTCCCTATGGGTATAAATATATATACCCGGGGCCATTGTAATATATCTATAAATCGGAAAGGAATTTCGCATAAATGCACAGGCATCTTATTTGTTATTAAAAAAAGAATGCTAAAAGGAATCATGCATCACTGTATATGTAGTGTAAGAGAATTTAGATCATCCTACAATAAAAAAGAAATATATTTAACATAAAATAGATGGTAGATTTTAATATACTACTAATGTGATAAAAATGTCTCTTAGATTTAAATAAAAATCACTTTATCCTGGTCATATATAAACTGGATGTTTGTCATCACTACTTACTATCGTTGTTTACTATCATTGTTTTAAGAGTTATGTGCACTTTTAATAAATAAAGCTGTATTAGTACCACTAAATCAAATGATACATTATTAATACACTAAAAAAATTCATCTACACTACATAACCCGGTATTCATCACTTATTTTCACATCCATGTATAAATAGTATAAATATACCATATCTACCGAATAATATGATAACACCGTTAAAAATAAACATGAATGCCTCTCTAATGGATGAAGTATGTAATGCCTTAAAACATATAGGTCCCGCATCGATGTAGCCATGCCCCTAAAAACCATCATACAGTACAATTATAACACTTAATACACTATCGGTACACTCACAAATGATTATATTGGTAACTATGTCACTTTAGTTACATTGCCTACAATAGCCTTTCATGGACACCACCTTTAACTCAACCATGTACATGCCCATGCAATATATATGATGGCATAGCAAGTACTGCACCCTGCATTGAACGACAAAGAGGACAGAAAGAAGGAGGAGGTGATGAAAACATTTTTTAAAAATTTTTTTGAGTCGATTTGTGGTAGAGAATAGACAAAATGTGTATATGAAGTTAGTAATAAGTACTTATCAAATTTTAATGGAATACATACAATATCATGTTTTTCAAATGAGTGGGGTTAATCATTCGCCACTAAAAAAAAAAAAGCTAAAGAGACGTACCACCATGAAAATCTGCAAAACACCATATCACTATTTATATTTTGATAAATATTTATACTTTAGCGCCAAATTTGTTTCCACCATATGTTGTTTATAATTATATGAGACTCATTTACTAATTCTAAGAATGTACTTATTTTTTTCATTCGAAAAGAATGTGCTTATTTTCACAAACTTATTTACACTAACTAATTCGCTAGAGTGCACTTACAGTTGGGTTCTGTAGTGTATAACATTCATCAATTATATACCCGGTATATTAGAATTTCTATCAACTATAAAAAAATATAACATAAGTAGTTTTATGCGTATTTTATTGGATTATTCATGTTTTGCCAATACTACTTGGCAAAGATAATACATAATTCTCGTGATGAATCAAGAGTTGTATTCTAGCAAAATAATTGTCTAAAATCTTATTAATTTATTTTTTTCACATCTATCTATCACGTATGCTTCACACTCCTCAAATAACAATCAAGAAGTTTTGAAAAATTTCAGATACCTTTAGAATCTCAATATCACCCAAAATAAACCTAAAAATATCCACTTAAAAACCGAAGCTAAATTCTATTGTTTTATTATCGCTGGCTAAAATTTAATTTAATTTCTCTCATCAATCTATTAATTGTGCTTCTCACACCTCAAATAAGAAAAGTTTTGAAAAATTCCAAATACTTTGAGAATCCCAAACTCTTCCAAAATTAAATAAACCTAAATAGATATACTCAAAAAACAATGCTAGGTTTTGTTATTTTAATTTTTACATATGTAGATTCAAATTAACATTGTATATTTGTCAAGTGATATTTGACACCATAAAATATGATATGAAATTATTTAAAACATTATGTACGCATTAACTATTACATGTTGGCATCATTTGTCATGATATATTTATCACTATAATAAGTTTACGATTAAGTTGAGCTGTGCATAGTGTAGTATTATTTATAATATAATCATAGATTAAAGGTTGTTGACAACAAATCAGTGCTGACGCTGATGATTTTTCATAATTAGTATTTCTTCCCGATACTACTATGTACGTGTGCATGTTTTCTTTTTATTTTTTTGGCTTTATCTTTTTTCGATCGTATATGATGTAGGTATTTAAGTTTTGTTTTTCCCGGGAAGGAGGCGATCGTACGACGTAAGCAAGTTATGTTTTTTCCGTGATGGAGATTAGCAGCATGGGAATTTTAAGAGCTCTAATCCAATGTTTAAAATAGTGGGTCCACTAATTTAAGTGAAAATTGAAGGTTGGATGGTTTTCTTTTTTTACTCTAAATTTCTCGGAATTCTCTAATTTTATTAGAGCGTCACGTGACAATGTAGAAGTGTTTACAGGACATTTAATAGACTTTTAGTATATAATAGATTTCTAGGGATTCTCTAATTTATTTGAGAGAAAGTTTAATGTACTTTTATTATATAATAGATAAGAACATTGATTGGATATTTATTATAGATCTTAATTTAATTAAATATATTTATATTTGTAAAGTAATATATTTTATCTTTATATTGTAGAAAATCATATTTTAAATACCGTTGATTTTTATGTATGTATGTTTTTTCTGTACATGTATATGTTTTTTTTTCATTGAAGATTAGGAAAGTTTTGTTTTCAATCATGTACAACGTTTGTACGTATGGAAAGAAAGCAGCGGCATTTGTAACGTACAAACTCTAACTCATACGTACATGAGGATATTATTTTTTTAATATTAGATCTAATCTAATGGTGTAAAATAACGGGTCCACCAATTTAAGTGAAAATCAACGGTGAGATTAGATAGTGCCATGTGGCGACTTAGGAGCATTTGTAGGAGTGCCACGTGGCGGCTTACGAGCGTTTGTAGGAAGTTTAATGGACTTTTAGTATATAATAGATAGATAGATAGATAGATGTAGCGAAACAACAATCTATTGTTTCGCTCTGACGCCTAAAACTTTTGTATTAATTGGAGAAAAAGATAAGTGCAAATAGAAACACGATTTAAAATACCTAAATTTCAGAATATAAATGAAGAAAATTAAAAGAACAGCCCATATAAAAATAAAACTTGCAAAATAACTAAACCTTGGATTAACAATTAATAAAATAGTACTGAGAGAAGAGTTGATCTAGACATACAATTTAGAAATATCTATATTTGAATTAAAAATTAATATTGAGAGAAAGAGTGATAAATAATATTTAGAAATGTTTGTAATTTGAATTAAAAATAAATATCATTGAAAAGAGATTTCATTAAGAGTATAATTCAAAATATTTGAAACTCAGATAAAAAATAAATAATATTTGGAGAAGAGTAGATTTATTCACTTATACTAATTCTTTTTAGGGTTCGCTTGTATTAATTGAGGCTCTCCTAGGCCCCCATTAATCCTAGGAGATAAAAATCATGTTACTTGAAAATTCTTGAAGTCCACACATTAATCGAGTAAAAGGAAAATATCTTGATCATTTAATGTACTGAAAGATCAAGAACGGCTATAGAGGGGGGGTGAATATAGCAATTCAAATCTTGCCCCCGAAAATACTCATCAACCTAGATTTCTCAAAATTCTTACTAGAACTGTGGCTATTAGAGAAGCCGGATCTAGAAAAGAAGAGATAAAAAGAAGAGAGAAGGAATTCCCGAAACTAGAAGAGGAAGAGAAAAGGAATTCCCGAAACTAGAAGAGAGGTGAGGAGGAGAGAGCAAAACTCATCATCGCAAAGTTCAAATTGCAAGCGGAATTTAAATGGACAAGGCAAAAAACGAAATCCTTCAAATCATTTCATTCATAGGTGATGAAAAATAACCGCTCAACTAGGAGCAAACATACACCTTCAGAGAAACATCAACACAAACTTAAAATCTTTCGGACAAACACACTCTAAACTAATCCTAATACAAAAGCCTCTCGGGCAAACACACTCCAAACTCGCACCGAAACTCTCTCACTGAGCATCTCAAAAGGATTACAAAAGGAGCAACCTCCACCCTTGCATCCATCTCTCTATTTATAGCCTAAGACCCCCTAAGACATTGTCACAAATGCCCTTAGGACGAAACCCTATCTCAGATACAATCCTGGCTGTTCATTTTTCCTTACATCCGAAGGAAACCTCTTAGATGCTTGCCACGTCGTTGGTCCAAACTCTCCACACCACTCTGATCCGCGTGCTCCCTCTCCAAACCAGTAAGACGCCGCCACGTCGCGCCTCAGCACGCGAGAGCGCGCTCTCCACCACATGGGTCCCGCGCTCGCTCGCGCGCATCTAGTCCGTAGCCTCCACGCGTCCCCGGAAGACCGCGTCGATCTCCCGCGCGCCGTGCTTCGATTTTCGCGGTGGGACCCGCACGAAGCCGTGTCCCGCGTGCTTGCCGAGCAGGAGGTCGCCACGTCGCCCCTCGGAGCCGCGTCTCGCCGCGCGTCGCGTGGACCCACCTGAGCCGTGCTCCACGCCCTCCCGAGGGACCCGCATCCGTACGGCTTCCGCCTTCACGCGCGCATGCACGCGCCCATGCCATCTTGGGCCACCATCGCCGTGGGCTGTCTCCATCTTGGGCCAGTAAGAACCGGCTATGTGGCCTCCTGCCGACTGAGCTCCCGAGCCAGATAGGCCGGCTTGGCCTTCCTGCCAACCGATCATGGCAGCACACGTGCACATGAAACATGCTAGCTACAGTAAGCCGAATTACTGTAGCAGCAATGCACTTGCACAGTTCTTTCTCCCTCCGATTTCTTCGCGAATCCCGGCGCTTGCACACTTGACCTTGCGAAGCCCGTTGCGAAGACCTCCTCACACGGTGTTCGTCCACCTTGTGTAACCTTGTGTCCAATCTTGTCACCCGGCATCCTTGATCGCTTTGGACCTCAACTCCTCCCTGAGTCTAGTCCTGATCCATCGTTGACCAAGATCGACCCCGATCACCTGCACCCACATGAACCAAACAACCGTTGTCTTGGCACAGATGTCGCAACCTGACCAATGTTAGTTTACGCATGCACTTCTTGCACTTCCGGTACTTGTCAATTTCCCATCACAAAAGAACTATAACCACACATGGTTTCACAATCCCCCCCTTGATGGGAACATTGACAATCTCAAGCAAAATTTTGAAAATTTGATTTTTGATTCACAAAGCAAACCATTTTGCAAAAGTCGAACTTTGGTCATTTTGAAATCGCGAAAAAACAAGACCAAGTGACAAGAAGAAAAGGGATGCAAATGCAAATGCAAGAATGCTCCCCCTATGTGCCAAACTCCCCCTTTCACCAAGATCTAAAGCAAGTTTTAATTTTCAATAAGTGCAAATTTCTCTCCCCCTTTGTCAATGATGCCATCAAGACCAAAAAGAAACAAAAATGCAAAATGAAAATGAGTGAAACTTGCAAATGAGTGAAACTTGCAAACTTGAAAATGAGTGAACCCCAACGTATCATTGGTATTCAATTCCTATTTGCAATTTCAGATTGCTTTTATCTTGTTCTTATTTGTTTCTTCGATTTGCTTGCAAGAATAAGGTTGATCTACACCAGCTAGATCAACAACCCACGGAGAGGTGTATCGATCGCTAAGGCGCAACACAACAATTTCTAGTACGGTTGTAGTCAGGTCGTCAACGGTTTTCCTAAATCATAGTTATCATCAACTCACCGAAAGATCGGGGCAACAACAGTCTTGAGTGTCTCGAGTGGAACTCAGGGTTCATCAAGTGGTATCAGAGATTTCGTTGCTCGGTGAGTTTTATCTACCTATAACCAGAAAATTGCCTTACAAAAAAATTGTATCCTGTACCTAGCCATATTGTGTAATTGCATTGATCTTATCAGTTTTTGCTTTGTTGAGTTTTGTGTTACATTGTTGAGTCGAGTTGCTGGTCGTAGCGTCTAGTTCGTTTAGAGTTTCGAGTTCTGGTCACATTTTGTGCCACTGTCGTCGCCGCCGCCGTGTCTTTGTTGTCGTCGGAACATACGAAGATGGAATCGTCTTTCCACCAGGGTTCCATTTTTCTAGTTTTCAGAAGTTTCTGTCGGTCGGTTTTTGTGTTGTTGAGTTGCATCTAGGGTTTCTGCCGTGTGGTTGTCCCTGTTCCGAGGTTGTGCCCTGCGTGCTATTCTGTTGTGCGCGAGAGAGGAGGAAGAAGAGTTACCAAATCTGTTTTTGGCGGTATGAATGTTTAATCTGGAAAGAAGTAGTAGATTGGTTTCGGTGGTAGTTTTGTAGATCGGTTTCCTTTTTTCTCCCAAAGTTTCCACCGAGTACCACAACCTTGCCATAGTCCGTTTCCCCCACCAGTCACCATACATGTTGGCGCCCACTTTGGCCGAGTCCGACTTCTGCTTGTAGTCAAGTCGAGTTCCCACTTCTATAACACATTGGGCAAATTTTGTTTTGTGTCGGTTTCGAGATCCGTTTGGAAAAATGGAGCCGGTATAAATTCAGCATTTCATTTTTGGGTTTGGACTTTTGCATTCGAGTCCCTATATTTTTTTATTTACATTTGAGTCCCTATAATCTTGCATTCGGGTCCTTGAGTCCTTTTGCTTAAAAAAGATAAAAAAAAACTGTGAGAAGAGGCATAAAGGTGCTTACAAAATTGAAAAAAAAAAGCCGCACCAAAAAGAAAAGAAAAGAAAAAACAGAAGAATAAAAAAGAAAGAAAAAAGAAAAGAAAAAGAAAAGAAAGAAAAAAGATAGAAAAAAGAAAGAAAAGAGAAAAATCAGTTGTAGCTTTGAGTTTGCTTTCACATATCAGAGTGTGCTTGAGTTGTTTCTAGTGCTATCTTGTGGTATCGTTTGTGTCTAGGCTCGCGTCTCTAGTACGTTCTAGCCTAGAACCAGCACGGTACTTGATTTTGAACGATTATTTAACTTTGCATTATCTGATTTGAGCATTTGCTATTCCATTACTACATATTTAAGCCTACCCAGAGCTCCACATATTTGATTATAGCCGTACAGCAAGTGTTTGCTGAGGCATCGATACTTCTAACCTCCATTGGGGTGCTTGGTTGAGTCGGTGTATGTCACCATTCCTCTTACTTTGGTAAGAACTTGTAAAAGCTTGGTGAAAAGTTTGAGTGTGTGTGATATTTCAGCTGCCACTACATAGTAGTTGATAGGAGCGTGCATATTCTTGTGTATGTTTCTTTTTTGCTACTAACTATGGCAAGATTGCGCATGGGGAAACGAGATGGTCAAGCTAACATCGACTTCTTCACCATCAATGAGATATAGTGACTTCTACACTCATTGCATATGAGGTACATGACAATGATCTTACAAGGGTAGAATCTAATTTGCCAGTTTTTGATGGTAAGTATGGTTCCGCCGTTTATGTTAATTGGGAGCTAGCAGTAGATAAATAATTTGATGAGTATAGTTTCTCTAATGCTCAAATGATTAAGGCTACTAGTAATAAGTGTATTGGTTCTGCATCTTTTTAGTGGTATACTGTTGGCAATAAGCTTGAAACTTGGGATGAATGCAAAATAATGATGAGGAAAAATTTTATGTTTTCATATTATAAACGTACTCTCCTTGAGAAATTAGAACATCTAAAACAAGGTGACAAAACCGTGCGGGAGTACTTTCATAACTATAAAATTTGTATCACTTATAGTGGTTTAAAAGAAAGCAATGAGAACACAATGACTAGATTTTTAGAGGGCTTAATTCTGATATTCAGTCTGAGCTTATTAACGTGACATATAATCATATAGGCCACTTGTTCATGCTTGCTTACCGTGTTGAGAGCAATATTTTAAAGAACCCAAGGGAGAAACAAGCTATGCTTGTGCCTCCTATTACTAACATTTTGCAGGGAGCTCAAAACATTCACCATGAGGAGAAGAGCAATATGATCGAGATGCCATCTCCATCGCTCACGAAGGCAGAAGAGAAGACTGATGCACCTACATTATCTGAAGAGGGCATAAAAGGTAAACTTAATGGTGTTGAAATTAATCAAGGTGAGTGTGTTGTTAATTAATTGAATTTGTTCACTTTTCATGCTATAGTAGAGCAACCATTAGTGGGGCCAACTGCTGAGATTCCTTTGTCACAAGATGATTTGTTTGCTGTTCCTTGTGATAAAGAAGAGTTATGTGATAATGCTTCACTTATATCCAGTCCACAACTAGTGAACGAACATGCTATTCCCACTGTTAATTCTTATTGCGCTTATTTTAGGCATGTTTGTTCACATTGCTAATGAAGCAGATGAACGAGAATTGATATCTTCTTTAAATACTTTGGGCTATATTCAGTTTGATGATTTTTCTGAGCTCGATAATTTGAAGGAGAAATTATTTGTTAAGTCTGATTTGCCATGTCTAACCAATGCTATTTTTTAAATCTTTGGCGAATATAATGATAGAGGTGTGTTTCTGGTGCATAGAGTTTAGATATATTCTGATTCAGAACCTCCTGTAGATGTGAATAAAACATGCAAGCTAGAAAGACATGTTAATGCTAATCATTTTATCTCGAATTTGTCTTGTTTTGATTGGAAGAAACATGTTTAAATGGATCACGCGATGAGCATCATATAGAAAAACCAAGAACGGTTTTCCGTGAAGAAGGGGAGGATAAGTTAGATTCAACTTGTAAAAAATTATAGTCATGTTTTAGCAGGAGCAGTGTAGCAGGTGGCCGAATTGGATTTCAGAACTTGGTCAACTTGATCTTGATGTGAGCGACGGTTGTATCTATAGTAGCCATGGTCAAATCAGAGGGTGGGATGGGGGGGGTGGGGGGAGGGGAGGAAGGGGGTGCCGCCGCCGGCGGCAGCGTCGCTGGCGGCGACGAGGTGGTGTGCGCGGAGGACAAGCGGGTGTCGGTGGCGGTCCCCTCCCCGAAGCCAATGCAAGCTTTTCATATGAAGAATTGAAGCAAGAAAGGCTCACTATGACAAGTTGTGATTGGAAAAGCCCTAAGTTAAATTATTTTGGTCTACAATGAAACATGCATGTTGTACAATAGGCTGCTTGCTATGCACATGGACAACTTTCTCTGCCAATAGACCCACGTCATCCTTTTTTGTAACTCAGAACGGAGTAAACCGCCTGGATGACGGTGCAAACGAAGATGACGGCCGCCGCCGCGAGGCCGGCGGCGAGCCACGGGTTGGCGAAGTACTTCTGCTTCAGCCACGCCATCCACCGCCGCGGCCGGCTCTGGAACCGCCGGTCGAGCACCTGGCACACCGGCCTCAGGTAGTTCTGGTCGGCGTCGTCCACGTCGAACACGGCGCCCTTGCAGAGATCGGCGAAGCGCTTGGCGACCTCGCCGTTGTTGCCGAGGCCGTGCACGATCACGCCCCGCCGCGACAGCAGCTCCACGTCCATCGGCGTCGACGCCAGCTGCGACATGAACACGCAGTACGCCGTCACGTGGCTCCCCGCCCCCGACGGGTTGCTCTGCTCCAGCGCTATCAGGTTGCGGAGCAGCCGCCACGTCTCGCCGTCGATGTTCAGCTGCGGCACCTCCAGCGTGCCGCCGCCGCCGCCGCTCACCTTCACGTCGAGGATGCTGAGGGCGCCGCCCTTGCTGCGGCGATTGAGAGGCCGTCTCTTGAACTTCACGCCGACGAAGTAGTACTCCATCGCCGTGCGCCATCGGCCCACGGGCGCACCGCCGCCACCGACAGCGGCGGCGGATGTGAGTACGGTGGGCGTGAAGTGCATGTGCAGCAGGTGCAGAAGATTGGCCGGTTCCGGCCGCCGTTCCGGCGGCCCCACCATGGTCGGCGTCGCGACGGAGTACTGCTTCTGCTCCAAGAGTTTTCCGGCGAACCTCGCGATGGCGTCCAACGCCGGAGTACCGTGGTCCAGAAACGTCATCTGGCGGACCCTCTCGACGACGAAGAACGGAACCTGGTTCGCCGCAAGGTAGAACACGTCGCGGACCACGTCGAGGATATACTGCCGGTCGGCGGCGGATGCTCTCCTCCTCTCCACCGACGGCACGACGCGGTTCCCGCCCTGCACGGCGCCGTTCGCGCTCGCCACGGCCGCCGGCGCCGCCGGGCGTGGGCGGCGCCCGACGACGTCGTCGACGTCGCCGAAGCGGACGAGGATGTAGCATGCGTCGAGCAGCAGCCAGCGCAGGAACTCCTTGCTCGGCACCACACCGAACGTGTGGCGGTAGCTGCTCCTCGCGCGGGCCTCGAGGAGCTCGAGCTCGGCGACGAAGTCCTTCAGCTGCAGCGGCGGCGCGGTGGAGTACGCCGCCGCCGCGGCGAGGACCTCCTGAAGCGTGCGCAGCTTGTCGTCGTCGTCCCCGGCGAGGTCGGCGTTCCTCATACGGCTGTACGGCCCGATGTAGACGTGGTGCGGCAGGTACTCGTGCGGGTCGACGTTGCGAGTCCGTTCGCCGACCTCGTCGATGATGATCGGCGGCGTCGGAGAAGGGTCGCCGTCGCCGGCCAACTCCGTCGACGGTGGCTTCAGGCTAGCGAGTTCAGTACTCAGTTCTTGCGCCAGTATTGAAGGGACGTCAATGACATGTTCATCTGCATCGAAGCAACAATCAAATTCTCATCAAGTTAATAGTCATCTAAATTGCTGAGTGATCCAAGAAGAATTAATAATCTTGCTCACACCTTGCATCTCCATATGTGCAGCACAAGAGTTTTTTTCTTCTGGTGTTCTGAAGTATACAGCCGCAAGAAGCTGAGCAGCGTTCCCCTGTTACTAACCACCACTCCATCCATGGCCAAACGCGCACATATATAGGCAAAAAAAAGGCACAGATTGCAACAAAGGTGCTTGCATAAAATTCTCCAAACTTTCATCTCATTTGCGATAAGATCAGATCAACAAGAAGATTCACGCGCACGAGGGCATTATCAGTTTAGAACAAGGATTAGCCGAAAGGTACTATCAGGGGACACTTTGGACAAAGATGCCATTGCAAGTACGTCAGTCAAGCACTACGGAGACAACGGTACACTTGTTAATCAATTTGGACTATTGTCTCTTCAATCTTGACTCCTACTGACCTTACTATGGCTTGGAAGGTCGCATGGATGTGTCACGTACTCACGTCTCACGTGCAGGTGCAGCAAAGAATTTGCTCACTAAATGATGATGTTCTTTTCTAATAAGATGAAGAAAAAATTAGGGTACCTAAAACAAAAAAAAACAATTAGGACATGATTATTTGGTTTTAATTATTACAAACTTAAAAAAATGGACTTATTTGACATTTTAAAACAACTTTTAGAGAGAGAGAGTTTTTGCATGAAACGTATCGTTTAATAGTTTGAAAAGCATACCAATAGAAATCAAGGTAAAATTTATATTTTAATAAAAAGAACACCACTGATATGTCTGTCCAATTCTCCTCAGTCCAAGTTTTCAGCATCAGCACACTGTTGAAAATAATTGTGAGGTTCACATGTGTATACGAAAATTACTCCGGCAGTACAAACCTTAATTTGTTCTGGTTTTACTCATGTTCAGAGGTGCATTTACTGTATATGTCAAAAGTTATCTACATAGATGAGACCCATATATATATAGACTTTAATTATATCAATCCTTAATAGTACAATGTAAGTAGATAGAAGGTAACATTAGAATAAGAAAGAGAAGTAGAGATAGATAATATTGTTTGTTTCATATGGGTAGTTTACATACATATAGATACCTTTTATTATTTTTTTTTCATATTATGGACTAGTTGCACAATAATATTATAATATTATCTATGGACTATTTTTGCACCACATTGCGGATGCCCTTAGCGCTATCTAGATATATTGATCTAGTATAAATTTGTCATCTGAGGTTATTGAGTTACATTTATTTTAGTTACAAATACAGTCGTTAAGAGCAGGTACAATAGCAGGCTATAAGCCAGCTATAAACATATTTTAAAGAAATAAAGGAAGAGAGAGAAGAGCAGCGGGCTACAGATCTGTAGCCAGCTGCAGCACGGACTCCAAAACATAACGTATGTATGACAGGTGGGACCAGGTATTAATAGTATAGTAAGCAACTATTGTATAAAACGGCTATTATATTGGGTCTAGATGATTTGAAGTTAGTAGTTGGCTATATTAAACTTGCTCTAACTTCTCGTAGGCTCGCAGCTCACGGCAACACAAATTGCACCGGGCAACCTCGGCAAGTTGTTGTAAATGGAGGTGGGGCCGGTAGACATGCATGGTCATTGACCCTGAGTCAAGCCAGCCAAGTGCCTCCGGCAATCAACGACAGTATTATCATATATGTGGCACTGGCAGCTTTGCTCTGGCCAATAATCTTAACGGCTGATAGTACTCGATAAAGATTGGACGCTAGCTACTACTTCCTCCGTTTCACAATGTAAGTCATTCTACCATTTCTCATATTCATACTGATGTTAATGAATCTAGATAAATATATATGTCTAAATTCATTAACAACAATATAAATGTGGGAAATGCTAGAATGATTTACATTATGAAACGGAGGGAGTAGCTGATAAAGGGGATAGCACGTAGTACCGTCATCGGATGCTTGCTGTCGGTTGCCTGCAGTAGCCTTGCAGTCTCTGTATTTTCGGTCCAAGATTTTGTTAATCTCATCCTTTACCTGCATGCATGATTAACTGCTACTCCCTCCGTTTCACAATACAAGTCATTCTAGCATTTTTCACATTCATAATGATGATAACGAAACTATATAGATATATATGTCTAGATTCATTAACATCAATATAAATATGGCAAATGTTAGAATGACTTACATTGTGAAACGGAGGAAGTAGGTTTGTGGACGATCGTCCTTTAATTTGTTTATTCTCTTCAGTTTTCTTTAGGGCATGCAAAAGGAAAGGATAGAGAGTGGACGAAGCTCACACGAAATGAATCTTAGCCTGCAGGCAGGATAGTTGCATAGACTATTTGGCAAAAGGGCAAAGGCGACGTTGTTTGCTGGAATCTTTCTACATATAGTGGAATCACCCTTTTGAGATTCCTTGATTATTCTTCTGCTCCTTCTTCCACTTATCCTCTCGCCCCAAACAATAATCGCCCTTCTCTTGTGCCCATTTTGCCTGTAAAGAAAAACTCTCATGGAGCATGGAGGGAGCTAGACTACTCGAGAAGTAAAGTATAAGTAGTAGAATGGTTTTTGTGGGTTCCCACCTTGCAATCAATTAGAGTAGTTGTCAATTGAAGACTTTGAAGCACATATGAACACCTTTGTTGATTGACTCATGGTATAGCTAGCGAACTAGATGTATGGAGCCTATGTGCCAACACTGATGGAAATGGGATGCTCTTAGGGTGTGTTTAGTTCACGCTAAAATTAGAAGTTTGGTTAAAATTGGAACAATGTGACAGAAAAGTTAGAAGTTTGTGTGTGTAGAAAAGTTCTCATGTGATGGAAAATTTAGAAGTTCGAAGAACTCGGCCTTATTCTGTTTATGTCCATGGGTGTGTTTAGTTCACGCCAAAATTGTAAGTTTGGTTGAAATTGGAACGATGTGACGGAAAAGTTTGAAGTTTATGTGTGTAGGAAAGTTTTGATGTGATGGAAAAGTTGGAAGTTTGAAGAAAAAGTTTGGAACTAAACTCAGCCCATTTTGAATTTGAAGAAACCTCAAGCTGTATAAGATTGGGCAATAATCACTGGTGGAGAAACCATCTTTGATCGGTCCACCCAAATCCACAATAGTCCCGGTTCCATTAAAAACCGGGACTAAAATGTATTTTTAAGTCCCGGTTTATAACTGTAAGGCGACTATATCATCTTTAGTCCCGGTTCGTGTTACCAACCGAGACTAAAGATCACCGGGACTAAAGATGATCTTTAGTCCCAGTTCATCTCATGTCAGAGGCTGCCAGTCCCTAGAGATCTTTAGTCCCGGTTGATGTTACCAACCGGGACTAAAATCCTAACTTTAGTCCCGGTGACTAAAAATCAAATATGCCGTATATAATCCCTTGCTGCTATCCTAAAAAATTTCTATCCTATTCTTCCTCCTCCCCTCCCTCACACTTTTATCTTTATCCTCTTCTCTATTCCTTCTCTCTCAACACTTAGCCGAATAGCCGGAGAGGAGCTCAGGGCGGCGGCCCGGGCGTAGGAGGCGGTGGCGGCTGTGCGCGGCAGGAGGAGGAGGCGGTGGCGGCTGCGCGCGGCAGGAGGAGGCGGCGGCGGCGGCGGCCGCCGCCCGCGGCAGGAGGCAGCGGTGGCGGCCGTCCGCGGTAGGAGGCAGCGGCGGCGACCCACAGCAGCGGCCGCTCGTGCAGGAGGAGGCGGCGGCCCACGGCGGCGACGGCGGTCGTCCGCGGCAGGAGGCAGCGGCGGCGGCCGCTCCCGCGGCAGGAGGCGGCAGCCGGATTTTCTTTTTTTTCTTTTTTTTAGTAACTTATGATTTATTGGATCTGGATCTGGATCTGTGTTATTTTATCTGTGATGTATCTGTGATTGTGATGTGTTTTTTTTAGAATTTGTGATGGTTTTTTTCTGACAATTTATGATGTGAATGTTATGATTTGTGATGTTGCTACTTTGATCTGGGGATGTAGGGAGCATCTCAATTTCGATTTGGAATTTGTGATGATTTTGTGATTTTGGAGAGATTGGTGTGAAATCAATATTCAAAAGAACAATGAAAAAAAAGACTGGCGCTACACCTTTAGTCCCGGTTGGTGGGACTAAAGATTCTCCTCTTTACTCCCGGTTGGTATTAAGATGGACCTTTAGTCCCGGTTATTTCACCCGGGACAAAAGGTTGTATAACCAGGACTATAGGGGTTTCCAACCGGGAGTAAAGCCCCTTTCTCCACCAGTGAATTCAAATGTAAGTTCTTTTTAATTTTATTGTTTTATAAATACGGTAACTTAGAACTAAATTCTGGTAACTTAGAACTAAATTCTCTGAGAAGATTTCACCCAGCTTTCTGACTTTCACCATGTTTGACAGTCGTTTGGCATCCTGCAGACTCGAGCAATTGAGGGCTGTGGTGTTATTCTAGACTATCGTCAACATGAGAGATACGCCCGGGAGGACACATATGAGAGGGGTGACACAAAGCTCACGGTGAGGGTGAGAATGGTTTTGGAAGAATCCTAAACCGCCTAGTGTGACAATCTCTTTCGACACCTACGGTCGATAAGGACATGAGAATAGATATGTATGAACATAACCTAAGTTAGCGATAGCATGCATTCACAAAATTTAGCATAAAGCTAGCTGTATAAACATTTTTTTTATAACAGGTAATTATATTATCTGGCTTGCAAGGAAAGCCTAAATTAAGGACAGTTTTTTTACTAGCTGTATACAAACATATAAACAGGGGGAAAGAATCCCCTACGGGCGTGGAGACAAGGTGGACGGCGACATCGATCTCGCGGGCACAGAGGAGGTGGAGGTGAGGTGGCTGGCCAGCTCGAAGTCACAACACTCGTTAATCACGATGGGCGCAGTGGGATGAGCGGCGGTGCTCCTCCGAGCGGAAATGGTGTGGGTGTGTAGAGAAAGGAAAGGACTAAAGAGCGGAGAGATGGGAGGAAGAATATGAGACTTATAGGTAGGTCCCACCTTTTTTTTACTATGATGTCATGTAGGCGTCATATTGCATACCCAGTCAATGTGCCATGTAAGACGAAACCACCATTCAAACCGCTCAAGGTAAATTGATCCGGTTTTCGTAGTTAAGGAGTCTCTATACCCGGTTTTACTGTTAAGGGATAGGATTCGATCAAGAAGACAAGAACAATATGTAAGGGGGAAAATAAACTTATTTCAAAATTAGTTAGAAGAAGCCCACCAAGCCACCACAATCAGCCCAACTAGCACAGACCTGGAATCCCTATGGTCCCAAATCCCCGATCCAAGTCTCCAGCCGCAATCTCTTGAACACACGGCAGAAGGTCACGACTCTCAGTGCACATTCTGGACGCGGGGAGGTCGGACCGTCGGAGCACCGTCCTCAACGGCACAACCATGGCGTCGACACAGGGAGGTCACGCCCTGGAACCACATCCTAAGCTACACGGCTGCACCACTATTACCCGCTCTTTCCGTGGCCAGATGTCAAACTCCCGCTTATCCCATGAGGGTTCAGGGACCCTTAGGGAGGATTGAGAAAACAAATGAATAGAAAAATTACAAGATTTTAACTGTAATGAAAATGTAAAACAGAGAATTGTGAAACATGAAAAATACTGGAATTATCGTTTGATTCGACCACAGGAAATAAACATGAATTTATGGAGAATGAGGCATTCCATGAGAATTTTTTAATAGTAACAAATCCTTTGTTTCAAAACTTCATAATGGTTAAAATCCTTTAAAATTCTTATGTTTTTCTTTCGAATCAAAGAGGCCTTTATGCATTTATGCTCAGAGCCGAGCAGAGGAGAAAGTTAGGGTTGGGACATTCTTGCGCGGCAACATATCCTATGCACACAGGCCCTCACGTGTACACACGTGTACACCAACTAAAAATGCCACCAAAAAATCTAGAAAAAATCATACACATACTTTCAATTGTATTACACCTAGGGTTAAAATCTTAACGTCAAATTCATTATATTTTAGCCATAACAAAAAAAACAAAAAATCTGACAGTTTTAAGGTTGCAATTTTGTCAGAATTTTATCTTTTTTGTTATTCTCTATGTAGAATAAATTTGAAGATGCGACTTTGCACGTAGATGTAATACTATTGAAAGTACATGTATGAATTTTCCTAGAATTTTTTGTGATAATTTTTAGTTGGTGTACACGGTGTGTACACGCGAGGGCCTGTGTGCACAGGATACGCTCCCTTCTTGCGCAGCCCACCCACCTATATATCAATGGTCTAAATACTTCAACTAAACTAAGATAGCTGCGTGTAAGAACTGCAGGTTGCTCCCTCTTCTTCCTTTTACTGCTGCTTTCCCCTGAAGTCTGATTCTTCTGATTCCCGCTTTTTGGTTCTAGCCAGTCTAGTGCTCTTCCCAATCCTTGATTATATTTCTCTCTTCTATAGTTTGTTAACTAGTTTAGTATTGATGACGTAGGTTCGTATAACACTACAGTATCAGCCTATGATTCATGGGATCAAGAACACATGGTGGATAGCACGACAGGCACAAACTTGAGCAGGAGATAAAAGGATGGAGAAGACGATGATTGGTGAATGGCATTAAAGGATCAACGCAACTACGGGTGTGTTACGTTCACGCTAAAATTGAAAGTTTGGTTGAAATTAGAACGATGTGATGAAAAAGTTAAAAATTTATGTGTGTAGAAAAGTTTTGATGTGATGAAAAAGTTAAAAGTTTGAAGAAAAAATTTGAAACTAAACTCGGCCTACGAGGAAAGAATGTTAGCAATGGAGCTTCGATGAGAAGTGAGAACAAGTGGCGTCACCTTTTGTCCTCTTTCTTTCAGAGCTGAGTATCCCTGTTGCAAAAGATATCGAGGTGAGAATTTTGGTAAAGAATTATTCCAAAACTCATGCAAAAGTTGATAAGTTTTCAAAGCTCACCAGTGCTGATGGTTTTTTTAAATAATGGGAATTTTATAAAGCCGTCCTGTACAAGAAGATAGGTGCATACAGTCATAGAAATTGAGACTTAAGATTCAGCAACAATCAAGGAGATCTCAATGCTAAATACCCTGATTCTGAATCACACTGAGCTCATAATATTCATGATCGGCGACCCCTTGATTTCCCCTTCTGCAGTCTTTCCTTGCATCCAGCATGCTGTCAAACAATGGTACATTGCAGTAACATTTCAGGCAAAAGGAACACTAACATTGTGCATGTTTAACATAAGTCCGAAAGAGGACATTGAGCTGGCAAATATTTTCATGGAATATTAGACTTGTGAAAATGGAGGTGAGCTGGCCAACTAAGAACATGCAGAGATTTTCCACAGATTATTCTTTACTCCGAAAGACTGAAACAGTCGGAATTTACATAATCCAGTTCTTAGTTCCATATAATATATACATCTAATTACATAGACAGTATCAGTCATCTGGAATGCATTCTGGGATTCAACAGTGCTTCGTCTTTATTTACACCATTGAGACGAGCCACGCTGTCACGGTGAGTAAATAATCAGAATTCCATAAAATTAGAATAATTGGACAGATTCAGGGCATGAGCTCCAAACCTTTCAGGCCCAGTTTTTCCGCTTAGACCTCAGCAGCATCAGTTTGTCCCTCCACGTTGCTGTAAAAACAATGTCGATTTTTCAAAACCACTAGCTTTTTTTTTTCTGCATATTACTGTATGAGATTAGCATTGTTTGCACCAGCAACTTGCTGTTGTCATATTAGGTGATGTTTAGTTGCTTTGTTCCTTTGCAAAGTACAAATTATGTTCCTTTAACATTTAGAATGATCTCACGAATACGATACAACACTAGTCCTTGTCAGATAGAATGCATTGATGAATCTTCCCCACAAAAAAAAAAAAAAAGGTGCATCGATGAATCTTAATAAAACCACAACATGATAATAAAATTACCAGCATCTTTGTATCTCTCTTCAACAGCTGCAATGAGCATGTTCCGGATCAATCCAAACTCTTGAGCCTCGACACATGGCTGCCCATCAGGTCTGATAAAGTGCCATGTGTAAGAAAAATAAACATACATGTGGATGGATAAAGTTCAGCATCTTAATTTGTAAGTCAGCGCATAATCTCCTTAAGGAGAAAGGGCATCAAAATGTAGAGCAAGACCAGTATAACCTGATTAGTAACTCTGCCCTTGCAAGCTAGTACCTCCAATGATTTTTATCAGGCATATTTTGATTTTAAACAAAAATCTTCAAGACTGTACTTTCATCATTGTAAGCTGTTAAAATGCACATCTATTGGCACAGTTTTTATACACTGAATTTTCATTGCTCTGCTCTCAACATTCCTATGAGAAAGGAAAGGTTGGCCAAGCTACAACATCTCTTGTAATTTGACTAAATGTTGGTAAAAATCTACAAAATATAACTCAATGGAGGGAGTACAATAATTGCTTTGAACCACGTCATAAAGATATGTTACCACAGTTCTCGTCTATGTTATAGTTAAGTGCATATTTTTGTGTTCAGGTGACAAAAGGTGTCAGTGCACAAACCAGTGAAAGTAGAACAAAGAATTCCAGTACTACTGCAACATTGTGCTTTCATGAATTCAACACAGTCGTAAATAGATTTCCATAACAATACCTGTCAAGTTCTGTAAACAACAACCCGTCAGACATGCCGGCTGCTATCGCCATTCTTGCTGGCTCGACTGATCTTATGCCATCACTGTATGCAAGGCTTCTATGGACTTGTATAGGAACCTGTTCGTGTCAAGGCCAATGGTGTAAGGATAGATACATTATTTGTTTCCATAGATAGCTTCGGTTAAATCATGTGAGCAGCAAGAACTGGTCTAAATTCTAACTCGTATGATTAAAATGATCTCATGAGATACAAAGATTCTGAATTCAGAAGAGATTGATATATTCGCCCAGGCTTGCAAAACCACCAAAAATATTTACTCTATTAAAACCTTCTAGTTTGCATGTTTCTTGACAGTTGACACCATTAAGCATCTTATGCACAAACTGTGCAAATATGAAAAAAAAAAATATGGTCCTTCATCAGAATAAAGTAAATAAACATTAACAAAAAAGGTGTAAACTGAAAAACAGAACCATATTAGAAAGCAGGAATAGAGGCAGCGACAGACAAAATCAGAGAACTGCTTGGTAAAACTCTCATCCTCTGATGGCAGTAGACATAAAAGAGAGCAATGAACTTCAACAGGCAAAATAATACCTTGCAGCGAACAGCAATGTTTATGGCATCTGAAGGTCTTAGATCAAAGGTGATACTTTCTGTATGGTCACCTACCTGCAGTATAGGCAGTTTCTAGTTTAAAATGGTTAATGATAGTATTGTACACACTAAAGTTGAGTTCAGTTTCCTTTTTAAAAAATGCTCTACATAAGTACCTTCGTCAGAAACAGTTCAGCACAGTATGCTTCTTGAATTCTTTTATTTATCCGAACCAGTTTTACCTGGAACCAAAATCAAACACAATGATGGAAGGAATAAATAAATGAATGAGTGGTACAATTTGACTTATTTGTAACCAAACACAACTACTATAAACTATTTCTAGTAACCTTACCTCATAACCCATCTTATCAATCATCTCCTTCACAACTTGATATATGGTTGGTCTTGCCTGCAATGAGAAAGGGTTATAAATCGCATCAAGCAAAAAAAAAGGAGCAAATTGTAGTAATAAAACAAGATATTACAATGTGGACATTCCGAATAGCAGCCATCAGAAGTACGCTTGGCATTTCCACTGAAAAAAGGTACATAGTATTAAAAATTAAATCAATGAAAACTTGTAACTAAATTTCTAGATTGAATGAAGAACTGTACATACAAACAATGATTGGAAGTAAAGTTTCACTTCCATCTTCAATCCTCAAAACAATAGCAGGTTGTGGTGCGCTTTCTGGAATATTTCTCCCTTGAGAATTATTGTGCACACATCTCAAGTTTTTCCCATCTCGCATCTTGATTACATATCCCTCTGCCCCACTTCTCACCTCAACTGGGAGAATAAAAACAAAAAGGGTTACCGTCGAAATAACTATTGAGAGAAGCAAATCCAGAATACTGCTATCAACAGATTAGCTGATGGGCAATCATCAATATTCATTATTTTTTATGAATGAACTCAATGTAAGTGAGATTATAAAATGGATATATTTAGTCAATAAACCCATATGTGATATCTACAGCACTACATGAGAACAACATGACACGATATGATATGACAATTCAATGCTAAAGCACAAAATTGGGTTAAATAGGAGTAATAAGTAAAAAAAAAAAACCAGCAAATAAGATACATCTATTTGCTCTCTGATTGATTGTGTATACCTCTACAATGATACTGAATTATCAAAGTACAAAAGATACCAATTAGTGCCAGAAAGAACATATTCACTTCTACAAACCAAGGTGGGTATGAACCTCTCGAGATACTTAAAAGAAAAATGATAATGGCAAACAACTTCCACAAAAGAGCATCATATATTAGTTTCAAATGTAGAACACATGCCAGACATAATGTTAAGTTCTGCACAGCTCACTGGAACAAGGACGTATCCTACAGTGGCGCAGCTAGGATTTAGAGTAAAGGTGGTCCATCTATATGTAATAGGTCAATTAAATGGGTGGTCCACTATACAATTTTTATTATATTTACTAGCACATATACTATAGTTTTAATATCGATCAAATTTACTTATAAGGATATCACAATTTTTACTGGCCTACAAGTTGGCGATCGAGGGATGGGGCTTTTACAGTCCTCTGTTCCAAATTATGCATGTCCTGTTTTATCCCAAGTTCCAGCTTAACATAATACTACCACTAACATCCATATGATGTATTGATGTGCACAAACAGTGTATCCTACTGGTACTGATGTTTCAATATTGTACTCCAAACAAAATTAAAGTTGAAATGAAAGGAAAAAATTATATTCAGATGTCATTTGGATATAATGCTCTAGTGATGCCATAAGCAATTCATTTCACCAAGAAAACAGAGCGTATGGTTATGAAAGTTCAAGGTGATAACTGAATAAAGTTTGGTAAAAACAGAATGCATCAATGCACAAAATTCAAATAGAAAGAAGCAAAAAAGGGACAAAGTACCTGCTTCTAGCACAGTAGAATTAACATAATCTTCATCACTCTCACTAAAGTTTCCAGCCATATATCCATTACCATCGGACGACGAGCTGAAGCTACCGCAAACAGGAGCAAAGTTCTTTTGTGCCGGCTGATAGATTGGGGAAATGAGTCTAGTGATATTCCTGTATTTAGACACAGAACCCAGGAATGCGGTTCCAAGCTGCCCAGACTTGGTCAGTGAATTGCTGATCATCGTGACAGGTAGCTTCGCTTGCATCACTGCACGACACAGGATTGGTCCCTCCATCGCCATCAATCTAGCCACATGGTCAACAAGAAAACAAATAAATAACGGATTCTTAATCACGTTGTCTTCTTCCAAACCGTGGATGTGACCGAGTCTAAATTGCAATATCCCAACGCATAATCACTGCTACATCCTCTCATCCTTCACCGGAATCAAATAAACACACGAGCACTAGAGACTGGATAAGTGGATAAGAAAGATAGAAAGAAAGAAAGAAAGAAACCGATCAAAATCCGGGCGGATTTCCGATCGACGCTCAGGGGATGGTCGGGTGTTGGGGGAAAGAGAGAGAAGAAATGGATGGATGGGATGGGATACCTTGGATTCGATTCCAATCGAGGGCGGAGTCAGGTCGTCTCGCCCCCCTCTCCAAACCAGCTCGCCCGCCTGGAGTGCGCGCAGCGCAGCGCAGCGCGGCGCGATCGAGGAGGCAACGCGAACGCCTGCACGGGGGAAGAAGAGGAGGAGGAGGAGGCCGTCGACGGCGGCGCGCGCGGCGCGAGTAGGTGTGGGTGTATGATCTTCTCGACTTCTCCCGGGCTCCGGCTGTGCGGATCGGTGGGGGCTGAACTGAAGGCTTTCGCTTTATCCGGAGAGGCCACCTGAAAGTGATGGTGAAGCGGTGGGCGAGAGATGGCCAACTTTACGCTTTTGCCCCTTCGTGCATTTCCGCTGGCTCATCACTTTCGGCTCGCGGCTTGGCTCATCTGACCACGGTTGGCTTGGCTCCCGTGGTACACTGGTACCCATGATATTTATAAGAAAAGTATTTAACTTTAAAGCGCCGTAGCGATCTTGGAGGAATATAGGCCAAAAAGGGACTAACTAAACTGGAATAGACTCCAAAAAAGAAAAGGTAGGGGGAGAGTAAGCTAAACACAATGACTAAGTGCCCAAAATATCTTCTATAGAGAAGGTTTCGCTTTCCTGCTAGAGCTGTCTCTCTTGCATCATCCTGTCCACCATCGTGTCTACATGAGAAAGAACGTCGTCGAAGATGCAGGAGTTCCGCTCCAACCAAAGCTGCTAGGTAACCATGATGACGAGAGAGTCGACACCCTTTCCTGAGGGGCTCCCACCCAAGATGGAGGACTGATTGTTGATCGGAGGAGAGGCTCGGCAGGCCTTTCTTAGCAAGCAACTTGTGCCATACTGACTTGGCAAATACACACTTCATCAGAATGTGGCTTGCCGACTATGGCTCCTACGCGCAGAAGGGGCACATGACATTGCGATCCATCTCCCACCAAAGCATCGGGTCCGCCGTCTAGCATCAACACTGGAACACAAACCAAAGAAATAGCTTGCACTTGAACGGCTGGCACTGTGCCACATAAGCTCTTCACATGGGAAGGGAAGCTACCGGCGAAGAAGGTGTTGTACGTCGAGCATGCAGTGTGTGCAGCTCCAGTCCAATGCTAGATAAATCGGTCTGCGATAGAGTCCTAGAGCGTGATGTGCCGAGTGCTGTCCTAAACTGTCAAGAACTGGGAAACTTCATGAACCATGAGAGCGCCCATCATGTCCTTGATCTAGGTGCTGTTATCGAGGGCAGTAGCCACTGTCGTCGAAGATTGACGATCATGAGGAACAAATCTGGAGCAAGTAGTTGGATCTATTGTCCTTCAAGCCAGTTGTAAAACCAAAACAACGAGCAACGACAGTCCCACGACAATCATGGTGGAAGCCCATGACATGTCCGCGACACCTAGCTCAAGCTGAACCGTGAATCAGGTCTAGTGGGGGTTTGCTAGCACACTATAATCATGCCCACCCCATGTGGATGGCCCAACACATGATCCGGAGCTCCATGATGTCGAGGTCGTTGAACCCCTTGGGCCGATAGACATTGGGCCATGCCACAAGATAATACTCACCGTGGACTACATCCGCACCCTTCCAAAGGAAGCCCATCGCCTATTGTCAATGTTCTTTAGTACCTAGTCTAGTAGCCTGAGTGCAATAGAGAGATGCACCGGGGATTGAAGGAGAGAACCGACTGGACTAGCACCTAGCCTCCCCACCATGGTCTTGAGCTTGCCCTTCAAAGCTGACATACGATTGTGGACCACATTGACGAGCGGCTGAAGGCTCCTCTTAGGTAATTTCTTGACAGGGAGTGGAATTCCAAGGTATTTATAGGGAACTCCATGATCATGCAGGGTATTACGTGTGAGACCACGACTAGATTGTCCTCCGAGCACTAGAACAGCGTGACAAAGCATTTGTCAAAGTTTGTGAACAACCCTGAGGCCACCCCGAAACAGGATGAGATCCCCTTGATCACCTTCAAGTCCTTCTCGACCGGGTACCCATGATATCTCATTCACATCCATTGAAAAAAATAAAACACGGTACACAATAGGAAAATCAAATCAAAGTTTCAAGTAGAATTAAAGCTATATGTTGAGAAGATAACCATACATATAGGTTTAATATATTCAATAAATAATTTATAACACTAAACATTCAGAACTATTTCATATGAGTATGATCTAGACATGTATATGAGTATATGACATAACTGCACATGAATAGATCAATCGTACAAAAAAATGAAACATGCCGATGGTCAGTGGCGAAGCCAAAATTTGAACATGAGAGGGTTGGGGTCTGTCGACATTGGGGGAGGCCAGGCCACCTCCCGCCCCCCTGGTACTGGTAGTCTATAGGCTGTAAGGGAGATTCATTAATTAGTTTGCATGTCTCAGCAAAAAAAGAAGAAAAAACAGCTAAGAGGGAGCTTCATTTGTATATATTCTATGATGTCTCAGAGAGGAGGAGGACGTCTGTCGTTGTGGGAGGCCAGACCTCCTCCTGCCCCGGCCCCTGGCTTCGCCCTTACCGATGGTTCTGATTTGAACCGTTTGTGGCAACGGATGTCATGTGGATGATGTGCGGCAATGCATGTGACGTCAACACGTTGCAACCGAGAAACGAGAAAGGTGAGTCGTGGTGGTGAATAGTGATCGGTCACATATAACATTTCCAAAAGAAAATCTTATTCGCTTTCTCCCATCCGATACATGTTATGTTGCCGGTGCACATTAGAGGGTAGGATAGAATAGACCACGAACGCAAGAGAGATGGAGTGATTTGGAGCTACAATGCGATACATAGAACATGAAAAACCATAGATTGTATTTCACGTTTTTTATCGTGAAAGTGATGGCTCAATATTTGTAGATATATCAGGATGCCTACATGTAATCCGCAATGCTTAGCTAAACTAGATAGGCCACGTGTAACCGACCTAGATACACACAGGACAATCCGGTGCATTCACCAGACCTTCTAGTGATTTGGAGCAGTGTTGACGACCAAATTTGGTGGCTCCATGGGTTGGATTCAAAGTTGGAAATGAAGCCGATTTTGGAAAAAGCCCGTTCGGGAAAGCAAAGTAAAAGCTGTCTACAAACAGCATCGGCTGCCGCTCAAATCGGCTACATCGGCTAAAGCACCGGGTCCGACGAAGTCAAGCCGACGCCACCAATCTCAGGAAAGATGGCCCCACAATCATCGTCGGGTTAGATGAAGACCTCCATAGCTATTGCCACACAAGGATAGGAGTTCTAAGAAGGGCAATTGTATCTATTAATTAGGACATTTTCTAGTTTCCCTAGAGATATTTTGGTAAGGGCCCACCTAGAGGGCTCATTCGTATTTTAAGTTATGTTAGAGATAAGAGTCGTGTCCAGCAGGGACCTATCATGTACTTTGGGTATAAATATGGCCCGACCCCATGTAATTAAGGGACGACAGTTTAATACACTTCGGCGCATCGCCACCCTTTTACTTTCATTGTTTCGACAAGTTTTTGCTTTCGAGTTGGGCTGCATCAGGTTCGATCTCCGATGAAAAGGTAAATCTTGTTATGGCGGCTTGCGCTCTCGGGATTAATGCTTACATCTTTATGACACTCTAATCCTGTCCACACAAGTTGCTGAGTTATCATATATATATATTGCATAATCTAGATTGATCTCGTCATCTAAGCTTCATCGGCTAGCCCCTATCATCGAAAACAGCCGATAGGCTTAGGCCTCGATATTGAGCTAGATTATGCAGTATATCCACCATCTTGAATGAGCTTCCATCGGTTTGATTAGATCTTATGCTTCTCTTCACGCTTAATGCTGCATCGGTTAGGTTCAATCTATTAAGTACTGTCCTGAGGCGTTTTATCTAATCTCCTCTTTGGCTGCTAATAGAGATAGTATTGGGGTTTCAGCCGATCTTACCTGTTTTAGCCGTTTTACTTCCTTTTCTGGTTCTAGAATGTCTAAATCCACCCCTTATCTCATCCGCGCTGGTATGTTGGCATAAGGTGGTATCAGAGTACTAGCCGGTACAGGTTAGGTCTATCCTATCGGCTATGCTGTCAGCATGCATAATCCCTACTTTGGAGCACGTTTAGATACAGAGCAATTTATACTGTCTCGATGTCATCATCGATCTATCCCAGTTGCTCGGTCTAAGCATGTCCCATCGGATGAATTACGTAGTGTTGGCATCTACAGCCGATCGAGTATGTCGAACAATCTCCAAGTTTCTATTTGCCTCCACCAATCTGACTCGAGTTGCATCGGCGTGGCCCTGAACGATATGTCATCGGCAATCTTGCCGAACGGCTACGCTGATAGATTTAACTCTCTGCTGTCTTCTATCTTGTTGGTTGTAGGATCAAACCATCTGGCACGCTTAGAACCCGAAGGTAATTTTTCCGGACCTGCTCTGGAGTTAAGCAGATCTCCCAGGCCGCTGCACGTTGATTTTTTGAGTCAACAAGCAGCAACCATTCACGCATGAGTATTTATTCACACAGTAGAGTTTTCATTCTATAAATTTACCGAAACAACTGTATATATCAATTCATATGTCTATTTTTCTATTCGTAAATCCCCAAGGCAAAGAAGGGAGTGTTTCTTTTTTTTTAAAAAAAAAAGTAAAACTAGAGCTTATTCAGTTTGTCGCTGAAATTAATGTTATATTATCAAATTTTGGTACACTTTGGTATTACCAAATTTTGTCAACGTTAGATGTGTTTAGTTTATAGCCTTAATAAAATTTGGTAGTGTTTAGTGAAATAAGTGTAGCTCAACTGGTTAGATTTCTTGTGGTGGAACTAACTCATCTGAATTCAAATCCTAAACTTATTATGAGTGCTCACATTTACGGACATAAGTGTTTATGTTTATTGCTAATATTCTTTTAGGGATAGGGAACGTACTCGTCGACAGCGAGACACACGTGGTGACTCGTCAATCTTAAGATATATCCGTTCAGTCTCTCGGAGGTGCTTATAAAGGTAGATTGTGCGTATGTGTATTCATAGAGATAAGTGTGCGCTGTGTTTCTTTAAAAAAAGAAAACTGTTTTTTATGACAAGAAACTTTGGAAAGTAATATAGTGGTAATGATAAAAGTTTAATTTGTTATCCTATCAAAAAATTTAATAGTAAAAATAATAGGGTTGAAAATAACAGCGAAATGATGAAGTCCGTAAATAAATAAGCCTTTTATCTTTCCGGTAATGATGAGACAGCGAGTGAAATTCTTGTGCATCAGCCCTTCAGCGGCTCAGCGCTCCACTCTCGCAAATAACATCGCTGCCGATCCAAGCCGAGGCCTAACAAACCCGTGAAGGGCAAAAGTGTCATTACCGCCACTTTCTAGAAGGCCCTGTGATGTTTTCACTTCTCACTTCTGACCCGGCTTGCGCAAGCACTGTGGATAGAAAAAGACGAAACTGCCCCGGGCCCGGGGGCCAAAGCGGGACAGTCGCCGGCAAAACGGGAGGTGCGCCGCTGGTTCGCTGCCTTCCCCTTCCTGCATCAAGCGGAAGCGAGTGTCTGAGTGACGACGCGTGTGATCCAGTCGGATAAGGTTGGTTTCTTCTTTTCCACCCCCACTTGCGGTTTGAATTGTTTGTTTTTTTATTCTTCACCTCCAAGCCAAACAAACGATCGAGAAACGTCATACTACCCGGATAGAATTTGCAAATTAAGAAGGCAAATTATTCACTCATCATAAATTTCACTTTAGCCACCATTTATTAGTAAATTTTTTTTGCACCATCCTTTAACCGATGTTTTATTTTAGACCGAGGGTAATTTTTTTTTATTTTGGATCATCACGACTATCTATTTAAGTACATGGATGATTTCAAGTATGTAGACTCCTAATCGTCAATTAACTCAAACAACTGTATCTTTTATTTTTATTAACATATGAATAAGTAAACAGTTGATGGTGGTTCGAAGTGCACAAAAGTAAGATTAATCTATCCAAAGTAAAAATACTAATTAAATGGTGGTTCACTACGAATAAAAAAAATAATAACAAAAGGTAGCTCAAAGTAGAATTTACTTAAGCATGAATGTGCATGAAATGTTTTCTTCTTTTTTTTTAAAAAAAAAGAACCACTATCTCCACTCTTTGGCTTTGGTTAATTTGAAGGAAGCTTAAATTATTGATGCACGCACGGTTCGTATAGCAAGTGTGCGTGGGTTCATGCGAATTGTGGGTTCATGCGAATTGTGTGTGGAGGGCAACATCAGCTTAATTAGTGTGACAGCGTCGGGCGTACTCACCAGCAATGGTTATCTATAAGCTCTCTACAAGAGATCTATGTCAGCATATTTTTCTATTTGAAAGAGATTAAATGAAGAGAGAGAGAGCAAAGCTATCTACTAATCTGGAGATAGCCTATAGAGAAAAACGAGACAATACATTAGAGAGCTATAGATACAACCGATGTAGACATACTATTGAGTTGGTTTATATTAATCTAGTCTATTGCCGAGATGTACATGTTTTATAGAGAGCACCTTGCTTTACTATTGCGGGTGCTTTTAGCGAAAGGGAGTTAGCAACTTTAAGTAGGTTCTTTGAGCATTTAATAGCAGATCAACGTGATCCTTCCTTTTGTGTCACGCAACACATGCGCGTCGACGTTCCTTAACAATGTTATCCGGGCTGAATTATGCAAATCTAGGACTCGCGTTCGCTAGCTAGTTGGAGTATGTCATTGCTACCCGGCATTCTCGATAGATGACGCCATGACGGATTGACGGGTGATATTCAAACTGAGTTTTACGACTTTATCACTACCGTTTAAGGGCATAAACTTTAAAAAAATTCTACCATTTAATAAGTTAAAAAAATTACGCACCTGTAATGCAATGATCTGAAAATGTCTATGGAACCAACCTAATTTGTTGGTGGCACCGGCTAAAAAATAAAGGCGTGGCCAACCTTTTATTGAGCTTTCTTATAAATTACACTCTCCGTTCCAAAATAAATTAACTCATAGCTACGAATTTGGATATAACTTTATCTAAATTTGTTGCCAGTATTTAAATCTTTTTAGATGGAGGGAGTAACTAGCCGAACCGAACCGAACTAGTGTGAAAACAAATTTTGTTTAAAATTATTTATTTGAAAATGAAAACCAAATCATTCGGAGTAATATTAAACCGAGCTAGCTAAACTAGCTTTTTTTAACCCTACTTGGTGGGCCTGAAACCGATTCTAAGATCACACCTACACTACAAAAGTGTTGTGTTTCATTCTCACTATGCGCAGAAAGTTCAAACTAATGCTACAAGAGCTTGGAAAATGATCTATAGTGCTGGAAAAAAGCCAGTACGAAAAAGTAGCACACATTTTTTCACTTTCAACTTGTCACTATTTTTTCCTCGATTCATGGCACATTTGTCGTTCATGTAATAAGTTAGGGTAGAAAAAGACTAATTGGCCATTCTCCTATTCCGTCTTTCCTCTTTCCTTCTCTTTCTTCCATTGATCTCGCCAGAGCATCAATGGGTGGCCATGTTGTGACACGGATGTCGGAGCTATAGCTGATGCGGTGGCGCATCGCAGTAGCCAGCTCTACAATTGGCACAGTAGCCAGGGCGTGTGGTGCAGCTGCACACGACGCTACAACTAATGCGTGAGGCGTAGCGGCTCAACGGCAGCAAGGCGCGTGGCGGCGGGACGTTCGAGGTTCAACAGCAGTGCGGCAACCAATATGGCTTCTGGTGCGTTGTTCGATGTGGCTGCTCACCTTTGTGATCGCGCAGCTTGTGGCTTGCAGCATCATGGCCACCATCTCTATCGGTCGCACCTCATCCGCCGCTACTAGTTGCTACACCCGCACCCACTCACCCTCATCGTCTATCAAAGTTGACCGGACCAGGAAACCCAACTTTGTGTTTGGTTAGAGTAAAGGGCATATTTGTCTTTTATGCCTCTAATCATGGCGAACTAATTGGCCTGAATGCATTCAAAAATATATTAACTCAGAAGTGAATTATATCCATCCTAATACAAGGAATCTAGACGTATGTACTGATTTGTAGTATTATGATTTGCAGTTTACTTATATTTTGGGAACTGTACTTCCTTCGTCTAAAAAACAAACCTCTTATGCGATGTGACATAATTTACTACTACAAATCTAAAGAGAAGTATTAGGATGCATTATACTATATTATATTAGATTCATTCTTAGAGATGGGGAGAGTATGTTTTACCATCGGCAGGTAATATTATATTGTTACTAACAGATAGACCAAGCCCCAAAACCCAAAATTTGGCTGGTCAAATGGTCAGCTAGTTGGCCTTTCCTTTTTCCATTTTACTAGTACTACCTCCGTCCCATAAAAATTACATTTCTAGCTAATTTAGGACAAAATAGTAGGATTAAAAAATGACCACAATAACCTTATTTAATGAACCCACTGCATGCAAACATTCTATATATACAAATGATTAAAAGGAAGTTTAAGAGAATTAACCCATATAACTAGCATACTTAATAAAATTACAAGCATTAGCAGCCCAAATTACATGGGATGGAAGGAAACTTATATAGATGAATCAATTGGTTGGGCCTCATATGGCTAGAAATACAATTTTTGTGGGATAAAGCCTTAGAGCTAGAAATGCAATTTTTATGGGACGGAGGGAGTATTGGTTTACTTAGCGTCTGTTTATATCCTAAAATTTTACGTCTTGTCACGTCGAACGTTTGGACACATGTATAAAGTATTAAAAATAGGCTTAAAAATAACTAATTGCACATATTGCAACTAATTTGCGAGACGAATCTTTTAAGCCTAATTGCTCCATGATTTGACAATGTGATGCTAAAGTAAACATTTACTAATGACTGATTAATTAGGCTTAATAAATTCGTCTCATGGTTTAGTGACGGATTTTATAATTAGTTTTTTATTACTTCCTCCGTTTCACAATGTAAGTCATTTTACCATTTCCCACATTTATTTTGATGTTAATGAATCTAGACATATATATTCATCTAGATTCATTAACATCCATATGAATGTGGAAAATGCTAGAATGACTTACATTATGAAACAGAGGGAGTAGTATCCGAACACCCCATACGACACCTTACATAATATTCGATGTGACACGATCTAAACACCCCTTGGCTGTGTTTAGTTCAGCGCAAAGTTTGAATTCTGGTTAAAATTGGAGATAATGTGACTGAAAAGTTATTTGTATGACAGGTTGATGTGATAAAAAAGGACTGAAGTTTAAATCTAAACTTTGGATCTAAACGCAGCCCTTATTCACCTGTTATGACAGGCCATCCAGTCATCGACAGACGCACATGCCTATATACGGTGGCATGGCCTGATCCTGTTATCCGTGAGAAAAAGATTCGTGGTCCCCATCGCCCCTGAAAATATCTGCACGCAAACGCACGGAGACGAAGAGGATGATCCATTGGCCACGGCGACGGGATGAGGAATCTGCGGCTCCCTCCCCCACCGCCGCCGGGCGGACGGACGTACGTCGCCAACCGCGGCCATCGCCGTCGCCGTCGCCATCGCCATCCATGCTGATGGGAGGAGGAAGGGAAGGAAGGGAAAGATCAATGCGGAGGCAAAGCAAAGGGCCGACGCTAGCTGACGCTGATACGATGCTACCGCTCTTCCTTTTTGTTTTTTTGTTTCGGTGGTTAGACGATGGATATGAACTCCTTGTGGCTCTCTTCCATTCCGTCCTTATCTGCCGACGTGGATGGGTGTGCAGGCATATTGCAGAATGCAGATATTAATATCTGACTACTCATGTCTCACGTCTAAATTAATTTTAACCATCCTAAAATATTTTAGTTATTACTTCTCACATCTAGGCCTATTCACTTTGATACCATTTTCAACCTTACCAAATTTTAATAAGTTGTCGAAAAAGTATTTAGTTTGCTGCCAAATTTTAGTAACTATATAAGAAATCCGGCCAAAATTTTGGCAAGTTGCTAAAATTATACCAAAATTTTGACATTGCTAAAATTTGGTAAGGTTTTTTTTAGCATCAAAGTGAACAGGCCCCTAAATTTTAACTATTTTAATTTATAGGTATTACTATGTTTATGTTTTATGTGTACCAGCGGTATATGTAGTGATGAGATATTCGAAATATTCATTGTCTATACAACCCTACTTACCTTCCCAACGTGGGAGAGAGACCAGAGATGGAAAGATAGGGCAAGAGAGATGAAAGAAGATCAGTGATATGTGGGTCTCACGCTGATTTAGTCATCACGTTAGCTAAAATTGAGAGCAGTTATGGCTTAGGACCCAAAATGATCCGGTTTTATATTGGTATTCCGGTTCAGGAAAGATTTTGAAACTCGACGACAGAATGAGGGACCACAAGTGAACTTTATGCCCGGATCAAAGGTGACTGCACAACGGTCAAGTCATCAATCCGGCCCACCACAGGAAGCTTAAATTCCACGGCCGAATAGGCCCAGTAACCACCCAGCGATTCCAAAAGGCGACCAACGAAAGAATTCGAGCACATCTCTGCTACCTGAAAAACTGCAGAAACGAAGGGTGGGAGGATTAATGTTGGTCATAACAACGATAGAGGGCCCATGATCTTAGTGTCGTTTGTTTGGTGAGATGTGATCATGGACAGAACGCAATTTAGGACGAGATATGATAATGCAGCTTTTGCATAAAAACGCATCGGTGAGCACCAAACATAATCTCTTTCTTCTTTTCCTTGGATTGCAGTGATCTTCTGTGTTTCTTTTCTCCATCAAAAGACATATGAGGTGAGCTCAGTAACTCGTCTGCATCTATATTATCTTTTCTCCATCAAAACAAAGCAAAGGGAAGTTTATCATTCAAAACACAAACTATTTTGAGGAATATCTCCCTACCACCTTAGAGCAGGTACAATAGCAGGGTATAAGCTAGCTGCAAACATATTTTGAGTAGATAAATGAGAAGAGAGAAAAGCAACAGGCTACAGATTTGTAGCCAGCTGTAGCACAGACTCCAAGACGCGGTGTGTGTATGACAGGTGGGACCAGGTATTAATAGTGTATTATCTAACTATTGTATAAATGAGCTATTAGATTGGCTATAGATGAATTGAAGCTAGTAGTTGGCAATACTATTAAACTTGCTATTATACCAAACCGCCAAGGCAACCAAATTCTAGTCAAATATTGAAAAAGAGATTATCAATGAAGTTTCAATTTATATTCTATATGATTTTATCATAATCCAGAGTTTAAATGTCACTTTCTTTTTTTTTCTTTTTGCGTTTATTTATTGTTCAAAGAAATCCGGATGCTCCATTTCTGCATTCTAAAAGGCTCCACATTGCACTACTTCTCCCTGCAGTTCAAAATTGAGTACATTCCCTATATATCTTTAAAAACTTACTCAATCCCTCCCATATTCCTGAAATTTACCCGATCTTTTATGTACCTCCGAAATTTTAACTTGCCCTTCCATACCCCTGCCGTTACATTTTCCTTCATTTCACTATTAAGTTTGGTTGCAAATGTCTTTTATGCCCTTAATGTTGTAGGTTTGAACATAAACTTGAAAAACAATTAAAAATTTTGTTTGAGTGCACAATATGTGCATTATATGAAACTTATGAGACTATATAATTAGTGTAGAAAATTTTAACATAAATTTTGAAAATAGAAAATGTAATAAACTGAATTTTTATTTGAAATTTTAATAGGATAATGTATTATCTTTTGTGATCGGGAACATTCAAAAAAATGAGGAGCATCCATAAAAAAAATATAGTGAGGATTAGTAGCCGCATCTTTGTATGAAAGCTCCTCTTTTTTATGAAATTTTTAATAAATAAAATAAATAAATATTGTTTTCTTTCATTATCCAAAAATATTTTTTGCATAAATAATGTGTCGCACTGCAAACTTATAACTATAATAAAATCTCATGCGACAAACTTTTACATTTTCAACGATGTAATTCATAAATTTCTATTTTATCCATGTGTAAGGGCAAAATGGTCATTTTTATAGAAATGAGATGGTCAACTAGCGGTCAGTTGACAAGAGGGGTATGGAAGGGATTAAAATCATGTTTTAGGTACACAAGAAAGTAAGCAAAATTCATGGAAGGTATATAGGGAATTTAATTCAGAGGCATACAAGGGATTTTCTCTTTAAAATTAGTTGACATATAATTGCAGAAGGGATTAACTATAATTTCAGAGGCATACAAGCGATTTTCTCTTCAAAATTAGTTGATACTTATTGGTTTCAAAGTAACATTTCTTATTTAATATCCCTATTACTAATCCATGGTGGTAAATTAGAGAGGTACTACACTTTATCATCTTGATGTGTTTGTCTAAGGTCAATAAAAACTCCTTTATCTTAAAAATTCCATTAGCAGGAGTGAAGTATGTTACTAACAGTATTATATCTCCATTTTATTTTTGTGTAGATAAAAAATTAATTCAGAATAATGGACTGCTTGTTAATTTGCAACAAATAATTTCTGGTATTTTTACAGGATCCCATTATAACTATAATTATCATTTCGGAAATTTCAACAAGAATCTCTTCCTTTTGAGTTTTCTCTAGCATATAAGAGTTATCTAATTCTTTAAATTCTTTTGAGAAGCCTAGAGTTGATATCATTTGGTCTCTGTCTAAACTCTTCCCTAAACCTTAAGAGCCATTCCGCTTAAAGTTTCTATGAGTATATTATGTTATATATCCAATCACCTGTTATGCCTAATTCCATTGTTTTTGACTGTCCTGCATATTATTCTCGAAACATTAGTGAGGTCAGAAATCTTACATGTCTAAAAACTTTATATCTGGTTGGAAGCATAAAAAATATATAGGATAATTAAGCCCACCTCATTCTCAAGTGCGCTCCATCAATTCGGTCGTCACTCACGTAATTAAGCATTAATTATCTTGTAAAATAAGCACCAGATGGAAAGATCTTCCATCACCAGAAAAGTCACAAGGGGAGTGACAAAATTCACATTGGTTCTCTCTGAGTGACAATGGCACCCAAAAAATTTGCTAAATAAAATAATGGCGCTCACAAAGCATGCTCTTTCAAATATTGCATGCATCTCCACTAAAAATAGAAATGATGCCTTCTACTATGACCAATAGAGGACAAACTTCCATGGACACTTGTCGAGCTAATCTTTCTTAAAGAGAAAACAGTCCCAACATGACTGGTTCTCACAAAAATGTTTTGTGCCTAATTAACTTTCAGATTTGTAGTAGAAAACTAGAAATAAGACTAGAATGGCATTATGTAGAACAAATGGCCTATCAGACGTGCCACAACTGTTCCTACATGCAAAAATCGCTCCTCCGAGGACAGTTCAACGACCGTATACGAAAATCAATTTTGTTAAGACCCATTTATTTTAGCACACGGCTTGATACCCGTATATGAAAATCCTTTTGCAGCCCTACTTCCACTCCTTTTTTTTATTACGTCCTCCCTCACCCTCTCCTCCTCTACTCTCTCTTTCTCTCTCTCTCTCTGGCTTCTCCTCAGCTTCATCCCCAATCCCCTCTCTTATCCTCCCCTCTCCTCCTGCGACAGAAGCACCCGGTGAGCGGCATGCGACATGAATCCACCACCTCCAGACCTGATGAGGACTAGAGTCCTGATCTTCTGTTAGGTACTAGATATGTCAATTATGGAGACTTGACGTTGATAATTCAAAGGCACCGATCAGGATAACCGAGCCCTTTTCAATCACTACACCACCCCTCCGTTAGTTATCAGCCGAGTTGAAACATGGATAATCTCACCGATAACGCTATCTCCTACAAGCGAATCGAGAACACAAGAAAGAGAATAGAAGATGTAATTTGAATATATTGCGAATTTTAAGATGAATCTCATAAGTTGGGTTTCCACATGACACTAAACGACAAAACTACAATGATAGAATAATCTAAGCGAAATCCGACTCTAACTCGATGACGGCTACTGATTAAATAGCTTCTAGAACGCTTGGACTCCATAATGGACTACAACACGATACACAGCCCAACAATCCTAAAGACGATGATGCAGCACCTGAACAGATTCTGGATGATCACTTGTTTCATCGATTCCCATTGACTTGGAAGGAACTTTGACGTGAAACCAGTCCCATTGGAAGCTTTCCACACATATGTAGAGTGTTCAAAAGGGTGTCCAGATGAGGTCTAGACAGAGATTTGAGTGCAGGCTGCTCCTGAATAACGAGATGGGCTCGAACTTGATATGAATTGGACCTCCATCTCCCAGTTTCGTGAGTATCCAAATGAGTGATGTCCTCATCATCCTCCCCCTTTTGAATTCGAGTAGTCCTCGACTCAAGCTTATCGTCTTCTCCCAAATATGGTAGCAAGTCCGCATAATCATGCAAAATGTTAGCAACTAGAAGGAAAATAACACATAGGACATCATTATGTGAAAACGAATTGCACATCAAAGCATAGCATGGAGTCATATTAAGAAGTTCAGATTTATGCACAATCATAGCACTCCCCTTTAATTTAACTCCCTCGATGTTAGAAATAGGAGTTCCCTTCTCATTTTGGGATATTTCATTCACACTCAACAATTTCAGCATATGTAATTGGAAGCGAAGAAAGTTTCTTATCACTATGCATAAAATTATACTATATTTTACTTCTACCATGATGTGTTGCATTAATATTAAATTCCAAGGACGACCTAACAATAGTGAACATGCATTCATAGGTACTACATGCATTCGTACAGTTTGTGTTACCTTGTCCTTACCATTGTTGTTTAACCATCAAATGTGACATGGCTGTGAATGGTGACGAGTGAGCAAATTAAGTTTCTTGATCAAATCGGTACTCACCAAGTTGTTACAACTTCCGCTATCAATTACCATATGTACTCGACAATCCTTTTTTTTTTTGACCAGGAAAACTGCCAGGGCTTTGCCCAGCAGTGTAATTTTATAAAGAAAGAAAATATTTACAAGGATACAGAGATTACATGCGGGTCACAAAAAAAGACTATAAAGTTTGTACCCAATTAAAAACAGTTTGTTTTAAAGGATCATTCATTCTGCACATATGTTCTTTGACAAAAAAGAGATCTCCATGCTTCGAAGGAGGGCTAAACATTCTGAAATATGAAGCCATTCCTTTGCTTCCAGATGTGCCAAGCTGCCAAAAAGAAAATTTGCAGGAAACCCTTGTGAGCAAATTTTAGTCTTGCTAGGGTGATCATTTGGAAAAACTCCAAATTAATATTCCACTCAATTCTCAAGTATTGCCAACACCTGATGCTGAAAGGACATGAGAAGAGAGGTGTAGCCTTGTCTCTCTGCAATTCGCATTGCACAAAACACATGTGAGATCATCATTTTCTTTGGCACAATGTCTTCTATCCAGCATATCTCTTGTATTGAGCCTATCACAGAACATTAGCCAGGCAAAGACTTTGATCTTCATGACACATTTTGTTTTCCATAGCCAAATCATGGGCCTGGGGGGTTGCAATGCAGAATAGTTTAGCTTATAAAATTTCTTAGCTGTGTACTTATCTGAATCCTGAATAAAGTTCCAAGCATCCCCTATCCCTGATTGTAAGTTCAAACTGTCCAGAACCTCCTGAAGCTGCAAAAATTTATAATATGCCTCATCAGAGAGGGGTAGGGCAAAGCAATCTTCTAAGGGTCTTGAATACATGGCTTTGAATGAATCAGACTTATACATGGTCACAACAAAGAGATTGGGGTAGCTGATGCATTTAAAATCATCATTCCATAGATCATTCTAGAAAAGGGCAGTTCTTCCTGTCCTGATTTTGCATTTTGCTATTCCCCTAAATATGTCTGCAAGGGACGTGATGTCCCTCCACCAAAAAGAACCCTTATTTATCATCAAGTGTGGAACTTTGGAATCATAATATGATTGTGAGATCAATTTCACCCAAGGTAAATCAGCACCATTATAGAACTTGACCATATGCTTTAGAAGAAGGGCTGTGTTCTGCACTCTCAGATTGATCACTCCTAAGCCCCCTTTCTCTTTACGCACACCCTATCCCAGGAAGCTAGAGATTTCCTTGTAGAAGAAGGGTTATTCCCTCTCCACAGACAATTCTTACGAGCTGTGTCAATGACCTTGATGACTGTAACTGGTAGCTGCAATGAGGACATGTAGTAGGTTGGAATAGAAGACATGACTGAGTTGATCAAAGTTAATCTTCCTCCTTGAGGCAAAAAAATGGAGCTTGCTGTCAACCTCCTTTCAACCCTGTCTACCAACGGAGCAAAGTCTACCACTCTAGGCCTAGTGGTTCCCAAAGGTAGGCCCAAATAAGTGAAAGGAAGAGAACCGATTTTACAACCCAAAATGCCAGCTAGTAAATCAGCTTTGTCCTGAGACATATTAAGTAGGTACAGACCTTGAGGCCTGTGGATTGAGCAAACATATTCAAAATAGCCTTGAAACAGAAGACTTCTTTCTGAGATGCTTTTAGCAAAATTAAGGTGTCATCAGCATACTGTATGATTGGGAAACCCTCCCCACTGCTTTCATTAATTGGTTTTGACAGAAGGCCTTGATGAAAAGCTTTGTTGATTATTCTTTGCAATAGCTCTGCACCCAGCACAAAAAGCAGAGGTGAGAGAGGATCTCCTTGTCTGACCCCTCTTCTGCATTTAAAAGAATTCCCTGGCACCCCATTCAGTAGCACAACAGATGAAGCAGTAGAGAAAACCATCTGTACCCACTCAATCCATTTTAGAGGAAAACCCATATGCCACAGAACTGAAAGAATTGCACAATGCTCAATGGTATCAAAGGCCTTTTCAAAATCTAACTTCAAGAGGACGATTCCTCTTTTTGACTGCTGACACTGGTGAATATATTCAAAAGACCAAGAAAGACAATCCTGTATGGTTTTTCCTTTGATAAAACCATATTGATTATCACTCAACAGTTTAAGAATTACCCCTTGAAGTCTGTCAGCTAGCAATTTGGTTAAGATTTTCAGACTTATACCCATCAGGGAAATGGGTCTGAAATCATTAACAGTCTCTGGGGAGGTTTTCTTTGGAACCAGGGTTATGAAAGAGGTATTAAGGATTTCCAAATCAACATTTCCAGCATGAAAATGAGCTGCCAGTCTATAATAGTCCTGAGCTATAATATGCCAATACTTTTTCATGAAATAGCCATCGAAACCATCCGGTCCTGGTGCTTTGTCAGCTAGAATAATGGAGATGAGACTATCTATTTCCTGAGTGGAAAACATGTCAACCAAGCTGCTCAAATCTATATGTCTGTCAAAAAGAGAGTCCAAGTCAAAAGCCATCTGTGGGGAATTAGATACACCCATCCTGTTCTTGAAACTGAGATGAAACATGGAAGCTTTCTGTTCATGAAGATGTATAATCTGTCCATCATGATCTAGCACTTGCGAGATAGTATTGATTTTGAACCTTTCAGTGGCTATTGACTGAAAGAATTTTGTATTCTCCTCCCCCAACATCATCCATCTATTGATGCACCTTTTTTTCCAATATACCCTCCTAAATTCCAATAATTTCAAAATCTGTACCTTAACTGCTTTTCTGAAATTCCACTCATAGACTGAGAGCATTTTGTTTTCTTCGACTAAATCCAGAAAGTCCACCAGTTTGTTGCAGTTTTTTAACAATCCCATCAACTTAGGCAGATTCTTACTCCAAGCAAGGAGCTTTTTCCTAAGCACTAGAATGCCTGAACAATATCGAAAAACCCATCCATCTCTACCCAAAAATTTTCAAAACGAAAAATAGGGGATTTGGGGATTTTTGTGTCAATTTTCACTACACATGGCACGTGATCAGAGATGTTTCTGGTTAGTGGCAGCACTAATGTGTTTGGATAGTCTACTGTCCATGAGGCTGAAGTGAAGACCTAGTCTAATCTCTCAAGAAGTAGATTCTGCTGCATATTACTCCAGGTGAATTTTCTGCCTATAAGAGGGATTTCCAGAAGGCCAAGGGTGCTAATGATATCATTGAAGATGAAAATGTCATTCATATCTGCACCATCTTTATTTCTGTCTTGCACAGATCTATAAAAATTAAAATCACCCAAGAATAGCCAAGTTTGCTGATCAGCAATATGCACACTTCTGAACCAAGAAACAAAATTTGCTCTTTCAGGGCCACTACAAGGGCCATAGACACAAGTCAGGGTCTATTTCTGGGCAGAGTGCCTTGAGATGAAGTCAATGGTGACTGAAAAGAGGTTAACCTCTACCACTGTCCCCACAAAAACTCGAGAGGACCAAACAATCAGGATACCTCCTGAAGCTCCATTGGAGGGGCAAAAGCAAAACTATCTAAATTCTTTGGAGCAAATTTCCTGATATCAGATAAATCAAAGTGGTCTTTTTTTGTTTCTTGAATGCAATAGACCTGACAACCACTATCCTCAATCTTCTGCCTCAAAGAGAGTAACTTGGATTCGGCATTCATCCCTCGAATATTCCAACAGAGCACATTCCAAGATTTAAAGTTATTCATGATAAACTGGATAAAGGAGACTGGAATAAACAGAACTAGCACAACCAGTCTGTAATAAAGGAGCATCCCAAGTGTTCAAAATGAACATAACTGAAACATAACTGATATGACACAAAAGTTTTTGCCCAAATACAGACCATTACATGATGGATAAAAATCTTATTAAGGTCTGCAGAAACGCACAAAAGTTCTAAATTCATTTTTCCTCCATGTCAGGCCTGGGCATCTTCTTCCTTCTCTGGCCTCCCAGGCTAGACTTAGCTACCTCCTCAGGAGCTAGCCCGCACATGTCCACTCCCATCTTTTGTAATAAAGAAATTGAGCAATCAGATGGTGAGGAATTAGAATGGATATCATCATAGACATTAGCATTAAAATCAGATTCCTTTATGCCAGTATCATCAAATATTTTTGCTATACTTGCCAATTCTTTGAGCTTTCTTGCAGACTTTCCCCTTGGCTTACCAATGCCCATTCTGGGATCTACCTTTAGCTCAGAATGCCCTTTGATATGCTGAAGTCTTGCACTCTGCCTCCTGTATGGATTGTATAGGAGAGTTATGCCATCCCTTTTCTTAACAGGGGCTTTTGGAAGCATCAAAGGAGCAGCTGCTTGGCAGACTGGACTGGAGGGTGGGTTAGCCGCCAAAGGCAAGACTTCAAGAATTTCCATGTCTTCATGGGCCTGTGGTTGGGGAGGACAATTAGACTTATGAAAGTCCAAAGCCCAGGTAGCCTCCAGGTTATTCACTTGAGGAGAGAAATCAAACATAGTTTCTTTGGCAGGACTAGAGCTTTAAAGGGGCTTCGCTCATAAAGAGTAGCAGGAATAGAGTGACTAGCCAAAAAATGAGGCATATAATCCCTTTCTTTGCACAGGAGGTCAATCTTCTCATTGATGCCTTTCATGGGGTAGAAATAGGGAACCCTGGGGTACTCATTTTTAGCAATTTTTTCCAATCTTGCTAAAAACCTCTGAACCTGTGCATCCTGATCAGATTCTTGCACCTTTTTTCCCTTTGTCTGCAGTAGGAACAAAAGGGACCACTTTCAAGTCTAGGGTTAGCAGCAGCCAAATCAATTATTCCATCAGGGTTTGCTTCCATGATCTGGCCCATAGGGTGATCTTGGCCCCAAGCATCTTCCACCTGCTCATTTGCTGCATTTTGTTGTTGGACTAAATCATCCCAATCACCAGGACCTGCTTGGGGATGACCCATTTGCCAGATGTGGTCACCATCTGGATCATCATCATTATCAGCAGCAGGATTAGGCTGTGGGCCAGCTAGGGGAAAATCCTCATCTGGCGGCATATTGATGAAGTCCCCTTCCAAAAGAAAAACAGAAACTATCCAAGATTCACCACCACCACCCATTCCCACTGGATCATGCAGCACAATTTTCCTGGGCACAGAGTCATTGTCTTTGAACTTAGCTCTGATGAGCACCCTCCCCTTCATCTGATCTCTTTCAAGCCAGTAAGAGAGCTGACCGAAGGAAGCTGTGGCTAGGTTGAGAGGGTCCCAATCAATAAAGTCAAGCGGGAAGTCTAGGAAGAGGAACCATCCCTCCCTATTATGCTGAGAAGCTATCTAGTTTGGCCCCTGGTCGTGCTTAACAAATGTAACAGCATGAACCCCATCATACACGAACGGCTCACTAAGGACAAGTTCATCCCTATGCATAGCAGAGCGGAGCTGAAACATGCCTACAGCAGAGGCGTGGCGGAAGCTATTTCTCACCTCAAAAAGGCGCTCATCCAGGATGTGATCAAGAATCAGAAGACGATGATGATCCCAGTCTTGTTCCGGAACTTGCGGATGAAACAAAGCTAGGCAAAAGTCCTCATGTCTACGCTCTGGCCTCTGAGGGATGGTGAGGTCGACTCTAGGAACCCGTAGGTTACCTCCCAAATGCACAATGTGACCTTGCCGGAGGAAGTGGTGAGGATTAGGGTTGAGATTAACCATTGGCAAGGAGCTTTGAGGGGAAAGAACTGTAGCCTCGGTTGCAGATTGCAGAAGATGAGGAGGTTGCAAGATAGCCGGCGATAACTTTTTTGGTTGCCAAACAAAATTACCATTACCCCTGCCACTATCCCTAGAGTTTAGGCCGGTGGCAACTGCATTAATGCGCTGGGTGGGAGCAGACTTTTTCTTGGGCTGGCTATCAACTGATACCCCTGCCTTTTTAGAGCAAAAAACGGGCCGCATGTCCCGGAGCTTTACATGATCGGCAACGAAAGGGCCCATTACACTTGGCCGAATTATGACCATCCTCCAAACAACGACCACAATTCAAAACCGAAATTAAAGCTTCCTTAGAAGGTGGATTCCGCTTATCATGCACCTTTTGAAATTTGGAGATGGTCACCGATTCAATCACCGGAATTTTGCCCTTGCCGCCGGCGACCTTCAGCGGCTCTGGAATTTTATCCTTACCGCCGGTGAGCTTCAGCGGTTCTTTTAGTCTATCAAAGACACTCTTAAGGGGCACATCTTGGTGTTTAATGGCTTGAGCAAAGGATCGACCGGGCTGTCTGAATGAATCACCACGGCGTTTTGGCTGAACAAACACCCATTCATTATTTTTCTCGCTACTCCAAGAATCAAACTCCCATTGCCAGTTAGGACCACCATTTCTCCAAAGGAAGAAACGAGCAACAAAATCTTTGCAAGTATAAGATTTTAAACGATAAATCCAAATCCCCACTTGCTTAGAGCAAACCAGAAAAGAGAACGAACGCTCTTTGAGATGCACAACAGAAAGATCACTAGGAGAGCCTCCAATCGCAGCCCTAAGTGCCAAAGCCACTGACGAAGACGTTAAATGGAAATTTGAGCAAGGGAAATCCACCACTAACCGGAAAGGAGTTGAGCTGAACTTGTGAGAGAAATGGACCGGCGACCGGAAACGGTGCCAGGCTTCATCGCGGATCGCATCGCCGGGAGAGAAGTCCCACCCTCCCGGCGGTGCCCGTGTCACCATGGAAGATCACCGGAGATCACCCATCCTATCGCCTCCGTGAAAACCGGACTTTAGGGAACAGAGGTAGGATACCCGACAATCCTTGATGACGAGGAATGTTTGGAAGAGATTATGGCGTTGAAGCTCCTCCGTGTGCTCTACTTGAATGCTTAGAACTCACTACACAAGTATGGTCTTGTAGTTTGCGGTATCGACTACTCCTAAAATCTCTCCATCATCAATTTCTGTCTCAGGAACATTAGTTTCACCTGCAAGGTTAGTAGCAAGAGAATATTCTTCCTCAACATCACTAGAACTCACATACCCACCATCATTCGTGGCAATGTACGCACGCTGACTTGGTCAATCCTTCATGATATGTCCCATGCCCTTGTAGCGATGATATACGATCCTGGTTGTTCACCCCGTAGAAGCCACTAATGAGGAACTTTTTAGTATACTTACTCACCTCGATAGCTCATGGTGGAATGGAGACAGTTGTCAGTGTAGCTTGGATGGTGGAAGGCACACCAGAGCGCGTAGGAGGAGGTACCGTCCTTGTTAAAGTAGAATTTTGAAAACGGTACTTTGTTGATTGTTGCTGTCCTTGCAATTGCTGTTTTGCCAAACATGCATGTTTTAACAATCTTCACACAATATCATATCACTTATACATAACAATATCTTAAATCTCGCAGTTCAGCCCCCCATAGAAACATACAATAGCAGCCTCTTCATCCTCCATTATATAACAAGGCAAACAACCTTTTTGCAACTCCTGATAATATTCTTCTACGAATTTATCCCTCTGGTCTAAGAATTGCAATTTATTTAAAAGATCATGTCTAAAAGGAGGCACAAATTTAGCTTACATAGATGTCTTTAACGCTTCCCATGTTGTAGGTGTTAGGCCATCAGTACTTATTTGAGTCCATCATAATATTGCAAGATCTTCAAATTCACTAGTAGCTTGCCTAACCCTATGTTCATCTGGAACTAAATGTGAACTAAATTTTTTTGATCTACAGTCATTTCCCAATCAAGATAAGCTACAGCATTATAATTAAGCACCATGAAAAGAGGGAATCGTAAACTTATCTTTTGCATATGGATAATCACACACATTATGAAAATTACCTCCCATATCTCGATGATTGAAGTTAAGCTGGTTTCTATCAGCATCGTTGTGTTGTAGATTCTCGAACCCTTCAAGACTGTCATTCAGAATGTGCTGGAATCTCTCGGTAGAGGTTTGAACCATTCTCTCTATGTCAAAAGTCATATCTCTGTTGATAGCTCCGTGTTGGTCTTCGAGGATTTTGATAGTTCCTCCCTAAGCACACAGTCCTTGAATTCATCGTCGGTACCTATCATGGTTAGTAAAAACAGAAGGTAACACAAAGATATTATACCTATAAACTACTAGGTGACGAGAGAAAGACACTCGTACTCAAGCGTCTTGCCACACGCTTAGAAGTAGGGGTGGATATCGAGCTAGCTCGGCTCAGCTCGTTATCCTAACAACCTAGAAACCCAGCTCGGCTCGGCTCAGTGGTAGCTCGAGCCAGCTCATTTGGCTCGCGAGCCAACGCATCAAGAAATACATCCCTACAGATTGTAACTGAATCAAGTAACCAAATCAAACCAAAAGTCCATAATTGATATTCTTGTGCAAGAAAAATGGCAAATGCATGATGCGTCATCCATTCATTCACCCATACTGATACATCCATCATCCAAACAATCAATCAAAGTCCATCATCCAGAATTCCACACAAACAATGCAACGACACTTTTTGAGTTCCATACAATCAAAGAATATTCATTGACTCATTGGTGACGACGATTACTCTTTGAATCATTGACTCAAAACTTCATAGTGCCATAGCTTTTGCTCCAATATGGTGGAGAGCTGCAGTCGGCAGAGAGGATGGTGAGGCAAAGGCATGGAGTGTGATGGGGCCAGCGACTGGGTAGGGCTGGTGGCCGGCGGTGAGATGGGATGACGGTACGCGAGATGGTGAGAGGGTAGCGGCGCTGGCATACCACAAGCTGCAAGCACGCAACTGCAATAGATTGAGAGGAGATAGGAAATGGGGAATTGGGGATGGCGGCGTGTGTATGTACAAATGGATTGACTCCATCTAGGGGTTGGTCTAGTTGGAGAGTACAGGGGATGGGTTTTTGTCTTGCCTTTTCCTTATTGGGCTTTTGAGATTAGGCTATTAGCTGCTATGCTTGGCTCGTTTTGGCTCGTGAGCAGCTCGCGAGCCAGCTCGAGCTGGCGCATTATAGTTAATGAGCTAAAACTGTAGCTCAGCTCATCAACAAATCCAAACAAGCTGAGCCGAGTCGAGCCGAGCGAGCTAACGAGTCATGACCTTTTCGTCCACCCCTACTTACAAGTGTTCTCACTTATGCGACAAGAGATGCAACCGATGGCTGAATGAATCACCATCAGAAGTGTAGCGCAGGATTGCGAGAGGACGTTAAAACTGATCAAGAGTTTGTATATTTTGAAAGGCACAATATATGTAGGAAAGGATAGCAAAGTATAATAACAGAATAGCAAAGCTGAATAAATGTCCCTAAGTATGTGTAGCAAATAGCAATCACTGGTCGAGACACGTTTCTAGAACTAGCCTAACTAGCAAGAGTAAGGCCCTCTTTGTTTAGGCTTAGGCTTATTGGCTTAGACTTTTAAGTCAGCTTATTGGCTTATATGATTTATAAGCCGGTGGATTTAATGTTCTAAGTTTAGTGGTGGAGTCATACATCAACCTCACATAAGCCAAAAAAGCTTCTCCAACCTAGCTTTTGGCTTAATAGTGTTAGAGTGGCTTATGGCTTCAAAAAAGCCAAACAAATAAGCTGCTTGTTTGTTTAGGCTTAGACTTTTCGGCTTATAAGTTGGCTTATAAGTCTAAACAAATAGGGCCTAAGAAACAAAGGACTTAGGACAACTCCCTCACCAAGTTTCTCTCAAGCAGCTTGAAGATCAGCGTGATTTGCACACTCAGAACACTTCTTCCTTCTCTAAAATTTTCTTTTCTTCTATTTTTATCACCTCTCTCTCTTTTTGTCACTTGTTTGTTTTGTTTTGTTTTTTTTATTTTCTTCTCAACCAAGGACACAAAAATAGCAAAACCGTATGAAAAAGCAGCTTAATTAATCTGATATTGAAAACTTAAGATGTGTTCAGGAGCACTCTTTCCCAACCCCTACTCCTTCAGTTTCGACGCGCACGCTTTCTAAACTACTAAACAATTATTTTTTTTGCAAAAAAGTTCTATAGATAAGATTTTTTTTAAAAAAAACCATATTATTCCATTTTAAAGTTTTTTTAGCTAATACTCCATCTGCCCCAAATTATAAGGATTATATTTTTTTATACAGTCTTTAATAATATATTTTGATAATTAATTAATTAATTTTATATTATGTTCCCAACGAATATGAACTTAGCATCACATGTATAATTCGCATAGAGATGTTTTTCTATACCGATGTATGCTTCTCAAATTGAATGTAAAAGTCTTAATCATTGCAATAATAAAATCTTAATTGTTTTTTGTCTTTTACATCTTGAATGTAATTTTGTGCAATACATATTGTGAGTAATGTGCATTGCACGTGCACGATTACTAGTTAGTTAATAGTTATCGAGTTTGATTCTTCTAAAAGGGGATGCCCTATAATTTGAGATGGAGGGAGTACTTAATTAATAATACGCTAATAAGGCACTCAGTTTTATGTGTGTGAGGGATTAGTTCCAAACATACTATACCAAACACAACCAGTCTGGTATCACTGTACATAAGTTTAAGTTGAGATTGCATCAAATGCGCATTTACATGAGGGAATCTGGCACACATACTAGATCCGTATTGATGGCATTTCTCAGCTTGGTGGTTCTTTGGATGGTATTGAGAAATGTTTGCAAAGCAGATGAAAAATTGAAAGAAAAAAAGATGGGAATGCTGAACTTCACGTTCAGGACTCGGTACCTAGGACGTACGTGATTCCAGGATCGTTGCAAAGTGTTGAGTTGTGATCTAAATTAATTTGCACTTAATAAAGGCCAGCTTCTGCCGTAGTGGAGCGGAGGCCCGTCGCCGGTAGGCTTGGGCCGGTAGCTTCTTCCTCTGGTAAGGAGGATTATGTTTGCAAGTTGAAAAGATCTTTGTATGGTTTGAAACAGTCTCCTCGTCAATGGTATAAAAGGTTTGATTCATTTATGTTGTCACATGGCTTTAAGAGGTCTGAATTTGATAGTTGTGTATATATTAAATTTGTTAATGGATCACATATATACTTACTATTATATGTTGATGATATGCTGATTGCTGCCAAGAGCAAGGAACAAATCACTACATTGAAGAAACAGTTGAGTAGTGAGTTTGATATGAAGGATCTTGGTGCTGCTAAGAAAATTCTAGGTATGGAAATCACTAGAGACAGAAATTCTGGTCTGTTATTTCTTAGTCAGCAAAGCTATATTAAGATGGTTCTTCAGCGTTTTAACATGCATGATGCAAAGCCTGTTAGTACTCCAATTGCACCTCATTTTAAATTATCAGCTTTACAATGTGCTAGTACTGATGAGGATGTAGAATACATGTCTAGAGTTCCATATTCTAGTGCTGTTGGTTCTTTGATGTATGCCATGGTTTGCTCCCGTCCAGATTTATCTCATGCTATGAGTTTGGTTAGTAGATACATAGCTAATCCTGGTAAAGAACACTGGAAAGCTGTTCAATGGATTTTCAGGTACCTCAGAGGCACAGCTGATGCTTGCTTGAAGTTTGGCAAGACTGATAAGGGGCTTGTTGGATATGTAGATTCTGATTTTGCTGCAGATTTTGGATAAGAGAAGGTCACTCACAGGTTATGTATTTACCATTGGCAGTTGTGCTGTGAGTTGGAAGGCAACATTGCAGCCTGTTGTTGCCCAGTCTACCACTGAAGCAGAATACATGGCTATTGCTGAAGCATGTAAAGAATCAATTTGGCTGAAAGGATTGTTTGCTGAGCTTTGTGGAGTTGATTCTTGCATTAACTTGTTTTGTGACAGTCAAAGTGCTATATGCCTCACTAAAGATCAGATGTTTCATGAGAGGACAAAGCACATTGATATCAAGTACCATTATGTTCGCGATGTAATCGTGCAAGGTAAGTTAAAGGTATGCAAGATAAGTACTCATGATAATCTTGCTGATATGATGACAAAGCCTGTTCCTATTGCTTAGTTTGAGCTTTGCTCAAGCTTAGTTGGTATAGTGGTTTAGCCCAAGAGGCTATTTGGCGCCGAAAGTGTTTTTGTCTTTGTTGTGTTCAGGGTGAAGGATTGTTTCATGCTACAAGAAGGAATTTGTCTCAAGGTGGAGTTTGTTGAGTTGTGATCTAAATTCATTTGCACTTAATAAAGGCCAGCTTCTGCCGTAGTGGAGCGGAGGCCCGTCACCGGTATATATCTTGAAATTTTAGTATATATCTTGTGTACTACTCCCTACTTTATTTCTAAAATATAAGGATTTCTTGCACAATTAAAAAACAATTTTTCCGTGCGGTCAAATAGGGTTTTCGCGTGTGGTGGATGAACTGCACGCACCCAGATGTCTGCAAAAATCACTATTTTTGCGTGCGGGTGGCGCACCCGCGCACAAAAATCTAATGTTCGTGTGCGGGGTTGTTATGTCGCCCGCACGCAAAAACTAAAAATCCAAAAAAATAAAATCCAAAAACACGAAACCTTAACCGCCGCTGTCGCCCTCCTCGTGGTCGCTGCCGTCCTCGCCGTCGCCGTCGCTGGCCGCTCCTGTCGCTGTCGCCGGATCCGCCGCCCCCATGCCTCTCCACCGCCGCAGACGCCGTCCTCCCCTCCGGCCGCACTGCCGTCGACGCCCCTCCCCTCCGCCGGATCTGGGAGGGGAGGGAAGGAAGGGAGGGGATGGGAGCCGGATCCTGCGTGGGGAAGGGTGGCTGGCTGCCGGATCTGTGCGAGGACGGCCGCCACCGTTGGATCCGTGCGGGGGTTGGCTGCCGCCCGCTGGATCCCGCGCCTCCACCGCCGGAGGGGCCCACCGTGCGTGGTAGAGCGTGGAGGAGGCCACCGCGCGCCGTCGCCTACTCCGCCGCCGCTGTCGCCGCTGGGAGTAGGGATGAAAGTGGTACGGATAATTTCCGAGTTCCGATCCAGTTTTTCGGATGCGAATTGTTGCGGTCGGATTTTTTTCGGATATTTTCGGATTCGGATATGATTTCGGATAGTTTTTCTCGGATACGAATTCGAATACAGTAGCAATGGTATCCCTCGGAAATCGGATTCGGTCGGAAACTATCCGACATTTTTTGCCGGATATCCGAATCAAAATAAACAGCAAAATCCAAATTAACAAACATCGGAAAACGCTCGTCGCCGTCCGCCGCACGCTGTCGCCTCGCGCCGCCGAGTTCCCGCCGTCGCCGTCGCACGTCGCACGTCGCACGCCGGATCCGCTCGTCGCCGTCCACCGCACGTCGTCCCCTTGCGCCGCTGAGCCCTATCCGTCGCCGTTGCTTCACGACGTCGAATCCCGCGGCTGCTGGGCTGCCGACCCCGGATCTGGCCGCCCCGAGACCGGCGTCGTTGTCCGCCGCACGCCGTTGCCTCGCGCCGCCGAGTTCCTGCCGTCGCCATGACCCGGCAGCCGCGAGGCCAGCACGGCTGGTTCCGCTTGTCGCCGTTCGCTGCATGTCGTCGCCTCGCGCCGCCGAGCCCCTGCCGTCACCGTCCGCCGCACGACGCCCCGCCCCCGACGTCGCCGTCGCCGTCTGCCGCACGCGGCCCCGCCCCCGTGGTGGTCGCGGGAGCCGGGAGGAAAGGGTGGCAGCTGGGAGGTGATTGGGAGGTGTGGGAGAAACTAGGGTTAGATTTATATATCCCTCCATCTAAATGGGCTAACGGGCCTAAGAATTAGCTATTAAGTCTATATGTCCTCCCTCAACTTTGAATTAAATTTTATGATACTAAATGAATTCATGTGAAAAAGTTATCGAAAACAAAGTTGTAGAATTTATTGAGATCTACCAATTTTATTTTGGTCATTTCTTCATCCGAGTTTGATTGAACTATATAAATTTTGAATTTTAAAATATAAGAAATTCAAATAATTTTTTGAGTAGTAAATGATTTCAAATGGAAAAATTGTCAACAACAAAGTTGTATAACTCATCAAGATCAACAACTTTTGTTTGGGTCATTTTTCTATATGACTTTTTTTAAATAGTTTGAATTTGGATTTCAAAATATGACACCTTCAAACAACATTTTCAAATACTAAATGATTTCAACTGAAAAAGTCATCAACAACAAAGTTGTATAACTTATCAAGATCTACAACTTTTATTTTAGTTATTTTTTCATCCGACAAAGCGATAGTAACATTGTTTACAAAATTTACATATCTTGTATATGGTTTCATAAGATATAAGAGAGATATGCAAATTTTATAAACAATATTACTATCACTTGGTCGGATGAAGAAATGACCAAAATAAAAGTTGTAGCTCTTGATGAGTTCTACAACTTTTATATTCATAACTTTTTTAGTTGAAATTATTTACTGCTTCAAAATATTATTTGAAGTTGCTATTTTTTGAAATTCAAATTTTTTTACTTGATAAAACAAAGTCACAAGAAAATATGGCCAAAATAATAGCAGTAAGAACACAATAACTCGATAGAACATGATTTTAGAACACAATAATAGCCTCGTAATGTCTTACTCTTGATTGAATCGGCTCCCTCAACCACAAAATCGAATATAACAAAATTATTAACACTAAAATTTGAAAATGTTGATATGTTCTATTAGAAAAAATAACGAGTTATATTTCTTAGTTGATTTGTGAAGGTCGGTTTGAGGGGCTTTTATGTTCCGACTAATATTCGTTACCGTATTCGTTTCGATTCGTATTCGCTCCGTATCTGTATTCGATAATATTCGATTCCGTTTTCGTATCCGGGTTTCCGATTCCGATTTCGATTCTGAGAAAAAAATATGAAAACGAATATGATAAGGCTAGTTTCCGACCGTATCCGATCCGTTCTCATCCCTAGTTGGGAGGGAGGAGAGGAGAGGAGTGAGGCTATGCGGAGAGGGGAGGAAAAGAGGAGAGAGGAGAGAAGAGAAAGAGATAGAGAGGAGAGGAGAGAAAGAGGAGAAAATCTAAAGTGAGTAAGAGGGAAAAGAGGAGGGGTATTTTTGCGTGCGGACCTCTTAATAGGTCTGCCTGTGAAAATATACTCATTTTCACGTGCAGTCCATTTAAGAGGTACGCACGCAAAAATTGATTTTTTCATGCGGTCCTCTTAAGGAACCGTACACGAAAATGGAGAACGATTTTCACAGACGCGACCATTTATGGTCTGTCTGCAATCTAAATGGGTCCTTGTACTGGAAAATTATTTTTTATAGTGTAGGTTGCTTAGCAAAAAGCAAGGTTAGCTCAAAAGAAAATCTTTTAGACACTTCAGTTATCACTTTTTGAATTTTGAATTACTCAGATTTCCTTTTCAGACATCACATTGACATTGGATCATGGAAATGATGTGAATCGTGAGAAGTCACACATAAATCCTTATATTGTGGTACAAAATTGAATTATAAGAATCCTTATATTTTGAAATGGAGGAAGTACTCTTTTGTCAAGTAAATGAAATGTCTTCTTGCTTTACATTGCAGCAGCCAACGAAAGGAGAAACATTTAATCCCTGAAAGGTGTGCCATGGATTGCTTGATAGCTTCGCACGCCCTCATTGATGGCCCTTATTCAGGGGAAATATTTCAATATTTGCAATTCAAAATTTTTTTTAGATGATCGATGCTGTACTCTTCTCACTTATGGTTTGACTCGTTTTGTTGCAAGAAGAAAATGGAATACTAACTTTGAAACCATACGGAAGATAAATGGCTTTTTTTATGTTCTGTTCATTCCATAGTGAGGTGTTAATAGAAGAAGTTTCTCCTTTACTTTTTCCTTCACAGCTTTGATTCACTTGCTACCTTTTTCTGCTGTCTAATACACACTTATTTTTACTTTGCCAGGTTGGAAGGTAAAATATCACTATGGCTTATTCACCTAGTTAGTTAAGTTTTTTTAGTACAATGTGGTGTATATTGTGATCATTCCTTCACTTGATAAAATGGCAAGGCAGCTGCGGAAATCACTTTCTACGAAAACATTGAACATATATAATTTTGAAAAACAAAACAGTGTGTCAAGCTGCATTTGAACAAAAAAAAAAAGAAAGGGTATTTATGCATGCATACAGATGGTACACCTTAACAATGTCGTTTCCTTTCCAGTTTGTTGGCTTTGTTGGTGCCAGATAGCTTGTTCCAACTACAGGGATTCCTTACTTAACCTGTAAGTATTTCCTAGCTCTCACATGCATTCCATGCTGGATATATTACCCCTAGGACCATTTAGGCGCTGTCCTTCGCTTTAGTTCCTCCATTTGCTTTAATTTTGTGCTTTGGAAAAATTGTGGAAAGATTTTGTGATAGATCTAGCAAATCGGCAAGACGAACTGTGTGACGCACAATGTTCCTTGCTTCTTCTTTGACCTAGATTTAGTCAGTTTTATGCTTTCATAGGAGCAAAGTTGGATACGAAAGGACTGACAGCCTTTGCTTGTGTGTGCTTTTTCCATGCATGTGCTTTGCTTTTGTTCCCCCTAAGAATCCAAGATTCACAGCAAAAGTGGACACTCTTAAGTAAAATAAGAAAAAAGAACAATGGAGGAGAATTTATTCGTGCATATCAAATAATGCTTATATATTGGGGTTGTTGATTTAGGTTAGAGAATATTTCTTTGTGCGGTATTTAACATAGAGGAGTTCCTATGACAAATGTTGCTTTTTAACTAACAATGAAAATATTCTTCTGTTTGCCGAGTTTGTCAATGTTACGGATAAGACATACATGCTATACGTGGATTCATAGAATAGAGGAATACAACATACCTAAATTATACGGAAGGTATATCCAAATATGGGTATAAAGCGAGTTAGGAAGAAAACTGCTTTCGTGGGAATAGAAGACGTATGAGTCTGACATGGAAAAGACAAGGTCCCCTCGGCCCGTATCCTAACAGGGTTCTCTGAGTTCTGTAAACACTCAAGAGGAAGACAAGCCCAAGTCACCGGCATCAACTCGTAGAGACATACTTGATGGATCCTAGTCGACGGGTTAGAATAGCTAACTTGCTTTGCTATTGTAATCAGTGTGGTACTTTCTAAAGATATACATATAAATTAGAGTAGGGTTATTACTCATCTTGAGAACCTGAACCCTAAACCCTACTCTATTGTAATAGCTGGCGAGGATTTTCTATTGTAATCAGTGTGGTACTTTCTAAAGATATACATATAAGAGTAGGGTTATTACTCATCTTGAGAACCTGAACAAGCATAAAATGAGAACCTGAACAAGCATAAAATCCTCGCCTCTTGTGTCTTTTTACTACAATCTCACGTATATCTTGGTAACAACTACCCGTCGAGAGAGTTGTATGAATACCTTTTAATTTACATCCACGGAGTAGCATAGCAAATATATTTGGAAATTGTTTTAGGATAGCAGGATGATGGAAAAAGATGAGAATTATGATTGGGTTGTTTCTCTTTGTTAGTCAATTTGGCTACATCGTATTGTCATTTTGATAAAAAAAAATACTAGTATCTAATACACGTGCATCTTATCTTTATGTACTCCAATTGGTCATTTGGTTATGGTGCTGGTCCTAGTTACACTCCGAAGAGCCAAGGGACATTCAACACATCGTTTTGCTGAACTTTTGAGGGTGGTTATGAAGATTTTCAATTATCATGGACGGAGATTCAACAATAATATGATATGTGTGGCTTAATCTTTTCTCCCTTTTTTTTTTCAGTTTTGCTTTTGCTCATTTGTTCTCATATATTTCTTACTCTGCTATATGCAGAAACTTTGTACTAATATTATGGTTATGTGCATGCATATCTCATGGCATGACGTATATAATGGGTGTTATCTTCCATTATATAAAAAAAAGCACATGCCGGCAAATTTATCTCAAATCAGATGATTGTGTGCTCGTGTCTCTGAAATAACCTGTACTTGACCACTCTTGTAGCTGCCATGTCTCTTCAATCATCTATTGTTCCCCATTCACCATCAGACCAACCACCGAGAGCCGTTCCTGTTCTTTGTCTGTCCATCTTCTACTGGTATATCGAAGCATGTCAGCCACCAAAGTCTTCTAATGCAATCAATTAATCGGAGATACTTGTGGTAGAGGCTACAAATCCTCACTGCAACACTGATAAAAGAGCACTGCTATGCGTACGACGGATTCGTACCACCTGCGTCCGACCATACCATGTGCACCAATCACCGTCTTTGGCTTCTCTGCAACGAACCAATGCAAGCAGCAGTCGGATACATGTCGTACATTTCAGTCGGACGCATAGCTATTTCCTTGATAAAATGTATTTATGAATTTCACCTTAACTAGAAGCATTGCAATCAATTAATTGGAGATTCTGAACATTATGAAACATGGATATTCAGTCCTGCACTGCAAGTCAGTATAATTGTGAGCCAATGGGTAGAAATTTTGAGCAAATATATATATACTTACGATTGCAACTGTAATGTTTACAATCAACTTGTGTTGAACTTATTATACACATGCTACTTTACCAAAGATTGCTTTCTGTAAATTAACATTGCGTGTAGACAAGGATTACATGATACTTCAGCAGTTGACACTATCTCATCATTGTGTGTGAGACGTCACAGATTAGTCCATAGTCTAGAAAAAAGGTAGTAGATGTTAGCTGCAGCCTGCAGCCATGCATCTGATCCAGGAGCGTTGCTGAATGCAAAAGGCTGTGTGCAACAGCAACTGTATAACTGTGTACATGTGCTAGGAGCAGCTAAAAGGTGCATAACTCCCCAATGGCGAAAACCGGGGGCAGTTCGACTGCAGTTTCTCTCTCTAAACCATGGTTTGTGAAAGAACACAAGCATGGTATCCATCCATCCATGGATATATATTTTTTCGAAAGTTTGAGAGTTGAGACCATGCCGGGTTCCCCTCTTGTTTTAATAAGCCACTCTCTGTGCCTCTCCCTTTGTCTGAATTTCAATCAAATGAGATAAACTCTTTGTAGAGACTGTGAGGTGCCTAGGTGTTACTATGGACAGGTACTAATCCAGTTTCTCGCGAAAACATTATTAGGGAGCTTCTGCTCACTAGGAATGCTAGTTGCAGTATGTGGAAGATAACTTGATCTAACTTACTGATCTAATTTATGCGGCTTAAAATGAAGCTTCCTACCTATTTTTTGTCATTAAAATGTTCTACAATGATATTATGGTGAGATGAAAAATGCAAGAAGTAGCTATCAGCAAGCTAAGCCACTGGCTGTACTGATAACAATGGATATGCAGAACCACTTGATGCATGAATCTGTTGACATTTTGACACTTGAGGAATTCTGATCTGCCTTTTTCACCATGAGCAATGCTTATTCTTTTTTAGTGATGTGCTATGTTAAGCGATGAAACCTTTCGTATTGTCCTCTTTTGAAGCGACGGCGACCTGCCTAAGATTTGAACAGAAACAGACATGTGCTCAAATATTCAGATGAAATCTTACTACAGGCCTATGACTTTAATTTTGCATATACTGTTGCAGAGTAGAAAGCAGTTGTTTCACAAATTTGTTCAACATTATGTGGCATAGTTCTAATTAGGCCAGATAGACATTTACATGCTCTGCTTTTCCTGTACAATTTACTTTGTACGGTAGGTATATCAATCCTACACTGAATAATTAAACCGTGGACATCTTTTTCTCAAGTAAAAAAGGACACCAAATATTTTGGCCGCCGCAACAGGACGTCATGGTCTAGATGCCGTGCTAGTTTGCGTTTTCAGCCATCCAAAGTGATCTGAAGTTTGCCTAACCTAATTAGCTAGACAAACCTTTTTAGCTCTGTTTATTTTCCTGTCCTCTCGGCTATTGAGCTCTATACAGTGAAAAAATTATCTTGGCTCGTATAAAGAAACAAGGTTAATTGTAGAAAAATAATAAATTCATCATCTAAAAGAAATGAACCAAAATATTATTTTATTGTTGGTTTAACCTTTAAGTCATGGAAAGCTAGCTGATGAATGATGATCTGACCTTTGGTTGTCCTAATGGGCAATGCACATAAATATCGGGAGAACATTTGATCCTTCTGGAGAACACTAGCCGATTTATTAACTATACGATGATAAAATCTTATCTACATCAGGCATTAGCCCTATGGGTAGAACATAGGGTAGGACAATGTATATATGATAATTTATTTTTGTATATGACACAAGGTTTATTATTATACTCCCTCCGTCACTATATATATATATATATATGGGATTTTGGTTGGATGATGTCCAACAATCAAAATTCGGATGGAGGGAGTATATTGAAATGGCAATGTAAAACAAGATCTACTTATCATACATTGTTCTCATCAGGATGCAAATATCTACTTATGGCTTCCATTTAAGAAAGAAAAAAAAAAGAGAGAGATTAATACTTCTATTGGACAATGACTTGGAGGTAGCCAACCACCAGACACGAAGAGATTGCGATTTTCCTGGACATGCAATTTGCAGGTAGGTCATACTAGTTCAAGAAAAATCTTCACCTAAACTTCCACAAAACAATCATCTTTGTTTATCATTTAAGAAGGAAATGTTCTCCCTACCTTTCTTGTGGTCCTATTTACTTTCCTAGCTATCATGCTAAAAGCAATAATATTATTTGAGGCAGAGAAGTTCTTACAGATAACTCCGGACATCCCATCGTACTCATTTTTCATTAGTTTTCTATCTAATACTTTATCAGAGTTAAAATCATTTAAAAAAAGGCAGATCAAATGAAGTTATTTCAAAAATTAGTACGTAGTATAGTCACCACATTTCAAAGAAACGAACATTTCTATTTAACAACAAGTTCTACCAATAACTTAGCTTCCTCCAATTCTCTAAAATTTGTATTTGACATTTTTTTGAGACTTCTGAATTAGAAATGGATTAAAAAAATCCACAGAACATGCTTTGAAAAAGTTGTCCATTTCATCAAGGGGTTCATAGAGACATGGTATATTCTTCTTATGCTATACTGCCCCAGTTTCAAATTACTTGTCATTTTAGCTTTATCCTAATAAGTTAAACAATTTTAACTTTGGTCATCAATTTTAGAAATTCATATAATTTAACAACATGTAAATTATATGTTATGAAAGTATTTCTTAAAATGAATCTAAATCATAAATCTTATGATGTTAAACTATATAAATTTATATAAATTGATGGTCAAAATTAGAAATATTTGAAGCAGGACAAATATAAAAGTAAAACGGTAATTAATTTGATACGGAGTGAGTATATATTTTATCGTAACAAATTTGAAGTACTGAGTAACTCATGGTGATTTAAAAAAGATTCATACTTGTTTACACCAATTTTAATAGTGTATTTTCATTTATTTTGGAATCATACAAACTTTGGTTAGGTGAAAAAGGATCAATTTGACTTTGTTGACTTACCATGGATTTTTTTTCATTGTCCACCCATGATTTTCAAATCACTTAATTTGCGCCTTTACTTATAGAAGCTATTATAGAAAATGCAAAATATATAAAAAAACTGAAATTGATATATATATATACATTTTTGTGTTTGTTTAGTTATACAATAGCATTTTATAGACCCATTTTCAGGGAAGTCAAGGAACGTGCTTTCTAATTGTAGAGGCAGGAAGTGGAAATCTTTCGAGATGTAAAAGTTATTATTAGTTAAATCAATGCAGAGCATGTGTTATGCTTTAGACACTGGACCACATTTTTGTCACCCAATAGGTAAAAACATTAAGACCTTTCTTGCAGAAAAAATAGATCTACCTCGGCAGTACATATCCAATACTCTCTCTCTTTCTCTCTCTCTAAAAAGCAGTGAATACTCTGTTTCACACAGCATCATCTGGGAATGAATTGCTGAAAAATGTCACAACAGAAAAGGTACTGTAAGTAACAAAGGACTATGTTTCTCTAAGAGCTAGCTTATTGAAACATTTGATTGAATAATCCTTTTAAAAATCATCCCAAGATGCCACAGAAGATTCTAATCCCACAGGCCACAGCCCACCATCAAGTTCTGCTTTTCTTCCCCATGTTTTTTTGCCCACTAACTCACTAGCCACCACTATCCATTACACCAATATAATATTTCTGTTTCTTCTTCTCTCACAAAACACTCCTTTTTTTCATCTATAAAAGAGCCCCTCTTCCCAAGCCTCAATTCCCTTTTCCCCTTCTCCCCTCCTTCCTCACTAAGGTTCCCTTGCTTCAGCAGAACCCCTGCTGGGCACCCTCCTTTTTCAAAACATACTTTGCTCTCCAACCACTTCATCTTGATGTTCTTAATCTCCAATAGTCTTGCCCTGTGCGAATTTTTTCTTTGAGAACCAAAGTTTCCTGGGGAAATTCTGTTGAATTTTTCCTTTGAGAACCAAGGCTTCTTGGGGAGACTCTGCCAAAATTTTTATCAACTAGCAAGTTGAAAATACATTATTGTACATATATTTTGTCTGCACATTTATATACAGTAGCAAAACCTGTTTGTAGAGGAAATTATTATAGTGTTTCTGGCTGGTTGATCCATGATAGATTAAACAAGGGAAGGTTGTGACTTGGTAGATGTCACCAATCCTCTCCGAGGTCATCCTCTCCGGATTTATGATCAGCTCGACGCTCCGGCGAGGCTCTCATCTTGTCCTCTCTTTCTCCGTCGTCTTCCTTTACTGGTTCTATGTCTTCTCAGTAACATCCTAGCTACTGTTCTCTTTTATTTGATCCATCCAATACCAGAGAATAGACCACCATATTCTACATAATACTTCTCATTGGAAATTATAGCTTATAGACAAAACTGAGGGTGACAATACTGTAAGGTATTTTCCTAAGTGTAGCACCAAGGAGGGTACTCAGGACTTTTATTAGGATGACCTTGTCAGGTGGGACCCTGTCAAGCGGGATAACCTCTGGCTCAAGCCATGGGACCCGGAGCTCAGGGTCAGAGGGTGATATCCAGCTGCAGGTCCAAATGGACCTGAAGCGGAAAAGAAGGAAGGAATCAAACCGAGAGTCGGCAAAGAGGTCTAGGTTACGGAAACAACAGCACCTCGATGACCTTACCTCACAGGTATGTTTGCATTCCTTTTTTTTTTCACACACACACATATATATATATATATATAGAGAGAGAGAGAGAGAGACATATATATAATATCGTTGCATTTGTTATGTAGATTTTAATATGTTTGTTGTTCCTAGCTTTAATTAGTTTGCTTTATGGATTGAAGCTTGCACTCATGTGCAGGTGAATTTGACACACGAAAGCAAAATCAGATGAAAAAGGACACTTGAGCTGAAGGATTTGCTCAAGGAAACTCCAATTATGCACACGGTGCCCTTTTTTCAAAGGGCCCCAACTAATTGCTTCTTGCATAATACTCGAAAAACATTAAACTCGTTATCACTCCCAAAGAAAAAGGCGATAGGGAACTAGCTAGTTACCAACAATTGCTCCCAACTGTCAAATCTGGAAATAAGAGCAAGCTCATCGAAATTTCTTGATGCCGATCAAGACTGGATCAAGCTTATGTTTTGCTCCGGAAATGTGAAGGCAAATTTCTATGAACTGTCAGATATCGCAAGAAACTGTCATCCAGAATTTCATTCATTTTTCCAGATTAATCGTACCAACAATAGTAGGAAAAGATTTCAGAATGTTGCTTGAACAAATTAACAAAATAATAGATACCAGTGTAACATAAATAAATAGTACAATTCACCAGATGCACATGGTAGATATTAATTACTTGCACAATCTAAAATCTGTTCTGTTCATCACAGCTTCCTTCAGCAAATCCAAAAAAAATGTTTATGTTAAAAAGGAATGTTATCTTGATTATATAAAATAGGTGAACCAGTTGAAGATGGAGAACCAGCAGCTCACCACAACATTGAACATGGTCACCCAAAGCTGTGCCTTCGCAGAGTCTCAGAACTCAGTGCTGCGCACTCAGATGATGGAGCTGGATAGCAGGCTATCAGCGCTCCGTGAGATAATCTTCTACATGAACAATGGAAACCAATCACCTTCTAATCCTACAATAGCAGCGACTACATACCCATCCACTACTACAATGACTGCAGCAACTACTGGCCATTACGATTATTATGATGCCTTCACTGCAAATGCATGGGGCTCAGGGATGCAAATGATGCAGCAGCCCATAGATCAGTTTCTGTACCAGTGCTAGCTAGCTTCTAGCAAGGAAGTCGATAGAGATAGTGGACCAAAGAAACAGGGCGTTGAAATATTGGGCGTGGTGAATGTTGTAGCTAGGTCCATATTAATTATAGTGTCACCAGTGGTTGTTTATCTTTTGCTTTGATTTGTGATCGGTTGTGGGGGCAGGAAAAAAATGGTGTTGTACCTTTCTGCTGTTGGTGGTAGAGGCCAAATGGCTATTGGAAAAGTATCAACTTGTCATTTGTCATTGTGTGAAGAGGTATATATCAATATATGTAAATGCTGCTGGAGCCAAAGGGAAGCCAAAAAAATACTTACAACGCAATATGTGCAGTGATGGTAAACTTAGAACTACGATTGTTTGATCTATGATTATTTCATGATCTCTTTTATGTGATGTCCATGCATGTTGCATGTCATGACGAGCCAACACGCATGACGCCGACACGCGCTCCTCGGAATCGACCACGGCGGTCACCAGGCTCGTTGTGGCGGGGACTTTCGACTCATGTGGCGTCAATCCAGGGTGACAGGTGCAAAGTGAACTGGAAGAGAGTCTACATACCAATCAAGTCTGGGGGCTTCCGTGTATGAGACTATGAGAGGAAGGCGATGTTGTGGGAATCAACCTGGCAATCCAGCTTCCCCTTGAAATCAATTGCCCCAAATTTCTACAAACACTCCAGGAGGAAGAAGAGGACAATCGCTGATGCCTCAGGAGGACAGAATATATTCTCTACCTCTAAGTTCGTACGAGTTCAACAATATTGCCCCCCTCCCCGACACTGTCATTTCTGGAGGATTTTTTCCCCTTGTGTTTTTTTGGTTGCGGGTTTTATAGGAGGGACAAGGCGTACGGCTCTTGCACTAGAAGACACTGACACATGGGTCCATCGTCAAGCGGGGCCACATGTCATGCTTACTAGTAACTTTTAACACAAAACATTCTTATACAAAATCTTGTTTCCCCATGCGGTGCCCTGCCTCGCGTGCTATATATGTGGCGTCCGTGCGCCGCACCACGGCACGGCGTACGTCGTCGTTGCGCGCCGCACCAGATCAAAGCCCACCATCGAACAGTACACAGAGTGCCTTCGACCCTGCTCTGCTCAGGCGCCATCACTGGAGTCCCTCTCAACCAGGAAGGCATACCAAGCTTGAACAAGAGTACCTCGAGGACACCATAAGTCAGTGCGCGCGGCGTCGGCACCGCTCCTGCTCCGCCGTCCCTTCGGCAGCCGAGCTGACGAGTAGGGCGCAATGGTGCCGACGTCACCGGCCGCCAGGAACCCCGCGCCGGCCGGCTACCTCGTCCACGCCTGGCACCGGTTCTGCCTCAACGCCTGGCTCTGGCGCGTGGGCGATGGAGCGACGAGATTGGTTGGATGGCGTGGGGAGGTCGCGGAAATCGCCGTGCGCACAAACACGCCTGCGAAGCGACGGATGCGGAAGACTTCGTGAGGCCGACGAATATAATGTGACTTATTTGCGCGCGCCGCGCTCGATCGTAGGCCGAGCTAAGCTAGCCCGGCGCACGTACGGGATCAGCAGCGTGGACGGTGAAGCGCTCAACTGTGTAGCGCGTACGTTTGGCTCGGGCATGCATGGACCATCATGAGGAGGACGCACTAGTCTGCGAGTGGCGGGTACGGTGGTCTTGGCGCATGGCCGACGTCGGTACGTACGTGCACGGGGTGCAGAGCACGGCTGCACGAGGCGTGGCGCAATGCGTGCTGGCAAGGTGACGGTGTGCTAGCTCTGTCTATACGAGACGGCCAGCCGGCGGCTTCGGTTCGGTGGGGCGCGAAGAGTGCCTCCGATCCTTTGTCGGCGTCGCAGTTAGCAGTGCACACGGCGCATGCGAGAGGTCTACACGACAACACACTGCCAACGCGGCGCGACGGAATCGATCGGCACACAACGAGGCGGGCGCGCGGCTTGACACGGCTTGGCTTGGGCGCGGACAAGGCGGAAAGGCTAAGGGTAGCGATCGATCCTGGCCTGGCGTGGTCGTTTTTTTTTTTTTTTTTCACCGCATTACTTTTTCTATTTTAGTAAAGTGCACTTAAAGTTTATACTCCTCAAGTTTGCACATCTAATGTTTAGAGACCAAAAGTTTATAAGTCAAAAGTTTATATATCCGATTCAAATTTGAATTCGAATTCAAATATTTTTTATATATAGTATTTCTATACATCTAAAGTTTATACACCTAAAGTTTATAAGTCAAAAGTTTATATACCCGTTTCAAATTTGAATTTGAATTTATCATATTCAAATTTAAATTTGACTTCAAATACTTTTTATATATAGTATTTCTATGCATCTAAAGTTTATACACCTAAAGTTTATAGACCCAAAGTTTATAAGTGAAAAGTTTACGTACACGATTTAAATTTGAATTTGAATTCAAATATTAGTTTATAGATCTAAAGTTTATAAGTCAAAAGTTTACATACCCGTTTCAAATTTAAATTTGAATTCAAATATTTTTTATATATAGTATTTCTATACATAAATTTTTTCTAACTTTGTTTTTTTTTTGTACTGTATAGGAAGAGAAGGAGGGGAGGAGGAAGGGGAGAAAGCGCATAGGGGGGAGAGGAGTGCGGGATCACCCGCGCGTTAGCAACACCCCGGACAAGGTGCGGTGATGGCGCATGGTGGTAGAGATGAAACTGGTTCGGATAGTTTCCGTTTGTTCGGACCATTTTTCGGATTCGGATAGTTTCAGTTAGAACTATCCAGAAATTCTCGGATTCGGAAACGAATTCGGATTTTTTTTCCCGGAAACAAAAACGAATACAGTAAGGGTACTATCTGTCAGAATCGGAAAACGGTCGGAAACTATCCGGAATTTTTTTCGGATATCCGCAGACATTGATAAAATTTTAGAAAAAACACGTATATATACAAAACTTTTTCATACGGAATCAGATGAAGACAAACTTTATATCAACATTGTAGAGCTCGATGAGATCTACAACTTTATTATTGACTATTTTATTATTTGAGATCATTTAAGGGTCTAAATATTCATTATAATATACCATATTAATTTTTACAAAATCTCAGATCTACAATTCAAACGGCATCTGATGGAGATGTGTTCTATATCAAAGTTGTAGAGCTCAACAGGATCTACCACTTTGTAGTTTATAATATTTCTATTTGAAAGCATTTAAAGCATAAAACAAATATTGCAAGTTTCAAAGATGTGAAGTAAAATAAATAACATCTCCAATTTATACAATGGCAAGTAAGTTATACATATAGTAAAAGGTCTTGAAAATTGAAAATGATAATCATATTTGCATATGAATCTCTTAGAGGAACAACCATGAAAATCGATTTTCACATACGGTTGTGAGACGTCTACAAAATTGACGATATAAATGTTGGAGATGTTGAACTAAAATAATAAGTGATATCTCTTCCTTGATCAAGAAACTTAATTTGAGGGGCTTTTTATATACCGGTAAATATTCACTACCGTATTCGTTCCGTCTCGTATTCGCTCCGTATCTGTATTCGATAATATTCGATTTCATTTCAGTATCCGAGTTTTCGATTCCGAAAAAAAATATAAAAACAAATATAATAAAGCTAATTTCTGTCTCTTTCCAATTCGTTTTCATACCTAAATGCTGGCATGGTGCGATATGCACGGGAGTCACGTCGAGCGTTGAAGTTGCCCCGCTTGACTCAACCGGTGTCCAGTGGTGCAAGGGCTCGGATCGATCGGATGGCGTGTTGCCGTGCTGGATTTGCGGCGCGGACGTGGGCTCGACCTGGTGCGGTAGCGGCTCACGGTCGCGGGGGCCGGTCGGCTTTGGTTGCTGCTCAGCTGGGCTAGGCGGCTTGTCCTGTTCTACTTACTGGGCCGGCCTTTGCTCTGGTCGGTGGTGTTCATGTATTTACATGATTAATGCATTTCCAGTTAAGCTTCCACTCTCGAGTTTGTAGTTACTAAAATTTGATTCTTGTAATTATTGTTTTTGAACAATATTTATTGCATTGGGAATTGATTTTAATTAGTTCAACTTCCCAAAGATATCTGAATCTCTATTTATTTTAGTATATTATTCGGGTTCTTGTATTCCATTAGTATTTCGGGATTTGGGAATTATATAAAGGTTTTAATTCCTGGTTCCATGTCGATATACTAGATGATACCCCGCACATTGCTGCTAGATCTTATAGAAATGACTTTTTTAATGAAATATTACGTAATGAAAAAATTAATAGAGTTGTATGATAGATTAGAAGATAAGTGTGTGAAGTGAAGAAAAGTTTACAAATTGGCGATGAGCTGTGAGAAAACATAATTAGTGAGAACATTAGAAAGATAAAAATATCATCGATGGAACTTACTTCAATCTATAAATGTTCTCAAACTATGTCTCAACTCTTTCATTTTAAATACAAACAACTTTAGTATGTCCAAAAACGGACACATGGTTTGACACATACGTTCTAAAGTTGATAGTTGACATAAGATAAAAGAATCGATCAATTGAGTGGATGTGGATTTTGTGCTTAAATTATTGAATTATTAAAGAGAATTAGGAGCAGCAATTATACTAGCTAGAGTGAGTGGTTACCTAACGGTTTCTGTAAGCATTAAGAAAGTGCTCATTGCTTAATCATGTATATTGTGCAATCAATACCAGGAATGGAGGAGATTGCTTATCAGTTAAGAAAGCGTTACGAAAAATGAGTTCGTAGCCAAATCAATAAGCTGATTCAAACTAAGTTTAGCCTTTTTCTTTAGTACAATCCCATTTTAAATAATACTCCGTATTTTATTATGAAAGCATTGACCATTATTTTTTTAAATTGTTAAATTAAAGTGAATAGAAGAATTCCATGCTTATATTTAGGACATATTACACATTAATATAAAACATGGCATTCCTTTGAGTGTTTGAAAATGTTTTTCAAAAACACTAATGGTCAAAGTTTAAAAGTAAATATTGTGTGTTGTAAGTTATTTAAAAATAGAGAGAGTAGCATAATTCTAAGTAAATTATAATTTCTCGGATCATATTTGTGTGTGAGCTAGAGAGAAGTTTTCCCCTTAAGAACAATAATAATTAGGAAAAAATAATAAAAATTCTGCAACATAGATTTCCCTCCTCTTCTCCTCTGTCGGCACTATCATTACATACCTTTGTTAACTCTAGGACAAGTTTCTCGTGCGGTGCCTCCCTTTCAATGTTTTTTCCCCATGCCGCCAGATAAATCGATTATCATCCCTATTTCCTAGCCACTCCAATGAGTCATCCTCATGTCCTCGCCTCTTGTGCTGCTAAGAGGGCACCACCACCCACCACTAGGCTTTCTATTCCTATGACCCCTCTATTGACAAAGATGGATAAACTAAGAGAAAACTAAAAGCAATATGAAAAACGATTCGATTGATTGATTGTAGATTGATTAGTTACAATTGAACCGACCATGTCACTTATATAGGGGTTGGTGTTGCCCTCTACAGGGTCTCCTCCACGTCCAACTCGGGATAGAATTTAAAGGAAACCCGAAACATGCCTTCCCGAGCAAGGAAACTTCAAGACTCGACGAAACAGTCCCGGACTCGGACTCTGCCGGTCAGACCGGCCACACACCACCGGTCTGACCGGCCCACTATCGACGGTCTGACCGGCCAACACATGGCGGTCAGACCGGCCCTCGCAGAGGAAAACCGGCAGACTTCCAAACTTTGGCAATTTTTCCTATTTTATCCCTAGGTGCCAAATTTGGGTGTAAACACATGCCCCCCTGCTTTTTGATGAACAACGTGAATCTAAAAGCATAAAACATGTTTTTGGTCTTAGGGCGATAATCCAATTACCAGCCATAGAACCTCATAAGCGTTTTGCCAAACGCTCGGGAAGTATTCAAGTATTTCCCATTGATTGCTCGTTGAAAAAGCTCTCCTTGAAGTGTATCTAAAAAATATGCGTTTGTAGACCCCCGATTTTGGAAATCGGAAACCTTCTGTGTTTATCCGTACCAATCCCTGGATCAGTAGTTGGTACACACATACATAGTTGGATCACAAGATATCACGAATGAATTCAGGCTAAAAGAGTTAAATACTTACATTAGGGCCAGGTAGGCCAACAACTATCAGAGAACAACAGCGGAAGACAAAATAATATAAGGACCCGGTTAACATGCCACAGGCAGTCGACTGGGGAACGAGACCTAGAACAAGACCGCACTCCGATCATCTTGTTGGATACGCAAGCGTACCGACAAGGGCTTTTCTTCAACACTCTCCTAAAAGATATATAAATAGCAAGGGTGAGTACCAATCGTACTCAGCAAGCCACCACAACAGCAATGCAAATGATAGAGGGTATTCAAGGAATGGCTTCAGGTTCTTTTGCGTAAAGCTGCGTTTTGCAAATATTTTCACAAGCCTAAGACCTAGCATAGACTGATCAAATTTTAGTTCCAGTGTTCACATTAAACAACGACGGTTCTGTCCACCATCCATTGTGATCCCAAGGATAGCTTCCCGCCATTGAATCGTCATGGTTTTCTGAGGACGTCCACCTTCTCTCCTCTCAGGAAGTGGCTCCAACAGCATAAAAATCATCATGCAGTATCCCATCCCACACCAGTTAAGAATTTAGAGTCTAGCCAAGTGTAATACATGTCCCGGTGCTCAATAACCGCGAGCACGGCTATTCGAATAGATTTGGTTTACTCACACTATAGTGGATGTACACTTTACCCGCACTCCGCGACTGCCCAACACATGAGCCTCGTCCCAACACATGAGACGCGCCACGGCAAAGTCTTTTGATAACCTCGCATTGGCAGTACCCGCTCCATGAACTTAAATCCTCATGCACTCTAGGCGTCCATGTTTCTAGCAGTGAGAGGAGTTCTAGCGCTCCCGGGAAAGAGGAGTCTCACACACATATTAAATTATAGTTCAAGTTAAGTTCTCTCTCTCACACACTCATGGCAGTCCTACCAATGGCGACACCGATGTAGGGCACGCCTCTCGGCCCTATCTCAACAGCTGTCCCATCGTAGCGCACTTGCCTCACTCAGGGGTGAACCATCTATGCAGGGATACTGCCTCCGCTAGGCTATCTAATCCGCTAGGTCTATACCCATTCGAGAAGTACGGTTGTACGGGGGTCGTTTCATGCTTAACTTCATGGCTCGGTCCTTAATTGACCGGGGACGGTACTAGCCTTTTCCAGATACCACCCAAATCCTCCGTCCGCCCCAGTTGAAAACAGTTGTTTTCACTTTATTTTCCTTTCACAATTCATGTCATCAATTTCATGGCAATATGGCTCTCATGTCTCCACATGCCGCATCTCAATTACCTTCCCAAAGGTAATTACCCAAGCATATAGCATTTGATAAATATGAGTATGCATGATTCTAGAATAGCATTTCTAAGCAATTGTCATAGTTGACTAGGGACTCATACGTAAACATGGTTACAAAGATTTAAGGGTAAACAATAATCAAGGCATGGCATAATCACAAGTGGGATGTTCATCATTGCATGCAATTTTATTTGTAAACAAAACAGTTTCGCAATTGGGATCAACATGTTCAAGGAATAGTGATGACTTGCCTTGCTCAGGATAATCCTTATTATTTATATAATCTTGATCAACCTTCACCTCCTGGAAGTTGCAGACGTTGCCTCACGTCTAACCGATACACAAGGTCTATAATACGCGAGAAAAACCAATATTCAAACAACAATCAAATATGCGCAGCAAAATGTACTATTCGTGTTTGTTAATGGATCCCAATCATGCTAAGGCTAAAGTTTCTTAATCTTTCTATTGTTCTCGTGGGCCTATTTAGGAGTTAACCAACATAGCATTTATGGGATACATATATATTTGGCTAATCGGTGGTTTAGTCTATCAAATGGCTATGGAAGGGTTATGGTTATGTATGCATCTATCTAAATAGGATGGTTATATACTAGAGGTTCTGTTGTTAGATGGATTTAGGATCAATCAAACAATTACAGTGAATTATTTGTATTATTATTTTATTGATGGAAGCTTTACTTTAATTATGAACGTATTTTACTTGTGATTATAAATTATAAAAGGGCTAATAATTATCCATGCTCTATATGTTAAATTCGGGAAGTTTATAATATTATAGTTACAGATTATCTCTTAATGAACAATCCGGAGTTACAATTGAACTATGAACATATGAGGTCAAGATTTATAATTAGTACTTATCTACTATTCATGTTTGTTATATACTCCCAGTTTAATATATGAAAAAGATAAATTAATTGTATAACTATAATGGGATGTACAATATATGTGTGCAACAACGTATAAGGTTTTAGTCGCCTACTGTACATGAGCTTATTTAGAAAGTGTACCACCCAATGCTCCAAGTGATTCTGAATATATTATAGTTTAATTATACATTAGCTAGTTTCTATGAGTGATATTGTATATGTGATGCGACAAGTTTAAGCACTGGTTCTATTGGGTTACTAATAAGTGGTAATCAATTTAGGCATATATATGCTATTCTATATGGTATTGCATCGATTAATTTACTTAGTGATTCCTCCACATCTAGCTCTGTTATTATTTTCCTAAACAGGATAAAGATTCATCTATGTGTGTTTATATTTTAGTTACAAAATATAAGGCTAAACTTTATGTAAATAATTTATAAGTCATGGATTTAGTTATATTTGGACATAGACTAGTAATTGGCACTAATATTTTCCTTTATACCCATTAGTTTGAAGGGTTGATTATAACTAATTTATTTGGTTGCTACAGTGACAAGACATATTAAAGATAATTATGCTACTGTACAATATCCATTTTTTATTTATTGGCACACTATTTAGGTTAACTATTATCTAATCATTTGATATGAATTAATTTATAATTATAAATATATTTTATTAAATAGTGAATTATATATCATTGGAAAGCTTATGAATTTAGATGAATTTAGGTTCAAGTTTCACTCAAATCCGAGTTAAAATGAATAAGTTATGCTAGTGTAAAGATTCAAATTTGAATTAATCCGAGAAATTGCGAAAAGCTACTGTTCATAAACGATTTATTTTTAATCCAAGACATATCCACAGCCTTGTACCAACTGACAAGTGGGACCCCAGGTTTATTTCTTTTTCCTACCGAATTATTTTCTAAAGGGGAAATAGGAAGAGCTAATGACAAGTGGGGCCCACATGTCATAGACTCGAAACCATAAAACTTCTACAATTAGAATTTTAACCACCCGGACCCACATGTAATAGACACAACTAATAAAGATTAAGAAGGGGATTACTATTCACCAATTACGTGGGGCCCACTCTAATCTCTCCTCTCCTCTTTTCTTTCTTTTCTTTTTCTCTCCTCCCTCCCGGCTTCTTTCTACCTCTCTCTCTCTCGGCTCTTGCTCCCCCGGGCGGCGACGGCGGTGGGCGCGAGGTGGAGGGGGGGGGGAGAAGATGGCTCACCGGCAGTGGCGGTGGCGGCGACGACGGCGACGGCGGCGCAGGACGCGGCGCGGCACCCGGTGCGGTGCGGCGTCACCGAGGTCGGCGGCGCGGCGGCAACGATGGCGACGGCGGCGCAAGTCGCTGCGCGGCGCGGCGGCTCGAAGGCGGCGGCGCGGCGGCACGACGACGGCGGCGCGTGGAGAAGGGGGAGAGGGAGAGGAGAAGGGAAGGGAGTGGGGAATAATGGAGAGGGGTGGGGGGTGTTTATAGGGAAGAGAGGAAATAGGGAGAGAAGGAGGGGGAGTGACGCGACGGCGGTGCGGCGGCGCGGGGCGCGAGGCGGCGATGGGACGCGCGCGCGACGATGGGACGGCAACGGCAACGGCGACAGCGCGGCAGCGGCGGCACGGGGTGCAAGGCGACGCGACGGCGGCAGCGGCGACGCGACGGCGGGCGGCGCGACGCGGGGCTCGGGGCGGCCGGGCGCGAGATGACGGGGCGCTCGCGCGGCTACGGGACGGCGACGGGACGGCACACGGCGCGGGGCGCGAGGCGCGACGGCGACGGCCGAGCGGCGCGCGGCGCGGTAGGCGATAGCGGCATGGCGGCAGGCGGCGATGGCGACGGCTCGGGGCGCGAGGCGACGGTGGCACGCGCGGTGATGGCGACGGCTACGGCAGAGGGGAGGCGGAGCAGCGCGCGGCGCGCGGGGCGCGAGGACAGCGTGGCAAAGGAGGGGCTAGGGCTAGGGAACGCGATCGAACACCTAGGGGGCAATGAACAGTGCTAGCCGGCTATTTTTGTTTTTAGAAGGTATTTTGCAATTAGGAAAAATATACTATTGCCACTAATTTTGTCACAACATAAAATACACCAAGTCTAAGTTATTCCATCGAAATTTATATTCAAATTTAATATTGAACATATTCTTATTACTATTATATATTTTTCAAAGTTTTCCTATTTTTCTTCTTTTAGGGTTTTGGTTGATTTATAAATTGAGAAAAGTTGCAAATTAAATTTGTATTTACTCCTAAGCATTTGGGTGACCGTATTAAGTGTTCAAATGTGAATTTGCCCAAAATTTAATATTGTCCAATATTTAAGGTTTATTAAAGATTCTATAATTTTCTAATGAGACCGTTATTAACACAATAGCACATTAGCTCAATTTATTTATATGTTAGTTTATTTTATATGGTGGGGTTTAATATATTAAATTTCAATCCCTAAATGCAATTAGGAACTTGGTGCAATATCGATCTACATATCGAATTAAATGCTCCCATAATTCTATTATATATACAGAGAGCTCAATTTATTTGAATGATCATCATTTCATGTGTACTCATATTATGGCACCCACCTACATTATTCAAATATTTTAATATTTGATAAAATAGGTTAATAATAACTTTTCTTTTATTTGATTTTAATATCTTGTGCATAATTATTTGTAGGATTAAATATATTCTCGTAAATCATATCTATTGCTTAAATGTAGTTCTTTTCTTTACTTTCTTGGTGATCATTTATGGTTTGGCAAGCAATAGGAATCATAACAACCAGCATGATGCAAAAGTTTTAAAAAGTTCGAAATTTTAGTGATTTTTATTGTTGGGAATTTTCAGGATGTTACAGCGTTCCCTCAAACAATGCCGCATACTCGATAAGGATCCTCCCAACTAAGAGACCACTTACTGAACTCCCTGAATCGAGTACCCAAAGGCAAAATTAACGTCCAAACCAAGTCTCCAACTTGAAACAACTTTGCTTTCACCCTTTTGTTGTATGTCTTGGCCACTCTCTTCTTTTCTTTCTCTATTTCTTCCAAAGCCTTCGAGCGCTTATCGATGACTTCATCAAGATTGTCTCTCATCAATGTCTTGTAGTCTTCACTTGATAAATCATCTTGCTTGATATAATGAAGAGAACCAATATTTACCTCAACCGGTAAAACGGCTTCTTGACCATAAACCAACTCAAAAGGAGTGACTTTAGTGGCACCATGTTTAGATATCCTACGCGCCCACAATGCTTCAGAAAGCACCTCATGCCACTTCTTTGGGTGTTCCTCAACCTTCTTTTTCACTAGCTTCAACAACGTCTTATTACTCGATTCGGCTTGTCCATTAGCCTGAGCGTAATAAGGAGAAGAACTCAACAATTTAACACCATAAGATTCGGCAAAACTCTTTACTTCCTTAGACATAAAAGAATCTCCTTGATCCGTAGTCAATGTTTGTGGAATACCAAATCTATGGATAATATGCTTCAAAATAATCTGTATGAGTCATATTCTTGAGCGGCACGGGTTCGGCCCACTTAGTGAAATAATCCGTTGCAACTAGCATGAACCTATGCCCCTTTGATGACAAAGGATAAATTTGACCAATGAAACCCAAAGCCCACCCTCAGAACGGCCATGGTTTGATGATAGGGTTCAACACGGTGGCGGGCACCAATTGAACATTTCCTAACCATTGACAAGCTTCACATCCCCTATAATATTTGAAACAATCTTTAATCATCCTCGGCCAATAGAACCCTGCTCTTCTAAGCAACCAATTCATTTTATGGGCCGATTGATGAGTTCCACAAATTCCTTCATGCACCTCTCCCATAGCCACTTTAGATTGATCATCATCTAAGCACTTCAATAGAACTCCATCTATATTTCGGCGATATAAATCTTCATCAAGCAATGTATATTTGAACGCTTGCCGCCGAATCTTCCGATCAACCTTAAGTGTATGATCTTTAAAATATCTAATCAAAGGAATTCTCCAATGTTCTTCTGTTTACTGGGCACAAATGTCCGAATTTACAATTAATTCGGCCTTTGAATCAATTGCGGTGTGCCCTCCAACGCTCTGTCCAGAATAGGTCTTACCGGCCATGCAAGGCCGGTCAGATCGCCCGGGGTGGCCGGTCAGACAGCCCCTGGTCACCGGTCAGACCGGCCGTACAACGCCGGTCAGACCACCCCTGATCTGCGATTTTGCAATTTCGCTCAAAGATTTAAAATCAAGCACCGGCTCTTCTAATATCAAAAATATTCCCCTCTTCACATTATAGCCAGATGCTTGCTGTGCCAAATCATTTGCTCTAGAATTATCATGCCTAGCAATATGTCTAATAGCAAAATTATCAAAATTGGCAATAATATGCAAGCATTGATCGAGATACCTATTTAGTGATCCGTCCAAGCATTTGTAAGTCCCGGCAACTTGTTGCACCACCAATTCCGAATCACCAAACGCTTTCACGTGTTTACTCCGATCATCTCCAATCACTTGTAAACCGAATAATAAAGCATTGTATTCGGCTTGATTATTTGTACAATAATATTCCAAACGAACCGATACCTCAAAACACATGCCATTAGGTGAAAATAAAACTACCCTTATGTCTTGACCCTCTTTGCAAGAAGAACCATCAAAATAAATCTTCCAAGGTATAACTTCAATTACGCAAACCCCTTCCTCATAAGCAATAACCACATGATAATCTACTATAAAATCAACTACGATTTGGCCTTTCATAGATTTCAATGGTTCACAAGCCAAATCATATTCAATCAAAGAGTATGCCCACTTGCTAATTCGCCCACTTAGAATTGTCCTTTACAACATGTGTTTAATAACATCGGCTTGACAAGCAACTATGCATGTACTATATAACAAATAATGCCATAATTTGGTACAAGCATAGTATAGGCACAAACAAAGTCTCTCTATAAAGACATACCTCGTTTCGGCATCCAAAAGACGGCGGCTCAAATATGTAATGATATATTCCTTGCCATCTTCCTCTTGTGTCAAAACGGCACCAATGACTTTGTCTTCGGGGGCAGCATATAACCGAAACGGCATTCCGGCTTTAGGCGCTCGTACCACTGGTGGAGTAGATAAATACCTTTTCAATCCCTCAAATGCCTCTTGTTGTTTTGCCCCCCAAGTAAAATCGGCTTCTTTTCTCAAACGAAGTATAGGGACAAAAGCATCGATTTTACCTGCTAGGTTAGATATAAACCTCCTCAAATAATTCACCTTACCTAGCAACTTTTGAACCTCCTTCCTACATGTCGGCGTTTTGAAATCACGAATCTTTTCTATCTTCTTAGGATGAACCTCAACTCCTCTCTCATGCACCATGAATCCTAAGAACTTCCCTGCCGACATACCAAAAGCACACTTAAGTGGGTTCATCTTCAAACCATACTGGCGCATCCTCTCAAAAGCTAACCTCAAATCGGCTATATGTCCTTCCATACCATCCGATTTGACAACAATATCATCAATATAGATTTCTAAGATAATATCTAGCAAATCAGGGAAGATTAAATTCATTGCCCTTTGATATGTTGCACCGGCATTCTTCAATCCGAAAGTCATAACCACCCACTCAAACAAACCAACAAATCCCTGGCACCTAAAAGCCGTCTTGTACATATCCTCTTCCGTCATAAAGATTTGATTGTAGCCGGCATTACCATCCAAGAAGCTAATCACCTTATGACCAAGGCTTCATTAATCAACATGTCGGCTATAGGCATAGGATATTCATCTTTTGGAGTAGCTTTATTTAAATATCTAAAGTCTATGCAAACTCTAATCTTACCACTCCCTTCTTCTCCACCGGGACTATACTAGACACCCACTCTGCATAACGACATGGCCTAATAAACCCTACTTTCAATAACCGATCAATCTCCTCCTTGACCCAGTCATATAGCAAAGAATTGAAACGACGAGGTGGTTGTTTATAAGGCCTAAAACCCGGTTTAATTGGAAGCCGATGCTCGAAAAGATCACGGCTAAGACCCGGCATCTCATGATACTCCCATGTGAAGCAATCAACATACTCCTTAAGTTGCTTGATTACGTTAACCTTATAATCGGCTCTCATATTTTTGTTTACAAAAGTCGGCCTTGGCTTAGTTCCATCACCTATGTCTACTTCCTCCAAAGGATCGGCCGATGTAAACCCTTGACCAAGCTTTTCTACTTCATCAAAATCTTCAATATATAGTTCCACCAATATCGTTCTTTGTAGACTGATATTCTTACACCCTCTTTTGCAACCACTCTAAATTAGCTTCCTTACTCATTACATAAAGTAATATGGCCTAGCCATTCTACACTAACCGGCTTCACAGAGATAGATACAAATTTGCCATCGAAAATACTAATGAAATCATAACTAGAAAGATCCATCCCCAATAAACATTGAATATTCCCATGATGCCACTCAAATGTTGCATCGGCCATGGCAACCTCGGCCGATGTATCCGCTTGAACAATTTCAATATCATCGCCGTCCTATTGAATTAAACATTGATGTAAGGTAGAAGGCACACAACAATTGGCATGGATCCAACAACGACCCAAAATAACATTGTAGTTACCTTGCACATCGACGATAAAGAAAGCGGTAGGCAACGTCTTGTTTCCCATAGTAAGCTCCACCGAAAAGATACCTTTCGCCTCCGTTGGTTCACCATTGAAGCCATTGAGAATCATGTTGGTTTTCTTCAACTCATCATCTCCACGCCCTAACTTCTTGAACAACGAGTACGGCATCAAATTTACGGCGGCACCTCCATCTACTAACATCCAAGAGACTGGCTTCCCATCAATATGACCTTTGAGATAAAGAGGCTTTCATATGATGGTTTGACTCATCGGGCTTCTCAAAAACCGCATCTTTAGGACCTAGTGAAAATTGAGCAACTTCGGCTTCATCCATAGCACAAAACTCCATAGGCAACATGCACACCATGTTGATATCCGTGTCTTCCTTTGGAGATGAATTTTTCTTAGCAACCGATTGTTCCTCCTTCTCCTTTTGCACAACAACCGGTTCTTCTCCCTCTACGGATTTACGCCTCCACACCTTTGTAGGCGGTGGTCGCAACTCATTGAATCTTCTATCTCTTTGCTCTTCAGCCTCTCTCTAATTTTAATTCTTGGGCCCGAAGACGTTGTAACCTCCTCTTTTGGGTAGCCGTCAAATCCTTAGGCATCCACCTTGGTTTTGGCACTGTTCTAGGAGGTAAATAATGCCCTCTGTTGATTTTATTCAAAGATGACGAAGCCCCCGAACTACCCTTTGCAAATCTCTTATCAAACCGGCGCTGAAGCCCGGTCAGACCGGCCTGAGGCTAGCGGTCAGACTGGCCATAGGGCCGCGGTCAGGTCGGCCAGAAGGCCTGGTCAGACCAGCTGACTGCGACGAATTGGTGCCGGCTTTGGATTTGTTGCTTGAAGACTCCCCAACCTCATCTCCAGAGGGTACTGGCACATCATGAGACCCCACTTTGATAGTAATCACCTCCGAAGTGCTAGTCTCCACTTTGACGCGCTTTCCTTCCCTCTTTCCTTCAACAACCCAGTTTTTAGCATGAAACTGGCCATTGTTTGGTGAAGACAAACGCTCACGAGCTGGCCTCCTTGGTCCTCCCCATCCTTGATTGTATTGCATTGGGGGTATATGATTAAACGTTGGTGGTGTTGCCCCCCATGGCATGTAGTAAGGAAAGGGATAACCCGGCGGTGGCATTGGATAACACCCCTATGGCATGTCTTGAGAACGATGATATGTAGGTGATTCCGACCGTCTTGGTGAATGACCAAATCGCTCCCTAGGAGGTGATCTTGGTCTTTTGCCTTTATTACGAGCTTTCTCACCACCTTGCTTCTCATACTTATCCAAAAGCATATCGAAGGTCACCTTAGTCTTCTTAGGAGCTTTAGAACTTGAAGCTTCACTCCTATTCTCCTTCCAAACACCAACCTCCGGATTCTTTGGCACCATCATCTTTGGCCTAGGCTCTCCAATGACCACTCCTTTCCCTTTAGTAGACTCGGTTTGCTCCGGCCGAATCAATACCTTCTTATCATTGATATTAATTGTGTTCACCGGAAAAGAATCATGATCAAGCTTCATCTTGGAACCATCAGTAAATCTCAATCGTCCTTCATCTATGGCTAATTGAACCTGTCGTCGAAACACATTGCAATCATTAGTAGAATGAGAATGAGAATCATGCCATTTATAATAAGCTCGACGCTTCAATTCCTCTTGAGATGGTATAACATGGCCTTTAGGTAATCTAATTTGTTTTTCTTGCAAAAGATAATCAAAAATCTTATCACATTTGGCCATGTCAAAACTATACTTAATCTCGCTTTGTCGATCTTTACAAGGAGTCGGCATTAAATTAGAACAAACAAAAGGCTTATTTTTGTTAGTCCATGACCACTCAGCAACATAGATATCAAGATCACCCTCATCATCAGAATCACTAGCTTCAGGGTAATCAATCAAATTAACATTAGGCCTTTTCTCATATGGTCTAACAAATTTCTTACTATCCTTAACCCGACTTTCCTGAGCTAGAGCCTTTTGCATGAGTTGACTAACATCAAGAAATTGTTGGGCATCTAATCTTTCTTTAATAGGATCAATTAAACCATTAAAAGCAAGATCAGCCAAATCCCTATCAGTTATATTCAAGCTATAACATCGGTTTCTAATATCCCTAAATCTCTTAACATAATCAATGACAGATTCATTGTATTTTTGCCTAACCAGTGTCAAATCACTTAGCCTAAGTTCAGTTTCACCATTATAGAAATAATCATGAAATCTTTGTTGTAATTGATGCCAAGTATGAATAGAATTTGCCGGTAAAGAAGTAAACCATATAAAAACAGTACCAGACAAAGATAAAAAAAATAAGTGCAATTTAAAAGTATCAGAACTACTAGCCTCTCCACATTGCGCTAAGAATTGACCTACATGCTCCCATGTGGTCCTACTATCCTCACCACTAAATTTGGTAAATTTGGGAACTCTATAACCACCAGGATATGATATGTTGTCATAGTAATCAGGATACAACTATTGGTAAACCTTAGCATGATTCCTAGCTTCAATCCCGAATTTATACCTAATGATACGAGTAATCAATTCCTCCCTATTCTCAGGTCTATGTTGATTTGGTCATGGATTTGGTGGCCTAATAGGTTGTGGTTGCGGCGCAATATAATTATATTGGCCAAACCTAGTATCGGAAGGATGTCTCCTAGTAGGATCATTGTAAGCATTAGGGATATGTGGGGGAACTTAGGGACTAACAATAGATACAGGGGGATCATGTGTTCTAAGATGATATAACAGCCCGTTATTTGTCATTGGATCTACCCCCTGTACAGGAATAATTGTGCCGGTCTGACCGGTCCAAAACCCGGTCTGACCGGTATCTAGAGGCGTGGTCAGGCCAGTCTGGGGTCCGGTCTGACCGGCGGCAAAGTCACGGTCGGACCGGCCATCTGGCCCGGTCGGACCGGTTGTATGCGCAGCCCACCCCTCGCTGGTTGTCTGCATATTTGCTCCAACGGTTTTACTATATATTTGATCTACAGGAGGCTTGCTAGTACTGGTAGAGGCTTTATCTTTGGATGCAAAATCGGCTAAAAAAGAACCGAGTTTGTTCCTCACAAAATCATTAAAACGAGTTTCAAGAGATGCATCTAATTTAGTATTTAAAGCAGCAATGGATGAATCTATTGTACTCGCTATTTGTTGTTGGATAGAAGTTGATACCTCTTCAGTACTTACCACATCAAAATTAGGTTTAGGCAACGATCTCGGCTTGAGAACCACATCTTGACGAGTCCTAGTGCATGATCTCATCAACATCTCCTGCGTAAACACCTTGAGGTGTAAACACCCTCTCTAGGTGTTCATTTGTTTTTAAGGATTTTTAGAGAATTTTTGTAGTAATTAAAACCTTAGAAATTTTTCCTACATGCATCTTTCATTTCATAACAATAGATCCTATCCAATTCCTAAAGATATTATTCTTACAACCGTCTTCTTACCCTGTCTGTCTTTGACGTGCTTATCGGATTTTGAGTCATCACCTTATCGTTCGAGACAGGCCGTCGCCAGTGAGCTAGTAATTCGTTTAGATATTTTTTAAAAAATAATGGATTTTCATTCGATAATTTAGTTGAGCTGAACCAAAATGATAAAGTAAAACAATAGTTGCCCACAAGTTATGTAGTGTTGCGTCTGTTGACTCTATTCTTCACTTGGAGGCATATGCCTTGCACGGGACTGTCAAACAAACAAACGAGAGACAAACCTAGCGAATATCAGGATGCACGCACGAGAGCCTTGTCTCCCGGAAACGGCGCCATTTCAGAGGACTCGAGAGGATGGATCGATCTCCAGGGCTGACCTGAGTTTTCCGTAGCTAAGCTGTATGGAAAACAAACCCCGGACAGGACAGCCAACTTCTGGATTAAGAGTGTGTTTAGTTCACGCTAAAATAGTTTGATTGAAATTGAAATGATGGGATAAAAAAGTTGGAAGTTTATGTGTGTAGGAAAATTTTAATGCGATAGAATAGTTAAAAGTTTGAAGAAAAGATTTGAGGCACAGAGAGCGTCGCAACTGATTCCAAGGGCTCTGGGACGACAGTCGACAGGGCTACGGTACGGCCGCTGGCGAGCGCAGAAGCGGACGAGACATGGCGAGCGTGCACGCGGCGACATGCGCGCGCACGAGGGCCACGCACACGTGCGTGTGCGCGCGCCTCCCGGCGGTCGTCGCGCCTAGCCCGGATGGGACGATATACCGGGCGGACGATATACAATTTGGTGCTGTGCAGGGGCAGGCAGCAACAAGCATACCTTGTGCCTAAAGACCGACAGTGATGCCAAAACCAAACGATGGCAACATATCTCTTCTTTCTATAAAGCTAATACCCACTACACATCTAAAGCTCAATATACAAGCATAGTATTTATTATCACTACTAAGACCTACATACAAGCATGCCTCATCAATCAATTAAGCTCACAAAACTTAACATGCAAACACATAGTAATTATATCTATAATTTATTTTATTCTAAAACTAAACATACACATGCTAAATCATCATTCTCAAATCATTTTCATAATATTTCAATCCAAATAATTCATCATTTCTCCATTATTAAACATATATCCCGCAGCAAAGCGCGGGGTGTCATCTAGTAGTAGAGATAAGCCAGCCAAAACCTGTGCACAAATACTGATTGGATTCAGATGCAGTAACAAAGTCTACTAGGCAAAAGAGTACAATTCTGATCGGACAAATCCAAAATTACCAGACTTAAATTTAGGAAGTCAAATTTTGAGCACAAATCCTGATTGGACTCCGATTCAGTCTGACAAAAAAAGGTACAATTCTACTCCAATTCGGACTCCCAAACGAGACAGCTCAAGGCTGGCGGCAGAGGCAGTAATCCGGCGGCAGCGACGCGGGAGAGACCTTCGCGATCTGAGGCGGCGACGGGGACGTCAGCCGCCGTACCTCCCAGACGTCCCAGCGCCCGATCAAAGCCTCCGGCCAGCACACGCTTCTGATCAGCAAACGGACGAAACCAACTCTGATTTCTGAATCAAATCTATTTCCAGATCGAGCGAAATCCCTGCTGTATAAAGCGCAATCACACCACGACTCTGATTCCTGAAACTGAAAGGGACTAGCCGATTGCTAGATCTCTTGGGTCCCTGCTGCATAAAACCCAGCCAGCAAGACAGAAGGATCAATACACCTGGAGAGTAAAAGAAAACCAGAAAAACAAACACATGGCCGCGAAATCCGACGACCACTCGCTGCCGCCGGGCTTCGGCACGAGGCCATGGCTGGCGCAGGGATCACGCGGCGACACGCTGACTTTCGTCGATGTGTCAGACCTGAGCCTGCACGAGACCGTTGTTCCTGAGGTTCGAGGGAAGACGTGCTTGGGCTGCATGCACGGCGACTGGCTGCTGATGCTGGACGAATCTACCGCCGACTGCTTCCTCCTCCGCATCACCACCAACCCGCGGACCAAGGTTCAGTTGCCGCCGTTGCGCTAGCCTCTGGAATTCCTATCAACATGCGAGATGCTTGAGTCACCGGAGAGCCCGAACTGCACCGTCGTATTTTCTAGCTCCGCGGAGGTAGAAGAAGAGAGCTACCTACTTCACTACCACCCAGGTGAAGAGGAGTGGACCAAACTAGTATATTCAAAGGAAGAGACCGGTACTAGCTGGTAGACGATACTCCCTCCGTAAAAAAAAAAAACTCAACTTATGGAGTTTGAATTTTGTTTCATAAAAAACTAACTTCTACCATCCTACCTAACATCAGCACATAAAATGAGAAGTTTTCTCCCTTGAATATTATTTACCTACCTATTATCATTTACGTACCTATCAATATTACTACTTTTACTAATAATGAGAGGCATTTGGGTCATTTTTACTCTTCACTAATCACTCCTTGGGATTCTAGGAATGGTCTTTTTAGGGACGGAGGGAGTACATGTTATTTGTAGACTATGCCAGGACAATTGAGACAACAAATTCTTTGACAACAAATTCTTTGACAATTAATCGATAGAGAATTTGATAAGCCAATGTTTTTATCCGTCTTTCATAATACGGTTAACCACCATGTTAACTAATCGATTACGAAAAATTGGATCGGATTTTGCTCCGTTTCAAATTAAACCAAAATAATACTCCCCCTGTTTTGGGTTATAAGATGTTTTGACTTTTAGTCAAAGTCAAACTGCCTCAAGTTTGACTATACTTATAAATAAATATAGTAATATTGACATTACCAAATTAGTTTTATTAAATTAATAATTAAATATATTTTATAATAAATTTATCTTGGTCAAAAATATTATTATTATTTTCTATAAACTTGGTCAAACTTTAGGTAGTTTGACTTCGACCAAAGTCAAAACATATTATAACCTAAAATGGAGGGAGTAATTTCTTAATTCTATTATTATTTTTCTTTCTTTCACCCTAATGCAATCGAGTTCTCATCTAGAGCAATTTCGCAGTCGTTTAGGAGGTACCATGAGATATCATTTTTTCTATTGTAAATTTGATACCTAATTACTATGAGGTACCAAATTTTGTTGTTAAGCCGATATTATCCATATCAACGATGTTTTATCTCTTTTTTTTCTCTATCTTCCATATTAGTAACACTAGTACACAAACGGCTCTAGGTGCCGGTTGGGAACCGGCAATTGGTGCCAGTTTCCCAGCTAGCACCTATTGGTCGGGACCAATGACATTAGGTCATTGGTGCATGTCATACAATCGACACTTTTGTGCTCTCTCGATTCAAAAAAGAAGAAGTCGGCTCCAAGCCAAGCCGAGCCAAAATCAAATCCATCAAATATCACAACAATGACATCAATAATCCCTAATCCAATCTATCACCAATCATAGATGAACAACAATCCATTAACCAATCCCATGAACAACAATCACAGATGAAATGCATGAACTCACTCCCTCTTCGCGCGGTGCTGTCGTCGATCTGCCAACCTTGTGCCGCTGCCGAGCATGGGTCGCGCCGGCTAGAGGCGGCCAAAGAGGCACCGGATCCGCTGCCTCACCGCGTGTTGCCTGTGGGGACGCTGCCGGTCGCGGGGGGCGGACGAGGAGGAGCCGAGGGACGCCGCCCGTCCCGGGGAGGGGGGGGCGACAGAGGGGGCGGAGCTGGAGGGCCGAGGAGGGGGAGGAGGAGGGGTTTGGGAGGGGGAGGGGAGGGCGGCAGAGGATGAGGCGAGGGGGGAGGGGGCTGGAGGGGAGGCGGAGGAGGAGAGCCAACAATTAACACTCACGCTAAGGGTGTGATCAGCGAAGGAGGGGAGGGAGGCGCTCGCAAATGGATCCGGATGTAGGTGGCTCGGCACGGCTCGGTTCGGTTTGGTAGGTGTCGTTTTTTTAAAAGAATCGGCACCTATAATATATTATAGGTGCCAATTTTTAATTAATCTGCACATATAATATATTATACGTGCTGGTTCTTTAGAAGAACCGGTACCTATAGTATTGGTACCGGTTTTAACTAATGAACCAGCACAGATAGTTTTTAAAGGTGTCGGTTTTTTATTTTTCATCATGCGGAGGTGGGAAAAGGCTTATAGGTGCTAGTTTTAAATGAACATGCACCTATATGGCCGGTCCCTGTGAGGGTTCTTTGTTGTAGTGTAAATATTCCTAATAGCACCCTATTAATTATAGGGAAAATTGCAAAAACCACCCCAAATGTCACTCTGAGTTTGAGATGCCTCCCCGTAATAAGATTTGTTGCAAATCCCCACCTCCTAATTCACCTTGGTTTGATTTAGACACCTTCTCTCAACACGTGCACGATTCCTAAAGAATCTTGTGGCGCAATCAGCCGAGTCCCACTCGGTGGGAGCAAGAGATTATGTTGTTTGTTCTGTATAAGACGATCATTTCGTTGTGTTATCATGGCCATTTCACTGTGTTTTTCATGGTAAACTAACTGTATATTCTAAACTGATATCATGTGTACTAAACAACATATCCGTTTTTTTTCGGATGTAACGAGCATATAGAAACATTTGAACAGGAAGCAGTAATCATATAACCAGATTATAGCTGCATGACTTCATCTGTTGCAATTGGTCATATCACCCAAAATAGCAGGTTTCAATACAGTTTAATCAGGAATTAAGCCCACACAATCTAATGCAAAAGGGACTTGTTGATAAATCATCACGATGAGCGGGACTTGGCTAATTTCGCAACGAGATGCTCCAGTAATCACGCATGTGTAGAGAGAAGGTGTCTAAATCAAACCATGGTGAATTAGGAGGTGGGGATTTGCAACAAATCTTCTTATAGGGGGGCATCTCAAACTCAGAGTGATATTTGGGGTGGTTTTTGTAATTTTCCCTTAATTATATATGCCATGACTTATTTATGTTATCGGCACCTCATCTAAATGCTCTAAGCTAGCTCTGTATTCCATATGTGCTATATTGAATCCTATCTACTATGCCAGATTTACTGTAAAATCATAGAAATAAATGACGTACGAAATTATATACATAGGCGAACATTTATCCTTATAAATATCTGCACGCCATATAATTCTAGTTTGCCTAAAATTGGTACCTATAAAGCGTTTTTCGTCCACCGGAGCCATTTTGGACGGGAGAAAATTAACAACTAGCTAGCACCTATAAGGTTTTATAGGTACTGGTTGTAGACAAAGTTGGTATTGGTTATGAGCCAGCACCCTATAAGCCCCCTCCCCTCCTTAAACGGTCCTCAATTTGTTAAGAACTGGCATTTCTGTCAACATAAATCTTCTTTTTTCTCCACGCATGCCCAATGACCTAGGGTGGCCGCCTGGGCTGGTCAGGCTGATGTTTAATAGGATTTGAGTGTTTTTTAGTAAATTGGGAAACAATCATAGTAAACACCTATTAGCATATGTGTCGGTTTTTATGATAAACCGATATGTATGGTATGCTATGACGAGGGTGCTGTTTTTAACATGAACTGGCATATATGGCATATATAGAATGGGGGCACCTACAATATCACATATATAGGTACCAGTTACAGAATCGGCAGTAATGACCCGAGTCATTAGTTCCATATAATTGGTGTCAGTACCTTTGGTCCTTCTGAAACCGGTACTAATGTGCCTTCGTGAGCTAGTGCATATCAGTATGTTCAAGTGACTGATCCAACATATCTTGAGATTGACGAAGTTATCATAAACGTACGGTTGTAAATGGAGTATATCATCTACAATTGAAAGAATGATTAGCCGTAAATGTGAGAACCTGTATGAGTAGATTTCATCACAAGAAACTAGCTGATTGAGCTGTGCTTACTTCTATATTTACAACGAGATTTTTAGTGCTCTATCTACTTTATATTCCAATATAAGTTACACAAATAATAAAAACCACTTGAGATGCCTTGGATAAAAATTGAACATGATTTATTTAATGATGGTTCTATCTGATTAGACATCTGCGTTGGCACCTAATCAGACTGTATATCATTTTTCTGTTCCCTTGAATCCATGAAGTAATACAAATGATTTACAATAAGATCATATATTCGTTGGCATTTGACTTCTTTTCTTCTCGAGAAAACTCACCCAGAATCCTCTAAAATCACGAGTGAGTACAAAACTACCCCCGATGCTCTACTTCTTAAAATTATTACCAAATTAATTAAGAATGCTCTCGGTATCTGGGTCAGAGGACACGTATAAGCCTTCTACTCGTTGGATCTGCCAAGGTTGCTTCGTCTTTGTGGATGACTAGGTTACTTTCACCGATGCCAAAGTCTTGAATAATTTAACTCTGCAAATCTAAAGATTGGTCTGCAAGAAAAGCACAAACAATGTTCAAGATGTGGATCAAGATTTGTCGAACAAACAATGGGTTTGTAAGAATTTTTATAGAGGACAGCTAGGGAGCTAATTTTCTGTATGTCTTCTTTTGAACGTTCAAAATGGAATTAACATAACATTAAATAGTAGTGCAATCAATAGTAGTTTCTAGCAATGCGAGTACGTGACAAAGCTCTTGTTTTAGGGGTTAATAAGCAAAAAGAAGATATTATTACCTTAATAAGTCCTTAACTCATCAATCTTTACATTGCGCAGACTGAAAAGGAAATTTTATTATAGAACCATAATTTAGCGTTCAAGATCGCTTTGATACAACATAATTGCGAAAGCTAGCACCCTTGTGTGCCTTGACTACGGACAAATTAGGATTAAATCCCACAAGGTTTAAACCCTTCTTCCAACACATAAAACACTTAAAGACACGTTGAAACAGCTCATCAAGCCATGCATCAGCACAAGAACCCCATCAACTTGTAGTCGTTTTAATCGTCTTATCTTCCTCAAAAGTCATATGATCGACGAGTAGTCGAGTCCATCAAGAAATGAAATGCAGTGGTTGTTGTATACCGGCCTTCTCCCTTTGTTGAAGAGAATGGGAGCATCAACATTAGAGCCAAGCACCTTCTCTCACACCCTTGTCTCTAAACAAAGAGGCAAAGGAAAAAAGATTCAAAAGTGAAATTACCAATCGATCGATCCCTCCTAAAACACGAGCACGGGAACAATACATGCATGGATGCACCTATGCATGTACATATCAGTCATGCTGCCGAAATCTGAAGCCTACCAAAATGGCAGGCCAAAAAGATCCAAAACAGGAGGGATCAATCGATTAGAACAATGATTGATCGATCTGCCATGCATTTGCACGGAAGATCGATCAATCACTCCAACGGAGAAGCATGACAACGCATCGGCGGATGATGTAGAGCTTGGCTCTCTTCTCCTTGAGAGCCTTGTTCAGCCTCCCCATCTGCTTCACCTGGCACACAACCTTCATAGCTTGATAATTGGTATTGATACCAAAAAACAAAGAAGGTTTTGGTTGAGGGTGTATTGAAGCTAACTCAGCTTGTCTCTGAAGACCTAGCTAGCCCTAGCTGTGGCTAGGAAAGAAGCCAGGGTCTTTATATAGAGATTGAAGAGAAGGAGATCAGGGAGGTCCAGAAAGATGTCATATATCACAGGACCATCATACCCCCCACATGCAAGAACCCAAGAAGCTTTCTCATGGACTAGGAGGCACCCCCTGACAAGATAGATTATCATGCTCTTATTCTATTGGCTCCATGCTTAGGAGATACCAAAAGAAAACAATAATCTACAGATGGCCATCCCAGATTAGAGAATTACAATGAGGTTAAAGCAGGTTACAAGATAGATTGGACAGCTGGCCATCCTTGCATGTAATAAAGTTAGGGGAGATGCATGAATGCATTTTGTTTTAGTCCCTCCAGGAAATGGGCCTCTAATCTCGATAAGACCTCTGCAAAAGTGCAAAGAATGGATGAAACTTCCAGGAAGGCTGTAATATGTGATTGACGGTGCGTGAATAGAGAGAGCAATCTATGTCATACCTTTTGATTTTACTAAATTAATTGGGTTAACACTATGTTGGGATATCAATTCAACTATATACAATTACTGGCATCAGTAACAGAAGTACATTATTGTTTCAGACAGCACAATGTTCCACCTGTGTAGAGCTTTCACTACAAATTTTCATTTTCTTTTTGAGAAACACAGTATGCCCACAACTTGTGTAGACTCACATGTATAAACACACATACGCACACTCTACCCATATGAGCACATTCGAAAGACTGAGCCAGCATATCTTGAGATTAACAAAGTCCAAATTTTCATTTTCTTTTTGAGAAACACAGTATGCCCACAACGTGTATACGCTTGCCCCTATATACGCACACGCACGCACACCCTACTCCTATGAACACTTTCGAAAGACTGGACCAACATATCTTAAGATTGACGAAGTAACCATGGACGTCTCGCTGTTGAGGGGTACGTCGCCTACCACTGAAAGAATAATTAGCCATTGAAAGCAAGCACCCGTGTCAAATCTAGGGTTTGAACATAGGTGGGCTGTTTTTTTTAAAAAAACCTAACCAGTTGAGCTACACTCACTTCACACAAATTTTCATTTTAATATAGATAGACTGTAGGATCGAATCACAATAATTAAGCCAACCAGAGAGGGGGTGAATGGTTGGTATACCCAAAAACTGAAAACTTTTAGCGGAAATAAAAGTTACCCTCGAATTTGACGGATCGCGGTCTGACCGAAGGTGTTGCGTCGGTCTGACCGCCTGATGAACGTCGGTCTGACCGATGTAGATCGATCGGTCGAACCGCCGAAGTCGCATGCCTGTGCCTGTCGCTGCCGCCGGTCTGCCTGCCCTTATGCCGCCGGTTTGACCGACGCTTGCCGCCGGTCTGACCGCCGGTATATTGCCGGTTAGACCGCTGAAACCCGGTGAAACACAAATCGAAGAACTCTTAAAGTAGATGACGACTTTATTGATTCTCTCTGTGTTTACAAAGTGCACCAACAGCACTCCTTACAAAAATTTTGACTAAACTTGAAACCCTAACTCAAAACTCAACTCAATTGCTCTCCAAAAGCGATACCTGGAAGCCTCACGCTCCCCCTCTATTTATACCCGAGGTAGGCAGCCTAAAGCCACGAACCAAACTCATACTAGGAGTCCTAAACACCTTAGGAAACCCTCTAGTACAAGAAATAAACTTTACATAACCAATCATACCAAATTTGGACTCCTTCCAAATTCGACTCCGCATCCCATACGCACACAATACCACGTGCATCAACTCTAGCCTATGTATCCCGCATGATCTCTGACCACCACGGATGTCGTCTTATCCCCAAGCCGACTCCTGGTCCATCACCGCAAATACTCTCCTGAGGCATCGAGTCACCTACACATGAAATAAACAAATAAATCGTATTCCAAGACCAAGCTATCTCCAACTTGACTCATTAGTAGCAAACAACAGTATTACATACGTATAATATCCATCTAGAAGCCATAATCATGAAACAATCACGGATATCCAAACAAACAACCCGAAACTGAAACCGACACAGAGTCGGTCGGTCAGACCGTGGGCTGGCCGGTCTGACCACGCGCATACCGCCGGTCTGACCGGCATACACAGCCCAATCTGACCGGTCACATGAAATAACAACAGTATCCTGTAGATTCACCTGTGAAATCCAATTATCTCCAAAACTACTTCGTGAATAAATTTCAAATATCAAAACCAATAATCTCCGATGCCAATTGTTCATCACAGAATAATAATCAAAAACACCTTTGATTTTACAATCTCCCCCTTGATGAACACATTGGCAAACTCATCAAAAAAAATATTTTGGTGTTTGAAAATAAAAACAAAAGTGGTAAAAAGCACACTTCGTACAAATGTACACATCGTGCTCAAAAATCCAAAAGAAAATTTCTCTCACTTTTGAAAAGAAAAGAAAGTCCCAATTGAACCAAAAACATGCTCTTCTCAACAAAAAAAATTCACATTGCTTCTCCTCCTTTTGACAATGATTTCATCAAGCATAGGAATTATATTCATTAATGTATAAGAACTTAACATACATATAGCATATCAAGTCATGTGTTGCAATAAAAAGAAGATGAACCCATCTATAACAGAACAAGCATGCATTAAAGTATAACCATGAACCAAAGATTGTACAATTAAGTTTGAATCAACAATCAAAATTCATGATTTCATACGATTTATAATGCAACATCTTTAGAAGCACATAGGTTGAAGAATAAACACTAAACACATATACCTATTGCATTTATCACTCTTTCTCAAATAACCTTTAGTAAAAAACAACCAAGAGCATTTTTTACTTTTTTCTTTTCTTGAGCCTTTTTGCTCATATTTTTCTCTTTTATTCCGGGTACGTCCATGTCGTCAAGACTGTTTCCAGGGATTCGGCACCCATTATTTTGCTCACATCGAATACGTCCTTGTCGTTAAGACTGTTTCCAAGGATTCAGTATTCATTTTTTTCATATTTTTTATTCTCTTTTCACAATGAGCAATTAAATCTATTTGAGGAGTAACAATTCAATAAAGCATATATATAGAGCATTTAGAAATCAAACCATATGCTAGCATCAACATTGCATATTTTCTTAATTTAAGTATAGAATTTAAGTGTCATGCATCATCTCTCTTAAAAGCAAAATCTAAATCTCATGAAAAGACTAGAATACATACAAGGTATGCTAGAGACAAATAAACCTTCAAAATACTGCTAGCATGCACAAGAAAATACCACATGTATAGAACAAAGCTCTCTTTTCTCAATTTTTCTCATTGTCATATTATTGCTTGATAAAACCATGAGGTACAAACTCTCCCTCAAAACATGCCAAAAGGATGAATTATTCCCAATTCACCACGAAGAAAAGCAAATCGATTAGAATCCAAAGGTTTAGTGAAAATATCAACATCTCCCTTCTCAACATGATCCCTCAAAAGGTGAAAACGAATATCAATGTTCTTTGTGCGTGAGTGTTGAACAGGATCCTTAGCAATGTTAATAGCACTAGTATTATCACAAAAGAGAGATACTTTCTCAAAAGTAAGACCATAATCTTTCAAAGTAGATAAAAGCCAAAGAATCTGTGAACAACAACTAGCAGCAGCAACATATTCAGATTCAGCAGTTGATTGAGCAACACTAGATTGTTTCCTAGAAGACCATGCAATCAATGATGTACCAAGAAAATGACACGTTCCACTAGTACTTTTCCTATCAATTTTACAACCACCAAAATCAGCATCGGAATATCCACTTAAGCATATAGAAGAGGAAAAAGAATACCAAATTCCAAACTCAAGTGTATGATTCAAATACCTCATTATTCACTTGACCGCTTGACGATGTGAAGCACGAGGAGAAGCTTGAAAGTGCGCACACAAACACACAACAAATTGTATGTCTAGCCTAGAAGCAGTTAGATACAACAAAGATCCAATCATACTTCTATGCTCTTTTTGATCAACGGCTTGACTATCTTCATCAGGATCCAACACAGCTGTAGAACCAATTGGTGTTGAAATTGGCTTGCAATTCTCCATCTTGAACCGTCTCAAAAGATCCTTCGTATACTTTGTTTGATGCACAAAAGTACCTTGAGGTGTTTCCTTAATTTGCAATCCCAAAAAGTACGATAACTCACCCATCATGCTTATCTCAAATTCCCTGCGCATAGTCTCAGTAAACTCCACAACCAAAGCGTGAGTTGAACAACCAATGATGATATCATCCACATAAATCTGAACAAAAAGTTGATTATCACCATGCTTAAGAACAAAAAGCGTTTTGTCAACCTTTCCCATTGTAAAACCTTCACAAGCAAAAAGTTCTTAAGTCTATCATACCATGCCCTAGGAGCTTGTTTCAAACCATACAAAGCTTTAGACAATTTAAAAACATGGTTGGGAAAATTAGGATTTTCAAAACCTGGTGGTTGTTTGACATAAACTTCCTCTGTATAAAACCATTTAGAAAAGCACTTTTCACATCCATTTGATACAATTTAAAACCTTTTGAAGCAGCAAAAGCCAACAAAAGTCTAATTGCCTCAATTCTAGCAACAAGAGCAAAAGTTTCATGAAAATCCAAACCCTCCACCTGAGTAAAACCTTGAGCAACAAGTCTAGCTTTATTTCTCACAATTAAACCATCCTCATTTTGTTTATTTTTGAAAACTCACTTGGTTCCAATAATATTATTTCCAGAAGGTGGTTCAACTAAAGTCCAAACTTTGTTTCTCTCAAAATTTTCAAGTTCTTCATTCATGGCGTTAATCCACGATTCATCAATTAATGCATGTGACACATCTTTGGGTTCAAAAGAAGCAACAAATGCAGAATTTGCACAAACATCATGAGACGTTGTCTTACACCTTGTAGTCCGCTCACCTAAATTACCAATGATTTGTTCTGGCGGATGTCGTCGTTGAATATGCAAAGGAGCAGCGACTTCTAAAGTTGATTCACGTCCTGTATCAGTACTGGTCGAAGTAGTAATCTCCGGAGGACCATCTCGATCAGCATCAACAGTACCGGAACCCAACGAGCCTGGCCGGTCTGACCGCTCCTCATGAGTCGGTCTGACCGGAGGTGTGCCAGCGGTTTGACCTGCCTGGCGCCCGGTCTGACCAGCCGAGCCGACCTCGTCGTCGTCGCTCTCGTCTTCAAAAATACGACCAACCTCCCCCTGAATCTGTGACGGTGTACCTGCAATGTCGGGTCTAGTACCTAGACTAGCCTCATCAAAAGAAACTTCACAAGTCTCAATGATTTTGTTAGTCTCCAAAATAAGTACACGATAGCCACGAGTATGTGCGGGGTAACGAAGAAACAATCCATCGGTAGAACGTGCCTCAAACTTATCCAAATTTCCAGATTTCAAGACAAATCACTTGCAACCAAAAACATGCAAATGTGAAACTTTGGGTTGACGACCAAATCGAAGTTCATAAGAAGTTTTCCCAAGTTTTGATCTCAAAAAAACCCGATTTGAAATAGGCAAATTTTGCTACAAGACATCACGACTTCGTGGTTTTAGCTGTAAGACACTACACGAAGTGACTTTTGGGGAAACACACTATGTAAATGTGGTTATTTGCAAGGGAGCACTCCATCCATTTAATTAATATTTTCATGCTGACTGGATGAGAGGGGATCCACTTTTTTACATGATTTGACTAAATTGCTCCTCCTTTCTCTTTGTCTTCCTCTCTCTCCCTCCTTTCTCTCTTCTCCGGTGAGGTTGTCGGCATGTTGGCTGACCGGTGAGTGCTGTCGTTATCGAGATGCTCCCAGATGTGCGCTTTGCGGCACTTTGCGGCAAGAACGCGGCGGGGTTGGCTGCTGAGGCATCACGGCGTGGCTGGCAATGGTGTCGAATCTTTTGCAGGCGCATGGCCTCTGTGGACAAGTGGTCACGGCAGAAGACAAGCTCAGCGGCGGTGGCGGCTCCCGGAGCATGCGCGGCCTGCTTGACGGCATGATTAGGACTTTGTACATGCAAGCTAGACAAACGTCTTTGATATTCAAACATGCATCTAAATAGTAAAAAGAACAGATCAACTTGGGATTAGAAATTTAGGATTCATTATCCGTTGCACGCCGCTCTGCGCGTGCTCGGAATGGGACGCCCTGAGCCTTTTGGATTTGGAGCCAATTTGTAAATGGCGTCCACTACAGCAAGCTGCTGGCAGGTTGCACGCGACCAGCTCGGCCCTGCCCAGCGGCATGGAGGAGAGCCATGCCTCCACCTCCGGCCCTGCAGGAGCTTCACCACCACCGCCACCGAGCAGGCCGTGCGCATCCGGGTGGCGCCACCATCGCCGAGCAGGCCGCACATGCTCCGAGCGCCGCCGCCACTACTGCCAAGCCGCGCATGCTCCGGGCACAGGCGTCGGCCGACGCCGCCCACCACGCTGCCCACAGGGAGAAGAGATAAGGAAGGAGAGAGAGGGGAAGAGATAAGGAAGAAGAGAGGAAGAGAAGGAGAAAGGAGGGGTAATTTGGTCAAGCAGCGTAAAAAAGTGGGCCTCTTCTCGTCTAGTTAGCACGAAAATATTAATTTAATGGATGGAGTGTCCCATGGCAAATAACCACATTTATAGAGTGTGTTTCCCCAAAAGTGATTTCGTGCGGTGTCCTACAGTTAAAACCACGAAGTCGCGATGTCCTATAGCAAAATTTGCCTTTGAAATATAACATGCAGTGTTAATCGCCTCAGCCCAAAATTTTCTAGGAGTTTTATATTCATCCAACATCGTTCTAGCCATCTCAACCAAAACATGGTTTTTCCTTTCAACAACACTGTTTTGTTGTGGAACACGTGGAGAAGAAAATTCATGTTCAAGACCTTTTTCATTGCAAAATTGTTCAAAAGAAGCATTTTTAAACTCACCACCATTATCACTTCGAATTCTTTTCAAAGAACCAGGAAATTCAAGATCCAATCGAAGAAAAAAACCATGAATGTGTTGAAAAGCTTCGTCCTTAGTTGCCATAAAGAAAACCCAAGAATATCGAGAAAAATCGTCTACAATAACCAACACATACCACTTTCCTCCAACAGATTGCACTCTAGCTGGACCAACAGTGTCCATATGTAATAGCTGTCCCGGTGCATCCGTCATCACAGAAAAAATAGGAGCATGTGAAGAAGCAACCATCTTAGCATGACGACACGGTGTACAAACCAATCAAGATCTTTCTTAAGTTTAGGTAAACCACGAACAAGATCCAAACCACTTAACCTAGTGAGATGATCAAAACCAACATGTCCAAGTCTACGATGCCAAAACATCACATCTTTACCAAACTTAGCAACCAAATATGTTATCACAGGTGAAACAGGATTATCAAAATCAGCTTTAAACACTCTTCCATAGCGAGAAATATTCAACACAGAATCACCACGAGAATTAAAAATTTTACTTCCAGTTTTCTTAAAGTGAACCTCAAACTCTTCATCAACAATTTATGAAACCAAAAGCAAATTGTACTTTAAGTCCTCAACCAAAGCTACATTCTTCAATTCAAATTTTTTATTTACCTTAACCAAACCTGTAGCAAGAACAACACTTGTAGAAGCATCACTAAAGATAATCGATTCAGTCTTGGGTACCTTTTTGAGAGAGGAGAACCAATTTTTATCACCGGTCATATGCCGCGAACAACCGGAATCCACGATCCTCACGTTCTCCTTCCTTGCGACCAAAGGCTACACACAAGCAGAAGTCGAAGCCTCAATACTGGGGTTAGATGATAATAAAAATTTAGGAATCCAGTACTGAGACACGACCAGAAGATCCAATAGACATATATCCATGTGCAAAATCAATTTGAGAATTTTCAGAAAAATTTCTCCGAGGAAGGTCTGACTGAGGTACAGTAGCTGGTCTGACCGGGGCCGGTCTGACCGCTTCTGTAACGCCTGTCTAACCGGTGCCCTGTCTGACCGACGCTCAGTAGCCGGTCTGACGCCTGTCTGACTGCAGTACCCACTGTGGTCTGACCGGTTTCCTCGAGGGAAAACCAGATTTTTGCCACTTTCATTTTGCAGAAGCAATCTCTCTCTCCTTTTTCTGTTTATGAGCTAATCTGAAACAAATACCAACAATATGTCCATCTTTTCCAAAAAAGAACAAGTATATTTTTCACGATGATTAGACACATTGGTAGAATTAGAAGACTTAGCAACACAAGGAACAACAGGAGGTTTTGCATGTACAATATTGGATTTTGAAGAAGATGCACTCAAGGTAGACATGATACCAGCTGATTCAAACACAGTTTTGTTAGTATCAGGTTTAATCAAAATCTCACCACTTCTAGCACCAACACCTAATACAACAGGAGGATGTGTAGAATTATGAGCATAAGGATTAAAACCTAAACCGCGATTATTTGTGCTAACCTTAGATTGATCTAAAATCATGTTGAGATTATTTTTACCATCGGAAAATCTTAGCAAAGAATTTTTCAAATAAGAAACCTCTTTTTCCAAATTAGCACAATTTTCACAATCTACCATGACACCTTTGCTTTTACGACATTTGGGGCAAGAAAGCACTTCATTGGTTTTCACAACATCTTCCATGTACTCAACACGACCTAAAGCATCTTTCAATTTTATCTTATTCAAATTACATGTTGAGCAATCCAAAACATCATGAGGTTGTTTTAACTTTTTAGCACAAATCATGTTAAACATCAAACTAGCATGAAAAGCAATTTAATATTTTTGCAACAACTTTTTAGTTAAAAACAACTCATCCAAAGTGTGTGTGTGCAAAGCAAAACTACAAGCAAGAGAAGTTTTATTTTTCAAATCATGTGCAACATTAACCTCTCTAATTTTTGAAATCTCATTCATTAAAACCTCACAACTTTTGCAATCATCATCATTAGGAATAAGAGATTTTAATTTAGCAATTTCAGAATTAAGAGATTCAATGATAAATTCCTGTTTTCTATACATCTTCTCACACTTCTTATTTTTTGCACTCAAAATATTAATAGCTTCGTCAAAAGCACTTACCTCATTGTTCTCATACTCTGAATCCGATTCACCACATGCCATGAAGAAAACAGCGGAGATGTTCTTTCGCTTAGCTTCATCTCCACTATCACCATCTACGTCGCTTAGTGGCTCGAACGCGGTACAGACTTGATCAAAAGCCTTCTTGAGATTCTCCTTGATCTTCCTTCCTTTGTATGTGCCCTTTGGCTTGTTGTCATTGTTCTTCTCACCATCTTTGTCTTCTCTTTTGCCTCTCCCAAGCTTAGGACAATGCGAACGAAGATGATCAATTGAACCACATTCAAAGCAATGATTTGGACCACCTCTTTTCCTGTTCCTGGCATTATTCATAGCTCGAGCAATTCTGTTAGCAACCAAAGCCAAATCCTCCTCGATCTGTTCGAGTTGATCATCGGATGTGGCATTAAAAATAGCAAGAAAAGAAGACTTTGACGGAGAAGCATCAACATCCAAAGAAGAAGAAGAAGAAACCAAAGCACTCAACTTAGAATCAACTTTACGAGGAAGAACGTTCATCTCATGTATTTTCAATTTTGCGTAAAGCGAATCCAAAGTCAAATTAGACATGTTAACAGACTCCTGAATAGATATAACTTTCATCTCCCAAATAGACATATCAAGACCATTCAAAAAGTGACGAGAAATCTCATATTGTGGATAATTAGCATCATAAGAAGAATCAACAGATCTAAAATCACTCAAAATTTTATTAAACCTAGAAAGATAGTCATTCAAAGCTTCTACAGGTTTCATCTCAAATTTAATGTACTCCTTTTTGAAAATATCACGACGAAGTTCTTTAATGTTATTTGTTCCTTGATGAAAGTTACTCAAAGCATTCCAAATCTCATGAACAGTTTGAAAATGCGCAACACGATCATAATCCGAATGAGAAATCCCACTGAAAAGAATATTGTGAGCTTTGCAATTTTGTTCAAACTCAGTTTTTGCAGCAGCAGTATTAATAACTTCAGGAATCACATAAGCATGAGAAACTTTTCTCCAAATATCATAATTTTCAGCCATAATGTAAGATAGCATCCTACTACACCAATGAGAAAAATCCGTTCCATCGAAAACATGAGGCTTAGTTAAAAACCTAAGAGGAGTATCCATGGCAAAAGAAAAAACTCTAGCTCGATAAAAATCCAAAGAAGAAAAACAAGGCAGGATCGAATCATAATAATTAAGCCAACCAGAGGGGGGGGGGTGAATGGATGGTATACCCAAAAACCAAAAACATTTAGCGGAAATTAAAGTTACCCTGGAATTCGACCGATCACGGTCTGACCGAAAGTGTTGCGCCGGTCTGACCGCCTGATGAACGTCGGTCTGACCGATGTAGATCGATCGGTCGAACCGCCGAAGTCGCCTGCCTGCGTATGTCGCTACCATCGGTCTGACCGCCCTTATGCCGCCGGTCTGATCGCCGCTCGCCGCCGGTCTGACCGTCGGTATATTGCCGGTTAGACCGCCGAAACCCGATGAAACACAAATCGAGGAACTCTTAAAGTAGATGACGACTTTATTGATTCTCTCTATGTTTACAAAGTGCACCAACGGCACTCCTTACAAAAATTTCGACTAAACTCGAAACCCTAACTCAAAACTCAACACAATTGCTCTCCAAAAGCGATACCGGGAAGCCTCACGCTCCCCCTCTATTTATATCCGAGGTAGGCAGCCTAAAGCCACGAACCAAACTCATACTAGGAGTCCTAAACACCTTAGGTAACCCACTAGTACAAGAAACAGACTTTACATAACCAATCATACCAAATTTGACTCCGCATCCCATACGCACACAATACCTCCATCGTATGCCATATGGAATCTCCATCAACCACGTGCATCAACTCTAGCCTGACCACCACGGACGTCGTCTTGTTCCCAAGCTATCTCCCGGTCCATCACCGCAAATACTCTCCCAAGGCATCGAGTCACCTACACATGAAATAAACAAATAAACCATATTCCGAGACCAAGCTATCTCCAACTTGACTCATTAGTAGCAACCAACAGTATTACATACGTATAGTGTCCATCTAGAAGCCATAATCATGAAACAATCACGGATATCCAAACAAACAACCCGAAACAGAAACCGATACAGAGTCGGTCAGTCAGACCGTGGGCTGGCCGGTCTGACCGCGCGCATACCGCCGGTCTGACCGACATACACAGCCCGGTCTGACCGGTCACATGAAATATAGCAGTATCCTGTAGGTTCACCTGTGAAATCCAATCATCTCCAAAACCGCTTTGTGAATAAATTCCAAATATCAAAACCAATAATCTCCAATGCCAATTGTTCATCACAGAATAATAATCAAAAACACCTTTGATTTTACATAGACTAGGTAGAATTATTATATATATCACACCCAATATGACACACACACACTGTAGAACATCCATTATGATGCAAGACTAAAAAGTTTTACTCGTGTATTTGTGTACCAGGTATACCCACCAGTAAGAGTTTTTTAGTCAAAGGTACATAACTCAACAGAAAGGCGCAAAGCTCATTTATAAATTGGAAAACCACATAGTACTACCACTTAAGATAAAATAATTCTATTTTCTATAAAACATATGGTAAAATACTCAACATTTTTCTTAAGATAAAATAATTCTATTTTCTATAAAACATATGGTAAAATACTCAACATTTTTCTTAAAAATGAAAAATCTTATGTGATGGTAGTATATTGTTATGGATGAGTTTCGTAAAATCTATTTCGAGAGGCATCTCGATTTAGACTTAACGAGCAACGCAGACAATTACATGAGAAGTACTACTAGCGTTACAGACATGCATGCAAGTAGTTTTTGCTATTAAGGTTGTGCATATTTTTTTTCTTCTTATGAAATTTTCTCTTAAATTACTTATCCGATCTATAATCCGATTACACCGTTGTGTTTGTAACAATTAAATCTTTACAACAAGATCTCACATGATTATATTTTGATGAAAAATCACAAATTACTTTTATGATATGTCTAAATTACTTTTAGATTTCACTAAGTTACTTCTTAGACATACAAAAGTAAATTCAGTAAAGCCTAGAAGTTATTTACATATATTATAGAAGTAACTTAGAACAAAACGAATGTAACTTTGGCATGTCATTTGAAGCAAATCCGTTGTAGAGATAAAAACATGACTCTATGTATAAATTAAATTAATCAACACAAATTATGGAATTAACTAAACTTAATAATAATAATAAAAGTAATCACCTCATAGCATTATGAATGTATAGGAAGTATTTTAATAAAATCTAAAAGTAACTTATATATATGATAATTTGTTCAATGAAAAAAGGTATTAATTAAAGTTACTTTCCTTTTGTTATAAGTTACTTCTATAATATATGTAAATTACTTTTAAGCTTTACTGAATTTACTTTTGTATGTCTAAGAAGTAACTTAGTGAAATCTAAAAGTAATTTAGACATATCATAAAAGTAATTTATGATTTTTCATCAAAATATAATCATGTGAGATCTTGTTGTAAAGATTTAATTGTTACGAACAGAACGGTGTAATCGGATCGTAGATTGGATGAGTAGTTTAAGAGAAAATTGTATTTGAAGTAGAGGTGAATGGTGTCTCTTGTCTAAACCAGCTACCACTAGCTGTGTAGTCACGTCCGATGAGTTTTGTTACGACCAGATAGTGATATGAGGTTACCAAAAACCTTCATATGTGCAAACATCACAATGACAATATCACACAAATACGGTTCTTACAATGGTTATTATCTTCTTTGAAAAAAAAACTATGAAAAAATCTATTATAGACTAAAAGTCCATTAAACATCCTATAAACGCTCTTAAGCCGCCACGTGGTGCATTACAAGCGCTCCTAGATCGCCATGTGTCATTCTATAATCCCACCATCGATATTCATTTAAATTGGTGGACCCATTATCTTACACCGTCAAATTAAATCTATTTAAAAAGTTTATGCTTTCTATATCTGAGATAATCCGTCCACCGGAAATATTTACGTATGTACATGGAAATACCCAAATAGTACGTACGTTACTTTGGATGAAAAAAAAAACCTTGGTACTGTTTATTTGAAAAAAAAACAAACAGCGTACGTAGTACGTACGATAAAAAATATAAAAACAAAAAAAACTGTTCACCTGGGAAAAGACGAAGGATACGTACCATATAAGCACAATTAAAGATGTACAATGTTATAACCATCGAGGCCTTTTTAAAATATATGATCTTCTATACTATAAAAATAAAGTTTATTATTCTACAAATATGGTCATTTGGTGCTTCTACAAACGTTCTTAGACTCCCACGTGACACTACGTAATTTCACCATCGATTTTCATTTAAATTAATAGACCAGTTATTTTCTACCATTGCATTAGCCCGCTTTCTCTTAATCTCCTGTGTATGAGAGAAACTATTCTCCGGATAGTCGATTAAAAAAACCAAAGAAACATACATACATATCATTAAAAAAAGCTATAAAGCCTCCAAAAAAATAAATATGTACGTTGGTACAACATGTTATTCCTTAAAATAGGATTTTTTATACTATAAAACTAAATTTATTACTCCAGAAATATGCAAGTTAAACTAGATCAATATAAGTATCAAATCAAAGGTATTTAAACACACATTTTTAAATTATAATCCATTGTATTCAAATGTTGATGACTTATCATAGTTATATTATGATGCTAAATACATTACAACACATGGAGTTGACATATAATAATTAATATTATAATAATTTTCAAATGATTTAGGTGACATATAATAATTAATTTCATCATAATCTTTGAAATAATTTCACATCATATTTTGTGGTGTCAAATATCACTTGACAAATATATAACACTAACTGAAATCGACATGCGTGAATACGAAACAACGTTATGTTTTGTTAGTTATATATGATTTAATTTTAATTTATGGAGACTAAGATTTTCAAATGTTTTTTTTTCATATTTTCAAAACTATTTCATTGGTATTCCTAAGCAATAATCTTTCTATAATACGGCCCCTTAATCCATATGTTTTTCCCACCATATTGGTTTGTTAACAAATGTGCATTAAACTACTCATGATATATTTTGTTTATAGTCGAGGAATTCTAATATGTCGGGTATAAGTGATAGTTGATAGTTGATGAATGTATGATATAAGCGCACTCCAACAAATTAGTTAATAATTCTTGAAAATAAATAAAATTTAAAATTAGTATATGTGTCTCATGCAATTATGAACAACATGTCACGAAAACAAACCATACACTAAAATATTGATCTTTGTCACAATATAAACAATGATATAATGATATGATACTCTGAGGATTTATCGTCATATATCTGTTTAGCGATACATTTTTTAATGATCAACCTCACTCATTTCAAAACGGAATACTGTATTTATACCATAAAAATTTGGGTAGTACTGCTTAATACTAGAAAAAAAATTATGTCTACACAAAACATAAAAACAACTATTTTTAATGGGAAGAATTTTTTTCATTACATCGCTTTCTATAAAGGGTATTGAACATTGTTTACAAGTATAGTTGAGGTAGCCCCAGTTGAGACCACCATTGATTATAGTGTTTAACTTTTTACTTATTGATGCAATCGTTTTTGAGGGTGCTGATAGTGAATTAGGCCTTAAAATTACACTGCATGCTGGCCTTGAGAGGCACGAGTATGTCGATACGGAACCCATGTTTAGAGGCAACAGAGAAATAAAGACTTGGTATCTCCACCTGTTAGAGGGATATTCATGTCTAATTTCAACACTGTTATCACATTTACCAATAGATGCAGCATTTTAAGTACATTTATTTATAGATTTAGAACTAAGTGTTGACATAAACATTTAGGTATATAGTAGAGATAAATGTTTTATGTATTAATGATATATTAGGTTTATTTTGGTGCTACAGATGCAGTTTCATTTATTAAAAAGGCATCTAGCGACAATGGTAAGAAGTAATGGTGACAATAGGCGAGTTTACATAATCAAGACAAAAGTGATTTTTTAATATAAGAAACATTCCTATCGTTTATATTAAAATCTACAATATATTTCACAACATAAATTTTTGTTATTATGAGGTAAAATATACAATTTCTTATACGCATATGATGAGATATGACTTAATTCTCTTAACGTTATTTTTATAAACATAATAAATAAGATCCCCGCGCAGATGCGCGGGCTTCCTTCCTAGTTGAGATAAATTAACCATTGTTTTTTGTAGGGAAAAATTAACCATTGTGTGGTTAGATGTCTAGAGTTCCTCGAGGATAAGCAGTGGTAGGCTAGATATTGGTATTACTGACTGATCACCGAGTACCTAACAATAATCGTGTGGCTGCAAGTAAAAAAAAAACAAATCACATCTCTCGTGCTGCTTATTTTCAGATTATTTAATCTGAAATGATCATTATGGTATGATAACGGTGAATAATTTTAGTACAAATGGAGTACTATGGGAAGGTAATGATTCACATCTCAAATCCCCTTTTTGCCTTCTTACTCATATGCATGCCCAAATACACTGGATGTGGCCAAGGCCAATCTTAGGAAACTATAAGTTACTTCACTACAATCTTTACAAGATAAACATTCTTTGTTGCTGAAATGTTAATCCTTTGACTGTCGATGTGGATGTTTACTCCCTTCACTCTCAAATTGACGTTATTTCTTTTATCAGAACGTGTGTGCAACGCAACTTTCAGTTGTTTAATTTCCAACTATAAGAGATACTAATTAAAACACTTCTGTATTATAATATTTTATTGGTTTTACTAATGCTTCCAATGAGAAAAATGTAATTAAGGTCATCCATAACTAATATCATAGAAAATTAAAGAAATACTATAAGAAAGTATATACATAACAACTAATTGACAGCAAAATAGTATATATGGGCTTGCATGAAAGTATATATTCAAGATCTATAAGATGTGATCCTGAAGTATTAACGACAAAATAAGCTAATATTGTTCAACTATCGTCCAGCATCAGAAGCAAAGGTTTCCTTCTCAAGTGTGTAATATACTGCATGATCAGCAGTCAAGGACAAACGATATGGTCAACAGACACTAAGACACAGATGCCTCATATAATTAATATCTCAACAGGGGATGCATCTTGCCAAACTTCACTCTCACAATTTGCCCCTGATGTGAATAAATATTCCCTTTGCAAAAATTCATACTCCTGTCGTCTTTCGATGCATATGTATATAGAATTCCTTGCTGTTGATATCAAATGATACGTGTCAGTTTCCTTGGGCTTGTGATGGTTTTGTGAGATGCTTCTCTGCAAATTAAGGCTGGGCCTGCCGGCCTAATTGAAAACGGATTCACGGTGTAATGCATTATTTTTCTTTATTTTTAACCTATATGAAGTATTATAAGGGAACAAGACAATGTAAGCAAGAGAATAACATAGTGCAAATTAATTAGCACATATCATGATCAGAAACTACAAGAAAACTCTCTATACTCTATTAGTCAATCGACAGTGTTGTGATCTACGCGATAGGCTGGTAATGTTATCATTTACCAATTGCACAAGGATCAGATGAAGATCTTATCTTTCATGTGAGTTATGCGTGTATGCACACATCTATCTTTTGTGTTTTGCGCATGTGATCGAAGCAAAATGAATGTGTGGTTACGAGCCAGCACTGAGGTCCACCCAAGTTCCAAGCGAGGCTGAAACGGGATCATTATTATCACAAACAATTTATAGGTGACAGTTGAAAATGGAATATATGCACCAGTTTTTCAACCGGAGCTAATTAAGCGGCACCAACGTACGCTGCATCTGCATTGGTGCTGGTTTACCAATAGGAAATTCCGTGATTAAAAAAAATGAGCCGTCTTGAGTCGAGCCGACCCAATGTTCATCCACTAATAGTCCATTTGATTATGTTCTTCTTCCACAAAGGTCCAATAGAAACAAAATGGAATTCACAAGTTCATCCACAAGTTAATACATCATATAAAATCAGCATCGACACATCCAAACACAATCAATATAGGCACATGCACAAGAAGAAATTCCAACATCTGCTACTCACCCGAGAAGATGATCAGGACATTGCTGGAGGTCATGGTTGCTCAAGTCTGCCACCATTTGCTAGAAACCACCGCCGTCACTCATGCCATCTGTTGTCCACCGTAAATCACACCCAAGAAGGACATTGCCATCGGAGGCTGTGGTGGATTAATCTAGCCACCCCTAAGCTTGGGGCAGCTGGATCTGATGGCTATCGTGGTCCACGTCGTAGGATCCAGCGGTCGGAGACCTAGTAACAGAAGAGGGAGAAGGGGGATTCCCCCAACGTGTAGAGTAGGAGGTGGGGCGGCGGAGGTCGTGGCAGCCAGGGTCGTTGCCGGTGGAGGTCATGGCGGCTAGATCTGGACACCCCCAAGCTTGGGATGGCTAGATTTGACAGTCGCTATAATCCACGTTGCCGGATCCGTCAACCAGGACCGATTAACAGAAGAAGGAAAGGGGGATTCCCTCATGACAGAGAGCAAGAGGAGGGGCAGTGGAGCTCATGGCTACTAGGGTTGTCACCGGTGGAGATCATGGTGGCTAGATCTGGCTGCCCCCGAACTAACTGGAGCGGCTGGATCTGACAGCCACCGTGGTCCACACCGAGGGAGAGGGGGAATCCATCGCGATAGAGAGCAGGAGGTGGGCAGGCGGAGGTGGATGGGTGTTGGCAGTGATGAGTGCGCGATATGATGGGAAGGGTCATGAAAGCGAGAGGAGAGAGACAGGATAAGGATGGGAGAGAACAAGGAGATCAAGGCTATATAAAAAACGGCTGATTGAACTCGCTCCACTTGGCTTGGATCCATTATTAACTATAGGTGTTGTTTTTTAAAAATAAAATTGGCACCTATAATATCTTATAGATGATTTTTCTGTCTAAAGAACCGGCACCTATAATGAATTATATATGCCGGTTTTTAATTTCAGACACACGAGGAAACCGGAAAGTGCTCATAGGTGTTGGTTTTAGCAAAACCAGCACCTACAACCCGTCCCTTATTAAAGGTTCTGTAATAGTGGGTCTGGTTAAATGGTCGATAAAAGGAGAAAACCTGATAACTTGAACTCCATTAGAAGGAAAAATTTGGTAAGGTCGTACCTTTGGAACAAAAAGTTAGATGAGCTTGTACTGAGGGAGTAAGTTGTCCTGATAAAGCGTTTAAATCCGGGTGTGCGCAGTAGTTAATGAACCCTGAGTTCCACTCGAGAAACTCAAGGCTAGGATTGGCCCGATCTTTCGGTGAGTTGAGATAACTACGTTTTGGAAGAAATGTTGACGATCTGACTACAACCATACAAGACGTTGCATTGTGCCTTAGCGATCGATACACCTCTCCATGGGTTGTTGATCTTGCCGGTGCAGATCAACCCTATTTCTATAAGCAAATCGAAGAAACAAGTAAGAACAAGATAAAAGCAATCTGATATTCCAAATATGAATTGAATACAAATGATAAGTTGGTGTTCCGAAGAACAAGCAGACGGACAGTCTAGCCGACATGTGCGCTGCAAGCAACCCTGAAACCCTGAAGGGTACCTATCTATTTAAGGTGGTGGGAGGACGACCAAGGGGTCCCTAGGGTCGTGCTCCACCTGGTTGGGGCGCACCCCAGATGGGTCCCACTTGGGCCAGGTTTCCAAACGAAGTTACAAACCCATAGACCCAATATAGGTGACGCATCACCTTGTTTCTTCGTTTGCAGCCAAATAAGATGGAATTCGGAGATGAGGCTAGATCCATTGGCAAGATGACTCCGAGAGCTTTCCATCAAGTACTCACGGGCCAAAAACGGAGGTCATATGCATATTCGGCGGCCGTTTGAAGTCAGCAATGTAGCAGGTGGCCAAATCGAATTCCAGCACTTGAATGACTTGATCTTGATATCATCTTGTTTATCCATTATGTGAGCAACGGTTGTATTGTAGTAGCCGTGGTCACATTAGCAGTGGTTTTATAAAGAAAACAGTAGAAGATTACATGTTATGCTACTGGGTATTCACAATGTGCTAAAAAGTGGATAGTAATGAGTCTTATTACATGGTTCACCATTGTGAAGGTATGTAGTAGTACTTGTAGTAACTCTATTACCAGGCAACATGTACCAATAATATATTCAAACTCTCTCATCTCTGTTCTCCATTTAGTTATTTTTCTTAAATGTGAGACCCAACTTACACACATTGTATGTCTGGTCTTATAGGCCTCAACATTCTTAATGTATGCTTACTAAGTTGGTAGTTAAGGTGAAACATATAGTAGTTGTTATAGTGTGTGGATAGAAAGCTAAGCAGCTGTATTTAAGAGAAATGAATGGGTGAAGAAGAGAGAGAGAGGATAAGAGCGGAGAGAATTTTAATATTTGTTTATCGTTTGCTACATAATACTGCTACTACTCCCTCTGTCCCATAATAAGCGAAGTTGTGGGTTTTAGTGTCCAACTTTGACCGTCCGTCTTATTTGAAATTTTTTATTACTATTTTTATTGTTATTAGATGATAAAATATAAATATTACTTTATGCGTGACTTAATTTTTTAAAAAAATTCATAAATTTTTCAAATAAGACGGATGGTCAAACGTTGGACACGGAAACTTACGGCTGCACTTAAAATGGGACGGAGGGAGTACTAGATAATACTTTGAGCAATTGCATTTTTGACGCTATTTTAGAGACAAACTACCAATTTGACCTTATTTTGAAAAACGAAAATTATGTCTAACCCAATTCCATCATAGTCATCAGGCGAGCTCCGAAGCACTAAGCCGGTGAGTTTTCCACCCCTCCTTGCTGCAAGCCCCTGTATCTCTTTTCGAGTCCTGCGCCGACCACTGCAGGTTTGTTCCCTTCTTCTTCCCGCTCCTCCCTCCGCTCCCTGCACCGACCACCGCGAGCGACCGCCCCTGGCCTCCGTTCACCGCAAGTCGCGCCACCACTCCCTTCCCGCACCGTAGTTCCATTCATGCATACTACCACGAGCCACCGCCCCGGCCTCTGTCCATCGCAGGTCCGTGCACAGTGGCATGACCCTTAGCATGCCACAGCTCCCTTCGGGCCGGCTGCTGCGATCCCCCGCCCCGGCCTCCGTCTGCTGCAAGTTCATGCGCGGCTACGTAACTCTCCACACATGCTTGGCCTCGATGAGCTAGCTAACACGCCACCAAGATGAGGAATGGTCGAGGTCGGTGTCGGCCTGGATGAAGTGAAAGTAGGTCATTTGTCCAGGATGAAGTGAAACCTAGTGAAAATAGGGTCAAACAAGATCAAATAAGCAAACCTGAAAAATAGTATTAGATTAGTATCTGGTCTTTGAAATAGCTAGGGTCAAATAAGCAAATTGTCGCCTAATACTACTACCCACCTTACTTATCTACCTTCACAATTATAAACCAGGTAATAAGACTTCTTGCTATCAATTTTTTAAGTACATTGTGGATGCGCTCTAACACACTTGGTGAAGATAGCCGTCTGTATATTCGGCGCCTCTTCACGTTATTTGTCTCATCATCAAATGGGCAGGCTCCCTTGAGATGCAAGAAAGGTGAATGGACGGCAGATCGTGGTATACAGCATACTCCCTTTCTTCACCTCTTTGTGTGCGCATACTGCAATGATGATTCAGATAAAGTCGGTTGATTTTAGGCTAGCAGTACCAACATAGTTCACCGATCGATGCAGCCAGCTAGCTACTCTCCTTTGGAATGGAGAAATTCCGAGGGATATTTGGAGAGGAAAATTTTGTAAAAGAAGTCCTGCATTCTAAAGAAGACTGCAAGGATTCGATCGATGACCCATCATGGGTTAGAATCTGCCTTGGCAGGGTCAGGGCGTGTGGATACAGCTTGAAAGGGTCACTGGTTAGAGTGAAATGATCTAGCGGTCACATGGTCATAGGCTCTCAATGCCCATGTGATACAACAGAATTTAATTTTTGATTTTTTTTCCATCCAAGATGAGGGTCATCTTTTGCCATACAACGAATCAGCTTCTCTGAAAATTTAAATCCTAAAATTTAATTTTCAAGATTCTTTAGGGTATTTTTGACATTCTTTTTTGGGTGAATAGCTAATTTAGTCCCTCAAATTTTATCGAAGGCTCAATTTGGTCCTTCACGTTTCATTTTGTCCACATAGCTCCTCTAAAAATATTTATTTTGGGTTGAAATCATCCTTGGACCCACTTAATATGCCATATGGCTATTTCTAGTCAATATTTCTATTAGAAAATATCCCTTTTTCCCTTAATTTGTATACAACTATATACTAGAAAAGAAGAAACCAAGATGAATAAACAACATTACAGATGTACTTCCCATTATTTCAACATGTGCACATGAAACTTAAGCAATTGCTATCATATACACTTTCTTGTATATAATTTATTTTCGTTTTACATAATTTACTATGCATTATCTATAAAAAAATCAAGCATGTAATTTTTGTCTAATATATGTGAATGATGGGGATATAAGTGTCATTTATCAAGAGAGTTGTTGGTTCAAGGATAAGAATGAAAACTTGAAGGACTAATACGGATAGATTGAAACATCAAGGACTAAACTGAGTCTTAGAGAAAACTTGAAGGACCACTTTGGCTATTCACCCTTCTTTTTTCAGCATTAGCTTTTAAATCGGTAATGCATATATAAAAGTTTTAACCCAAAAAATATCTGTTAGTCGCTATTAAGCCGTTGTGGTGTATAGTCCGCTCTTGGCTAACCGATAAGCTCCGAGATGTGTAATATATCAAGGAAAAATATATAGTGCAAATTATATATGCACTGAAAACCTGAAAAACTATCGTTAAATCTGAAAAATGGATTCATGGATTTATCCACGTCACCAATTTTTACTCTTAGTAGCGTGGACAAAGTAATTTTTTACTCTTAATGACGTGAACAAATCTTATATCTTATATGTTGATTTTTCATGGAACGATAGTCTTGAGGTTTCCAATATATGTGTGACTGACGCTGCGTATTTTCTCATATATTACTATGCCTGCGTATCTATGTGTAAGCATATCAGTTCGATTTCAATAGATCGATATGCATAATATATATCTCTGACAAGTTGGACAGTTGAAATGCTTAATGCATATTTATGTATTTTTAAGGGTCCAAGTTTGTTCCTAGCTAGATCAGAAAGTTCTCCGGGCTTTAATATCTCCACCAAATCGGTTCGATTGGTTGGATTCCCAACACCGGAAGTGCAGGCAGAAAGTGCAATTTGAGGTAGACAATAGCCCGGCAACAGGATCATGGGCCAAGTTGCATCCTGTTCAGTGTTGATCACCATCTTATAAACATGCTCCCTGTCTCTCACAGTTTGCCCATGGTTTCTTCTGATCGACCTCGATCAGAGCAGCACTTGTTAAATGTTAATTGTCTCAATTGTTGCACAACTTGACCATGAACTGTTGTTGATATGTTTAAATGAATTAAGAAAAAGTTTGTTGACACGAGCCTTTATAATGTGGGAGAGTATGTACCCTCACTCCATCGAAAATGGAGAGACTGGGTAAGTAGGTCCTTGAATGAGTAGGATCAATGGATATAAGTCTGGCCTTTGGCATAAGATCAAGCAATTAAAAGCTGAAAAAAATCAGGGTTTTTACACTAGTACAGATCCTTTCATCTGTGACGGCCCATAACAAGACTAGAATTTGCGGGCCGTCACAAGGAAGTAACAAGACTAGGAGATATGGTCGCACAGCCATGGTATATCGGCATAAAACTAAAGCCCGTCACGGATGACACTTATCTGTGACGGGCTATAGTTGAGGCCCGATTGAGATGAGGGTTCCATATCTCAATCGGGCCCTAAAAGAAGCCCGTCACAGATGAGGGTCATCTGTGATGGGCTCCAACTAGAGGCCCGATTGAGATAAGTTTAATGCCCGTCACAAATGACACTCTTTTTTGACGGGCTTTTATTAAGGCCCGATAGAGATTACTTGTATGCCCGTCACGGTTGATTGTTTTAGGGCCGTTACAAATATTTGTTGCACAGTATAAATACCCCCCACCACCTAGTGTAACTGTATCCCACTATTCACTATTTTGGTGGGAGGCTGTAGGGGGCGATTTTTTGTCCTTTTTCCAAGGAAAACAGAAATTAAATTCCCAAAAGTGATCAAAATGGATCAATCAAGTAAGTAATATTATTCATTAATTGAGCAATTTCATCATGTCTTACTTTTGCAATACTGATCTTATAATATGTGCCTCTAATTTGTTTTTCTTTATTTTGTAGCAATTGATCGAAGTTGGATGTATGCGAAAAATTTGAAACGTCATTCTACGGATTACAGAAAGGGCGTAATAAATTTTATGAACAGTGATTATATGTGTTGTCCATGTGCAGATTGCAAGAATGAGAATATGTTTGATAGCGGAGAGGACGTACACAGTCATCTAATACAACGAGGATTCATGGAGGGCTATACATGTTGGGTGAAGCATGGAGAGCAAGAATCAGGAAGTGGAGTAGCAGCAGACAGAAATGGTGCGCATAATCAGGAAGATGAAGATGAGCATGACATGTTTATACCTTCTCCATTGGGCGGTGAAATGGTTGGTGTGGATCACGATCTGCTGCAAGACATGTTACGTGACGTTGAGGACCCAGCCCAAAATGAGAGAGATGGAATGAAGTTCAGCAGGTTGGTAAGTGATTCCGAGACGCCTCTGTACGCTGGATGCAAAGCAAAACACACTAAGCTGTTAGTTACCTTAGACCTAATGAAGCTGAAGGCAAGTAGTGGATGGACAGACAAGAGTTTCACAGATCTTTTAGGAATTTTGAAGGCTATGCTTCCTGTTGAGAACACATTGCCCGAGACGACATACGAAGCAATATTGTACCACAACGACTGCATATTGTACCACAAGCAATATGCGTACTTGGATGCTTGTCCTGTCTGCAAGGCTTCTCGATACAAGCAAAGGAAAAGTGCTGACGAAGGAAATAAGTAAAAGAGGGGTGGTCCGGCAAAGGTTGTGTGGTATCTACCTATCATTGATCATTTCAAGAGAATCTTTGCCAACTCGAACGAAGCAAAGTTAGTACGTTGGCACGCCACGGAGAGAAGGAATGACGGTATGCTTAGACACCCAGCGGATTCGATTGAATGGAGGAATATTGATCGAAAACAGAAAGACTTTGCTGCCGACCCTAGAAACATGAGGATATGTCTGTGTACGGATGGCATGAATCCTTTCGGTGACATGAGTAGTACTCACAGCACTTGGCCAGTTCTTATTGCGAACTATAACCTCCGGCCATGGTTATGCTTTAAATGGAAATATATTATGTTGTGCTTGTTAATCCAAGGTCCAAGGCAACCCAGCAATGATATCGATGTATTCCTGGAGCCTGTTATCGACGATCTAGAGATTCTTTGGAAAGAAGGTGTGGAAACTTGGGATGCATATGGTCAGGAGAACTTCAAGCTAAGAGTTCTATTGTTCTGCACCATTAATGACTACCCTGCACTCGGTAATCTTTCCGGACAAACTATAAAAGGAAAGAAGGCATGCTCCGATTGCAAGGAACATACACGAAGCCGGTGGCTGAAGAAATCACGAAAGATGGTATACATGGGTCACCGGAGGTGGCTCCCGCTACGTCATGCATTTAGAAGAAAGAAGAAAATTTTTAATGGTAAGAGAGAACTTCAGCCTGCTCCTAAAGATTTGTCCGGAGATGAGGTTCACAATATGGTCAAGGACATAAGCAATGAGTTTGGGAAGAAAAGAAAATGTAGCAAGACAAAGGAGAAGGGTATGTGGAAGAAAAAATCCATATTTTAGCGGCTACCTTACTGGAAAGATCTTGATGTCCGTCATTGCATTGATCTCATGCATGTAGAAAAGAGAGAAATTTCCTTGGATCACGGCACAGGTCTGGGAGGAATTCCATGCGAAGAAGTCGACCCCCGAGTCCAGAGCTAGAAGCGAGGCATATCGCTTGCTCCAGACCAAGAACCAACTTCCGCACCGGCTTGGCATCGCCGGATATGCCGGTAAGGAAGAGGAATGGCAGCGTGAGGATGAAGAAGCGGAGGAATCGTGCACACCGCTCGTGTTTGGCGATATCCTACACCCTCGGGCTAACAACTAGGCCAGGGCCAGGTACCAGAAGAATGATGATGGAACAATCTTCATGCCAAATGCAGAAGATCAACGAGTATACGAAGTTATAGTAAGTGTCTAGTCAAACTAGATGGTCGCATTGTTTCCCATCGTGCAGTTTATTTAACCCCACTAAATTGTAATGCAGAAGGAGTTGGTTGCCGAGCAACAAGCCTCGCAAGAGGCCTGCTCTCAAAGACGCGAGGACGACCTCCTCACGAAAGCGTTGGGCAACAAGGAACACCATGGATGGACACGGGGCGTTGGGTCTTCTGTTCCCTGGAAGTATGGATTTCCAGACTACGCGTGGCAGTACAAGAAGCGGACTTCCAACAAGGCGGAGAAAGATGCACGCCTTGAAGCCAAAATCCGTTTGTCGATAAGAGCTGAGCTGACATCTGAATTCGACGAAAAGCTCGAGTCGATGAGGGCCAAGATTAGGCAAGAGATCCGAGAAGAGCAACAGAACCCCCAGGCCGCCGCTGCTGCTGCGCACGAAGAGTTAGGAAGTCCCACACAAAAACGCAGCAGTTGCGCATCAACTGAGTTGGCGGAAAATCTAACATCGGTCGACAGCGCCGTCGACCATATAACGGTAACCGTGAACTTACTCAATACATGAAAGACTTAATGAATCCATATGATATATAATATTCTAAAAAAATGATTAATCTATCGCAGGAACCAACGAGCTACACCTTCACAGTTAGGGTGATGCCAACCTTCATGGTTCCAGCAGCCGAGGGACTTGCGTACAAGCCGACCCAGAGACAAGAGTGCATGGAGCGCAACTCAGGGCCGACTGTGCAAAAGTTCAAGTCGAGTCGGTGAAGCCCGAATAAGAGCTATTACCTCTGAAGTATCCACCGAACGACGAGGTCCTCTCACTAGGAAATGCCCGTGGTACCTTCATCCAATGGCCCAAGGACCTCATTGAGATCAGGGTTATAGCGAGGCCAACCACTGCACCAGGCGGTCGTCCACCAAAGAGACCTGCCTCTGCTCCTTCAGCCCCTCTTGCTCAAGATCGTCATGCACAATTTTACGATGTGTAGTTGCAGTACGACACGGATTTTGGGGAGGACCGAACAAAGGCCGACAGCAAGGCGATTCATGAACCCCCACCGATGAAGAAGAGCAGGAAGGCACACTCTTCCCCTTAGAGAATTACTCTCGATAAACCTGAAGCAAAGGGGAGAGGAAGCGGAGGAAAGGTGCAAGCCTCGCTTCTAGCTCCAAGGAAGCTAGATCTGGGCAAGGACCAGGAAGAGACTAAGGGCAAAGAGGTCAAGAAGAAATACGTCGCTCCACAGGAGTTCCAACTAGGCATGACATTGGTTGGAGATAACGTGCTTGCCGCAATGGGCACCGCCTGCAAGGACCTTCACTTATACTACATGGAGAAATCTAACGCTAGGAGGCCAAGTAAAGCTACCGATATCCTTGGAGAGCACGATGGAAAGTCATTCCTTGGTCCAACAAATTATATCGTGGTCGACTTCAAGGATCTTTTCGACCTCTACAGGCTCCGAGCGGTGGACACAAGCCTCCTTAAGTGCTACTCCTTGTAAATATTGTCGCCCAACTCAATCTGGTAATAACAATCGGTTTAACTTGCTTACAAGATCGTTTATCCTGTGTGTAGATTAAGTTGGCAATGGTGTTAGAAGCATGCACCGGAAGTTGCCTTCCTTGATCCACAAGTGGTCACTGTCACAAATCTCCAGAATGACCGTCAAGGAATGGTCAACTACATCTACGACACCTTGTGGTCTCGCCGAGACAAGGAGTACATTATGTGTGCCTATAATCAATAGTAAGTGTGTGAACTAAATATACACAACAGCATGACACATTCCTTAAGTACTTAATTAACTTTCACTATATTAATGCCGCAGTGCCCATTGGATCCTTCTGGTCATAACACCTAAGTGGAGTACATGTCACTACCTGAACTCCAGAATTGATAAGAACGCATATGATTGGACCCCAATTCAACTAGCGATAGAAGAAGCGTGGGCCCAATACGTGCAAAGAGGATGCCTCAGAAAGACAAGACATGACACCCTCATCCACAAAAAAGACTTCCCGGTGAAGCAGCAAATAGGTGACCAGTGCGGATTCCATATGTGCCACAACATGTGCCTTCTGTATAGAGAAAAGGTGAAGACTTTGGCTGAGTTTGAGGTCGGTGGTCTCAATTGTGATAGACTAACTACATTTTAGTACTTATATATGATCGATCAACTAATCTGGAATTATGACAATGTAGGGCACAATAACCAAGTCTCTGCCTACCAGCTTTGAGGAGGTTCGCGAGGAGATAGCCAGCTTCATCCTCCACGAAATAATTAACCCCAAAGGAATGTTTAGGCTTAAACTAAAATGATGAACAATGTTGAACTTTTATGTTTAGGCAATGATGAACACTTATTATGCAACTGTGATGATGTATATATTTCATATGTTTATGTTAAGACTTGCTAAATAAATATTTGATCCAATTAACTCGGTTTTGCAGGTGAAATATGATAAATATTTTAATGGATGTGAAATATGTGAATGGATGTGAAATATGAGATGGCTGTGAATGTGTGGTTGTGTGAAATATGTTGATGTCTGTGTATGTGAATGCATATGTATATGAATAGGTGATGCTGGGGAGCTGGGGATATTAGATATCTGTGTTTGTTTCTGTCATTTTTGCAGCGGACATGGCTAGCAAAGGCCTGAGGCTAGCCAAAAAACAAAATTTATTTTTTTTTTGGATTATAGTCATCTGTGACGGGCCATAACTAAATGCCCGATTGAGATGAGGTCATCTGTGACGGGCTCTAGTTTAGGCCTGATTGAGATTAGTAGTCATCTGTGACGGGCTCTAGTTTAGGCCCAATTAAGGTGAGTACTCATCTGTGACGGGCTCTATTTTAGGTCCGATTGAGGTCATCAGTCATCTGTGACTGGCTATAGTTTAGGCCCGATTGAGATGAGTATCATATGTGATGGGCTCTAGTTTAGGCCCGATAAAGGTTAGTAGTCATCTGTGACGGGCGCTAGTTGTGGCCCGATAGAGATAGGTCATCTGTGACGGGCTATAGTTTGACTGGTCGTCTGGGTCAAAGCTATCGGTGACGGGCTTTACTTAGGACTCGATTGAGATATATTCATCGTGACGGCCGTTTGCCCGATTGAGATAACTCTTCATATCAGTGACTTATAGCCTATGACGGACGCTGTGCCCAATTGAGATGGGGCTTACCGCCCGATTGATATGAGGGTATCCCTTCTAGTGTTATTGTTTTCAGCCTCGATAAAATTATTTTTTAATATAGAGTGCTTAATATGTTTATATAAGTAAAGTACCCACCTAATTAAAGTTTAATTAGGCGGATGCTTTACTTAAAGCATTAAACATAAAAGTATTACGCAACCCTCCTGCTACACGAAGTAGTCCAAGAGGGTCCCGTAATTCTATAAAAGCGGAGACACAAGATATGAGGGTGTGGCATCCTTTCTCATTCATCTATTACATTCTCAAGTGTACAAAACCTCTCCTCCAACCCTCTATTTATAGGGCAATGCCTTGCCCACTTTCCATATTAGTGATGGGCCCAATTAGTGAGTAACCGGGCCGGGCCTTCATGGGCTGGTGGTTTCCTAACACTCCCCCTTGGGCTCTCACTGCGTGATGCCTATGCCTCATCAAAACTCCACAAAAACCTAGTGGGAAAAATTTGGAGAAAGAGTACATAGCATATGCTTGCAATGTCGCACGAATTGCCTCGTTAAAAACCTTGATAAGAAACTACTGGGAAAACTTATCCAAGGGAAAAAGAAAACAATCCACCCAATTCTTCATTCAATCTTTCTAGATTAATTTTGGGTACTTGATTTTCTATATTAAGATTCTAGAATGAGTCGGCGAAATTCTCCCCCTGAATTTTGCATTTCTCTTAGTCTCATTATTCCGATTTCTCAGACACACCTATTCAGTGAAGAAGTCAATAATGAGTTAGCGGATGAATCTGCAAGACTTCCACAACACTTAGTTCGTAGCTTCTATGCAATTCATGTACATAGAAGAGCTTGGGGGTTCAAATGCTTAGTGAGTTTGCTTCTCACATAACTCATTTGCATATGTGCGACATATGCTGCTTTAATTTCATAAATGGTGGGGGTTGAGATAGTTTTCAAATTGCGATTGCTGTTGCGGGTAACCATCTCTCAAAACCATGCCGAGGCTCTGAACAGTTCAACGATGTTTAGTTCGGTTTAGTTCAATTAGCCAAGTATTTGTGTGCTGCTATGACACACTTGTGTTTGGGAATTCCATCCCATTTTGGTAATAATTGACTAACCCAAAGCTATGCACCATGAACATCTCTAAGTGCGGTTGGACTGATGTAGTAGACTTCCATCTGTTGCACGCTTTTAGCTGCAAGCGTGAGCATGATTTGGGTTTGGCCAAATATTTCAAAATTAAACTCAAATTCAAAACGAACAAGTTTGCTTCTTCGATTCTTTTCTGGTTTATTCTTTCTATGTTGGTTCGGGACCTAGTACTTCTTCATGTACTATTATGCAAGTGTCCGATCCAAGCTCCTGAAATGCGTTCATTGATTCTATCTTCAATGCTTATCAACATTCAGGTTGAGTTCTTATTTTCAACTTCTAGTTCACTAATTCCATTCAACTCCAGGTTGACTGCCAATGAGTTTTGTTGTCTAAAAGAGACATTGTCCATAACCGGTCTCATTGCTAACTTCTATTGGTTTGCATGAGACTCTATGCGAATATCTATGGATGTACAAGGAGATGCATTTTCATATGCTTCTTCTTCTTCTTTGCTTAATACTTCTTGATGTGGGCATGTACCAGCGTTAGTGTGTACTCCAACAGCTGGTTTTCTTCCTTGATGGGAAGGTGCGGTACGCCCATTCTGAGGTTCCGTACCACTTGCCAGATCTCAACTGGCTCCCCTTCTATTCAGTGGGGTACTTTTCGTGACTTTAAGTATGATAGTCCCTCTTCCCCTGTTTTCACCAGACGTTTCCGATTACTTTAGGGGCATGAGGAGTCGGAGTTTCTTGTCCAATTCTTTTTGTTCGAGGCCTCTAGACAAGATGAGGGGTACCTTTACTTTCTTTGCTATCACCCTCTTCCGGTGCATTTTGTTCATGCAACTTAGTCAAACTCTTCAAAATCACAAAAGAATTTACAAAGTGATTTGGTAGTTTTAATTCTTTATGCAAACTGCTTTCACTAGAGCGGTGTAACATGCATTAGTCCCGGACTATCAGATTTGCTGACATTTCCTATCTAAGGGTTCATTCTCTCCCCCTAAATGACTGGAAATAATTCTTATTTGACAAGGAATTTAGGTTTCATAACTATCTCTGCAAAATGTTTCCGACTTTCAAAGAAAGCCTTTTGCAACGCATTATGATAGTGGGATATGCACATAAACCAAACAGATGCAATAGCACTAGTTGCAGGATGGATGTTCATGCCAATGGTCTGAATTTGCTTCCAGAGTCCGCTGCTTTTAGGACTACATGTCCTTTTCTACTGCAGGTATTACAACAATGATATAGCAAATATTGCAATTCATAGCTTATATTTAGTCCGCTTATGCGGATATTTGGTACTTCGTGCGGCCAATTCACCAATCATCAAATGCAATGCTAGCATTGTCCTCATGGACTTCTGAAGATGATTTAGTGAGTTCTATTGGAGTTCACATGATCTTGCTGGATTAGTCTTGGCAAAGACATGGTGTCTAAGAGGCACTGGATGTTTGGTGCTTCGGAAGCGCATTTATCCATACAGTACCAAATAGGAGCCACATATATTCTTCGCAATCCAGTTCAGGGATGCTAGAACTATATGCGGTTTATGCATTGATCTCCTATCGGTGCATACTGGCACACAAATCTTCATGATTTACGAAAATTATGCATATATGTGCTATGACCATACGAGTTGTAATATTTATGCCTATAATTCTAAGACCGAAAATGGTTGAATATCCATTGCTAAAAGGGTGTAGCCCAAATCATCACACTTTTTAGAGAGTTCAACGGGGTTGACGGACAATAGATGCTTCTATAAAGTGCACAATTGTTCCATAGGTAATATGACTGGCGCATTCTAGGCCGACAAATTTAATTGTTGCTGCTAGCAACAGTCATAATATTTCCAGTTTTATGGGTCTGGAAAGACCTCTTTCTCTTAAAGTGTTATTTGTGGTTATGCGGACCAGAATTCATTCTTTTTCTCTTATGTTTTGGCGCTACACACAATTCAAAGCATTATGACTATGTGCTAGAAAAGAGCAACAAAATAGTTAATGCCTTAAATATGCTATTTTATACTAAAAATAATTCTCTATTGCAAGGAAAATGTGTGCTCTACTTGGGCAAGGACCATTTTTCGATGCAATGCTCTATTCAAAAATTCTTTATGGCAATGATTTACTATTCCGACATAAATTTTAGGGCAGATCCAATCTAGCATAGGAGATTCTACGTCCATAGCCATGCAAATAGGCAAGGAGTTCTCCCCCTCAATTCATGATGAGTGTGCTATTAGGATTGTCCTTTTCTTTTCATGTTCAAAGATCTAGATTGTTCACCTTGACATGTGTTCTACTTCCACTTGTCCTCTTCTTTCATTGAGGTAAGTGCCCTGGGCTAGCTGCTCGTGTTGATTTCATTATTAATTGTGCTAGTTGGTTTGGGAAGACAATGTTCTTCTAGTGAATACTATCCTGAACGTTACGCAATTCTATTATTGACTAGTTAGGCATACTTCTTTGTATGTACACTAGTGATGTTTGCGTGCAACTTTCGTTGCGTTCGGGTAGAACATCAAGAGTTTCTGCAGTATGTGGTGCAAATTCAGTGCACCGTATTACCGTACTCTCTGGGTCATTTACTCAGTCAACTATAGTCGAAATATACCCACTCTTGCTCATAGTACTTGCTCTACGAGAGATAGGGTCCGTAATCTTCTAATGCGCTCATTCGTACTCATTCATGAGAGTAGCTTGGAGGCACTGGCGAGAGATTGAAATGCTGGATCAAACTCATCGAGTCAATGCACATGTCACGATTAGATTAACGGTACCATAGAGCTTCTTGCTCTACTGTAATCTGCTAATCGGCTTTCGCCGGCGACTCCATGTCTGCCGTAGTGGATTTCACAAAGAGCGGCAAAAACGAAACGAGCATGGGGAGAGGATTTCATTTTCACGATTAGATCGGTGAGATGCAAAACGGATTTGCGAGTTTCTTACCCTTCTTCTTTGTTGATCTCCGGTAGAACGTCGTGCTGATAACGTATTACGTAACCCTACTGCTACACGAAGTAGTCCAAGAGGGTCCCATAATTCTACAAAAGTGGAGACACAAGATATGAGGGTGTGGCATCCTTTCTCATTCATCCATTGCATTCTCAAGTGTACAAAACCTCTCCTCCAACCCTCTATTTATAGGGCAATGCCTTGCCCACTTTCTATATTAGTGATGGGCCCAATTAGTGGGTAACCGGGCCAGGCCTTCATAGGCCGGTGGTTTCCTAACAAAAAAGTACATACTTCTTTTTTAAAAAGATAGCATCATTAACTTTTGAAATGATACTTGACTATCCGTTATAGTTATAATTGTTATTTATTTTCTAGTAACTTGTTTTATTATTCAGGAAACTTTAAGTATCAGCTATTAAACGTCCTCTCACATGCGTGATGTGACGATAGAAAACTGATGCGCATCCTTCTAAGCATTGCATTGGAGAAACAGGCAATTCCGAGGCTTGGAGTTTTAGAATAGGTGTCGAATATACTAGTCTTATTTGGTTACAGTTGGATTTGGAGTTGTAATAGGTGTTAGGGGGTTGAGTTAGAGTCGAACTCTATATCCTGGCATCTCTCTTAAATAGAGAGGGGGCACCACAATGTAACCATGACGACTACAATGTAGCGTAGACACGCAGGGAGATGATGGCGGCGAGGCCATGGACTCGTAGCGGCTAGGTGCTATATTGGTTGGGGAGGAGCGCCCATAATCAAAGCCCTGGGGATGTAGGCTTCGGCTGAACCTCGTTAACAAATATCGTGTGTTCCTGTGTTGTTATCTGGCGTGTCTTGGGTAATCAATGACTGAAGCGATCAGGAAGGTTAGTCGTCGTTCCGCTATATCGACTAACTTTTATAACAAGGAGCATAGAAGAGCAAAAATCGGTGTTGACCAAGATTAGGTACGAGGTCATGGCATGGCAAGGCAAGCTACAACTAATTATGTATCATAACCACCGCAGCATTTTATCTTTTTTCTATTTATATACATATTTATATATCTATACATATCTACTTTGTATGATATCAACAAATATATGTACATCTACATTAATTTAACACTTCAAGAAAACTCTCATGATAATACATGTATCAACATCTTGGTCTAGATCTATAAGGGGCGGATCCAGACCCTAATCCATCATCCTGGATCTAAGATGAAAGGCCCATGGAGCACTTTGTAGTTTGACCATATAAACTTTTGTTGGGCTAAAACTCTAATGGTCTTGGTCCATTTATTGATCCGTCACTCTATATATGTATGTATGTATGTCTCACACAGTGATGGATATGTATTTGGATATATTTATATTTATGTATTCATATCTATATTTGTATCTCTATCAGTACCAATAAATATTTTGATATATCTAAATCTATCTATATCTATATCAATAAATGCCCTTTATATATTTTTGGATCAATAAGTGTACCTAAATCTACCTATATCTATATCTATGCTGATTGTGCTCTACAAGACGAACCTCTACATTGATATTTGTATCCATATCTTACATATGTTTTTATATCTATATCTGTATCTCATGCATTGATGTATATGTGTCTGTACATTTTTATATTTATGTATTCATAGCTATGTTTGTATCTCTATCTATATCAATAAATGTACTATATATATCTATATCAATAAATATCCTTTATATATTTCTGCATCAATAAGTGTATCAAAATCTACCTATATCTACATCTATGCTATTGTGCTCTCGAAGAAGAATCTCACATTAATATATCTACATCTACATTGATATTTGTATATATGTCTTATATATGTTTTTTATATCAGTATCTATATTTTAACTGTGTATGTATTTCTGCCTCAATAAGTGTATATAAATCTATTGGTATCTACATGTATACTAATTGTACCCTCCGAGAATAATCTTGCATTAAATATATACATCTACTCGATATTTCTATATGTGTTTATAAATGTTATTTTATCTGTATCTCTTTCTAAATCTTTGAATTAAGAAAAATACCTAAATTGAGACGCCAAAACAGGTATAACTTGGTACTCATAAATTTCAAACTAATTTCAAAAGCATAGATCATAAAGAAATGTAATTGACACTCGAAACCTCAATTACTTCAATACAACGACTTTATAAGTGAATTTCATCAAATCTCAGTTGTTATATTTTAAGATACCCAGAACCACCTAACCCCAGGTATAAAGGTTATAAATTTCCACAAAACTGCACCATTACATTCTAATTTAGAAATTATGAATTAGATGTTTGAAAACTAATTTAGGATTCAGCGACAAGTTACAACCATATAATAATTTTTTTAATTATAGATTGCAGAATTCTTCAGTTTAAAAATGAAACTGAGAAAAGAAATGTAAAAGTTGTTCTACATATAATTTTGCAAGCACTAATAGTACTATGTTGAGGAAATTTCAGAAACTTAGTGGTGAAACTATGTGCAACATTAGCGGACAATTTTGAGTAATTGCAATAGAAGTAAAATATACTGTTGTTCCTTAAAGTTGCATGGTGGTATCACTTGGGTCCCTGGCATTGTGAAACACATATTTAGGTCCATAATCTTGGTTCAATATATAATAGCAGGTCCAAACTTCATTTGATCGTGCAAGACTACCGCTCTACGCTATCACATATTTTGCATGTGGCCACCTCAGCGGGAGGACAGGTTAAGATGGCTGGCAGTGAGCAAATGTAACTATTGCAAAATTGCAAGTTTGTTACCGCACCAATCTTTCTAACACCATGGGCCCACATGTCATACCCATGACAGCTAGGGTGAGATATTGCGATACATGAAACTTGAGGACTTAACTTTCTGGCCTATAAACCTTAGATAAGATGCATATAGGGTTGGTACAACAGGACTTAACTTTATGGCCTATATATAAAATTTGAGGGTTGGGTCTAAAATAAGGTTGGCTGAATTTTATTCATATTTGACCGAAAAATCCTTAAGGGCAAACTAAGGTTGTGAAACAACACGTTCGCCTTACCCATTGCTGTCCCCAGGCTCCCCACCCGCCCATGCTGAGCTGGCAGATGATGTGACATATGTCTATATAGTACTTTTGATCAACGTGGATTTTTGATGTGTCGCATTGTCTTATCCTAGCTGAGTACTACTACCTCCGTCCCATAATAGATGCCGCTTTGATTTTTTCCTTGCAACGTTTGACCATTCATTTTATTTGAAAAATTAGTGCAAATATAAAAAAGGATAAGTCATACTCCTACCATCCCATAATATAAGACACGCATGTATTTCAAGATTCAACATTTGAAACATTTAACCGATATTTAGTATAATATGAAATGAATTTTATTTGTTAAAAAATATATCATTAGATTGAGATTTAAATTTACTTCATATGGTTATAATTTTGTTACCACAAACCTTATAGTATATGAGAAATTATAAGCTAAAGATTACTTTGGAGACCGTGCCAACTTTGACCACGTCTTATATTGAAAGTACTTTTGATAATAAAGCAAGCCACAAATAAAATAAATAATAATTTCAATTTTCTTTTGAATAAGACGAATGATCAAATATTACAAACAAAAACTCAAGGCGACAAGTAATATGGGACGGAGATAGTACGTGTTTGACACATGCATGGTGATATGGACTCACATGGTGTCAGCACCATCGAGGCATGGTAGCAGATTTTGTAGTTTCTGCTGATTACATCCACAGTTGCGCTAGTCGAAATTGCTCACTAATGCTAAAGCAGGTTGATAATTTGGTCATAAATTTTGCAGTTTTTGCAAATTTCCTCAACCATGTTTTTAAAAGTATTAGTAAAATCAACTTATTTTGTTGTTGACTACTCCCTCCATTTCATATGACTTTTTGCAAATTTCATTTGACCTTTTTCTTTGTCAAACTTCTTTTAAGTTTGATCAAATTTGTAGAAAAATGTACTAACATTTTCAAGAAAACAAATAAATTATTAAAATATACGATGTTAAATTTAATGAAACTAATTTGATTTTTAGATGTTGCTATTTTTTCTATAAACTTAATTAGTCTAACCTAAATAACTGAGTAACAAAGAGAAGTGTCAAATGACTTATAATATAAAATAGAGGGAGTATATGAAAACAAAATAAACGTATATGAATCGAGTAGAAAAAATAGCATGTGCAAATGCATATATAATTTAACTCTTAACTAATTACACTACTACAAAACATCAAATAGATGCCGGCACTATAGGTGCCGAAAGTGGTAAAACTGACACCTATAGTGCCTTTCCCACCCACGCGCCCGTCAGCCCACCAAAATGCCAAGATTTTTTAAAAAAAAGGCACCTATAGAACCGGCGTCTTTGTCTCCTAATAGGTGCCGGATTTTAAAAAAAAGGCATCTTTTACCCCCGTCAGAGATATATGCCGGTTTTAATTTAAATCCGGCATCTTTTAGTTGGCGTGCGGCCCACTCAAGAACCGGCATCTTTGTAGTAAAAAGAATAGGCGCCTTTTTTTTAAAACCGGCATTTATAATATATTATAGGTGCTGATATTTTTAAAAACCGACACCCCGTAAAACCGAGCCAAGCCGCACTCTCTCTCTCTCTCTCGCATGGTTTTTAAAGCCGTTCTTATCCATCCATCCTACCGACGCTCGCTCTCCCTCTCTCTCTCTCTCGCACCGACGCTCTCTCTCCCTTCTCTTTCTTCTCCTCTTCTCCTCCTCCTCCACATCTCTCGCACGCGTCGGCCGTGGCCCAACAGTGGAGGCGGTGGTGGCTTGAGGTGCGGTGGTGGAGGCGCCGGGGCCCTCTGCCAGATCCGGCTAGCGGCAGAGGGGGGCAGTGGCGGGAGGAAAGGCGGCGGCGGCGGCAGAGGCAAGCGGTGGTGGGAGGGGAGGCGGGGGCCGCGTCTCCCCTCCGCCAGATCCGGTCGGGAGGGCGGCATCAGCCCGGCGCAAGGTGCGGCAGTGGCGGGAGGGCGGTGGTGGGAGGAAAGGCGGCGGCGGCGGCCTCAGGTGGAGGAGGCGGCGGTAGAAGAATCGGGTACATGTTCTTCTTTTTTCTCATGTGTTGTTGTTCTTGTTGATGCAAAAGAATCGAGTTGAAGGAATTGAGATTGTGTTCTTGTTCTTGTTCTTGTTCATGTGAATTGGGTGTGTTCTTGTTCATGTGAATTGGTTGGGGTGAAAGGAAGCTACTCGGTGTCGATGCATTGGCTCGAATCGTGAAACCTTAAAGGGTGCCGATTCTAAAACATAAAAAAACGACATCTTTATCCATATAGATGTCGGTTCTAAAACAGGCACCGATGACCGAAGTCATGAGTGCCGCCTCCATGGTGCTGGTTGGGAAACCGACACCTATGGGGGTTCCCAACTGGCACTACTAGAAAAATGCCCATGCGTTGCAGCGGTGACACCTATGGGGGTTCCCAACTGGCACTACTAGAAAAATGCCCATGCATTGCAGCGGGTGAAAGGTACTTTAATCTTGTTATTGTTATACAGTTTAGCTAAAATGAAATTCACTGTAGGAATTTGTTTGGATATATACTTTTTTAGAAAATCATGAGCTTCAATTAGGAATTTAGGATTCCGATCGCCTAAGTTAGTATGAGAGTTTTTTTAAAGAGATTTCTTATACAACTCATTCTATATTTTCAAAAAGCGAATGAACCTAAAAACTGAATCAAATATGCATATGTATTTCCAAAAGCAAATGAACTTAAAAACCGACTCATATACGGATGACTTATCAAAGCACCGGTAAAAACATCTTCAATTTTTATAATAGTAGAAATAGAGATAGAGATATATACTAGTATAACTCTTAACCAATCAGCTCCCAAAGTGGATAAACAGAAACCGTACTGCAAACACAGGCAGCTCGATCAGGCCACCCAACCAGACAAAAGCATGCATGCGCATTCCCACCCACGTGCTCGCTCGCTCCCGAGCTCCAAATCAGTTCACCGCACATGGCAGCCGCTATACGTTACGTACGACATGTCCAGATGCGCCGCACTACCTGCATTCCGTACGCCGGAGTGCCCCCAACAACAAGAGATCAGCAGGATATCATGCAAACTAACCAAATACCAAAGCACCAGAATCTGTACATGATCTCCCCTTTCCCGCGCAACCACCGACAAGACGAATGCATCTCACTCGACACACAACGCGAGCGAAGCATCCTAACTAACTAACAAACCCCGACTGCAGCTTGACGAGAGAAGCTGTCTATGGCGAGCCAAACAGCGTTTGCAGTGGTGGTTGTTGCCATGCGACAACACAGGCGCCGTTCCTGTCGGGGATATACAGATACACGTCCTGCTCCTGTATGTTCGTACCACGGATCGATGAATCTTGTGAGGTTCAGAGATGTGAAATGTATCTGGCTACATAGGTAGAGAGCAGCTTCAAATTAAGCGGCCGATCGACGACGACGTACGGCGCGGCAGAATCATCGTTTTGCGATAATCGGTGTCAGCAGCGAGATCGCGTATCAAGTGCCAGACCTCTGTCTCCTCAACTGTCTGCACCGTTGGCTGCTTCTGTTCGTGCATGCATGTGATCGATCGCCATCGGCTAATCTCATGCAGGATGCATCTGAGAGCTCGCATCTGTCATCCACTGATCCTTGCATGCCTGCACGCCTGTATATATAGAGAGAGCAGCTTAGTTAGCTAGCTCGATCGTAGCCATAGATAAAGCAGATGCTGTGTACGTTCAGATCAATTAGTTGCCAAGAAAGCTGCAGTGGTATATACATGGAGGCAGCAAGGACGACGACGGTGAGGAGGAGAAGCAGAAGCAGGTTCAGCAGAGCTCTCAAGGAGTGCCGAGCCAGGCTCTGCATCGTCCGCTGGTGCGTCGTCAGGCTTTTCTGTTGCCATGATTGATTGATGCGATGATATACATATGAGCTATATGTACTGTGTATCTTCTCACAATCTGGACTCTGGACTCTGGCCGCCGTATATATGAATATGGTCGATTGTGGAGCTGGGCAACAACAAATTTAACTCCCATCGATCCATGGAGCATTCAGAGGTTATATGTGGCGCTATGCATGCATGCAGTAAAAGCTAGGAATTTCAGTGGCATAAAGAAAGGCCAGCCTCCTCCTTTTCTAGAGTTTCTTAGAGAAATTTTCTCCTTTCTCTGTTCCTTCCTTTTATGTAGACGTTGTTTGCTTTTCAGTTATAATTGTCAGCTTAATTGCCAAGCTCGTACATCACATCTTGTGTAACTGTAAATATCTTTACACTCGGAACACTCGATCTAGTGCAAGCTGGTGATCATTAGGCATGGTTGTGAGCTCTAGTGTATCGTCACTCGTATTGCCTATAACATTTGAAATTAGACCATGGAGAAGCTCTATCTATAATGAAAAAAAAAAAGAACAATTCTACAATCCTTGAGGAGGTACCATGAGGTACCAAATTTTTAGTGTAAAATTTGGTACCTCATAGTACCTAGGTACCAAGAGGTACCAAATTTACAATAGAAAAAATGGTATCTCCTCAAGGACCGTAAAATTGCACAAAAAAAACATGCTGGTCTTCAACAGCTAGAGTACTCATTTTTGCTCAATCTTTTCCCGCTCCAGTCAGCGAAGCTTTGGAGAAATCTTAGGTGGAGTTCTCGCTTATATCCCAGTTGAGCGCATGTAAAGATGGAGCAATAGGCCAGTTAGTCTCCTGTTGTTTTTTTCTATTGTTATCAGGCCTAATGTATCTTTGTAACAATGTAAACATTATCGTGATATAATTAATAAAGATGTCTCTTTTAAGTTGCGGAGCCAAATCAACCCCCGGACCTGGCCCCTCCGGGGCCCCGCAGTGGGTTGTCTACGCCCTTCCGCTTACTGGCTCGCCGCCCGCTGCCCCGCACGCCATCGCATCGAGACCGGAGAGAAAGGGTAGGAGAGGGGAGGGGAGAGGGAGAGGGAGAGAAGGAGAGGGGAGCGGAGCGCCGGCCACCACACGCGCCGCCTCGCGTGCCGCTGCGTGGAGACTGGAGGGAGAGGGGAGGGGAAAGGGCGAGAGGGAGAGGGGAAGGGAGGAGAGCGCTGACCGTCCCACGCCACCATGTCATCGTGTGGAGACCGGAGGGAAAGCGGCACGTGCGACCGGAGAGAGAGGCGAGGGAAGAGGCTGCCGCAAGAGGGAGAGAGGAGGGGAGGGGAGCGTATTATGAAAATAGATGCACAACGACACAAATTTTACGTGGAAAAACCTTACGGAAAAAAACCATGGGCACCGTCCGGCGATGATTACTATAGAGGAGTTGGATACAAACGCAGGGGATACATTGGATTGTCGCACCCTTTCCGTGCGGCTTACAAGGAATATATATATAGGAGAAAACTAGGAGTTCTAGTGGGGAAAGACTTGGAAGTCATACTAGGAAACTAATCATAATAGTCAAGTTCTATTAGGAAACTAATCCGAATATATTGTAGGCCCTAAATTTGGATCACATATTTAACAATCTCCACCATGAGACAAATTTCCCTTGTAGCATAAAAATCTTCAATCTCTAAACAACCCCGTGATGATAAAATCAATGCACGCCAAATAGTCACTTGGACTATAATCCATAACACCCTTAATCCAGAAGAGGTAGATCATACTTCAAACTCACCATTGGGAATAAATCCTGAATCTGCTGGTATGACATTGTGGAACCCAGCAGAGACACGAAACTGATGCACAAACTTCAAACTCGCCATGGGAATAATATCCTGAATCTGCTGGCATTAATTTTTGGAATTCTAGCAGAAACATGAAACTCTTGTGCTCAAAACGAAATAATTATATCTCCTTAATAACCTTCTGGGACGTTGGGCAAACTTACGTAGCAATTCCATCGGAAATTTGACCACCTCCATGTGCTCTGGACAGGAACCTTCTGGCTCCCTCTCAACGACTTCGCTTGTGTCTCCTGAAACATGTATGCACAACTGATAGACTGGTGCACGATGCTTCTCCTCTATATATACGCCAACTTGCATCTTCACTTGCCATAATGAGACTATTGCATCTCAATCCAGGAGCGGTAGATCAAATTTCAAACTCGCCTTGGGAATAAAACCCTGAATCTGCTGGTATAAATTGTGGAACCCTAGTAGAAATGCGAAATACTCTAGGTGTATAAAACGAAGTATCTTTATCTCCGGATAAAACCTCCTGGAAAATTCACATGAACAGGGCAGGAACGGTGGCTTCCGCTTCCTGACTTGATTTTCCTCAGAACCGTGCGCGATTAGATGACTTGCTTTTCTCTTCCTTTTTTTTGATATTTTAGATCTTTATTGAACTTAGAAGAATAATACATCAACCAAAGATACATTCTCCATAAAAGGAGAAGATTCCAAAGCTGTCTTAGTCGGACAGTCAGAATGGGAACATAAGTGGGAAATATTTTGACAAACTATTTGATTCAGATTTTGTCTTGATTTATTCCTTGCTTTTTTTGCTAGAAAGTCAGCCATCTTATTAAATTGTCTTGAAATCCATTTGATGTTAAGAGCCTGTGTTCCTGCAAGGGAAATAAGATCTGAAAGTAAAGGGTTTAAGCTCCAATGATGTTCCTGAGAATAATAGTCTTAAACCTGCAAAAGGCTAACTAATTCCTGATTGTCTGAAAGAAGAGTAACATCAATAATATTTAAATTTTGACAAATCAAGATGGCATTCATGATTGCTGCAAGCTCAGCTTGTAAAGGAGAGGAGAAGAAATTAGAAGTAGCTTGAATAAAAAGGGCTTTATGAGTATCAGAGTTATGGATGAAGATTCCAATACCAGTATTACCATCCTGCCAGGAGGCATTAGTATAATAGCGAATTACTGAGGCAGAATTGAGAGAAGTCCAGTTGTTAACATCATGATTTTGAGATTCATGATCTTCATCAATAATATCAAGGCAGGAAATAAAGTTTGAAGACATGATTTGAGCTGCAAAATTAACCTGAATGGGTTCCCAGGTTTTCTTTTTAAAGTAGAAGTCATTTCTAGATTTCCAAATCATCCAAACAAGAATAGAAGCTTTTTGAAGGCTTAATTTAGAGTTGTTTGTAGCTAAAACATAAGCTAAGATATCACTAATGTTTTGCATGGATGCAATGTTGGTTGTATCTAGATGAAATTCAGACAGTTTCCAAACCAGATTTGCAGAAGCACAATGAAAAAACAGATGAGCACAAGATTCAGACAAACTACAACGAAAGCAGGAGTCTGAAATAGTAGGAATTCTAAAGTTTAAATTTTTTGCAGTTGCAAGAGCATTTCTGAGAAGTCTCCAAATAAAGGTTTTAACTTTTGGAGGAATAAATTTGCATTTCCAAGTTTTCTTTAAAAGGTTTAATTGCAAATTTGAAATATTAGCAGCAGGTAATATAGAGTTGGTTGATAAGACTTTATAAGCACTTTGAGAAGTACAAATACCTTTTGAGTTATGAATCCAGTAAAGTTTGTCATCAGCATTAGAATGCACAATTGGAGTTTTTAAAATTTCATTTGAAACTTGAGGATCAAAGATCCGAGACACTTTGGAAATATCCAATTCTTTTCTATCATTCCAGAGATGAGAAACTTTTGTAGGTAAATGAAGAGTCATTGCAGAATCAGTAATATGATTAGGAAGGGATTTCTAAACAGAACACCAAGGTTGATTCCAGATTGAGATATCACCTTGAGAAAGTTGCTTTTCTCCTGCTTTTCTTTTCTCCGACGTGGGCTGGTAGATTGGTAGGTGGACGCCGGCTGCTCCTCCCGTGATCGGACTCGGAGTCGACGGATGACTCCGCTTTAAATTGGTGAGACGACGCATGCCGCCGCCATCGCCGCTGAGATCGATTTCTTCGATCGGAGAAACACGCCGGTAACCGGGGACAATAGATCGATCTGATGAATGGCCACGAACCCAACAACGAAGCGACGATAGATCGAATCCAATGCTCTGATACCACTTGTTATGAAAATAGATGCACAACGAAGACACAAATTTTACGTGGAAAACCCTTGCGGAAAAAACCACGGGCGCCGACCGGCAATGATTACTATAGAGGAGTTGGATACAAACGCAGAAGATACATTGGATTGTCGCAACCAAGTCAAGTTCTATTACGAAACTAATCCGAATATATTGTGGTCCCTAAATTCGGATCACATATTTAACAGAGCGTCGGCCGCCAGAAGGGGAGCACCGGCCGTTGAGGAGGGACGCACTAGAGACGGCCGCACTAAAGGATGGTGGCAGATGCGCAGAGGAGTGGAGGGCCGGCTGAGAGAGACTGAGGGAATAAATTAGGGTTAGGTTTTATATCAAGTTGGCCTTCGTGGGCATACAATGGGCTATATTTTGAGGTCTAATATACCTCCTTTGTGGCCCCGCGGATGGAATGCTTCCCTCATCCCCTCACCTGCCCAATTGCGGATGCCCCGCAGGGCAAAAACTCCACCCGCCCTTGCCCCCGTAGGGGCGGGTCCCCGCTGGAGACCAGCCCCTCGTGGGAATAAATCTCTAAATTCATCAAAGAATCCTTCAAATTATACATTCCCTAAGTCATAGATTCAAATTCCCACAAATTTCACATTCAAACTTCACATTCCCAGTTCACATTCATATCAAATGCTAAACTAGGAGTCGGTGGTGCCTCGAGGAGGTGGAGACAAGGTCGACGGTGCAGGTGGAGGCGGCTTGGGGCAGCACGCGTGAGATCGGTGGAGGCGTCTTGGGATGATGGAGGTGAGAAGATAGTGCCGATGCAGCTTGGGAAGGTGGAGATGAGTTTCATGGTGCCAGTGGAGGTGACTCGGGGCAGCATGCGCGGGGTCATTGTGGACGCTGCTCTAGGAGGTGGTGGTGAGGCTAACAGCACTAGTAAAGGTGACTTGGGAAGGTGGAGGCGAGGCCAGCTGCTCCGGGAGTTTGAGGCAAGCCAACAGTGGTAGCTTGGGGAAGCACACACGGCGTCACTGGAGGAATGTGCCAGTGAGGCTACTCAGGTCACCTGGGCGGTACTTGGGATTGTCATTGTTGTTGGTGCGGCAGCACTCCGACTCCACAGTGGCGGTGGTGCGACAGCTACGGGCTGTAATGTGAAATGTGAAGCGTGTGAAGTATGTGGAACTAACTCTAGATCTGGTCAAAATATGGTCAGCCATCATCAGTGACGGGCTTTAACAAGGGCCTGTTACGCATGCAGTCATCAGTAACTGGCTCTAGTTAGATCCTGCCATTGATGCAATCATCCGTGCTGGGCTAAAGAGTAGAGCCCGTCAAAGGATGCTCATTCTAGACAGGCTCCAAAGAGAGCATGTCAAAGGTGAGTGATATTTGACAGGCTCTGCCTTACGGCCCTTCACAGCTAACATCACTAGCTTTGACTATATTGGATTGTAATTTTTTTATGCCAACCTGTTGACCTTGTCTATTGTGGACTTTTTTTGTTATTTCATGGCATTCTATTTATTATGTTATTATATATAGGCAATGGAGAATATGAGATGACCTACTTCATCGACCGCGACTAGCTGGACTCTCCCATATGCTTCATGACTTTTGAAGCTCGAGTGACATGGTACTACTATTAATTATGGCATCGTGATGCATAAAGATTATGGTATAGCGGTATTTAGTGATTCAAAATATTACAAGCTTTCAATTACATAAATAAGCATTCATGGTGATCCAACCATACATATGCCACTTGCCACCTCCTCTTCCGTGTGCTCATCTAGTTGTAACCATCCTCATCAACGATGTTGTCAACCCCAGCATATCTTCTTTTTCCCTCCCTAATGATTTGCAATGTTTTGTTTACCGGGTCTTTAATTTAGAATATTTGCACAACTTGTTTTGCAAGAACAAATGGTTCATCCATGTATCTGACCTTGCTTAGATCATCATTTTTTAAACCTTTCTTATCAACCTTAACTCCGCATAGATTGACCCATCAGCAAAGAAACGACACTTTGCACTTAACATAGTTCAGCTCCTAGATCTGCTTTATGTGGCTGTAGTATGAGTTGATGCCAAGTTGGTCCTGAAATGCCTCTATATGGACCCGTTGTTCCGTACTATGCTCTTGCCATCTTGCTTGATGGTGTAAAATATGTATCCATTGATAGCATATCCATGTGAAGTGTCAATATCCCATAGCGGTCCTGCCACTAAGGCGCTAACCATGTAAGTGTTTGCAAGTGCTATTAGTCTATGTACTTATACGATGCTTAGACCATTCATTAAAACAACAGATATGCTCTTTGTTGATCTAGATATCCTGTTGACTCTTGTTTTCATGTCCAACCCTTGCTAAATTATCTTCAAAGTATGGCGCAACTTCTATCATATGATAGAGGATAGTAAAATGGGCCTGGCCATACTCGTCTTGATCTGATACAGTTCTTTTTCTGACTAATGTGGCAATACCGGATAGCCTACTACATGATGAGATCAACAAACTCTGATTGGATTGGTCTCAGACATGTAATCGATATAGATGTCAATAAACTCCTTAGTTGTGTGACCCGTGTGACCCTCAATAATGCTCCCTTCCCGTTTGGATCTATTCCAAACATAGGGGTTCAAAATTCCCATGTATCTTTCTAATGGGTACATCTCCCTAAGGAAAGCTAGCCCACATACTTTATTTTTCTCCACAAGATGGACATGAAAATAAACCATGATATCAAAGAACGGCGGGAAAAATGCATCTCAAGAAGATAGATAGTTTGATAATATTTGAGTGCAGGACATTAATTTTTCTATATTAACAACTTTTTTACCAATGGCATTGAAGAAGGCACAAGAACGCATAATCGTGTGATGGATCTTGATTGGCAAAATACTTCTAATAGCAATTGATAGGACCTATGTAATTAGTACATGGCAATCATGGAACTTCATTCCAACTAGTTTTAGATCATCAATGGAAATAAACATCCTTGATGAATAACTCGAAGCCATTTTAATATCTTTGAAGCAAGATTACATCCAAATCTTCTCATCCATTGACAAAGTGTGGCATGTTAGAGAGAGGTACACTCTGCCTGTGTTGGAATTAGTTATTGGCGGGAGTTTATTTCGAATATTCATGTCATGTTGTTGATGAGAAATCCGCGCTTGGCTGATAGTGCCAGAACTGTTTGCGTGAACTAAGTCGACGGACACAATGGCCTGGGAGATTGTTGGCGGTCGTTAGCGATCAGTTTCGACCATCAATATTACCAAAATAGAGGAGAACTAGTTATGCTTGCAATGCATATTCATGTTAGAATAATAATATTCCACTAGTATTAGGATTACTAACCTTTTGCAGACAATAACCATAAAGTGGAGAAGAATCGACATCAAATCAGACGATCGATCAATCGGACAATGTCGAGAATCAGACTTATCAATGAACGGGCCAAGAACTCAGAAAATGACACGACTAATTGGGCCAAAGTTCAGAAGTCTGCGGAGAGGAGAAGTCCAGAAGGCTACCAGCCAAATTATGGGCTAGTTGGGCCGGCCCACCTCTCCACCGTTGGATGTGGGGTTTGGCAGGGACGCTCCAGATCCTCTCCTGATGACGATTGCGGGGTACTTCAGACATTTCGCAGCAGTTACAACTGTCATACCTGCCTATTTAAGAGCTTCACTTCATTCATTCTCACACACACTCTAAGCAAAGCTCTCTCATATTCTCTCAAGTTTAATTTAGTAGTCTTAAGCTAGTGGAGTAGGAAAAGAATAGAAATCGGAGTCCGGAAGAGTTTGTGTATGGCTCTAGTAGCTCTCCTTTCCTCTTTTGTAAACTTTGTACTTTACTTAGAATACTCTTCTTTATACATTTCTGATATTGAAATACTTTCCGAGTATATGAATACCAACTTTACTTTATGTTCATGTTATACAGATTATACTGCTAGCTTATCTGGGAGATGCATAGGTACGGGTATAATGTTTACTTATGCAATTACTCTATGTCATGACGATGATATTAGAGTAGTATCTGGTAGTTTAGGCGTGGTGTCTAGATTACGGGATATCATTATTTGGAGTTATATGCTGCGGATGAGAGGTGGGCCACTGATGGTGACAGCTCAGTACGGGTATTCCTCTGCGCGTGTATATAGTCTTAAGTTAATTTCCTAGGGAGGGTACTCCGTATTAAGCCCCAGTTTTATGATTATGACGGCTGTCGTAAGGAACTCGGCAGTTAGGGGTGACTTCTCGAAGTACCATGAGGGCATCGGATAGAGGGTATTAGCTAGTTAATCATATAACTAAAATGTATGTATACTATGTATACTAGAAGTATAGGAACAGATTATTTTCTATTTTCTTTCCACTTAGCTTAGATAATTTAGTATGAGAATGAGTAGCTCCATGCTTATCTGTCACTCTACCCTTTGGATTATATTAACCCCTGCTTACACTATGATTATTACAAGTAACATATAAATTATTAGTACGGTTCTCTCTACTATGATCTTCCCATGGGATTAAATAAATACGATACCCTTGGAATACTCTCGGATGAAATGCTACAATGGTATATCCATGCGCTTGTGGATGAACTCTGTAACCATAATATACCAAGAGTATTTCTGCGCCATTGCTAGGAATTATATTTCTTGTAATGCCGTTAAGAAATACCAACAGAGATATGCTTAGCTCTAGTGCAGGTCCAAAGGTTGATGAGACGCGGGCGTGCCAGTCAGTTTGATCCTGCAACTGACAAGATATACAAATAGCAGATCAATGAGCCGATCGGCTGACAAGCCGATGGAGTAATTCCAGATGATGCAGATACCAGCCGATAACGATAGGATTTTGAGCTATCGGCTATATGGTTGATCTAGAATCTAACACTTGATGTAAATAAAGACAATCGGCTAATGATAATATAACAAAACAACAATAAAACTAGTAGAAACCAATCGACTAACAATATGATAGAATAAGCATTAATCCGAAGGTTAAAGCATCAGCTGATGGTCCGATGTCATTAAATCCATAAGATTAGATAAACAGTGAAACCTTTGTTGCGATTGGCTAAATCCAACTTGTATGTAATCCTTATAAGCCGATGCAACGTCTAAACTCATCGGCTGAAACCCCAATGAAACCCTTATTGGCAATCAAAAAGCAGGCTAGAGGTTATGGTTCTAAGCACGACTAGGGCTGATGCATCGCAAAATATGAAATGAAACATAATATCTAGATAATCAAGCCTTTGACTGATTTTCAGGGTGATAGATACCTAAGCTAATCTAATCTGGTAAAGCAATTTAGTCGATACCAGCATAAACCCTAAAATGGATCTTAGCCGATACAAGTAGATTGAATTACCAAACTAGATTAACTAAGATATATGATAGAGAAGTGCTTACATTGACAAGATCAGAGTGTCGAAACTCTAGCCCCGCCGATGCAAACAGCCATGACAAGTATAAACTCATCGAAAAAGTAGAAAAGTAAAAAGGGTGGCGATGCGCCGAATATGTATTGATCGTGAGATAGATTACAATGACCCTGGGTATACACATTTATACCCATGGGTAGATACTAGTCCTTGTTAGACAAGAAAGAAACTTTCCTAAGGATAAAAGGAAAACATAAAGTCCTGTTGATGTGAAAACACGACGGCCTGAGAGATCTGCTTAACTCTAGTGTAGGTCCAAGGCTAGCCTTGAGTGTGTCAAGCGAGTGCTAGCTGATTTGATCATGCAATCAGTAAGGTTTGAATAAAAGCAGAATCAGTTAACCGATAGCCAATCGGCCGATAGTATATCGTTGATGGTCACAGCCGATGGAGTTAGACCAAATCGGCTATGGATTGGATATATCAAAGAATAATAAACCCTAAATAGGCCCAATCGACTGTAATACTGTCTATGGAGTTTTAATAGATTGATTTAAGACAACATTATAAAAGTAGCCGATATGACCGTATTTAGAGTAAGGAAGAAAATGTACTAGCTAATACTCCAGTACAAACTTATATAAACAGATTAATCCATATAAACATATCAAACAGAAATCAAGTATGAAGGTATAGGGATCTAGTCGATACTGACTAAAGTTTGATATGCTTCTATAGAACGATCTATCTATATAAGTGGCGAATATACATGAAATGGGGGGTGAAACATGCATATTAGGTAAGATCGGCTGAAACCACGATACTATCCTTATTATGCCTAATTGCAGGCTAGTTTGCATGGTTCTAAGCATGACTAGGGATGATGCATCTCAAAGTATGAAAAGAAAAATAATATCTAGATAATCAAGCAATAAGACACTTTTTAGGATGGTAGATGCCTTAGCTAATCTAATCTAGCAAGACAATTTAACCGAAACCAGCATAAACCCTAAAGTGAGTAGCAGCCGATAAAGCTAAATTGAGAAGCTAAGAATAAATTAACTAAGACATATGATAGCAATGACTCGCGATATCGAGCCTAACACGTCTAAAGCAACATGTAAGCCCCAATAGCGCGGGCCATTGAGATGGGTTACCTCTTGCGAAGAACTCACCGGAAAACGAGAAAAGTAAAAGGGTAGCAATGTGCTAAAGTTGTGTTGGATTTGCTCTCGTATTACAATGCTATGGGGTTCATATTTATACCCCGAGTACAAACTTAGTCCATTATGGACACGACTCGAACCTTTCTAAAGTTAAGATACAAACAAGACCATATACGGCGGTCACTTGCCAAATCTCTAACAAACCGACTCAATATCCTAATTAATAGATACAATTGTCTTAATCGAGCTCTATCTCTAATTGGCAATGACGGTTATCCCAATCTAGGCCCACGCCGAGCCCAAATCATGTTATATCGGTTGTTTCGGCCATCAGCCTTATCAACCTTGATCAACTCATACTCTGTTTTCAGCCGATATGACATCCAGCCGATGCGCAGTCCGACTTGCAGATCAACTCGATTTCACACCAAATCTGCTTCAATCTTCTTCCTCCTTTTCCGAATATGATACCAAATTCCGATGTTAACAAATCCTTATCGGACACTAAACACACTTTCCTAAAGATAAAAGGGAACTAACAGACTATTCCTAATTAATAGATAAACTACCATGCCGCAACCTCCTTGAACTCGGTCACTTTTGGATAAACTTCCTTTAGTAGATTAATTTCTTTAACCGAATCTACTAGGAATCCGACAATTGGTGACTTGATAATTCCCATCGGCCGATTTTAGGACTCTGAAGCTGATACTGACTCTAGGTTGATGATAACTTTGGTGTTTAACAAATTTCACTGTTAACACATGTAAATCTTGATGTAAATTCAATCCATCCATTGTCTTCCTAGGAATATTTAGCAGTAATCTGGTCAAACTCCCACATATGTTCTGCTCTACATTCATCAGATGAATCATGATGGACCTCAAGATTCTACCAGTATAGTAGTCGCCAGAATATAGAATTTTTTTTCTTCGACATACTATTGTCCTTTATCTTAGTATGTTTTGTAGGATCGAACACAAGTAACCAAGCCTACTAGAGAGGGGGTGAATGGTACATTACATCAGCGGAAATCAAAAAATCGAACCTTCATAGATCAAAACGCACCCGAACCTCAAAAAAACAAATAGAACAGACGTCCGACGGTCTATCCGATCTACTAGGGTCGGTCTGACCGAAGCCTGGCCGGTCTGACTGTAGGTCACTCGGCAGTCTGACCATCAGCCCTAAAAACAGCTTGACAATGCTTCTATAAAAACACGATTTCTCTTAAACCAACTGTTGGATCGAGTTGCAAACTTGACAAAATAAACTAGACAAAAAAAACAGGAACAACTCCACCGGAGGGATTTGCAAAATAATAAACGGTTTAAAAGAAAACACCCTTGAAATTCAGCTGTCTCAGAATTTCAGCAAATCTGAACTAAACCTAAAACTTAAGCAAATTCGATCTATGAAGTATTAGAAAGGTTTTGGATGTATTAACTTGAACAAAATCATAGTAAAACGAACAATCATAAGTTAATGCTAAAACCAAACATAATCATAAAACTTATGAAACCGGAATAGATCGTCGATGCCTTGATGATTGAACGTGATCTTTATTGCTTAAGTATATCGTTCACAAGGTTCTTACGAAACCTTCTCTAATCTCTTAAATCTGGCTTACCCTCAAAGCATAGCCTCTCTCTCTATTTATACCGAAAATCTCCTACTCAAAGTAGGAGTATAACTCCTACTCTCCTAGTCACACTAGGATTCTATCCATAATTTTCAAATCAATTACAATTTTCAAAGCCAACTAAACCGGAATCCTAATCTCAGCAGACTCCATCCGACGCAAGCAAATCGTCTCCAGCTCCGACTGCCTCTCCCAGCCGACCTGACACCGAGCCGTTCTGCATCAATACCAAACAGGCCAACAGCCTTGCTGCTGCCCGAGTCCTGCACACATGCATACATGCATGCACCACACATGCATGCATGCCAGCCACCAGTGGCAGAGCCAGAAGTTACTAAAGAGTAGGGCTAAAGTAGGGTTTAACTAGTGAGTTATTTATTTTTTCCTAAATTTACATGGTGATTTAACATAATTTGGCCATGATTTTGGAGGCAGGCCTAGGGCCCAAGCCCTAGCTGCCCTAGGCCTGCCTCCGCCCCTGCCAGCCACGACATAGTTGACACACATATACCATATACCCTTCGTCAATTTCTCACCCCAATCTCTTTCGCGAACACCGGCACTTGCACACACACCTTGTGAAGCCCGTTACGAAGATCTCTCCCACACGGTGTCCATCCACCGTATGCCATCTCGTATCCAACTTCGTCACCCGGTATCCTTGATCGTCTGGACCTCAACCCCTCCCTGAGTCTAGTCCCGATCTCACCGTTGACCGAAGTTGACCTCCAAGAATCCTGACTCTAGTCACCTTCTCACATGGTATCCCGACCGCACTAGACCTCTGCTCCTCTCTGAGCATAGTTCCGGTCCTCACCAATGACCAAGGCTGACCTCAAGTCACATGCACACAATCAGACAAAACAATTCACACGCACTCACACCAACATCCACACATCTTTTCATTGATTAAATCATTTACAAAACCAATTGTTCATCACAAATCTTAATCATGACAATGATTTCACATGTTTTCTTTCCAAACTCATTGCATATGTCCTTCACCATGTCATTCACCCCCTCTCTAGTTAAATTTGCTGGAGCAGGGAGAAGATCTCTCTTACTATTGAAACTTTTCTTCAATATTCTATATAGGTCATCAAGGGGGAGCAATCTCCTATGACACATATAAACCATCTTTTGTGAGTTCTTTAGCCACTTATATGTATTTTCCTTACAGTCCGACCAAACCTTCTTTCCTTTTACAGTTTATCTCGAAAGGCTACCAAGTGTTAGGTGGTCGATAATGGTGCAGAAAATAATTGGGTATGTAGATTGATTCTCCTGGCCATATTCTTGTAGTCGGCGTATTTCTTGTAGTACAGTATGTAGTCATTTGGACATGCGTGAAAAGAACCTCCAACCCTAAAGGGCACAAAACCTGTTTTGCTTCACATTTCGTCTTGGGCAATATGTTCTCCTTTGAAAGCAAGTCCCAGCAGACCCAACAGTTTTGTGAAACTCTTATATGTCCATCCACTACTTGCCTATAGCTTCATAAGATCTAAGGTAACAGATAAGTTCTTGTGTTTTGCCTTGCATCTGACATACAAAGGAGTCTCCAAATCACTCACCAACCTGGTGAGCTTCACATAATCTCTCTCAATGTAAGCTTGCTCCTAAACATCATGCAGCATTGCTTTCAGAGTATCATTGCTTACATCAACCATTTCGCCGCCTAATGGAGAAGGAACAAAGATGTCATCTTCATATTGTTCCTCATTCGGTCCACCGCTCTCTTCATTTGCAATATTGAGCGGCTCTCACCATCTGGTCCAACATGTGTAACACTTCATGAATCCTCGACATATCAGATGAGAGTGTATTTGTACTCTTCCGGAAAACATTTTCTCATTTTTGCAATCAACACATGGACAAGTCATATAATCATTTGTTCCTTCTTTTCTTCTCCTCCACGGCGCTTATGAAATCTGCAACGCCACTTATATAATCATTAATACATCAGTCAACTCCATACATCCAACTTCTATCCATTTGCAAATGTGAATAAATATTAAATATAATATCTCATGCAATATGCATTAGGAAATTTGTAGCCATGCTTTATTTATTATTGCCCAGAGAGCTGTTTTTTAATTCTTTTTTCTTCAAAAAAGGAGAAAAGTTTCACCCCTTTATCCCTCTCACCCGAAATGTGAATAGTATACTAATTAAGTTGCGATAACTATTTCACCAAGTTTGGGGTTATATATAGGGACTCTAGATACATGTAGCAGGCTGTTAATTGGAGCCCACGAAAGATGATGGTAACCTCGGACCCATCACTAATGAGTGATGACCCCTCATCGTTGATGGGGTTTTCTTGTGGACGGTCATAAATGACATGTGTCAGGCCGAAAATGAAGCCCGTCGCCCGATGAGGGGTCATCGATGACAGGTGCGTCCATGAATCCCAGTCTTCAATAGGGATTTTTTTGTCGGCCTGATACAGATGACTACCTCTATGATGGGCTGCTGGCGTCTATCACAGATTGCCGTTCACGATGCCTGGTTTTGTATTAGTGTTTGTTATTGTACCTTAGATCAGATATGGGCCATTCATTGCTCTTGATCAAATGGATCGGATCCAACATTTCAATTCTAGATGGCGTGGGTAATTTCAAGATTAACCATGCATTTTTTCCATACCCACATAGGTACAATACATTCTTTTTGTAACATCCCGGCCTAGGGCTTAATAGAATTAATAGAATACGCATATCAACAAGTTGCAACTTCTTTTCCGGAAGCCGATTCCCGGGTGCACACGAGTGAGGACAGTGTGCAGAAAAGACATGCGTTGGTCTGTGAGGGCAGTCAATGACCTGTGAAAGCTGCCAGATGTAAGTAAGTGGGCCCGGCCTGGGAGAGGCGGGTCGTTACACTTTTAGAGCTAAACATAGTTACACTTTCGGAAAAAAGCCAAAATTTTGTTACAATCATGCTTTCAAACCATCAAAATTTCATGAATTTTGGGATTTTTGGAACTTCTTTGCATGAAATTATTTGAAACGCAAGTGGTTGTAAGATGGGTTGGAGGACCTGCCAAATACCCATGGGTTAGGGAGGGAAAATTTCATGCATTGAAAGCCACCAAACTACCTTAATTAACACAGGAATAAATTAATAAGTCCACAAGAGATAGACAAGTAGCTTTTTTTTCACCCTCTTACCACAATTCTAGTTAAATTTATGCTACCAAGTGAGAAATGAACTATGAAGCGGGCTTTTATGTAGGTAACATGATTCCCCACTTGCATCCCTAAACTTAATGCAACCACATGCATGTTCTTCTCACTACCAAAGAACAATCATCAATTGTGGTTTATTTAAAATTGTCACTAAAAATAATATCGCTGCCAGTTCACAGTAAAACCGGGAATGATAAAATCACAATCATTGCCAGTTTTATTTCTGAACCAACAGTTAAACTAGTGAAGCTACCCAACATGTTAAGTATTGAATCCTAACTTGCCAGCCTCCTCCATTCCATTATCTCCTGCTCTCACATGCATCTCTCTCCCTCCCTGTACGTCTACCGCTACCATCTACATCATCCTCCTCTCTCCCCCATCATCACTGCATGCTTCTCCATCTCTATCCCAAAAGCCACCACCAGCATGTCGCTCTAGATCTTCCTCTCATCCCTCCACACCATCGCACTCGAGGAGGCTGGGGTAGATCCCATAACCTCTCTCTCACACACTCTTTCTCACCGTGCACAACCGTCCTCTCCTTCTCTACCCTATCGCCACCATCTCTCTCTCTCTCTCTCTCTCTCGTCCCACCACCACCCTATCTCTCCTCAACCCTGCCCCCCTCCCCCCCCCCCCCCCCCCCCGCCACAACCACCACTAACAAGCGCAGACGATGGCAATGGAGGAAAGGCACAAGAGGGCCATATCCAGCCAGCATAGGATCGTGGCTACCCAATCTAGCCACTCCAAGCAGGGGCACAAGGTCAACAAGAAGAAGTGAGATTGATGTGAAAAATTAAGGTCATGGGATGATGTAACATACCCGAATTCTAGGATTAAGGAATTTCCATAAAAAATAGTTGAAAGGAAAAGTTCAATTTTGTGGACCAAAAATTTCCATTTTTTAAAACCTAGGTGAAGTTGATCCATCTCTTGCATGAATAAAATTTGATGGCAAATTAAAAATTTTTCATTTATAACCTAGGACAAAAATGCAAACACAAGTGTAGAAATGCATACACACATATGGCATGGTTCAACTTGAGTCTTCTTTGTGCATTTGGATATTTGGTTGGCATTGCATATTAGAACTCATGAGCATAAATAGAAGATAAAGTTTCACTAAGCAAACCCATAACCACACTTGAGCAATAATTGTAAAGACATGAGAATGAGGTTAAATAGTATCACTTTACGTCAAGAGTAGTCTAAATAAATTTCTTACAACTATTTAGATGCATCTAAGATTTGGATATGTCCATATAAAGAAAAGACCTTGCTAATTATCTAAAATAATTCGTGCAAGATAAAATTATGGAAAAATTCATGTAGGCTCTACTTAATACATGCAACTCACTGTAATTTTGGTATAGTTTAATAACTAGTTTGATACCTCAAATAAATCAGTCAAACCTGTCACATAGTATGTTAATTATAATCCTTAATCGGCTAAAACCTACCCTCACCAAATGTGCATTAAATTGCATGAAAGTGTATAGGGGAAATAATTTATTCAAATACTAGATTAATTATGATGAACAAATATAAGTTTTCCAGAATTTATCTTATCTGTTTAGGTCTCCTAAAAATTCAAACTATTTTCCAATGAGCCCATCTTCTTCTAATTTCTGTGAGCAATCTATCCATAATTTTTGAGTGGAACAAAAGAAAATGGAAACTAGATATATTCACCTACCTCCAGTAAAATCCACACGGATTTATCTACACCACAAATTAATCTATGAACTAACAAAGATGGGGAAGAGAAATAATCCTGGAAATAACTGAAAATCGATTTTCACTCAAGATCCTACCCATCCTTCATACCCACACCTAGTCCACACCGCCCTGGACGCACATGACAGTCTCACTGGCTTGTCCTCACTTGTTCACCTCCCTCAGCCGACAAGAAAACAGAGACGGTGAGAAAGCGAAGGGAAACAGAGCCGGCCGAGCTCTGGGCGTGCTCGACGCGTGGCCTCGACGCAACCGAGGAGGAGGCTCTCAACTTCTCCGTCGCCCTCATCTCCATCGCCGGCCACTGAGAAGACGAAGGTCGCCAACGCCATGGAGCCACGGTCGTTTCCTCTTCTTTTGCGTTCCTCAATTCACTCTTGATGCCGTTCCCGTTCCATCTAATTTCGTCCCATTCCATGCAGCGGTTAAACGGAAACGCGACCGCGCACTCCGACGCTCTGGAGCACGCACCGAGTGCCACCGCTGCATCATCATCGTCGCGCCGGCCTCCGTGGACCAAATCCGGCCAAGCCATCGCCCCAACATCATCACCACGACCTCCTCTTCAAAATCCCTCAAGAATCCCAGGCTCCCAGCCAATGCCGCAACGTGGAGGGAGATCGGCGTCGTCTACCTTAAGTCCGGCCGCCGGCCATCGTCGCCCATTCCTCACTCTCGGGTGAGCTTCGGCGCGATTCCTCACTGATAGAGCATCTCTAGGTTCCCTCTAAGCCGTTTCCCTCCTGTCCTTGGCAGCTCGAAGACCGAAGGAACGTCGACGCCGTCGCCATGCCGATTTCCGTCGCTGCCGGGTCGTCTTCTCCACTGTCACCGATGTTCAGACCAATCCAAGCTGCGGTCAAGCTTCAGTGAGTACCCAAGAACCCAGTAGACACGCATGCATGCACCCATTCGTATAGAAACGAGCCGGAGCTCGACATGCCTTAGCATGCCGAGAACCACCTCCGCTCGCACCAACGCCGTCATAGATTATGGCCACCGTAGCTAGCAAGATTACCACCATTGTCTTCGCAATGATCTGCTGCATGTTTTCGCTTTTGGTCACACTGCGTAAATCGCAGTCGATCGCCGCCGGCGATCTCGGCCAAGCCGCTGCTCTGTATTGCTTCCTGTGCAGGAATAAGCAAGGGATCACTTTCACGAATTCGATAAACTGTAAGTACTAAAGTGTGAGACACTTCTCTCACTGACATGTGGGAAAAGAACTAAATCGAAAATACAAGAGAAATATGGGGACTTTTTATAAACTGTGGCATAGACACATGTTGGACTGCGGGTTCTATTCCTCGGAACCATAGAGGCCTTTTTGTATATTGGCAGAGGATGACATGTGGACCCCATGAGCTTAAAATCTGAAAATATAAGGGAAAATCACTAAAGCTTTACATTTTCTGCAGAAAAATGCTCAAACTTGTAAAATCCATATTAAATGAAAAGTAGCTCATTTTGAGATGATTCCAGTTGCTACAGATTCACAAAGTTATGAACTTTATTTTATTGACACACACTGTACAAGGTTTGCCACTAAAATTTATCCAAGATAAATCATACACAAAACATACCCAAACTTATAAAATGCAACCAAAATTCATCTCAACTTATTTTTGAACAAACTTAAGTTCTACAGATTCACCAACATGCACACTATATATAGGGGAAATAAAAGCATATACTTACTTTACGCCAAATGCCTCTAAAACTATTATCTTTAAAAATATTGAGATTTAGATAAGCTGAACTTTAGAGGTTTATATAAAATTCATTTCAACTCATTTTTGAGTAAACTCAAGTTCTATAGGATCACCAAGATATGTACTTCCAAGTTGTAAAATTAAAATATAAGCTTACTGTATAATAATAGCTCCTAAATATTTATGTAAAGAATAACCAACCTAGGGCAACCTTTAATTTGTAAAATTTGTAGAATTTGTAGAAAATTCATCTTTAGTCCATTTGGAGTGAACTAAGTTTCTGTAGAACCAGAAAGTAATGAACTTAAAAAAAATAGGTAAAATAAAATCTGGCAACTCATATACTGAATGTGTCAAAAACTTTAAATAGATAACTTAGGTGCTAATCACAATAAAAATAGTTAAACACTACATATGTATAAATGTATATATAAATGCACTCTAGCTCTAAGTAAATCAAAGTCAAACTTGTTGGACCAGAGAAAACATAAGTTCCATCCCTAACCACTAAAACTTGGCACACTTAGCTCATATATCAATTTCTAGGTTGATATGTTAAGTGACTAACATAGAACACTCCATAGCTTATAAAATATGTAATAAGAGTAATATAAACTCTAAAATTTTGAACTAAGATTAGATTGGTTAGCTAAATTATTAATTTTTATGCATCACTAGCAAATAGAACATGTTCTGGACATAAAACTTCTAAAGCCATGTATACATAGAGATTATGTGCCTAGAACACGTTATAAATTGTAAAACATATAAGGAATTCATAGTAACTCTAGAAAAATGTGAAACCAACTTTTTTGAACTCCTGTGAACATCCCCTTTACTGCAGCAAGCCATCATTTCACAAAAACTTGACCCTAAAGTGCACCTAAGGACTAATAAAGCTTAATTAATCTTAGTGCTAGTATTAAACTTTGAAAATTAATAACTTTCAGATGCAAAATGATAAAATAAAAATTCTTTCACCTAAATTCATCTTAGATCAGTACCTAACCACACTAGTAAACTCATGCATTTAAGAGCATTTTAGATTTTTACATGATTTGGCATTTATCGTTACTGTTATTTCTTTTAGATGGCGAAATCGTTATCGGTGAGGTGATTGGACTTATAGCTGATCTCAGGGAGGTATTATATCAACCAACGCAAGTATTGCCCTTCCTTTGAACACATTGAATCACATGTTTTCTAGCTAAATGTTTTGATTGTAAAGTTGCACGCGTATTTCTAACTATCGGTACTTTTAAAACTATAGATTGTAGTTGTTCCTTTAAAAGATGCATGAAACCCCTTTTGAAAATCATCCCTTGCTGTTTTGAACCTTAGGATTAATTAGAGTACTTTAATTGTGCTCATATGACTATACTATGCTTTTATAAAGTGCAAATGCTTAGCCTTGCTTAGTGATAAATAAAACATGGTTATGAGTCACTTGATATACTATTTGGAACTCCTTATTAAACATTATGTTCAGAGGTGATTCTCTGATTATTTGTGAAATAAAATATGATTTTAGACTTGGGCGGCAAGTGGTATGCATATGGTAGTAGTTGCATATCGATAGGGGGAGTGTTCGCCTAAGTCGATTAAGGACCGAACATCATATCACCCATTATGTTTACCGTACATCCACATGTGTCTTTATGGGGGGACCTTGGCCTATTAAGTTAAGCACTTGTCTGACCTTGCATTCGGGAGGCCGTTGTAATATAGGTAGGGGCCACGAGTGTACTGTGGACTACCTAGAGGAACTACCCATGTGTGTGTTGAACCTTAGGACGAGTGTACTGTTCCTAAGTGTACGATCGTAGGATGATAAATTCCCTATGTGTGTGATTTCCGTGAGGGGACGAGTGTACTGTTCCGATTCATGGCATGGGCGTCTAAGTGTGTCCAATACAACGATATTGTGCCACGTTGGTGGGTTCCCATTGTGTCCGTTACCACGGCGTTAAGTTTAAGGCGTGGGCCGGCCACTTAATGGTTCTAGGTCATATAACGTGTATGGCCTAGGATGGAGGAACACGTATCGTGCTCATGCAAGGTTAGACAATACTTAATGTAAAAGCCTTGTCGTGACCTCTAGACCATACTCAATGTGTAGAGTATGGTGGTACCGACGGGTACCGGACAAACTAGAGTGATTCACATCATGTGGGTAAAGCTGTACAAACTCTGCAGAGTTCTAAAAACTAATCGATTAGCCGTGCTCATGGTCATGAGCGACATGATGATGTGCTATGGGTATAATCTTGTGATGTCTAAATGCTTTTGGAACTAAATGTTTTGAGATAATGATGAGATTGGTATATGTGATACATTGCCTTACTTCCCGTTGTGTTGTAAGGGAATGATGTCTATCTTTTTATGTTGTGTTGTAAGGGAATGATGTCTATTTATGTTGATATCATGCCATGATTAATATGCTTTACATATTGCTTAAATTACGTTGTAAATGGTTTGCGAAGTAAAATTTGCTTTATGCTGAAAATAGAGACCACAAATAGCCTTCCTTTGACTTAGAGCTTTCATGTATGTAGGTTTGAGAGTGCTCTTGCCAGTACATTAATTTGATTAATGTACTGAGTCTTGCCATGTTTTGTCTAATTTATGTTTTGTAGGAATAGACTTAGTTTAATTTGAGTGATGCGGGTTTTGACTGCTTCTTCTAGGATTTGAACTTAATGGGGTAAACTCCTAGTCGGTGTGCTTGAGGATTGGGTAGTCAAGCTTCCGCTGTTCTCTAATATAGTTATATTTGGCCAGTCGGCCTATGTATCTATTAAGTAGTTGTAATCTGAATTTTATTTGCTTTAGATGTATTTTGCTATGTATGTCCATGCTTAAGATGAAAGTGTGAATCTAGTGCACATCCTGGGAACTAGATTCACATGAGTATGAGTTAAGAATATTTGAGATGTTGTAGATCTTTAGCCATTTTTGTCAAGTCTCTTGAATATGTAACACATCTGGTCGCCGCCTTCGAGTGGTTTGACGGGCACATCTCAGGCTGAAGTTGACTGGCAGGCTAAAGGTCTAGCAATGTCTCTAATATTCTTCTCTCGAGGCATCGGATATTTCATCATGTTTGTTTGATGACTTAAATTATTCCCTTCATCTCTCAAATATAATGGAAAGTCCGGAGAGCCTACGACATATGACCATGGCAATAGGCAACCGATGTAAGACATGGCTGAGCTAGGTATTGTACCCTAATATCAGTGACAATGGATATCTAGCTTATCCAGTAGGAACTAGGTCGGTGGCAATGGCAACAATAGATGGCACTTCATCACCACATGGTGGTGTCGTGCACACAAGGAATCAGCAGGGAAGCCAGTAGTGGGGCAGAGCTAGAGCTAGCCTATTCTATTTTCTTTTTCTAGAAGCAATATCATTGCCAGTTCTTAGGTCGATTGTAATAGTGCTCAACCAAAACTTTTGATTGCCACATCTAGTATAAACCGGCTAAAATGATACCATTTGGAACCAGCAACAATTGATGTTACTTTTTAAGAGAACAATTGATGTTTCTTACTAGTGTAGCTGGATGGAAATTTTACACTATGCAAATACTCACATAGGCTAGTTTTCTCTGCCTTCCTGAGTCTATCGGGTAATGTTGGCCTGGTTGTTTTTCTACATGATGTAGCTCCTTCCTAACGTTCATATCTCTGTGTTTTTAGTGTGTCATAAATAGGACTACTATCAAGTTGTCACATCAATTCTTCTCCACGTGAATTACATTCATACTATGATGAAACTGTAAAATAGATTTAGCCTTCTATTACGGATTCACTGTGACGTATAGGGTCCATTGTAAAGTTCAAGAAATCATTATAAAGTTCAGGCAACTTGAGTTTGTGGTCACAAAAAATGTCATGGTGGCAAACATGGTCACCACAAATGTTGCGCAATTTTTCATTAGAAGTTTAGGCTGGCACATCGTGACAAAGTATTTCGTCATAGAAATTGGTAGCCTTGGTCCTCATGGGTCCACGTAGCCAGTCCCATTTGTAAGTATGAGATTCTATGACAAAATCGTCATAAATGAGGCATTATTCGTCACAAGAGTCGAGCCAGCACACAGAAGCAAAGTATTTTTGTCATAGAACTCCAGCATAGTTGTCAGGAAGTCCCACATGTAAGTATCAAAAAACATAAAGGAGACAATTTGTCCAGTGTTCACATGAACTGTTTCCATTTGCCCAGCATTTGTTTATCCAAATCAGTATGCTTACGTATACCCTAGTTTCTTATTATTTACATCCGACACTTTGTCCAATGACTGCATCCTAAAGCCCGGTGTGGTTATCTCATCTAAAAACATGTTGATATTCTCGAGAGTTGAGGAGGCGCCATTGATCACCATCGTTCCCGAGTGAAGGAATGTTCCCAATGGTTTATTCATCTGTAAACATCATGATTTAGCCAGACAATGGTTCATCATCCATCCTTGATTCCATTCCAAAACACCCAAGTAAAGAAGGAGCACGCGATGGGAGCCTAGGAGAACAATTGTAGACCCCCGATTTTGGAAATCGGAAATCTTCTGTGTTTATCTGTACCAATCCCTGGATCAGTAGTTGGTACACACATACATAGTTGGATCACAACATATCACGAATGAATTCGGGCTAAAAGAGTTAAATACTTACATTAGGGCCAGGTAGGCCAACAACTATCAGAGAACAACAGCGGAAGACAAAATAATATAAGGGCCCGGTTAACATGCCACAGGCAGTCGACTGGGGAACGAGACCTAGAACAAGACTGCACTCCGATCATCTTGTTGGATACGCAAGCGTACCGACAAGGGCTTCTCTTCAACACTCTCCTAAAAGATGTATAAATAGCAAGGGTGAGTACCAACCGTACTCAGCAAGCCACCACAACAACAATGCGTATGATAAAAGGTATTTCAAGGAAAGGCTTCAGGTTCTTTTGCATAAAGCTAGTTTTGCAATTCTTTTCACAAGCCTAAGACCTAGCATAGACTGATCAAGTTTTAATACCAGTGTTCACATTTAAACAACGACGGTTCTGTCCACCATCCATTGTAATCCCAAGGATAGCTTCCCGCCATTGCGTCGTCATGGTTTTCTGAGGACGTCCACCTTCCCTCCTCTCAGGAAGTGGCTCCATCAGCATAAAATTCATCATGCAATATCCCATCCCACACAAGTTAAGAATTTAGAGTCTAGCCAAGTGTAATACATGTCCCGGTGCTCAATAACCGCGAGCACGGCTATTCGAATAGATTTGGTTTACTCACACTGCAGTGGATGTACACTTTACCCGCACTCCGCGACTGCCCAACACATGAGCCTCGTCCCAACACATGAGACGCGTCACGGCAAAGCTTTTCGATAACCTCGCATTGGCAGTACCCGCTCCATGAACTTAAATCCTCATGCACTCTAGGCGTCCATGTTTCTAGCAGTGAGAGGAGTTCTGGCGCTCCCGGGAAAGAGAAGTCTCACACACATATTAAATTATGGTTCAAGTTAAGTTCTCTCTCTCACACACTCATGGCAGTCCTACCAATGGCGACACCGATGTAGGGCACGCCTCTCGGCCCTACCTCAACGGCTGTCCCATCGTAGCGCACCTGCCTCACTCAGGGGTGAACCATCTATGCAGGGATACTGCCTCCGCTCGGCTATCTAATCCGCTAGGTCTATACCCATTCGAGAAGTACGGTTGTACGGGGGTCGTTTCATGCTTAACTTCATGGCTCGGTCCTTAATTGACCGGGGACGGTACTAGCCTTTTCCAGATACCACCCAAATCCTCCGTCCGCCCCAGTCGAAAACAGTTGTTTAGTTTTATTTCTCCTTTCACAAATCATGTCATCAATATCATGGCAATGTGGTGCTCATGTCTCCACATGCCACATCTCAATTACCTTCCCCAAGGTAATTGCCCAAGCATATAGTATTTGATAAATATGAGTATGCATGATTCTAGAATAGCATTTCTAAGCATTTGTCATAGTTGACTAGGGACTCATACGTAAACATGGTTACGAAGGAATAAGGGGTAAACAATAATCAAGGCATGGCATAATCGCAAGTAGGATGTTCATCATTGCATGCAATTTTTATTTGTAAACAAAACAATTTCGCAATTGGGATCAACGTGATCAAGGAATAGTGATGACTTGCCTGCTCAGGATAGTCCTTATTCTTAATACAATCGTGATCAACCTTCACCTCCTGGAAGCTGCATACGTTGCCTCACGACTAACCGATATACAAATTCTATAATACGCGAGAAAAACCAATATTCAAACAACAATCAAATATGTACAAACAAAATATATTTGTTGAGGTCGAACCTAAGGTTGCTCATATTATTCGCGCTTGCTAATGGATTCCAACATGCTAAGGGCTAAAGTTTCTTAATCTTTCTGTTGTCATGGTGGTCTATTCAGGAGCTAGCCAATGTAGTATAAATGAGATACGTATCTGGCTAATATGTGGTGTAGTCTAGCTAATGGCTATGGAAGGATTATGGCTACACATGCATCTATCTAAATAAAATGGTCGTATACTAGAGGTTCTGTTGTCGGATGGATTTAGGATCAGTCAAATAATTACTATGAATCATTTCTATTATTATGAACATATTTTATTTGTCACCATAAACTATGAAAGGTTAATAATTATCCATGCTCTATATGTTACACTTGTGAGGCTAATAATATTATAGTTACAGATTATCTCATCACATAATTTTACAATGAATAATCTTAATTTACAATTGAACTTAGGTTATATTAGGTCAAGGTCTATAATTAGGATTTATCTACCATACATGTTCATCATATACTCTCTTTAATTTTAATACGTGCAATCAAGCAATTTAATACTACACCGTATAGCTATAATGGGTTGTGCAGTATATGTGTGTGCACAATATCTTAATATTGAATCATTTACTGAATAGTTGCTATTTACTATAGGCTATATAGTACATGTGATTTTAAGTGGATTTATGAGTGAGTTACCGTCTATACAACTTAAGGGTTGATTCCCAATCTAAACATATACTATTGTATAGGAAATGCCGTTTAATTAATTTTGGTGTGGGTGATTTTAGTCACACTAGCTCTGTTATTACCTCTCATAAATAAGTTAAAGACTCTTCTATGTGTGTTTATATTTTAGTCACGAAATATGAGGCTAAACATTATTTATATACTTTGGACGCATGCGTATAATTATATAGGGACATATATTAATAAATGGCACTAGCATTTCCTATGCTTTAATTAATTTGAAACAATGCTTCTAATTAGTTTACATGGGTTTTACAGTGAGAAAGCATGTTAAAGACAATTATTTGACATCTACTTTACAGTATATTTTCAATTTTATTTATTAGCACATTTTTAAGTTAACTATTATGCATCATCTTGATATTAATTAACTTTTAATTATAAACATATTTTATTAAATAGTGAACTATATACCATTGGAAAGCTTATGAATTTAGATGAATTTAGGTTCAAGTTTCACTCAAATCCGAGTTAAAATGAATAAGTTATGCTAGTGTAAAGATTCAAATTTGAATAATTGCGAACAGTACTGTTCACATCCGATTTATTTTAATCCGAAACCTATCTACAGCTCAGAGTCACTGACGGGTGGGGTCAGGGGTCTTATTATCTTTTCTACCGAATTATTTTTGTTAGAGAAAAATGGGGAGTTGGGCCGGCTTGTCAGTGGCTCGGCTGCTCTCTCTCTCTCGTTCTTTTCCTATCGTCTTCTACCTCCAGACCGTGTGGGACCAGCAGGGGCGGCGCAGCGCGCGCGGCAAGGCCGGCGGAGGGCGACCCGACGGCGACCAGGGGAGGGAGCGGCAAGGCTCCGGCGTCCACCTGCCGGCGGTCACGGCGTAGGACGGCGCGGGGGCGAGCGGCGCCGCACGGCCGCCATGGCCGGGCACGGGTAGCTAGGTGCTAGGGCGATACGGAGGGTTTCCGACCAAATTGGTGCGGGCGTGAGCATCTATGACGTGTGAGGGTTCCATTTTACTTATTAGATGGCTAGGAAGAGCTCCGGGATGGCTTGTCCACGGCAAGCTCGCCGGCGGCATAATGGTGGCCGGGCCAGCACGGCTACGGGCGCTAGTCGCCAAAATTGAAGGAGGCTCGAGTTTCTACGGAACCAGGAGAGACCTGAGGAGCGTGGACTTACCGATAGACGGCGGGACGACGAAGATCGGGTGCAGTGGTGGAGCGGAGAAGAGGGTGCAGCACGCCCACAAGGTGTTCGACGAAATGTGTACAAGGAAGAAGCAGAGAGGGATGGGGTTTTATGGGGGCTTGGCCTTGTGATGGCAGCCAAGATGGTGTGGAGAGGAAGGGAGACGGTGGGGGAGGCTTTTATAGGAGAGGCGGAGAGGATAAGCTTGCCAACCCATTGCCAACCGGGCTAGATGCTGGGCTAGGGCGGTTAGGGCATAGGCGCACATGGCATGGCGCCTTGACAGGACGTTAGCGCGGCAACGGGACGTGGCACGGGGCTCATCCTTGTGTGACGCGACGGACGACGGCGCAGCAGCGGCACATGGAATGGCGGCGCGGGGTGCGGGGCGCGACGAGACGGCGCGCGACGCGGCAGCGAAGCCGATGCGACGGCGATGGCGACGGCGCGCGGCGCGGCGATGATGTCGATGCGACGGCGACGACGACGGCACGCGCGGAGGAGTGGGGCTCGAGAGGATGCGACCGTTGACGGCGACGGCGCGCGGCGGGATGGAGACGGCGCGGCGACGGCGACATGACGCGGCAGGGCGACGGCGGTGACAAGACGGCGCGCGGCGGCGCGGGGCGCAAGGCAGCGGCGCAGCAGAGGGCGGCAGCGGCGCGGCGCGCGCAGGGGCGGCGCGGGGCTCGAGGGGGAGCGCGGCAGAGGAGGGGTGGTGGCTAGGGAACCAAATCAAACACCTAGAGGGCTAATGAACAGTGCTAGCCAACTATTTTTGATTTTATAGGGTATTTTGCAATTAGGAAAAATATACTATTGCCACTAATTTTGTCACAATGTAAAATACACCAAGCCTAAGTTAATCCATCGAAATTTGTATTCAAATTTAATATTGAACATATTTTTATTTTTATTATATATTTTCTAAGTATTCCTATTTTTAGGGCTTTGGTTTATTTATAAATTGAGAAAAGTTGCAAATTAAATTTGTATTTTACTCCTAAGCAGTTGAGTGACCATATTAAGTGCTCAAATGTGAATTTTCCCAAAATTTAATATTGTCCAATATTTAATATATATCCTAGATTTTTATAATTTCCTATATTTGGGATTTTGGTATTTATCTGTTTTCACACATATTGGTTTATCTTTTTGGATTGGTTTTACCACCACATGGATTTCTATAATTTAGCATTTGTGATTCAATTCAAATTATATAATATCTAATTAATTTTTCCCAGTAAAACTATTCTATAGATAGAGTTCCATTTATTTGAATGATTATCATTTCCTAAGTGTTTATACTTCATGGCACGCATCACATGGTTCAAGTATTTAATATTTGATCCAGGGATTGTTACTTAAATTAAATTGATATTTAATATTTAGTATTTAAATTAAATAGATAATTAACCTTTCCTTTGTCTGGCTTTGTTTTCTCGTGCGTAAATATTTATAGAGTTCATAATAAATATCTTATTTTTATAATTGTTACTCAGTTGTATAGCTTTAGCTTAATTTTCAGTAGTGACAATTTATAGTTTGGCAAGCAATAGCAACCATAACATCCAGCATGATGCAGAAGTTTTAAAAAGTTCGAAATTTTAGTGATTTTTATTGTCGGGAATTTTCAGGATGTTACAACAATGGATGATGAAACGCTGTTGTGAGTCACAAAGAGGAAACACTCTGTCGTGTGGCCATATATCTCTTCGAGCTGGTGGGGCTTGAGGAGAAGATTTGAGTTGATGCCGTTGCCCTGAGGAAGATGATCGAGATCATTGATTTGAGCCAATACCTTGGCCCTGAGCTGGACAAGAAGAAGGCCAAACTTGAGAAGGCCAAGTCCAAGCTTCTTGAGCTGGAGAAGAAGGCCGACATAGAGGAGAACTCTAGGGGTTGGCTTGATTAATATTGTAATATGTTATACTAATAATATTGTACTAACCATTTTGATATGTATCTACTAGACTTTTGATTCAATAAATTGTTTGTTCAAGTATTATAATATTTATAACTTCAATATGCAACATTTATAACTTCAATATATCAGTAGCGTTAGGGATTTAAACATTAAAATCTATAGTTTTGCGATAATTTTAATATTAAATAAGTAGTTATTGTTATACATTGCCTTAAATCTATGGTGACTACAGCATTGTGGTCAATCGCGTGTAAATAGTACGTTACTAAGGATGGCCTACCTGATAAATGGCACGAAAACAAGACCACGAGATGGGTCTTACGAAATAAGGTCTTGTAAAAACCATAGAGGGGAAGTACAAGCTTTAAAAGGTGGGCCTTTTGGACCAATGGGCCACAACATGCCCATGTACGGTACTATTCACTTGCTTTCTTTCATTTAGTACCATACCGTCTATCAAACCAGAAGGTGACCAATTAATTAATTTACACAAGCCTCTTTATTGTATTGAACATTTCAATATGAACAAATTAAATAGTGCAACGACATTTATCATTATAGATATATCAAATATTAGCTCATTCATTAGACTGTATTTTTCCTCCTAGCTTGATACAATTGTTGCAAGGTTACTATAATTAATTTGTGCAAAATGAACACCTTTATAGGTACGAAAGAGGACAAAGTCATTTATCATTATACATTGTATAATATATCAAAATTATCAAATATACGATCATTGGTGATATTGTGAGATATGACAGCTAACATTCATGCCAGTGAATTGATATTATATCTTTGCAATATCTCCACGATTTGAGAATTTTGCACTATAAATAAGTGCATTATAGGTCCATTTTCCTCAACTAAAATTCAAAGTAACTCTACACTGAAACCTTGCAATGTCATCCCCCCATGTGCTTGTTGTGGATGATACCCATGTTGATCGACATGTTATTTCCATGGCCTTAATGCGCCATAACGTCCGAGGTTCTTTGTTGTGCAAGTTTCCATGTTTTCTTACTGTTGTTAACTATGTGTTTCCATGTTTAATATCTTCTGCCATTCTTTTAGACTGTTGTTAACTAAGTGTTTCCATGTTTGATATATGCAGTGACTGCAGTAGAAAGTGTCATGCAAGCATTAGTGTTTTTGGACTCGGTAAATTAAAAGTTTTCTACTTGTTTATTAGGTAATGTTATTTACATATCATACAACAAACATGTTTTTATCTCTGATGGACACAGGAACATGATGTGAACATGATTGTTAGTGACTATTGTATGCCACAGATGACCGGCTATGACTTACTCATGGAAGTGAAGGTGCGTACAATAGTGTCATGGATCGGAGTATAGTGTTAATTTTCATCATATATATATTACAATGTTTCTAGCAAATATTTTACATGTTAAAATTTGACTTGTTTTTACTTTTAGAAATCACCTAGACTGGCACATCTCCCGGTGATAATTGCTTCCTCTGATAACATCCCAGAAAGGATCAGAAAGTAAGTATGAAAACTTATACCTTGATTTCTTTAGTTGATAAATTCTCATCTGAGCTTGTGGATCCTAATATGTGCTCCTTTTTTCTTCTTTTTTTTTTCCTCATTGGAGGTGCTTCGATGGAGGAGCAAAGGATTATATTCTAAAGCCAGTCAAGATTGCTGATGTGCCTCGTATTCTAAACTACATATGATTGGCAAGATGAAGAAAGAATGATCAAGATGGAATAAAATTTTGTGTTAAGATTACCTAGCTATTTATGTACTTTGTTTGCTATATGAGAAAGCAAAATTTGTTTGTTACCAAATAGAAATGAATGACAATTATCTGGGATTAAGAAATCAAACTCAAATACTTCCGGTGCCTTCTCTCGAAGAATATGGTTCTATGATATGGTTTTTCTTTTTACTGGAATTTATCACATGGTATTGTGTTGTTTTAACCAATCAATCACTTTAAGAGGTGTGTTAAACAATTAGACATATAAAGAGGGGATGAAAATTAACAATACATCTCTCTACAGATTGACATCAAACATAATCAGGATATGATTCATTCATGATGTCCTCGTACAACTGTCCATGCAACGTATGCATAATTAAAAAGAGTGGACTTTCCTCATAGAGTGGACTTGATATATGTGCAATACAAAAATATTATAAGAAATAGTTTGTTTGAAGAATGGAAATACATTTGAATTATGTTCACCTCCATAATGTGATGTGGACTAGGGTTCCCGATCTTCCGAAAGGTTCAGTCGATTTGGGCGGAGTCACGATACAACTCGATCCGGCTTCTGAATGAACACGCTCTTGAGCCCCACAATCGTAGCACCACGTCTCCTCTGGTTAGCGCCCATGTCGAAACATGGATGACCTGCCGAGAAGGCTAATCCCTGTTTATGAATCGAAGAACACAAACAAGAACAAGGAAGAATATAGCCAAAATTGCAGATGAATGATTAAACTCACAAGTTGGGGTCTTACAAACCGATCTAGCGGCGAAACTGTTCTTGACAGAATAATCTAAGCAAAACCCCAAACCCTAAAGGTGACGGGGGGTACTAATATATAGAGTTTAGGGTCGTGCAAACAACCCTTGACTTAACCCTAATGAGTTCCAACACGATACACGGCCCAAAGGCCCAAATACGGTGACGCGCCATCGGAACAGATTCTGGACGTCAACTTGTTAGATCGATTACTATTGACTCGGAAAGAATTTGGACATGGAACCATAACCATTGGAAAGGTTATCTTCTTAGCTTTACATCCATATAAAGAACGCCCCAATCCGAGCACGTATGCGACCTGGGCACTCGTTTTAGTGCAGACTGGTCCTGAACTCCGAATCGTACTCGAAGTCGACTTGTTTTGGGCCTCCACCTTAACTTGGACGTCCTTGATGATCATCCATGCCTCTAAGTCCCTCTCCAAGTATCTCCTTGTCATCTTCATTGTTCCTAATCACAATATAATCATTAGGTAGCAATCTATTCTCAAAATCATATAAAGGAGAACATAGGAACGAGCTCAGCTCTAAATTCAATTGTCGCGCACGAACTCTTGTTATTGGTCCTTGAATGACTGATGGAGGATTGTTGTTGTTGTGTGTATCCGAAAAAGTGATGTCCTTATCATAATGTGTCCAAACAATTACATGATAAAATGGGGCTAGAAGGATGCATAGTGCTTTCATCATTTCTCATTTTCTATGAAATGCTTGATGAAAGGTTTTTTTTTTTTTGGGAGTAACTACTACTAAGGACCATTCTATTGGACATCATTCTATCCAAAAATGGTACCAGCATACCCTGCCTATGACCCTACGGTACACCCCTCTGTATTTTTCCCACACATCACTCGTGTGAACCCTCCCAATCACCATGTGCCCATGGTCCCTCAAATCCCCCTTCCACATGCGTGATGTTCTAGCAAGCCCCTACAACCCATGAAAGCAGGCTTTGGGTCTACGTCCAGATTGGTTGTGATCAATAGCATGGGCTGTAAGACCTAGCTGGGTTGCACATTGGCCTAGCTAGGCGATGCATGGCCTCATGTCCAGGCTATCCACTAAGGTCCAATATTGCTTTATGAATTTAATGATGTTATGGATTGATTGCTAACATCCATCTCTTGAGTACTTCCTCAGTTCCTTATGATAAGATGTTTTGGGTTTGTCCAAAATCAAACTTATTCAGTTTGACCAAGTTTTTATAGAAAAGTGTAGCAACATTTGTAACCCAAAACAAATATACTACAAAAATATATTAAATGGTGAATTTAATAAAACTCATTTAGATTTTTTAGAGGTTGCTATGTTTTTCTATATATAAACTTGGTCAATAATAAAGAAGTTTGACTTAGAACAATCCCAAAACATATTATAATATGGAATTGAGGGAGTATTTGTTAAAGGGGGCATACTTACAAGTATGTGTGTTTGGTGCGTGTTCACATATACGTGTCCAGGCAATCATAAAACAAAGGACAATTTCTACCGTGTCATATCATAAAAAAAAACATACAAAAGGAGAGAACAATCCCTTTTATAGTGGGGAGCATGGGAAAATTCACGATTTGCTACCCAATTCACGGGGCTTTGATAAAATGGCTTCTCCCCCGGTGCTAGTGAGCTCCTAGAGCCTCGAACATAGGGAGAGGGGAGAGAGCTCTAGGGGAGGGGCATAATATGTAGGATCGAACACAAGAACCAAACCTACTAGAGAGGGTGAATGGTAAGAACACCAAAAACCAAATCTTTTTGTGGAATTAAAAGAACCCTGAAACCTAATGGAGATGTATCAATCAAACTATCAGATCAAAGCTGGTCAAACCGAACCCTAGCTGCTGGTCAGACCGCCCCGATGCTGCTAGTCAGACCAACGTCTTGCCACCGGTCAGACCACCCATCGATCTCCTCGCCAGCTTGTTGTTGTTATCGCCGCTGTCGGTCTAACAACTCCTATATCGTTGATTAGACCATCGGGATCTAGAGAGAAACATACCGAAGATGCTCTTGAAGAGAGGATTAGAGAAGGAAGTGAGCTAGAAAAGTTTTCCAAACACTGTGCGTTTGTTCTTGACGTGTTCTTTCACATAGTGCGTGTGTGTTTTCTTTGTGACTGCAGATCTTCTACTTGTGGCCAGCACCCTATACATGTACTTATCTCGATAGACCCACTATATACCAAGTCATGTTGGAAAACAAGTCTCATGCATATGACAAAAATCCTGAGTAAATAAGAAAGGAGTTCCAAATCAGAAAAGAGAAACAGAGTCCTATTTCGACCCAGTTAGGATTACTCAGATCGTATTCATACTTACATCCCTAGTTCTACTTGGACCAGGTAAGCAATTGAGGATATAAATACAAGCCATAGAAGCCTAATACAAGCAACCCTCGATCTTATCGAGTCACTACTTGAGGAAGCTAACAACAACTAGTCGTCGACCTCCATGCCTGAGCTTTACACCGATACACACGCACATGCACGCGCGCACACACATATATATACATATATAGCAAAACCGGCCTCCAGCCAACAGGAATAGACATATTACCAATAATCAGGGGACCCAAACCTATATAAAAATCCATATCTCCTTTCCTCTTCTTCACAGATTCATTTGCATCCTCATATCAGTCAATCCCTACGTCCTCCAAATAAACCATATATGTACGGAAATTGTGATCGGGGTATAACCCGTCAACAAAAAGTATATGTCATGATGAATAATAACGTAAATCTTATGATATAAAACTATATTGATGTCAAAAAAATTAATGGTCAAAGATACAAATGTTTAACTTATGACAAACATAAAGTAAGATGAAATGAATGGTTTCTCTTTTCTGGTTTTGTGAGGCCATTGTCAACTTGTGCTAACACGTACTCTCTCCGTCAACCCAACATTGAATGGGACACATCCTAATACGACCAATCTGGACAGGCTCCTGTCCAGATTTATTGTATTAGGTTGTGTCCCATCCAATTATAGGTTGCAATATTTTGGAACAAAGGGAGTATGTTTGTGTGGTGACTGGTGTTAGATACATGTGGGTACGTTTTTAGTAGGATTAGGTTAGATTATGTATTTATACTGACTCTAACATGTATATGTTAGAGTGTGTTAGAGCGTTGATAGTCATGTACATTGTACCTTTGATATAATCATATCATAAAAAAACAAAAAAATATGTCCGAACTGTAGCTTTAAAAGTAAAATTTAGAAAATCGCATTTTTATGGACAAAGTTGTAGAAAACCACGTGTATTATGACAAGTGGCATATATCCACAAGTTTTATGATATAAGTGTTTCATAAAACACAACATCTATCTATCTATCTTCTATCTATTATATACTAAAAGTTCATGAAACTTCCTACAAACGCTCCTAAACCGCCAAGTGGCGTTCTAGTAAATTAGAGAAATTTCTAGAAATTCTAATAAAAAACAAATCATCTAGCCTTCGGTTTTCACTTAAACTGTTGGACCCATTATTTTACACCGTTGGATCATATTTATGAAAAAGAAACAGTAATCCCTCCGTGATATGTTGTCCCTGATAATCGCTTAGATTTATATATAGAAAAAAGAACGTGCTACGTGAGCCTTACGTTCTGCACGCGCGACGAAACAACGACTACATATACTTCGACCTCTTTCACTGGTGATCTCCCTGCACCAGAAGATCTGCGCCACAAAAACAGCCGTGAGTGCCATGAGTCCATCGATGTGGATCCATCCAAACTCTTGAGTCCCCAAACATATACTGCTCCGGTGCAATTTATCAATTAAGATTTGGTTCAAACTTTGATCTGCAAACTACTTTTGCTGTTTTTTTTTAAGAAAAATCCCGTTCAAACTTCCAAGTTGTTTCGTTTCTGATATGAAACGACATCAACTAATTAAGGGCTCAGCTAAGCCATCGGATGACCCCTAAGTTCACTTGCACGAAGGTAGAACCAGTAACTTTTGTTCAGAACGCAAGCAACCAATATGATTTAGCATGGCACTCTATAAACACTCATAAGTCGAGGAATCCTATAGTATCAATATTATAGCCCGTGAAATGTAAATTTGAGGAATCGTCTAGCCAAAAAATAAATATATTATTATATATTATATACTAAAGGTCCATTAAACTTTCTACAAACGCTCTCAAACCGCCACGTGGGATTCCTACAAAAGCTTCTAAACCACCACGTGACGCTCTAATAATTTCTGAGAAAAAAAGAAAAATATCTAACCATTTATTTTTAAGTTTAAACAGTTGACCCGGTAATACTAACCATTACATTAAATCCACCGATCCGATCACCCTTTTCTCTTGGAGCTACAGGTACGTATAATAAGTACGAACCACCGCATCTGCTCCTCCCACTCAGTATTCTCTTTCTTTTTTATTTTTTTATTAAGGTTATGCACCATAATTTGTTACTATAAAAATTATTAGATCTATTTTTACGTGGAACTTTAATTTATATATGAATGATCTTGGTGACATAAATAAATAATTACTTTTTTAAGCCAATCTACACATTCAATTTATGATACGCATAAGCGAAGCCATCCTTGACAAATCATTTATGATAGGTCTCGTACTAACGAACGGATCAAAACGTAGAATGTTTGAGATATGTCTGTAGGGATAATCCATCAAAGAAGTAAGATCATCTATGACAGGTGTAGTTTTGATGAATTACGCATATGACCTAACAGATGACAAGTCTCCGCTTTCCTCACTTCCTCTCTCTCAGTTTTCTAGCTAAAGAGTTAAAAAAATCAATAATTAGATGGCTAAATATTTTTTAACATATTTGATTTTTTTTGTTTGATCCATATTGACCATGTTTTGGTACATAATATTATACATTAAAAGTCCATGAAACTTTATACGAACGCTTCTAAGCTACCACGTTTACCCTATAAATGCTCCTAAGCCACCACGTGGCACTCTGATAAATTAGAGAAATTCTTAAAATCTCTTAGAAAAAGGCAAAAACTATTGAATTTCATTTAATCCGGTGGACCCAATATTTTTAACCATTAGATCAATCTCTAAAAGAGACGTGGGGCCTCTTCTGCTCGATGCACCACATGGGTTGCTGCCGGATGGGCACCACAGTGGGCAATGGCACCGTCGACGCCCATGGCGAGAGCTGGGAGGTGGAGCAGCTGTATGTGTGCAATGACAGGGTGCTGCCCACCGCAGTGGGCATCAACCCCATGATCACCGTACAGTCCGTGGCGTATTGCGTTGCCAATGGCATTGCTGACTCCCTGTCCGGTAAAACGACTTAATTAGCTCTACTGTTGTTGCAAATTCTATCAGTATACGCATATGATTGTTATGAGCACCAGAATAATGTGCACGCGCCTTTGTCGTGCAAAGTTGTGGATTATTTGTAATTATCTCCATGAAAAAGAAAAAAAACACCGCATCTTTCTGCATGGTGGTAGAATTCATCGCTCTTGGTAGTCTAGAATTCATCGCTCTCGAACATATCTTTTCATCACATTAGATATGCACAATACTCATAATAAGTACATATCTTTTCATGTAATTAAAAATTTTAGTGCGCATGGAGTCGTAAGTACGGTATGTTATCCGCAGTCCCTCTTTTTCTCTTTATCTGTTCCCTCTCTTATTCCTATTTTTATGCAATGTTGGTTAGAAACCACAAATCTAAATTGATATTTTTTATCTGTTTATATCGTTAGATAATTTATGACTAAATATATGGTTAAAGATCATATTCATTATATTTCAACTTTCAAAAAAGTCACATTTTGGTTATAATTTCTGACTTTTATATGTGTCATTTAGATAAATATAAAAAAATATGAAAAAATAATCATATATATTTTTATCAACGTATTCACAATAATTAAATTAGATCAACAACGGTAAAAGTAAAATAAACTTAACTATGAGTGGTGTTAAAAAAATTATTCCCCGCATTCTAAAACTATGGTAAGTCAAAATAATATAATTATATTTATCTATTTTATACTAAAAGTCCATTAAACCTCCTAAAAGAACTCTCAAGCCACCACGTGAACATCCTAGAAACGCTTAAGACTCCTGATCGGTCACAGTTTTGCCCCCATCGACATCAATGGGAACACCATCGGCATGGGGGCCAAGTTAGCTTGGGACTACATGTGTGATAGGGGCCAAATTAGCTTTGGAGTACAGGTGTATATCACAGATAACCGAGCTAAGAGCTTTATCTACCAATTATTTTAGATACTTAAAAGATAAAAACTATTTAGTATTCAAACTACCATGATTGTATAAATGGCTAATTCTTTCAAACAAAAAAGATAAAATAGGGTAAGCATGGTAGGCTTCACATTTAAGATTATGCAATATAAATATTGTCACTAAATGCCCAATGCACGTTAGCTAACATAAAATCACAAACAGTGATCGTTTGGATCACGTAAATTTCTAATGTTTAATCATAAATTTTAGAGCAAAAATATTTAAATCATGACAACAATCATACCACAGTGCACGGAACAAATGAATTGTTTCCCACACTGCGAAATCAATTTAGACCCGAGAAGGCTTTTTTGTTTGAAATATATATAGTGTCACATGCACCCAAGGTATCGATTAATAACAATGAAACAATCTAGCCAACATATAGAAAAAAATAGCAGGTGCATCTCACCAAAGATACAGTAAGTTGTAAAATATGTAGCCAATTTGCTACATACTAAAAGGAACACCGAAAGTAACTATTAAGTTCTATTGATCGTTGGCAAATAGTTATACGGGCACAAAGATTTGTATGTACCATTACTTTCATAATCAATCAATGTAAAATGTCAACTTTAAGCCACTTATCCAACTTTTTAATTGAATGAACAATTGTGTTCATCGCACTCATAAACAAATGATCTCCACGGGCATTCTTCTCACATGTTCCTCAAATGTGCACCCTCCTATGTGACGAGCTTGGCTCAGACTCATGGGCCACCTTTAGAAACAACTTTTGTAATGTTTTTACACAACTATTTTAGTGGAGTACTTAACCCACAAGATAGCATTGAAACTTTTATAGAGAGAACTATTTTAGTGAAGCACTTAATCTGCAAAGGTAGTATTGAATCAATCTACTCCCTTGGCTATAGGGGAAAAAACTCATTTTATGTCCTAACGATATTTTATTCTTTTTTAATTTTTTATGCTTCTCTACATACAAGCCATATTTCGCTTTGACACATCAATAAATGAATGTCAATGATAATTAAACGAATTTACTAAATTCCACAACTTGCATGTATAAGCTTCTAAGGTATCAATACAAAATCAATAAATTAAAGACAGCAGGATGGTAGAAAACTATATTTATGAGCAATTAAAGTTTCTTAAGATTTTTTTAAGAAAAAATAAACAATGAGCATTCAATTAAGAAGGGAAATACCTAACTTTAATTTAAATTCATTTTGTTAGACCTGTTTTCGAAAAGAAATAACAAGCATGCCCGTGCGAATGCACGGGCTATCTTCCTAGTTTATTTAAATTGTGATTAGTTTTAGCATATATGAAATACTATCAAGGAACTCACAGTTTAAAAATTTATATCCACCATGTTTTAAAATTTGAAGTATAGTCATACTCAATATATATAGGAGTAGAGTTTTGTGAAACTTGATAATTATAATAATATCTGAGAAAAGGTTATGTATCACCAGTTAAAATAACTAGGTTTTATGATACTTTGTTTTTTTTAAAAAAAAAAAAAGAAGTAGGAGCTCAAGTGGCCGTTCCCAAATTGATTTCTCGCCTCCACTCGTTTGTGGGGGTGATCCAGTCGCGCGCTCCTCCTTCCACGCGCCAAAACCGCAGCCACCACCACCATCTCCCGTCCCGTTCCCACCAAAATCTCCCCCTCCGATTTCGCGCGGCTGCGGTGGTGGTGCGTGTGCTGCTGCCACTGACGTTGCGGCGGGAGAGCGCGATCGATGTCTGTGCAGTGCGCGGTCCGGCCGCTCGCGGCGCTCCCGGCGGCGGCGGGCACGTCGCGCTCGCGCCGCGTTGGCGGGGCGAACCATGTCGCTGTTGCTGCCGTGCCGTCTTCGGCCCGCCGGCCGAGGCGCGCTGCCGCCGTCGCGCCGGTCAGGGCGGCCGAGTCGTCCCCGCCGGCCGCGGCGCCCGCGCCGCCGTCGTCCGGGGCCGCGGCCGGGAAGGCCGTCGTCCCCGACGAGGAGTTCACCCTCGCCAAGGTGAGCCACCGGGGGCGCGTTCTTTAATTCTTGCGGTAGCAGCAGCAGCAGCAGCGACAGCAGGTGTTGAAATGTAGCGGCGGCGACGAGTTTCTGACGGCGAATGGAATCTCACTTCATGCAGGTTTCGTTCGGTGTGATTGGGCTAGGTGTCGGTGGCACCCTCTTGTCGTAAGTTGGGATTGCACAATTGTGCTTGGCATTATTCAGAATGATGAAGTAGCTTGGAAGGCTTGATTTGGTGCGTTCTTGTGATTTCAGGTATGGATTCGGGGCGTATTTCAACCTGCTTCCTGGTTCGGAGTGGTCTGCACTTATGCTAACATATGGTTTTCCACTCACCATCATCGGCATGGCATTGAAGGCAAGAACTATCCCCCATGTGACATGTACAAGAGGAGAGGCAATGAGGCATATGACATGTTGAGACATATCAATTGTATTTGTTTAGATTGTTTGACCATACTGGTCAACTTAAGACCTTCCTCAGGAAGGTGCCTTTTGGCAATTAGCAGTCATTGGCCTTTCATTGAGTTTGCACCTTCATATTACATACTTGAAAATAACTCTGCAGCAATAGAATGCAGTTTATTGTGTTGGAGTTTCAGATGAGCAGCTGTCCTTAGTTTGGAGTTTAGGTTGAAGGTTGTCAGCTTCTTTGTTGCAGTGTGCACTGATTCTTAAATTTTTCTACATGCAGTATGCTGAACTGAAACCGGTGCCTTGCACAACCTACGCCGATGCTTTTGCTCTAAGAGAAAAGTGTGCTACCCCTATCCTCAATCAGGTACTATTCAATTTCCATTATCTAGGACATATGCTCCACTTCCACTGCTCAAATTTAACTATTTATTCATGGTGTACTTGAGCTGTTTATAATCTGTTTTCTTCTTATTTGGAGAAAAATAAGGCTACATGATGAGTACAATCCTCTTAGTGGATTTCTTACCATTGGTGCCAGGGGGGATTTAAGTGTTGAAAATTGTAGGAAGAGGCGTGAGTAGACATTAGCGAATTTGTGGATTTTGGAAAGATAACACCGGCAATAGTATTGATCTTCCAGCTTTACTTACCTCTAGGTCAGGAGTGATGTTACACGTTACAGATACGGTGATGAGCAGCACCTGGATGAAGCACTGAAGAGGATCTTTCAATATGGTTTGGTAATTCCTTTTTTTGCCCTTTTTTACTAACTGGACATTGTTTTGGCTCATCTATTTTTTATCAATAATTCCATGTTCTGTTATTAGAAGTTTTGCAAGGCAAGAACTTCCTTGCTTTATCCTACTTATTGATCTGCCTTCCTTTTGCACAATCCAACTGACAGGGTGGTGGAATTCCAAGGCGTAGTGCACCTATTTTACAAAACATTCGGGAAGAAGTAAGTTCCCAATACATTTATTTTTTTCTGTGAAGTAGTCTTTCCAAAATATTGCATAATGTAAATCACACATATCATTTTCATAGTTTATATTTCATACTCGTTGGAAGAGTTTAATTACAAAATGGACCCCTCAAGTTTCACAAAAGGTTACTTTGGTCCATCAAGTTTAAAAGAAGCCACTTTAGACCCTGCTTGGGTGAGCTTCAGATTTATATGAAGCTGATATCAAACAAACCCAACTAATCCTGTAAGGATGATTTACTTAACATGCCATCCAAGACTGGTCCAAATTGTTCACACAATATCTGCCGCATGTGAATTGGCATTTGGCACCTGTTACTTCAATGTGGACTGTAGGATGTTACTGAAACAATTCCTACAGTAACATCAAGCAAAGTTGATGATTCAAAATATTTGCCTGTAAAAGAATATAAATGGGCAAAGTAGCGATTTTTAATGGCCTAGACCCTTTTACTCTAACCAGACTACTAAAAGGATTAGTGCAGTGATTAGCATGTCAAATGTCAACTTGTTACATAATGGCCAATTTGTGGTGTTCTTGAACTATAGATACATGAAAAGGAGGCAGGAAATTTAAATATGAATATCATAAATATGTATTTTTCTTGTGGGAAATAATTCCTCATTGATGTTTCTGTGTCCACCATGCATCTAAAAATCCTGCATCCCTCCATTTCTAATGGAAGTTTTGTCCCAATCGATTGTATCATCATTAAAGTCATGACAGATGAACTCAAATGATATTAAGTCAAATTAATAGCAGATTTTTCAGCTAGCATCAAATGCTATTTCTAGATCTCCGTAGTTTTCCTTGGTCATTGTTTCCTTTGTTTAATGGCTTCAATTAGTACACTGTTAGCACTGATCTCAGGGCAAAGGCACAGCCAATGTTGGTAAGAGTGGTGCCAAAGATCCTTTGGCTTGATTTTATTTTTATTGAAATTATTGTCAACTTTTGTTCATTGGACAAGGTAGTACTAGGCCTTAGAGGGCTCGGCCCCTTCTTTTCTCTTCGAGACAAGCCTTAGGCCCTGTAGTTGATTCTACTTTACCCAGTTAATGAACATGGCCCAGTTATATGTTAATGTTTCCTAGTTGTTCTTCATCTGATATTCCTCAAGTGTAAATGATATAGCTTTTGGCTGAACTCATGATGAAGGAATTGCACAAAAATAATTCAGACAATCTTTGAAACTGTCCAAATGCCTTGTGGAGATTCCAATGGGTTATATTTGTTTATTGATATCTCCAGTTTTACCCCAAAAAACATCTTCATGGGTTACAGAAAGAATTTGGCTTGTTCACTGGGTGCGATTCTTGGTTAAAGGACTCAGTAGTTTTCCCCTTGTAGGTAACTGATGATGGGAAGTACAGTTTAGTACTTGTATTTGAAGCCAAAGCATTGGAGATATCCGATTTTGAGAAGAGACAGGTGAATCCCCTCTCCTAATTTCTAAATATAATACAGCACGGCTTCCATTGTGGACTGAGATGCATGTGGTATGCCTTTGTGGTCAGATCTAGATACATGTACTAGTCTTAAGCTCTATACTAAACTAATCTCATGGTACAAATACATGAATTTTTAGCAGCTTTGGGTTGTGGAAAAGATGAGGTTCAAAAATTAGCAGTAGAGGAAAGTGTAACCCAAAACTTGATGCTCAAAAATGACAAAATTCTGTGCCTAGATAGCTCCCGTAAACTATTTCTTTGATGTACTGTGTACTTGGGCGAGCTGTTCGAGAACAATACATACTGTCGTCATGCTTATGATCCAAAATAGAATTAAATATTAACATTACTGATTCCTTGCAAACATTTTTCCCACGCAGGCCAAATTCACATCCTTTTTTGGTCCTGGGATTAAGGCAGAAATTGGTGAGTTGTATTATTTTTTCTTTAGCTCCATTAGATTTTGAAGCTTGGTTTGTCTATATCATCCATTGTCAATTTATGTTTCTGATGATACAGGAAAAGGTGGTGATGATCTATATGAAGTTCGTCTTATCTCAGAAACTACTTAGGAAACACACAGGACTCGCAGTTTCCTTTTCTGCTAATATACCAGAAAAATGTTTTTTTCCCTTGTTCCACTAATTTGTGTATATGATGTTAGTATTCTCAGAGTTCTGCCATTATATGCATCATGGCTGCTTTTCTGTCTACTGGTTATAGTCTGTGTGACGGAGAAATAGCATTTTTCATGTGCTTTTGTGCACATGCACAAATGAAAATGTGGCTGTAATATGCATGTAAATTGACTGGATTCACAGAGTTCTCCATACGTAGTAAAATAGTAGCTGACATTATTTTGGAAATCTTGGAGCAGTAGAATTATCCTGGTTTCTTACATTCATAAATTGTCACAATTTCTGAAATATCGTTTACCAGGGTTAATTGAAGATAGTTTATGGCTGAACTTATGTTCACATGCAAACAAGTGAACTTTTCAGTGAAGGACTGGAACATCTGTAGAAGATGTAGAAAATATTCCTTCCTATGACAGATCTGAGGACCACAGAAGATGAACAATAACACAAACCATCTCTTTTTAGGATCTGATCTGGATCTGGACATAACTGACTGCTGGCAATGGTATATCCTTCTTATATGAGCATAATTAATTACAATCTCAACAGGACCAGAACCTGGACCAGAAGATAAATTTTTACCAGATGGCAGGGCAGCAAACTGAATGTTGCAGAAGTCAATTGTTTTGAATCCAATTCCATCTACAGAAGCTTCAGGTGAATCCAGAGTAGATTTCAAAATGACAGATCCCCTGACCAATGAAATCAGAATGGTTGTTAACAGCACAATACACAGACTGACAATAGCAGTTTCATCTGTAAACAGGCTGCACATGCAAAAAGAGAAGCTACTTTTTGAGGGTAGAAATCAGTGCATGGGGCATGTGACATATGGATGTATTTGTGCAATTTCCACTCAGGTGATGCAAGTCATATGCCTCTATGAGGAACACATGTTTCTTTTCTCTAATTTAGGCCTAAAAAGGGGCGTTTAGACTGTGATCACTCACTAAGTCGCTACTGAAGAAAATGGTTAGTAGGAATGTAGGGTGATGCTGATGCATGTCATGGTCAAATAAGGAATCTTATGACCAGCCAACTATGTTATTGTCCTTTGAAGAATAACTAACAATTTCGTGATCCCATCACTAATTGAGCTCTGCTTGATCCATACAAGATTTGCAATGCTGATGTGTCCTAGATCTCCATGGCTGTGTGCGTCCTTGATGCAAATACCAAAGGTGTTCTGCACTTCATTTAACTAAGTAAAAATGTGGATCTAGATCTTCCATGAACCAGGTTGGAAAAGCTGAAAGAACGAAAAAAAGAATCATACAAGAAAGTTTTTCATTGACAACGTCTTTTGGCGTCGCAAAGAAAGTTTTTCATCGACAGCGTCTTTTGGCGTCGCAACCTTCATGAAGGCGTTGTTTTTGGAATTTCCGCTCTGTGGTGTTGTTGCAAGCCCGGTGGCGACCGGCCTCGCATAGCAGCGGCCGGTTCGGTGTTCGGCTCTCCTCTCTGTAGCTTGTGTTAGTGCGGTTGGCATGTGGTGTCGGGGCGTGTGTTTTGGTGCACATCTTTCCTTGACAGCGAAAAACTTTCTTGTAACCTTTTTTTTCCCTCTATCTTAATAACATTTGGATGACCTCCTTCGGTCATCCCGGCAAAAGAAAAAAAAGAATCAATACAGCCATTAAGATAGGGATCGATTTTTTCAAGGAAAAAGAACGGCTACTCTAAGCCAACGCCATATCAATATAATGAACAGAAATACAAAACCAAAATGCAATGAAACTTAAACATTTTCACCCCCCACATTTCTTCAGGTTTGGCATTACATTTTCTTCACAAGCTCAACCGTTCGTCTTCCCATAAAACAAATCACACTCACAATGCTGAAATGCTGAATCAGCTGTCACGATGCAGGCAGCTGCAGCCAAAAATCTACGAGCAAATTGAGAAAAAGCAATGCATGTTCTTCCTCCACGCCGTCACGTGCATCGGACTCCGTGCACGGCGCGGCATTCAGATCTTCCTCCCGCCGGCGCACGCGCTGACACGCCGGCGGGGGGGGGGGGGGGGGGGGGGGGGGGTTGGGTTGGTGAGCTAACCAGCCTCGCTGGTGCTCATTGCATTGCATGTGGGTACAATTTGCCATGCTGTTTTGTTGTTCAGACCTCTCATGTGGAAGCATGCCTCCCTCCCTCCTCCTCTGCATGCCTGCAGACTGCTACTGCTAAGATGCAGGTTTTCTCAATTAGGCTTTAGATTAATCTTTAATCTTCCTTCCCCCCAAGTGTCACATTACCCTTTACAACTATCTTCTAGTTGTCTCTAATGCACTTTTGATCTCACTTAACCTGTGGACTACTACTAGGAAAGATTGTTAACCAGATCAGCCTTTTGACAAAAACCAGGGCCAGCAGGCCATCACTTTAACTGAAAGTGTGTTTACATTTAACAACTCAATGAGTACCCAACTTCTAGCTAATCATATAAGGAGGAATAACTTTATTGTGGATTTCATTATTTTTCCAACCTTGATATGGTACATTAATTTTCTTTGTGTGTACTTGATGGTCAAGGCACACATATGAAGTTCACATGACATCAATGAGATTGATGCTATAAATATGTTGTCCAAGGTCCATACACAATATTCCAAACTCCCTTTCTTCTCCATTTCTCAAAGGAACCATGAGGAGTAGTACTACCTTTGCCAAGCCAGCTGCGGCTATCCTCTCTGCTCTGCTTCTCCTCTTCTTCCTTCTTTGCAACTCTTCAACATCATCACCCCATGAACAACCTTCTGTTCTAAGGAGTAGAAGGTTGTTGTCGCAATGCGATGGCGCGGGTTCATGCTCGACACGTGTGGACGGGCTTGGAAGGTTCGAGAAGACTCCGAAGGCGGTGTTTGAGAGCTTGAAGAGAGTTCCCTCAAGCAAATCAAATCCATCACATAATTAGTTCACCTCTTGTAAGTAGCAAATGCTTTGAGTTAGTTTTCTTCAGTTTTTGTCCTCACTTCTTGGGTCCTTTTTTTGTAGTGGATGCCTTCAGGTGATCCATTCAGTTTTTAGATTTCTAGTGTAGGTGTCTGGTTATGTAATTTGTATTTTGATGGCAAACTCTAGCTACCTCAATTGCAGCCAGTCATGTACAGTTTCCAACTAAATTAATTTGTTGACCCTTTTGTAGACTGCTTAATATTACAGGAAAAAGGCATAACAAAATGTAGTGAATTTGTTCTTCTTGCACCAGATTCTGAATATTTCTGTGCATCAAATCGATATGATTGCTTAGTGTCAACGCTTCATTTCTCTCAGCCTTCATGCTAAATTGCAATAATTTTTGTTGCTAATAGCAAAAACATTTGGGTGAAATGTTAAACAATTTGCTTCCCAAAACAAAATCTGGAAAAGTGGGGAAAACTTGGAGCTGTAATAAGTTCCCAAATGGCAGTGACTCTTGTGTTTAGATTTATACACTTCGCAAGGTTCAGGAAGGGTTTACAGAGGCAGACGAGCTGTTAGATGATGAAGTGTCAGAACTAAAATGGTAGTCTCATCTGCCACGATAATCAACCACTCGTGGTAAATTCTAGATGACAACACCGACAAAACAGGTTCAACACAAGGAATGCCAATGGATGAAGCACAAACCCAATTGCCTCATTCTGATGTGATACTGAATTTGTAGTTGCTACCCACCCTGAAAACCTCAGCTGTTTGAGAATGATAGTGCGTTACTGTTTATAAATCTATTATTCAGTATCATCGTGCTTCAGCAGAAACTACAAAAATCCTTTTTATATATATATCATGCTTCTGCATAAACTAAAACAATGGCATACTGCATTACAGAAAGGTGAATAAAAACAATAGTGAGTTCCAAATACTCTGAATAATGATAGTACTCTACCTGCACTTCAGTTTCACCATGTACATACCACATTAACTAATCACGTCAGAGTTTCAACTCTGATGAAGACAGAACAATGAACATCTTCAATATACTTCCCTTTCACATGTTTCAAAACCTCCTGCCAGACTCCATCGAGTCTAGAACCAGGCTTGTGTCTCTCAGCGCAACAGCACCAGTGCCTTCATGGAAAGCGTCGGTCTCTGTCCATCCCATGTTGTGTGAGTTTTCATTACCGTTGCTTCGTGACTCGGCTAGCTGTTGGAAGTGAGCATGAGGCCATATAGCTGCAGATGAAGAGAAACATAACACTTTAGTAAAATGTTGTCGATCAACGTCTAAATCATCATCGATATATAGGAGGGGAATGTACCATCAGCATCAAATGGATATGGGAAAAATTGCAGGTAACAAAACGAAGCAACTGTGAGACCTGAATAAGGTAGAGAATGAGATGAATTACATGTACTTATCTTGAGAGCAAGAATGTTTAAAGTGGTACAGAAGCGTTGAAACTACAGACCTATAATGCCGCCTGCAAATACATCTTGCCAGTGATGCCAGTAATCGTCAACCCGAGAGACTGCCACAAGTGATGCAACAAGTAGAGGCAGAAAGACTAGGCATAGTTTTGCAATATGCCCTTCACGATTAAAAGCTTTAAGTTTGCCTGCTAAGTACCACGCAAGAAAACCCAGACCAGCAAAAGCCCCTAAAGTAATGAAGAAAGTATCGAAACAGATACATCAGATTATCTACCAACACATAGGGAAGGATAACATGTTATGGGTATGGCCATGAAATAGCAATCTCCAAACCATTACTTTATAGAGAACAAACTGCTGATATGGGGATGCATGATAGAACAAAAAAACCAAAATACAAACAATTTGGAAGAAAACAAGAATGAGATTAAAAAAATTAATCTGCTGGCTCCTGGCACCTGAACTCGCAAATACAACCTATATGCATTAAGAGATGCATTCAAATACAATTTCAATTGTTAAAAAAAAAAACTAACTGCTCAATAGCATGGGATTTAAACTAGTAGAGAAACAGTTCATAGTTAAACCTTCTTCCCAGCTTTCCTACATAGTTCCCAGGAAGCCAGGAGCACATATATACATGAGATATTAATATTGCAAGAGCAGTATCAAATAATGCTCAGGTATAAAACCTGAAACAACCACTAGACTAAACAGCAGTGATGCAAAATAACCATTGGAGAAAATCCGTGGAAACGTACATGATGTAGAGAGTGTGGGATAAACTGATGTAAATAAATGCATGTCACAACTCACAAGTACTCAAAAATAATGAGGAGCACCACAAAAACATAAGGCATAAATCATAATGAAATTTGAACCAATGAGAAAATTACTTACAGTTAAGTTACAACTTCAAAAAAAAAAAAACCTAAAGCATAAGACATCATATCTAGAGTACAACTGTGCACTGTTTATTACCTGAAGAATGCCCACTTGGGAAGCTCTTGTAGCCTTCCTTGATGACACTCCTTTCTCCATGGCATATGACATCACCAGTGACATTATTGAAATTCTACAAAAACAAAAATAATTGATTACTTTTAATAAGGTAAAGGATGTTTACCTTGTTTCTGTACAATGTGCTTAATCTATGGCACAAAACATAATTCTTTAAGCAAGTAAATCATAGAAGTAAATGGAATCCCTGTACAGGTCATATTAATCTGCATGTCCTTAACATAAAAGGTTTTATTTACCATAACTTCTGTAAAAAAAAAAAGAAATAAACAGAACTAAACCAAGTACATGTCGATAGGAATGAAATTGCTTAAGGAGAGAAATCAGAATTTACAACAGGATATTACAGGCTTTCCATCAGGGAAACAACGCCAAAAGAAATCTGGGCGTGGGCGACCAACACCATTCTTAATTGCATCAGTAATCACAGCAGTTATAAGCACCGAATATAGAATCCCTGTACAAACTGTCCAGTTCAGCATGAACTAAAAAAGTGAAAGTGTAATTTGATAGATATCTACATATGAGAGTACCATATACCCAGAATGCCATGGTGCAAATCATAGACATTTTTCTTTTTGAAGTAAATTCCACCAAAGATGGCCCAGGGCAGCACAATTGCAATCAGCTGGAAATCAAGAAAAACCAAACTTCCTCAGAGACATGTCATGCACCACAGACAAGTCAATAGATGATCTTATAAGAAAATTAAATCTCACAAAGCAAGAACATACTGGAACAGCCCAAAATGGAACTGTATTGCCCTTCAGCGGATATCTCAAGTCTGTCAGCATGTCACTTCCAACGAAGCGGTGAAAAGGCTCAATTATGTTGAACAGCCCATAAACAACAGCTAGAAAGATAAGTATCATCCAATCATACAAATGGAATTTTGCCACTTTAATGCCATGAGATCCTATAGTATGGCAACCTAACCGGGTATCAGCCATTATCCCCTAAAATTGAAAATAAACAGAAATGAGTTCATAGTCAGAGAAGGAAAATTGTAAATAACATGAAGGTGATGGATGTAATCCAGTGGTGTTAGGAACATGGAAATGAATAAGGAACAACAAAGGATGTCATGATAGATCATAATCATAAATGTGTTCCGAGTTGCTATTTTCTGTCTTGACAAAGCAATAAAACTTTTCAGTTGGGGTTCTCTAGAATATATAGAACGTAGATGCTGTTTGATCAAAAGTATAAAGTATTGAAAAAAAATGAAAACTACATGTTTGCAGCAATCAGAAAACAGTTAATGAAATTGCAGTATAGGGTGGAAAAAAGTGGCATCAGAACTCATGTAAATTCTAACGTATAACTGTATTTACAAAAGGCATACACCACACAAGTGAGATCATCTTATTCTGTAGGATCCAATTTACTTGGCACTTCGAAGGGCATGAACTATTTGAAAATTCAGAATAATACAAACAATTTACGATATCGATAGCCTACAAAAGGTAGAAGTTCCAAGGCTGTGGTCAAACACTTCAATGTAGCCAGCAATTCACAATAATCACCCATTTCAGTAGCAACAATTCATTCAATCTAAGCTGAAGTCCTGAACCAGCCACCTGATTGAGTACTGAAGTATGAGTGTTTTATTGATAAGATTATACTCATGGCCCGATATTAAAATTTCATCACTGTCATGTGGCCACTTTGGACTTTGCTTGGAAACAATATTCATGCAATCCCTGAGTCCAGTATTTACAGAGTATGAAGTATTCAGTATGACAATACTTAACATGACAATTAATATTCAAACTTTCACCATCAGTAATTTTTTAAATTGTCTGATTATAATTCGTTTGGTTGTACTTGTTGTTAAACTTCCATAATACTAATAGAGTTGACCACCCCACATAAGTCCAAACCTCATATCACTAAAAAATGATAACAGATCTAAACAAAAGCCTTATCATGTTATTAATAAAACAAAAGTAACAACATAATGAAGTACAAACTACCCCTAAAGCACCTTAACAATCTTTGGAAAGGGAAAAACTAAGAAAAAAATCTCAAATTATCGAGAACTCCACACGGAGAGCACAACAGGTTCTTTCTAATGAATTTCACAGGAAGAAAAGAATAACTGACAGGCTCACTGCCCCGCTGGCGAGATACCAATGGCTCCTCCTCCTCCAGCTCGCACCGACGAGATATGTTACAGTTCTGCCAGATAAAGAAAAATAAAATCAAGAAGTAAAGAACACGGTCACCCCCCCAACCCAAGTGGTCGGCAGGAGAATCTAATCTGAGAATCCATACATGAAATAGATTGGAAATGAGAATGTAAAAAAGAAGAAGAAAATGCGTGCTGCAGACTGCACAGGGTGCTCACCTGGGATCTCGGCGCCGGAGTCGCCCGCAGCGTCGCATTCCCCGGCTTGCCGCGCGGCCGCGAAAGCGAATGGATGGATGGAGACGATGCTGAGTAGCAGCAGGAGTGCAGGAGAGAGGAGGCAACGCGGAAGCAGCATCCCGCAGCAGAAGATGAGGGGAGAAAAGTCCTTCTCTTCTCTGATGGACACGTGTCCACCGCGAATCTGATAAAAGCCACTCTCTTCTTAAAAGGCCTTGTTCGGACAGGACTTCTAGTCGGGAGTGGATTTTTTTAAAAAGTTCGATATAAATATTATCTCCGTACCAAAATAAGTGCAGCTGTGGATATCTGTGCCCAACGTTTGACCATCCGTCTTATTTAAAAAATTTGTGAAAAAATTGAAAATATTTAGTCACACATAAAGTATTATTCATGTTTTATCATCTAATAGCAATAAAAATACTAATCATAAAAAAAATTTAAATAAGACGAACGATCAAACGTTAAACGTGAATAGTGCAAAACTGCACTTATTTTGGGACGGAGGGAGTAGTTGTAAAGAATTACGAAAAAAATTGAAAATGTTGAGATTCGTGATATCTATCTGAAATCAAGTTTAAATTCGACTAACACATCGAGAAACAAAAATGACAAATTTAGATGTAAATAGAACGTTACTATTCCTGCGCTAAATTTGTCCTTTTTATATCTCAACGTGTGATTTGAGTTTGGACCTAATTTTTTCAGAATTTTTCATAACTTTTTTTAACAAAACAAGGAGGCATCCCCTCGAGGGATCGAAATAGTTTCCCCTTCCAGTGTAATGGATTCGCTGGTACTAAGAGTGAAGAAGATTCTAAGCAATAGGAGTAAGGCTTATTCGGTTTTAATAATTTTTATAGGGTTATAGTATAATTTAAATCTTAGAATTTTTTTCATATATGCATCCTTTGTTTTATAGGAATAGATCGTATTGAATTTCGGTAGTCTTAAAACAACTTTAGGCCGTGTTCTTTAGTGGGAGTTGGCAACTCAAATATATAAAATAAAGCTGTTCATTAGCGTGTAATTAATTAAGTATCAGTTTTTTTAAAAAAATTGATCTATATGATTTTATAAAGCAACTTTTGTATAGAAATTTTTTAAAAAAAATCACATCGTTGAGCAGTTTAGAAAGCGTGTGGACAGTTAACGAGAGAAGTGAGTTGGGAAAGCTAACCAAAGACCTCAGTCTTGCACTCCAAAAGTTTTGTAACAAATACTCCCTCCGTCCCAAAAACCTAGGTTGGATGTAATTCCACTTAGAACAACGAATCTAGATAAAAGGTTATCCAAATTCGTCGTCCTAGGTAAAATCACGTCCCCACCTAGGTTAGCATTTTTTGGGACAGAGATTTTACCTCCCCACCTAGGTTAGCATTATTTCGGACGGAGGGAGTAACATTTTTTGGGACGGAGGGAGTATAGTGCATATGGCATTATAATTCTTTACTTTTTCTATTTCTATGATTTGGAAAACCTATGATGGCTCAATTTTCTTCCTCGTATAACTACTACATTGTTATGGAAATGTGGAAGTCAGGTATCACATTCTCAGATTTCAAGGAAACCAATATGCTCATGTAAAAATCAAGACAAATTGACCCTCCAAACCGCACCTCATTTGTTCTGTTTGTAACCAATATCTTGCTTCAATACAAACAATAACTATGAGCAGCCTTCAAAAACAAAACAAAAAATAACTATGAGCATTTACACAATGGAGCAACTAAAACTGCAATAAACTGGATCAGACAAATCAGCAACATTTGTAATTTACATTGGGACCAATTTCAGCACAACCAGAGCGTAGGATAGGTACATCAGCAGGGTAACAAAGAGGACTGTGGAATATGATTAGAGTGCAAACTCCCACTGTAATTTACAGCCAACACCCACAACGAGTTTAAGTCAGCATATAACGGCCAGCACCGAGTTGCAAGGAACTCTCAATGATGAGACGATCACCTGAGATGACAAGCACAATTCTACCTGGCAAAACTCTACCTATTCTTGCGCAATGTACATGGAAATGGGGGAACCGTACGAACTAGTCATGTTGTAGAACTTAAAACTCAGAAAGGCCGAAGAATCCACACAACATCAAGATACTTGTCGCCGCATGTTTCAGCCTCTCCTACCAGACTCCATCGTGTCTAAAATAGGACTGGTGTCTCTCAGGGAAATGGCACCATGGCCTTCGTCAGCAATCTCAATGTCTGTTGGTCCCATGTTGTATGAGTTTGCAATGCCGTTGCTTTGTGTGTCAGCTAGCTGTTGGAAGTATGCATGGGGCCATACAGCTGCAAATGCAAAGGAACATGAATATACTGTAAAATATGTCGATCAAGGTCCAACATATCATCTATATCAGAAGGGAAACGTACCATCAGCATCAAATGGATATGGGAAGAACTGCAGATAACAAAACGAAGAAACCGTAAGACCTGAAAAAGGGGAAAGAAGAATGAGACGAGATCCATGCATACTTTCTGACAACGAGAGTGTTCTAAATGGTTGAGAGAAAGGCTTCAAAATAACAAACCTATAATGCCACCTGCAAATACGTCTTGCCAGTGATGCCAGTAATCATCAACTCGAGAGACTGCCACAAGGGACGCAACAAGTAGAGGCAGAAATACTATGCATAACTTTGCAATGTGGCCTTTGCGATCAAAAGCCTTAAGTTTACCAGCCAAGTACCACGCAAGAAAACCTAGACCAGCAAAAGACCCTGCAGAAGGTGAGTGAGAACCACAACACATACGTCAGATTACAGACAACAGATCCACCAAGTAATGAAATTCGAAAATATATGGAGAACAAACTGTATATGGTGCTACATGCCAGGAAAAAATTATATACTCCCTCTCCTCTGGTCATGAAAAGCTATTGTTTTGAACACCCCTCTAGCAAAACTTTCAAAACTTCAACATCAAATCTCTTTAATTATTATTAGATAAATGAAAACTATATTCATAGATTTGTTTGACAATTTTATAGCACTATACTTTAATCTGATTATACAAATAATTTACTATAAAATCAGTGGTCAAAGTTGTATGTCAGATATCATGAGGATGTCCAGAAACACATTTTTCTGTACAGGAGGAAGTATAAACAATTATAAGAAAAAGATGAGCTACACCATTTATTTGATAGCCTCGGAGTCTTAATCATAGATACAACATATAGGTGTTAAGGGTACCAACATGAATAAATTCAATTTTTCAATAAATGTCCTACATAGTTACCAAGAGAATATAGCATTGAATTTAAACTAGTCAAGAATTTCATTTATTCATAAATGTCCTGCATAGTTACCAGGAGCACATCAGATTGGAGAGCAGTACTCCGAACAATGCCCTACATGAAGGCTGAGGCAACTACTAAAATACTCAGAACTGTTGCAAAAGAAAAAATTGGAGAAAAATCCTTGGAAATGTATGTAGAGAATGTGGAGAAACAGATGTTAAAAATGCATGTTGCAAGGCATGTAAAGCTCGATATCAACTCAGAAACATACAACGGTACTTCAAAACTTAAAAGTACCGATGCGTTGCATATCTTACATGAAGAATGCCCACTTGGAAAGCTCTTGTGGCCTTCCTTGATAACACTCTTTTCTCCATGGCATATGACATTTGTAGTGACATTATCAAACTTCTGAAAAATGAAACGATTTGTTACTTCAATATAACCTGCAGACTACATGAAGTTTAATATCTGAGATCAGGACACTAGCACAAGGAGATTACAGGTATTCCATCAGGGAAACAACGCCAAAAGAAATCTGGGCGAGGACGACCAACACCATCCTTAATTGCATCAGTAATCACAGCAGTTATAAGTACCGAATATAGAATCCCTGCACAAACTCTATGGTTAAATTATATGGTTCAGCATGAACCAAAGATGTAACTTCAATAGATATCTACAAATGAGAGCATCGTATACCCAGTATGCCATGGTGTAAATCATAGACATTTTTCTTTTTGAAGTAAATTCCACCAAACACAACCCAGGGCAGCACAATTGCAATAAGCTGCAAGTCAAGAAAGAATTGCATGCCTCAAACGATAGATGAAACCATAAGAAAATTTTATCTGGCATAACGAGAACATACTGGAACGGCCCAAAATGGAATTGTGTTGCCCTTTAGTGGATATCTCAAGTCTGTCATCATGTCACGTCCAACAAAGCGGTGAAAAGGCTCAATTATGTTTAGCAGCCCATCAACAACAGCAAGAAAGAGAAGTATTATCCAGTCATACATGTGGAGTCTTGCCACACTGGTTCCATGGGACCTTATAGTGTGGCACCCTAACTGGATATCAGGCATTTTTCCCTGTAAAATCAAAAAGGAAGCTTGGAATCAGCAGGGCAAATATAACTAACATGAACGTGGTCAATATGAACTAGTGATCATATGAGTGTGCAAACAGAAAGGATGAGAAAGGTTTCTTGATAGGCTGAAATCATGCATTGGTCACATTTTACCTGTCTTCAGACAGCAATAATATTTTGACTCTATAAAGCCCAGTAGTCTAGAATACCTACATCTTTGAAGCCCTTCAAGCATATTTTATCATTTATAAAAAAATTTAATGGAAAACTTCCTGTTAGATTAAATACAGTTAAATAGTACATTGTTGTTTAGAAAACGAAAGGGAGATGCAGAATTAATACAAAGTCAAACCCAGTCCTAGAAAAGAAACACAAAAAATGAGATAGAACTTTTGTGCAGGAGACCAAGTCTTGAAGTTTGAATATCCATGTCAAATCATGTATCGCTAAAAACTGAGAAGATGTTCTGCAAGTATTGGCAAGCCGCAACCCTTTTTATATGCCTCACGCCTTGACCTTGCTGTATATCCCTCACAACTTGAAAGGGCAAAGGGTATTTGAAAAAGTTTGAACAAACAAGAACATGAAAGAAGGTTCAGGATTGTAATGCCTAATAACTGGACCTGTTGTGATATCCAAAACACGACAACAAACTAGAAATTCCAGGAAGTTGATGATAACCATCCATTTCATTTCAAACCCAATTACAAAGCTAGAAAACCTATCACATTCACAAAAGCTCATTCAACCTAAACTAAACAGCATGTGATTGAGTAGTAATCTGATTTTTTTCTTCTTTTTTTTTATTGATGCCATGGTGTGCATTTCTAGGTAGAATTTCCCCCTTGTATGAAACAGTAATAAGCAGCAGTTTATCATTATTAATATGTGCCATTCATTTTTTTACTTTAGTGAACAGTAAAGACTAGGGGAATAAAAACAATTCAACGGATCCATAAATCAGTTGCAGGTTATATGAGCTTATGAGCTGTTAAAAATCCAAGACAGAAGAATCAGCAGCAAATTTATAGAAAGGGGCGTAATCTGTTTACTGATGAGTCGACAAAAGATGTCTAGAGTTGACTGGATACGTCACCAGTCCAAACCACAGCCGCTGAAAAGGTAAACAACAAACTTAAACAACCTTATCCAGTTGAACCAAAAAAACCTAGCATTTCTAGCAATAACAACCTAGAAAACACCCAATAATCCTAAAAATAGGCACCCATAAACGAATGAGAATCACTGCAAAAACAACGAAATCACTAACGAGAATCACTGCAAAAACAACGAAATATTCCCAGGTAAGAGTGCCCTAAGAGATATGTGCATAAATCTCACAGGAAGAAAACGAGGATTTCTCTTTAGAACAATAATAAAAGCAACGAAAGAAATCAAGAACCAACAGCTTCACCGGTCCCTTGGTCGAGATGACTAACAACGAGCCCTACAGATCGGCGCCTCCTCCTCGTGCTCTTCCTACAAAAACAAAGGGGGGCAAAAAACAAAACAAAGAAAAAAAAATCCAACAATAAAGGTTACACCAAAGCAATCTGCAGTTGCAGGAGAATCTTCCACCCACGGAAGAAAATGAAACAAAAAAAGAAATAAAGAAAGAAAGAAAGAAAAGACGCACCTAGATAATCCCGGAGTGCCGCGCGCGAGGTCACATTACCGCGGCGGCGGCGCTGGAGACGCGGGGGAGTGTGGGGAGGGGAGTGGAGTGGAGGCGCTGGCCGGAGAGTGACGGGGACACGGGGTGAAGCCGCGGAGGGGAACGAAAAGGAAGCAACTGGAGAATTGGAGATGGGCCACGCACCGGTGGCTCTGATGCATCTGTGGCCGTCGGTTATAGACCCCACGGGCCACCGTAAACGGCAGAGGCTAAACCCCTCTCTTTTTTTTTTTGGCAGTCAAACGGTCAAACCCTTTTTTTAAAAACAGAAGGAAAATTCTCTTTTGCGATTAGGCATAATTAATGGTTTTTTGAGCGTACCCGTTCGAGCAATTATACTGTTTTTCACTTTGATCTTATTGATTTTATTGTAAATTTAAAATTTGCACTCTTATTTTTTTACTTGTCAAAAACACTGTTCTACGACTTAAATGTTGTGTTCAGCTGTTAGGGCTGGGAACTAATCCCTCGTGCATGCAAGACGGAATAACTCATTTGTGTATGATTAATTAAGTATTAGCTATTTTTTACATGAATTTTTAAAAAAACTTTCGTATAGAATTGTTTTTTTCTCAAAAAATACACCGTTTACCAATTTGAAAAGCATACGTGCGGAAAACGAAGAAAATGAATTAGAAAAATAGGGTAAAGAGCATAACCTAAGGGTGTGCTCTTTCCAGCTTACAGGATTAGATTCTCCTTGTTTTTCGTTAACACGCTTTTTAAACTGCTAAACAGTATATTTCGTGCAAAAACTTTCTATAAAGAAGTTGTTAAAAAAACCAACAAATTTATTCATAAAAAATTGTATATTAATACTTAATTAATCATATGCTAATCGTATTTCTCGTTTTGTGTGCGCCTAAGCTGTCCACCACCACCGCTGAAACGATCGCACCCTAAGTTAATGCTTAATAAATAAGTCGGAAATAGGATATAGCAAGCACATGTGTATAACCATATGTTAATTTACATCTGGGACATCCCAATTTCCCAAACACTTATTGTGGCATAGACTAATTTCTCAAGATTCCAAAGAAGACAAAAGCCAACGTTCACTCAATGGTGCTTATGATTGCAACAGCCAGCATGAGCTGTGCATTGCGCGTGACAAGCCATAGTCACGTTGCTTCCTTTTGTGTAGGCCACCGGGTAACTAGGATCCAATAAAAGCGGAGAAGAAGCCAAATTCTCAACCATGCCCTACCTCTCCAAGCTTTATGCCTGGACAGCATCATGCTTGGCACAAAAGAACAGAAACAAGAGCCTAAGCACAGTTATTAACTTATTATTAGTGGTGATCTTCCATCTCAAAAAAGAAAAGAGTGGTAGTATATCTTGTCCTAAGCTATGTCCAGCCATCCAGGATAGGGTGGTCCTGGCCCCCTTCTTCAATGGAAGACCATAAAGCATACAGCAATGTGCCTTGTTAGTTGTTAGAAAGCATACAGCAAGATCTAGTTGAGATGGATATAGTATTGGACAATGCTTTAGCTTGCTCATCTGAGAATCACTAAAGTCAAATTTCACAGATGAACAAAAATTATGACAGTATGTTTGGTCTCAACACCCACTTTGAACTTCTACAGCAAATGCATGTAAAATGTCAGTGTACCATATTACAGATTACATGCACAATGAAGCATTCCATTACCTCCAGAACTGTTCATTACAAATGCAGACAGCGCTACATGCCAACAGTATATCCCAGTACATATCAGTCCATTTCATTTTGTTACAACAACAGAAGCCAAGTATTTGAAGGATCAACATCAACTAAGGAAACAAGGTCAAAGAATGAGTTCAGCATACAATTTCTTTTGAATTTGTTATATTTCTAGGGGCACATGTAATATACATATATTTATAGGTTTTGTATAACAAGTGACTGACGCATGGCACACCTGTTTACAAGGATACATCCTACGAGTTCTGTGGGTTTACCTATATTTTGCGCAGCTGGCCATGTCACATGGCCAACCTTGGAAAGTTTGTTCAGCTCAACTCAAAAACCATCTGAGGTGAACATATATTGTATCATTGACTCAGCATCGTATTGAAATTTCAGGAGCTTCACTGTTACATAAACTACTGATCATGGTGAGAAAGGAACTCTATGATGCATGGGTAAACTTCATCCGTTGCCTGTACAAGGGACAAACATGTGTAAATCATGAGTAAGAGGATGACAAAAAGATTTGACTTTTCAGAATTGGAGCAGCAAATTTTATTTTATGTGAAGAGACTGAGAATATGTACCAGTCGACCTCCAACTAAGTCATAGTGTGCATAATGAGGGCCTTCTGGCTTTCCAAAAACCCCATATTTCACCATGTGCTGAGGTATGAGCTTGACAGTTTCTGACAAGATGGGAGTATGATGTACAAAAAGTTAGCAATCTTCATAGAAGCAACTGAGATAGCAGACAAGAAAAGCACCACATCTTACCATAAACGGCTTCAGGAGGACAGATGAGATCTTTATCTCCAGCTAGTGCTAGGACAGGGGTCTGACAATATCGCAAATGATCTTTGTATGAGAAAGTTTCAGTTCTATTGCATAGCCCCCCTTCCCGAAAAGCTGTTGTAAGTTGAAGGACAACCTTTGCAGGCACTGTACCTGCAAATTACATGATAACAACTTAAATGAACATATCCAACCCCATTGACAAAAGTTGCTGAAACAGACATCCCATATTTATATCATAGCATAAAAGGTTAATAATGCAGTGTATTATGAATTAATTCTGGAGTACAGAAATCCTATATATGGATACTATGGCATATATACAGTGCTGTGTGTTCTTGAACAATATTCTGGCAACACCCTTTAAAGTAACATTCTGGCAAAGCTGAAATCTTAAAATGCATGACATGCAGAATCCAGTGTGACAGTGTGTAATTAAAGAGTACTCACAGAAGTTGTTAAAAACAAGCTTGGACAACAACTCCGGGTGCATCATATCCTGTGCTGATATTTGATGATTAAGCCAGGAAAAAAGATAAGGTGGACCAGATGCCCAGGGATATGCTGCCGCTAATAATGTACCCAATGGAACAGCAGGGACATTAAGGGCTTGCGCAGGATGAACCTGAGAAGTGAACTCATTAGTTTTATTCATGACAATGAAGGAAGAAAAACTTTAAAAATGAAAAGTAATAAACATCTTTATCAAGTTGAAACTGTCAATCGACTACGAACTCACAAGTGGCAGTAACATCTTCAGTGATGAATTGGATGTCGTGTAGTCAACAGAGGAAGCCAAAGTAACAATAGCCGCTAAGTTTGATGGAACTCCTTCGAAACCTTTGAGATTAAGGGAAAAATAATAAGTCGTGATTTTAAAAATCCACAACCGAAAGATAGTAGGCTGAGCTGTAAACGATCATGATATTGCTTATCAGATGAACAATTTGACTGTGTTTCTAGAATAAATATAAAGGTAAAACTTGTAAGATGTCCAACAATCTACCGTTAACTCCAGAAAGCTGAGCAAAACAAGCGCAGTAGTTGTTGATTGCCTACAGCTAGAATGTTCCCTTTACATTGGATAATTGAATAGTGGCTCCAATTCTAGCAGCAGCAGTAGAATTATACTTCCATAGAAAAAGCAACAGTAAAGGACAGGCAAACAGTCATCAGCAAAATACAGTGTAATGTCTCACCATATTTTGACAGCATTGCATATAACAAAATTCCTCCCATTGAGTGTCCAATGGCAAGCAGCTTCCCATCTTTTACTCTACTATGTTGTCTAATATATTCCACCTGTAGTAACTGTGTGTCAAGCGATATTCCACAAAAACAATCTTATAGCACTAATGATGAAATTATCAAATGGAATAATTAAAAAACACTGTTACACTGTTAGCTCACTGAATATAACAACAGTGCCAACTATTCAACAATTATAGCTCACAAAAGGATGGTGACGCCTCACCGCAGTAGGTATATCCTCCTCCAAGTAATGGTCGAAGTCCCAATTATATTCAGAATTTAGATTCATCTGAGTTGCCACAAAGTGTTCCCATGAGTCAATCTGCTCTTGAAAGTTCTTCAGAAGACGCAGACTTTCTTCTCTCATTGGACCAATAACGGCAGAGCTTTCTACCATTTCAGATAGAACCGAAATCTTATCTGTGATCTCATGAAAATTTTTATTTAAACTAGCCTCTTCCAGAAGTTTTGAAATTCGATCAAAGAAACTAGTCATCTCCATCAGTAAAGGTGGGTCATCCAACGCAACTATTCCAAGGTCATCATAATCAATACCAGAGAAACCAGAACTTTGAACTGAAGCAACCTCCAATGTGCTTGATTTATCAAGAGCCAATGTGCCATTAGATATATCATCGAAAGCGCCTGATGGAGATGAAGCAGAATTATCATGATCACGTATGCTCAGACCAGAACCTCTCACTTCGACAATCCATGTATCAAATCCCTGGTTAGACATGTGACGGGCGAATGAGGCCTAAAAATAATGAGGGGCACCATTAGTATGAACGGCACAGATAGAAAAGAACTTGTTAGCAGAACACAAGACTGCCATCAGTTGTCACTATAGTTGAGGGAGAGCGAAAGATACAACTATTAAAAGAAAAAGATAATGAGATCCTTGATAATCAATAGTACTAAACTTGTAGATAAAACTGTAGCAAGAACACGAAAAATTGAGCGCTTCTTTATCACAACCGTTTTTTTGTGGCAGAAGTTTTTACTGGTTCTCCGGGAAAGTATGTTGGTCTTGCAGAAACTATTATGGGATTTCAACTAATCCTTTCCGGGGAATTAGACGCCCTACCTGAACAAGCTTTTTATTTGGTGGGTAACATCGATGAAGCTAGCACGAAAGCTATAAACTTAGAAGAGGAGAACAAATTGAAGAAATGAAATTAAATGTTTATGCACTAAGCGAATCATTTGGGATTGTGAAGTGAAAGAAATCATTTTATCTACTAGTAGTGGCCAAATTGCCATATTACCAAACCATACCCCCCCCCCCCCCCCTCCCCCCAATTAACACAGCTGTAGATATGGGTCCCTTGAGAATCGCCTCCTCAATGATCAATGGTTAACGGCGGTTCTGTGGAGCAGTTTTGCCAGAAAGTTAATAATGAGATCATCATTTTAGGGAATGATGTGGAACTGGGTAGTGACATTGATCAGGAAGAAGCTCAACAGGCACTTGAAATAGCCAAAGCTAACATGAGTAGAGCTGAGGGTACGAAAGAATTGGTTGAAGCGAAGCTAGTTCTTAGACAAGTTAGGATACGAGTCGAGGCTGTTAATTGGATTCCCCCGTCTAATTGAAGACAACCCACATTATCTAAAAAAATTGAAGACAACCCAACAGTTTAGTTGATAACCTATACTCCAAATACAAGACTACCATGACTTGTAACCTATAGTTCTTTTGCAACTTGAACCGCATTTTACTTTCAATAATATGAGTTAGATGCAACATAACTTCATTTATTTTTCTATAAAAAAATAGATTAACTTTATTACAGCTTATAAGAAAACAAATGAAGCTCAAGAAACTGAATATTCAGCATCCTCGGTTTTTTCCTCTTTGGAATGCATTTTTTTAGTTGTCTTGATGCTGTTAATCTTATAATATGAGTTAACCCTATCTTCCTTATTCATTGGAGATCATGTTAACAGGGAGTCAGGGACTGTTTCCTCGCATGTGTGAAACAAACAAGAAAATAGTGGGCAAAAGATTACAGTGCTTACAAAGAAGCAACTTTACATGTGATATGACGCACTAAAATTGAACCTGGACATATATGGAATTATGATATAGTAAGTTCAGTAGGTCATTCAACAGTGGCAGAAAAGATAGGAAATATTACATCCGTCACCAAGACCAAGTAGCATATACACTTCCTAAAAGGCGTTGCACCCAGCGTCAAAATATGTGCCAAGTGCACCGGGTGATTTATGAAAAAAAAATGAATTTTCCATTCGGACATGGCAGGCATCACCTGAAGCATGTTCAAGCTAGAAACAATATAACCAGGGCAACTGTGCACGCATGTCATCATGCCCATTTTTGCAACAGCACACGACACTATAACTGTAGCTACCATCATCCTCACCTTTGAGCTTGCCATCACCTCTTGCATCTCCCACTCAGGTGCTTTCTCACTTAGTTTGTCACCTCCAGGCTCTAGCCATCTAAGTATCTAGTCGTTCCTAAACTATAATCGAGGAAAAAAAATGTATTTGTTCAAGGAAAATTTTGCAGTATTTGTTTATGCTGATTCTTCTCATCATGCTTAAAAAGAAGAATTGGAACATAGAAATATGTGGCTTTCATGGTGTTGACCTAAAGCCACTAATATCTTGCTTGATAGCACCCTTCAAAAACATTCTTTTCTTCAAGACAAATAGTCAATAAATTTAAGGATCTAAAAACTATTGAAGGTCAAGATCCTACTATACTTATGCCTTTTTTAACAGAACCTCATGGATGTATGTTGATAATGTGATAGGCCTATGAAAGTATGTAACTCTGTATGTAACACATCACTTTTTGTAATTGTGTTCAAGAAAAATAACTTTGTAGTTGGATATATGCAACTAATGTTTACTTTGAAAAGACAATAAGTTCCAGATTTTTCAACAGAGTTAGATGTATTGCCCCCACTCCCCAGTATACATCATGCCTGTCAATGCCATATCCATCCAACTTGGCACATGGCAACCAAATTGACCCTCAACTTACAATTTGCAGGAAAATTCCAAACAAGAGTAGTTTCAGCAAACACCATCGCTCTCTCCCCATCCCAAATCACTCCAAAAACTTGAGCCATGCATTTACATGATTCCAAGACTCTGGCCACCACTTCCTACCATCTCAGTGTTTAGTTTCAGGCGAGGAAATTCTACATCAGCAGAAAAAGAGTTGCAGTGAGAGAAATCTCTGCTCACCCCGGGGGAGAGATCGAACCCGATGGCGTTCGTCCCGACTCCCGACAGAAGCATCAGCGGGTGGTTCCTCGCCGGCGCCTGCACGAACACGGGCGAGATCAAATCAAATCAAGCACGGCTCTGGAAATTGGAAAACAACGGGAAGAAGCACCACCGGTCGTACATGAGGCGGCGGCCTGTACCGCCAGAGCGCGAGACGCCACCCGGCGCCGGAGACGGGCGCGTGGTGGAGCTCGTCGGCGGTGCAGACGGGCGGCTTCGCCGGCCGCGAGGGGGCCGCCGCGGAGAGGTGGATCGGGGGCGGCGCGTCGGCGCGGATCGCGCAGAGGACGCGGCGGCGGAGGCGAGCGGTAGGAGGAGGGGAGAGTCCCTCGGCGGAGCTCCGGCGAGCGCCGGCGCCGGCGCCGGAGATGGGCTGGAGAAGCATCGGAGTTGCCGTTTTGGGCATTTTTTGGTTTTATTTGAAATAAATTTTTGGGTCGTTATAAACGGCGCTCTTTCTGCGCTTCTTTCAGCCATCAACCTGGCATAAACACTTTAAACAGTCTGTTAGCATTAATTATATACTACTAGTGGTAGTTGCAATTTTGGTAATGTCGGAAAAAAATCAGTTTACTTCCAAAAAAAATACACTTTATGTAGAATTAGGAGTTAACACCTTAACCTTTGCAATTAAGGTGACACATGATGTACGTGCCTTATGGTTTACAATATTGCACCGTTATCTTTCAATTTCCACGGTAACATTATACGGTAACTCTATCATTTTTTTCGTGCTAACCATGATAATATCGGGAAACGGTAACCCCTACCGGAACAGTAAGGGAAAACTTAGTATTAGGTGTAGCCCATAGCCATTTAATCAAAATACGAGATTTAAACTGTTTGTCGCAACAAAAGTATCGTGGTTTAAAACATACTAGTATATCGTATACTTCAGTACATAGACGATCTCAACTCCCAAGGTAAAAAAAAAAAAGAAGTTTTCTTGTTGTGTATATGCGACACCTATTGTGTTAATTGAAAAGATATATATCGTCCCCCGAAAAAAAAAGAAAAGAAAAGATATATATCGCCCATTTTATATTAAATTTTAAAAGCTTTAGTATTAGCATCTTTTTAGTATGATATATGCCAATCACATGTCAGATTTTATCACATTATAATTTTATTGGGGTAAAATAATTTAAAATAAAACTAGTGAATAAAATAATTTTAAAGACTATATAAACATAAAAAATGTCAAATTTTTAAATTGGATGGAGAATTAAGACATAAAAACAGCGGCTCTTTTTGAGTTATTGAATTGGAGAAAAAAATAGCAACCATTTTATATATTGTGTCACTAAGAGTACCTTGTATCGTTAGAATGGATATAAGGGCATGTTCAACTATTGAGACCGATTCAGGCTTATAAGTTATCCACGTCACACAAGATCTCTTAGTGCTCTCTAGTCATCTCTTGCAACTTGTTGTAGTTTACCAATGTTGCATTGTATATTATGTCTACAATATATGACGGAAGTCACTTGTCCTCTTTCCTCATCCTCATGCATAATAAGATAGTAAAGCCTCGTAGGGCTCTGTTTTTGTCCTTTTTTGAAATTTTTTTCTCCTCGATAGTTGTGGTATGTGGTTTGCAGATGCAGAAGCTCCTCGATTGGGTGAGCAGTGGAGCCGTTCCTTCTTTCTTTGTCCGGTTTCCCTCACCGGTTGTGCCGGTCTCACGCTGCATGCGCGCCACGCACTTCCTTATCATTTTTTTTTATCCTGAGAGTAAATGACGTGTGATGGTGTTTATGCAAAAAAAAGCTCCTCTTGTTTGAACGGAATAGCACGCACATCCTCCCACCGACCGACACCCTATTCCATTTTATACGAAAAACCACTCGTCTTTCAGAAAAAATACAACACGAAGAAGGGAAAATTCTGCCTACATGGATAGCGCTGTTAAAATGAAAAACACAAGGGTTTTTCCCAAAAACAACCGCATCTACCCTCTCCCATCCCATCCCCAAACTCTATCCTCCCCTACCCGTCCCATCTCCTCCCACGGCACTAGAGCGCCTCCGTTCCTCCCCCACCGTATGGCCGCCATGCGTGTCAAAGCCGGCAATTGCGCTCTGTTCTCCCCCTCCCCCTCCCCCCACCACCTGCCTCTCCAGCCGCCGGCAATGGGGCCGGCCGTGGCGGTGGACCTGGCCGTGAGCGCCAGCCGTCCCTCCCGCCGCACGGGCACCGGCGCCGCGGTGACCTTCGCACCACGCCGCACGGACATGGCGGCAATGGTGTGGTTTCGGCACAAAGGAGCCAGTAAATCTACATAACAAATGTATAGATCAACCAATTTAATACTTTGAGTCGTCGATAAAAATCTTGACAACAAAAAATCTATACATCTAGTTATGTTTACGTGTGATCTCTTATGAGGGATGCCAGCTAAACTCGGGAGAATTTGTATACATGTTTAGACCATACTCAAAGTAATAACCCTATGTTTTCAGCGCCATGTGATCTTTATTGATATATAGATAATATGAGTATAAAAGGAGGGTATGTGTTCCTAGCCCTATCTTGTAGTCTCGAAAGTTCCGATGAGATAGTGGTTAGACGATCACAAGTCAAATTTCTCGGGCTCCTAGTGGATCTAGGGCTTGATCTTGGCTGGACGGGTTGTGGCTTGTCTTTCAATGTTTACTGTACAGCTGTATCCTAGAAGAACTCACAAAGGTATTGTTGGAAATTTTCGGTATGGTCCTGGTAAAAGTCCAAGTAGGTCTCATGTAGTCTTTTCAAGGTGGGCATGATTTTCTTTTATGAATACATCAGTTCATCTAAAGAACTAGCACTGATGTGCAATCATTATTGCCAGGACATACACTTATCTAGTAGATGGAAAATCCCCTAGTAGTGATGATTTTTAATAAACCGGTACAGATAGAGCAGCACTGCTAATCTGTTTTAGTAATACTTCCTCCGTTCCAAAATGATTGGCGTATTCCACCATGGCAGTGAGACCAAGGAGCACTGACTCCCTTTCTCCTTTGATTCGTACTCCAAGCTGTGCATCGAGCAAGGTATGCTGCGCCGGCGCTTCATTATCCCGCGCATTACCCCATGCCGTCGTCGCTTCGTTGCCCCATGCATGGCTCCACGGCGCCATCGCTTCACGGATCGTGCTCGCGCCCACACGCCATCCAATTCCTTCGCTCCATCCGCACGAATCACATCGTGTCATCCCAGCCGCTCGACGACCCTGCGTGACATCCCGCTACGGCCACGATGTCGCTTCCCACTCCGGCCGCGAAGTCGTCTCTCGCTCTGGCCGTGGTGGCCGCGATCCCTGCGACGGCGCCTCCTGCTTTGTCTGCTGCGACCGACAAACCATCTCCTGCTTCGGCCATGTCTTCATCCATCGCCGCCTCCATGTCTTTCCAAAGGTGGGAGAAGAACAGAAAACACCACGGCTGGGTTTTGGCATACGAAACACCGAGAGGTTTTTGGCATACGAAGCGGCGAGGATAAGAAAACGAAGCGCATATGCGAGATGTGTCGGGTGCTGCCTTCGAAGTACGACGATGATAATTTTTGGTTTTCTACAATACGTCGATTATTTTTAATCGAAACAGAGGGAATAAACCAGTACTAATAGGGTGACACTCTTATCAACACTCCTAAATGTTGTGTTAGGCCCCTTTTTAGCATTACGTTTGAATTGAACAAGCACTAACAAGTTGGTTAATCTGAATTCAATTAAAAACGTTAGTTCACGTTCGCCTCAATCTGATGAATGCGGGCTTTTCCGGAAAAGCCCTGTTCCTGTTATTCTGTTAACAGCAGGAGTCAGGGACCTTACTTACATCCTGCCATGCACGTTGACCGTAAGACCACATGCAAACAGGTAGTAGTCGTTCTACGCTGGCCAAAAGGTCTCACGGTCAACCAATTAGCGCAGAACAGAGTTGTGAAACAAATAAATAGGGATTCACTATGCATCCTTTCAAAACAAGCTTGGGAACTAACAGTGCTACTGCCTCACTCGTCTAGCACAAGCATCGTCAGATCACATGAATTGTTGCATGCTCAGTGGACTCTAGCACGGGCACAGCAGTATCTCACAAAAGCAGATTAAAGCATCCAAAGCTTAATATATGATTGCAGAGCGATGAAGCATCAAAGCGCATTAAGAAAAACAATCCAAGAATGGTTTGCGTACTCAGTTGGAGCTCCAGTTTCATAGCATCGTTCTACAAGGGAGCACCCATCCCTACCGTCATAACGTAAAATGTTTTCTTCAGTTCACCAGATCCATAAAAGACGGGATGCAACAGAGAAAGGAATTATGTAGAGGGGCCTTCGATTGCTCTAACTTGTCTCGGCTTTAGCGTCCGACTCCTGGGATTTTCCGGCTTCAGCAGCCTTCTCTGCGTCTTGAGGTTTAGACACTTCTTCTAAACAAGGGAGCAACAAAGTCAAAAAAGATGGCATGAGGACTTTTAACAAGCAAGATTACAATTAAAAGGTACTAAGATATATAAAAAAACAAAGATAACTGGCACTCTTATATCAACTTAATTGACATAACATAGTTGTTTAAATTGCTTGTAATTGATGCCTAGATGTACTTCAAGTCTGCAATTTCTTGGAGGTACTTCAAATCTCTAGATTTATGTACAATATGATGAATACAAACTGATTTGCAATTTCTTGGGAATGTGCTTCAGTTCTCTAGACGTAAGTACAATATGATGAATACGAGTACACGCGACACTAACCTTAATCTGCACCTAGTGACACTAACTTTACATGCATCAAAAAGTTTCCTAACCAGTATGTAAGTATAATGGTTAAGAAACTTTTGATGCATGTGATTAAGGTTAGTATCATACCTATCACAAAATCAATGCAGGTAAGAAACATATCAGACTAATTACCACCATAATAGTTACAGCATGAACAACATAATTCGGGCCAAACTATTCCAAAATGTGCAGGAGAACCATTAAATAGCACTTTTACTTCTACAATCACAATATCAAGAAACAGTCCTGTATGATGAAAAAAATAGCTTTATCCTATTGAGTTGCATTTATATGTGCCAAGCATGAAAGGTGCAATATTTTGATCACTGCTGTTAAGAGTACGAATCACACAATTGCAGATTTTTCAAGAATTGGCCTTTCAATTAATGGCATTTGTCACGTGCATGAGTCAGATCACTCATCTGGTCAGGCAGTTCAAACTAAACCATACTAATCTTACCAAACTGCAAAAATAATGCTTCCTTAATTTATATTTTCACAGAATCATATTATGCTATCATATAGCTAATAGAAACAAGTGGATATTAATGAGAATCTGTGGACACAATAAAGGAAGACAAACCTTCATCGTCACTCTCGTCCTCGAACTCATCCATGCCACCCATGCCACCCATACCGCCCATACCACCCATGCCACCCATCATCTCAGCCATGCCACCCATGCCACCCATACCACCCATGCCACCCATCATATCACCCATTCCGCCCATTCCACCCATTCCACCCATGCCACCAAAATTCTATAAAAAAAGACATAAAGAAAAACATTAGTTTAAAAAACAATAGATGCATGAGCAAAAAGGAAATCTAGGAATAAACATGAAATCTGAAAAGAACTAATTACCGAAAAGTCCATTCCATCCACGTTGACATCAGCACCTAAAAAATAAAATATACGCATATCAAAACGTTGGATAAGGAACAAGGGCTTATTTACATTAATAAGGCCAGATTAAATTTCCTGGAATATCTATATAATTAAGTTAAAAAATAATATATTATAAGAGCAGATTAGGTCCCTAAACTGATATTAGTTTTGGGGCTTGAATGTGGAATCTAAATGAGTGAGACAATGTAGGTTTATATCCAACATAACGAGTAATAACAGTTTGTCCTGCGCATGATTTTTTTTTACCATGACCAGTTGAAAAACAAATGGAATGCCTTAAAGAGAAACATATATGGAACATTCTTCAAATTCAAACATGTCATTATGTGCTATGATCAAATGATACTCCATTCTAACATGTTAGGCGCACTTGCTTCATCTCACTTGTTCTCATTATGCTGCTACTAGTTGCGTCAAACATGAGAAAACAAGTCCACAGTTTATCACCGCAAAAGAAGTGCATAGCTTACCATCATCATCTTCATCAACCCATTTGTCCCAGTCAACTTTCACAAAGTGTGGTGCCTTTTGATCATCTCGAACAAGCTTCTTCCACCATTTGGCCTCAGCTTTTTCTACAATACAGAATATGGACCTAACACCTACACTTATTTTGCTCTCCTGTAGAATCAAAACAAATAAACACAGGATAAGGAACCACGCATTTTAATATAGAGGAAACTGCAAGTCATATAGCTATTGCACGAGCATGTATTACCTCAACATTTACTTTGTCGTTCAACTCTAGCTTTGATTCGTATAAGTTCCCATCAGTTCCAGCTGTAGCAGAGAAAGAGAATACACCTTCTGGTTCCAGATTGACCTTAGCATCCTTAGCATCAGCTAATTGTACAGTTATGTAAACCTTGTCAATCCTCTGAGCCCACTTCACTTCAGGGTGCCGACTACAGGAAACAAAAAGAAAACCATAAAAAAAATTCAATTCTGAGCACCTTACAAGAAGCAAAAGAATGAGGGTTAGATCCCTTTGAGGTTAAACTCCAATACAAATACATCAGCAGCCTACAAAAATCCACAAGTTTACTGTGTGCCAGTAATATCCATGCTATATGAACAAGTGACAAGTACTCCCTCCGTATCATATTTGACTTTTTTTCTAGTCAAATTTCTTTAGGTATGACCAAATTTATAGAAAAATTTAGCAACATCTACAGCACCAAATTAGTTTCACTAAAATGTAATGCTGAATATATTTTGGTAATATGTTTGTCTTGTGTTGGAAATATTGCCATATTTTTCTATAAACTTGGACGAACTTTAAAAAAAATTGACTGGAAAAGAAGTCAAAACGACTTATAATGTGAAACACAGGGAGTATTATACAAAATACTGATAAAAATGAAAGTTTTCTTAATGAATATAAAATGGTGGTGTCTGGTAATCCTATCATAAAGCAAAACCAACAAAGAATCCTTAGAGAATACCGAGACACAATTGCCATTGGCATCAGTATCAGAGTTACCTACAACTGAACATGAACTAACACTTACAATGAGAAAGCACTAATGCACAAATGTATTACAAACCAGATTTCAATCTCTTAAAAATATCACAATCGATAGACAAAACTACAAAGGCACAGAAATATCTACTAATAAGAGATATCTAGGAATAAGAGATAAACTAATTGCCTCCTAACAGTTATCAGAAGCTGCACGCACCATGGCATGAACCAACTTAGAGCAAGTTTAATAATAAAGCCAACTATGAACTTATAGCACATATTAGAGTTGACATGCATAGTAGATAAGCTATAAGCTTATCTATATTTTTCTTCTCCTCTCTATCTCATCTATACAATTAACGTATCCATCTTAAAGTATGTGAATGGTTAGCTCTTACATGAGACTGAGACCCAACCCTCTTCATTTTTCAAACTCTCTCTTCCACATAAGCTTACATTTGGCTACTTGGCTTATAGCCCACTATTAAACTTGAGCTTATTATTACTTTATTATTAAACTCCTGGTCGTCAGTGCGAAGTTATCCTCGTTAACTATAGGACTATACGAGCAGATGATCACCTCCAATTAACCAAATAAAACCCTGGCTAGCTCAATAAACCACACGAGCTACACCTAAACAGTAGCTGCCGCACAAGCATAACTAACCAACCCGACACAGTGGGAAACCAAAGCAGAGAGATCTACCAACACACCGATAGCTGGGGGCAACCCGCGCAAGTGCGCGGGGACATGGCCGTGAACTGAGGCGCACCACCAAAAACCATCTAAACTTCCTACGGCCAACCCCCAACCCCCCAACCCTAGCAACAAACAGATCCCACAGAAATCAAAACACGACGAACCCTAGCGTCAAGCCCACGCCCGCGGAAGGGACCCCACGGGCCCTCTCGCGCTGCCGGGGATCTTCCCCCCGCGTGCACAGCGGCTGCCCCCTCCAGATCTAACCGCTCCCGGCGCTGGACGGCGCGTGCGGGCGGCGCGGAGTATGGGTTTCTCCGCCGAATCGGGAGCCGAAGTGATGATGGGAGAGGAGGAGGAGGAGGAGGGGAGCAATCGCTCACCTCATGCTGCCGTTTACCGGTGGAGGCGACGGCGGCGGCGGCGGGTGAGGGCCGAGGGTTTTGCGAGGTTTTTTGGGGAATGGAAGATGGAGAATGAAGGAGTGGAGAGGAAGTGTCTTGAAGTAGGGAAACGGAGGCGGTGCTGCGAGGGGGATGGGCTGGGCTTGGCTGGGTTCTCGTGGGCCTTGACTTCGCTGCAACCGAAAGAAGGAAAAAGTCCACAAGGACTCCCTCGAATATAGGATGAATCTGATTCGTATCTCTTACCCATAATACCTGATATCTTGACCCTCTTAGCTATTAAAACTGATGCAATATGAATCCTTTGGTGGCTTTGAAGGTAGTTTTCGTTGATGTAGCATCTAAGTATCGCATTGACTTAGTCTTCGTCATCTACGTGTCATTAAAAAAATAAAACATAATGTGTGGGGCCCATGGGTCAGACGACGGCGTGAAACCAACGGGACCAAGGCGGCACCTAGCGAAAGAAGAGCATAAGGCGGCAGCTACCTCGTCAGCGGGGGAAGTGCTGGCCACGCACGGCCGGAATCATCTAGGCGTCGTTGGTCTTGCCTTGGCCACGGTGGGGAGGCGAGAGAGGACGACGGTAGGGAGGACTAACCGATGGTGGTTGGGGAGATGAGGATGATAGCAAGGAGGCCAAGGCAAGGGGTGAGAAGGGTATGCAACAGCAAGGAATGCTATGATTTCCCAGCGGCGTTTGCGGTGTTATCTTCTCCAGAGCCCATGGCCGCGGCTGCGGCGTGCTCAACAAAGGGCCACTTGGGCATCGACTGGAGAAGGAACAACGGAAGTTGTACCCAAGGGGGACAAAGGGCTCCGAGCGTCATCGTCGTCCGTGATTTGGCTCCCAGGGTGCTCGACATTGCGAATGGCAATGGCGTTCGCCGAGCTTGATATCTCTCCCACCACCGAACCCTTCCTCCTAGCACCAATGCTAATTCGGCAGGCGAGCGGGCGATCCCGTCCTTCCTGCTAGTCCTGGGGCCTCGCGGACCGCAGACAAGCTCACCACCACCTCCAATTTCTCTTCCACAGGGCACTGGTGCGGTGCCAACACTCCTCTACCTATCGTCGTCCTCTCCAGCCTCCCTGCTGCCTACTCGTCCTTCTTGCTCCTCCCAAGGGCTCTCCAACCACTGTAGCGTCCCTTTCTACCGATGAGGTCTGTCGGTGAAATGGGCCCAGGGGTACGCACAGTAAAGGGAAATATCTTTCCCATCTAGTCGCGTGGCCACGCGGCCTCGTTTCCCCCCGCCCCTCGGGTAGCGAGGTGGCTAGGGGGCCTCGGGGTGCGGTGGCCAGGGGGCCTTGGGGTGCCACGCCACACCCCTCGGGCTTTCGGGGCGTACTACCCCGGGGCCCTCGCCCGGCCACCACGTGGTGGGGAGAGGAGGCGGGGCGAAAGATGATGCTCCGCGCCTTTAATGCGCGGCGCCCCAACCGTCCTGCGCCGCATTCAATGCAGCGTGGGGGGACGTGCGGCGCCGCTCGATTGACCCATGTCAATCGAGCATGACCGGCTTGTGACCGGTCACAGGCGACGGGACGGGGGGCAGTGCCCCCACGTTCCGCTCTGTGTCAGGCGGAGTGGGGGCAGGTGTGCCCTGTCCCGTCGGCACGCTGCTAGGGGCGCCCCACGCGCGTGATGAACCGCCGAAGTCTTCATGCAATTAATAGGGAATGACAGGGATGTCCCCCGTGTCAGGCGGAGGACGGCGTTGGGTCCCACCTGAAGCTAGGCGACCATGTTGCTTCCGGTTGAAGCAAAGGATAGTGGTATGATTAGGACCATGTGGGTCCCCACTTTCCGTGGAGGGGTAAGTGCAAACGGTGCATGTGGTATCCCCTTGAACTATAAAAGGAGGACCGTTACCACTAGGAAAAAGGACGATTGGAGGAGAACTCAAGCTCGAAGGAAGAACAACTAGGTTCTCATCGGAGCTTGAAATCCCTTGTAAAAACTCACCATAATCTCACACACAGGAGTAGGGTATTACGCTCGGTAGCGGCCCGAACCTGTATAATCCTCGATCTCCCACACAGTCCCGACAGCGATCGAGCAACTAGACTGCAAGCGGAAGTAGGCTCCTGTCATCGCGCCATTTCCCCTGGCCGAACTCACAAGGGGGGGGGGGGGGGTCTCACGACCACCTGCTAGGGAGGATCACTCCTCGACAAGGTCGCTGCCGCCTCCGATTCCTCTTTCGTCAGGCATCGCGTGTGGCGCCACCACTCCCTCCCCTATCGTCATCCTCTCCAGCCTCCCCGCTACCTACCCATCCTTCCTGGTGCTCCAAGGGGCTCACCGGCCCCGCTGCATCCTTTCTCGTTTACGAGGTCACCACCACCTCCAGCCTCTTCTGCCGGGCATTGGTGCACTGCCCTTGGTCCCGCCAAGGCGCCAATCGTCGCCCTGACCACAAGAGAGTGGGAGGGAAAAAGAGGAAGAAAAACACAATCGTTGACCTATGAGTCCCATGGTTTTAATGTTTTTTTTTCTGATTATAACATGTCAATGCAACGCATGGACGTCATGTCAGCCAATACAACTCTCACTATTACCTTAGGAGTAATTTTGTACAGGTTTTAATAGCTGAGGGAGTCATTATACCTTGTTTGACGGTTGAGGGATATAAATCAAATTTGATATATATATATATATATATATATATATATATATATATATATATATATATATATATATATATATATATATATATATATATATATATATATATATATTTAATGTAGTCAAAGTGGACTTTTTCCGTGAAAGAATGGCATAGGCCTACTCGTGCTACACCAAGGCTCCGTTTAGTGGAAACATATAACACAAACTTCGCATGTATACTCCCTGCACACAAACTACTAAATGTCACTTAAGATTCTCGAAAAGTTTACGCATACAATTTCTAATAGGGTTACACCTATGTGTAACTCAAACTCATTATATTTTAGCCTAAAAAATCTGATGTTTTTAAGAATATAAATATTTAGAATTTCTCTCTCTATATATGATGAATTTAATAATAAAGTTTACACGTTGATGTAATAGTATTGAAAATACATGTGCATTTTTTTCTAGAGTTTTATGTGAACACGATATATACACGTGAAAACTTGTGTGCATATAACACATTTGCTATAATAAAATGGTAAAAGTTGAAAGTATAAGGGTGATATAATTACGTTTATACGAGTTTAACAGGCTAACTTGCGAGTAGAGACAAACTTAGTTCCTTAAGGTTAAAAGAGTTGAACCGAGCAGGCTCGTTTTGATTTTTTTATTTTAAGAATAAATTTCACTTCGGGCCACTTTTTGTTACTGATGTTTCACTTTGGACCACCCTTTAAGCAATATTTTCACTTTGGAGTGGGTAAACCTGCCTTTGTTTCACTTTGGACCACCCGACTCTACTCGGTCCAAAGTGAAATAAAGATAAAAATACCTGGTCCAAAGCGAAACATCGGTAATAAAAGGTGGTAAAATTAACTCTTTTATTTATTAAAATATTTACATAAATAATTTTCTATTTGAAAATTTTACAAAACTAGTCGCCCTCGCCGCCCTTTTACAAAACTTAGTCACCCACCGCCCATCGCTCGTTCCATGAGTTCAGATCACCTCACTCATGTATGCATAAATAAGTGAGTAGGCGATGACGAATGACCTTTAGATAACCTTATTCATGTATGCATAAATGTGTAGATGATGAAAGACTAATAAGCGCTTCATGCGTGCCTGCGATGTACACATTTATATGGATGAATACAATTCATAATAGAAGATTCCGTTCTACATATGGATATGGTCTGTTGCATCCATGAATTTCGAAGTATTTGAAGATGCACCCTCAGTGAGTTGATAACCACCATTCACATGGTTCAAAAACACGAGTGCATTTGAAGGGAGCCACAAAGATGATACTACAGTTACACAACATAAAAGAAAATCCCGAAAAAGTGTCCATTTATTGCAGAAGAGGAGTCTATGTTTATGATTTGCTAGCAGCTTCTGCCTGTTGAACTGTGGCACCAGGTTGAGCAGAAACTGCTGCTGCAGCAGCTGATGGAGAATACACCTTAGCTCTACGAAGAATCTCGGCAACAACCCAGTGCTTCCTTTTGCTCAAGGGCCTAGAAGGATCAAGCTTAACCTGGAGAGAAATTATCCAGTCATCATCAAAAAGGTTTTTCTTGGAGATAAAAAATTAATGCGCTCTTAGGTCGCACTTTGTGAACTACAAAAGGGGGAGATTAGTCTCCAGCAAGCTGATAAAATAGAAAAGTGCAGTAGGGCAGCTCAAGATCACTAATATATTCGTCATAAGAGCAAATATGTTAGTCCCAACATATTTTTTTTTCTAAAAAAAAAATCCCTGTCACAAACTCACAGGGTAAAGTTGAACTTTTATGCTGTCTTTTTATTTATTTATTTATTTTAACAATAGGTGGTGCAATCAATAGTCAGAACATAAAAGTTTCTGTTAAATCCAGTCCCTTGGTAATGTGGATCTTCGGGCGCACAAAACAAATTAATTTGAATAGACAAAATCTTATGATGTGAATATGTTAACACTGTTATCACATTTGCATAAAGCAAAACTAATTAGAAAGTGGCATGTTAACATTATAACTATGCTTTGCAACAAATTATCTTTCAGACCTCCGTCCATGCTTTGCCAAGTTGCCATATCACATAAGATATGAGAAAATTCAGAGGCAAAAGATTATGCCACTATTAAAATCTAGTACAACCATCATTGTCAAAATTCTCATGGAAAGATTGTTTTGCATCTGATGAAGTAACTAGCTTACTGAAGTTCAGAGCCCCCAAAAGGGGCCTCTCTTGTCTGGAGTTGACACTCCTGATTAAAGGGGTGGCTTACTGTTTAGTGTATCAATTACGCCAAGAATTAAACTTCAGATTGTGCCTTAACTTTCAGTTGCTAATGTTATAGATTGAGGCTATAAATACTTGACATATCAAAAAGCTCTGGTCAAGAACTCTATTATGTGCTTATGATTAACCCTCAAATTTCTGAACTATATGAAACAATGTACATAACTAACACCAAAATCAAATTACAAGAACACAATATTTAAGATAACTTATCACGGTGGAAAAAAAACACAAACTGTAACTCAAAGAGTACCACTATGCAGTAGTGCCCTAGTAGCTCATATATGAACATCATAAATAGAAAGCAGTAGCATATAATCCAAACAGTTGTTCACTGCCGAGAGTAGTAAAATACAAAACTAATACTAATTGAAGTTGTTTTCAGAAATATTATCATGGCATTGTTAACGAGCAGATATGCAAGCAGACAGAGAAATGTCAACTCTTAAGGATTAGGTGCCATGACATGTAATGATGTCAACCATATGGTTGCAACCTCCCTACAGGCATCAATTTAACAGCTGGAACTATACAGAATAGGATAACAATCCACAATACTGTAACAACTAGTTTTGTTACAAGTCAAACTCCTTCAAGTTTAACCAAGTTCATAGAAAAATGTATCATCATTTCCAATACCAAACAAATATATTATAAAAATATGTTCAATGGCGGATATAATGAAATTAACTTGGTGTTATAAATGTTGCCACATTTTCCTAAATGTTTGGTCACAATTAAAGAAGCTTGACTTAGGACGAAATGAAAACATCTTACATCCTGAAACGGAGGGAGTAGATTATAAAAATAGCTCAAAAAGAAGGCATCATGTGCACTCTATATATTATATTACCACATTAATTGAAGGAAAAAGTAAATATTTACACCATTAGATTGTTATGAGTCCAGAGTATAACGGTGTAGATTGATTATTGGATATTATAGGCATTTGAGTCGTTGACATAATACAACTCTATTCTATGTAGGCAAAATCTGGTCAAGAAATACAATAGAATCCAACTCCAGTTCCAAAGCAATTAGGAGTAGTTGTTAAAACAGATCAGTAGTCAGTATTCATGTACTGATTTTCTCTTTCCTTTGAAAGGATTCACTCAGGGATGCTCAGAAGCATACAAATTAAAAAAAAAAAGGTCTCTGACCCGGTTCAAACAAACTGGCTGGCTAGACAACATCACTTCCATGTACATACATGGTGGTTCTGGACTTCCAGCAGCCATGCACATTGAGAGAACAGAGAAAGGCAGGCTAGATATTTAACAAATGAAAAAAAGTTTCTGTTGACATTTAATCAAATTTTGCTAAATGGCACAATCAAATTCCAGCTTCAAACATAGTAGTACAACTAAATTTTATTCATGCAACAAGCATAATGAAAGGCCCGCTGCTAAACTGGCCAATGCCGCAAACATGAGAATTGTGTTATTTTTGTGCAAATATAGTTCAAGACATAAGCATGACAGGTGCAATGGTGAGCTATGCAGGTAACCTACTGATCAGTTAGTTGAGCAGCTTAAATATACAGTTGAAACTGAAGAGAAACCCCCAACCCAATCTAAAAGTACAATGCTTCAAAAATTCAAGTTATAACTAGCAGCATTCTGGGTGGTGCTTTTGAGGAGTGACGAGCAACATGACAAGTAGCAATTTAAGCTACCAAGGCATCAATTACTGTGTTAACTAGACACAGCTATCAAGATAGCAACCTCCTAGAAGTAGAAAAACATATACATAAAAACACATGGCTCAGGCAGATAATGCAATCAGAGCAAGGCAGGGCAAGCAACACATATTTTGTTGGCTCCAAGTGATGCAACAACAGATTTGACACTTTAAAGCAACACTACAGCATGACTCGAGTCAAAAGACAATTCAATAGCTGGATTACTGGGCAAGAGGTGATCAGTAGGCCTCTGGTGGTACAATTGCCTTCGGAAGTTATATATAATCATGTAGAATTCTTGGATCAAACTCGCATTTATATTTGTAAGTTACAATACGCCATTTGTGATTTCATATTTTCATGTATTTCTTATCTTCCAAAACCGGGATAGAAATTGACTTGAACATTTCTCAGTATTGTGCGAAAAAAAGGCAAGATCTTTCATTTACTCCTTTCACTTCTCTGTGCATAAGGGAATAAAGAAATTTTATAAGTCAATGGTGGTGGCAGTGAATCAGCCACCACACCAACTCTACAGTAGATCCTTTTATCAACACATTCCTGAAGTTCTTTAGTATTACAAAACAGTCTTTCTACATATCTTATTCCGCCTCTAAAATACAAATTTATAATTCGAAGCTTTACGATAATGAAATTGTCGCATATATATGCAGTATAAAAGTAATTTTATGACCAGAGTAATGTAAAAGTTGTCAAGTGCTTCATGTAACTTAAATGACAAGTTATATATAAATGAAGGGTGTGTTCAATGAAAAAAAAACTCACAATCATTTGTTTGAAACAATATTACGAGCATTTAGCTGGTGAATGAATAAATTTTAGATGATATAGCATTATAGCCAAATGAACGACATCACACCAGAGAAATCAAATGCTCGCATCACAAATCAGCATGGATTAAAAAAAAAGAAAAAAGCTGAAACAGAGAGAGGGGGAGTGGAGAGGGGAGCTCGGTTACCGACCCGGTCGCCGATGTTGCAGTCCTCGGTCTCATCGTGCGCCATGAACTTGGAGGTGCGCTTGACGTAGCGGTTGTACATCTTGTGGTGGAAGAGGCGGTCGACGGCCACCACCACCGACTTCTGCATCTTGTTCGACACCACGATCCCCACCACCGGCTTCATCGTCCGTCCCGCCCCCACCCCACCCGCGGGGAGACCGCCCGCCGACTGGCGATGGGATCGGCCGGGGACTGGCGGCAGAGAGGGCGGAGGAGGCCGCCGGCGCGGAGAGGGGGGCGGCGGCTGCGGCTCGCCGGCGGCGCACCGGGAGCGGAGACGATAGGCAAGCACGACAGTGAGTGAGGAGGGGGGCGAATCGGTTCGATTGATTCCAAGGGAGAAGCTAGGGTTTATGACTTGGGCCCAGGATGCTCCGATGTTGGGCTTTTAAGTTGGGTGGCCCGCGGGCTTAGATGTTGTTCTAAGGGGCCCAATTGGGGAACGAAGCCTGGGCGCCTCCGCCCTTTGTGCTGTTCGCCGTCACATGAACCAGAATAGATTTCTAGATCATATTCCTCCGTCCCTAAATATTTGACGTCATTGACCTTTTAAAATATGTTTAATCGTTCGTCTTTTTTCAAAAACTTTTGTGAATAATATTCAAAAGCTTAAGTAGTAGTATTATATTTAACAATAAATCAAATGATAGAAAAAGAATTAATAATTACTTAAATTTTTTAAATAAGACGAACGATCAAACATGTTTTAAAAAGTCAACGGCATCAAATATTTAGGGACGGAGAGAGTATATATTTTGATTTTTCGTCTGTAAAATATTGCATTGCATCAAAGATTCGTGTACATGTAGATTTAACTTGTAGTTATACCCAATTACATTGCATTTATACTTAGTTACATAAAACTTATATTAGTTATAGTGCATCAAAATTATGTTTTTGACAACTATTTTTTCTCTAGATTTATGATTTTTATGTGTTTATCCTTTTTTTTTCATTCAAAATGGGTTCTATACATTAGTTCAATATTCTGCAAGATTTAGAGTTCCAAATTTGTTGAAAGATCAATAGATTAGTCTCTTTCCAGAATGGTACACCAACTTCTTGCAAAGGAAGGAACACTACTGATCTTTCAATATATATGGGCAAAATAGAAGTACTCAACACTTTATCGGCTGCATTTGGCAAAATCCTTTTTTTTTTCTTCCGAGAAATATGGTACAAACATATACAAACACAAGTACACAACATATGCGCTCTTACCCTAAATGCAAACACTCACACCCTAGTCATACAAGTACCTTCGAAAGACTGACCGATATATCTTGAGATTGACGAAACCATGGACGACTCACTATCGACGGGTATGTCGTTTACCATTATAAAATAATAAGCTATTCCCATTAAATAATAATAAAAACTATAAATATGAGCACCCATGTCAAGTCTATAACTTCAATTGGGTAGATTGGTTTAAAAAAAAACCTAATCGATTGAATTACGCTTACTTTGCAAAATCTTTTTTTTTACTTGCAAAATAATTAAGGGAACATCAACGTCTTGCAAGTGGGACCTCCTTAGTTGACATTTGCCATAGTCAAACAAAAAGGATCTCACGTATACAACACGCACCGATTTTTTATTGAAAATTATACCACGTACGTAGTCATCTAAGCAACTTGGGCCTCCTTCATAACAAAAGGAAATTTATAAGTTTTTGCTACTTTGGAATCAGGGTAAAACTCTAAACAATTTTTGGGACATACTAGGATTTTTATCATTTTTTGTAAAATCGCTCGATTTCCAAGGAGCAATTTTTTTTTTACAAACGGTACCACGAGTCTACGTAGTGAATTAAGGACTAGCCTAGATGCTTTGCGCCGTGAAATTTTTTACCATAATAACGTGGAATAAGTAATAACACGATGCTAGTACAATTTGGAGAGAGATGGTGCTGTTGGTGTTTAAGACGAAAATGGTCGGAAAAACCCTCTACTATTTTTATTTCTATATTTCTTTTTTTCCGAAAACAGAATCGAAACGGTATAAAAACACGATAATGATATCAGTATATTGGAAATGGAAACGTTGAAACAGAACCTAGCGATGTTGGTTGGAAGAAAATTCATATTGGAAACAACAAAGTGAGGCATAATCACATATTTAATTATACATGAAGATAACTTTATAACTTTATTCTTACATCATTACACTCCACATAATACCATTATATGATGATTAATGATATGATAATATGTTCGACGAATAATATAAACAAAGTTCAATAATACTTTAACATCAATAAGTTGAAGAGACCAAAGTTCAACAAAGCCCACATGCCACGCCCTAGGGTTAACCGTGTTTTCCCCTAGCCACTTCCCTTTTCTAATGGGCTACAAGTCCGTCAGGCTTCCAACATTCATGAGCTTCCGATGGATTGGACTAGCTGAGCCGTTGGAGAACTTTCAGAATTTTCTCAGAATTTTGACGGAAATTACCGGATAAATACGATTACCAATAAAACGGTTGAAAAAACCTCCATCCCACTTCCGCTATCATTTCCAGAAGATATTACCATTTCTATTTCCAACACTGATAATTGCCGATACCGACTAAAACGGTAGGTGCAGATCAGAAATGATAGCTGAAAATTTCCATACTGTTTTCAACCATAGGGCATTTGGGTGAGGGGACTAAGGTGCATTTAGGAGAAGAGAAAAAGATAATGCACGCAAAATGAGGTATATCGTTAGCGTGTGATTAACTATTTTAAACTAGAAAATGACTAATATATTTTTTTGCAAAAGAATTCTATATTTTTTTTCAAAAAACACTGATTAGCAATTCAAAATGCACGCGCGTGAAAAACGAGGAACTTTCTCTCCTCTGTTTAACACACCGATGTTAGACTTACAGTATCAGTTTAGAATAGGCCGAACCTTTATATATCTGGTATTCGAAAGAAAAAACCACATGCTCAGTTGTAGTCATCTTAAGTCGTGGATTTGATAAGGATCTATACCATATTCTTTACCCCCATCTTTCTAACTTCTACTCACTTGTTTTATACGCGCATCCTTCTCAAACTACTAAAGGGCGTGGTTTTTTTTAAGAATATATAGAAAAATTACTTTAAAAATTATAGTAATCTATTTTCAGGTTTTTTAAACTAATACTTAATTAATTATGCGCCAATGTATAATACTTAATTAATTATGCGCCAATGTATATTTCATTTTACATGATGGAGAGAAGGGTTCCGAACACAACTTTAATTGTCCGACACCAATTATTTTTCTTGGTTGTCCAAGTACTCTGGCTTTCCATTCTAAAATATAAAATATAAAGACACTATTATTTTTCTCCATGTCTTATAATATATGGCACACAGTCATGTATATAGTACTAACTAGCTCATTTAAATTTGCTTTGTTTTAAATCATCTACCATCAAACTTCCAATCACATAATTATTTACATGTTTCGAGGTGATCCAATTGATGAGGTGATTAAATTTTCTTTTTGTTTTTGTGTTAGTGGTGGTTATTTTTTATATTTTGGGATAAAAGGAGTATTTGTTTTTTTTTTGAAAAAAAATACAACTCTAGATCCAGGGGCTTAGCCCCCGGTACTTTTGTTATAGCCAACCATTTCTCTTGGCTTCTCTCTTGAATTCGCCTTTAACAAAAGATGGTCCAGTACAGGTGATGAGAGTGTGAAGAGATCTATCCTTTTCCTTAAAAAGAAAGAAAAGAAAAGAAAAACAAAGAAAGAAAGAGTGGATGCCCCCAACCCAACCAAGCACGTGCCAGCCACGCCGCCCCCTCACCCCATCACCCATCACCGGTCGCTCTCCACGCCAGTACACATGAATCCTCTTCCTCACTCCTCATTGCTGCTGTTCACCCAGACTCGCACAGTTCATGCTCATGCGTGGAGGAATGGTCGTTTTCTTTTGCTCCTTTTGATAGAGGCGCTACCGCTACCTTACCCTTACCTAGCTAAGCTAGGGTCTCCCTTCAGTGACAATGATCAACGATGGAGTAATTCCAACGCCATGAGATCCGTGCTGTTTTGGGTGGTATAATTGGACGTGTTTGGTTGCCTACAAAAGCTTTTATCCCGTTTATGTTTCTATCTTGTTTTGTAATTATATGAATAGGAAATGCATGTGAAAATAAAAAACGGTTTTGTTATATATTTATCAGCAAATTTTCTAAAAACATATTGTAACTTGCATGTAATTATAGAGTAAATTTCACGAAAATAGTACTTCAACCAAAATATTAGAAAACTACAGATTTAAGATCTTCTATCATAAAACTACAAATTTAGTGCAGTTAGCCGATGCTTATTTCTCGGATACTGTCATTGTCATTGTTCTTCTATGAGAAAAGAAGTTGACGACCCGTGGGCTTTCACCTCCACATGACATTGCTCCATCAGGCTTTCACCCGTTGCAGATGCTTCTCTCATGATGCAATCCACTTCCTGCTGAGCCTCCTTTCTTCTTGATCCACAGAGAAAAAAAAAATGGAGAACTAGCGCTGACAATTTATCACGGAAGAAACAACTCACCGAACCGAGAACACTAACTAATAGAATAGTACTACTAACTTGTACTAATAGATCCCGCAGAAAAAAAAACTTATACTAATAGATATCAAGAAATAGAAACAAACTACAAGTCTATATAACATAGAAAACCAAGCAGCCCATGATGGGTACGTGTGCGATGAATCCCGTTCCCCCTCCTGATCTTCCTCTTCATGCCTGACTCGTTTTCATCACCTGAAGCTAAAATTTCTCACAAAACTACAGATTTAGGATGGAGTGTAAAAAAAACTAAGCAGCAATTTTATCACAAAACTATAGGTTTAGTGCTAATTTATCCCAAAACTATAACATTTATAGCTCCAACATAAAGTTTGCAATAGGGATTTAAACTCTAGAATTTGTATCCTTGTGATAACTTCAATATGAAATATGTACTTTTATGATAACTTATAATATAAAATCTATAGTTTTGTGGTACTTGGTCTTAAATATATAGTTTTGTGATAATTTTACCGCTAAGTCTGTAGTTTTTTGATACAACATCTCAAATATGTAGTTTTGCGTAGTTTGGTCAAAATATCTATAGCTTTGTGAAATTTACTCTATTTATAATGTAGCCTGTATGCAAATTTCATATATTTTGAACCATTAGATTTACTCTAAGATTCATGCTAGTGGGAAAGAGAAAATCGTAACACACACGGGTGAGGGGATTTGGTCCCATGACTTCCGCTTTGCAGAAATAGCTCCACATGGTGGGATTTTTCAAAGTTACATCCAAGTTATACTATAATTTTATATTATAATTATACTATAATTACATTTGATAAATTTTGATAAAAAATTATCAATATATATATATAGATAGATAATCCCAATAAAAAATACCTCTACTAAGTTAAAAACGGAGTCGTCCTCCTTCCATCCCCTACTTCCACCACCACGGTGTGTCCGTACGCTGAAAGTAAACACGACATCCAATGTTTTATCTTTAATCACCCTTCTAGCTTATTTCTATTTATATGAGCCTGGCCCATTACAATTGTTACAAAATACTCCATCATAGCATATCCCTATTTGTTCGGTTTGGCCATGATATTATCGTTACTAGTTTAAAAAAACTTAGGTTCCAGGAATATCTCACGTTTGGCCAGAACTATCTAGAGGTTTAGGCCCTGTTTCTTTCAGCTTGGGATTATTATAATCTAGATTATTGAGTCAGATTACTATAAGCTAGATTGTTATAATCTGTAGTAGAATAAGCGGTTAGTTGTTTCTTTCCTAGATTATTAGAGCCTAGATTATTGGGTTTGCAAGTCTAAAGAGGGAGTGGGGTGGCATGGTGGGTAATTTTTCACCCAATAATCTGGAAAAAGCTCACCTAAATGAGCTTATCAGGTTATAATAAGCTGGGTTCCAGATTATAATAAGCTACTTCAATAAGTTGTCTTTTTCTTAATCCCAAGCTGAAAGAAACATGGCCTTATATATGTTCTCTTTTAGAAAAGTTTGTCATTTTTAGCCTTTTAAAGTCCATATATATAAACGAACTTTTTTTTACTACATAATTATAATCAGCTTTTGTTTAATTAACAAATTTAGCTACACCCCAAAACCTATGTTACAATGACACTCTTTTGTAACTGTGGAGAGAGAATATTAACTACCTCCGCTCTAAAAAAGGTAAAGTTTTTAATGTATTATTATCAGATGTCAATATCTTAAATCATTGATAGATGACAAAAATAATATTAGTATTAAAAATGTGAAAGTTAAATTAGTATTTTTTTATGAAAAACTCTGTCATATTATTTATATTTTAAATATTTTCTATAAATATATAGTTTGAAAAAAAAAATCAAAAAATCGTGAAATATATAGTAGTAGTATGCTATATATATGTACCTAGAGATCAAGTAATAAAGTAATGAATGATGGATAGAGTAGTACGGTGCCATCTCGAATAAGAACAAGGTAGGCTCAAATTTGCCCGAGAGCTTTAGCCAGTTCAGTGGCACGACATCAAGATTGAAGAGATACAACACCTTAATACTCCCTCCGTTTCACAATGTAAGTCATTCTAGCATTTCTCCATTCATATTGATGTTAATAAATCTAGACATATATATCCATTTAGATTCATTAACATCCATATAAATATTATTAGAATGACTTACATTGTGAAACGGAGGAAGTATCTTGTTATGGAAGGTCAGAATTTTACGAAACATTTAATGATGGCCCCAAAAAGATTATACATTAAATGTCCTTCTTCGACATTTCATTTCAAAAGGAGTACTAATGATTTTGGAGGGAGAAAGGACAAAGGTCAGATAATGTTGGACATTATGATAGATTTAATCTAATAGTCTCTATCATGTAAAAGTATGTATATATATAAATATATCTATAAATTGAAATATTCTATAGAAATTTTATCAAGGAGTATAAAAGCATGGGAGCACATTCATGTTATTTTAGAATCCATACTATTCACATAGATTAATTTTGATCATAATTATAAGCCTTATAGGTTAGAGCATAGGGTTTGGACATATGAAAATAATATAGCCAAGTTTCTGTAAACATAGTCCAAACATATATGCTCATATACATACACACGTACCATATGAATGCACATGTGCACACTTATTTCTAATAGCACATTTAAGAGATTAGATCATTGGACCAGTATATGTCGAGATTATCATAACCTACAACGAAAAAAAAAATGAAGAGTTGGCTGGCATATATTGAGAACCTCGCGAGTTAATAGTTAATCGACATATCATGAGTTAACCTCACGCTTTCTTAGATTGGACCAACACATATTGAGGGTAACAAAGTCTTGTTAAAGAATAATTATCTGTAAATTTAAGCACCCGTACTCTTGGAATCACTTAAACCCCGATGTGCAATTTCAACTATAAGGAAACCAACTAGCTTAGTCCGCAACATGGTCAGGTGTTTGTTATAAAAGCTTTCGTAACATTATATATTTATTGATTGATGTAATAACTTTTAATTTATGTGAAAGAATTAGGTGGTGAAAGTTGCATTTCATTAATTTTGAAAGGTCTAACATTGTTTTGGACCGAAGAGAGTACAACAAACCTATTCCATCTGTTCTAACTATAAGCATCTCTACAATTTACTTACCACAGTTCAAGTATTTCAAAACAATTGAATATACAGAAATTCATTCATTTTCAGTTAATCAGGCGTTTGAAAGGGGAATGTTAGTAATTTAAAATTCAAAATTAGGCTACCAAGGTGACAAAGAGAATGGAGTAAATTGCACCCACGGTATAAGAACTTGGTAGATGCGTGTGATTTAGTGTAAGAACTTGAAAAATGAGTAGAATTGTACATAAACTTGACAACCACGTGCATTTTAGTCAAAAATATTGATACACACCTTGGATTAATCCTGATATTATAAGCTTTATCATTGGATCAATTTCGTGTTTTGCCATGTTCATAATCCAAGATAATGAATATGTTGATTAATCGAATCGCTCAGAAATTATGCTATTTGCATGCACTTAATTTTGATAATCATATATCTTTCGGTTTCAAATCGATAGATTATTTTATTATTATAACTAACAAATTGAAAGCAATACATAATACATGTAGATCCTTGTCGAGATGGCATGAGTAGCTGCTTTTTTCATATTGTATAAAAAGTATGGTGTGGAATATTGATCTTTTAACCAAAATGCATGCACTAGACAAGCTGTTGTACCTATATACTCATTTTTCAAGTTTTTGAACTAGATCGCACCCACCTACCAAATTTATTTACTGTAGACGCAATTGACTAAATAGGGTAAATTGGCTTAAACCTTAATATTTGCTAAACAACCTAAAAACGGATTAGCTAAAATTATGTCGACACATGCTATAGTCGATTTTTTTAGCAACTTACACAGTAATTACACCTCACTTACACCCGCTTACACCTAACTTATATATATAATTAGTATGTAATTTTTGAATTTACATATGTAATTTTAGGATTTACATATATAATTTTGATATTTACATTATAAATACACTAAAATTATATACGTAATTTAGAGACTTACAATATAAATACACGCCGACTATTTTTTGGTGAAAAATACGGCGCCATAAATATAGCTACACCTTAAAAAAAAGCTTATATTCTAATAAAACAGATATTAGAAATAATTATCATGAAATGCATAATCTCCTCGAAGAAAACCCAATTCCAATCATCAACCCATCGAATCGATTCCACGCTTTGCATGTGTAGACCACACCTTTCATCCTCCACCGTTGAGCCATCATTTCCGCCTCACCCCTCCCAAACAAAAGCCCCCAACCCGATCCACCCTCCCCCTCCATTGATCACCCCCGTCCAGTGCCAGTCCACTCCATCGCAGCCGTCCATCATCGTATCCCGCACGAATCTCCACGCGCTCACCGCACACGGGAATCCCACCCGCACGGAATCCAAGTCCCATCTAAATCACGCACACTGAATCAGATAGAGAAAGAGAGAGAGAGAGAGGGGGGCGAGGCGGCGGCAGCCATGGCGACGCTGCCGCAGCGGTTCAAGCTGCTGGCGACGCGGTGCGCGGCGGGGGCGGCGGCGCCGAGCCCGTCGCGCAGCCCCGCGCCGTCGTACGCCGGGGCCAGCCCCGGGTACCGCCTCCGCCGCCGCCGCAGGCGCCGCGGCGGCGTCGACGGCCGGCTGCGGCGCTTCCTGTCCCGCCGCGTCGGCGTGGGCGGCTGCGGCGGGCGTGGTGGTGGTGGGGGGAAGGAGGCGGCCGCCGCGCGGGAGCAGGAGGAGTACAGGAAGCCGCTCGTGGGCCGCGGCGGCCGCACGCTGCGGGATCTGTTCGTCGCGTCGCCGGAGGCGGCGCGACGCCGCGGCGGCGATGACGACGAAGGTGGGGGCATTGGCGGCTTCAGGTCGGGTCATGGCGGCGGAGGCGGAGGCGGCGGTGGAGGCAGGAGGTTCGGTTCCGGCGGGCTGCGGAGCCTGCTGATGCGGCGGAGCTGGCGGCCGGTGCTGGTGGCGATCCCGGAAGGCGAGGGCCGGCCGGAGCTCGCCGTCATCGAGGAATAAATAACGAACAGCAGGAGCAGCAACGACGGAAGAGAAGAGATCAAGAAACCCTGAAGAGGACATGGATTCCTCCACTGTCCCCATCTTGTTCATCTTCTTGCTCTGTTTCTTGCGTCTTCTTCTTCCTCTCTTTGGTTTCTTCTTTTCATTAGTTTTGATCCACTTGTTGTTGTAGGAGATTTGCCGCTGTGAATATGGAATACCAAATCACCACCATCACCCAATCAATCAATCTGACCCCAAATTGCAAATTCGCTCTAGTTTTACTCTGCATGCATCATCAGTTCATCACAAATTCACCATTTCTTTTCTCCTCTCCTCAAACTGCGACACGCTACGCTGCTACAGGCCACGATGATCTTGTCATCATCATCATCAGCACAGCAGCAGCAGCAGCAAAGCCATCATTACTACCACTGTACTGCTCACTTGCCAAGAATATACTGTGCTCGTACATTGGTACTACTACTACTACCAGTACACACTTGTACCATCGTGCTTGCAGCCATGGCCATGGCCGCCGGAGTCCACGGAGGAGGTAGTGGTACCTCGTAGTACTCCGGTCGGGATCGGGACGGGCTCGAGGCACGAAGCTGATGCCTGATGCTGGGATTTTTCAGCATGTTCATCTATTCGCTTCAGTTTTCAGAGTTTTCCATCAGCGGTTCAGGTCTGGAGCTGTGGATGTGACCACATTCGACCGGCGTAATTTCTGGGTGGCTGGGCCTAGCTTAGCTACTGCATGCATTTATGGTTCGGTTACTCGTTGAGCCGACGAGTCCATGTGACCACAACCAACCCGGCTTGTTAGCTCACCACACTCCATGTTCACTGGGTTTGTTATAGGTATGACCTTAAACCTTGAGAGTTCACTGCAAACATAAGACATGGAGAAAGAAACAAGGCCAAATGGATGGTATCAAGAGCCTCAAGAATGATGACAATGATAAATGTAGATAGGACTTACCAGGAATATATACTATGCACACAAATTTTCCATGCACATCAATTAACAAATGTCACATAAAATTCTAGAAAAAATTAGACACATAGTTTCAATAGTATTACACCTAAGTGTGAAATCTTATCTTCAAATTTGTTATATTTTAACCGTAACAAAAAAAAACAAAATTCTAATATATTTTAACTCAAAAAGTTGTCAGATTTTTCACTTTTTTAGGGTTAAAATATAATTAATTTGAAAATAAGACTTTGCATATATGTGTAATACTATTATAAGTAAATGTTCAATTTTTTTGTATAATTATTCGTAACATTAGCTAGTTGGTGTGCACGGAAAGCTTATGTGCATAGGATATGTTCACAGAGTTACCAAAGTAATTGTATCTTTGCCATTCATTGGTTTACTTACATTTCCCAAAAATCTCAATAGACTATGATGAATGTCATCAGATCAAACAGCGAGCGTGAAGGACAATGATGGTGGTAGTCACGACAATGGCGACCACAACCTCCTTGGCAAGCCTCATCACTAACACCCTAACGAACTCCGATAGGCTTTACCGGATTAGGGTTTCAAGGTTGGAGGTTACTAGGGAGGGGGGGGGGGAGGGGGTTCAGGGCGGCTTTATAGTGATGACTAGGGCGATGGAAGAACAATTAGGGGCGGTGGAGATGTCTCACCCAGGGATTTAATAACCCGAATCACCGGCTATCTGTGCATTTAACCTCTGTCCAGACATCAACTAGAGTACACATATGACAATTTGATATAGTTCCACGTCTTACAAAAATAACAAAATAAACTCATACGCAGTGGAAAAACTAGAGAACTAAATTTAATCTTCACAGCAACGCGAAGCTTCCTCCATAACTCCACAGGCAAACTCTTGACGGCTGGCACAATCCTAAACTTCATAGAACTCACCATCTGAACCAACTTCTGCTTCTAGGGGATTGGGAAAAAGAAGTAAGACTGAGTACAACCATCGTACTCAACAAGTCATACCAAGGGGAAGGTATGATGCAAGGATAAAACAAAGGATTGGCTCATAGGATATTTTGCAATAAAAACATCATTTGTAAATCATAAGTTGAAAGCAGTAAAACAATATATAATTAAGCAGTATTAACATCATCACTGTCCAACGCTAAACCACGTTGCGACAGGCCCAAACCAAAACCACCTGGACTACACTAGTTCATTAAGGCAAATTATTAAGGTGAGACTAATCATGGTGAGCTGGTTGACCGCCCAATAACCGTGGGCACGGCTATTCGAATAGTTTTACTCTGATTAGAGGTGTACAACTTTACCCACAAGACACGATTCCACACATGAAACCATGCCCCAAGTACCGCCATGATACTGCAAAGGGGGAAATCGTGACAAAACCCTCCATATAACCACCCCTAACCAGCATGCCCACCTCCAGTTTCGCCCCCACTCCAAAATCCAGGAGCAGGCAGCCTCCGCTCGTGCCTAGGTAAATCCGGAAGTAGCATAGACCAAAATCCAAGTCCATCCATACTCCATCACATCTATCCTCGCCAATGGTGTGCTAGCTAGAAAATATTATACTTAAGATTCAGCCTAGAGCCCATATGGCTTATGATTAGTACGAGTATATCTTCCAGGGATTCCCGAGAACCGGTCCTTTATTGTCATGGGCACAACCACCAAATAAATCATCATGCATGTGCCCACGACCCACCAAGTAAAGCATATTTTAACTAATTAACCATATGCCAAGAAGGCATAGCATAATCAAATTAAGGACTAAATTATAGTGAATCCCATTGTGAGCTAGTTGATCTAAGCTTGGCTAAGCAATCCTAGACCAATCATCTAGTCAAATTTTTATCCCAGGCTATCAATGAATCAAGGTAAACAAAGGCTGAGTATGGGTAGAAACCATCCCACATGACATTATAAAAGTAATGCAATTTTGAGAGAAAAGCAAGGGTTTTTGCAAATAGGCTCAATATGATCAATGATATCTGTATGACTTGCCTTGCTCTTCAATTGACGGGACCTCGGCGACCACTTCAAAATAAACCGGAGCGTCAGAAGTGCCGGAGTCTAAACGACAAACAAGGTACACAATAAATACATGCTAAAAAGCTACTGAAACAACAAAAGAAACCAATTTTAATGGATTCTTGACATTTAACGAATTCACTGCAATTTGAATGGGTTAAAACGGAGCTCAGATTATTAAGTTATGAATTTTAGAAGATGCTCTGTGCTATTACTATTAACAGAAAAACCTTAATCAATTGACATGGATTTAAGCACGAAAGAACATAGGATCAAAGGATAGATTGATTGGCAAGCGTGCCTCACGTGATACCGACTCAACGAGTCAATTCAACGTGACATAGGATCACCCAAATGATCAATCGAAACCAGTGAAAGGAGCCGGCGGCTCTGAACGGCTCTAACCTAAAGGACGACTCGGGACGGACGAACGAACGAACCACGGGGAACACCTCGTTCAAATGAACGAGTGAACGGCACAACAACGACTGCAGCTAAACCGGCGGGCTAGACACGATTCACGGTAAAGCCCCGGTACGGCAAACGATTGGCCGGTAGGAACCTAGGGTTGCACCTACGGCTAGACAACTCGACTACCTATACGGAAAGGAAAGGAAATGGTCCCGCGAACTGACACATATATGGTTCCTCATGCAAAACAAGACCACGGACTGAGAGGGGAGTGAATTGGGCACAATTCACAACCAAAGGCAAAGGAAGAAGAATTAACTTGCCACTTTTAACTTAGCAACATTGCCTCCGTGATCTGATATTGACTCTTTAAGTCTTGTTAGTGATTTTTAGAGCAAAGAGATTTCGAAAAAAATTCTCCCTGACAATTCCGATTATTAAATGTATTGTTAACTAGGGTTTTCTAGTGGTTAACCAAAGCAAATTCTTGAAGCCATTTATTAGTGATTTGAAACCTAAGGGAAGGGAAAACTTTGGGTGTGACAGGAGATGAGTGAGTAAGAAGGCGCCGGTAGCGGTGAGGCTGAGACATGTCTTGTGGTTAGGAGACGGGACATGGGATCACACAATGACTAGCCTAGCCGGCGGTGGTACGGTGTCGTCGAGACGGAGTGTGGCAACACACTTGGTTGGGGCAGTGGTAGCGATGATCACCCCGTGGGAGTGAAAGGCTTGCGTTTGTACTGTATTTTTTAAAAAAGAAAAGGAAGTATACAAAAGAGGAAGAAGTCCAAATTACACCCTTGAACTATTGCAATGGTGCAAATTACCCCACAGTCCCCCAACAACTTAGTCTGGAGTAGTTTTGAACCTACGTGGCAATCCAGTAAAAAAATAAGTCAGTGAGGCTGACCTATCATTGCTACTTCCAATTAGGACTGTCAAAAAAGCTCGAGCTCGTGAGGCTCATACTAGATTGGAGCGCGGTTTGAACTCTTAATGATCCGAACTCGAGCCTAGCTGCAAGCTCATGAGCTTTATCGAGCTGAGCTCGAGCTTATCTTTTATATGATAAGTTAGTAGCTCAAGGATAAATTAGTATATATTCATGTGAAAAAAATTGTGTATTTTGGCATGATATATTAATCTTAAGTTCTCCTAATATTTTTCTTCAATATTATTAATTAAATTTTTATTTTTACAAAATTTTATCATCAAATTATATATTATCCTATACTTGGTCGAGCTCGCAAGCCTGCTTAAAAGCTCGAAGGAGGATTAGGCTCAATTCGGGCTCGGCTCTAGCTTTTGTCGAGCTCGAGCCTAGACGTGAAAGCTCACTTGAGCTCGGCTTGTTGACAACCTACTTCCAATCTTCTCCTTTCTTTCACCTCCCATATCCATCTCTCTCTCTCTATCTCTCTATCTCATACACACCCAACATGACCTAGAGGAGGTGACAGGCGTCATGAGGTGGCGGACAAGATGATGGGTGGGCCTCACTGGGTCACTGCCACCTAGGATTAAAAATTGGATTATATTGTCACGTTCTATGCCACGTAAGATCAAAACCAAATTTGTACTGGGGGTTATTCATCCAGTTCAAAAAAGTTGAGTGTTAAATGTTATGTTTTGTAGTTTAGGGGAGTAATTCAAACTATCGTAATAGTCCGGAGGTAATTTGGACTTTAACCTGTAAAGGAAAACATTAAAATAACATTTGCAAATTCAGCTGATATGATATGTAAGTTCATAGTAATTTTGATAAAAATAATATGCAAGTAAATATGTATTTGTTATTTTCTTTTATAGTCCCTTGGGTGTAAATCTAAGGGTAGAAAAAATCTGTATGTTTTTTTTTAGAAATCACCAACATATAGATAGACAGTTCCAGAAATATTAGTTGACTAATGTATAGCGAGCCTTTTGTGAAGGTGTGATGGTGGTTGTACAGGATGGCTTCTCTTTCATGGGGGCAAGGAGCGGTTCTTCTCTCAACTTTCCCAGTCTCCCATATCTTGTTTTTCGTGTGCAAGCCTCCAAAACTATTAGTAGACGGTACCATTTTTTGCGAAAATTTTCTCTAGAAAAGTTACTTTAAAAAACAATATTAATCTATTTTAAAGTTTTTATTTAACTAATACTTAATTAAAATTAATTATATACTAATCCTTTGTTTGGTTTTCCGTGTTAGTAGGCAAGGCTCGCTCCCGAATTCAGGCCAGCCTAAGGTTGGGTATGGAAAATACTCTACAAAACCATATCGATCACTGTCTAAACCCACGTCATTGATACAATCTAAAATCAGTTATTAGTTTTATAAAAAAAACATAAACAGTGGTATAGACCGGTGCTATTTGTATAATATATTCACGCCATACATAGATGATGCATAGTTGTGCAATATGTTACATGTTTATTATAAGGGGAAATCTCGTTCTTACCCCTATTTTTATATTGGTTCAATCTTGTTTTTTCAAACAAAACTAAGTTTTGCCCCTATTTTAAATAGACATGTTAACAATATTAAATTTTTGACGAAAAGACATTCATACTCTCAATTTCCCCTAATTTATTTATTAGTTATGTATTTGCCCCTATTTTGTAGCTGCATCTAGCAATTTAACTTTTACAAATATGACAATTTGACATAATATCGAAAAATTATTATTTCAAAATTTGATATAATTTATTATAAATTCAGACATACGTTTAGATTTGTAGTATTAGAATATGTCATACGAGGGTTTAGTTTTGGACGGGGAGTGTTTGATGGGAGCGAGGACCGTACATCTCGAATCTGAGAGCCAAACTATCCCACCCCCAACCCGGTAAGCTCTGCTCTGATCACCTCGTCGGCCGGCGCCGCCGCGTGTTTGCTGCTTGCTTCCCGTCCCCTCGTCGGAGAGGATGCTGGCGACGGCGGCGCGGTGGGCGGCGAAGAAGGGGAAGCCGAAGATGGCGCCGATCGAGCTCCCGGCGCCGCCGGAGCAGGCGCAGTCCATCACGCGCACCATCTTCGACGTCGTCAGGGAGCACGGCCCGCTCACCATCTCCGACGTCTGGGACCACGTCAAGGTTCGTCACGCCCTCATGCTACCCGTCTCGATCGCCGCCGCCGCATCCTTGCTGCTGCTCCTTCTCCCTGTCCGCCGCGCCCACCCCTCACCTCGCAAACCGTTCGCCCTCGCCCCCCCGGTGGCGCGCGCCACCTGTTCGACGTAATGTCTCACAGTGTCAAAATGAACCAGCAGTGCTTGACAGATGGAAACTGTCATCCCTGAACGATCTTGTGTTCCTCTGATTGCCACCCTGATCGCATGCATCCCTGACGAGCGAGAAAATCTTTGGCATTTTCGTGTCCAGGACGTTGGGCTGAGGGGCCTGACGAGCAAGAGGCAGATGAAGATCATGATGCGGTGGATGCGGGAGAAGCAGAAGCTCCGCCTCATCTGCGACCACGACGGGCCGCACAAGCAATTCCTCTACACCACCTGGTTCACCAATCCCAAGAACGCGCCGCAGAGGCCCAAGAGAGATCATCATCGGCAGCAGCAGCAGCAGCAGTTCAGGGGAGAGCCTCGCAAACCATGAAGGACGGGACGGCAAGAACAATGAAGCTGATGAATGCAAAGCTTGCCATCTGCCGTCCAGTGAGATTCTTCAGCACTTGTGCTTCTCTGTGTCCTTCTGCTTGAGTGCTCTCGTTTGGGCGACCAATGCATAGTTTATTGGGATCTTCGAACACAATAATTTTGCAGAATTTTCACCGGATAACAGGACTTAGTTCAAATCTTCCAAAAATCCTGTAAAATTTCCTCAGGGGCCAGGTGACTAGTACCGCTTTTGCTAGGCAGGATCTTTTCTGTAGTTTGCTTGGGGAAAGAATTTCAGCACATGTTTTTGTACCCTCGTAACCTCGCCCTTAAAAGGTATAGTAACTTTGTAACAGTGATGTAGAACTAGATAGTACAGCATCCTTCTGAATCTTCTTAGTTTCTCTTCAATAGGTCATACGACTTGTTTTCTTTTAGAACATGAAAGCGCTAAGCATGTTCAGCAAACTCCCCGAGCTTTAATCAACACCCAGTAATCAGTTCGTATTTCGTCGTAGTATCAGAGCCAAATTGAATGATTCTGCTCTCATGTGCTTTAGTGTATCACATGTACATAAACAAAAAAAAAAAAACATCTTCACACTTGCAAGATAATTCATTGTGGCCATATCTACCATACCTACCAGATCTAGTGGCCTCTGTGTACTTTGTTCTTTGTAGTTATCATGTTAAAAACGAAAAAAAAAGAGAGGATGAATCGTTATTCCAATCTTCAATGTTGATAGCGATCATGCTGTCCAAGACTGTTCAGTATCATGGTTTAGCTTCCTGATTTCCCATGTCACATTCCTCTGTAACACAAGAGTGATAAATCAAGTACATAAAATTCCAGTTGCTTAAGCATATGAAGTTTCATTTCGTCGTATTGATATAAACAGCATGTAAACTAACCAGTTCTCTCTTCAATTCATCAATGGACTTTTTCCTCTCCCGAGCGAAGTATTTCATTGACTGCAAAACGAATGAGGAAATGAGATACCCAGACAGCTAGAAAATTGGAAATTAAGGGGAGAAGGGAGAATTATATGTCAATTCATACCCCTCGTCGCTGAACCTCAATTGATCTTTGTAATGCTTCTCTTTTTGTCAGGAGATTACTGGGTGCTGATTTTGTTGGCCGACGATAATTCTTTCCTCGGTAAAGTATTATGGCATGGCTGGTAGTGAACCTCTCTATTGCTATTAATGTGCCTCCTGTCTCAACCTCAAGCATCATAGATGTGTACGTGATCTGGCTGGCTTGGTTCTGCTTGGTAATTACTTTCACAACCTCTTTATGTTTCCAGTGTTGATGAATCTCTTCAATTACGCCTTCAAAGACACCACGTCTCCCTGCAAGGGAAAACCATGGATGAATACCTTTCATCATAGGATGGTAAATAGCTTTTCTTGGTTTCAAGGATAGAGACACATATAGGCATGGAATATTGCAGTTTGATACAAAAGGCTATACCAAGCAGCACATGTTCATCCATTTTTAGGCCAATTTTTCGGAATATCCTCCTTTCCTCCTCTGTCAAGAGTTCTCTGTCTCCATCTTTCTTTGAAGGGCTCCAAGAACTATGAAGCTTTGCCAGCACTTGGTTTGATCTTTCAATCTTCTTGGTAAGCTGCAGTACGTACCATTTTTACATTACCATTGGAAGTTCGGGAATTCAAAAGAAGGTACAAGACGAGTTAGATCAAAGCATACCATGGAAAGTCTCCATTCCTGGTCTTTCAGTTCCTTTTCCAATCGATGCTTCTTTGCCTCTAGTTGAATTCTGAAGTTGTTTTCAGTTGTTCTACGTGCATGGCTATCATGGAAATCCTGATACTCTCTGAAAGTTCCCACATAACTTCTCTCCGATGATAGTCCAACAATCATTTGAAGTGAGTCAGCCATCTTTAATCGAGCCTCCTCTTCTTTCGCCTGCTGGTCATGTACCTGAGACTCCCGTTCAATAACTGATTCAGCAACGCCACCGGGAAGAAAATCTTTGCCTCTATATATAATAATATAATCCTTGTTCCTCAATATGACAGTTCCTCCTGTAAGACGCTGCACTGAGAAGATTCAGTGTCACAGATGAAGATTGAACATATGGATATCAAAGAAATCCTAATGACTCTAATATATTTCATGAGAACAATACACACCTTAAGATTTCTGGCCATCTGTTCATGATTGGTATTTTGGATACCCACTTTCACTGCAACCTTCGCTATAAGGCTCTTTTCCCAAAGCTTTAGTATAGCAGCAGCCAAACCCTGCAGTTTTGTATTTCTACCTGCCAGAAATTAGTCAAGATTATAGTTGGGCTACATATATAAACATCTTATGATGGGTTACTTATGAATATACAATAATGCTTGTGGAACTTTAAGGAAATAGGTTATGTGTGCATAAGATGTTACAATAGATAGTAGTGACAATCAACACTTAAATCATCCTATAAAGCATATTCATTTGAAACTATCAATAAAGTGACTGACAAGTGCAGAATATGGGGACTAATAGCAAACTCACCTAGGACAAAATGTGTTGGCAAAGGCCGTGCATGCTTCCGCAGGTAGGTCAGCTCCTCATCTGCTAGTGTTGGTCTCAGACCAGGAGGGCATTGTCTAAATGGAGTCTTGAAGTCAGGGACAACCTCAGGAAGGAGATCAGCATCAACAGGCAATGGTGTGTTCCACCACCAATCGATAAATCGAGGGCCCAAACTGTCCAGTAGTCTGTTGACTTCTCTTTCATATAGTGTTCCCTTGATAGGTTTGTCGTCCTTATCATCAGCTTCATCATTATCATTGGTTAAAGTTTCATCTTTACTCCAATATTTCCCTTGGGATGTAGGATTGTTAGATGTAGGATTGTTAGATGTTACTGGGGAAAGTTCCTCATTATAATTAACAAAGTCACGATGCCGCTTTGCGTTTTCTAGGTAACTGCTTCCTCTGTACACAAAATGTATGTCCCCTCTTGTCCAAACAACTAAGCCTCCTGTTTTAATCTAATGAAAAGAGAATTAAAAAAATAAATATCAAAGGTTTTGAATTGATAATAATGATTTGGACTTAAATAATTCAAGGTAAAGAGGGTGTCGTTAAAATAGTTTCTCTGTTTAACCATAGTTTAACTAAGCCAAACATAATTCATCAGCTAAGCCAACCTAACAATTTCAGCCAATAAAAATCTTGAATCAAGCACCAGCAGTCCACCAACGGGTGTAGCACCACCTGCATCAATTCAATCATTTTATCTGCCAGAAAATGCTGGTCACATTTGCAACTTCCTAGCAGAACTGTGGTTCATGATGCCAAAAATGAACCCACCCTAGCTACATTGCTCTACATTTTTTTTTTTTGAAGAAAGAGAGACAAGATCGTCCCCCTTTCCATTTTCGAAACTAAGTTACTTAGCTACATTGCTGTACATGAAGCTAAAGATGAACTCCAAAGTTTCACAAAGATGCAACAAATGCTTTTGCATCACCACAACAAGAAGCTCATCGTCCAGGAAATCAAGTAGCAGCAGATAGCAATGTGAAGCAATCACCTCAAGAATCTCCCTTGCCCGGTCCATGCATCGCCGGAGCGGCTCCACGATCCTCACGCCGGCGAGCTCCTGGCCCTTCGCCCACTGCCCCCGCACCTCCTCCACCACCTCGTCGGTGATCCCGGCCTTCTTGGCCCGCGCCCACCGCTCCTTCCCCCGCGCCGCCCGCCGCAGCCGCTCCAGCTCGCCGGCCTCCAGCTCCGTCTCCGCGCGCGTCGGCACCCGCGTCTTCTTCTCCCGCCGCAGCACCACCTTGGTCTCCTCGTCCCTCGCCGCGGCCCACGGCACCGCCCTGCGAATCCCCTTCTTCTCCTCCTCCTCCCGCTCCGGCGGCGGCGGATGTATCGGGAGGTGGAAGGGGACGCGCGCGGTCGCGGTGCTACTGCTACTACTACCACCACCACCATTGGGGCTGGGTGTGCGCGGGTCGGAGAGCTCGAGGGAGCGGACCTTGCGGATGATTCCGAGGACCGCGCGGCGGGTGCGGCCGCCGGGGACGCCGGCGGTGAGGGGCTTGGCGGAGCCGGGGTTTCTTGGCGCCGGTCTGGGCCCACGGTGCTGCTTCGGAGCCGGAGGGGCCTCGGTGGCGGGGTCCAGCGGGGAGACGGACGTCGAGGGGACATGCGGGCCGTGGAGCCACGGCGGCGGGGTCGGCGACGGCGGCCGCGGGGACGGGGAGAAGAGGTGCAGGGGAGGTGGCGCCATGGCGAGGCGAGGAGTTGGGGAGAAGAGACGGAGAATGAGAGGCGGATGTCCGTTTGGAGTGTGGGATATTTTTTTTTCTGGGCCCATCTGTCCGTGTTCAGCCCGTATATTGCAATGGAATAAGTTCATTTCAGGTACCTCAAGTTGTCGCCGAGTCTGAACTTCGCAATACTAGATAGAACATGTCTCCTCAGCTTCCAAAACCAATGCAAATTAGGTCTCAACATAATTTGAACGACGGTTTTGGCTGACATAGCACTTACGTGGCGCTGACAGGGCACTTCAAGTTAGATAAAAAGTGGGACCCACGTGTTAGTGAGTAACCCACATGTTGGGACACGGTGTGGAGCTGACGATGCGCTGGCTAGTAGTGAGCACGCAGAAAGGCACAATGGCAGGCGGCCGGCTGGCAAACGCGGTGTTGCACCGGACGAGCGCACGGTGGGGGACGACATGCCTCGAGACGAAGATGGTCGGGCGTGGGGAGAGGAAGCTGAGGGTGAGGACAGGGCCATGGCGGCGGTGTAGCTCCTGGATGGCGGGCTCGAGGTTTGACCGCGCACGTGCGAGCCAAAGCAGTATACCTATGACGGACACAGCGGACGCCACTAGAAGCAACAGAAGACCAGCTGCTCCCGCGTTGTCGCCGCTCTTGTCCACATCCAATTTCATGATGGAAAGCCCCAGGAGAATGGTCGTGGAAGTGAAAAAGGGGGGCAGCGGGAGAGAGTAGGTGAAGCAAACAGAATGAGCGAGACCATGGTGGCTCCTTCCATCTGAAGCAAGCAGAGCGAGATTTGGAAGACGGCCATGGCGTGCCTCACCGTCCCCACCATGCTCCTCCGCTCCCTCTTCTTCCTCCTCCTGCGCCCCACCTCCCTGCTGCTCCTCTTCCCACAGCAGCAAATTGCCGATCGTGGCCTCAGGGTCTACGTTGAGAAACTCGCTCGCGCACCCAACTAAGGCCTCCTTGACCTCTACTGGTCGCTCCTCTCCGTTGAATCCCACACCCCGGCCTCCTTAGACCCCGACCATCCGTGCCCGCGCGCTCAACTACGACCCCGACATCTACTGGAGGGACACATATGTGGTGTCCATGCCCTTCTTTGCGATGTTGTCCGCAGAGATGACGCTTGGATGGGCTGCCAAGGGTGCGTTTGCCACAAGCAACCTCTACTCGTTCACCACCGGTGACGGTTAGTGTACAAACTCGCTCGGTTCCTCCGTGTACTGCGTGGACAAGGAGTGTGGATGAAGGATGGACGAGTCACTGTCACCAGGATATGAGTGCGTCACGGGAGTGGATGCTGTCGAGGAGCGGGTCAAGGAGGAGGAACCCGATGCCGAAGAGCGCGACGGCGATGGCCGGTCAGGCGCACCCCAGGGGCCTGCCACTGTCGCCTCCGACGCTCCAAAGAGCGCACGCGGGTTTGGGCGCACGGTTGGGAAGGGTGAGAGAGGAGGAAGAGTGATAAAAGGGAAAGATATGGGTTGATAGCGTGGGTCCCACTATATTGTTTTTATTTTTAACCGGATGATACGTGGGTCCAACGGTTTCTTTTTGCTTGAAGTGCCATATCCACACCACATAAGTGTCACGTCGGCCGAAACCGCCATCCAAACTGTCTTAGATCCTTATTTATACTGTTTTGAGAGTTGCGGGACGTGCCATATCTGGTATTGCGAACAGGGATGAAATTTAGACTAGCTGACAAATTAAGGGACCTAAAGTGAACTTATTCCTATTGCAATTTCCAGCCCATACGGGCATGCTTCTATCCATCCCGGCCCATCCTGGCCTGGATTAGAACATATTTTTATTTAGCAAAGTTCAGGTATTCTGAACTTCTGGTGACAGGAGTTTTGAAGTTATATTTACTTAAAATTTTAGAGTATTGAGTGTAAAATATATTTTTGATTTCTTTATTAGGTTATTTATTTTAACTCTTCACTACTTCAAAACCTAGTATTGTTTCCGACACACTAAAATTAATTGAGATTTCAACAAGACTGATGTAACACTTGAACCACAAAACTAAAACATGCAATTATATGTATTACAAGCTATAATACATGCGATTTTTTTAATTTTTTTTACCATAAAGCATGGGATTTGATAAATTTTTTAAAATAAAAATGGAGCTTTTGTCATGGGTTTTACTTTACTTTTTTTTTAAAAAAAAGATAGAAAAATGGAACATTTGTACGTTCAGTTTCTTTTGGTCTGCTAACCGAGAAAGAGAGGGAGATTTGTTAATTTGGTTCTTCTTTTCTACTTGTAGACTTAAATTAGTTCTATCTACATATATACTTGACCTTGACCTTGACTGCCGGTACAAAGTCAAGCTGCATTAAGTTAGGGCTAAAGTAGAGGATCGGGCACATGAAAAACAGCTGAACTGATATTGCTACTAGCTAGCTTGGGACGGAACGGTATCGATCAAAATCAGTTGCAAAATCTTGTAGGAGATTTATTACTGTATGGTTCCACAAGTTCAAATTAACATGTGTTGACCTGTCTCGAAATAAATTAACATATGTAATTCTAGTTGTTTCAGGTCTAAGAGCAAGTTTAATATTATAGCCAACTAATAGCTCCAATTCATATATAGCCAATCTAATAGCTCATTCATACAGTAGTTACATATTACACTATTAATATCTGGTCCCACCTGTTATACACACATTACGTCTTGGAGCCCGTGCTACAGCTGGCTACAAATCTGTATCCCGCTGCTCTTCTCTCTCCTTATTTATCTTCTTAAAATATGTTTGCAGCTGGGTCACGCCCGGAATTTCTATTCAAAATTACAAACGCTTACATGTGTGTGAACCCTCGTCCAGGAATCAGCCGAGGCACACAATAACAAATTGATAATAGAGTACAATTGTTACTCTAATTAATAAGCGAATAAAATGTCATTACAGCGGTGGATAGTTCCTCTCAATCAATAAAGATCTAAGCAGCGGAAAAATAAGAAACAGCGCAGACGACTCCTCTCCACAGGCAGCTTGACCAGGGCTACGCCTAATCATCCACACCATCAGCATCACTGTAGAACTCCTCCTCTGATGAATGATTGCAAGGTGAGTATATGACATACTCAGCAAGCCACGCAGCAAATATGCAAGTGCACAAGATAACAAAGGATGGCATAGTAGGGTTTCATTTGCATAAACCGCATTTAATAAACATTTCAGAATTTAATAAAACAGTTAAGTAATAATTAAACAATATTAAACCAACGCTATACAGCATACCCTGTTGCATAGGCCCAACCATTTTGAACAACTATCCGGGCTGCACAGTTCTATCTCCAAACCAGGAATATACCATTCCAAACCAGGAGCTAATCAAATTATTACCAATTATAGCATCTTTTATTAGGGTGAGAAGTGTGAAACTAATCACGAAAGACATTGTTAGACCCGCCCATAACCGCGGGCACAGCTATTCGAATAGTTTTACTCTGGCCAGAGGTGTACCACTGTACCCACAAGACACAGCCCCACGACATGTCACCATGCGCCTCGATACCACCACGGTACCTCGGAAAGGAGCTGTGACAGTACCCCTCGCACAACACAATCCACCACAGCGCACCATTCCTGGATCATAATCACCCCCTTATAAATAAGGCATGGACTCCCCAGCGACCCCCGTGGGTTTATCTCCGCCACTTCTCAGTCTGGTGCCCCGCAATGAACCATGCTATACAAAAGGTAAAGCCGTCGCCCACGCTGGCTTGTGGTTGGCACGGTTAATGTTTCACAACTGAAACTCGTGAACCGGTCCTTAATTGTCATGAGCACGACCATCAAAACCATGTGCTCACAACCCACCATTATCAGGTTTTAGTTGGCAAATTAATTAATTAACCAATCATGATTAACCATCATGAGCTATCATTAAGCCATCATTAAATAATAGTGAATCATAAGTTATCCCAATAGTGTGCTACTATTTCTAAGCATGGCTAAGCAATCATACCTAATATCTAGTTGAACCAATATATAAAGCCCAACTAGTCAAGTTATAATAACCCGAGGTATCAAGGAACAAAGTAATTAAGAACAAAAGGGCTATAACAAACAATAGGTTAATTCCACCCAATGACATTCGAAAATAAATGCAATAGTTGAATAGAAACAATAGCTTTAAACGGGATCAACATGCTCAAAGGGTTGTTTGGGATCTGTGTGACTTGCCTTGCTGGCCTTGGGACTCTTCAAATTCTTCTCCTGCGAAAACGAACTCTCCGGAAACGTCGGAATCTAAACAGAAAAGAGCAAAATCACCAAAACAGCACATAAACAAGCATGAACAGTACATGTGGATATTTTTAACATGTAGATCTCAATTTTAGAAAAATTTAGAGACTCGAACCAACTAAATCCGAGCTAAGATGAATTAGTTATGAATTTTCAAAGATTAAATCCGATTAAAACACTTATATGGGTTTTAATTGTATTATGACGCAATAATGAATTATTTTTGAAAAGGAAAAGGGGTTTATTGCGTCAGCGGCTAGGGTTCGCGGTGGACCGGGTGCACGGCGGCGGCTCACGGAAACGAATGGCCGAGATCGATCCTATCCAAAACGGACGGCCAAGATCCATCGGTCCACGACCGGGCCACGACGGAAGGCAACGATGACGTTGGCGATGACGTCATCACCGGCGGCGGCTCGGGCGCGCAAGCTCGCTGGCGAACGACGGCGCGACTGCTCGAACGGAGGGCACCAGCACGTAGAGAGCGACGCGGCGAACTCACCGGTGACCAAAACGGCGGCGGAAGATCAACGGACGGCGACGGTGTCGAGGAAGAAGCGGCGGCGACCTTCGGCTTGACGACGACGGCGGTGTTCCGGCGGTCGACAGTGACGGTAGAGAGGTGGACGAGGTCGGCGACGGCTTGGCGATCACGACGGCGGCCTTCCCGAGCGACGACGACGACCGGAGCGGCGGCGGCGCACGGCTGGACGAACGGCGGCGACGGCGGCGCTAGGCTACACACTGCTAGGGCTCTACCAGCGACGAGAGGCGAAGGCGAGGGTGGCGGCGGGCTTGGGGGTCCTTTTATAGGGGCAAGGAGGCGGCGGCGAAGGCCCACGGTGACCGGCGACGCGAAGGAAAGTCTAGGGTTCGGAGGAGAGAGATCGATCCGAATCGAACTTGAATCCACGGATTTCCAAACGAAATTAGCCGACGATTCCATAAGAGAAAAGATAGAGGGGACCCTGGAGATCATTTCCCCTCTATTGATTTCATCGGAAACGGAAAGGGGCGGCCGGATTTGGAAGGAGATGGCGGCGGCGCGGCGCTAGAGTTCGGGCGGCAGGCGGCCGGAGGTAGACGACGACCTGACAGGCGGGCCCCACCTGTCAGCGGGCGGACACGCGCACGCGGCGGCTGCGGGCGGACTGGGCCGGGGAGAGAGAGAGAGAGGTTTTGGGCCGACTTTCGGCCCAAAGCCAAAAGAGGACTTTAAAAACCTTTTCAATTTAAATTATTCATTAAATGCAATTCCATTTATTAAAAATACTTCCTTAGCTCAAATAAATCCCAAAAAAATCTAGGAATTATAGAATTAAGCAAAGTATTTAATGAAATTTTATCTGGCCCACTTTTATATTGGAATTTATTATTTAAAACTAGATCTTCTCCTCTAGGCTTTTAAAATAAATTCTAATAATTTCAATTAAACAACAATTTATATATTTAGGATTTTTAGGGTGTGACAAACCTACCCCCCTTAAACGGAATCTCGTCCTCGAGATTCGGAAGAACTGGCGAACAGATGCGGATGAGCTGACTTTAATTCATCTTCTCGTTCCCAAGTTGATTCTTCTTCCGAGTGATTACTCCATTGGACTTTACAAAAACGGATAACTCGATTTCTGGTTCTTCTCTCATCTGTTTCCAAGATACGGATTGGTTTCTCAACATAGGTCAGATCCTCTTGGACTCCTATCTGTTCAAGATTAGCTTCTTCGGTAGGTACCCTTAAACACTTTTTCAATTGTGACACATGGAACACATTATGGACTCCTGCCAAAGATTGAGGTAACTCCAACTGATAAGCGACCTCTCCTCTTCTACTGACAATTTTGTAAGGTCCCACGAAACGCGGTGCCAATTTTCCTTTAGTGTGGAAGCGATGAACCCCTCGAAGAGGCGTGACACGGAGGTACACATAATCTCCTTCGTCAAAACTTAGATCTCTACGACGATTGTCGGCATAACTCTTATGACGAGACTGGGCCACACGCAATCTTTCTTGAATGATTTTCACCTTTTCTTCTGCTTCCCTCAGGATATCAGTCCCGAAAACCTGACATTCTCCCGTTTGATCCCACAAAAGCGGAGTGCGGCACTTCCGACCATACAGTGCTTCGTAAGGAGCCATCTGAAGACTAGCTTGATAACTGTTGTTGTACGAGAATTCCGCATAAGGTAGATTCTTATCCCAACTTCCACCGAAGTTTAAAGCACAAGCTCTCAACATGTCTTCCAAAATCTGATTTACCCTTTCGGTTTGTCCGTCTGTCTGCGGATAATAAGCAGTACTAAAGTTCAGCTTAGAACCCATCTCTTCTTGAAGTTTCTTCCAAAATTTTGAAGTAAACTGACTACCTCGATCAGACACTATTTTCTTAGGGACGCCATGCAAACACACAATCCTTGCCATATACAATTCCGCCAACCGACTCCCGGAATATGTTGTCTTTACTGGGATGAAATGAGACACTTTGGTAAGTCTGTCGACTATTACCCAAATAGAGTCGTGGCCTGATGACGTTCTGGGTAGGCCAGTGATGAAATCCATACCGATTTCCTCCCACTTCCACTCTGGTATCTTCAAAGGCTGCAACAAACCGGCGGGTTTCTGATGTTCTGCCTTGACTCGCTGACAAACATCACATACTGCTACGTATTCTGCGATTTCACGCTTCATACTTGCCCACCAAAATCTTTCCTTGAGGTCCTGGTACATCTTGGTACTACCAGGGTGAATGGAGTATAAAGTATTATGAGCTTCTTTCAGAATTGCATCTTTTAAATCTTTGTTGTCGGGGACACAGATTCTCTCGCCCAACCATACAGTTCCTTGCTCATCTTCCAAGAAACCGATAGCTTTTCCTCTTCTCATATTCTTCTTGATTTCTTGAATATTGGGATCATTAATTTGGGCTTCTCTAACCTGATCGATTAGAGTGGGCTTTGCTTCTAAGGCTGCAACGAAACCTCTACTGACAATTCCCAAATTTAATCTTTCAAATTCTTTGCATAACTCCAATGGCAACTGTCGTCCTTCCATAGCATTGCAATAGCCTTTCCTGCTAAGAGCGTCTGCTACAACATTAGCCTTTCCCGGGTGATAATGAATTCCCATGTCATAATCCTTAATTAATTCCAACCATCTGCGTTGTCTCATGTTCAGATCTGGCTGAGTAAAGATATACTTTAAACTCTTGTGATCGGTGTACACCTCTGTACGAGTACCGAAAAGATAATGACGCCAAATCTTCAACGCATGAACCACTGCAGCTAACTCAAGATCATGAGTAGGGTAGTTCTTCTCATGCGGACGTAACTGACGAGATGCATAGGCAACCACCTTCCCATCTTGCATCAGAACACAACCTAACCCAAGTTTGGATGCATCGCAATACACTTGGAAACCCTTCTTTGGATCAGGTAAAATTAAAATAGAAGCTGATATTAAGCGATTCTTCAACTCTTGAAAACTCTGCTCACATTCTTCTGACCACTTGTACTTTACATCCTTTTGAAGTAATCGTGTCATGGGCTTAGCAATCTTGGAAAAATTCTCTATAAACCTCCGGTAATAACCTGCAAGACCCAGGAAACTGCGAATCTCTGAAACTGTCTTTGGTTGTTTCCAGTTGGTTACAGATTCCACATTACTAGGATCGACGGCAACTCCTCCGGCTGAGATGACATCACCAAGGAACTTCACTTCAGATAACCAAAATTCACATTTGCTAAACTTGGCATACAACTGATGTTCTCGCAGCTTCTCTAGTGCAAGACGAAGATGTTCTTCATGCTCTTCTTTTGTTCGGGAGTAGATAAGAATGTCATCAATAAAGACCACCACGAACTTGTCTAGGTATTCCATAAACACCTTATTCATCAAGTTCATGAAGAAAGCGGGGGCATTGGTAAGTCCAAAAGACATAACAGTACATTCGAACAATCCATATCTAGTGGTAAAAGCCGTCTTAGGTATATCTTCTTCTTTAATCCTCAACTGGTGATACCCTGATCGAAGATCTATCTTGGAGAAAACGGTGGCACCTTTAAGCTGATCAAACAAATCATCAATTCTAGGCAGCGGGTATTTATTCTTGATAGTCACATCATTTAGTGCACGGTAATCCACACACATCCTCTGGGTATGGTCTTTCTTTTCCACAAAAATAACTGGAGCTCCCCATGGAGATGAACTCGGTCTGATATATCCCTTTTGAAGCAAATCGTCGACTTGCCTTTTGACTTCTGCCAACTCATTGGCTGCCATTCTATAAGGTCTCTTATGGATCGGAGTTGTTCCGGGTATCAGATCTATTCTGAATTCAATATCTCTCTTAGGCGGCATACCAGGTAAATCGTCTGGGAACACATCGAGGTATTCCTGTACTATGGGAATCTCTTCCAAAGCTATTTGGTTCAGACTTGACCTTAAAGACTCAGAAGACGATGCATGAACAGTTACAACTCGACCATCATTGCTGGTGAGAGTTACTTTTCTGTTGGCACAGTCTATCACACCTTTATATCTGGCTAACCAGTCCATCCCTAGGATGACATCAAGGTCTTTGGATTCTAACAGGATAAGATTGGCCAGAAATGGTACTCCTTGAATTTCTATTCTGACAGAGGGGCTACGTTACAAAGAGAGTGCTTGATTACTCGGGGTACTAACCATCAAAGGACGTCTAAGATCTTCTACTTCCATCCCATGATTTCCCGCAAAACTCGTAGATAAAAATGAATGTGTAGCACCAGAATCGAAAAGCACTGTTGCAGGAACTGAGTTAACAGGGAACGTACCCAAAATCACATCTGGAGCACCTTGAGCTTCTGCAGCAGCAACATGATTGACACGAGCCTTTGGCGCTGGTGCGGTAGAATTGCTCTGGGCAGGGACAACCTTCACGCGTCGGGGCTTCGGACACTTGTCAGAGTAATGTCCTGGGTCTCCACAGTTGAAGCACACGCCGGGCTTGCTGCCTTGCTCCTTCTTGGCAGGCTGTTGCTGAGTCGGAGCTGCAACAGGGCGTGGAGCTTGATTGCGGATGTTGTTGCCCGCGTTGTTGTTGAAGATCTGACGCTGCGGACGAACAACAGACGAAGAACCTCCCTGTGACATTGACTGAGGTCCCAAAGTAAGACGCGGCCTCTGACTATTCCCCTGTTGTGCCTTGAAGTGAGCAATCCGGCGTTTCTTCTGCTCCATGCGGTTGTACTTGTCCTCCTGGCGAATAGCCTTATCCACTAACTTCTGGAAATCATGATAATCCCCAGTCATGAGTGGGTAAGAAAGCTCATCATTAAGTCCTTCCAAGAACCTCTCTTGGCGCTCTTCATCAGTGCGCACATCTTCCGGAGCATAACGAGCCAAACAATTGAACTCGTGCAGATACTCGGTGACCGTGCGAGATCCCTGGGTGAGCGACCTGAATTCCTTCTTCTTGAGAGACACCACTCCCGATGGTATATGTGTCTTCCGGAAAGCAACGGTGAATTCAAGCCAAGAGATAGGTTCAGCGGTAGTCCTGTTAAGGCGGAAGTGATCTCACTACTCAGAGGCAGGGCCATACAGTTGGTGTGATGCAAATGAGACCTTCCCCTGATCAGTGCACTGAAGCAAATCCAATTTCTTCTCTATGGCATGCAGCCAATCACCAGCTTCAACAGGATTAGTGGTGCTAGAGAAAGTGGGCGGCCTCACACGAAGAAATTCTGCTAACTTGTTCTGGGGAGGTGCATGGTTATTTCCCTGGTTCTGCTGGTTCTGGAGTTGCTGCATCATCATGTTCATAAGCTGTGCCTGTTGAGCCAGGACTTGGGCAAGCGTGGGATTCTCTCCATTGTTGTTGTTGTTATTGTTGATGTTGGGGCCATTCCCGTTGCTGCGAGTGAGCACCATCTGGCATGGGCAGGAGCACAAGAAGAGAAACCGGGGAAAACTACTTAGGACAGAGAATTAATTTTTTTCTACTAACTTAACTTTTATTGATCTTAACTGAGTTTCATTATTACAGAACTGAAGACTCTCGCACCACTAAACTCACCAACTACCTAACACTCGAAAGCAAACAAACGCATGCACTTACATCCCACCACTAATGTAAATCACATGCGAGACACACAACCAAACTTAAAACAAGCAAACTAACACAACGATCTGGGACAACGGCTTGACAAGGCATTCTAGGTCTTCCGAGCATCGGAGTTGATTGAAGGCTCGTTCGGCTTGTCTCCATCATCTTGAGTAGCTCCCCATTCGACCTTTGAGTGGGTGCGCTTCGATTCTTCTCCTTCATCATCACTTACGTTGACGATCGGAGGATCCGCTAGGGTGGGGGTAACTTCTTTCTGCACCACACGGACCTTTGGCGCCAATTGGTAGTGAGGGACGAATAGAGCTCTCTTCCTTGCGGTAAGACGAACCCTGGCCTTCTGTGGTGGTGCTTCTCCCTTTAACGCGGCTAGTTCCTTCTCCAAACGATCCACCTTGTCCTCTAGCTTGCAAATCTTACCACGATTCCGGTCTTCACGATCTTGAGCTGCTAACACAGTCTCCGCGTGGGTCTCATCCATAGCCCACAGCATCTCAACCAGATGCCTTGTGGTAGCATCATTCTCAATCCCCTCAGTCTCAAGGTAGCTGCCACGGTCACTTCCCTGTGGTTGGCGAGGATGGTAGCGATACTCAGTGTCGGCCAACTGATCACTGTAGCGATCGCGGAGCTCTCCTATGGCGATCCTTGCCACCTCTTGACATGCATGAATGTAGTTTCCTCCTCCAGCTTCGAACATCACTGATGGGATATCTTCACTATTACTGTTCAAGGTGACTTTGACTCGGCACTTCTCTTCATCACGATCATGAGGAATCTGGGCATACAAAGGGGCAGTCCCAAATCCTATGGCAAAGGACATCGTACGCAACTCCTGGACAAATCCCTCAACACCAAACAAGTACTCAGGCTTGTAGCGCGGCATCTAAAGACAAGTGAAAGGAGGGAGTTAAGACATTTATCCAATTAATAGCACAAGTTTTTGGATTAATTTGAATAAAGTTAGAAAATCCAAGTAAAAGGTAAGTAAATAAAGTAAACCAAGCTTGCAAGATAAGTTGAAACAGTTGGAAACAGGATCACAAATTTTGCACTTTTGAACAACAGGTTTCAGAATAAATAAAATAAAAGAAAGTTATAAAATCAACATGCTAAATTTATTTCATTGCAGCAAGATTAAATAAAACAGTGTTGTAAAACTTTTGCTGGTAAATGGGCCATAAGTACAGTAATAGATGTACGGTACTAATAACATAGGAATAATAAATAAATTTTTAAATGAGACAATTAAAGGAATTATAAACTGTATGTGCCATTAGTTTGGTTTAATTAAAAGAGAAAGGGAGGAGAACAGTTCTACTTTTCCAATATTTTTAGAGGGCTTCTATGGGTAACCATTTGGCATAACCTAGGGTCAAGGAGGCTCTGATACCAACTTGTCACGCCCGGAATTTCTATCCAAAATTTCAAACACTTACATGTGTGTGAACCATCGTCCAGGAATCAGCCGAGGCACACAATAACAAATTGATAATAGAGTACAATTGTTACTCTAATTAATAAGCGAATAAAATGTCATTACAGAGGTGGATAGTTCCTCTCAATCAATAAAGATCTAAGCAGCGGAAAAATAAGAAACAACGCAGGCGACTCCTCTCCACAGGCAGCTTGACCAGGGCTACGCCTAATCATCCACACCATCAGCATCACTGTAGAACTCCTCCTCTGATGAATGATTGCAAGGTGAGTATATGACATACTCAGCAAGCCACGCAGCAAATATGCAAGTGCACAAGATAACAAAGGATGGCATAGTAGGGTTTCATTTGCATAAACCGCATTTAATAAACATTTCAGAATTTAATAAAACAGTTAAGTAATAATTAAACAATATTAAACCAACGCTATACAGTATACCTTGTTGCATAGGCCCAACCATTCTGAACAACCATCCCGGCTGCACAGTTCTATCTCCAAACCAGGATACCATTCCAAACCAGGAGCTAATCAAATTATTACCAGTTATAGCATCTTTTATTAGGGTGAGAAGTGTGAAACTAATCACGAAAGACATTGTTAGACCCGCCCATAACCGCGGGCACGGCTATTCGAATAGTTTTACTCTGGCCAGAGGTGTACCACTGTACCCACAAGACACAGCCCCACGACATGTCACCATGCGCCTCGATACCACCACGGTACCTCGGAAAGGAGCTGTGACAGTACCCCTCGCACAACACAATCCACCACAGCACACCATTCCTGGATCATAATCACCCCCTTATAAACAAGGCATAGACTCCCCAGCGAACCCCGTGGGCTTATCTCCGCCACTTCTCAATCTAGTGCCCCGCAATGAACCATGCTATACAAAAGGTAAAGCCGTTGCCCACGCTGGCTTATGGTTGGCACGGTTAATGTTTCACAACCGAAACTCGTGAACCAGTCCTTAATTGTCATGAGCACGACCATCAAAACCATGTGCTCACAACCCACCATTATCAGGTTTTAGTTGGCAAATTAATTAATTAACTAATCATGATTAACCATCATGAGCTATCATTAAGCCATCATTAAATAATAGTGAATCATAAGTTATCCCAATAGTGTGCTATTGTTTCTAAGCATGGCTAAGCAATCATATCTAATATCTAGTTGAACCAATATATAAAGCCCAACTAGTCAAGTTATAATAACCCGAGGTATCAAGGAACAAAGTAATCAAGAACAAAAGGGCTATAACAAACAATAGGTTAATTCCACCCAATGACATTCGAAAATAAATGCAATAGTTGAATAGAAACAATAGCTTTAAACGGGATCAACATGCTCAAAGGGTTGTTTGGGATCTGTGTGACTTGCCTTGCTGGCCTTGGGACTCTTCAAATTCTTCTCCTGCGAAAACGAACTCTCCGGAAACGTCGGAATCTAAACAGAAAAGAGCAAAATCACCAAAACAGCACATAAACAAGCATGAACAGTACATGTGAATATTTTTAACATGTAGATCTCAATTTTAGAAAAATTTAGAGACTTGAACCAACTAAATCCGAGCTAAGATGAATTAGTTATGAATTTTCAAAGATTAAATCTGATTAAAACACTTATATGGGTTTTAATTGAATTATGACGCAATAATGAATTATTTTTGAAAAGGAAAAGGGGTTTATTGCGTCAGCGGCTAGGGTTCGCGGTGGATCGGGTGCACGGCGGCGGCTCACGGAAATGAACGGCCGAGATCGATCCTATCCAAAACAGACGGCCAAGATCCATCGGTCCATGACCGGGCCACGACGGAAGGCAACGATGACGTCGGCGATGACGTCATCACCGGCGGCGGCTCGGGCACGCAAGCTCGCCGGCGAACGACGGCGCGACTGCTCGAACGGAGGGCACCAGCACGTAGAGAGCGACGCGGCGAACTCACCGGTGACCAAAACGGCGGCGGAAGATTAACGGACGGCGACGGCGTCGAGGAAGAAGCGGCGGCGACCTTCGGCTTGACGACGACGGTGGTGTTCCGGCGGTCGACAGCGACGGCAGAGAGGTGGACGAGGTCGGCGACGGCTTGGCGATCACGACGGCGGCCTTCCCGAGCGACGACGACGACCGGAGCGGCGGCGGCGCACGGCTGGACGAACGGCGGCGATGGCGACGCTAGGCTACACGGTGCTAGGGCTCTACCAGCGACGAGAGGCGAAGGCGAGGGTGGTGGCGGGTAGCGGCGGGCTTGGAGGTCCTTTTATAGGGGCAAGGAGGCGGCGGCGAAGGCCCACGGCGACCGGCGACGCGAAGGAAAGTCTAGGGTTCAGAGGAGAGAGATCGATCCGAATCGAACTCGAATCCACGGATTTCCAAACGAAATTAGCCGACGATTTCATAAGAGAAAAGATAGAGGGGACCCCGGAGATCATTTCCCCTCTATTGATTTCATCAGAAACGGAAAGGGGCGGCCGGATTTGGAAGGAGATGGCGGCGGCACGACGCTAGAGTTCGGGCGGCGGGCGGCCGGAGGTAGACGACGACCTGATAGGCGGGCCCCACCTGTCAGCGGGCGGACGCGCGCACGCGGCGGCTGCGGGCGGACTGGGCCGGGGAGAGAGAGAGAGGTTTTGGGCCGACTTTCGGCCCAAAGCCAAAAGAGGACTTTAAAAACCTTTTTCAATTTAAATTATTCATTAAATGCAATTCCATTTATTAAAAATACTTCCTTAGCTCAAATAAATCCCAGAAAAATCTAGGAATTATAGAATTAAGCAAAGTATTTAATGAAATTTTATCTGGCCCACTTTTATATTGGAATTTATTATTTAAAACTAGATCTTCTCCTCTAGGCTTTTAAAATAAATTCTAATAATTCCAATTAAACAACAATTTATATATTTAGGATTTTTAGGGTGTGACACTTATAGCCTGCTATTATACCTGCTCTTAAAAGAACAAATCTTTCTATCAGGGTGGGTGGGGCCGTGGCTAGGATTTGATCATGCCATCATTCACTGATGAAAACTAGGAACATGAACGTTAGATACTCTCTTCGTTCTAAAATGTAAGGGATTTTAGGTGGATGTAACTTATAACAGATTTAGAGTAGTAAGTATACCTGAATGCTTGCTCGATTTGATGTATTTTGTTTGCTAATCAATTAACAGTCGCTGTCTGATGTCATACTCATACACTGTTTAGTTGACCGGCGATCAACGCACTTTAATTTAAATGGTGGCGTGGTCTACTCAAGTCTCTCCAAATTAAGGAGATGTCATGCCAAAGTGTAACTTTTGAGATGTAGAAAAAAACGCTAGTACCAGTAGTTGCTTTCGTTAGAGATTGAGGAATGCAGAAAAGTGGTGGAAGCTTAGCTTTGGTCGGTAGATACTGACCATGCGGTGTTCTTCGTCGGTCCGTCCAGTCGCCAGTCAACTAGCTGGTTAATAACAACGAAATTGCATATCTGATAAAATTAACCGTTCGAAGCGACCACGATTGAAAGAAGGTTAAGCAGAAATTAAAAAAAAAACACTATTTCCTACCTTTCATTTCCAATTACTTATCGTCCATTCTAGGTTTGTCGTAAGTTAAATATTTTAATATGTAAATACCAATTTCTATATAGATTTAATATCATAAGATTTATATTTTTATTTATAGATTCACCACTAGAAATATTTTCTTAGTATATAATTTATATGCTGTTAAACTACACGAATTTTCAAAAATTAATGTTCACATATTTTATTTATGATAAACCTACAACAAATGGTGAGTAATTTGAAATGGAGAAAGTCTTTTTCTTATTTATTAGCTACCTAATTAAATTTGTACACGAATAGTTTCAACTTGCACGGAGATTTTTATGGATATAAAAAAAAGTGAAATTAATGAGAGATGATTGTGATTGGTTGAGGTGGAAAAGTAAATTGAGAAATTAAATAAGAGACTATTGTGATTAGTGGAGATAAGGGCCGGGAGCATGTGAAGAAGTAGTTTTTTTAAAATCAAAATTCGAACTTTAATGTAACTTTTCTATTCAACTTAATTTGAGTATATTTACATTTCCATAGGATAACACGCATACCGATCTAGAATTTTGTCAGCTCTCGGCGAACTTCTGCTATTGCTTTTCTCGAAGGAAAACTTAAGCTATATATTATTTTTGTTTATCTATGATATTATTCAACCTAGCTAAGATTGATACATCACGTTAATGATATTGGCATTATGCTGTGTTTAGATTCAGGGGTGAACATTTTTACCATGCCATAGCGGATATACGGACACATATTTGAAGTATTAAACATAGTCTATTAACAAAACAAATTACAGATTCCGCCTGTAAACTGTGAGATAAATTTATTAAGCCTAATTAATCCATCATTAGCAAATATTAACTGTAGCACAACATTATCAAATTATGGAGCAATTAGACATAAAAGATTAGTCTCGCAATTTACACGTAATCTGTGTAATTAGTTTTTTTATTTGTCTATATTTAATATTTCATATATGTGTCCAAACAGTCGATGTGACAGGAGGAAAAAACTTGCCAGGGATTAAAAAGGCCCTATCTCCAAAATCCAAATGTGACCGAGAAAGGCAAGAATGTTCGTGGAAGTGCGTACAGTAGTACTCCTACTACACCACTACTACTATACTAGTATGTTGCCTAGGTTTTGCACTACGTATATCTCGTCCCAGAGTGGTTAGTTTCACAGAAGGGCCCTGGAAGTTAACCTACGACCATGCCGTCGTCTGTGGTGGTCGTGGTCTAGTCATGAAACCGTCGCCGCATGTAACATGAACACGGCGGACCGACCGACCGAGTCTTCACGCTCGGTCGCATCCATGCTACACGTATACGTATTTGCTCCGTCATGCCCAAGAAGCTGCATCCATGCTCCTGGCCGGACTCACACGTACTAGCTAGTAACGCGTTTCTGCCAGCACCTTTCTTGACTGATTAGTGCCTATACCATGCATCCCGCTCCCAGTCGTCATTGCTATATGGAGTATTTAATTTGGTAATAAAAAGTTTCAAAGGCTGTGTTCGGGACCCCGGCATGCAAAACAGAGCACACGTTATTGCACGATTAATTATATATTAACTAACTTATTTTTTAAAAAGGATTAATATGATTTTTTAAAATAACTTTCGTATAGAAATTTTTGCAAAAAAACACATCATTTAGCAGCTTGAAAAGCGTGCGTGCTGAAAACGAGAGATGTGAGTTGGAAAAATTGGGATAAGAACTCAGCCGAAGAAAGTTTCGTTGTCTACAAAATACATACCCAAAGTTTTGTCGTTGTAGACATATAAAATTGGGAATTCATACCACGATATAGACATTTATATGCCACAGGTTCTTACAATGCATGCATCAAAATACATACAATTTGCGCCAATCAGGTGCTGGCAAGGAGGAATTTAAGCAATTCTATTTTCTTTTAACTAAATTTCGGAAAATCTCGTGTTTTTATGGTTAAAGTTGTAGAAAACCAATGCTTATATGATGTATGACACATAATGTCTCAATGTTGTATAAAACCCCACCTTAATTAAAATCTTGATAAATGTCAGCATATTTTAAACAAAATTTTGAAAATAGGAAAGAATTAAACTATCAACCTTAGTAAAGAACTTCACCATTAAAAATTTTATATATTAATTTTGTGCTCAAAATGCTTAAGGTGGCATTATGTAAAACTTTCAAACCATAATATTTGGGGTTAAGTGGCTCATGTAATAATACCTATGATTTCTTTTTTGCAATTTTGACCATAAAACCTAGGTATGCTTAAATTTACTCTTTTTTATAAATAAATTAACCATTTAGATGACTGAAATGATTTTTTTAATCTTAGTGTTTGCTAAATAAATAAAAAAAACTTATAATGGAATGGATATGCTACCTCTATCCCAAAATATATACTCCCTCATTCCCTAAATGTTTAATGCCGTTGACTTTGTTAAATATGTTTGACCATTCGTCTTATTCAAAAACTTTTGTGAAATATGTAAAACTATATGTATACATAAAAATATATTTAACAATGAATCAAATGATAGAAAAAGAATTAATAATTACTTAAACTTTTTGAATAAGACGAACAGTCAAACATGTTTAAAAAAAGTCAACGGCGTGAAACATTTAGGGATGGAGGGAGTAGTAATTTTTACAAAGAATATAGACATATTCAGATTCATAAGTAAAAAAGCTTATATTCTGCTCTCTCCCGTTCAAGTTAAAAGTCGTTTTGATTTTTTTCAAAATTAAACTGTTTCAAGTTTGACTAATCTTGTAGAAAAAAATAGCAACATTTTCAACTTAAAATAAATATATTATGAAAATATATTCAATTATAGATTTTAATGGAACTAATTTGGTGTTATAAAAACGGAGTAGAACCAAGGAGTATATATAACGTAAATGGTAAATATAACTGCTGCAAAAGCTGTAGCTACTTCCTCTCGCGAGCCGCACATGCAGGCTACTACTACTAGTAGTACGCGAGAAATTGGGATGCATATGCGACGGCGAGGCATAGCTAGCTTCCAGCTACCTTCCTGCGGCCTCCCCGGAACATTCTCCTGACTCTCATCCATCCACAGTCTTTCTGTCGACTGCAAGAGAAAACTTGCAGCAACTTCTTCACTTCCTCTGTTACAATTCCTAGGAAATGACCAGGGCCCTCTATCTCCATGGCCTATATATACTGCTACCAACAAACCGTTTCTCTCGAGCATATTATATAGTTAGTGTGCAATTATGGCTAAGCTTAATTAGCTAGCTAGCCATATAGTTTGATTAATTGTTCAGTTCGGCAGACAGGTACTTTCAGTTGCGTTCATTTTTATCTCATCTTAATTATTGTGTGTATAAATATTCGTCTAGTTAATTAGCAATCGAGCTTATTTTCAGTCATTAGTTACATATTACTGCTCGTGTAACTATTTCTGAAAATATTGTTCTTGCACGTACGCCCTGCAAGCAGATGATCGATTTTACTTCTTGGTTCTGAAGATCGATCGATGTCGGTGCGAAGGCCACGGGTAGAGGAGGAGGTCGACGACGATGATCAGGATGGGAGCAGCGGTTCGGCCGAGGAACATCAGCAGCGACGCTATGGCGCCAGGCGTCTCCGCCCTGTGCTCTCCTTCAGATCGTTAGTTCAACTCATTTCTCTTCAATTTTTTCCTCGTCAAATTTTCATGTTGATCGATCGATCACTTTGCAAGCCTCGTCAAATTTGATTACGGTTTATTGGCAAGATTCAGTTCCATGCTTCTTCTCCTGTCCATTGAGATATATAAATCATAATCTCGATCTCTTGATCACTCTGGATATGTAGAGATATGAACAGTATTGTATCTATTATATTTGCATATTATGCATGCTTATATTAATTTAGTTCAACTGGAACTTCGAACAAATTCAATAATTACTTGAAGCGAACTGGGTGTGTGATAGTTGTGTGCTCTTTCTGCAGGGTGGTGAGAAGGGCAGTGGCAGCGGAAACAATTCAACAAATTGTTCTTAACCTGGAACCGGTCATTCGTAGGGTGGTAAGTTAATATTAATTCATCTATACACTATAACTATGCTATACAGTACAAGTATACTATAGTCACATTTGAATTCGCGATAATATTTTAGCAATTCCCTTTCCCATGTATTAGGCCTCGATTTATTAGTCATTTTCAATGGAGAAATAATTAATGATTATTTTTCATGTGTGAGACGTTGGATTCAAATTAAGTTATTCACTTTCTGTGGATTGTAGAGAAAGCGAATTTTAATAAATTTGTCTAGAATCAATAAAACTTACATTACCTGTTATGCATCCGCACATATGAATGACTATTTGTTCTTCTTGTAGTTGTATACCATTTCCTTCTCTTGTATGTGTGAATTTCATTATGCTTTTCAGTTTTTAGTGCACATATATGAACATTCATTTAACCCTTTTTCTTTTGGATGATTTTTCTTTTTTACCTTCTTAGGTGCGTGAGGAAATTCGGAACATATTTCCCCAGTATGGTCATGACTTACCACATAGGTATGGTGAAATAAAATTTCTCAATCTCTCTCTATCTCTGAAAATTAATTGCGAGGTTTTGAATTAAAACAAGATGCATATATATAGCACAAGGCCAGAGGTTAGTATAATGAAACTTTGTAAGATTACTGAAACAAATGGCAAACATTTTTATTCTGCAAATTTGGATGTACAAAAACAAGTTTTGAGCAATACGCATGGAAATAGTACTTGTTAAACATATTCAACACATAATCTGACAATAAAACCATCTCTATCAGATCTCTTCCATTACAAATCCAAGATGTAGGGGTCTCACCTCCATTGAAGCTTGTCTTCACCAAGCAGCTCAAGCTACCAATCTTCACCAACAACAAGCTCGTCGACATCGACAACAATCCAATAGAAATCCAGCTTGTTGACACAAGGACCAACCTCATTGTAACACCATCAAACACTCACCTAGGATATTCAGCAATAAAACTGGAAGTACTTGTCCTAGATGGCGATTTCCGATACGATGAAGACGGCGCTAGGTGGACTGATGATCAATTCAGCACCGCGATTGTCAAGGCTCGGGAAGGGAGGAGGCCATTGCTAGTGGGTACAGTCAGTGTGACCATGAGCAACCATGGAGTTGCAGTGATTGATGATGTATCATTCACTGACAATTCAAGCTGGATCAGGAGCAGGAAGTTCAGAATCGGTGTGCGCGTTGTCATGCTGACAGACAGTTGCGGATTGAGGATCCAAGAGGCAGTGAGTGAGAGCTTCACAGTCAAAGATCATCGAGGCGAATGTAAGTTCGATGAACAGATCATATTAAGTACAACAATAGAAGGAACAAATTATTAATCACAGAGTTCCTTTTACCTGCAGTGTACAAGAAGCATTTCCCTCCTTTGCTGACGGACAACGTCTGGAGGCTGAGGAACATAGGCAAAGATGGGCCAATCGACAAGAGATTGGAGGCCGAGGGGATCAAGAACGTCCAGGACTTCTTGAAGCTTAACACCATGAATCCCAACAAGCTTAAAAGTGTAGGTTCTCCTGTTTCAATTTTGTTCAAACACCTTGGGGGATTATAGTTCATAATTTGTATAATACAAATTATTTCTGCTTTAATTTGTTCTGTTGTGCACACACTGTTCAGCTTGTTGGCATGTCAGATCGGCAGTGGAGCGCGACATTGAAGCAAGCAAAATCATGTGACATGGGAGGGAAATGCTATGTTTTCAAATCTGAAGGTTGTGAGATTAAATTCAACCCCATAGGAGAGATCTTAGCAGTGAGATTCGGCGGTCGGATGTGCTCTTTGCATGAACTGCTTCCACACCAAATGGTAACTTCCTTCATTCCACCAAATTAATTAATCCCTGTATGGTCAATGAAATTTGATTGTCTTACTAATTTCTTAAGATTACCTTAAATTTGCTTTGATCTCAATTGCAGGTCCAAATCAAGCAATTGGTCAGCCAAGCATACCAACAGTGGGATCAGATGGAGGAAGTGCAGAATGAGATGGCACTTGTTGATAAAAGCTTAATTCCATTTCATGATGAAAAGCCCATGATTTCTTCAGGCATGCCAAGTAATGAAATTGCTGTAGCTCCCTGACTTTGTCAGCTTTATTTTTAATTTCAAAAAAGCATGCATTGATTCCTTGGACCTTATTATTTGCAGGCTATATCAATCAAGCAGAGGGATTGATGGAGAATTCAGGATGGGAGCCAAGTGAGATGAGCCAGGAAAGCATGATCAGCTCTGCATCTCAGAATGCCATGTATGTTGACAGCTTGGGAACTGCAACAACCTCAACTGCTGAAATGGTGACCAATAACATCAGCACTCTAGAACCTGCATCAACTGTTCCAGATTCTGCTTTGTACAGCTGGAATTCGGGCATGGCTGCTGATGATCACTTCAGCTGGCAGAACAACACAAACCTTGTACCCTGGGATCATGCTAATTGATCATTGCTATCTGGAGTCCGAACAAATTAATCCTAATTGCTATCGGTTTAGATAGCTAGTGTTGTTATGCTTTTACTCAAATAATAAATATGTACATATTGAGGGAGCTGTTTTTTTTTCTCTAATCTTAGGTTGTTTGGCTCTTATCTTTTCTTAACCTTGATGAGTGCATTTTGTAGCAATATCTACTGGTCAAGTTAGTTATTATGAAAAAAAAATAGAGGGTCACATACGTCTTCCCCATTAATTAATGCAATACTGGTAGCTCGTATATACTAGCACTGGTGGAGAAACCATCTTTCGTCGGTCGGGCTAATTCCACAATAGTCCCGGTTGCAACAAAAACCGGGACTAAAGATCATCTTTAGTCCCGGTTAAAAAGGGTAATGGGCATATTTGATATTTGATCATCTTTAGTCCCGGTTCAAATGCTGTCAGGACCTGTCAGGCCCCCCCGGGATCTTTAGTCCCGGTTGGTAAAGATCGTAACTTTAGTGCCGGTTGGTGTTACCAACCGGGACTAAAGATCCCGGCGATCTTTAGCCCCGGTTCATAACATTAACCGGGACTAAAGTCCCACCCCAATATATATGTCTTCTTCCTCCTTCAGCCCGAGCAAGCTTCAAAATTTCTTTAAAAAAGAGGGGAGGTCATGCCAAAATTTCTAATGAATTTATTTTGGTGATTATATACAAATCGGAGGTGCCTAAAAGGTTAGCAACTTCATCCTCCAATGTTTTTTTTTTCATATTACATTTGGAGCTATGTTTTGCACACTTTTTTGTCTCCAAAATTTTGTTGTTAGTTGATGAGAAAGAAAATTTGTGTGGAGAAGAAAGAATATATAGAAATTTAGTTTATTTGCTAAAGAAGGTTTTATAAAATAGTTGAGAAGGAAAATATAGTGAAAGTTAATCTTGAATAATAGAAAACAAAGTAAAATGAAAAAATAAAATAAGTACAACACATTAATATTAGTTTAAAACTTTATAAATAGTAAATATATAATTATTCGGTGTAATATTTCATAATTTTTGTATGAATAATGATATGTCATTATTGTGTGACTGTTGAAAGAGTTTGTAATTATTTTATAATTATTGTATGACTGTCATTATTGTACGAAAAATTATGTGTGTACGATTTTTTTTCATGTCATGTAGATGGATCGGCAATGTATGTATGCTGACCGGCGGTCCAAAGAGTTTATTGATGGCGTGCATTATTTTCTGAGAGTGGCCGAAGCTAACAGGCAAAAGGGTTTTATTTGTTGTCCATGCAATAAGTGTAAGAGTCGGAAGGAGTATTCTGCATCCAGGACTATTCATTTCCACTTGTTTGAGTCGGGGTTCATGCCAAGCTATAATTGTTGGATATCCCACGGAGAGCAAGGTGTTGAAATGGAAGAAGATGAAGTGGAAGACGACAATATTCCGGACTTTGCTCAGTACGCTGGATTTGAAGGAAATCAAACGGGCGAGGAGAAAAGGGATGCTGATGGTAACAACGTTGCGGATAATCTTGGTCAGATGTTGCAGGACGCCAAGGAGGATTGCGAAAGTGAAAAGGGGGCCCATAAATTGGACAAGATGTTAGAGGACCACAGAACGTCGTTGTACCCAGGTTGCGAGCAGGGGCACAAAAAGTTGGATACCACTCTGGAGTTCTTGCAATGGAAGGCAAAAAATGGTGTTAGTGACAAGGCATTTGGCGATTTATTGAAACTCGTCAAGAACATTCTTCCGGAGGGAAACAAATTGCCCGAGACAACGTACGAGGCTAAGAAGATAGTCTGCCCTCTAGGACTAGAAGTTCAGAAGATTCACGCATGTCCGAATGATTGTATCCTATATCGCGGTGAGGAGTACGAGAACCTAGAAGCATGCCCCGTTTGCAAAGCACTATGATACAAGATTAGACGAGATGATCTAGGAGAAGTTGACGGGCAGCTAACGAAGAAGAGAATTCCTGCTAAGGTGATGTGGTATTTCCCTATAATACCACGGCTAAGGCGTTTGTTCAGGAACAAGGGGAATGCTAGAATGATGCGATGGCACGCTGAAGAGCGTCAACAGGATGGGATGCTGAGACACCCCGCCGATGGTTCGCAGTGGCGAAACATCGACAGAAAATTTAAAGACTTTGGAAAGGACGCACGAAATATACGGTTTGGTTTAAGTACGAATGGCATGATCCTTTTGGAAAGATGAGCAGCGGCCATAGCACTTGGCCCGTTATGATGTGTATCTACAACCTCCCCCCGTGGCTATGCATGAAGAGGAAGTACATAATGATGCCGATTATAATTCAAGGCCCCAAGCAACCTGGTAACGACATCGATGTGTACCTAAGACCACTGGTCGAAAATCTTAAACTGTTGTGGAAGAAGGAAAGTGTCCCCGTGTGGGATGAGGACAAACAGGAGGAGTTTAACCTACGAGCGTTGCTGTTCGTAACCATCAACGATTGGCCTGCACTTAGCAACCTATCTGGGCAGTCCAACAAGGGGTACAAGGCTTGCACTCACTGTATGGATGAAACAGAAAGTACATATCTTAAGCACTGTAGGAAGGTTGTGTACATGGGTCATCGTCGATTCCTTGCAGCAAACCACCCGGTACGAAAGAAAGGCAAGCACTTTGAAAATAAGGCGGACCACCGTACGAAGTCTAAACATCGCGGCGGGAAAACAATGTTTGCTATGGTTAAAGATCTTAAAGTAGTGTTTGGAAAGGGGCCTGGCAGCCAGCCTATAGAGAGCGAAGATGGTCACGCAGCGATGTGGAAAAAGAACTCTATATTTTGGGAGTTACCCTATTGGGAATTCTTGGACGTCCGCCACGCAATCGACGTGATGCACCTCACTAAGAATCTTTGCGTAAACCTTCTTGGCTTCCTAGTTATATATGGAAAGTTGAAAGATATACTGGAAGCACGTAATGATCTGAAGCATATGGAACAACGCGGTGACCTTCACCCGGAACCAAAGGAGAAAGGAAGCCATTACTTGAGTCCAGCCAGTTACACTCTTAGCAAGGCAGAGAAGGAAAGTATGTTTGAATGCTTGGAGAGCATCAAGGTACCGTCTGGATACTCCACGAATATAAAGCGAATAATAAGCACGAAGGAGAAGAAGTTCACAAATCTAAAGTCTCATGACTGTCACATGCTGATGACACAGCTGCTACCAGTTGTAATAAGGGGTATCCTCCCAGACAATGTCCGGGCAACAATAACAAAGCTATGTGCTTTTATGAACGCAATTTCACAGAAGGTCATCGATCCTGATAGATTAGAAGCCTTGCAGAATGATGTAGTGCAATGTCTTGTCAGCTTTAAGTTGATATTTCCACCTTCATTTTTCAATATAATGACGCATCTGCTTTGTCACCTTGTCAAAGAGATTGGTATTCTCGGTCCTGTGTACCTACACAACATGTTTCCTTTCGAGAGGTACATGGGCGTTCTGAAGAAGTATGTTCGTAACCGTGCTCGTCCAGAGGCGAGCATCGCCAAGGGGCATGGAACAGAGGAGGTCACTGAATTCTGCGTAGAATTTATCGAAGACCTTCGCCCAATCGGGGTACCTGAATCACGCCATTAAGGGAGACTACGGGGAAAGGGGACTCTCGGAAGGAAAGCAATAATGACGCTAGACAACAATTTTTTTCCGTAAAGCCCATTTCACGGTTCTGCAACAATCTTCATTGGTGACTCCCTACATCGAGGAGCACTTGGCTCTAGTTCATGCCAGAAACATCGGTAAGTCCGATGCATGTATTACAAGGCATCACATTGATACTTTCTCCACGTGGCTGCGACAACATCTCATGGGTAACGAGACGATTAACCAACAACTGGCCTTCCTGGCGAGGGGACCATCTGGCTCGATCGCGACATTCCAGGGATATGAAATCAATGGGTACACATTCTACACGAGGGCCCAAGACATGAAGAGCACGAACCAAAACATTGTTGTTCGTATCGATGCCATGGGACACGATGGTACAACTGGCACGTATTACGGTGCCATCGAGGACATATGGGAACTTGACTATGGACCTCTCAAGGTCCCTCTGTTCCGGTGCCAATGGGTTAGGTTGACTGGTGGAGGCGTAACGATTGATGAGAGTAGGATGACAACGGTTGACCTTAACAAGGTTAGATACTCGGACGAACCTTTTGTCCTTGCCAATGATGTAACCCAAGTTTTTTACGTTAAGGACATGTCTAGCAAAGGAAAAAAGGCCAAAGGGCTTGACGAGCCGAAGCGCCACGTGGTTCTCCCAGGAAAAAGAAAAATCGTCGGAGTAGAGGACAAGACTGACGAGGATTACGATCAGTTTGATGGGCAACCCCCTTTCACGGTGACGATTGACCCTAGCATCCTCCTATCAAATAAATACACCCCTTACTCACGTAGTGATCACAAGGAAGGAACAATAGTGAGGAGAAAGTACGTGCGGTCAACCGTCACCGCCGATGTATTGCCGTAATTGTTCTGTACACAATGTAAACTATGTTGGATGTACTGAATATCCATACAAATCAATTGTTGTATTGCATATGTTAAATATGTATGATTATTAGAATTTTTATCAAATTGAAATCATCCATATGCTAGTTATATATGATTATTAGATTTTTTATTAATTATGTATGATTATTAGAATTTTAATCAAATTGAAATCATCCATATGCTAGTTATATATGATTATTAGAATTTTTAAAGGTTTTAAATCATGCATGTGGTATTTACATATGTTAATTATAATTTTCAACAATTTAATATCATGATATGCTAGTTATATATGATTATTAGATTTTTTATTAAAATCATGCATGTGGTATTTACATATGTTAATTAGAATTTTCAACAATTTAATATCATGATATGCTAATTATAAATGATTATTAGATTTTGTATTAATTTTAAATCATGCATATGCTATTTACATATGTTAATTAGAATTTTTAACAATTTAATATCATGCATATGCTAATTATATATGATTATTAGAATTTTTAATAATTTTAAATCATTCATGTGCTTATTATATATTATCCACGTATTCTAGTACATACAACAATAACTTTTCGAAGGTTTTATCATTAATTGTTCGACTTTAAATAATTGTAATGCATTATTTACTATTTTAGAAACACATATGCAATGAAATTCAAGACACAGCTGCTATTATCTTTAGTCCCGGTTCCTAACCCTAACCGGGTGTAAAAAGAATTTGGAAATAGCGGGAAAAGATCTTTAGTCCCGGTTGGTGAGAACAACCGGGAGTAAAAATATCTTTACTCCCAGTTCGTACGAACAACCGGGACTAAAGATCCAGGGGTATATATTCCCGGTGCGCCCTCGTCTTCTCCACCAACACTTAGACGTTTTTCGATCTCGGCTTCTCCTTCGCTGCCACCGTGCCTAGGGCAACCCCGCACTGACACCGCCGTCGTCTCTCGCCGTCGCTTGGCGGTCCTCGCCGCCTCCGCCGCAGACTCCGCCGCCGCATCTCTTGGGTGAGAGCCGCCGCTGCCTCTCTCTCTCTCGATCTCGATCTCGATATCTCTCTCTCTCCACGGCCAACGACCGACTTCGACGCGGCCGCCGCCGCCGCCGACGCCATCGCCACTGCCACTCCGCCGCCCCCGCCTCGAGCTCGCCACGCCGCCGCGCCACGCCGCGGGGCCGCTACGCCACGCCGCCGCGACGCCACGCCGTCGCTACTGCCACTCCGCCGCCACCGCCTCGAGCTTGCCACGCCGCCGCGACGCCACACCGCGGCCGCCGCGCGCCGCTGCCGCGCCCCACGCCGCCGGGCCCAGACGCCGTCGCCGCGCCCGCACGCCGCCGGGCCGGCCCACGGCGCCCCGACGCCACCGCCGCGCCGCCACGCTACTGCCGCGCGCGCCCAACATTGCCGAACGTTAACGAACGTGATTGAAACATGACCGAACGCGAATGAACGTAACGAAACGTTAACGAACGCGAACGAACGTGCACGAAACGCTAACGAACGCGAACGAACGTGAACGAAATGTTAACGAACGCGAACGAGCGTAACGAAACGCGAACGAACGTAACGAAACGTTAATGAACGCGAACGAACGTGCATGAAACGTTAACGAACGCGAACGAACGTGAACGAACGTGAACGAAACGATTACGGAACGCGAACGAACGTGCATGAAACGCTTACGAACGTGAATGCACTTGTACTAAAAGTGTGAGAACGAACGCGTTTATACTAATACGATTTACTGGTAATACATATATGATTATATATGTAACTTGGCCCGTTTAGACTAATACATTTTCTTGGTAATGTTGCAGAGAAGACGTCGTCGTCGTCCCTCAAGCCGAAGTGGTAGCTAGCCATTGAAGGAATTCGCGCAGGCAAGTGATGTAAAGAAGTGATTGTTAGATATTTAATATAAAATTGTTAGACTTAGCATATATGATTATTACAATTTTAATATAAGATTGTTATCGATTTAATATAAGTTTGTTAGACTTAGCATATATGATTGTTAGAGATTTAATATAATATTGTTAGACTTATTATATATATATGACTATTACAATTTTAATATAAGATTAGTAGCGATTTAATATGAGATTAGTAGAGATTTAATATAAGATTAGTAGCGATTTAATATAAGATTGTTATACTTAGCATATATATATGATTATTACAATTTTAATATGATATTAGTAGCTATTTAATATAAGATTGTTAGATTAGCATATATATATGATTATTACAATTTTAATATAAGATTAGCCGCAATTTAATATGAGATTAGTAGAGATTTAATATAAGATTAGTAGCGATTTAATATAAGATTGTTATACTTAGCATACATATATGATTATTACAATTTCAATATAAGATTAGTAGCGATTTAATATAAGATTGTTAGACTTAGCATATATATATGATTATTACAATTTTAATATAATATTAGTAGCGATTTAATATGAGATTAGTAGAGATTTAATATAAGATTAGTAGCGATTTAATATAAGATTGTTATACTTAGCATATATATATGATTATTACAATTTTAATATGAAATTAGTAGTGATTTAATATAAGATTATTAGAGATTTAATATAAGATTAGTAGAGTTTTAATATTACGGTTAGCAAATACATCCTATATACCTAAGAAGTATTTTTTGTATGCACAGATGGCTGATCGCGATGAGGAACAGATACTATACGATACAATCGCAGAGGGAAGCAGCCAGTACTGGAACGAGGAAGAGGGGAACGAGGATCCAAACCAGTACTTGAACGAGGAGGGGAACGTGGAGAGGGATGCGGAGGGGAACGAGGAGGGGAACAATGAGGAGGAGGCTACTGGAAGTCATCCCTCCGCTGGACAGAAGAGGGCACGCGGACAACGAGGTGCCGCGAAGAAGATAGAGGGTCGGCACATCATAACTGAGGTGGACGAAGACGGCCGACCTAGTGCCCCGGCAGAAGCAGCCAAGAATTTTGTACGCCACAGCGGTTGGGTTGTGAGGGACAACGTGCCTGTCAGCACGGTGTACTGGCGCAGAACAAGGGCACGCAGGGATAATGACAGCTTTGTCCCGGACTCAGAGAAAGAGATGCTGTGGACCACAATGCTAGAGACGTTCACGCTACCCGCGGGTACGGAGAACATAGTGAAACAGTGGACTCTGAAGAAAATGGCAGAACAGTTCTAGAGCTTCAAGGGAGATCTCTACAAGAAATACATCCTGAAGGGACTAACACCGAACTTCGACGTATTCCCAAAGCTAAGGGATCATTGGGACGAGTTCGTTGCTTACAAGACAGGGCGACAAGGGCAAGCGATGATGGCTAGAAACAAAGAAAATGCCGCCAAGAAGAAGTACCATCACCACTTGGGGTCAGGCGGATATAGCGTCACAATGCCGAAGTGGGAGGAGATGGAGGCAAGTTTGATTGAGAGGGGTATCGAACCGGCCACCGCTAAAGGGCCGGATCGATCGAAGTTCTGGTACTATGCTCACGGTGGAACGCTTAATCCAGTTGATGGCTCCCTTGTCTTCAGTGATCAGATACGCGAGGCTGCCAGTCAACTAACGGATGCAGTGGTAGCCTTTTGTCAGGGCACATTCCGACCCGACAGAGAGAAGGATGAGCTGTCACTCACACTACAGACTCCCGAGCATCCAGGACAAACACGAGGGAAAGGCATGATTCCCTGGAAGATTGGATTTAAGGAGGACATCCACACGTACAGGAGTCGGATGAGGAGCAAGAGAGATACCGAGGCGAAGATTGCAGATCTTGAGTACAGGGTATCGAGCTACGAGCTTAGCATGCAAGAGGAGGTGGCAAGGAAGGTGGATGAACGTATGGCCGCACATCGGTCCCAGGATCCCTAGCCGTACATTCATCCTGCAATGGTCAGCCCATCAGGCAATCGTAGCAGCTGCGCCTCAACGGGGCAGGTCGGATCACAGAGCATGGACGCCATGCAAACCCAGGACGAAACCACCTGCCCCGTTGATGAGATCACGCAGCGGACACCATGTGAGCTGCATATTCCCTTCAAGAACTTATCAATCAAGGTATGCTCGTAGTTTGATGATTTTTGACTTGTACATTCCGCAAGTTGCTGCTTAGGTTGATTACTAATAGATAACCTCTCATCACGTGAAGGTGGCGTCAGGAATGGCCATCCCAATGGACCCTTCCGGGACTTACCACTGTAGGCCGATTCCAGCAGGATACTCGAGGGTCGAAGTTGAGTTGGTGGAAGCCGCGTACGAGGACCTCGAGTTGGACTACCCATGAGGAGACGGTGAGACACATCTACGAGACACAAGCCACGCCATCATACTATGGCGCAAGCGGTACATCATCCTTCCTGGGCGACAAGCGGCGTCTCGTGCTCCATCTCCTCCGGCTCCTCCGCCACCTCCTGCTACACCATCTCCTCCAGCTCCTCCGGCTCCTCCGCCTCCACCGTGTCCGCCTGCACCTCCCAAGACAAGGTCTCGCCAAGCTCCACCGCCTGCCCGCACAAGGGCAATGAAGAAGGTGAAAGTTGATGCCACCAAAAACAAGGAGCCACCGTACGATTGCAGTCAAGAGGAGCTTGATGCTTATGTGACAGGAGAGGTGAAGAGGCAACTCAAGCCTCGGAGTCCTGAAAAGAAGATACCTAGACCCGAGCGTGAAGAACTTCTTCAAGGGAATGTCCACAACAAACAAGGAGGCGTTACAGATATCGGACTATGACCGAACACTTCAGAGAGCCTATCACAAGAAGTCCAAACCAGTCCCTCAGCTTGGAGAACAACCAAACCAAGAGGTCGAGCCGTTGGTGACCGGCGAAGATTTTGGCATAACGGAATTCATTTCAGACACCGGTCTAACTGTGGATCAGTTGGTTGGAGGCACACCAATCCCGAAGGCGGAAGTGGCATACAAGTTTGAACTCGGTAAACCGCTTGTCAAACCTGAACAGCTGCAGTCCCTACCGACACAGATGTACAAATTCCATGAACGGTACATGGAAATGAGCGCCAAGGGTAGAGAGATGTTCGGAGCGAGGATCAGAAACCCCGACTTCTTGCAAGGAGAAGATGTTCTCTGGATCCATTTCAAGGATCTCTTCGATCTGTACCAGTTGGACGCCCTCGACGTCTCTCTTCTGAGCGCATGGATTTTGTGAGTATCTTTGAGTTCGATTTGTTTCGTTCAATAATTAGCTCCTGGCATATATGTAAGCAATAATACTTTCCTTTCATCGTTGTAGAATGGAGATTCAAAGGGCCCGACGGCGGAGGGTCAACGATACTGGGTTCATCGACCCTCGGAAAATCAACACCAAAATGATCGACAAGTACGAGAAAGACACAGAGGACAATCTCATCCATCTCCTAACGCAGCAGCATTTCAAGACGTACATACTACTGCCGTACAACACAGAGTGAGTTTTTATTGTCGTTCGAACAAATTTCGTTCCCATACATATAGCATGTACATTTTCGATCATATATATCTCATCTCACGCATATTCCAGATTCCACTGGGTCCTGTTATTCTTCGACTTGGACGCATGCAGAGTCACTGTGTACGACTCAATGAATAAAGAGGAGAAGATTTTTGACAACGTCTTCAAACTGATAGACAGGTAATATAATGCCATCTATTCCAAAGTCGCGGGGAATCTATTGCTATTATGTTGATCTCAAGTAATAATTAATTAATCATAGCTTGCAACTGCATATGTAGGGCTAGGGATCGGTTCCGTCAATTGGTCCGCGGGACTTGGAAAGAAAAACTTGGACGGAGGTTTGATTTTCCAGTGAGTACATGCATGATCCAAAATTATATTGAATTGAATCTCTAATTACAGTTAATATAAAGAGTATATTAAATCTCTCATCGTTTCTCATGTAGTGTGCAAAGCAGGACCAGGGAACTAACTTATGCGGCTACTACGTATGCGAGTATGACCACTGCCTATCAAACCAAATATGCACAACACGAGAGCTCGATGTACGTATACATAAACCATTCAAAATTTCATTGCGTATCGATTTGTTAAGATGTTTATTAATTTCATATATTGATACGTCATTATTTTTTGAACTATAGCGTATTCACATGAGGGATAATCTTCCACACAAGGATTTTATCACGGCTGTTCAAGAACAACTGATGGGATTCATCAACGAAGAAGTCCTTAATCCCGACGGTGAATTCTACTACGACGGATCGACAATTCATAACGTCGGTCCTTCCTCTTCTGACATAACACCGGCGTCGAAGTCGTAGCTATAGCTACCGAGCAAATGAATTGTACTATATATGCATGTATATATATATTTATATATGTACACATTTACTTTTGTGTTAATATATATTTTGGTAACATATATATATATGCACATAAAATGTTAAGTGCTTTAAATTATACATATGTGTGTGTAATATATGATTTATACACAGACACACACACACACACATATATATATGCCTATATATTATGCATATATATGTATTGTAACATATGTATGTGTGTGTGTGTGTGTGTGTGTGTGTGTGTGTGTGTGTGTGTCTATATATATATATATATATATATATATATATATATATATATATATATATATATATATATATACATATATATAATCAACCATGCAGCAAACAGGGCCATGCAAATAAAAAAATGGTGCACCGATCTTTAGTCCCGGTTGGTAACACAAACCGGGACTAAAGATGGTTTGGCCGGCCACGTGGCTGATCGATCTTTAGTCCCGGTTATTTCACCTGGGACTAAAGAACTATCTTTAGTCCCGGATTCGTAGTCCCAGTTGGACAACCGGGACTAAAGGGGGGTTACCAACCGGGACTACAAACAGTTTCTCAACTAGTGTAGCTGAGACTTGAGAAGCCCTGTGTTGCGATGGAATAATTATAGAGGAAAAAGGCACATATGGTGTCGGAGCCCAAAACTAATAACTTGGATCCGACTGAGATTAATGAATCAATCCCTGGATCAGTAAATATTGATACATACAATATAACCGGTTCTTCATTGCATATGTTAAAAAGTCTTACAATACTAAGGGTTTTACAATAATAGGTACTCACCTAACTAATTAATACACAGCGGAAGTTTCTATACATTCTGACTAGTGAGGTATAACCTTTAGGGATTCTCTAAGTTATCGGGATCTTCGTAGTAATAGTCATAAGGGTCCTCCTCTTGACCCAGATCTGAAAAAGGGGTTATAAGAGCAAGGGTGAGTATTTACAATACTCAGCAAGTTATCATGGGAATATGTTATGCATTGACATATAATAGGGTTCTTTGCAAAAAGCAGTACTAGACAATCTGGAAAAGTTATAGCAAGAATTTATAAAACATATAAACTTTAGATTTCTAACCAGGGTACCATATGAGTCCCGGTACTCAACTCCATGAGTACGGCTATTCGAATAGTTTCAAAGATATTCTACTGTAGCAGATGTACGCTTTACCCGCAGTCCATGACTTGCTGATAATCATCGGCTTTAGTCATGGCCCAGTATTAAGTCATTAACAATTGTGGCACCTGTTCCATGAACTTATATCCTCATATGCTCTGAACGTAATGTTAACAGCAACAAGAGGAGTTCTGGCGTTCCCGAGGTATTTAAGGGGAACTGATCGTATGACACCACGTCATCTCAATCAGGGTTTAGAAATATACCATATAGTTTATACTCGAGTATCACAAACCATTTACCTGTACATGGTAATGGTTAAAGTTGCCCTTCGCGGCTATAGTTGCCTCCTACACGAGGACTTAAAAATAAGAACCACTATACAGAGGTGCCATATTGCTAATTAACATAATAACTAGGTCTGTCCCCATTCTAGAAACTGCGGTCGTACTCGTTCGTTCGACATAAGTACCTGGTAAAACTTATATTGATTGAGACAGTACTAGCCACCCGGAAATCAGCCAAATTTTACGTACTGTCCCAATCTAAGTATAGGGTATTTTAACCAGATTGTAAGCAAAATAAGCAATACTAAATTATCTGGGTTCCTATGATTGATTTATGCATAGAAAATAGAATATTGAATAGAAGGCTATAAGTAAATAATTTATAAAATATAGGCTTGAATGATCAAAAGGTATATGGTAACTTGCCTTGCTCGATGTCCTGAGATTGATGGATATTATCTATTGAGTCAGAAGAATCCTCAAGACCTAGGGTTAGACATATGTAAAATTCAAATTTAAAAGGAATTCAAATGAAATCCAAAAATATGAAAAATAGAGAAAATAAAATAAAATGCAAAAATAGCAAAAAGGGGCTCAAAAGATAGAGAATGATTTTAGAAGAATATTGGTCCAAATTTCATTGGAATTGGATCTATATTTTAAAAGATATGGGCTGCTAAAGTTTAAAAATCAAATAAAAGTGAAATGGCACTGTGTGCGGGTCCCACCTATCAGTCTCTCTCCCTCTTCTCTTCTTCTACCTCCGGCCGTTTCCCCAAATGCAGCCGGCGGTGCTAGGGTTTGGGATTACGGCGGCGATGGAGGGGGAAAGTGGTTGCGGCCGAAGAGGGGAGGGAGCTAGGGATCTCCGGCGACGGCGAGCGGCGGCGGAGGAGCTAATTTGGTGTGTGGATGGGTTGGCGACTAGGGCGGCGGTGGTACGGTTAGGCTGTAATGGTGATCAAGGTGATATGAGTTAGACATGGCTAGGGGAGGGGGTTCTAGAGCATCTACGAGGTGTCTAGAGGGATTCCGGCAGCTTGCCGACCTTTGGCAAGGTGCGGAGAATAGTTGCCGACGAGCGCCTCCATAGGCGGCGGCCGTGCTCACGTCGGCAGCTCAGAGGGGAGCATAGTAGTGCAAAGGGATTGCTAAAATGGAATCTAGGTAGTATGTAGATGGTTGAAACGGAAAAACTCACCGAGATCGGTTGAAACGACGGATTGCAGCCCGAAAAACTTCGCGGCGGCGAAGAACAGAGCAGCGCGGGGGCGGCGGTGCTCGGCTTGGTGCGGCGAGGTAAAACTCGATGCAGAGCTTCGGTTAGGGCTTACTATGCTAGAACATGGTTGATATAAGGTGTTCTAAGCGATATTTAGGGCGGAGGATGGATGGAGAGGGGTGGAGTCGATCGCGCACAAGGTGTTCGACCAACGAGGGATGGTGGTTGATGGGGTGGATCGGCGAAGCAGAGCTTCGGGGTTGTAGGGCTTTGATTGTTGATGATGGATGATGGACAAGGAAGGGATTGGGGTCCTATTTATAGGGCTAGGAGGAGCGGATGAGCTCGGACACCGTCATCGCCATGGATGAGCTCGGGATTTGGATGAGGCAAAGGTGGCAGAGGCTGAGAGAGGGCGGGAAAGATCGATTTGAGTGGCGGGAGGCCACGTTCGAATACTTACCGGCGAAGTATTGACTTGACCGCGGTTGGAATCAGCTGGCGACATGAGGGCGCCAATCCGGGCACGACGCGCGGCAGCGGCGAGGGTGAAAACGGCTGGCTCAGGGGTGAATGGTTTGAATTGTGAGAGAGGATACCACCGTCTATCTTCAATCTAACCGTGCGGCAAGAATTGGCGCGATTCACCCTGGGTAGAAGCGAAATCGTACTCGGCGGCAGCTTTGGACGGGCGTGCACGGCGTCGAGCGGCGATTTCTTGCGGCGGTCGTCGTCCCGGCTTTGTCGTCGTCAAGATTGGTGCGGCGGCGGTGGGCTGAGGGCGTCGAACGGGCGACGGTGCGCCAAGGCGGTCAGGCACGCGCAAGCGGTCCCGAGGCCGACGCGCGGCGACACGGCGCGTGGCTAAGTCGGATGCCCGGGCGGCACGCGTGAAGGGGAGGAAGAGGCAAAGAAAGCCACGGTTTTGAGTGGGTTGTGGTCCCCTAGGACCAAATCTAGACTTTGCACAAGATTGGGTAGGAGTTGGGCTGCTCTAGTTGGGCTAGACATTTCATCGAGCACGTTGTGTGCGATGAACAGTGAATTTCAGAATTTTTGAATATTTCCTAGAAAAAGAATGAATTTAATCTATGAATTTGAAAGAGTTTCACTAGGGTTTGAAGTATAGCAAATCTTCGATGAACTAAGAAAATAATCTATGGTTTGAAATTTGAGAGAATTTGCTCAAATTCACTAGGGTTTGGAATAAAGGGAATAATTAGGGTAAATTAGTAGGGCTCTAAGAAATAAATACTTGAACCAATTTAAGAATCAAATAGATTTTTAAACCAAACAAATTTAATCAAAAGCCAGCATGATGCAGTCAAATTTTAGTTTAAAATTTGAGAATGTTACATATGGTTGCCATTAAAAATATTACACCACTAAGTTGTACTCCCTCCTTTTCACTTATAAAACACTTTAATTTTTCTCATTGTCAAACCTTTAAATTTATTTAAGTTTATAGAAAATTTTAGCAACATCTAAAATTCTAAATTAGTTTATTAAATCTAACATTAAATATATTTTAATAGTGCGCTTGCTTTATATTGAAAATATTGCTATGTTTTAAATATAAATTTAGTAGAACGTAAAAAAAAGTTTGACTAAAATTTTTTTAAAGCGTCTTCTAATATAAAGCAGAGAGAGTAACAACCAGAGAAAATAATATTAATTAATCAAACAATGCATGACCAACTCTTCCGTCTATTTTTTTACTTTTTTTAGAGGAACTTACCTTTTCAGTTATGTGAACTCATCAATTTCCACCACTCTAGAACGAGGCAGTCCGGCCTAGCACACCTCCAAACATGTAAAAGCCCTTACCACCCAGCCTAGGCTCGTGCAACCCAGGCAGACTAATAGGGCTGACTCGAGTGGGCCGGATTGTAGAGTAGGCCATCCATGGGCAAGGCCCAGCACAGGTCTACGGTGTCTAGCGGCATGATCTTGTGATATCCTTCATGATCTCCTATCCTCTCACTACATGCCCTCTCTCTCCATCCTAAAATATAAATAAATAGTTTTGAATCGATGGGACACATGGCAGATTTAGATAGATTGTCAGTCTAGATTTATCGTACTAGGATGTGTTCTATCCAACCAAAACTTCTTATATTTTAGGACGGAGGGAGTACTACACAGTGACAAACCTAGAACGGAAATTATCCAGGGTCCTTAACCTGTTATAACACATATGATACTTTAATTTTTAACTAATACAATATAGTTAATATAAGCTAAAACATCCAAGTATTAAAAATTACCCGGGGTCCGGTAACCACAGTAGTACAGTGTAGTAACACCCCTTATACTACCCCGTTTCTTAATATATGACGTCGTTGACTTTTTTATAAACATTTAAACATTTATCTTATTCAAAATGTTTGTGTAAATATAAAAATATTTAAGTTATGCTTCATGAACATTTGATGATAAATCAAATCACAATAAAATAAATAATAATTATATTTTTTTTAATAAGATGAATGATTAGACGTATCTTACAAATTCAATGGCGTTATATATTAAAAAAGTAATCATTGTAGATCTTTGTTGTTTGTTCGAGTTATGTGAAACACGGAGAAATTCAATAATTGGACACTTTTTAGTTTCCAATTTACTTTAACTAACACGTGTGAGGATGATATTGTTGGTAACTTTTTTGATAATTTGATAAGCACGATCCCAGCACCTAAAACTTTACGGTGATCCTAGAGTCGCCAACCACCTCAATCTAGCAAAAGCTAAATCAAGATGGGTTTTGATAAACTAAATTGACTAGCGGAGCCGATCTAGATAGAACGATAGATAACTACCCGTCTCGTGGGCAAAACGGAAGGTTTTCAGGACAAACCTACAAAGATGTGTCGCACTCTCGCAGCGACGACGGATGATTTACAGCGCAAATCAACAAAGATGGACAAACTAAACTAGAACTAGAAGCAAAAGTAAAAGAATGATTCGATTGATTGATTATTGATTGTCTTTTTACAATGAACCGGTCTTGTCTCTTATATTGGGGTTGGTCTTGCCCTATACAGGCCCTCCTTCACGTCCAACTCGGGTTAGAAACCAATGGAAACCTAAAACATGCCTTTCCAAGCAAGGAAACTCGAGTCCCGACAAAGACAGAACTGGACTCGGATTCTACCGGTAAGACCGACTACACACTGTCGGTCTAACTAGTCTACTAGCAGCGGTCTGACCGGCCGACATACGGCGGTCAGACCAACCCTCTTAGAAGAAAACCGGCGGACTTTCAAACTTTAGCAATTTTTCCTATTTTACTTTTAGGTGCTAAATTTAGATGTAAACAGATATATGGGACCATAAGCGGGCTAAGATATATTAAATAATGGGAGCCCGACTTGGGAAGGGTCAAATTATTAAATATCTTGTACTGCTGCTTACTAGCTTTCTTCGTGTGATTCATCATGCCAATCACTCTCCCGCAAACAACGCAGTCAGGATCAGGTCTTGCCGGCTCTCTCTCTCCTCCTCCTTGCGCTTGCGCTGCCCACTCGGCAGGCGTTTTCCAACAAGCAACCGCTCCAACCCACTTCAATCAATACAAGAAAATTGCAATAACCACAACATTTGAGTATTTGAGAAACCATTTGTAGTATTAGCCCTTGTACTATACTCATACATATTTATATTTGGGTTTCGACTAAAACGAATGGTCAACCGTTATATGAAAAGTCAAATTAAGGTGAGAGGTAGCAGTACTCGTCATACGTACGAACAAAACACTGTCGCTATTTCCGATGGAGCTGTACACGTACACGATCATTCCAATCCAATCCGGATCGGTGTCCAGTTCAGCCTGTACACAGAGCCTATCTAGTCGACCATGCAATGCACAATCAGTGCGACCAAGAAAAGACAGATCAGAGAGAAAGAAAACGGGAAATTAACCCACAGTAGTTGCCGCCCGTCCTTCCACCAATATGTACCTCGATGGAGATCATGGAAGAGCCGCCGCCGGCAGCGGGAGGCGACGAAGATCGCGAGGTGGAGCTACCGGAGGATGTGCTCGCCGAGATCCTCCGCCGCCTACCCCCGCGCAGCCTTGCCGCGTCGCGCTGCGTCTGCACGGACTGGCGCTCCGCCATCGACTCCCGCCGGCTGCTACGCCCGGCCTCCTCCCGCTGTCGCTCGCCGGCATTTTCATCCACTTCAACGCCCTCAGGTTCCCGGAGTTCTTCTCTCGCCCATCTTCGTCACCGACAACCGTAAGGGGCATGCTCGACTTCCTGCCACCCGAAGAACAAAACCCCGACATCGGGGACCACTGCAACGGCCTCCTTTTTCTTTTCTCTCTCCTTGTGGTAAACCCGGCCACTCGAAGGTGGGCGCGCTTGCCTCCATTGCCCCGCACCTTCGCCAAGCTAGAATCTGGGTTCTTTGACAAAGAATTCATCGTCTTCGACACTACCGTATCGCCGCACTATGAGGTTTTTAACATCCAATTTGTTGACGTCGGATGGTACAACGTGAAAACGATGGATCCCGTCTTGAAGAAATCAGAATGGCCACCATCGCTGCTCGTCCTCCGTGTCTTCTCATCGGCGACAGGGTGATGGGAGGAGAGATCATTCTCTAGAGAAGGGGATGCAGCCGGAACCGTGGCTAACGCTCAGAGGCTGTGCTGGCCGGAGCAGTGTGGTACTGTCTATTGGCGAGGAGTACTCTACGTGAACTCGTATTTTGTCATGATGTTAACTTTAGCGTTAATATTTTTATTTAGTTTCAACTTGTATTCCGTTTTCATATTTGTTAATATAAATTCTTATGTTTTTTTGTTCTTCGCAGGGTATCCATGTCTGATGGGACCTATCAAGTAATCAAGCATCCCAAAATTTACAAGAGCAAACAACCACCATATATTTACATAGGAAAATCAGAGAAAGGAGTGTACCTCGCATCACTTCATATGCTGGACTGTTGCCTTTTAATTTGGATCCTCAATGAATCATGTGGTCAGTTTAAGTGGGTATTGAAGCACCAAAACAACCTTAAGCCCATGCTACTACGCCTGAATAATAGTAAACAAGATCACGGACCGTGGACCTTACAAGATGTTAACTACCATCTTTATAGTCAAAAGTTTCCAGGAGAGTGGGAGTTATACAATGGGAACTATGATCCCTCTCATTTTCATTCTCCAAATGATGATGCACCGGCGGAAAATAACTTTGAATGGTATTCCGATGATGATAATATTGTAGAAAATCAAGGAAACTGTGAAGAGCACGATGATGGCGACTACCTTGAGTTGCTTGGATTTCAGCCTTATAAAGAGGTCATCTTTCTGAATTCTATATCAAGGAAAGGATTGGCCTATCATTTGAATAGCTCAAAGCTTCAACATTTGGGTAACTTATACCCAAAACACTATAACCACTTCGCCCAACATGAATACATAAGCCAGGCATTTCCATACACACCGTGCTGGGTTGATGAGTTGCCTGAAGCTAGTACTTCACTAGATAATCTCCATCAAGATTAGCATGCACATTGTTTGCATGCGGAACTCTCTTTTGTAAGGCTTTTGGTTTGTAATATAATCTCAAGCAGAGCTTCCAAGTTATGACCATATATATCTGCATACGTATATCACGTTGCCACTGCTCTAATATATATTTGTGACATGAGTTAGCTATACCACATAGACCATGAATACTCGGTTACTGTGGTTCGTACATACTCCCTCCGTCTCAAAATGTAACATTTTTAGCATAATAGTAAGTCAAACATTTTTAACTTTGACTATTAATAGCAAAAAAAATAAAAAAAGTCAATCATGTAAAATTGATGTTACTAGATTTATAATTAAACAAACTATCATAATATGCAAATCTTATTATTTAAAACATCTTATTTTTATAGATATTGTTGATCAAAGTAGCATCTCGGAGACCGTGTCAGAGTCAAAAAAAAATATTTATATTTTAGGACAGAGGGAGTAACAACTAGTAACAGTGCACGTGGGAGGCTCGTTCCCACACATATAATTGCAAATTTATTATGTTTTCCCACTGTGCATATTAAACAGACCATATAAATGTGAAGTTTAATATTCCACATATCTCTCCGTTTACAATGTGTCATATAAACGGAAAACAACCAATGATACCAAATATACAATTTGCGATAGTTTGATAAATGTTTGGCATAATAAGAAGTGTATAATTGCAAAAAAAGAAAATCCCTAATGTAGGTTATAGCTTCCTTGGTCTCACCTGGTTATGCATGTGCATATATGCCTGGGCACCGTGGCTTGTTGACATTCCTGACAGGTAAGAAAACCCTGAAAAACACCAAATAGAACGGAAGAAAAAGCGAAAAGAATTACTCGTGGAAAGTATCGGCAATCCCTACCAGTATAATAAAAAATCATTATTTCTATATTGATGCATTTAGCATAATTAGTTACTACTGTTTTCAAGGTAGCACACAAATGTTGCATTTAGCATAAAAGAGATGAAGAGAGCCTCTGGTGGCTGAGGGATGGTGGATTGGTGGCTAGTGGTGCACTGGTGCATCAGGGTACTGCAAGCAGCGAAATCACCGACTCCGCTGAGCCTCGGGGTTGATTGCCGATGTTTGTGACTCCGATAGTGGAGCGAGATCGATGTCGGCGACTGTGACGCCGATCTGGTGACACGCGGCGTGCAACGATGCTCTCGAGGCAGAAATCGACGGCGGCGCGATGCGTGGGCGGAGGGGTTGCGAGGAGGCCCGGTGTTCGTCGACGGAGGGTGGTGCGTCGACGGCGTCGCTGTGCAGTTGGTGTGAGGGTGGGGGCAGCATGATTTTTTGGATGAACGCGAGAGAGAGGATGAGTCCGGGTCTCTTGGAGGGTGGAGAGAGGCAGGGGGTGAGGGAGGTGGGAGCGTCGTGGGGCGTTGGATTGGGACAATCCTAACCGATCAATGAGAAATAAGGATGTAAGAATCAGTTGGTAAATTATATAATAGATTCAGTTTCAGCAAAATATAGAAATAATGGTTAAAAAGCTTATAGTCATAGGGCCTCATCTTTTCACTTGTGCTTTTTTCTTATCAGCCAAAATTTGAATTTTCAACTTTAAACTTGGAGCTGATTTTGAGATTTTTTTTTTATTAATCGCTAAGAACACGTATATAAAAGTTTTATTCACAAATTACTTTTTGTTTGCAAATATGTTGTTGAAACGATGGCTCCGATATTTCATCAAATTAGAATTTAATATGTTTTAATTAAATTTTCTCGTTTTTTCTTTCTGTTGCAATGCACGGACACTTTTGCTAGTACCTAATTAAGAAATACGTGAAACTCCTAATGGGCGATCGATCGCCCCTAGCGATCAGGTCGCCCCCCATCTCCTTCACGTGGTTTTTTTTTTCACCGCATTACTTTCCTATTTTAGTAAATTTATACACCTAAAGTTTGTATACCTCAAGTTTACACATCTAAAGTTTATAGACCCAAAGTTTATAAATCAAAAGTTTATATATCCGATTCAAATTTAAATTTGAATTATCCCCACAAAAAAAATTAAATTTGAATTCAAATATTTTTTATATAAAGTATTTCTATACATCTAAAGTTTATAGACTCAAAGTTTATAACCAAAAGTTTATATACCCGATTAAAATTTGAATTTGAATTATATCCTATTCAAATTTGAATTTGAATTCAAATATTTTTTATATATAGTATTTCTATACATCTAAAGTTTATATACCTAAAGTTTATAGACTCAAAGTTTATAAGTCAAAAGTTTATATACCCGATTCAAATTTGAATTTGAATTATATCCGATTTAAATTGGAGTTTGAATTATATCCGATTCAAATTTGAATTTAAATTCAAATATTTTTTATATATAGTATTTCTGTACATCTAGTCTATAGACCCAAAGTTTATAAGTCAAAAGTTTACATACCCGATTCAAATTTGAACTTAAATTCAAATATTAGTTTATAGGCTCAAAATTTATAAGTAAAAAGTTTATATACCTGTTTCAAATTTAAATTTGAATTCAAATATTTTTCCATTTCAAATTTGAATTTGAATTCAAATATTTTTTATATATAGTATTTCTATACATAAATTTTTCCAATTTTTTTTATTTTTTTTAAATTTATGATGTAGTAGGAAGAGAAGAAGGGGAGGAGGATGGGGGAGAGGAATATACAGGGGATGGGGCGAGCGATCGCCCATCAGCCACGCCCAGAAATACGTAAGGCTTCCGCTAAATAATTTTCTCCATCTTCCCATTTTTGTCTTTTTCGCCGTTTTCCTTTCTTTTTTTCTTTTCCCTTTTTTCCGTTTTCTTCCATCCGACCGTCTCCTTTTTTTTTCTTTTTCACCCTTTTTTCCTTTCCTTTTTCCTTTTTCATTTTTTCCGTTTTCTTCCATCCATCTTTTTTCGCCGGTTTTTCCTCTCTTTTTTTCTTGTCCTTCTCTTTCGCCTTCTTTTTCCTTTTTTTACTTTTTTCAGTTTTTCTTCATCAGCTACTTTTTTACTTTTTTTTTTCGTCGCCTTATTTTTAATTAATTGCAAAAATTGATTCTGGTTACTCCTTTATCATTTTTCCCATTTTTACCTTTCAATTCCGTTTTAATTCACCGGATTTAGTCTCTATTTAAAAGTCACTGTTTTTATCCCGAGTTTTGCGGATTCGCTTCGATTTTGATAAAAAGAAAAGAGCAGATCGATTGTATAAAAGCCAACAACCAATTTTAGAAAATCTAGAAATATTTGACCGGATTTGATGGGGAGGATCAGTTCTGGCATTGTATGGACATGAGATGTTTTCACCGTTTTCCAGAGGTTGAAGACGACAGTCAGCTATACGAGTTGGAGCTACAGCTCCACTTGTGGGTTAGGTCAAAGAGAAGCAGATCAAGCAAAGGAAGGTGGCGGTCTAGGCTGAAACTGAAAAGAAAAAAAAAAGGGAATAAGCTTTTGTTCAAAAAGCAAAGAGTAAAATGTATAGGGAGCTTTTGGTTCAAAACTAAAGAATCTAAAAATATTTTTACCCATCGCAACGTACAGGTATTTTTTATAGTGAAAACTAATATCCACCGACCAAATCTAGATTAGTCTAAATTTATAATAGAAATTAAGCACGAGTAACGCGTTGCACGCATGGAACGATGAAAATAAGCACGATGAACACGTACATGATTGCACAAGGGTTAGCTCTGATCGAACCACCACATGCACGCTCTCTCGCCAACATGCAGCTTACAAGCATCTTTAGTGGACTAAAGATCCGGCCTGACACCCTCTAGCAACCGGCGAACCGACACTAAAAATCATATAGTCCCGTTGTCCTTAAAAACCAGGACTAAATAATGATGTTTAGTCCTGGTTTATAAGAGAACCGAGACTATTGTAAAATTTGGCCGACCGATCGAAGATCGTTTCTCCAGTAGTGTTACTTAGTAATTTTATCTAATTAAGTAGCAATACAACAGCATATAAATTAATATACACAGGTCAACACTGTTATCGTCGTCAACATAAGCAAATTAATCAAGCTAGCTAGCCTTTTGCCATTCCAGGTTCCAACCATGGCCAGCTAGTGGTGCACAAGGGGGATCACCATGGTCTCACCATCACCCTCCTCTTGGCCGCGGCCTTCTTCTTCCTCCTCCTCCTCTCCTCCCTCGTCAAAATCAACGAGAAACCGCCCAAGTTAGACCACAGGAAGCTAGCAGCTGCAGCAGGTGGCACCAATGTCGTGGAGGGGCGGATAGCGGTCTGCCTCGTCGGCGCGGCACGGCGGTTCGAGCTCACCGGACCGTCTATTGCGCGGAATGTGCTAGCGCCGCAGTACCCGCACGCCGATCTCTTCCTCCACAACCCGCTCGACCGTGACTCCTACAAGTTCGGCCTCCTCAAGGACGCGCCTTGAGTGGTTGCGGTTAGGTTCTTCCGCCCACGACATATACCCGAGACAATTCGCCGCATGCCAGACTCCTTACTCGCCCATGGGTGTACGGGTAATTTGCAGCTCTCAGTTTCGTTGTCTTACTTCTGTTTGAGAAATTAATTAATTCTGTTTTCACAAAATCATCTGGAAAGAAAAATAAAAGAATAACTTTGTACACACTACTAAAAAATGATTTTCCAAATAGACAAAATCGATTTTCTTATGCGGTTGTGTGGCCCGCATGCGAGAAAATATCTGCGAAAATCCCTATTTTCTATGTGGTTAGCGCATATGCATGCAAAAAGGTAATTTTCGCATACGAAACCTTAAGCCAACCACATGCGAAATATTTTTTGGCAAAAAAAAATAAAAAAAAAATCTAGCCATCCCACCACGTGCCGGACGCCCGCTCCGGCCGCCCACCGCCGTCACCTCCAGTCCTTGTCGTCACGCACTGTCGCCCGTCGCTACCACCCACCGACGCACCCACTCGCCTGCTGTCACGCGTCTTTTGTCGCTGCCACTGGATCTGGGCGGAGGACGGCCGTCACTGCCGCTCGTCTGCTTGTCGACGCGCCAACCCACCCGCCATCGTGCTCCTCTCGCCTTTGCCGCCGCTCGCCATCGCGCCTGCTGTCACCCGCCCCATCGCCCCCGCCCAAGGTCAAGGGCGGCGGATCCGTCATCACCGACCCTCCGTAGCGCCGTCACTGTCACCCGCCCAACCACCGCCCGCCCGTTGTCAGTAGCTGCCGCCACCGGTCGTGCGGGCGCCAAGCCCACCGTCGGCTGCCGAGAGAGAGAGAAAGAGGAGAGGAGGAGGTTATAGAGAGAGGACCGAGAAGAGAAGATAAGGCTGCTTGTGAAATTTTTTTTGAAGTGGTGGAGAGGGAAGATGAGACAAATCAGACTTCTAGGCAGACCCTTAAGAGACCCGCATGCACAAATGATTTTCTTATGCGGACCTCTTAAGGGTCCACATGCAAAATGAGCATACGGCCCCTAAAGAGACCCGCATACAAAAATGAATTTTTGCGGGCCTATTAAGGAGTCGTATGCGGAAATGCCTGCTCGATTTTTGCAGGTGCGGGTTGTTATGGTCCGTCTGCAATGTAACGAGGATCTCGTTCAGAAAAATCATTTCTGTAGTGGTGATATTATGTGAAGTATTTCGCCCAAACGTTAGTTTTTTTTTAATATGTGTTGTCGTGCGTTTCATGGCAATTTGGTGAAAAAAATCTATAACTTGCTAAAGCTAACTAGAAAATAAGCTTCATAATTGAGATGTATGGTGCCACACGACAAAATTTCTTCTGTCACCATTGTAAAATTGTCTTGGGAAATGAAAATGTTCCCATATTCTTTGTATGCCTACTCTGAAAAATGCTTGAAAAATGGAACCATAGCGAATTTACAATTACTTGATTTGGTGTTAATCCACGCCAAAATTAAATTAAGTCTCTGAATCTACCTACTTTTGACTTCCAAAGATACATTATGCAGCAGCAAGGCAAACTAACCTGGTACTAAACTACTAACTATTATATTGATCAATTGATTACATAATTCACGTGTCGAGCAATGCTTATCTTCCATCCTTGAAAGCTGAATATCATTCGAAACTAGCCTTCGTGTTCTTGTTTCCAAGATGGAATTAAATCTTCTTCAAAACGTCATTACAGCCAAAGAAAAGCATGGGAAATTTCAATCTAATGTCATAGGAAAACTTCCTCTCCTCCTAACTTCTACCAACAAGCATTTGCGATCCACAAAACAACACTGATTCTCCTCGAATCCATCTTGAAAATCACACTAAAAAACACTGATTCTCCTTGACCCCATTTTCCATGCATCTTGAAATTAAATCACGAGACAGTTTAGTAGGATCCGTGGCTATTTAAGCCGCTTGATATGGTGACTGGTAGCTCACTGGATCATCAGCAAAGACAAGAAGACAAGAACAAAGCAAGCATGGAGAGATCAGCACTAACAATGGCGCTGCTTCTGCTTCTGCTGCTCGCCGTGACGGCGAGCGCACAGGTGTTGTGCCGGTCGCAGTTCAACCTCGCCAACGAGGCGTGCAGCATGCGCACCTTGCCGGGGGTCATGAGGCCGCCGCTCGTGCCGCCGCGCCCGCTCAAGCTCAACGAGACGTCGGTCACCGCCGGCGGCCGCAGGCACGGGCTCCAGTCTCGGGGCGGCGGCGGCGGCGGCGGCGGCGACGGCGACGGCGACGACGACGGCGACTACTACTACGACGACGCCGACGGCGAGGAGCAGGGAGGAGGAGGCGACGAGGAGGGTCGTGGGCGGCGGCGGCGCCACCGGCACCGGCGCAACGTGGACGACGACGAAAGCAGGGAGGACCCCCACGACACGGCGTGCTGCCGGCGCCTCATGTCGCTGGACAACTCGTGCGTCTGCCAGGCGGCGGCGCGGCTCCCGGCGTTCATGACCGCCGTCCGGCACGTCGTCCGGCTCACCCCCGTCGACGGCTGCCACGTCACCTTCGAGTGCCCCGGCTCCTTCTAGCTTATATGTCGTCACAGCTCGCGTCGTCGTCATCAACTCAGACATAGATAATAAATCAGCATGCAGAGGATGATTCCAATTACTGCAGAATTAATTATTACTACTGATTGATATGAATAATATGTTACACAGTTTACAGTTGATCGTAGGTAAATGGAAGAATTACCTGGTTGATTTACAATTAATGTAATATGTAACTCGATCATGCATGGATTGGCATGCAGAGATCGATCTATCGATGAAGAATCGATCGATCACAACAAAAGTGTACGTGTTGGTGTTGGGTTTGTCACGTACGTCACATGAAGCCGATATCGAAGAGGAAGGAGAGATCGTCGCTGTCGCTGAGCTTGAAGTCCATGTCGTTGTCATCCAAGAACGGCAGCGGGAGGTGCCCAAGATCGGCGAGGCCGAAGCCGAAGCAGTCGTCGTCGGCGGCGAGGTGGTCATCCTCCCCCAGGAATGGATCAACGACGAACGGCGGCGGATTCAGCGGCGGCGGCATCGCGGCAGAAGCTGACGAGGACGGCAGCGCCGCCGCCTCGGACGACGGGGAAGCTGAGACCGTCGCTTGCGATGATGATTCTGTCGTCGTCGTCGTCGTCTGCGTCTTCTTGCGGCGGCCAAATACACGCCGCGGCGCCGGTAGTTGGATCTTGACGCGGGCAGGTGACGGCGCGACGGCGCCGGCGCCGCCGCAGGAGAGGGAGGCGCGGACCTGCACCTCGAAGGCGTCGTAGGCGGCCCTGGCCTCCTCCTCGGAGGGGAACGTGCCGAGCCATTGCCGGACCTTGAGCTGGCTGTCCCGGAAGTCCACCGCCCACCGCCCGGGCTGGCGCTGGTACACGCCGCCGCGGGAACCCTTCTTGGCGGCCGCCGACGCCGACCTTGCCGCCGCTACAGCGCCACGACGCATCCCGTCGCTCGACGACGGCCAATCTTCCGCCTCCACCGCCTTCGCCGCGGCCGCCGGAATTTCGGAACGACGACGACGATAATGACGACCGGACTGCGATGACGATCTTCCCTTCTTCCTGGACAGCGAGATGACGATCACCTTCCGGCGTGCGGCGGCGTTGGTCCTGCTGCTTCGGCTGCTGATATCGTGGTCGCCGGCGTCGGCGGAGTCCGAGTCGGAGTCGGAGTCGGTGGCGTCCGGGTCGGAGTAGGAGATCCGGATCCTCCGGAAGGCCACCATCAATGCGGTGACGATCGAGTCGACTCCATCACGTCGCCGTCGCCTCCTCGCCGTCGGCAACTGACGCGGTCTCTGGACGTCTCGTAACGTGCGGTACCGTGAATTTTGGTCTACGAAGATAATATCTCGATCAGTTTTTGATTCTGCTCCCTTAATGCAGATGACTCCAGGTAATTAGGGAGGAAGTGTTTTTTTTTACACCAATTAGGGAGGAAGTTTTACGATACCAGTGAGAAGGAAATTTCACAGTACTAAAATTCTCAAGAGCTTCCTTAATACAAACTCCTATATCACTACTTAAAAGATCTTCGCTGGCGGTACTACCAGCCGGCAATAGATTTTTTTCATGGTTGATATAATAGATTTTTGCTTACGATCACTTAATACGATATTGCTCAATCCCAGGCGACTGGCGCGGGGGAAGTAGGATCGGGCGCTCCCCCGCGCGTGCGCCCTCCCCCCACGTGACCACCTATTGGCCCACCCATTTCTTTCTCCTATTTTTCCACAAAAGATGTTTCACCTAGTATACTCATAATGTTTCACTATGTATAGATCTAATGTTGCAGTGAATCAAACATTAATTCCGTTGCAATAAAAAAAACCCACATATTTTGGAAACCCCCTATTAAGAGAATTTGGTTTATTTTTTGTTCCACCAAAAAATGTTTCACCTAGTGTACTCAAAATGTTTCACTATGTATAGATGTAATGTTGCAGTGAACTAAAATATTTTTTCGTTATTTGCTGAAACATTGTTTTTATATAAGGTGAAACAACACCCGATTTAAACGAGTGAAACATTTTCGATCTACTCAGTGAAACAATTCCGATATATCTGGTGGAACATCGTGCAACATTTAAAAACAATTCAATAATAAGCTAATTTTTTTCGTCGGAGTATATCCATGTGTGGTCTTGTTTTGAAGATTTAATTGCAACGAATTTAATGGTGCAATCGGATCATGATTTGGATAAGTAATTTAAGAGAAAAATCAGTTTAAAGTAGTTTTGCACGTAAATCGGACGCTGACGTCATGTTGTCGTCAGCGCCCGATTTTAACCTGCTTGCATTGGGCGCCCGAGCGGAAGTCGTTCCCCCACTTAATATGATCACCCACGAAAATTTAAACCCACTTGCGATAATAGAATTTTGCTTGCTGACACTGATTGCAACATCACTACCTCGGATACACACAACAATCATCCAACGGTCATTTAAGGACCGATAACAAGAGCTCGTGCGCGACAATTGAATTTAGAGGTTAGCTCGTTCCCAATGTTCTTCTTTGTATGAATTCGAGAATAGATTGCTACCTAATGATTATATTGTGATTAGGAACAATGGAGGGGACAAGGAGACACTTGGAGAAGAACTTAGAGCCATGGAGGATCATCGAGGACGTCCAAGTCAAGGTGGAGGCCCAAACCAATTCGACCTCGGGTGCAATTTGCAGTCCAGGACCAGTCTGCACTAAAACGGGTGCCCAGGTCGCATACGTGCTTGAATTGGGGCGTTATTTATATTGATGGAAAGCTAAGAAGATATCCTTCTTCTATGGTTTTGGTCCCACGTCCAAATTCTTTCCGAGTCGATGGGAATCGACCGAACAAGTTGACGTCCAGAATTTGTCCCGGTGCTGCGTCACTATATTTGGGCCTTTGGGCCGTGTATCGTGTTGGAACCCATTAGGGTTGCATCGAGAGGGGGTTGCACGACCCTAAACTCTATATATCAGTACCGCCACCATCTTTAGGTTTTGCTTAGATTATTCTGTCGAGAACAGTTTCGCCGCTAGATCGGTTTGTAAGACCCCAACTCGTGAGCTTAATCATTCATCTGCAATTTTGGTTGTTTTCTATCTCGTTCTTGTTTGTGTTCTTCGATTGGCCTACAGGGATTTGCCTTCTCGGCGAGGTCATCCGTGTTTGGACACGGGTGATAACCAGAGGAAACGTGGTGCTGCGATTCAAGAAGCCGGATCGATTTGTGTCGCGACTCCGCCCAAATCGTTGTTTATCAGAACCTTTCGGAAGATCGGGAACCCTAGTGCATACCAAGTGGTATCAGAGCTCTAGGTTCACCGTCAGGTTCGCTCAGTTTGTTTGCCCTAGAGTAGTTTTTGTTTTTTGTAATTATCCTAGAGTCTACATAAAAGCCAAAAAAAAAATTAGTCGTTAGTTACCTTAACCTAGACCGTGTTTAGCCTTTGCATGATTCTTTTTCAGAGTCCGTAGTGTTGAGTTTGAGTCCTAGTTTATGATCCTGTTGCTGGTCTAGTGCGTGTTTTAGTCTAGTCGTGTGTTTTTCCTTTGTAACCCTAGCCACCACCTTTCACCGTGTGTTAGGGTTCATCCTTTGAGAGCCGTTTCTGCCATCATAAACACCCATCCAGATCACCACGCATCACCAGAACACCCTACAAACTCCGCTGCCACCATATCCCAATTCCACCGCAAAATAGACTAGGTTATATCCCCTCTGGAAAACCTAGCGGGAAGCCGAAACTTCAAACAGCCATAACTTTTGCATACGGACCTGGAATTAGGCAAACTTTAACTTTTCGGATCAGAGAAAAAAAATTTACATCCGTTGATTCTGCTCCCCTAATGCTGTTGATGACTCCAGGTAATTAGGGAGGAAGTATTTTTTTTGACACCAATTAGGGAGGAAGTTTTACGATACCAGTGAGGAGGAAATTTCACGGGACTAAAATTCTCTCGATGACTCGAAGAGCTTCCTTAATACAAACTCCTATATCACTACTTAAAAGATCTTCGCTGGCAGTACTAGCAGCCGGCAATAGATTTTTGTTCATGGTTGCTATAATAGATTTTTGCTTACGACCACTTAATACGATATTGCTCAATCCCGGGCGACCGGCGCAGGGGAAGCAGGATCGGGCGCTCCCCCCGCGTGCGCCCTCCCCCCACGTGACCACCTGTTGGCCCACCTATTTCTTCCTCCCTTTTTTCCATAAAAGATGTTTCACCTAGTGTACTCACAATGTTTCACTATGTATAGATCTAATGTTGTAGTGAATTAAAATATTCTTTACAACAAAAAAAACCCACATATTTTGGAAACTCTATATTAAGGGAATTTGGTTTATTTTTTGTTCCGTAAAAAATGTTTTACCTAGTGTACTCACAATGTTTCACTTTGTATAGATCTAATGTTGCAGTGAACGAAACATTAATTCCGTTGCAACAAAAAAAACCTAGATATTTTGGAAACCCCCTATTAAGGGAATTTGGTTTATTTTTTGTTCCACCGAGAAATATTTCACCTAGTGTACTCACAATGGTTCACTATGTATAGATCTAATGTTGTAGTGAACTGAAACATTCTTTTGCTATTTGCTGAAAAATTGTTTTTTTATAAGGTGAAACAACACCCGATTTAAACGAGTGAAACATTTTCGATCTACTTAGTGAAACAATTCCGATATACCTAGTGGAACATCGTGCAACATTTAAAAATAATTCAATAATAAGCTATTTTTTCGCCGAAATATATCCATGTGTGGTATTGTTTTGAAGATTTAATTACAACAAATTTAATGGTGCAATCGGATCATTATTTGGATAAGTAATTTAAGAGAAAAATCAGTTTAAAGTAGTTTTGCACGTAAATCGGACGCTGACATCATGCTGACGTCAGCACCTGAATTTAGAGGTTAGCTCGTTCCTATGTTCTTCTTTGTATGAATTCGAGAATAGATTGCTACCTAATGATTATATTGTGATTAGGAACAATGGAGGGGACAAGGAGACACTTGGAGAAGGACTTAGAGCCATGGAGGATCATCGAGGACGTCCAAGTCAAGGTGGAGGCCCAAACCTATTCGACCTCGGGTGCAATTCGGAGTCTAGGGCCAGTTTGCACTAAAACGGGCGCCCAGGTCGTATACGTGCTCGGATTGGGGCGTTCTTTATATTGATGGAAAGCTAAGAAGATAACCTTTCCTAGGGTTTTGGTCCCACATCCAAATTCTTTGCAAGTCAATGGGAATCGACGGAACAATTTGACGTCTAGAATCTGTCCCGGTGCTGCGTGACCGTATTTGGGCCTTTGGGCCGTGTATCGTGTTGGAACCCATTAGGGTTGCGTCGAGAGGGGGTTGCACGACCCTAAACTCTATATATCAGTACCGCCGTGATCTTTAGGTTTTGCTTAAATTATTCTGTCGAGACAGTTTCGCTGCTAGATCGGTTTGTAAGACCCCAACTCGTGAGCTTAATCATTCTTCTGCAATTTTGGTTGTTTTCTATCTCGTTTTTGTTTGTGTTCTTCGATTGGCAAACAGGGATTAGCCTTCTCGGCGAGGTCATCCGCGTTTCGACACGGGTCATAACCAGAGGAGACGTGGTGCTGCGATTGCAGGGCTCAAGAGCGTGCTGGTTCAAGAAGCCGGATCGATTTGTGTTGTGACTCCGCCCAAATTGTTGTTTATCAGAACCTTTCGGAAGATCGGGAACCCTAGTGCACATCAGACACTTAAGAAGATCGCCTGCAAAATCAATTTTCGCAGGCGACACAACTAATTAAGTGGACCGCCATCGATATCCTTTTGGGAAAAAAAATCAACATCTAGAGACATTGTTGCATTTTCAAATTTCAAATCCACGTCTAGAAAGCTAGATTCAAACCCAATCCAGATTCAAATCGACATCCAAGATCACTACATTGATTTCTCACTGCATTTTAAACATGCAAACATCAACACTACTCAATGTCATCAACGATGACCTTGGAGGCTGCTGAAGCCGCCATGGACAAGCTACCGCCACCCGTCGGCCGCCTCGCTACGGTCAGATCTAGGATAGGGATAGGATGGGAGGGGAGTGGGGAAGCCACCGTAAGTGCCCTTTCTACTACTTCCACCGTCAGCGGTCTCCAATCATCCTGCCACCGGATTTGACCCCCATCGCCGCCGCAGACGCCATTGCCGAGAGCATGTTGAGGCTGGAGGGAGCCACCGTTGTCGAGAGCACGCACCTGGAAGCTGGATATGGGAGAGGGGAGTGGAGGGTCACCGCCGCCACTCTCTCTATTGTGCCACCGCGACCGGCCTCCTCCCATACCACCATTAGATCCGCCTCCCATTGCCCTCGTCACTATCGCCGCAGTCGTTGCCATCGCCGTCGCTCCACGGGTGAAGATGTATGGGGAGAGGAGGAGGGAGGAGCGGCTTGGGAGAAAAGGAGGAGTCATGAAGTTGGGATGTGGGGAAAGTCGAGATGGTGCGAAGCTATTTGATATATAGGGCGGTTTTTTTTTCCAAGTGGTCCTCTTTAGCCTTCGCTAGTGAAAATTGGATTAAGAGCCATAAAAATGGAGTTATTTTTAGACTTCCTTGTCCTCTCCAACACCCTTCATAAATCAGCTAAGTGTCCATCAACACTTTTAGACGTCACAATCACATCATCTATATAGATTTCACCCAACAAGCCGATGAGATCGTGAATATATAATTCATAGATCCTTGATATGTAGCACGAGCAGTCTTAACAACCCACTTGTATAAGCCAATTGCTCCAGAACATCTAAAAGCAGTCTTCGGAGTATCTTCTTCAGCCTAAAATTTTGATTGTTTCCTGCATTGCCATCCATAATACTTATAATCTTATTTATAGAAGCTACACTTGAAATCCAAGGTGTAGCCTAGAGGGGGGGGGGGTTGTTAACAGTGAAATTTGGTAAGCCCGGAGTAGTCATCGGCTTAGAGTCAGCATCGGCTTCGAAGTCCTGAGATTAGCCGATGAGAGTTGTCAAGTCATCAGTTGTCAGATTCTTGCTATATTCGGTTAAGGAAATTGATCTACTAAAGGAAGCTTATCCAGAAGAGTCCGAGTTCAAAGAGAATACGGCCTAGCAAGTTATCTATTAATTAGGAATAGTTTGTTAGTTTCCTTTTATCTTTAGAAAAGTGTGTTTAGTGTCTTGTAAGGACTTTATCTTTTCCTTTTATCTTTAGAAAAGTTTTTTTCTTGTCCGACAAGGACTTATATCAACCCATGGGTATAAATATGTACACCAGGGGTCTATGTAATCTATCGCTACGATCAATACAATTCGGCGCATCGCCACCCTTTTTACTTCTATTTTTGTTTTTACGTTCCGGCGGAACTTGGCACCCGACGCGGGGCTGCATCGTCTTCGATCTCCGGCGAAGGGATAAGTCCAATGTTCCGCCGGTCCAGGCAATTGTATCGTCTACATCGGCGTCGTTCAAGGCTGCATCAGTACATTCAACCTCTTGGATTGCTCTGGTTTGGATGAGATATTTGCCTACCTATTTATCATATGTCTATGTTAATCTAGTCTTAGCATATCAATTTAGCTCTACCGGCTGCTTCTTGTTTTAGGGTTTCTGCCGGTATCGGCTAAATCGTGTTGCTAGATTAGATTAGCTTAGACATCTACCACCCTGAAAACTCAGTCAACGGCTTGATTATCTAGATATTATGTTTCTTTTCATACTTAGTGCTGCATTAGTTAAGTTTGATCTACTAAGTCATGCTTAGAACCATAATCTCTAGCCCGCTTCTTGATTGTCAATAAGGGTTTCATCGAGGTTTCAGCCGGTGAGTTATCTGGACGTTGCATCAGCTCATAAGGATTGCACATACATACATATAAAGATTTCACTGTTTAATCTAATCTTGTGGATTTAATGACATCAGACCTTCAGCCGATGTATGCTTTAACCTTCGGATCGGTGCTTACTATATCATATTGTTAGCCGATTGGTTTCTACTGGATTATATTGCTATATTATGTTATCATCAACCGATTGCCTTTATATCATCATCTACATTGGACATATAGCCGATTGTTTAAACCCTATCGCTATCGGCTGGTATCGGCATCGGCTATTATCGGCATCGGCTGGGATTGCTCCATCGGCTGTTTTGATCTACTATTTGCATATCTTGTCAGTTGCAGGACCAAACTGACTGGCACGCCCACATCTCATCAAGATTTGGACCTGCACAGGAGCTAAGCAGATCTATCAGGCTAGTGTGTTCGATTTTTTCGTCAACAGGGGTTGAATAGGCACTCCAGAAATTTTCTCCGGATGAAATGGTTAAATTACAGGGCCCAGAAGTTTTCCAAACCAGAGATCGGAGCTTTTTGGCAGCTATCAACCGAAGACAGAGAGGTCTGCCTGGTACTTCAGTGGTTCTTTCCCAAAACTTCTAGAGTTCTTGCCTCACGAGACAAAGTCTTGATTCTCGGAACCCCAACACTTGCAAACCTCACAGAGGACACATATTAGCACCACAAAGCAGGAAATCACACGAAATACATTGATTTGCATAAGACGGGAGACATGGGATCATATGAATCCTACTCTCCATTGAGAACCTGTAACGAGCTGGGTCTCGATTACCCTTACCTCATCGAACAAAGCCCTAGGAAGAGATGCCCTATTTTCAACTCAACATCCCTAGAAGCTTCTCTAGATTTCAAGTGACCCCTAATATCCCTAACTTGAACCCTTAGAGATAGAACTCCGCGAATGTGAATCTCTGATAAGCACTTTGCAGCAAGCGCCATGATTTATCCCTCTCTTTCATAGTACCAATAGCTATCAACACAATAAAAACTCTTTGAATATTTCCAAACAGCAACACAGAGCTAATTTATATATTATACTTGGTAAAACTGATTGGTAAAGATACAGAAATTGCAAATCAAACCAATCCAATGGATCTTCCTGCCTGTGAACCTCGAGAACACGATCAGATAGGTTGGCTCACAGGAGCCAAAGATCACGTCCAGGAACAAAACCTAGCTGCATCCTTGTTCTCACCTTGTGGTGGCAACGACAAACAACAAATACGATGGGAGCACCACCCTTGCCTCAGCAGGGAAAGAATTTTTTTATTTTATGAACCTTTTTAATTTTTAATTTTAAAAATAAACCCATCCGAAATTTATTTCCCAGATCTGAACATTTTGACCACGCCAACCCAAACTAGCGTGGCAAAATAATACTATCACGCCGCTCCCGTTGGAGTGATAGTGTTATTTGGCCATGCCGGTGTAGCTGGCTTGACAGCGTTATCTGGCCAGGCCGCTCTCGCTGGCGTGGCAGGACACGTCCGCTGCATGCGGCGTGACAGAGTTATTTGGCCACGTTAGACGGGCTGCATGGCCAAAAGGTTCAGATTTAAAAATATTTTTTGGAATGGTCCATTAATAAAATTAAAACATAAAAATGTCTTAAAAAATAAAAAATTTCGCATGGAAAACCCTAGATATGAACTCCAAACAAAAACCAACCTGCTCCCCCTGTCAACCGTGATCGACCAATTAAAATGTTCGTAGGCCTTCAGGTCAGGCTCGCAGGAATTATTTCCTTTATTTTCTTGGCCCAATGGAGTTACCATTTAGGAATATTTTTGCACTTTGATTTTTTGTCCAAATGTGACCAACAAGAAATTTAGCCAAAGAAATTAAATTTTTCCGTAACGTTATGTTGTGATACTAAAATTTTAATTTTAGTATTTATTTCTTGTTTATATTAATATTAGTTTCATCCGTTGCAACGCACATACATGTTGCTAGTAATTAAAATCCTATTACCATTTTAATATATTTTAAAAATAAAATATGAAAAAAATCTATTATGTAAGAAAAATTATAACGATGACCATACTAGTTTCAAAATAAGTTAAAGAAAAAAGCTATTTAGTCGGCCCTCGCATATAAGTCAGATTCTCTCTCATGGAGCGCGTGGAAAGAGTCGGTTTTTTCTTTTCTTTTTTTTCAGTTTTCTTACGTTTTTTTTCTTTCAATTATTTCGGTTTCTAGATATATATATATAAAAGTATGTTTCAGTTTATTTTATCTATACACATATAAAGTATAAAATTTGTATGTGTACCTGTCTTATAGGGTAGGGTTTATATGCATGCGTTCATACAGAGATATAGGGTGAGTGTACGTGTGTTGTGAGTGTCTGTGTAATTAAAAAATATATATCAATGTACTTGTAGAGAGAGGGAAAAGACTAGAGGGGGAAACTGATCGAGCTGGTGCGCGACCGCCCGCGCATCAACCATCCCCATCTCCCTTCCGCTAGCATTTGTTCATTCGCACTCTTGTCATCGAAATATCAAGAGCCGGACGAACATGCAGGAACTTGAGTACTGGACGCACCATCACCCCTCAAAGCAATCCAACATGGCGCCTCCGCTCGCACGTCTCCCGCCCGGAGATCTGCCGTGCGATCCCGATTCCACCCAAAATCCCTCCTCCGGAGCCAATGCCATGAGCCAAACACAACACCACCCTGGCCGGCGACGCATCCGATCGAAGTGGATGCGGCCGAAAACCCCCAAAAGCAGTAGCAGCCGCAGCAGCAGGTAATCAAAGCCGAGGTATATGCGCCCAGAAAAGCACAGAACAAATTCGGTTTTATTTTTTCTCTCCAATTCTCCTCCAAATCCCGCTGCGAGAAAGCTAATTTAATCCGTCATGTTTTTTGTTTTTTGTTTTTCTCTCCGCAAGCTATGAATCATCGTCGTCGTCATCAGCATCAGCAGCAGCAGGCCAGCAGCAGCCGTAGCAAATGTGAGGAATTGGGGAAAATCACGTTTCCGTGCATCGTTCGATCTCCAGTGCCTCGAGCGGTTCGTCCCTCCCGGCCAATCGAATTTTTTTTTTTTTGCCGTTACGATCTTGCCTTTTTTGCTTGCTTCTGGGGATTAATGAGCGTTTTCCCCTTCAGTTTTTGCTCTATTAAATGATCCGAGACCGAGAGGAAACCTAGGGTTCCGTTGCATTCTCGCCCCCAATCCCAGCTCCACCCTTTCCTCCTCCGCCGCCGCCGCCGCCACCAAATCGATCGAGCGCTTCCGCCGGCGTCCTAGCGGCTCAGGAGTCCCGATTTCGAGTTGTGGCAGTCGGTTTTGGTCTCCTGTTAGCTTAGATCCGCTCGATCCGATTTTCTCTGCTCGATCCCATTTCCGCTGCTCGATCCGATCTGGGGTACTATTCGTTTGATTTGCTCGGTTCTTTTAATTTTGTTCCTTGCTGGTTTCGGGTGTAGATCTATTGTGGAGGTCTGATCGATCTGTTGTTGCTATGGGTGCAAACCCTTGCAGGTTTTCAACCATGCCTCATTTCCCTAGCGGCTCAAGGGTGAAGTGCACGGTGCTTGCAGTGCTGTGTGGGAAGGTAGGCAAGCAGCGGGCGCCACCTTGTCCGGTGCCTGGGTCCCAGCGGCCGCGGCCATCGTACCCATTCCCGGAGTTAATCTCCTCCGGGAGGTTGGAGGTAAGTATCCTTTTGCTGCTTATTTTTTTTTATGAGGAGTTTAATAGTAGGCTACAATCCAACTAGTAAACCTATGTGGAGGTGAGATAACATGGAGAATAAGAAGTGTTAGCTCTTGTGTAAAAGTTAGCTATACACATGCTCTTAAGATAAGGGGCGGATCCAGTGTATAGTTACTGGTGTCAGATGACACCAATTATTTTTGCTAATTACATTATTAAATATGCTTGGAACTAATAAATTACTCTTAGAATTGGCATTTGCACCATGGTATGTGAAGAGTGACCCCAATGATATTTTTTATAGCTCCACCCCTGTCTAAGATAAATGCATTAATTAATAATATAAATGAGAAAAGAGAGAGAGAAGAAAAATAGAGACAACCTTATAACTAACTTGTTACACATGTGAGCCCTAATGCTACTTTTTGATTGGCTTATATCTAGTAGTTAGATCTACTATTAAACTTGCTCTTAAGTACATATTTTGTTTGTCAATTCTGAACTTAGCAAGCTGGGCATGCAGGTGCACAAGCTGATCAACCCAACAGTTGATCAATTTCTGGAGGCACAACGTGCTTTGCAACCCCGCTTCATGTACCTCCAGGGTCAGCAGCTTGACAACGAAGAAAAAATTGGTACACTGGTCTGGGGCGATGCTGATGTATCTGATCCACAGATATTTAGTTCACTCATTCGTCCGCCTTTTCCTACCATAGTATGCACTAAACTCTGCTGATTTTCTATGTACTATACATTTTATCATGTCTAACTTAAACTAGCAAATGTTAGACAATACAAGAGCCCTAGAGTGTCTGCAGGGCTGGCGCCTAGGAAATTAGCAAGCATATTACATAAAAATTAGACAATACAACACTAAAATAGAAGCACAAGAGCACCTAAGGTTGGTTAGCCGTCTAGTACACAATGTAATGCATAATCCCAGGCGGCTAATAGGTGCCTAGCACCGGTTTTTAGAGCACTGATGTTTGGCTGCTTGGTGCTTCAGCTCCCAATAGCACCTGGACTATGCTTCTTTTAGCGCTACAGTCTATATAGCCAATATGCTTCTTTACATGTTTGGTTTACTGATCCATTTTAGTTATTAGTACCGTGTTTGCTGATGAAGTTTGCCAATTTGTATAATTTGGGTGCTAGAGTGCTTGCTAATGTAGTTATCACTGCTCTTAGCATACGGTATTGATCTTTTAATTGAGTGATCAATAATACGATTAATTCATGCATGCATGCAGCTGGGATTAGAGCCGGGCAACAATTGCATCAATACTCTTATGGAGCCATAAATATGGGCATTTAGGTTATCTCATTGGGTTTCTTGGTTTAATGCGAGAAAAATACACGCCCGATAAAGTTATGCAGAGGGAGTAGTTCATAAATGCATGCATCCATGCTCCCTTTGTTATTGAGGTTGATTGTGATTTAAGGGCCAATTTAGAGATTAACAAATTGGCCCTTAAAATTACATATTTTGATTTTTGTTTTTTTTAACTTTTATAACCTTGTTTATATATTCCAGATATATTTGTAGCTACTAACAGTTAAATTTCCTTTTAACCTTCCTCTCTGCCTATTTTCCTGTTCAGTTTAGTGAAAGTTTTTCTTTTTTCCAATTTTTCCTTAGTCTTCTTCCTTGTAGCTACTCATCTTACCTTTAAAGCTCTAATACAGGTTTATTTGGAAGTTCCAAGTGGAGAAAAGATTGCTCAATCTCTTCAATCGAAGGTAGTTTGTTTTCTGATATTTTCAATTAGCTGTTTCTTATTTACGTTTGAGCTTGTAGATTGCTTATTGCTGCAAATCTCTTTTTGCCACATGGGTGGGTATCTGCTTGTTGCGATGCAATATCCAAATGTCCCTATTTATTGGTTAAAAAAATCATTTTCTTGTGAAGTATTATAGAGATTAGTTTCCATAAAACAATTACTACTAAACTGCATGTGTTTAACTTGTTTTGAATGGCATAGTGTGGTTCTATTGATGGAAATTTATATAATTATATGCTTTTAATGTCTGCAATCACTGTTCCACATGCTGATTACTAATTTACATTTTTTTGGCAGTTTTACTAAGCTTTTTTCTCCCCCAAAATACAATTCCTACTCTGCTATTACTTCGGAATCTTATTTCTAATTTCAGATTTGCAATTTTCACTCTTTCATTGCTAGGGTATTTCATATATAATGTATTGGAGATATTCATTATCATCGTATGCAGCATCTCATTTTCGCCATTCCTTGATGTCAGTTGTTCAGAGGTATCATATCCGTCTTGCATTTGTTTAATATATTGTAAGCCTTTAAGTTTTGTTTCTTTATCCAGTAATTGTGTATTCCTGTTTGTAGCTCCTGTAGCCATGCATGGGATGCATTTCAGGTTGCATATGCTACTTTTCAACTGTATTGTGTAAGAAATAATGAGGTGCAACGTCTTATGCTTGGGCCTCATCTACTTGGGGATGCTCCAAGGATATATATCACCCCTCCTGGAAACGAAATGGCCGAGGAAGAAGATACCTCTGAATATTTTCCAGACATAAAGATATATGATGAAAATGTGAATTTGAAGCTTCTTATTTGTGGAGCACATTGCACCCTTGTAAGTTTAAGCGATCATGCCTATATTTTTCTTCTAAAATATGGCATTTTTCTTATTCCAAATCAATGATTGTACTTCCATCTCTTTTACAGGATTCATCTCTATTGAACTCACTAGAGGATGGTTTGAATGCTCTTCTAAATATTGAAGTATGTGTCAAATCCTCTTCTAGTTACCATGTGTTGCTGCCTTTTATTTTCTATGTCTAATTAATTAGTGCTGAGTTCTAAATAGAGTATTACCCCAAAGACCTATTTTGTAGAAGTGCTAGGTTATTGGAGTAATGAAGTACATGATGCTAACTTACAAATCAGAAATACTGCTGCATCATAAGTAACATGCTAGTGGCCACCGGCCAGTATTGCTAAGCACCTTATACAAGCTGGTGGGCCGGGGCTAGGTTCCAAAGTCCATACTTGTATGGTTATGGAGTGAAGCTCGATGTAGTTTAGTTGGAGTCTCACTTTCTGAGTTGTATATTTTCATTTTAGACTATGCAGCATACCCACATCGAAAAACTTAGTAGTGGTGGTGGTGACTGGTGGGTGTGCCATCCCACCACCTCCTATTTTGTTTGGTAGGATCTTCTGATTTGTGGATTTATTTTTTGATTGATGTGGGATTGCAAATGTACTTGTTTTTTCATGAAATATATACAAATTTTAAAATTGGAACTTGTATATTTGTTGATTTTTGCAATACAATGGTATTTTGCTAGTACCATTGTATGTAAATTTTATGTACCATGAATTTAGGAACAAGATAATATTGCACATACTTTTCATATTCTCTGTCCATTTTTGTCTATTAAACTGGACAAGAAAAATTATGCAAGTAGTAAAATTGTTGGTAGGGCCTTGTTAATGTTTGATTTTCTTCTCTCTTTTTTTCAGTTTCGATGGTGCAAACTCCAGGATAGAGTCAGGTATCTTCCGCTGCTATATAATACATATTCAATATCTCACAACCTTTTGTATCTTAAATACTATTGCTCATGTGTGAGTTATGTTTGTGCCTGTGTCCTTGCTTCAGTAATCATATCATAATTTTCTGTGCCACAGAAATATTTAAAGCTCAAACTGATGTTGTCTCAGTGAGCTAACTTGTATTTTGCTGCTACTATAATTTAAAGGTTAACTGAGGTAACATTCCCTATAGACTAAAGACAAAACTTAATGGTAACATAAATTAAATGCTTTTATTGGTGTGTCTTGTAAAATGTAAACTAAAGTGCGGTAGAGTATTTAACCTGTATCCTTTTGTAATCATATTTAAACTTTTAAAGTTATGCTTCTTATTCTTATTTGCAGTTATGCATGGTTGCTTGCACGATTACTATAAAATTTTTAGCTTGTTTCTGCTCACAACATTTCTCTTTGCAGCGCTGCTCCTCCTCTTCATGTTGATTCAACTCTGTTGGACGGGATGGTTACAATTTGTTGTGATATCACAACATCTAGTTCTTCCCACGTGTCACTGCTTCTTTCTGGCAGTCCACAGACCTGTTTTGATGATAAGGTATGGTTTTTGTAATTATGGAGCATTTTTTAGTCTTCAGTTTGATATTTGCAATGTCATATGTTGTTTTATGGCATTATGTAGCTTTTGGAGAAGCATATTAAAAAAGAACTTATTGAGAGCCGCCGGTTAGTTCGTGTTGTCTCGGTTAGCGAGGATGGACCATCTTCAGCTGAGCCGTTGACTTCAATGTCCGTGGCTTCTGGAGCTTCCACTTTTGAAGTCTTGATGACCTTACCTAAGTGGGCAGCACAGGTTAATTTTCTTCTGAAAAGTTTAAATGTTACTGACTAGACAGCTTGGTAATATGTGTGATATACTGACAATTTATCCACTACTAAACTAAAACATAAGGTGTTTTATACCCTTCTTCATCACTGACTGAAAAATCGTTTGAACTGTGTAGGTTTTGAAATATCTTGCTCAAGAAACATCTTACAAAAGCCTGGTTCCACTTGGAATTGCTTCTGTAAATGGTACTCCAGTTTGTTCGTTCGATAGTCAAGATGTGGATTGGCTTCTTTTCTTTCGCACAATCCAAGATGAAGCTATTGGAACTAGTCTATATCCCCATCCGCCAAGATGGTCTGCATCCCTTGCGAAGGACAGAGTTAAGGGAAGTATGGTGTCAAAACCAGGTAATTCTTAGTGCAAACCGAGTTGGAGTGGACTAGAAACATCTTATGGAAGGGGATTAACCTATTATTTTCATATCCTTTTCAGCTAGGTGAAGGATACAAAGGCAGTGGCAATTTGTAGTTGCGCAAAGGTGGTTTCTATGCCGGATGCTGAGAGAATGTGCAGCTCACTTGCACATCAACAATATACCATAGCAAGGGCAAGGCTCTATGTTGAGTGAATCCAAACTTATACTCCTTTGATGAACTTGTCTTGTTTTTGCTGTGGATCTCATTATCTGGTTGTTGGTTTATTAACCGCGACCAAATTTGAATCTTGAAAGTTGAATTTAGAGATGTTTTTTTCCATTGTAGTGTAAGCCTAGGCTTTTAAATCGCTTTACATATTCCCTTTTTTTAATGGTTGCTTCATTCAGTTGATCTCTACATCTTGTCAACGGTAGTCTTAACATATTAGAGTCAAATATTGAGCACTCCTGTCAATGATAACTACTATGCCTAGTACTACGATGGCATCATCAGATCGTTGAAAATCTCTTATTAGTTATGTCCAGTAGGATTATTTAAAATGAAAGTTTCCATAAATTCTACGAGAAATTCATGTGTTCCAAACATAGAGTAGATTGAATAGGAAAAAAACATACTAGTTCGAATCATAGTTATTAGGACCGGACTGGCGGTCCGACCGGAAAAAACCGGAACCGGAGCCTTCACCGGTTGTGTTGTGCAGTCGGAATAGAAATTACTATATATAAACCGGATTAAGCCGGTGGTCCGACCGGTTGAACCAATCAAACCGTGAACCAAGCACTAATAACTATGGGTTGAATACAAAACGATCTCACACTGTACTGTTCAATGCCCGGTCCGGTTCTAATAACTATGGGTTGAATACAAAACGATCTCACACTGTGCTGTTCAATGCCCGGTCTAGTCCTAATAACTATGGGTTGAATACAAAACGATCTCACACTGCTGTTCGAATACAAAATGATCTCACACTGTGCTGCAAGCCTGCAACTAGAATGAGTAACGACACCCGACTGCCCTCCATAAGCCAAACCTGCCCTCCATAAGCCAAACCTGCAAAATTTTTGGGACGATCATTGTAAACTATGTTTTATATGCAACACTAGCTAAATACCTGTGTGTGACAGCAGTTATGTCCTTGTTAAAAAAAATATTAGTTTCTACTCCCTCCGTTTTATATTATAAGACTTTCTAAAATTGCCTATATTTATATAGATGTTAATGAATCTAGACATTTATATATGTCTAGATTCATTAATGTTTAATGAATGTGGATAATACTAGAAAGTTTTATAATATGAAACAGAGGAAGTACTTGGTTAAAACAAGATTAATCAATCGGAGCAAGAGCAGTTACAGACTACATAACTACTTTACACAAGTATTAATCTGTTACTACTTAAAAAATTTATAATGCTTCCATCGTCCGTCTTATCTTAAAAAAAAGAGCGATCATGCAAAAAAAAAAGCGGCAAATAAAAAAAGAGCGAATCGGAGGCGAAAAAAAAACTCTCCTCCCGTCTGCCGTTCTGTTTTTTTTTAATTCCTAAAAAATAAATAAACAATCTAAATCAGAAAATAAAAAAACATTTCATCTCTATCTCTATCTATATCTATATATAGCTACTTAAAAAGTTAAAAAAGTTTTCATCGTCCGTATATATATAAAAAACCATTATATGGTAAAAGGGGAGAAAAAACGCGGCAAAAAAGCCTCTTTATCTAATCTAATCTAATATATCTATCTAAACAAGAAGTTTCCATCGTCCACTAAAAAAGAAAAAAACACGCGAGAAAAAGAAAACCAGCTAGAAAAAATAAAGCAAAAAAATGTGAGAAAAAAATGTTAAAAAACACGTGAGAAAATTATGATTCCGCCGTCTGTAAAAAAAAACATTGTCAGTGCATATATTCTCTATGTCTAAGCTATCTAATTACTAATATAAAAAAAGAAGTTTCCATTGTTCGTTAAAATATAAAAAAATGTGCGAGAAAAAAATGGTTTCAAGAAAACTCACGAGGAAAAAAAACGAAAAACGCTCGAGAAAACAAGCAAAAATAACCCGTGAGAAAAAAGTCAGAAAAAGGGGCAGAAAAGCGCGAGGAAAATTCAGTTTTCGTCGTAGGTAAAAAAAAAAAGAAAAGAAAAACATGCTAGGAAAAAGTGTCAGAAAGACAAGAAAAAAAGTCCGATTATATGGTAAAAGAACATCATATAAATGTGCAATTACGATTTCACATGTAGCTTTATATAAAGAAGGTGAAATTTGTATTTCAATTAATTATAGATTGTAAATATTTCTCAATGTTTCCTCAATTTTCTCGTATTTTTTTCCCGTTGCAACGCACGTGCACTTTTTCTAGTTTTAATTAATTGAAAGATTTGTATTTTTCCTTTCGTCACATCCTTTTTTTTCTCCATGCTTTATACATTTACAACTTATTAATTTATTTATATATAACATTAATTCACCAACAAATACATAGCATTAAGTGTAACCAAGAGCGAAAAAATGAGGTTGGATTCATCATGTCATCTTTCCGTTCACTACTTAAAAAATATTTTTCTTGATGACCACCCGAATAGATTGCAGACAGGACATAAGTGTTTGTGCCTGCAAAAATTTATCCCATTTTTCCACGTGGCTTCTTAAGAAACCTTTATGCAAGAATCATTTTTTCCAAATGGACCATTTAAAATATACGCACGTGAAAATGCGGTGTTTAACTCACCGGCATGCAAAAATACCCCCCGAAGATTCTTACTTTTTTTATTCTCCAGTCCTCTCTCTCTCACACCACCCACACTGCTCTCCTTCCTCCCGGCGGCAGGCAAGGGCAACGACGATGGCTTCCTCCTCTTCTCCCCCAGTCCTTCTCTCCCCTCTCCCCCCTCCGGACGCAGTGGAGGGCTCGGGCAGTGGGAGAGGGCGGAGGAGGGATGCGACAGTGGCGACAGATCTGGCAGTGGTGAGGCGTGCGGCGGGCGGATCCAACGGTGGGAAGGTGCGGCGGCCATCGCCCGCGCGTATCCGACTACGGCGGATCCAGTGGTGGGGATGTGCGGCGGCAGCGGATTAGGTGGTGAAGAGGCATGGGAGTAGCGGATTCAACTCCCCCTCCCGCATTTCGATGGTGAAGGGAGCGGGCGGACCCGGCCACCCCTAGCCCCCTACGTCCCACGACAAGGACAAGGACGAGGATGAGGACAGCAACGGCGATGGTTACAACGACGACAATGACGAGGAGGACGGCGGGCATCCGTGATATGGACAATATTACATGACTAAAAAAATAAATAACTTATTGTAGCCATAAATATAGGAGTCAATAAAAAACAATTTTATTTCAAGGTGGTATCAATATCTTTCTTATAATCATAAATTGAGCGGATCCGGTAGTGGGGATGCGCGGCGGCAGCGGATCCGGTGGTGAAGAGGCACGGGGGCAGCGGATTCAGCTCCCCCTCCCTTGCGTTGACGGTGAAGAGAGCGGGCGGACCTGGCCACCCCTAGCCCCCTATGCCCTACGACAAGGACGAGGACGAGGATGAGGAGAGCAGTGACGTTGATGACGAGGAAGACAGCGGGCATCCGTGATATGGACAATAAATAACTTATCTTTCTTATAATCATAAATCGAGTGGATTTAAAACAACAAAGAATTGTATGAGTGTAGTGAGTGTCAATTCATTGCACAACAATAGAAGGTTCGATTTAGTGGAGTCGCTTTTGGTTGATGTGTCATCGCTTTCGACTCCTTATCTACCAACGTGCATGTACAGAGTATGTATATAAAATTAAATTTGACTTCACCCGTTGCAACGCACGGGCACTATGCTAGTAAGGAAAAAATAGCTAAGTACTCTGACATCATGACCCACATGTCATTGGTCACCTCCACCACTATCTTTTAGATACAGTATATATACTCTGGAAACAAATTAACAAAACACGATATGTAAGGGTATCAACAATGTACATAGTCCATAAAGATTATAAGGTGTGATTCATTTATTTTGCTATTGTTTATTCAAATCACTTCTTTCTATAAAGCTAATGCCCACTAAACATGTAAAGCTCAACATACAAGCATAGTATTTATTAGCACTCCTAAAACCTACATGCAAGCATGCCACATCAACCCATTAAGCACGCAAAGCTCAACATGCAAGTATATAATAATTATGTCTACAATTTATTTTATTCTAAAACTAAACATACACATGCTAAATCATCATTCTCAAATCATTTTTGTAATATTTCAATCCAAATCATTCCATCATTTCTCCAATATCAAACATAATCATTTTTGTAATATTTCAATCCAAATCATTCCATCATTTCTCCAATATCAAACATATATCCCGCAGCAAAGTGCGGGGGCATCATCTAGTCTTTCACAATGCTTGATACCATCCAGGCTCATTGTTAAGTATTCTATTGAATGATGTACTATGCTAGAAGAAGTGTATTAGTTTTTAATTGGAACTACATCACGCCTCATACCCTAAGCAATGCCCGGTCCGTCCCTCCCATAGCTAAGTAGTTAACCCCGAGCACCGCTCATACCCTCGAATAGTGTTTTAACTTATCCAATCCGTGTACTATATGTGTTTATCGCAGCCTGCAATATCCTCATGTACTAATACACTGTTAATTACTATTTTTTTAAGATTGAAATTGAATGAGTAGAGTAGCATGGCTTCATTGGGTGTATGTGATGGGAGAAGTGCAACAACAACACCGAGTCTTGTCCTCCGAATCATATGTGTGTCAGCCAAATCTTGTAGCTACGACATCGGGTAGCCAATATACCAACAATATCGTTCTCTGTGCCAGCTGGATTAGGAGGATGCAATAGTTGAACATCTATACTGACCGATTCATCTCTAGAGAGACCTTCTGGCACCCCATGCCATGCAACAACATGGAGGATAGACGAAGAGGAGGATGGTGGTGGTGGCGTCAATAGCAGCTGTAGTATGGTCCCAAACTGTATTTATTTATTTATTTGAGATTACATATGCAATTCATTTTCTTTATACTGTGCAATCATTAAGGAAAAAGCATGGAATGAAATCAGGTGTAATGAGTGAATTTACTATTAGATGGAATGGAATCAAAATAAAGCAAGGGAAGAAATGGTATAATTTATCCAATCCATATAGAGTAGACAGAATATAGTATATTTTTGTTGAGAAATTATTGTCCCGCTCGCGGGATAATTTTGGAGTGGGAATTTGGAGGGGGAAAGAAGCAATGGAACCAGAAGGAGAGTGCATGCCATTCCAACACAAACGCTTAGAGATGTTCTTATGAAAATAAACTGGTTATTTTGCTTGCCATGTCGGATTAGTGAGATGATTGGCATAGGCATTCAACGCTTCGTCGGAGGCGATACGACCTAAATAATTACCTTCCTGCATGGATCAAATTGGAAGAAATTGGAGGATACCAATCTAATACGAGATAGTTGATGGTTTTTGTCATTTATTTTCTCTCCTTAAACACTTGTATGTCTATATAGGCACTTTGCATTGAGGATATATAGCCAAGCCGCTAGGGATATTTTATTGCTTACAACTCAGATGTCTGTATACAATGATACACCATAAATGGTTTACTTATCAGAAAGCAATAAAACGATACTGATACACCAGTACACCACTTTCAAGTATAAATTCTCATGGTGATTGTTGGTGGTATCGCTTAACAGAGCGCATGGCTGCGGTGGAAAATTTATTGGCTGGCCAGGTGCCATGGCTGGATAGCAAGCAAACATCACAATACAATAGACAATAATGGTGGCTTGAGTCATTATCCAGTAAACAAGTCAAACTCTTGTATGAAGTGTGGTCATTTTGGGTTTCATCCACTTCAGTGGTTGTGAAGAAAGATGACTTTCTACAGTTAGCTGGACATCAGTTCACACCCTATGAGATGGGCACAATACATTGATGCTATTGAAAATGGACTTGTTGATGGGAATAGCTAGGATGCCAACAGTGTTCATGATACATGGGGCTGCAAAGAAGAGATGCCTGTTATACTGAAAGATGGTACCGACATATGGAAATTGAAAGGGATAAAGAAAAGTGCAATGAAGAATATTATTTTAGCTTGGAAGAGTGTTTTTAATCCAGCCATTAAATCATTATCGCAAGGAGATAAACCATTCCGCATTTACAAGAAAAATGTTAGTAATTGTTTGCCATGTCCTGTTGCCATATCAACAATTCCTGGGAAGCTGAAAATGAGAAACGCGATTGTCATGCTTGTGAGACACCATGAGTTCTATGGAGAAGGCAAAAAAATACTAAGCTGCAGCTGAAGACTTCTTATAGGGAAAAGCAATAGTAAATTGGTAATAGGAATGACCTGATCACAATTGATCATCCGAGTGCTACGAGTGCCGTGGAATCCAGGCGGTTTTCATTTTCAGAACTTTACTTGGCATCGACCTGATGACATGTCGAATTTTAAGGATAAGGGATTGTTAGGGTCTCAACTTGAATAGGCTGTTAGGCTGATGCTGCACTAATGTCCAACTATGCCCCATGGAGGCTTGGATCAAGAGAATACAAAACGAAAGCTGCAGCAACCATCGAGGGGCATTGATCAACAGAAGAACCGACGACGGCGGCGGCGGTGGCGGCGGCGGCGGCGACCTAGAGGCCAACACTACAACATGAAATATTTTCCTGGACGCTAGACCCGTTTGTTTCCAGGCGGGCCATAATTGTCACCACATGGGATAATCGGGAGACTGGCAACGGGCTGTCGCCCGCACGGGAAAACACATTATCCCGTGTGGGCCACTTTACTCAACTGCACACGAAAATGCCGTACAGGCCTCTTTACTCGCCCCGCACGCAAAAATAATCCTCATCCCCACTCCTTAACTCTCCCACTCCTCTCCTCCCGGCCTCTCCTCTCCTCACAGCAGCGACAGCAGCGGTGCCGGGCGATAGCGCGCGGCGGCCCCTCCCTCCCTCTCCCTTCAGCTCCCCTCCCTCCCCTTGCAGATCCGGCGGAGGGGAGGCATGGGGGTGGCGGATCCGGCAGCGTGCGCAGGCGGAGGCGACAGCGTGGCGACGGGCGACAACGAAGGCGCGCGGCCCCTCCGTCCCCTCGCACATCCGGCGGAGGAGAGGCATGGGGATGGCAGTGGACGACGGTGGCGAGCGGCCCCTCACTCCCTCTCCCTTCAACTCCCCTCCACTTGCAGATCCGGCGGAGGGGAGGGATGGGGGCGGCGGATCCGGCGGCGGGCGGCGACGGTGGCGAGCGGTCCCTCCCTCCCCTTGCAGATCCGGCGGAGGGGAGGGATGGGGGCGGCAGATCCGGTGGTGGGCGTAATCGGGCGACAGCGGCGGCAGCGGGCGACGACGGCGGCGCGCGGCCCCTCCCTCCCCTTGCAGATCCGGCGGAGGGGAGGCATGGGGGCGGTGGATCCGGCGGCGGCCGACGACGGTGGCGAGTTGCCCCTCCCTCCCTCTCCCTTCGGCTCCCCTCCCCTCCCCTCCCTCCCCTAGCAGATCCGGCGGAGGGGAGGGATGAGGGCGGCGGATCCGGTGGTGGGTGCAGGCGGAGGTGACAGCGTCAGCGGCGGGCGACGATGACGGCGTGCGGCCACTCCCTCCCCTCCCCTCCCTCCCCTTGCAGATCCAGCGGAGGGGAAGGGTGTATTCGGTCGGCGACGGGAGCGGGCGGCGGATCCGGCGTGGGAAGCGGGCGATGACGACGGTAGTGGTGGCGGCGGCGACGGTTTTTTTTGTTTCGATTTTTTATTTTCCCGTGCGGGTGGCTTAAGCGCCCGCACGCGAAAATCGATTTTCACGTGCGGGTGCCTCTCCCGCACGAAAAAATCGTGATTTTCGCAGACGCTGGGTTCTAGACGGGCGGAACCAACGCACGTGAAAATCGTGATTGTAGTACTACAATGGGTTCCTTGTCAATTCCTTCTCAAACTCAACTTCTACCTCCACCCCCTTAGTTCTAGAACCCTTATAGAACTTATCTCTCTTTTCTTCTTCTTATGTTCTCCACCAAACAAAGAGCTGTATTCAATATGGGTTGCTAACAGGCCCGTCATTGATTGCACTGTCAATGGCAATTACTCTTCAGATTGGAAATTACTGAGTTGATTATGAAGTGAAATTTGCGGCATTTGCTTGAAAATTGAGGTTATTTTGTTGAGGGTGAGCTTCTTTGCTTCTCAAGGATCTGATGTTGCACAAGCGACAAGACAATGTTCTTGGGTTGTACAAGTAGACTGGTAATGACGTTATGCGCATACTTCTGCCGGATTCAGAGACCACCGCCTTCAGAAGATAAGAGCATCCTCAGCCGCTCATCTATATTTGGTCCTCCAAATGTCCATATGGAGTATCATCCAAAAAAGATATCCCTTCCAACTCCAACAGATCATCCATATTACATCATCCATATCTCATCATCCTATATTTTAGGAATATCTTTCCAACTAACTTTACATTTGTATTTTAAGGGGTATATTTCCAACTAACTTAATTTTAACGGTGTTATTTATCGCGAAAATATTTTGAAACGAGTAAATTTTAACGGATATATTTTTAATGGATAGTTTTTTAATTGATATATTTGAATTGAGAGAAATATTTTTTTATATATTCGTAGCATCATCAATAAAATGAAATGAACATAAAAACACAGCAAAAAATATTCCTATTTCCTATTTCCTTTTACTCTATTCCTATTTCCTATTTCCTCTTCTCTACTACTACTACTACTACTATTTTCCATTCACTCTATTCCTATTTCCTATTTCCTATTTCCTCTTCTCTACTAGGGGTGAAAACGGTACAGAATTTTTCCGGATTCCAGACCTATTTTCGGAAACGGAATCAGCCGGTCGGAAATTTTTCGGAATTTCTCGGAAACAGAATCGAAAACGGAAATATTTTCTCGGAAACGGAATCGAATATGATAATCGCAGTTTCCGTCGGAACTCAGAATCGGTCGGAAACATTCCGGAAAATTTGTCGGAATTTCTGAAGTTAAAAAGGCCCATCCAATCAATAGTCCATAATCCCTCCCCAAGTCCCCAGCAGGCCCAACCCAAGCTGCTAACCCTAGAGAAGAGAGTGGAGAGAGAGAAGTCAGACAGATCGGGAGGAAGGTCGGGAGCGACGCATCGCCATCCAGAGGCGGCGGCGGAGCGGCGCATCCAGAGTGCACCACCACCCACCGCCGGCCTGCCGTCCTCGCTTCCTTGGCTCCTCGCGACCTCGCCCCCGCTGTCTTGCATCTCGCGCCGCCCTTCCTCTTTGCTCCGTCCTCGCCCCCACCAACGGCGACGGCGGGAGGCGACGACAACGCGCAAGGCAACGGCGGCAGGCGGCAGCCGCACGGCTCCTTCTAGATTTGGTACTCTCCCTCTCCACGCCTACACCCTCTTCTCCACACTCCATGGCGAGCAGCGCAGGCGGTCGACAAGCTGGTAAGCGGCGGCGGCAGCTTGCGGCTTGCGACGACTTGGCGTCAGCAACTTGCGGCCAGCGACGGCGACGATGGAGGCGAGGTCACGATGGAAGTCCGAATGTGGGCGGGAGATGTGGGCATTGAGATATGGCGTGAGGAGAGAGAATCGCTATATTTGGCCGAAATCTGCTCGCTTTGGCGCATCGTCCATATTTGGCGGACTGGATGCCGTATCTGCTAGAGGTCCATTTTCATCTCGCGTACACCATATATCGGATGGAGGACCGGATGAAGGATCTCCTGGGGATGCTCTAAGGTAGTAAAGAGTAAATTTATCAGAACTCCAGGGCTGTGTTCGTTTTAGGAGGATGGAAACTAATCCCTCCCGCAAGGAAAATGGAGCGGTCCATTAGCGTGTGATTAATTAAGTATTAGCTATTTTTTTTTAAAAAAATGAATCAATATGGTTTATTTAAGCAACTTTCGTATAGAAACTTTTTGTAAAAATGCACCGTTTAGCAGTTTGAAAAGCGTGCGCGTAGAAAACGAAAGGGGGAGTTGGGAACCACTTGAAACGCCTGGGTGCATAAAACAAAGTATCTTGAACTCCGTACAAACCTCATATAGACAAAATTGTGTGTGCGTAGCAACATCTGAAAATCTCATGGCACACAACCTCGGGTGAATGTAGCACTTTTGAACGTGAAATTGAATTCACTTGAACAGAACAGCTACAATGCAAAGCTTGACTCCTGATATTTGGATATGTGCACGCAGCAAAACACACCGGAAATTTTGCTACTGACAGAACAACAGAGAACCCCGGGAAAGACTCGTAGAAACTTATCCGAATATATTGTAGGCCTAAAATTCCAATAACATATTTAACACCTGGAGAGAGAGGGAGAGGGGAGCGCAGGGGAGGGCTGGCCAGGCGGCGCCGGAGGCCGCGTTGGGAGGCGGTGGCGGCGGCCGGCGGGAACGACGGGGCGGAGGGAGGACGAGGCGACGATGCGGGGAAGGAGGATGGGGCAGCGAGCACGCCTACCCGCGCGTTCACCACGAGGCGGCAACGGCTGGGGCCTGGGACAGGGGGAGGAGGAGAAGGCGACCGGGGGGGGGGGGGGGGGGACGGCGTATGATTTATTTATTTGTATATCGAGACTACATTTCAATATAGTAGCGGTTAATGATTTATGTTTTTTATAATGGTTTTTGAATTTTAAATGTGAATACGTGTTCATTATTACATGGGAAACTTGCATTGCATGTGCAATATGGATGGTTTAATTCACAGTGGTTATTACTTGCGTTACACGTGCATGATTACTATCAATATAAAACCTTTCAATGTCCCGTACGATTTGTTAAAAAAAAAAGAAACTAAACACAAGACTAGTGGTACATGGACACACGAACAGAGAAGATATATATATATATATATATATATATATATATATATATATATATATATATATATATATATATATATATATATATATATATATATATATATATGTATATAAGCGCACACCGCACGCTGGTGATCGAGTTTATTCTTTTGCAGAATATATATATATATATATATATATATATATATATATATATATATATATATATATATATATATATATATATATATATTTATATTTACTAGTAAAAGTGCCCGTGCGTTGCAACAGGAATTGTAAAGACCAGAAAATTGAGAAAAATTTGAGAAAGATTTGTATTATGTAATTAATTGAAATATAAATTTCCGAAAATATTTGGTATTTTTTAAGTAGGTAGATATATAATTAAATTAGTTTAGTGTGCGAAATAAAATTATATAGTTGGATTTAATTTTATTGAAGTCTCCATGATTAATTACAATATTTGGAATTTTATTGAAATTTCTAGAGTTTAATAGCTAATTTTGATAGTACAAGCATTATTTCAGCATTTATTTAAATAAAAAAATCATCCTTGGTCTCTAGGCCATTTTCAGCCCGCTTTCATCCCTTCTCCTCCCCTCCGTCTCAACTTGTAGGAAAGCATTCGGCCCAACAGGAAGTCTAATTCGGCTCCCTCTACTCCTCCTCTCATTGCCGTGTGGCCCCCAACTGAAAGTCCAACCTAAGTGCTTTGTTGGACCAGCCGGCCAGCGCGCTGCGTAGCAGTGATGCGGCCTAAAGATGGAGGCTGGCCCAACACGGGATCGATCTGAGCCGTTCGTTTTGATGGACGGCTCAAATCGATTTTGAATCCATCAAAATCGTCGCGGTTAAAAAATCCCTAACCCTAATTCATTTTCCCCTCCCTCCCCTCACCGCAGGCCGCCTCTGGCCCCCACCAGCGGCGCCCCTCCTCTCTCCCCACCAACGACGCTACTCCTCCCACCGCGAGCTGCCCCTTCCCCACCGGTGGCGCCTCTCCACGCCCCTCCCCCACCGGTGTTGCCTCTCCATGCCCTCCTTTCTCCCGCGGTGCCGCTCCCCCTCCCTCCCCCCCTAACCATCGGCTCCTTTAATTCCTCCTTGTCGGGGTGCCGCTGCCATCCCGCTCCTCGCTAGATCCAGCAAGTCGGTGGCTCCCCGGCGGCACGGTGGCTCAGGATTTGCTCCTCCCTCTCCCTCCCAGCATCTTCCTAGCGCAGAGGCGAGCCAGTGACTTCCCAACGCAACCGCGGCTACTCCCCGGCTCCCTGGCGACACAGTGGCAGCTCGGCTGATCCCCAATGCAATGACGGGACGGCGGAGGAGGAACGGTGGCCTCCCGCTCGCCCCTCCATCTCCTCTCAACATCTCTTAATATTTTGAATGATTTTGTGATGATTCCGATTTAGATTTGGATTTGGATTTGGATTGAGATTATGTTTTTGGTTGGACTTGGATTTTGATTATGTGGGATTTAGAGAAAAGGTGCGCGCGATGTTGTGAACAGACGAAAAATGGTAGTACGGACTAAAAATCGATGTGATGATCGAAAGCTACCAAATTTTTAATTAGTTGAGATTCTCTTTGTCTATTTTTTTTTTGCTTTTCTCTCTTCTTTTATTCCGCCGCTTTTCTTGCTGATAGCGTTCTGGCCTTTTTTTTTTCCTTTTTTGCCGGATATTTTACTGACGCCGTTTCTAGATGTTTTTTTCGCCGTTTTCTTGGGGACGGTTTTTTAAATCGGAATCAAAATTTCTTTTCTTTTTTCCGTCTTTCTTCCTAACGGCGTTTTGCCGCGTGTGGGGGTTACTTTTTTTTCGGGGTTTTTTTACCGATGCCGTTTTCTAGACGGCCTTTTTTTTTCACTCTGTTTTCTTAGGAACGGTGTTTTTTTAATCAGAATCGGATTTTTTTATTATACGGACGAAGGAAGCATCTTATACTTTTTAAGTAGTAATAGATAATAGATAATAGATAATAGAAATAGATAATAGATAATAGATAATAGATAATAGAAATAGATAATAGAATAGATAGATAGATAGATAGATAATAGAATAGATAGATGATAGATAATAGATAATAGAAATATATAATAGATAATAGAAATAGATATATGTCGTACGCGTCAAACGATAGATCGGCGTATGTCGGCTAGCTCCGATAAGTCTATTACTTGCTGAAGCACTGGTTTTCCTTGGAGTATTTGATCAAGCAGGCGGTGAACACCATCCAGTTGAAATCTCTGCCTTTGCACCAGTTGGTGACGACATCCAGCATGCAATTGTAGCAACCGCTAGTGTCGCAGTTGCACGTCGTGGCGCCGGTGGCGGCAGTAGTTGCCGCCGCCGTCATCATCATGGACTGCCCCACGGACAAAACCACCAGACAGACGACGGCAATCTTAGCCGCGGCGGACGCCATTGATTAGGCTTGCCTAGCTGGTTACAATATGTTTCTCTAGCTAGCTAGTGCACAAATGATGAGGTAGCAGCTGGAGGGGTGTAGATGTGTTGTTGCTACGTACTGTTATTTATAGAGGAGGTCTGGCGGATCGATCGACGGCACCACTGTGTGCATGCATCAGAAGCGCTAGTTTCTTCTGGATCGAATTCTGGTTCGATCCACTGAGGCTGCCATAGTCGGCTGGTCTCTTCAGAAACTGGTGGCTCTTCTCACACTTGTTTACAATATATCATTAGCTGCTTAATACCACCTCTTTCCTAAATGCGAAGAGTTTTAGGTTTAAATATGCCTATAAGAAAGTATGTAGAATTAAATAAGAGAATGTTGTTAATAGTTGGGAAAAGAAAATTGGTGGAAAATTAATTCGAAAGGTAGAAAGTTGTGATTGGTTGAGAAAGGTATATAGAAGTTTTTATATTTTATTACAAATTTTAAACGCTATAAGTTATTATATTTTGAGATGGAGGAAACAATACTTTTCTATGGTCAGAAAAGAAAAGAATGACAACATATACAATGTATACAGTTAAAACACAGCAATCTAATACCTTTGTTTTTAATAGATGATGCTATTATACTTTTAAAATAATATTTAGCCATTCATCTTATTAGAAAAATTTGTGTAAATATGCTTAAAGTATCACACCTAAATTTCCTTTAATGTTAAAACACATATATCACAACAAAATAACTGGTATTTATATAATTTTTTTAAATATGACGAATAGTCAAACATCATATAAAAAATCAACGGTGTCATCAACTTAGAAAATGGACAGGGTATATAGTTTTCATTTAAAGTATAAGTTTTGACAATACCAGATAGATATATCCAGTTTTTTTTCATAACAAATGTTACCGTTGTTACACCAATATTGCTAGCTTACCTAGGTTTGTTGTAAAGGATTTCATGTTCAGAATTACAACTTATTTCACTTTGAAAAGCCAAAAATGGCATTCTTCTTTCACCAGTGTGAGTTGATGCATCATCTTATCATGCGGTGTGGCTTACTAAAGGTTATGTTCAAAATAAGCTATCTGTTGATCGTTCATTGTCAAATAAAATTTGTGTTAAAAAGGGTAAAATAAAATGTATGCGCACCTCAAAATACATAAATTCAAGCGAAGTAAAATAAAATGTATGTGCGCACCTCAAAATACAATAAAATGTACCTGCACCTGGTTCAAGTACTTGACGTAGGTGCTCGCATTTACATCTTTTTTTTTAAAAAAAGGCCAAATTAATCTCTAAATTATTGTGAAGGTACGAATTATCTGGCCCCCTCAATTCAAAAACCAGATAGTAAACCAGATAGTTTAGTGTAAGACATTCTTCACCCTCAAATTTTTATACCGGACGAATTACCCCCTGACATACTTCAGAGCAGTTTTGGTCCTACGTGAAACTTACGTGGTAGTCCAGTCGGTAATAAAAAATATAGAAAAGGTAGGGCTCACATCTAGTGACCGAGAGAAGAGGCAAAATTGACAAGTGGGTCACATCATTTTTTATTTTTTATGCTGACTAGACTTCCACATGTGCGCCACATAAGACCAAAACCGTTCCGGAGTCAGTCAGGAGATAATTCGTCTAGTATAAAAAATTGAGGGTAAAGAATGTCTAGTTTTTGAATTGAGGTGATAATTTGTACTGCCATGATAGTTCAGGGATAATTCAGATTTTTTTCCTTATTCTTTTTAGTGGTGGACGACATACTTGTCAACAGGAGGCACTCAATGATATACCAACCTAATTTTTTAGAGGTGCTCAATATGTGTGTTTATAGTAGTAGTGATCGGCGGCGTACCCGTCCATGGCAGGGCACCCATAGTTACTTCATCGGTGTCAAAATATGCCGGACGGTCTAATTTTTCGGATGTGCTCGTAATGATAGGATGTGTATGTATTCGTAAGGTTAAGTGTGCATACATTGTGAGTGCTGATGTTTGTACTATGTTTCTAAAAAGGATATCTCTATCTCTACTATTATAAAAATTGAAGATGTTTTTGCCGGTATTTTGTTACATCATCCGTGTATGAGTCAGTTTTTAAGTTCGTTTGCTTTTGGAAATACATATCCGTATTTGAGTCGGTTTTTAAGATCGGTTTTTAATACATAAGGAATCATATAAAAAATATGTTTTAAAAAACTCGCATGCTAACTTGAGAAGATCGGACTCCTAATTGCAGCTCATGATTTTCTAAATATATATATATCCAAGCGTAAATTTCATCTTAACTTAACCATATAATAATAACAAGATTAAAATATACTTCACCCGTTGCAACGCACGGGCATTTTTCTAGTATAAATATAAATGTCCTTAGAGTAGTAGCTTATTTGCACCGATTACCTAATTAGAAGTCTGCATGCATGTGTGCATACGAACAAGTCAGAGGCCAATCAAGTCACAATTTGACATCTTCAAGAACTGGTGGCACATGCACGTGCATTTGCCTGTGGTAATAGAACACTCCGATCAGTCAAGAACGTCATGAATCTAAATACCACTATAGCCTTCCACCAATCAGCATGAAAACTAAATTACTGAACCCATTACATGTAGCTTTTAGTAACGTAACCTAGCTATATCCTAGTAACTACACATGCATGCATGCGTGATCGCCAACTTGCAAGTAGTGTAATTGAAAAGAAAAGAATGATGACAATGTGAAAAATAATGCATCTACTGTATACTTACCAAAACTAAATGTACAAAGGCATCCATAGTTTGTTTAATTGTTTATCAAATAGTACCAAACTAGTGACTAACTACTCTTGGAAGGAATTGCATCATTTCCAAAGAATTGGGCAACTAGTATATATTCCCTCCATCGATATCCCAATATAAATATAAGGTACAATCTCACCCTCTTTTTTAATGTTTTCAGTGCACATATATGCATACAATTAACTAGCACATTCCTCTCCTCTAAATTCATTTTTAAAAATCCTCCACTTTTAAAATCTCTAATCATATTGGGTATATGCGTGTTTCTATTGAGGCAATTAAAAAAAGTGATAATTTTTTTTAATCTTTACATTTGCGGTGACTGTACGTTATATTTTTATATGATGGAGGAAGTATATCATACAACGTATTTGATCCGACAAAATATTATAATATTTCGTCGAATGACCGAAGCTGACAGAAACGTCGTGCTTCTGAATATATCTCTTCTCTAGTACTCGATCCTATGTTAAATTAATTATGTAGCTGTTCCTGTTATGGTTCTTTTAAAGATTTCTGTTACTGTTGTTTCTGTAGACCACAGAATTAATGTGCCTGATATTTATTGTAGAACAATATGGAAACCTTCATCTTGACATACATTATTCTCTACCGTATTATCCTGGATGATTTCTTTGTTCCTCGATCTGGACCTTAACTTCTCCTAAACCTAATCCAGATCAATCATTGGTAATACTCTCCGAGGCCTTAAACAACACCTGCAATACAATAAAGCAACCATATCTAAGTAGAAGTTCGTACAAACGTGACTCACATTATCACGTTACAGTATTACACTCAGAAACCTTCTAGAAGTTATAAATACGAAGCAATTCACAAAAACAACCCAAAACCGAGATTCAAACTGCCATCACTCTATGCATCTACTGTATACTGCTAGTCAAACCAGTCAATTATGGTAAACAGTAAATATTTTCATTCTAAACGACAACCACCCAGAGAACATTTCACCCGCTCCCCTTATGCCCCGTCCGAACGCTCTCGTTTAGAATGAAAATATGTACTGTTTACCATAATCGACTGGTTTGACTAGCGTACAACACCCGGCCAATCGAAGCTGTCTAGAGAACAATATCAGTTTACCCAATTTCATCACAAACGCTTACCTTTAACAATTGTTCATCACCGAGACTAAATCATTACATGATTTCACAATCTTCCTCTTGAAGAACACATTCGTAGCATCTTAAAAATGCAAGTTGGTATTTTGGAAGAATAAAAACAAAAAAAATGTCAAAAAGCACAAACAACTCAAAAAGCGCATTTTCTAATCCGATAACAAGAAAATGTCTCCCCCTTATAAAATAAAGAATTTCCTGCCATAATTTAATTGAAGCACAAAATTGACTATATTTAAAATTGAAGAAAAATCCCTCGTCAATAAGCATGCATTTGTATATTTCTCCTCTTTGACAAAGAATTCATCAAGAATTTTAAAAGAGAGAACTATGAATAAAAGCATAAATTCTATGATTTCACAATGACTACATGTATTAACAAATTCTGATTTTTTTTTCATTTTGAAAGCTTTAGAGTGTAGATAAAGCAATTCATGGTTATGTGTTGCAACGCAAGGGACATAAATTCGTCAACTAGCTAACAAGCATTCATTAGTTTATAAACATGCATATACTTGCCCGTGCTAAACACTACGGTACAATTCTATTTGTCTTTAATAATTTTTAAAGTTTCATGTTAGCAAAAAATATTTTTATATGATCTGTGCATTTGAACTTTAATTCAATTCATATCGTACATAAAATTTAATCTAGCACAATTTTGTAAGAGTGTATCCATTAATGTAATAAAGACCATAATTACAATCTTAAATGACAACCAAATAAACCTCTCATGATGCTTACTTTGAAAAGGTATGGATTGTTTCGCGGGGTGTTATGTGAGCTATAGGATTGTTTTTTTTTTTTTTGAGACCAGAGCTATAGGATTGTTTTGCAGGTTGTTATGTGAGAGAAAGATGGTACATGAAGCAGAAATTTGTGATTGAGGGGATTATGAGGTCTGGGATTTGTGTTCTTGAACAGTCCCTGCCTGTTGTCATGAAGATGTATACTGATCAGGGACTGCTTGATGATGAGGCAAATGCATTCTTCGAAAGACAATGCACAGGTAAAAATTATTAATCCACTTTACAATCTCATGCTCTTATGCTAAGTACTCTATGGTTTGGGGCTTTAGCAGGTTTATTGATAGAAATTAATCGTTTATTTCCAGATGCTTTGTCATTCCCCTTTTTTTCATTCTAGTTGTTGCTATGTGAGGAATAGAGTTTTTCGTGACATGATAAAAAATTCCCACTTTTCAATCCCTTTTTAGTATAGGAAAGAAAAAGAAAGAAAAGATAGATTGGGTTGGACCTTAGAGTCATGAAAAATTTGGTAAATCTCATTTTTGAAAAAAGAAATTCAATTAAAAGCAGTATCCAAGCTAAGTCAGGCCTCAGAAATCAGAGCATAGAAAGAGGCTGGGTTGGCTACTAAAATGAAAGGATTTTGCTTCAAAATCCTTGCTAATTTGACAAGGATTGTATTCCTTAATTATTTCTCTATTTTTTATTACTTAATTGAAAAATTTCCAAAAATTTTTATTCTAATGGATTTTCTTCTTCCTCTTCGGTTTCAAAATAGAGGAATAAAAGAATAAGTAGAAGAATTAAGTTAAGTCAATCCAAAAAGGAAAGGAGGTTCATGGCCAAGGGGAAAGATGTTAGAATCAGAGTTATTTTGCAATGTGTGAGTTATGTTCGAAAAGGGGTCAATGAGGAGTCGGCAGGGATTTCTAGATATCCATGATCGGTACCAATGAATAGGATAGAGCTTCTCTATCCTAGATTTCTACGGTATATGGAATTTCTGGTTTCCTTTGGTGCAAATCCAATCATCTAGATTGGAAATAAGAAGCAATTCCCCCATTGGTAGCAAACGGCTATTCATTAAGCGGAGGAAATAGTAATAAAAAGATAAAGGCTTATGCTCCTTTATCTTAAAAAAACGGACTAAGAGGGTCAGCTACTTAGCCAACTTTCATAATTAAATGCCGTCACTGTATGGATAACTCTTATTGTGAAAAGAGCTATTTACTCTATAATGGATACGTAGAGCCAAAGAATGTGAACTATACAAGTTCACAATACCCTTTGATGAAATGAAAGAAAGGGCTCCGGTGTATAGAGAGGGCCTCGCCGTTTAAAAGGGAACCATAGAAACGATGGAACCCACTATTTTTTAGTATCGTGCGAAATAACTGAAGGGAGTAGAAGAGAAAATTGTGGTTGGGAAGGTTATAGTAGCAAAAGCCATTGGAACTAATATTTTATATATGGGAATAATTCGTTTTGTTATTAATGGGAAAAAGGATGGCTAAAAGAAGAGAAATCATTAGTTATTCATTAAGGTTAATTTGATTCAATGACCAGAGTTCCGCGAGGATATATAGCTCGGAGACGACGGGCAAAAATGCGTTCATTTGCCTCAAACTTTAGAGGGGCTCATTTAAGACTTAATCGAATGATTACTCAACAGGTAAGAAGAGCGTTTGTTTCCTCTCATCGAGATAGAGTCAGGCAAAAGAGGGATTTTCGGCGTTTGTGGATCAGTCGGATAAACGCAGCAACACGGATACATAAAGTATTCGATAATTATAGTAAATTAATACACAATCTTTACAAGAAAGAATTGATTCTTAATCGTAAAATCCTTGCACAAGTAGCTGTATTAAATCCAAATAATCTTTACACGATTTCCAATAAAATAAAGATTATCAATTAAAGGGATAAAAAAGTAATATACAGGAATAATTAAAAAAGAATTCCCGGAGAGGTAACTCCGGGAAGATACAATAAATTAAGATTAAGTGGTAGGAATCAACGAGCATGTTGCAATAAATAAAAAAACTATTTTTTCTTCCCCATTGTTCTTTCTTATAACAAACCCAAGAATCTAAATTAGATTATTTTCTTTATATATAGTCTGGCCCTTTCGAATAAAACATCAACAATCGGAACTTAAGTTCCGATTGTTGTTTCTTAAAGTCTGGTTGGAGTTTCTTAAGTTTCGATTGGAATTGAACTTTTGTGTTAATGGAGGAATATGTCTATTTTTTCTGGGTCTAGGACCTGTAATTATTGAAATTGACTGGGCTTGAAATTGTTTCTCATTCTCATAGTTACGAAATGGTAAGAAAGATAAAATACGAGCCTGTTTTATAGCAAGAGTAATTAATCGTTGTTGTTTCAAGGTTAATCTATTTATTCGTCTCGATAATATTTTTCCTTGTTCACTAATAAATCGATTAATTAAACTCATGTTTCTATAATCAATTCGATCCCCCGGGCCAATCCGAGGACGCCTACGAAAAGGTTGTTTGGGTTTGCGAAAAGGTTGTTTGAATTTACGAAAAGTTTGCTTGGATTTACGAAAAGTTTGCTTGGATTTATGAAAAGTTTGTTTGGATTTATGAAAGGGTTGTTTAGATGTATACATGATTTATTCCTTATTTTAAAATTGAAAAAAAATTGATTTGTTTATTTTATTAATTTTGGATCCAGAAGAAATAGTCTCTCTTTGGTCCATATATTAGATGAATACCCTCGGGTCGAAGGTAATAATCTTGCACAATCTGTATTGGCTTGTGAATAGAATCACTGATGGCATAACATAAGTATTCTCAGGATTTTAACATCAATATTGATAATATGGCACAGGCCTGCACTTTGTGAGAGGAAAAGCTATTTTTTTTCAAGCAGCAGCATATTCGTTTCATAGACTTTTCTGTTTGGAACTTCAGAGATCAAGTATCCAAGTGTAAGAAGGAACCTTACGAATGATTAGGGCATTGATTAAGAAGGATATGACTTTACATATGAATGATTTTCTTCTAAAAATGGCTGCAAAATTCATTTAAAACCAAATTACTGTAGTAAAAACAGCAAGAAGCATTGGTAGAAGCTAAGATGCCAAGCTAAAGAAGAGAAAAGAACATCCAAGCTGCCAAAGAACATCATTTTAAGATCCAAATGTCAGTTTCCAAGAATGTAATAAAACCAGCAAAATGAACCAGTGAATCAATTTATCGAACAACCACCAAACATGAGACATTGATTGACATAAATTTTTATATCAGTTATTAACGCTAAGATTTGACAAGACTAACCAGGTCCATTTACCATTTTCTTCTACCAGAAAAGCTAATCCATAGACCATATTGACAGAAATTTTTATATCAGTTATTAACGCTAGATCATTAAAATTGACAAATTTTATCAGCCAGTGAAGCAACGACTCCTGACATCCAAATTGGGCCATCCTAAACACACCAATGGCAAGAAGAAAACCTACTCGTTAAGAAGATGACACAAACCATGTCAACGTTATTCACTTTCGATGGGATGAAACTGATATACATGGTTCAGAGATGAACTTAATAAAACTCTCTACAAAAGCTAATAATAGCATACACTACCAAGCTAGTAGCTTAACTACTCAATAAAACTCTATACAAAAACAACCAAACTCCATGATCAGAAAGGCATTTGCAAGTGAACCCATCACAATGAAGTCCAGGAGCACATGATCCTATCTGTTCCTGCCATGGATGTGTATGCTAACCAGGATGCAGCAGGACGACGGCGCTGCTCCCCTCCCCTGCTGTGCTCGCAAGATGGGGATCGGAGAGTAGGCGGCGATGAGGGCGGCGGTGCCGGTCGGCAGCGGCCGCGGATGAGATGGCAGCGTTGTGGTCCGGCGAGCGTCGCAGGATTTAGGCGACGGCAATCTGGGCGGCGTCGAATGGGGCGATGCGATGCGACGAGACGACGGCGCCCCTCACCTCCCCTGCTATGCTCGCGACTCGTGAGATGGGGATCGGAGCAGAGGCGGTGATGAGATGGAGAAGCGGAGGAGCGCGGCGACGGCTAAGGGAGGGCGGCGCGATGCGATGGAGAGGCCGAGGCGCGCGGCAACGGAGGGTCCCGGCTGGCGACGCTGTGGAGCGGCGGAGAGGGCCCTGGTGGCAGCGCGCGAGGGATCGGCGTGGGTCTGGGTATCACCGGTGGTGTGGGGCGGTGGCGGCACGTGTCGTGGTTTGGGGGAGCGATGGAGGGTGCGGGTGCGGGTGCGGGGTGAGTGGGCCGTTGGATTCTAGGATAGATAGATATGAACCGTTGGATTTGTAATATGTAAGAGTGTAAGAATGAGAGATGAGTAAAATGAATTGGTGAATTATAGGGTAGATAGATGTTCCCGTGGATTTTGCACCCATTATTTTCCTCCCCACGGATATGTCCTTGTCGTGAATACTATTTTCAAAGATTCGGTAACCATTTTTATCCCTCTTTCAAGTAAATACAAGCAAATTTATCACTTGCGTCATTTATGGAGTATTTGAGGAATGAAAATTGAACAAGGATACATGTAATCATTAGTCATCTAAACTAGTACTGGTTTTAACATTGCATATTTACTTAATTTAATTAAAATAATTTAAGTGTCATGCATCATTTGCTTTAAAAGCAATAGACAAGTCTCATATATAGACTAAAATACATACAAGCTAAACCAGCAACCAAAAGACCTCACTTATATTGCTAGCAAGCACAAGAATATATTAGAGGTATAAAACAAAGCTCTTCTTTTATCATTTTTATTTTTTTATATTTAAGAGCAATGCATAAAATAAATATGAATGTAGTGAAAAGGCATATATTCCCCATCAATAAACCTTCAATCCCTCCCGAAGAAAAATCAAGAGAAAATCAAAGATTTTCGAAAAAAAAACATTGAATTTGCCAATGATATCTCAACAAGGTTGTCAGCTTGTTAAGCAAAACTACTACCTACAAAACAAGCATATGAAAAACTAAAACAAAAGTTCATCAATCCATAAGTAATTTCAAGTTATCTTTAGAGCAATCGCCATCTCAATGATTTATGCACATGGGGAGTATGCCGCCAAAATACATACATACAAATAAGAAGATGTCGAGGCCTCTATGTTAGGGTTAGAAATAAGGGATTTTAGAATCCAACACTGAGACACACAATCAATATGACCATTAGGCAAAACACATGTAGATGCACAAAGAAAATCTAAACTGTTCTTACCGAGCAACTTACATTGATGCTTCACAAAACACTGGTCTGATCACTTAGACACCTGTGGTCTGATAGTCGTAGGCCACCGGTATATTTTCTTAAAAAACAATCTTGGATGGATACATGGCCTATATAAAAGTTGTAGATCTTGACGGTAACAATAACTTCATAATTTACAATATATTTTTATTTGAGATCATTTACATCCTCGAATATGCATTATATGTGATAAGATCTATTTGGAAAATAAATGAATTTTTCAAACATTCAAATGACCTCGGATGGAAACGTGCCACATATGAATGTTGTAGAGCTCAACTAGATCTACAATATTATAATTGACAATATTTTCATTTGATATAGTTGATATGCCCAAATATCTATTATAAGTTGAGATCTATATTGTGAAAAACGAAATATTGAATTCTACGAATGACCTCAGATGGAGATGTTCGTGATATACAAGTTGTAGAACACGATGAGATCTAAAAGTTTTTAGTTGATAACGTTTTCATTTGAAGTCACTTAAAGTGTTAAATATATGTTACATGATTCAGAGTGGAATAGTCAAAAGAATAATATTGAAAAAGTTGCCAACATGTGTTCTACAGATAAGTTGGTAAGGGTGCTCTTTGTAGAAAGGAAGGCATCGTGTTCAAAACACATCAAACACATACATGTGTACATTGCTTGAAATTTCATGGATATGTGGCTAGTGATGTGTGACCATGTATAGCATAGCTAGCAAAATTCAAAACATATTTTTGAGTTTTTTTTGGTGTATTTAAAATTCAAAAATCGTGATTCGTGATTTTTAATTAGTAACAGTTTGTAAGTTACGACCCGTGAGAGTTGAGTCACAAAATCATAGATTTATGAGTAGTGATGTGTGACTGTATAGGATGGCTTGTAAAATTCAGAATATTTTTTGAGTTTTTTTGTTGAATTTAAAATTTAAAAAGCATGATTCGTGATTTATCATTAGTAACGATTCGTAGGGTATGACCCATTAGAGATGAGTTATCAGTGACGGGTGGGAAGTTATGACACATCACTGATGACGCATGGATGACGGGTGACATGTTACGACCCGTCACAGATGACGTACCCACTAGTCACAGATGACTCATTTATGACGGGTGTTCATCGAGATTTTATCATTATTGACCACTCATTTGTAACAAAGCCTATACCCGGCACAAATATGGGTTACAACCCATGACAGATCAGGTGGGTCAGTGGTGGTGTTGATTCAGCCACACCTTGCCTATAAATAGCCGCACTGCAGTCAAATGTAGTAGCTGATTCCAGCACTTTAACAGGGGCACTGAGGGCAGCTTAGCCGGTAGTGAGAGGTCCCATGAAGAAAATAATAATACTGGGATCACGTATACATTTGTCGATAAATTTTCTCCTTAAAATTTGACAGATGTAATTATAATACAATCGTTATATAATTACACTGTAACTTGTATGTAGTTACACTGTAACTTGCATGTAAATACAGTGCAAGTTGTATGTAAGTTTCATAATTTTGAATCGTTAGATCTATTACAAGATTTGTTCCGGTGAGGAAGAAAAAAATCACAACACACACATATGTGAGAGGATTTGTACCCATGACCTCCATTTTACCGAAACAACATGTTACGGAGAGATTTTTTAAAGTTACATACAAGTTACATTATAGTTACAGTATAATTACATGCAAGTTATAGTGTAATTACACTACGATTGTACTGTAATTAATTATATCTATCAATTTTTTTGAGAAAATTTGTCGACAAATATATAGCAAAATGATACTAATTGGGTACTTTGTACGAGCTCTCATGTTAATCAGAAAAATCTAACCGTCTATTACGTCGATTGTATCATCCCGACCGACATCATGTAAATAATTTACCTAATAGATCTATTTACACTGTGAGCTAATTAAAGCCCATTCGATCTCCTTATGGATCTAACGCCACCGTATCTCTAATCTCTAATTAAACAAGACTGTGACATCTCCTTCGTGCGCTCTTCTTGGGGATCGGCGGCGTTCAGTGACAATTCCTATCCCAATAATCGATAAGGGGGTCACATCTCCTTCATACTCTACTCATCTGGATCGGCAAAGAGTGCAAGGATGGCAGGACCGAAGTAGTTCATCGGGAAGCGCACATGCATCTGTTGGGAATCTCTCCTCTCACTCTCAAAGTGTTTATCACAATCACTCAAGATTTTTCGGGTGGACAGACACGAACACAATGAGCAAGAACACATGAAGTTTTTTGGCGACGCAGCTATCACAGCTCACGTCCTTTTTTACTCACTTATTAACTTAAACCAAGATGCAGGTACATATTTATACAATGGCAACGCACTCACACGAATACCGGATTACTTGCTCCAGTAAACTGATCATGCATGCACACGATCCCACGAGCTAGCAAAGCTGACCATGTAAAATGCTAACTAACACTGGTGGAGAAGTGCTTTTTAGTCTCGGTTCGTAACCCTCCTTAGTCCCGGTTTTCCAACCGGGACTACGAATCCGGGACTAAAGATCGCTATCTTTATTCCCAGAAAATCGATCTTTAGTCTCGGTTGGTGTTACCAACCGGGACTAAAGATGGGGCATCTTTAGTCCCGGTTGGTAACACCAACCGAGACTAAAGATATTTTTTCTTTTTTTTTCTATTTTTAATATTGAATATTGATTTCACACCATCCCCTCCCATATCCAAATCATCACATATCACAGAACATCTCCAAATCCTCAAATCCTCAAACAAATCATCTCCAAATACATCACAAACTCTTAAAAAAATTACATCACAGGGTTCTAAAAAATTCATCACAGATTCACATCTCACAAAAAAATGCATCACAGATTCACATCTAAAAAAAAATCCGGCCGGTGGCCACTGCCGCCTCCCCTCCGCGCCGGCCAGCCGGCGCCGCGCCGCCGCCGCCCGCCGCCGCGTGGCCCCCCGCGCCGCCGAGTGGCCCCCCGCCCGCCGCCGCCGCCGCGCAGGCCACCTCCGTGCCATCCCCCGCGTCGCCGCCTCTGCGCCGGCCACTCACCGCCGCCGCGGCGCCGGCACGCTTCTGCACTGTGGGTGAAGGAAAAAAGGAAGGGGAGGAGCGGAGTTAGAGATAAGGAAAGAGATAAGAAGTTAGAGAGGAAAAAAAGAGATAGAGGGAGGAGTTTGTTGTGTGGACGGGAAAAGAGGATCGGTACTATGGATTATATAGTGTGTTTTGATTTTTATTCCCAGTTAGTATCACCAACCGGGACTAAAAATAGGTTTTTAGTCCCAGTTGGTGTTACTAACCGGGACTAAAGATCCTAGGGCCCTGACACGGCCTGACATGAAATCAACCGGGACTAAAAATGAACTTTAGTCCCAGTTGGAATTACCAACCGGGACTAAAGATGATTTTTAGTCCCTGTTGGTAACAACAACCGGGACTAAAGATCTTCCTCTTATTAATCGGGACTAAAAATCTGATTTTTAGTCCCGGCTCAACGGAACTATTGTGGATTTGGGTCGACTGACCAAAAATGGTTTCTCTACCAGTGTAACTTTCATATAAGCTAACAAACTCTTCCTATTCTAATGCCACTAGCTACATGCATGGCAGCACAACTTAATACTCGGTCTACTACTAGCCATGCATCACACACGACTAACCACTACTAAAAACAACCACTAATCACTAGTTGTTGCATGCAATTTCCACGTCTCAGATATTGGCGCCACTCTCCGGCTGCTTCGTACGACTCGGCTGTACTCCGGCCAAGCCTCTATAGTTGTACGTATCACACGTATTGCCGTGTACTTCTTCTGGTGCCACACACTGCTACAATACAAAGACCTATGCAACCATTTTCTACGTGCAGATGAACAAAATAAACATACATAGTACTAATGATAAGATAATTTCTAACAATTCCCCCCTAATCTTGGCATTTCCCCATTCACAGGAGAGTCGGTTCATCATCGCTTGTGGCGAGGAGTGCAGTCTTCTCCCTCTTCTTGTTCTCATGATATTCCTAAGCAAAATGTCCAAGCTCTTGGCAGTTGTAGCACATTACCTTGCTCTTGTCCTTCCACTCGTCGCGGCCACGACCACGACCTCCAACCGAGTCACGTGCTCTCGCCATGAGAAGTTGCTCTTCCTTTTGGATCTCTCGTCCCTTGACCAGTTCTTCATGGGCCTTCAACGACACGATAGCTTCCTCCATGGCCATTTTGTTGATGTTGCTAAACAACATCAACGATGAAGCGACACTGATGAACTTGGTGGAGACAGCTCGCAACTGCTTCTTCACGACGTACTTCTCGTCCATCGCATCTCCAAGTTCACGAATGCGCCCAACTAGCGTTGTAAACTTTGCCGCGAAATCATCCACAGACTCTACATCACTCATCTTAAGGTTATCAAAATCAGAATGCAAGGACTGAATTCTTGCCACACGAACGCGCTCGCCACCCACATGCATGGAGCGCAACACCACCCACACATCAGAGGCGGTCTCCTTCTCGACAACTCGGAGCAGCGTCTCCCCATCGATCGACTGCAAGATGATCGTGAAGGCCAGTTGGTCCTTGCTCTCATTGATAGCCCCGGATGTCTTCTCACGATTAATAGCACCCCACGCACCATTGGTGCGCAAGAGGAACTTCATCCTGCTTATTGCCCACGCCACGTAGTTCGCCCTTGTCAGCATCGGAAATGGGAGCCTCCCCGTCGTCGCGGTCGCCGGAGCTATCAAGTCTCCGAAGCCACCGCTCACTATGGCTTTGCTCGAAGAAGAATCGTCGCGCGGCACCATCTTCTTCAACTGGCTCTAATACCAATTGTTGGGAATCTCTCCTCTCACTCTCAAAGTGTTTACCACAATCAGTCAAGATTTTTTGGGTGGACACACACGAACACAATGAGCAAGAACACCGAAAGTTTTTGGCGGCGCAGCTATCACAGCTCACGTCCTTTTTTCTTCACTTATTAACTTAAACCAACATTCAGGTACATATTTATACAATGGCAACACACTCACATGAATACCGGATTACTTGCTCTACTAAGCTGATCATGCATGCACATGATCCTACGAGCTAGCAAAGCTGAACATGTAAAATGCTAACTAACTTTCATGCAAGCTAACAAACTCTTCCTATTCTAATGTCACTAGCTACATGCATGGGAGCACAACTTAATACTCGGTCCACTACTAACTTATGCAATGGGTTTCTATTACTTGCTAATGGAGTAATAGAAATCGTGATTTGTGATTTTTAATTAGTGACAGTTCGTAAGTTATGACCCATGAGAGATGAGTCACAAAATCATAGGTTTGTGGGTAGTGATGTGTGACTATGTATAAGATGGTTAGTAAAAATCCAAAATATTTTTTGAGTTCTTTTGTGCATTTAAATTTTAAAAATCATGATTCGTGAATTATTATTAGTAATAGTTCGTAAGTTATAACCTATTTGATATGAGTCACCAATGATGGGTGGGAAGTTATGACACGTCAGCGATGACTCCCGTATGACGGGTGACATGTTACGATCCGTCATAGATGACTTACTGTCACGCCCGTAAATTCACAAGTAATTTCCAAACTAATTTGTGCATTAAATCCCCGTCTAGGAATCAGTTGAGGTACACAAACTGACAATTTAATATAGATATTTATCAAAATAATTAAAGCGAGAAATACTTATATAAGAGGCATTTAATCCTCACCACCAAGAAAACTGCAGCGGAAAAGAAAATCTAGCAAAGCTTCAACTCCACTCCCACAGGCAGCTGGACTGGGATCTAAGCCAAAGGTCTTCTCCTTCTGAATCATTTTTCTTCAACTGAGGTTTGATGATTATTACAAGGTGAGTATATGGAATACTCCGCAAGCCACACAAAAAGTACGCAAGTGCACATGGATACCAAAAGGATGGTATAATATAAGGTTCATTTGTGAAACCAGCATCTAACAAAGAGTTGAGAATTTGTAAAATAGTAGAGTAATCAATTAAACAGTATTGATCCAACACTATACAACATACCCGTTGCATAGGCCCTGCCAAACCTGAACAACCAACCCCGGTCGTACAGATCAAACCTCTAATCCAGGAATTTACCATTCCAAACCAAGAGTTAAATTAACCATCATCAATTATCACATTATTAATTATTAATGAGAAGTGTGGGACTAATCACGAAAAACATTGTTAGACCCGCCCATAATTAAGGGCACGGCTATTCGAATAGTTCTACTCTAGCCAGAGATGTACCACTGTACCCACAAGACACGATTCTACACATGTTGCCATGCCTTGAAGTACCACCACGGCACTGCAAAGGGGAAAATCGTGACAATACCCATTCGTACAACACAACTCACCACAGTGCACTGTTCCTGGATCATAATCACCCCCTCAATAACCAGAGGCATGGACTCCCCAGTGATCCCCATAGACTTATTGCCGCTTCACAGTCTGGCGCCCCGCAATGAACCATGCTATACAAAAGATAAAGCCATTGTCAATGTTGGCTTGTGGTTAGCACAGTTAATGTTTCACAACAGTAGCTCGCGAACCGGTCCTTAATTGTCATGAGCACGACCATCAAAACCATGTGCTCACAACTCACCATTAATTAGGTTTTAATTATCAATTAATTATTATAACACGATTGTCCATCGTGAGCTACCATTAAATATAACCATAAGTGATAGTAAAACATGATTTATCCCATTAATGAGCTAATGGTTCTAAGCATGCCTAAGCAACTATATATAACATCTAGCTGAACCAATCCAATATGTAAGGCCCAAGCTAGTCAGGTTATAACTCATAGGAAAATAAAGTCATCTTCGGCCATAATTTAGGGAAAAAGGCTCACCACCCGATGGCATTCCAAAATAATGCATAAGTTGAAATAAAACAATAGCTTTAAATGGGTTCAACATGCTCAAAGGAATGTTTAGTATTTGTGTGACTTGCTTTGCAAACAAGCATCTTCAATTCGTCTTCAGTAACTCCTCAATCGATCGAACGCTCCTTCGAAACGATTGAAAACTAAACCTAGAACGCAAAACAATGAAAAATACTAATAAAAACCAAGTAAACAGTACAATTATAGTTCTTAAATGGGTAGAGCTTGAATTTAGATGAATTATGAGATTTGAACGACTTCATTCCGAGTTCGTATGAATTAATTATGAATTAATGAAGTTTTAATCAATTAAAACCTATAAAGAAAGCAATCTATTGATTTAATAGATCCTATTTATTTATATTTTTGTACTGGTAAAGGATGAATATGACATCAGCCCTAGGAATAAAGAAAAAGAGCTGGTGATACTGACGACTAGACCCCACATGATACAGACGACTGGACCCACATGTTATAGAGACGGGAGGTAGATCGATCCATCATAGTCTCGGTTCACAGAGCTGTCCATGGGATGAATGGCTAGAATTAGATTGACCGGAGTTGACCACAATCCGACGGATGAAATCGAAAGGGTTTTGAAGTGGACGCCACACGAGAAGGGAATGACATGGCAGTGAGGTGGCGGCAGCTTTACGGCAAACACCGACGGAGGAGAAGGGGTGGACGGCCTGCTCCTTGGCACTGCGATGCCAACGGAGGAAACGGCGAGGTTCGGCGACCACGGAGTTCACGGTGGATGGCGGCTGGAGACGTGGCGGGAACAGCGGCTCTCAGGCTCACGTCGGCGAGCGGCTTCCGGCGAGATTCAGCGCAAGGGAATTGGCGGCCAAGGTAGCCCTCGTCCTTGCGGAGCCGATGGAGGTGGCGGCGGGCACGGCGCGACTGGAACGACGGCCGGCGGAGTAGTGAGAGGGCTAGCACGGGGAGAGGCGGCTCGGAAAAAGAAGAGGAAACGCAAGAAGAGACCCAGGGCGTTATAGCCAAACGAGGAGGAGATCGACTCGGATACGGGAGGAATCGGCGGCGGAAGAGATAGGGTTCGCCAGCAAAATAAGAGATGAACTCTGCCTCGAATCCACACGATATACAACGGGATTTGCTCCGATTCTTGAGGGGAAAGAAAGAGGAGGATAAGAGCAATCCCCTCAATCAATTTTGGAAAGGGGGAACAGGATGCGACGGATTTGGCGGAGGTAGCGGCTGCGCACATGGCTCGGCAGGAAAGTCTGGATGTTAGGGATGACACTGTAGCGAGGGGAAGCAAAGTAGACTTTTATTTCCCTCCTGGCCCGGTTGAAGGAGGGAAGCGTAACAGACTTCGGCCGAAAGAGGGAGAGGGCTGCAAGCATGGCTGGGCCGGCGTGCTTGCGGGCCTAGGAAGGAAGATTGGAAGGGAGGGAATGGGCTGGATTCAGCCCAAGACTAGGAAGAGAATTTTAATTGACTTTTTAATTTAAATAATTAATGAAATGATGCTTCCAATGCTCAAATAAATCCAAGAAAAATCCTGAAAATACTTGGGCACATAAAGTATTTAAAAAAATTTTATCTAGCTCAAGTTTATGTTCAAAATTTTCATAGATTTTATTCATAAACTTACTTTATTCATTAAATAATTTCTAAAATTCCTTTTTCACAACGATTTATATTTTAGCGATTTTTTTTAGGGTGTGACAATTACTCACCAGTCACATATGACACATCTATGACGGGTGTTCATTGAGATTTTGTCATCATTGACCACTCATCTATAACCAAGCCTATATCCACCACAAGTATATGGGTTACAACCCTTGAGAGATGAGGGGGTCTGTGGTGGTGTTGATTCAGCCACACCTTGTCTATAAATAACTGTACTGCACGCACTCACATGTAGTAGCTGATTCCAACACTTAGAACAGGGGCTAGCTAAGTATTCACTACTAAAAAAGCCCATAAAGATCAGCACTATAGGTGCCGGAACAGCTAAAACCGGCACCTATAATGATTTTACTGCGTCCATAGGTTGAAAACACATAAAACCAACACCTTTAAGCAACTATCGGTGTCGGTTCTAAAGAAAAACCGACACCAATAGTACAGGTATCGGTTTTTTTATAAAAAAACCGGCACCTTTAATATATTATAGGTGACGGTTTTAGTTAACCGACATCTATAATAAATTATAGGTGCCGGTTAAACCGAGCCGAGCCGCCGAGCCAATCTAGCCAACAGACGAGTGGGCGACACATCAGCCTATATGAGAGCCTTATCCCCTCTCCCATCTATCTCTCTCTTGCCCCTCTCTCTCTCTCGGCTCTCTCAAAAAAATCTCAGCGCGCGGCGGTGGCGGCGGGAACGGGTGGCGGCGGCGGCCTCCCCTCCGCCGGATCCGGCGGAGGGGAGGTACGGCAGGCAACAGCGCATCGTGGAGGGCGACGGGCGGCCGCGGGTGGCAACGGCGTGCGAGGGGTAGTGGCGGCGGCGGGTGGCGGGCGGCGGCTGTGGTCTCCCCTCCGCCAGATCCGGCGGGAGGGGAGGCGGCGGGCGATGAGTTGCGGCGGCGCCCGGCGGGGGGAGGCGGCGGGCGGCGGAATTTGTTGATGTTTGTGTTAATTTGTTGATAAATTTGTTGATGAATTTGTTGATGAATTTGTTGTTGAATATGTTCATTCTGTGATTCAATTTAGAGTAAAGTGCACGGACAGTCCTTAAACTTGTAGCGGTGTGTCATCTAGGTCCTTAAACTCTCAAAATGCATATCCAAGTCTTAGAACTTGTCACAGTGTATCATCTAGGTCCCAAATCGTCACAGCCCCTTCAGGATCCTACGTGGCGCTGATGTGGCATGTCACAGGGACATGACGTGGCATAATTTTAACTGACAAATGGGACCCTTTAAAAATTTATTTTTCTTTTTTTTCTTCTCTTGTATTTTCCTTTATTCTCCTTTCTTTGTGACCTGAGTAGAAGAGAGGAAAAAAAAAGAAGAATGAGAAGAAAACGGAAAAGAAAAATGAAAGAAAAAAAAAGGACACGTCACGTCCATATGGCAGGTCACATTAGCGCCACGTAGGATCCAAGAGGGGATGTGTCGATTTGGGACCTAGATGATATATTTTGACAAGTTCTAAGACCTGGATATGCATTTTGAGAGTTTGGGGATCTAGATGACACACCGCTACAAGTTTAAGGATCACTCGTGCACTTTACTCTTCAATTTATTTTGGTGATGATTTGTGGATGATTTTGAGGTTCAGGGCACATGCCCGGTGACGACGCCGCTTGGTGAGTTCGGCTCGAATTCGAGCCGGCTCTCTTTTTTTTTTTTTGCCTCGAGCAATGGTAAAGGTGCCGGTTCTATTTTTGTTGTAGGTGTCGGTTGCTATTAGGGCAGTCCCAACAGGATGACAGGGATAGTGTCCATAGAATTAATTAGACTGCCATGTAGGCAATTTGCTGATGTGTCAACCGAGTTAATGAGCAAAGAGAAGGACACCGTTTCTCATGCAGGACATCGAGTTGGCTCACGCACCAAGACCATAGGCTCGACTGAGTTTAGCGTTGAGGGTGAATAGTCGTTTCCATCCCACGTGTCTCTGCTTTTGTTGCATCGTTTCCATCTGCCGTTGTTTCATGTTTCCTATTTGCTACACGGTTAATTACCACAGCTGATCCTTCTTGTTTGTAGTGCATACAACTAGCTATTATTTTTTTTCTTCAGAGAAACTTCTATAGAAACCATGCGTTGGAAAGCTTATGTCTAAGTATATACTTATTGGTGTCGCATGAAAAACGGCACCTATAGGCCCTCAGGAACCGGCACCTTTGGAATTTTTTTTTTTAGTAGTGATTGATGCCTACCTGATTGAGTTGTGTGAATTAAGCGGTATCGAGCATGCATGAGCATTTCCGAGGGATTAAGGCAAGTGGAAATGGTGATTCCTTGGTGTGGGCTACATACTGAGAATGGGACGCAGGAAGAATCTGAATTCAAGAATAAGATAAAAAGAACAAGTCCATTTCTATGCTAGCCGGCCAGTGAATGGAAGCTATGCTAGCTGAGGAACCTCAACAGACAGTGATGACCTTTAACGTAGTAGTAACGAGAAGGGAGAAAACGGAGAACAGGGTGCAAAACTGAAAATCCTTGTGTTTGCTTGGAAAGTGTCCCATTAATTCTTTTTCCTTTTGTTGTTGACTTGTTGCATGAGTGTTATACAACAAAGCATGCATCCGTGAAATTACACAAAAAATGAAAATTATTTAGTAAACCTTTAGTTGTGAGGGACAGGCTAAAAGAGGGGATCTGCCAGCCATATATAGCTCCTTGTAGAGAGCTAGAACAGCCCAATGACTCTGTCTGTACAGTGAAAATTACTTGTGTACCCTGAAAGTTGACATAATCCCTTCTATACCCTTAAATTTTGCTCATTCGCTTGCATACTCATGAATTTTAGTTTTGATCTCTTAAATGCCCTTTCGGCGAGTTGACCGAGAAATTTCTATGAAAAAGCCCATTTTATCCTTTGCTATGAAGAAGCATATAAATTAATAGAGTGTATTGTTGCAGCGTAAAATTTTGTTAGATGGGACTATTATATTTATGAGTTAGTTATGCACCATATTATTTGCGATAAATATACATTTAGATATGATATAAAAAACTAATACTTATTTATTACTTATTAAAAGTTGTTTAGGTAGCATATAAATATATTTGTCATATACAAATCTATTGTATTACTATCAAAACACATATGCTACATAAAAAACTTTTAATAACTCATAAATAAATATTAACTTTTTATATTATATCTAAAAAGTAAATTTGTCACAAATAATATGGTGCATAACAAACTCATAAATATAATAGTCTCATTCAACAAAATTTTACACTCCAACAATGTACCGCATTAATTTATTATGTTTTTTCATAGCAAAGGGCAAAATCGATTTTTTCATAAGAATTTAACGGTCAACTAGGGAAAAGGGTATGGAAGGGATCCAAACTAAATTTAGGGATATATAAAGGAATAAGCAAAATTCAGTGGCATAGAAGAGATTAGATTAACTTTCATAGGTACTTATAGAATTTTCTCAAAACGAAAACGATACTACTAGTATTATTATTCAGTCTAACTCCAACCAATTCCTGTGCGCTACAACTGCCAAGTGCTCGAATGTTGATGGCCCATCCAGAGGGGAGTGGAGTGCGTCCTCACTTGTGGACGATGCCATGGTGACATTGTTTGTGAATCCATGCTTGTGGGTGTGGAGGGCATTACTTGTTAGGAGTGCGACGCATTGGGAACAGGAGCCAAATCTGTTAACATGGAGGAGCATGCTCAACACGGCGGTGCTGGCGGCGCGTACCCAATTACGCTCTGCTTTGTTTGCATCGTCCAGTCCTCACCTGCTAGATTTGGTTATGATGCAAAGGGCAGGGCAGGTCGACCTCCATGGTGCTCCCACTCTACATGTATTGACGTATACTCTGTTTTTAGGAACATTACTTAGACGCATGCCTGCTTTGGGTGTCTCTGGTGAGTGATGACATCATGCAAATTTCACACAAAGATTAAGCAGAGGAGAATTTCTGCGAATTTGAATCGAGTGCACACGATTCATGTCTTTGCCTGTCTGAGAGTCAGCCCATCAGCCCGACTTGTTAGTTACAGCGGCACACTCCCAATCGGTAAAATCGTGGGGAAAAATCGATCGGCTGCATACAAGGAAAAAAATAAATTTTACAAAACTACAGATACATTTACCAAATATTTCCAAAACTACAAATTTAAAATTTTGCATCCTGAATCTATAGATTCAAGAATAAATTTATCATAAAACTACAGATTGAGATACAAGTATCACGGAACTACAGATTTAATATTAAAATTATCCTATAACTATAGTTTTGCTCTCTTGCATTGATGTTATATTGGGGCCATAAACATCAAATTTCTGTTTTTTTAAGGAACTTTTGTGATTAAATGGATCCGAAAGTTCTAGTTTTGTGGTAAGTTTTTTAATTAAACATGTAGTTTTATGATATTTGACCTTAAATATGTAGTTTTATGATAAATTAGATATTAAATATGCAGTTTTGTGATATAACATCTTAAAATCCATAGTTATGTGATAGTTTAGTTAATGTGTCTGTAATTTTGTGAAATTAAGTCCTTGTTCAAATCTGCTTAAAAGGATGGATTAAATTTTGGATTAAAGTGGCATGCTTTTCAAATTGCTAAATGGTATGTTTCGTGTAAAAACTTTCTATATGAAAGTTGTCCTAAAATATCAGATTAATCTATTTTTTAAGTTTGTAATAATTAAAACTTAATTAATCACACATTATTACCACATCGTTTTGTATGAAACACTTAATCTTCATCTTCATCTTCAGGAGATTCAAACACCACTAACAAAAAACGAACAATGATCGTTGCAAGGACCAGTCCCATCCTACTGCCAAAGTGGACAACGAACAAACTAATTTTTGGGCTATAGCACACCCAACAGATTGGCAATAATCCATTCCAAAATTTTATTTTGGTTTCCTAAACTGAATATAGGAAGTGAAAATACTCATCTATAAAAGAGAATCTAAAACTTGTTGAGAAACCAGTCGATTTTACTGATCAGTACACAAGCAAACCAAACACAGAGTTGTGGAACACTGAAAGTATGAGCGAGTAGAAGCTTCATTTCTTCTAGATTTGAGTATAACCTACAAGAGGAGAAGCAGAAGACCGAAGATCGGTTGTTCTTGCCTTGGACCTTATGGGCCCTATTTATAGGCGGAGGAGGGTGGAGGCTTACATCGTAAGCCTTGGACCTTCTGGCTTGCGTCGTAAGCCGGCTTACTTCTCTTGTAAGCTGGCTTCCTCTGTAAGCTGGCTTGCGCCGTAAGCTGACTTCCTTTGTAAGCTGGCTTCTAGCGTAAGCTTTCTTCTGGAGTAAGCTTTCCACTCATAATTTAATTCGTCCACAATAAGATAGGTTTCATAACACCCCCCCTTGGACGGATTTGAATTATGCGCATGCCTCATCAAAAACTCCTCCCAAAAACCTAGTGGGAAAAAATGGTAGGAGAAAAGAGTATATGGCACTCTGAATATTGTGTTGCACCTATTGCCTCGTTAAAAACCTTGCGTGAGAAAAACCCAATGGGAAAAAAAACTCACCAAGGGAAAAAGAGTACAACAGTTGATCAAGTCTTCAGGACTTGTTTGTGATTCTTCAGGATCACAATCATGGGCTATTCTCTTAATTGTTTGCTCCCCCTGATCCTTGCAATTCACTAAGTCGTCTCATGCCAATGCCACGAACACATCTGTGAAAACTTGATGCTGGCAGAGACTTCGTAAATAAATCTGCGAGATTTTCGCATGACTTAGTTTGCAGGACATTTATTTCCCCGCACTTCTGGAGCTCGTGGGGATAAAAGAATTTGGGAGCAATATGCTTTGTGAAATTGCTTTTCACATAGCCCATATGTATTTGTGCAACACAAGCAGCATTATCCTCATAGATAATGGTGGGGGTGTTACCAATGTTTAGGCCACATGACTTTTGGATGTGACCGATCATCCGCCTAAGCCACACACATTCTCGTGTGGCCTCATATAGAGCAATTATTTCTGAGTGGTTGGTTGACGTTGCAACCGGGGTCTACTTTACAGACCGCCAGGAAATGGCAGTATTACCACAAAGAAATACAAACCCAGTCTGGGATCTGGCATTATGAGTATCCGACATATAGCCAGCATCCACATATCCCACCATGGATGGATCTTGGTTCTTCGGGAACCATAACCCAAGATCTTGAGTACCTCGAAGGTACCTGAGGATAGTTTTGACGCCAACCCAATGTCTTCTAGTTGGGGCTGCACTATATCTAGCCAATAGATTAACTGCAAAGGCAATATCAGGTCTCGTGCAATTGGCTAGATACATTAGTGCTCCAATGGCACTTAAGTAGGGAACTTCAGGTCCCAACACTTCCTCATCATCTTCCTTGGGTTTAAATGGGTCCTTATCCGCTTCCAGGGATCGGACCACCATGGGGGGTTTTCAATGGATGACATTTATCCATATTGAACTTACCAAGGACTCTCTTGGTATAGGTAGACTGGTGCATAAACACTCCTTCAGGGAGGTGCTCGAGCTGCAGGCCCAAGCCGAACTTGGTTTTCCCTAAGTCCTTCATCTCAAACTCGGTCTTAAGATAAGCCATTGCTTCTTTAATGTCCTCTGTGGTGCCAATGATATTAAGATCATCGGCATAGACCGAGATGATACAAAATCCATTCATTTCTTTATGAACACACAGGGACAATTATCATTGTTTAAGTAACCTCTCTTCAGGAGATAGTTACTTAACCGATTGAACCACATCCTTCCGGATTGTTTCAATCCGTATAATGATCGCTGCAGGTGAACACTATAGATGTTGCGATTTCCTTTCGGATTCGCAATCTTGAGTCCTTCAGGGAACCTCATATAAATTTCTGAATCTAGTGACCCATACAAGTATGTGGTCACTACATCCATCAACTGCATATCCAAATTCATATTAGTTGCCATTGAGATCAAGTATCGGAACATGATTCCACTTATCACAGGATAGTAAGTTTCATCATAGTCAATACCGGGTCTATGCGTGAACCCTTGTGCCACTAGCCTCGCTTTATACCTCACCACCTGGCCATGTTCATTCCTCTTCCGGAGGAAGACCCATTTGCATCCTACAGGGATGACTTTTGGAGGTGTTGGGACTGCAGGCCCAAAAACCTCTCTTTTATAAAGCGAGCGCAACTCTGCCTCTATTGCTGCTTTGCATTTGTCCCAATCTGAGCGCTTCTGGAACTCAGCCATGGACTTTGGTTCTAGATCCGGATCCATTATGTCAGCAATCTTTGAGGCAAAGTGTATGTCGACAATAGTGGTCTTTCTATGATGTAACTCTCCTATATCAGCATAGTTAGTGGAAATCTCCTCATTTATTCCCTCCAGCTCGTCGTGATTTCCCATAACGATCGAGTTGGAGTGTTCCGATCTTCCAGTGCCAAGGTACGCGCGTAAAACACTGGGTTCTCCATCTTCAGGATGGTGTCCTTCTGGGACCATCTCAACTTTAGGTTGAGTTGCCTCTTCTAGGGCTTTCTCAACTTCAGGTTGAGCTTCTTCAACTGATTCTTTGAGTGGAACAAGTGGCTCAGGTTCTTATCTCCGCGGACGTCTCCGCGGAACCTTGTCCCAAGCACCCGGAGGTCTCCCCCTCTTCCTAGGATGGGGGGTAAGAGCAGAGTCAGTAACCTTCTGGGTTACCTCTACTCTTTCCGGCGCATTTACTGCAGGTATATGCGACCTTGTCACTCCCTTATAATCAGTGAAGGCATCTGGCAACTTATTTGCAAGATTTTGCAAATTTATGATTCTCTGAACTTCCAGTTCAGCTTCACTAGTGCGTGGATCTAAGGACTGCATCCCAGTTGCATTCCATATTATATCTCGGCATTCTTCTGGATGCCTTTCTCCCCCTAATGCTGGGAAATGGTCCTCATCAAAGATACAATTAGCGTACCGAGCCGTATGAAGATCCCCAGTCATAGGCTCAAGATACTTGATTATGGACAAAGTCTCATAACCAACGTATATCCCCAACTTCCAGTGGGGTCCCATAGAAGTACGCTGTGGTGGTGGGATCGGCACATATACTGCACTGCCGAATTTACGCAGATGAGAAATACTTGGTTCTTTTCCACACACTAGCTGAAGGGGGGATGTACTATGATATGCAGTTGGCCTGAGTTGAATTAGTGTTGCTGCATGCAACACAGCATGGCCCCAACAACTGGTTGGCAGCCTACAATCCTGCAATAGTGGCCGAGCAATCAACTTGATCCTCTTGATCAAGGACTCAGCTAGGCCATTTTGAGTGTGGACATGTGGTACTGAATATTCTACCTTAATGCCCATGGCTAAACAATAATCATCAAAAGCCTTCGACCTGAACTCACCAGCATTATCCATTCGAATGGATTGTACGTGACTATCAGGGAAGCTAGCTTTTAGCCTGATGATTTGGGCAATTAGCTTTGAAAAAGCATGGTTCCTTATGGACAAGAGGTCCACATGGCTCCACCTGGTAGAAACATCAATCAGTACCATGAAATACCTAAACGGGCCCGACAGGGGCTGGATAGGTCCACATATGTCACCTTGTATCCTTGCCAGGAAAACAGGTGACTCATCCCTAATCTTCAGGAGGGATGGCCTAGTGATCAACTTCCCTTTTGCACAAGCAGGGGAAATAAAATCTTCAGGATTAGGGAAATCTTTAGTTTCAACATTGTGGCCAGCAGAATTGTTTGATGATTCTCCTCATCATACCCAACCCAGGATGACCCAGCCTGTCATGCCAAACTCTAAATGACTCTGGGTTTCTAAATATGGTCTTTATCGCAATATATTCCTCAGTGGGTTTTATGTACGTGTAGTACAAACCCGATGGCGATGAAGGGAGTCTTTCCACCACTTGCTTTTGATATCCATCTATTTTTGTTATGAGCAGATATTCAGCATCTTGCTCAATCTCGGTTTCTATATGGAAACCGTTTGCACGGATATCTTTAAAACTTAAGAGGGTATGCTTTGAATTAGGATACAATAGAGCATCCTTTACAAAGATATGGGTACCCATAGGGAGAACTAGAGTAGCACTTCCTGTGCCTACTATATGAGCATTGCTTCCGGCAATGGTCATAATATTTCCAGTTTTCTTAGTTAAGGTGTGGAAATATCTAGTTTCCCTTAAGATTTCGTTAGTGGTGGCACTATCTACTAGACATATATCCTCTTCTGCCATGGGATTCCCACAAAGTCTGTTTATAGAACATAAATATAAATGAAATTAAACATGGAGTAAGTTGATTCTATTAAGAGAAACATTACAAGGACTTCAGGCCCAGTAAAAGACTAAGCATGCTCTTCAGGAGCATTATTCATGACCAAAGTTCTACATGTGCTACTCATGCGGAACACTGCATATGACTGACATATAGGAGATTACTTCAGGTCTCCAAATATGTCATCATCTTTTTCAAGAAGGTTGTCCCAATCATCGTCCATACGGACGTTCCCACCATCCTTAAGATTGATAAGCATGTCATCATGCTTTTCAATCTGAGCTTCAGGCTCAATGGTGAAGTGGGACTCATGTTGGCTCTTTTTCTCATTCATGCTTTGTTGGTAGAGCTCAACCAGGTGCTTGGGTACACGGCAATTACGAGACCAATGCCCTCTACCTCCACATCTATAGCAGTTATCCTGCTTTACCCCAGATGATTCACCTGTAACCTTCTTGAGTTCGCCTTTACCTCTGGGTTTACCCTTGCTCTTGCCCTTGAATATGATACTTCCCTTACCTTTCCCTTTCTTCTCACCATGGTCTCTTTTACGACCATGTGAGTTTCCAACAACATTGGCGTGTGCTTTAGGCACTGCCATAGACCCAGTGGGTCGAGCAGAATGATTCTTTAGAAGAACCTCATTCTGCCTTTCTGCAACTAACAGGACTGAGATAAGATCAGAGTACTTCGGGTACTTTGAGTTCATGTATTGCTGTTGCAGCACTATGTTGTTGGGATGAAAGGTAGATAAGGTTTTCTCGATCATCTCATCGTCAATGATCTTCTGGCCACATAAACGCAACTGAGAAATGATCCTATGTAGGGCAAAGTTATACGCTGCCATAGACTTGTAGTCTTGGAAGCGTAGGGTGATCCAGTCATGTTGTGCTTGTGGGAGCACAATTGACCCTTGCTGGTCAAAGCGATCCTTTAGGGAGTGCCATAATACCAGTGGATCTTTCTCGGTCATATACTCAGACTTCAGGTCTGGGTGGAGATGGTGGCGCAAGAAATGCAATGCCTTTGCTTTCTCGGCCTTCGTAGACTCCACAGTGCCAACTTTGGGCAGCACGATAGTATGATCGAGACCCATGGAGTCGAGTTTAATCTCAACGTCCAATGCCCAAGTGAGGTAGTTACTACCATCCAAGGCAAGCTCGGCGAATTCCTTCTTTGCTATGTCCGACATGTCCTGCAACAACATTTGGTATTTACGACAGGTAAATACGATGTGCAGGGTCGACATGAATTGGTCATGCGTAATCTTCAGGATTACAATTGTGTGTAATCTTCAGGATTACTAGTGTGTGTAATTTTTAGGATTATCACACAGTTTCCCATAGAATCTTTCCTAGCAAATTAACTGAAGTAATCTTCAGGATTACAGATTGCTTGATTAAATATTATCAATCATGCTAGGAAATCAATTTCAGAACAATAAAATAAATGTTATGAAAGTCATGCAAACAGCAAAGTAAGCATGTAAAACAAAACGAAGAGTATACATGGGCACAACTTCATGTATATTGTGCAGACTGTAAAAAGTAAGATAAACCATATAGTACTTTCCCCACTATGAGCCCACGCTTCATGGCGACAGAGCCGACCTTAGTGGCATCAAGGGCCCATATGGGTGATGTCCATAAAACAAAGGGCATCCATAACAACACTTCAGGGTCATGCAGAAGGTTCGTTTGCCTCCGATATTTGGCGGCAATGGCGGCAGAGCCGTCGATTAAGTTGCCATGCTGAAGCATCTAGGCGCCCGGTGTTAATTTTTGTAATTAATGACAAGCGCTAATTGTGGACTAACTGTTGTCTTTGAGCTATACATTTTAAGTTAGGTCGACGTCATGTGTGCGCATGGATGACTATCGATGGATTAAAATTGACGGCGCAAAGCAAAGAGAAAGAAGACGGTAAAACTAGCGCTTTAATTTAGAATTGATCGAGGTGTAGGGCGATCAAATTTGCTAGTTTATTTTTAGTTTCGCCGTACTATTAAGAGGGGTAATAACCTAGCAAAGAGATGATTTTAATTGCCATATTAGGTCATTGCATTTTCACTTGTGCTCACATTTTCATCACTCACACAAAAATCACTTTGCTCTTTCACTGGGTTCGGCTTGACCAGGGGCGGTCAGACCGGCCACATAGTGGCGGTCTGACTGGCGTGCCCTGGCCGGTCTGATCGGCCGCAAGACGGCGGTCTGACCGGTGGCACATGCGCGGTCAGACCGGCCCCCTGGGGGCCGAGATGGTGCTGCTCGGGGTGGCCGATACAGAGCCGACGGAGCCGTAGTCGGTCAGACCGAGCCGACGGAGCTGATGACAACCTCCTTTCCACTACTCAACATGGAGCTCTCATTGATGTTGGCATATCTTGTGATTTGTTTGATGATAGTGCTACTTGCTATATTGCTCATGTTGCATCATCTAGCATTTCTACCTCTTGTGATGATCTTGTGGATATGTCTAGCTCTAGCTCTAGTGTTTCTATTTGTGATGTCTCACTTGTTGTTGAGAACAATGAGCTTAAGAAGCAAGTGGCTAAGCTCAACAAGAGCTTGGAGAGGTGCTTCAAGGGTAAGAACACTCTTGACAAGATTTTGAGTGAGCAACGGTGCATCCTTAACAAGGAGGGACTTGGATTCATTCCAAAGAAGGATAAGAAACCTTCTCACCGTGCCACTCGTTTTGTCAAGAGCAATGGTAAGTATTGCTCCAAGTGTCGTGAGGTTGGGCATTTGGTGAATGATTGCCCCGGTGTTAAGCCTCCTAAGACATGCATGTTTGATTCTCATTATATGCTTAGGAAGGCTCATGATGGTAGCATTGTTGCTAGATATGTGGGTTCCCCTATACTCGGTGGTAAAAAGAATGCCATTTGGGTGCCCAAAGCTTTGGTCTCTAACCTCCAAGGACCCAAACGAGTTTGGGTACCTAAAAGAGCTTGATCTTCTTTTGTAGGTGAACTACCACACCGATGGGAGCCATTGGGTGCTTGATAGTGGATGCACTCAACACATGACCGGTGATAGGGCTATGTTCACCATATTTGAAGTAGGAGGGAATGAACAAGAGAAAATGACATTTGGAGACAATAGCAAAGGAAAGGTAATTAGGTTAGGTAAAATTGCTATCTCCAATGATTTATCAATTGATAATGTCTCTCTTGTTAAATCTCTAAATTTCAATTTGCTTTCGGTTGCTCAAATTTGTGATCTTGGCTTGTCATGTGCTTTCTTCCCGCAAGAAGTTATTATTTCTAGCCTTCTTGACAAGTCTTGTGTGTTCAAAGGTTTTAGATATGGAAATCTTTATTTGGTTGATTTCAATTCTAGTGAAGCAAATTTGAAAACTTGTTTAGTTGCAAAAACTTCTTTGGGTTGGCTTTGTTATAGAAGGCTAGCCCATGTTGGCATGAATCAATTGAGCAAACTTTCAAAACGTGATCTAGTTGTGGGCTTGAAAGATGTGAAGTTTGAGAAAGATAAGCTTTGTAGTGCTTGTCAAGCCGGCAAGCAAGTTGCATGTTCTCATCCTACTAAGAGTATCATGTCCACATCTAGACCATTGGAGCTCTTACATATGGATTTGTTTGGCCCAACAACCTATAAGAGCATTGGTGGTAATAGTCATTGTCTTGTGATTGTTGATGATTATTCTCGCTATACTTGGGTGTTCTTTTTGCATGATAAGTCTATTGTTGCCGAGCTTTTCAAAAAGTTTGCAAAAAGGGCCCAAAATGAATTTAGTTGCACTCTTGTGAAAATTAGAAGTGACAATGGTTCCGAGTTTAAGAATACCAATATCGAGGACTATTGTGATGATCTTGGTATTAAACACGAACTTTCCGCTACCTACTCACCTCAACAAAATGGTGTAGTGGAGAGGAAAAATCGTACATTGATTGAGATGGCAAGGACTATGCTTGATGAATATGGTGTTTCCGATTCCTTTTGGGTGGAAGCCATAAACACCGCTTGCCATGCAACCAATAGGCTTTATTTGCATCGCCTCTTGAAAAAGACTTCCTATGAGCTAATTGTTGGGAGGAAGCCTAATGTTGCCTATTTTCGAGTTTTTGGTTGCAAGTGTTATATTTACCGAAAGGGTGCTAGACTAACCAAATTTGAAAGTCGGTGTGATGAAGGGTTTCTTCTACGTTATGCCTCAAATAGCAAGGCATACCGGGTCTTCAACAAGAACAAATGTATTGTGGAAGAAACCGCCGATGTTCAATTTGATGAGACTAATGGCTCCCAAGAGGTGCACGAGAATTTGGATGATGTAGGTGATGAAGGCTTGATGAGAGCTATCAAGAACATGTCAATTGGAGATGTCAAGCCTATTGAAGTGGAAGACAAGCCATCCACCTCCACTCAAGATGAGCCATCTACTTCCACTACACCAAATCAAGCTCAAGTTGATGTGGAGGAGGAGAAGGCACAAGATCCACCTATGCCACCAAGGGTACACACCGCTCTTTCCAAGGATCACCCAATTGACCAAGTGTTGGGTGACATTAGTAAGGGTGTTCAAACTCGATCTCGTGTCGCTTCGATTTGTGAACATTACTCGTTTGTTTCTTGTCTTGAGCCAAAACATGTAGATTAAGCTCTTTGTGATCCGGATTGGATGAATGCTATGCATGAAGAGCTCAACAACTTTGCAAGAAACAAGGTGTGGACTTTGGTTGAAAGACCTAGAGACCACAATGTCATAGGGACAAAGTGGGTCTTTAGGAACAAACAAGATGAGAATGGGTTGGTGGTGAGAAACAAAGCAAGGTTGGTGGCACAAGGTTTCACACAAGTTGAAAGTTTGGACTTTGGTGAAACTTTTGCCCCCGTGGCAAGACTTGAGGCTATTCGCGTCCTTCTTGCATTTGCATCATGCTTTGACATAAAACTATTTCAAATGGATGTGAAAAGTGCTTTTCTAAATGGTGAAATTGCCGAACTTGTCTTTGTTGAACAACCTCCCGGTTTTGAAGATCCTAAAAATCCTAACCATGTTTACAAACTCTCAAAAGCTCTTTATGGTTTAAAACAAGCTCCTAGGGCTTGGTATCAAAGATTGAGAAATTTTCTTTTGTCAAAGGATTTCAAAATTGGAAAAGTTGACACCACTCTTTTCACAAAAATCATTGGTGATGATTTCTTTGTGTGCCAAAATTATGTTGATCACATCATATTCGGTTCTACTAATGAGGTATTTTGCAAGGAATTTGGTGATATGATGTCTAGGGAATTTGAGATGTCCATGATTGGAGAGTTGAGCTTCTTCCTTGGACTTCAAATCAAGCAACTCAAGGATGGGACGTTCGTGAGCCAAACCAAGTACATCAAGGATCTACTCAAGAGGTTTGGCTTGGAGGATGCGAAGCCCATCAAGACACCTATGGCAACCAACGGGCATCTCGAACTTGATGAGGGAGGTAAACCGGTAGATTTAAAGCTTTATCGTTCTATGATTGGTAGCTTGCTTTACCTTACCGCATCTAGGCCGGATATCATGTTTAGTGTTTGTATGTATGCACGGTTTCAAGCCGCTCCTAAGGAGTGTCACTTAGTGGCCGTGAAAAGGATTCTAAGATATTTAAAACATTCCTCTACTATTGGCTTGTGGTACCCAAAAGGTGCTAAGTTTAAGCTTGTTGGCTATTCCGATTTGGATTATGCCGGTTGCAAAGTGGATAGAAAGAGCACATCCGGTAGTTGCCAAATGCTTGGTAGATCCCTTGTGTCATGGTCATCCAAGAAACAAAACTCCGTAGCCCTCTCTACCGTCGAGGCGGAATATGTTTCGGCGGGTAGTTGTTATGCCCAATTGCTTTGGATGAAACAAATCTTGTTGGACTATGGCATATCCTTCACCAAAACCGCACTCCTATGTGATAATGATAGTGCCATAAAGATAGCCAATAACCCGGTCCAACATTCTAGAACCAAGCATATTGACATACGCCATCACTTCCTAAGAGACCATATTGCCAAGTGTGACATAGTCATTAGCCACATAAGAACCGAGGATCAACTAGCCGACATCTTTACCAAGCCGCTTGATGAAACCCGCTTTTGCAAGTTGAGGAATGAGTTAAATGTCATAGACTTCTCTAATGTGGCTTGAGATGGTGCACCATGGTTGCTTCTTTTTGCATATTGTATATTTGCTCTCATTTGCTCTTATGCTTTGGATTTATTGCCATTTGCTTCTTCAATGCGAAAATGGAGCATGTCACATTAAGGGGGAGTTTTGCACTCTTGCATGTGCTCCACTTCCTTTTATATGTGAGCAAATCAACTAAAAGTGCTAGTAGTGTTTTCAAAATGTCCAAGTCAACATAAGTCAAAACTTTTGCAAAATCAATGTAATTTGAAAACTATCTCTTGGAAAATGTTTCAAAAGGTTCCCTATATGTTTTCCAACCCTCACTTTGCAAGAAAAATGATTTTTGAATGAAAATGCCATTTTGGCCCTCTTTTGAAGAAACTAGAATCTTGTTTTTGGCCAAAATGAGATTAAACCCCAAAATGAGATTGAGAAGTTTGAAATGTTTTTGGTGTTCAAACCTATTTCAAAAACCAAATCATTCAAAAGTTATTTGAAAATCAAATTCGACCAAAAACCTCTATAGACCATAAAAGGTCACCTCCTAGCACTCAAGTGAGTTTTGTTGCAGATCTTCATAATTTTCAAATGTTATGAATGGTTGGCAATATTTCAACTCACACATTTCAAAATTGCTCCAAAAATCTAATTTTTGTTGAATTTTATTGTGTGGGGGTAGCCGAACTGTGCAAGGGTTGTGCACAGTCGGCTGGGGGCCAGGCGGTCTGACCGGTGCTATATGCGCGGTCTGACCGGCCTGGTGACGGCAGTCTGACTGGCCACTAGGGCCCGGTCTGACCGGCCACACCCTGGCGGTCTGACTTGCCACGTATAGCCGGTCTGACCGGCCGAGGATGGTGGGCCCGGGAATCTTTCCTTTTCTTCTCTCTTCTTCCCCTACCCGACTCCATCTCCTCCCATTCAGCCTTCTTCTTCCCCAACTCGAAAAAACTCCTCCTCTCTCCTCTCCCAAACCCTAGCCACCTCCCTCCACCAAATCCCCTTGGTTTGACCGCGGATTTATCTCCGGTTACACCGTAAGTGATTCTCCTCCGCTTCCTCTCTCTATTCCATGGATTTGTTTGTGTTTTTGTTGAGATTTTGATTCATGGCATGGAACCCTAGGTGAAGCACGAGGTGTTCTTCGATTTGCACCAATAGAGGGTAGTTTCTTGGTGTGATTCAACTCCTCCAACCGGTAAATCACTCTCCCTCTTGTGCATTCTCTCAAATCGATCTATTTCACCCTAGGGCTATGGGTAGTTGTTCCAATCTTGGTGAAATAAGTCCTCCCTTTGATGTTCTAGTTCCAATCTTGTGCAATATTGTTCTAGCAATTTTTAGACTCAAATGAGTAGATGTGAAAATTTTTGGATGCTTGAACTTGTGGGAGGAGGCCTGCCCAGAGCCACAGGCGGTCTGACCGGCCGACAGCCGTTGGTCTGACTGGCCTCCATGGGCGGTCTGACCGGCCTGATGCCGTCGGTTTGACCGCCCTACTGGCTGCGATCTGACCTCCCCTCCACAGGATATAAGAAAATTTTCATCTCTCCCAATTGTTTCTAGAATTATTGCTAATATCCTTTCACCCTTTGCTCTTTGACAGTGATGCCTCCCCGCACTCGTCATGGTCGTCGTGCGCCCACTCTGGATCCCGTGAGTGAGCCTGAGGAATCGAGCGGAGAGGATTACGCTCAAAGTGATGAAGAGGTTGAGGCCAATGTTGAGGGAGCTAGTGAGGAGGAAAGTGGAGATGATGACAGTGGAAGTGGAGAGGATGAGGATGAAGAAAGTGATGATATGCACATTGATCCCTCCATCCAGTTTGTTGTGAACATGAGGAATCCATCACAGTATACCATCTTGAGGCACCATGATCAGTTTTTGCGGCCTCGGGACACCCCGGATCCCCGTTTTCACACCGCTTTCCAGAAGAGGGTGTATGAGCAAGTCTATGCAGGGAAAGCTTTTGCAGAGCATAAGTGGATCTCTTGGAGAGACATCAATTAGACTCCAAAGTTTAAGGGCTTGCAGGATCTCTTCAGGACTATTGGCATTGACCGGATTGTGACTCTTAAGCAAGATTACAATGAAGATTTGATCCGACAGTTTTATGCTACAGTGTGGGTGGCTGGGGACTACAGTGAGATGAAGTGGATGTCCGACACCCTCCAGTATTCTATCTCTAGGAGGCAATTCCGGCATCTCCTCAATATTCGCTTGGACTTTGGAGATGACTTGCATGAGGAGCACACCCATAATCCACTCTCCATAGACTACCTCTCTCAGTTTTATGAAAATGGAGTGCGGTACACACATGGGAAGGTTGCCGGCTTGAGGACCATCCTAAGTGTGGTTAACAGGATTGTGAGAGCTACCATCCTCCCTCGCCTGGGTAACAATGATGACATTAGGGGGGTGGCTTGGCACGTCATCGATGCCATCATTCAGGGCCGACAGTTCGACACTGTGACTCTCATGATGCAAGAGATTGCCATCTCCAAGGGGACCTTCACTCAGGGAATCTATTATGCCCCTTACATCATGAGGTTGATTCAAGACAAGCTTGGGGCTGCTGGGCAGAATTTGAAGAAGCACAAGCAGTACAAGCCCCGCCTTCAGTTTGGAGCTCCCCGTGCTCCTAGGGCGGCGCCCTCCTCTCATCCTGGAGCTAGCTCAAGCTCTGCACCTCCTCCTCCTCATGGGTATGATCCAAATGCCTTCTTTCATCCTCAGTATGCCTATTTTGGAATGCAACCCAACGAGTACTTCAACCCGGTACTTGGGGCTATTAATACCCTAAGTGAAAGCATTCAACGCTTGTCTACCGGGCATGAAGCTTTGCATGAGGATGTTCGTGGCTTGCCCACGGATGTTGGAGACTTGAATGCTTCCGTGGGGAGATTGCACACTCGAGTGGGTACATTGGATTCTCGAGTCCAAATGTTGGAGAGCTCCCAAGCATTTGTGTATCATTGTCGTCGTGATGCTTCTCATCCTTCCACTTCGGCGCGTCCTCCTTCTCCTCCACAAGAGTGAAGACCTTTTTGGTGCTTGATGCTAAAAGGGGGAGAAAAGTGTGTTTTATGTTGGGTTGGGACTAGTAGTAATGAGGTTAGCCACCTCATATTTAATAGGTTAAGGAGGTTTGGGCTATATTTTGTATGGGTATGGGCTATTACTCTATCTTGTGTGTTATTTGTCGTTTTGTTAAACTCTCAATGTCATTTGGATCCTTCGTGGTCTTGTAATAGCCTATGTTTTATTTGTGAGCCCTTTATGTGGTCTTAATGTAAACTTGTGCTATGATGGATGGTTGGTGTTACATTGATATACTTGTGACCATCTTATGCATTCGGTTGATTCATATGTGAAGTTCACATTATAATTTGCATATGTGTTGTGCTATGTTGAAATGTGAAATTGAAATGTGCATTGGCTCCATATTTGCTATTTGTGATTGTTATGCATATGTTTAGGGGGAGCTTTTGCTTGTGAATACAATATATGTCCATGTGCTCTATGTTTGATTATATATATTTTTGGTGTTTGTCATCAATTACCAAAAAGGGGGAGATTGAAGCATCTAGGCCCCTGGTGTTAATTTTGATAATTAATGACAAGCGCTAATTATGGACTAACCGTTGTCTTTGAGCTATACATTTTAAGTTAGGTCGACGTCATGTGTGCGCATGGATGACTATCGATGGATTAAAATTGACGGCGCAAAGCAAAGAGAAAGAAGACGGTAAAACTAGCGCTTTAATTTAGAATTGATCGAGGTGTATGGCAATCAAATTTGCTAGTTTATTTTTAGTTTCGCCGTACTATTAAGAGGGGTAATGACCTAGCAAAGAGATTATTTTAATTGCCACATTAGGTCATTGCATTTTCACTTGTGCTCACATTTTCATCACACACAAAAAAATCACTTTGCCCTTTCACTGGGTTCGGCCTGACCAGGGGCGGCCAGACCGGCCACATAGTGGCGGTCTGATCGGCGTGCCCTGGCCGGTCTGACTGGCGCATAAGGCCGGTATGACCAGCGGCACATGTGCGGTCAGACCGGCCCCCTGGGGGCCGAGATGGTGCTGCTCGGGGTGGCCGATACAGAGCCGACGGAGCCGTAGTCGGTTAGACCGAGCTAATGGTGGTCTGACCGAGCCGAGGCCGGTCTGACCGGCTAGGCCAATGGGGCCCTCTGACAGCACTTCAACGGTTAGTTTTCTAGCCGTTGCAGAGTAGCACGGTCTGACCGGCCACATACCTCCGGTCAGACCAGCAGAGCACAATGATTGGGGGATTTCGCCTCCAACGGCTAGTTTTGGTGGGTGGGAGTATAAATACTCCCCACCAGCAGCAAGGGGACTCTCTTGGCACCCAATTCAATTGCATACACCCCTTGCACCTCTCTCACACTCACTTGAGCTTTGTGTTAGAGGGTTGATTAGCCAAGAGTCAAGTGCATTTGCTTCCATTGTAGAGCTAGTGTGGCACTTGATCATCTCCACGCCGGATCATTGCTTATTACTCTTGGAGGTTGCCGCCTCCTAGACGGCTTGTGGAGGAGTTGCCCGGTGACCTCTCCGAGAAGATTGTGGAGGAGGCCCGGCGCCGGTTTGTGAGTGGTTTGCAGTTCACCACCTTCGGAGCGAAGGAAGAACTACCCTAGTGATCGAGGCTTGGGTAGTCCTCTCCGTGGGCCGGCTCTCGCCTTGCCCACCCCTTGACGAAGGGGGCGTGCGGTGGCTTCGTGGTTGAGCGGTGGAGTTGGGCTCGCCTCAATGGGGAGTAGGAAACCGGCGAGTTTCCGAACCTCGGTGAAAAATCTCTTGTGTCCTTGTCTCTTTTAATTGTCGCATTTACATTTGTGCAATTTACATTTCTAGAGACATACTTGAGATCATATCACTCTAGGATTGCTAAACATTGACATAGGAGTATGATTTACTTTCCTAGAGATATAATTGAGCCACTATCACCCTAGGTTTGCAAAACATAACTTAGTTGCTTAGTTAGAGTTGACCCTCACCAAACCTAGCAACTTAGGTTAGTTTTGATTAGGTGTCATTTAGTTTTAAATCGCCTATTCACCCCCCCTCTAGTCGACATCTCGATCCTACACATGCCGGTGCTTCAGGCACCTACATTACCTCTAGCATTTGGGCGATAACGGCGACAGAGCCGCCATTGTGTTATCGAATAGTGCTAAGAGGATGTACCATCTCAAGCCTTTGGACGGTAACGGCGGCAGAGCTGCCATCATGTTACCGAGCGTTGCTGAGAGGACGTATCAACTCTAGCAATTGGACGATAACGACGGCAGAGCCGCCATCATGTTATCGTGTATTGCTGAGAGGATATCGGAGGATGGTACTTCAGGTACCATGCTCTTCTGCTTATTTCAACTATAGCAGAAGAATGATTTGCATATAAAGAGCAAGATGATCAGTAGAAACTGATTTCTCACCTGTTTACCTTTTTAGCTCGGTACAGTTTCATGCTGATAACGTGTTGAGAAACCAGTCGATTCTACTGATCAGCACACAAGCAAACCAAACACAGAGTTGTGGAACACTGAAAGTATGAGCGAGTGGAAGCTTTATTTCTTCTGGATTTGAGTACAAGCTACAAGAGGAGAAGCAGGAGACCGAAGATCGGTTGTTCTTGCCTTGGACCTTCTGGGCCCTATTTATAGGCGGAGGAGGGTGGAGGCTTACGTCGTAAGCCTTGGACCTTCTGGCTTGCGTCGTAAGCCGGCTTACGCGTCGTAAGCTGGCTTACGCGTCGTAAGCCGGCTTCTCTTGTAAGCTGGCTTCCTCTGTAAGCTGGCTTGTGCCATAAGCTGGCTTCCTTTGTAAGCTGGCTTCTAGCGTAAGCTTTCTTCTGGAGTAAGCTTCCCACTCATAATTTAATTCGTTTACAATAAGATAGGTTTCATAACAAAACTAAACTGATTCTCTAAAACAAAAAAGTGAGCCCTCTGCTAAACTACTGAAATCCTACCTCCTCAACAGGTGATCTCCTCCCTCAACCATCCTAGTCCCTAGCCCGATGTGGGATGTCATAGATGCAACAGGAAAGCAGCAGAATGGGATGGATTGGAAGCCCTCGCGCTCCTACAAGTAGAGACCGACAAACCTAGGTAAATATTTAGCAGCAGGGGAATCCGTGGGAGCAAATTTTTGTCCTAACTACCAAAAGTTTTGAATTGGGAACAATTAAACCAATCTATTTAGTGATGCTCTTAGTGATGGGGAAGTGTTTTGGCCCCAATTTCTTTTTTCAGTCCACTCTCTTGGACTCGCTCAACCCATTCTAATACTAACATTGGCAAGTTTGCGCTCGTAGTTCCATACATACACGTCTAGGCACATATTCCTTGGTCCAAACTAAATTTGAGTTTGCAATATTCCGTATAATTTGTTGAAGACCGAGTGCCATAACTGTTTTTGCTGGCCTTGCAAGAAAAGAACTTCAGAGGGCAGGTTGTGCTACAAACAACTTGTGGAAAGAAGAACTTCAGAGGGCAGGTTGTGCTACAAACAACTTGTGGTTCTGAGATGAACAGAAAAAAAAATGAAGCGAACAAAGTGCACGTCATACCCAGTAGCCACCTACACCAGTCCTGAATGTCTGAACTAGTTTTTCTAAAAAACAAAAAAAACTGGATGAACTACAAGTACAAACTTTAAAGGGATTTGCTCCGGTCTAACAAAAAAGTATCTCGAGGTACCGGTACCTCACGGTATCAAATGGTTTATGATCATTGGATCTAGCTAGGCAGAATGGGCACTGTTAGATCTAATAATCGGAAACGATTTGGTACCATGAGGTACCGATTTCTCGAGATACTTTTGATTGGACTAGAGCAAATCTCGACTTTAAAATGGCGTCTACGAGCCGATAGTCAGCCTATAAATCACTGGTCTTTACCACTAGGAGGACCATGAAATGGGGCATATATCACGGCTAATGGAGTATGAAGAGCTCTGCTAAGATAGGATTGGAATGCACCCGAAATCGAGCCACGGAAATACAGGAGCTACCAAAAGGAATTAGGGATGCAAATTGGACAGTATGTAGGCTAGCAGGCTTCCCGCCCCACGGTGGTAGGCACGGCGGAAAGCTCCGCCACGCGGGCGCCGTGGGTCGGCAAGCCAGAAGAGGGTGCACGTCAGCAACTCAGCTTGCACCGTACTGAGCTAGCAAGCACTTGAGCTATATTCAACATGCAACAGAACTACAAGCACTAACATTCGCAAATGGCTTTGACCTGATATATGACTGACAGCGGGGGATTAATTAACAGGTGTTTACCAATTCAGCTTTTAGGGACAGCTAACTTAATTCATATAATTGCCACACAAGGGAACAGCATTTTTTTTTTCTCCCAACTTCAAGATGAATAATCCTCAAGAAATTATTTTCATGATATACGAATTGTCGTTCTTCACAAGTTACAACCACAACCTGAAGACTACGTGTCCTGAAATTCTGCTTACAACTCACCAGGGGATCTGAACCTTGATTATTTCCTGCAACTGTGCTTTTAGCTTTCATGAACTATTCCTCCATATTTCATTCACCATTTTATTCACAAAGTGTTACTGATCATGCCAACAAGTGAATCAGAATCTTCAATGTGCCCTCACGATTCAAGGTATTAGAATTTCGTGTTAGACAGGGTAGTCGTCAATCATGTCTTGTTTCTCAAGTCTGAACTTTTCAACTCCGTGACGACCTGAAGAAAGTTTCAGAACAAAAGACAGCTATTTGCTTTTATTTTTTGCGGCTTACAATCAAAAGCCGGGTCTCTGACCTCTTATCTAAATTTGCTTTTATTTTGGATGTGGGTTTAGCTATCCTTACTGTTTTTCAGCAGTATCATAATACATAATCAGACAATCACCTAGCCCCAACATTATTCTCTCCAGGTCCAATCTGTTTCACCCGAGCTTTGGATTCCCCACGGAGATTGGGGAGGTATTCCATCACTCTATATTGATTTTGTTTTTCTTTCTCAATACTAAATTTTATTGGCCATGTGCCCGCTGACAGAGGCTGAAGATGTAAACCATTTCAATGAATTTTTTTAAAAAAGAAGCTAGTAGCAAACACAGTTTGGGTCCCAATTTGTTAATTAAAAAAAATGATTTGGTTCTCACAATCTAGTTGTCATAGAATTTTTCTTCACACCGCCACCTATTGAAATTTCCACACATCCACGGAAAGATGGGCATTGTCGTGGACGATACCATGATGACGTCAAGCTGATATATACAAGCGGGATGCATACATGGGACTTGTTGGTTTGCTACTGGAGATCGGCAACAATGCCATCGGCTGCAGCCTATTTCCATAGCACCGGTCCTTCATCATCTGACCACAATGTCATGGAAGGGATTACAACAACCCACATGGATGAGGTTACGTTGGGCTATAGCCTAGTGCACGATGCCAAGAGCATAAGTTGCGTTCCATGGCTAAACTCGAACTGTGGAACAACTGATCGACCTCAAGCCCAACAACTCACGTCGAGTCTGATCGTTGCCTCCATGAACATGTGGAGTGCAAATAAGCCGTTGCTTGACTCCACTAGTTAATAGCTTTGTGAGTATATATGACATTACTCATTTGCTCAACATATAAAGTGAGACAACTTTCCAGTCTACAGGATGGAATTCTTGTGCATTTATTTGCCTTTTGTAAGAGGAAGAGCAACCCATGTTCCATCTCAAAACCAAAGAGATATATAGGAACTACTAACAGACATGGCAAGTTTGAGGTGGTGTCACAAGTATGAAGATAAAGATTAAGCATGGGCACGCAAAAGAGAAAGCCATTAGGACATGATTAATTGAGTCTTAATTATTTTAAACTTGAAAAGTAGATTTATTTTAAACATGATTAATTGAGTCTTAATTATTTTAAACTTCTATATAGAACTTTTTTTTGCACGAAATACACCATTTAGTAGTTTGAAACTGTACTAATGGAAACCAAGATAAAATCTATATCTTAATCAGAAACAAATGAGGCATTGAGGTGCACTAGGAACGATATGTACCAAGAATTTTAGTGCATAAGGGATATGAGACATTAATGAGAGTTTGATGTTTCCAATGAAATCGAAGTTCGGATCGACAGTGTGCTATACTAGTCTACTGATATGGAGTAGCGGTTTCTCATGGTGTACTTTACTATCAGAGAAACTCTTATTGATGTCGATTCCAAACCCCTCCTAGAAAATGGTTTTGGAACGGGCATTAATATAGCGAAACTAATGATGGTACCTATAGAGGGTGCACCGGTTTTTTGTGGACTTGTTCTTACCACTATGCTAATAAACAACCGGTTTCTTGGGAGTAAATCACATGCTAGCTGGTGTATACCTAACTGTACATATGATGTGTTTGCAAGTGAAGGCTTCCAACCTCCACTCCCTCATTACCAGCGCGCATGCTTCTTGAAGTACTAAACATGCATTTCTTTGCAAAAAAAATTCTATAAGTTGCAATAAAAAAATCATATTAAGCCATTTTTCAAGTTTTTTTTATTAATGCTTAATTAACCATGTGCTAATAAGCAACGCCGTTTTTGGTACACGGGAGAGAGGTTCCCAATCTCTCCTCCTTAACATAACCTTTAAATGTACTCGAATCATCCACACCGTCTGTATAAATGATTGTAATGTTTACATATATTGTAGCTGATTCATCTCTTAAAACCGGGGCTAGCTAAGCATTCACACCTATCTGATTGTGTTGTGTGTGTGAATTAAAGGTGTATCAATCATGAGCTATTTTGAGGGATTATGGCAGGCAGAAATGGTGATGGCTTGGTATGTACATACTGAGAATGGGACGCACCAGGAATCTGAATTCAAGAACAAGAGGAAATTTAAGTCCATTTGTGCGCTGTAAGCCGGCCAGTGGACAAGACCCATGCTAACTAAAGAACCCGAATTGCTCCAAACTTAAGACTGATTTCCTATTTAGCATAGCCAGTTGTACCGCGAGGCCATGAACATTTGGTCACAACCTTTTCTGTAGTAGTGGGAGAAACAACCAAGAAAAGTATGCACAGCTACAAAATCCTTTTGTTTGCTCGGAAGGCGTACATCCAATTGATCCCAAGCCTGTGCTGTTGCGTGATTGTTACAGAATACGGATGCATGATGCATCCGTGAAAATACATCAGAAAGGAAAATCATGTAGTATGGGGTCTTGATGATGCACAAGGGAAGGACGGGTCCACCTCGCCTTGTGCATGTGTAATGAAGCAAATTTTTAGACTTCTAGCATTAAATTCTCTGTATGGTGTTTTGATTTATGCAGCGGCGGACCCAAGGCCTGGCCAGCAGGGCTAGTGCCCAGGCTCCGCCTAGTGGTCAGCAGGGTAGTACATTAGCACTTCATTATTCATGCAATAGTAGTTGAGAATGAATGCCTGATTAGTTGAGAAAATTAGCAAAGCATATAATTAAGGCTCACACCATCACATGTTTGCTGTCTATACACCATTACAACTTATATACAAGTGTACACCTTTGATAATACACGATAATCGTCCTATCGATTTTAACTCTTACACCAATTTTCTTCTCCTAAACCACATCTCGTACTGTTAATTTTACTTGTGTCAATGGTAAAATGGTCCGTAGGGTTGTACAAGTTCATTTTCATTTGTAGTACTAACCATCTGTCAGTGTCTTGCCCGAGGTCAATAAAATTTGTAGAACCGGCACTGGATTTATGCGCGCTGTTCACGGGAATTTATGGGAAATTAGATGTATGGTTTGTTTTTCCAGTAGCATGATGAAAATTTTTGATGGAGAGATTAAGCAAAGGAGAATTTATACGAATTTCAACCAAGTGCACATTTCATGTGTTTGGTGTACTTGTGTGAGCTCATTACGTGCCACACTTATTAGTTGCAGTGTGGTGCTTGGTATAAGAAAACAACTTGTTTTAAGTACCAATATCGATAAGTTTGTGCTCATGTTCCATACTTAACCATCTAGACACAGATCTTTTTTTGTCCGAACTAACTTTGAGTTTTTAATAATATGTCCGTATAAATTGTTGAAGACAATGTTCTTTTTGCGTGACCTTGTAAGAAGATGAACTTCAAAGGACAGGTTGTGGTGCAAGCAACTTGTGTTCTTAGATGAACAGAAAAGAATTGAAGCCAACAAAGTGCACCATGTCTGGTTGAACTATTCTTTGTTTCTAAAAAACCTGGTTGAACTACAAGCACAAACTTTATGACAACATGTACTTATAGCCGATGGACTGTTATAAATCATTGAGCTGATACGAAATCAAATAGTAATGGCCGCCAATCGGAGGACCATAAAAATGGAGCATACATGGAGTACTTCAGTGTGTATAAATTCAGAGAGTTCTGCTAAGATAGGAATGGGATGCACCGAAATCGAGCAGCCGAAACACAGGAGCCAGGGATCGAAGCCTTGACTATTTCCGGCAACTATGCTTTCAGTTTCATAATGAACTTTGTGTCCATATTTGCTTCACCATCCGTTAAGCAAAGTGTTACTGATCATACAAACAATTGAAATCAGAATCTTCAGTTTGCCCTCATGATTCCAGGTAAGTAATAGAATTTCGTGTCAACCAGGATAGGCATCAACTATGTCTCATCTCTCAAGTCTGAACTTCTGAACTCCATGACGACCAGAAGAAAATTTCAGAACAAAAACAGCCTAGGAAAGCAGGAACTAACCAGCTATTTGCTTCTATTTTTGATGTTTGTTTGGCTATGCCTTATTGTTTTCAGCAATATCTTTTTTTTAAACGGACGGCAAAAGGTTTGCTGGATATATTAGGAGTAAAGAGTCAAGTACGCAAACCCCGAAAAAGGGGCAGCAGAAAGAGCGGGATGCAAACTGTTTTCAGCGGTATCATAATGCATAATCATACAATCACCTAGCCCCAATATTTTTCTCTCCAGGTCCAATATCTTCTTTTAAAACACTAAACGGGAGGAGATTTGCCGGATATATTTGAAGGAGAAAAACAGAGCCGTACAAAGGTCTTTTAGGAAAGTGAAAAATATTTAGGGAAAAGACTCCAGTGGAGGATTTACATCCCAGAGGAAGCCACTGAAAGGAGCAACTCTAACAAGATCAGATCCTTAACTAAAAGAGTCACTTGAAGTTCATTCTTTGACAAGTGTTGGAAGATTCTTCTATTGCGTTCGAGCCAAACGTTCCACCATGTTGTCAACAAGGTGCCCAGAACCTGCGTCTTTCTTGCTTTAGGCACGACCTTGCAAAGTTCGCTCCACCAGTCCTCAATGGTATGCGCCATATGTGGTTGTGGAACCAGGATGTCCATACAATTGCACACGTGATTCCATACCACAACAGTGAATGAGCATTCTTTTGCAAGGTGTGTTGTGTCCTCGAAAGGATTGGTGCATAAGCTGAAGATCCAATCACATGGCCAGTGTTGGCGAAGTAAGTTTTCCGCGGTGAGTATTTTTTGATGAAGTACAAGCCATCTGAAGAAGCATCGTTTTGGTTCGGCGGTTGTGGTCCACAGAGGCTCATAATTTGTGTTTGTAGTTAACACCTGGAATTGTGCGAGGTACGCACATTTTCTCGAGTAGTGACCATTCTCTGTCCATTTCCATATAATATCATCGGCCACTCCATTTTCCAGAATGACATTTTGTAGTCTGCCTCCTAACTGCACAAGTTCATGTATTTCCTCCACTGTTGTCATTGGATTAAGCATAGCAAGCCAATGGTTATTGTTTAGTTCAGATCTTAGACTATTTCATTTCTTTTTTGCGAGCTTGAAGATTGATAGCGCTATGTCTTTAGGGCACTGCCCGTCAAGCCAGTTGTCTGCCTAGAAGGAAATCTTGTTCCCGTCGCCAAGCTCAATTTTCGTTCCTGCCCTAAACAAGCATATGTCAAGGTCATCACACGGCAGGTTCATATTTGCCCAGGGTTTCGGATCATCTTTCCAGTTGTACTATAGCCAGCGGAGTATCAATGCCCTTGCAATTTCTTCAAGATTTAGAATTCGAAGACCTCCCCTAACTTTTGTCTTATAGACTTCCTGCCAATTGATTAGGCTACTACCGACACTCACATTTTCAGGATCATCTCCCTTCCACATCAAAGCTCTTCTGAAACTACCAATTCTTTTTTTGAAAACCCCCATTTTATTTGTGGAAGCACAGTGAGATGATAGATCGGTGTTGCTGAGAGGGTTGTCTTTACTAGAACCTCTCTACCCGTAGCAGTGAAAAATTTTCCATTCCACCCCGGTATATATCCTGGCACCATCCTTGTGTACTAGAGATTGTAAGTCTACTCCACTCAGTTTTCTTATGTGAGGTCCAATTTGTTTGTTCTGAGCTTTGAATTCCCACATGTATGCATAGTTACCCCTGACTGCCAGCGAATGAGTCGACAATATCTACAAGAGTACAAGGAGTAGCTAGTAGCACATATAGTTTTATTCTCAATGCGTTCATTAAAGGAAAAATAAAATAAAAGAGAGATTCTCATTATGTCTACTTTAATAGTCTAGCTGGCATAGAATTCTTCACCATACCGCCACCTATTCGAATCTTCACACATCCATGGAAAGATGGACATAGTCATGGGCAATACCATGACGATATCAAGCTTATATGTAGGAGCGGGATGCATAGGGAACACGATCCTAGCTGTCAAGAATGGGTGTTCAGTGTGTTAGTGCTAGTAGAGATTGTCAACAATGCCATCGGTTGCAGCCTGTTGCTGTTCCACAATTTTTTGATAATCTATTCACGATACCAGAGGGGATCAGCACGACCTACATAGTACATGGATGAGTTAACATTGGGTCCTAACATATTGCACAATGCCAACGGCGTAAGTTGTGGTCCATGGGAGACCTTAAACCATGGTACAACTAATCAACCTAAAGCCCAACAACCCAAGCTATGTCTGATCGCTTCCTCCATGATCATGGGCAGTAGACAAGCCGTGTTGCTTGACTCCGTTAGCTAATAGCTTTGTGAGGATGCGACATTACTCATTTGCCCAAGACTAAAAGCAAAACATTGTTTTTATAGTCGATATGATGCAATTCCTGTGCATTTTATTTGCCTCACATATTCTTCCACTTGAGTTCTGATTGACTGAATGCATCCATGTACTGTGCTTTGAGTAGCCATGTCACCATGTTCTATCTGTCACCTAATATGTCTTTACAAATGTTAGCTTTTTCTGCACAAGATAAATATTCATGTACATGATTGGTGATTCTAAAGTGTGAACGTTCTGCCTATAGCCATTGCTTACTATATCAATTTCTTCGGTCCATCTTTAAATTACTATCCTTTTCCATACAAAACTAACTCCCATGTTTATAGCTCATTTGTGATGGAAAGATATAAATCAAATATCTTTGTGCTGGCCAACATCTAGATTCTTCTGTAAGAGGAAGAAAAACCCATAGTTTATTCCTAAAACCAAAGAGATATATACGAACTACAAATAGACATGGCAAGTTAGAGATGTACTAGGAATGGGATGTACTAGGAGTTTTAATAGCTCAGGGATACGAGACATTGACGATTATTTGATGTTTTCCCGGCCATTAAAGTTGGACATTGACAGTGCCATTGCTTAGTACTCCCTCCGTTCAAAAAAAGACAAACCCTGGTTTCCATGTCCAATGTTTGACCGTTCATCTTATTTAAAAAAATTATGAAAAAAATTAAAAAGACAAATCACGCATAAAATATTAATCATGTTTTATCATCTAACAATAATAAAAATATGAATTATAAAAAAATTTTATATAAGACGGACAGTCAAAGTTGGACACGGAAACTCAGGGTTTGCTTTTTTTTTGGACGGAGGGAGTAGGGCAAACTAGGCAGTGCTAGTATAGACATAGAGTTGAGGGTAAGTTAGATGGGAGCGTATCCTATGCACACAGCCACTCGCGTGTACACACCGTGTACACCAACTAAAAATTATCACAAAAAATTGTAGGAAAATTCATACATGTACTTTCAATAGTATTACATCTACATGCAAAGTCACATCTTCAAATTCATTCTACATAGAGAATAAAAAAAAGATAAAATTCTAACAAAATTGCAACCTTAAAACTGTCAGATTTTTTGTTTTTTTTGTTACGGCTAAAATATAATGAATTTGACGTTAAGATTTTAACTCTAGGTGTAATACAATTGAAAGTATGTGTATGATTTTTTCTAGATTTTTTGATGACATTTTTTAGTTGGTGTACACGTGTGTACACGTGAGGGCCTGTGTGCATAGGATATGTTGCCAAGTTAGATAAGCGATACAGTTAGGTCGGCATCATGAAGTAGTCGTGTGTTGTTGTAGTAGAAAGCACCGATTTTGTCTAGCCGTGCCCATAAGCTCGCTGCCCCCAGCTGCCATCTGTCCTGAAACAAGCGTCATTACCCCTAATTGTGTGGGCCCTAGAACCACTTTGGGTGTCAGTGATGTTTTACGCAAGTCTAGAAAGATGACTGCATCTAAATGCAGTGGGTGATTAATTATTTTTATTATATATTCACAACAAATTCACTTTGACAACTCTTGTAGCCTTAGCGAGCATGCTTATTGATTTATACTGCATTATAAAACTCATCAATTTCGTGACAAATATTTGTGTTGACTGCGGCATTCATCTTTCTATGCTTCACTACCATGTGCACTCTGAAAGTCAGATAAGTGTTCGTGTCACATAAAAAAAGTCAGGTAAGATTCTCCCGGTTGCCAGGGGCAATTGAAGAACTAGCAGTAACTCACTGACCTTTACCACGTAAACCAACGGTTGCAAAGGAATTATTGTAGCATACTCCCTCCGGTTCTATTTTAATTGACGTTTTGGACAATGATACGGTCTACAAGATATATCTTTGATCTTACTTTTCTATTATAGTATATATAATAAATAAATGCATGTTTATTTTTATTATAGTACTTTAAAAGACAAATCTATATATGTTGTTGTAGTCCCTTTAAACTAGATATTTTTAAAGTTATTGATGGTCAAAGTTATAAAAATTTGGCCTCAATTTTATCCAAAACATCAATTAATATAGAACCGGAGGGAGTATATATATCTGTGTGTGTGCGCGCGCCAGGTAGCGAAAGAGTGTCCATTGATGAATTGGAGCAGAGTGATTGATCCCTGAAGAATTCATTGGCATGGGACGCAACAGGAATTTGGCACGCAGAAGTTCATTGGACTGAAGCTGATTATTGATGACCCATCGATTGTGTGTTTCATCGCTGGGCAAACCATGACGTGAATATAGAAGTACTGTACTGTTCTACCGTTTTCTGACTTTTGATTGAAGTGTGTGAACTGAGGGAGTGAACATGTGCAAAATTAGCATGAGAAATCTGCTGGTTTGTGATTTCCCATAACTTGAGTAGCAGGTAAAGCCGTTTCGAAATTCAAGCCCATTTCCTCGATGAGCTCAATTTTTTTTAATAAGAAGACTTAGACTAGTTTCTTTTTTCCTTTTTAAGAACAACAATAATCATACATGGTTTGACTTTTTTCCAATTTACTGTCTTGACTTTATACGATAAAAAACTTTATGTAAGACATTACTTCACGAAGAAATGAAAGCTAGAATATATACGAGACACCTCTAATAATTGACGAACAATAAAACCCATATGAGCATGACAAACACTAACGCTAAAATCACATGCTTGTATTCATTACCTATCCTAATATGCATACCCACACTATTTGAGTAGGGTATGTGTAAAAGATTGTGCATACTTAAATTTTGGATATGGGGATGGTATTACCCATTTTACCCACTTTGTCCATACCCATTTTCTATGTGTAAAACTCGGACCTAATTTTTTTTAAACTCAAGTTCACATTAAAAAACTTATGAAATTTGGGAGTATGATTTATTATGTGTAAGAGCAACTTTGTATATATATTAGTCCTTTTCTACATGTAGGACCGACATATCTCTTTTGTCTTATTCATTGGGTTACCCATACTTGCTGGGTAATAGTCACTTAATTTGGGTGCGGGTTATCTTTTTATGGATGGGGATGGGTAAAACTGGGTATGAATATGGGTTAGCCAGTACCCTCCCCAGTGGAAAGACACCTGTCACATCCAACCCGATCCATGTGAATGGTAGCTAAGGGCAAGTACTATAAGCCTCTTATCAATAATTCTAAGATGCCATGTAGACTCGTATGATGATATGGATGAGACAAGAGAAGAGAGGGAGAAGCAGCCATCCCTCATACAAGGGGTAACCTCGACACAAATTTTATAAAATGGGAGAGAAAGAGACAAGTTGATTGGTAGCAAGTGAATTGGGTGTAGTGTAAGTAGATACAATCTATTGTATGTATCACCTCTAAATTAATGTGTAGATCTAGATAAAATTATATGTGACTACTACCTCTATTATAAAACGTGCCCTAATATGAATCAATTTCTGCCCGTTCTTAGTTTGCAGCTGGCACGTGTATAGCACAGCACCGATCAGTAACTCCACATGCGGTTGCAAAAAATAACACCGTTCGTCCATAAGTTGCAGTCCAGAACAGCATGCAGAGCTGGGTGTGCGTATCTGCAGGAGTATTGCCCCTGATCCTGAGGCTGATACATATCAGTTGCATTATTTCTGTCAGGCATATATATTAGAACACTTCTCTTCTTCTTGGTCTGACTGAGAAGAGGGCGCGGCATCAATCGGCGCTGTGACACTGACCAGTGAGCCTGTGATCGTACGTGCTGAAAGCAGTGTGTGCATAAATGTGCACATTTTTTAGGAACGGGATGCATAGGGAACACGAGCCCATCTTAGTGAGCCTGGTATTGTGTGCTAAGCACGATGCCACTGGCGGCGATATGGTCATCTACCACATGGCACGCCCGTGGGATATGGAGGAGCGGTTTCTCATGGTGCGATTACATGCTCTGGCCTGCAGGATATGGCCTAATAAGGGCGATGCAGTGTTGGCTTCTACCAGTTTCGCCTTCCTACTCGAACTACTCATGATGTGTTCCTTCGTGAGAGGTGAGCCTATCGTGGATGGAGTCCGTTTCTTCGTCAAGCAGAATGGTTCAGGATACGGTTCGCCAAACACCAGAAACCTCAAACTGGATCGTGTCTCACCAAAAGTATGATGCAGCTTTTGAAACCAGGACACACGATTCTTGTGCTAGCTACTTTAATTTATGCGTGTTGCATCATAAATTTCAGTTCTTCGTCAACGTTGTGGGTCATTTATACAGGCCCATCTAATTTCACAATTATTCGAACAGAGCATCTGTATTTCACATATTTGCGGCTTGCACAGAGTCCAATTGCATTAGCGTACTCTACTCCTACCAGCTAGGCACAGAGAGATCAGAATTCTTATCCTCCTTCTCATCAGTTCCTTTTTTTTTTGTTTGGTCAGTATATATGTAAAGCTAACAATGCATGGCCGGGTGATCTTTGGTATGACTGTGAGACTGCAGTGTGTGCACATTTAGACGAGGATTGGGATGCATAGGGAACGCAAGGTCATCTTTGAGATAATGTGGCACCGTGTGTCAAGCACTGTGGTGCTGGCTGCTGTCGGATCGGAGATGCATGCAGTCTCCTTTGACACGGCGCCATCGTCTAGCTCGAATTATCCATGATCCCAGTCTATATGGAGTAGTGGTTTTTCATGGGAGCAGCGCTGTTAAAGGAGGGTGGCCGGTAATGTCTACAACGCAAGCTATGGATGGAACACACAAGTCATACATCTGGGGTTCTGAGTTTGCTGTTGTCTGTAAGGATCTTTTCATTTCGTTAGTGAAATGTCTAACAAAAAAAAAAATGGAGTAGTGGTTTTTCATGGTGTGCTTACCAGGTCCAGGGGCTCGTTCGAGCTCCATCCAGCGGGACAGCCTGAGGGCGATGTAGTGTGGACCGCTGCCAACCTCGACATGCAAAACAATCCTGCAGCTTGAACAAGTCAAGGTATATGTGCTCGTTGGCGAATGGGGAGCTGATCGATCGTCTCAACTCCATTTCTTCTCATGGCAGAATTGTGCAGGACACGGTTCACACTAACCACCAAAGCACAAATCGAAATCATGTCTCAGTGAAGTATGATTTAGCTTTTGAAACCACCGATCGTTCTTGTGTTTATATATCTATTTATGTATCTATCTATATATCTATACCTCCACTAATTGGATACATTTTAATAGCTCTCACGTCAAATAATAATACAGTGGGAGATTAATATATATCACACACTATATAAGGATAAACATTGAGCATCAGAGATTAATAATGCATCAGGCAAAGACAATAATTCACAACACAAAGATATATATAAGATTTGGCACTACTAGGGAACAAGGGCACCTGGATTTTGATTATCGTGTATGAACTGAAACAAAACAAAAAAGAATATGCATAGAAGACAAAATCCTCCGAAGTATTTAAAACGAGAAGAGGATCTATAGTACTGCAAATCTGTTATCAGTCTTAGGCATTGCTTTATTTAACTAAGAAGTTGAATAAAACCATGATACTTGAGTGGTGAGGCCCTGGACAAATTTTTAAAAACCAGATTTGAAGTACTTGATTGGTGAGGCCCTGGAATTTCTAAGCCCAAACCATTATAACCAATGCATACAATGACAAGTTGAGCCTAGCCACCGATCGAGCAAAGAAGAATGCCGAATAGTCAAGTGCTGATAGGCAATCACATCAGGGGCAAGGATAAAAAAATCTCATGCAAAACCTTGCTAGGCCCCAACCGAGCAAAACCATTCTCCTCCCGGAAACATATCCAGATAATTCTATCTTCTTGAAGATACTATCCCGCTCGCCGGGGCCAATCAAGTATCACTTAGACGCAAGTCAGTCAAGACAAGATGTGGCGCTACTGCTCCTGGACGCACGAAGGCATTAGACACTGTATGCTTTGCAGATGCATGCCCTGGACATGTCCCCAGTGGATGAGGTCTGATGTGTTCTCAAGTAAGTGATGAAATCATACTATGGAAATATATGAAGTGCTATTGTCTAAAGTCCTCTCCTGTTGCCTCCTATACCTAACTTGTGATGCCTAACAGGCATGATAGAGGTTAGATTGTTTTTTTTTCTTTTATTGCTGAATGAGAAGCCCTGCAGGCTTATGCTCCATATATATAGGGAGATCATCGGCAATTACTGTTGTAACAGAGGAATACGACTTTTTTAAATAAAAAACTTTATCAAACCATTTTTAATCTAATTTTAAAAATAAATCATTTCAATTTTAGATAATGGAATTCATTACGGCCTTGACTTAAGAGAAGCTATAGCCAATTACCATAGAGTTTCCTGGACGAATAAATTGCAAATTACAAAATTACAGTTGGATTAAAATTAAAACAAGAAAACTACCCTAAAGACATAAATCTCCATATGTAGGATCGAATCACAAGAACTAAGCCAACCAGAGGGGGGTGAATGGTTGGTATATCAAAAAACCAAAAACTTTTAGCGGAAATAAAGTTACCCTCGAATTCGACGGAAATAGATCTGACCGAGATTGATCTGCCGGTCTGACCGAGTGTTGAATCTCCGGTCTGACCGCCGAAGTCGCCTGCCGCGCCTGTCACTGCCGCCGGTCGGACAGCCCGAATGCCGCCGGTCTGACCACCGCTTGCCGCCGGTCTGACCGCCGGTAGATCGTCGGTTAGACCGCCGAAACCCGGTAAACACAAATCGAAAAACTCTTAAAGTGGATGACGACTTTATTGATTCTCTCTGTGTTTACAAAGTGCACCAACAACACTCCTTACAAAAACTTCAACTAAACTCGAAACCCTAACTCAAAACTCAACTCAATTGCTCTTTAAAGCGATAACAGGAAGCCTCATGCTCCCCCTCTATTTATACCCGAGGTAGGCAGCCTAAAGCCACGAACCAAACTCATACTAAGAGTCCTAAACACTTTAGGAAACACTCTAGTACAAAAAAGAAACTTTACATAACCAATCGTACCAAATTTGGACTCCTTCCAAATTTGACTCCGCATCCCATACACACACAATACCTCCATCGTATGCCGTATGGTAATCTCCAGCAACCACGTGCATTAACTCTAGCCTTAGTATCCCGCATGATCTCTGACCACCACGGACGTCGTCTTATCCCCAAGCCGACTCCCGGTCCATCTCCGCAAATACTCTCCCAAGGCAACGAGTCACCTACACATGAAATAAACAAAGAAACCATATTCCGAGACCAAGCTATCTCCAACTTAACTCATTAGTAGCAAACAACAGTATTACATACGTATAGTATCCATCTTGAAGCCATAATCATGAAATAATCATGGATATCCAAACAAACAACCCGAAACCGAAACCGACATAGCGTCGGCCGGTCAGACTGCGGGCTGGCCGATCCGACCGCTCGATCACCGCCGGTCTGACCGGCACACACACTGCCCGGTCTGACCGGTCACATAAAATGATAGAATCCTGCGATCACCTGTGAATCCAATCATCTCCAAAACCACTTCGTGAATAAATTCCAAATATCAAAACCAATAATTTCCAATGCCCAATTATTCATCACAAAATAATAATCAAAAACACCTTTGATTTTACAATCTCCCCCTTGATGAACACATTGGCAAACTCATAAAAAATGTTTTGATGTTTGGAAAAATAAAAACAAAAGTGGTAAAAGCACACTTCGTACAAATGAATACATCGTGCTCAAAAATCCAAAAGAAAAATTCTCCCCCTTTTTTAAAAGAAAGAAATTCCCAATCGAACCAAAAACATGCTCTTCTCAGCAACTCTCCAAAAATTCACCTTGCTTCTCCCAAAAATCCAAAAATTTTCTCATTACTTCTCCCCCTTTTGACAATGATTTCATCAAGCATAGGAATTATGTTCATAAGAGCTTAGCATACATATAGCATATCAAGTCATCTGTTGCAATGAAAAGAAGATAAACACATCTATAATATAACAAGCATGTATGAAAGTATAACTATGAACCAAAGATTTTACAATTAAGATTGAATCAACAATCAAAGTTCATGATTTCATACGATTTATAATGCAACATCTTAACAAGCACATAGGTTGAAGAATAAACACTAAACACATATACCTATTGCATTTATCACTCTTTCTCAAATAACCTTTAGCACAAAATAACCAAGAGAATTTTTTTTTCAATTTTTTCTTTTCTTGAGCCTTTTTGCTCATATTTTTCTCTTTTATTCCGAGTACGTTCCTGTCGTCAAGACTGTTTCTAGGGATTCGGCACCCATTATTTTGCTCACATCGAATATGTCATTGTCGTCAAGACTGTTTCCAAGGATTCGGTATTCATTTTTTCGTATTTTTTATTCTCTTTTCACAATGAGGAATTAAAGCTATTTGAGGAATAACAAGTCAATAAAGCATATATATAGAGCATTTACAAATCAAACCATATGCTAGCATCAACATTGCATATTTGCTTAATTTAAGTAGAATTTAAGTGTCATGCATCATCTCCCTTAAAAGCAAAATTTAAATCTCATGAAAAGACTAGAAAACATACTAGCTATGCTAGAGACAAATAAACCTTCAAAGTATTGCTAGCATGCACAAGAAAATACCATATGCATAAACAAAGCTCTCTTTTCTCAATTTTTCTCATTGTCATATTATTTCTTGATAAAACCATGAGGTACAAACTCCCCCTCAAACCATGCCAAAAGGATGAATTATGCCCAATTCACCACGAAGAAAGGCAAATCGATTAGAATCCAAAGGTTTAGTGAAAATATTAGCAATTTGCAATTTGGTGTCCAAAAGCTGCAATTCAACATCTCTCTTCTCAACATGATCCCTCAAAAAGTGAAAACGAATATCAATGTGCTTTGTGCGTGAATGTTGAACAGGATTCTTAGCAATATTGATAGCACTAGTATTATCACAAAAGAGAGGTACTTTCTCAAAAGTAAGACCATAATCTTTTAAAGTAGATAAAAGCCAAAGATTATGTGAACAACAACTAGCAGCAGCAACATATTCAGATTTAAGAGATTCAATGATAAATTCCTGTTTTCTATACATCTTCTCAGACTTCTTATTTTTTTTCACTCAAAATATTAATAGCTTCCTCAAAAGCACTTACCTCGTTATCTTTATACTCTGTGTCAGATTCACCACGCGCCATGAAGCAAACATCAGAGATGTTCTTTCCCTTATCATCATCTCCACTTTCACCATCTACATCACTTAGTGGCTTGAAGGCGGCGCAAAATTGTTGAAAAGCCTTCCTGAGATCGTCCAGCTTCCTCCCTTGGGATCAACCCTTCGGCTTGTTGTTGTTGTTGGTCTTCTCACCATCTTTGTCTTCTCTTTTGCCTCTCCCAAGCTTAGGACAATGCAAACGAAGATGATCAATTGAACCACATTCAAAGCAACGATTTGGACCACCTCTTTTCCTGCTCTTGGCATTATTCATAGCTCGAGCAATTCTGTTAGCAACCAAAGCCAAATCCTCCTCCTTGATTTGTTCGAATTGATCATTGGATGTGGCATTAAAAACAGCAAGAAAAGAAGACTTAGATGAAGAGGCATCAACATCTAAAGAAGAAGAAGAAGAAGAAACCAAAGCACTCGACTTAGAATCAACTTTTCGGGAAAGAACATTCATCTCATGTGTTTTCAATTTTGTATAAAGCGAATCCAAAGTCAAGGTAGACATGTCAACAGACTCCTGAATAGATGTAACTTTCATCTCCCAAATAGACATGTCAAGACCATTCAAAAAGTGACAAGAAATCTCAGATTGTGGATAATTAGCATCATAAGAAGAATCAACAGATCTAAGATCACTCAAAATTTTATTAAACTAAGAGAGATAGTTATCCAAAGCTTCTCCAGGTTTCATCTCAAATTTAATATACTCCTTTTTGAAAATATCACGACGAAGTTCTTTAATGTTATTTGTTCCTTGATGAAAGTTACTCAAAGCATTCCAAATTTCATGAGCAGTTCGAAAGTGCGCAACACGATCATAATCCAAACGAGAAATACCACTCAAAAGAATGTTGCGAGCTTTGCAATTTTGTTCAAAAGCAGTTTTTTCAGCAGCAGTATTAATAGCTTCAGGAATCATATAAGGATGAGAAACTTTTCTCCAAATATCATAATCTTTAGCCATAATGTAAGATTGCATCCTACTACAACAATGAGAAAAATCCGTTCCATCGAAAACATGAGGCTTAGTTGAAAACCTAGCAGGAGTAGCCATGGCAAAAACTCTAGATCGATAAAAATCCAAAGAAGAAAACAAGGCTCTGATACCACTTGTAGGATCGAATCACAAGAACTAAGCCAACCAGAGCGGGGTGAATGGTTGGTATACCCAAAAACCGAAAACTTTTAGCAGAAATAAAAGTTATCCTCGAATTCGACGGAAATCGGTCTAACCAAAGATTGATCTGCCGGTCTGACCGAGTCTTGAATCTCCGGTCTGACCGCCAAACTCGCCTGCCGCACCTGTCGTTGCCGCCGATCGGACCGCCCGAATGCCGCCGGTCTGACCGCCGCTTGCCGCCGGTCTGACCGCCGGTAGATCGCCGGTTAGACCGCTGAAAACCGGTAAACACAAATCGAAGAACTCTTAAAGTGGATGACGACTTTATTGATTCTCTATGTGTTTACAAAGTGCACCAACAGCACTCCTTATAAAAGTTTCGACTAAACTCAAAACCCTAACTCAAAACTCAACTCAATTGCTCTCTAAAGCGATACCAGCAAGCCTCACGCTCCCCCTCTATTTATACACGAGGTAGGCAGCCTAAACACCTTAGGAAACTCTCTAGTACAAGAAAGAAACTTTACATAACCAATCGTATCAAATTTGGACTCCTTCCAAATTCGACTCCGCATCCCATACGCGCACAATACCTCCATCGTATGCCATATAGAATCTCCATCAACCACATGCATCAACTCTAGCCTTAGTATCCCGCATGATCTTTGACCACCACGGACGTCGTCTTATCCACAAGCTGACTCCTGGTCCATCACCGCAAATACTCTGCCGAGGCATCGAGTCACCTACACATGAAATAAACAAAGAAACCATATTCCGAGACCAAGCTATCTCCAACTTGACTCATTAGTAGCAAACAACAGTATTACATACGTATAGTATCCATCTAGAAGCCATAATCATGAAATAATCACGGATATCCAAACAAACAACCCGAAACCGAAACCGACACAACGTCGGCCGGTCAGACCGCGGGCTGGCCGGTCCGACCGCTCGGTCACTGCCGGTCTGACCGGCACACACACTGCCCGGTCTAACTGGTCAAATAAAATGATAGAATCCTGCGATCACCTGTGAATCCAATCATCTCCAAAACCACTTCGTGAATAAATTTCAAATAACAAAACCAATAATCTCCGATGCCCAATTATTCATCACAAAATAATAATCAAAAACACCTTTGATTTTACACCATCTAGAGTTAGTTAGAGTATGAATAACCGCTATTTGCACCAACAGCTTACATGTTATACATGGTTCTTATCTTTCTCAAACCAGAAAAATAGCATCTCTTAAACCAGGGGTCAATACTTTCTCGTTCGAATTCAGTTCCCATCACTGATTGGCGAATGACGTCGAACCAAAGCGGAAGAAAACGTTATCGAGCATGCTGGTTAAAACCATGGTGTGACAATGATTTGGCTAGATTTTTTTATTATTTTTCAACTTCTGTATTTAAGTTTTCAAATAAATCATATAATAACTTTTTTTTGTTGTAAGCAAACCTTGGTTAGAATTAAATGGGTTGAGCCCAAAATAATCCTATTAGTTTCAAGGGCTCACGATTTATGTGAAGGGATTATCACATTGAAAATCAACGGGAAAAGACCTCAACTTAAATAGGTTGCTAATTGAGTTCACCTATTGACCGGTTGAGGTGGTGGTGGGAATGCCACGTGCACACGCCATGGTGTGCGAGCGAGTGACGCGACGAGCTGTTTGTTTTCAACTGTTTTGTTTCTATGAGCAAAAGCGTAACCGACGGTCACTAATGGTTTCTTTACTCCGGTAACGGACAAGGCCATGAAGTGTTATCAATCACGATCAAACCCATAACACTCCTTTCTCGCGTGAGACCTTACCTTCCATCTCTGGCTGAGACAGAGAGCCATCTCTTTGTTCCATCCCTCCATTTTTGAATACACCTATGTTCTTCTGTTGCTACGCTGCTTTGGTTTTTCCCCGAACCTGAGTACTTATGTGCATGAGTATTTGGGACGAGCAAGCCTCCATAATTCCGTCCACCTGAGTAACTGCATGGGTACGCGGGTGATCATGTTTTTGTGCGACTACCTTGCATCACGTCTACTTCCTCAGCATCATGTCGACATTGCTTCCTCTGCATCGACGAGCTAGGTCAACTACAGGGAATGGCAACAACAGTAGAAATGGTGCCGGGAATGTGAAAGGTGGCGAGAACAACAACGGTGGCAATGGCATCACCGCCTTTGTATCCAGAGCTTTCTCCAAGTGTGTCACCTTCTTCTCTGATACTACATTAGTAGAGATGATGTTATTACTGTTATGTTCATTTTTAGCACTATCCCTAGATAGCCCTATTATACACATGTCATGCTTAGTATAATGTTTTTCTGGATTAAAATATATTGATTATTTACTAGATTTCAAACAATCCGAAAATTTCATACGTCTTTTTGGGCAATTAGTTTTGCTGCATCGGTTAAACCGCATCCATTTGACGGTTTCAATTATAAGACATGGAAGGCACGTACATGACCGTGTTTGACAGCCATGCAATGCTTCTTTGTTGCACAGGGCATGCCATCTCAACCGCCTTCTAGTCCTAAGGACGAACGCAATTTTGAGGTGGCTGATTGCCTATATCGAGCTGCACTAATAAGTGTTCTGGCTAACAACATATTGGACGTGTACATGCTACGTACTTCTATTCTTGATGTGGGTTACTCCCTCCGTCCAACTCACAAAGGCGCGCACACATTTTAAAATTTGACTCTTTAAATATTTGACCAATAAATAGTTTATTATAAATTAAATTTTATTTGATGAAAATAGTATCATTGGATTATCATTAAAATTTACTTTCATATGATTATAATTTTGTTGCTACAAACATTATAGTATAAGAGAAATTTAAAATTAAATATTAGTATTGAAGACTATGCCAAGTTTGACCGTGCATTAGTGAGTGGGACGGAGGGAGTACTATTTTCAGCAGTATCATAATGCACACTCATACAATCACCTCCCCAACATTATTCTATCCAGGTCCAACTTGTTTGGTCTTAGCTTTGAATTTCCACACCTGTGCTACTGTGCATAGTTACACCTGAAGACATATATCGCTACAATTCCATGTGCTGCGGATCACAGCCATCACACCATGTGACGTAGTAGCTAGTAGCAGAGAGTTGGTTCTCATTGTGTTATTTCAAAACAAAAAGATTTGGTTCTCTATGTGTCTACTCTAACAATTGAGCTGGCATAGAAATTTTCTCCACACCACCTATTTATTAGCCTCCACACATCCAAGGGAAGATGGGCATCATCATGGATAATGCCACGACGATATCAAGCATATATACATACACGAAAATGTTATTTTTATATAAAATAGAAGTGGGATGCATAGCGGAAGTGATCCTAGCCTTTGAGATGTTTCGCTGCGTGTTCAGTGTGTTAGTGCCAATGGAGATCGGTAACAATGCCATTGGCTGCAGCCCATTTCTAGCATCGATTCTTGATGATCTGCTCAGCATGCCGTGGAGGGGATTATCACAACCCACGTGAATGAGGTTACATTGGGCTCTGGCCTAGTGCAGAGTGTCAACCGTATAAATTGGGCTGTTGCACTTAAACCGTGGAACAATTGATCAACCAAGGGATGGCAACGGGCCAGACGGGGTCGGGTTGGATGGCAATGGCCCTGCCCCGTATTACAGGTCCACCCGACACTGGCTCCAGTGGCCCAGTGTGCAGAACGGGTTGGTCCTGTTTACACCTAAATTTGACACCTATGGACGAAATAGGAAAAATTACCAAAGTTTAGAAAGTGCCGGGTTTCTTTCACTAGGGCCGATCAGACCACAGGTATGTGAGCGGTCTGACCGCCTAGTAGGGCTGGTCTGACCGCAGGTATGTGGGCGGTCAGACCGTCAGGGTCCGAGACCGACTCTGTTTTTGTCGGTTCTCGGGTTTCCTTACTCGGGAAGGCATGTTTCGTGTTTGCTTTAGTTTCTATCCCGAGTTGGACGTGGAGAAGGGCCTGTAGAGGGTAAGACCAACCCTTATTTAAGGGACAAGGCCGGTTCATTGTAAAACCTCCGAATACAATCTACTTGAATCGTTTTTTACTATATTTTCTATTTTACCCTAGTTTAGTCCATCTTTGTCGGTTTGCGCCGTAAACCGTCCGCCGCCGCTGCGAGAGTGCGACATCTCTTTGTAGGTTTGTCCTGAAAACCTTCCGTTTTGCCCACGAGACGGGTAGTTATCTAGAAATCGGTTCCGCTAGCCGGTTTAGTTATCAAAACCCATATAGGTTTAGCTCTTTGCTAGATCGAAGTGGTTGGCGACTCTAGGATCACCGCAAGGCTTAAGGTGCTGCGATCGTGCTCGTCAACTTGTCAAAAAAGTTGCCAACACGATTTTTGGCGACTCCACTGGGGAACGATCTAATTGGCCATATCACGGCCGAATTTCGTTTAATCTAGTAGTTTTCGTCAAATTGAGAGTTTCGGCTAAACAGCCGAAATCAATCTACACAACCATCGCTGCTGCTGCAAAGCTCTTATGAGATCAATATCTATACTCGCACACATCGGGATAGCAACAAGCGGCCGGCAGCATCTCACTGTGCACGGTCTCAAAATCAGAAATTCAATCCTATTTGATTTGCTGTGTGCACGTAGTCTGAAAAGCAAAAGATCAGGCCAACAGAGCCGATCTACAGTAGGCAAAACCAAATCGATTTCTGTTATTGTGCATTAGGCAACTGTTACCGAAAAAAAAAAGGATCGAAGCCGATTCATATTGTTTCGGCTGTTATTGTGAGATCGATTTTCTAAATTTTTGCCTACACACGAGACAGAAACAGTTCTGTTCTTGCTGCACGCTGTTAAAAAAAAATTACAGCCATTGCGTTGCATCGGCTAATTAAGTGAAATACCCATTGATTATACCAAGGAAATCAATACCGTATATTAATTTATTCGATCAAATATTTCGGCTATGAGCTATATGGCCGGATTTAATCAAGAAATTTCTTCATCAACTATGATAAGCGGGAACGGATTCAACAATATTACTACACAATACATCAGCACCGATCAAGGCGTCGTGAAAGGAAACGTCCCGCTACCTCAAGTTGTAGTTTCACCAAAGATAACCTCCGATTCACCCAACCCATACTTTGCTATTCAAAAGGTTAATGATCATTGTGTAGATGCATATGCTACTTCTAGTTTTGCTCCTATACAATATGCTTATAATGCTATGGGGGTCAATGGGTGATTATACAGCCGATTACACAGGAATCAGCTATTTGCAAAACCTAGTTTACAGTATGACCGGTCATGACACTAGTCTAACCGCATCCTATGCCGGTCAGACCGTGCCTACAATAGCCAGTCAGACCGTGCCCTATTCTGGCAAGATCGGACCTCCTGTGGCCGGTCTAACCGCACCACTGACCACCGGTCAGACCGGGCCATGGGCCGGTCAGACCAGTTCCCTGGGAGTTTCTCCAGGTTTTCATACCACGACTAGCAGTACTGATTTTAATTATTATTCATCACCTGTTAATACTGTTAGTCATGCTATTCCACATATCTCTAATGCCTACAATGATATTAATAGGGGATATCCTCCCGATACTAGGTATGGCCAATATAACAGTATTGTGCCGCAACAATCACCTTTTAGGCCACCAAATCCACCATCAGATCCACCAAAGCCTGAAACTGTGGAGGATTGGTTTAGAAATACTATTAGGGAGAATTTCGCAAAGCTAAAGAATCGTGCTAGGGAGTACCAAAAGCCATATCCTGATTTTTATGATATTATCCCATATCCTCGTGGTTATAAAATTCCTGAATTTACTAAGTTTAGTGATGAGGATAGTAGGACCACACGGGAGCATGTAGATCAATTTTTAGCGCAATGTGGTGAGGCTAATTGGGATACATGTAAATTGCGCTTGTTTTCTTTATCTTTGTCTGGTACTGCTTTTGCATGGTTTACTTCTTTATCGGCAAATTCTATTTTTTCCTGGGCTCAATTAGAACAAAAATTTCATGATTATTTCCACACTAGTGAGACTGAGCTTAGGTTGTCTGATTTAACATTGGTTAGGCACAAATACAATGAATCTATTGCTGATTATATTGAAAGGTTTAGAGATGTTAAAAACCGATGTTTCAATTTGAAAATAACTGACAAAGATTTGGCCGACATTGCATATGATGGATTGCTTGATTCTATTAAAGAGAAATTGAATGGCCAGATATTTCTTGATATTGATCATGTGTTGCATGAAGCTCTGGCTCAGGAAAGCCGAGTGGATGACAATAGCTTACAAGCTAGTTTAGATGAAAATGCAATATCATGTATAGCCGAACCAAGCGATGGTTCGGATTGTGCTAATAATTTGTGCAATGATGACGTGACAAGTATAGCCGAATCAAATGTTGGTCCAGATTGTCTTACTAGCTTGGATGATAATGCAACAACCATTATAGCCAAACCAAGTGTTGGTTCGGATTGTGTTACTAGTTTAGACGACGATGGAATAGCCGAACCAAACAATGGTTCGGATTGTGTTGCTAGCTTAGAGAATAGCATCATTGAAAATATAGCCGAACTAAGTGACGGTTCAGGTTATATCACAAGCGAAAGTGAAATAGCATTATCACCTAAGACCGAGTCACAAATCGGTCATGTGGATGTTGGAAAAGATGATGACAATGTCTTGCGGGATAGTAGTGAGATAGAATCCAAAGTAGCTATGCATACATATCAAAGGCCGTATCCTGAACATGTAGATTCGGTTCCATACCCGCAAGGATTTGAGGTGCCCAACTTCACGAAATTCACAGGTGAGAATGCTATGACTACAATGGAGCATATCGGCCGCTTTATTGATCAATGTGGTAAGGTCGGTAGCGATGATTTGCTTAAGTTGAAGTTGTTTCCCCTTTCTTTGTCAAACTTTGCATCTACATGGTATAGTTTACTTGCTCCCAATTCAATTTCTACATGGTCACAAATGGAGCATGAGTTTCATGATTATTTCAAAGATGCAAGCTTGACGGAGCAAACACCGATTGATACTTCATCAGTCACTTGTGAAACTATTTCGGTTACATCTATGCCTAAGACCGGAATTGTTAGTAATCCTCTCCCTATTAGTTCTATTGATGTTGACAAAAAGAAAGGGAAAAATGTTATTATTGAGGATTCTCGGCCCAAGAGTAGGATCAAAAATGCGAAGGCCGAAGATCATAAAGTTGCAAAGGATGAGTCATCTAGTTCCGAAAAGACCAAAAAGCCAAAGCTCACTTTTGAGATGCTTATGGCTAAGTACGAGAAAGGATTAGCCGGTCAACGATTTGATAATCAAACTAGTGATTCAAAAAGACCAAGATCATCTCGTAGGAAGAGATTTGGTCAAACATCAAAGCAATCGGAGCCATCAACTATACCAACTCCATACAAACCTCCGGTTGTGATGCCGTGGTATCCACATCCAATGTCACCATTTGGTTATCCTTTTATGTATTACATGCCATGGATGCCTCAATCACCTATGCCGTGTCATCAAGAATGGAAGCAATCACCTAGGACAGTACCAAGTCATTCTAACTCAAGACAAGACCGTTTCCCACAAAAGAATCAGTCCAGTGGATCAAACGTGAAAAAGATGAAGAAGGTGTGGGTGAGGAAAGAAGCCAAAGCTCCGGAGGTCGTTGCTATCAAGGAGAAATCTCAAGATGTTCAAGTACCTACTGAAGATGCAGCGAAAACTATACAAGCGGAGAAGACTGAAGCCGACGCCATTGCTGTCGACATCAGCGGTCTGACCGGGCAGCTGGCCAGTCTAACCGCCAGACTACGGCCGATCTGACCAACCCTCCTGTCCGGTTTGACCAACGGCTCGTGGCTGATCTGACCGGGCCCAGAGACCGGTCTGACCGGGGGGCAGTACAGAAGAGTGGGAAAATTGAGAGCAATACAGGAGCTTCCACTTCGACCAAAAATATGAAGAATCATTGCTTAGCTCCTGGAAAACAACCATAGCCGAAGTGGATACCTTCTGGCTTATCTCGCTCTCAAAAGAGGAGGCTACAGCGTCTTCGGGCCATAGGTCAAAAAGAAAAGGAGGCCGAAGATGTGGAGAGCAAAACATGTAATAATTTAGAGCCTCAAAAAGCACCTAGGCAAGTATGGAGACCCAAAGAGGTAAAAGTTAAGAGGCCGGTGATTTCCCAAAGTAGTGATAAATCCAATTTGATGAGAGAAGAATCATCGGTTATTAGAGATAAGTCTCCTTCAAATGATGCTATGGATGTTGGTGCGGTGTTCGTCTTGCCTTTGAAATCGTGCAATCAAGAAAGCCGATTTTGCTCGGGGGGCAAAGACATTAATATGCTCATGAGGGAACCAAGAGAAGATGAACGGCGATGGATACAATACCACATCTTTAAACCGCCGTTTGTTGGATGCTAAGGCAAGGTATGAGTTTATTGTGTTCATCATCATATTATATGCCTATGCCATGTTAGAACATTGCTTACTATCTAGCACATGTGTGTTTTTTGCTTATCGAATTGATATTATACATACATGTTGCAAATGCCAGTTCTAAGTAGTGGAATTGGTAGGTTGGCATATAATTTGTTTGAAGTATGATTTGGCTCATGAGTCTTTGATATTTATTTAAAGCCAAATTGTATGTGTTTTTATGTATCACCATATAAGATATAGATTTTATAATTATTGCACCACGAAAGTTTTGCTTATTAGTAATTCGGCTAATGTCAATGGTCAATTCTAGAGTTGTTTTGCTTATTCTAGAGTTGTTTTCTTTAGAAACATTGGCATTGTTAATATTTTGCATACATGCTCAAGCCGATTACTTACATTTGTAGTTTATTGGAATTCATGTGTGTTAGGCATATGACTTTGGTGATTCATTATTGATCATACTTCAATTGGCTAAGTGTTTTGATGCCATGATGATTATTATTTCAAAAGCTATTTGAATTAGTATTCATCTAGACATGTTAGTTGGATGTTATAGTTTTTCATATGTCTAGAGAGAAGGAATTTTGGTCCAATAATTTGATACACCAAGCATCTGGCTATTATGTGAGGAAAAAATATATACTAAAGGCCGATGCTTGATTTCAAAAGTTTGGACGAAATTGGCAAAACCATAGACCAGGGGTGGTCTGACCGGCATTGCAGAGCCGGTCTGACCGATGGTACCGGCGGTCTGACTGGCTTTACATAGCCGGTCTGACCGATCTCGGGCAGAGAGCTGGGGGGTACGTTACAATTGATTCAAAGGCCGAATTAATTGTAAATTCGGACATTTGTGCCTATGATTTAGAAATAGCTTGGAGAATTCCTTTGATTAGATATTTGAAAGATCCTACACTTAAGGTTGATCGGAAGATTCGGCGACAAGCGTTCAAATATTATATCGCCGAAAAATAGATGGAGTATTACTTAGATAATGATCAATCTAAAGTTGCTAGGAGAGTAGTACATGAAGGGATTTGTGGAATTCATCAATCAGCCCGTAAGATAAATTGGTTGCTTATTAATGTGGAGTTTCATTGGTCGAAAATAATTGATGATTGTTTCAAATGCTATATAGGGAGTGAAGCTTGTTAATGAATCGGCAATATTCAAATTAGCGCCTATCGCTGTATTGAATCCTATTATCAAATCATAGGCGTTCCGAAGTTGGGCTTTGGATTTCATTGGTCAAATTTATCCTTCGTCATCAAAAGGGCATTGGTTCGTGCTAGTTGCAATGGATTACTTCACTAAGTGGACCGAAAGCCATGCCGCTCGAGAATATTACTTGTGCGGAGGTAATTGACTTTATTTTGAAATATATTGTTCATAGATTCGGTATTCCTCAAACGTTAAAGGAGCTTCTTTATGTCCAAGGAAATGAGAAGTTTTTTTGCCGAATCTTATGATATTAAGTTGTTGAGTTCTTCTCTTTACTACGCTTAGGCTAATGGATAAGCCGAGTAGAGTAATAAAACATTATTGAAATTGTCGTTTTGCCAGTTGAGGTAAATCTTGGCTCTCTTCGGTATTTCAAGCAAGACGACTTGTCGGTTGAAGATTACAAGACCTTGATGGGAAGCAATTTTGAAGACGCCATCGACAAGCGTTTGAAGACTTTGAAGGTGATGAAGACACTTCAAGACGGTGTTTTTAGAGAGCAATTAATGGGAGATAGCTTGAAGAAATACTTCCCGAACATTTGGTAAGATGCTTAGGAAGTCCTATGGCCGGTAATTGGATTATCACTCTGAGATAACATGTTCTATGCTTTTAGGTTCACGTATGTTCACCAAAAAGGCAGGGGGGCATATGTTTACACCCAAATTTGGCACTTATGGACGAAATAGGGAAAAATTGCCAAAGTTTGGAAAGTGTCGGGTTTCCTTCACTAGGGCCGGTCAGACCACAGGTATGTGGGCAGTCTGACCGGCTAGTAGGGCCGGTCTGACCGCAGGTATGTGGGCGGTCAGACTGTCAGGGTCCGAGTCCGACTCTGTTTTCGTCGGGTCTCGGGTTTCCTTGCTCGGGAAGGCATGTTTCGTGTTTCCTTTAGTTTCTATCGCGAGTTGGACGTGGAGAAGGGCCTGTAGAGGGCAAGACCAACCCTATTTAAGGGACAAGGCCGGTTCATTGTAAAACCCCCGAATACAATCTACTTGAATCGTTCTTTTACTATGTTTTCTATTTTACCCTACTTTAGTCCATCTTTGTCGGTTTGCACCGTAAACCGTCCGCCGCCGCGGCGAGAGTGCGTCATCTCTTTGTAGGTTTGTCCTGAAAACCTTCCGTTTTGCCCACGAGACGAGTAGTTATCTAGAAATCGGCTCCGCTAGCCGGTTTAGTTATCAAAACCCATCTAGGTTTAGCTCTTTGCTAGATCGAGGTGGTTGGCGACTCTAGGATCACCGTAAGGCTTAAGGTGCTGCGATCGTGCTTGTCAACTTGTCAAAAAAGTTGCCAACAGTCCCCACCCCTAAGGGGCCTGCAACCACGGTGTGGGCAAAAAGCTCTCGGATCTCGATAGCAAGAGGAAGAGGAGAATGGGTGCGAGCAGCATCCAGATGAGACTGCTAGCTGTAGCCGGAGGGAGAAGAAAGAGAGCGTGGGATGGTGGCCTGAGAGAGGGGAACGACACGGGCACCGGTAGCTGATGAGATGGGTCAACGGAAAAAAGTATATTTGCTGCTATGTAAGAGGAATAAAATGCATTTTCAAAAATATTTTTTTTGAAAATTTTAAACAGAAGGCAAACACTATAAATTTTTGCGAATTACATATAAAATATATTGAAAATCAGGACAAGGAAGTTTAACTAATGAAAATATAAGTCATGATTTAGTTAACTGAATTGATATTTGCATTATATCTTGATTTTTGCAACACACTATAAACAAGGAAACATCATTTCCTTACTTATTAATAAAAGCCAATTGACATCAATTGTCACTCAACGCTGATAAATGATTCTTGCCTTCTGCAAGGTAAGACAATGTGAAATGAAGGGTTCATAGTAACTAGGGTGTACTGTTAAAAGACCCGTCTATAAATAACTGACCATATGGCCATATGCCTCTCTGCCTGCGAGTGAAGACCGATGAGTCCATTGATGAAATCGTGCAGAATGCATGATCGATTGTGATCCATGCAGGAATATCATTGGAATGGGATACATTGGGAACTTGGGCTGCAGGAGTTTATACATCTGATGCTAGCTCGCTGTTGATCAATTCTCAATTGCGTGTGTATCCCCGGATCTCGCGTGGAACGATTGATCCAGTGCACCGTCATGCACAGTGAGCTTGTTGGCATTGAAGCTCGAGAAAACCACGGCGCATGAAATTTCACCGTAGTGTTGTACTGGTTGATGATTGAGGTGTGTGAAACTGTGAACTGGGGAAGCGAACGTGCATATAAACGTGAGACGACGTCGGAAATTAATTGATCTGCTTGTGAGGGTTTTTTCCCATGCATGACGTAAGTTAGCAGCTATTAGGTGGTAAAACCCAGTGCCATTTTAGATTAATATCAAAATGTGCGCTACCAATTTATTGGTACCTTGTGAATAGTAATAGTATGGGTTTCGATTGAAGCCAAATTATTGATAATTCCTATGATCAATGTCACTAATCTAAAATCCTCTTCTCTATATCATCAATATTTGACATCATATTGGTAGCAATCCAAACATGTATAATAAATTTCTACCCTTTTAAAAAAAAATTGCAGTACCAAAACACGCCAAGAAATTGGTAGTACCAATGATTTATTAAGGTAGAAACCAAACAGCCCCAGTATCAAATTCATGTTGATTTCATAGCGCGAGCATAATATTTATTTTTAATATGAAGAGTTAATTAGATTAGATGTTGTTTTTTCCCTTATAAGAAGAATAATAAATTAATGTATGATTTATCGATTCCTACCCTTTCACACGTGATACTTAATAACTCTTTCCACGATAATAGAATCTTTTCTCCCTACGCGTAACTAAAAAATATACAATAATTCTTTTCACGATAATACAAGATAGCTTTTTTGGCGACACCTAATTAAAAATACTAGTCGCCAACCCGTGCGTTGCACGGGATGGGTTTATATATTGCTATTAATATTATAAATGCTAAAATATAAATGTCAAATTTATAAGTAAAATCTTTTTTAATGTAAGTTATGTGTACCATTGCTCTAAATACATCAGTTCCAAGAAAACAAAATTAGTAATTGTATATAATCTATTCTAATATTTATTTTGTTAATTTCAAATTTCTAAATTTAATAGCCCACATAATTTTTACGGGCAAGTTTTATTAATTACGTGAATTGGACACGCTATAAAAGACATATAGTGAGTAGTAGGCACAATCCATATGAAATGAGTTCTAAAAATGCCTGACGATATGAAATGTTGATTTGTCTGCTAAATTATTTTTGTCAAATAAATTACATATTGATCAACTAAAACAGAACAAATGTTTCTAGATGAAGCAACTGGTTTATTAGTGGTATTAGGACTACTCATCAAGTAAATTTTACATAGATGGATAAAAATTCAACGACATGACCATGAATAATATGTTATACTGATTCAACGTAGTGCATATATATAAACAATATATACTATCTATATATGTTCTCTGCTTATTTTTGTTAAATAGGTCAGATGTGACCCATGGGTTTGATGGAATACCTTCGTAGATTGTAGATTTTGGACAATCGCCGATATATCGATCTTCTTGCATACAAGGAATTTTTCGATTTGTGAATTTAATCTAACACCTGAAACTCATAGAGCTATATGATGGCAACGGCGAGTAATGACTCATGTCATTTCAGATTTCGGATGAGGGAAGAATGGAATTAGAATCTAATCTTGATTGGAAAATAATACAGTAGAAGCTAAAATCAAGAGTCCTGATTGATGAAAAAAGAATAGAACTGTACCAGTGTACCTACCTGAGATGTTGAAGTCTTTAGGTTGCGTGTGCTGATGCGCCTATCACGAAGTCTTCATGTCTCACGCTAGTTCCGACTTTGAAACCTGCACGTTCACGGCATATAAATTGCCGCCGATCTGGATTGATGAAGGGCGACTGGAGAGCGCTCGTCTGCTCGTGAAGTTGTGATGTAAGATGCCCATCTGCTCTCACGCAGAGATACATCGATATCAGGTATACGATGAGATGGGTTAATTTAAAGATGGGATAATGTCACACCCTAAAAATCCTAAATTTATAAATTATGGTTCAAATGGAATTATTAGAAATGCTTTTAAAAGCCTAGAAGAGAAGATTTAATTTTAAATAATAAATTCCAATATAAAAGTCGGCTAGATAAAATTTTATTAAATACTTCTCTTGATTCTATAGTTCCTAGATTTTTCTGGGATTTATTTGAGCCAAGGAAGTATTTTAAATAAATGGAATAGCATTTCATGAACAATTTAAAAAGAAAAAGGTTTTAAAATCTTCCTTTTGGCTTTGGGCCGAAAGTCGGCCCAAAACCTCTCTCTCTCTCCGCGGCCTGCTAACGCCCGGCCCAGTCAGCCGCCGAGCCAAGCCGCCGCTCGCCTCTCTCTCTCCCACTAACAAGTGGGGCCCACCTGTCAGGGTCGTCGTCCACCTCGCGCCGCCGCAGCCGTGCCCTAGCCGCGCGCAAGCCGCCACCGCCACCTTCCAAATTCGCCCGTGTCTTTCCCGATCCGGTCAAATCAATAGAGGGGAAATGATCCCCGGGATCCCCTCTTTCTTTTCTCTTTTGGAATCTCTCGCTAATTTTGTTTGGAAATCGGTGGATTCGAGTTCGATTCGGATCGATCTCTCTCCTCTAACCCTAAACCTTCCATCGCCGTCGCCGGCCGCCGTGGGCCTCCATCGCCACCCCCTAGCCCCTATAAAAGGACCCCCGGGACCTCCTCTCTCCACCGCCACCCTCGTCGTAGCTCGCCGCCGCTCGTAACGCCCTAGCCACTAGAGCCCGTGCGCCGCCGCCGCCTAAGGGAGTTCAGCCGTGCGCCACGGTCGCTCCGGTTGTTGTCGTCGCTCGAGAAGGCCACCGTCGGGATCGCCAAGTCGTCGCCGTCCTCATCCAGTCTTCCGTTTCCGCCGAAGATCACCGGAGCACCACTGTCGTCGTCGACCCGAACGGCTTGATGTGACCATGGCTACCACGGATGTAACCATTGCTCACATCATGGATGAACAAGAAGATATTGAGATTAAGTACTCCAAGTGCTGGAATCCGATTCGGCCACCTACTACACTGCTGACTTCAAACGGCCACCGAATCTGCATACGACCTCCGTTTTCGGCCCGTGAGTACTTGATGGAAAGCTCTCGGAGCCCTCTTTCTAACAGATCTAGCCTCTTCTCTGAATTCCATCTCGTGTGGCCGGAATCACAGGAACAAGGTGCTGCGTCACCTATAATGGGCCTATGGGCTTGTAACTTCATTTGGGACCCCGGCCCAGGTGGGGCCCATGTGGGGTGCGCCCCAAGCTGGTGGAGCACGACCCTAGGCACCCCTAGGTCGTCCTCCCACCCCTATATATAGCTAGTTACCCCTTCAGGGTTTCTCGGGTTTTTGATAGATTGAAGTTTAGCCATTGCTACTTGCTTGCAGCGCGCGTGTCGGCTAGACCGTCCGTCTGCTTGTTCTTCGGAACCCCAACTTATCATTAGTATTTAACTCCTATTTGCAAATCAGATTGCTTTTATCTTGTTCTTGCTTGTTTCTTCGATTTGCTTGCAGGAATAAGGTTGATTTGCACCGGCAAGATCAACAACCCATGGAGAGGTGTACCGATCGCTAAGGCGCAACGCAACGTCTTGTACGGTTGTAGTCGGGTCGTCAACGTTTCTTCCAAATCGTAGTTATCATCAACTCACCGAAAGATCGGGCCAAGAACAGCCTTGAGTGTCGAGAGGAACTCAGGGTTCATCAGGTGGTATCAGAGCTTTCGTTGCTCGGTGAGTTTTTATCTTCCTATAACCAGAAAATAGCCATACAAAAAAAATTCGCATCATTTACCGAGCCATATTTGTGCCATTGCATTGTTCATTTCAGTTTTTGCTTTGTTGAGTTTGCGTTGCATCGTCTAGTCGTGTTGCTGGTCTTAGCGTTTAGTCCGTTTAGAGTTTCGAGTTCTGGTCATGTTTAGTACCACTGTCGCCGCCGCTGTCGTGTCTTTGTTATCGTCGGGACCTACAAAAACGGAATCGTCTTTCCACCAAGGTTCCATTTTTCTAGTTTTCAGAAGCTTTTGTCGGTCGGTCTTGGAGTTGCTGAGTTGCATCAAGGGTTTGTCGTCTGTATTTGGCCGTGCTTGTTTCTGTTGTGCGAGGAAGAGTAGAGAAAGAAAAGATAACAGATCGGTTTTTGGAGGAAGTTTTGCAGATTAGATCAATCAGGTTGGTTAGTTTCCATCTAAGGCCAAACTTTCCACTTGGGCCGAGTCTATTTCCTCCCCCACGCGTGAAGACCGGTTGGCGCCATCTCCTTTTGTCGCCCACTTTCTGAGTCCGACTCCCTCCCTCTCACGTCGGTTTCGCCTGTTCCGAGTTGTGTCAAACACCTTGGTGAATTTTTGTTTGGTGTCAGTTTCGAGATCCGTTTGGAAAAAGGGAACCAGTATAAATTCAGCATTCCATTTTTGTATAATTTTAATTTTGAGTTTGGACTTTTACATTTGAGTCGCTGTAAATTTTTTGTTTACGTTTGAGTCCCTGTAACCTTACATTAAGGTCCTTGAGTCAGTTTTTGTTAAAAAAAATAAAGAAAAAAAAGTGAGAAAAAAAAAGGCAGAAAGGTGCATAAAAAAAGAAAAGAAAAGAAAAGCCGCACCAAAAAAAAAACAATAGAAAAGAAAAGGAAAGAAAAAAAAAGAAAAGAAGAAAGAAGAAAGAAAGAAAAGAGAAAATACTGTTATGTTTGAGCTGAACTTCATATATCAGAGTTGTGCATGAGTTGTTCCTAGTGCTATCTTGTGGTATCGTTTGTGTCTAGGCTCGCGTCTCTAGTCCGTTCTAGCCTAGGACCAGCACGGTACTTGACTTTAAACAATTATTCAACTTTGCATTCTCTGATTTGAGCATTTGCTATTCCTTTGCTACATATTTAAGCCTACCCAGAGCTCCACAGATTTGATTGCAGCCGTACAGCAAGTGTTTGCCAAGGCATCGATACATCCAACCTCCATTGGGGTGCTTGTTTGAGTCGGTGTATGTCACCATTCCGCTTGCATTGGTAAGAACTTGTAAGAGCTCGATGTAAAGCTTGAGTGTGTGTGATTTGTGAGCTTCCACTACCTAGTAGTTGATAGGAACGTATATATTCTTGTATATGTTTCTTGTTTGCTACTAACTATGGCAGGGTTACACAAAGAGTTTGGAGCTGTTCGTGCTCCATGTGGACATTTTCACTTGCGACAACACATGGCAAGTGACCAGCATGACGCAAATAAGGTACATGATCATAATCTTGCAAGAGTGGAGTCTGTTTTGCCATCTTTTGATGGGAAGTATGATTCCGCTGCATACATTAATTGGGAGCTAGCAGTAGAAAAACAATTTGATGAGTATGATTTCTCTAATGCTCAAATGATTAAGGCTGCTAGTAATAAGTGTACCGGTTCTGCATCTTTTTGGTGGCATACTGTGGGAAATAAGCTTGAAACTTGGGATGAATGCAAAATACTAATGAGAAAAAGATTTGTGTTTTCATACTATAGACGTGCTCTCCTTGAGAAATTTGAACATCTAAAACAAGGTGACAAAACTGTTAGGGAGTACTTTCATGATTTTAAAATTTGTATCACTTATAGTGGTTTACAAGAATCTTATGAGAACACAATGACTAGATTTTTCAGAGGGCTTAATTCCAATATTCAGGCTGGGCTTGTTAATGTGACATATAATCATATAGGCCAATTGTTTATGCTTGCTTGCAATGTTGAGCGCAAAATTTTGGAGAACCCAACGGAGCAACAAGCTATGCGTGTGCCTCCTATCGCTGATGTTTTGCAGGAAGTTCAGAACAGTCCCCAAAATGAGAAGAACGATATGTTTGAGATGTCACTTCCATCACTCGCGAATGAGGAGAAGGCTGATGCACCTACATTATCTGAAGAGGGCATAAAAGGTAAATTAAATGGTGCAGAAATTACTCAAGGTGAGTATGCTTATGATGAATTACATTTTTCCACTTTCCATGCTGACCTAGAGCAAACTTTAGTGGAACCTACTTCTGAATTGCCTTTGTCACAAGTTGATTTGCATTCTGTTCCTTGTGATAAAGAAGAGTTGTGCGATAGTACTTCACTTATATCCATTCCACAACTAGTGAATGAACATGCTACTTTTAATCTTGATTCTCCATGTACTGAATTTAAGTATGTTATTCACACGTCCAGCGAGAATGATGAACTTCAATTGCAATCTTCTTTAAATACATTGGGCTATATTATGTTTGATGGTTCTTGTGAGCTCAATTGTTTGAAGGACAAAATATTTGCTCATTCTGATTTGCCATGTCCTCGTAATGTTATATTTCACATCTTTGGCAATTATAATGATCTTGGAATATATTTTGTGCATAGAGTTTACGTTTGCTCAGATTTAGAACTTCCTGTACATGTGGATAAAACATGCAAGCTAGACAAAAATGTTATTGCTAACCAAATTGTCTCGAGTTTGCCTTGTTTTGATTGGAAGAAACAGGTTGTTGTAAATGGACTATGCAAAGAGCACCATATGGAAAAACCGAGGACGGTTTTCCGTGAAGAAGGGGAGGATGATGTGACCATGGCTACCACGGATGTAACCATTGCTCACATCATGGATGAACAAGAAGATATTGAGATTAAGTACTCCAAGTGCTGGAATCCGATTCGGCCACCTACTACACTGCTGACTTCAAACGGCCACCGAATCTGCATACGACCTCCGTTTTCGGCCCGTGAGTACTTGATGGAAAGCTCTCGGAGCCCTCTTTCTAACAGATCTAGCCTCTTCTCTGAATTCCATCTCGTGTGGCCGGAATCACAGGAACAAGGTGCTGCGTCACCTATAATGGGCCTATGGGCTTGTAACTTCATTTGGGACCCCGGCCCAGGTGGGGCCCATGTGGGGTGCGCCCCAAGCTGGTGGAGCACGACCCTAGGCACCCCTAGGTCGTCCTCCCACCCCTATATATAGCTAGTTACCCCTTCAGGGTTTCTCGGGTTTTTGATAGATTGAAGTTTAGCCATTGCTACTTGCTTGCAGCGCGCGTGTCGGCTAGACCGTCCGTCTGCTTGTTCTTCGGAACCCCAACTTATCATTAGTATTTAACTCCTATTTGCAAATCAGATTGCTTTTATCTTGTTCTTGCTTGTTTCTTCGATTTGCTTGCAGGAATAAGGTTGATTTGCACCGGCAAGATCAACAACCCATGGAGAGGTGTACCGATCGCTAAGGCGCAACGCAACGTCTTGTACGGTTGTAGTCGGGTCGTCAACGTTTCTTCCAAATCGTAGTTATCATCAACTCACCGAAAGATCGGGCCAAGAACAGCCTTGAGTGTCGAGAGGAACTCAGGGTTCATCACGGCTCCACCGTTTCAACCTCGCCGCCGTCGCCGTCCGTTGCCGTCCGCCGTCGTCCGTGTCCTCGGTGAGTTCGCCGCGTCGCTCGCTACCCGTTGGTGCCCTCCGTTTGCGCCGCCGCGCCGTCGTTCGCCGGTGAGCGTGAGAGGCCGAGCCGCCGCCGGTGATGACGTCATCGCTGACGTCAGCGCCGCGTCACCCGTAGACCCGCGGTAGACCGATTAGATCTCGGCCGTTCGTTTTGGATTAGGTTAGATCTCGGCCGTCCGTTCCGTACACCGTCCCCGTGCTCCCGGTCCACCGTAAACCCGAGCCCGCTGACGCAATAAATCATTTTTCCTTTTCAAAAATAATTCTTTATTGCGTCATAATTCAATTAAAATCTATATAAATGATTTAATCCGATTTAATCTTTAAAAATTCATAACTAATTCATCTTAGCTCGTATTTAGTTGGTTCAAGTCTCTAAATTTTTATAAAATTGAGATCTACATGTTAAAAATATCCACATGTACTATTCATGATTGTTTATGTGCTGTTTTAGTGATTTTGCTCTTTTATGCGTAGATTCTGACATTCCTAGAGAGTCCGAGTTTACTGGAGAAGACTTTGAAGAGTTCCAAAGCCAGCAAGGCAAGTCACACAGATCCCGAACAACCCTTTGAGCATGTTGATCCCATTTAAAGCTATTGTTACTATTCAACTATTGCATTTATTTTTGAATGTCATTGGGTGGGAATAACCTATTGCCTTTGTTATAGCCTTTTGATATTGATTACCTATTCTTTGTCGTTTGGTTAATAATTGGATTAGCTAGAACATTATATGGTTTTAGCTAAATTGCTTAGGATGCTTAGCCTTGTTTAGAGACATTAGCTCATATAAATGGGATAACTTATGATTCACTATTATTTAATGATGGCTTAATGATAGCTCACGATGGTTAATCGTGATTGGATAATTAATTAATTTGTCAACTAAAACTAATAATGGTGGGTTGTGAGCACATGGTTTTGATGGTCGTGCTCATGACAATTAAGGACCGGTTCACGATTTTCGGTTGTGAAACATTAACCGTGCCAACCACAAGCCAGCGTGGGCGACGGCTTTACTTTTTGTATAGTATGGTTCATTGTAGAGCACCAGACTGTGAAGTGGCGGAAATAAACCCACGGGGGTCGCTGGGGAGTCCATGCCTTGTTTATAAGGGGGTGATTTTGATCTAGGAACGTGCACTGCTTTGAATTGTGTTATGCGAAGGGTATTGTCACAATCTCTATTCGGGTACTTGTTATGTATCGCGACGCATGGTTGATATGATGTTGAGGTTGTGTCTTGTGGGTACAGTGGTACACCTCTGGCCAGAGTAAAACTATTCGAATAGCCGTGCCCGCGGTTATGGGCGGGTCTAACAATGTCTTTCGTGATTAGTTTCACACCTCTCACCGTAATAAATGATGTTATAATTGGTAACAACTTGTTTAGCTCCTGGTTTGGAATGGTATATTCCTGGTTTGGAGATAGAACTGTGCAGCCGGGATTGATTGTTCAGGATGGTTGGGCCTATGCAACGGGTATGTTGTATAGCGATGGATTAATATTGATTAATTAAATACTTTACCCTTTTTCTTAAATTCTGAAGTATTTATTAAATGCTATTTATGCAAATGAGACAATATTATGCCATCCTTTGTTATCCCTTGCACTAGCATATTTGCTGCGTGGCTTGCTGAGTATGTCATATACTCACCTTGCAATCATTCATCAGAGGAGGAGTTCTACAGTGATGCTGAAGGTGTGGAGGATTAGGCGTAGTCCTGGTCAAGCTGCTTGTGGAATGGAGTCGCCTGCGCCGTTTATCTTATTTTCCGCTGCTTAGAACTTTATTGTTTGAGAGGAACTATCTACCTCTGTAATGACTTTATATTCGCTTATTAATTAGAGTATTAATTGCACTCTATTATCGATTTGTTATTGTGTGCCTTGGCTGATTCCTGGACGAGGGTTTACACACATGTAAGCGTTTGGAATTTTGGATAGAAATTCCGGGCGTGACAAGTTGGTATCAGAGCCTCCTTGACCCTAGGTTATGCTAAATGGTTACCTATAGAAGCCCTCTAAAAATATTGGAAAAGTAGAACTGTTCTCCTCTCTTTCTCTTTTAATTAAATCAAGCTAATAGCACATGCACTTTATAGTCCCTTTAATTGTTCTCATTCAAAATTTATTTATTATTCCTGTGTTGTTAGTACTGTACAGCTATTACTGTACTAATGGCCCATTTACCAGCAAAAGTTTTATAACATTATCTTATGCAATCATGTTGCAACATAACTTAGCATGTTGATTTTATAACTCTCTTTTATTTTATTTCTTTTGAAACCTGTTATTCAAAAGTGCAAAACTTGTGATCATATTTTCAACTGTTTCAACTTATCTTGCAAGATTGGTTTACTTTATTTATTTACCTTTTACTTTGGTTTTCTAACTTTATTCAAATTAATCCAAAAACTTGTGCTATTAATTGGATAAATGTCTTAACTCCCTCCTTTCACTTGTCTTTAGATGCCGCGCTTCAAGCCTAAGTACTTGTTCGGTACTGAGGGATTTGTCCAGGAGTTGCGTACGATGTCCTTCGCCATAGGATTCGAGACTGCCCCTTTGTATGCCCATATTCCTCATGATCGTGATGGAGAGAAGTGCCGTGTCAAGGTCACCTTGAACAGTAATCGTGAAGACATCCCATCGGTGATGTTCGAGGCTGGAGGGGGAAACTACATTCATGCTTGTTAGGAGGTGGCAAGGATCGCCATAGGAGAGCTCCGCGAACGCTACAATGATCAGTTGGCCGACACTGAGTATCGCTACCATCCTCGCCAACCCCAGGGAAGTGACCGTGGCAGCTACCGTGAACCTGCAGGGATTGAGAACGATGCTACCACAAGGCATTTGGTTGAGATGCTGTGGGCCATGGATGAGTCCCGCGCTGAAGTCGTGATAGCTGCTCAAGATCGCGAAGACTGGAATTGCGGTAAGATCTGCAAGCTGGAGGACAAGGTGGATTGTTTGGAAAAGGAACTAGCCGCATTGAAGGGAGAAGCACCACCACAAAAGGCCAGGGTTCGTCTTACCGCAAGGAAGAGAGCTCTATTTGTCCCTCGTTACCAGTTGGCGCCTAAGGTTCGTGTGGTGGAAAAAGAAGCTGCCTCAGCCCCAGTGGATCCTCCGGTCGTTAACGTAAGTGATGATGATGGAGAAGAATCGAAGCGCACCCATTCAAAGGTTGAGTGGGGAGCTACTCAACATGATGGGGACGAGCCGAACGAACCTTTAATCAACTCCGATGCCCGGAAGACCTAGAACGCCTTGTTAAGTCGTTGCCTTAGATCGTTGTGTTAGTTTGCTTGTTTAAGTTTGGTTGTGTGTGTGGGTCTTGCATGTGGTTTACATCATTGGTGGGATGTAAATGCATGCGTTTGTTTGCTTTCGAGTGTTAGGAGGTTGGTGAGTTAAGTGGTGTGAGAGTCTTCAGATATATGTAATAATGAAACTCAGTTAAGACCAATAAAAGTCAAGTTAGTAAAAATTAATTCCAAGTCCTAAGTAGTTTTTCCCCCTTGTTTCTCTCTTCTTGTGCTCCTGTCTATGCCAGATGGTGCTTACTCGCAGCAATGGGAATGGCCCCAACAATAACAACAACAACAACAACAACAACAACAATGGAGAGAATCCCACGCTTGCCCAAGTCCTGGCTCAACAGGCACAACTCATGAACATGATGATGCAGCAACTCTAGAACCAGCAGAACCAGGGGAACAACCATGCACCTCCCCAGAACAAGTTAGCAGAATTTCTTCGTGTGAGGCCGCCCACTTTTTCTAGCACTACCAATCCAGTTGAGGCTGGGGATTAGCTGCATGCCATAGAAAAGAAGTTGGACCTGCTTCAGTGCACTGATCAAGAAAAAGTCTCCTTTGCTTCACATCAGATGCATGGCCCTGCCTCTGAGTGGTGAGATCACTTCCGTCTCAATAGGACCACTGCGGAACCAATCACTTGGCTTGAGTTCACTACTGCTTTCAGGAAGACTCACGTACCCGCGGGAGTGGTGTCTCTCAAGAAGGAGTTCAGGGCGCTCACTCAGGGATCTCGCTCCGCCACTGAATACTTGCATGAATTCAATCGTCTGGCTCGCTATGCTCCGGAAGATGTGCGCACTGATGAAGAGCGTCAAGAGAAGTTCTTGGAAGGACTGAATGATGAGCTCTCTTACCCATTAATGACTGGGGATTATCATGATTTCCAGAAGTTGGTGGATAAGGCCATTCGTCAGGAGGATAAGTACAACCGAATGGAACAGAAGAAACGCAAAATTGCTCACTTCAAAGCTCAGCAGAGGAATAGTCAAAGGCCGCGTCTTGCTATGGGACCTCAGGCAGTGTCACAGGGAGGATCTTCGTCGGTTGCTCGCCCGCAGCGTCAGTTCTTCAATAACAATTCTGGCAACAACAACCGCAACCAAGCTCCACGTCCTGTTGCAACTCCAACCCAGCACCAGCCTGTCAAGAGGGAGCAAGGAAACAAGCCAGGAGTGTGCTTTAACTGTGGGGAACCAGGTCATTATTCTGACAAGTGTCCAAAGCCCCGACGCGTGAAGGTTGTCCCTGCACAGAACAACTCCACCGCACCAGCGTCAAAGGCTCGTGTCAATCATGTTGCTGCTGCAGAAGCCCAAGGTGCTCCAGATGTGATTTTGGGTACGTTCCCTGTTAACTCAGTTCCTGCAACAGTGCTTTTCGATTCTGGTGCTACACATTCATTTTTGTCTATGAGTTTTGCGGGAAATCATGGGATGGAGATAGAAGATCTTAGACGTCCTTTGATGGTTAGTACCCCGAGTAACCAAGCACTCTCATCACAACGTAGCCCCTCTGTCAGAATAGAGATTAAAGGTGTACCATTTCTGGCCAACCTTATTTTGTTAGAATCCAAAGACCTTGATGTCATACTAGGGATGGACTAGTTAGCCAGATATAAAGGTGTGATAGACTGTGCCAATAGAAAAGTAACTCTCACCAGCATTGACAGTCAAGTTGTAACTGTTCACGCATTGCCTTCTGAGCCTTTAAGGTCAAGTTTGAATCAAATAACTTTGGAAGAGATTCCCATAGTACGGGACTACCCGGATGTGTTCTCGGATGATTTACCTGGCATGCCGCCTAAAAGAGATATAGAATTCAAAATAGATCTGGTACCAGGAACAACTCCGATCCATAAGAGACCTTATAGAATGGCAACCAATGAATTAGCAGAGGTCAAGAGGCAAGTAGATGATTTGCTTCAGAAAGGGTACATTAGACCAAGTTCGTCTCCATGGGGAGCTCCAGTCATTTTTGTGGAGAAGAAAGATCATACCCAGAGGATGTGTGTGGATTATCGTGCACTAAATGATGTGACCATTAAGAGTAAGTACCCGCTGCCTAGAATTGATGATTTGTTTAATCAGCTTAAAGGAGCCACCGTTTTCTCCAAGATCGATCTTCGATCAGGGTATCACCAGTTGAGGATTAAAGAGGAAGATATACCTAAGACGGCTTTTACCACTCGATATGGGTTGTTTGAATGTACTGTTATGTCTTTTGGACTTACCAATGCCCCCGCTTTCTTCATGAACTTGATGAATAAGGTGTTTATGGAATACCTGGACAAGTTCGTGGTGGTCTTTATTGATGACATTCTTATCTACTCCCGAACCAAAGAAGAGCATGAAGAATACCTTCGCCTTGCACTAGAGAAGCTACGAGAACATCAACTGTATGCCAAGTTTAGCAAATGTGAATTTTGGTTGTCTGAAGTAAAGTTCCTTAGACACGTCATCTCAACTAGAGGAGTTGCCGTTGATCTTAGTAATGTGGAATCCGTAACCAACTGAAAACAACCGAAGATAGTTTCAGAGATTCGTAGTTTCCTGGGTCTTGCAGGCTATTACCGGAGGTTCATAGAGAACTTTTCCAAGATTGCTAAGCCCTTGACACGACTGCTTCAGAAAGATGTGAAGTACAAGTGGTCAGAAGAATGTGAGCAGAGTTTTCAAGAGTTGAAAAGTCGCTTAATATCAGCACCCATTTTGATTTTGCCTGATCCAAAGAAGGGTTTCCAAGTGTATTGCGATGCATCTAAGCTTGGGTTAGGTTGTGTTCTGATGCAAGATGTGAAGGTGGTTGCCTATGCATCTCGTCAGTTACGTCCGCATGAGAAGAACTACCCTACTCATGATCTTGAGTTAGCTGCAGTGGTTCATGCCTTGAAGATTTGGCGTCACTATCTCTTTGGTACTCGTACGGAGGTGTACACGGATCACAAGAGTTGAAGTATATCTTTACCCAGCCAGATCTGAACATGAGACAGCGGAGATGGTTGGAACTGATTAAGGATTATGACATGGGAATTCATTATCACCCAGGAAAGGCTAATGTTGTAGCAGATGCTCTCAGCAGGAAAGGCTATTGCAATGCTACGGAAGGACGACAGTTGCCGTGGGAATTATGCAAGGAATTTGAAAGACTGAATCTGGGAATCGTCAGTAGTGGTTTTGTTGCAGCTTTAGAGGCGATGCCCACTCTCATTGACCAGGTTAGAGAAGCTCAAATCAATGGTCTTGATATTCAAGAGATTAAGAAGAACATGAGAAGAGGAAAGGCTATTGGATATTTGGAAGATGAGCAAGGAACCGTATGGTTGGGCGAGAGAATTTGTGTCCAAGAGAACATGGAGTTGAAAGATGCAATCTTGAAGGAAGCTCATGACACCTTATACTCCATTCACCCTGGTAGTACCAAGATGTACCAAGATCTCAAGGAGAAATTTTGGTAGGCAAGTATGAAGCGTGAGATAGCAGAGTATGTAGCTGTGTGTGATGTTTGTCAGCGAGTCAAGGCAGAACATCAGAAACCCACAGGTTTGCTGCAGCCATTAAAGATACCAGAATGGAAGTGGGAGGAAATAGGGATGGATTTCATCACTGGTCTACCCAGAACATCATCGGGCCATGACTCTATTTGGGTGATAGTCGACAGACTTACCAAAGTGGCTCATTTCATCCCTGTGAGGACAACATATTCCGGAAGTCGTTTGGCGGAATTGTATATGGCAAGGATTGTGTGTTTGCACGGTGTGCCTAAGAAAATAGTATCCGATCGAGGTAGCCAGTTTACTTCAAAGTTTTGGAAGAAGCTTCAGGAAGAGATGGGTTCCAAGCTAAACTTCAGTACCGCTTATCATCCGCAGACAGACGGACAAACTGAAAGGGTAAATCAGATTTTGGAAGACATGCTGAGAGCTTGTGCTTTAGACTTCGGTGGAAGTTGGGATAAGAATCTGCCTTACGCGGAATTCTCGTACAACAACAGTTATCAAGCTAGTCTCCAAATGGCTCCTTATGAAGCACTGTATGGTCAGAAGTGCCGCACTCCGCTGTTGTGGGATCAAACGGGAGAACGTCAGGTTTTCGGGACTGATATTCTGAGGGAAGCAGAAGAGAAGGTAAAGATCATTCAAGAGAGGTTGCGTATAGCTCAGTCTCGTCATAAGAGTTATGCTGACAATCGCCGCAGGGATTTAAGTTTTGAGGAAGGAGATCATGTGTACCTTCGTGTCACGCCTCTTCGGGGAGTTCATCATTTTCACACCAAAGGAAAATTGGCACCGCGTTTTGTGGGACCTTATAAGATTGTCAGTAGAAGAGGTGAGGTTGCCTATCAGTTGGAGTTACCTCAATCCTTGGCAGGTGTTCATAATGTGTTCCATGTGTCACAGTTGAAAAAGTGTTTAAGGGTACCCACTGAAGAAGCTAATCTTGAGCAGATTGAAATCCAAGAGGATCTGACGTATGTTGAGAAACCAATCCGTATCCTGGAGACAGATGAGAGAAGAACCAGGAATCGTGTTATCCGTTTCTGTAAGGTCCAATGGAGTAATCACTCGGAAGAAGAAGCTACCTGGGAACGAGAAGATGAATTAAAGTTAGCTCATCCGCATCTTTTCGCCAGCTCTTCCGAATCTCGAGGACGAGATTCTGTTTAAGGGGGGTAGGTTTGTCACATCCTAAAAATCCTAAATTTATAAATTGTGGTTTAAATGGAATTATTAGAAATGATTTTCAAAGCCTAGAAAAGAAGATTTAATTTTAAATAATAAATTCCAATATAAAAGTGGGCTAGATAAAATTTTATTAAATACTTCTCTTGATTCTATAGTTCCTAGATTTTTCTGGGATTTATTTGAGCCAAGGAAGTATTTTTAATAAATGGAATTGCATTTCATGAATAATTTAAAAAGAAAAAGGTTTTAAAATCTTCCTTTTAGCTTTGGGCCGAAAGGCCCAAAGCCCCTCTCTCTCTCTCCGTGGCCTGCTAGCGCCCAGCCCAGTCAGCCGTCGAGCCGAGCCGCCGCTCGCCTCTCTCTCTCCCACTGACAGGTGGGGCCCACCTGTCAGGGTCGTCGTCCACTTCGCGCTGCCACAGCCGTGCCCTAGTCGCGCGCAAGCCGCCGCCGCCTCCTTCCAAACTCGCCCGTGTCTTTCCCGATCCGGTCAAATCAATAGAGGGGAAATGATCCCCGGGATCCCCTCTTTCTTTTCTCTTTTGGAATCTCTCGCTAATTTTGTTTGGAAATCGGTGTATTCGAGTTCGATTCGGATCGATCTCTCTCCTCTAACCCTAAACCTTCCATCGCCGCCGCCGCCCGCCGTGGGCCTCAATCGCCGCCCACTAGCCCCTATAAAAGGACTCCCGGGACATCCTCTCTCCGCCGCCACCCTCACCGTAGCTCGCCGCCGCTCGTAGTGCCCTAGCCACTAGAGCCCGAGCGCCGCCGCCGCCGAAGGGAGTTCAGCCATGCGCCATTGTCGCTACGGTCGTTGCCGTCGCTCGGGAAGGCCACCGTTGGGATCGCCAGGTCGTCGCCATCCTCGTCCCGTCTTCCATTTCCGCCGAAGATCGTTAGAGCATCGCCGTCGTTGTCGACCCGAACGCCTCCGCCGTTTCAACCTCGCCGCCGTCGCCGTCCGTTGCCGTCCGCCGTCGTCCGTGTCCTCGGTGAGTTCGCCGCGTCGCTCGCTACCCGTTGGTGCCCTCCGTTTGCGCCGCCGCGCCATCGTTCGCCGGCAAGCGTGAGTGGCCGAGCCGCCGCCGGTGGTGACGTCATCGCTGACGTCAGCGCCGCATCACCCGTAGACCCGCGGTAGACCGATTAGATCTCGGCCGTTCGTTTTGGATTAGGTTAGATCTCGGCCGTCCGTTCCGTAGACCGTCCCTGTGCTCCCGGTCCACCGTAAACCCAAGCCCGCTGACACAATAAATCCTTTTTCCTTTTCAAAAATAATTCTTTATTGCGTCATAACTGAATTAAAATCTATATAAATGATTTAATCTGATTTAATATTTAAAAATTCATAACTAATTCATATTAGCTCGGATTTAGTTGGTTCATGTCTCTAAATTTTTCTAAAATTGAGATCTACTTGTTAAAAGTATCCACATGTACTGTTCATGATTGTTTATGTGCTGTTTTGGTGATTTTACTCTTTTATGCTTAGATTCCGACATTCCCGGAGTGTCCGAGTTTACAGGAGAAGACTTTGAAGAGTTCCAAGGCCAGCAAGGCAAGTCACACATATCCCGAACTACCCTTTGAGCATGTTGATCTCATTTGAAGCTATTGTTTCTATTCAACTATTGCATTTATTTTTGAATGTCATTGGGTGGGAATAACCTATTGCCTTTGTTATAGCCTTTTGATATTGATTACCTATTCTTTGTCGTTTGGTTAATAATTGGATTAGCTAGAACATTATATGGTTTTAGCTAAAGTGCTTAGGATGCTTAGCCTTGTTTAAAGACATTAGCTCATATAAATGGGATAACTTATGATTCACTATTATTTAATGATGGCTTAATGATAGCTCACGATGGTTAATCGTGATTGGATAATTAATTAATTTGTCAACTAAAACTGATAATGGTGGGTTGTGAGCACATGGTTTTGATGGTCGTGCTCATGACAATTAAGGACCGGTTCACGATTTTCGGTTGTGAAACATTAACCGTGCCAACCACAAGCCAGCGTGGGCAATGGCTTTACTTTTTGTATAGTATGGTTCATTGTAGAGCACCAGACTGTGAAGTGGCGAAGATAAGCCCATGGGGGTCGCTGGGGAGCCCATGCCTTGTTTATAAGAGGGTGATTATGATCCAGGTACGGTGCACTGCTTTGAATTGTGTTATGCGAAGGGTATTGTCACGATCTCTATTCGGGTATTTGTTATGTATCGCGACGCATGGTTGACGTGATGTTGAAGTTGTGTCTTGTGGGTACAATGGTACACCTCTAGCCAGAGTAAAACTATTCGAATAGCCGTGCCCGCGGTTATTGGTGGGTCTAATAATGTCTTTCGTGATTAGTTTCACACCTCTCACCGTAATAAATGATGTTGTAATTGGTAATAACTTGTTTAGCTCCTGGTTTGGAATGGTATATTCCTGGTTTGGAGATAGAACTGTGCAGCCGGGATTGGTTGTTCAGGATGGTTGGGCCTATGCAACGGGTATGTTATATAGCGATGGATTAATATTGATTAATTAAATACTTTACTGTTTTTCTTAAATTCTGAAGTATTTATTAAATGCTATTTATGCAAATGAGACAATATTATGCCATCCTTTGTTATCCCTTGCACTTGCATATTTGCTGCGTGGCTTGCTGAGTATGTCATATACTCACCTTGCAATCATTCATCAGAGGAGGAGTTCTACAGTGATGCTGAAGGTGTGGAGGATTAGGCGTAGTCCTGGTCAAGCTGCTTGTGGAATGGAGTCGCCTGCGCCGTTTATCTTATTTTCCGCTGCTCAGAACCTTATTGTTTGAGAGGAATTATCTACCTCCGTAATGACTTTATATTCGCTTATTAATTAGAGTATGAATTGCACTCTATTATCGATTTGTTATTGTGTGCCTCGGCTGATTCCTGGACGAGAGTTTACACACATGTAAGCGTTTGGAATTTTGGATAGAAATTCCGGGCGAGACAGATAAAAATTGGACGCTGATTAAATTCGTATTAAAATAGGGAATTGGTTGGTTATATAATCAATTGTGATAATATATCATACTGTCTATCTAACAACCGGATATTTATATTTAATATGGGAACTCGTAAAAAGTACTCAATTAGGATATGTAGATATGTACATATATAGATAACATATACAGATGAACAAATTAATTAATTAAATGGTGCTTCAACAAAAAAAAATAGGCTTACCGCATGGACCATCCATCATGTAGTTACGTTTTGTACAGCTTCATCGCATTCTGGATCATTGTTTCGTTGGGGAATATAATTAATCTTGTCGATCACTGTAATCAGGTCTAGCAAAGTTGACGTTAAAGAGGGCCATGGCAATATATTGTGTTTTGATTAATTAAGGCTAATCGAACAGGCTAGGATATTTTATAATTCTTCTCACCGCAAGAGTTGGTCTGGGATTTTCAATCTACAGAACCATCTGTCCAATGATTTTTCAGTTTTACTCCCGTAGCAAATATACAATGTCTGAAATATTGCATTGATTTAAATCTAATTGACGTGTCGAAAATATTATATTATGTAAAGAAAATTATGAAAGGAAAAAAATAAGATGACAATTATCTTGGTTTTGAAGAAATCACGAATGAAAAAATATTTACAGATCCAACTTGCCGTCAATGGGATATCAATCTACAAAACCATCTGTCCAATGTAGAAAATATTATATTATCGAAAGAAAATTGTGAAAGGAACGAAAATAAGATGAGAATTACCTTGGTTTTGAAGAAATCGCGAAAGAAAAAATATTTACTGATACAAATTGCCGTCAATGGGAGATTAGAATAGATGGCAGCTGGAGGCTGGCTTCCGTTCTCAATGCCTGCAGAAATCGCGAGAGAAAAATACCGATCCAACTTGCCATTGGTGGATGATTAGATTCGACGGCGTCACGGTGACTGCAGCCGATCGGCTATGTAAAGTTAAGATACTGTACGTAGATGCAAATCTAAATTACGTTGACTTTAAAAGGTGGTCCCACCATGATGTTAAACATATTGATCTACGGTAGTGATAATATGATTGATTTAATCAACGGTTAGATCTTTTTGGTAATAGGAGAGCTCGTAGAAAGTGTCCGATTAGTATAGGTATAGAGGTATAGATAGATAGATACCAGCAAACCTCGATAGATGCAGAAGGGAACAAATAACTCTGTTTTTTTAAAGGTTATCCAACACGAAACTTTTATGTAGGATATCATTTCATCAAATAACGAAAGATAGAATACGAGATAATCCTAGTGAGTACAGACAATAAAGACACAAATGCTAAGACGAATTTTACCGTTGAACACTCCCACTTTGTGATTTGAGCTGCTGATTACCATACAGGTCATTCTCTTTAGAAAAGAAAAAACACTCTCAAAATAATGTAGTTATTTATTGCTGGGCCCAACGCCTACTACTTTATTATTTGCGAGCTACTAAATAAGAGAAAATGTTTGAAAAATATCATCAAATTACCCCTAAAGTCCTCAATGCTACTCGTGTACAGCGGCAGTGAGAGAGCGCGGCTGCCAGCGGCGTGACGACACGTTCATCGATCCAAGGGCAGGGGAGCACGCACACAGAAGGTCCTACCAGTTGGAACTCCGATCGCAGGCCAGCGGAGAGGGGAGAGCTTCAGTGGACTCCTAGGGTAGTGCTATCGGGCGAGATCGGTCTTGGTGCTGTTTGGTTGGAGATTGCAAACGTAAACGGTAAGGACATCAGATAGCACTGTGATTGTAATCAGATTACGGTAAACTTAGATTTTGTTTGGTTCTCACACGTGGGTCGAGGGGAGCGGCGGAGGCGACGCTTGATTCTTTCTCGTGTTGCCTCTCCGTATCGTTAACGCTTATCGCTCCTGATCGAGCGGTATCACCTCTGAACTGGGCCTGTAATGGGTTCCATGGTATCCAATTACGGAGCGTCTCAAACAAACAACGGGAACCGGATCTGTTTGCGCTGGAATCGGGTGCGGGCTGAATTTTACCGAACCAAACAGCACCAAGGTTGCTACTGATGCACAGGACGCCGACAGACGTGCAATAGCTAGGTGCACGAGAACTTGAAGTTGTACAATCACACATGAGTCGACTAGGAAGCTCATGTTCACTAGCACGGATGGCGACAATGGCGACGTCATGGACACGACGAGGCTTGTGGACACAGCGCCAATGCTTCATACCCACGCGGCACAAAAATGATGCTAAGACCGTCAAGGGTGAGCACGTAGAGGGTGACCGTCAAGGAGGCAGCTCGATCTGCAGCGAGGGAAAAGAGATGGGAGAACTCACACCCGAGGATTTTAATATCTTATACTCCCTCCATCCCTAAATATTTGACGTCGTTGATTTTTTTAAACATGTTTGACCGTTCATCTTATTTAAAAAAAATTAAGTAATTATTAAATTTTTTCCTATCATTTGATTCATTATTAAATATATTTTTATATATACATATAGTTTTACATATTTCACAAAAGTTTTTTAAATAAGACGAATGGTCAAACATGTTTAAAAAAATCAATAGCGTCAAATATTTAGGGATAGAGAGAGTATTATTCTTTTCTATTATTGGACCAAACTGAAAATTTTAATAATGATAAACACGGTGTCCAGTACTAAATAATTTAATAGTGTGTTCATTGAGTTGACACGGCATTTGGTGCCTCTGCATGTGTACTGCATCTGATGTCGTGCATTTGTTTGATACTACACATCCTGCTATGTGATATGTGTGAGTGCCCATCTATATTTTCTTGGGTTTCTTGTCGCCAGTAAAAATTTAGTCATGATAAGTGATAGTGTTACCTCGATACAATAAATGGCATAATATTTATACTTTAATAGGCTTGAGTCTCATCATCGTTATATGTGTCTTTGCTAATGTATTAACCATTATCCTCCACTTAATTTCTATGGGTCATGGTAATATATTTTATCAGTTTTTAAGGAATTAGTTTAATTTTTATTTTAAATTTGTGTGAAAATCATTATACCTATATTCAGATGACCATAACCTCTTTATTGGAAGGAATGTGCATGTATGTATAGAATTTTTTTTCTCAAGTACATTAGCAATTAATAGCTAGAAATAATACATTTTGAATATATCCTGAATAGCGCAATCTTAACTAATGAATCGTAGTTAAAAGGATGAGGGTTTTTTCCCTTTCTTTCTTTCTTTCCATTCTAGTAGCTTCATCTCCGGAAGTCTTTAGAACGTGTTCTTTTACCATATATATAATCCAACGGTCCAAGATTTGTTTACTCTTTTTATAGTCTTGTAGTACATCCAACGGCTAATATTTATCAAATGATGTGACTGATTATCTTTCCACTTTTCACTAGGTAACATATGTGTATGTGGGAGGACGATATATATTGATGTATCGCTAGTCCTTCAGTGGCTGAGATCGATCAGTTACATTAGTGTAGTCTACTCTACCAGCCATAGAGATTAGAACCCTTATCCGCGCGCCTTCAACTTTTTAATTCTTTTGCATGTAGATAGGTAATGTAATGAATGGCCGAGCGTTGTTTGGTCTCACCCAGAGGACAGGGCGGCGTGGAGCTTACCAGCCCTGTGAACCTATGAGAGCACCCACAATGGTAGAGTAAGGTGCTCTCTATAAAACATGTACATCTCAGCAATAGACTAGATTAATAGTAAACCACTTCAATAGTATGTCTATATGGATATCTATAGCTCTCTAATCTATTGGCTCGTTTTCCTCTATAGACTATCTCCAAATTAGTAGATAGCTTTGCTCTCTCTCTTTATTTAATTTCTTTCAAGTAGAAAAATATGCTGACATATAACTCTTATAGAGAGCCTATAAATAACCATTGCGGATGCCCTGACCGTGACGGACATTTCTAGGATTAGGATACATAGGGAACACAAGCCCATGTTCCTGAGAACTTCACTGTGTGTTAAGCATGGTCACCCTCGCGAAGAGATGGTCTCCTTCCACAGGACTTGATCATCTTGGTCGCATCATATATCGAGATTTGGAGCAGCGGCTTCTCAAGATGTGCTTCTGTTTTCCGTCCTGCATGATGGCCTAGTAAGATACAGTGATGTTGTGTGGGCCACTAATTAACGAGAGCTCCGCAAGCATACCAATCCTACTTCGACGAGTTAAGGTGTGCTTCCTGGTGAATCCTGCTTTGAAAGGGCGATGTAAAATATCACGATAAAATAAGTGTTTAGGAATCAGCGCCCACGTTGGAGCATTCCTGATGGATACGTACAATCTTGAGGCCTTGGGGCAGAGTAAATGTGTATATGTAGACGCGACCTAAACAATTCGTAGTTTATTTAGGTGGTTTCTATAATTAAAAAAAATAATAAATAGCTATTAATATATTGGGGCCACAATATTTATGCACACGTGTACATGGTGATAAGGATACTCAATGTCTCTGCACCTAAGAGAACAAATGACATTTTTAACAAAAGGAAGATGATCCTATTCAGTGTCCTGAGTTTATACAGTACGAAACTTTATGTAGGACATCACTTCGTCAAGCTAAACATGAGACAACTCTTGTACAGACGGACAATGAAAACAAGAGCATGCCAAACGCTAACGCTGAAATCACATGCCTAATTAGTATAGGCTGAAAATATATGCTACGGAGTACATGGAGAGAGCATCAGCCACAGAACACTAGGAGCTAACCGAGCCTAATGACTTCATCCATACGGCCCAAAATATTACTACCTCCATATTTTAATGTACGACGCCATTGACTTTTTATTCAACGTTTAACCATTCGTCTTATTCAAAAATTTATGTAACTATTATTTATTTTATTGTGACTTTATTCAACATCAAATGTTCTTTAAGCATGACATAAATATTTTCATATTTACACAAAAAAATTGAATAAAACGAATGGTCAAACTTGGTCAAAAAAAATCAACGGCGTCATATATTAAAATACGGAGGGGGTATATTGTTACCTTCAAAGAACATTCTATATATCACCATAATCTCTTTTGAGTTTGTGAGGCCCTGGAATTTCCAAGCCCGAACCTGGCTAGCCAATCTATGCATACTACAACATGTTAGGCCTGACCACCCATGACAGATTGAGCGAACAACGCAACAGAAAAAGAATGTCAAATAGGCAAAAAAACAAATACAGATCGATATATAGGTGATGAGGATCAGGCCAGGCAAAAGCTTCTCATGCCCCAACGCAGCAAAGCCATTCCCATCAAGGGCACACATCCAGGTAGCTCTATCTTCCAGTATATACATACTATGCTGCTGTCTCTGCCAGCTAGATGAGCAGCCAACGCAACCCACTCAAGAAGATGAAGTGGATCAGCAGTAATGTCCCTCAATGCAGTTGGCGCAGTATGCTTTGTACACGCATGACCTGCGTGTGCTCCCAAAGATGATGTCTGAAGTATACCCAAATGAGTGATGGAATGACGCTCGGTAAGTGAATGCCGTGCAGCTGTCTCAAGGCCTCTCCTGATGCCTGCAATACCTAACTTGTGATGGCTACCAGGCATGATGGAGGATAGCTAGTATTTTCTTTTATTTTCACTCACTGTTGCTGAATGAGATAAGTTGGTGTGCACTGTGCTAGGATTTTGGTGTTCGTTTAGTTTTCATGGGAAGGAGTTTCATACGTTATGAAGCCCCACAGGCTCATGCTCCATATATATAGGGAGATCAACAATTACTTTTTGGGCCAGAGGAACATTTTTTTTTTAAAAAAAATCCTTCTTTAATCTAATTTAAAAAATAAACCATCTCAATACTTTTAGGCCACTCCGTATCCATCACTGTCATAGCAACACAATCCCTACTAGAAAATCGTTTTTTAGTGAATGCCCACAAGTTTTGTGACGGTCTACTAAAACCAATCACGGAAAAGTCACTTCGTGACAGGGAAGAGCACACCCACTACCAGAGAATGGTTTTTTGGTGACTGCCCCTCACCATCACCAAAAGCCCAAAGGCTGTCACAAAAAGGTTTGGTGACAGCATGCAGTCACGAAATTTCTGTCACCTTTGATTGGTCACGAAATCTAGTATTTCGTGAGGGCAAGCTGTCACCAGGCGTTTAGTGACTGGTTAGCAGTCACAAAAATGGCTATCCCACCAATTCATCAATTTTGGCTATTTTCCTGACGAAGAAGCATTAGCCGTTGGGAAATCCTTTTGTGAAGGTAGTAGCAGTCACAAAACATCATTTCTCTGACTGAATTTAGCTGTCAGGAAATACCTTTTGTGATTGGGTTGGCCGTCACGAAACAGGTATACACACAAGCCAAGAATTATTATAATAGTTAATTTAACATCTAAATATCAAGCAACTAGAGATGATGAAATGTTCACAGGTTACAAAGAATCACACTGTCCACATGCAAAGTTTTCACAAAAGCATAATATACCATTGAACATCCATGTCTTTATTTCACATAACACACAACAATATACTAACTTATGCACTAAATAAAATTCTACATAAGCACTTAACGACTAGTAGTCCAATGCTTCAAGTCACAAATCAAATATGGTGTCGTTACAAGGAAGCCGTTCTTCGATCCAATCATTAGACGTATCACTTGAAAGAAAAAAAAATGTCTTCTATGCTTTTTCATCAAAAAGACCAATCAACAATAATCTGCAAAAAAATGATGCCATACAACAGGGAATCAGTATATTACATGATGAAGCAAAATTGTTTAGCATGAAAACAGGAGAAGGGTGAATCGAGTTGAACTACAGAAGATTAGTGAGAAAGACTAGTTTAGTAAGAGTTAATATATGTGGGCATCACTTGAAGTTTATAGCAAACTAAAGTTGAGTTTTTGTCCAGTATCAGAATTGAATAGCTCAAAATACAAAGGGACATGATTGCTTGGCAAGTATGATTATTTCATGGTCACTATCAAAATCCTACATGTCAACTTTGGAGATTCTACTGGGGTTTTTGCCTTAATAATTTCATGATGTGAAGCAAAACAACAATAAGCTATAAGCTAGAAGAAAACCTGAATGCCTGTTGGTGGAACAAGAGATCTGGTTTGGAATTAATCACCACAATCCATTATTGATTTTGTCTAGCATGCACGCAATCCCAGCAACTCCCCTGCACATGCCATTTCTGAAACAAACTGCTCACCTGCTTACGCAAAAAGCAAGTTACCTGCCATTTGAGTTTAAAGGCAAAACAAATTTTACATAATCACATTTACTAATGTTCATGTGGTTGCCAGTTTGAACATCAATCCTGTTCAGCCTTCTGAGAAAGAAGCACCTTCCACATGCCCCTATGTTCAAGAATATCAGGATGTTCAGACTTTCAGAGACCAAGATGTGACATAATGAAGGTTTAAGGCAAGATGAACACAATAGAACTTTACCTCACATATAGACTTTTATAGGGAAAGCTAAATTATCCCTCCAGAATGATGATATAAAAAAATAATAGCAGATTGTAAACACAACTCTGCATCTTCTCCTAACAAATCATACAATACAATGAAATGTTTAAGAAATATCTTCAATTCTTAGCTAGATGGGTACCTGGTGGATATTTTACACAATGCCGCTGGTCCTTTTCCAATAGACTAAAGCTTCATATTCCTAGATAATGCAACATAGAAAGAACTCAGAAACCTAACAACATTTGTGCAGACTGACCATTTTATCTTAGAAAGGATTGACTTTAAGTAAAGCAATATTCGTAGAACTTCAAAAGAATGCATGATGACAGTGATGACAAAAATGGCATACCTTATGCACTTGGCACAATTAAGATTATTTCTGAACCATATCAGGTTGCTAACTGCATGAAAAAATTACTACAGTAAGATGAGCCAGGGTGAACATTATACAAGACCGTTTTTCCTAAACCAGTAATTGATTACCTCAATTAATATACCCATCTCAACAGTGTCATCACAAAAAGGCTTCTTGAATCTATAATATTCTGCAACTGTGGTACATATCAGTAGTGTGAGCATGTAATAAATAAAATTTGGGACTATATATGTAAGGCTTGTAGTCATTTTCATCAAACTCCTAAGAAGCCGGACTTAGAATCCCAACAAAATCTAGGCATTTTCATTCAAAAGTTAGATGATTTATCCGGTCTACGTCGATATGAAAGAAGCAACTTGAATTATTATTGTATTAAACAATAAATGAAAAGCCAATTCATCTATATAAGCAGTGCATTAACAAATTTCAGTTAAAAGGGTACACACACGCATCATGCAATTTATAAAATGTCTCGCTGCCGTAAGGAATCAGCAGGCTGGTCTACATAAATGGAAAGGTCAACAAAACAATATAATCCATTATTATCTCACAAATTGTCTTGATAGCTTCATTTGGTAACATTTCACTGAACTTTTGCCTCCATTTAATAAATACCAGAAAATTACTGGTCTGCAATTATCAGGAATCAATCTAACTAAAATTTATCTGCATTGGCAATTCATCGAACACCTATAGGTCATCTTGGATGTCTAGAAAAAAACAGAGGGGAAGCATTACTATAGGGAGATTGATGAGGGGATTGGAGAGCACCAGGAGAAGGGAGGTCGCTGGAGGAGAGAGCGGCGTGGTGCAAGTGCAACTCACTTCGAGGAGAACAACGGCGGCACACCCCATCGTGACGAGAGCAGCAGCGGCGCCCCTGGTACCGAGGAGTGCAGGGGCAGCGCGAGCAGGGTTGAGGGGTGCACGGGGGCTCAACCGGCGGGACGACAGGCGACGTCGACGAGCGGCGGGGCTGCACGACCGGCGACGTCGACGAGCGGCGCCGCCGCCGAGATCGCCTTTTCTCTAGGGCAAGAGGGGAACGAGCAGAGCGGTTGATGGATTTGGTTCACACTTCACAGGGCCTCACGTTCACTTGGCCCAGTTAAAAAACAAATCCAGAGCATAGGGCATAGGTGACGGCCTGATTTTCCCCATCACCAAACAATTAATTTTGGTGACTGTTGTCGGAAGCACTCCGAACCCCTTAGTATATTTGAAGGAAGAACAGCTAAACACAATTCTTCCATCGAACATATTAAGACATTCGACGCTTCGAGAGAAAGATATGTGAGACATTGTTGGGTCCTTAGTCTGCCAGTCAACTTCAGCCTAAGATGTGCCCGTCAAACCACTCGAGGGCGGTGACCAGATGTGTTACACATTCAGGAGACTTGACAAAAATGGCTAAAGATCTACAACATCTCAAATATCTTTAACTCATACTCATGTTTAATATGTCCCTAACAAAAGGAACACACTAAACACTTTTATCCAAGCACATGATATCTCAACATAGAGAGTTCTAAGTTCTAAGTTTTAAGTTAGGTTTATACAACATAAGCTTAGATACATATGGCCGATTGACCGAATAGTTAGGTTCACGGAAGCATTTACTACCCAAAAGATCTTTCATGCAACCGACTAGGATAGACCCTAGTAAGAACCATCCTGGAAGAAAGAAACATCCCCAACGAAATCCTCCTCCTCAGGAGTGATCTCACCTGCAACCAACTCTAAACATGCAACAAAACAACAGTACGAGCAAGAGTCAGTACAAATAAATTGTACTGGCAAGCACCAAGCAAGCCTAGTACTCTACATGCATGGCATATTCAAAGTAAAGCTAACATGGGATAATTTTAGCATAAAGCAAATTTTTAGTTTGCAAAGATTCAAATTCAGATTTATTTTCAATTAAATTTCAGAAAGTATATACTTAGCAAATGGGCATCAAAATAGATGTTAAACACATATAACATAGCCCCTTATTGCCTTCCATGGCAGCAAGAATATAATACACAAATCACATCACATTTTGAATTTCAAATTCAGCTTTAGGAGAATAAAACACGGGTCTATACTCATGACATATTCACACCCCGCTCTTGACCGTGAGCACGGCTAATCGATTAGTTTTAACTCTGCAGATTACGTACACCTTACCCACATGATGCGAAATAATAATCATGCAAAAGCATGGCACGAAATAATAATCATGCAAAAGCATGGCACGTGATACATAAGTACCCGATTTATTACTCACAACAAAGCCCTTCCAAGATTCATGATTTAGCCTTACACCAGCACGATACGTGTTACTCCATCCTAAGCCATACTCGATATATGACCTAGAACCGCTAAGTGGCGGGCCCACGCCTTAAACTTAATGCCGTGGTGGCGGACACAACGGGAACCCACCCATGTGGCACAATACCGTTGTATTGGACAGACTTAGTCACCTAAACTACCACGTCGGGGGTAAATAGGAAGTTCCTCTGAGTTATCCGAACTCATACACACCAGCCTACCAGAATGTAAGGCTAAACCATAAATAATTTACTAAGCTTGGGCTATCCCATACTAGCACATGTGGTTGTACTGTATACGAAATGAACTGACGCTGAGTGAAGTCCTTAGGTCGGTTTGGGCACACTCTCCCCCTATCGGCACACAACTAAACACAATATGTGTACCACATGAGGCCCAAACCTAAAATCATTTTATCTAACAAATATCACATTTTATCATTTTAATCCAGATCACAAAATAAATCATTTTATATATGTAATTGAGCCCAAATGGTAAGTAAACTCATCACTAAGCATGGCTAAGCACTTCTATAGAATTGTGACTTCAAACATCATTCTTAACGTGACACAATGAATTGTACCTAAGGTTTGGAATAATGGTTAAGGTCTTTTGTGGAGTTTAGGTGATAATGCAAGTTGAGGAGTTGTTCTAACAAATTTTACAAGATTTTAATGGATTAGTGTACAATAGACATGCATATTTTGCAAACTTTTCAAAAGCCTCCAAAACATAGGTTCAATGTGATCAAAGAGGGGAGGTGGCTTGCCTTGCTCTTCCACTCCTTGCTCAGCTACAAAGTAGGTCTCCTCGAGACTCGGCTGCGAATCGTCTAAACATACATATGCAAAAATCAAAATTGAAACATACATAAAAATCCAACATGCTCTAAAATGAATGCTTCTTATGAAATTGGTGCGCTCTGTGTTAATTTGATTTTCAGTGAAAGAAACTTCAATCTAACAGTTTACATTCAAAGTTACAGATTTTTAAAGTGTTTACATGTTAATTATGGTCCTAAATGCATTTCGGATTATTAAGACATGAATCTTTATGATTCTGTTAAATTAAACATTTTTATGATGCAGAGCATGAAAATATGATTCCAACAAAATTTATTTTGCAATTTTTAGAGTCAGGATGAATTTTCTACAAATTTCTAAAGTTCTGTCATTTTTCAGTTGATAGGAAATTAGTTTTGCATTTTCTCCAATTTTCTTAAATCATTTTCCTCTCTCGGGTCTACCAGTTAGTGACTAACGTTTTGCGCAAAAGACCCTGGGTTCTCGGGAAATAGATCCCGCAACCCCTAGCACGTGTTCCAGGATTTTATTCAAAATGGGACTTGAGTTTTATGTTATTTACAGATTAGTGCTCGACCCCATATGTAAGTGACTGCTCGAGTTGCTAATACATTCCTGGGAGTCTTTAAATTTCAAAAGCCATGCCCTTGCTCTGGACAGAGCAGAGCAGCAGCACAGCCGAGAGCTTCACAGCATCACCGGCGGCGATTGGCGGCGATTCAGCTCAAGCTCCCAAAACAAAAAGTATAGAGAACAACTGTGCGAACCTATTGGTCTCTTTCTTGCAAGCTTTGGTGCTCTATAGCGGCTGTTAGGGTGTTAGAAGCGGTGGCTAAGCTCGGCTTGCACATGCATGTGGGTTTTTAGTCTCGATCTAATCGTGCATGCGTATGGTAAGGACTCTAGGGACTACTAGGAGGCTCACCAAGCAGCTTACGCGGCTCGGAAAAGTCTTGGCGACGGTGTACTGGTTCGGCGACGGCGCGGCTGCTACGGTCGTCGTGGACGGTGTACCCCCAGGCTTCTACTGCATAGAGAGGATGCATGCTTCGGTTTAGATCAGCACAAGGTAGCTCTAGGCAAAAAATATTGCGCCGAAGCTCACCAGAGAAGGAGAAGGAAAGGAATGGCGTCGGCGGCCGGAGTTGGGGAAGAAGAAGAGGATCTCCCACCGTGGTCCACCTCGTGTCGACTCCTTCGGGATTCTTGATCTACAGGGGTTGATGAAGCTCGTGGTGAAGAGGCTCAGCTTGTCACGAACTGTGGAAGCCGGGCGACGAGCAAAGGCGAAGCAGCGCCGTCCAGAGCGCGTCGGTGTTCCGAGTTGACGCGGTCGCGTTCCCGGAAATTGGCTGCACCAAATGAGGTGTTCTTGGTGGTATTAGAGACGGCATTGAGAGGGGATTACAGAACGCGCATTGAACGGAAATGGGGCTCACCGGATTGCGACGGAGTCGAGGACTTCTCTCGCCGGCGCCGGAGATGACGCCTCCGTTCCCGGTGAATCCGAGGCGGGGTACCTCGGTTCTTCCGTGAAACGAGACAAGGGCAAGAGGGAGAGAAAGTTGGTCGGACGGTCGGCTTAAGTACGGTCACTGGCGGAAATGGAGAGGAGGAACTCGCCCTCTCCCGCGCTCGACGCGTGCTCCCGCGCGTGGCGCGCGTGTTCTGGCAGTGGCCCGTGTGGAGAGCAATGTGAGTCTGACAATGGGGTCCCACCATGCAGCCCTGGCCCACATGGTAGCGACTAGTGAGAGAGGAGAGGAGATCTAGGACTAGTGAGAGAGGAGAGGAGATCTAGGTTTTGGCTAAGTCTGGAACAGAGGTGGAATTCCAACTTTGGGTTCAGATTAAAATTAGTTTAAGGCAGAGTTAGAGCTAGTGACCAATGGCAAAGTTGTAAAGCAAGGTTTGAACTACAGTTTGGATCAAGTCTTACAGCCTAGGAGTTCAAGATCAAATTTTGGCAGAGTGTCAAAGAGTGCTCCAGAGAACCTGTCAAAATCCTGTGCTTAAGTGTTTAGAGAGTTGTTTGGTTCATCTAATGAGTTGATAAGCTAAATTAAAATTCACATTTGGTTTCTAAAGTCAGAAAGAAGTTACCACAAATTCTTCTCAGATTTTTGAGTTGTTCCAGGAATTTTTCTTTGATCCATTGGTTTTAGTTAAGTATGAATATGATCCTATAATGCATGTGCATACACCACAAAATGCACAAACAAGCAAGCATAAAAGTTTTATTTATTTTACTTCTTGCACCATTTCCATGTTTTCTATACACCCAAAGTCATGGTATGTGACAACTGTTCAATATAAGCAGTCACAAAACAATCAATTTCGTGAATGTTATCATGCTCGTGCATGCTGTTTAAAAACCGTGTGACAATGATTTGGCCAGAATTTTTTTATCTTTTAATTTGTTAATTTAAGTTTTTTTAAAATAATCATACAACAACTTATTAGTTTAAACAAACCTTTAGGCAAAACAAATGTTCTGTCGTACATTAACCGGGATACTCCCATAGTTCAAATTTCTTGAGAAATATTTCCATTCAAGGTAGCTTAAGTAGTACATTTGCTTCATGCATACGGCCGACATCCTGAAATCCTGAATTGGAACTAAATTAATTTATTAAAAAACATGTAGAAGTCGCAACCAGCGAGGTTGTAAGCTATGCTAGGTCCTAGGTAGTATTGTTATTTCCCTAACATGGCATGCAGTCACCCTCTTTCCCCACACTGCTAGACTTGAGACCTACCTTGTGATAGCAAACCCGTCAGAAAAATAGATTTTCCTGTTGGTACACTGACAGGAATTTCCGACAGAAAAATCTCCATGGAAAAAATTCCATTTTCCTAACGGTTTCCCTACGGAAAAACAATTTCTGTTGCTATTTTTTTCTAAGGGTTGAATACGGAAAAATCCACTCTCGTTAGGTTTTTGTCACCAAACGTGGAACCGTCGGTAAAATAAGCACACTACCGTCAGAAAAATTGGCTTCAAGGCAAATAAATAAATAAAAACACAATACAATTCACACGTCAATATGGATTACTGCAGAGTACTTTCTCAACACATTATGGCAGTGGAGTTATTTCCTATATCATCGCATTAGAGTCAACACAGTTGGGTGTCTCTCCATGTGTTTATGCAGGAATATATATATATATATATATATATATATATATATATATATTGATGTATAGCTTGCCCCTGAGAGGCTGTAATCCACTGCATTAGTGTCCGTTCCAGTGTATGTAGTCCACTCTTCGAGGCACGGAGACTAGAACCCTTCTCCAACTTCAGGATTTCTCTGGGTCCGACTGAGAGGAGAGTAGATGCAGCGTGTCGATGGACGCAAAGAGCCTATGACCGTGATGACCATGTATATGCACACATGTAGACATTCTTAGGATTAGGATGCATCGGGAACAAGAGACAAGATGTAGATGTCAGACGGGACTACAGGACGTTAAGCAAGGTGACTCTGGTGAATTGAAGATTTTGTCCTGTTCTACACGACACCGTCGCCTTGGTCACCTCCTGATCGATTGCTAGTCTCCTCAATACGGAGGAGTGGTTTCTCATGCTGTGCTCACGCAGCTACAATGCCCCTTATAAGTTGCCTGCTAATGGGGTGGTATGGGTCTGATGGATTGGATTTTCAGTTAGCTTAGATTTTATTTGGATGGGTTGGAATGGGTTACTTTGTCTATTGGGTTGGATTGGATTCATTTGCCGAGAATGCAGGTTGGATGGGGTTGGATTGGTCGGAGAATTTTCAGGCTGGGAATGGATCCAATCCATGGTTTCAGTTCAGGTTGGACCTGCAACCTACTACAACAGGCAGCAGCAGGATGTCCTGTGCGAGGCAACCGCAAGGCGGGCACTTCCCTATGCGCGGCGACCTCCTCGCCTTGCACGACAAAGATCACGTGGGCGGTGTCCTTCTCATTTAAGAAATCCTTATAAACACTCAGCAGCATTGAATTAAAGGTGAAACAATCGAATGGCCAATGCATATGAAGGTATAATATTATACGCAATGCTCGGTACATACACTACATTGCGATTAAATTGAATGGTTCTTATTTTTATAGATGAAGTGACTCAGTCAAGTCGAGTTATTGGTTTCAATTATATAGGAATTCTATATATGACACCTCATATATGTTAGTAGATATTAGTGTGTGCAATATATGAGACAATAGAAATGGTTACTGTAAAAGCACCACATGAGAATCATATCATACTATAGAGTTGATGCTCACTAACTACTAAAGCTCAACATGCAACCATGCTACATCATCACTAACTAGCAATAATTTCATATTTAACTTCATGCAAGCATATAACATCATCTATAATTTATTTATTTAATTATACGAATCAACATGCAAATATATCTAATCATCATCAATCACATCATTTTCACAATATTTTAACAAATCTATCAATCTTTTTTATAATATTTAACATATACTTATCAATATGTTCCACATTAAATCACTGATATAATTTGTTTATTTTATGATAAGCCCTGATAAACCCTCACGTTTCATTATTTTATTCTTTTTACTCCTAGCTCGATTGTCGAAAAAAAATATATTGAAAATTGCTTAGTAATTTCCACAGTAAAGCGCGGAAAATCACCTGGTTTCAAAGATGATCAATGCTCTACTCCTTATATCCTATTTTTAGCAATAATAATTACACTAAATGGACTAATGAATAGTAAGTTATCTAGTAAGGAATAGTAGCTCCAAATATTTAATATGTATTGGATGGCTATGATGAACAATGGGAACGATCAAATAAATCTTGTTTCGTGGGTGATGTGACGGCCGGTGCTCAATACTACTCGGAGCTAGCCTTTAACCGGGTAAAGGCTAGCACCATGATGGCGCCCTACCACCCTCCTTAATGGCTGCCGCGGACTTTTGGACTGGGGAATACACTGCTGGACCGTCGGTGGGTCCACTTGTCAACCACCCCGGAGTAGCTTGGAAAATAGGGGTAGGGATGTAATTTCCTTACATGTAACCTAGTATAAATATGCACTACTACAGAAGAGATATTTCCATGTGGGCGAAAAGGATTGTCGCATGCGGTTGGCCGGACCGCAGGCACGAAATCGTCTGTAAAGATCACGATCTTCGCATGCGGCCAGGGCAACAGCATGCGCATGCGGGCGCTTAAGCCGACCACATGCAAACAGAAAAAATCGTGAAAAAATATAAAATTCCAAAAATAGAAAACCCTAGCCGCAGGCAGCGGCACCGCCGCCCGAGCTCGCCGGCCGCTCCCATCGCCGCACGCCCAGGTTCCGCCGTTGCCTGCTCCTGCTCCCGCCGCCACCTGCCCACGCTTCCGCCGCCGGCCGCTCCCGCCTCCAGATCCGGAGGGGACGAGGCCCGCCGCCGCCGGATTCGGCCGAGAGGAGGTCCGCCGCCACCGACCTCGTCACCGCTGACCGCTCCCGCCGCCAGATCCGGGTAGGAGGAGGCCCACCGCCCGTGTCGCCGCCCACATCGCCGCCGTTGTGAAAGGCGCCGACCGCTCCCGCGGCCGTCGTGGAAGGCCCGAGGTCGCCGACCACTCCCGCCACTAGATTCGGGCGGGAGGAGGCCCACCGCCCGCGTCGCTGCCCGCATCGCTGCCGACCGCTCCCGCCGCCGTTGTGGAAGGCCCGAGGTCACTGAGGCCGCCCAATCGCCGCTCCCGCCGCCCCCGCTGTGCGCCAGCTGTCGCCGTAGTCGCAGCCGCTCCCTAGGGCGGCGGGTCCGGCCCTCCTGATGGCGGCAACGCTGGATCCGCCGCCCGCTGAAGCCATTGCTGCCTGGCTGCACTCTCGGAGAGGGAGAGGGAGTGGACAGGAGAAAAGAAAGATAGGAGAGGAGAGAAAGAGAGAGGGGAGGGTAAAAAAATAGAGGGAGAGAGAGAGGAGATGAGTTAGAAAATATTTGAAGTGGTGGGAGGGAAAAGAGAGTGAAAGGAGATGAAAAAATTGGCGTGGTATTTTCGCATGCGGACCACTTAAGGAGCCGCATGCGAAAATAGTCATAAAAAATTAATTTAAAAATATGTGAACTTCGAATAAAATTTTATAAAATTAGATGAACTCATATGAAAAAGTTGCCAAAAATAAAGTTGTAGAACTCGTTGAGATATACCAATTTTCTTTTGGTCATTTCTCCATCCGAGTTTGATTGGACTATATAAAATTTATATTTTATAATATAAGAAGTTCAAATAATTTTTTGGGTAGTAAATGATTTCAAATGGAAAAGTTGTCAACAACAAATTGTATAACTTATCAAGATCTACAACTTTTGTATAGGTCATTTTTCTATATGACTTTGTTTGAATAGTTTGAATTTGAATTTCAAATTATGACAACTTCAAACAACATTTTCAAATAGTAAATGATTTCAACTGTAAAAGTTATCTATAACAAAGTGGTATAACTCATCAAGATCTATAACTTTTATTTTGGTCATTTCTTCATCCGACGAAGTGATTTGTAAAATTGTTCACAAAATGAACATATCTCTTGTATAGTTCTATAAACTATAAGAGAAATATGTAAATTTTGTGAAAATGTTACTAACGCTTTGTCGGATAAAGAAATGATCAAAATAGAAGTTTTAGATTTTGATGAGTTATACAACTCTGTTGTTGATGACTTTTCCAGCTGAAATCATTTACTACTTCAAAATATTATTTGAAGTTTTGAAATTCAAATTTTTAATTGATAAAACAAAGTCACAACAAAAGGTGCCCAAAATAATAGCAGTAAGAAAATATGTAAATCCATTTTTTCATACGGACAGCTTAAGCAGCCATATGCAAAAATGCTTCTCGACGCCACTAGTTATGGTCCGTTCGTAATAATTATGGAGTCCCATACAGAAAAATCACTTTTGTAGTTGTGATGTAGATGCTACCCTTAGAAAGGGCGATCGAAATCACAACACTAGCTGAACAATCGGAGTTCTGTTCCAACACAAAGTAAGAAGCAAGTCTGCAGGATGACAAAAGGATTGCTGCATTTAATCATGCATGCGCCACCACTAAAATACCCTCATTGGGATCGGCTCATAGGTGCCGGTTTATTTAAAACCGATACCTATAGACATTTTTCCACCTCCCTGTGTTGGAAAAATATAGAACCGGCACCTTTAAACACTATAGGTGTCGGTTCTAGCCAAAAAACCGGCACATATACTGTAAGTGCTGGATTTGTTTAAAAGAACCGGCACCTTATCTTTAAGCCGAGCCGACAAGCCGAGCTATCAGCGGCTCAACGCACCACACCCGCCGACACCGTCCTTATCTACTCGTTCGGATCTCCTTATCCACACAAAGCCCATCCCTTCTCGTGTCTCTCTCCCTCCCCTCTCTCTCTCGCGTCGCTGTCCCTTCCTCTCTCTCGCGTCGCTCTCTCTCGCCGGTGGAGGCGGCGGGCTCCTGCGGCCGATGGCTGCCTAGCGGAGGCGGCAAGCACTCGGGAGGGAAGGCAGTGGGGAGGCGGCGGGCTCCCCTCCCACGGCCGCCGGATGGCTGGCAGAGGAGGCAGTGGCGGCGGCGAGCTCCCCTATGCTAGAACTGGCGCCAGGGGAGCTAGTGGGGAGGCGGTGGGTTCCCGCCTGGCAGAGGCAGCGGCTGCGCCCTCCCTATGCGGCGACGACGGCGAGCGTGGAGAAGGACGGCGGTGGCGCGGGCGACGTGGCGGCCGGCGGCATGTTCTCTTTTTTGAAACCCATGTGGCATGTGTTCTTGAGTTACTCTTTTTGATTTCTTGTTGAGTTCTAGTCCCAAACTTGAGTTCTTAATGATTTGTACTATTCGCTAGTTCTTGATGAATATACTAGTTTGTTGTTGGAGTTTATTTGGGATCCGAGAGGCGGTGATGAAGGGGAGTAGGGATGGGCTCAAGGGTGAAACGACGGTGGAGTGTGGTGAGTTCGGCTCGATTCGAGCCAGCTCGCTCTTCTTCTTTTTTTTGCTCGAGCAGAGCTAAAGGTGCCAGTTCTACTTTGGTATAGGTGTCGGTTTTTTTATTGGTGCCAACCAAAAACCGGCACCTATAGCCGATTTTCAATCGGCACCTACGACGGTTTCTGTACTAGTGCACTCTGATTCACAACAAATTTTGGTTTACTAACTCTTGTTTCATAACGATGCAGACTTATTGCATTAATTTGCTCACTTGGCATTGATACCCTCTGCTGACTGCGCCATTTATCTTCGTCCCTGCCTTGACAACCATGTGCGCTCTGTAAGTGCACTGGTTGAACTGTAAAATTATAAGCAAAACGTAGCAACGGCTGTACGAGACGCCTATAAATCACAAGCCTTCACAATATAAACCATCACCTGGGATAAAAATAAGTGTAGCTAGCTAGCTAGCATATATGCAGCCACACTAGAGGATCCACTGAAACGGGGCACAGGGCGTGACTGATTTTCTGCACGATTCATCATGTTGAATGGGATGCATCGGGAATTCGCGCTGCGGATGGTATCCTACCAGATGCTCGGCGCTGAGCGCTCTATGATCTTGCGTTTTCACGGATCCCTCTGAGTGGGCGGTTCCGTGCGCTGCCCGCCGAGCTCGGCTGGTGTGAGTAGCGTGCGTCTCGTCGCTTGAGCGAACCGTCCATGCATACGGGGGAGAAGCATGAACAGATGGAGGCACAGGAGCGGTGGCATGTAAACGGTAAACCTCATCGATTCCAAATTTAATTAGCTGGGCGTACGGAGCACATGCCCCTTCGTAGCAAAGCTGCTGGAAGAACTTTGTCTGCCCAACAAGAAATCAAATTGTTTCAGTAGAAAAAAAAAACTGTGGAAAGTATGGAAACACTTTCTCTTTTGACAGCAACTAGTTTACTTTGATCACCTTTTGCTGAGAAATATTAATCATTTGATCTTTTTGTCATGTTTTTCTACGGAACCTGGATGGGTCAATATAATGGAGAAATTGACTGTGCAGGCATGGAAATACCCAAATTATAAAAATCTTCTGGTCAATTGAAAATTTCTTTCTTTTCAAAAGTGAGAAAAGTTTTCTTTTGGATTTTTGAGTACGATGTGTACATTTGTACGAAGTGTGCTTTTTACCACTTTTCTTTTTATTTTTCCAAACACCAAAACATTGTTGATGGGTTTGCCAATGTGTTCATCAAGGGGGAGATTGTAAAATCAAAGGTGTTTTTGATTATTATTCTGTGATGAACAATTGGCATTGGAGATTATTGGTTTTGATATTTGGAATTATTTGCGAAGTGGCTTTGGAGATGATTGGATTTCACAGGTGATCTACAGGTACTGCTGGATTGGGTCCGGTCAGACCGGTCACAGGTTGCCGGTCAGACCGGTGGTGATCGAGCGGTCAGACCGGCCAGCCCGCGGTCTGACCGGCCGACGCTGTGTCGGTTTCGGTTTTGGGTTGTTTGTTTGGATATCCGTGATTGTTTCATGAATATGACTTCTAGATGGATACTATACGTATGTAATATTGTTGTTTGCTACTAATGAGTCAAGTTGAGGATAGCTTGGTCTCGGAATATGGTTTCTTTGTTTGTTCCATGTGTAGGTAAATTGATGCCGGGAGAGTATTTGCAGTGATGGACCGGGAGTTGGCTTGGGGATAAGACGATGTCCAGGGTGGTCAGAGATCATGCGGGATACTAAGGCTAGAGTTCAATGCACGTGGAAGGTGAAGGTTCCATATGGCATACGATAGAGGTATTGTGTGCGTATGGGATGTAGAGTCGAATTTGGAAGGAGTCCAAATTTGGTGGAATTGGTTATGTAAAGTTTGTTTCTTGTACGAGAAGGTTTCCTATGTGGATTAGGACTTCTAGTATGAGTTTGTTTCGTGGCTTTAGGCTGCCTACCTTAGGTATAAATAGAGAGGGAGCGTGAGGCTTCCCGGTATCGCTTTTGAGAGCTTCGAGTTGATAGTTTAGTTAGGGTTTCGAGTTTCCTCGAGATTTTTGTAAGGAGTGCTGTTGGTATACTTCGTAAACACAGAGAGAATCAATAAAGTCGTCATCTACTTTAAGAGTTCTTCGATTTGTGTTTTCTCGGGTGCGGCGGTCCAACCGGCGGGACACCGGCGGTCAGACCGGCAGCATCGCGGCGGTCAGACCGGCAGCATCGCGGCGGTCAGACTGTCGGGGACACGGCGGTCAGACCAGCGGCGACAGGCAGGCGGCAGCAAGAGATTTCGGCGGTTCGACCGGAGTTTGATCTCGGTCAGACCGACGTTCACCAGGCGGTCAGACCGGCGCGTATACTTCGGTCAGACAGCGATCCGTCGAATTTGAGGGTAACTTTTATTTCCGCTAAAAGTTTTGGTTTTTAGGCATACCAATCATTCACCCCCCTCTGGTTGGCTTAGTTGTTGTGATTTGATCCTACAAACGTACACATCGTACTAAAAAAAATCCAAAAGAAAACTTCTCTCACTTTTGAAAAGAAAGAAATTCCCAATTGACTAAAAGCTGATTTACTTCTCCAAAAATTCACATTTCCTTTCCAAAAACTCATTGCTTCTCCCCCTTTTAACAATGATTTCATCAAGCATATGAATTATGTTCATTAATGTATAAGAGCTTAGCATACATATAGCATATCAAGTCATGTGTTGCAATAAAAAGAAAATGAGCCCATCTAAAATATAGCAAGTGTGCATTAAAGTATAACCATGAACCAAAGATTTTACAATTAAGCTTGAATCAACAATCAAAATTCATGATTTCATACGATTTATAATGTAACATCTTAACAAGCACATAGGTTGGAGAATAAACACTAAACACATATACCTATTGCATTTATCACTCTTTCTCATATTAGCTTTAGCACAAAACAACCAAGAGAATTTTTTTAAATTTTTTTTCTTGAGCATTTTTGCTCTTTTTCTTGATTATTCCTGGTACGTCCCTATTGTCAAGACTTTTTCCAGGGATTCGGCACCCATTATTTTGCTCACATCGAATACGTCCTTGTCATCGAGACTATTTCTAAGGATTCGTTATTCTTTTTTTTTCATATTTTTATTCTGTTTGCACAATGAGCAACAAAGCTATTTGAGGAATAACAATTCAATAAAGCATATATATAGAGCATTTAAAAATCAAACCATATGCTAGCATCAATATTGCATATTTGCTTAATTCAAGTATAGAATTTAAGTATCATGCTTCATCTCCCTTAAATGCATAATCTCAGTCTCATAGACCAGAATACATACAAGGTAAGCTAGAGACAAATAAACCTCCATAGTATTGCTAGCATGCACAAGAAAATACCATATGTATAAACAAAGCTCTCTTTTCTCAATTTTTTTCATTGTCATATTTTTACTTAATAAAACCATAAGGTACAAACTCTCCCTCAAAACATGCCAAAAGGATGAATTATTCCCAATTCACCACGAAGAAAAGCAAAACGATTAGAATCCAAAGGTTAGTGAAAATATCAGCAAGTTGCAACTTTGTGTCCAAAAACTTCAATTCCATATCTCCTTTTTCCACATGATCCCTCAAAAAGTGAAAGCAAATATCAATGTGCTTTGTGCGTGAGTGTTGAACAAGATTCTTAGCAATGTTAATAGCACTAGTATTATCATAAAAGAGAGGTACTTTCTCAAAAGTAAGGCCATAATATTTCAAAGTAGATAAAAGCCAAATAATCTGTGAACAACAACTAGCAGCAGCAACATATTCAGATTCAGCAGTTGATTCAGCAACACTAGATTGTTTCCTAGAAGACCATGCAATCAATGATGTACCAAGAAAATGACATGTTTCACTAGTACTTTTCCTATCAATTCTACAACCACCAAAATCAGCATCGGAATATCCACTCAAGCATGTAGAAGATGAAGTAGAATACCAAATTCCAAACTCAAGTGTATGATTCAAATACCTCATTATTCGCTTGACCGCTTGACGATGTGAAGCATGAGGATAAGCTTGAAAGCGCGCACACAAACACACATCAAACTGTATGTCTGGCCTAGAAGCAGTTAGATACAACAAAGATCCAATCATACTTCTATACTCCTTTTGATCAACAGCTTCACCATCTTCATCAGGATCCAACACAACTTTAGAACCAATTGGTGTTGAAATTTGCTTGCAACTCTCCATCTTGAACCATCTCAAAAGATCCTTTGTATACATCGTTTGATGCACAAATGTACGTTGAGGTGTTTGCTTAATTTGCAATCCAAAAAAGTATGATAACTCACCCATCATGCTCATCTCAAATTTCCTATGCATAGTCTCAGCAAACTCTACAACCAAAGCATGAGTCGAAATCCAAAGATGATATCATCCACGTAAATCTGAACAAACAGTTGATTATCACCATACTTAAGAACAAAAAGCGTTTTGTCAACCTTTCCCATTGTAAAACTTTTTGCAAGTAAAAAGTTCTTAAGCCTATCGTACCATGCTCTAGGTGATTGTTTCAAACTATACAAAGCTTTAGACAATTTAAAAACATGGTTGGGAAAATCAGAATTTTCAAAACCTGGTGGTTGTTTGACATAAACTTCCTCCTGTATAAAACCATTTAGAAAGACACTTTTTGCATCCATTTGATACAATTTAAAACCTTTTGAAGCAGTAAAAGACAACAAAAGTCTAATTGCCTCAATTCTAGCAACAGGAGCAAAAGTTTCATCAAAATCCAAACCCTCTACCTGAGTAAAACCTTGAGCAACAAGTCTAACTTTATTTCTCTCAATCAAACCATCCTCATTTTGTTTATTTTTGAAAACCCACTTGGTTCCAATAATATTATGCCCAGAAGGTGGTTCAACTAAAGTCCAAACTTTGTTTTTCTCAAAATTTTCAAGTTCTTCATGCATGGCATTAATCCACGATTCATCAGTTAATGCGTGTGACACCTCTTTGGGTTCAAAAGAAGCAACAAATGCAGAATTTGCACAAACATCATGAGTCGTTACCTTAGACCTACTAGTCCGCTCACCTAAATTACCAATGATTTGTTCTGGCGGATGTCGTCGTTGAATATGCAAAGGAGCAGCAACTTCTGAAGTTGATTCACGTTCTGTATCAGTACTGGTCGAAGTAGTAATCTCCAGAGGACCATCTCGATCAGCATCTACAGTACCCGAACCTGACGACCCTGGCCGGTCTGACCGCACGTCCTACGCCGGTCTGACCGGAGGTGTGCCGGCGGTCTGACCGGCCTGGCGCCCAGTCTGACCTGCCGAGCCGACCTCGTCATCATCGTCGTCCTCGTCTTCAAAAATACGACCATCCTCCCCTTGAATTTGTGACAATGTACCTACAATATCGGTTCTAGTACCTGGACTAGCCTCATCAAAAGAAACTTCGCAATTCTCAACGATTTTGTTAGTCTCCAAAATAAGTGCACCATAGCCACGAGAGTATGCGGGGTAACCAAGAAACATGCCATCAGTAGAGCGTGCCTCAAACTTATCCAAATTTCCAAATTTAAAGACAAAGCATTTGCAACCAAAAACACGCAAATGTGAAACTTTGGGTTGACGTCCAAATCGAAGCTCATAAGAAGTTTTTCCAAGTTTTGATCTCAAGAAAACCCGATTTGAAATATAGCATGCGGTGTTAACCGCCTCAGCCCAAAATTTTCTCATTTACCTTAACCAAACCTGTAGCAAGAACGACACTAGTGGAAGCATCACCAAAGATAATCGATTCAGTCTTGAATGCCCGTTTGAGAGAGGAAAACCAATTTTTATCACCGGTCATGTGCCGCGAACAACCGGAATCGATGATCCACACGTTCTCCTTCCTCGCCACCAAAGCCTACACACAAGCAGAAGTCGAAGCCTCAGTAATGGGGTTAGATGATAATAAAAATTTAGGAATCCAGTACTGAGACACACGACCAGAAGATCCAATAGGCATATATCCACGTGCAAAAACAATTTGAGAATTTTCTGATAAATTCCTCCGAGGCCGGTCTGCCTGCAACATAGACGCTGGTCTGACCGAGGGACGGTCTGACCGCCGCTGTGCCGTCGGTCTGACCGGTGTCTTGTTTGACCGAGGCGCTGCTGCCGGTCTGACCGGTCGTCGGTCCGACCGCGGTACCCACTGCGGTCTGACCGGTTTCCTCGAGGGAAAACCCAATTTTTGCCACTTTGATTTTGCAAAAAGAACAATATGTCCATCTTTTCCACAAAAAGAACAAGTATACTTTTCTTTAGAAGAAGATGGTTTAGCAACACAAGCAACAACAGAAGGTTTTGCATGCACAACATTGGATTTTGAAGGTGATGCATTCACGGTAGACATGATGCCAGCAGATTTAAACACAATGTTCTTAGCTTCAGGTTTAACCAAAATTTCATCACTTCTAGCACCAACACCTAACACAACAGGAGGATGTCTAGTATGATGAGCATAAGGATTAAAACCTAAACCACTGTTATGTGTGATAACCTTAGATTGATCTAAAATCATGTTGAGGTTCTTTTTACCATCAGAAAAATCTTTGCAAAGAATTTTTCAAATAAGAAACCTCTTTTTTCAAATTAGCACAATTTTCACAATCTACCATGGCACCTTTGTTTTTACGACATTTGGGGCAAGAAAGCACTTCATTGGTTTTCACAACATCTTCCATGTACTTAACACGACCTAAAGCATCTTTTAATTTCATCTTGTTTAATGTGCTTGTTGAGCAATCCAAAACATCATGAGGTTGTTTTAACTTTTTGGCACAAATCATGTTAAACATTGAACAAGCATGAAAAGCAATTTGATATTTTTGCAACAACATTTTAGTCAAAAACAACTCATCCAAAGTGCGTGTTTGTAAAGCAATTCCAAGAGCTAGAGAGATTTAATTTTCAAATCATGTGCAGCATTGACATATCTAATTTTTGAAATCTCATTCATTAAAACCTCACAACTTTTGCAATCATCATCATTCGGAATAAGAGATTTTAATCTAGCAATTTCAGAATTAAGAGATTCAATGATAAATTCCTGTTTTCTATAGATCTTCTCACACTTCTTATTTTTTGCACTTAAAATATTAATAGCTTCCTCAAAAGCTCTTACCTCATTGTCCTCACACTCTGAATCCGATTCACCCCGTGCCATGAAGCAAACACCGGAGATGTTCTTTCCTTTAGCTTCATCTCCACTATCACCATCTACGTCGCTTAGTGGCTCGAACGCGGCGCAGACTTGATCAAAAGCCTTCTTGAGATTCTCCTTGATCTTCCTTCCTTTGTATGTACCCATCGACTTGTTGTCGTTGGTCTTCTCACCATCTTTGTCTTCTCTTTTGCCTCTTCCAAGCTTAGGACAATGCGAACGAAGATGATCAATTGAACCACATTCAAAGCAACGATTTGGACCACCTCTTTTCCTGTTCCTGGCATTATTCATAGCTCGAGCAATTCTGTTAGCAACCAAAGCCAAATTCTCCTCCTCAATCTGTTCGAGTTGATCATCGGATGTGGCATTAAAAACAGTAAGAAAAGAAGGCTTAGATAAAGAAGCATCAATATCCAAAGAAGAAGAAGAAGAAACCAAAGCACTCGACTTAGAATCAACTTTACGAGAAAGAACGTTCATCTCATGTGTTTTCAATTTTGTGTAAAGCGAATCCAAAGTCAAAGTAGACATGTTAACAGACTCTTGAATAGATGTAACTTTCATCTCTTAAATAGACATGTCAAGACCATTCAAAAAGTGACGAGAAATCTCAGATTGTGAATAATTAGCATCATAAGAAGAATCAACATATCTAAGATCACTCAAAATTTTATTAAACCTAGAAAGATAGTCATCCAAAGCTTCTCCAGGTTTCATCTCAAATTTATTGTACTCCTTTTTGAAAATATCACGACGAAGTTCTTTAATGTTATTTGTTCCTTGATGAAAGTTACTCAAAGCATTCCAAATCTCATGAGCAGTTTGAAAATGCGCAACACGATCATAATCCGAACGAGAAATCTCACTCAAAAGAATATTGCGAGCTTTGCAATTTTGTTCAAACTCAGTTTTTGCAGCAGCAGTATTAATAACTTCAGGAATCACATAAGGATGAGAAACTTTTCTGCAAATATCATAATCTTCAGCCATAAGATTATGATATTTGCAGAAAAGTTTCTCATCCTTACATTTATGGCTGAAGATTATGATATTTGCAGAAAAGTTTCTCATCCTTATGCCACGAACCAAACTCATACTAGAAATCCTAAACACCTTAGGAAACCCTCTAGTACAAGACACAACTTTTACATAACCAATCATACCAAATTTGGACTCCTTCCAAATTCGACTCCGCATCCCATACGCACACAATACCTCCATCGTATGCCATATGGAATCTCCATCAACCGCGTGCATCAATTCTAGCCTAAGTTCCCGCATGATCTCTGACTACCACGGACGTCGTCTTATCCCCAAGCCGACTCCCGGTCCATCACCGCAAATACTCTCCCGAGGCATCGAGTGACCTACACATGAAATAAACAAAGAAACCATATTCCGAGACCAAGCTATCTCCAACTTGACTCATTAATAGCAAACAATAGTATTACATACATATAGTATCCATCTAGAAGCCATAATTATGAAATAATCACGGATATCCAAACAAACAACCCGAAACCGAAACCGACACAGAGTCGGCCGGTCAGACCGCGGGCTGGCCGGTCTGACCGGCACACACTGCCCGGTCTGACCGGTCCACATAAAATAACAGAACCTGCATATTCACCTGTAAATCCAATCATCTCCAAAACCACTTCGTGAATAAATTTCAAATAACAAACCAATAATCTCCAATGCCAATTGTTAATCACAGAATAATAATCAAAAACACCTTTGATTTCACAACATATGTATAGTATTCATCTAGAAGTCATATTCATGAAACAATCACGGATATCCAAACAAACAACCCGAAACCGAAACCGACACAGCGTCGGCCGGTCAGACCGCGGGCTGGCCGGTGTGACCGCTCGATCACCGCCGGTCTGACCGGCAACCCGTGCCCGGTTTGACCGGACCCAATCCAGCAGTACCTGTAGATCACCTGTGAAATCCAATCATCTCCAAAACCACTTCGCAAATAAATTCCAAATATCAAAACCAATAATCTCCAATGCCAATTGTTCATCACAGAATAATTATCAAAAACACCTTTGATTTTACAGAAACTTGCATTTCATTTGGTCTCTATGATCCCTGGATTTTTGTTTTGTTCAACTTGATGTTTTGGATGATACGTGTACATGCATGTACTAGCTAACTTTGCTCCATGATACGCATATATATATTTTTGTGAAATATACGGATCAAAACCGTGGATTTCTTAATTTTTTTTAATTCAGTCTAGAATGTTTGTCAGTTTTTTATGTATTTTTAGCAAATTAGTAAAAGAAGTACGGCTTATGAAACAAACAAACCCTGCTGCTACCTGCTACAGGGTAGTGGCCCATGGCCCTAGGTTTCTAACCAAGGGGCGGGCCATGGTCCACTACGTAAATAGGCCGGGGGTACAATACAGGTATGGGCAGATCTATTCCGGGCCTATTTGTAGACTGATATGTAGTTGTTTCTGTGATGTTGTTGAGGGCAAAGAGATAGGCATGAGAGTTTTGCATTTTCTCATGTGTCTATTGCTGGGACAGGGAAGGAAATAGATCTGGTGATCTACTAATATACTTCTTGTTTTACAACAAAAATCACAATGTGCACCAGTGCAACCCCGTAAAGCCTTAAGTATATCTTCATTTTTATTTTATTTTTTTTATGATGGATAAATAGAAGCAGGTGTCACTCATCTCTGTATAGCCAGAAATGTTTTCGATTAATTGGTCGCTTGACTAGACATGAGAAGATCACAAGAAAAAAGCTGACCGGTTGCTGGCGAACTGAAAACTTAACTCTACTACAATGTACAGTTACACATACCTCACTCATAAATAGCCGGCTCTGGTTTCTACAGACTGAAATGATGCAAAAATGAGGGGAGAAGAACGACGAGTGTGTGTTGAGTGGCGTCCAAGCGTCGGAGACGGCTTAATTAACACGAGCAGGTTTAGCGGATGCAGCGATACAGCATCAGCGCCTCGCCATGTTTCTCTCGAAGTCTGGCGGCAAGCGCTTGTCTGACCACCTGCCATACAACAGCTACGAATTCCACGGAGTATATCCGCTTCCATTTTTTTATGAATCCGAACCGTTTGACACAACTCCAGTTTCAGATAAGGTGGAGTCGTTGGAAGCTGGAACTCTACCAAACGGAGCCATCGTGTACAAAATTAGATACGTAGTCCAGAGCATCGTAGTTTCACAGCACCACTTAGTACGTCTACTCGCGTGGCAGAATGGTGGCTGTGTAGAGCCCAGATATGTGGCCCGCCTTCGAACTCAAGCTAAAGAATAGCTTCGCAGTACACTGGAGGCTTCCTTAAGAACCACTTTGATACATCCTTTTTAATAGGCGATTATAACAAGAATTCCTCACAAAATATTAATTGCATTGTGAATTTCAACAGGAAAAGGTCCAAATTACCTCTCAAAATATTGGGGTCATCCGAATTACCCATAAACTGAAATACCAGGCATTTAAAACCGCGAATTCTTTAAAACTGGATGAATTACCCCCTCATTCAATACAAAGCAGTTTTTGTACAACATAGCGTATATGTGATAGTCCAGTGAAAAAATAATTAAAAAATCACTAGGTACCACCTGTCAATGATTATCCAATATTCTCTCTTCCCTTGTTTGACTCTCACAAGCAACGGTGGCGAGGAGGGGGTGGCTTCCGTTGTTATCCCAATTCCTCTCTTCTCACTCTCACTAGAATCTCTACAGGCGAGGTGGGCATCACCCCTCATCGTCTCTTCCCCTCTTCCCTATATCAACTTCAGGAGGCGATGCGGACTCCGGAGAATTGGGCCTTAGTCGCCACTGCCCCTCTTCCTCCTTATCAACCTCGGGAGGTGATGTGGACTTCAGGGTGGCAGGGCCTCAGCTGCCATCGCGTCGGCACCGTCCTTCTTCCACGGCGATGTGATCTTAATGCTAGCTCAAAGAACTCACTGAGCGTTGGTTGCCTCCATGATTCTAGGTGTGATGGAGCTTGGGCTTGTGCGGCATTGGCAGCAGCAAGCAGAAGAGTACCACCATCTATCCCTCATAACAAGTGAGCACCACCATCCACCCCTCCTCAAGCTCTTGCAAATGGTACCCCTACTCACGCTCTCGCCCCCGGATTGTACGGGGGAAGGGGGGGGGGCTGAAGAAGCAGCACGTCGCTGCGTTGATCTCCAGTCATCGCCCGCCTCGCCGAACTTGGCTGCCTCCGTCTTCCTCAAGTCCGGCTGTCTCCTTCAACACCATCCTCGAGGAGAACCCGAGCACCTCCACTGATCGCCCCTTCCACCAACTTCCTCATGTGAAGCTGAGATCTACTGCCTATTGCCATTTCCAGCACCCTCACGAGCAAATGTTCTAGCTCTATAGCCAGCCCAACGCCCTCCCTACGGAGATCTCGAGCTATGCGATGGCCATACCTCAGAGCTGCTGGCCCACCACCCAACGCACCCTCCCTATCGCCCACTGTAGCACCTACACCTTCCTCTAGTGCTAGCAACAAATAGCTAGAGAGAGAGAGACAGGTGTGATGTATGACATTTTGGTCTTTTTTATTTATTTTTGTGCTGATTGGATTGCCACATTGGTACCAGGTAGGACCAAAATCTTGCTAGATTGAATCAGGGGTAATTCGTTTGGTTTGAAAAGTATAGGATTTGAACTATCTGGTATTTCAATTACGGGGGTAATTCGTACTTACCAGTAGTTTATGGGGCGATTTGGACTTTTTTAATTTAATTAACCCATTTATCATGGTTGGCACTAGAAGCCATTTTTAAAGGCGGTGCCTAAAGAGATCCGCTAGCAAAAACCGTATCACCGCTTTAAAATCCCTCAGCCACCCTAATTTCCTCGGGCTTTGCCTCCGGCTCAACTCTCCCTCTCCTCCAATCCCCTCTAAATCAGTCGGAGGGACGGAAGCCGGCAGTAGAGGGGGTTCGTTGGTGAAGGCTCAGCGACGGCAGAGCTCTTGCAAAGGCCGCGACAGCAGCTCAGCGACGACAACCATGCTCGGGAAGGCAGCTATGGGAGGAGCATGGAGCCGCCGCTGCCGGGCCGCGGGGCCTCATCGTTGCCGATCCCTCGTCATCACCACCTCCACCCTCCCTTGCCAACACCGACGCCTCCCAAAGACCAACGTGGGGCCATGTCGTCGTTGGCATCACGGGTCCCTCCATCAAGGCCTCCCGAAGACCAACATCGGGATGCCAACGACGACTGATTTTTTTTTGTTGAATTTGAGATGTGTGGAATGCTTGAGTTTTATTTATTAATTTTGGAATGGTGGAATTACCTTTGTGAATTTTTGGATGGAGGAATTGCATTGTGAATTCTATGAAATTTGAGGATGTTTGGTATTTGCCCTGTGAATTTTGACTCGTTGATTTGGGATTGTGACCAGTGAATTTGTTGTGGTTGATTTGGGGATTTTTGCAAATAGTATTTTTTTATGTCACTGTTTTTTTCAGCGTAAATTATTTTCCCTGGCAGCCTGTTTAATGGAGCCACTTGGGAGGAGACATTTTCACATGCTGCTGTCTTAAGCGTGACCGCCTGTGAAAGTGGATGTTGTAGGGTATCGAATGTTCACCAGTGACCATGCTCTGCAAAGGAGAAAACACAAACTCGTTATGTAGCAATGTTTGTTCAAATATATAACAAGTAAATCTAATATAGAACATATGCACCTTTGGTCGATGAATAGATAAGGTAGTCATGGTCATATCCGAGTTAGTTGTGTACCTCAACACTAGCGATATGTGCTCATTCCATATATATTTTCCAAGCAATTAAGGCCACTTTTTAATTAGGTGATCATAACAAGAATGCCCCATAAAATATTACTAAAATATTTAATTTAATTAATGCGTTTATCGTTCTTGTCATTAGAAGGCATTTTTCTCGGAGACGTCTCAAACTAGAATTGTTTGTATTGTTGCCGCAGTGTTGGTCCGATGACTCGTTGGCGTATTCGGGACCGTCGAGCTGGTACCGCGTTTTGTCACAACAGTGGCTATGGGCATATGCTAGCTCTTTGTTTCTCGTTGTCTGCTAAGTACACAAAACAAAAACAAAATAAAATGCATGCTATTAATTAATATCTATCTAACTTAGCTAGCTCCATCTGATCAGCGTATTGATGGATTGTACTGACCGATGAAATCATGACCATTTGCACTGCATAGCTCGGGGCCGGGGATCAACTGGTTGAAATTGTAAATGCAAAACTCAGGAACGTCTTTGTGACACATCTACAAATCACAAGCCTTTACAATGTAAACCATAGTTAGGAAAGAAAATGAGTACTGTAGCTAGCTAGCTAGCAAGCATGCATATACGGCTAGTGGAGGATCCACTGAAATGGGGCGCAGGGTGACTCATTTTCTGCACAGTTCATGTGAATGGGATGCGGCGGGAATTCGGGCTGCAGGAGCCATGCAACCTTAATCTGCGTCATGGGTGTTTCCTGAACTTGGTGTTTTCATGGATCCCTCTGAGCAGGTAGTTCAGTGATCTGGCCGTCAGTTCGGCTAGCCCGCACCGGCTGGGTCGAGATGACCGTGGCATGTGCTAGAGCCATCAGCCATTGCTACTTGAGGGGCTATTGTCGGGTTCATCGAACGGACTTATACGGTCGAAGCCGGCTGCCCCGCTTGAGACGAAGCTTGAATGGCCATTGTGGTTGACGTTGGTATCGAAGCTGCAGCGAGTCTTGCCGAAGAGGTTGCCTGAGCTGCCTCGTATGCATCACAGAACATATAATGGGTTTACACTGATTAGGTTCTTGCATAGTAGTGGCCTAATACTACTGTCGAGATGATGCGGATATTATGGACACGACAAGTATGGCCTCATTGGAAATGCTCTTATTACTTTGAAGGACACGTATAAAATATCACTACGCCAGATCTGTCAATCTATGATATCATCTGTGACGGGTTAAAATAAATCCCGTTGTAGATAAGGCTCAAGAAAATGACCTATCACAGGTAAGAACTCATCTGTGATGGATCTATACAAGGACCCGTCACATAATGTTTTTGACGAGCCCACATATAGGCCCGTCACAGCTGACCTCTTACCTGTGACGGGTGTTGAGTTTGCCCCCATCAAAGATGAGATAGCTAACCTCAAACGTGTTCAATTCTTATAGCCATAACAGGTGACATAAAAAAAAACCACCGCCCCACCCGGCCCCTTCTCTTCTCTCTTCCCCTAACTCTCTCTCCCCTCCTCCACTCTCTTCTCTCTTCCTCTGCCAGCTAGCCAGCCAGCCCGCCCCTCCCCCAGACCGCCGGCCGCCGCGGCCTCCTTCCCACGACCGCCGGCCACTAGATCCGGCCTCGTGGCCGTCTCCTTCACTCGTCCTCAGCACCGGCGGAGGGGCGGACGACGGTGGGACCTAAAGAGGCGCGGTCGGAGGCGGAGGCGTGGCTGGAGGCGTCGGCGGCGGCCGACCCACAGGCGGTGGCAGGGGCGGCGAAGGTGGAGATCGCTGCCACCGTCGGGCCTCGGCCTCCTCCCCTCCCGCTGTCGGCCATCCCCGCACCACGGCTCCAGATCCGTCCACCGCCACCGCGCCTCCCCTCCCACCCCTGCTAGATGCGGGAGATCTCCGGCGGATCTTCTTCGTCCCTGAGTTCCGGCGGCCGCTTCTTCGTCGCTGAGCATCGGTGGTCGTCGCTAGTGGTCGCCCCGAGATCGTTGGCGCCAGATCCAGTCTCCAGGTGGTTGGGGACCATCGGATCTGCAAGCCCTGGGCTCCGACCGCTGCCACCTTCACCCTTCGCCCCAAGGTCGTCGGTCGCCGCCTCCTTCACCGTCTGAGCTCCTTTGCCGGTCGCTGCCTCCTTCACCCTTCTTGATGCCAGATCCGCCGCTTCCATCCATGTACGTCGACAGCCGTTTATTCGTCTCCTCTGCGCCCAAGTCGCCGCCGCCTGCATCCACATGCGTTGACTTGCCTCCAGTTGCTCCAATCACACACAACGAGCTCAGTCCTCTTTCACCCATGTATTTTGTCTTGTGATGTTCATGTTGTTCTCATTGTTGCTATTGTGATTGATGATTCTGATTCCTATGGTGATTGAGATTCTTGTGATTTTGTTTTGTAATTGGGACAACCGCGATGGAGCAAAGAAGAATTGTGACGATTTGTTTGATTTGTCAATGCCAAATGCAATTGGTCGAAATGAATGTGATGGTAACCTATGTTGTCGAAGCGACAACTGCGTACGTCGAAGGACGTGGTTACTCAACAGTGTTGGAAAAAGTAAATATATTGTTTTTTTAGGTTTTTCTTTGGGATCCCCCTTTACATGTCCCTAGGGGGCTATTTATAACCCTATTACAGGTTCCCCTTTAGGGTTTAGGCTTTATAGGAGAATTTACATGGCTGCCCTTATGAAAGGGACGTTTGCTTGGGTATACAGTGTAATTTGGATACATGGGCCTCTAATGGGCCAATTGGCGAACAGGCTTGAGCGGTTGGGATGGCCCCTTGGGCCTCTTCAAAGCCGGGCTTGTTATGGCGAAGCCCCCATCCTTCGGCATACACCCTTCGTCCAAGATGCATTTGGTCTTACCGGATACCAGCGCAATTCTTTAGCCATCACCATCTCTGCTTCATAGTCTTCGCCATGGGGCTTCGCCTAGATGATCTTAGCGTCTTGGGCCTGAATCCTCGCTGGTTGCATGGTTTCGGTAGGTCTGGTCGAAGGGTCTCATGACATACCTCCAACAACCTAGGAGGACGGTGTTTCTCTTTTTTCCCTTTTTTTCACACCAGTGACGGTCCCAATGATGACCAGTGACATATTAAAATATATACCCGTCAGTGGTGACTCTCACCAATGACAGGTTTTGGTTGGGATCAATCAGAGATGACTCTCACCTGTGACGGGTTTCAGTTGGGGGCTGTTTGAGGCGATTCTTACTTTTGACGGGCCTTCACCCGTCACATGTGACTCAAAGTCATCAGTGACCACTAATCTCTGACCGGGGGCTGAACCCGTCAAAGTTGAGGGTTTGAGCCTGTCATTGGTGACCTGATCCAGTGTAGTGTATCATTTTTTTTTCTTGGAGAGGTTGATATAAATGAAGTGGACAAAGTGCAATAGTTTCATCATAATGACAGCATATATATAAAAATGTGTGTTCGCTTCAGCAAGCAAATTTCTCTCAGTTTTCACTACCACCCACTGCAACCGTAATACGTGGCGATTAATACCAATTGTAGCCATCAATTAAATTACAGACCATAATGATGGAGGAACCGTAAATCTCGATTTAAAATTATCTCACTGTATACATGCACATGTACCCTGGTAGCTCTTGAATATAAATTCTGATCTTAAGGCATACCCGTATCATTACCAGTAGATATATAGCCAACAAATCTTTGCAAGTGACACTAGGAGGAAGAGGGTCATGAGGAGAGTGCGCAGAATATACATCCACTCTTCTAGTGGTAGTGCGCCATTCCTATTGACTGGGAATGTGATTCATCAGGAAATTGAGTTCTAGTTTGGTACGAACACTTCCGTCTCGTTAACGACCAAAATTGGTAAATCATAGATTAAATCATCGTTAACGACCAAAATTGGTAAATCATAGATTGGATCCAAAGCCACAACCGAAGCGGATTTGGAGGAAATCAATAGTCACGGAAATATAACCCGCATCAGCTACGGGTTGTATCGGCTACTGTCTGCATCGGCCGATACTGAACCAGATAGGGAGAAGCCGATGTAGCCGATCCCCGCAAGACAATCATGGGATCGTTGTCAGGATCGGTTCAAGCGCTACATAAGTATTGCCAGGCATGGATTGAGTCCAGAGAAGGCAATCGTATCTATTAATTAGGATATTTTGATAATTTTCTTATAGATATTTTCGGTAAGAGTCCACCTGAGGGACTTGTTCATATTTTTGAGTTGTAATAGAGATAGAGTCGTGTCCGGCAAGGACATATTATGTATTTTGGGTATAAATATGACCCGAGACCATGTAAACAAAGGACAATCAAGTTTAATACACTCTTGGCACATCGCCACCCTTTTACTTTTCCTTGTTTTCAACGAGTTCTTGCTTTCGAGTTGGGCTGCATTGGTTTCGATCTCCGACGAAGAGGTAAAGCTTGTTATGGCGGCTTGCGTTCTCAGGTCTAGTGCTTACATCTTCATGACACTCTAGCGCCGTCTATGTAAACTGCTGAGTTATCATATATGCTATATAATCTGGATTGATGTTGTTATATAACTGTGTCGGCTAGCCTCTATCATCGAAAACAACTGATAGGGTTAGATGGCTATGTCGAATTATATTATATAGCATATCTACCATCTCGAAAAGGCTTTCATAGACTCTATCATCTAACGTTTCTCCATGTGCTTGATGCTGCATCTGTTAAGTTTGATATGTTAAGTAACGTTTAGAGCCATAATATCTAGCTTGTGCTATGATTGTCAATAGAGATAGCATCGGGGTTTCTACCGATCTTACATGACCTAGTTATCTTGTTTCGCATGTGTTTACTCGATAAGCTAAGTCTGCCCTTTATATCAAGATCTCGTTTGGACCAAATATAATAAGCTTGCCATCAGTCCGTCAGGTCACCCTGACACTAGATTGATTCCTGTTTAGCATATTTGATCTATATCGAAATCCTAGTATAAAGTGGTATCAGAGTACTAGTCAATACATGTTGGGTTTGCCTGTCGGCTATGCTGTGAATACATATAATCCCTGCCTTAAAGTGTTCTTGGATTCGGGTGGTTCATACTGTCTCTGCGCGTTGTCCATCTATCCTAATCACTTGTCTTAAGAGCACTTCAAAGCATAGATTGTATATTATTGACACCTACAGCCGACAAAGCACATTCAATTATCCATTCGCCGTACACTTCATGGGAGATCTGGTATGTGTCGCATCGGCCCGGTAGAAACGATACGTCATCAGCAATCAGCCGATTGGCTATCGTTTACGTATTTAACTTTGGTTTCTTTGCTTCTTGTTGGTTGCAAGATCAAACCAACTGGCACGCCCTAAACCCGAAAGCGATCTCTTTGGACCTGCACTAGAGTAAAGCAAATCTCTCAGGCTAGCGCGAGTTTTCCACATCGACACGTCTGCAATGTACACAGGCCTTAAGGAAGTCCATCTATATCACAGACATCATGCACACACCATGTGCAAGCTAAGCAAGATAGTCGTGTGCACACTGTGGGTGGCATTGACTGTTGCATCCTGTGTAATTTGTGTATGTTATAAAAATAAACACAAGGATGCACATGTTGCAACATTTCACTCTTCTGTCTGCTTTTTACTAAACATTTCACTTTTCTTTTCAAAGAATAAGACTTCCGTTCATCACGTAGACACAGCGTTAGGAAATTCATCTATATCACAAGCGTCGCGTACTCATTATGTGCAGTCAAGCTAGTCATGTGCAATGTAGGTGGGACTGAGTGTTGCATCCCATGTACTTTGTGTATGTTGTAAAAATAAACACAACAATGCACATGTTAAGAAGGAACTTCAGTTCTGCAAGATTTAACATTTCTCTATGCTTTTGACCAAAACCTAGAAAAGCTGAAAATGATTGTAAGAACATAAACATCGCAAAAGAAAATGAATAACTTAGAAAATTCAAGGGTAGCATAATGATTAGGATTAAGAGAAACAGCTATTTTGGGTAAGTTAAAAGTCCGATATAATATAACCCATCCGTTTTAAACAATTGTTACTGGCACTATTATATTTATGGTCAAATATGCGATTGTCTATTTCTGTTGAAAAAATTGCAGATATTTGATGAGGGCGGATTGAACTTGTGTTTTCTCATATCCTCGAGCAGGCAGTTCAGTGCTCTACACCATCATCTGAACTAGTGTGCATGGCGTGGGTCTCATCACCTGATCAAGCAAACCGGCCATGCCGTGAAGAGTACTGCATTGTTTTACACTTTCTAACTAAGTGTGTCAACAGAGGGTGGCAGACGTACAAACTCGGCAGCTCGATAATATTTTCAAGATTATGATATGCGAGTGTGATTTAAGCGTTTGTACCATGTGAAACTAGCTAGTGCTTATAAATATAAGCTTAATTTGGATTTCTCAAAACTCCGTCCAAACATTCACCACAAGCTATTCTGCTTGAAAAAAAATTCAGGGATGAATGCATTTTTATCTGTCTATCGTATGAAGGGTATCGTCGTGGATGATGCCTTTATGAGATCAAGCTTACTTGCGTGCGGAGAATAGATATGGTTATATATAGGAGCAGAATGCATAGGGAAGTGAGCCCAACTTTAAAGATCTTAATATGTGCAGTGGCGCTAGTGACATCTTGTCTACTTTGTAAATCTGCCTGTTTATGCCGCTGAAATTGTTGCCTCCATTGCATGGATTCTTGGCTGTGTTCTCGTGATGTTGTGTTGGGGATACCAAGACATGGATCAGGCATGGTGGCAAGGAACACTGCTGGCCACGGTAGAGCTCAGCTTGAACCATGGAAAGTGCATGTGACCAAGCTCGGTCCGATGACGTGTCTGTTGGTGATCATCTGGTCGTTAGTGTTAGTTGCGATCTACGGGGATCGGGAAACCGATCACCACTCCGCCTCATGCGCCCTGATCGGGGGCGCCAGCCGTTCGATGGCTGTGGGCCCCTCTCACGCAGCGCCATATAAAAGAGGGGGAGCCGCTAGCGCACGGGGACTAACGTTCGTCGCCGTGCACATGCGCTTCCCACAAACCCTAGAAAACCCACCGATCCGGGATAGGCGCTGAAGTGAGGGGAAGTCCGCCGCCAGCCGTCGCCACTGCCGTCGTCCACACCGTCGCCGTCGCGGGTCGTCCAAACCGTCGTCGTCGCCATCACCCATGGTTTCATCACCAAGCCATCCCTATGGCCGCATCCACCTCAAAGGGTGAAGGTACATGTCTCCCATCTCCATCTCTCTCTCCGTTCACTCTCTAAGATCGTTCACTTTATTCCCATGAGTTAGATGTCTACCTCTAGATCCGCACCTAGACAAACCCTAATATTTAACAATGGTATCAGAGCCTTAGCTAGGTGTAGATCTAGTAGGGTTAGAAAGAGGAAGCAGAATGGGTCTCGGATCCCAAGAAAAGCCAAAGAATTGAAACGAAGGGAGGATTTAAACATACCTCTGCTACCGCCGGTCATCGCTGATGCCATGCGGGTAGTCTACCGCTGTCGTCGGCCGTTGTCGACGTGCGCGCGGGAAGTCTTCCCATCCACCGCCATCGCCGGCCCTTGCCGATGCAAGCGAGAAGTCCGCCGCCGCCGCCGCCGCCCGTTGTTGCCGACGAGCGGGGGGGAGGTTCGCCGCCGCCGGCCGTCGTTGACGCCGCACGGAAGTCGGGGGGAGCGGACTAAGAGAGGGCTGACGGCTCCAGGGCACAGCACGACCGCTCGACGGCAGCACACTCACCCTCGGGCGAGTGCGCGCACCGGCGAGGGGATGTGCGGCGGCGCCGGCGCTCATCGCCGCCCGCTCGAGCTCCGAAAGAGAAGTGAGAGGGAGAGGAAATGGCTAGGGTTTCGGTGGGGGCTAAGGAAAGAGGGGCTTTGTTTCCCCCGATCTTCACTCCCGGCCGTCGGATGGGAACCCTAGCAGATCGGACGGCCGAGAGAAGGCGGCCGGCTGGTGGCCGCGGGCCGAACGGGTCAAGCCGGCCAAAGTCTGATTTACGTCCCTCGCGGCCGAAGAAAAGAGAAAAAGAAGTTCATTTTGCATCCCTGTTTCAGAAGCTTTTGCTATTTATGTTTATTGATGTTTTTATTTCTAAGCAATTTTAACCAACGTGAAAATTGTTTAGGGAGTAGAAAATTGTAAGAATTGCTTCTGAACATGTATGTAATTTAAGTTTCTGCTGCAATAATGATGTTTATAAGTTTTCCATGCATTAGTTCTATTTCTGTCCAACGGTGATGTAGAATTAATGTGGTAGTATGTTGTATGTTTTAATTTTGACCAACGTTAAATTAAAACATACAAGAGTTTTAAATGTTTCTCAATTTCGTTAATTTGCTTTCAGGAACCACTAACCCACTTGTGTATATCTCGGCCGTTGAGCCCCTTAACGGGAATAATTATGGCTCATGGCGAGAGAAGATTGAGATAGCACTTGCGCTGTCTGATATAGATTTAGCTCTCACCGAGCCCTACCCCACTGCGCCAGTTGCACCAGTGAGGACGGAGGGTGAGAGCGAAGATGCTTTTAAGCAGAGAACGTTGGACCATGCTCCAATAATACAAAAGTACAACACTGATTGTGTGAAGTGCGAGTCTTCCAACCGCAAGTGCTTGATGGTAATCAAGAGCTCAATAGTGGAGGCAATAAGGGGAGCAATCCCAGTATGCACCACCGCCACAGAGTATCTTCAGAGAGTGAAGAATTAGTTTACTGGTTCTTCAAAGGCTTATGCGAGCTCCTTAATCAAGAGCTTAGTTACTATGAAGTACCATGGCGGAGGTGTTAGAGAGCATATTTTGAAGATGAGTGGTATCACTTCAAAACTCAAGAAGATGGACTTGGTTCTCCCTGACGAGTTCCTAGTTCACCTCATTTTTGCCTCCTTGCCTTCAGAATTCGAGTCATTTGTTGTGAACTACAACTCATTGCCTGAAAACTGGAACATTGAGAAGTTGATTGCCATGTGTGTGCAAGAAGAGGATAGGCCCAAGACTCGTGGTGATTCCGCAAATTATGTGAAGAACAAGAAAAGGAACAACCATAGTCAGAATGTAGCCTCTCCCAAGGCACAAGGAAAGGCACCACAAGTTGATCCAAATCTGCGACCAGAAGTGGATAGGGACGCTTGTAGGTGGTGCAAGCAGAAGGGGCACTTTCAGAAGGATTGCCCTGAATTCCTGAAGCATCTGTTAAAGAAAGGTGAGGACGTTATTACATTCGTAGATGAATCCCTGTATGTAAGTTATTCAAAATCCACTTGGTGGGTTGATTCAGGTGTGACTATTCATGTTGCAAATTCATTACAGGGCTTCCATACGAGGAGGATGCTAGCAAAAGGAGAAAGATGCATTAGAGTAGCAAATGGTGTCGAAGCAGAAGTCGAAGCTATTGGAGAATATCCATTAAAGTTGAATAATGGCTTCACACTTTATTTGCACAATGTGCTCTATGTACCCTCCTTAAGTAGAAATTTAGTTTCTGTTTCATGTTTGGCAGATGATGGATATAATCGCTATTTCGAACCAGATTTATGTTCAATTATATTCAAGAATAAGGGTGTGGGTCTTGCCATCCGACAAGGCCAACTTTACATGTTGTCTAAACATGAGAATGTGAATGTTGTATGCAATGAAGAGAATGTTGCATGCAATAGTGTGTCTTCCTCGTCTACGAATGTAAGAAGTAAGCGCAAACGATGCAATGAGGAAACCTCGGTGAAATTGTGGCACTGTCGTTTAGGCCATATTTCGAGGGGGAGAACTGAAAAATTGATAAATGAAGAAATTTTGCATCCGTTAGACTTTGTGGATACAGAATATTGCATCGATTGCATTAAAGGAAAGTATGTTAAACAAATAAAGAAAGGAGCCATACGAAGTTTAGAAAAATTGGAAATAATACACACAGATATCTGTGGTCCTTTTCCAATTAAGATAGTGGATGGTTATGATTTATTTATAACATTCACAGATGATTATTCGCGTTATGGCTATATTTATCCAATTAAAGAACGATCAGAAGCATTGGATAAATTCAAGATATTTAAGCTTGAGGTAGAAAATCAGCATGATCTAAAGATTAAAGTAGTAAGGTCTGACCGTGGAGGAGAGTACTACGGTCAGCATACCCCTTATGGCCAAATACCTGGACCTTTTGCAAGGTTTCTACAGGAAAATGGCATAGTAGCCCAGTACTCCACACCGGGCGAGCCTCAGTAGAATGGAGTAGCAGAAAGACGCAACCGCGCTCTAATGGATATGGTGCGTAGTATGCTAAGCCACTCCACTTTACCGATAAGTCTATGGATGGAGGCATTAAAAACCGCTGCCCATATTCTTAATCGAGTACCAAGTAAGGCGGTGCCCAAAACACCGTATGAGCTATGGACAGGAAGAAAACCCACACTAAATTATGTACGGGTGTGGGGCTGTCCAGCTGAGGCAAAGTTATTTAACCCAAATATTGGGAAGCTAGATCCCAAGACAGTCAGTTGCCATTTCATTGGCTACCCTGAGAAATCAAAAGGTTTTCGTTTCTACTGTCCTGACAGACACACTAAGTTTGTAGAAACGAGACACGCAGTGTTTCTGGAGGATGACATAGTCATGGGGAGCAAGGTACCCCGAGAAATTAGTCTTGAAGAGAAGCGGGTATGTGTACTTGCTCCGGTGATTCAAGAACATTTATTCTCGATACCTGCTGTTGCTGCTCCGACAGTACAGAACACTGCGGTGACAACACCTGATGTTAGTTCTCCTGTGACAACAACAACTGAGCAGGAACCTGAGATTCAGGATCCTCCATAACAAGTTGTCACACAAGAGGAAGAGCAACATCAGCCCCAAATAGAAGAAATACCACAACTCAGAAGATCTCAAAGAGAGAGAAGGACAGCTATTCCTAGTGACTACCAAGTCTGTGCTAGTGAAGAAGTTCAAACAGAGGGAGATCCCACCTCGTTTGAAGAAGCCATGAGAAGTGCTCATTCATCGAAGTGGCTTGAAGCCATGGAAGATGAAATGAGATCAATGAGTACCAACAAAGTTTGGGACTTAGAAGAAATTCCTAAAGGAGCCAAAACAGTAAGCTGCAAATGGGTCTACAAAACAAAATGTGACTCCAAAGGGAATGTAGAGAGATATAAAGCACGGCTTGTGGCAAAAGGGTTTACTCAAAGAGAAGGAATTGATTATAATGAGACCTTTTCTCCGGTGTCATGTAAAGATTCCTTCAGGATTATAATGGCACTTGGGGCACATTATGATCTAGAGCTACATCAAATGGATGTAAAGACGGCATTCCTTAACGGGGATCTATATGAGAACGTTTACATGGCACAACCCAAGGGTTTTGTTGTGGAAGGAAAAGAATAAATGGGATGCCATCTGAAGAAATCCATTTATGGATTAAAACAGGCTTCCAGACAGTGGTACTTAAAGTTTGATGAAGTAATAAGAAGGTTTGGGTTTAATGAGAATGAAGAGGACAATTGCGTTTACGCAAAGTTCAGAAATGGGAGATTTATTTTCCTAATCCTATATGTAGATGAAATCCTACTCGCCAGTAGTGATGTTGATTTACTGTTGGAGGCGAAAAAGTTTTTGTCCTCGAATTTCGATATAAAAGATCTTGGTGAAGCCTCTTTTGTTCTGGGAATAGTGATTCACCGAGATAGAAGAAAAGGGGTTTTAGGATTATTGCAAAAGGCATATCTGGAAAAAGTTTTAAAGAAATACAGTATGCATGCAAGTAAGCCTACACCTGCTCCCATAGTCAAGGGCAATAGATTTAGGAAGTTTCAATCTCGCAGGAACTAGTATGAGATCAATCAAATGAAAGTGGTTCCATATGCTTCAGCTGTCAGAAGCTTACAGTATGCTCAAGTATGTATGCGCCCTGACTTAGCTTTTGTCACCTGGATACTTGGCAGATATCAAAGTAATCCAGGAATAGATCATTGGAGAATGGTAAAGAAAGCTTTGCGTTATGTGGAAGGCACAAAACGCCTCATGCTAATGTACAAAAGAACTGATTACCTAGAGATAGAACGGTATTCAGATGCAGATTTTGCGAGAGATGTAGATGATAGAAAGTCCACATCAGGCTACATATTCACTCTCGCAAAAGGGGCTATTTCGTGGAAAAGCTCCAAGCAAACCGTCATAGCATCATCGACGATGTATGCCGAGTTTGTAGCTAGTTATCAGGGCACGGGGCAGGCAAAATGGTTAAAGAAGTTTGTACTCGGGTTGAAAGTGGTTGACAGCATTGAAAGGCCACTCAAGATGTACTGCGACAATGAGCCAGCAGTGTTATATGCTCACAACAATAAGTCAAGTGGTGCTGCCGAACACATTGACATTAAGTTTTATGTTGTGAAAGAGAAAATCCAGGATCAGACAATTAGTCTTGAGCATATAAGTACAAAGGAGATGTTAGCGGATCCGCTTACAAAAGGCTTACCACCCAGTGTGTTCAGAGAACACTTAGCCGACATGGGTTTATAGGAAAGCCTATGGTCCTTGGATTACAAAAGGGCCTAGTGTTTATTTCGAGATGGAGAGGTGCATTATAGTCGTTGCGTCTGATGGCTTAGTGATGACTGTCATGATGAAGCGTGCTCTATGCGTCAATCTATTTGGAAGTAAATGATAAGCAAGAGAAGTAAGAAAGGCGGAGATCGAAGGGGAGAATGTTAGTTGCGATCTCCGGGGGATCGGGAAACCGATCCCCACTCCGCCTCATGTGCCCTGATCAGGGGCGCCAGCTGTTCGATGGCTGTGGGCCCCTCTCACGCAGCGCCATATAAAAGAGGGGGAGCCACCGGCGCACGGGGACTAACGTTCGTCGCCGTGCACACGCGCTCCCCACAAACCCTAGAAAACCCACCGATCCGGGATAGGCGCTGAACTGAGGGGAAGTCCGCCGCCGGCCGTCGCAACTGCCGTCGTCCATACCATCGCCGTCGCGGGTCGTCCACACCATCGCCATCGCCATCACCCACGGTTTCATCACCAAGCCATCCCTATGGCCGCATCCACCTCGAAGGGTGAAGGTATGTGTCTCCCATCTCCATCTCTCTCTCCGTTCACTGTCTAAGATCGTTCACTTTATTCCCATGAGTTAGATGTCTACCTCTAGATCCGCACCTAGACAAACCCTAAGATCTAACAGTCAGACCCACAAGAATGTGGAGTCTGTGCAGGCCGTTGCTTGACCATGTTAAATGGTCGATAGAATTGTGAGGATTGAGACATTGATCATTTGCTCGATACATTAAGTGAAACAGTCTTTGACACTCTACAGTATGGAGTTTCTATTTTACTTACTTTTTCATCCCAGTTATGGTTGACCAAATCACCGAATGCTCCATATTGTGCCTTTGTCTAACCATGTTCAATCTGTCACCTATTATCTCACAAGATAAATGTATCTAACCTTTTATCTGCACAAGATAAATAAGCTGACAGATTGGTGGATGAAACACCATATGTAGTATTGGACTGCCTCAAGGGTCTGAACCCGGCCGTCTGCCTGTACAAATTGCTATGATCCATCTATAAATTGTTAGCATTTTCCAAATAAATCAATAACCAAGTTAATAGTTTCTGGCTAATGAAATAAAAATCCAAGATCTTTAATTTGTATGTTGGGTGATAACTGGATTGGATTCTTCTATAAGCATGAGAGCATCCCAACATGTTGTCCGTATTAAGTATATACAAACTATAGAGACATTGGAAGGTTGATATGTATGATCGAACAACAAGAACAAATCCTATCAGGAGTGTAAATGGTAGCAACACCAAAAATTGAGAACGTTTAGCGCAATTAAAAGTCAACCTCGAACAAAAACATGAAAAAACATGAAACGTTTAGCCCAGGATTCATTTAGCTATTTGGAAAACAAGCAATAGAGCATCTTTTGAACATATCTTGTCTAATGACCCAATAGAAACTGTGTATATGGCCTGCAATTGGATTGAATCCTGGGCTGTTTTGCAGAAGGTGGAAGCAAATCGAAGAATGCTGCTGCTGGGAGCTAGACTCATAAAGCAGGTGGCAAGTGAGATATTTAGCTCAAGACATGGATGGAGAACCTGTACTAGAAGGCTAGAGTTTTGAAGGTCGTGGTGTTTGTCTTGAAGTCTTATCCTCAGTTTGACTCTGCAAATGTTGATTAGCTCTTTCGTAGCAGTTTCTTCTTGAAATCCATAGACTTTTGTTGGCGGACTGAGATCCCAGTGTGCTTTGGTCAACTAGAGTTTAGGCTGCTGCTGGACAGTCCTCTTTTTTTTCTTGTCGTTTGCTATTTCTTTTGTGAACCTCTGCAGTAACTGCTTCATTTCTGATAATGGGAATGGGGGCTTACCAGCCCTAGTTAAAAAAAAAAAAATCAACCTCGAATTGATGAAGATTAGACTAACCAGCTATATTGCTCTGGTATGACCGTGCCTTTGCCGTCGACTTGACCAGTGTAGATCGGCTAGTCTAACTGCCTTTTACATGACCGTCGCCAGCTATCACCGCCGGTCCAACCACCGTGGTGCGGTGGTGCCGCCGGTCCAACTGAACCATAGCCATCTGTCTGAGCGCTGGTATTCCTCCGATGTGACCACTGCACTCGAGGAAAACACAAATCAAAGATTCTTGAGAGTTTAAAATTTATTGCTTCTATTCGTGTTTACAGAGTGCAACAATAATCCTCAAACAATTTCAACAAATCTCAAAACCCTAGTTTTCTCTAAAACTAACTCTCACAAAATAGATATCGGGAGGCTTCAACCCTCCTCTCTATTTATACTTGAGGTAAGCATCCTAAAGCCATGAATCCAACTTGTACAAGAAGTCCTAATCCACTAGGAAATTTTCAAAATATAAACTGAAAGTAGTGCAATCCGATTGAAAGTTTAAAAAATGGGAAAAGTTGTACCTCCGAGGACAGCACTCTCACCCATGACACAAGATTGTTGGTGCGGCGTGCACGACTTACCTAGACTGCCCAGCTACTCCTAATAGCACAACCCAATAAAGACCACCATAAATACAAATGCCATATTTAACCTTATACCAGCCCATTTATATGGGCAAAGATGTAAAATCACCTATGTGCCAAATCCTAACCCTATAAATATGGACAAAGGTGATGAAAGGGAGAGAATTTTCAAGAAATAGAAAATGACTGTGTAGGAAGAGTAGCAAAAGTAAAAAAAAAAAAAAGAGTTTATTGGTCTCTTTAGGCCACTAGGATTGACTCATTTTTTTGCATGTGACATCGACAATAAATAGGATTCACTTGACAGCAGGAGAATGTGAAGGGGAGGATAATGTCAAGGATATATGTTGCGAGGCACGACTAGCTATGGAACACAAACTTCATGAGAATGGGATGCATTAGGAATAAAAGTCGAAGAACCATCGGGGTAAAAAGTTCATCTCATAGGACAGAGCAAGCAATGCGCTCACTTGACTGCTAACCATAGTACCTTGTTTTTGCGTGATAGTGACGATTTACATAAGCTCGGCTTGACTCTACTATGGCGCCCTATCATCAATATATGCACGTGGATCTATCTATATAGCAGTCGACAGATTTTTGTTATCAAATCACAAAGATTTTTTCAGACCATTAAATAGGCAACTTGCTATGCAGACTAAAAAGCAATGCGTAATGTCCAGATTAAGGGTGCGTTTACTGCATGCCACAAAACTAACTACATGTCAGCACATATACTAAAAGGTTTTTTAAAAAACATTAAAATCTAATTACAATATACTTACATTTGAACTAGAGTGTAAGTATAGTGTAACTAATATGTAATTAATATGTAAGTACAGTGTAACTAATATAAAATTATAGTGTAAGTACAATAAAAGCTTTTTTAAAAAAAATTACACCCTGATTACATAATTACATTCGTAATTCGTAGTTATAGTGTAACCATAGTATAACTAATATGAAATAAATATGTAAGTACAGTGGCATTGCACGTGCCAAGCAGCACATCATGTGATCGACACCCAGTCTCGCACCACCCAGACGTTATAGTAGCATTTGTTGTTGGAACTGATAGCTAGCATAAATCGTAATGCAAACTAGATGGTTCCCCCGTTGCTGCAGGGAAACTTATCCTAAGCTGTAAGAAATAGAGGAAAAACATAAAATATCTTAACATGGCAAGTACATAATTGATGAAAAAGCATGCATCCAAATAATTGGCATGTGTATGTACAGCGTGAATAGAGAAATTGATCAGTCAATGTAATGGTCTAATCTCTTTTGGGAGTGCGGAGCAACATCCAACAAACATGTACTAACAGAATGTAATTTGCTTTTTCTGCAGAACAAATGTTATGAGAGGTGAAGAGAGTTGTCATAAACCAGAGTTGAACGAATGAGTTGTGTTATCCACAAAAGGCAGGAAATTGAAACCAAACAAAAATAAGGGGGTAACAAATTTTTTATTTTACACCTTGTCAGTTGCTCCATTCTGCAACTAAATATTTTTCTTCAGCATAGCAACATTTGATGGGAAGTTGGGAACTAATCAAAATCGTAATGCTCCTAGAAATCAAGGTCTGCTATCCTCGTTTCTTAGGCCTCACCTGTAGACCAAAACAGAGGTGAATTTCAAATGGGGTAGGCGCAATATTTTCAATGATAAACAGATAACGAAAAAGATGGTCAAATGGAGAAGCGATCATAGAGAGGTAAATTGAACATTAAAAAAAATCACAAAATGACAGCGTACCAGTACGCATGGAGATGGATAGAGCAAGTTCTGCAAGTTGATTCAGATTAGGGTGAACTTCCAAATTGAAAGCATAACCGTACAGAAAAGTCATGAGCTGAAAGAAAAATGAAGGGCCAAATTAATACTCAATCGAGCAAGACACATCGGAGAATGGTTTTGTTTCCAAAGGATTTCCGGTGCAAATCAGACATATCGGGCTCTCTTGCGAGGTGACAGAACTGGGTGTAGTTGCGATGACCTTCTGCTTGGATGCTTGGCTCTGCATTGGCATGTGCATTGTTGACAGGATCGTATATAAATGAGCTGATAGATAAGAACCGATAGAGGATGAGCAATTAATTATAGAGGGAGAACGTCAAGCGCCACATGATAGCTTCGGTAGATACTGGCGTGGGCGTAATTCACCGCACGGTTGATCATTGATGATGGAAAGTCGACTCGGCTGGGCTGTTTTCTGTTGGATTTATGCCATTATAAATTATCGGGTTTCTATTGAAAATCGAGCTGCCATTATAAATTACTCTCTCATTTTCTAAATGTTTGGCGCCGTTAACTTTTTTAAACATGTTTGACCGTTCGTCTTATTCAAACATGTTTAAAAAAGTCAACAACGCCAATTTAAGGACGGAGGGAGTATAAATTATCGGCTAGACTGTTTTCTGTTTAATCGAGCTCGCACGATTGATCAAACCCTCGTCTCCACCTCCACTTTTACTTATGGTCTCCAACAGCAACAACGGAGATGGACTCTAATCTCTCGGGTGGACGTCCACCCGTTTCTTGCATGCTAGCTAAATAATTATGAAAAAATTCTAAAAAAAAATATAAGATAGGTTAATATGTAATATATCATCTCACAAACATACAAGTTTAAATTCGACTTCTACAAGTTGTAACAAAAAATAACAAATTAAACTCTAACTAGTATACATATATTCACAGTCAAATTTGTTATTTTTATTACAACTTATAGAAGTTGAACTTGAACTTGCATGTTTGTGAGATGATATATTACATATTAACCTATCATGTCAATTTTTTTGAAAATTTTTCATAACCATTTACATGACATGCAAGAAACGGGTGGACGTACACCCGAGTGTTTAAAACAGTTTCCCAGCAACAAGGGCTACCTGATTCTGATCAATAGAATTGTGCCGCGGCGTCCTTGTGTGGACGATGCATACCGCGCGTGTGCGCAAATCCCACGTGTGGGATTGGGATGCATCACGAATGCGACCCCAACTGCACAAGTACTCTGTCAATGTGGAGGGGCGTGTGGCACTTTAGCAGGGTTCCAGGCCTCCAGCCTGTCTCCTGCAACTGTATGCCGTCACACTCTCATCCGCGGGTGCTGCGATCGTCTGCTGCCAGTTCTTGATGCTCAATGGAAAATTGCCTTGTGATGAACTTATTATCTGCGCATGGTCTAATTCTGATGCATAGTGAAGCAATTTTTGACAGTTCTAATGAATGAGTTCTTTGCAAATCTCATAGAACGATCTATCTATACCTATACTAATGGGACACTTTTTACGAGCTCTCTGCAAATCTCATAGAACGATCTATCTATACCTATACTAATGGGACACTTTTTACGAGCTCTCACGTTAATTAGAAACATATAACCATTGCTTAACTAGATAGTTTTATCTTAACCGTCCATATGTTTAGTTCAATTTAGCTCTAACGTTATGGGTTTTCTTTTTCAGCCCATCTAATCTGCTGCTCACAACCCCACCGTGAACATATATTCTTTTTTCTCCATACCGATCAAATCTATATCAATACAAATTAACCTTAGGTATCGATCTAGGTTATATCTTACGTTCCAAAAAAAAAAAAATCACAGGCTATATAGGTATTTGGCCGAGTATCGACAATCAGCTGAGAAGAAACGCTTGTAGGATTGTAGGATCGAAACACTAGAACTAAGCCAATCAGAGAGGGGATGAATGGTTGGAATGCCCAAAAACCTAAACTTTTTCCAGAATTAAAAGTTACCCTCAAATTCGACGGATCGCGGTCCGACCGAAGTAGTAGCGCCAGTCTGACCGCCTGGATAACGTCGGTCAGATCGAAGTTGTGACACCGGTCGAACTGCCGAGGTCAACTCCTATTGCCCGAAGTTGCCGAATACCGTCGCCGGTCTGACCGCCGTTGATCCGCCGGTCTGACTGCCGAGATGCCATCGGTCTGACCGCCGATGTCCCGTCGGTTGGACCACCGCACCCGAGAAAACACAAATCGAAGAACTCTCAAAGTATATGACAACTTTATTGCTTCTCTGTGTTTACAAAGTGCAATAACAACACTCCTTACAAAAATCTCGACTACACTCGAAACCCTAACTAAACTATGAACTCAATTGCTCTCCAAGCGATACCGGGAAGCCTCACACTCCCTCTCTATTTATACATGAGGTAGGCAGCCTAAAGCCACGAACCAAACTCATACTAAAAGTCCTAAAACTCCTAGGAAACATTCTCGTACAATAAACAAACATTCCTTCCAAATTCGACTCCGCATCCCACACGCACACAATACCTCCATTATATGCCATATGGAATCTTCACCAACCACGTACATTGAACTCTAGCCTAAGTATCCCGCATGATATCTGACCGTCACGAACATCGTCTTATCCCCAAGCCATCTCCCGATCCATCACCGGCAATACTCTCCTGAGGCATCAAGTTACCTACACATGAATCAAACAAAGAAACCATATTCCGAGACCAAGCTATCTCCAACTTAACTCATTAGTAGCAAACAACAGTATTATATACGCATAGTATCCATCTAGAAGTCATAAATATGAAACAATCACGGATATCTAAATAAACAAACCGAAACCAAAACCGGTACAGAATCGGCTGGTCAGACTGCGAGCTGTCCGGTGACCGCTCGCATAGCGCCGGTCTGACTAGCAGCACCTACCCGGTCTGACCGGTCCCGACAAACAACAGTCCCTGTCAAACACATGTAAATCCAATTATCTCCAAAACCATTTCGCAAATAAATTCCAAATATCAAAGCCAATAATCATATATGTCAATTGTTCATCACAGATATAACAATAAAAAACACATTAATTTTACGACGCTTTCATGACCAAGGTCGCCAACTATACCATAAGAGTATACAACGTAGTACGCCCTTTCTTCTTCTGTTCGGCACCACAACAGAGCAGATATGGAAAACGACGACACGTGGGAGGATGGAACTGCCGATAGAGATTCGATACGAAACTTTTTTCCCTAATGTGTTCTCATCTTAACCTACAGTGACCCGCATTCACCTATGTAATAATTTGACCATAAGAATTTGACGTATTGTGACGTTAATTAATACGTTCGCTTGCAGCCATCCATTGTTGTTGCACCAACACAACCCACAGGTATTCCCCCAAACTTACATGTTTCTTCAATTTTGAATTTTGTTTCAAATTACGACGATCTTTGGCCTATCGACACTGGTGGAGAAAGGGTTATTACTACCGGTTCGTAACCCCCCTATAGTCCCAGTTTTTAAACCGGGACTACGAATCCGGGACTAAAGATCGCTATCTTTAGTCCCGGGTAAAAACACCGGGAGTAAAAATCCATTTTTAGTCCCGGTTGGTAACACCAACCGGGACTAAAGATAAAGCATCTTTAGTTCCGGTTGGTGATACCAACCGGGACTAAAGAGGCTAATCCGGTTGCTCTTTCCGGTTCCTCTTTATTATTTTCTTTTCTTCATTATTTTTAAATATATTGATTTCACCCCATTCCATCCCCCAAATCCCAAATCAATCATCCTCAAATTGCCTCCAAATCCACAAATCGATCATCTCAAATACTCAAATACATCACAAAATCTTAAAAAAAAATACATCACAACTTCTACAAAATTCATCACATATTCACATCACACACAAATCAAATACATCACACAACAATCTCAGATCCAATCAAATACATTCACACAACAATCTCAGATTCTTCAAAAAAAAAAAGAAAAAGAAAAAAAAAGGAGAAGACGCGCGGCGATGCACCGCCGCCGCGCGGCCGCCCACCACCGCCCCGCCGGCCGGCCGGCTGGCCCTCCCTCCGCACCCCGCCGCCAGCTGCCGCCGCGCCGCCGTGCGGCCGCCACCGCGCCGCCGTGCCGGCCGGCTGGCCCACCGCGCCCTGCCGCCGCGCCGGCTTGGCAGCAGAGAGGAGAAGGAAAGGAGAAGAAGAGGAGAGGAATAGAGATAAGAATGAGAAGAGGAGATAAGGTTGAAGAGATGAGTTAAAAATGAGAGGAGGAGATAAGGTTGAGGAGGAGAGAGGAGTTAAAGGAGAGGAGGAGGTACCTCGATCCGATTGTGCACACCTCTCCGATCTCCGCGTCGATCTTTAGTCCCGGTTGGTTTTACCAACCGGGACTATAAATAGATCTTTAGTCCCGGTTGGTGTTACCAACCGGAAGTAAAGCGTATGGCGATCTTTTTTCCCGGTTGATGTTAGCAACCGGGACTACAAATAGATCTTTAGTCCCGGTTGGTAACACCAACCGGTGCTAAAGATTGAAAAGTATCATGTTGCTTTTAAACCGGGACTAAAGATATTTTTAGTCCCGGTTTTTAATACAACCGGGACTATTGTAAAATCTGGTCGACCGACCAAAGATGGTTTCTCCACCAGTGCGAGTGAGTTGTTCTATTAACGTCCTATCTATATATGTCGATTATATAATTTGTGTGAACATATGTCCTGTCTATATATCTCCGTGTGTGAATGTAATGTAATGTTCTGTTGAATTACATTAAAAAACAATTTTCTGATCTACCCTTTTACTACATTACCTTTACGGCCCTATGTACAAATTCTTTTTTGGTGGTAAATATCTTTCTTTGGTTTGGTAAAAAAAATAGCTTTCTTCAGATTATACAAAATAACTCAAATAAAATGTGAAATACCATTTGAAGGTTTTCATAAACCGACATGTGATTTGTCATTTAGGTCAATTTGTACTGAATTTTTGTGGCACTCTTCGCGCACCCATTTGTTTTATTTCCGCTAAATAGATTTTCAAGCCAGCCAATAAAATATTAGGAAAAATATATCTACATTTTTTTTCTTACAAACATTTTCAAAGGCACTTATGGGGCACACTGTGATTTAATATTATTTTTCTCTAATCTCCAACTAATTGAATCAAATGGTTGACTTTTTTGTAAGAGGTTTTTTATGTTTGATAGTAGTTCTCTAATATTTAAGTGACATATAAAATTTATTAATTGGGCCTATACTAACCGAGGGGAGTTCCCACAATAATAAATAAATCAGGTCATGAGTTAGTTGGATCCAATTATCATGACCATAAATCATTTAAAAATTTAATAAAATGACCCAAATTAATAATAGGCTATTGAAAGTACTGAAGGTTTTTCTGTTTAGACTTCAGTACTATGCTACCATCGGACAGTTTAGTGTCAAGCATCCAATAATTTTAATTATAGTGTTTAACCTCAGAATTAAATATTAAATATTAAGTTGTATAGCATCTTAATTTAGTTATGAAATGAAAAACTAATATTTAGCGGGTCGTAATTGACATTACTCTTATATTAATTTAGACCACTATAATTAAAAAAGAACTATATAAATAGGACTTCTCTATTTTTTTAAAATGTATAATACTAATAGTAGTAGTAATAATAATAACAATGCACGGGTTGGCGATTAGTTGACACTAATAGGAAAAACGCTTCGCCCTAACTAAAGGCCTGCGAAGATACGGTGTCTTCGTAGGTGGTCGGGTGGACGCCTGCAAATATATGTTTTTGTAGGTGAGCCGGTTAAGCCGCTCGCATGTGAAAATCAATCTTTGCAAGCGGCCGTGAGTAAAAATGGCCGCCTATGAAAATGTTGGTGACAACTTTTTATTTTCCCACCAAATTTGATTGAGTAAGGTTTTCTAATTAATACTATTGCAATTAATTGATTGAAGAGTCATATATAAAGACATACTTCCAAGAGGACTAATTAAGAGACATAATTCCCGAGAGAGAAAAGTGGTAGCAAGTTTATTGTCTCTCTTTAGAGCATTAGATTGACTCATTTCCTTACCCCTGGATCACTTGTCTTTTGGACAACAAATAGGATTCACTTTCGAAGAAGACAATGTGAGGGTGAGTTGAATGACAAGCGTACATCTCAAGAGGCATCAACGGTCTGTTGTCAAGAGGAGAATGTGAGGGGGGAGGGGAGGGGGGGGGGGGGGGTGTGAATGACGAGGATACATGCTGTGAGGCAACAACGATTCAACATGCAATGATACTTCTATGAGAACGGGATGCATTAGGAATTCAAATCGAAGAATTACAGTAAGCAAAAGCTCATGACAACAGGCAGTTCTAGCAATGTGTTCACTTGCCCGGTAACTATCAGGAGGATGTTGCATGTAAACAGGGTAACCTAGTGGCCCTAGTATGCCCAGGCAACAGCATACGTCTTACAGTCTGGTTGAAGGTATCGGTGTGTGGCACTCAAGTCAAAGCTAGCCTTTATACTGCCACACAATAGACATGTTCTCTACTGAATTCTGCAGGCAACCTAAGGTACGTAGCCGAGAGTTGCATCACAGCTCCCTTGCAATGCCCATATGTTCTTCTAGCCGTATGCTTGTGATGGTATTATGACTAGTCTGAATAAACACGACGAGGGTTGGTAACGCTCCAATACATGGGCCGCTGTCAACCTCTAGAAAAGGAACAACCTTTCTCCTATAACTCCTCAGTGTTTCCATGGTTCTCCGGCTGTACCTAGCTAGTTTTCGGGCGACAGTGACTTTGTACATATGTCCATTTCTTGACACTACTATTGTGTACTATCATCAATGTATGTATGTTGGTGGGACTCGTATCCTTTTCTAGGGGATCTGTGCTTCCATTATACTGAAAAAAATCAAATGGTATATATGAGCTAAATATCATCGACTTTTTGGATGCTTATCGGCCATGCCAAATATTTAATTCTGAAACTTAATTTTAAGTTGATTTTTCTGTTATTTTTTCAATGCGGTATATTTTGTTGGCTTGACTTTTGAATTACCTGATAACATAGATATAAAAGTTGTACTCGTAAATTATTTTTTGAGTGCTTGTCCATATTTGACAGCTTATTAGACTCAAATGTTCAGAGCTATAGTATGGGCTTAGAAATGAGAGTAACAAGTCAGAATAGGTTATCATACACAACCACAAGTCCATGACACCATGCAGAGAACCCGTCCCAATGACACCTCCAACAAGAACCATCATACATTCAGTACTAAAAAAAAGCACCTAGAGATCGGCACTATAGGTGCTGAAACAGCTAAAACCGGCACATATATAGTGTTTTTTCCTTCTCCATGGACTAAAAATACATAAAACCGGCACCTTTAGGTAACTATAGGTGTTAAATCTTTTAAAAAACTGGCACCTATACTATAGGTGTTGGCTTTTTTAAAAAACTGGTGCCTATAATTTATTATTTATTGTAGGTGTCGATTTGTTAAAAATCGACACATACAATAAACTATAGGTGTTGGTTTTCCAAAAAAAAAACATCACCTATACAAAACTGAGTTGAGCTGGAGAGCCGATCGAGCACTGGCCTTATCCATATAACACGTCTTATCCCCTCCCGTCCTTATCCTTCTCAATCACTCTCTGTCTCTCTCTCTAGTGCTCTCTCGACTCTCTCTTACTTGGGTGGCGGGCACACGGAAGTGATAACGGCGGCGGCCCAGCTGAAGCGGAAGCTGCGGCAGCTGTGCCCTCCCCTTCACTACATCTGGCAGGAGGGGAGGCGGCAGGATGGGAGGCCACGGTGGCCTCCGGTGATGGTGGCGGAGGTGCCCGTACCCTCCCCTCTGTCAGGTCCGATGGGAGGGGAGGACAGTAGACCTCAGTGATGGCAGCGGCGGCCACCGTGACCTCCCAGGCAGCGACGGCATCGGTGGTGAAGGACGCTGGTGGCATGTGTGGAGAAGTCGTGTTTTGATGTAATTAATTTCTCTTATGTTTTTTTATGCCGTCGTGTTCATGGATGATATTGTTGATGCTATGTGTTCATGTGTTCATTAATCTTGAATTTTGTATGTGTTCTTTGATCTTGTTGAGTTGAAGTGGAGTTGCTCGATGGATCGGCTCGATTCGAGCTGATGCATCGAGCCGCTTTTTTTTTGCGGGTCCTAGAGCCTCAAAGGTGCCGACTAATAGGTGCCGGTTTGGACATCGACACCCATGGGGGTTTCCCAACCGTCACCTATAGCCGTTTCTGTAGTAGTGATTGTGCCGGTTCCAACTAAGGACGGGCGTGGTCGAGGTATACCCACAAACCTTGTTGGCCCGTCCCACGAATTTGGCATCAATGGGTAGGTGGGCTAGTCCAAATTGTAATCGTTGACATCAATGGGTACCTGGGTTGGCTTCACTAGCTAGGTCACAGAAAACACCTTCATCTCGCGGCGGCGCACATTGAGCGTGGAGGCGGCGAGGCGCCCCTTCCTCTTGTGGCGGTGCCCATGCTCTCTCAGTGGCACCGCTCCACTGCACCAGCTCGCCGCTAAGGTCCCCCTTCGCCATTTAATCACGGTGCTATTGTCCCCACTCACCAAGCCACGCTGCGTAGCCGCCGGCCACCCAGCCAACACCCCGCGCCTCCTCAGCCCCAACCTCCTCAACTCCCTCCTTGCTGCCCTCCTGCATCACCCCTCCCTGCACGGCAATGTCGCCTGTCTCCGCCGCGCCTCCTCTCCCTCATCCGGCGACGGCGCAAACTCCTCCCTCCTCTGGTCCTCCATGTTGGCTCGATGGCAACACATCTCCTCTACTGATGGCGGTCTCCATGTCGGCAGCTCTTCCTGTGTCAGACCATGGTAGGTACCAGCTATTGATTTCACCAATCAGTGGATTGCCATGTTTTGACAAAGTTCACCAATGCTGTTGATTTCAGATGCTAGAGTTGTTTGGCTCTTGATAGTCTGTCAATCTAGAACACTTCACTGTACTAAGTTTGTTGCGTTGTGTACTGATTGAACTTTGGTGCCAAACCTTGTTGCCAGGGAGTGATCAGGGCAGAAAATTAGCATGATGGTAGAAACATTAAATGGATATGGAACTTGATGGCACTTGATGATTTGTTTTATGCTTTGGTGGCACGCTGCAACAAATTGCAAGTTTTTCAAACAGTGTTGTTAGCAACTTAAATGGGTCAACCCATTGTATCAATTGGGACTTCATGGGACCAACCCATTGGCACTGTTGTACAATTAGGCTGCGTTCGGGAGGAGGGCCCGGTTGGGAACCCCTCCTCCCAGCACGCAAAACAAAACACGCATTATTGTATGATTAATTAAGTATTAGCTATTTTTTTTAAAAAAATAGATTAATTTGATTTTTTAAGCAACTTTCGTATCGAAACTTTTTTTTAAAAAAACTTACCATTTAGCAGTTTAAAAAGTGTGGGCGCGAAAAACGAGGGAGAGAGGTTGGGAACTTGAAGGAAAGAACACCGCCTTAGTGGGTCGTTTGGGGCGAGTCCGGGTCGTACCACCCCGGATCATGCCCACCCTTACTTCCAACAGTTTCACCGTCTGAGCTCTGACCCTTCTCCATCTCCACTTTTGAATGTTGGTCTCCTACACGGTAACAACAGCTGGGGTGCTCGATTCGGATCTTGTATGTTGCGACGACCTCTCGTATGGGTGATCGCATGGTGAGATTATTCTTGTGTGCACCAATCCCATGAGTGGGAGCGGGATGCATCTTGAACGCGAGCTCCAACTGCCCAAGTCTGTCAGCAGTGCAGATAGGCATGTTCCAATTGCTGGCACTGCAGGGTTCAAGCATCTCTCTCCTGCAACCGAATGCAATTGCACCCCTTACATCAGCGGGTGCTAGCGATCATGTACTGCATGCTATGGACGCTAGACAGTGCACTTGGTTGATAATGCACGTGATCGAGTTCTTGATGCATATAGTGAAGCAATTATGACTTTAGAGATGATCTGTATGGTGTTCATGACAAGCGCGCATATCGACATTAGACACCATGAACACCAAACAGAAAGTAATATTTCTTTTTACACGTCTGTAGGAAAGGGTACGTTCTTGTGCATTTTATTTGCTCTTATGTACTCCACTACTAAAACTACTCGACCTCATGTGTATCGGATTATGAGTAATCCATTCCGACGTTGGCACCTGGCATCTCTTCATACATATATATATATAGCTACTCTCTCCACATACAAACCAACAAACAAGTTCATACTTATGCTGGGAATAACTGATTCAGTCCATTGCCACGGTACCAGAACTCATCGCTATGGATCAAATACATCATGAAGTATAGGTGAACTACAAAGAAACATTGTCAGGTTGACGGTGAACTTGGAATAGGAAGTATCGGGAGTTTTAGTTCTCAGCAGTACCGAGAGCATTGTGCTTGTTTGATATTTTCCCTGACACCAAAAAAGGGGATTGGTCATTGGCGCAGTGTCATTCCTTACTATGGGATAACAGTTGGTGGTCGAATAATAGAGTTGTGCAGCTATTAGACCAACTTGGCACCCATAGAGTTGGTACGTCGTTGTGTCAGATGATTTGATCTAGCTATAGTCATGCCGACAAGCATGTTTTGTTTTTTCTAGAGTAACAAATATGTTCTAGGTCCTACAAAAACTAATTAAATTTGTGTACAATTTCATTTCGCCCAGATAACCTGTATTAACAGAAGCATTCTTATCTTTCTATGCTCTGCATAGCCGGGACAATTCAGTGGTTTAAATGTGAATGCAACACTTGCCAATGGCTATTTATTGCCTACAAATCACCAGCCTTTTACCACAAACCAACAACTGAAAATAAAAATTGTACTACTAGCATATATAAGACCAGTGTGCACCATGTATTGAAAACAATGCACAAAATGATTGATCCCAAAAACATTCATGGGGACCAAGAAATAGCTAGCCTTGTAAAATGGTTCAGGTGATTATTGTTGATCGCACTGCAAGATTGTTTATTTTCCCCGAATTCCTTGTAGCCGGCCGCGGTCTGCTAGTGTGCGTGGTGCATGAAGAGTACTTCAACATCTTGCACTTAATTTCGAATTGAGGAGTAAAACAAAGGGAGAATGGCCGGAAAATAAACACCGTGCAGAGTTGCCGGGATGGAATCTGTGCTAGTTGATAGTAGTGTGGTTGAATGGGAATGGGATACACCGTTAATGAAAACTAAGGAGATGAAAAATAAGTCCATTTGTACAATTTATATGCTGATCACTGATCACCAGTGGATTGTTCGTGGATTGTTCGAAGACCTAGGCTTTCAGTAAATCTGTGGTCCTTTTGAAATTAAGGCTGATTTCCCAGGCAAATTTGATATTTTTTTAGAGGTAACATAAGCACCTAAAGCACTAAAAACGCAGAAGAATAGAGAACAATGTTTCTTTTAATAAGGAAAGTAAAGGTCGATATTTTGTCTTTACAAAATAATATACTTCATTTAGGACATCGTGTCTTGATCAAATGAAAGCTAGAATACGAGACAAAACTACACTAAAATACAGTATGACCATGTGCATGACAAACACTGCAACTAGAATCACAATATCTAGGCTGAAAATCATATGGTATGTTTTCCAGATCGGAGGACAATTGCAAGGCATAGACGCAGTTTGGCTGCAGTACTGGTGGTGCAATAACAAAAACTGTGTTTAGTTCCTAAAAGTGGGGAGAAGTAAGGTAGTTTGGAAAAAAAAAGTTAAGAGTTTACGTGAGTAGGAAAGTTTTAGATGTGATGTGATGTGATGAAAAGTTGGGAGTTTGAGGGAAGTTTAGTGTGAACTAAACAGGACCAAACATGACATGGTCCAGACCACGTGTACAGGAAAGAACCATAACTTAACTCCACATGCCACCCCAGAGTATGACACCATAGTGCGTGTCCCTCTCTACATATTATGACAGTGTGCGTGCTTCGTGCATGTGTATATGTTTCTAGAAATGGGATGCTCAGGGATTGTGAACCATCTTTGGTACCACACCATGTTGTGTTATAAAGGATGGTATGCTGTTGGAAATGATGTGGTCTTCTTCGACAGAGCTTCCATGCATTGAACTTCTGACATCATCAACACACTAATCTGTTGTTGATGTAGTAATTGCTTGTGAGGAGGCCGGAAGCAAATCTTGGCCATCGCCCATCGGCTAACTTACTGCCATGCATTTGCTCGACCGAGAGGCTTCGGTGCAGGCGTGTTCGTACACGGTTGCGTCCATCGCCTCGACAGGTTCTCGGTGTTTTTGAGAAGAAGTCATAGCACTTTACGATAATCAGGGTAATCAGCATACATAAGATCGTCTCGTTTAGGTTCACTTGCTGCAGTTTTACTTTTGGGCCCTCCACTTTCTTGAATATACTAATTGACGGATTAATTAGGCTTAATAAATTCATCTCGCGGTTTTCGGGCGAGTTATGAAATTAGTTTTTTCATTTATGTCCGAAATCCCCTTCCGATATCCGGTTAATTAAACGTCCGATATGACACCCATAAATTTTCTTTTCACGAACTACACACACCCTAAGCACCAAAGAGCTATGTATGCCTATTAAAAGCATATGGAAGAATGTGCATGCTATAGCATCTAGACATCTCTATCTATCTAACAATATGTTTAGCGACTTTAAATATTTTTTTCTTCTAAATCGTTTTTATCCAATTTGTAATAAGATTGTGCCATTATATTTGTTATGATTAAATCTTTACAACATGATATCACAGGATTATATTTCTCATGACAAAACAATATATGGTTATATTTTTAAAGAAAAAGTACGAATTACACCCTTTAACTATTGAGGTCGATTGAATTACCTCCTTAAGCTGCAATACCAGACATTCGACACCCTGAACTTTTGAATCCGGATGAATTATCCCCCTAACAAAAACCAAAGTGGTTTTCAGCCTGCGTGGCACACACGTGGCGTTACAGTTAGCAAACAGATAAAAACTAGTAGGACCCGCTTGTCAGTGTTGGTTTTTCTCTCTCCCTTCTCTGCTTCTCTATCCGTGAGAGGATAGAGCACCGGCGGTGTGGGCCAGTCCATCCAGGGTGGGGACTGGGAAGAAAGGGGGCTGCACGAGCTCGGCTATCCTGCACATGGCGGGAGGGCGGCCGGTGGCCGATGGCTGGGAGGATATGGCGGGCGCGACGAGGAGGGCACGGCGGGGCACTAGTGAGGAGGTCGTCAGAAACAGCGTGGCAGCAGTGAGGTGGGCTCGAGGTGGCGGCTCGTCGATCCCGCGCGCAGGAGCTCGACCTTGCTCCGGGGACGTCTCCGCTAGCTCATGGAGGTGGGAGGCAGAGGCGAGGGCAGCGTGTGCCGGCGGTGTCAAATCGGACCTAGCGCATCCTCTGAGGAGCTCCGCCTCCACGCCGACGGGCTCCGTAGGTGCCCTGCCGCGTCGACCCGTCTTCCCTGCCATGTTCGCCTCCCCCGCCGCACCTTCGCCTTCGCCTTCGACCACACCGCCCTCACCTCCACAGTGGCCGGCCTCTGCAGCCTCCCTGCCATGGCCGTCTTCTCGTCCAAGTCCAGCGCCGGCCACCGCTTCCCAGACCGCAGGAGGACGAGGCGGGTGGTGAGCTTGATGGACCGGCCATCGATCGTTCGGTTCGTCGTCACCCCCACTTGCTTCCTTCCTCCTTTCTTGCTCCTCCTCCTACAGTGGACTCGTGGCTGGCAGCATTGACTCCTCTCTTCTTATCCCTTTTGAACTTTTCTTTCTTATTGTACTTCTTCTCCAGTCCACAAACACATGGGCGCATGGGCGCATGTTCTAGCTAGCTTGTTTTCACTTATGCTAAACTACTTCCAAAAGTAATTACTGCGGAAAATAAAACTAATTCGAGGTCGGCTTATGTGCAGGTGGATCTATAGATAGCTAAGCTACTGCTATGCTGCTATTAAGTGAAAACAGCGGTGACCATGGTGGATGGGCTCATGGCGTTCGCGGTGGAGGCCGAAGTTGATAGCAAGGCCGCCTTTGGATTCTTTGGAGGCGAGTGCTTCGTCGGGCAGGGCGACCTGGTCAACCCGGCGCCGCCGCCGCAGCAGGTGGACGAGGGCGGATTCGCCGCCGAGGACAAGAGAACAAGAGCGACGACAATGACGACGACAGCATGGACGACACATCGAGGAGCTGGAGCACCGCATGTGGCGCGACCGCGTCCGGCACAAGCGGCTCAAGGAGCTTCAGCAGAGCCGCGTCAGGAGGGAGAGCCGGGCGGCCAACACCGGCGGTGCACCGATCGTTCTCAGCCTCCGACGAGAGAGAGAGATAGGCGAGAGGGGATACAGAGAAGAGAGAATATGAGATATGGGTCCCACCATTTCTTTAAATAAAAAAATGCTGACTGGATTACCATGTGTGCTATTCAAACCCTAAACCGCTTGCAACAGTGTTGGGGGGGTGTTTTGTTCGATATTAAAAGTTTAGGGTGATCGATGTCTGGTTTTTGAGTTTATTAGGAGGGTAATTCGTACTTTTCCTATTTTTAACTTAAATATTTTTATGTCATACATGAAACATTGAATGGTTACTATTGAAACATCACAAATATGCTTACTGGAATATCTGAAAAATAGCACGTGCAAGTGCAACATTAAAAAAAAGAACAAGTAAAACATCATAAAATACTGATAAAAACATTTAAATAACATCATATGCAACATTTAGATAAGATTCATAGCAACACAAAAATTAAAATGTGAAACATACCTGACATGGGAAACATTAAAATTTAACGATTGAAACATTAATATTACTTCCATTATGAATATAATCATCTGACATCTTTGTTCTACATATTTAATTCCACTGACTATATAGTAGGCCGGATAAATAATTTTGAAAAAATATATATATTTAATATGTTAATATATCTTAATGCGTGTATGCAGGTTGTTAGCCCAAAGCTATTTGTGCATGCATGGACGGATGGATCTTGATGGCAGCGTGGTAGTCGAGATGAAATAAGAGAGAAGAGAGTATCGGAAACGCTCGATATTTCCCTCGGACATCGAGCATGGGGGGGGGGGGGGGGGGGGGGTAGCATTCTCCAAGAAAACAACGTGTGGACAAATACATCGGAGTTGCATTGCCGCAGGAGCTACTACAACATATCACAAATTGACATAACAGAGGAGTTGTACATCAAGAGAAGGAGCAGTCGTAACATTACTCTCTCCTTTAATTTGTACTGTTTGACATTTACGGAAGTGGCAGCCATCGGTGTGCTGAATAGATCGATCAAATACTACCATCATTAGCGAATGTGCTTAATCCATGACAGGACTCAGTATCATGATGGAGCAACTCTCGCATAAAGCAATCACAGTCTTGCTGCGATGGGGAAGCTGTTCTTTCCACACATACCTCCTCCGTTTCACAATGTAAGTCATTCTAACATTTTCTACATTTATATTTATGTTAATGAATCTAGATAGATATATATGTCTAAATTTATTAACATCAATATGAATATGAGAAATGCTTTAATGATTTACATTGTGAAACGGAGGGAGTATGTTTTATACCTTTGCTATAGAAGATGACGGACAACCGGAATGGGAGAGAAGAGCTAGGATGATATCGAACAAACGGTAGACTGCAACATTCACTCCATTACACAATATAGACACTAGCGGTCCACCCGTGCGTTGCACAGGCTATCATTGTTGGTATTATAAGTATTAAATTAACCACAGTTGCCTCCGATATTCAATGTATTGGTTATTTTCTAAATTAAAATTGTTTAGATTGAAAAGACTAAAAGAGCTCATCCTTAAGTTAGAACATGCTAATTACCAATTTGGAATTTCAAAAAACATTAAATTTCCTTATTCATTTCCATTTGTATGTTTTATTTTACATCAACTCCCAGTAAAATCTGTTGTCAGGATAAACCGACCTATTTGACAAACATTCAAATACTTCCAATGAATATGTGAGCTTTCTTATAGGGCCCAATTGTTTGGATTTAGTATGTTTTGTTATTTTTCATGAAAAGAATTATGGCGGTTTAGATTAAAATAAGAGTCCATGCAACTTCCTAATTATGAATTTTAAAATTAGGACTAAACTAATAAAATAATATATTGATAGTGTAAGATGGATACAACTTAATATTCACTAATTATGAATTTTGGAATTATTAGTCTTTATGCAACTAAAACAAATGAATCCATATATACATATAGTTAATTTCAAATGTAGCACTTACTGTTACTGCCATTTCAGAATATAAAGAAGAACAATTAGATGATATTGATGTGGTCTTAATCTCGTAGGGGTAACTGAAAATATTATGTGTGGTGGTTATTGTTCTTAACACTAATCATGTCAAGGGATCGAATTAATTCCTCATCGAATTAACAAAGATTTAACATATTTCAATGATATAAAATTCCGTTGGAGTGACTTACTATATGAAGTCTTTAGAGGAAATTTTACATGAGATCCACCTCTTGAAATTTTTCCTTCGAGTGTTTAGCTCTAATTCAATTATCTTACTTTTCTCGTTTAGTCCTAACAGTTATTCATCCATTTTATTGTGTTTTGCAGTTCCCCCTTTCACATATGTATTCCTGTCAAAACTTATGTCTCTCACGTCCTTAGTTCTGCTAACCCTATGTTTTACTAACTATTATTTTTTAATTTTACAAAGAAATTAATAAAATAATAAATTGAGACTCCAAGATGAATACTCTATATTTATTAAGTGGATTAGATTGAAAACAGTACATTATTTTTGCAAGTACCCAAAAGTTGTACACACATAACATGTCCGCGGGTTTGCTTTAACACACACTCAAAGAAACAGAGGTCAATGACAAATCGCTAACTCAGTAAATTCTTGTCGAAAACATGTTCGCAATAATTTGCTAATTATTAATTTCGAACTTCATAATTATATTAACAAAGTGCTAAATTGGGAGTCCAAGACAATTAAACAACAATTCAATTCAACTCAAATGAAGAAATATTTAAGTTTGTTAAACCCTAAGAAATAAATTAAAACCTATTTTACGGTAGCCAAAATAAATAAACCCTTGGTGCACTATACAAAATCTGGTATAGCTAACTCGATCGAAATGCTTTGATTTGGAATTGCATGGATCGATCTATCTTTACGATGTTAACGTAGTGTGAATTTATCAAGAAATAAAAAAGCAATTTTTAACCTCGTTAGTTAATATTTGGTTGGATCAAGTTGATGCGGTACGTATGCACTGTTTCTGTAGATTTTGCAGGGCAATTAGCATGGCTGATGGACACGAATTATTGAAAGAATTGACAAGAAACTAACTGTTAGATCAAGTATTCATCAATGTTGATGTTGTACATATGTATACCTTGTTTCTATAGATTCATCAAGGCAATTAATTTGGCTGATAGATAGAAATTATAGAAAAGATCTGACAGGAAACTTACTATATATGGTTAGATCACCAAATCGAAGTTATTGCAGAGGCTTCTATTGGATCTAATTGAGATCTCATCCTCTTAATTGACACAGTAGCAACATAGTCATGCGCAGCGGAAATTTTTATCATGGATCTTGCTGGCCAGCCGTGACGTTCTTGATGATTTCAGATCGATGTGAGAGCGCTCGATTTTATCTTCTGTTGCTATGGCCGGACGGTGTTTGGAAGCAAATCGATCTAAATAGTATTGCCTCCTCGTCCTTCTCGGTATTAGTTTGTGAGAGTACATATAGTTTGGACGTGGTTTAACTAAAGGTGGCTCACGAAGTTAACTAATTAAACATAAATCAGATTTTTACTATTTACGGACAGGATAAAATAATCTAACTAATCAACGGCCAGATTTTTCTGATTAACGTGGGAGCTCAAAAAAAGTGCCCAATTAGTAAAAGTATAGAAGTATAGATAGATAGATAGATAGATAGATTATGTGACATTCTTTTTGAAAGTTTAAATGCAAGCAGTTTAGATGTTATATTTTTTTTAATCATCAACTGTGCTTGTCTATTGTTCTGTCTAACTAATATATCTATATCTATATATATACCTAATAAAAAAAATACATAAAGCTTCCGGTAATTTTATTTCGTCCGTCATCAATCGTCATCACGCGTCGTGCGTTTTTTTCCAGCGCTATCGCTCTACTCGGACTTCAGGCCCAAACGATGTGGGCCTATTCAACGGAGTTGTATTATCCAAAACAGAATTGTCTAGGATACAAACACCGTCTCAAATCAAAACATAGACATGGGGACTGCTAATGCGCGAGCGATCACCCACACCCCTCTCCCCTTTACGTCCCTCTTCTCTCCCTTCCTCCTCTCCTTCTTCTCTTTCCTACTACAGCCTACTACATTACACCACATAAAAATTTTTTAAAAAACAAAACGTTAGAAAAATTTATGTATAGAAATACTATATATAAAAAATTTGAATTTAAATTCAAATTTGAATTGGGTATGTAAACTTTTAAACTTATAAACTTTGGGTCTATAAACTTTAGGTGTATGAACTTTAGATGTATAGAAATACTATATATAGAAAATATTTGAATTCAAATTCAAATTTGAATCGGATATAATTCAAATTCAAATTTGAATCGGGTATGTAAACTTTTGACTTATAAACTTTGGGTCTATGAACTTTGGGTCTATAAACTTCAAGTGTATAAACTTTAGATCTATAAACTTTAGATGTATAAAAATACTATATATAAAAATATTTAAATTCAAATTCAAATTTGAATCGGATATATAAACTTTTGACTTATAAACTTTTTGGTGTCTAAACTTTAGATGTGCAAACTTGAGGTGTATAAACTTTATGTGCATAAATTTACTAAAATAGGAAAGTAATGCGGTGCCAAAAATAAAATCAGATGGAGAGAGAGAGGGGGAACTGATCGCTACTAGTTGGCCCTCGCGATCGATCGCGAATCAGCCTTTCCACATAGACATATATATACATCTTTCACGCAAAAGAAAAAAAAATAAAACTGAATACACACGTCTGACACATCAGACAGGGGAGCAAGTCCGACACAAATACAACTCTAATCTACTATTTCATCGTTATTTTCTCTTCCGCCCGATGCAATCTGCTGCATGCGTGCAACGCCCCTCGAGCCACCACCCTGGCCAAACCCTAGCGCCGCCGTGATGTAGATGCATCTCACTATGCATTTCTTAGTTCATTTGATTGCAAAAATCAATTCCTCACTCCTACCTCATTATTTTTCTTATGATTTTTCCTTTCAATTCGGTTTTAATTCGCCGGATTTATTCTCCATTGAAGATGACCGACTGACGAGATTCCTGGCCTTTTTATCCCAAGTTTTACAAATTTTCTCTGATTTTGGAAAAAAGGAAAAAGGAAATCGAGTGGATCGAAAGCTCTCAACCAATTTGAGAAGATCGAGAAAGATTCGACCGGATTTGATGGAGAGGATCAACTCCGGCATCATACGAGCACGAGATTGTAATGTATAACCATATCAATATTTCAATTTATTGCTCGGATTCTAGCTATTGTATCAATGAAAAAAGTATTTACCCGTTGCAATGCACGGGCATTTTTTCTAGTTAAATAAAAATAGGAATAAGAAATAAGAGAGGGAACAGAGAAGGAGAGAGAGAGAGAGGAGGCATACGGCCGGGCTGTCAAGTACGTACGTACCTACGACTCCACGTACAGTCGGATTGGACGATTGCTTTTTTTTAATAGATTGATCTAATGGCTAAAAATGCTGGGTCCACCGAATTAAATAAAAATTAATGGTTAGATGTTTTGCTTTTTTCTTAGAATTTTTAAGAATTTCTCTAATTTATTAGAGTGCTATGTGGCAGCTTGGGAGCGTTTGTAGAGTACACGTGGCAGCTTAGGAGCGTTTGTAGGAAGTTTAATAGCTACAACTCCACGTACAGTCGGATTGGAGGATTGCTTTTTTTTAATAGATTGATTTAATGGCTAAAAATGCTGGGTCCACCGAATTAAATGAAAATCAATGGTAAGATGTTTTTTTCTTTTTTCTTAGAAATTTTAAGAATTTCTCTAATTTATTAGAGTGACATGTGGCAGCTTGGGAGCGTTTGTAGGGTACACGTGGCAGCTTAGGAGCGTTTGTAGAAAGTTTAATTTACTTTTAGTATATAATAGATAGATAATAGATAGATGTGTATATGAATACCCGCCGAGTATTCATATATGTACACGTACGTACTTTTTCATTCATTCTAAAAAAACAAAAAAAAATCAGTATTGAAAAATCATCCTAAATTGGGAATTGACCTATTCATGGATTGCCCGGCCAGATTAAGCTGATTTTACTAGGTCGACTTTACAATTTATAAATCCGTTAAGCCTGACTCAACCCTTCCCAACCATTATTTCTTCAAGTCGAAGCCCCTAGTTCTGAGTACATGTAAAAGTTTTGATATCCGAGTCTGGTCCTTAACACCCACTCTCAGATTTGTGGTTGTCCTTTCCTACCATATATTTAACAAAAAATATAATTTAAATAAACTTATTGAATATTCCAATAGGAGCTTTTCATGCTGTTTCATCTCGAAAAAAAAACTAATACATATGTTGTATACGCACTAGATAAATGCTATAACGTACGGTGGCATAAGCTGTAATACATATATATATGACTGATGGTGGGAAAAACTAGTAAATATATATATATATATATATATATATATATATATATATATATATATGACCAGACTGACTCTGCGAACAAACTGTAGTCCATATATGTTAGGGTTAATTGGATCTATGCCAAAAAAAATATGACATATTAGAAAAATATCGCTACTATTCGTGATATCAGCTATGTCCACTAAAATTTGAGAAAGCTGGAACCATACCACTCCCGTTCAGTTTTCTATCAACCTCCATCATCTCGCTCCCTCTTTCTTTCTTCTCTCTTCCTTTCTTCGGTTCTTCGCCATGGACGCCAGCGAGTCCTTCACCTCGTCGTCCCTGCCGCAGACATGGCTCCCTCACCGCCGTCGTCAAGGGAATCAGTGGCCGGGGTGCTTCTCCGCCATGGACGCCGGCAAGCCCTCCACCTTGTCGTCCCCACCGGCAGACGCGACTCCCTCGCCGCCGTCGTCGTGGAAATCGGCGGGGTGCATGCTACTTGAAAATGAACTGGAGTAATGGACGACGAGACAGCTACTACACTTGCTAGCCAACAACTGGGAGTATGGGACATGCTGCTATTACTAAACGAAAGGACTAGCTTGTTGTTGCTGCTTCACAGATCGTTGAGGCAGAAAAGATCGATGAGGCCGCTTGAGGACGAACTGGAAGATGACGGGCAGCGAGAGATGCCGCCACAGGCTGCTACGGATGATGACGGCTGCTCTCGGCGGATTTGGCGACCCCGGCGCGGATCTGGGCGCAACGGCGGCAGAGACAGGCGGTGCGACGGCGCCGAGACGAGCCGTGGCTTGGCGTCGTGAGGATGGTCAGGGACCTCGCTGGGGGAGCGGATGATGACGACGACGCAGGCGCAGCCCGGCCCGACCTCGCTCTTTGAGACAATGACGGCGATGACCTCATCGGCGACGCGATGCCGTGGGTGAGAGAGAGGAAGGGGAAACAGAAGAGAGGGTAGGGAGGTGGGGCCCACGTGCAGTTGGAGGCTAATGGGGATTTTCGATGGAAAATGTGATGGAGTGACATGGTTCCAATTTCTCCAAATTTCAGTGGCACGTAGCAGATATCGTGAATAGGTGGAGAAACCCTTTGTAGTCCCGATTCGTAACCCCTTAACCTGGTACTAAAGATCGAGCTGACCTTTTTTTTTTTATGGCCCTGTTGCTGCATGGTTTATATAACCATGCATATATATGTTTCAGTACATATATGCATATATAATATATGCATATATATATATTATATTATATTTATATATGTTTCAATACATATGTACATGCATAATATATATGTATAATATATGTATTTATACATATATATGTTATGCAAATGCATATGTATATATATATATATATATGACCAAAATATATTTACATTATAGAAAATGTGTACACATGCATATAGAAACATATGTAGTCATGTATTAATTATAATCCATTATATGTCCTAGCTAGCTACGATTTCGACGTAGTAGTAGTCGCTAGCCCAGAAGCTAAGGACCTATGAATTGTGTTTCCGTCGTAGTAGAATTCACCCTTGGGATCAAGGATTTGTTCGTTGATGAATCCCATGAGTTGTTCTTGAACCGCCGCGATAAATTCCTTGTGCGTGGTCAGGTTATCCCTCATGCGAATAAACTATATGAATGTATGAAATTGATTAGTAATTAAACAAGAAATCGATACTTAATGAAGTTTTGAATTTATTTGTACGTACATTGAGCTCTCTTGTGGTGATGATTTGGTCTGCAAGGCAGTGGCAATACTCGCACACGTAATAGCCGCACAAGTTAGTTCCCTTCTTTTGCTTTGCGCACTACAAATAAATGACAAACAACGAGAGATCTAATTAATATACACTTGTATGTATTTGAATCGGAGAAATATAAATGTAGAGCATGTGTACTCACAGGAAATTTGAACTTCCGCCTAAGTCTTTCTCTCCATTTGCGCGGATCAAATGACGGAACCGATACCAAGCCCTACATGGAGTTTAAAGCTATGATTCGTAGTAGCAATTAACATAACAAGATTTTCTTAATTAACAGAGGAACTTATGACAGTACCTTTCCATAAGTTCGAAAACCTTGTCAAACGTAGACTCTTTTTTATCCATTGAGTCATGTACGTTGACGGTGCAGGCCGACAGGTCGAAGAGTAAAAGTACCCAGTGGAATCTGCAATGTGCGTGGGATGCATTACATATGAAACACTTAGCAAGTTCGTACGGGAATGAAATTTGGTATAGGAAGACAGTAAAATTAAACTAACTGTGTTATACGGCAACAGTATGAACGTCTTGTAATGCTGCGCCTTCAGGAGATGGACGAGATTGTCCTCTGTGGCTTGCGGATATTGGTCGAGCATTGCGACGTTTACTTTCCGAGGGTTGATGAATCCAGTATCGAAAACCCCCCGCTGTCGGGCCCTTTGAATGTCCATTCTACAACGATAAAAGGGAGTATATTATTTTCTATAGTCTACTTATATACAAGGACCTAATTAATTAAAGGAGACGTAGTAAGAAATCTAACTGAACGATATACTTATAAAATCCAGCAACTCATAAGAGAGATATCGAGGGCGTCCAGTTGGTATAGTTCGTAGATTCCCTTGAAATTGATCCAGACAATGTCATCTCCTTGCAAGAAGTCCGTGTCCCTGATGCTCGCTCCGATCATCTCTCTACCGGTGGCGCTCATCTCCATGTACAGCTGATGGAACTTGTACATTTGTGTGGGTAGGGACTGCAGCAGCTCAGGCTTGACAAGCGGTTTACCGAGTTCGTACATGTATTTCACTTCCGCCTTTTCGATTGGTGCGACTCCTAGCAATTGATCCGTAGTTAGACCGGTGTCAGTAATAAATTCTTCTATCGTCATTTCTTTACCAGTCACCAACGGGTCGATCTCCTGGTTTGGTTGCTCTCCAAGCTGAGGGACTGGTTTGGACTTTCCAGAAGATGCTTTCTTCAGCGTTCGCTCATAGTCCGATAGCTTAATGGCCTCCTTGGCAAGTGTAGACATACCCCTGAAGAAGTTCATGACACTTGGGTCTATAGGAATCTTCTTTTCTGGACATCGAGGCTTGAATTGTCTCTTGACTTCTGATGCCACGTAAGCGTCAAGCTCCTCTTGCGTGCAATCGTACCCCGGGTCCTTGTTCTTGGCGGCATCAACTTTCGCCTTCTTCGTTGCCCTTATGTGGGCAGGCGGTGGAGCTTGGGGGGCCCTTGACTTTGAAGGTGCCGGGAGAGGAGCTTGCGGAGGAGTCGGTGTAGGAGCCCGAGGAGGAGTCGGTGCAGGAGCCCGAGGAGGAGTCGGTGCAGGAGCCTGAGGTGGAGACGGTGCTGGAGCATGAGGAGGAGACGGTGCAGGATCCTGAGGAGGAGATGGCGGAGTCGGAGGAGATGGTGCATGAGACGCCGCTTGTCGCCCAGGGAGGATGATGTACCGCCTGCGCCATAGAATAATGGCATGGCTTGTGTCTCGTAGATACGTCTCACCGTCTCCTCTAGGGTAATCCAGCTCGAGGTCCTCGTACGCGCCTTCGACCAACTCAACTTCGACCTTGGAGTATCCTACTGGAATCGGTATGCAGTGGTAAGTACCTGAAGGGTCCGTTGGGATGGCCATGCCCGACGCCACCTTCATATGGTGACAGGTTATTTATTAGTAATCAACATATATAAGCAGCAACTAGCGGAATGGGCAAATCTAAAATATATAAACTACAAGCTTACCTTTATTGATAAGTTCTTGAAAGGAATATGCAGCTCACATGGTGTCCGCTGAGTGATGTCATCAACGGGGCAGGTGGATTCATCCTGGGTTTGCATGGCATCCATGCTCTGTGATCCTACCTGCCTCGTTGAGGTGCAGCTACTATGGTTTCCTGACGGGCTCACCATTGCAGGAGGAATGGTCGGCTGGGGATCATTGGACCGATATGCGGCCATGCGTTCATCAACCTTCCTTGCCACCTCCTCTTGCATGCTGAGCTCGTAGCTCGATACCCTGAACTCAAGATCTGCAATCTTCGCCTCGGTATCTCTCTTGCTCCTCATCTGACTCCTGTACGTGTGGATGTCCTCCTTGAACCCAATCTTCCAAGGAATCACCCCTTTCCCTCGTGTTCGTCCTAGATGCTCTGGAGTCTACAGGGCGAGTGACAACTCATCCCTCTCTCTATCCGGTTGGAACGTGCCCTGAGAAGAGGCTTCCACTGCGTCTGTTAGTCGACGCGCAGCCTCTTGTATCTGATCACTGAAGACCAGTGAGCCATCAGCTGGGTTGAGCGTTCCACCGTGAGCATAGTTCCGGCCAATTAGCGGTGGCCGGTTCGATACCCCTCTCAAGCAAGCTAGCCTCCATCTCCTCCCACTTCGGCATCGCGACGCTATAGCCGCCTACCCCAAGTGGTGATGGTACTTCTTCTTGGCGGCATTTGCTTTGTTTCTTTCCATCATCGCCTGCCCTTGTTCACCTGTCTTATATGCAACAAACTCGTCCCAGTGATCCCTTTGCTTTGGGAATGTGTCGAAGTTCGGTGTCTGCCCCTTCAGGATATATTTCTGGTACAGATCTCCCTTGAAGCTCTGAAACTGTTCTGCCATTTTCTTCAGAGTCCACCTTTTCACTTTGTCCTCTGTACCCGCGGGAAGGGTGAATGTCTCGAGCATTGTGGTCCACAACATCTCTTTCTCCGAATCTGAGACAAAGCTCTCATGATCTCCGTGTGCCCTTGTTCTATGCCAGTACACCGTACTTACAGGCACGTTATCCCGCACAACCCAACCGCTGTGACGTACGTAGTTCTTGGCGGCTTCTGCCGAGGCACTAGGTCGGCCGTCTTCGTCTACTTACATTATGATGTGCCGACCCTCAAGCTTCTTTGCGGCACCTCGTTGCCCGCGTGCCCTCTTCTGTCCAGCGGAGGGTTGACTTCCACTAGCCTCCTCCTCCTGGTTCTCCTCCACATCCCTCTCCATGTGCCCCTCCTGGTTCCCCTCCGCATCCCTCTCCACGTTCCCTTCCTCGTTCAAATACTGGTTTGGATCCTCGTTCCCCTCTTCTTCGTTCCAGTACTGGCTGCTTCCCTCCGCGATTGTATCGTACAATATCTGTTCCTCATCACGATCAGCCATCTGTTCATACAGGAAACAGTTGCTAAGTCATGAGACATTTTTGTTTTAACAATCTTATATGCTAACAATCATATATGCTACGTCTAACTGTCGTATATGCGAAGTCATATATGCATAGTCTAACTGTCGTATATGCTAAGTCTAACTGTCGTATATGCTAAGTCTAATTACAAACCTAATAATCGTATATTAAAACAATAATAATCTTATACGAAAACTCAAATAATCTTATACTAAAACTCAAATAGTGATATATGCTAAGTCTAGGTGACGTATATTATAGGACCCTAGCTAGTCAATAATTATATACTAAGTCTAATCACAAATATAATAATCTTATATTAAAACTCAAATAATCTTATACTAAAACTCAAATAATCATATATGCGTAGTCTAACTGTCGTATATTAGAACCCTACACAATCTTATATGCTAAGTCTAATTACAAATCTAATAATCTTATACTAAAACTCAAATAGTGATATATGCTAAGTCTACCTGACGTATATTATAGGACCCTACCTAGTTAATAATTATATACTAAAAAAAGATCTTTAGTCACGGTTGTTCTCAACAACCGGGAGTAAAGATTTCTTTACTCCCGGTTGTTCTCATCAACCGGGACTAAAGATATTTTCCCGCTATTTTCAAATTCTTTTTAAACCCGGTTAGGGTTAAGAACCGGGACTAGTGATAAGCGCACTGAATATTAATTTCCATTACATATGTGTTTCTAAAATAGAAAATAATGCATTAAAATTATTTAAAGTAGAAAAATTAATGACAATTACTTCGAAAAATTATTGTTGTCTGTAATAAATTAAGTGGATAAAACGTAGTAAGCAAATATATGATTTAAAATTAATAAAAATTCTAATAATCATATATATCTTTAGCATATGAATGATATTAAATTGTTAAAAACTCTAATTAACATATGTATATACATACGGCCATGCATGATTTAAAATTAATAAAAATTGTAATAATCATATATAATTAGCATATGAATAATATTAAATTAATTGTTAAAAACTCTAATTAACATATGTAAATGCCACATGCATGATTTAAAAATTTTAAAAATTCGAATAGTCATATATAATTAGCATATGAATGATAGTAAATTAATTGTTAAAAACTCTAATTAACATATGAAAATGCCACCTGCGTGATTTAAAACTTTTAAAAATTGTAATTATCGCATATAACTAGCATATACATGATTTAAAATTGTTAAAACCTCTAATAATCGTGCGTAATTAACATATGCCATACAACAATTGATTTATATGGATAATCAATACATCCAAAATAGTTTATATCGTGTACACAATAATTACAGCAATACATCAGCGGTGACGGTTGACCGCACGTACTTTCTCCTCACTATTGTTCCCTCCTTGTGATCGCTACGTGAGTAAGGGGTGTCTTCATTTGATAGGAGGATGCTAGGGTCAATCGTCACCGTGAAAGGGGGTTGCCCATCCAACTGATCGTAATCCTCGTCAGTCTTGTCCTCAACTACGACGATTTTTCTTTTGCCTGGGAGAACCACGTGACGCTTAAGCTCATCAGGCCCTCTGCCCTTCTTTCCTTTGCTAGACATGTCCTTCACGTAAAAGACTTGCGTTACATCATTGGCAAGGACAAAAGGTTCGTCCGAGTATCCAACCTTGTTAAGGTCAACCGTTGTCATCCCACTGTCATCAATCATTACGCCTCCACCAATCAACCTAACCCATTGGCACAGGAACAGAGGGACCTTGAGAGGACCATAGTCAAGTTCCCATATGTCCTCGATGGCACCGTAATACGTGCCAGTTGTTCCATCGTGTCCCATGGCATCGACACGAACAGCGCTGTTTTGGTTCGTACTCTTCATGTCTTGGGCTCTCGTGTAGAATGTGTACCCATTGATCTCATATCCCTTGAATGTCGCGATCGACCCAGACGGTCCCCTCGCCAGGAAGGCAAGTTGTTGGTTGATCGTCTCGTTACCCATGAGATGTTGTCGTAGCCACGCGGGGAAAGTATCAATGTGATGCCGTGTAATCCATGCATCGGACTCACCAATGTTCCTGGCACGAACTAGAGCCAAGTGCTCCTCGATGTAAGGAGCTACCAATGAAGATTGTTGCAGAACCGTGAAATGGGCTTTACGGAATAAATTGTTGGCTCTTGTCATTATTGCTTTCCTTCCGAGAGTTCCCTTTCCCCGTAGTCTCCCTCCATGGCGTGATTCAGGTACCCCGATTGGGCGAAGGTCTTCAATAAATTCTATGCAAAATTCGATGACCTCCTCTGTTCCATACCCCTTGGCGATGCTTGCCTCTGGACGAGCACGGTTACGAACATACTTCTTCAGAACGCCCATGTACCTCTCGAAAGGAAACATGTTGTGTAGGTACACAGACCCGAGAATACTGATCTCTTTGACAAGGTGACAAAGCAGATGCGTCATTATATTGAAAAATGAAGGTGGAAATATTAACTCAAAACTAACAAGACATTGCACCACATCATTCTGAAGGGCTTTTAATCTATCCGGATCGATGACCTTCTGCGAAATTGCGTTCATGAATGCACATAGCTTTGTTATTGTTGCCCGGACATTGTCTGGAAGGATACCCCTTATTACAACTGGTAGCAGTTGTGTCATCAACACGTGACAATCATGAGACTTTAGGTTTGTGAACTTCTTCTCCTTCATGCTTATTATTCGCTTGATATTCATGGAGTATCTAGACGGTACCTTTATGCTCTCCAAGCATTCAAACATACTTTCCTTCTCTGCCTTGCTAAGAGTGTAGCTAGCTGGACTCAAGTAATGGCTTCCTTTCTCCTTTGGTTCCGGGTGAAGGTCGCCGCGTTGTTCCATATGCTTCAGATCATTACGTGCTTCTAGTGTATCTTTCGACTTTCCGTATACACCAAGGAAGCCAAGAAGGTTTACACAAAGGTTCTTAGTGAGGTGCATCACGTCGATTGCGTGGCGGACGTCCAAGAATTCCCAATAGGGTAACTCCCAAAATATAGAGTTCTTTTTCCACATCGCCGCTTGACCATCTTCGCTCTCTATAGGCTGGCTTCTAGGCCCCTTTCCGAACACTACTTTAAGATCTTTAACCATAGCAAACATTGTTTTCCCTCTACGATGTTTAGGCTTCGTACGGTGATCAGCCTTATGTTCGAAGTGCTTGCCTTTCTTCCGTACCGGGTGGTTTGCTGCAAGGAATTGACGATGACCCATGTATACAACCTTCCTACAGTGCTTAGGATACGTACTTTCTGTTTCATCCATACAGTGAGTGCAAGCCTTGTACCCCTTGTTAGACTGTCCGGATAGGTTGCTAAGTGCAGGCCAATCGTTAATGGTTATGAACAGCAGCGCTCGTAGGTTAAACTCCTCCTGTTTGTCCTCGTCCTACACGGGGACACCTTCCTTCTTTCACAACAGTTTAAGATCTTCGACCAGTGGTCTTAGGTACACATCGATGTCGTTACCAGGTTGCTTGGGGCCTTGAATAATAATCGGCATCATTATGTACTTCCTCTTCATGCATAGCCAGGGGGGAGGTTGTAGATACACATCGTAACGGGCCAAGTGCTATGGCCGCTACTCATCTCTCCAAAAGGATTCATGCCATCCGTACTCAAATCAAACCGTATGTTTCGTGAGTCCTTTCCAAAGTCTTTAAATTTTCTGTCAATGTTTCGCCACTGCGAACCATCGGCGGGGTGTCTCAGCATCCCGTCCTGTTGACGCTCTTCAGCGTGCCATCGCATCATTCTAGCATTCCCCTTGTTCCTGAACAAACGCCTTAGCCGTGGTATTATAGGGAAATATCACATCACCTTAGCAGGAATTCTCTTCTTTGTTAGCTGCCCGTCAACTTCTCCTGGATCATCTCGTCTAATCTTGTATCGTAGTGCTTTGCAAACAGGGCATGCTTCTAGGTTCTCGTACTCCTCACCGCGATATAGGATACAATCATTCGGACATGCGTGAATCTTCTGAACTTCCAGTCCTAGAGGGCAGACTATCTTCTTAGCCTCGTACGTTGTCTCGGGCAATTTGTTTCCCTCCGGAAGAATATTCTTGACGAGTTTCAATAAATCGCCAAATGTCTTGTCACTAACCCCATTTTTTGCCTTCCAATGCAAGAACTCCAGAGTGGTATCCAACTTTTTGTGCCCCTGCTCGCAACCTGGGTACAACGACGTTCTGTGGTCCTCTAACATCTTGTCCAATTTATGGGCCCCCTTTTCACTTTCACAGTCCTCCTTGGCATCCTGCAACATCTGACCAAGATCATCCGCAACGTCGTTACCATCAGCATCCCTTTCCTCCTCGCCCGTTTGATTTCCTTCAAATCCAACGTACTGAGCAAAGTCCGGAATATTGTCGTCTTCCACTTCATCTTCTTCCATTTCAACACCTTGCTCTCCGTGGAATGTCCAACAATTATAACTTGGCATGAACCCCGACTCAAACAAGTGGAAATGAATAGTCCTGGATGCAGAATACTCCTTCTGATTCTTACACTTATTGCATGCACAACAAATAAAACCCTTTTGCCTGTTAGCTTCGGCCACTCTCAAAAAATAATGCACGCCGTCAATAAACTCTTTGGACTGCCGGTCAACGTACATCCATTGCCGATCCATCTACATGACATGAAAAAAAATCGTACACAAATAATTATTCATACAATAATGATAGTCATACAATAATTATAAGATAATTACAAACTCTTTCAACAGTCATAAAATAATGATATATCTTTATTCATACAAAAATCATAAAATATTACACCAAATAATTCTTATTTACTATTTCTAAAGTTTTAAACTAATATTAATGTGTTTTACTTCTTTTAATTTTCATTTTAGTTTGTTTTCTATTATTTAAGATTAACTTTCACTATATTTTCCCTCTCAACTATTTTATAAAACCTTCTTTAGCAAATCAACTAAATTTCTATATATTCTTTCTTCCCCACACAAATTTTCTCTCTCATCAACTTACAACTAAATTTTGGAGACAAAAAAGTGTGCAAAACATAGCTCCAAATGTAATATGACAAAAAAAAACATTGGAGGATGAAGTTGCAAACCTTTTAGGCACCTCCGATTTGTATGTAATCACCAAAATAAATTCACTAGAAATTTTGGCATGACCTCCCTTCTTTTTTGAAGAAATTTTGAAGCTTGCTCAGGCAGCTGGAGGAGGAAGAAGACATATATATATAGGGTGGGACTTTAGCCGTGCTGCCCGCTCATCGCCGGGCTCGCTGACGTCGACGCCGCCATGTGCGTCTGCCTCACCATCAAGGCCAGCATGCTCGGCGACGGCGTCAAGCTCGACGACGTCGCCGTCGACCTCCCGCTCCTCGTTAACTACTACGGCCGCAGTGCACCCATAGTCCATAGATACACTGGGCGGTATCAGCTTAATGGGTCCTTTGGTTAGTTTTTGGCTTTTGCAAAAGCAAAAACAGGTTAAAAGCCCAACCAAACACACCCGGTTGGGCCGTGGCTTTTGAAAAAGCAGCTGTGGTATGTGACTTTTTAAAAAGTAGCTGTGAGGAATCCAGAAGCTCGTTTGGTTACACACAGGTAGCTTTTGGAAAAGCTTCTTCCCTGACGAGTAGACCCCACATGTCATGCACAAAGGTATCTTTCTCCTTTCTCTTGAGTCTTGACACAGGAAGGCAGGGGAAGGCTGCGCCAACACCATCGCAATCGGGACAACCACGGCGAGCCTCGCCTTCGGGTGCACCAGGAAGAAGAGCACACTACTCCTCGGCGATTCCACGAAACTCACCGGCGTCGGGTGCGCCATGGACAGCGTGATTTGGTTCTCCTCCACGAGATTCAGATCAGGGAACTCAATCTTCCCGTACTCCTTGCCGTTCGCCGCGCCGCCGGCGCTGACACCGGCAGCCTCGTGCTCCTCCACGTTGGCCAAGGCCGGCTTGGGCGTCGGCGAGATGGGCATGACCCCGATGTAGGACAGCTCGAGCTGCAGGAACCCGACATGGGAGTGGAAGATGTCGTTGGTGGAGAGCGAGAACTCGCGGGCGAACGTGCCGCCCTCGGCGGCGACGACGTCCGGGAGTAGCACGAGCGCGAACCCCAGTAGCTGGTCCAACACGCTGTCGATGTCCCGGCGCGCACGTTGAGGCGGCGCGACATCAGGCAGGGTCAGCGCCAGGCTGGGAGGAGCAGTGGAGGCGCCGGCGTCGGGCGGAGAAGGCGGCGCCTGGCCGGCCGGAGGGCAGGGGCGGCGCACAAACCTAGATACGCTTCTCCACCCCCACTGCTGCGTGCGTGTGAGAAACCAGAGGAGACAGGAATAGATTAGTGAACCGTTTTCTTTCATAATGGCAGAGGTGGGTAATTTGTTTCCCCAAAAACAGGTGAAAGCAGGGGGTAGAGGTGCTTTTGATTTGTACTACACCAAAAGCCGGCTTTGGCAAAAGCAGCTATGGCTTTTGGGTTCTTTGGTTGGCTTTTGGCTTTTGCAAAAGCAAAAGCAGGTTGAAAAGCCCAACCAAACACACCTTAATTTGAACCATGCGCCAGCCCATAAATAGAGAGTTGGGCAAATTCAAAACTTATAGGGTGAACATGCTTTCTTTTATATTCAGGCCCTAGGCCATGGCCCAGGTGGCTCGAAGTCTGTGTACACTACTAAAAAAAGTCATTGATGCCAGTTGAAAAATCTCCATGCATGAGTGCCAGATTTCTCAACCAGCACCACGAAGATAGCACTGGTGAGGATAAAAAAAACCGGCTCCTATGATGTTTCATGAATGAAAAAAATAAAATTGGTTCGATGCATAGGATCATCCGCTCCCTGCTACACCCAGACCACCATCGATGCAACAACATCCGCAAAACAAACATCACAAATCACCATCGATCCATCCAATAATACAGAGAAAAACTATAGAAATTTTAACTAGATATCCAACAATTTCACATTGCACAAAATCGCTTATTGGGACACTGAGGTAGTCGCTAACGGATCCACAAGAGTCGCCGCCATTGAAGTGGTGGACGCCATGACGCTGCAACGACGGAGAGGGGAGGAGGAAGGGCTGCGGTAGCAGGGTGGGAGACAGGAGAGAGGCCGCCATCACCGGAACCGCTCGCGGGAGCCACCAATGCCGCTAGACCCAACTGTAAGATCCTGCCGGCGGTGAGCATAGGTTCCCTATGAAGTGTGATGGAGGATCAATGGTGGTGGATGGAGAAGACGGCGATGGTACCACCGAGGCTATAGAGATGGAGATGGGAGGTCAATAATGTCGATGGAGGATACGAGGAAGATCATGTGATTAGGAGGTGGAGGGGACGGGTGTGAGCCATTGGAAATAGAGATCAGGTGGGACGGAGATCACACCAAATGCTTAGAGAAGACAGTGAAATCGATGGATTTGGCGTGGAGGGAGCAGTCGGTGGCCTTCACCGGAGTCGGTGCACCACAGGTGAGGTAGAGACGGTAGGTACCTTGCAGTATAGGTGCGAGGTCGAGATTTTTTTACTTTTGAAAACAAACATTTTATTAAAAGACAGCATTTAGGGGAAGAGTCCCCAGTACACCATCAAGTGATGAGAATTGAATTACTAAACCATTCTTTTCGAAAGGAAGGCTAGCTCAACAAAGGAAACATTAGTCCTAATGATACCAAGCAACAGTAAAGGATGCGATCGACAGGGAGATGCGGCAATGCCACGACGATTACATCCAAAGACCTTCTGGTATGCACACCACTTGACAAACCGGTAATCCCTTTCGGCTGCCTCCATGGGAACGGCACAATTGTGACGTTGTTGTTGAGCCCTAGATGTTGGCGTGAGCTTTAACGGACTCAACAAATGATTTCTACGGAGTTCACCATTAAATCTGAGGAGCACTGACTGCAATCCCTGTCGACTGGGATCGAATAGGCGATCTGTACTCAACCCGAACGGATAACCCTGCATGGTTACTGTCGCAAGGAAACAGCAGGAAAGATATCTCCGAAGTCAAGCCAACCGTACTCGTGAAAGAATTGGGATGGCAATGATGAAAACACTGCCTGGCTAACACAACAGAGCAGATTGAGGAGAAGATGACTTGGTGGCTTTTCAAGATTTCCTGAGCAAACCAGCGTGGCCGTAGTAACGAACAATGATGAAGGATCCCCAACCAACATTGGCAGCACTCATCAGGTTGGGACTGGCACAGACGCTCGCCGATGGAGGGCCGAATTGATGTCAGTCGTCTGCCGCCACTAGGTCCAAACAGGCATGTCAATGAGCACCGCCTCCACTGGAGCCTCGACGGCCATCGACATCCACCAATCCACCATCACTGAGCTGGACATCCAGCCGTACGAGTTGGGCCCGGCACTGCCGCTCGCTGATTGGGGGCAGAAACGACGCCCACCATCCGCCGCCACAGGGGCCGGACTTGGACACCGGTGACCACCTCCACCATAGGGGCCTCTGCAGCCACCGACAACCACCGATGCCGAGACCGATTGGAAGCCGAAGCCACACCCGTCGTCCGCCGCCACAGTGCCCGGACAGGAATGTCTGCAACCAATTCGGTAGCAGCCAGCAACCGCCATCCCCGCACATCCATGCCCATCTTTTGGCTCTACTGGATCTACTGAATGCAAGCACTGGAAAACTCTGATCCATCTCTATTGAAGAAGACCACCAAAGCCAACTCCATCGATCTCCATCACCAGCAGCTCCTACAGACCTGACTGCCAAGGATCTAAACTAGAAGGAGGACACAAAACGAGAAAAACTCGATCTACTACGGGAAAACCCGACCAGAACTAACCTAGGGAACTAGAGAAAGAGGTCCGACCCCTCCACCCACCTTCACTGCCGGCGAGCAGCCGGAAGCAGGGGGAAGAGGGGCCGCAAGGTCGAGATTGAAAGTCGCAGCGTTGTTGGGTGGATCAGAAATAGGGATGGGGGATTGTTTTGATATGCATCCAATTATGTTGTGTATTAAATTAAATATTTGATTCACATCATTCTACTTTTGAAATAAATATACTTCATGCACAAGAGAGATGTTTGGAACCGTGTTTCACATCTTTGGTTTGTACTCCCTCCTTCCCAAAATATTTGACGCCATTGACTTTTTTAAATATGTTTCACCGTTCGTCTTATTCAAAAACTTTTGTGAAATGTGTAAAACTATATGTATACGTAAAAGTATATTAAACAATAAATCAAATAATAGGAAAAGAATTAATAATTACTTAAATTTTTTTAATAAGATGAACGGTCAAACATTTTTAAAAAAGTCAGCGGCGTCAAACATTTTGGGATGTAGGAAGTATGTTCATACCTGCAGAAAATGTTACAATGTTCCAATTAATGAATTATTTTTTATATTGTACTCTACTTCTTAAGATGTTTTAACTATGTAGAGGAAATTGCACCGTCGGTACATGAACTTGTCAAATAGGTGCAATTTAGTGCACAAACTTGTAAAATGCTTGTTTTGATGCACGAACTTGTGTGGTGCGTGTGGGGGAAGTCAAAAAGGACACTACACGACTTATCTTATCGATTTAGGGGCAATGCACGTTTTTCATAAAATATATCATAGGGATACATTAAAAGTTTGGAAACTATATCTACCAAAAATAATTTATTCAACCAAAATTTATAAAATATATATCCTGTGTAATTGTAAAAAAATATAACCAACATAATCGGTACTTGTAATTATGGGTATGATCTGTCTGTTTTGTACCAATTTTGATAAGAGGGAACAAAATAGAACTGAAGCCAGAGGCTATACAAAGTTACAAACTAACAAAAAAAAAACAGCTCTCTTCGAGAGAACTATTCCAGCCTTTTTTCTCTGTAGCTGGTCCACTGCTAGATCTCATTAAAAAGAATTTGTCGACAATTCACTGAATTGACCATCCCTCTTTCTTGAAGTTTCTATTGTTTTGTTCCATCCAAATTCCCCAGCAGACCAGCAAGAAGAGGGTCCTGAGCCCTTTTCTTTGCATATTTTCTGACGAAGTCTTGTGACACCACCATTCCAATACTGAACAGGCCGAAAGAGGCTTGCTGAAGAAACTTCAGTTAAGCACAGGCTTATTCCTGCCCGGATGGCTTGAAACTAATCTACTCTTCATGAACAAATGATGAGATGTCTCAAGGTTTGATGCATAGAGGACAAAACTAATTGTTTGGCCAGCCTCTAAGTTATAAACAGCAACAGTCCATAGGCGATTCTAAGCTAGGAGACAAGCAAAAGATTAATTTGCACCTCAAAGTCAAAGGGGCCTGACTTCCAAACAGGTTGCATCAAATCTGATCTGATCAATACCTTAGAATCAAATTGCCATGTATGCTCACTAGAACGGATACCATCATCTCAATCGGGCGGCAACCCTCATCTCAATCAGGCATGGCGTCCGTCATAGGCTAGAAGTCACTGATGTGAAAATTTATCTCAATCGGGCGAACGGCCATCACAGATGAACCTATCTCAATCAGACCATAATTAAAGCCCGTCACCGATAGCTTTGACCCAGACGATCAGTCAAACTATAGTCCGTCACGAATGACCTATCTCAATCGGGCCTAAACTATAGCCCGTCACATCAATCGGGCCTAAGTTAATGTCCATCACAGATGAGTCATCTCAATCGGGCCTAAGTAAGTCTAAGTTAATGCCCGTCACAGATGAGTCATCTCAATCGGCCCTAAGTTAATGCCCATCACAGATGAGTCAATCGGCCCTAAGTTTATGCCCGTCACAGATGAGTATAATCCCAAAAAAAAATAAACTTTATTTTTAGGCATGCCGTCCCACCTCTCTCAGGCCAGTCTTTTTTAGTCAATCGGCCCTAAGTTAATGCCCGTCACAGATGAGTATAATCCCAAAAAAATAAATTTTATTTTTAGGCACGCCGTCCCACCTCTCTCAGGCCAGTCTTTTTTGTCCTTACTCATGTGCACATGGTAAGAACTTCCCGATCAGTCACCCATCCCGAAATTGCTTGAGGCCAAGCACGCTTAGCATCAAAGTTCTTTGGAGAACGGCTTCCGGAAGAGTAGTTGTAACTTGTTCGTATGAGTATTCTATTGATTCTATTAAGCCCTAGGCCAGGATGTCACACACCAACATCCCTCATTCATACACATTCATTCACATACACAACCATCAAAAATCATAAACAACAAAATTGTATAACTCACCGAGATCTACAACTATTGTATCGGTCCTTTGTACAAATAAGTTCATTTGAACAATTCAAATTTTGAATTTCCAAAATTTGACAACTTGGAACAAAAGTTAGGGTTAATAAATGATTTCAAATGGAAAAGTCACCCAAACCAAAGTTGTAGAGCTCATCGAGGTGCAAAATTTTTATTTTGGTCATTTCTCCATCTGACTATATTTAAACAATTTGAAATTTGAAATTCAAAATTTGAGAAATTCAAATAGAATTTTTTTGTTAGTGAACGACTTCAACTAAAAAAATCATCAACAACAAAGTTGTATAACTCTTCAAGATCTATAACTTTTATTTTGGTCATTTTTCTATATAATATTTTTTGAACCGTTTGAATTTGAATTTGAAAATATAACAACTTCAAACAACATTTTCAAATACTAAATGATTTCAACTGAAAAAGTTATCAACAACAAAGTTGAATAACTCATCAAGATCTAAAACTATTATTTTGGTCATTTCTTCATCTGATAAAGTGATAGTAACATTGTTCACAAAATTGACATCTCTCTTATCTGGTTTTATAAACTATAACACATATATGTAAAATTTGTGAACAATATTACTAACATTTTATCAGATGAAGAAATGACTAAAATAAAAGTTTTAGATCTTGATGAGTTATTCAACTTTGTTGTTGATAACTTTTTTAGTTGAAATCATTTAGTATTTGAAAATGTTGTTTGAAGTTATCATATTTTCAAATTCAAATTCAAACTGTTCAAAAATTGTTATATAGAAAATTGACCAAAATAAAAGTTATAGATCTTGATGAGTTATACAACTTTGTTGTTGATGGCTTTTCCATTTGATATCATTTACTATGCGTAAAATTATTTTGACTCATAAATTGAATTATTATACTACAAGTTAATTATTTTGCTATAGTTCAACTTACAAATATAAATATTTCATATGAAAAATGAAAAAATACTCATCGGTGACGGGCTTTAGTTAATGCCCGATAGAGATTAAGTCATGTCAACCAGGGATTAGTATATAGCCCGTCAGTGATGAGTTATCTGTGACGGGCCTCAAGTAGGTGCACGTCACGGATGATGGTCATCTGTGATGGGCCCCAACTTAAGGCCCGTTTGAGATATGGAATGTTATCTCAATCGGGCCTAAAGTTGGTGCCCTTCACGGATGATGGTCATCTGTGACGGGCCCCAACTTCAGGCTCGTTTGAGATATGGAATGTTATCTCAATCGGGTCTAAACTACGGCCCGTCACTGATAGGTGTCATCCGTGACGGGCTTAAGTTTTATGCCCTTCTAATATGTCTGTGCGACCATATCTCAATCGGGCACTTTTTCGGCCCGATTGAGATGACTTCCTTGTGACGGCCCGCTATTTTCAGGCATGTTAGAGGCCGTCACAGATAGAAAGATCTGTACTAGTGGTTGGCTTTGCTATGTAGAATTGTAGATGCCTAATTCTGACCATCGCCATGAGTTCCTTTGGTGAGTGTCACCCCTTCCAGCAAGCAGCGTCAAATCCCAAAATATTCCGTTAAGAACCCCATTGATAGGTCATGCCAAACATCATCTATCCAATGTTGTTTCAAAAATGCATGAATAATGATTGCCCTGTTGTTTTTAAACTGCACGAAAAGTGTAGCATTATATGCAGCTGTAACAATGTTGAGTGTTTCTAAAAACATGGTTTACCAGTGATTCGGAATTGGCAAAGTCCTGACATGTAAACAAAATACAAAGGACACGAAATTACCAGTGATTTCACCCATTATTAAATTCCTTATGTTAAATATACTATCTTTTTATAAGCAAATATGCATGTTGAAATCACTAAAATGCAGATCCAGACCCCAAATTATACTATAATGTTGACAGGCAACACCACAGCAGCATAATAAAGCTTCAATTAGCAATCAACAAATCAAGAAAAAGAGTCAATATGGATCAAAGATATAGTAGGAGCAGTACAGTTCCTTGTCCTGGCACATGCATATGGAGCGTTAGATCCCCCTATGCCAATGATGTGTGTAAACTACGGGAAATGGAATTGATGGCATAGCATACTACGCACCAGATGACATTCACCATAATGATGGCAATGGTAAGTTTCCTTTTATAAGGCATGATCAGCCCAACTTAAGCAGTTGTACCTGGATCATCATTGTCTTCAGCAATGTTATTACCACCGAAAAAGAAAGGGTGTCAGAAATCAAAGTCATTTTATAGATAACCCAGGATGCTAAGTAATGTAGTCTAATACAGGGTTCAATATTTCTTTTTCGGGTTTATATTGGAGGGTGCCGATATACCGACATTTTGGAAACTTTGAACAAGATATTACCAAATTCACAAAAAAAAATGAAAATAAATTAAAATTTCGGCCGAAATAATATCATTGGGGGTTCCGATAGGACCAAAACTTCTGAAATTTTGGAAATTTCGTTCCCGAATTTTGAACCCTGGTCTAATATTGGTTATCTTAACAAAGTTACTTCAGCATTGCAGAAAGTTAACACACACACACACACACACACACACACACACACACACACACACACACACACACACACACACACATATATATATATATATATATATATATATATATATATATATATATATATATATATATCAATAATGAAGTAATCATTCCAAGACCGAATCATCGGTGCCATTGTTCAAATATAGAGATGGCGTACATAGAGTTTATACAGTACAAAGTGATTGCCAGATGATCAAAATCCATAAAACCTGGTTGAAAATTTATATTAGTATGTAGGTGAGTACTCTTGGCAGATTGTTTTTTTTATCAAACATCTATTGATCTAATTAATCGAACAATGAAATATGAAATCCCAAGAACACTTATCCTTCAATGCCACGTATAACCTATAGACAAAAAAAAAATTCTCAAGGCACCAGTCACCACTGCTAATAACATAAAAGCAATGTAATGGAATGTTCTTACCAGCAAATCATTACATTATAGATGCATGACCCGCAGAAATGAGCATTAATAACATTGTTACGGGAAAAAGAAATAGCAGCACAATCTTGTATAATCAGTAAGATACCAAGTAATGAGAGAGAGAATAAAAAATATCGACATAAAGGAGAGATTTACCTGATTTTTCTATATTATTGACGACAAGATCTGTAGACAAATGGTAACTTTAGTTTGTATGCTTGTGGAAATCAGATACTAAACTGCAAAAAGAAGATTTTTTTTTGGTAGACAAACTTACCTTACCTGTATTCATCAGTGCATTCTAGAGCTTGCATCGTCCGTGATTGCTGGTGCAGAGGGGTTCGGCTGACCAGGACGGCATAGTGGGAGATCCCGACGATGGCAGGGAGAGCTGGCTGTGGGCTCGGAGGGGATCGACAACCGGCGGCTGGGCTGCGGAGGACGTGAGAGCAGGCAGAGGGGATGCGGCGGATGCATCAACTGCGGGCAGCGGCGGTGGCGCCCATGCCCTCCACTGCATCGGGGTATCACCAAATAAGTCCCCTGGCGATGCGGCGGCAGCGGCTACCGTGGAAGTGAATGGCGACCTGCAGCAAAGCCGACGACGGCTGGGGGATGCGCGCAGTGGTTGGAGGATGCGTCATCGGGAGAAATAGGCAGCAGCGTTGTTATCGCGAGAGGATGGCGCGGCGCTGGGGACTGCGCGATGCAGCGATTGGGTGGCGCCACGGTGTGGTCAGCGCGTTCGCTGGTGGGGATTCAGCGATTCATAGCTAGCCCTGGGAGTTTTGAGCCGTTGGTTGAGATGGACGGGTGAGATGATAGATATATATGAGAAGGTTGCCATTAGACATACAGGATTTAGTGATAGTTGAAAAGGATTAAAAAAATCGAGCACTAATATAAGGGTTAGAAACATATGAAATTCATCATTTCAATGATGAAGGATAAAGTATAGACTAAATTTATATAAATTGCATATCTTATACATACTCTCTGCACGTATGCACGTCACATTCTAATCAATATCAACTTCATAAAATTAACATTGCCAAGTTATGTGGTCCTCGTTCGCACGAACTAAATAAGTTCATGTACTGAAACGAGCATTTTACAAGTTTATGTACTAAATCACCCACCTAGCAAGTTTGCGTACCACCAATACAATTTACTCAACTATGTATTCTAGCTTTGTGGTGTGATAATTTCTCATATATCTTCTTTCAGATGTCTCAATGACTAAACACTTTTTTATAACTTAAACAGTCAAATTTGATGGCAAAATTTGTTACGGGACACTCAAAATTTGTGGCATTTTCTACGAGACACCTGGAGAACACATATATTCTCGTGGACATCATAAAAATATGGAAATTAGTTGGTGGACACTCGGTACATTATTTTATTATTTTCAGTGGAAACGGAGAAAGAAAGAACAATAAAAGTACCGGATTGCCCCGTACGTGTTGATAGGCTTGTAAAGACTAACCTCCCTAGTTCGTGATCCCCAATCGATAATCGCTCTACGCCTGGCGATCACAGGGTCGGTTGATCCCCGCAAGAGACGGGCAGGGTCAGAGCTCACCGCTCAACGTTGACGGCTGGTGCCTTCGCCGTTAGCTGGCGACGCACGGCGGAGGAGCTTGGGCAGATCGAGGCATTCGCCACAGCCGCCGTGGTCCGATGGCCTCCCGCCCCTAGCTACTTCGGCATCAGTGGCGGATGTACGTTAAATATGTGGGATCATTTGACCCCACAGCTTTCACCGGTACAGTAAGATCTTATATATAAAATATAATCTTGACCCCACAGGTCCCACCAGCTGATCCCACAGGTCCCATCATTCCTAGCCTCTGGTCACAAGAAGTCAAGGAGTAGTAAACTAGTACAGCGCAGCAGTAGCAGCGAGAAAATGAATCGTTTGAGCTTTTGCTCAAATCAGCTTCTCAAGTTCTCATTGAGCGGCGGCGGCCGCTGGTACTGCAACAAGCCAGCAGCACCAGCGCATGGCTAGCAGCCCAATCTAGTTCTCACATCCTCTTGTTCTCATCTCCTGAGCAGCTTCGCTAATCACTAACCAATCCAGTCATTTGATTTGGTAAGTATACTTTCTCCAATCTATTTGACTGGAAGTATATTTTGACAAGGACAAAATACTATAAATGGCTCGATTGTATCCTGATGATTTTGACAGTGAACACAAGATTGAAGAGCTTGGTTGCCAACTTGAAAATTTAGTTGAGAATATTCGTGATGATTCAAGATTCTGCAATCTGAAAGGGCTTGCTGATCTGTGCAAGAAATAAGTTGAAAAAAAGAAACACACTACTTATCTTTTGGTGTTTTTGTTATTGAAGCTGGTATTAATTCTACCCGTCGCCACAGCATCAGTCGAGAGAACTTTTTCTGCTGTGAAGTAAATTAAGTCTGATTTGCACAATAGAATAGGCGATACTTTCTTACATCATTGTATGATTACCTATGTTGAAAGTGATGTGTTTCAAAATATCACAACTGATACCATCATGAACCGCTATCAAGGGATGAAAACCCGTAAAGAGGAGCTCTGTAACCGTAGAGAGGAACTCTGATTTAGTAATTATTTTCACTATGTTACTTGAAGCCATAGTTATGTATCAATCTTGACCCCCGCAGGGTTTGAGTCCTGGTTCCGCCACTACTCGGCATCATCTTCGAGCAGCTGAACTGCCTCGTTGACCGTACCGGCTTCGCGGCCATCTACCGCGCCCGTGGCGCACCACCGTGGCCTTCATAACGCCCCGCAGCGCTGGCTCCCATGGCTACTCCTAGTGTCCCACGACGCACTGTCCTTCTTCAGCCTCCACTTCGGCTGTCCGGCATCACCCGCCACCTCATCCTCCTGGAGGCCATCTGCGACGCGTGCCTGTGTGGCGCTCACAACGGCGGTTGGGTCACCGTTGCCGTAGACCCGTGGCAAAGATTCGCGGCCGTCAACGTCTTCACCAGCGTGAGAGTTATACAAATGACCCCTTGAGCAAACTTGTCTTTTATGAAAGTTTCCCTCTTCGTTTCCACCCGAAATAATAAAATAATACGGTGAGTGTCCAGCTAATTACAATATTTACGATGCCAACAAGAAGATACGTGTTCTTTGGATGTCTCAAAGCAAACTTTAAGTGTTACTCCCTCCGTCCCATAATATAAGAGATTCTGGGTGGATGTAACATATCCTAGTATAATGAATCTAGATAGACTAGGATACATTACATCCATCCAAAATCCCTTATATTATGGGACGGAGAGAGTATATAGAAAATTTTGCCAATTTTGATAGTCTGAATTTTAGGCCAAGCACCCAATCCCTAGTCTTGCATATGGGCTACCTCTACCATGATTCCAACATGGGCTTCATGGGCTGCTTGTCAGCCTTACCCCATTAGAAAAAGTACACCGAAGGTCCCTCAACTTGTCATCGAGATACAAAATCGTCCTTGAACCACAAAACCGGATACAACACATTCCCCAACTTACAAAACCACTGCAAACTAGGTCCCTCGATAGTTTTGACTCCGGTTTTGACCGACGTGGCAGCTGACTCGGCGTGGGACCCACGTGGGCCCCACATGTCAGTCTCTCCACGTCACCTCTCTCCTTCCCATTTCTCTCCCTTCCTCCTCTCTGTCCAGTCTAGGCAGCTAGCCGGTGGGCGCGAGGCGGGAGAGGATGAGGTCGGCGGCGGTGAGGCAGGAGAAGGGGAGGCGGAGGAGGAGGTTGGTGTGGATGCCGTAGGTGAGCGCCGGCGGGTAGAGGGCGCGAAGAGGTGTGCGACGTCAGCAACCGTTGCATCCGAGGCCGTCTTCGCGTCACGGACGTCTCCACCACGGATGGCGCCATGCCGCACCGGGCTCCACCACGACTCATGTAGAGGAGCACGTCGCGGTCGGGTGCTGCCATGGCCTCCCTTGTCTCCTCGTCCAAAGGGTCTGCGGCAGCGAGCACGGCGTCCGCGACGCGGCATGCCCCGTTGAAGTCCCCCCAATCGATGAGGCAGGAAGGAGGGAGTTGGCCGGCCGACGCGTTGTCGCCGCCGTTCCTTCCTGCCCTTGCTCATCTGTGAGGCCCGTCCACAACAAGCAGCCACTCCGGCCGTCCTCCCCCATCCCCACTCTGTGCCTCCTGCCATTCCAGCTCCCGGCAACGGCGGCGCCTGCGTTCCCCTTCTCCTGCTCCACTACCGTGCGCCGGTGCCATGACGCGCTCTTCCCCTTCTCCCGCATCGCCGCTACCGGACCTCTCCCGTCTCGCCCCGCCGATCTCCTCCCCACCCGCCGGGCCTCCTCTACCGCCTGCGCCCGACCCACCGCCACCACGTCACCTCGCCGACCCGCACGAGACGGCCACGGAGCGGGAGAACCTCGTGGTCAAGCACGCGGCCACGACGCGGCTCGTTAGGACCACCCGCCACACGGTCGTGATGGTCCTGGAGTAGGAGACCCATGTGATCATCATGCGCGCGGTCGCGGAGCCCCTGGTAGTCTTCGTTCACGCGGCCACTCCGCCCCTCGCCACCCTCATGATCGCGGCCACAGCGTTGCTCGTTGCCGTCGTCGTAAGCGCGGCCGCGACACCCCTTGTCGTTGACATCCTCCGCGCAGAAGCCGCGCACCTCCACGCCGTAGCGCGCGCGGCCGCGCCGCACCTCATCGCGATTGCCTGTGGGGGCGCCCACCACCGCAAGGATAGCTAACCGGCGAGGTCGAGGGCGCTGTGGTTTCCGCTCTTCTCTTCGCGGCTTTTCCCCTAGTCGTCGATCGCCATTAATGCCGGGATAGCTAACCGGCGGTGAAGCGGGCGGTGGCCGGGAGCAGCTGCCGATGAGCCATTAATGCCATTGAGACGGTGGCGATGAGCAGCTCGACCTGCAGGGCGTAGATGGCGGCGAGCTTGGCCGGTGGGAGAGGTGTGAGGCGGGTGGGGGCTTGATGGCTGCGGGCGGTGTCGTCCTGGCCTCCGGTCGCATCCGGCCACATCCAGCCACCGTGCCATGAGCCCAGCCACGCTTGCGCGAACCTCCACGCCAGCTACCATGGAAAGCGGCGGCATCGGGGGAGAGAAACAAGCCAAAAATAAAATAAAAAAAAGGGGAACGGGGAGAGACAGCGTCGATGGCGCTGCAGCCCGCCGGCCACCACAGAGCAGCGCCGCCACCGCCGCCGACGCCTATCCCTCGCTGGCCCACCGCAAGGTCACACCACCGCCGCAAGGCCGCGCCCCGCCTTCGTCGCAGGGAGAGAAGAGAGAGAAGGAACAGAGAGAAAGAAAAGAGATGGGTGATGATGTGAAAAGACTGACATGTCGGGCCCACGTGGGTCCCACGCTGAGTCAGTTGCCACGTCGGTCAAAACTGGGGTAAAAATCGTCGAGGGACCTAGTTTGCACTAGTTTTGTAAGTTGGGGGATGCGTTGTATCCGGTTTTGTGGTTCAAGGACGATTTTGTATCTCAATGACAAGTTGAGGGACCTTCGTTGTACTTTTTCCAAGTATACCGAAGGTCCCTCAACTTGTCATCCGGATACAAAATCGTCCTCCAACCGCAAAACCAGATATATAGGGTCCCTTAACTATACAAAACCGGTCAAAATAGGTCCCTCGGCGGTTTTGACCCCGGTTTTATCCTACGTGGCAGCTGAGTCAATGTGGGACCCACATGGGCCCCACATGTCAGTATGACACGTCATCTTCTCTGTTTCCCTTCTTTTCTTATCTCTCTCTTCCTTTGCTCGGCACGGCGAGCCGGAGAGGCGATGGTGATCGCGACTCCGGCGGTGAAGGGCGGTGGTCGGCCTAGAGCTCGGCGGGGCGAGGCGAGAGAGGAGGAGGGTGGCGCCGCGACGACGGCCGGCGACGGCTGCGGCGGTGGCGGCCATAGTGACCGGCTCCACGGCGGCCAAAGATGGAACCCGAGAGGCGACAGCGAGGAGCCGAGCGCCGCCACTGCGCTTCTCCCTTGTCAGTGGCCGGACGCGCCGCCTCGTCGCCACGTCGGGAACCTGGAAGTGACGACGTGTTGGACGAGTAGTCCTCGTCGATCTGGAGGCGGAGCGCGTGCGGGGACAGTGTGGAGAGGCGGAGCAGGAGTGGATGGAGGTGGGATGGGTGGGTGAGCGAGGCGGTGAGCGACTCGTCGGGGGTGACAGCCACCGCGCCACCGCCGCCTCCTCCCAACAGAGGCGGTGTCTTCGCCGACCTCCGCGCCACCGCCGACTCCTCCTAACCGAGGCCGTCGCGGCCTCCCCCCCTCCTCCTCCTCCTCCCCGCCTTCGCCTTCCGCCACCGCGGCCGCCCGCCGCCTCTCCCCGCTCACGCGGTTCCTCCTCGACGCGTTCCGCCGCCACAAGCGTTGGGGCCCGCCCGTCGTTGCGGACCTCTCCAAGCTCCGCCACGTGGCTCCCGAGCTCGTCGCTGAGGTCCTCAGCACTCGCCCGCCACCGCCGCCTCCGCTCGCGCTCCCATTCTTCCTGTGGACGGGGCGGCAGAAGGGCTTCCACCACTGCTCCCCGATGTTCCACGTGCGCGAGAGAGAGAGGGGAGAGAGAGAGAGAGGAGGAAGGGAGAGAAGAGGGAAAGAGAGGGTGACGTGGACACCTGACATGTGGGGCCCACGCTGACTCAGCCGCCACGTAGACCAAAACCGGGGTCAAAACCACCAAAGGACCTTGGGTGACCGGTTTTGTATAGTTAAGAGACCCCGCATGTCTGGTTTTGCGGTTCAAGAACGTTTTCGTATCCCGATGACAAGTTGAGGGACCTTCGGTGTACTTTTTCGTTTGTGGTTGTGTTGTGCCCAGCTACATACTAGAGGCCCACCCGCCTATCCGTCCTTCTCGTCGCCGTCGCTCTCGCTTCCATCCACCCACCCCCCCTCTACCTCTCCGCCGAACTTGCTCACCCCTCCCAATGGCGACGCCGCACGCGCGCGCGCCGCCGTTGCTACGGGCTCCGCCCCGGGCGTGCCCCGCCTCCCAGCTCGCCACGCGCCGTCGGCTAGTCCTGCTACCCGTGGCCGCCTCGGCCAGAGTCGGCGCCGGAGGAGGGCCCGAGCTCCGCACGTGCAAGAACTGCAAGAAGCAGTACGACCCGGCGGCGAACCACCCCTCGGCGTGCCGCCACCACATCGCCCACTTCGGAGGTGAGGAACTCGTCACAGAAATGGAAGGAAGCTGGAGTAGTTTCTTTCAGAGTCATTTGATTGGTCGAGCTATTCATATGTGTAGCTTAGGGCTTCTTTGAGAGAAACGAATTCGAGATTTAGCAAGAGATTTCTATAGAATTAGGTGCATAACGTTTTCTCCCAAAATAATCCTGAGGGGAAAATTGTGCTAAGGATTTTTGATAGTCCAATGTTCCTATGCAAAATCCAAACCTCCGAGGGGCTATAGGCATATGGATTAGAGAGAAATTCTGACCGAGTTGTTTATTTGAACTAGTTAACATTGTCTGCTTGTGTTAGTCTAATATCTGAATGGCCAATCTCCGTCTATCCAGGAGAAACGAAGAGAAAATTTGAAAGTGTCTATGCGGGTGGGACTCTGGATACTCCAGATTCAGGCAAAGTGTTCCAGTATTGGCATTGTTGTGGATCGGAAGATCCTTTTGATGTTGGCTGTACTGCTTCTCCTCACTGTTCATATGATGACTGAATACCTTCTCATGTCTGCATTGTGATCCTACTATTCTTTCATATGAATACTTTTGCCCATATTGTTTATATATGTGAAACTGAAAACAGTGCATTTTTGCTGTCAAATGTAGTTTGCTATACTCATTTTTAATTTGAACATTCGATACGGTTACGTATGAACCCATTCTTAGTTGTTTAACACTAGATTATATGATACATGCAGTCAACAAGTGCCGCTCCCAGTAGCAAATTAGGCTTTTAAAGAGATTTGAATATGTGGTATTCAATGCATACCCATGTCTTATATAATTTGGATTATTCTCTGCCCTGTGGTCGAAAGGATTTGATTCAACTTAGGATAAAACAAATATAGCATCTGAGGAATCTTTTGTATGCCCTAAATGAGGAATCAACAGCGGTACTGTACCTTCTAACTAGTAAGTGAAGTCCATTGCCACATGCTACTGAAACATAATACTATTGTGTGACTAATTGTAGTAATTCTCAACAGTTTTCTCCATTGGTGGGTTGTCTATTTACATTATGGTTGCAAAACATGTGTTCAAATGTCATGCAATACAGACAAATGTGAGCAACCGCTATATTTTAGAAACATACACAAATGAAAATTAGCTTGATTAGAAACAAGTAGCGATAGCAATTTTTCAGTCGTCATCTTTCAGAACAAGATATTAGGAGTTTTGGACTGAACTTCTCATGGCCCATGATGTTAAGCAGTCCATTCAGAAAATACGAAGGATAACCATGATATACGGGATCACAGATATCTTGTTAATCATCTCTATTTACCTCAACACTTTCTTTTTGCCATTTCCTCTTACCTGCGGATGACTCAACATGCTGCTTGGTTGAACCACTTGAATCATGACTCATCGCCTTGCATGACCTGGAGGTTGCTCCGGTGAATGCAACTATGGTTGCTTTTGTGTTCTTTATCTTTGTGGCGTATGATCCAGAACTCAGTGCTCTTAAAATTCTACGGCGGTTGTCAGAAGATGACACTGGGGCAGGATCTTCAGGAGGACAATTGACAACCACCTTACCACATTCTCCATAGGAGCTGGGATCCTGTGTTCCATCCAGGAAAAGAAAGGTTAGCATCTTATCTAGTTACTACTAACTTTATAACTCTGACCATGATTTAGAGCTCAAACAGTATAATACACAATAGCACTTCAAACTAGCTGTAGCTTAATTTGAAACTACATTTCTTTTTTCCTTTTCTTCAGCTAGCTAGCATCTAGAGCTGTCCCATTGGTGTTTTGTTTGATTAACAACTTCAGCTCATCCTCCTTTCCCCAGAACAAGGCCTCTATCCTTGACGTTATAGACCCTACCATTGTCCTGTTTTCAGGTGCTGATGGCAATGGCTTTGACATGTCTTACTATGATCTAATCCACATGTGTTAGCATGCTATTTGTCACCTTGGTAGCTTTGTATCAACATCTTTGGTGGCACTGTGTGAAAAGAGGAGGGAAAAGGAAAGACAATTGGAGTAAAATGCTTGTTAACTTCAGCTTCAACTAGCATATATATCAACATCATTTATATGATTCATATGTTTGCCTAAATGTTAAATTTGCTTCATCCTCAAAGGCGTTATCATTTTTGGAAGAGCTGGTCTGGTATATGTAGGCATATATAGTGCTGTTCTCAGAATGCTTCCTTTTATTGGCATTAATGCCCTCAGAAAATGCACATTTATATATTCTCTAGCTTCAGAGCTTTTGTTTTTAATAAAAAGCATCATCTCAGGAAATGAGAAGGAAAGATGAATTCGCAAGTTAGGGTACGTCAATTTGTAAAGAGCATGTGCGTCTCTTGTATTATCTTGTAGAAAAGCTAGACCAACTAAAACTGCTCCGCTTGAGTTTTAAGATAAGTTGATTTTTACATAGCATCTTGTGCCCACGTGAGAGCTGAAAGTTTCATTCTTAAGTCTTAAGGCATATAAATTTATTAAATGGTCATTCCTGAAAAACAGGGCAAAACGGAAGGTAGTGAGTCAGTCGGTCAGAAGATCTCCCATGAGAAGATTCTAACTAGGTTATATGGAGGAGATGATGTTTTTATTTTTCTTTAATAGACTGGAATACTTTTTTATCACAAACCACAAAATTACAAAATATCAGGGAAAGTAGAGACAGAACAAGTGCAAAATTTTGCAGGTGATGAATCATCCTGTGAGTAAAAACTTACAAACTCAAATGGAGTAAAATTACTAATCTTCAATTCTTTTTGTCCATGGTTGGAAGAAAATAACCGGTGTATTTGCATGTGTCATCAGATGTTGATAATATTCTATATTATACTCAATCAGTTCACTATTTTGTCCATCATGGGAACCATTATATTTCACCATCCCATGCTTTTGTGCAATATAATTCAGTTCCCTTGACCTTCAACCATTGCATGCTTTTGTGCTATTTAATTTAATTCAGTTATTAATTACTATAACCATTGAGAAATACAGGGTTGGTAGACAGTTTATTAATAGCAAGTATAAGGTTACGTTTAGATGTATTGCAAGTATTCCCTACTATTGCACCCCTATTGGATGCGGGAAAAAGAATGGTACTTATCTGTATATCCTACTATCCCATGCATTTACTCATTTTGGTCACATAATTTTTTTTTGGCATCTTTGAAAGAGAACCATATGATGAACACTTTATGCCATTTGTCCCATTTATACTTTCTAAGTTCCACCTGATATCTCACTAATGATCGTTGTGAAGTGGTCAAAATACAGCCCATATTGGTGAATTCCGCGCACGGTAGCTAGTGCATGCTTTTGGTGCAGCACCATATAATTTCAGTGAAGAAAAGTCGAATTAAAAATCCGACTTTGCTTGATATATCATGCTATGAGAGTATGACCACTAAACTATGTTGTCAACTGATAAAAGGAGTTCAGAGTCAAATATATTCTTTCAAAACCCACCAAGGAAATGGTAAGCCTTCGAGAAGGTCAACTCCCGCCCTCTTCCCCATGAACAAACTAAAGTTAAGTCCCTGTATTTAGACACTAATTTAGAGTATTAAATATAGACTACTTACAAAACTAATTACATAAATAAAAGCTAATTCGCGAGACAAATTTTTTAAACCTAATTAATCCATAATTAGAGAATGTTTACTGTAGCATCACATAGGCTAATCATGTATTAATTAGGCTCAATAGATTCGTCTCGCGAATTAGTCCAAGATTATGGATGGGTTTTATTATTAGTCTACGTTTAATATTTATAATTAATATCCAAACATCCGATGTGATAGGGACTTAAAAGTGTTTTAGTCCCATCTAAACAGGGCCTAAATCTGAACCTATCATAATACGGTTTTCACAAACACATAGTCGGTGCCAAAAATTTACAAATTCCTGAAATTTAGTCCCTCCCACCCAAACACCCCTTTGATAAATTGGGATAAGAATAACACACCCATCTCGTGAGCAGAAAGGTAGGTTTTGAAACCTACAAAGTAATCCGCGCTCTCATGATAAAGATGAACGTTTATAGCGCAAATCGATAAATATGGATGAAGTAGGGACAAAACTAGATGGAACATGAAAAACATCGTTCAAAAGGTTAATCGTGTGAAATTCTGGTTGTTGTTGATTGTTTCCAATTAAGCTGGTCATAGTCCATATAAAAAGGATTGCTCTAGTAAAACCAGAGCTTTTGTACATTCCAGTAAGTTTAGAAATCAATCAGAACTCAAGAAAACCTCGGATCCAAGCAAAAAAAAAAAAACACGGGATCTACAACAATTGAAATCGGATTTAAGGTTTATCGGTTGGATCACACTCATACTGCCACTCAAACCATAAAGAAGATTGAACCGGTCTTCTCGCATAAGCTCCATCTTTTTAAAATTTTTGGTTCAAACTTGCTACAAATTCGTTCCAACGCTAAATTATGACATATTCAATCTTTGCCTGAAATTTTGATGCTGAAATGTTTTTTTCTTCGTCCTGAAATAACATAAACCCGATCGACGGCGACCGGCACAATGGGGACGGGGGCTTGATGAGCCAGCCAGCCACCATGAAAGCAAGCAGCCAAGCGAATAAGGGATCGATTTGAGCCGAACCACCGGCAAACTGTTCTGCTCCAACCAACCATGATGAGATGATGTGAGTGTAGTGCATCGCACGTTGCCTACCCTCAGCTACCTGCTACTGCTACTGCTACTCACCTTTCCTTTTTAACTCCTGGATTTGTTCATGCAGATTGAATTGGTGGCTGTGGCTGCTGGCCCTGCGTGCGTGTGAACTGTCCCCAAAACGGCCTGAACCTTTTCCGGTTCTTTTCTCCCTTTCGTTTTCACAACCATCAAACCATATGTACACTCACGGAGGAGTATAATTTATGTCTGCTTTCTCTACTGCGGCAGATTCCGCCAAGGTTAGGCAAGGAAAACCAAACATGAATAAGCTATATACTAGATTGGTGATTAAGCGAAAGAAACCAAATATGCCCCTATAGTGAGAATTTCTACTTAGTGTCGGAAAGGTTTATGCATTTTTTTTCGGCCTCGGCATCACGGATGAATGTTGTTCTTCCTCCGATTTTTAACAGATGATGCTATTATTTTTTGGCATACGTTTGCTCATATGTTTTATTACTAAAAAGTTACGTGTTTATTATTTATTTTGTTCTGACTTGGTTTTTATTAAAAACCTTTTAGTATGACTTACAGTTTTACATATTAAAATTATTTTTAAGATGAATGTTGTGTCATCTATTAATTTAAAAATCCGAGGGAGTAGGCCATTGTATCTTTATCCAAGGCTCATACTTTCCGAAGGCAATGCTTCGCTTATTAGGCTGTCTTCTTTCGTTGGTGTTGGGACTAATCCCTACCCATGTGAAACGGAGTAACTCATTAGCACACGATTAATTTAAGAATTAGCTAATCTATTTTAAAAAATAAATTAATATGATTTTTAAAGCAACTTTCACATAGAAATTTTCTAAAAAACACACCGTTTAATAGTTTGGAAAGCGTGCACGTAAAAAATTAGAGAAGTAAGTTTGGAGAGGAGAGGGGAAAGATTAGTGCACCCACAGCCTAAAGCTATGAGAACCGGTTCCAACACATTTGTATGGCCATCATACATGCATGGACCATCAAGACAAAATGGATTGGAGGCGCCTCCAATTTGAAACTAGCACTTGCCAATTGCCAATGTGACATCTTCCTGACAGGTCAGCCGAATTGTGTTTTCTAATATAGAAATGAGAGAAACCAACCATTGCATCGCGATCGTGTCAGTGCTATTCTACCTCGCCTAGTCGGTACGGCACAATCAACCTGTGCCACCGTCACACGGAAGAGTCAAATTTTGAGTGATTGATATACAAGTTCCATGGTTTTGAGTTCATACGGTACAGTGACTTTTTGCACAAATTGTGTGTTTGTGTTCACACACACACACTTGAAGCTAGCACCTAGAGAGGTTAATTGTATATCATAAATTGCACGCCTAGCAGACATTGTTAACTTCAAGACAAATAATAAAAAACAATGGACATACTCCCTAGACTTACAATGCTTTCAACTTACTTCCCCCTCCTATAAAAATCAATCTAATACTAGATATAATACATCCTAATGATACGAATATAGACATACCTCTATCCATATTTATTGTACTAGAATGTATCATATTCTTATATTCAGTACTAGGTCTTTTTTTTAGGGGGGGGAGCGGGGGGCGGAGGGAGTAGGTGTTTGCTAAAAAAGTGGTTTTAATTACAAACTTTGGAGAAATTCCTACATTTATCTTTCCCTGCAAAATTCTTGAAAAATTACCTTCCAACAATTACCGACAGTTTATAAACACTAGCAAGTCTACTGGCGATTTATGAACATATTATCGAAAAAAAGTAGGTAATGTATTATCGCAAAAAATTAAAAGCAGGTAATGTGTTAAAGTAAGAAAAACATCCTAGAGTCTAGACCACCACAAATTCATGACACAAGGATCTGACTTAGACCATGTTTGAGGGAGCTGAAGATTTCGAGAAGAAACTAATCAGAATTTGGATAAACTGAGTTTTTCAACTGTTGGCTTCTAGTTTACGTTTTAGATTCTATACCATCATATTTTTAGATTTCGGATGAAAAGCTGAGCTGTAAATTTCAAGAGAAACTACAGTTACAACAACCTCCCCAAACAGAGAGTAAGGCTTTCCGTCGAGTTTGGAGGCACATCAAATCTAATTACGATAGTTGACCTGAAATCAACCAAACTAGTACTATATCTCAAGTGGAATCATACATACCAAGATGTGATGCAACTGTCAATGTTTTTCTATGATCTCTTCGATCTGCACGTAGAGTAATTAACGCAAAGCTGAAATTCTTGAGCCGAGCGTTCAGACAGTGAAAGGTACTGACAGCCGAGCTTTAAGGGCTTGTTTGGTACAGCTTCAGCTCCTAAATTTAACTCCAGGAGTTGGGTCTAGAGTGGAGTTGTGGAGCTGTCTAAACCTAGCTCCACAACTCTAGTTCATTTTGTGAGAGAGCTCCACCCAGCTCTACTCCCAGTTTTAGTGGAGCTGAAACTGTTTGGCTGAGCTCTAACTTCAGGAAGGGTGGAGCTGGAGCTGGAGCTGTGCCAAACAGGCCCTTAATATTAATCCGTAGCTAACAAAATAGCAAATGTTCATCTCATAGCTAGGGAACTTTCAAAAACAAAAATTCATATCGTAGGCACGCAAAGTGCTAATCCTAGATCAGAACTTATTAAATCCTCGGGGGTTTTTTTTAAAGAAAAAGAAGGCAAGAGCTTCCGTGTCTTGTGTTCTACCCATACTTTCGGTGCATTTGGAACTTTCAATTCCAACAGTTTTAAAGTGTGCGTTTTGCGTCCAAATACTCGAGAAATGGTTGTTTCTTTGGTTTTGATTAGCTTGGTTTGATGAGTGAAGGAGACGGTACGATAACACACCTGAATTTCGTAGTCCAGCACAGCATATATAGAAAAATTGTGGCATGACAAGAATCAGGTTCACACACCAAAGATCAGCTTAGATGATATGGATTTCTGATCTGTTTGTACGTGCAATTCTTTCTTCCTTTTCTGTGTGGATTCCTAGATAACTGATAGCCAAGATGTATATATACACGTCATTGATTTTTTTTTATATACATATCTTGGAAGAGTACATGTGCTTTGCTTGACCTTATTGAGATTAGATATTTGCCAATAATTAACTAATCGCATGATTGAGTTTGTCCTACATGGCTCATTGAAGAGTCGTTCACACTGGAACAGAGCTTAGCGTGCTGGTTATAGAGATCCAACAAAAGAAAGTTGTTAAGTTCTCAAAATAAAAAGGCTGAAAAGAGGCATATCTTTCGTGCTCTCTTTTCCTAAAGACATTGGGTTGTCCCCAAGGAAGCAAATGGTTGGTGCAGATTCAATGCAAATATAGGAACAAGACGGAAATTCTGTTCAAACAGCTCTTGGCTCATTTTTATGGGTTTTTTCGCTTTGAACTAACATTCAGTTAAATTGACCTTAGTTAAGCCGCAAAACAGGTCTAATTTATTAGTTTGAATGCCATGTTAGCATTTGACCAAAAATACCTCTAAAATCCTGTGAATTCAGGACTGTAGGACTGCTTTGAGATTCGTGCAACAACATCCAATCCTAATACATCTTTTCCTCTCCCCCCAGTCCCGATTCCCGTCGCCGTCATAGCTTAAAGCAGATAGGGTGTTTCAAAATATATAAGAAATTCTCTTCATTTTCTGTCGAATGTTATTTAACAGTTGTCTGGAACCAAGAATAAAGCCAAGCAGTACTACTAGTACTAGTGTACTTCGATGACATTGGCAGCTAACCGTGTCACCGGTAGTTTGATTCTTTAAGATAATGAAAAATCACAGCCTTTGCTTCCACAGTTACAGCTTATTATTAATTAATACTACAATGCTTACAGCATAAAAAACTGAAAGTGCCAAATATTAAGATGACAAGATAACATACCAAAACACTGAGGTAAAAATTTGTATGAACGTCGAGATCCGTCATGCAAGCTGGATATTGTCCATATATATATTCTTAATGCTTAGAGATATTATAGCAATATAAGATGGGACCCATAGTCCTATATTCTTTTATGTATAGCACATTATATAATGTATATGGTTTTCTTTTGATCTTAAGTTAGGGCTCACTAAGAAAAGGGAACTCTATTTAGCAGGATTAAAAGAGCAATATGTTGCAAAGGCTTAATTTTTTTTTATGGTCTAGCTTTAAGTTTAAGGTTCGTCATAGCAATATTCTCTCATTTGCTTCTCTCCCAATGTATAAAGGTAGAAAAAATATTACTTTATTGCTTGAGGTACTTTTTATGCAATATTGTGGATGTCCTTATACTTTTGCAACTAAGTTTAGATTGAACTATGGTACTTTTTGTACAAATTGTGGATGACCTTATATTTTTCCCTTATGTATTAATAGTGGTGTATCAACATTTTGTTCCTCGGGGTCACTGGATCATAGCTAACTAAATTAATTATATCATGCTAACTAGTACTCCCTCTATCCCAAAATAAATGCGGTTTTGCACTATTTATGTCCAACGTTCGATCGTTCATCTTATTTGAATATTTTTATGATTAATATTTTTTGTTGTTATTAAATGATAAAACATGAATAACACTTTATGTGTGACTATTTATTTAAATGATAAAACATGAATAACACTTTATGTGTGACTATTTTTTTTAATCTTTTATAAATTTTTCAAATAAGACGAACAATCAAACGTTGGAGACGGATACCCACGACTGCATTTATTTTGGGACAGAGGTAGTACTCCCTCCATCTACTTTTGATAATCATATTTCATCTTGGCACACAGACCAAGGATAAGTAATTGTACTTATCATCCATTTAAATATGCTACTAGTTATTCCTCGTAAACAAGCGATTCATTAATATTTACATTTCTCGATGCCCATGTAGCCAATCTTGTGTGGAAGAATGGAGAGTCACGCATTAAATCCGAGAAAGTCATTAAGAAGATAGGTTGTTGGATTGAAATATGCCTATCAAAAATAAATTTTTCATATTTGGAAATATGACTATCAAAATTAGATGGAGGGATTATAAGGACAACACCAATGTATATAGTAAAACTAGTCTATATAGATGGGACCCACATATATGAGCTTTAACTATTATAACCTTCACAATGTATATAGATATCAAATAGTATTAGGAGGAAAGAGGAAGTAGAGACAAATAACATATTTTATTCTCTATGGGCAGCCCATATGCTTATGGGTAGCTTTTGTTATTTCTTTGTTATGGACTAGTTCTACAATGTTGATAGGTAGCTGAATGAAATATTGTATTGCTTATGGACTACTTTTTGCACACATTGTGGATGCCCTAAGTTAATAATTACTCCCTTCGTCCCAAAATATAAAAATCTAGTACTGGATGGGATATTTCCTAGTACAACGAATCTGGTACTAGGAAATGTCCCATCGTGTTCTAGGATCTTATATTTTGGGATGGAGGGAGTAGATAATTAGGTTGTGTTCTAATATCAAGTTTCCAACCTCTGTTTTTTTTTCACGTGTATGCTTTCCGAACTGCTAAATGGTGTGTATATTTTTAAAAATCTATAAGAAAGTTGCGGTAAAAAATCATATTAATCTATTTTTTAAAATAACATACTTATTTAATCATATGTTAATAATCGATCCCGTTTTCCATACGCACTAGAGAGAGGTTCTCAAACTCTTCTACCGAAAAAGCCTTAGTACATATTGTACACTTCGATAATTCTTGGTCACCACTATATGTATATATATGTGACTGTTAGAAACTTAGAATAATTAGTGACGCCACACAGGTAGTTGCCGTAGTGGAGCGGATGTGAATTGTATTATCCGTGCGGATGAAAAAGGAAGCATTGAAGCAAGATGATGGCCAGCAGAACCGGTTGGTTTATTTGCCACGTAGGACGATCTGTCTGACACCACTTGCAAGTGTGTGTGACGTGCAGCCTTCCACAAACGTACAGTGCCAGCAGCTAGCAAACAAGTAACCAAGGAACACTGAGACCCGGCTGTTCACACTAGCTGGCTCGGTCACTATAAAACTTACTCCTATATCGCACGTGCGAGCTAGCTATTTGTTGCTTCTTTTTTTTTGCTTCGATCGACATGGTAGATCGAGGTAGCGCTGGATTCAATTTTATTATCGAAAAAAAAACTAGCTTCATTCCGAGTACGCACCATATATATTTCAAATAATACACCTACTTACACGCGCGGACATCCATATAAGTATGTCATAACACACATCTAAATAAGATTAAAGTCCTGATATCATGTACTTCCTCCGCCTAAAAAAACTTTATTATGTCGAGATTCAAACTCAGAATTAGTTTTTTTCTAAGGAAGAAGTAGCACACAAGCATGCACGCACTTTAATGATTGAACATACTACCATATTTGAAAATGTACAAATTTATGCTACTCCATTTCTACATATGATTATTTCTGAGTTGTTTGAAATAATATAAACATTTATATATTGTTTTATTTTTTTTCCTTTTCAGCTATCTTATTGGTTAATTTTTAAATCGCTTGCATTTCACTCCAACCATCTGATATGTTGGAATGCTTAGATTTCCATGTGATGGAATTAGTATAAAAAATGCTTATATTATGTACAAAATTTGAATACTTTAAATGTGTTAGATTTCCGTGTATTGGAATTAGTATCCAAAAATCCTTATATTGTGTAAAAATTGGAGTACCTGGATTTAAACTCTCAAAGAAAATACGAGCAGCCTGTCGAGCAGATATCATACATTTATCTGATGTGTGAAAGGAAAATACGAGCAACGTCGTAACTCGTACGTGTATGGCCGGGCAGATGCTGGTGGACATGTTCCATATATAAAAGAAAAGACTCCAGCTATCTTAAAAAGTACTCCCTCGTAAAGAAAATCATTTAGAACAATGTTTAAATCAAACCTTGAAAATATAAATCATGAATAACTCTTAAGTTGTTGAGTTTGAAAATGTAAAAATATATGAATAGATTTGTCTTGAAAAATACTTTCATAAAAGTATACATATATCACTTTTCAATAAATATTTTTATAGAAACAAGAAGTCAAATTAAGTTGTGTTTTGCAGACTGTGTCGCTGTCCAAAACGACTTCCTTTACGAGTATGGAGGGAGTATGCTAACTACTCTCGTTTTGGTTTCATATTTCAAGACGGTTTGATTTTCTTTGTTTCATCAAGTACAAAAAATATTATAATAACTGAATAATTTAATTCTGACAGTAGGTTTGTTTTGTGTTAGAAATGTTACAATGTTTTTCTATAAACTTGATTAATTTTTTTAGAAAACAACCTAAAACGGGGAAGAGAATATGTCGTTAGTTTTCTCTATACTTTTGTAGAATCAAAATGTTTTTTATTATTATTCTGTGATGAACAATTGGCATTAGAGATTATTGGTTTTGATATTTGGAGATTATTGGTAAAGTAGTTTTGGAGATGATTGAATTTCAGGTGATGAACAGGGTTACTGTTTTTGTCGGGACCGGTCAGACCGGCGGCATCTCGGCGGTCAGACCGGCGGAGCAATGGCGGTCAGACCGGTGACAGCAACAGGAGACGGCGACAGGTTTTGGTGATTAGACCGGGTGATATATACCGATTAGACCGACGGCTTCTAGACGGTCAGACCAGCGCTTCACCTTCGGTCGGACCGTGATCCGTCGAATTTGAGGGTAACTTTTAATTCCGCAAAAAGTTTGGATTTTGGGTATACCAACCATTCACACCCTCCTCTGGTTGGCTTAGTTCCTGTGTTTCGATCCTACAAGTTCCTCTCCTCCACACATGTGAGTTACATAAATCCTTTTATGACAAACCCATGTCAACAACCTTCATGGTAAGAAATGGCTGTTGAGGGAGACATGAGATATATTCTCAAAAAAATGAAAAAGAAAGAAAGAAAGGAAGGGAGACATGAGACATGAGATGGCCAAGTGGATTAGGGTCGGCCGGCGGCCGTGATCGACCAACATCATGCATGCATGCATGCAAGGGGTGACGTCATGACGAGATACGGAGTGTGGGGATCCACGGCCGCCCCCGTTCACACTATCGCCATTTACTAATCCGCATAGGGTTGGCGGTGGGCCCACCCTCCCCGCCTTAGCGTTCACACCTGTTCCTTTCCCGCGCTTCGGATTCGTAGTTTTTATATATAAAAGAAAAAGAATAGAAATGATGGAGCTGTGCTGAACTAGTCGTCGTCTTCGTCGGGCTAGCAGCTAGCTTAGCGTATATATAAGAGTCGACGAGGGCGAGCGAATTCATTCCATCATCCGCACCAACACCATTATATTACCCACACATCGCCACCATTGCCGGCCATGTCTGCCGCCGCCTGCATCTCCTCCTTCCCTCCACCGCCAATGGCCGCCGCGGCGGCGCCGGCGCCGGAGACCACCATCGACGTCTTCGTCGTCGCCAACCACACGCCGGTGACCGCCGCCGCCGACAAAAGGTACAGCATCGTTCAGTGTACTGTGTCTCGATCGAGATCTTTAATTTCTCCTCGTTTGAGTTTGCTTGAATTCTTCATGGTTTTTCTGATCGATCCTGGCCGCATGCAGCAGCTGCGAGGGGGACGTCGTCGCCGGCGGCGGGAGGACGGTGAGGAGGCCGCGGGCGGTGGCGCGGACGCTGGAGTGCGAGCGGCGGGTGGTCGGCGAGGGGTTCGCGGTGAGGAGGGGCATCGGGAGGAAGGAGCTCGACAGCCTCGATCCTTTCATCTCCCTCGACGAGTTCGAGTGTACGTACTGTACCACCACCCATCTACCATCATCTGCCTCTTCTCTTCTCTCGCTCATCTCGCCTCCATCTCTTCCCCTCTAGTGTACAAAAGTTGAAAACGTCTTTAACTGAATCCCAAAAAATAAAACTGTCCCTTACAAGATGAGGATTTTTGGATTAATTAAACGGCTGGACGGTTTTATAGCATTGAGCACATACTAATACCTGTTCTTTTAAGTAAGTGATGTCATTAACTTTTTTATGATGTTTGATCATCTTATTTTTTTTTAAAAAATGATTCAGTATCATTTATTATGTTGTTATTTGTTTTATCATTAACGGAATTCAAGAATGACTTTTTTTAATGGTTGTAGTAAATTTTTGAATAACTGAATAAGACAAATGTTCAAATTTCAGTCAAAAGTTAACAGCGTCATCTATTAAAAATGAGATGGAGTATCAATGACGTTCCTACATGTAACTACCCAATGTCCTTAGACACCAGGTAGCTTGTCTATTTCTAGCTATTTTATATCATATTAATCATCATATAACTCAAAAATTAGACTATAAGTAATTTTTATTTTGAGTTCACCAACGGAGGATATTATGTGGGCACACGAATTAATTAGTTGGAGTAACCAGTGATCAAGAAAAATGGTTTCCAAACGGATATATGTTGAGTATCGTGTAATGTCCCTTCAGGTCACCAACTAGCTCTTATATGATTATTCAACAGAGTATTCACACCTTCTTAACGTTCCCTTTCTGTTTCTATTTTACAGTTTCTCCACCAGCCGGCTTCCATGATCATCCCCACAGAGGTTTGTGATTTCTTAATCCCCGTTGATACAGCTGTGCATAGTTTTATATTTACACGCTAATCTCATGAACAATTAATTTAGCTTAAGTTTTAATAAAGTATAGTTATTATATATTATTCCTGAATTCTGATCTTACAGTTTTCTTCCATTTTGTATGTGGCACCTGTTCCTTCAGGATTCGAGAATGTTACCTACATGCTCGAGGTAACTAATTAACAGTTTGATTCATTTCCATCAACAATATTGTAGTATTGGCGTATCAGTTGTAATAGGAAAACCACCAAGAATATATTTAATCTGTCACACAATTCCATCTCATTCTTTCTAAAAGAATATTTAGTGACAAATTAACTGTTGTTCTTAACTAATTTTAATTTGTTGTTTTCAGGGAGGCTTCAGTTACCATGACTTTTCAGGCCACAAGGGCACCATCAACACAGGAGATGTTCAGGTTAGGTCTCCAACTGTACCATTAAACTTAGAGTTGGACTACTCAGAGCAATATCCTTTATAACTTGTCCCGGTTTTCCTTTTTCCTTATTTTCGTTGAAATTAACAGCCTAACAACAACTATGAATAGTGTTATAGTACTGTTCTTCAAGTAATTACTTCTCCATTTCAAATTACTTGTCGTTCTAACTTTATCTAAAGCCAAACATTTATATCATTGACATTTACTTTCTAAAAGTTCATATAATTTAACATCATAAGTTTATTTTTTAGATTCACCATAAAAAAGACTTTCATAATATATAATTCACTTGTAGTTATAATAGCTAGACGAATTTTTAGAAATATATATTAATGGCTAAAGCTGATACAGGTGTTTGAACTATGACAAAAGATATAACGACAATAATAATTTGAAAGAGTAATATAATCGGGTACAGAGATGTAGGGGTAGTACTTATTAAAGACATTAATTCCTCGAGAACGACTTGTCTGAAAACTGAGTTAATTGTATTTACTTTCTGAAAACTTGAAATGACTATGACATAGTGTCAGCGTGTGATCACTAGTGGAGTAGGTACTCTAAACATGCAAAATGATGCTATCTACTTTTTTTAATAGTGAAGTACAACTCGTGGCATCTATTCATCTGGAATATACACAACCATTGCATATTGCCGTCACGCCGAAGAAAAAGGAACAAAAGGTTACTATCGAACAAATAAGAAAGAACACTATGTTTGATTGTTCTAGGGGATAAAGCTGGAGTTCTACTCCAAGTAGTTTGAGATTTATACACCTGGAAATTATTTATGGCTCTTTGAAACGTAGGAATCTTACAGGAGAAGTCCTCTAAAACTCTTCCATTCCGAATGCGACCTGAACTTAAACTTCCACTGGATACCTTTTGATTGACTATAAGACTATTTTCTGTGCATTTTGCAGTGCATGAGATGCAACTTTGCTTGTTACTTTTGATAACCACAAAAGGATTTTTGACAACAAACAGTAGGGGTCATTTTTAAAATAAATTGATCAAACGAATTCATGTGCAGATTAATTGGAAAGGAACAGAGGGAATATTGGTTATGTTCTTCCCTCTTCTTTCGCAACTTACCTCCATTGTTTTCTGTGCATATTTTTTAAAATGTTAAATGTATGTCTTTTCAAAAAAAATATTAAAAAAAATTGCTTTAAAAATCATATTAATCTATTTTTCAATTTTTTTAGTTTAATAATTAATTAATCTCGCTCTGATCACTTGCTTTGTTTTCCATGTAACTTGCCTCCCGAACTCAGCCCGGTAAAGAGAGCTAACTTGGTGTATGCATGGTTGTCGTTGGCAGTGGATGACGGCGGGGCGCGGCGTGGTGCACGCGGAGATGCCCGGCGGCCATGGCGTCCAGAGGGGCATCAACCTCTGGATCAACCTCTCCTCCAAGGACAAAATGTACTCTTCTTCTTCCTGTGCCTCTCTCATCAGCCGCAGCAATGGCGGCTACTACGTAACAGTTGCTGACCACTCGCTGTGCCGTGCCGTGCCGTGGCCATGATGCGTGCGTGCGTGCAGGGTGGAGCCGAGGTACCAGGAGCTGGCGAGCCACGACATCCCCGCCGTGGAGCGCGACGGCGTGTCCGTCAAGGTGATCGCCGGCGAGGCCCTGGGCGCGCGCTCGCCGCTCCAGACGCGCACCCCGGCGCTCTGCCTCGACGTCGCCATGCGGCCCGGCGCGCGTCTGCGCGCGCCCGTCCCGCCCGGGTGGAGCGCGTGCTCGTACGTCATCGACGGCGAGGCCGTCTTCGGGGACGAGGCCGCGGCGGCGGGCGCGCACACCTGCGTCGTGTTCGGCGGCGGAGGCGACGGCGTGGCCGCGCGGGCGACGGAGCGCTCCGCGGCGAGGTTCCTGCTGGTGGCGGCGCGGCCGCACGGCGAGGCCGTGGTGAAGGACGGGCCGTTCGTGATGAACACCCGGGAGGAGGTGGAGCAGGCCAGGGACGACTACCGGAACCGCCGCAACGGCTTCGAGATGGCCGCCGGCTGGAGCTCCGACCACGTTGCCACCGCCGCCGCAGCGCACTGATGGTCACCGGCGACGGCGAGGCCGGTGACCATGGTGTCATCAGCTCATCCAGGTCGCAGGTGAACGCTGCGTTTGCGCGGGAGGATAGGAATTTTAGGGAATTTCGTTGCAAAGTTGATGTAAGATAAAATGGAGGATTAGGTGTGCCGTGTGAAACTCCTGTAAAATAACCTTATGCGAATATTGAATTTCGTTCAATTTTTGTGTTTGAAACGATGTTAAAACTTACTGATCAAATTTATGGGTGGTCATCTTGTGTGAGAATCAAATTTATGCCATTGAATCATCTTGCAGAATAGCTACTTCAGCTGCTACATTGCTAATCTGAATTTCATTGTATAAAATACAAATGGAGAACGAAGTGTTTTTTTTTTCTTTTTGTTGTTCTGGGTGGTCATCTTGTTTATGTTTCCATGGAACGTCAAACATGCCTTTGTGCCAAAATGCCATTTTAGAAAACAGAGCTAGTTTGTTCTCTCCATGGTATATCCTTTGTAGTGTCTTGTTAAATGCAGAACATAATGTATATCAGTTTGATGAAAAACTAGGCGATAAACCTGCCGATTGTGAATAGGATTAAACAAACAATTTAAGGTGCAACACAGCTGCATGGTCAAACTATTTTTCACCTGTTTCAGTGATATCCTCTCTACAGCTCCCCATAAATTTTGATACAAAATTTGAACTTGAATATTAAAATCAGTTAATGCAGAAAAAAATAACAGGCCAAAAATATTTGGATTCGTCATACTTGAGAAGTTCTGGAGATGGGCACCAACATTTCAAGAAACTGGTGGTACCAGCCATTACACTGGTTTCCTGAACTCTGCTTCTGAATTTGTAAGATAAGGTCATAAGGGAATTTCACGATCAACTGAAATTTGGAACGAAAACATCACTTATTTTCCATATGAATGTGAATGTGGGAAATACTAGAATGACTTACAATGTGAAACGGAGGAAGTATAAAATATCAATGGAGAACGAAGTGTTTTTTCTTTTTGTTGTCCTGGGTGGTCATCTTGGTTATGTTTCTATGGAACGTCAAACATGCCTTTGTGCCAAAATGTCAGTTTAGAAAACAGAGCCAGTCTGTTCTCTCCATGGTATATCCTTTGTATTGTCTTGTTAAATGCAGAACATAATGTATATCAATTCGATGAAAACCTAGGCGATAAACCTGACGACTGTGATAGGATTCAACAAACAATTTAAGGTGAAACACAGCTGCATGGTCAAACACCTAGGCGATAAACCTGACGACTGTGAATAGGATTCAACAAACAATTTAAGGTGAAACACAGCTGCATGGTCAAACTATTTATCACCTGTTTTGCTGATATCCACTCTATAGCTCCCCCAAAAATCTTGATACAAAATTTGAACTTGAATGTTAAATCAGTTGAAGCAGACAAAAATAATAAGCCAAAAACATTTGGATTCGTCATGCTTGAGAAGTTCTGGAGATGGGCATCAACATTTCAAGAAATTGGTACCAGCCATTCGTTTCCTGAACTCTGCTTCTGAATTTGTAAGATAAGGTCATAAGGGAATTTCACGATCAACTGAACTTTGGAACAATAACTTACTGTTTACTTCCAGTCGAATGTCAGTTCGTTTCAGTTTTTTCCACCTGTTACATCTGTTGTTTCGTTCTTTGATTGCCTGCCTTCAGATTTTTCTTTTTTTTGCAACTAGGAAGGTAGCCCGTGCGATGCGCGGGCATGTGTATTAGTTCGTTAAAAACATGCTTGACAAGTTAAATTAATATGTTTTTTCCTTTCTTTTTAATTGAATGTTCATCGTCTCGCTCTTTTCTTATGAAATATTAAGAATTTATTAATTAATGAATATATTTTATGTGTATCCAGCTATCCTTACCTCTAATTCATATGCATGCAAGTATATTCTTGCACAAGATCTATCTATCTATGATATGTGGCACCCATATGATATTTTTCTAAAAATACCTAGTCAACAGGAGTAATAAAATGTAAATTTAATATGAAAAATACAACTTTTAAATATGAAAGACCATCAATTATGTAATGCTATTAGTGGCTTATATACACGCAAGAGTAAAAAACCCATGACACATTGGAATTTAGGATAGCACATATTTATCATTGGCTTTTGTGTCTTTATATGTGTGAAAGCAAATATGACTTGTTTGAAATATATATAAAAAAGTAAATGAAAAAATATTGTTGGGACATAAAATGAGATATTTTGTATAGTTAAGGGAGTACACTGATTCAAACTCGGTGTAAGTGATCTATATAATTGTATGAGTAAAAGCACTGCGATGAATATAATTGTTCAAACGATTAAAAAAGTTGGATAAGAGACTTAAAATTATTTGTGCCAATATTCGATAGTTCGTATGTGAAATAACATTAGCAATGCATGCTAGATATTATAATTCATTCATTGTGTCCTGCTCTGATACTGTTAACTTTCTATTTCTTTTCTCAAAGTATTGGATTTTTTCCATTGCTAAAATAAAAAGTTTCGTGAGGTCCAATTTAATTGTGCGATGTGGAATACAACCCATATGCCATTTCATAAAGATTGTGCGAGGCTCTACGTAGTTCGATGGAAATATGATTTGATGTCTAAACATAACCGCTCACGTGTCATTGCTTTTACAATGTGAAATTTTTGTTGATATTATAGATTGAATATTTTTCTATAAAATTATATTAGAGTTATAATTTATTTACTCCAAATTGACATTTTTTTAATTTTTTAGCTAGCTTGTAGTGGGCATAAATTAGTGCCTATCATCTTTCCACTTCTAAATTTTTGTTACATAGTTAGGCATTTTTTTTATGTTCGTGCCAATTTATTATATCTGCTACAATCATATATATAATTATACACTTAACCCTCACTAAGTATAGTTAATGTTATTTTTCTCATCTCTATATTTCTAGCACCTCGACGATTTGTCTGGTCGAAAGCTCTCTCTTTTGTTTCTTCTTTCATAAAGCCATACCACCTTAGTTTTGTCTTATGATGTTGAATGTATATTTGATCTAAATTTTCAAAGCACATAATCTTAACTGTGTTTATAGCTTTTTTGGATGATTAACTAAAGATGCAAACTGTACAAAGTAACATATAAGATTACGTTGTTTAGCTACGAAATAAATTTATTTTGTACTATGTTTCTGTCATTATCATACATCATTTCTGCAGCAACGTTTCCTTATACAGGGTTTTATCTAATTAGGTTAGTTGTGACTTATTTTTCTTGATTATCATCTCATGCTATGTTAAGCCATACTTCCTCCATGCATGATACGATCAAATTTCCTTGTTCTGTTCATTTAGGTCACGTCAAACTTTGTTTGTTCTTATTCCTTGATGTTTCGTATCTTAATTTATATGCAGTGAACATATACAAAAATTAATTTTGATGGACTGCAACACTGCATTACGATTAGGCTGGAAGATTTTATCATATGAATGATGCCTCTCTCTCTCTCTCTCTCGTTAACGGAACATATGCGCGGAGTATGTGTGGTTGACTCATGGATAGCATCATCAAGCGACAGAACACGCGCGCCATCTTGAATTTTTTAAGTAGGTTAAGATTAAGATTAGATCTAGTGATTGAAAATATTTGCCCTACCAATTTAAAGAAAAAAAATCAATGGTGAGATGTTTTTCTTTTTTTTCTTATAATTTCTGTGTTTTTTTTCATAATTTATTAGAGTATCATATGGTGGTTTAGGAGTATTTGTAGGATTGCCACGTGGTGACTTAGGAGCGTTTATCGAATCTAAATTTAATATTTGTGTAATATGGTGCTTAAAAATTTGCTCTTAAAACATTTATATTAGAAATCTAAGCTATTTATATGTATATGGATTCATCAATTAAAGTTGAATAGTTAAGTTAGAGAAAGAAATGAAGGAAAGTGGGAGGGATGAATGTACGTAGTCACCGTGAGGGGAGGAGGTCCAGGAGAAAAGGGCGGTGGAAATGATTTTTGATGGGTTTTGGGATTTTTTTTTAAAAGATAGATCTGACGGTGTAAAATATTGGGTCCACCGTATTAACTTAAAATTGATGGCTATATGTATTTCTTTTTTCTTATAATTTCTTCGATTTCTCTGATTTATTAAGTGCTGGTTGTTGTAAATAATTGAAACATATAAGGCCAGCCACATGGCATATTGATGGTCCATAATTGGCACCTATAAGTCGGTATAGGTGTCGATTATTGGTACAAAACCGGCACCTACACACATTATAGGTGCCGATTTTACCACCAACACCGATGACTAAAGTCATCCGTGCTATTATCTAGGTATCGGTTAGAAAAACCAGCATGTAAAAGGGTTTCTTGTTACCTATGGTGTAGTTGAATGTGCTCCCAGTAAAATTATTGATTTAACCCCAGTCCACCTGGTCCATCTTGTATGAGCACAGCTACTAATTAAAATTTTTGTGATTAGCCGGCTGGTTTGCAAGCTCATTGGATGATTTTCTAGCAACAGTGTAGAAGAAAAAAAAAACTATCGGTGTTGTTTTTTTTTCACAACTCTGTAATAAAAAAGAAAGTTCTCAAACTACTGGATTGACGTACGAAAACCATGCAGTTTTCATGGTTTTATTTATCGGTAATATTGGTTCACAGTGATGACCCCACGTCCTTTTTTGGTTGGCTCCACCGCTGATGGCAGGTATAGATCTAATCTAACGATACAGAATAATGGATTCACCAATTTAAATGAAAATCGATGGTAAGATTAGACTCTGCCAAGTGGCGGCCTAGGAACGCTTGTAGGAGCACCACGTGGCGGCTTGGAAGCGTTTATAGGAAGTTTAATGAACTTTTTAGTATATAATAGAAGATAATAGATAGATAGATAGATAGATAGATAAGCTTTTCAGCACTTTTTTTCTTCCCTCTATGTTTTCCATTTCCTCTTTCCGCCGGCGACAACTTGTTTTTCTTTTCAGAACTGGAAGAGTCACTTAAGCATCACATTTTACTCGAGATTCCGAGAGCGTCTCAACTGCTGCGCCAGCTTACCGTCCCCAGAGCTCTTTTGTTTTTACAATGAAAATACTGTCATGGAACGTAAGAGGTCTCGGAGACAAAGAAAAGAGGGATTTAGTTCAGTCAACCCTGTTTGAGCACAAGCCGGATATTGTTTGCATCCAAGAATCTAAGTTAAGCAATATAGACAGCTTCACAGCCCCAGCTTCTTAAGAAATTTCCACTACCAGTCTTCCACCGGTTCTTCAGGAGGACTGATCACAGCCTGGAGAAATGCAAAGTTCAAAGCTAACCTTTTAGACTGTTCAGACTCTGCCCTCACCTGCTCCTTCCATTCCACCATCGATCAAACATCCTTCCTAATCACAAACATCTATGCTCCCCATGCCAACTCCGAGAGACAAGAAGTGTTTGATCTGCTCACTGCCTTGAGGACCACACGCCTTGAGCCCTGGATGCGCATCGGCGATTTCAACATATACAGATTCCCACATGAGAAGAACAACGACAGCATAAATACAAGAGGAATGGAAGAGTTCAACAGTTGGATTAATGGTGAGGGGTTGTTTGACATAGACATCCCTAGTAGAAAGTTCACTTGGTCAAACAAGAGAAGATGCCCGACTTCGGTAAAACTTGACAGAGTTCTGATCGACACCGCCTGGTACCAAACTTTCGCCAACGCCTCCGCCAAAGCACTAATAGCAACAACTTCAGACCACATCCCCATCCTCGCTGAGTTCTCGGACAACTGTTCAAAATCAGACATTTTTCGTTTAGAAAATTACTGGTTGCAGATGCCTGACTTCATCGCGATGACAGAAACAAACTGGAGCAGAGGAACCAGACCCCTGCCAGCAATCTCCAAGCTCAACCACAAACTCAGACGGCTTCGAGCCAGCACGAAAGCCTGGAGCAGAAATAAGCGCAGCATTCCAACCCTCCTGTCAGCCAACAAAGACACATTGGAATACCTAGACAAAATTGAGGAGTGGCGTCAACTGACTGATCTGGAATACTACCTGAGACAGAGGATTCAAAAACACTGCAATGAGCTAAATGATTTCATCACGCAAAAATGGAAGAGAAGAGCTCGTATCAGATTCTGCACACTAGGTGATGAAAACACAAGATTTTATCACACTGTGGCTTCAGTAAGTAGACAAAAAAATTCAATCAGACTTTTTATTGAAGATGGTGTTAAATTTTATGACGATAGCAAAAAGCTAGATATTGTAACCTCCTTCTTCAGGCAGCTGTTCAGTGAAACTTCCCCTTCGGACCCAACATTCACACTACCTCTGCTCTACCCTCAACAAGAATGTCTTCAGAGCCTGTGTACACCCTTCACCAAGGAAGAAATTGTAAAAGTCATCCATAGTGCGCCAAATAACAAGAGTCCCGGACCCGATGGATTCACGAATGAGTTTTACAAGCGATTCATCAACAATATTTAACCGGATCTGCAAGCAGTCTTTCAAGACCTCTTTGACAACAACATAGATCTTTCAGGTGTCAACCAATCCTACATTACCCTGATTCCAAAGGTTACAGCAGCAGCTCACATCAAAGACTTCAGACCTATATCCCTACTGCACAGTGTCCCAAAACTGCTCAGCAAAACCTTAACCAACAGGCTGCAAAAGGAAATATTAAAGTTGATCGACCCTATGCAGTCAGGCTTCATCCGTGGCCGGTCGATCACAGAGAACTTCATTCTCGCCTCAGAACTGGTACAGTCAGCTTTGAAGGGCAAGAAACCAATGATAGTCCTCAAGCTAGATTTTCACAAGGCCTTCGATACCGTCAGTTGGGACGCACTGTTCCGAATCATGGAAGCAAGAGGTTTCCCGGACAAATGGATTGGTTGGATCAAAGCACTACTATGCACAGGCAAAGCTCAGATCACCAACAATGGACAAAAGGGAGAACAGATACAGTACAAAAGAGGGGTACGGCAAGGAGACCCTCTATCACCCTATCTATTCATTTTAGTAGCTGATGTGCTCCAAAAAATGATTCAGCAAGCATTCAGCACAGGAATCCTAAAGCACCCACTTGACATTGAAGGAGCACCGCCCAATTTGCAAATACGCAGATGATACCCTGATCCTACTAAAAGGAGAAGCTGACCAAGCAACAGCAATTAAAGAAATTTTGGATTCCTTTGCAAATTTCTCAGGTCTGCAAATAAATTACCATAAGAGCACTCTAGTACCCATACACCTGAATGAGGCAACAAAAACTATGGTGACGCAAATTCTACATTGCCCTGCTAGTTCACTCCCTTGCAGCTACCTTGGGTTACCTCTTTCAACCACAAAAATCTCGCATAACATGCTGCTGCCAGTCATCTCAAAAGTTGACAGATATTTAGCCGGATGGCTGCCTCTATCAAAGGGAGGAAGGCTAACTATGATCAACGCAGTCATGTCAGCTATCCCGACATACTACATGTCATGTTGTATCTGGCCGGAAAAATCTATCGAAGCACCGGACAAGATAAGGCGTGCTTTCTTTTGGAAAGGGGAAAAATCCATAAAAGGAGGTCACTGCTTAGTGGCATGGCAAACAGTTCTACTACAAAAACAGCAAGGTGGTCAAAGATCTTAGGGCACATAATACAGCTTTAATTTTAAAGCTAGGACATAAGGTACTCTTTTGCCCAAACAATCCAATGACTAACTGGTTTAGAAGGCGATATCTGAAGCATACTGTACAGTTACTCCCCAGATCCAGTGATACCCCCACTTGGAAGCTCATTATATTTCAGTTTAACACCTTAAGTGCTGCAACTCAGGTAACCCTTGGTAACGGCAAAACTACTCTGTTTTGGAAGGATAATTGGCTGCACCAACAGTTACAATTCACACACCCAATTCTATTCTCCTTTGCTCTGGATCAGGACTGCACGGTAGATTCACAGTTTACACAAAACTCCTGGCATGTCAAATTGCATCCTAACCTCTCCTACCAAGCAGAATTAGAGCTGCACTCGCTTATGTAAATTCTGCACAGGCTTAGCCCCATCCCTGAGATTCCTGACACAAGAGTTCTTTTGCATTCTGTACCCAAGTTCTCAACCTCAAATGCCTACCAACTTCTGACTTACCATGGAGCCCTTTGGAAACCGGCAGAATATGTCTGGATACACACCATCCCACAAAACTGTAAGATCTTCCTTTGGTTGGCTTTCAAAGACAGGCTTAACACCAAGGCGAATATGGTCAGCAAATGCTGGAGCGAAGATCCGCACTGCCCGCTTTGCCCGGCATTAGAATCAGCTGACCACATCATCCTGAGATGCAAGAATGCTAATAGCCGATGGGAAAAAATGAACCTACTGCACCTGGCAAACCATTCTGAATCATCCTCAGCTTTCCTTCAAGCAGTCGTTGACATAAATCATTCAAATAGAGGAATTGAACCTATCTGGTTTGCAGCTTGCGCATACACGCTGTGGAAAGCACGCAACAACATGATTTTTGAGAGACAAATTGACAACATGCAATTCATCATTCAACAAATCTCAGACACACTAAAGCTCCGGAGCATGAGAGCCAATGAAGCAACCAAAGAACGAATTCTCTCCTGGTGTGCAGGGCTGTAGTTGTGACATTACTTTGTATATACCCTTGTAATTCCAGCCCCCTGTTTTGTTTGTTTTGTTTTGTTTTGTTTTGTTTTGTCTATTTTATTTTTCCCGTTTCCCCTTTCTTAATACCCCCTCTGCTATAACCTGTAACTTGTAAACCTCATTTCTCTTAATGAAATGACTATAAGGTAGAGCACGCTCTACCTTCTTGCTTCAAAAAGAAAAACATCGCTTATTTTCCATTTAGATTGAACATGGAAATGCACATATGTGAAGGACTAGATCATTGGCATTTGAACTGTGAAACACGGTGTATAGCCATAAAATTTAAATGGTGCTAAACAATTAAAACTGTCCAATGAATTGTACATCATCGCTCAATCAGTATATCAGAAAGGAGATATTGACTTATTGCAATACCATTGACAAGAACATACTGTATTCATGTTTGTCTTGGAAGTACCATAAACCTAACTCACTCTTCTAGCTTGAGATTTTCTAACATGGAAATGATTAACCATTACAGCTGTATCTTGATGAAGGAGAGCTAAGCTATCCCATAAGTAATAGAAAACACCTCTAAAAAAGACGAAAATAGGTATGGCACTTTCATGAAGAGAACAAGTCATCCTATAAAAACCACATGAGTAACTTAGAGAACAACAGGGCACATGAACACATCTAAGATTCTAAGTAAAAGTGTAACTGTAATGTGAGTGCAGGTACCATGCTACAATAACAATACTACCTCTTCAATTTCCTGTGGGATATGATTATGATAATCTTGAAGCATCCGATGCCTATCCAAACAAAAGAACAAAACTGGATTTATGATGGAAAGATTGTAGTTCAGACTTCAGACAGTAGAGTCCTTAGGAGAAGAAACCAAGCTTTTGCTTCTCCTCATCTAACTCAGCTGTATCATTATCAGCATTCCCTTGCTTAGCTACAGCCTCACGCGGCAGTGGAGAATTCCATTTTGTTGTAACTGATTGCTGATAGAGTACCCCGCCAGCCAGAGTGAAGAGCAAGCAAACCAAACCAATTGAACTCGCATGCTTATCCCAGATCATAACATTGATTGCAACCGTGAGAAACTTGTTGACAACACGCCTGTTACTGTGAAAGCCGTGGCAGAGATTGTTTTCCTTGCTGCGAAACCAAAGAAGCTAATGAGCAGCCCAAACACAGGACAAGGAAACTGTCACAAAGGCATCAAGTTCAAACCAACTCTGGCCCCTTGATTCAATGGCTGATCTGAAGACTGATAAGTGCTCTCCAGTCAAAAACCAAAATACAGGAGCGATTACCAGCTAGAGAAGATTGTTGTAGAGTACGAAGCCCCATGTGTTCAGCCCAGTTTATGAGAACTTAAGATTCTGAGAAGTAGCTGGTGAGAAGCTAGCTGGTAAGAATCTGTAGAAGCTGAGAAACCCAGCTTCTAGCTTCTAATTTATTTTTGGATTTCATAACTATAGATTCTTATAATCTGAGTAAAAATCTGGACTATTTGGTGTAATAGCTTCTAGAAAAATCTTCAGCTCCTAGAAGCTCCTCCAAGCAGGCCCATAGTTATTAGATAAGCAACTGCCCATGGGTAGGCTGTGAGGCTGAACCCCGAATATGTCATCACGTAACCAACAGCACCTCCTAAAATAGTCACAAGGGACAAAATTGTAAGCTTGGAAGGACATGGCTGCTTCCTGAATCCTGAAGGCAGTATCATCAGCGATGGCAACCAAAAGCGGGGTCAACGATCTGAACACTATAAAGGTATCCACATTAGCACGCTTCAGGAGATGTGTAGGTGTTGGTGAAGATGGCAAGGTAGAACGCAAGTGCAGCCGGCGCAAACTTCTTTGCGGTCTGGAAGTTGAAGGGATCATGGTAGAGTAGTCCAAGCTTTGCGAGGGTCCAGACACCAGCCACTGATGTCAAGTACTGAAGTGCAGTCAGGAGGCCAGGGTAGCTGAACTTGGTCATGGCATACTTGTTGATGATCGCCAGCAAGCTCGAGCACAGAGCATGTCCTATCACGAGGCTGCTCGTCGCATACCGCCTGCTTCGCCATGATTAGAAGATGGATTCACCTGACCAAATGCAGATGCAACGTCAGTAAAAAGATGCACATGAGCTTATACAAAGATGTAATACTCAATATATACATCAAAAGAAAAAAAAATATAACCAAAAAAGAAAGGGATCATGCATGATATCCAGCACATTGCTGAACGCTAACGCCGATTTCAAGAACAGCCGTCAGGCAAAACAAAACGTGCTCCTGCAAGAACGGATGCACGTTGACGATTTGGGCAAAAGGATTGAACGGTCTGCATTGATCTATCCATGTGTGCTACTTGCTTCAGCAAATTAAGCAGCGGGCAAAACAATCAACAGCCACATAACCATCAGCGAGGAGCGAGCACCAGGACCGAAAATGACCCAAAAAAAAAAAAAAGAAACATCTGAACATGGACAGCGCCCGAGCGAGGGTTTTGGATAAAGACGAGAGATTTGATAATTTAACACTTTAAAATGGGTTTCGATTAGACCCCCATGTCGCCACCGACAGAGAGGCAGCCGAACCACGGAGCCCTAGCAGCTACAAACGCCTCTCACCAATCGGCCGAGATGCAGATCCCGCAGGTGAGATTCGGATACCGATCGCATTCGTGAGGAAAGGGGAAATGCAGAGCAGTCACCGCTCCGACGAGGGGGCTTACCAAGAAAGCTCAAGACAGTATATATGTCGGGTGGACGGATTCCCGCGGGAGGGGGAGGGAGAGCTCCGCCGCTGGCGGCCGGCCGGCAGCTGCCGCGACCCGCGCGTGGGCGAGGTTGAGCGGATCGGGAGAAGAGGGAGGGGGATGTTTGTGGTGTAATTTGGCTTCTATTATTTAATCTTGATAGGCCAAATTATTTAGTTTAGCTTTTATTATTTATGGAATGTTGGGAGACGACTACGTGTCGGACGTACGGCGCGAGCCGAAAAATCAGACGTCTCGCGCGACCATCCGATGCAGCACGCGCGCGCCAGCCGTTCGATTGGAGAAACAACTGTCGCCCGACGCCCGCGCCGTTGCAACACCCGGACACATTAATCTGTTTCATTCAATGTGTCCCGCCGTTGACCACTAGCTCAAGGGGAGATCTTGGCGGAGCGACTGGCGCTGCGCTGCCACCGGCGATTCTCTCCGGCACCGGCGACCCTATCCCCCGCGCCCCTATCCTCCTCGCGCCGGTGAAGCCTGCAACAACGCCGATGTGCCGCCACACCACACGCAGCCACCGCCCTGCAACTTTGCCACCGACGCCATGGCTCATCTGATACACCAAGTTGAGAGGGATTTTCCGCCGAGCTCATCTAGTGCAAACAGAGGAACAACCCCAATGCATAATACAACGAATTTGGTGAGTAAAAAATTTCTAGGGTTTTGCTTGTTTCACTTTTTTTTTTACAAAGTTTCAATAAAAAATTGAAGTATAGATCTGTGAAACAATGTCTTCCCTCATGCAACATTTATATTCATGTCTTATTTTTAATTGTAACTTCTGTATAAATTTGGACTGGAATTTGACTTGAACAATAATCCTTAACTTGCTAAAACATAATTGTACAAGTTAATGAAACAAGACAAAATGTTACAGATTGATGTCCAAGCACCAAGCTCATCTGGTGGTTTCCTTGATGTGCTATTATCCAAATCCTCTAGGCATAAAACTGACTTGGTGAGTTGTCCTTGGATTTGAAACATTGCAAATGTAGGGGGGGATATTTTGCTTTGAAAACACAGTATGTAACTTAGTGAAACTTTTTTGTGTACTAGGTTGTGGATGTGGAAAGTGTTGACAACACAGATGTGGCTGCTGTGACTGTTGAAATTGATGAACAATTGGATGAAGATGCATCTGAAAATGATGAAGAAGAAAAGGATGTTGTTTGTTACCCACCAATTGTTCCATACATTGGAATGGAGTTCGATACAGTGGAAGAGGCAAGAAATGTTTACAATGCTTATGCTTATAAGCTAGGATTTGGAACAAAAATTGCATCATCTAGAAACAGCCAGGCATCATCAGGGGGAAAAAAGCATCAAAGAAATGTAAAGTATCTGAAAATGGAGACAATCATGATGATGAACCGAAGTTGATAAGGAGAGAATTTGAGTGTGTTCATGCACGTAAGCCAGAAAATACCACAAAAGATAGTGCTGGTGGCAGTAGCTTCATTTCTGAAGAGAACAAGGAAAATCTGCCCCTGCTTGAAGGTAACAAAAAGAAGGTTCCCTTGCTGGTGGAAGGGAAGAGGAAACGACCAAAGGTTGCAAAGTATGATTGCAAAGCTCATATGGCTGTAGGGCTTAGGGACAACAAGTGGAGAGTCATTGCTTTCCAACCAAAACACACGCATCCGATGGTGAAGCGCCTTGGAAGAAGGAGATATTACAGATCTCATAGGCACATCTCAAATGAAGACTATGAATTTCTAAAGACTTTGCATGATCGAAACATTGCAACATCGCAGATTTTGGCGTTGTTAGGAGATTTGCTCGGTGGTGTAAGGAATCTAACTTTCACTGCTAAAGATGTCTCAAATTTGAGGACAAAACTGAGACAACAAGTTTCACTCAAAGATGTTGCAATGACTATTGATTATTTCCAGAAAACTCAAGCAGATAACCCCTCCTTCTTCTATGCTGCAAGATATGATGAAGACAACGTGTTGAAGGCGTTGTTTTGGGTGGATGGCAGAACACGGAAAATGCATCAAAGCTATAAAGACTGTGTCTTCTTTGACACAACCGTTATGACTAACCGTTACAACATACCATTTGCACCTATTGTTGGAATTAATAACCACCTGCAAACAATATTGCTTGGATGTGCTTTGATTTGTGATGAAACAATTGAAACATTCATATGGGTCTTTGAAACATGGATGCAAGCAATGAATGGACAGAAGCCAGGTTCAGTGATGACAGACCGAGATAAAGCAATGAGAGCAGCGATTAAAAAGGTGTTCCCCGGTACAATTCATAGATGTTGCTTATGGCACGTGACAACAAAAGCAGATCAGCAACTCCTGCCCGTGTATACTTCAAAGAAAGGCTTCCGTGAAGCTCTGTATAGATGCATATATGACTCTGAAACAATAGATCAGTTTCTATCAGATTGGCAAAAAATGCTAGATGAATATGACCTCCATGGAAACCAAACTTTGAATAACTTGTGGGAAACAAAAGAAATGTGGGCTCCGGTATACTTTAACACAAGTTTTTTCCCTTTTACTGGGACGACAGGGAGATCAGAAGGTCTAAATGGGCTATTCAAATTATTTGTACACCCGCAAGATTCGGTGTGGATCTTTGTCAAACAATATGAGCACATAATTGAGACAAGGCTTGACAGAGAGGACAGGGAGGGCTACAGAGCAGAGACAACAGAACCTAGAATGTATTCAAGGTAATGTGATATGCCTATCTTGAAACAATTTAAAAAAGATGTGCTTTCTGTTTTTAATTAGAAAAATTGATGAAACAAATAATATCTATACTGTGTAACATAAACTATGCAAGTGTGGAACAATTGACATTAATGGGTTGAAACATTGAATTATGCAGGTCACTGATTGAGAAACAAGCATCGCAGTTTTACACTACAAGTGTATTTGCAGACAAATTCCAGTATGAAATATATGAAGCAACAGGGCTGGATGCAGAAAAAACACAAGAAATCCCCGACATAATATATAATGTTATGCCAAGTGACATAGAAAGAACGGGTAAAAAATATAGGGTCACAGTTGATGCAGCACACTCAACCTACTCCTGCTCGTGCCACAAATTTGAAAGAGATGGACTTCTTTGCTCACACATCTTGAGGGTGATGGCTGTCCTTAACATCCATGAGATTCCAAGTAAGTACTTGCTGAAACGGTGGTCAGAGCAAGCGACATTGCAAATATGTGATGAGTACAATGGTCCAGCACCATCAATTGGAGTCCCGGCAACAAGCAAGCTGAGATTCAACGCATTATGCAGGGCAATGACAAGCCTTGCTTCAGATGCATGTGTTAATGAGGAAAAGTACTTGATTGTTTCAGCTGGGATTCAGAACCTACAAGCAATGGTTGCAACACCACACACTGTTGAGACACAACATCAGCAAGGTATTTTGCCTAGTCAACAAGACCCATCAAGTTCAGCTAAGAATCCAGCAACCAAGAAAAGGACAGGGAGGTCGGCAGAAAAAACTCACAGGATGAAGCCAATAGGGGAACAAATAACTGAAAGCAGTAAGAAGAGGAGGACAAAAAAGAAGAGCTCATGCTCATATTGCTTCGACGAGACACACAATGTTTCAACATGCCCGTATCTCAAGATAGCGAACATGCGAGATGCTCTACTAAACCAAAAAATGGTGCAAGAGACGGAGTTGACACTCTAAGAAAAAAGAGTTCCAAGAGCTGTAGATTTAGATGCGATGCACTATACTGTTAGAAAATATAGTGGTAATTGCCATATTACAATATGAAACTATCTTCTTGTGTTAGGTGAAACACATTATGTTGTGAGATGCAATAGACATATTTTTTTTAATTCACATATGGGCAGAATGTTGGATGATTATGTGAAATGAGTCTTTCTTATGATTTATGTGAATGATTGTTAAGTGGAAAGAAGGGAATGCCAAAAAAAAATTACATCTCTGCACTAATGATTACAGTGGAAAAAGAATATGTAGAGCTGGTGAAACATTCATTAAGTATAGGGTGAGACAACTATATAACAGTAGGTGAAACATTTGCTTCTTATGGAACAGAACATGTGGAGCTGTGAAACAATCATTAAGAACAGGCTGTAACTATTATGTAACAGTAAGTGAAACATTGCTTCTTATGGAACAGAACATCTGGAACTATGGAACAATCATTGATAACAAGCTGAAACATATAAGTACTAGAAGGTGAAACATTGTTTCACTCTGAAAAGAACATCTTAAACTATGAAAACAATCATTCATGACTGGCCCCTAGTAGATGCAACATTATATAAAGAGTAGCAGTTCAACTTGATAGCACAACTTCAGTGCACAAACAAAAAACAGAAAATACAGCACACTTCAGTGCACAAATTCAGACCACACATAGCTACCAAGAGCATCCACTTTGCACTAATTTTTCTACCATTTTTACAACTTCAGTGACACGACTGCCCCCTACACTAATTTGCTTGAAGTTGATCATGGTCAACTTTAGCCAGATGCGAAGAAACCATCATGTGTGTCATGAATTTCCGGTAGTTAGGCATGTCCCCTTCATTAAATGCTTGCAGGTTTTTCCCATCCCAATTCTCAATGTATCTCAAGCTGAAGAAACCGCAATCAAACCTAGTGCATGGAAAAGCAAGTGATAAGTTAAAATGACACACTTGTGCACAAAAAAAAAAGAAAAAAGAAACAACAATTTGGAAACAAAACATATAAATTGCTTTGTACTGGATACTGTGGAGGAGAGCAAGTCTGAAACTTTGATATATCTTTGATTGGAATTTTAGCATCCACTGCAACCTTGGTGAAATTTGTGACCTGCACGGCACATCGGTATTGGGACAAAAAAAAGAACTTAAAACTCAATGAAACAATTAAAAAATTATAATGGAACACATGGTGTTCCAGTGAACATCTTACCAGGTTTTGAGAGAGTATGAACCACTGAGAAATATCATCCCTCTTGATTGAATCAAAGTAATTTATTTGTTCCCGCAAAAGGTTGATGCAAGTCAGCACCCAATGTTTATCACGTACAATTGGGAAGAACAACTTGATGGGGTGGGAGGCAAAAAAAAAGTAGCATATATTAAATGATAACTGGAACAAGGAACAGCTATGAATGAAACAATATGTTAGCATATGGTGAAACTATCAATTGAAACAAATAAATAATCATTGAAACATAGTGTTAAAAATAGCTGAAACATTGTATTAGTATGTTGTGAAACATATCAGCAGACTAACTGAAACATGAAAAAAATCAGAGGGATGGGAAACTGGTACCAGATCTAGTTTAGGAAGTTTATGCTCCTTGTTGATTGATTTCAGCCATTTTACACAGCTTTCAGACACAAACTTCTCAGGATTGCAAATCAATTTATCCTAAGGAAAAAAAGGGAACAATTGAATTAAAAGCAAAAAAACAAAAACAAAAACAGATGTAATAAAAAGGGGGGTGGTTAAAACATGTTACCATCAAGCCAGGGGGAAAAACAAATTTTTTTATGCTTGATTTCATCTTAGAATCGTCCCTACAGTTTGCATTGAACATCTCAATCCAACACGACATAACTTCGTTGTTCAACTCTCCTCTAGGTTTCATTGCTTCACGGAAATACTCAAGTGAGACATGGAATTCTCCAATCCTTAAGAATGGAGTTGTCCTGTTTTTCCGAAAAAAAAAGTTGGGAAAAAATTTAGATAAAGCTGTTCTGAAACAAATGTTTTGCATTTATTGAGACATGTCATAGTGACTGATGAAACAACAGGGGAACCTACACTGAAACATATTAATAATAAAAAGGTTGAAACATATTTTGCGCAAAAAGAAAAGTGTGAAAACACTTACAACTCTTTGGCATCTGCCTTCCTTGACCTATTTGGCAAAGAATCAACAACACATCTTCTGTACACATCATCTATTTCAGAAGTGGTCTTCAACTTCTTCGCCTCTACATCACTATCACCTTTCCGCGCCCTTTTCTTCCTATTTTTCTTCTCATGGGTGCTTGGACCACTACTACCAGCACCTACTATAGAGGAAAAAACATTAGAGAGGGGTAGGGGTGTTGTTCATAGTTACTTTACCCACACCGAAAAGAGAGAGAGAGATAGAGAAAGAGAAGGAACAAAAAAGTGGTGATTTTACCTAGAGGTAGCGAGCTTGTAGCACGTGGCGGTGAAGATGTAGCTGGGGATGTTGCCGTTACTGCTGCTAGAGAGGGAACTACTGAAGTTGATGTTTTTGTTGCAGTGGGTGAAGGGGGGCTGGAGAAGGTGTCTTTGCAGTGGGTAAAGGAGTTGCAGAAGATGTTCTTGTAGAAACAGGTGACTGAGGTGATGGAGAAGGTATCCTTCCATCCATTGCCGACTGAGGAACATTTGAAACATCCAAGGAGAGCATCTTAGCAGCCAAGTCCTGAGTACTAATGAAATCAGGATCAGATTCATTGAAGAGTCTGAATGACGGTGCATCACATGCATCATCTAGATTTGAGATATCAGAGCGGGAAGCAAAAATATAATCATCAACAGCTGGGCTGCTTGGCACAGAACTGCCTGAAGCTTCCTTGCTTGGTCCATCAAAATCTGTAGCCTCAGCTGCCCCCTCAATGCTTGATGGTTTTGAAACGGCCTCAGCTGCCCCCTCAATGCTTGGTGGGTTTGAAACAACCTCAGCTGCCAACCCAGTGCTTGGTGGGTTTGAAACAGCCTCGGAAATGCCCACTGCAGTGTTGCTGTCAGCTAGCACTTTGCTTATGTCAGAAATCATATCACATGTTCTTTTTGCACGCAAATCAATCATGTCCCTCTTGAAGTTGTCAAGTGCTGAAACAAACTCATCCTGCCACATGGCACTGTGCTTCTCAATAATAGATTTTAAGCTTGCTGGAAACTGAGACAAAATGAAACAAAAGAGAGGAACAAGTTAGATGCAAGTTAGAAACAAAAAAAAGGCAAAAATGTAGATAAGAGAAGAGGGTCAGTGAAAAAGTGAAGAAAATTTTTACCGTAGTCCCTTGGCTGCTTGAGGCAGATAGCCTGATCCATTCATTCAATGAAGCAGAATCTTGAGCAACACTATCTTGGGCGACAGCAGCTCCAATGCCTACACCATCTTGAACAGCACCAATTGGAACATCCTCAGCCGTTGCAACCCCAGCATTCTCAGCCTCAGACCCACCAACAACAGCATGGACTTGGGCTAGATATGGGATCTCATTCCGTGGACGGAACTGAAGAAATAAAAAGATGAAACATAGTCTTAGTAAGTGGTGAAACACATAATGTATATATAGTAAAACATTCAAAGTTGTGAAGCATACCGGGCGAGACCCATATGTGACATAGCTAAGGTTCATCCTACAACGGTCTACAACAGCAACATACTCAAAGTCCTCATCAGTGACATGACAAAATCTTGGTGTGTTGTAGTCAATGATGAGGAGATGCAGTCTAGTTGTTGGCATTTGCAAATGATCCATATAAGCAATCTAAAAAAAAGGCATTTGATATAGGTAGTTAGCAAGAGCACATTGGCCAAAAAAATATGAAATGGAACATATGGTAGCATTGCATGAAACAGATCATATGTGTAATATGAAACAATTGATATATTTTGTTGAAACATATACGTAGGTAATTAGCATGCTAGACTGATTATTTACTGAAACATATGACAGCAGTTGTGTGAAACAAAACATATATGTTAAATGAGACAAATGGATGTATTTTGCTGAAATATTGGATCAAGCACGACAATGAAAACAATAAAACATATATATAGCAGGGTGAAACAATAAAAAACTTACAACAAGCAAGGGGAGGCACTCTCCAATCTGAAAAATGGAATCTCGTTGCTCAGTAGAGAATCCCTGATATTTCATGATTTCCCGCATCAAACAGCTCGCCACATTTGTGCACCAATCATACTGACAACACATCTTGACATCAACCAAAGAATGCAAATAGTCGAGATTCACATAATTGCCGGTGGCAGGACACAAGATGGTGGCAAGCAAGTACAAAATGAAAGTCCTCAAGAACTTCTCTTCATCATGCATAGAAAGCAACAATTTCTCACACATGCCTGTACCAAGTCTATTGCTGACAAAATATGGATGGTACAGGGTCCTGATCTCTTTCACAACTTCACTGTTGGCACCACTAAGCTTAACAGGTAGATCGCCATCATTTAGCCCAGTAATCTTATGTACTAACAACTTATCAAACACGATAACCTTGCCACGGAACCTAAACTCACAAATCTCTGGGTTCATCTTTTGCATAATCCATTCTGCAAGTCGACTATGGACCTTGAAATTGCTTAGTGATAGAAAAGACTCAAAGCCATTATCTATGATGAATTGCTTTTGATCGGGTTTCAACTCAAGCATAGTGCGCTTAAACCTCACACCGCCCCATCTATGCTTGAAGTTGGAACCACTACACCAATCAGGCATCCTTGAAAAAAAAACACATAGAACACAAAAAAGTCTGAGACAAAAATACAACATGTGCTCTGCAACAAAAAAAAAATGTGTATATTACTATGTAAGACAAACCAGGGAATACTGTGAAACATAATATTAATGTGTACTGCAACATTGTATATGCATGGATGGGAACACAAAAAAGGGAAAAAATAAAAAAATGCATAATAGATTATCACAGTACAAAAATGGTAAAACAAAAAAAACACCATATGAAAACAATCACAGTGCAAACTATATATTATACATTATCAAATATATCTCATAATAGATCATCATAGATTATCCTTCTGTGACAAATTAATATAACTACTAGAGTACAATCACATCTAGGAGGCCACATGCAACACAGACAATATAAAAAATCCGTTCACATCTAGGGGGATCTCATAAATGCATCCTCATAAATTATACCTAAAAACATTCTGAAAAAAAAATAATGTCATTACTAGAACACATTCACATCTAGTAGGCCACATGCAAAACACAAAAAAAAAAACTTTTCGGATTTGGGGGAGAAAAAGCATGGGGTAGCAAGAGGTTGGGTGTGGAGTGGGGAAAGGGGGTAAACGAAGGGCTCACCTCGACGCCGGGAATGGAGCTAGAAGCCGCCGCCGCCGCTGGTCGGAACCATAGCAACACGCAGCCGCGGGGTGAGAGTGTGGTCGGGGTAGAGCCGTAGAGGGGAATGCGACAATTGGAGAAGCCGCTACGACAGCTTCTAGTGCTGAGTCAGTGTTGCCATCGTGTTACAGTGTGGAGGCATTTTCAAAAGCATATGGGTTCAACATTTGACCATGCAGTGACATTTCTAAATGGGAGAAGACAAATGGGCCAGAAGTGAGGCCTCCAGTATATGAAAAGAAAGTGGGCAGGCCACATAAGTCCAGGAGGAAAGCACCACATGAAGTCCAGGGGAAGCATGGGCTAAAAATGTCCAAGCATGGTGTTGAGATGGATTGCAAGTATTGCAATGAGCCTGGCCACAACCAAAGGGGCTGCAAGCTCAAAAAAACTGGACTAAGGCCCACACAACAGCCATAGAGGGCTGCCACTACTACTGTTGAGGAATCTGATCCAGTCAGCCCAGAGGTAATGCAATTTCAAATTTTAAACTGTTATGACTAACTGTCACCCTAGAGGTTTGATTTGCAACTGTCATGATATGGTTTTGTTTTGTAGGCTCAATCTCAACCTCATTTTCCTACCCATGACCAACTGTTGACACAAATACCTAATGCAATGGTATCACAGATGTTTGATGAGTCATCTCAAGTTTCTCAAATGAACCTAGCACCTGGGCCTTTACCTGACAATCAATTTGTCATGACTAACACTCCAACTGTCAGGCCAACCCTTCTCACCACTGCAACAAAGGCAGGAAAAGCAAGAGCAACCAAAAGAAAGGCTGCAGTTGTTGCTCCAGCAAAGAAAGCTACTAAGAGGAGGTAGAAGGATTGTGCTGATGGTGCAAAGAAGTAACTTAGGATTAGGAACAGATTAAGAAGCAACTGAATGCTAGAAGTTAAGCATGCTTGTCCTTTTGTAATGCCAAACTAATGGCCTACCTTTTCTTCTTTTGTAGCTGCCAACCTAATGGCCTACCTTACCTTCTTTTGTAATGCCAAACTATGGCTCACTGCTATGCAAAACTGATGGATGTTGGGCTGCCATTTACTCTAGACTTTTATGTCATGAAATATTTTGCATCTACTGTGCACAACTGATGGATGCTATGCAAAACTGATGGCTCACTGCTATGCAAAACTGATGGATATGCTATGCAAAACTGCTATGCAAAATTGTTTGCATCTACTGTCAGTCTGTAAATATTTTCATTTTGTTTGCATCTCCATAATCAATTTCAGATGACAAATGTACTAAAGACTGCAAACCTGACATTACCATTTCAAAAGTTTCACATCTCATTGCACATTGCAAACCAACACAGGATGGTTTAGCCTGAATACAACCCAAAATTCACTGATACAATGTGCACACATCACTTAAACCATAAAACAAGGAAACAACACACTATCAAACCAACTGAACACACACCAACAACTAGCATGAGCTTCATCATCACCATCATCTCCCTCAAAATGAGCAACATATGATCAGCCTGCTTAAATTCTTCAACATCTGCATCTTTTCTAATCTCTTGAACCGTGCTCTTCTTCTTCACATCTGCATCCAGCTTGATTTCTTCAGTTCCCCTCTGCATTTCCCTCTGGTTTGCTTCATTCAGCAACTTTGCACAAGTGTTTTGCTCAATCAAGCCTTTCCTATTCAGGTATTTAATATACCCTTCCTCCCAATACCAAAAATCGCAACCACTTCCACCCTTCTGTACATTTTAGAACAAGCAAAGATTTCAGAAGATTTACCCCCAAAAACAGTAATACCACCACAATAAAAAATTAACCTCAATCAATTTACCTCGTGTGAAGGGCATGTGAAGAATATGCGGCCATGATTAGCTTCCGTGTTAGCAGTAAGCTCCACGATTTGCTTCACCCCGCATCAAGGGCACAAGATAAGTGGGATTGAGGTCCTCCGACGACGACGACTTGAACACGAAGAACAGCTTGCTAAGGCCATGGCTCATCAAGACTCGTTGCACCGCCCTCAACTGTCAGCCACCGCTACTCGCACCGCCGTCGCCTCTCCGCCGCCACTAGCTATCCATGCTACGAACAGAGTGAGGCTAGGGTTTGTGAAATTTGACGAAGGGGAGGGGCCTGGGTGAAAAAGGCCATGAGGACGGGGCCATCACACGCGTCGCAACACCTGGCTATCCACGTATGCACCAAACCAGTCAAACCGAGCTCCGGACCGGATTGATACAATAAAATAAGTTTAACGACGTTGACTACAGTTTAGATAGTTTATGGACCTGGATGAAACTTTGAGACAAGTTTAAGGACCACTAGTGCCATTTACTCTTTTTAAAATGTTTTGGTCCAAAAACTGCCTTAAGTTGAGCTAATTCAGTTAGGTGGATATTAGGGACAACCGAATTAGTAGTAAAATTTGTACTACATGGAAAATATTTGAAAGATTATTATCCTTATGTATTGTAGGAAGCTTGATTGTCTCAGAACGAATACTTATTTGAGTATCGTTTTGAGAGGACGACTGTGGATGGGCTTAGAACCGATACCATGTGTAGAGTGTCGTTTTGAGAGGACGACTGTGAATGGACTCGGGACCGATACTGTGTGTAGAGTATCGTTTTGACAAGACGATTGTAGTTTAGGTTGGTTAATTTTACAGTGTTTTCGGTAAAAAGAAAAGTTATACGTTCTACTTATACCGAAAACAGGGGGCATGTGTTTGTGGTGTAATTTGGCTTCTATTATTTAATCTTGGTAGGCCAAATTATTTAGTTTAGCTTTCATTATTTATGGAATGTTTTGCCTAAGAACTGGTTAAATATATGCGTAGTTTGTTGGGTGGCTGTAGAATTTCACATGGTTTGGAGATATATATGTATACGGATCATGCAGGTGCAGCCGAATTATTAGGAAATCCGGATGAGGCTACAACGGTGAATGAGATGGATACGTTGAGAAGATTATGCAAGATCAACGGCCTGATTGCATGCGTGCAGTGCCGATTTGGATAGGAAGGAAGGATGGGCCCACGAAGAGAGACTTTTGATGCGGTGTGCGCCGCCTATAAATTTGCATCCCAGACGTTGGCAAGGGACCCCGAACAAATTATCAATCTACTATTTTACTAGTTTTTTACTTTTCGGTTTTTTTCTATTTCGTTTTCATGGCTGAGTTCTAGCAACCCTAGGATTTAGTTAATCTTTGCCGTTTGCGCTGAAAGATGGTCGTGTTTCTCCACGAAAGCGAGAAGATTATCCTTTACTAGTTTGCTCGGAAACTAGTCGTTTGTCATCATGTAAGTAAGATTTTATCCTCTTTGCTAATTTGCTTGTAAATTAGTCGTGTGATTCCGCGAAAGTGAATTAATCTTGAAATCGGTTTCACTAGCCAATTTTGATATATCGATTTTGGCGACTCTGTTGATTACACCGCAAATCGTTAGATGATCTTGTGTTGGCCATGAAAAAGCGTCAACAGGAGAGAGGTTGGAGAAGGAAGAGGGGAGAAGGAGAGAGGTTTTCAAGCTACCAACGGCGAGTCCACAATGATGCGAGCGATCGGATGGCTCTCCCAGCATCGCCCGATAATACTAAAACGAAGGGATCTCGATTTAGATTTTGCGATTTTTTAACTATAAATCTATAAATTAGTGTCTGTTTAAATTCATATATATAGCTTGTTATATTTTTGGACTGGGTACTGCCATTCCTTATGAATCGCTTGCGCGGCTTCTCATCCCGGCGAGCCTGTCGGCGACCTCCTTCATGGTCGGCCTCTCCTCTCCGGCCATGCTCAGGCACTGCATCACCAGCTCCGCGGCGTCGTCGAGCACCTCGCCTCCGACCTCCTCCCTGACCCACCCGTCCATGATCTCCCGGTGCCGTCCCTTGTGCGCCGCCGTGAGGAAGAAGAACGCGAGGCTCCGGTCATCGTCGTCGTCGTCGTCGTCCTGCGAGCCGGCGGCGCTGTCCGGCGGCGGGCAGAAGGCCTTCCTCCCCGTGAGCAGCTCGAGGAGCACCACCGCGAAGCTGTACACGTCGCTCTTGCTGGTGAGCTGGCACGTCAGCAGATACTCCGGGTCGAGGTACCCGCAAGTCCCCTGCACCAGCGTCGCCACCTCGGCCTCGTCGGCCGCCGGCGCGAGCCTCGACGCGCCGAAGTCGGACACCTTGGCCGTGAGCCCGGCGTCGAGCAGGATGTTGGCGGACTTGACGTCGCCGTGGAGGATCGGGGGCGAGGCCGACGAGTGCATGTACGCCAGCGCGTCCGCCGACTCGGCCGCGACGCGGAGACGGTCCGCCGGCGACAGGCCCTCGCCGGCTCCGGCGCCGCTGCGGTGGATGTACCGGTGGAGGCTGCCGTTGGGGACGTACTCGTACACGAGCATGGGGACCTGGACCTCGAGGCAGCAGCCGAGCAGCTTGACGACGTTCCTGTGGTTGATCTGCGAGAGGATGAGCATCTCCCTGGAGAACTCCCTGAGCTGTTTCTCCTCCACCACCCTCGACCGCTTCACGGCCACCGTGGAGCCGTCGGCGAGGGAGCCCCGGTAGACGACGCCGTGGCCTCCGCGGCCGAGGACCCGCGCCTCGGCGAAGCGGTCCGTCGCCTTGCTGACCTCCTCCTCGGAGAAGATCTTGAACGCCACGCCGGAGGCGGCCAGGGAACCCAGCTGCTGCTGCAGGAGGAGGCCGCCGTTCTGCTCGAAGAACCTCTGCTTCGCCCTCAGCATCCTCCTCTTCTCCATGCCCACGTACGCCAACAACAAGGCCACTAGCACCACCAACACTCCTGCGCTGACGCCTGAAAACTCAAAACAACATTACAATCCAATTAAATCCTCCCGTTTTCATATTCAACCTTTTTTTTTACTAGGTTTATAAATAAAATATAATCATATTTTCTGTACAAAACAAATATATTATGAAAATATATTCTATAATGAAACTAATTTTGTGTTTTAGATGTTGCTAATTTGTCTATAATTTGATTATATGTAATAAAGTTTGAAAAAAATAGTTAAAACAACTTACAATATGAAACGGAGGAAGTGTGCCATTGTTATCTAACAACATTCATAAAAGTTCTGGTTAGGAGGGCTTGTTTAGATTGATTAAAATTTCAATCATATCATTATTTGTTAAAATTGACAATTATGTGGATACGTTTAGTTTGTCACCAAATATTGGTAATGTGTATAGAATTTTGACAATATTATTAAGCCAATCCGACCAAAATTTTAGCAATGTTGTCAATTTGCCAAAATTTTGGTATTGTCAAATTTTTGTAAGGTTCATTTTGGAATCAATCTGAACATACCCTGAGATTTGTTTAAAATAGTACTACTTTTCTTAAAATATAAGGCATATAATCTTTGTGACACAATTAATTGGCAAAATTTTTGATGGTAGACATCGTAAAAAATGTGTCACTGCTAAAAAAGCACTTTAAAAAACTAGTAATTTGCTGAGGACACTTTCGACTCAATTGGAGATAGAAAATCTTAAAAACGACAAGAATGTCTCTATGATCAAAAACTTTTGAGCTAAGGCTGGAGTGAAGATGAAATATGATGTAGTATGCTAGTGAAGTATTTGGGGTGATGGTAAATTTTGAGTTGTATAATTTCTAATTTTTTTTTACACTAACGTCATGTTTGAAGCATGTGTTCCTAGACGCATTCTAGTCTTTCTTAAAAATTTATCTTTTCAATTGAGCCGAAAGTGTCCTTTAGCAAATTACCAAAAAAAAATTATCTTTCATCCGTGACACATTTTTTCGATGTCTATCAGCAAATTATATAAAACTAGGAAGGTAGCCCGTGCATTGCGCGGGCATGTATTTTAGATTGTGTTCGAAAAACTTATATAGATCGAATATCAACTCAATGACATTGCCATGTTTCATAAGTACTATTTCTCCATAATTTTACTTCATCAGCATTGCTTAGATAATTTTTCCAAACTATTTGTTAGCTTTTAAAATATATAATATTTAATTCATTCGTACAAACAATTCTCTATGATCCATATAAACATCTCTCATATTTCAAAAGTATCTATTTAGTTTGTTTGGAAAAAACATATCTAACGAATTAAACGTAAATTAAAAGTAAAATATTTTGTCTTGTTTAATTGAATGTTTAGTGGCTTTTTTTTAACAAATCCTAAAGCACTATTATTGTTAGTAAACATGCTTTATTTGTACCATCAAGTTAGTCCTCTTTTTAGGCTGCGTTCGGTAGGACATATTCCCAACTCCTCCTCCTCGTTTTCCACGCACACGCTTTTTAAACTGTTAAACGGTGCGTTTTTTTGCAAAAGTTTCTATATGAAAGTTGCTTTAAAAAATCATATTAATCCATTTTTAAAAAAAAATAGCTAAAACTTAATTAATCACGTGCTAAACGCTGCTTCATTTTGTGTGCCGGGAAGTGAAGGTTCCCAACTCTCACTCCCGAACATAGCCTTAGTTGGTTTAGATTCATGCAAGTTGTTACATATTTACATATAAGTTAACAAAGACATATCGTAGTAATACGTTTGACCTATAGTATCTTTTCTAAAATAAAATATAGTTAACATGAGTTCGAAAAATTAAATTTAATAGTAATAAATATATCTTTTCAACTAACTATATCTATACTGCTACCATAGTGTGGCTTAATAGGCTGACAAACTCATAATACTATAGTATAGGATAGATGCAAGTCCATTAACATGTAAGCATTTAAAAAATATTATAAAAATGGAACATCTAATGGGTTGTCTAATTTTAGTGAAAGGTACGAACTTATTTGATTTTCTCCAAATAGTTCAATTTAGTCCCTATTGATATTTTATATTTTAAATTTTATTTTATACCAGTTCAAACTATAGAGGTTATGAACCTTTAAATTGTTGATTTAATTATGAATAGAGCAATAGTTAGATTAGAAATCAGATGTACAGCTAAAAAATTTGCATGTTTTAATATTATTGATTATTTCTCACTATAAAAAGGAGGGGTAAAGGAGAGAGTGGAGAACTCAAGCTGAGACAGGAGGGGAGGAGGGGACACGGGTAGTGTTGTGTTGTGCACATGTGAGGGGAGGGCGAAGTGGGGGGGCCTTTTTTTTTCTAATGATTTAAGTGAAAATCGATGATCCGCTTTTTTTTTGTCAAAAATTTTAATATCCTTTGCGTCTAAATTTTAAGACGTAACACATGGCAGCTTAAGATTTTCTCTAATATTATATCTATTGGTTAAAATAATGGATCCACCTATTAAGTGAAAACTGATGGTCAAATGTCTTTTCTTACAATTTCTAAGTTCTTACTTTTAATTAAGATGTAGCACGTAAGTTACGTACCACTGTAAATGCGCTACAGAGGATGTACAATGATTTGAGGTGATGTAATACTTATTGTCATTTTTTTATAATGCTCTATTTTTTTTCTATTTGGTTACCATGCAAAGGATAGGTGTGTATGCTTAAATGGTATATTTTCATTTTTACGAAGTGAAATATGAGTAATATGCATCTTGAATTATTTATTTAATTATAAACAAAATAACAGTTCAAATAAACTAAAAAACAGATATGACATAAGAATCATAATTATTTAGCTTTGTAATTATTGATCATTTTTTATTATTTTGTTAATTGGTTAAAAATCATAAGACAAAGGAGTTGAGTGAGATAGGAGAAGAAGAGAAAGTCGAATGGGACAAAGTACGTGCACATATAATAGTTTTTTTACATTTATTGTGTTTTACTTACTATTACTTTATTAACTAAAAATAGAATAAAAGTTTTATTGATTGATTAAGATCTATCTTTTCTACTCGTCTTTTCCTACATAGTATACAATATTGAAAATGTGAACACTAAAAATCTACTAATGTTATTTTTATTTATTATAATATCAGAATGGGAGGAGTAAATTTTTTTAACAATACGTAGTGTTATTAGGTTTATTTTACTTTTTGTCATTACAGGTCTAATTGAATTATTGTGAACTTATATACTGTCAGGGTTACGGGTTAGATATACCCTTTACCCTTCGATGTACGTCACATATCGGTATGGCATGCCCACGCGCATACAGATACTCTCTACATACACTAAGGAAATTCTTCATGGAGTTTACGGACGAAAAGAGTCCTACTCGGACAAGACTGGGTCGTCAATGTATCGTGTAGGGTCTGATGTCTCCGAGTTCTACTTGGAAACCGCCTGACCTGCGATATAAAAGAGACCCCCCAGAGAGGACCTAAGTCATTGAATCTCAGAGCCAACACAACCCCCATAGCCTACAAAGTCGGAGCCTGCAGGAGCCAAATCGCCGGGGATCTAGTCGAGCCAACTCGACTACGACCTCGCCGGATCCATCGAGTTCCATTGTTCCCTTTGTAACATGTGTTTTCCATCATATAATCCCACATCAACTGGATTAGGGCTATTACCTATCAAGGGACCTGAACCAGTATAATCTTCGTCTTTTGTTTGCTTGATGTCGTATTACGTGGACCCTTGTACCAACGTACCCCAATACCCTCTATATCCGGTTTACGGGTATCACCTGTCGACATATACAATGATAAAATATATATCGTTACTATTCACAATTTTATAATTGTTTGAATGGCATATAAAAGTCAGATAATATAACCTCAAATATGGGTTTTTAAATGTAAAATAATCAAAATACATAAGAAAAATATTACTCGTATGATTTAGGGGATCCCATGATTGAGATGTTATAGCTGCTTATTTTTTTCGTGTAACTCTTGCTTTCTAACTTATATATTTTGGGAACATTACTCATAGCTATTTTTATTTTAGATTTTATGATTGTAGATATAATTTAATTCTTATGAAGTTATGCACAATGATAGAGTCTACAATATTATTATTTCATTTTTTTGTAATTGCTTCAACGGTACGCAAAAGTCTGGAAATATAATCCAAAGTGTCATTTTTTTCTCAAAGTTGAATTATTGTGGAAATTTGGTCTTTGCCTGTAGATTTAGTCATAAAATAATTTTAAGATATAAGCGAATTAAAAGTTAGTTGTATGATTTAGATGTTATAGTTGTTGAATTGTTTAACACAAAATATATTTTCTAACTAATAAAGTATATGATAATAGGGGAAGAAATATGTGCAAAAATATGAAGAAATTGAGGGAAGAAGGGGTGGAAGTACGTTACTAACATACATAGGTACTATCCTTAAGAAAACGTACGCTACGTACAGGTCCAATTTGGATCCGGTTTGGAGGTTAGGGAGTTCTTTTAAAGATAAATATAATGGTGGTAAATAATGGGTCCACCTAATTTAATAAAAATTAATGTCTAGATGTTTTCTTTTTCTTAAAAATTTTAAAAATTTCTCTAATTTATTATAGTGACACGTGGCATCGTAGTACATAGCGTTTGCAGGATGCCACGTGGTGGCTTAGAAACGTTTGTTATATAATAGATCTAACTTAATTTGTTTATGTATATTCTGTGAATTAATATATGATCGTGTAATCTACATTATCAATTTTTACCTATTTTATATGACAGTTTTACGTGATATGCAAAGTTTAGGATGTGATAAAAAAAATTAAATATTTCATATAGGTTAAAGAACACCTTATATTTTTTAATTGTTGATAGACAACATGCAAATAACTATAGAAAAAATATGGTTATTTAAGATTTATTATTGTTTAAAAATTTTTATAACTAAAGAAAAAAAGAAGAAGAGATTGGATAGGAGGGGAGGGAGACCGTACCTACGTACGTACGAACTTGAGTTGTTCGTCCGGTTGAAGGATGGGCCCATGGGGAGAGAAGAGGGGAGGGAAGTTTGTGGGGTTATTTTTTTTAATAAAATTCTAATAGATAAAAATATTAGGCCCACCGGTTTTGTTAAGATGCCATGTGGCGGTTTAGGAGTATTTGTAGGAGTACACATGGCGGCTTAGGAGCGTTTGTAGGAAGTTTTATGGACTTTTAGTATATAATAGATAGATAGATAGATAGATAGATAGATAGATAGATTTAGATGTATTGTAGTAAAATTTACCAAATTTATAGTGAAAAGTAATTTCTTATGATCATAAGTTTGTGCCACATAAATAATATACTAATGAAGCAATTATTGGTTAAAGTCTTGTCCTAATCAAACAAAATACATCTGAAAAATTTTAAGACGGAGGGATTAGCTTTTTACTAAGCTGCTGGCTTATCTGTCACTGCTTTCTCCAAACTCAAATTATTACGACTAGTGTAGAAGGTGATATGTCCTAATATTACGCGAACAAGCAATATCATCTTGTCCTAATATTTTGGGACAGAGGTATCACATATTGGTACAACAGATATGGATCCTCTGCTGTAACGTCAGTGTCAGGTGATTTTCGGTTCAGTGACATAGTGACCCAAAGTCAAGATTATTTGTTGTTAAGGTGAAGAATCCCGTTTTGTAGGAGAATTTTTTTATTTTTTTAGACTTTTTATTTTTTAATTTTATTAATATACCGTTTTTAAAAAATATTTCAAAAACTAAACCTTTTGGCGTTGAAGCGTTGTTTTGCCACGCCAGCCATGGTAGCGTGGCAAGAGGCTAGCGTGGCAGGACAGCACTGCCGCGCCAGCTGTGCGTGGCGTGACAAAGTTATAACTTTGGCCACAGGCTGGCGTAGTCAAAATTCATATTTAAAAATACTTTTTGGAAAGGTATATAAAAAATATATAAAATATATATAAAAAAAATCTTTCGTAGGTACCTGTGACCGTCTTGAGTGCTAGAGTGAACTTGTCGTCGCGGCGGCAGCCACCCTCCACGCTGGCATTTCCACTGGATCCCTTGGGGCAAGAGCAAGCGTAGCTGCCTGCCGTATTGGTGCAGACGCCGTAGCAGGGGTACTCATCTTTGTGCTCGCCCTCGTTGATGTCTTAATAATTTGTTTCAATTTAAATCCACAAATAACATGAGAAGTAATTAATTAAAGGCCAGAAAAACATCACCATCAGGATGAACTGAAGTGGGATGATGATTAGAGGGAGAGAAGTACCCCTCACTATTTCAGATTATAAGTCGTTTTGATTTTAGTAAAAGTCAAACTGTTATTTAAAGTTTGATCAAGTTAGTAAAAAAGATAACAATATTTTTAGCCAAGACAAATATATTATAAAAATATATTTAATTATTGATTTAATAAAATTAATTAGATGTTATAAATATTAAAATTTGTCTATAAACTTAATCAAATTTACAAAATTACAGTAATTTATCTTTGATCAAAGTAAAAAACGATTTATATTCTAAAACGGAGGAGTAACCAAAAATTAGATTTTGACCTGTGCAGTCGCCGACGACGTACGGGTTGCCGTGGTACCCGGCGGTGCAGTTGCAGATATACCCAGGGCCGTTGCTGGAGTCGATGCAGACGCTGTGCGCGCTCCGGCAGGCGTACGACGGCAGCGGCGTGCGGCTTGCCGCGGCGCAGCTCCCGCTCCCGCTCCCGGCGTCCGGCCGGATGGCCCAGTCCAGCACGACGGGCACGGCGAAGTCGCCCGTCCGGTTGAAGTTTGAGCCGGCGTACCAGAACCACCATGCGTCCACCATGAACGCGTAGGCGCAGGCGGTGGCGTTGGCAAGGAAGGCGCCGCCCTGGCGGCGGCCGAAGCTGCGGAGGCGCGGCCGGTAGGAGGCGAGCCCGAGCGGGATGTTGCTCTGGCAGCAGCCGTCGTCGCCCCGGCACGAGCCCGGCAGCGCCCGCGCCGACGGCCGGCACACGGACATGCAGCCGGTGACGTAGTCCCCGCCGTCGTCGACGAAGTAGGCGAGGCCGGGGCAGCCGATGGCGACGAACTTGCTCTTCATGGACGAGAAGAGGAACGCGCTGCCGTTGAGGGACATGGGCTGCTCCTCCCGCCCCCGGCGGCCGCGCCCGTAGTCGCCGCCGCCGTAGCACGCGCGGCTGGCGTTGAGCAGCACGGTGACCTCGGCGGCGGCGAGGGAGATGGAGGTCACCTCGTGGCCGTAGCCGGCAACTGTGAGGCGCGGCGGGCGTCGGGCGTCGTCGCAGTCGAGGCGAAACCCCCGCACGCCGCCGCGGTAGCAGCGCTCGGAGCCGATGCCGAAGGGGTAGGGGACGGTCACGTTGCCGCACCGCCGCCGGCATCCCGGCGCCTCCTCCTGCTGCGCCAGCGCCGCTGCTGGAGTGATCAGCGCCAGCCATACAAGTGCCCTCCAAACTAAAAACACCTCCATTACTCTCGTTGCGCCTTCTCTCTCTCGCTGCGTGTGATTACGGCTGCCTTCATAATTGAGAGCTCGTGGTTGCTGGATCGCCATAACTGATCGATCAGCTAGCAGCATAGCTACACCGATTGGCGAATGGCGATGGACGAGGTCAACAGAGACCTGGCATGGCATGGCAAATCGATCCGACACGGCACGCACGCACGCACGGACAGGTTACATGCCACGCAGCTAGATATGGACTAGTCGATCGGATCTTGTCAGCCGTTAGATACAGCGACGGTTAATACACGGCAAGGCAGGTGTACATGTTTTCTTATTATATTGATCATTGTTTTTAGTTCACTCAACCAAACCTCACCAAACAGTCATCCAAAGTAAGGGCAAACTGGTGCTTTATTTCAAAATCACAAACCCTAAAAAAAAGATAAAATCACAATTGTAAAACAAAACAGGTGTAAGAACACACTTGCCCTAAATATCGTATGCTTCATGCTACTACCCCTGGTGAAAACGAAATTTTCAAAGTAACTAGCAGGTGGTGCGGTGTAATTGTGCAGCTAGCACATACAAAATTATTTATTTTTTTACGTATGGTTTTATTTAAGCTTTTTTATATAGTCATCCTATTATTTTAGAATTTTAAAAAATCAAACATTACCATCAGCAGGATTCAATTTTATAGTTTTTAAAGGTTACGCCAACCATCACCCTTTACTTGTCGTCCTCTATTTCTGTTCTTTTTTCCTGTTATGACTTCTTTTCATATTCTTTGGGACCTCTAAAAATCAAACATGTAATTTTTGGAGTTTATTGTCTAATCGAATTCCGTCTTTATAACTTTTAGAAGTCCTGTAAAATGTTACCACTTGTTTACATGAAATTCATCGTACACACAAAGGTCTAAGAGGTTTGCTTTACTCTAGTGTAGGTCCTATCAAATCGGGTTCAGAGCGTGCCAGTTAGTTTAATCCTGCAACTAACAAGATAATAAAAATAAAAGAAATGTTAGTCCTTGGGCCAAACGACTTTGGAGCTGATATAATACCATGTGTCCAGCCGATGTCGATGATAATTTCAGGTCGATCGACAATAATCAATTGAAACGAATATTACGTACTAGATCAACATCACCTGGAATATGGACTCTATATATATACTTCATCCGTTTCACAATGTAAGACTTTCTAGTATTGCTCACATTCATATGTATGCTAATAAATCTATATATAAAATAATGTCTAGATTCATTAGCATCTATATGAATATGGACAATGCTAAAAAGTCTTATATTGTGAAACGGAGGGAGTATTTGCTAAACCTTAATTTTATTACAGTCAATCTGGATAGATTAGACCCAACCAAGACATTATAAGATTGAGGGTAATAATAACCGGATTTAACAAGTATATATAATCTCTAAATATAGGTTGATGTATTGAAGTATTAATTAAAACTTTTCATTGCCCTGTAATTAGCAAATAAACTAAGACCGATTATAACAAACTAAAATATGATCATAAAGAATTACATTTACTAAACTCAATCTTTATCAGGCCTAACCGAGATTGAATCTAGTAAAAACAACAACTAGCCAATTATATCAAATTTCGTGAATGAACCGATATAACAAGTTTATATATGATAATTAAATAGATAACTTATCGGCTGAAACACCAATGAGATGATAGCTAGCACCTGTTGACTTGAGTAAACTTATCCAACAAACTAAATCCTAGAAGATTGAAGTTAAGCAAGACAATTCGTGATCTAAAGATAAACTGGATAGGTTTTAAACTAGCCGATTGATGCTATTTAGCGTGGTTGATATAGAAACCCTAACAAAGAACGTAAAACCGATCCAAGCCAGAGTCGAGATATTTGATAAGCAACCCCATGCAAAAGTTAAACTAATTTATCGGACTTAACCGTGAAAGTACTGATCCCATCGATACCAGGCGAAGATTTGACAGTACTTACTTCTTGCCGAAGATCAAACTCAACCGATGTAGCCCTACTCAAAAAACAAGATCACGTCGAGACTAAACGTTGGCGATGCACCGAAATTTGTATATCGAACTATTGTTAAATTACAAAGACCCTGGGTGTACATATTTATACCCATAGACTATACCAAGTCCGATTCTATTACGATCGGTTTAATCTAGGCTCTATCTCTAATTAAGGAATTTATTACAGACTCCGACTTTTCACACAACTCATATCAGCTAAACATTGCCAAACACATCCGAGTCTAATTTTAACAGGATTCCATCGGCTCAGGAGTCTATTAAAAAAATAGAAACTAAGATACACCTTTGTTAACTCCGAAGGATGCCAAAACTTGGATAATTTTACTAACCGAATCTTCTAAAGTCACGGTGTGAAATCTTCCTTTGACCCGGTATTGACTAACGGAAATTGTCAAATTTTATCGTTAACACCACTGCACTCCATTACGGCCCACCCATTGCACCACTCTGTATTATTGTTATTGTGATCTTAAAAAAATCAAACCTGATCATTATTGAGTTCTTCTTTCCCTTCTATAAATCCATTCAACTGCTGCAATCTTACTCCTTCGCAGCCTACCCGTCGCCCATTCTTTTAATAGTCATTAGAATTTTAAAATCGAATCTAGTCATTATTGGGGTTTGTTTTATAATTTTTTAGGTGTCCTATCAACCATTACCACCACCGTACTTCTTTACGGCTCGCCAGGGTCCTCCCCCTCTTTATTGGTATTTGCCATCATTGTAGTCTAGGTAGTCTACTGTCTCAATATTTTCTTATTTTTTATCCTGATATTTTTCTAATATCGGAATTTAATTTATTTGTTATTTCAAATTTAAATAATATTTAATATCTTATTGTGTTCTATATGGACCTTTTTCAATATTCCTTGTTTTTATTCCAAATTTTAGTTATTTTAAATTGTATTCCTACTTCAATTCTTATTTTTATTTTTCTAACTTCTGAATTTATTTTACTTTCTATTTTGACTTTTAATTAAACATGTGTTTTGTTCTAGATTGACTATCTTTTTAATATTTCTTATTTTTATTCCGAATTTCAGTTATTTTGAAATTGCATTCCTACTTAAACTTTTTTTCCTTTTCTAATTTAGGAATTTATTATGTTTTAATCTCGGAATTTCAGTTTTTTTAAAATTGCATTCCTACTTAAAATTTTTTCTTTTCTAATTTCGAATTTTAATTAATCTCGTATTACGTTATATATGGACCGTTATTCCAATATCCCTTTGTTTAATTTCGAATTTAAGTTATTTATAAATTGTTTTCATACTTGAACTCTCCTTTTCATTTTTCACTGAATAATGCGAGAATTTCTATCCTCTACAGCGAACTGATGCCTCCTTTCGAGCATGTCTTAAGAAAATTGTTGTCGATCGACAACTGCCTACGTAGAAAGACGTGGCTCACACAATGAAAAGTAAAGCAATATGTATTAACTTGGAGATAATATAAGAAATGCCATTGATAAGTATAACACCCTGAAATTTTCAATTCTGAAATACATAATTAAAAATTTGGAATAATCAAAAATCTTTTCTAACTCCCGTGCATGTTGGAATTTATTTGATTTTATTTTTCGTTTTACTGTTATGCATGGGCTAAATGATGAGCATTTGGTAATATGTGTCTATTTTGGTTTCAAATATTATTTATTTAAAGAACCATGATTACGAAATATATTAATACCAGTTATTTTCCGAAAACCCTCTTCTAGATATTAGAACCCTCTGACATTTTTGCTATATAAATAAAATTATATATTACCATTGTGAATGAACACCCCCTACGGGATAGTTCATTAAAACATGAACCATTTTACAAAAAAGGAAATATTGATCTGTTTATTTTCTAACAATAACGGCTTTCATCCGTTAGCATTGTAAGTCTTTTTAGCATTGTAAATATTTATATAGATGTTAAAGAATATATATATATATATATATATATATATTCTTTAACATCTATATGACATTTATATGAATATGAGCAGCTGGCGCAAACTTCTTTGTGGTCTGGAAGTTGAAGGGATCATGGTAGAGGAGTCCGAGCTTCAATTCTAAGGGTCCAGGCACCAGCCACTGATGTCAAGTACTGCATGGCAGCGAGGTGGCCAGGTAGCTGAACTTAGGCTGTGTTTAGTTGTTTAGCCAAAAAAATTTTGACGTATACGGATAGACTAATAACAAAACAAATAGATACCGCTAAACTACGAGACGAATCTATTAAGCCTAATTAATCCGTCATTAGCAAATGTTTACTGTAGCACCATATTGTAGCGTAATTAGGCTCAAAAGATTCGTCTCGCAATTTACATGTAAACTGTGCAATTGGTTTTTTCTTCTATATTTAATGCTCTTTCAAAGTTTGAAGGGAACTCAACACGGCTTTGGTGATGGCATACTTGTTGATGATCGAGAGCAAGCTCGAGCACAGAGCATATCCTATCACGAGGCTGCTCGTCGCATACGTCTGTTCCGTAGGAATGCGTATATCCGCGCACCGCACGTCTGTGCCGTTTGATATATTTGGTACTAATGTTTAGGGCACATGCAAGTTTGATGGTCATGAGTGTGGTGTATACAGGTTATGCACATTTTTTTTTAGTTGTACTCTCTCGTGGAAAAGACGTAAGACAGTTTATATGCAGTGAGAGTCTACTGAAGCTAAACGTGAGACGCTACAAGAAATTAGCGGCAGGAATGAGAATTAAACTTTAGAGGCAAAGCACACGAATGACTTTTGTTGGGAGAAGAAGCCAATGGAAGCACACATGTAAAATCACAAACACTATGAAGAATATTCTTAAAAATGCAGGGTCAGAAACCACCTTCCTCGGAGAAAATATGCTATACTGCCATGTGATAGAAAAGAAATTGATTTAGTTAAATATGCTAAGCCATACAAAGCACAACTCCACTCTTCCAGCTCCATATCCCCACCACCCAACATCTAAAATCTCAAGTCCCTATCATTTTGGGTTTACAAATGTTTCAACTTTCAACCAGTCACCCTTGGCATTTCATTACAACAAACAATAATCCCTTGGACAAAGAATAATTTAATATTGACAGTTGAGCACAAAATTTCTGGGAAACCAGATATGGGATATTGGTTCCCATTCATACTGAAAAATGATTGGGGCCCTGAAATGATCTAACTGCAGCAAGTGTTAATGCTGAGATATTTGAAGTCAGGAACAGCAAGTTTCAGAGTGTAGGATCCGAAATAGGATGCTCAAGAGAACCCCTTACGTCAGTCGTCTTTCTGCCCAACATCAAACTTTGCAATGAAGAAACCAATTGTATCCAGAGTTGATGATGGATCGAATCTCTGGACAAGTTGTGATTCATGCTTTGTCAACCACTCCCTGCATAAGCATTCTATCAGTTCAACATACTGTTGGGGGGAAAAAGTAAAAACATAGTTTCAGTAGCAAATAGCAAGGAGATTATGATCCATATAGCACATAACGATAGGATTATTAAAATGGCCCATCCATCAGTTTGATTGACCCACCTGCTCATTTGGCAAAAACAGTTCTCTTGTACAAGGACAACACATCAAGCTAACAAAGATTGCTAATGCCTGGCATGCAAAATGGTATTCTCATCAGGAACTTGTGAAACCAAGTGTTGTTTTGGTTTACTTGTGGTGGAAAATTGGCAAGGAATTTGGGAACACCACGAGTTGGTTTTGGTTGGAAATTTAGTTTGGAATGTTGGCGATTATGGACTTGCGTGCGACTAACGTCGGTCAGGTTCCTCTGTGCCCAAAATCAGTTGTTTAGTCTATGTGTGTGCAGGTGATTTAGGTCAACCTTGGTCAATGGTGAGGACCAGAATTATGCTAAGGGAGGAGCAGAGGTCTAGCACGGTCGGGATGCCATGTGACAAGGTGTGACTAAAGTTAAGATCCTTAGAGGTCAATCTTGGTCAGTGGCGGGGATCGGGACTAAACACAGAGAGGAGTTGGGGTCCAGAACGATCAGTACGCCGGGTGACAAGATTGGACACAAGGTGGCACACGATGGACGTACACCGTGTAGGGCGATCTTTGCAACGGGCTTCACAAGGTTTGGTGTGCAAGCATAGGGTTCACGAAGAAACAGGAAGGAAGAGAAGCAGAAACCTCTGCGGAATTTAAATGATGGGAATTTAAACTGCATAAATAAATTCAAATGAGTAAAATATATGGCCGGTCTTTAAACTTGAGAGCAGGTGTCACTTAGGTCCGTAAACTTGAAAATTGCACATCCAGGTCCACCATCTTGGTTTAATGAACCATAGCCGATCCAAATCTCGTTTGACCAAAGCTAACCACCGACGTGGCATTCCACGTAGGCAACACATTTACAGCTAGCCCCTCCGCAGAGAAGAGTGGTGGAAGAATTACAATTTGCCCCTTCGCACTACAATACCACCCTGAAACCCACAAAATCCCTCGCCTTTCTCCCCTGATGGCTTAGGTTAGCGCCTGAGGCGGTGAAGTACGAGGTAGTGACGAGGGAGCGGTGGGTGGTGATGAAGTACGGAATAGCAACGAGGGAGGCGAAGGATTTAGGGATTTTGTGGGTTTAAGCGAGATACTTTGGGCCTGTTTGGGGAGCTTCTAGCTACTAGAGCTTCTCCCAGAATCAGAAGCTCCCCCCAAACAGTCCAACTTTTGGTCTAGATTCTGAGAAGCTGTAGTTATAGAATCCAGAAAATGAATTAGATTCTCAGAAGCTGGCTATCAACCAGCTGCTTCTCAGAATCTTAAAGCTCCCCAAAAAGGCCCTTTGATTCTTTGCAGCTTTTTTAAGCTCCTCCTAAATCTATCTTGTCATATATAGTCTTGAGGGAAATATTTCAGAGAAGTTTTTGAGAGGGTAAAGCCCTCATCTGAGCAGGGTTCTTTGCAACTTTTCTTAACCTCCTCCTAGATCTAGCTTGTCACGTAACTATGGTCTAAGGGTGATATTTCAGAGAGGTTTTTGAACGATTATTTTGGGAAGAACTTTTTGATGCTATATTCACCCACCTCTATAGCAGATATCGGTCCTACAAAACTACATTACTTTATGATGCAATCCAAATCTACCGTATTCCGTTACATACAAGTTTTCCTAAATTATGGCATAATACCGTATTTCAGTGTTTTCAGATAGGTGTGCGATAACATAATCACAGAAATTGGATAGGTTCAGGTCCCATGTTCCAAGAAATATATAGCAAGAATCTTACTCAGTATATTTCTTGGTTGATAGCTCAAATGAACCAACAATACCAGGTCCTCCAACTTTTGGGTGCTGAAAAGATTAACAATGACAATGAAATTATAGAGCATACAAAAGTAACAAATATAATTGATTGTAACTGCAGAGATAGGGCAAGTATTTACTATCCTAAGTTAGGAAAAAAAAAGGCATGTTTGTCACAGAAGTGCATGAGCAAGATTAAATATGTGCAGACTTTAATTTGGTTCAACTTTGTCTAAAGTGAGATCTATCAGTTTCAAATCAATCCATTAGTCATCATATCTGTAACGAAACTGAACAAAATTATAATTTGTAAAACATACAATTTGGCTGGTACATTTCAAGTTCTCCATCTAATAAATTACTAATTAAAAATCCTCACCATAGCAATTTAGCAAATTACATCATGGAACTTACCTGTGATCCGAGCGACAAAAACTTGTACTTATACAATGCATATCTGACCAAAGCTTCATTTTCTCCTGGATTTATAGTACACCTACAAAGCAGAAACAACTAGGATAAATGGTATGTAGAATTGTAGATTCCAGATAGAATAACTGTGTAAGTTATGTGTTTTTTGGAATGACCACATAAAAAGCTTCCACCAAATACCGATCAATACATATAGATGGGACAAATTTGATTGTTTCACTACCTGAATACCAACAAAATGTGCATGTATGACTAGAATGTCATGCCCAACATTATTATGTTTTCTTTAGTACTGGTACATCAGCTAGCTAACTGTACTGTACACGAAATCTGGATTATGTTATTTATGTACAATCTATAAACAGAGGAAAGGGGAGACCTACTATTGGGTTTAGGGAATACAGAAGGTATCTAATTTTAAAGCTATGCTCAGTAAGTAATATCCTCGACTGATACGTCTATAGCCGTTGAACACTACTCTTCTGGATCCAACACTAAGTTTGTCTAGAGCTCTGTAGTTTATCGCAATTTCAAGTACAAATAGAATGGATATCTGATTACCACACACATGTGTGTGTGTTTAACATCTTTCTTAGTAACATAATTTTTGTTCTCATACACAGTAATAACATAAAATGTTGAACACTCACGTGGAATAAACAATCACCCCACCAGGGCGAACTAGCTTGACAGCTTGATCAAACATTCTTCTCTGGTACGTCGCATGATTTCTCAGTGATTCCAGCGTTTCCTGCCACATTGAAATGCACTAAATATTAGAAGTTGTAGCAACTCATAAAATGATAAATACTTGAGCTTGGTGGAATGCAAAGATGCAAATCAAACTTCTATAACAATTAGAAGATTATTACAACATGACATATTTGGAAATTCCAATAACATGGCAAGGTACAGGCTTACAGAATATGAGATGCCATAGGCTGTTGACATAATTAGTCACTGAGATGAATGAGATAAATTTCAACTTATTAATGAATTTCATGTACCTAGCATATCATTACAGTATAAAAATGTTTCCTTAATCAGAATAAGCATTCCAAAGATAATTTTAACCAACATATTAAAATATGTAATTTCAACTTTTAAAATAGAGTAAATTGCATCAGCGGTACACGAACTTGTTAGGTGGGTGCAATCTAATACATGAACTTGTAAAATGCTCGTTTTGGTACATGAACTTATCTTGCGTGTGCGAACTAAGGTCAAAAGGACATTACATGACTAATTTTGTTGCTTTAGGTGCTGATTAGGATACTACGTAAACATATATATGAGAAGGTTGCTACTTAGACATGCACCTGTTCAATAAAAAGATATAATGAGATATAGTGATTGTAGAGAAAGATATAAAATACCAGGCAAATGAGCAATGATGCATGGGTTAGAAACATACAAAATTCAAGATAAAGTAGAGAATAAATTTATAAATATAGCATGTTATAAATTTATAAATATAGCATGTTTTATGCATACTCACTATACGTATGCATGCCACATCCTAATTAACACAGCTAGGTAAAATTAACCTTGCTAAACCATTTTGGACCTAGTTCGCACGGATTAGATAAGTCCGTGTGCCAAAACGTGCATTTTACAAATTCATGTACTAAATTGCACCCACCTAATAAGTTCGTGTACCACCAATGCAATTTACTCTTTAAAATACCTCAAATACATATAATGCCACACATACCATTCTTTTATTTTAAAATATGGTAAACTCGAATCTTTGGTTAACATTTTCAATATTGATTACAAATTATGAATGAACATAATTGGCCTGGATGTCCAATATTTTAATTTACTAAAAACATCCATTTTTTGTTAAAAGAATTACACATGATAAAACAACTCATTTCCCAATGTACCATTGTAGGTGTGCGTGCTGATGCATAGCTAAGAGTATGGACACTAAACATAAATACCCATTGTCAGAGTAGAAACAGATCCTGAACATGTAGGTTTACTTGCTAAAGATAGGTTTATCATTTGCATTGCACCTTTTCTACAAATAAAAGAAAAGTGGTCCTCCATCTTGTTCCAATTGTAAGTCTTTTTACTTGTGCACGAGGATTAAGAAAGTAACTGAAAAGATTTTGTTGTCCATCACTTATATTACGTTGGAAAAGATGAGTCATTTATTTGTGGGAGTAGTACCATTTATTTGGCAAGGCAAAATAAGAAAATGTTAACAAGGTGCATACAAGTTTTAAAATGACCTATATTAGGAAAGAGTTAAGAAGGCTAAAACAATCTACATTTAGAATTGGAACGAGTACATACAGACAAAGTAAAAGGGCAATTCTAAAAGGCATTCTCAATTTATGACCAACCGCATCTCTAAATATGGTGAGGCAAACTAGCAATACCCTTACCTCACCAGCAAAGAGGCGAGGCCTTAAGCCAAGTGCAGAACATGGAGCATCAAGGAGGACACGATCAAAGCTATTGGGCAAAAATCCTTTAGAATTTTCAACTCTACCACCTGAGCAGTTATTTCTTCCTGGTCCATTCCTCATTCGCCTTAAGTTCTTCCTGAGGTCTGCCTTGCTCACATATCTTTTATCATCTGTTTTTTTGTTATCTAACAAAACAAAATTATCAAATTTCTGAATTCAGCTTAAGAACGACATATACTTAAGGCACAGGTGCATATATCTATTAGGGAAAATTATGTTCTGAGTGTTTAGTTGGTCTCCGCAAAGTGCAAAGTGTAACCATATAAAATAGCTGTAACTTCATTAATAAAAAAAGGTTAGATTTAAATAATAAATAATAAAATTAAATATAAGTGATCCCAGGGTGTGTCATGCGCATTCACCCACCATTATAAAATTAAATAATAAAAAATGAAGAGAAATGGGTACAAATTTGCATGTCCCTTACCAGTCTGAACAACTGATGTAGTAGAACTGTCTTCACTGGCATTAGTAGTCCCAGCATCGACTTTATTAATACAAGGCTCAGAGTCCTCTGCCAGTGTCACAATTGCATCAGTGCGGCTGCCTGCTTCGCCAATATATTTTGCTTCATTGGTCTTCCGTACAGATTTGAGTGCATCAAGCTTATAAGCTTTTATGCAATTTAGGTCCATCTCAGCGGCCAATTTCAAAATATCCATCACCTGTAATCTACTTCAATATTATGAAAGTGCAAAGTAATATGACTTCTAAGATGAAAAATACACCCTATGTAAAGTGGGAGCACATGATTGAAAAAAGGGTTAGTTTTATAGGTATCGTCATTGCACATTACTCCCTCCGGTTCCATAATTCTTGACGTTTTGGATAAGGTTGAGGTCAAACTTTTGTAACTTTGATTATCAATAACTTTAAAAGTATTTAGTTTAAAGGAACTAGAACAACATATATAGATTTGTCCTTCAAAGTACTATGAAAAAAGTAAACATGCATTTATTTATTGCATATATTATAATAGAAAAATAAAGTCAAAACATATATTTTGGAAACCGTGTCATTGTCCAAAACGTCAAGAATTATGAAACCAGAGGGAGTACATGTGTTACTCAGTTCTTGATGCCACACAAATTTTCCTAATGTGTCGATTTGAAAATGGCCTTCAAACAACCTACACCGTGACATGAAAATGACCTTCAAAGACCCTTATGTTGCATAATAACTAGTTTCTGTTTCCATACAGCTAAAAAATGTGGAAATATATTTTGGGGGTTTTCTAGAAGAATGCTGGCATGCAGGATAGTACATAAAAAAGGGGTAAAAATCTGTCTGGGGGATGATTACTTTAATAAAATGGCACTTTGTGAAGGACGGGGGACTGATTGAGGAAGGAATATAACCAAAATAGCTGGTTAAGTGAAAGACTAGAAGAACTTCAAGGATGCTCTTGTGGCTTGGAGCTATTTGTATTGATGCATTATTATTAGATAGATAGCTCTGTTTCATGATTGTTTGGTTGGTTTTGTATTTCTTGTAGGTTTCCCTTCATACTTAGTGTTTGAGTTTGGGTTATAGGGCCATGACCTTGTCCAAGGCCTTGTCTTTCATCTTAAAATAATGACATGCCAGTTCCTCTGCATGTTCCAGAAAAAAGTAATTAGGAATAGGAGACTTGGGGTTATCTTTCTATTTCCTTCATAAATTACATAGACAAATGCCCTTAAGTGCCCCACAAAAAAAAATGCCCTTGCATGAAGCTGGACCACCTAGCCTAAAATCATATCTACTCCCTCCATCCCAAAAAAACTCAACCTAGGATAGCATGGGGCCTATACTAGGACAAGGAATCTGGACAAGGATAGGTCACATCCTATCCTAGGTTGAGTTTTTGTTGGGATGGAGAGAGTAATCAATAAGGGTAGGAGATAAGATATGCAAAACAATAGTTTATAAGTATGCTACACTAAATGACCTAATAAACAAATTGGCCAAGAAACTGGAAGAAGACATAATAAACAAATTGGCCAAGAAACTGGAAGAAGTGTTGCTGCTGCTCCATCTTGCATGTTATGGATTTTAGCTTCCAACCAACAAAAATTAGCCAAAAGATGGTGATAAAATGTAGTATATCTTTTAGCACATTATAATTTCACAAGATGCCATATTGCATTGCAGAACATAGGGACATTATTTACTGTTCTTTACATATGCTAAAACAAACTTTGTGTTTTGGATGAATAATAAATTTTTATATTCATTTTTATAGCCGTTGTAAGTCTATTAACACTTCAATTTGTTGTCTTTATCTGAGTATATAACCTTTTGTAGACTGTTCATGAAGCCATGACCCAGACACGACATGCAGGGAAAAACGTAACCAGGTAAGTTCCCTTATATTCATTTTATCTGTTTAGAATAACTCCATTTGACATCATATAATCAATCTGACATAAGAATTAACCTTATTGTGAGATCTATCAAGGGCAATAATTTCTCCTTGGTCTTTCATCAGGATAGCAATTGCTGTTGTTTTCCCACCTGGGGCAGCACACATGTCCAGAATCCGCTCTCCAGGCTGGGGATCTACAAATAAATAGAAAATTATGTACTGTACATAACAAATTAGGCTGTAAAATTTTGACCTAAGCTATTCAGAACTAAAAAGAAAAATATTTATCATATTCTGCATAGAAAGAAAAGTCAGCAAACTATATGCTATGTACAAACTGACAAGTGACAACTATTCAATTACTGTAACATTTGCTAGTTCAATCTTTTAGCAGTAACATTTGCTTATTTATTTGTTGCTTCAATAACTATATTCAAACCTAAGATTTTCAGCATTTCTACCACATAAATATACGATACATCACACAGCAAAGGACATAATATCAGATAAAAGATGACTTAAGACTTTCAGAAAACAGCCATATTGCCATAAATTTGAAAATTTTGCTAACTTAAAAATTATATTCATACCAAGGACACGAGCAGCCACAACACTTGGAAGATTCTGAAGAAATATCTCCCCTTCGAGCACATCTAGACAACATAAAGAAACAAAATTTAGGATCATGCATTTGAAGATCAGTCAATACTAAATAAATAAAATGCAAATATGAAATGAAAAATGTAAGTATTCATAGAGGCATTAACAAGGGTATTCAGTTAAGAAATTCGAATCAAAGAAGAGGTCAACCGATCAACCTTCAAAAGTAGGGATGCCCATCAACAACCCTATACCATTTGGCTCTATGCAGAGATCGCAATATTTTTACCATGCATCAAACCAAGAATATGCAAAGCCCAAACTCTAATATGAGGATTTGCGTGGTCATGTGATCAGTAGGCCACAATAGTAGGCATAATCTACAATCAGAAGTGAAATGAAAATTAAATGAGCTTAGCCGAAGCCAAAGCCTAGGCTCTCAGGCTTTGTTGAACCGAGCTTGAATAGATCGCCAACCTGGCTGTCCGCACAATTTTTTTGTATTTGATAAACTAGTAGATCAAGTATAAATTAGTATGCATACACAGCAGCTTAGCATCACATATTTCTCTTAGTCCTCGTCCTGTTGCCAATGTGATTAACTATAAATTTATTGTCTTTATCAAGAGATTGTTCTTGAAACATATGCTATACTGTTCACGAGCTTACACAAGCCAAGCTCAAGCCTGACCAAGTTTCCTCCGAATCTGAACCAAGATCAAGCCTGCCAGTCAGAACTCACTGACAGTCCTAATAACAATTAAGCTCAGATGTTTTTTTTCATGCATACAAACTGTCAGTGTTACCGTGACTCAGGCTCGAGAGTCGGAATCCGACTCAGACTCGAGAGTTGGAGTCCGACTCAGACTCGTGTGTCCGACTTGGCAAACTCTAGAAAATAGGATTCGGAGACTGGTCTAATATATATAAGTTCTAATAAAAAATATTATATAAAATAAGATACCTACACATAAAATAGTTAGTTAGACACAATACTAGTGCTCAGAAGATCCCATTTATATGAAACAAGGAAGTCAAAAGTGCATGCTCTCTGAGAACAGCGTCCTGCCATCTCTCGTGAGGCAAAAGCCTGTAAAACTGCAAAAAGGAACATTATCTCTCCTCTCTCCCCCAGTGTTACCGGGACTCCCGTGTCTAAGAAAAATTTGCCGCGTCGACACGCATCCCCGTGTCGATGTGTATCAGACGCGGGACGATGCGCATCGGACACTGCTAGCGCGAGTCCAAGTCCAAAAGGAGAGTTGCAATCGCTGCTGCTGTGCTGCAAGGTGAAGTAATAAAGCTCTAGCAGCAGTCCTGTAGTGTGTAGGGATAAAGCATGTGGGAGAGAGAGAGCAGGTGAGGGAGAGAGGAGAGAGAATGTCCTTTTTGCAGTTTTGCAGGCTTTTGCCTCACACGAGAGATGGCAAAATGCAGCATGCACTTTTGACTTCCTTGTTTCATATAAATGGCATCTTCTGTGCAGTAGTATTGTGTCTAACCAACTATTTTATGTGTTGGTATCTTATTTTATATAATATTTTTTATTAGAACTTCTATATATTAGATGAGTCACCGAATCTTATTTTCTAGAGCTCGCCAAGTCGTACACCCGAGTCCAAGTCCCGGTAACACTGCTCTCCCCCCACCTGCTCTCTCTCCCCCCACATGCTTTATCCCTACGGAGTAGAGTAGTACTACTCCACACTACAAGACTGCTGCTAGAGCTTTATTTCTTCACCCTGCAGGCTGCAGCACAGCAGTAGCGATTGCAACTCTCCTTTTGGACTTGGACTCGCGCTAGCAGTGTCCGATGCATGTCATCCTGCGTCGACATAGAGATGTGTGTCGACGCGGCAAAACTTTTTTGGACACGCGGGTCCCGGTAACACTGAACTCTGTATCTTCAAGAAATAGTCTAATTCAAATGACAAGATAAAGGAATTACTTTGTTCGTGAACTAATTCATATCCTTCATCGTTTGGTTCGTGGTGGCTGTCAAACCCATGCATGACTACTTATAATGAATGCTCCTTCTAAAGAAGTCAGCTATGAATGTGATCGCCAAACTGGAGATCTCACATCTTTCAAAGTTAGTTGCATGAATTGGCACACAACATACTATATGGGGGAAAAAAATTCACCAATCAAATTGCCAGTTCTATCCTTATATTAAAAGAATGAAATACAATAGTGTATTTGTACCCGTGTTACATACAAATAGCCAAGAAATGCAGCAAAGAAGTAAATGTACCATTGAAAGATGGGAGCTTGTACACCCTCTCAGTCATCTCCACTGCAACTCCATGAGGAACACGAAATATTCCGGACCTTGACATTGCAGTGATCCCTTGACCAATGTACAAACCCTTTCTTTCTTCATGATGTGCATCTGCAAAGAATTGAATTTCATAGCGTTATGTGTATGACTTTTAGCTGGGGAAAACAACCTCACACTTAAAACTGTAACAGTGACTAACATACATGAAGTACAGAAAAAAAAAAGAGTATTTGCAGTTTATCAATAAGCTATCAAAAAGGATTTAAATTTTTCAGTTGAAAAGCTTGCCTGACTGCAATCCCTGTAAAACAGTTCCTCGTGTTATACCAACGGTCCAACCACCATCCTCAGCAGGTTGTTCAATAGCAACCGACACTGCAACTTTGTCACCCTTTTCAACATGTGAGCTGCAAGCTAAAACTCCTGGGATGTACACCTGAATATAAAGAAAATGAAAAGGAAAGTTAAAATATTTGGGAGTGTGGACTTTCTAGTAGCATGAACTGGCAACAAGCATGCAAAGATACAACCTCGAACTGAAATGTTGAATTTTCCAAATCCAAAAGGAAAAAGTAAAAGACAATCAGCAACATGAGCGGAAAAGCATTATTTAAAAAAACAAGATAGGTATTGAAGGCTACTAGTCACCATCCAGTCCAACAGCAAGTACTACAGTGAATTCATACACTTATATAGCACTCCCCATGCTCCACATAGGATTGAGGTGATGCAGCAAAAAAAAAAAAAGAATTACAGAATGATCAACGGAAAGTTTGAAACAACTTATTCTCCTATGCTAGGACTAGCCATTTTTCGGTACATCTCAACATAATGCACATACAAAAGCACACAAACACACAAACATAAGAAAACATACCTGGGCTCCTCTAAGAACCGACTCTGCACATTTTCGACTTACAATCACTTCCTTAATAGATTGGTCAGGTTGGCTATCGTAGTGCAGTGCATGTGGTCCTGAACCTTGTACAAACAAAACGTTGTCAAGGCCAGAATATGGGCACTTATGCACCACAGAATTCCCTTCATGTGCTTGCTCTCCACCATTCTGCTGACCAATCTCCAAACCATTAATTCCACCACAGAGTCCGTTCTGATCTACCAAATTCATCAGTTTATGCATGACAGCATCAGTGGAAGACTTCAGAGTATTGACACGAATACAAGAGTAACAAGAAGGATGCCTAATCAAGAAAGTAATAGTTAGTACAAAATTAACACTATTTACTTATAATGGAAACTAGCATGAAACTGTAGAACTGGCTCAATCTTTTATTTGACCGTTTTGGTCAAGTCATCAAGAACTTCAGTCTTTCACTGATCTGTAGTTAGTAACTACTGAGTAGGTGAGCATAGCAAAAGAATCTTTATAGTAGACATGCAAGAACAGAGAATCCAATAAAAAGGTGAGCATAGATAAAGATTGTCGTTTCCAATATCACAGAAGCCTCTTCATTTTCATCTCTTCCCTGGAAAACCATGTTCTTTAGTTACATTGAAAAAGGAAGCTAAATGAAAATCATGGAACCAGATAAGTCAACAACCAGTAACAGTCTTTAGCTAAGAGTCTTATCAATTTCTACGAAAAAAACACTAGTAGATTGACGCATTGCTGCTCCAAGATATTATTCCTTGAATCATTTTCTCCAGCCTAAACATTTGAATTGTTCACCACCTTGGAACCACAGAGAATTTATCACTAAGTAAATCCAATCAAGTACATCCATGCAGTTTTGTTCGTACACAAATCATTTGCCTGAGTATTAAGACATTGTCCTTAAAAGCTGAAAGTTCAGAACAAGAAAATAGCAACTGCAAGTACCAGAACTGATTGAAACATGGTACATTTGATTAGATGGCATAATCCAGCAAATCTAGAAATGGTCTCTGATGGATGTGTTGATTAGCATGAAATTTGGAGAAAAAGAATGGAGAAGTAAAAACAATCCAGCAAATGGGTGCAAACTTCGCAAAAGCTAAATCTATATCCTTCGCTAATCCAATGGTAGTAGCAACGAGTGGTTTTCCCCTTTTGTTTAAAAGTGATAAGATATGTTGATCAAATGATGGGTCATATATGTAATAATTACGGCTAACAAATCAATATTCTGTGCTATTAGCACTATATAGCCTGATAGCCAGAAGATTCTCAAGCACTAGTTCAAGCTTTTTTGCATGACAACTATTTGAAAAATGCCAAATGAAAAGAACTTTTTTGGAAAGTTAAAACGAGTATAAATAATCGTGAGACAGCATTTACAGTTAAGCAGTGTTCATTTTTTGGAGGGAAGCTGGAATTTGCTCCTTTTGCTAATTGTAATCGCTTTGCCACATCAATTCGAATCATACTTGGTTTGGCTAGCTCCAGAATCTAGCATGGTTTAGCTTGATCGAACTCCGCTCGAGCAATCATTTTACTAAACCAGTTACAGGATAACATAACAGCCAATCCTTTTCATGTTAATCAGAGCATCTGTTCGGATAGAATTTGCTCCAAGTTCCCTAAACTGAGAAAAAACAAAGTATAAAACAAGCAATGGCCGCTCTGCCCAGGACCAAGCGCGCGCAAAATTTTGGAGCTGCACGCAACAGAATTTGCTCCAGCTTGTCTAAATCGAGGAAAGCAACAGACTACAACACCAAGACACTAGATGACCTAAAAGTTAAGGCACACCCATTCATCAATGAATAGAATAGGAATGAAGCAAGAGAGGGGGAAGGGGCGGCTCACGCGAGGGCTTCGGAGATGCGGGCGAAGCGGTCGCGGCCGTACGCGGCGGCGAAGTACTCCTCGACCTCCGGCTGCCACTGCAGCCTCGGGCTGTACGTGTACCGGTCCGCGTCAGCCGCCGCCGCCGCCGTGGGGGAGGCGGAGGCGGAGGCGGAGGAATCCATCTGCGGCTGCGGTGGGAGGGGCTCCTGGAAGCGATTGCGCGCAGGAGGGAGGATGCGGAATGGGGAGAGAAGGGAGGGGAGGCGGCGCAGGGAGACGACGCCCAACGCGTCTGGGGTTTGCGAGGGTTTCTAGTTTTCTACACCCTGTTTGCTTGGCACGGTGAGAATATGAGGAAATTGGATTTCATCTTCTGAATTTTATAACTATAGTTTCTCATAATTTGAATGAAAATTTAAACTATTCAGAGACTTTGATAGCTGAACTCTAAAAAGAGACTGTAGTTGTCAGAAGTTTCCCAAACATATATAACCAAAGTTTTATAAGAGATAGAATTTGGTTCTCGCAGAAACTCTGCTTTGTTTAACTGGCCTTCTTTGTTTAGTTTTATAAGCCAGCTTAAGAGCTGAATATTTTAAACCTAAACAAACAAACAGTTTTTTCGTTTGGTCTTTTAAAGCCATAAGCCACTCTCTTTTACACGATTAGGGCATTCACAATGTTACAAAAGGCCATCCTTATAACTTTATATAGGTACCTTTGCCATTGTGAGAGATGATATTAGAAAGAGCCGTATGATCAGCTACCCATAGCTATAAGGATCACCCATATAAATTAAAATATAATATCTCCCTCCTTTTGCTTTTTCTACAAGAGAACTATAGCATTTGGATATAAAGTTTTTTAGAGTGTGGGTCACATCTTAATGTCAATTACTATCTATATATACTTTGTGGAAATGGGAACAATAAAGACCATTTATGTGGGTCTCATCTATATGGACTACTTGGTCCATATACATTATTGATGCCCTTAAGCTAAAAGCTAGGTTGGATTTTTTTTTTTTGCTTATGTGGGTGGAGATATGACTCCACTATTAAACTTATTAAACTTAGAACTTCAAATCTACTACTAGTTAATAAATCATAAAAAAATCTAAATACCCCTATAAACATTGGATGTAAGTCCACCTAGCACCCTAAACTTTAAAACCGGATATCTAATCCCCTGAAATTTGTAATACCATCCATATTACCCTTTAAGATGATTTTAGATAGTGGTTTTGCATATTTTGCATACTTAAACAAATAGCTTTGAATAACTAATATAACATTAATTGCATATCATCAGTTACAAGTCATCCATTTATTCTTTTACGGTGATATACTATTATTATGTGTATACTTGTTTATAAGTGAGAGCTATCCAAAAATTTTGGAAATTTATATTTCATTAAAGTAGGAGGAAAAATTATATTTCTTCCTACTTTAATGAAATATAAATTTTCAAATTTCTATATTTTAACTTACAAATTTCAAGTTCAATGCGCACATATAGCTATGCCAAACAAATACGTAAATATAAGGGGAAAAAACAAGAATCCAATCCAAAATAGCGACGTTTAGATGGACTCTATAATTAAATGCATTATGTAACTAGATGAAATAACTTGGATTGAAATATTTTGAAAATAATTTGAGAGTGATGATTTAGCATGTATATGTTTAGTTTTAGAATGAAATAAATTATAGATATAATTACTACGGTATATGCTTGCATGTTGAGCTTTGTGTGCTTAATAAGTTGATGTGACGTACTTACATATAGATTTTAGGAGTGCTAATAAATATTGTGCTTGCATGTTGAGCTTTAGGTATTTAGTGAGCATTACCTTTATAGAAAGAAGGGATTATTAAATTTATTTTGAACTAATTAATAAAACTATCATTTCAAAAACATTGAAAAATTAAATTATGTATTTTTTTGATAAAATGTTAGACTATTAACTGTAAAAAGAACATTTATATGCCCATAAACATATGTTTAAAAGAAAATCATTCAATAGTTGTTGTTCAAAAATAATTTACAATAAAAATTTTCAGAGTATTAATTATGCCAAGTATCAGGAAAATGTCAATGGCCTGTGGAAATGAATGGATCAATGACAAGTACATGTCGAATTGTATAAGCATGATTTCTACTTATAGCTCCATCATAAACAAGCTTCCTAGTAGGGTTTCTGTAAAATGCAGGATCTGATTTGAGAAACGCAGGAACACAATAAATAGGATTAGAATGTCACGTATGTATAAATCCCACAAGAATACTAGAAACAGAAAAAAAAATATAATTAGAATGTTGGGATGTATAAGTCCCATAGGAATTCAAAACACAAGAATTTGAGGTATGTTGTTTTTGGATGGTTCAATATAACTATAGGAATTTGATGGATTAAGAGAGGAAATACAAAGAGTTCTGTATTGGACTTCTTAAAAGAAAAATAAAATGAGAATTTTAGCTCATGGTAATTTTTCGGTGCATACAATAGAGAATTTGACATGATCAAATCCTTTGTTCCAAATGACACATAGGAAAAAATTATACTCCCCCGTTTCATAATATAAGAGATTTTAGAGAAACTAGGAAGGTAGCCCGTACATACACGCGGGCATGTATCATAGTTACGTTTTGATGAATTTATATTGGTGGAATATCAAACAGATGGCACATACCATGCTTCATATGTTCGTTTTCCTCACAAATTTCTTTATGTATCAGTATTGCTCAAATAAATTTTCTAAGCTATTTGTTAGCTTTATACTATATAATAGTACTTAATTCATCTATACAACTAATTATTTACGGTCTTCCTAGTTATTTAAAAATAAGGTAGACTTAGTTTGTTTGTTTACCATACATTTCTAATAAACTAAGTTTGGATAAAAAGTAAGGTGTTTTTTTTCTTTTTTTTAATTGAATGTTTAGGTCCTTATTTACAAATCTTAAAAAACAATTATTGCTAATAAATATGTTTATTTTTACTATCAAGCTAACCCTCTCTCTAATTTGTTCATATTGACATAATTTGTTACACATACTCTACATGATCAATAAATGCGAAGGAGATATACATAATCTAGACCTCGCTTCCCTATGATACGTGTGTCCTATAGAGCTTTTTAAATATACCTAGTCAATATGAGTTAAATTTTAATTCTAATACTAACAAATATTGCTATTTTAGTGTGAATTACATATATAATAATACGTGAAGGAACTCATAATGCCATGGCATCATAGATAGAGGGAAGGCCAATTTAATTGATATGGCAACGGTTGTTTCAGTTTAAGTGAAAATTAAAAACTATTTCTTTACGAATTTGTTAGATGTTCTACAATTGGCTCAATTTAGCCTCTATTGATAATTTTTTTCTATTTTATACAAGTTATTATGAATCTTAATTTGTTAGTTTAATTATGTATAGATCAACAATTAGAATAGATATGCGACATGTAGCTTAATATAACTGTGGATGTTTCGATATTATTGGTTGTTTCTCTTTTTATCATTGCTACTCCAAAAGATACAGAGAGAAGTGGAGAGTGGAGAACCCAAGCCAAAAATGGAGGGGGCGAAAAGTGTTGTGCGTATGTGATGGTGAGGGTGAGGTGGAGGGGACTTTGTTTTTCTAATTTTTCTAAACGATTTAAGTTAAAACCGATTATCATGCATTTTGTTTTTTTAAAAATCTTTTTTAAATTTTAAAGACATCACGATGACTTAAAACAGATCAGATCTTAGATACAACGATTTAAGCTGGACAATTTATCTAGGGACTGCCAAATGCATTGGTTCGAATTAGCTATGTAATGTTGCCACAAACCATGCAAACTGATTTAATTAGCTATGTTATATTGCCGTTAATCTCCTTTCACAAATCATGTATAACTAATTTAATTAGCTATCATATATAATCTTAGTGTTAATCTCCTAGCTTCCATTTATATATATTGTCATGTATATAATAAATATAGCTATGAGTTAGTAGTAACATAATATGGGAGCTAATTAATCTTAGCTTGTGCTACGTATATACAAATATAAATTAATTAGCGATAAACTTGCCGCCGCGGCCAAACCGGCTCGTAACCGGACGCACGGTATAGCATGATGGACCGTCCGAGTCCACCTTAGAAAAACATGGGTCTTTTCCGTGTCTTATTTTTTTATTAAGTTGAATCTAATGGTAGAGAATGCATGATGGGTCCACCTTATTGAAAGGAAAATCGATGGTTAGATTTTGTTTTTATTAGAATTCTTATGATTTTCTTTGATTTATTAGAACGCCACGTGACGTCTTAGGAGTGTTTATAGAAGCGACATATGATGATTTAAAAGTGTTTGTATAAAGGTTAATGGACTTTTAGCATATAATAGATAGATAGATAGTTTTTAAATAAACATAGCCCTCGATTTTCATTTAAATCGATGGATTTAGTGTTTTAACCTATTAGATTAGATTGAATAAATAATTTCTTCCTGTCCTCTCTCTCACCTACGTATGTCTGTTGACCATCGATTTTTATGGATGCATGTATTTTGACTGTCTTTTTTTATCTAACTTTGTATGATTCTTTTTGTGAACAGTAGGTAATTGCTTTCAATCGTACACAAGTAGAACAGTTATACTATGTGTATGATATAAGTATAGGAGGAATTTATTATTATTTTTTAATAATAGATCTAATCTAATGATGTAAAATAATGGGTCCATAAATTTAAGTGAAAATCGACGGTGAGATTGAACAGTGCCATGTGGCGTCTTAAGAGTATCTGTAGGAATGCCACGTGGCGACCTGAGCGTTTCTAGGAAGTTTAATGGACTTTTAGTATATAGTAGATAGATGTGACACATTCTAATATTATGAATTTGAACAAGAAGTCCCATAATATTTTGGAGGGATGTATCACATATCCCTCCATAATCCCTTATATTATGGGACGGAGGGAGTAGGTTTGTAATCCTTCAAAACTCTTTTGAATTTCTTTCAATATAAAGGAGCCCTTTGACTTTACTTAGATAATGGCAGTTTCATTAAGCAAATGGAATTTCAACACACTCACTATGTGGTCTACAGAAAAAAATGGCTTTACCAGGTTGCTCTAAACGATAATGAACATAATATCCACTTTATTTTGATTAATTGATGTTCTTGTACAACTCCATTATTGAAAATATCTTCCGAAAGAAATTAGAAACTGCACGAGCCTCTGCATCGGCAAAATTAAATGGCCGAGAGCAAATGACCGAAATCAAGATAAGAGTCCATAAAAAACGGTGTGAATTCAGGCACTTCATAGTTGATAGTTCGCTTAGCCGGTGTTCTGCATTCCAGCAGCAATTCCCTTCATGGTCAGGATGAGGGTGTCCTCCAGCCCCGGCGCATACTCACTGGTCGGGTTCAGCTTCACCAGCTCCGCAGCCGGCTTAGACCAGTCCATGATCTCCTTGGACATGTGGGGGCGCAGCGTGACATGGTAGTCCGGGTCGCGGATTCGCTTCATCGTGTAAGCCTGGCAGACATTCAGGGTGGTGATGTAGGCATTGCGGAGGCGAAGGCGCTGCTTCAGGTAGAGATCACCTTCGAGAAGATCCTTGTGTCCAGCAACCTGAAGGTCAAAAGTGGCCAAAGAATTTCATTGAGTGAATGACAATGGAACATTTCAGTATCTCATAGATGTTGCATCATTGTTTTCCAAAGTGTAATCAGCTCTAGCAAGGTCAGTCGAGGCACCTGAAGGAGAAGCTGTTTGGTTTCTTCACAGTTGGCCCTCAGTTTCTCTCCCAGAGGCCATAGCTCCTCGGAGACAAGGAGCTTGTCGTACAATGCGGCGATGCCAGGGTCACCCTTGGCGAAAACCATCTCAACCAGATCGATCGTGACTCTGAAGAACGGCCACTCATTGTACATCTCCTGGAGCATGTGGAGGTTCCTGATGTCCTTCTCCAGGATGTGCTTGAAGGCAGAACCGAAGCCAAGCCAGACAGGAAGGTGGAAGCGAGTTTGCGTCCAAGCGAAGATCCATGGGATGGCACGGAGTGACTCGATGCCACCACTCGGCTTTCTCTTGGATGGCCTGCTTCCTATATTCATCCTTCCATACTCCATCTCTGGTGTTGCCTGATTTCATGAAAAATGTAAAGAAAATTAATTTACAAAGGTTTTGCCTGAAATGAACAATGTTTAGCTAAGTGCCTTAAATGCATTATATGAAATGTTCCAAGTCTGATGATTATGAAGAAACAAAACACTCACAAGGCGGAAATACTCGACAAAGCGTGGTTCCTGGAAGACGATGGACCGGTATTCCTTTGTAGCCACCACAGCCATCTCATCAAGCAGAGCACGCCATTCTGGTTTCGGCGCAATTGGTGGATGCATGCCATGCTCCAGAGTGGCAGCCGTGAAACGCTGCAGTGTCCTGAAGCAAAGGTGCTCCTCACCAAAGGACTGCTCAATGACTTCACCCTGGACAGTGACCCGGAGAGATCCATGGATTGTGTCTGGTGGCTGAGACAAGATGGCAAGATGAGTGGGACCTCCGCCTCTTCCGACAGTCCCACCGCGCCCATGGAACATTGTCAACTTCACCCCAAACTCCTTGGCAACGTTGATGAGCTCCTCCTGAGACTTGTACAGCTGCCAAGCTGCCGAGAGACGACCGGCGTCCTTACCCGAGTCCGAATAGCCAATCATGACCTCCTGTTTGCCATTTATCCTTTCTCTGTACCAATCTATGGAGAACAGTCTGGCCACTGCTGCTGGGGCAGATTCAAGATCAGCCAACTTCTCAAACAGTGGGACAACTCTAAGTGGTGTCTTCACATGGCATTCACGTTGGAGGAGCTCAACAGCAAGCACGTCTGACGGAGCTGTCGCCATGGAAATGATATAGGCCCCAAAATTGTCAGCGGGAAGCTCAGCTATCACGCGGAACGTGTCTAGAACGTCAGCAATCTCATCGGTCTTGGGAAGGTCTGGGCCAAACAATGGGCGCTTCCCATTGAGTTCAGACAAGAGCCAGTCCTGACGGCGTTCCTCGGACCACTCACGGTATGATCCTATTCCCAGGTATGTGGTGATGGCATCGAGGACATCGGTGTGCCTGTCAGATTCTTGCCTAATGTCAAGCCTCACAAGGCACAGCCCAAAGGTAGACACCTGGCGCAAGAAGTCCAGAAGGGTCCCATCAGCAATTACACGGTCACCGCAATCGCAGAGTGACCTGTAACATAGCTCCAGAGGCTCTAAGAACTGCAAGGTAAGACAGTTGTTTAGACTTAAGAACAAAGGTGATGAAGAAAGAATGCACATTTCAGAGTTACAAGCATCCAATGGTTCTTTGATCAATACTTTACCTGTTCAACACTGGTGAGAGTGGTTTCTTCAGGAATGTCAGAATATCCGCTGGATAATAACTGGCGTGCTCGTTCACGTGTGTTGTATAGCTTGTCTCTCACATCACCTAGAACAACTCGGTATGGCTCACTGGGCGGAACCTTCTTCCAGAATTCTAAGACGAACAAGGAAACGATATTATGCCAACATTGTCAATCATAACAGATAGCCATCACTATTAAAATGGGTAGTCGATATTTACCTATATAGTGCTTTGCATCTTTCTTTGAGGAGAGATGCAGCTCATCTGCTCGTGCCCGAAGCTCATCATTGCATCGCCACATAGACAGCTGCCAGAATTTGGAGAATTTAATAAAATTGATTTATATGTGTGGAAGATAAGGGATGAAGTAATTCTTACCTCAAACATGAGATCCTCAATTTGCGAGCAGTATAAATTTGAAGCCATCATTCTAGCAAGCAAGCATACATCCCTTGTGACTTCTGGTGTCACTCTTGGATTTCCTAAATTGGTGCAATGCACAAAATTATTAAGTGCACAAGAACTGAACTATACAGAAGTCAAAAGCCATCCTTTGCATACCGTCACGGTCTCCTCCCATCCAAGAAGAGAACTGAATGAGAGGTGCATTATAAGGAACACGCTCATCAATTCCGATGTTCTTCAAGGCAGTGTCCAGACGGCGTAAGAACTTCGGAACACCTTTCCAGATTGTCTCATGAAAGTAACTCATACCAGCCCTCATTTCATCTTGAGGAGTTGGCTGGGTTCTTCGGATCTCATCAGTTCTAAAGGCTGCTTGAATCTGAAAAATAAGAACATGTTCTGATTCACCTTATTAATGCATTAATAAATTTAGTTGGAGCACAAAATCTGGCATGTTGAGCATCATGCTGAAAGTAATTTATAATTTCTATAAATAATCGAAAAGGCACATACAATTTGAAAAAAAAATCAAGACTATAAATGAGTCAGTGATTAACTTGATTATCTTACCTCCCTCTGGAGAGCCTCATCAAGCTCCTGTTTATCATCTGGTGTGATATCCTTTGAGTATAGTTGAACCAAACAATTCCTTATCCTAAATTATATTTGAAATTTCACAATTAGATGATAAGAAACCATAGGATGTTTGATATCATAGTATTGTTTCTGTAACTCACCTTGAGTGTTTTTGAAGCAGTGACCTCCTCACTGACTGTGTTGGATGTGCAGTCAAAACCAGGTCAACAGTCTGACTCTTAAGGGCATCAAAGACCTCTGCTGGTGATTTCTTCAGGTCAACAACAAGCCTCTTAAAAGTTTCTTCAATGTCAGATTCTGTCAGTGCCGAGTTCTCATCAGCAAAGTCACCCTTCTTGAGCTTGATTCTCCTCCTGTATGCAATCTGGACCTCCTCGGCCAAGTTAGCCAAATTAAGCATGTGGGAGAAAGCTTTGGCCATCACAATGGAGTCACCAGGATCCAAGCTTGTCAACATGTTGCCAAGTTCATCGAGCTTTTGGGAGTCATGCTTCCCTTCATACTCAGCAGCGATCTCATAGCATTCTTGGACCTACACATATCAATAACAAATTAGCAATCCATGGTTTTTCCGTTGATATAAAATTGTAAATACAGGCATTATTTTCCAATCAATTCAGAACAAAAAAAAAATCCAACTAATTGACTATACATCAAAGTAAAAAAAAAAAATTCCTTGTCATACATCCATGGAAGGGTCTGCAACAAAGGTATCAGTTTATTTTGACAAAACAAATTGTATTCAATATTAGTCTCGTGCATGAACATTGGCCACACGGGGAACTGACAAAGCCAAGTTATTCACTTTCAACCGAAGTTCATGGCATGTTCATGTAAAGCTGGAATTTTTGTTGTAATCATTAAAGTGGTTGATAGATATACAGAATATAGAATTAAAGATCAACTCAGATTTCATTCACAATTTACCCTTCTATAAAAAATTGCAGCCACGTCTGCAAATGAAGACTTCAAATACAAAAGCACCAAACCTGAGCACACTAGGGCACTAAACCTCAAAATTTTTGCACAGGAGTAAGTACTTAAGCAAGGCTCTAGCAATACCAAAGAATTCATGTTGGTTTGTCAATATAAAACTTTTAATATACAGTTGTCATTTCCTGATATCCTAAAGATCCAACTAATGAGTACATGTCACATTCAGTTTGACGAAACAACAAAAATAAAAAACACAAACATTTGACACCCATGTCATTGACTTCCTCTGCTTAAAATTTGATAAAAATGAAGTGTTCAGTTACGATGGATGTCTATGAAACTGTTGTTTATACAAAGTGGCAGTTGTTAATCAATCAGGAATTCAGGATAGATAATTAAAGTTCAGCTCAGATTTGACTCAAACAGTAAATATTCAGATTTCAGTACATACACCCCTGGAAAACAGCTCCAAATGCAAAAGATGCCAGTTTTTTTTTTCTGAATTTCCATTATACGAACACAATAATTCAAACACAAATTTTAACCCAGAAACATAATCCGAATACTCTAAAAAAGAAGAAGAAGAAAGGGGCAGGCCCCAGAACGAAAACTCCACTCAGTACCCTCACTGGAAGCACCAACTTGTCAACCGACAAACTAAAAAATAAAGGAAGAAACTGTTGGAATATTTTGGTTTTTTACCCCCAAATTAAAATAAAGAAAAAGCAGAAAGCACCCCCAAAAACATGGGCACTCTCCATGTTCCAATTATGCTGAAGCACAGAATCCCCACAATCCCACTCACAAAAGCTAATGCAATCATTCAGTGAGTGAGTCAGTCAATCAGTCCACAAGCAACCAAATCACTCCACTAAAAAAAAGAAGATATTCACAAGCGCACACACGCAGGCAGCAAGCAAACAAGCAAGCATTATCTGCTGATCTGGAGCATGAACATGCAGGTAGCAGAGTAGGAGTAGCAGATGATGAAAAAGATTTAATCAGTCATTGGGGATCGAATAGAGAGAGTAGCACCAGCATACCAGCTCGCGGAGGTCGTCGCCGTGGAGGTCCTGGAGGATGTCGAGGAAGCGGTCGAGGAGGAGGGCGTCGTACTCCACCAGCTTGTCGTCCTCCGACAGCTTCGCCGGCGCCAGCATCCGCAGCTGCGCGTCGATCGACGCCATCTTCTCCACCTTCCCCGCCATCCCCCCCAAAACCACCCGATTCAACCAAGCAAGAAACGCTGCACGACGGACAGTGTCCTCTCTTGGATGCAAGAACCTTCTTCTTTTATCTACTTTTTTTTTTTTGGTTTTGCAAAAGGATGGTGATGATTTGATAGTCGGGATTGGATGCGAGGAAAGGGAAGTGTACAGGAATCTGATCTGATATGCTAGTGGATTGATGAGAAGCGGAGGAGGGGAGGAGGAAGCTGAAAAAGAAAATCAATTTTTTTGCGAGATTGTGGGAGAGGGGGCGTGGTGCACGGGTAGTGGCCTCTGTCCGTCTCTTCCACCTTGACTCCCGGGGGATGGTTGGGTCGCTTATTTATAACAAAAAAAAAAAAAAAACCCTCGCAATGGGCATCATTGGGGTTGGAGGGCCACAAAAGACATTTTCTTTAATATTTACTTTTAGAAAAAAAAATATAAGCACATAAAGTAGCTTTATTTATACTATAGGAGGATTTTAATTCTACAGCACTCTCATTTTCTCTGGAATTCTTATAGAAGGAACATTCATGTAGAGATTTTGAAAGGAAGTTAGTCAGAGTTGTAACCTCTTGAAAAATTTCCTTCTAACGGTCTTATCTTTTCGCTTATAATTATGCTTATCAGTCAAAATTTGAATTATCAAGCTTAAATTTGGAGTTGTTTTTGGAGTTTTTCAGTGAAGTTTATTTTCATCCTTTGCTTTTAGGTCGCTAAGAACACGTATATAAAAATTCTATTCACAAATTATTTTTCGTTTGCAAATATTCAATAATAAGCGAAATGATGGAGCCGTAAGTTTCAATCATCTGATTCCTAGGTGTAATCTTCTATTTTGCATTTGCTTTCATGTCAAAATCCTATGTTTTCATATAATTCCGTTTTTTCACATGCGATTCAAAGGAGCCCTTGGAAGTCGGATATTAGCTGTAAATTTACAATACTTGTAAAATTTGTATTGAATTTTAGTTTTACAGAAGGCTATCTCATAGAAATGAGTTTGCATTTACTTGTAGTGCCCCCTAATAGCAAACAAAATTCATTTTTGTCTGGGAAAAACAGAGTTAATTTTGTGCATAAACAAAAATGGTTTTTCTTAATAGAAAGGATCTAGTTGTGTGTAATTTTCAAATTATATTAAAAGAAGGTTTCATTTAGTAGTAAATAAAAAGATTTTCTTTCTTTCAGATTTAAGTTTCAAATGTTCTATAATTAATCAACCTGTGTTTTAATAATGTGCACTCTGTCAAAGATACAAGAGAACACCTAATAGTGGTGAGTGGTGACACCCCTTTCTCAAAATAAGCATAGCCGACCATAAATTTATCCATAGCAAATAGTAGCCAGCCGTTGCATGCTAAAGCAAAAAGCCATGCAACCGGAGCATCATGTGCCAAAGCTATTGACACATCGAAAACGAAAGCTGATCAGCCACTCTCATACATGAGTGGCCATTATTGATAACCTTGATCTATATAAGATAACAGTATTGTCAAACGTCACAAAAAAATCACATGAAATTGAAGGGTATAACAATATCGCCTAACTTCACAAAAAAATCACATAAATTTAAAGGGAATAGTTTGCTAAAAGAAATTCAAACAAGGCTACCTTTTTACTCCCGGGTTTCAAAATATAGATTCTTTTAGTGTTGTTCTAAGTTAAACTTCTTTTTGGCTAAGTTTATAGAAACCATAGGCCATAGCAATATTTTTAATGCTAAACAAACGTATTATAAAAATATTTTTAATAGTGGTCATCAGGAATTGCAGAGGGGAAGTACTCCTTTGGTGTTGAATATGTCACTACATTTTTCTATAAACTTGAGCAAACTTGAAGAAGTTTTACTTAAAAAAAACAAAACATCTTCATTTTGAAACAGAGGTAGAACATAAATAGTAAAAAAAACTAGACCGTGCATCAGCTGATGGTTAGCTATCCTTAATAAATATCAAAACTAAATATGTTTTCAAATTAGAATGATAAAAAAAAACCTAAAGTCTACTTGCTATTTATTCAGAAAATACATGCACTATAGTACAACAAATATTCAGAAAATAAGTAATGTTGAATTAAAATGCATGTAGTGAAACCTTAAAATCTTAATATACTAATTTATGAAAAAAAAATAGATTTTTGGTACGGGAGAATGGTAGTACAAAATTTCTCTTGAAAAACACTTTCCTTTAGTTAATGTTTTTATGATATAAGCAAATAAATAATGATCAAATATATGCATTGGAGTCTATGATGTCCTATTTGGCATGAAATGAATGTGTAGAAGTGCTTTTCCTTCATTATCTAAAAAAAGTACTTTTCCTTTGAAATGCAGATTAGAATGGAATATGCTTCCCCTCAGAAGATTCCCAGCGTTTTCCAGCAGAGACAGTGAAGACTTTGCTTTTGTGCTTCCCTAGAGTTTTTTTTTTTTGGCTCTATTTCCATCCAATCATCTACTTCGTGAATTATGATTTTCTATTGTAAATGTCCTATATCTTCCTATTTTGAGATCTGTTGACTTTTCAAGTCCAGGGTACACATGGAGAAGGCAACATCTCCAATTTCTTTTATGAAATAATTGAGATTTGTAATTAAGGTGCTGGAGGCATACATATATATACTCCTTTAAAAGCATCCAGTGGTATGGTGGTGAATATATCACTCCCACTATTGATTTTACAGTTTTTACAATTTGCCCCTATATATTTTTCTAATATTGTGAAATAGTCTAACATTTGATTCAAACAAGTAAATACTACATAGTCAAATAAGCAAACAAATGATACTAAGATATTTGATAAAAGAGTATATTTTACTATGACATATTATGATGTTTTTTTCTTCTGCCCATAGCAAAGCTTAGGCATTTTGCTATTAATGGATAATATATCTCATTCCGTTCTTGTATATCAGATGCACATTACTCCATTTTATAATTAATTTCGGAATCTAAGGAAATTATATAATTTTGTTTATTCTAGAGTCATTCAGGTTAATTTGGTTGTCACGTGATAAACTTTGTTCTGGCCTTTTATCGGAAAAAACCAGACAAACTTTGTTAAAGTATAAATGAATCGATGTGTAATGCATGGCTATTATCTACCCACTTTAAACATTATCCATGATTGCTGTTACCTTTTGTTATCTATAACACTTTAAACCTTACTATTACTTTTTACTCCCTCAATTCCATTTTAAGTGCAGTTGTGGATATATGTATCCAACGTTTGACTGTCCGTCTTATTTAAATTTTTATGATTAGTATTTTTATTATTATTAGATGATAAAATAGGAATAATACTTTATGTGTGACTTATTTATTTATTTTTTCATTTTTTTAAAAATAAGACAGATGGTCAAACGTTGGAAAAAAACCCGCAAACGTACTTAAAATGGGACGGAGGGAGTATTCTAGATTGTTTGGCATATGCAAAGGTTTGGAGTAAAAGATTATAGTGCCCTTATCAAACAATGCATGGTTGAGAATAAAAAGGTGGTTGAGGATAGAATAGGGATAAATTTGAAAGAGATGTGATTGATATGATAAGTAATACTTTGGAGGGATAACTAACATGGGACAGAGGGAGTACAATTTAATCAGCAAGTGACATGAACGAAGGGATTGAGTTAAACATTAGTTTTTAAGATAATGAACTAAAGGTGTAGTGAATCATGTTTTACATCAGTGTCTTGGTAATTCTATCCTCCATACAAAGTGAGCACAATTTCAGTTTGCATTTGACCACGTCCACCATGTATTTCAGTCACCCTTAGAAAAACTCAAAATTGTTTTTTTTTTTTGCACAATGCATTCCCTCTAGGCAAAGAAACCGAAAACTCTCATTATCAGCTGTAGCTAGCCAAGTTTGAATAATCCATTCTTCCCAAATCACACTGCACAAACGCCCAACGAATGCCCACATCAAAGAGAGTGAAAGGAGGCCTTGTCCATTTGTCGGTCGAATTCATGCGAACATTTCCATTCACCGTGGACTATATGACTGCGCCGAGTCACCACACACTTTGCCAACTGGCTGGCTAGCTGGAGGAACTTGGTTAGGATACTTGTTCTATTCGCAGGTTCTCCCCAGAGATTTTACAACTGCCACACAAATGTACTACTCTATACACTTGTCGAAGCGTTTCCATTTGCGCTATCAATATATGTGCCCCAATCTTGAGTTTTCTCTCTTCCCTTTTCTTCTGATCCGAACAGATGTAAGACGAACATGCATACACACCACCATTTGATGCGTCCCAATCTTAAGTTCCTTGAGTTTTGACATCTCGCATAAAACACACCCATGAGAAAAGTCATCTTCTGTATTCTAGGCTGGGCAGCCGCATATCTAAATAACGTGTATTGTTGATATATTCTTTGTGCTATGATGAATTGAAGTTGGTTTTGACAACTTGAGTTTTTTAAAACTAGGATATGGTCATATGGAAGTTGGAATATTGTACTACTCCACGAAGGTTGGAATATATTGATGATGCATATGACATGTTGAAGTCAATCCCCACTACTTAATTGGGATGATTGACGACTTAAATAGCTGTCCCATTTGTTTTGTAAATACAACTATATATACAAGTTGCAGCCTGCAGGCATGGCGTATGACGCCTGCTACAGAACACAACCGATCATTATTGGAGTGCCCCTCCAAAGACACTTTGTGAAGTGCACATTTAATTATTAATCGTAGGAACGTAAAGGGAGCGGTTCAGGTCTTGTACAGGGAAAGTAGAGATTACAAGAAACAATTGGTGAGTAACTATAGCTAGTTAAAATTTAAAAAAGCTAGGCTATTTAGATTTTTTCTAGTATATTTTCCGTATTCTATTACTATATATAGATGGCAGAAAGATCTCCCAATCAAGGTCTCTTCCTGATACCAAAACTTCCATGCCAAATAAGATATTAATATTTCAATACCATACAACTTTCGAGTGTATTGGAGGAAAAAAATATAGTACATTAAAGAAAAACTTGAGTGGTAATACATTTCTAAACAACACCTTTGTAGGGTGATGCCTGATGCGCGCGCGCATGTGCGCTGGCGGAGGAAGCATGGTGCAGATGCACGCACGGAAGACCATGACAAATCAAGGTTAACTTGTTTGGACTAAGGTTCACTAATCATAGTATGATTATGAATATATGTGACTAAATCTTTAACCAGTGCCTCTCCTGGCAACATGCTATAAATATTTGTTGGTATTTCTTATGGCCATAGATAAATCAACAAGCGCACGGATACCCATGTAGCATTTCACTTAGGAGTATTCCAAGGGTACCGTATTTATATTTCTGCGGGGAATGTGGCGGTGTAAAGATATAGTTCAAACAATAATTGCTTCGCCGCCATAGTCTAAATATGGGTTAATTGATAAATGATAATGGGTTTAATTACACACAGGAGATTTATCTCTTATAAATATACACTAGGCAGTGGAGAAGAACTATAGAAAGCCAAGGTTCATATGTACTTCTATATTATTAATGTTTAGTTTACACTGAACACATACATGCTTGCAAGGCTAGAACTTAATTCTAGACACCCAGGTACTACCGAGAAGCCACTCCATACTGGTTTGCCAGTGTGGTTGTGAAATTTTACGAACTCTTACATCATACCTGAACGTGGAGGAATACAACGGACGGACAGAGCTATCACCACTTGTTGCCTACCTCACTTTCCGTGGGGGCATACCCACATCCAATGGCATCTAACTAACATACACACCATGCTTATGTTAATAAATAATGTCACTAGTTTCTCCAGGACTCCCACCCTTTGGTGGACAAGTTAGAACTAGTGCAATCCGTTAAGATCATTGCACCGTTATTGTAGCATAGATCGACTAGCCTAATTAGGTGAAGCATATAGATGAAGTATAATCTACTCATTGAACACATGACTAATGGACTATATATGAACTATGAACACTAATAGTCTTAATAGAAGAGTAAGGTACTAAAGACATACCGGAATCTCCGTGAAGACTAGAGGACCGAAGACTATTCTAAGGGCCTGTTTGGGAGAGCTTCTAGCTGCTGCAGCTTATCCCAAAATCAAAAGCTCCTCCAAACAATTCAGCTTTTGGTCCAGATTCTGAGAAGTTATAGATGTAGAATCCAAGAAATGAACTAGAAGCCATAAGCTAGGAAACCTAGCTTTTCCATATTCTTAGAAGTTGGCTACCAAGCAGCTGCTTAGTAGAATCTTAAACTCCCCTAAATAGGCCCTAAGTCTAACTCCATAATTACTAGAGAGAATAAAATATACTCCCCCATCCAAAAGTCTAAGTCATATTTCTTTTTGCACCAAGACTAAGAAGCAATTAACTCATTCACCATGTGACAAAACCAATGAACATGCAACTAATAAGTACTAAAATGTCTTTTTGGGTTCCAATCAACAATTTAATTTAGCACATAGTGACTATAAATAGGACTTAGACTTTTGGAAAAAAACCAAATAATGGAATAGGTCTTAGACTTTTGGAAGGAGGGAGTACGGAATGAGAGAATTGCTCCTTGAAATATGTGTTGTGAAGTGAGAAGCTCCTCTACTTGTATAGCCTGCATATGATGGTTGTAATGGTGGTTTCCAACGTTGGTTCACTTGTAACCGTCATTGAGAGCCTATGGGGAGCCGCCATGTGGAAGATGGCGGTTAGAGGTGCCAAGGCTAGTTCCGTCGAATTACCTCCACCGCCTCTGGCCACCGTTTTTATTGTGTGTATGACATGTGGGCTCCTATGGCGGTTGAGGATGGTTTGGCTCCACTTTAGGTCGGTTTTGACTGACGTGTGGTGCATGCCGGCTCATTTCAACTTTATTTTATTTGTTTATTCCTTGCATACATAGTATTTCTCCAAGACAAGTGGGACTACATAATATACATGTAAGAAATGTTAGTTCTCCCTTCATTTATTGAGGTAGTTGACAGTCAAAATCGGTACTTAATAACCGTCATATCCTCCTAGGTTAACCAAACTTCTCTATTTCATTCTATAATGGATTTAGATCGGTTAGGTACATAAAAATTCATTTTCCATAGCCAAAACATTCATTTCATTGAGGACAGTAGGACAAGGAACAATACCTCAGGTTCAAGTAGATTAGTTAGGTAAGTAACTAGATCAGTTATGTCAATTTGCTGGTATTATGTTGCTCTATGCAATATATTTTTTTGAAGAACGCTCTATGCAATATATTCACAGCTCTCATTTTCAAACCAAGAACACTTACTGGTTTCAACCAACCTGAGCCATCTAACATGGTTGTAATCCTACCATGTCTTAGAGAGCAAACACCACTAGTTGCATGGAAAAAGGCCAAGAGCAAAATAAGGGAAAGCCACTATGTTCTGGTGCTCCTGACATGCCAGCTATGGGCACAAGGAACAGAAATAAGAGTCATGCAATGGGCACTAGTTGCAAAAGAAATCTTATGGAGTAAATTAGAGATATGGCTAGCTGATTAGGTTTTATTTCGGTACTGTCAATTTATCCAGGGGCGCAGCTACTGGGGGTGCAGGAGGGGGCCAACACCCCCCTATCCGACCCCCTTCCCTGCTATACTGACTAGCGCATTAGCATGTTAATTAATTAATAAGAAAGAGACGGAGAGACAATGCAAATCAACTCATCGTCTTCATTGCTTCGGCTTCACACGTCTCTCCGTCCTCCCATTGCATCTCGCTGTCGAGCATGGTGCCTCAAGTCTCAAACTGTCAAGTATCCAATGATACAACTAAAGAGCTAGATTCAAGCTTTTTTTATAGCAGAACACATGATATCTTGTTTTGTCATCGGCATTGCTTACTCTGACTTATGACTTGTTCACCCTGCCCACACCCCCCTAACCATAAATCTTGGCTTCGCCCCTAAATTTATCTTGTGGAGGCTAATGGATTTTGCTGTTGTGATGCCCAACAAAGTGCTGTAGACATAGCTACATTCACATATTTTGCTATTGTAAGGATTGCTTCATCATGATGTAGTGATGCACTGTTATGGACCTTATGTCATTATGCTCATGATGTACTATTTAGTTAATTTGGTTTGTCGATTGCACTATTGTGTATGGAATGGAAAGTTGGTTTGGTTATTGAAATGAAATTGTGGTGTGTGCATGATATGAACTGTTCTGTATGTATGGTGGAAATGAAATTTGGTGTGTGCATGATATGAAGTGTTCTATACAGGATGCTACTGATTTGTACGATGCTCCTGATGCTCTTAATGATCCAGATGTATTTTATTTCAGAAATTTTTGTATGGGTGCTCTTTTCATTTCCTTCTTGTCAATTGGTGCTGTCAATGGTCCTAATGTTTTTGTATGGATGCTCCTGATGTTCTGCAATAGATTTTCTCCATTGTCCTTGCTTCCTGATGATTGTTCTCTATCATCCTGTATAATGAGAGGTTTAATAGCCAAAAGATCTGGTATTCTAATGTAAATGTACCAGAACTTCTTCTATAGAGGAACCAATTTCATGTATGTTGGAAACTGATGACGACCATATAGACAATTACTTTGATTTTCCTGATACTATTATTTTTTTTTTCAAAACAAAAGGTTCAAAGTATTGCATTTTTTCAATACCATAATAAATTTTTTATACACTCATTAATTTAGTCTCATGAAATACACATACTGTGCAGTCAACATTTTTTCAATTGTTTTCCAATGTAGCTGTCGCTCCTCCATCTACAATGGTATTATGGGCATTTGCAACCACACATAAAAGGAAAAATAAAGAAACCTATTGGGAGAGACATAGAAGGGATCAAAGAGAAATTTCGAGGATATGGAGAGGATCGAGTAAAAATTGATGGTATGAAAGGAATTGGACGAGTTTTCTATGAGTAGTTAAGAGATTTTCTCTATTTCAAATCCCTATCTAGATTAGGTTTTGTGGGATGGAGGGAGTAGTGGTCTCTCTCGATTTCCCCCATCTTCTTTTTACAGGGCTAAGAAGACAGGTCATGCTAATCTATATATCTGGACTGATGTGACATGTGGTAGGACTTCGAATTTAAACAAATATATTGTACATATATTAAGATAGAGGGAATACTACTAGAGAATATTTTTTAGGCACGCTTGTACTGGGTGGGTGAGGGAGGGGGGGGGGGGTGATGCGCGGGTGGTAGCGTGCTTGCACCACCGCACGATCAGTTTCCCCCCTCTATCTCTCCTATCTCCCTCTATATGTATACAAAGTTTATGCATATGTATATAAAATATATACATATGTATTTATATACAATATATATAGTTTATATGTATACACACGTGTATAAAGTTTGTATATGTGCGTATAAAAAATCGAAAACAACATATACACGTATACAAAGTTTATATACTTGTATACAAAATTTGTATAAAAAACCAAAAAGAAGTGGGGAAAGAAAAGAAAGGAAATCACACCGTTCGCCCCCCACCCCCTCTCCGCACGCCACGTGTCCAGTCGCACGGTGGGGGAGGGGGGTGACTAGCCGCGCATCTGATGTGTTGCTCAAACTGAGATAAGCTTTTAAAAGTTGCTCTGATTTTGCTACAGGGATTTGTGTTTATGCTTTAACAGAGTAGAATTCATCCAGGGCTACCACAAGACAATGATCTTTCAATGTCCAATGCAGAAAGTAAAAATGTTCCCATCCAAGGTCATTCAATTACCATATGGTCATTGATTTCTGTACATGAATTATTTACTGCACTCCTTAAGTTCTGCCCTTTCTTGCTTCTTGATATTATTTGTTCACATCATTGTCTCGCTCTATTGATTTCTTTTTGCAAATGTTTTTGGAAAAATTATTGCCGTCTCCAGTGCAGCAATCATATCTACAAGTTCATCAGATTTCGGGATGAGATGAATAGCGCCAGGTAATTAACTACACCTTTATTTAATAGCTTGATGTTTCAAGTGTGAGAAAAACTTGGATTTTCTGAAAACAAAGAGCTATTACTTACTCAAAGCATTGTGGTTGATATTGTATTTGATTTACTAATGACAAACATGATTAATTGTTGCGTTAATTGCATGTTCTCGGAACTTTTTTTGAGTCATGATTGAGCAGGGTAACGTATACGCTGCCTAGAGTAAGAATTGCATATATTCGAGATGGAGTATACAGGTATATCTTGTACCTAGAGTAAAAATTGCATTGTTGGTCTAAAGAAAAAGAATTCATTCGACACGTTCTTTGTACTTTGAATCGTGTAATTCGAGGAGAACTGAGGAATTTCGGGCTTGCAATATGAGCTTGCCAATCAGAACATGATTAATGCTTTATTTAGCTGATGATAAGACTTGATAATTAAATAAACCGCGTTCAATTGTGCTGGCCTATATATACTTCCGCGGTTACTTTCGTATAGTAATTATATCTATAATTTATTTCATTTTAAAACTAAACACATACATGCTAAATCATCATTTTTATAATATTTCAATCTAAACCATTTCATCATTTCTCCAATATCTAACATATATCCTGCAGCAAAGTGTGAGGCATCATCTAGTTACTGTATTTGCGACTGGGGCGGCTGTTCACTTGTGGTACTGTCAGCTACTTTGCTATGGGCCTTGAACCCAATAATGGCATTTGAGCCTGACCAATACTCTCTTCAAATAAGTCTATTTTGCATCCTTCAACTCATGCCCTCAACCGCAATAGCGGGTATAACGCCCCCTTAATCTTCGAAAACCAGAGCAAATCGAGTCTTAGACTGTTTGAATAGCGGGTTTGTCTTACGTGTCACTCATAGGACCCACATGTCACTAGACGCCGACGAACTTCACTAGCTCCGATGACTCCCATATGAGAGCCACGTAGGACGAAACCGCTACCCAAACAGTCGAGGAACTCGATTTGATCTGGTTTTCGAAGATTGGGGAGATGTTATAGCCGGTATTTACGGTTGAGGGAGACGATTCAATTAGGAGCAAGAGCTGAGGGAGGTGAAGTAGATTTATTCCTTCTCTCTTCGGCCTTTGTGCTTTGGCTCAGCTTGGCCCAAACAGATTTGTAGAGCTGGCCCAAATTAATGGTACCTACGAAAAGTGGCCTAAAGCAGATTCTATTATACTTCTCTTGAATTTTTGGCTTTTCTTTCCTTTGCTACCGACGCCAGTGTAGAAGTTCCTTGCGGAATCAATTTCTTTTTCGATTCTTTTTTTTCTCTTTTTTGATGGTTACGGAAGCATCTTTCCACTTTTATGAACAAAAATGTTAATGACTTGAGTATAGCAGTTGAATACTAATAATATTATTATCACTGCTCATGCTAAGGAAACCATTATCCTGCGCAATTAGAATTGCACATGTCAAGTTCTATCCCTTGGGCATCAACAATATCTTATGACTTTACCATGACCCGTGACTTGATCATGAGCACATGATAAAACCAAACTGTTTGCGAAGACAAAACTTATGACTTTCATTTTCAATCTTGGCCACTTGTATTCATCTCTAACTATTCTTTAATAGGTAAATAATGTTTATATCGACAACAAGATGTCTGTAATGGTTTTATTAATCTCAAAACATGATGCTTAGGGGCTGGTCAGATTGATACCATTTTTAGCCATACCACGTTTAGTTTGTTGCTAAACTTTGGTAAATATATAAGAAATTTTACCAAAACTTGACAATGGTTGATGCCATTTCTTATATATTTTGGCAATATTGTTAAGGTTTATTTTGGCTACAATCTGAACAGTCCCTCAGTTCCAACAGTTCGAAGATACTGGCTCAAATAAAGTGTACTTGTTGTATTCATATAGATAAGTGTATTCGTGTTTATGCGAACAATATTTCAGAAAAGAAAAGAAAAAAAAAGAATTGCTAACGAAAGAAGAAAAAACAAGAGAGAGAAACAAAACAGGATACAGACTTGTCGTGCCGGTCCCACCGTGGATTCCCAAAGCTAGGTGGGCCCCACCTGTCAGGGTCACGGACTCTACGCGTTCAGTGGATATAATATCCCGGCCCGGGGGTGGGGTGGGGGGTGTGCCCATCAATTGCGACTCCAGAACCTTCTCTTCTTCCTTGTTCGTTCATCCCCTAACCCTTTCTTTGTTCATCTTGTTCTTCCTCTTGTCGTCTCGTCGAGATGGCCGGGATTGGTCCGATCAGGCAGGACTGGGAGCCGGTGGTGGTGCGGAAGAAGGCGCCCACCGCCGCCGCCAAGAAGGATGAGAAGGCCGTCAACGCCGCCCGCCGCTCCGGCGCCGAGATCGAGACCATGAAGAAGTGTGCGTACTACTGCCTCCCCCACCTCCTCCTACCCTTTTCTTTTGATTTGATTCGATTCGCTTTTCCCTCTCCTTTTCTTTGAATCGAAGGGGTTCTTTTTTTTTTGGGTGCGATTTTTCTTCTGGATTTGATCGATCCCTGCCGCTCCGGTGCAGAGGGAATCGATCGATTCGGTTTGGGGAGTTCGTTTTTGTTTTCTGTTGATTTCTTTTTAGGTTATAGGTTTTTGGGCTTATTACTGATGGACTCTTTTTGGGAAAAAAGATTTCGTTTTTTTTGGGCGGAGTTGATGTCTGATTTTGAGGGTTTTGTTCGATCTATATGTTGTTCAAAGATCCTTCTTTTATTCTGGTCTTCGCTTAAATATTGATTCTTTCTGTTTGATCTATGCACAGATAACGCTGGAACAAACAAGGCGGCGTCCAGTGGCACATCCCTCAACACCAAGCGGCTGGATGACGACACCGAGAGCCTTGCCCGTGAGTCATCTTCAAGCCCGTATCATCTTATTTGTTAACTACTAATAATCTTTTTGGTTGCGACTTGCGAGCTTATTTATCCTAAAAGTTATACGACCATAAAAAAACTTCTGTTGGATACTGAGGTTGATCAATGTGGTCTTATTTTATTTTAATTTTTGGGGGCACAAGAACAATTCTTTATGAACTAGGTTAGGTTTTACCAAATGCCCTGTTTGTTCTGTCAAGAGTATTTGTCACTGACGAGCCCTGATTATGTTTGAACAATCACTATGTATCACTAAGTTTCAATTTCTCTTTCGAGGTTATTGGTCTCATGACATAGTTATGTTCTAAGCATATATTGATATATAACTTACATAGATATATGATGTTGTCTAGTTTTGTAGCTCCTAAATGTTTCCACCTCATTGATGGCCTGATTGAAGTGTACATTTGCGCTTCATGACAATCTTGCTTCAAATTGCTTAAATTCTTCCATGGTTATTTCACAGTTGTTGGATTCCATTAATAATATTGATTTTCTGTGAACAATGAGTATCATACTACTAAGATGGTCCTTGACATTTGTTATTCAAATTCTTGCTGAATATGTACTGTAAGGACCTATGTCTTCTTGATACATCCTTTTATGATCATCTTCATGGATGCTGCAAGCTTCACAAGCAGTATATATGTGTCTGTATGTGCACCATGCATGAATGGTCAAATCGGAACCGGGAACTTCATATGTATATACTCCATGTTGTGCATATCAAGATCCCCTAGTTGGTACATCACTAGTTTTTTTTTTCTACATGTTATTTGGTCTTGCTAACATTTGTTCATGTTAGAATATTTGCATCTGTAGTTTGTAACAAAATGCACCTGAATTCTATTTGAATCTTCACTATATACTTCTAAGCACTTGCTCTGACCCTCTGATATATACCTCTGATGCTGGTGGGCTCCAAAAAAGATTGTCACGTAACTTGGAGATATATATATGCTTGTATTGGGTGTGACATGTAATTGGATTGGATGGGATAGGTCAGTACCACCACTTTGAACGATGAGGGTGATGAGATGATGTTCCAGTTATATCTTGCATGACTATAAGGTCTCAGCCTTACAAATCTGGGGTGTAACTTTAGATCCTACTTCCTAGCTTGGGCCCATATTTAGATCGTAAGTTTGCTTATTCAATGGGCTCGCTCTATAATTGTTTTTGTAGCTTTGATGGTGCTGATCTACAGCAATCAAACAGCTAAATGGAAGATAATCTTCTTTGATGCAATATCATAATTTTATTGAGCTATGTTGACTTTATATGCCACTGTGTGCGCCTAAACAAGATATATTTGATATGAACATTTTTACATCTTAAATGAAAATTTACCATGGGTGCAAAAGCAATCGTACAACCAAATGATGGGGCATTCTAAACATCCATCGGATATAATTGCCTGAAGACAGGAATTTTGACTGTCTGTTCTTTGCTAAAAGATGATTTTTTTACATGGAATTTCATTGGATGGATCAGGTCCTTGTGTTATCTCCAAATTTTAGCCCCGAGAAAGCATAAATTCAATCTATTACTTGGACTTGCTTGTCCTTTTCATTATTTCTACTGTTCTCTAATCCCTTGTTATTCTCAACATATGCTAGATGAGCGTGTCTCAAGTGACCTGAAGAAAAACCTCATGCAAGCAAGGCTGGACAAGAAGATGACCCAGGCACAGCTTGCACAGGTGCCCTGTCCAACCATACAATTTTAGAATTTCCTAGCGTTACATTAACTTTTACCACAGCCACTCGCACATACGCTAACCTTCAACTAAAATATGGTGTGTTTTGCAAACAGATGATCAATGAGAAGCCCCAGGTGATCCAGGAGTACGAGTCAGGTAAAGCTATTCCGAACCAGCAGATCATCGGGAAGCTTGAAAGGGCTCTTGGAACAAAGCTGCGCGGCAAGAAATAATGTTCTACTATTAGGCCCTGAAGCATAGTGTTGGAGCAACCAAAGCCAAAATGTTTGCGTAACCTATGCTGGGTCTTTTGATACCATGCAGGATGTTTCTGTTGGTGCATGAGTGAATACTGAATAACTATTATGTTGTCGCAAACCTTGTAATGCTGCCGCTCTTTGTGTGTCATAGTCCCTAGTGTGCAAGAGTTGTGCTGGACCTTAAAACTGACTTGATAACCTGCGTGGTTTATGCATGATGTTTATTAAAATATCAATGATCTCTTTGGCTGTTTACAACTGATATATTTTCGTGCATGCTGTTCGAGTGTGGCTATCTTGTCCAGTTGCGCCAATGGTGATCAGCATTCAGCAGTTGAAATTGTGTTCTTGGTTGTGTTAAATGAACGGATTTGACTGAAATTTGGAGGTTCCAGTTCAGTTCTGGGGTCTTGTATGGAATGCATGATTGTGAAATTGTATGGTTTACCAAGTTCGTGGTTGCAAGCAAGTTCTTTAATTTAATTATTTTCCAATTTTTAGTAAGAGCATTGAAGAAAATTAAATTTATTAGCTTATAGGACTATGTTAAACAGGTCTCTGCATCCTATACCTCTCTATATGGCATTCGTCTCGTTGTGATTTCTCCCTTGTAACAAACCAGGTCAGACGTTGAGCATGAACATCAGGCTGTCTTTGTTTGATTGAGTTGGGAACCTTTTTCTCTCACATAAAAAACGAGTTAGCTCATTAGTGTAATGATTAATTATTATTTTTTTAAAAAACCCTTAAAATGGATTAGTTTAATTTTTTACAATAACTTTTCAATTGATTTTTTTAAAAAAGACACACTGTTCAGTAGTTTGAAAAGTATGCACGCGGAAAACTAGAGTGTAGAAATTGGGAAAGGTAAGGAAAAATACATAGCCTTAGAAACACAACCAATCTCCGACACACAATGTAGAGGAAAGGGATCCTCTGACGTGAAGTTAGAGGGATGTGGTCAGTGACATGTGTGGGTCCATGGACTCATAAACCCACATGTTAATGAACATGTCAGAGGGGAGTCTACACTAGAGGATCCCTTTCTATCGTAGTGTTAGGATGCATTGCAGATAATGAATTAACTCTTATACTATCATTGCTTACAACCTTGAAAGCCGGATGAATGTGACTCTCGGTGATTTTCACCTCACTCATGCTCTCTATGGGCCTGTTCGGCTACCATTTATCGCAGCTGCAAGCAGCACAGCTACGGTCACACAACCAAGCGCTGCAGCCGCAGTGCTGCCGCAAGAATGGCAGCCGAACAGGCCTTATGTATTGGGTAGGTGGGTGTAGGGGTGAAAACGGTACGGAAACGGATGGAAACCATCTTTATCGTTTTCGTTTTCATATTTTTTTCGGAATCAGAATCGGAAACCTCGGATACGAAAACGGAATCGAATATTATAGAACCGAAAACGGAGCGAAAATGAACCGGCGCGAATATGGTAACGAAAATTTATCGGAATAAAAAAACCCCTCAAACTGATAAATCCAATTGAATAAGTTATCTATGTTTGAAAGAGTAATGTTGTTGATAAATCCCAATGTAGGAAAAAAATATTCTTATGTAATTTTAGATTTGCATAACAAATATTTTTTTAAAAAATAACAGCCAAACACCATGGTATTCACTATTTAGCGCTTAAAAAAAGAATCCAGGGTATTTCAGTCACAAAATTTCTGGTAATTCCGAGAAAATTTCCAGAAATTCCGAGAAAATTTCCGAAAAGTTTCCGACCGATTCCGAGTTCCGACGGAAACTGCCCTTATCATTTCCGATTCCGTTTCCGAGAAAATATTTCCGATTTTGTTTCCGTTTCCGAAAAATTCCGAAAAAATTCCGACCGACCGATTCCGTTTTCGAAAATAAGTCCGGAATCCGGAAAGTTTCCGTACCGTTTTCACCCCTAGGTGGGTGGGGTCCACAAACGTTTGATCTAATGTAGGGTTGGTAGCGTCCACTGCATGACTCTCTTCACCTCGAGTACTTCCGATTTCCGAATTCTCTTATGTGGACTTCTGCAAGGAGGAGGAGATGGAGAGACGACGTTGGCGGTGGAGGGTGGCAATCAACGGCGTAGGGAGAAGCTGAGGACCTTAGGAGGCGTCTGCGGCGCAACAGACCATTTTGCATGTTTCACCATGGCGCATGGTGCCAATGCTAGCGCCTCATGCCTCTGTGTTATGCTTGTTGTGACAAAGAGAGTGCGTTACTTAGATTAACTAATAGATGGTATGGATGGATTGCCTTATGTGAAATAGGCCAAATAGAGTGGATGCATGGGCTGGATAGTCTACTAAAACATCTATTGGATAATCCGCTTGAAATGGCGAATAATTCGCATCCCACGTATATTGTCAATACCACATCTATCTCCGAATCTGCATGTACTATCTGAATCTGAATCCATATCTGTCGGATATAGATAAACCCTTGCCTATTTTATATACTCATATTGTACTTGCCTATTCATTAAATGAAGTCGTGTATAAAGTTTGTATAATATGTATATATACATTTTTTAGTCTATGACCTTTTCTAAGTGAAATACAAGGGTGGATTCAATAAAGTCCATTCTAATGGTTAAGAGGATCATGCATTTGAAAATGTCACCATCCTTCTTATCTTCTGGTCCTAAGAATAGGTGAAGTGCTATTATAATGAATTTTGACTAATGTCTATTTTAGGGTTTATTCTAAAACTTAGTGTAAGCGGGTAACCCTACCATTAATGCTAAACTAAATTTCCAAATGACCCTCCCATCTTGGTATACAACCAACGTTAAACCTTAGACATCTATAATCAATATTTTCTTTTGCTTTTCTTTTCATGCATTATGCTCTTGATACAATTTTGTATTTTTTTATCTAGTACGTCGAAACCATGCAGCACAGCCCCGCGATCTCAACCGTAATACTGGTACCTGTTGACTCCGTTTCATCCGCTCTGCCCTAACCCCGTTCTCATCGTCCCCCAAATCTCTCTCTCCTTTCCAACAAAACAAAATCTCCTCACCATTAGTTTCAACAAAATCTCTCACTTCCTGTTACCAGACCCTTCCTTGGAATCCTCCTGGGTGGATCAGATCTTTGATTCCTACAAGGTACATTCCATTAGCTGCGCTGCCTTGCTCACTCCTAGAGAAGATATCATCATATAATAACTCTAACGAGAAAGTGCTAAAACATGTTTTTTTTTCCTTTTTACGCTAGAGCGCTTGAATCGCCGATCAAGAAACACGGTCGTGTCAATCTAGTTGAGTACTCTCTCTCTCAAAAAAAAATCAAACCCTAGAGATGAATCTGGACATATGTGTGTCTAGATTCACCTTAGGGTTTAATTCTTTTTGGTTTTATTTGTGTATTTATACTCTGATGAAATTAGAGTTACTCTGATTTCATGGTAATCAGATTAATTTGGGCGTTAGATTTAAGAAAGATAGAAGAGAGAAGAAAAAAAACGGAAGGTTAAAGAGGGCATCCCGAGGGCATTGTGGAGGCCGATCCCTTCCCCCATGGTCGGCGTGCTCGCCGGTTCCACCCAAACCCTAGCAACCTCACGCCGCCACCTCCCTCGCTGCCGGCCGTCGCCCTCGTCGCCGTGTGTCTCCGCCGTCAGCCGCCGGCCGCCCTCAACCGCGGGCTGCTGATTCTGCTTTCGCCCGCATCGGCCACCTGACCAGGGAGAGAGAGGAAGAGAAGGGGGGAAAGGAAGAGGAGTAAAAAGGAGAAGGAAGAAGAACACAGGGGGGAAAAAGGAAGAAGAAAAAGAGAAGAAACGGGGAAAGGGAAGAATTCGGGGATTTCTCTGTGGGTTTCGTCAGATCCTCCTTCGATTTGTGGTTCTTGCTGCCAGGGTAAGCTCTTGTTAGTCCCTAGTTGCACTACCTACACTTAGGAACCAAGGTTTTTTAGACATCAAATAGTTGATTGGAATCTGTTCTTGCGACCTATGAGCTGATATATATCGTTTCGAAATCTGGGATTTATTCATGGGGAATCGGGGCTCTTGGTCTAAATGGAAGTTGTAGATTTCTCTCTAAGCTTTCCGTAGAGTATTAGAACTTAAACTTTTGGTCAGGTGGTTTGGGAGAAAAGCCCCTGGGAGTGCTGCTGTTTAGAATTTGATGACCACATGTAGCAGTTTCAGTCTTTCCCTTATAAATTATGATGGCTATGTGGGCTCATAACTAGAAAGTCTTCACAGAACCAAATGTTGCAGGAATTGGAGAAAGAATGAGGCGGTTATGTGCTTGCGAAGCAACTGTCCTGTTTTGGACAGTACAGCAATCATCGGTTAAAACTAGAGTCTTTTTAAGCAAACTAGGGACAACGGCTAATAACGAATAGTTAGCGAACTTTTATTAGTCTATTACCTGAAAAGTATTTTACTTTGGACGGAGTGTTAAGTGACGATTTTGAGAGCAGAGCTCTAGCAGGTTGCACGTAGCACGATTGTTGTTCTCTTTGGTTGTCATCCTGTCCTGTTTTGAGTTGTTTTTTTAATGTTATTTGATGAATGTTCAGGTCGTGGTGCAAATCAAGGAGTGGAAACCTCCACCCATCGCTCATCTTCACGCGGTTAAGGCAAGTATATTGTTAAACAGTAAATTGGCGGTGATTATAAATTATAATGTCACAAGATGCCGCCTCTTGTTCTTTCTGTACCATTAATGCTTGTTACGAAGTTATGGAAATGTTATGGTGGTATAATAACGGTTACAAGGTGAAAATGGAGTAAGTCGGCATTTAATGTTAAATGCATTTGCATTATATGCATCTATGGTATGAAGAAGGCCCACCTTGTGTGGGCATATGGGCCTACTTTTCTATGTTATGAAAGAGGGTGAATGTTGACTGGCATTCACCCAAGCAATACCAATATAAGTAATGACATGAGCAAATGAGCATGTAGTTAGCTATTCATTGCATTTGGAGTATGATAAATGTTTAACATGGCAATAGAATAGTTCCTATGTGATGTTTACTGTTTAATTCATATGCTTTGCTGAATCCTGTACTCATGCTTGTTGTTTTGATGTTTTTCCTTGTTAGGTAATAGTTGAAGCCAACATATGCATGGGGAACGGGTGTAGCTCCATATGAGACCACTATATATCACTTATGCAACCTTATCACTACTTTAGATGCTTAGTTAATATTTAAGCTTATTCACTGGATTATTAAACATATTATTTGCTCCACACTTTTCTCAAAAAACTTTTACCACATTGTGTAGACCACCTGTTTTAAGCTACAGTATATGTTAAGTTTATTTCTCGAAATATTTGATTTACCCCTATATTAGAGTAGATAATCCGCAACAACAATCTACTCGATAATCTAAATCAAGTAGGGCTGAAGTGCTGGTATCTTTTGAGCTTTGGCTGCAAGCGAAACATTAATGATCGTCAGTCATGGTTATGTGTGTATGGCTGCTGTACCTGTGAGCTTGTTTAGTCTTATGTTGAAATGATTATTTGGTTAGTCTAGTCTCTAGTGTCCTTTTTGCAGAGGTGGTGCTGCCAAAATTTGATTTTTTTGTAGTATATTTATGTGTGTGCTGTTGGTAGGATTTAGGCTCACAATCTCCCCGAATCTTTCTCCTCAATTCAAATTCCATTCTTTGATGCAGGAGCGAGCGATCAAATCAGGGGATAATGGAGGAGGACAGCGTCATCAGCAACGGCGGCAGGGAGGAGGAGGTGGTGGTTGCGAACGGCATTGGCGGAGGGGTAGGGGGGACGGCGAGGAGCGGCGGTGGGGGAGGGGGGAAGGTGGTGCAGTTGCTGCAGAGGAACTTTGGTGAGGTGCAGGGGATTTTGGAGCAGAACCGTGTGCTGATCCAGGAGATCAGCCAGAACCACGAGGCCCGCGACGCCGATGGCCTCACCCGCAACGTCGCCCTCATCCGGGAGCTCAACACCAACATCGCCCGTGTCGTCGACCTCTACGCTAATCTCTCCGGCTCCTTCTCCCGCTCTGTCACTGCCGCTGCCAGCGCCAATAACACCAATGCCACCAACAGCACCTCCCCTTCTGCCGCCGCCGCAGCCAAGGCAAGCAAGCGGTCCCGCGCCACCGACACCGAGTAGAGCGCCTACAACTCCGGCTATCCGATTTCTTCTCCTTCTCGCCCCCATTTCTTCTCGCTTTTTTCTTTCTGTCTAGAATTTTAGATTTACTGAGCAGCAGGAGGACAGGAGGTAGATTCGGTATCCTGCTAAACTCTTTTTCTCTTTTCCATCTTTTTTTCTCTTGATGTAATTCAGAGCTGAGATGGACATGACAACAGTAAACACCTGCCTTGTCAGAGATTAAAGAAAGATGCAGATATGATAGACTGATGTTTTCACTGTCATGCCAGCACCCCTCTTTGTAGTGAGAATGTTAGGGAATTTTCCAACCGTGCCCCACTGGAAATGGTCGATGGTTTTTCTGACGAAGTATACCGATTTTATTTGGAATTTGCACACAATTCGTTATATCAACAGTGTAATCTGAACACAAGCGAATTACCATTTTATCATATAATTCTCCTGCAGTAACATGAGATTCTCATCCAGTTAAATAAAATGTTTCTCCATGACGAGTTATTGAAAACCAATCCATGGTTCGCTCGCCTCAACAAAACGCTTATTCAGCAACATGGAAGTTTCATGGAATATAAGTTCACTTTAGGTCCATAATCTTGACATTGAATTTGAATTGTGTAACGCGTCTTTTAACTTGTAATTTCGGTGTACCTCAATTTTAGTGTACTCAAGATCATAGAGCAGTATAGTGCAGACATGGCGAGTTGCTTACAGTCAACCTAGCCGAGTCGGGTGTGGGACCCACATGTCAGCTTCTCCACCCTTTCATTCTCTCCTCTTGCCATCTCTCTCTACTTCTCCCCTCTCTTTGTCTACGCCAAAGTGGTAGATGGAGCGGCCAGGGGTGAAGCTTGGCTGGAGAGGGTAGGTGACGCCACCAACGCCATCCTCTTCGGTATCCTACCTCAATAGACCTCGGCGACGGTGCACGGACGGGGCCACCACTGACAAGATCTACCGTCTTGCATGTTCTTGGCGTGGGTAAACCTGCTCCACCTTCCTCTAGGACGAGCCGTCGTAGCAGCAGCAGCAACTCCCCATTGCTATGGCTGCTATGGCCGAGTACATCACCGTGTCTGCTTGTGCCCTTGCGCCGCCGACGCATTCGACCTAATCTTCATCGATGATAGCAACGACTATCTCTCTATCCTCCTTGAGCTCCGTCGTCCCTCTCCTCCACTGGCAGCATGCCTTTGTCGCCTTCCTCCCCAATAGCCGCTCCCACATTCCATCTCACGGCGTTGGCAACTGTGGCTCCAGTATCAGTGTGGTGGACTGCTCACGGGTGGTCTGCAAGTGAGGGGTGGAAGGTATTTTTGTGTGTGTATGACATGTAGGTCCCACTTTGACCCATGTTGATGGAAATCAGGGACTATTCTGCCTTGAAACGTCAGGTATATCGGTATTGCAAGTTATCTGATATTGCAGTTTAAGGATGCAATTCAAACATCAAGACGTAAAGATGAGAGAAAAATAAATGAACTTTTCTTTTCTTTTCTTTCCAAAACAGGCCAAAGTGCCAAACGCTGTTTGTGGATTGATCGCAAAGAAAAAAAATAAAACAGCAAGCTTCATCCATGATGAAGATACGATATTCTAAATTTCTAATGCAAGCGTACGTGCAACTCGCCACTCCTTTTAACTGACCCTACACCACATCATTGGGCGGAGATTGCATTTGCAAATTGCAATTACCTCCGTTTCTCCACAATCGCATATATCAGAATTTTTGGAACAGAACTATCTGAACAGACAGAGCAGTACATAAATAAAAACATGGCACATAGCAACAAGAAAACCAGAATCATATGTTTATTTATGTTATAAATTAACTTCACATACAACTATTGTCAAAGATTCAAATTAAGCTAGGGGTCACTGGTTAAAATACATTATTACAGTAGCATAGCGTCAACACTAACCATGTAAGAGGTTAAGGTTAAGTTTAAGGCTTGAGGGTTATTTGGTTTGCTACCATTTTCAGCCACAACAAATTTTAGCATTTTAAAGTAACCAACCGAACATCAAACATTGTCTTATATTCTTCCACACCTAAATTGTCTACTTCTAAAACCATTCTCACTCAACACCATACAAAAAAGTTCAGTAAATGCATCAAAACCAAGCACGCCATTTGTTTCGTTCTTATGAGTTGCCAATATATTGTGGTATTTTTCATAAATTCCGTAGGAAAACGGCATATCTTATTATTCTCAAGCCGGCAATTTTATCGGATTGTGATTGGACCACATGGCATCATAAAAACTGAGATAAATCATGCAATTACTAATAGGAAAAAAAAGGAGAAAAACTCATTTGTGCTGCATCAAAAACAGAGAGAAGAGGTTAAGGAAGGGAAGTGTAGAACTTTCTCAAATCTGAACTAGAATGAGATAGAAATCTGCTCTCTTATTATTCATCGGTTGTTTCAATACCCAACCTCTAGCTCACTAATCTGATTATGCACTAAATGTATTTTCCATCGTACTACTTTACAGGTTCATTAATTTAGTCACTAATAGAAAAATAAATAGATGAGGAAAAAAGAAAAAAAATGTTTTGTTTTCAAAATACAACACATTTCACTACAATATTATACAATATTATAGATACTTATCACATTGAAAGCTAAAACACATTAAGAGGTTCTTTGAAGCTCCTTTAGCAAATTCATATTTCACTAAAATATATGTACGTGCCATTGACTAATGGGCATATAAGATAAAGACATGATGGTCATATAGTCAGCGCGCCAAGCTGATTTTCTAGTATATATATATCTAGCTCAATGAAATAAATCTCTATTGATCCGTTTCCACTTATACCATTATGACAGCATGACAAACCTTTTATACCATTAAGATATCAGAATAAACAATTATGGTATGACTGAAAGCTCCACAGATGAATCGGTTCACAGTTCTGATATACAGTGTTACCTGGACTCCTAAATTTTTACCGAATCGGACACCCTATATCCAAATTTATGTTGAACATTGAGTCTAACACCCGTGTGAGACTCCAAGAAGGATTCTCATCTATAGTTCTTTTGTGCCAAATTGGAGACGCAAGTCCTGAGTCGGATGTTCGTGTCCAGGTAACACTGCTGAGTGCTGATATAACAAACTATATATAAATTCCGAATAAAATCAGTATACTTGGTTGAAAAAACCATACACCATTTGCATTGGCACGGTCGGAAAAGTCCCTACCATTCTCACTACAATGAGGGGTGCTGGCATGGCATTGTTACCATGTCTGCATCTTTCTTTGATCTCTGATAAGTTGGGTGTTTACGGTTGTCCATGTCTATCTCATCGCTGAATTACATCGAGAGAAAGAAAACGGAAATTTAAGAGAAAAAAGTTTAGCAGGATTCCAAATCTACCTCCTCTCCTCCTGTTGCTCAGTAAATCTAAAATTCTAGACATAAAAGAAAGGAGAAGAGATCGAATTGCTAGAGTTGTAGGTGCTCTACTTAGCGTCGGTGTCGGTGGTGTGGGGTTGCTTGCTCACCTCAGCTGTGGCGGCGGCGGCGGACGGGGAGGAACTATTGGTGGCGTTGGTGTTGGTGGCGCTGGCAACGTCAGATGTGGTGTGGGAGTGAGAGGAGCCAGTGAGGTTGGCGTAGAGGTCAACGACGCGGGCGATGTTTGTGTTGAGATCCCGGATGAGGGCGACGTTGCGGGTGAGGCGATCGGCATCGCGGGCCTTGTGGTTCTGGCTGATCTCTTGGATCAGCGTGTGGTTCTGCTCCAGGATCCCTCGCACCTCACCTAAGCTAAGTGGCGGGTCCTGCACCACATTCCCCCCTCCGCCATCGCCGCCGTCGTCGCTCCTCGCCATCCCTCCGACCCCTTCGCCGTCACCACCGTTCGCAACCACCACCTCCTCCCCAACATCGTTGTTGACGAAGCTGTCCTCCTCCATCATCCCCAGATCCTGTCGGATTGATTGTTCACTTCTGCAAAGAAAGAAGGGATTCGAATTGAGGAGAAACATCGGGGGAGATTATAGGGCTCTAGATCTATATGGCCAAATCAAGAATATCTCCCTTGGGGAATGGGGAAGGGCAACAGAAGAGACGAAGTGTACCTTGGAGGAGTCGAAGATCTGATCTGCTGCTGCTATATAGGAGGATTCCAAGGAGGGTTCAGGCACGGGAAGTAAGAGATTTTGTTGGAGCAGAAGGTGAGAGAGATTTTGGGGAAGAGGAGGAGATCAGGGGTTAGAGTAGGGTGGACGAGACGGAGATGGTAGGTGGCCGCGTTGCGGTTGTGGGTGTGGTACGGCTTGGCTTGATACCTTCTTCGGTGTGGCGTGGGCTATCCCGAGGAAAGGGCCGGGCTGGGCTGATATTTTTATCTGGATTGAAATATGTCGTGTGGATGGCTTTGCTTTTGTGGTAGCCTATGTTTTTGCACTGTTGCTGACTTGGACTTGAGCTTAATATTATGATTCGCAGATCAATCGATCGATTAATTCGACCAGAGATACTAGTGCTGTTGGTACCTGCAACTTGCGTGCCATCGATCGCGATCTATCTATCCATCTATGAACATATACAATCATCCATATAGTATATACAGCCGTACTTTCGAACGAATTCAGTTGTTCAATTTTAGCTGCTGCTTTCATTTTTCCTGCAAATGTCAACTGAAGCTTAATTGCCACCAAACATGAAACTTACCTAATTATTTACCAGCTGCATGCGTTGTGCACCCATCCATCCATCCATTTTTCCATTGACTTGACAAGTCCATGATGCAGCATTTCTCACTCTATCATTGTCGACTCGATCGTTTGTGGTTGTGATGCATACGTGGCCCTGATATGTTTGTTTCTTTTTTTAATAGTTTATCTTTAATTGAATTACAACCCTGCTATGTCAAAATTGGCATGCATAAAAGTCATTAATCCAAATTGAGCCATGCGTTATTGTGAAAATGGGTGTGAGTGTCATAGTAAATGCACTTGTTTTGGAGGCACAAAGGCATCATTGTGCCCTAAAAAACTAAAAGGCAAAATTTGCTGAAGGACACGTAAACGTGTTGGACACCTAAAAAAACATGACACGACTGTACAATGAAAGAATACCTGTAATTTGCAATGGGATACTGTATCTATTATTTTGTTATTTCCGAGCAAGTCAAATGGAGAAAGAAATCCCATAAAAAAACTATTTTGCCTCTCAGGCTAGCAAGTTGTAACACGGCTGGGTCTGGTTCAAACCAGACCCAAGCCACATTCCGTGCTCTAATCCCCTCTTGATCAAAACCTAAAAATTGGAGGCAGCGGCGACAATGTCCTCGGCGGAGCCGCGGAGGCCATTACAAGTTGCTGGCCTTGGGGCAAATAAGTCGTTTCTAAATTTTTTCCTCTCTATGTAGCGTAAAAATGATAAAATAACATTCCCGGCAAATTACCTGGTTTTTGGGTATTCTAGATTCATATCACGTTTTACAGTGCCTAGCAACAAAGACCATAACTTTTGAGTGTCTTATGGCAAATTTTATCAAACTAAAACAAACTTATGTAAATGCATCAAATATCGAGCCCTGAACCATCAAACTTTTCTTGGAAGATCGCATCAAGACGTTCGCTATAAAAGTTAGTCGATATAGCGGAACGACGACTAACCTTTTCTCGATCGCTTCAATTATTGACCACCAAATACATGCTAGATGACGACACAAGAACGCACGATATTTGTTAACAAGGTTTAGCTGAAGCCTACATCCCATCCTCGGGGCTCTGATTATGGGTGCTCCTCCCTAACCAATATAGCACCTAGCTGCTACGAGTCCATGGCCTCGCCGCCATCATCTCCCTGCGTGTCTACGCTACATTGTAGTCACCATGGTTACATAGTGGTGCCCCCCTCTCTAAAATAGAGAGATGCCGAGTTACAGAGTCTGACTTTAACTCCACCCCCTACTATTTATTATAACTCCAAGTCCAACTGTAGCTAAATAGGACTAGTATATTTGACATCTATTCTAACAAAATGTGTCAAAAATAGTAAAAATATAATTGAAATGTAGTAATATATCTTATAAATCCAAGAGTTTGTGGCTCAACCAATGGTGGCTCCTCCTCTTCAATTTGAACTTCCTCATCAATAGGATATGCCTTTTTTTCACCTTTGCTTCATGTTTCCAAAAATGTGATGCAATGTCTCCATTCCTTTTCATGTCTCACTGCAATTTACACCACAAAATAAAGACATAACCAACAATTTTTCACTAACACTACTACTGTCTACTCACTACTGCATAGGGCAACATTGCAAAAAGCCAACAAGAAATGTCTACTGACCTTTGAACTTTGTCGGGCAGCAGGAGAGCTGGAGAGGGAGGGGACCTGACACCGGCCGCCGGCAGAATGGCGGCGTCGCTTCAATGCCTCCCTTTCTTCCCTTTCCAAGGGGTGGGGGCGACCGCCGGACTGGGCACCTGGGCCCAAGCGCCTAGGCAGCCGGCCTATAGGCGCTAGCCGCCTCCCACTGGCGTACCGGCGCTGCCCGACAGGGGTGGGGGACTGGAGGAGGCATAGAGGCGGCGCCGAGGCGGAGGCGGAGTCGGGTGGCGCCGAGGAGGACTTGAGGAGGGAGGCAGGAGATGGGGAGGTGGCATGCCGACGCGGAGGCAAAGGCGGGAACCGGGGAGGCGATGTGTCGGGACCATCGTGCCAAGCCTGAGGCGAAGGTGGAGTCAGAGTCGGAGTCGGGACGCGAAGACAAAGGAGGCAGCTGCCAGCCAGCAATGCGTGCGACTATGGTTGGCGGTTGTCTGTGCCTCTCCCTAACCCTAGCACAGCTCAGGGGGTGTCCTCATGGGCAAAATTCTAGGGTGGTCCAGGGATCACCTGAACCGCCCTTTGGAACTGCCACTGCTAGCGACGGGGCATTGACCGGAAGAATCTACTTAAATAAGTAGAGAAATATTTTCCTACCAACTATGCTTCAAATAAATTTTTCTCTTAAATTACTCATCTGATCTACGATCCGATTACACTGTTGTGTTCATAACAATTAAATCTTTATAACAAGATATCACATGATTATATTTTTTTAATGAAAACTTACATAATACTTTTTACAATATATATAAATTACCTTTAGATTTCATTAAATTACTTCTTAGACATATAAAAGTAAATTCAATAAAGCTGAAAAGTAATTTGCATATATAGAAGTAACTTAAAACAAAAGGAAAGTAACTTGTCATGACAATAGAAGTAAATCCGTTTGTTGGGGTAAAAACATGAGTCTATATAAATATTAAATTTAATAAGTACAAATTATGGAATTGACTAAAACCAATTGTCAGGGTTACAGATAAGGTATACTCTCTACCCTTAGATGTATGCCGTATACTAATATGGTATACCTGCGCGTATACGGATGTTTCCTGTACACGTTAAGGAAATTCATCACGTAATAGAAACGGAGTCCACGGATGGAAGGAGTCCTACTCGGACAGAACTGGGTCGTTACTGTATCGTGTGGGGTCCGATGTCTCTGAGTTCTACTTGGAGACCAACTGACCCGCGGTATAAAAGGGACCCCCCGGGAGGACCTAAGGCATCGAATCTCACCGCCAACACAACCACCACAGCCTACGAAGTCAGAGCCTATAGGAGCCAAGTCGCCGGGTGATCTAGTCGAACCAACTCGACTACGGTCTCGTCGGTATCATCGAGTTCTGCTATTCCCTTTGTAATCTGTGGTTTCCATTATATAATCCCATACCAACTGGATTAGAGCTATTACCTATCAAGGGGCCTGAACCAGTATAATCCCTGTTTCCTGTTAGCTTGATGTCATACTACGTAGATCCTCATACCAGCGTACCCCAATACCCTCTATATCCGGTCTACGGGTATCCCCCGTCGACAGTGGTGTGCCAGGTAGGGGAACTTGGTGCTCAAGGTTCTACTACTATGTCATCAAGCTTCGTCGACAACAGCGTCAACCCCGGCATCAACCAAGGAGTTTCTACTTCAACAATGCTGGTGTGGACTCAAGTCGACAAAATCGTCTTCCCGGTTTACACCACGTTGCCGGTCTCGACTGGTCCATCAATGACCGAAAGCGAGAACGCCGTGGTTACAACCCTGGACGACTCCATGTCGAAGGATCCTCCCGCAGAAGTGGAGAACGGAACATCGACGACATCTGAGCCCGAGAAGGATCCTAGTGTGGCCAAATCTTGTCTTTCCGACGAGAGTCACAAGCCGACAAGGACAACTTCCGAGGTGACAAGGTCCTTGTGTCCTATCCACAAAACCAGGAAACACACCTTGCAAGCTTTCTGGGTTTTTCTCGACGTACAAGCTGAGATCCGTGCCTGCAAAGAGCGTGGAATTCAACGTACTTCTCCAACCCGTGATGTCTATTGTCCTATTCACAAGACAAAGAATCACGACCTCTCAAGCTGTAAGGTTCTTCTCAGCGCCATGAGGACGTCACCGTCTAAGGTCCAGCAGTCACAAATCTCTCTTAGAGATGCGAACAAGGAACAAGGAGTGACAGTTATCTCAGACCGATTCGTTGGGGTAATCAACATCGATCCCCACGAGCCGTCAGTTCTACACTTGCTCGAAGACTAGGGCTCATCGTTTACTAGTACACCACGTGATGTATTTGCTATCGATGGGACCAGTACGTCTGCGTGCGCTAACGCGGAAGCAGAGGATCAAGTGGTTACACTGGCCCAGCACATCAGGGCCATCAACACAATACTGAGGGAAACGCCTTATGATCCCATTCTGAACGATGATCTAGCATAGTGGACAGAACGACTACGGGAATCAGTGGCTAACCTCAGCAACGCATTCGAGGAGGTCGCCGCCGTAGTACTACCAGAACAACCGCCAACTAGCGGTGCCAATGGCGAATTACCTGGGCAGCGGGCACCACCTCGTCAAGCCACCCCTCCACCTCGCAGCACCAGCGATCTCCGTGACCATTTGAATGGCCGCCGAGAAGCACGACGCGCGCGAGACAACAAAAATCGTTCTCGACATCGCGTCTCTTCATGACGTCAGGAAAACGAAGAGCGAGGAGGACACCCGAGCGAGAACCGAGACCGTGATAACTGCCACAATTGCCACGAACGTGATGACCGCGAACAGCGGATGCCGGGCGATACTAGTCGAGGACGCCGCCATAATGATGATGACGACGGAGATCGGCGCCGGTACAACAATGGGGAGCGACGACAGGATTCTCGAGAACCCGGACGTCATCCTCGTAATCATACACCGAAACCAAGTGACTCATCGTCATCGTCATCATCCTCATCGTCAGATAGACATCCACAGAGGACATACGATCGCCGACAACCCACCGCCCCCGGCAGTGGGTGTAGAGCTTTCAATCCTGAGAGATTCCAACCAGGAGCAATAGAGAAGTACGATGGGAGCACCGACCCAGAAGAATTCTTTCAGGTCTATTCCACGGTACTCTACGCTGTCGGAGTAGACGACAACGCGTTGGCGAATTATTTGCCGGTGGCGTTGAAAGGATCTGCATGTTCATGGCTAGTCCACCTCCCACCATACTCGATTCCTTCGTGGGCAGATCTGTGGCAGCAGTTCATCGCTAACTTCCAAGGAACTTACAAGCGCCACGCGATCGAAGACGACCTGCACGCGTTGACACAGAATCCGGGCGAATCATTGAGGGACTACGTTTAGCGTTTTAATGAGTGCAGAAATACGATGCCCGAGATCACCGACGCTTCCGTGATCCGCGCTTTCAAGACTGGTGTCAGAGATCGCTACACCACCCAGGAGTTGGCAACAAGATGAATCACAACTGCTCGAAAGCTATTCGAGATTGTCAATCGATACGCTCACGCGGACGACGCACTGAGACGCAAGAACGACAAGCCAAAGACGGGGGGAGAGAAGAAACCAGCCAAGGACGCACCTGAGTCAAGCAAGAAGAAGAGTCGCAAGAGTGGGAAAAGGAAAGCTCAAATGGAAGTCCTCGCAGCAAAGTACGCAGACCCTCCCAAGCACCCAGACCCGCAAGGCAACGACATGAAGAAAATATGGTGCCCTATACACAAGTCGGACAAGCACTCCCTAGAAGCTTGTTTCGTTTTCAAAATGTCGCTCACAAAGCAACTGGCATTGGAGAAGGGCAAGCGAGTACGTGTAGTCGAGAAGGCCGCTGATGCAGCTGCTCAGGACTCGGACTCAGCATACCCAGACTCTGATCTCCATGTCTCACACATCTTCGGAGGTTCCACGGCGTACCCCTCAAAGCGAGAGTATAAAAAAGTGGAGCGTGAAGTTTGTTCGACATGGCAGGGGGCTGCGCCTAAGATGAAGTGGTCTGAACAGAAGATCGAATTCTCAGAGGAAGACCACCCCAAGACTGCTATTATCCCAGGACGATATCCGATCGTGGTCGAGCCTACTATTCAGAATATCAAGGTCGCACGGGTTCTCATCGATGGCGGCAGTTCCATCAACCTACTCTTCGCTAGCACCTTGGACACGATGGGGATCCCACGAAGCGAATTGACGCCCATTGATCAACCCTTCCATGGAATTACTCCTCAGTCATCGTCCAAGCCTTTGGGCAAGATTACGTTGCCTGTGACTTTCGGCCAAGCAAACAACTTCCGAACAAAGCAGATAACCTTTGATGTCGCTGAATTTGATACATCATACAATGCCATCATCGGGAGAACTGCACTCACGAAGTTCATGGCCGCATCTCACTACGCGTACCAAGTGCTCAAGTTGCCCGGGCCGAAGGGAACAATCACTATTCAGGGGAACACAAAGCTGGCGGTGCAGTGCGATAAGCGGAGTCTCGACATGGTTGAGCACACGCCCAACCCACCCGCCACAGCTGAGCCACCCAAGAAAGTGAGCAAAACAAACAAGACGCCGAAGCCAGACGGCGCAATCAAGATCGTTCCACTCTCCAGTGCCAACCCCGACAAGACCGTCAAGATCGAGGCATCACTGGACGAGAAATAGGAACTCGCGCTCATCACCTTCCTCCGCGACAATGCAGACGTGTTTGCTTGGCAGCCGTCCGACATGCCCGGGGTTCCCAGGGAGGTGATTGAGCACAAGCTCATGGTGCGACCCGATGCTAAGCCAGTAAAACAAAAACTGCGGAGATTTGCACCAGATCGAAAACAGGCCATACGAGAAGAGCTCGACAAGCTTCTCAAAGCTGGCTTCATCAGAGAGGTTCTCCATCCAGAGTAGCTAGCCAATCCAGTCATGGTGCGCAAGGCCAATGGGAAGTGGAGGATGTGTGTCGACTTCACCGACCTCAACAAGGCGTGTCCTAAGGATCACTTCCCTCTTCCTCGAATAGACCAATTGGTGGATTCAATAGTTAGTTGTGAGTTGTTAAGCTTTCTTGACGCCTACTCCGGCTACCACCAGATCAGCATGGCGAAAGAGGATGAAGAGAAGACAACATTCATCACGTCGTTCGGTGTATTCTGCTACGTTAAGATGCCGTTTGGACTGATAACCGTAGGAAATACTTTCCAACGCACAGTCCAAGGGGCACTTAGCCATCAGCTTGGGAACAATGTCGAGGCATACGTCGATGACATTGTTGTCAAGACCAAGATAAGTGACTCATTGATTGATGATCTCCGGGAAACGTTCGACAACCTCCGACGATATCGCCTCATGCTCAATCCAGAGAAGTGCACATTCGGAGTACCATCGGGCAAACTCCTAGGGTTCCTCGTCTCTGGAAGAGGGATCGAAGCAAATCCCGAGAAGATCAAGGCAATCGAGAACATGAAGTCCCCCACAAGACTCAAGGAAGTCCAGAAGCTAACTGGATGCATGGCGGCATGTCGCGTCCCAAATCGACCCTAAAATACATCCTCTAAATCATGCCTAGAATGATTAAAATGCTTGTGAAAGCCTTCAAAAATTAAAATGTGCAAAGTCAAAAGTCAAATACGGCTTGGAGGATTTTTGTATATTTCCTAAAAGCCTAAAATGTGTAAATAAATTTCAGTGGAATTTTCAGAGCACAAATAATAATTATTAAGAAATAAACAAAGTTAAAAAGGTTTTATAAAAAGAAAACCCTAAAAACCACCCTCTCCCCTCAGATGGGCCGAATTCGGCCCATCTCCCTCCCCCTCTCTCCTCTCCCCCGCGGCCCACTCGCCGCCTCCCCGCGCGCGCGCCGCTGACGGGCGGGCCCGCCCGCCACCCTCGCTGACGGGTGGGGCCCACCCGTCATCCCCTTCCTCCCGTCGCTCCCGCTGCCTCCCCGCGCCCTAGCGCCGCCGCCGCCGCGAATCCCGCCGCCTCCCGCCGTCCCCGCAAGCAATAAAGTGGGGGGAATCACTCCCCGTGATCCCCTCTCCCTTTCCCCCCATTTTTCCCTCTCTCTCTCGCGTTCAAACGGGCGGATTTGCCCCCGCAAATCTCGCCGGCGCCATTGATGGCGGCCGGACCTCCCGCGCCGGTTTCCTTCCCCTCCGGCCGCCCTCTCTCACTCCCAACCCTATATAAACCCTCCCCGAGTTCCCCACCACCGTTTCCGCCACTCACCGCCCTCTCTCCTCGCCGGAATCGAGCTCGCGCCGTCGCCCTCTCTCTCCGCCGTCGCCGCCGAGCTCCGGTCCGCCGCCGCCGTCGCCCCGGACCACCTCCCACCTCGGCGCCGCCTCCTTCGGCTTCGCCGCATCCTCGCCGACCCCGTCCACCCCTCCGTTTCGTTCGCCGACCGCCGGAGCGCCGTCGACCCCGTCCACCCGAGCCACGCCGCCGCCTTCCTCCGCTCCGGTTGCCGTTTCCGTCGTCGCCGTCGACCCGGGGTGAGCCGTGGACCGCCGCCTCCTTTCCCCCTTCCCTCCCCTCTCTCGGCCGCTGCTCCGCCGTGCCGGTGGTCGCCGGTGGCGACCATCGGGGCGCGGGCGCTGCCTCCCGCCGGCCGCGCCGACGTGGCCGCCTCCGGGCGCGCCTAGCGGCTGCCGCGTGGGGCCCGGCCGTCAGCCGCCCGCGCCCTCGGGTGCGGCTGACGCGTGGGGCCCACAGCGCCGGCCGGTGTGAGCCGGGTGCACCCGGTCCACCGTGGACCGTGAGGTTGCCGCGTGGGTCCCGGCTGACGCAATAAATATATTTTTAAATTAAAATTTAAATGAAGAAATTCGTAAATATTCATTTAAAGAGCATATAAACTTCAAATGGCCATAACTTGGCCATTTGAACTCGGAATTGGACCGTTCAAGTCTCTAATTTTTCCTTAAGAAGTCAAGAACCCATTTTTGTGCTTTGTTCCTGCTTGTTATATGGAGTTTATTAGAGTAAAAGCCCTTTTATTTTCCGTTGGTCGTGTAGACGCTGCAGCTTCGGAAGATCCGCTCTTCGTGGAGGTTGAAGCCAACGTTTGGGAAAGCGAGCAAGGCAAGTCACATCATTCTCTGAACATATTGGATCCTAGTTTATAAAATTATTTTGATTTAAATTATTGCATTATCGCTTTATTTAAATTCCCGCGTTATCGCTGTTTTATTTAGCCATGCCTGTTTACCTTTGTTATGACCTTATTATTGTTGTTATTGTTATTATTACCTTGTTCACCCTAGAATAAACAAAACCCCAGCTAGTGGGCACTCTATTCATGGTTCCACTAGTATGAACTTAGGTAGATGCTTCGCTGATTAATTAGGCAACATTAGGTGGTTTTATAACTCTAGACTTTGGGAATATTCATATCACTTGGACACCATGGAATGGTTGGATTATTGTGGAATTGGATTCACACCTCTCCCTCTATTCAAAACCCTCAAAATGGTTTTAGGCTGGGCTCGGGGTGCATGGTTTTGATGGTAGCACCTCGGCCATATAAGGACCGGTCTTCGGGCCTCTGTTGCAAAGCACTACCGTACTTCCACATGTCTAATGGGTAAGGCTTAGTTTGTGGCTTAGTCTGGTTATAAACAAAAGTACACGGATGGAGATGGACGAAGTCGGGGGTCGATGGACATCTCTAGGGCAAATGAAGGCTACACGAGCTGCGGCCCGGTAGTTGAGATGTCATGGCACAGGACCGGTGTCCTGCTGCTAGGGGCTCAGTCCTGCCTACCTGTCCCGGGGGTTCCGGCCGTAGGTGGGGTTGGGTCGGTACTCTTGTCTATGGCTAGGATGGGTTGGAAACTATGTCACGTCTTCCGTCCGTATTCCGTGGTGGTATGTGGCACGTGGTTACGCGTGAGGAAGATGTGTCTTGTGGGTAAAGATGTACACCTCTGATCAGAGTATAATCTATTCGAATAGCCGCGCCCTCGGTTATGGGCAAGCCGAGCAATGTACCCAAGTTAGTGTTTTAATTCTTAAAACCTGCTTAACAACTAAAATGTGGAATGGTTGGCCTGGGTTGGCTTGGGACGAGCTGGGACCCAGGGTCGGGTTGCCAGTTCGGTCTGAATCATCGTAGGCCTTGGGTTAAGGCAGGTTCGTGTGGGTTCACGGCCTTGGTTAATAATATTGTACAGCTCTAGAATCGTGTTTACAAAATAGCTTTGAGCAACTAAGGGTCTTTTAAATGCTGTTTATTGCAAAACCTAACCCCTATATTATAACTCCATTGTACTCCTTTGCATTTATGCTGCACTTGTGGGTGTGTCTTGTTGAGTACGGTGGTTGTACTCAGTCTTGCTCAATTTTTCCCAAACCCAGAAGAGGAGCCCCTGGATGATGAAGGCTTTGGTGTCTAGCTCGTGCCTGCCGTCAAGCGCCTGTGGTCGTCGCCTTAGTCTTCCGCTGTTTTTCGTTGTCTTTGAGTGTGCTGGGCCGTCGCTGCCCATGTAATAATTAACTATTTACGCTTCCGCTTGTTAAACTCTGAATTGTATCAACTTTTGGTGTACCTTGCCTCCTAGGACAAGGAATAACACACGCACGTAAGGAACGCTCGTTGGGTTATTTCCGGTCGTGACACGTCGGCAATCCAACGCGCCGAGCAGCTGGTGCGCGATCTGTCGAAGACCCGCGAGGACCTCCTCAAGATGAGGGAGTTGGTGGCCGGCAACAAACGGCAGCGGCAGGGGCTCTAGCACCGGATGTCGGAGCTCGAGAACAACCTATTGGAGATCCGCGGCTCGCTGTGGGTGTCTTACACCGGCCTACACCAACTCACCGGGGAGTGCAGCGTCACGACCACCATCCCGACAACCCCCGACGAGTTCTCGCTGACGTCCTCGCTCGCGGAGCTAGCTGTGGCGATGGAGGAGATCCCCTCCAAGCATGCGGCCGGGATCGGCGAGGAGACGTCGAATGGGATCTACACCGGGGCGTGCCACGTCCTCACGTGCGTGAGGTTGGCGTGAGGATTCTGGATCAGGGGACCGCCAATGACGCGCGCAAGGGCGTGATGGAAGAAGTCGGTGATTTGGGGGAGTCTATTCTCCCCATTTTTGAAGAGTAGGACTTTATTTCCCTTGTACTCCTTACTCAATTATGCTTGTAAAACTTTCGTAGGTTCAAACTGCTTTTGTGTATGAAGTTGTTTCCTTCGTTTTCTTTAGCATGTTGATTCCGAGTACTTTGTTGTCGTTGTAGAGATGTCGATGTCGAGGATGTCCAGCAGCGCGGGCAGCCTGAGTCGCCGGTAGTCGTTCCGGCACTTGCGCTTGAGCCGTATGTGCCGCGGGACGATATCGATCAAAGCCTGTCCGTGGAGGCGGACATGGCGATGACTTTCTTAGGTTGGTACTTTTAGTCTTCATCTCCTTGGCTCTTTTGTTCGGATCGAATTAATTTGTCGTGTTCTCGAAAGAGGAGAACGACTTGACTTAGTCATTTCTGTGTTGAGCAGACCTGGAGAGTGCGTTGGCCGGCCGAGATCAACGGATCTAATATTGGAGGACGAAGTCCGAGGTGGCCGAACTCAAGAGGACTATGGTGGAAGTCAAAAAAGACCAAGCCGTGGAAGCGCTCCAAGGTCGCGAGGTGTGGTTCAACTCATACCTCAAGAGCTGTTGTATGGCCATGGCTGGAGTCTGTAGGGAACTCCGAGTACCTCGCGGGAATCTCGAGGAGTCGGCGGCCGGATACATCTCGTGGTTGAATAGGGCCTGCGCTCAGCTTGAAGGCATCGGCAAGCATATCGACGAGGCCCTGAAGCAGGAGTTTCGTCGATCGAGCCGATATGCCAGAGGGCACGTGCTGGCCTGTATCCGAGATCACCGCCCGCAGTGACACCTCGAGTTCCTCCACGAAGGGTTTTCACGTTCTCGGAGGACTCCCGCAGAGATAGATAATCTGGCGAAGTCGATGGCGCCGCTTGCGGAGAAAGTCTTTCAGTCTATGGACTGGCATTGGCCGTCCTGGTAGTCTTTATGTCCTGTTAAAATTATCTAAAGGAGACGTGTAATATATTTTGGAGCAATTATGAATTGTAAGAAGTACTTGTGAAATAGAAAAAAAAATATATCTAACTAAGTTTTCTTACTCTGGATGTGCTGTATATGAGTGTTTTCTCACTTCACGACTTCGATCAGTCACTTGAGTCATACACTCTCCCTAGCCCCCAAACTTGTCTTCGGAGAATTGTTCTCGGAAGATAAGGCTCTTGGACCCTTGACCTGCCTTGGTTGAACAAGCACTGATCCTAGCCCCCAGCCGTGAAGTTGGAAAACTCAGTTTCCGATTACACGGCTTGGTTAATACGCACGGCGAGAACTCTTACATGACCAGATCTTACATGGTCGTTTGTCTCTACATGATCCGACAAGGCCTTATCCGCTCTAGGAGTCCCCAGCTGAAGTTCCCTTAGGTTCCTCAGAGGCCTTGTCAAGACAGCGTAAAGGGACATGAGGATAGGTTTCAACGCTAGGTGTCGTCATGGTAAGGGATCGTCGGGAAGGAACACTTTGATCATAGTCTTTACCTGAAATCAACTTTATTGAAGTCGTAAGATGTAACATGTATAGATACTATTGATTTATACATAGAATTTACGTAATTGATCAATATTCCAAGAATTTGCTAACTCCCGACCATCGCCGTCTGCAATCTTGAATGCACCTGGCTGCAACACTTGCGTGATCGTGTACGGTCCTTCCCACTTGGGTGAGAGCTTGTTACGCCCTGCTTGGCTTTGAACCCGTCGGAGGACGTAGTCGCCGATTGAAAGCGTGCGTGCTCTGATGCGCTTCTCGTGGTATCGGTGAAGGGCCTGTTGGTAGCTGGCTGCTCTGACGGCAACTCATTCTCGATGTTCCTCGAGTAGATTCACATCGTCGTTTCGCTGCTCCTCCTGATCCTCGTCGGAGTACTTCTGTACTCGTGTGGTCTGATGTCATAGCTCAGTGGGGAGCATGGCTTCTGAGCCGTACACGAGGAAGAAAGGTGTCTCCTTGTTGGACATTGTCGGTGTGGTACGCATGGCCCATAGTACAGAGGGGAGTTCTTCAACCCACTTCTTGTCATGTGACATCAGTTTGTCGTAGACACGGGTCTTGATTCCTTGTAGTACTATGCCATTTGCCCTCTCGACCTGTCCATTGCTCTGAGGGTGAGAAACCTTAGCGAAGCAGATCTTGACTCCTAATCCAATACAGTAATCCTGGAAGTCGGCACTGATGAACTGGGAGCCGTTGTCTGTTATGATGCGGCGAAGCAATCCATATCTGCAGAATATCCCTTTAATGAATTTGATGGCGTTATCGGCCTTGATTTCCCCCATGGGTGTCGCTTCGATCCACTTGGTAAACTTGTCGATCGCCACGAATAGGCACCTGTAGCCGCTCTGTCCTCGTGGGAATGGTCCGAGTATGTCGAGCCCCCAGCACAAGAATGGCCAAATAAGAGGGATAGTCTGGAGCGCTTGCACTGGTAGCTTTGTGTGTTTACTGTGAAATTGACAAGCTTCACACCGCCGAACCATATCGCAAGCGTCTTTGAGGGCGGTCGGCCAGAAAAACCCTTGTCGAAAAGCTTTTCCGACCAATGTACGACCGGCAGCGTGTGACCCACAGATCCCTTCGTGTAGGTCGAGGAAGAGATGTTTGCCGTCGTCGGACGAGACGCATTTGAGAAGTACCCCGTTTGGCGCCTTCTTGTATAGATCGTTGCTGATCATACAGTATATTTTGGCTTGATGGGTTATTTTCTCGGCTTCTGCATCGTTCTCGGGCAACTCATCACTAGTCAGGAACTTGATGAGTGGGGTCCGCCAATCGTCTGTGGTCTCGATGTCAACAACGACGTGTTCCGCCTTTCACCGAGCTGATGGTGGGGACGACTGTGCTATCTTTGTCATTTGCCTCTTTCATCGATGGCTTCGTCAGGACGTCCAGAAAGGTGCCGGGGTCGAATGGTTCTCATCTGGACGCACGGCTAGGTCGTCAGGTTCGATGTTGTCCTTGCGATATACGTGTCGGACCTCGATCCCATCAAACCTTTTTTCCAGCTTCCTGACTTCTGCGAGGTACTTGGATAACTCGGGGCTAGAGCATTTGTAGTCTTTGTGCACCTGGTTTGCGACAAGTTCGGAATCCCCTTTCACGATTAGTCGCTTGACTCCTAGTGCGGCTGCTGCTCTTATCCTAGCGGGTAGTCCTTCGTACTCGGCTGTGTTATTGGTTGCCCTGAAGTTGAGGTGAATTGCATGCTTGAACTGATCTCCCGAAGGTGATGTCAAGATGAACCATGCCCCTGCTACTTGGCTATTGAGTGCGCCGTCAAATGCCATTGTCCATGTCTCGTTGTCGGTCTGACTGTCTGCCCTGTTTTCAGGCATAGTCCAGTCAGCTACGAAGTCCGCGAGGACCTGGGACTTGATGGCTGTTCGTGGCACAAAGCGGACATCAAACTGACTTAGCTCGACTACCCATTTCGCGATGCGGCCGACAACGTCTTTGTTTCTCACGACTTCACCAAGAGGGAAGGAGGAGACGACTGTGACCCTATGGGCTTGGAAGTAGTGGCGTAACTTTCTTGATGTCATGATTACTGCGTAAAGCAGCTTTTGGATCTGTGGGTATCTTGTCTTTGCGTCGTGGAGAGCTTCGCTGACGTAATAAACTAGTCTTTGCACCTTCTCTCTCTCGACAACAATGACGGTACTCACAGAGTATGGTGTGGCAGCAATATAGAGGAATAATTCTTTATTAGGTGTGGGGGCAACAAGTACAAGGGGATTTGACAGGTTGCGTTTGAGTGCGATGAACGCATCTTCAGCTTCCTGTGTCCATACAAGTTTGTCTTGTTTCTTTAGCAGAGCGAAGAAGGGTTGTACTCGTTCTCCCATCCTAGCGACGAATCTGCTCAATGCCGTGTAACATCCTGGCCTAGGGCTTAATAGGATTAATAGAATACTCATATCAACAAGTTGCAACTTCTTTTCCGGGAGCCAATCTCCAAAGAACTCTAGGGTTAAGCGTGCTTGGCCTGGAGCTTGGCCTGGAGCAATTTGGGATGGGTGACCGACCGGGAAATTCTTCCCGGGTGCACACGAGTGAGGACAAAGTGTGCAGAAAAGACATGTGTTGGTGTGTGAGGGCAGTCTATGACCTATGAAAGCTATCAGATGTAAGTGGGCTCGGCCTGGGGGAAGGCGGGACGTTACACGACGCCGCCGCCGCCCTGGCCTCCTCGATCTCGCGGCCCATGCCGCGGGCACCAGCCTGGAGGATGCGCTCCATCTTAGCTTGGAGCTCCCCCCAGGTGAGGGCATCAACGGGCGGGCCCCGAGCGGGCGCAAGACCGCTAGCGGGTCCACTCAGCGTCGCCTCTCGGTCCCTAACTGTGACCACGATGTCTGTCGAGGCCGCCATGGGAGACACATTGGAGGTCGTGCCGGACCCATCTTGCGCCGCCTTCGACCGTGCCGCCCTGGGAAGGATTTCCGCAATTTCATGAAGACATGCAAGCAAGAGTTTGCGAATAGGATGACTTCTAAAACGTCTACTTACTTCTCACCAAGCGTCACCAGCCTTTGCCTTCGCTGGGGCGGAGGAGACGCATCCGAGGCCTGAACAAGATAGCACGATATGAGGTCAATGTATTCTGACTACACGATTAAGAAACATGAGAGGCTTACCGACGGAGTAGGCGCTTTCCGACGGTTTCCAAGTACAGAGGAGAACTTCCTCCCTTTCTTTGGAACATTGTTGCCACTCGTCGTGGCAGCGGCAACAGCAATGTCAGACGCCTCCTTGGCAACGCCCTCCTTTAACGCCGCTGTCGCCTGGTGATCCGCGAGTAGCTCGATGACGTCCGTTAAAGGGAGAGCCTGCATACATGATGTCACAATGCGATCCCAGGAAAGCAAAAGTAAAGGAGTCATCAAATACACTCACGTTGATCGCAGCCTCGTGATCAGCCTTCCCCTTCTCGCAAAGGGGGATGGGGATGTTGCTCACTGTCGTAGGGCCGCTGATCATCACTTGGCCGATGCGGCGCTCCACGGTTTCGCTGTTCAAACCTGTAGGATCGAGAATCAGAACTCGATAAGTCAGGAGGAACATGCACATAAAGAATGAAATCCGAAATACAAGAAAAATACCCCGAGGAGAAACCCGGGTCGCATCCTCCGGCCTAGAATAGTCAAAGGCTGGGTGGGCTCGAGCCTGGAGCAGCTGGATCCGCCTACCGATGAAGTCGGCAGCAACTTCATACCCCGACAACCCTCGTACTCGGAGGTCATCGATGATATCGATGAAAGACTGGAGGGGGGGAGTTAGGGCGGGTTTGGCGGTCCATTCCGAAATCTTGTCTGGTTGTTCCTCAGGGACAACAAAGACTGGATCCGAATGTTCTATCTGAAGATAGAACCATCTCGCCCGCCATTTACTACGAGAAGAGGGGCACTGGAAGGGGATGTATCGTGACTTCAGGCCATTCCGAAGTCGGAAACGATACATCTGGATACCTTTTTAGGTTCCATCCAGCGCAACTCATAGTAGAAGCGGAAGAGATCAATAAATGGCTTTACCCCAATGTAGGCCTCACAAAGATAAGAGAAAATACTGAGGAAGGAGATGGAATTGGGGTTTAGATGGAGCAAGGAAAGACCATACAAATTCAAGACAAGAAGAAGAAGCTCAGAGGGCGGAGGAAGAAAACCGCAAAGAATATAATCCTCAACCAAAACCATGCGGCCTAGGACAGGTTCGGGTTCAATACCTCCTGGTTCTCTCTCCATGGTCCCGCGACCAGGGAGGGCACCGTCATCCTGCAGCTTCTTCAGGGACGCGTTGGTGGAGGTGGATTTGTCGAGATCCATCGCCGCCGGAGATTGCCGGAGAATAGACCGAGATGAGCAAGCTAGGGTTTTTCTGCGGGAGCGGAGAAGACGAGGGGCGCTTGGGGGCTGGAAAGTTTTGCAGCGAACAGACTTCAAAATGGATCCCCAAAACTCCCTTAAATAAGTGCACTACCGACGGTGTGAATTTCAAGGAAAGGAGAGAGATGGTCGCCGGAAATTTCTGGGTCCGTTACGCGCAGTAGTTTTCGGACTTCAATTTAAATTCACTCATGACCGTTGAACTTCATACAATGTTATCGATAACTCTTTGTCTCTACGGTTCTCATACCGAGACCGACCAGTTGAGAGCGATAACGATTCCGACATCAGAAGTCATGATCGGCCACATGAGTTCATTTAAGCAGAAGTCGGGGGCTACTGTCAGGGTTACGGATAAGGTATACTCTTTACCCTTGGATGTATGCCGTATACTGATATGGTATACCTGCGCGTGTACGGATGTTTCCTGTACACATTAAGGAAATTCATCACGTAATAGAAACGGAGTTCACGGATGGAAGGAGTCCTACTCGGACAGAACTGGGTCGTTACTGTATCGTGTGGGGTCCGATGTCTCTGAGTTCTACTTGGAGACCAACTGACCCGCGGTATAAAAGGGACCCCCCGGGAGGACCTAAGGCATCGAATCTCACCGCCAACATAACCACCACAGCCTACGAAGTCGGAGCCTACAGGAGGCAAGTCGCCGGGTGATCTAGTCGAACCAACTCGACTACGGTCTCGTCGGTATCATCTAGTTCTGCTATTCTCTTTATAATCTGTGGTTTCCATTATATAATCCCATACCAACTAGATTAGGGCTATTACCTATCAAGGGGCCTGAACTAGTATAATCCCTGTTTCCTGTTTGCTTGATGTCATACTACGTAGATCCTTGTACCAGCGTACCCCAATACCCTCTATATCCGGTCTACGGGTATAAAAGGGACCCCCGGACCTAAGGCATCAAATCTCACCGCCAACACAACCACCACAGCCTACGAAGTCGAAGCCTATAGGAGCCAAGTCGCCGGGTGATCTAGTCAAACCAACTCGACTACGGTCTCGTCGGTATCATCGAGTACTGTTATTCCTTTTGTAATCTGTGGTTTCAAAATAAGATATCATATGATTATATTTCGATAACATATATTTATATGTTTCAACCGATGTTTCACTTGGTGAGAAGAGAATGTGTCATTTAAAATTAGACAATGTTGCACATTTAAAGTTTTTTTAATGAATGTTTTTAATGTTGCATATGGTATTATATAAATGTTTCAATAAGTACTACTTTATTTACAAATGTTGCACATAATCCTTTTTTATGTTTTAGCAGGTTTTTTTTCAACAATTACAACTCTGTGCTACATGGATGAGATAAAGAAAATATTAAACGTAATTAAGTATTTACAAATATTTTGTATATTCATATGAATTTTTTGTGTATCACCCGTTTGTATTTAATGTTTCGTATAATGGTTGTCATTGTTATAATCAATATATTTTATATGTTGCATTTCTCTAGAACACATTTCATTAGTGAGGTGAAACAATTTTATATAAATTGTGAAACAACAGTTGATTTTTTTACATATATTTTTAATCAAAATATAACTGTATAAGATTTGTTATAAAAATTTCAAATATAACAAACTTAATGGTATAATTAAATCACAACTAGATGTATATTTTAAAAGAAAATTTTGATTAACTTTTGGTGAAAGAAAAAAGGAGAAAAAAGTGCTAGTATATGTGAAAAGGAAAGAGGAAAAGCAAGAGGTGGTGTGACAGGCACATGGTAGGCTGCATGTGGCATACGGAGGTGCATGATAGACGGAGGATGCATGCTGCACGCAGGAGGCATGACAGGTGCGTAGGTATATTTGGTGGAATATCTGACGCGGAGTCGTCTCCTATTTTTTTTCCTATACAATTCCCAACCAATATTTTCTTACAAATTTAAGGAAAAAACATATATTTTCAGTTTTCTTCCTTCCGAGACAGCATTCTCTAGATGATTCAGTTGTTAATATCCTATTTGTTTAAGATAGATCGATAAACCAATAGATTTATCAAATAAATTAAATGACATATTATTCAATTATTTTCAAATACTGTCTACTTCCATGATCTGTTTAAACATACTCCATTCTTTTTACCTACTGGTGACTATCACGCAGATTAACTTTTTCTGATTAGTGAATTCACCTCGGCAAGTGAGCAGGATGGAAGAATACTGTCGTCGTGACTATGCTAGCTGGTTATATTGCTGTTAATGCTGATAAAAACACGAAACAAAATGCAAAAGAAGTACCCGAACAAGTAAGCAGCTCTCTCCTCTTTCTATCTCCCAATCTTTAGTGACTCAAAATTTTCACATGTGAATTCGCAACCGAGGCTTACATTGCAGCCTTGGTTACATTCACTCTAGATTATTGCATTTATGAAAACTATAACCACTCAGCTTATTGCATTTACGGAAACACATTCACTCATATTCGGTTCCTTTTCTTATTAAGATTCAGATTTTACCTCAATTTCCGTCGGGACACTTTTTAAACTACTAAATGGTGTGAAAACTTTCTATACAGAAGTTACTTTAAAGTATCAAATATATCTATTTGTTAAGTTTGTAATAATTTATAATTAATTAATAATGTGCAAATGATTTTTTCGTTTTACGTGCGCTAAGTTAAACTAGAAAAACCGCGTGGCTTCGCCACGCATGGTAAAGTGAACCCAGCTGATTCGACTTTAGTGGAGTAACTAATTAGGGCCCCCCTTACTTGAAAGAAAAATATAGGAACTTTTATTGTGTATAGAAACAATAAATTTTGCTATAGGAAAATTTTCTATATGATTCTTTGAACCAAAGGATTATTGAAAACTATTGAGTCTTATCAAATTTCTAAGGAATGCCCAAATTCATACAAGTTTTGGAGTATTTTTAACATGAGGTCCAATATCACGTGAAGTCTCTTATGAGTTTATCTCTCTCATCTAATTCTTGCATTTTTCGTACCGTCCAATCAAATGATTATTTTATATATTTTTTTATGTGTTTTATAATTCTTTGTTTTGTGCTTGATTTTTTGTCAGAATTCTATGTTTTTCCTATTCATCCCTCAATCTTTGTTTCAAAGTAGCCCTTACAAGACATATATAGGTTGCATTTGACCGAGGGAGAAAAGAGAAAGGGACAATTTTGCTAGTACAATTGTACCCCTACTTTGATGTCCAATACCGATTTTACCCTACATTTTAGGGTTGTTGTTTTTTGCCCTATTTTTTTTCAAACGAATGAGGAGTTTACCCCTGTTTTTGATGGAAGTGAGTGAGATTGGACTTAATGCGGTAAAGAATTAGAGAAAAAAAGAGATAACGATTTTTTAAATTATCGATTGACCCTTTTACCCCTAGAAAATATCCAAGTACCGCTTGGTGTCCCTCCAGGCTTGAGCACTTGGCATCGACTCTTCCCTTCTTGATCCCAAATCCCCATTCTGAAGCAGTGGCGGCAGTGTTCGTGGGCTGGCCGGCCAGGCAACGGGCACGACCCGAGCAAGTGCAGGCCACCCAACCCAGTTGCAGCGTGCAGGAGGAGGCTAGGCATTGTGCAAGAGGCCATGGTAGAGAGGAGGACAATGGGGCTGCTGTAGCTCAGCGTAGGGAGGAGGTGTGGCTGCTCGACGTGTCGAGGAGGCGATGGGGAGGAGGACAATAGGTCAACGGCGGTGGTGGTGGCTCGATGAGAGGAGGTGACAACGGCAGCTTAGCGCGGGGAGGTGATGGTGGCGGCTCGACGTGGGGAGGAGGCGGCGGCGGCTCAGTGAGAAGAGGAGGCAACAACGGTGGCGGCAGTTTGTGAGAGGAGGCGACGACGACAGCTTGGCACATGTAGGCAACAGATTTGCTTGACTTGTCTGTTTTTTTTTCAAGATATGAAATTTTGAAGCAAATTTTTGCTGATGTTTATGTTAAAATTATCATATTGGTAAAAGTTTATCGAATTTGCAAGGTTCATGTGCTAAATGTGGGCAAATTCTCAATCATAAACAAAAACAGGGGAAGTTTGCAACATGAGTAAGGGTATTGAATGCCTTCTCGCTAAAGATTTAACATTGTTAATCTGCCCATCAAAAGTAGGAGCAAAATTTATCTTTATTTCAAGAAACCATGGGCAAAAACAAAACCCTAAAATACTGGGGTTAATTGGATCCATGCCACTGCAACTTTGACAAATTAAAAAAATGCCACTACTATTCATCATATTGGCTACATGCCACTGTAAATTTCTAAAATTGAAACCATGCCACTCTCATCCCTTTTTCCGTCTCCTCTCTCACGCCGTTTCCCTTCCCGTCCTCGTCCTCTCTCACGGCGATTGAGCAGGGCACATCCACCAATCACTCTCATCGCCATGCCGCTTCATTGCTTGGCCGGTGTTGAGCCAGCCTTGCCGGAACATGAGACCGAGCACCATGAGGCTTCTTATGTATGGATGTATGGCGGCACTGGACAGGATGTTGGCGGCAAGGAAAGAGTCGGCGTCGAATCCATCCTCATCTTCGAAGTCAAGCTCCCCGAGGTAGTCGTCGTCGGTGGCGTCGGCATCAGGCGTTTCGGGAGATGGTGCCGCGTCACGGAACTCCGTGAACACGCTGCGCCGGCGACGATAAGCTCTTGATGTGGACGGGGCACCGCGGCATCATCGTCGTCGTCGGCGGTGGCGTGCCGCGGAGGAGGTACGCGGCGCTGCCGTTCTCAAGGACGGGGAACGGCAAAGGAGATCGGAGCAGGAGGAATCGTTGGCGAGCTTGGTGGCAAGGCCAAGGAGCCGCGGGCGACGACGACAAGAGCATGGGGGAGGAGCAGCGGCAGCAGCCCTCGTCGGCGATGCCGGCGGCACCGAATCTGGAGGAGACGGGGATCCTGAGGTTCTCACCAGAGATGGCCGCGGCGGGCGATGACGACAAGAGCATGGGGAGGAGCGGCGGCAACGGCCCTCGTCGGCGGTGCCCGCGGCATCAGATCTAGAGGAGATGGGGATCCCTGCAACGCTGCTCGCCGGCTGGTTGCTCTACGGAGCGGGAGTAGCAGCGGCGGCACGGTGCGCGCGACGAGAGGACGGGGAGGAGCAGCAGCGGTGGACCTCGTCGGCGGTCCTGGCGGCGCCGGATCTGGAGCTCTCCTCCGGCTGGTTGCTCTTCGGAGCAGGAGTAGCAGTGGCGGCATGGTCCGTGCGGGGAGAGGACAGGGAGGAGCAGCGGCGGCGGCCCTCGCCGGCGGGGAGAAGGCGAGGCCGACATGGTGCGGTGGCGTTGGGGACGAAGAAGATGTGGTGTGGTGTCGACAACGGGAAGGGAAACAGCGTGAGGGAGGAGGACGTAAAAAGCGACAGGAGTGGCATGGTTCCAATTTTAGAATTTTTTAGTGGCATGGAACCGATATGATGAATAGTAGTGGTATTTTTTTAATTTGTTAAAGTTGCAGTGGCATGGATCGAATTAACCCAAAATACTGGGCAACATCAATGTTAAACATCAAAGTAGGAGTAAGAATGAAATTGCCCCCAAAGAGAAAAGGTTCTATGATTTCCGTAGAGGAAAACACAGAAAAGAAATAATATAAATCACATGAGTACAGATACAAAATAAGGAAACGCAGGAACTGCCAAAGGATGGATGTTTGCAACGTAGGAATTTTAGTGGGTGATTTGATTACATCCTGTTAATCCTCTTTTAGTCTCTAACCAAAGTATGTATCATTACTTCTTTAGTTCTTTAGTCCTCAATATCCGGTGGTAGGAGGAAGCAATAGCTGCCTGAGCTTTGCCAGCCGTACGGCGGCAACGCGAAAAATCACATAGCCTACTGTGCCCCCATGGACCTAATTGCTCGATCAATAGAAACTTCTGGACGACCTTCTGGACAACCGCTGCACGCACGCACACGAGCGTTTCACGCTGTACGCACGCAAGCAGGATTGAGCCGTCCCGCGAAACCGGTGTTGCCACGTGGCACAATTCTTCTTTCAATTTTTTGCATGGAATTCGTATTATAAGATTTCATCTCTACCAGTTTTAAACACCCTGAATTGTTGGTCCGCTTAGGATTGTAGGAAGGAGAAGAAGCAGGTATTACTTCCTTCTCTTGCATCGCTATATATATAAACGGTGGTTGCAATGGGAAATCAATCAGTACTTATTGCAATGTTGATCCTTGTTGGAGGCATGCCATGAAGCCCTTCGGCCGGACCTGCCGAAACCATAGTACCAGCAAAGATTCAAGCTAAAGACGTCAAGACCTTTCAAGAGAAGCCCTATAGCGAAAGCCATAAGCGAAGATGGCGAAGGCTAGAAAGCCGCGTCGGTACTCCGAAAGTAAAGGCATCTTGGGCGAAGGCATCTCGGGCGAACTACAAAGACTTCGCCATGACGAGTTCGGCATCAAGGAGGCCCAACAGGCCGCCCCCAGGCTTTTAGGCCCGTTCACTATAGACCAGGCCCAGCCTATCAGCCCATTAAAGGCCCATATGTGCAAATGACACTGCGTACCCATGTAAATGTCCCTTTCATAAGGGCACCCATGTAAAATCCCCTATAACCCTAAACCCTAGAAGGTGCAAGCTTGTGGTAAGGCTATAAATAGACCTCTAGGGCCATGTAATGGGGGATCGCCAAAAAATTTTACGAATCAATACAATTGCTTTTACATTCCAACTATTGTTAGGAGAACCATGTCTTTCGACGTGGCATAGTTGTCCATTCGACAACAATCCTATACGAACAACCATCTATTTTTATACTAGTAAGTACAAAGGGATACTTAAAATTATGCACGCTTAAAATATTATAGGAGTTAATCCTATTTCTATTATTGACATTTAGTATAACTAACAACGATCTCTTCTTCTGTGCTTCGTGCATATATTCAGCACCCATCTCTTTTGCTGCGAACTTCATTCTTCTCCCAATCACTACTACAAAACATCAAATAGTTCTCGCCACTATAGATACCGGTAGTGCTAAAACTGGTACCTATAGTCCTTTTCCCACCTCCGCAGGTTGAAATCGTAAAAAACCGGCGCCTTTAAACAATTATAGGTGTCGGTTCCAAATAAAAACCGATACCTATTATATATTGTGTATTTTTTTAAAAAAACCGATACCTATAATATATTATAGGTGTCGGTTAATTAAAAACCAACACCTATAAGATATTATAGGTGCCGGTTTTTTAAAAAAGACTGACATCCAAATCGAGCTGAGCCGGCTAGCCCCACCAAGACGAGATAAGGATAAGGCGCTCGCTAGTGGCTTCTCGATCTCTCTCTCGCCCCTCTATCTCTCAGTTTCTCTCTCTCTCTCTCTCTCGCCCCGTCCTTCTTCTCCCCGCATATGGCGTCGTCGTTGGCGGCTTCTCCCGCGGCGGATGCGGTGGTGGGCGAGGCGGCGTCGGCGGTGGTGGTGGCGGCGTCGGCGTCGGCGGCTCCCACGACTGATCTGGCCTCGGCGGCGGTTGGGTGGCGACGGCGGGCGGAGCCGCATTCGGGTTCGGCGTCGGCGGCGGGTCCTGTGACGGATCCTGCGACGCAGCGGCAACAGTGATTGTTTCTATGAAATTGTTGAGGGATCTGTGATTTGTGATTTTTTCATCTGTCATTTGTGTGAAACTTCTGTGATTTGCTTCGAGGGATATGTGTTGGATGAATCGATGGTGACAGTGTGAAACTTCTGTGATTTTGTTTTGGATCGAAGGTGGTCTCATGTGAGAAACATCTGTGATTTTGTTTTGGATCAATGGTCTTGTGGTGACGGGGAACGGCTCGATGCATCGGCTCGATTCGAGCCAATTCATCGAGCCCTTTTTTTTTGGATTCTTGGGACCTCAAAGGTGTCGATTCCTAAACCGGCACCTTTGAATACTTACATCAGTGCCGCCTCTTTTGTGCTGGCTGGGAAAACCGACATCTATGTGGGGTTTCCAACTAGCACTGATGTGGTGTTATGTGGTAGTGAATGTAATATTTCTCCATTCACATCATTGACTGCTAAGGCATGAAAATAAAAAAAAACAATTGCATTGTGGAACCAGCTATAGTTCTTTTACATGTTTTCGTAGTTATCTATATACATCATATAGTCAATTATTTACTTTCAAGAACTTATAATTAACATATTCTTAATGCTAGTTGTAGCACAACATCCAAGACCATACATCTGAATTTTGTAGCCTTATCTTATATGTTTCGATTAGGAAGCATTGGGGAAGTATATTTATCCAAGACCCTACATAATCCAAGGAAATTATATGCTTGGATTAGGAAGCATCGGGAAACTATATGTATGAAGAATCACCATTACTAGCCACTTAGTCGTGTGTTGCACGACTTTGGGTGCCCGTAATGTACTATCATACTTAATTTTGATTTTTTTTCTTTTACAGAATCATACAACTTGATAAACTATTAGTTAGCACTATAGATTCAGCTCAAGCTATATTTGAACTGAAGGTTCAAATAATATGTCCAGGATCAACCTCTTACCGTATACCATCAAAAGATGAGAATGTTTACTCAGCAATATGATGCATAAGGCATAAAATAGTCAAACCTAATGCAATACACATTAGCAAACTAAACGGCAATCTAGTCCATGATTTGAAACCAACACAAATTGCTCAAAGATCATTTGACCTCTAAGTATCTCAAGAAAATAACATAATAAACATCACAAAATAAAAATGCACAATTTTGTTATGAAGTGTAGTAGAAAATCCAGAGTCATCACAATTAATGTAGTTTGTCTGTTTGTGCATTGTTGTCAACCAAAAACCCTTCAGCCCAAAGCTAAGGAGGATTTCTCAACTCTTCCCTGTAGGCCTGAGAAAGTAGATATGATTGACATTTACTAATTACATAGGCTAAATGCAAAGTCAGAAATTACACTATTCAGGTGATTGGTGTACAACTAAAAAGGTGCCATCGATGTTTGTTGTTAATTAACAGGTTAAGGTTAAGGTGCCATCAGGCCTCATGAACACACCAGAGAACCAATAACATAGTGACCATGAGCTGTTTGCTTGGTTTTTAGCTTCAAAACTCAGAAGGCAAAAATACTAAAGTGAACAGGTAATAATAGATATTCTATCTGCTTAGCATTTAATTGTGTCCTAAACTCCTAATACATCGATGTCCTTGATTTGCATATTTGCACAACAGACTGACGCAGGGCAAGAAACCAAGTGTCTTTTACTGTCATCGAAGGCACATTAATGTCAAACCAAACCTTTAGATCATTGCTGATGATGCTAAAAAAAAACCATCGTCGAAGAAAAAAGAATCATTTGAGTTGGCTATCCGCCTTTAAGATTAAATTCCCTTGCTGAACAAAACACAACAACAATCCTTTTTTTTAACAGAAACATAATTGTACATGTGGTTTTTAATATATTTTTATAGCATTGCTCTTTGTCAATCCATCCTATTACTGATATTTTTTTGACCTTATATGTAGTTCCCGGCTACAGTGTGAGAAAGCAAAGATAGGAGGTGATGGGATTATCTGAGTTTGTGACTTACGAAAATATTTAGTTGTGATCCGATGCTGTTTTGGAGCTGCGATTGGGATTGGGATCATTGGATGGGGATGGGGATGGGGATGAGAAAGTGAGTGGAGGGTGCGTGGAGGCGAGGAGGTGGCGGCAATGGGTGAGGGGAGGAGGTGGTGGACTATGCGAGGAAGAAATGCCGGTTGCAGAGAGGGGGAGGGGAAACGACGCCAGGGGCGGAAAGGAGAAGGCGACATCGTGGGAGTCGGGGTGGATGGAAAGGCAGATGAGGAACTTCGCCGGATGGTAGGGGGAGGATCTGAGGCGGTGGGGTTGCGCAAGCGACGTGGATATGGAGGGGCGAGTGGGCGCGGTGGAGGAGGAGGCAGAGGAGGCAATGGCAATGGGGAGGCAGCGGCGATGGGTTTCGGGAGGAGATGGGTTCTGCGCTCTTTTTTTTTCTTTTTCGTATCCTCTTACCTGCTCCGTGATTCTCTTTATCTTTATATACGTACACGACGCTTCGGCTCCATGGCCCATGGGCCGTTTGCCACAATCTGGAGGATTCTACCATTTACCAGATTTTATTTTTCAACTCAACTTTACTTTGCATCTGATGGCAGCTATTGATTTCCTTGTGTATCCAATGGTCTGTGTTTAATTGATGACGTGGCACAATCAGGATTGGAGAAACTTTAGTAATTTCACTACTTTACTTTAGATAGGTGCAAAATACACTTGAAATTAGGATATAACTTCCAAGAGTAGTGTTAGGAGGCATGCAGCTTGTTATCTCACGCAGCCAGCCTGATGCCACATGGATTGCTTTGGTTGCACCGCATACCATGATCATCCGCAGCACCAAGATTCTCGTGAAAAATAACGATATTGAAATTACATAATGAGCTATTTGTTTTTCGAGGGAAGAGCTCTGCCATTTCATTAACTAGTGTATGATAAACATCGAGGCAGATTAGACACACACGGATCAGTTCTTTAGGAAAGTTTCCTGACTTATTTGGTTGTTCTTTCTTTCTTTCTTTTTTTTTTTTTTGGGGGGGGGGGGGGGGGTTTGCGGGATTGGATTCTATTTCATTACAGAAAAGAGAAGAATGGTGTGGTGAGATCATGCCAAGGGAAACAAAGATGGATTGTTGGCATATACTCCCTCCGTATTTTAATGTATGACGCCGTTGACTTTTTAACAAACGTTTGACTTTTCGTCTTATTTAAAAAATTTATGTAATTATCATTTATTTTATTATGACTTGATTTATCATCAAATGTTCTTTAAGCATGACATAAGTATTTTTGTATTTGCATAAAAAATTTGAATAGGACGAATGGTTAAACGTTAGTTAAAAAGTCAACGGCGTCATACATTAAAATACGGAGGGAGTACTATGTTAGCTTTCTTCTTGAGCTTTATGATCCATCATAACTTGTAAATCAAATAAGATAATTAAATGACTTATTTGAATTAATCAAACTAATAAGACTTCACGGAATGAATAACTCAAGCTAACAACAGCGAATATCTAAATATTGATGTCCTCTGAATCCCATGATGGCCAACCTGTATTGAAAATAAGTCTTAGCACATTTTTTTGTAAACTATAAAACTGAATTTCCGTTAGCACCTACTTATGTTCTGCATCAATATGCCACTACAACAGAAAAGCAAAAAGGGGACATGCCTATAGGTGCCGGAAGTTTTAAAACTGACAACTATATAAATTTTGACAAATTTTGCTACACGACATTGTTTATATGTGGTTTTAACCCTAGGACACTACCCAAACTCACTTTTGGGGGAAAACACTCCATAAACATGGTAATTTGCCAGTGGACACTGCGCTGATTAAAATAATAATTTCCAGTTGAAGAGGAGAGAGAAATCACGTGAAATGTCAAAAATGCCCTTGGGCCCACATGTCAGCTCTATCTCTTATCTCTCTTCTCATCTCTCTCTCTCTCTATTCTCTCTCAGAGGAGCATGTGGCGGCGTCGGTCGCCAGGGCTTGAGCTCGTCGCGGCGGAGGAGATGGTGAGGACGGCGGCCGGCAGAGTGGAGCAGGGCGTCGGCTGTGGCGGAGCGGAGCTTGCGGCCGACCGAAGCAGGTGGGCGAGCGCGCGGTGGCCGGTGGATTAGAGCGGGGCGGTGTCGGCGGTGGACGAGCGTGCGGTGGCCGGCGGAGTGGAGCGGGGCGGCGTCGGCGGTGGACGAGCGCGCGGCCGGCGGAGCGGCAGCGTCGGGCGATTGCACGGCGGTAGGTGGAGTGGAGCGCCGGCAGCGGCGGGCGATCACACGGCGGCTGGCGGAGTGGCGGCGGGAGAAGGTGGGGAGGATGAGGCTGCGCCGGTGGGAGAGGGGGAAGAGGCGACCGCCGCTCTCGCAGCCGCGGCTCACGCATGCCGCTAGCCGCCGCCGCCGCCGCTCTATGCATGCTTCATCGCCGTGGTAGCTGAAGAAGAGAAGAAGAGAAAAGAGAAGGAGAAGGAGAAGAGAGATAGGAGATAGAGCTAACATGTGGGCCCAAGGGCATTTTTGACATTTCACGTGATTTCTCTCTCCTCTTCAACCGGAAATTATTATTTTAATCGGCGCGGTGTCCATTGACAAATTACCATGTTTACGAAGTGTTTTCCCCTAAAAGTGAGTCTGGGCAATGTCCTATGGGTAAAACCATACATAAAAAGTGTTCTGTAGCAAAATTTCCCATAACTTTTCCCACCCCCGTAGGCTGAAAACATAAACAACCGGCACCTAAAATAAACAACCGGCACCTTTAAGTGACTATAGGTGTTGGTTCTAGAGATAAATTGAAACCAATATTATAGGTGCACATTGTTTTTTTAAAAAAAACCAACACGTTTAATTTATCATAAGTTCCAGTTAATTAAAAACCAACACCTATAATATATTGTAGGTGTCGGTTTTCTAAAAACAGCACCAGTAAAAGACAAACCAAGCCGACTGTTCATCTTTATCCTCATGAACAGATAAGGTGAGAAGTGAACGACACTCTCCATCACGCCTCTCTCTTCCCACCTGCGAGCGGTGACGCCCTCCCACTGCTAAATCTGGTTGGAGGGTAGGCAGGGGGCTCCCTACATAGTGGTGGTGGTGGCACCTTCCTCTTCACCAGATCCAGCAAGAGGGATGGCGGCGGGCTCCCCACCCAGTGGTGGCAACGGAGGCAACAACCTCTCCTCCCGTGAGTAGTAGCGGTGGCGCCGTCCCCGACGCCAGATCCAACGGAAGGGGAGACGGTGGGTTCCCCACCCAGAGGTGGTGGTAGCAGCGTGCTCCCTGACATCGGCAACGGTGAGCGGCAGGCTTACTATTGTTGTGTTCTTAGTGTTCTTGTGTTCTTAGTGTGGCTTCATCAACTCTTTCTATGTGTTGTTGTGTGTTGATTTTGTTATTTTATGTTAGATCGAACTTGATTGAATCGAGCCGATTAAAATGTTTATTCTATGATTGAACTCGATTGATCGAGTTGTTAAAATGTTCATTCTATTATTCTTTGGAATCTGGTCGGTGTGAACTGGAGCTGCTCGAATGAGCCGATGCATCAAGCCGACTTTGTTTTTTTCATTCTTGCAACCTCAAAGGTGCTGGTTCCTAAAACGCCACCTTTGAGGCCTCCTCAAAGGTGTCGGTTAGGAAATCTGACACCTATGTCTAGTTCCCAACTGGCACCAATCCCCTTTTCTGTAGTAGTGTGTCATTCTTCCCGCCACAAATATAGATAATGAAAATATAAATAAAGGTTGGGGCATATTTGCAAACTCCAGACCGTTGCCATGGACTTAAAATCATTATATATGAGGAGCTAAAAAGTTGCCATCATGTACATATCTTAGCATCATTCAGGAGAAACAGAGATGCCTCACTATACCATCTTCTAGTTTTATTTATGCTATCAAAGATATGATTTGATCACGACTCGATGTCGGAAAATGTTACACTCGTCAATATCTTGCACTTCTGATTTAACTTTGATGCCAGGTTTTCCATCTTAACTCTTTCTGTACAGCTATCACTCGAACAACACACAATACTTTGCTACTAACCTCTTAGACCTTCTAGGGCAAGCTTCTTGTTTCCTCATCCACTTGTAGAACACATAAACAAAAAATGCATTGACAAATGTTGCAAAAACATGAAGCAACGAGTCAATGCTCTCACAAATCACAGCTGTAACCAATGCCTGTATACCCTATATTTATGCATGATGATTCATCTAAAAGACCTTGCCTCCTTTTTCTTTTTGGCACCAGGGAAATTAATAATTGCATTAGGACTGGGATGCAATGGGAAAGACAGGCTATGTGACAGTCTATGCGACTGTGAGGACGCTTGGAGAAGCGACTCTTCCATGCGTGGTGCAGGATTCGCAACAGCAGCAAGGGAGATGGACTGTCGGCTATGTTGTACTCAAGGGATGAAATGTACTGTAACAAGTATGAACTAGCAACTTGACGGTGGCTCAATCCTGTTGGGTTGGAGCGATTAATCCAAGAAAGTTCCCTCGAATCCTTGCGTGATCCAATTTGGCTGCCTCTGACAGGTTGTAGAGTGGATCTTAGACTGTATTTCTGCAAGATAGCTTAAGCTTTAGCACTAGGCTTAGGTTGTGTTCGGTAGTAGGCATTGGGAGCTTCATGCAAAACACAATGACTTATTAGCACTCGATTAATTAAGTATTAGCCAAAAATATTGAAAAAATAAAATAATATAATTTTCTAAAGCAATATTCTTATAGAAGAATTTTGCAAAAGATGAATCGTGCTAATGGAAAACAAGTGAGTAGAAGATAGGAAGAGGGAGTATCGAACATATACCCTAAGTGTGTATTTGGCATTGAGGGTTAGAAACCCTTTTTCGTCGACATGCAAAACGGAGCAGCGGATTAGCGCATGGTTAATTAAGTATTAGATAAAAAAATAAATTAATATGATCTTTAAGGCAACTCTTGTATAGAAAATTTTCATAAAAGATGCATCGTTTCCCAATTAGAAAGCATGTTTGTGGAAAACTAGAGTGTGTTCTATACTTCCGCTTCCCAACCTTTACTCCCCCATTTTCTATGCACACGCTTCCTGACTGCTAAACGGTGTGTTTCTTTTAAAATTTTTATACTAATAATATGAATCTATTTTCAAGTATTTTCAGCTAATACTTAGTGGCAGACACACCCACTGGGCAGGGTGGGTCGGTCGTCCCAACTACGATCCATATTGCCCCACACCCCCAAATCTCATTTATAATCTTGTTTCTAGCACATCAGTTATCCTTATCAGTCCACTATTGAATAATCCTATAAATTAAGTATTTTAAGTAGGACAAAAATATTTATGAAAATTGGTGACTGAATGATTATTATCTCTGTATAAGTAGTACCATTTTCAATAGTTTGGTAGGATTGATAGAAATAAGCAGTACCATTTTCAATAGTATTATTTCTACATATAAGTCATACTTGCACATTACTTTGGTAGGATTGATAGATCCATTATAACCTACCTCTTAACATTTTGTTATAATTTTTATCCATATTTACATATGTTTTGAAGGACTTTGAAAGTATTTTGATACTTTGATAATTGTATCATTTATGGCTTAGAAAATTTCAGCTTAAAATACGAATTATATAAAGAGAAACAAAGAAGAGATGCTATTAAGCAGCAATGCAAACCATTTTCAATATTTTAGGGTTAAAATGAGCAAAATATATTTTAACCCAATGATCAAATAAAATTGTCCAGGGGAGTGAAATGGATTTTTTTAAATATGAATATTCCCAAATGCCTATAAATTTGTTTTTAATAAATAATTTTATGTTCAATCATTTTCATCCCTAATTCCTAGCATGAGACATCCAGCGTCTCTCATCTTCGTGACTAACCTACCACCTCTTCTATCTAACTCTGACATTTGTTCGACTATTAATTTTCGTGTGTGTTGTTGTGCCTGTGCCATGAACCGGCGATTATGGTTTATGTGTGCCATTATCTAATTAGGACTAGCTAGCTCTTTACTAGATACCGGTCCATCTATATTTTAAAGCTGTGTGACCAGCGTCCGTCACTAAGAACAGAGTTTGCCCTGGTTATCCATAGGGCAAAGGAACGTTTACCCACCCTCAAATTTTAACATGGCTAAGACAGTTTTAAGATTTTCACATGTAAATATGTAATTGTAAATTTATACTATTATATTTATGCACTGTTGGAGCCTCTCCTACTGTATTTTTCCTAAAAAAAAAAAGGTTTTTTTTGGGGGGGACGGCAGGACAACAGACTTTTGGAGGGCCAAATGGACAGCAGGGGGGCAACGTTCCTAACTCAGTGCCAACGTTTTATGAGGACAGAAGTGCATGAACAGCTTTATGAGGACATTCATTATCATTTAACGTGGTTTAGCTACATCTCATAACTCTGTCAGTTTAAACGTCGTTTGCTGCTCCCTATAAGTGTGCTACAGCCGCTTCATGCTCTGATGACAATGCTGCCATCTCAACTTGTTCTACTCCATGATTCGAGCAAAAAAAAAAAAAAAACTTGCTAGGCATCTCTAGGACTTCCTAGTGCAAACTCTTGTTTCCTAGAACACAGAAACAAATTGCAGCAACAAACATTGCACACAACTATTGAAGCAACTAGTAAATCTATGGTGTTGACATACCACATATATCTAACAATGCTCTCTCTCAGTTAGAAATCATAGCATGAGAACAGCAACTTCCCAACATAATCTACTAGCCTACATTGTCACAATAATTCAAATACATTCTAGCTTCAATATCCGGCAGTTCCACTTTGTAAGTTGAATCGATATGAACATGAAAATTAGAACTTTCCATCATCTCCTGTAACCCTATGTTCATATCGATTCATCATACACTTACCTAGCTAGGCTTCTCTCTTAATTTCAGACAAGCAGGCAAATATGTATGTTAGGACTGGGATGCATTAGGAAAGATTAGGTATAGGAAGTACGGACACCTCGCACCAAATAAGTTGTTCAAGCAAGTTCTGATGCCACGCCACGCAACATTATTATACCTCCAAGTAGTGATAGGATAATTTCATTCTTTGTCCTAACATATTCTCAAAGTACAGCTAGTGTTTCATTTACCATTATTAAATGTTGGGAGAATTTGTTTCAAAACTACGTGCATTAAATGTTGGGAGATAGGAATTGTCCAGGCCGGGGTATTAGCCAAATTGCCCTTTTGATAGACATGCATCTTTTGCACATACAGTAAATTAAGAGACAACCCAAGTCTAAACAGTCACTTTTTTTTTCGTTATCCTTTTCTGTAAAATACTACCATGTGGATTTCTTAATAAAATTGCAAGGAAATATCTTTAGTCTAAAAACCTGTAGTTACGGTACTCACCAAAAGATTGGACGTTACCTGCTGCTTGTGGCAGGTTGCGTGTTGGTTAGTTGGTTGTTGCACTGTGTTTGGATGACAAACCGTAACAAAATACGACGTACACTAAACCAAATTTTGTTAGATTAAATGGGCTAAGCCCAATTTAATCCTAATAAATTTCATGTGCCCACAATTAATATTAAGAGATTAATATCATCTTAAAAACCAACGTGGAGGGATCTCAACTTAAATAGGCTGCTATAAGAGAGCACAAGTTGCACAGTTAATATGGTGGTGGGATTGCCACACGTGCGTGCGCGGTGAGCTTGAGCCAAGGGCATGGCGTGGCTGGCTGCTACTCTAGCTAACATTATGTTTTGATGGAAAACATAACCGACGGAGGCACTCATTATTCCATTACTCCTTGATTCTTCTGTTCCTGCGGTTAACAGACAGAAAATTCTATCGGGTTGATTCACCGACGGATGCGCTCGTTACTCTTTGATTCTTTTGTTCCTGCGCTGCGCATAACTGATGGGGAGTTCAATTGGATTGATTCTTCTATTCCTGTATTATGCATGCCTCTGTATCTCATTGTTTTTTCCATTGCTACGCTTAACGGTCGGGGAAGAATTCAATCGGATTGATTCTTCTGTTCATGCGTTGCGCATCTATATCTCTGGTAACCGCGGCGTTGCTCTTCTGTATCTCTGGTAACCGACGGAGGCGCTCATTACTCCAGCAGCAACGGATGCGGAATTGAATCGGATTGATTCTGTTGTCACTCCTGTAACGGATGAAGAATTCAATCTCGATTTGATTCCTTCCGGAATTTTACTCTCTCGCGCACTATATAACTCCTACCTCCGAGATAGACAGAGTAGATACAACTCCTCTCTTCATCCTCTCACTCTATTTTCTCCTTGGCAAAACACTTTGTGTCTTCTGTTCCTGTGTTGCGCTTCTGTATCTCGGTTCCAAGCACCCGCCCGCATAGGTTCTCATAGGTTCTCAGGACGAGCGCCTCGGGACATCCGTCCGCTTGAGTACCTCCATGGTTTGGCATGCGATCAAGTTCTTGGAGAGTTCATTGACACACGACTGCTCTCTGCACTGCATCGTTTACTTTCTTTGCATCGACATGTCAACTGGCGTCGGCAATGGTTGAGATGGCGGCAACGGCGACAATGGTGGAGGTGATGGCAACGGCACTAGTGGAGGCCAGAATGGCAACACCGATGGATGCATCAACACTAACACTGCCTCATCCAGTACCATAGCGTTCTCGGGGTATGTCAATTTTATTATTGTAGTAGTAAACATGCATGTTACTAGATGATGCTTATTTTATTATCAGTATATTCATGTTTAGCACTATCACTAGATTATTCTACTATATACACGTCATACTTAGTATGATGTTTTTCTGGATTAAAATATATCGATTCATGACTATATTTCCAACAATCTAAAAACTTGATAGGTCTTTCCCGTACTTGGCTTTGCTGCATCACTAAAATTTCATGCATTTGATGGTTCAAACTATAAGAGATTGAAACCACGTGCACTAATGTGGTTGATAACCATGCAATGCTTCTTTATTTTTCATGGGGCAAGACAACCGAACGACCTTTCTCGCCTGAGGAGTAGGCTAAGTTCGAGTCTGCAGATTGCTTGTTCCGTGGAGCATTGATCAATGTATTAGCTGACAACATAATGGATGTGTATATGCACATGCCTTCAGGGAAGGACTTCTGGGATGCATTTGAGGTCAAGTTCGAAGTCTTCGATGTTGGCAGTGAGTTGTATGTCATAGAACAGTTCTATGACTACTAGATGGTCGATGTCTGTTCTGTAGTAGAACAAGCTCTTGAGATTCAAATGCTGGCAATGGATCTTGAGAACAATAGCTGCCGAACAAGTTCATGGCAGGTGGCATTATTACCAAATTGCCACCTTCTTGGTCAGACTTTGCCACTTCTCTAAAACACAAAGAGGCAAGAGTTCAATGTTGCTGATATCATTAGTTCTTTGGGTGTTGAGGATAAGGCGAGAGCAAAGGACAACCGCGGCAAAAAGGTCGAGAGAACTCTTATGCATCTCAAGATAACAAGAAGATTTCAAACTTAATACTACAACCAATTTTAAGAAGAAATGCAAGGGAAAGGCATAGCGCCACAGCTTTATGTGCGGTGAGTCTGGTCATTGGACCAAGGATAGCCCTGATCGCAAGGACAAAAGTCTGCAAACATGGTTAAATCAGTGATCCTACAATATTTGTAAAATCCAAACAAGAGTAGTAATAGCCCTATCTCAACCTACGTGGTAGTTGGTAAGCTGCACGTCTATTCGGCAAACATGGGCTGTAATAAAAAAAATATTGAAGCAGGTTTGGAGACGATATTAAATATTGGGGAATAAGAGACATGGGGAAAGAAAAAAACTTCTTTAAAGAAACCCAGTCCAGTAATTTATTCCTGATTGATTGACATGACCGGATCTGCAAGACAACTGATCACACCAAACACCATTTAGAAGAACTCAGCAAATTTCATCAAAATTTATGTTGCGCTCGAAAGCATAAACTACGAGGACGTTTAATTAATTGTCCTTGACCTTGCACAAATTTCTCGTCTCATCCACTACTAAGTGATACCTACTTAGGGGTGAAAACGGTCAGAATCGGTAGCATCTGTTTGAAAACGACGCTCGATCGGCCGGTAATTGACCATATTGATCTTTTACACTACGTAATATCGAGATTAATACAATGCAGAAATAAATTAGAAAAAGAACAAGAATCATAAATTGCCAAAAAGGTACACTCGGAATTGGTACCCCTTATACGGAAACGGTATCATAAATTTCTATGGCCGTTTTCACCCCTAATACCTATAAAGGAGTCACTGTCTGGAATGGCTAATTTTGGTACATCATTCGTGTATGAATTGGTTTTAATTTTATGTTTATGTCAAAACCTTTCTTTTTTTCTTACGCCAGAGTGTTCTTCTTATACGAGATGGGCGTGAATTAATCGAGCTCGCACCTGAGTTCTTTTTCCACACGCACCTTTTGTGCCGCCGCGATTGGGCCCATAACATCCTTGCGCGCGCGATTTTTTGCATCCTTGATTAGGCCCGCGACGCCCACACACGCTCGATTTGTCCTTGCTATATGTTCAATTGGGAAAAACTAAAAATATATATGTTTTTTATCCGGTGTTTTGCCCTTGCCATATGTCCGATTCAGAAAAACTAAACAATTATATGTTTTTTCTTCTGGTGTTTTCCAGTAGCCAGTTATTTTTCTCATCCTATCCGTTGCACGCCACCGCCACTGGAACAAACCCTAGCACTGCCAGCCCATGAGTATCAGGTCACAAGATACGAGCAGACTGCTACAAGCTACAACTATTCTGAAACCTTCGATGGAAAGATCCCACACAGTAGCTGGTACAGGTTCATGCAGAGAGTGCCATACACCGTGGCATGTAGAATCACTACAAATTTCAGATACATCAGCCATCATGGAAAAAACTATTGAATAGTACCACATTGATTGTCGAAGGAAAAAAAACCTAATATATAAGTGGGGGAGCCCCTCACCTCATTAGCTAGCTTTTGGGTAGGAAAGATCATTTACGGTCCTACAATTAGTATTAGAGCCTAGCTAGTTTAATATCTCTAGCCTGAGGGATAAAGTGTTTGAAAGCCTGATAGACCGAGGGCTCATACGGGGCTTGTATACGTAAAGGACCGTCGGGGTACGGTGCATGGGCATACGGGGCCTGTATACGTAAAGGACCGTCGGGGTACGGTGCATGGGCAGTGAACGGCTGAGGGACACCAATGTGTGAAGGGAGAAGACATCGGTTGCTAATATATAAGTGGGGGAGCCACTTATCTCATTGACTAGCTTTTGGGGTGGGAAAACATTGGTTGCTACTCCTTCCGTTTCGAAATGTTTGACGCCGTTTTTATCACATGTTTGACCGTTCGTCTTATTCAAAAAATTTAAGTAATTATTAATTCTTTTCCTATCGTTTGATTCATTGTTAAATATATTTTTATATAGGCATATAATTTTACATATCTCACAAAAGTTTTTAAATAAGACGAACGGTCAAACATATGCTAAAAAGTCAACGGTGTCAAACATTTCGAAACGGAGGGAGTAATATATAAGTGAGGGAGTCCCTTATCTCATTGACTAGCTTTTGGGGTAGGAAATACCCTTTACGATCATATAAAAACATACTTAGTACTCCACCAGAAGCATGGCCCCATACCACAAAATGTTTGATAATAAGCATCGTGATACATGAAGCACATGAAAAACATGGTGAGCATTACTGCTGATATTCAAGGCAAAACAAAGAATATAAAAATACTCCCTGGTTTGATTTGTGAAAAAGGTTAAAATTCATGGGGAGTTGTTCTGCCTGACATGTTTAGAGATTTTGGTTTGCAGTTGCTGGGTCAGTCTTCGTCGTAGTAATTGGTGTAGGGGTGTTAAAGATTCAAGGCCCATAGATTCTTCCCTAATCATACCTATCCGTGAAATATTTTAGTTAAAAAGCATTTAAAAAGTAAAAAAACCCACCCTATTTTGGACCCAACCCTCAAATTTTATAGTCCTGCCCTATTGTAAAGGTTGATAGTCCTGCCCTATTGTAAAGGTTGATGAGGCACATTAAATTTTATAGTCCTCAAATTTTACGATATTGCCTGTACTCATACACATTAAATTGACCGGCGCTTGAGTATATTTGCATAGCCTCGTCACGACCTACGCAGGGCCTGACAATCTGTCCGCTCATTGGCAAATAGGCAGCAATAGGTAAAACATAATCATCTCGCAAAGTCAAAAACAAGAAAATAAAAAAGAAAAACATATATATTCAGTGTCCAAGCGGGTTAATTGGAGAAGAATAAGAATTAACGGTGGGCAATGCGAGACATGGGGAAGGAACATCGTTACACATCAGTTGTAAGCAATAAAGATGGCATTCCTACCGCACATTTGAACAGTCTCAGCGACGTCCATGAGAGCTGCAGTTGCGCAAAGCTGCAGGCAGGCTCACTGCTGTTCGTGGGATTTATGCGGTTAATGTCTAGGAACACTCAAAATAATTTGCCTGCTGATGCTACGTGCTGAACTGGTGAACATGCTGATCCTACTGATTACAAGCGGTGAACTCAATTGGTTAGTCGATTTATACAGTGTGTTAGTCGATATCATATTGGTTAGTCGAGCTCATAAGAAAAAAAAGGGAAGATGGTATAGCTGCCGTTTAGCACCAGAAAGAATGTTTGGTTAATTAGCTTGTTTCCCCCTTCTGCCTCTCTGCTTTTCAGCTTCTTTACTTTATATACTTTATCTATCCCAATTTAATCATTCCTTAAGCAAATGACACCAAGAGCTATGAGACCGAAATATCTATCATTTTGAAATTAATTCTTATCGATCAAGGTGCTATATTGTTTTGTGTCCAACAAAAAATTAATTTACGTTTTAAATGTTGTATGCACGCAGGATATTTCACGATGCAAATCTACTCTTTACATAAATTAACAAAGAAACATTTTGGTAGGTGATGATCATTTGCAGAAAAATCTCAAAAGTATTAGATGATGATCAAACTAGAATGAAGGGAGTACCATATAAAATTATCATATCTATCTATTATATACTAAAAGTCCATTAAACTTTCTACAAACGCTCATAAGCCGCCACGTGGCGCTCCTATAAACGCTCCTAGACCGCTACATAGCATTGTTTAATCTACTTAAATTTGTGGACCTGATATTTTAGACCATTAGATTGGATATATTATTTTTTAAAAAACTAATACTTTTCTCATGTTTACTGTGGGCTGGGAAAGCATGCAAACAAAAACTCCGTATATGTTGTTATGAAATATTTGGGTGATCTGATCCATCTATATGGATAGAGCAGCAATCAATTCTGGGACACGACGGTTGGTCGTGCCCCACACCTCTTCTCGCCTCACGGCGATTCTAGCAACGGACGCGATGGTTCCCAAACCATCGCGTCTCCGGTTGCCACCCCTTTCCCATCTATATATTGTACCACATTGATCAATAAAGATTCTGCTCATTCATTCTCTACATTCTTGTGTGCAATTCTCTCTCTCACTCAATCCCTCTCGCTCAATCAATCTTATACACTTTCAACACGTTATCAGAACTTTCGCTCTCGCGAAGGAGATCTCGAAGTGAAAGAAGGAAGAAACATCGCTTTTTTTGATCTACAGGAAAAGCGAAGAACAGGAGAAACGCTTTTTATCTCAAGAAAAAGCGAAGAACAGAAGGTATGTCTACCTTTATTTCCATCCTCGATGCCATTCTCGGCATCCCTCGCCATGATCACGCACGCCGTCTTTGCCATCTTCGTCGACGATCGACAAGGAGGACGCGCCGGGATCTCGTGGTGGGGGTTGGTGGCCGGCGCCACTACCCTCGCCCCCGTATGTCTGCCACTCCGATCGTGGCTGCCCCGCTGGTCCCTGACGCGCCTAGTCCTTCTCCACCGATCGCTACACCTTCTCCTCCAAGAACTGCCTCGATGAACGCTGGACCTCCTAACCGTGTCCAAGTCCAGGGGGGTACAGTATTGTACCACCCATGGATGGACGGCGGTGGCCTCTCCTGGTGGCAAGCTTTGCACCCTCCCACTGGAGATGGAGTCGCCGCCGGCTCCATTCGTCGCTGTCTCCGACATCCCCGACACCGCCCCCACGACGACGCTGATTCCCAACTCCCACGCCACCGGTAGCCGCTCAGCCACCTCCACTGCCACCACGCCGAAGTCGCTTCCCCACTCCCGAGCCGCCGGGCTACGGCCGGACCGGGACACTTGCCATGCGCAGGGGGGAACCGCCGCTTTTCACTCCTCCTTCGTCGCGCCCATACGCCGGTGCCGCCGCTGCGCGCCGTCCCGTCCTCCGCGCCACGATTGTCGTTCGCCACGGCTCTCCTAGCCGGACCCTAGCAAATGGGGTCATGGGGAACGGCATCCGGGTCCGGCTGGCCTCCGACTCCAATGAGGAGTGGGGGGTGACGGCCTAACCCGGCCGGCAAATCGCCGGCGAACGGAGGGATGGTTGCGGCAGGAGACTGAGGAGGAGGCGGCAGTTGAGGCGGCGGCGGCAGAGGCGGCGGCGGAAAGGCGGGGGAACGGCGGCCAACGGGGGCGAAAACGGCGGCGGCGGCTGAGGCGGCGGCGACGACGGTGGTAGAGGTGGCGACGAGAAAGGCGGCGGCTGTGGCGAAATGGGGGAGGCGGCGGCGGTGGTTAGGGTAAAACCCTAGCTGCACCCGTCCCCTCCCCACTTACCCCGGCCACATGGGCCGGCGGCCATATTGGGCCGGCCTAGCGCCCCTCGCTCGGCCTAGCACCCCCCGTTCCACTTGCGCGCCGGCCCAGTGCCGAAAGGTGGTGGGCCGAATCCTATAGATTTCGGCCCACCACCCAATTTATCATTTTTTTATATATTTTATATTTTTAGCAGCAATTTTCATTTAAGTCTCTGTGTTTTATTCAATTTAGTATAAGCAGTTCATCAGTTATACAAATTACTATGTAATGGTCCTTTAGACCACTGATGTTATATGTTCCTTAACATATGTGCTTATTAAATACCCTGCTTTACTAAATTTATTTGTTATCTTAGTAACATGCCTTTTGCATATTATTTCAAGACACGCTCTACTTCCTCGCTTTATTAATTTACAAAATTCTATAAATTTTGTACTTTGATTTAGCAAATTCTCTTAATTATGTACAACATGATTAATGGAGGATTTAATGCGTGTTCGACTGCACATTTTGACTCAGAAATTACTCACATGTAGATGGAGTCCTACAAATTGGCCACACTGGTCATAACTTAGGGAGCGAGTATCTCGCCCATCATCAAGTGGTCTACATTTTGAGATGATTACCCGATGGAGTCCTACAAATTGGCTGCACTGGTCATAACCTAGGCAGCGAACATCTCGCCCATCTCACAGAGGTCTACATCTCACGATGATTACCCACATGTGTTATTTTCCGAGAATATGTTTTGAAAAATGAGATTATTTGAAATTTGGTTGAACACAGGGTAGTGGAGTCCTAAACATTGGCTGCGGTATATTCACCAGAATATATTTGCCTGGAGACCATGTTCTAGGCAGCAAGTATAACTTGCCCACTATTAAGAGATCTACTCCACTATTTAATTACTTGGAGATTATCCACATTGTGCCACCTAATTTCGAATTCTAACTCAAATTGTCAGGTCTGTAACCTACATCTTCGAAACATTACAGAATATGAAATCTTATATTTCGCATTGAGATTACAACCATAATATCATGTTTTTATTAATTTACTTCTGTAAATTAATAATGTTAATCATGATTATAGGGACATGGCAACTATAGAGTTCGACGAACTCGCCCTCGATGGGAGTAACTACCCAATTTGGGCTTCCGATATCAAAATAAATTTTTCTTCTAGTGGGATTTCACATACAAATAAAGAACCAAATGATTGGGATCCATCAGTTGAGAACAGAAAGCTATATATTGCCCTTTTCCTTCTGAGGCTTTACATCTATAAATATCTCAAACATGAGTACATGTTGGAGACGAGCCCTGTCAACCTATGGAAATCTCTAAAAGAGCGTTATGATCAGAAAAAGGAACTCAATTGGCCTGAGGCTAATTATGAGTGAATTCATTTATGCCTACAGGATTTTAAAAATTGTGGCAGAATACAATCATGTTGTTCATAGCATTTGCTCCAAGTTGAAGTTTTACGAAAAAGAGCCAACGGAAGCAGAGAAGATAGAGAAAACTCTATCAACTATGTTTCTAGAGGACATGATACTGAACCAACAGTATCGCACTCAAAGGATTCAAGGGAAATTCCTCGAATAACCCTAAGAATTTGACTGGAAAACGCAAATGCAACAAAGGCGCAAATCCAATGGTCGACAGAAAGGTAAAGGGAAGGGTAAGGCACCACAACCTAGTGGCAATAGCAACAAGCATTGCAACAGGTGTGGATCTGACTATCATGTCGCTAAAGATTGCCGTATCCCAAAAAACATCTTGTTCTCCTGTATCAGAAATCCCTAAAGGAGAAAAAGTCTTCTGAGGAACTAAGATTTGAAGCTCACTTCAATCTTACAAAAGAAAGACCTGAGGTTGAAAGTTCTCACCAGGCTCCTTGAACCAGAGAACACCCTCGTTCTTCTCCCAGAGGATACCGCTGCACTTTCTGCAATGGATGACATGCTCATCGAATACTGCTCAACGGACCCACTTAAAGATTTACTGTAATCTCAGTGCATCCCACATAGAGATAAAGCTGCTTTACTCTCAGTGTGTTTGAGACATTATATTGATATCCTATAGTTTGTCAAAACAATATTGGTTGTAATAAGTAGATAAGTACAAACTCCCTTATATTATAAGGTTGTAAGACTTGACAGTCCTTAGAGTATGTACTATAAACCTATGTAAACGTCATACTATGTGTTTGATGTTTTCATTATTGTATGTATGTATATATTGTGGATAAAGAATTCTTCACTAAGCAATTCTTCTTTCACTATAGATGTCTAAGGATATCACTCCGATTGGAGAGGAATTATGTCTTGTGGACAGTGGTACTACAAACTCTATACTTAGGGAGATCAAATACTTTCAAACTCTCAAAAAGAGAGAAGGCAAAGTTTTGACTATCGCTGGACGCGATACTGTGATAGTTGGCTCAGGACGAGCAATTATTACACTCCCAATGGGTACACAAATTACAATCGATGATGCTTTATTGTATCCTGATTCAACTCGTACCCTACTAAGTTATAGAGATATCCGTCAAAATGGGTTTCACATTGAAACCCATATGGATAATCGAGAAGAATTTCTTCTCTTAACCAAACAAAACGGATATGGCAAACGCATTTGTGAGAAAATTCCATCTCTCACATCGGGATTGTACTATACATACATTAAGCCCATTGCACATGTTGTGTACAAAGTAATTTTTCAAAATGTTGATGCATTCCACACTTGGCATGATCGACTTGGGCACCCCGGTATCGGGATGATGAGAAAAATTATTGGAACTCTATTGGTCATCATTTGATCACTGACAAATTTCCCAAATCCTCTGATTTCGTATGCACTGCATGTGCTACTGGGAAACTGATTTTGAGACCATCTTATCTCAAAATTAGAGCCGAACCACTTAAATTCCTTGAACGCATTCAAGGAGATATCTGTGGCCCTATTGTGCCAAGATCTGGACCGTTCAGGTACTTTATGGTTTTGATTGACGCATCTACTAGATGGTCTCATGTGTGTCTTCTATCGACACGAAACCATGCCTTTGCCAAATTAATGTCTCAAATTATAAGGCTGAAGGCAAATTACCCTGAACATAGGATTCAATCAATCCGTATGGACAATGCTGCCGAATTTACATCCCATGCTTTCGATGATTATTGTATGGCATTGGGAATTCAGGTTCAGCACTCTGTTCCATATGTCCACACACAAAATGGTTTGGCTGAATCGCTGATCAAAAGAATTAAGCTTATTGCTCGACCATTATTGATGAATTTCAAATTACCTTCGTCGTGTTGGGGTCATGCAGTTCTGCACGCTGCTGACCTTGTCGAACTACGACCACCTGCATATCATGAAACTTCCCCACTGCAGTTAGTACGTGGAAATCCTCCAAGTATTTCCCATTTGCGTAAGTTCGGATGTGCTGTATACATACCGATCTCACCACCACAGCGTACCGCTATGGGCCCACACAGGAAAGTGGGGATCTATGTGGGATTCAAATCTCCGTTGATCATAAAGTATTTAGAACCCTTAACAGGTGATCTATTTACTGCCTGGTTCGCTGACTCTATTTTTGATGAGGAACATTTCCTAGCATTAGGGGGAGACTTCAAGTACAAGAAAGAATGCCAGGAAATTGATTGGGATGCCCAAGGTATTCCCGCCTCAGACCCACGTACTACTGAAACTGAACTTCAAGTTTAGAAAATTATACATTTGCAAAGACTTGCAAATATCCTGCCAGATGCATTTACCAATTATAAAGGTGTGATTAAATCTTTCATTCCCGCTCAGAATGCGCCAGAAAGAGTGGAGGTACCAAATAAAACCACTCAACTTCCATTGACTAAAAAGAGAGGAAGAAGTATGGCCACTCAGCGAGAAACAATTGCTAATAAGCAAAGAAAGACGGTAAATGCAAACCAACCTTTAGTTGGTGCACACCAAATTGATACTATATATCAAGCAGATCGTGATAGTCTGCAACCTAGCTCGGTGGTGCACAATACTGAGACTAGGAATTCGGAAGACCATAGACACATTGTTTCGGGAGATCACAATGAGTCTATAAGGGTTGATGAAATTGCCATCAACTACTCTGAAACTGGAGAATCTTTTGATAGAAGAGCTACAATTGTCGACACTAATTTTTCTGAACAAATTGCTGATTGCCTCCAAGTTGATCCAGAACCTAGGTCTATAAAAGAGTGCCAAAAGCGCTCTGACTGGAACAAATGGAAGGACGCAATTGACGCAGAATTAGCCTCGCTTTACAAAAGTGATGTATTCTCGGCTGTAATGCCTACTCCTCGTGGTATCTTTCCTGTGGGATACAAATGGGTTTTCGTCCGGAAACGGAATGAAAACAATGAGGTGGTGAGATATAAAGCAAGGCTTGTAGCACAAGGTTTTACGCAAAAACATGGCGTTGATTTCAACGAAACTTACTCTCCAGTTATGAGTGGTATAACTTTCCGATATTTAATATCATTGGCGGTACAAAATTGTCTATTTATGCAGTTGATGGACGTAGTGACAACATATCTTTATGGGTCACTTGATTCTAATATTTACATGAAGGTTCCTGACGGAATTGACATCCCGAATCAGAAGGTAAATCGTAACATGTATTGTGTTAAGTTGTAGAAGTCACTTTATGGCTTAAAACAATCAGGCAGGATGTGGTATAACCGATTAAGTGAATTCCTTTCACTAAAGGGATACACTAAAAATGATGATTGCCCGTGCGTCTTTATCAAAAAGTCCCCCACATGATTTTGTATTATCTCGGTATATGTCGATGATCTCAACATCATTGGCAATACACAAGATATTAATGAAGTACGTCATCATTTAAAGACGGAATTTGAGATGAAGGATTTGGGTCAAACCAAATTTTTCTTAGGTCTACAACTTGAGCATTTACCTTCTGGAATCCTTGTGCACCAAAGTGCATATACGCAGAAAATTTTGGAGAAATTTAATATGGACAAGTCATATCCTTCCAAAACCCCTATGGTAGTTCGATTTCTAGACGTGGAGAAAGATCCATTTAGACCAAAGGAAGATGGAGAGGATGTACTTGGTCCTGATTTTCCATATCTTAGTGCTATTGGCGCACTTATGTACTTGCAAATAGTACGAGGCCAGATATTGCTTTCTCGGTAAATCTATTAGCAAGATACAGCGCTGCTCCTACCAAACGCCATTGGACTGGAGTTAAGAATGTCTTTCGATATCTTAATGGCACAAGAGATCTTGGACTTTTCTTTAAAAAGAACCAAGATTCAACTTTAATTGGGTATACTGATGCTGGCTATTTATCTGATCCCCACAATGCCAGATCACAAACATGATTCGTATTTTTACAAGGTGGAACTGCTATTTCATGGAAGTCTTCTGAACAGACTCTGGTAGCCACATCCACAAATTATTCTGAAATAATTGCATTATATGAGGCATCACGTGAATGTGTATGGCTTCGCAGAATGGTTAACCACATATTAACATCTTGTGGTATTGGTTCATTGGAATCACCTACCATTATCTATGAAGATAATGCCGCTTGTGTTGTTCAGATGGAAACTGGTTATATTAAGAGCAACATCAAAAAGCATATTGCTCCTAAATTATTTTATCCTAATGAGCTTCAGCAACATGGAGAGATAAACATCTTGCAAACTAAGTCATGTGATAGTCTTGCTGATTTATTCACAAAATCTCTACCATACTCCACATTCTTTAAATGTGTCGAAGGAATCGGTATGAGACGACTTAAAAATTTGTAGGATTCAGGGGGAGTATCTTCCTCTGGAAAATAACCTATTTTCGTCATATTATACTCTTTTTCCTTTGTATGAGTTTTACCTTTTAGGTTTTCTTATCCAAAGTTTTTAACGAGGTAATATCAACATAAGTTATATGTCTTATCATTTGGCTTTTCCCCACTGGGGTTTTTACTAAATGATAACTGTAGACATTATACTATTTTGGATCATACTATGAGCTTTACTCATAGATCTAAAATAGTCAATAATATATATCACGGTTCTCTCCTTATTTTTCCCACTGGGTTTTCGAGAAGTTTTACGTGATGTATTTAACTATAATTATTTTTAAGATTATCTTTACAGATATCTGGAACAGTGAAAGAGCAATGATCAAAGCTGGATTCGATCATGGGGAGTGTTATGAAATATTTGGGTGATCTCATCCATCTATATGGATAGAACAGCAATCAATTCTGGGACACGACGGTTGGTCGTGCCCCACACCTCTTCTCACCTCACGGCGATTCTAGCAACGGACGCGATGGTTCCCAAACCATCGCATCTCCGGTTGCCACCCCTTCCCCATCTATATATTGTACCGCATTGATCAATAAAGATTCCGCTCATTCATTCTCTATGTTCTTGTGTGCAATTCTCTCTCTCACTCAATCCCTCTCGCTCAATCAATCTTATACACTTTCAACATATGTATCCCATCAAAAAGTATTCCGTACTTACGTACGACTGGAAAAGAAGCTGCTTAGTAAAAAAAAAGAGGAAACATACGTACGTAGTGCATTGAAAAAAATCGATGGCACATAAAATAGGATTTTCTATAAGTTAAAAATAAAATATATTACTCTATAAATTTACGCAAATTAATATAAAAATAAAGTATCCAATCAATGCTTTTTAAACGTTCTATCTTTAAATACTCTTAGACCGCTACGTGGTACAGTCTATTCTCACCGTCGATTTTCATTTAAATTGATGGACCTGTTATTTTATACCGTTAGAATAGATTTATACTTGTCATCGATTTTCACTTAAATTCTTAGGCCCATTATTTTATACTAATAAATTAGATCTATATACACATGTACGACAACTACTTAAAAAAATATTCCAAAAAATATCTATCAAAAACTACCGATTAAGTATGTGCATAGTGCGGCCAGAAAAGGAAAAACAAACGTATGTACGTACTTATGTAGTCCCGGTTGCATATCTTTTATTTTCTTTCTTATTTAGATTAGATGAAAAGCAGACTAATCCCTCCGAACACCCGTGCACGCACATGGACACGTACACTTCCTCCATCGTCCAATAATCCTCTCTCTCACCTTCCTATACTCTAGCTAATATTTTAAATTTTTTAAAAAATATTATAAAGAAAACAATTACCCATTAATTTCCATTAAACATTTAACCGGTGAAACCATTAAATCCATATATAAGAAAACACTCTTCTAACTTTAAACGTATATGTACCACTGTCTTTTGCCATTTGCGTGACAACCAAATAACAACGAAACAATAAAAATATACTAAAACCATAATGAATAATAATACACATATAAGTTGGGTATTATGCTTTAAGGCGTAAACATGTACTACATTCATTCCGAACAAGCATGCATCAGTCCTGATTCATACCTAAAATTTATTATATTTTGAGAGAGGGAATATGTTATTTCGAGTTGTATTCTAATTAGACACATGTCATCGAAAAATCCATGAAAACATAAATGAACTGAAAAATGTAGATTATTTAATAGTTAAATTAGACTTATATTTTCGAACATAAAAATAACTCCAACAATAAAAAGTACACATACATCAAAATGACACATCTAAATTTATCGTAAATGTACTTTTATTGTATTTTGTGTTTTCTCTATTCATATATTATTGGAAAATTAAAGAACAAATATATTCTTTTGACACCATATTGATGTTCTTTATCTCCTACTTAGCCTTCGTTCCATCTAGCTCATTGGTTGAGCATGTCCATGGCACACGAATTGACGTAGGTCATTAGCGCAATATTAGTTAAGTATTAAATATTATAAACTCAAAAGTGAATTTATTTGATTTTGAAAAATATTGTATAGAAAATATTTTGCAAATACACACCATTTAGCAATTCGGTAAACGTAGTCACGATAACTAAGTGAGTAGCCAATCATATAAGCATTTTAGAACTTAACCATAAATATATTGCGTATGTACTAAAACTAATATGTAGTATACAATATATAATTATTCAATAATGTTCCCACTAATTTTATCCCTATGTATATATGTTTTATATACAAACCACTATCCACCAATGCCAAGTTATATTGCTTACATGGTATCCATACGCAATGCGTCTAATAATTAGCTGACATCCAATGAACACATTTGTCATGAAACACGGAGGATAAAGGACGATACTAAGGCTGCTTTTCATTCGTTAAAGTTGGGAACGTTCCCGCTGGGACGGAAAACGGGGTTGTTCATTAGCGTGTGATTAATTAACTATTACCTAAAAAACTTAAAAAATGGAGCAATATGATTTTTTAAAGCAATTTTACTATAGAAAATTTTTGCAAAAAATACACCGTTTAGCCGTTTGAGAAACGTGTGTGTGGAAAATGAGTGAGGAGAGTTGGGAACTCTCACTGCCAAACTCAGCCTAAGGGCATGTATGAACAAATAATGATAGGTAAATAGAGAGTGCCACCAAGCCACATCAAATAATAGTTGACTACAAATAGATTGTGAGTACGACTAATAACATTCCTACACTCCTACAAACACTCCTAAGATGCTATGTGACGCTAAATATAAGAAAAAGGCAAAACATCTGGTCATCAATTTAAAATTAAACCGATCAATCCACTTTCAACCATTAGATTAGATCTATTCTAATCCCTTGCTTCCGAAAATCAGCTAATCTATCCCTATGTACATATGTACACAAGAGATATCGAAAAGAAGAAAAAAAGAAGAGCACGTACGATCTGTCCCATCTTAGTAGTTTTATGTTTCTCTCTTTATAGCCCTAATGTTTTCTTCAAATTGTGCATGTATGTAGCAACCACTCCTGGCGATGTTGTCAGAGAAGCAACGCCGCTATGGCGCCACTTCACGCTATCCCACTAATTTTCTTGAAAGTATTTTTTAAAAAATAGTGTAAAGGAAATCATAGGCGCTGATATAAACATGTGCATACCCACTCCATGAATACATATATGCATACCCTACCCCATATGAGAGAAAAATATTTGTTCAAAAATGGGAAAAAGTAAGTGCGAACGAGAGATTACTATTCACTAGAAAAATATATATACATACGTACAATCGGAAATGTCATATGGAACCATATAATATCCTTTTTAATTATGTCATTCTCATTTAAATAGCATTAACAATTAGCACAAATAATTTCAATAATATAAATTATTCCTTAGTATATTACCCATAAACATGCATAGGTGAATTAGATGTATAATAAAAGAAAAAAAAATCAAAGCCCATATTATGTTTGCGGAGGATGGTGATAGGAGAGTTTACATAAAATTGAGACAAAGTGATTTTTGTTTGAAGATGATAGTCATTTTTATTTAGCATATAAATTCTATGGTCTATTTAACAGTATAAATATTTTTTTCTTTTAGATTATATGTTAATCTAGGGTTATTATAATGGATATAGTGAGCCATGACTTCTTTTAGTATTCTTTTTATAACCAATAAATAAACTGCCCGCGCATCTGCGCGGGCTTCCTTTCTAGTTTTATTTTTAACATCCATGATACATTACGTGCAATGCGCGGGTTGATGGCTAGAGTGGTGATGAACTTGTTAGATATATTGTATTCAGAAAAGAAACCACGACCGGCTAGGGGATGATCATCCCCACGGCTCTTCTTTAAGAGGGAGCTTGAAGCGTTAATTTAACCAAACCATCGAGAAAAGCCACGAACATGCACCCATATGGATCAGTTCTTGACATGTGCTTTGAGTTTGAGTCCCCTGCCATCTAGCCCGCCCTCTATAGATTCTTTTTTTCTGTGAGAGGAGCCCTTGATAGATTGATTCTTAACAAATGTATTCGGTAATGTGCTAAATTTACTATGACGTCCATATATAAAAAATATTGATGGATTTGTCTGTTTGTTGTGGACGATCGAGCTGCTGTGCTGGGAAAGGAGATAGGATTTCGGTTTGGGATGTGGGGACGAGTAGATGAACAGAAAATGACATATCATTTAGTATTAATGTTATATGTATATTTGTTATTTTCCAGAAACATAATTCGTGCATTTGATGGATCACGTCGTAGTAAATCTACGACAATCTGTAAATCAAATAAACTAGTCTAGTGGATAAGTCAGTTTTGTGATTTTGGATTAATCAAATTAAACCAACAAGACCAACAGCAGCTAATATCTGGTTTTGATCTTGGAAGCCCCTCCCATGCATGGTCATCCCGTAGCAAAAACATGTCTTAATTCATATATATGTCGAGGATGCGGTTGATGTGCAGTAGTGTATGCCAGCACAGAGTGTTACACCTGATATCTTGAACTTCTGATTTAGCTCAAATGCTAAGTTTTGCCATCTCGATCTATTTGTTTTATCTATGTCCATCATTCGAGCAACAATACTTGCTAGGTCTCTCCTGGACATTCTAGGCCCCCTGTCACCTCTTCCACTTATAGAATACACAAACAAAAATGCATTGACAAATGTTGTAAAAAATGAATAAACTAGTCAATCATAGATATCAACTATCTTTCACTTTTAGAAATTATGCATCAGGTCTGGCCGGCCTGCATCATCATGCACATCCTCCAGCATCCAGCAGTTCTAACATAATAAGTTAAAATTCACAATTTCCTTCTGCATCTCTGTATGCAAGATGATTCATCTTATGAACCTAGCCTAGCCTCTTATTTAATCAGGTAAATTAATTATAAGTGGCAGGTTTTAGGTATGACCTCCAAACAAGCTGTTAAAATCTCATCATACCCTAGCCACAGTGCAGGACCAAACACTACTATCAGGGCAGTCCTGATTTCAGCTTTGCTAGAAAATTTTCAAGATTGCCTGGCGCTTGGTTATCCAAGTTATCGAGTATCTTCAGAGTTCATCTTAATGTTCTTGTTGGTACTCTTAAGGTTAGGGATTAGCCATTAGAAAATAAACAATATAGAGTATCTTCATGTAGGATCGTAAAAGGTCTTTCCCACCCCAAAAGCTAGCTAATGAGGTGAAGGGCTCCTCCACTTATTTATTAGGTCCATTGTCCTTCCACAACAAATATGGGACTATTGAACAATCTCCTCTTTCAGTGTCTCTTAGGCGTTCACCGTTTCCTCACGATTCCTCAGGTATATGGGCCCTGCAGGCACCTATGGTCCATCAGGCCTCTCACACTATGTCCCTTAGGCCAAAGATGTTGAACTAGTCAGACTTTAATACAATTGTAGGATCGTAAAGAGCCTTTCCCACCCTAAAAACTAGCCAATGAGGTGAGGGGCTCCCTCACTAATATATTAGGTATCTTGCCCTTTCACAACCAACGTGAGACTATTCAACACTTTGGAGTTCTTGAAGTTCTTTAACTTGGAATATATACATGATCATAAGAAAATAAGAAAATGTACTGGCAAAAAGGAAAATGATATCATAGTGATTCAAGTACGATTGAAGTGATGGGTCCAAATTTGCAGAAAAACAATATTTTTCAGCATACTCTCATGACTCGTCACTGTATTCATGTGAAGAAATTGGACATTCTGCCACTGCCAAGAGTGGATTTCGCCACAATGTCATTCCGCAAAATGGTATCGTTAAAATGCCACTTTCAAACAATGCCAAACCATTGCTTTGCCATATTGGCCATTTCACAAGATTTTCACCATTTTTTCCACTTCAATAGACGAAAATACCCCTCACTCTCCTGAGTTTTTCTCCTTCTCCTCCGGCGAAAAAAAGAGGTGGCGCTGTGTGAGGAGGCGCGCGCCACGCCGCCCCTCCCCGCTTCCCCACCATGTCGCCGCCTCTCCTCTCCAGCCGCGCTACCGCCAGTCGCGCCGCCGCCTCTCCCCGCCGACGCCTCCCCCTGGCCCCGCGACGCCGCCGTCACCCTCGCCATCGGATAGGGAAGCGGCAGAGGAAGCAGGAGAAGCCGGTGGCCATGCTGCAGGCGCCGGTGACGAGGCTGGACAGTCCGGATAGGAGGACGACACACTCGTCGGTGGGGCGCGCCGCACCCGATGCCGAGCATGAGCGACGCAGTGGAGACGAGGCCATCATTGGCACCCAGCACCGCGGCGCGTAGGCACTGGGAGTGCACGCCGCCTCTGTCTTGGGTGGCTTCCTCTTTCTCCTTGGCCTCCGCCACGGTGAGCTCGGCGTCGCTATTGGTGGCAGAACGAAGGGCATTTTGGGTAGCCCGGGTGGAAAATCAGTTGGAAATGGAATGAAATGGCTCAAATGGCTCAAATGCCAAAACAAATGTAAGCCCAGTCTTGACAATGGCATTTTAACGACGCCATTCGCGGAATGGCATTGTGGCGAAACCCACTCTTGGCAGTGGCAGAATGTCCAATTTCTCATTCATGTGTCCACTTAAGGCTAATAGCCTGTTTGGTTGGTGCCATGAAGGATATTTGCCTGATCAGACGTAAGCCTGAGACCAGACCTTATTTTCTCCCTCCCTGGCCTGAGCTCTTTTGGAACCTCATTAGCCTGTGTCAGGCGGTCGCCTGAGCTCCCGGCCGGCGCAGCTATGCTCATTAATCTTAATTACCGCTTATAATAATGTAGTATAGGTACTGTAGATTGTAGAAGCAGCCGACCATGCAAATATATTTTATTTGTGCTTTCAAGGAGGGATACAGCCCATCCAAATATTTTATTTTTTTTTCAACACTTAATAACAACAGTAATAATTAAAAGCTTAATCACGTTTGGTTTTCTCAGGCGCGGAAGAACAACTAGACAGACAAGTGTTCAGGCTGCCTAAGCAGCCAAAATTTACCATCTTATCAGTTAGCTCTCAGGCAGCCAAATTTTTCAGGCATGTAGCTGAGGGCATCAACCAAACAGGCCCTAAGTCACACGTTAGAAAACCAATTGTGAAAAACATAAATTGATGTCGAGAGCAACTTGTATTTAATTTCTAAATAAAAATGCCTTTTTCGTCTTTATTGCAAATTGATATCTGCATGTTTCCAAGCTATGAGATGTATATGTACTTCACAGACAAAGTGTAACAAACAAAGCAAACTGGTATATTAACTGGCCTTACATTCACAATAATTATGCATTAATTATTTATGATGTCTGTTGCACTAGAACCCTCCCCTGAGCCTAAAGACGATACGGTTTTAGTGTTTGTGGACTGCTAGTTTTGACTATGATTGTGAAAGCTCTTTGTTTTTTTTAAAAAAAAAGAACTGATCACAAAAACACCATTTCTAGGGGTTAATTAGACTACTGATCTTCAAGATTAATTTAAACTGCTAGTAGGCATATGGAATATTTACAACTAGTTGATTAATTATAGATGCATATGTTTAAATAATGCGAAAATGATGTGGAGATAATCATTTGACATTACTTACATATGTTTAAATAATGTGAAAATGATGTGGAGATAGGCATATGGAATATTTACAACTAGTTGGATTAATTATAGATGCATATGTTTAAATAATGTGAAAATGATGTGGAGATAATCATTTGACATTGCTTACATATTGAGTTCTAAAAATACAAACAAAATTATAAATTAATGATATGTCACGTTACATGATATTTAAAATACTCTAGAGAATAATTGTTAGTGGATGATGATGTAGCACACTTACATGTGATTTAAAATACTCTAGATAATAATTCCTAGTGGGTGATGATGTGGCACTTGCATATTAAGCTTTAGTAGTTAGTAGGCATCATATTTATAGTAAGATAGGATATGTGCCGTGCACTAGAGTCCAAATCCTGATGTACACATGGTTGGAGTTAAAGGGTGTATTTTAGACAAACGCAATAGCCAAGGGAGGGTAAAATAGACTTATCACTTTAAACGACACCTACATAGGAATCACTACTTGATAGAAGGCAAATGTACCTAGGCTGTGCTCGCATGCCCTTTTCTCAACCCCCTCCCCTTCGTTTTCCGCGCGCATGCTTCAAACTGCTAAATGGTGTGTTTTTTTAAAAAGTTTCTACACGAAAGTTGCTTAAAAAATCTAATTAATCCATTTTTGAAAACAAAATTAGTTAACACTTAATTAATCATGTGCTAATGGAACGCTCCGTTTTTCGTACGGAGGGAATGAGTTCCCATCCACAACATACAAACACAGCCCTAGAGTGTCACTACATGCAGAATCACTGTCTGGAACAGCTCCGATATGTTATGAAAAATATATTGGCTAGAAGTGCACCTGAAGTATGAGGATTTAAGTATGATGCAACGGGCAAGACCATATGTATGAGGATTTAAGTATGACCTCCAATCAAGCTGTTCTTTTTTTTTTTTTGAGAACTATCAACCTGTTCAAATCTTGTATCCTAGCCACAGTGCAGCACCAAACAGTACCATCTGGGTGGTTTTGATTTCAGCCTTACCGAAAATTCTGAACGGTGGTCTTCCGATCTACAGATCGAAGAAGATGCTCTAGGTATTGGCTATTGGGATAAACAATACGAAGTATGTTCGGAGTTCCTGCTGTTCTTTAATGCATTAACATGGAATTACCCACCAGTATAAAAAAAATTCAAATCACCAGAAAGGAAAATGATATCATAGTTATCCAAATACAACAGAAGTCATGGGCTTATTGCCGAAAAATAAATCTTTTTCAGCATATTCTCGCTACTGTATTCATCCATCCACCTCTGTGTTCATTGAGTCACATGTTAGCTGACCAGATCAGCAAAACATAAATTGAAGTTGGTGATTTGAATTTATTTCCAAATAAAAATGGCTTATTTTAGTTCTTTATTGAAAATTTACGTGTGTATTTTTCAATACGAGATGTACATTTATTTAACTGGTATATTCGTTGGCCTTACCCTTCACAATAACACATATGGTAAAATCTAAATCGAGACCCTCTCAAATTAGTATGAAGCAGCGACGCATCATGAAGGTACAAGTGCTACTAGTACACTTACATAAGAGAAGATCTGGTTGTTACTAGCACATATAGTGTATGATTTTTCTTCTTATAAAATTTTCTCTTAAATTATTTATCCGATTACACCATTGTATTCATTGCAATTAAATCTTTATAATAGGATCTTACATGATTATATTATGATGAAAAATATTTATGTTGTAAATTACTTTTATTATATATGTAAGTTACTTTTATCATATATATATATATATAAATTACTTTTAGATTGATTAAATTATTTTTTAGACATTCAGTGAACATTTTACTTTATGTTTTTGATGTCGTGACAAGTTACTTTTTTTTTGTTTGAAGTTGCTTTTATAATATATGTAAATAACTCTTAGGCTTTATTGAATTTACTTTTATATGTGTAAGAAGTAACTTAATGAAATCTAAAAGTAATTTAGATATATTATAAAAGTAATTTTTCAGCAAAAGTATAATTATGTGCTATCTTGTTATAAATATTTAATTGTTACAGACATAATGATGTAATTGGATCAGAAATCGGATGGCTAATTTAAAGGAAAATTCTATAAGAAAAAGAATACATGCATTGTTAGGTGTACTAGTAGCAACTTGACATGAGAGTGAGGTCACTGGTTATGACAATCTAGCATACATCTTGTCGTACTCACGTCCAACATATACGTATGATATCTGCCGCACTAGAACCCTCCCCCGAACCTAAACAAGAAAATAATACTTGAAATCTAATTTCAAACAACTACGATGCTACATACTAAAGGAAACCCACTACTACTTCCCTGATAGAGAATTCTTAAAAACACGTTGATATCCTATTGTCTCTGTTTTTGCCATAAAATTAAAATTGCTATATCTAACTTTAGCTTCAGACATGTCCATTGAGACTATTTTCAAGACAGGACATAATATGTCATAATTATTGCAAAAAAAGGATAAAATGGAATGAAAAAAATAATAAGTTAATGCCATACAATAGAAATCAACACAGTAAGTAGGTAAAAATAATTTCATCATCATGCCAAGCTTTAAAGCTTTACAAACAGTATATAGTTTTATGAAGTCTTTCATGTACTCCTACGTTAAGTGACAAGTATACCGGTTCGATTGATGTATATAGCCCTCTCTCAACCTGCGCAGAATTCAGAAATGTTGAATAAAAAAATGGGCTGTAACAAACAAACTGTTGAAGCGGATTTGGAGAAGATTAAACATTGGGGAATAAGAGACATGGGGAAAGAAAAAACTTCTTTACAGAAACCCAGTCAAGTAATTTTTTCCTGATTGATTGACATGACCAAGAATATCTGCAAAACAACTGATCCCACCAAACATCATTTAGAAGAACTAAGAAAATTTCATCATATTTTTTGTTGCACTCGAAAGCATAAACGACGGGGACGTTTGATTAATTGTCCTTGACCTTGTGCAAGTTTCTCATCTCATCTACTATTGATCTTCAACAATGATTTAAATTGCTACAATGCAGATGGAATTACCATCTGTATGGTGCACTAGAATCCAAATCTTGATGTCCACGTATATATATGGTTGAAGTAAGGTGTGTATTTTGGACAGACGTGGTAGTTGAGGGTTAAATGGACTTATCACTTTAGTGATATCTATACAAAGGAGTCGCTATCCGGAACAGCTCCTATATGTTATGAAAAATATAAGGGCTACATGTAGAACTGCGGTTGAAGTGGGAGCAACTCGCAGAGTCACTATTTCTAGAAGGATTCACCATACAACAGACACATATGTTATGAAAAAAAATGCCAGGAATAGGCGTCATCGTGGAACCTGTAGTTTTCCACCAAGGCAACATCCTTCCTTTTTGAGCCTTCTGATCTGTCGATAATCAAAAGTCATTACTATCATAGCCTCTTGAGTCTTGATCGAGATCCCTACGAGGCAATTTTAGGCAAGGCTTTATCAGAAAATATGACAGCATGGGATCCAAGCTTGCCATTAGTATCAGGTCACGAGATATGAGCAGACTACTACAAGCAACAACTATTCTGAAACCTTTGATGGGAAGATCCCACCCAGTAGCTGGTACAGTTTCATACAGAGAGTGCCATACAAGCGTGGCATGCAGGATCACTTCAAATTTCAGATACAACAGCCATCATGAAGAAAAATCTGTTAAATAGTCTCACATCGATTGTGTAATGGTAAAGAACCTAATATATAAGTGGGGAAGCCCCTCACCTCATTAGCTAGCTCTTGGGTGGGAAAGACCATTTAGAATACTACAATTGGTATCAGAGTCTAGCTAGTTCAGCATCTCTGGTTAGAAGGACAAAGTGTACAAAGGCCTGATGTATCGAGGATGCTTGCGGGGTCTGTATACCGTAGGGACCGTCGGGGTACATTGAAGGGACAGTGAACAGCTAAGAGACACCAATGTGTGAAGGATGATATTGTTGAATAATCACACGTTGGTTGCTAATATATAAGTGGAGGAAACCTTCGCCTCATTGGTTAGTTTTTAGTGAAAAATGGCCTTTATGATCATACGAGAACATGTTTGGTACTCCACCAGACTGATACCCCTATACCACAAATGTTTGATAATAAGCATCTTGATACATCACGCGCGTGAAAAAAAGGTTAGCATTACTGCTGATATACATGGCAAAACAAAGAATATAAAATTGGTCCCTGGTTTGATTTGTGAAGAAGGTTAATATTCCTTGGGGGTTGTTCTATTTCTGCCTGACATGTTTAGGGATTTTGGTTTGCAGTAGCTGGCCAGTCTTCATCGTAGTAATTGGTGTATGGGTGTTAAAGATTCAAGGCCCATAGATTCTTTTGTAACCATACCTATCCTTGAAATATTTTTAGTTAAAAAGTATTTAAAAATTAAGCCTATCCTATTTTGAACCCAACCCTCAAATTTTATAGTCCTGCCCTATAGTAAAAGTTGACGAGGCACATTAAATATTAAATTTTATAGTCCTCAAATTTTACGATATTGCCTGTACTCATACACTTTAAATTGACCTGTGCTTCAGTATATTTGTATAGTCTCGCCGCAACCTACACAGGGCCTAACAATCTGTCCGCCCATTAGCAAATAGGCAGCGATTGGTAAAACAGAATCATCTCGCAGAGAAAAAACATGAAAACAAAAAAAGAAAAACATATATATTCAGTGTCCAAGCGGGTTAATTGTAGAAGATTAGAATATATTAACGGTGGGGAATGAGAGGCATGGGGAAGGAACATCGTTACACATCGGTTGTAAGCTGTAAATTTGTGGCTGAGATGGCAGCGCTTCCGCACATTTGAGCAATCCCGGTGACGTCCATGAACCTTGAGAGCTGCAGTTGCGCAAAGCTGGCAGGTTCACTGCTGTTCGTGGGATTTATGCGGTTAATGTCGTTTTGCCTGCTGATCCTACGTACTGAACTGGTGAACATGCTGATCCTACTGAAGCTGTGAACTCAATTGGTTAGTCAATCTCATATTGGTTAGTCGACTTATACAGTGTGTTAGTCGAGCTCATCAAGAAAAAAAGGTAAGATGGTAGAATGGCTGTTTAGCGCCAGAAAGAATGTTTGGTTAGCTTGTTTCCCCCTTCTGCCTCTCTGCTTTTCAGCTTCTTTCGGACTACTACCAATATACTCCCTCAATTCCAATTTAATTATCCCTTAAGCAAAAGACACCAAAATATCTATCAATCTGAAATTAATTCTCATCTATCAAGGTGCTATATTGTTTCGTGTCCAACGAAAATTAATTTACACTTTAAATGTTGCATGCATGCTAGACGTTTCATGATGCACATATACTCTTTACACAAATAAATAAAGAGATACTTTGTTCAATGATGATCATTTTGAGAAATATCTCGAAAATATTATATGATGATCAAACTGGGATGAAGGCTGTGTTATCTCACCCAATGCTGATATTCAAGATTGAAATTGCTAGTATGTACATGAATTGTTTCAATCCAAGACGCTTTCTATGGATATTATATTGTCACACACATTTCGGCAGATACATATTTTATGTTTATTAGCAATTTTATATACGGTTCTTGATTACTGGAAAGTTAAAAAAAAAAACTTTCTATGTTAATTTACAGTACCTTCTGGTATTTTCCTTCGTGCACAGAAACTCAAAGGTATCGCAAAAATAAAAAAAAAATATGGTGGTATCTCCCCATTTCTTCTAAAGGGTGAAAAACCTATCTTTAATTTGCTGTTTTTTCTGACAGGATGTTAAGCTGTTAGTTTCATAACACAAGTTTGCTATTTGCTGCAGTATCGTATACATAAAGATGGATATATTAGATGATGTTGAAAGCAATATCTTTGTACATATGAGTATATGACAAAAGATACATGCTATTGAATGCAGAAAGAGTGCATTAGTCTGGAATGCCACCTACAATTGGAATTACTTGTTGAAAATATAAGCACATAATGATTTAATTTATTCCATAAGTAAATCATGACATTACAACACGTAAACCAACATAATCGCATTACACATGTAAACTAAACAGTAAAGCATGAATAGATCAAATATGTGAAACATGTTTACGTACCTACGGTTTCGAAAAACCGGCTGCTCAGTGGGAATAACTCGCGGTTGTGGACGTTGATGACGGCGCACAGCACGGGAGCGAAGAGCAAGACGAGCCATTGTGGACAAACAGGGAGCAGTCGTGCATCGCACTTCCCAAAAACCTTATTGCCGCCTTCTCCCGGTGCAGGACGTCGAAGGCGAAGGTTCCGGAGACCAGCTCTCCTGATCACCGGTGCACGCCGACGAGCGAGATGGAGTAGACTACGAGCAACGACGCAGCACAGAGGAGGAGGTAAAGCCTAGATTGATTTCGCGTATGTTGCATGGAGACGGCATCTTGGCTTATATAGAGATATCAAGTCGCTTGATCAGGGCGCCTGCACGATCTCCACTTAACGTAACTGAACCGGATAAATCACTTGTAACGTATCCGGACTCCACGCATTTCACGCACTGAATTATTCGGAACGTTTCCAAGAAAACAAATCTGAATTCTCCGCAACAAAACAAAACTGCATCTGCGCAAGGGTGAGGAACCAATTTCGACAGACTATACAACCAATTTCGGCAGAACATACGTCATGCATGCGTGCCGCCACGCCAGGCCAGGCGAGCGAGCGCACGCGTGTTCCCCCTATTCTCTCCACCTCACATGCCTCAAGTGGCTAGGAGGGCATCATCTCTTTTAAGGATGTCTCCCTCTCTTAGAATTGGCAATGTGGTACTACACTCTCATGCATGCCATCCCATAAAGTGGGCTCTTGTGATTTTCCAAAAAATTAATCTTCGAATGGGCTAAGGCCCATCTATTAATTCCAACAATCCCTAACCAAATCTCAGGATCCCACTGAGATATGTCTTTTTCAATGTATTGTTTATATACTAACGGTTAGATGGAGACCGATTAAGGTTGAACATCCATCTAGAACTCCAAGCTACACTTGCTCACAACTTGAACAATGGGCTATGCCTTGAATTGCAAGTCATGTGCAAACAAGTTTCACCCAGAGTCTTATCTGGTACTAGACCGTTAGTAGACTACCCCTCGGATGGAGCATATAAGTCGTACTCTTTGGTCTCTTAGTAAGCTTCTCAGAAGATTCACCCAAAATCTCCATAGATTGCGACCAATAGTCAACCTCACAAAGATGAGTTCTTTGAAGAATTCTCTGCAGGACAACATCTTCGCTAATTAAAGCCAACAAAACTCATTAAGGCATAGCCAACCTGTCTTGCAGCTCATGAGAGTACATACATCTTCACTCAGAGAGGGTATAGTTTGGTACTCTTCCTAGGTTCTAATTCACGCGATCTCCAATCACATAGACTGGGTTACCACTATAGTATAACTCACATGGGTCTCAGACCCATCTCATTCGATGCATTGTCTATCATATTTCGTGATAATCCCTTCATGAAAGGATCTGCTAGGTTTCTAGCTATTTGGATGTAATCCAACGTTATAACCCCGAAGTTTCTCAATTTCCTAACATACTTCAATCGTATTTTCACATGTCCAGACGATTTCATGTTATCCTTAGAATTGTTCACTTTGATAATTACCGTTTAATTGTCACAGTTCATAAGAATAGCCGGCACCGGTTTTTCAACAATAGGCATATCGATCAATAGATCACGCAGCCATTCTGCCTCAACAGTAGCAGTATCTCTACTTCCATGGTTGACCTCATCGAAATGGTATGTTTGCAAGACCTCAATGAAACAGCACCACCACCCAGTGTGAAGACATATCCACTGGTGGCTTTGATCTCATCCATATCAGAGATCCAATTAGAATCACTATATCTCTCCAGTACCACAAGATACCCAGTATAGTGAAGCTCCAGGTCCATAGTATCTCTTAGATAGACCACTCGCTCAAGCGCACGCCAATGATCATTGTTGGTGTTTCTTACGACCACAGATAAATCCGCAAGCGCACGGAATACCACTGTAGCACTTTACTTTCGGGTGACCCCAAAAGGATATCGAACTCAGGGAACGTGTGTAATCTACCTAAGGCTAAGACTATCCAAGGACAACAACTAATGGTAGACAGGCTACAGAGGACTTTCTAAGTGTTTTAATTATCCAACCTAAGCGAACGTAATTTCCTATCTGTTGCTTCGGGCACCGACCCCTGCTGGTCTGCCAACGTGGTTCCGGCTATAACTCTATGATGTATCCAAACGTGGAGGATTACTAGGACGGGATTCAGGGCTGTCACCACCTGCCGCCTACATCTGACAAATCCATGGGATACACAACAAATAAAGGTAATCTCTAACCTAGACACCACGCCTAAGTTATTAATTACTACTCTAATACATGCGCAGGAACTTCCTTCTCTATCCGGAGTCCTAGTACTAGAGAACTTAGTAGAAATACTACACAATGAACTCGCAAAGATGGAAATATATCTTACTTAAACAAAGTAATTAAATAACATAAGAAAGGAACACGAATGCTTACTTTATAGAAGAAGTTCTCCGAACACAAAGCAGAGTACCGACAGCTCCGGTACTCCTCCAGAATTCCTCCTAGGAAGCTACACTCGTCGAGGTAGAAGTCGGATGAGCGCCAAACTTCCGGGCACTCCTCCAGAGCTTCCCCTCACTCTCTACCTTATTCTAATGTACAAAAGATACAATAGAGCCTCTTGTAATTCAGCTCAAAGTTGTGTGTTGGAAATGAGAGTGAGCTCATCCTTTTATAGGCAGGTATGACGGTTATAGCCTATGCAAAATGACCAAACTACCCCGGAACCAGCATTAGGATGTGATCAGGGCCGTCCATGTAAAATTTGGCGATGAACGGCCACCAAACCGGTTCGGCCAAACTGGTGGTTCGGCCGAACCCGGGATGACTCCGTTCAACCCGTTTTTCCTCGTGGACACTAATTTTGAGACCCTCAGCCTATTGGCAAAATGGTTGGGCCCATTTGGAGTTGTTTAATTGACTTATGGGGCCTCCAATCCGTGAAAATGTGTCCTGAATGCACGGAGGTGCAGTTTGTCGCTTGACGGATGTGTTTTCTTCTCAAAATACCTGCATACGCATATTTCACCAACACTGGTGAAAATGATTAGTAATAAACCCTACCACTAAGTTGGATACCGTATTTTATTTCATTATATGCAAGTATTGATGGTCAAATATTATGATTTAAGTACCGTCAACAACACCCCCACACTTAACCTTTGCTCGTCCCGAGTGAAGGCTATGGACTCTACAACAGAGTTATGACTTCCTTACTAATGATCATGCGAACGAATTATCCAAAGCCATACCTGTACTTGTGGTCTTTGTAGTGTCTACCATGCGATCCTGAGAAATTGAGAAATAGAACAATCTTGACTCAAGTCACCCTAACTTTTCATGAAGAACAACTTGGGGTTTTTCAAGTAACACAAAATTATAACTTTGCTTTGCTCCTCAATTGATTCTCTCAATCACTCAAGGTGTATGATTCCTCACAAAGGCATATGATTGTGCCTTTTCTTTTCCTACCAAGGCTTATGTGGAGCTCAGGGTATGGAAAAGAGTAGAGCATTACTTGCATCACTTATATTGCAAAGTCAAATAAAGGATCCATGAAAATACAAGACATACTTTCTGGTCAAGAATGTGCATGTGTATGTGTATGGTAAATTTGTGGATGAACAAAGGAAAATACTAATAGTAATAACTCCTTTTGTATACCTCCTCCTCCATTTATTTTTTCTCTTTTGAAATTTGGGAGATTGCATCGCTATCTTTTTTTTTCTTTTCTTTTTTTTTCATCATCACGCTCCATACTTGTATGACCACTATTTTTCTTTCTTTTTCATAGCCATGCCTTTCTCTCTTTCTTTTTTTCTTTGAAAGAACTTTAGAGGAAGAGGCATAAATGGCATGGAGTATTCATTTTGTGGACTATGGATGAAATGAATGACAAATGAGGGATGCTAACTTCCAGTGTAGAAGTCGAGCATTAGTGGATGTGGAGTGCATGAAAGTATGAAAAGTATCTCACACAGGTCACAAAACTTGACAAAGCTCATTGTAATGACAAGCAGTGTATGTAGCAAGCTAATCATGAATGATCAACCTATGGCTCTAATGGAAATAAAAATATCAATGAGGAGTTTAGCATCGTTATATTTTTTTCTTTTTATAAAATTCCCAAGTGTGCAACATGAAGAACATGATTTCTATCATCAGACTATATCTCATTCATCAATTACCTAGATAGCATGGGGTCCCTATTGAATATGTCTCCACAAGCAACAAGTAATGAGCTAAGAATAATAGGCATGCATGTTATTTTCAGGGAGACCATAAACTCTAATTGTACCATCCCTAGCTTGGGTTCAATTATCTTCGATATTTTAGAACTGTTGATCTAATTGAACTCAAGATAGAATGGTTGTCCAAAGAAAAATTGTGCAAACCTGTGCTCTGTATAAAACAGAGGACGATTCATGGTAGAGGTGGTTCAGCTGAACTAGAGGTTTGGCTGACCCCTCATTGGGTCTGACTGCATCAATTTTCCTTGTATGGTTTGTCATGGCTCATCATTTCTGGGGTGATCTTGCTTTGGTTATGGCAATGATGTGCAAGATCACCCCCACACTTGTCTTTGTATCTGGGAGGCTTTATTGGACACAAAAAAGAAAAAGAAAGACAAGAGAGAAGCAAAAAGGGCTCACTTGGTTGGAAGACCAAGGAGCCAACTTTATTTTATTTTATTTTATCATGATATCTAGACCTAAGATAACTAGAGGGGGGCCTAAGGACACGTGGCGTTGAAAACTAACGGATCAAGGGGGACCTAAAGACTCCGGGTATAAGCTAAAAGAGACTAGATTCACAACATCTAAGGGCCTGTTTGGGGGAGCTTTAGATTCTGAGAAGCAGCTATTTGGTAGCCAGCTTCTGAGAATCTGGAAAAGCTCTAAAACCCAGCTTCTCCAGCTTCTGGCTTCTTAGTTCATTTTTCGGAATATGTAACTACAGATTCTCAGAAGCTGTGGACTGTTTGGGGCAGCTTCTAGCAGAAGCAGCTTTTGAGAAAAGCTACAGCTGAGAGAAGCTCCCCCAAACAGGGCCTAAGTCACGATCAAGTTCTAACGGATCAAGGAAAACTTTTAAACGATGGCCATTTACCTTGAAAATGTTACCTTCATTGTCGCGCTAGCGTGACGGCTCCATGTGATGAAGCGTCGACGATGGTATATGGACCTATCCATTTACTTCGAAGTTTTCCATGTCTGAAAAGCTTCACCCGTGAGTTGAACAGCAGCACCTTGTCCCCTGCTTTGAACTCCTTATGCTTGATTCGTTTATCATGCCATCTTTTGGTTCTGTCCTTATATATCTTGGCATTGTGGTAGGCCTTATCCCTCCATTCCTCCAGCTCAGAGAGTTTCATCTTCCTGTGCTGTCTGGCTTCCTTTAAGTCCACGTTCCAAATCTGGATTGCCAAGTGCGCCCTGTGTTCCAACTCTACTGGAAGGTGACAAGTCTTTCCGTAGACAAGTTGGTATGGTGACATGCCGATGGGCGTCTTATAAGCAGTCCTATATGCCCAAAGTGCATTTGGTAGCTTGTTCTTCCATGCCTTCCCCATCTCATTGATAGTCTTTTGCAGAATATTTTTGATTTGTTTGTTGCTCGTTTCTGCTTGTCCACTTGTCTGGGGATGATACGGATGGCAATGTTGTGCTGAGCCCCAAGTTCTTGCAAAAAGTTTTGGAAGGTCTTATCGATGAAATGAGACCCTCTGTCACTTATCACCATCCGCGGAGTTCCAATACGAAGGAAGATAATCTCATGGAACATCCGGCGGGCATGCTTGGCGTCTGCGGCCCTACATGGCATTGCCTCTACCCACTTCGACACATAGTCAACGGCCACCAGGATATACTCGCCGTAATAGGACTTTGGGAATGATCCCATGAAGTCGATGCCCAACACATCAAATTACTTGACTTGAAGGTTGTATGTTAGTGGCATCGCATCTCGAGCAGTGATCCCTCCATGCTTCTGGCATCTAGTGCATCTTCGAATGAATTCCTTTGTGTCATCATACATTGATGGCCAAAAGAATCCACTTTGCCAGATCTGTGCGTGTGTCCTGAATGCTCCATAGTGACCTCCATATGGGGCAGCATGACACTTCTCAATGATCTTCATGCCTTCATCTACCAGAATGCATCTTCGTAGTAGACTATCTGAACAGACTCCGTAGAGATAGGGTGCATTCCATAAGTGCTTGCGGCTCTCGTAGATTAACCTTTTCTTATTTTCTCCCAGTGGTACATGCCTGCGACCATGAAGTTGACGATGGTTCCATACCACGGATCAGAGTCTGCGACTTTTAGCAGCATGTTGTCTCGCAGATAGTCATTTACCTACAGCTCCTGCATGTTAGTGATTTGCATACACGACAAGTTTGTGCTTCTTCGTTATTGGTACATTGACTTTCGTCAAGCACTCCCACGTGCGCAAGTAAGAAAGTGATGGCTTTCTCCCAATCCATAGCTCGTATGGTGTTTTGTCCTTATTTCTGTTAGGAACTCTATTTAACACATGATTCGAGGTCAACAATGACTCCCCCCACCATGCCTTAGGTAGTCCCGCGGTATCCAACATTGCATTCACCAAGTAAGTTAGTGTGCGGTTCTTCCTTTCGGCAATCCCATTAGACTCGGGAGAATAGGGAGGCGTCCTCTCATGTATGATGCCATGTTTCTCACGGAATAAGTCAAACTCGTTTGAGAAAAACTCTCCACCCCGATCAGACCTAAGTCTTTTTATCTTTTTGTCAAGTTAGTTTTCAACTTCTGTCTTATACATTTTAAAATAGTCTAGAGCCTCGTCTTTCATTTTCAGCAAATACACATAGCAAACTCTAGTAGCATCATCAATCAACATCATGAAATATCATTTTCCACCGTTCGTCAACACCCCATTCATTTCACGAAGATCTGAATGTAGAAGTTCTAGAGGTGCCAAGTTTCTCTCCTCGGACGCCTTGTGAGGCTTGCGAGGTTGCTTTGATTGTACACAACTATGGCACTTAGAAGCTTTGACAATGGAAAACTTAGGAATAAAACACATACTAGAAAGCTGAGACATCAAGTAAAAATTAATATGACATAAACGTGAGTGCCAAACATTAGCCTCATCATCAACACTGCCACAAATATGGTTCACAGACTTATTGTAGAAATCAGAAATGGAAAAGTGGAACAAGCCTCCACACTCATAGCCTTTACCAATAAAATCCATGTTTAGACACAACTACTTTATTATATTAAAGCACCAACTTAAATCCGTCTCTAGTTAGACGAGAGCCACTAATAAGATTCCTATTGATAGTAGGGACATGCTGCACGTTCTTCAGCTGCACGATCTTTCTCGAAGTAAACTTTAGATCTACCATTTCAGCACCATGAATAGAAGCATGTAACCCATTCCCCATTAGGACGGTGGAATCCCGTGCGACCTGGTAAGAAGAAAACAATGAGATGTCAGCACAAACATATAGATTGGCCCCAATATCAATACACCAGTTAGTAAACTGATTAACTGGAAAAGCAGTACGTAAATTACCATACCCACTTCCATCTACAGTGTTGTCAATGGTCACATTGGCAGACTTAGAAGGCTGCCCTGCGGGTGCCTTCATCCCAAAAATTTTCATAATATGCCACCGAATACGCACTACTTTCAGCATTCGGCATCCAATTCGCACTACTTTCAGAATACGCCACTGGAGTGCAAATTGTCTTCGTTCCGTGCCACTCTGTCTCCCCGAAGCCGCGTGCCATCAGTTTATCCCTATCGCGCCGTTTGCCCGCACACATCTGGCCGCCACTGGTGAGCTCCTTCTCCCCCACTCTAGTGAGCTTGTCCTCCCCCATGCCGGCGAGGTCCTCCCCCCCCGGCGCACCGGCGAGCTCGTCGTCCCCACACCGGCGAGCTCCTTCCCCCCACACCGACGATCTCCTCCTCCCCCACAACGGCGAGCTCCTTCAACCCCACGCCGGCGAGCTCCTCATCGCTCACGCCAGAGAGCTCATCATCCACCAGCCGGTGAGCTCCTCCTCCCCCTCGCCGGCGAGCTTTTCTACGCGAACGACGGCGAGCTCGTACCCACGTCTTCTCCCGGCCAGATGCGTGCGGACGGTGCGAAGTAGCAACACGAGGGTGATCTCTGGCGAGCTTGCTCGTGCCATCCCCGAGATCAACCGCATCGGACAGACGGGCGATGGCGCGATTGACGCGGACGTGAGCGGTGGCGGATTGACGACGGCGGCGCCTGGAGGACGGAGGACAACAGCGTGTCAGACACTAGGGGATGGAGTGGCACGGAACGAAGAAAATTCGCATCCTGTGACATATTCTGAAAGTAGTGTGAATTGGGTGCCAAATCTGGAAGCAGTGCATATTCAGTGGCCTATTCTGAAAATTCTTGATGCCCCTTGCGTTGTGGACACTTCTTGGCCAGGTGACCAGGCAAGCCACACACAAAGCAAGTTCTCTCATCCTAGTTTGGATTGTTGTTGTTCTTCTGCTTGAAGTTGGTGGTCTGCTAGGGTTTATATTTCCCTTTGTTCTTGTTTTGGGCCTTGTGCACAACATTGGCACTGGACTGCCCACCATCGCCCTTAGACGCGACGTCTTTTTCCCGAGCTTTCTCCTCAACATCAAGAGAGGCTATCAACCCCTCAACAGTGTATTCCTGCCTCTTGTGTTTGAGTGCTCTCCCGATCACCGATGCACGCTGACGTGTGGGATGGAGTAGACTATGAGCGACGTCGCAGTACAGAGGAGGAGGCAAACCCTAGATTGATTTCGCGTATGTTGCATGGAGGCGGGAGCTTGGCTTATATAGAGATATTGGGTCATTTGATCACGGCGCTTACCGGATTATTCTGAACATTTCCAAAACACAAATATGTGCAAGGGTGAGTAACCAATTTTGGCGGACCATTCGGCACGTACGTCATGCACGCGCGCCGCCATGCCATGCCATGTGAGGCGAGCGAGAGCGCGCGTATGTTCCCCTATTCTCTCCACTTCACATGCCTCAAGTGGCTAGGAGGGCATCCTCCCTTTTAAGGAGGTCTCCCTCTCCTAGAATAGGCAAGGTAGTACTAAACTACTTATCTGTGCCATCCCATTAAGTGGGCTTTTGTGGTTTTCTAAAGAATTAATCTTCGAATGGGCTAAGGCCCATCTATTTAATTCCAACAGTAGATGGGCTTATGTTTTCAACATTACTACTTACTAGAAGCTAGGAAATTAATGTTGCTACTTTAAGGAGTAGTATATATACAACAGAAAAACTGGTCCCCTCAAACCTTTGCCTGGCCTAGACTACTAGGAGGAGCAGCTCTTATTCGATGTTAGAAGAATAGGATAATTTAGGATATTCAGTACTACATGGAAGTATTAGGAATAGGTGACATTAACGAACCTATAGTTCTCCACTGGGGAAAGACCCTTGGTAGAGTCTCTCTCCAATGCTCTCTTAGAAAATAATATAAACCATCAATCTTATTTGATTGAAGGGTTTAGATTCATTTGTATTGCTATCCCATTCAGTGGAAGTAGAAATGTGGAGGAGTATTATTATAAAAAAAAGGTGTTAAGAGGTGCAATCGTTATTTAGCAGTGACTAAATATTTTTTTCTCTTTTTTTGTTTGCTTTTTCGATGGAATATAAGTGACGCCAACGGAATGAATGATAACAAATCGATAAAAAAAGGTAAAATAATAACAAAGTTACCCCTAATCACCGTATTAATAAATTACTAATTTACCCTTAATTCTAAGTGTAGTATAACACTACAAATAGAGAGCACTGGAGCATCGCTCCTTCTTTTATTATTTTCATGTTAGTCTGTTAGTCATCGATACTCTGTTGCGCGGCGTAAACCATTCTATCAGGTTTAGGTTGCGGCTACAAACAAGAGCAGAAGTTGTATTTTTTACATCCCTATATGCAATGGACTTATGCAATATTCTATATCAAATGGGTAATCCTATTGATGCCTCTTAAGGATGTGTTCTTCTCCCATTTTCCCAACCCACCTGTCTTGTTTTTCGCGAGCACGCTTTTCAAACTACTAAACGATGTGATTTATGCAAAAACTTTCTATATGAAAGTTGTTTTAAAAAATCATATTAATCCATTTTTCAAAAAAAAGTTGATACTTAATTAATCATGCAATGATACGAGCTTTGTTTTATGTGCCGGGGAGCCGAACACAGCCTAAAACGACAAATATACTCAATTCCAATCACATAAAAACCTGCTTATTGGTTTATTTTCACATGGCAGTACAAAAGTTGAAAAAAAAGAATTAGAATTGGAATAACAAGGAAAACAAAATCCATTTGCCCATCCCATTTGCATCGTAGATCGTTGTAGGATCGAATCACAAGAACTAAGCCAACCAGAGGGGGGTGAATGGTTGGTATACCCAAAAACCAAAAACTTTTAGTGGAAATAAAAGTTACCCTCGAAATCGACGGAGATCGGTCTGACCGAAGTTACCTTGCCGGTCTAACCACTCGGATTTTGTCGGTCTGACCGGTATAGATCAACCGGTCTGACCGCCGAAGCTGCTCGCTGCGCCTGTCGCCACCGTCGGTCTGACCGCCGTGCTCCCACCGGTCTGACTACCGCTTGCCGCCGGTCTGACCGCCGGTAGATCGCTGGTTAGACTGCCCAAACCCAATAAATACAAATCGAAGAACTCCTAAGGTGGATGACGACTTTATTACTTCTCTCTGTGTTTACAAAGTGCACCAACTGCACTCCTTACAAAAATCTCGACTAAACTCGAAACCCTAACTCAAAACTCAACTCTATTGCTCCCTAAAGCGATACCGGCAACCTAAAGCCACGAACCAAACTCATACTAAGAGTCCTAAACACCTTAGGAAACCCGGTCTGACCGGTCACATAAAATAATGAACCCTGCGATCACCTGTGAATCCAATCATCTCCAAAACCACTTCGTGAATAAATTCCAAATAACAAAACCAATAATCTCCAATGCCCAATTGTTCATCACAGAATAATAATCAAAAACACCTTTGATTTTACAATCTCCCCCTTGATGAACACATTGGCAAACCCATCAAAAATGTTTTGGTGTTTGGAAAAATAAAAACAAAAGTGGTAAAAAGCACACTTCGTACAAATGTACACATCGTGCTCAAAAATCCAAAAGAAAACTTCTCCCCCTTTTAAAAAGAAAGAAATTCCCAATTGAACCAAAAACATGCTGTTCTCAACAACTCTCAAAAATTCACCTTGCTTCTCCCAAAAATCCAAAAATTTTCACATTACTTCTCCCCCTTTTGACAATGATTTCATCAAGCATAGGAATTATGTTCATTAATGTTCCAGAGCTTAGCATAATATAGCATATCAAGTCATGTGTTGCAATAAAAAGAAGATAAACCCATCTAGGACACAACAAGCATGTATTAAAGTATAACCATGAACCAAAGATTTTACAATTAAGCTTGAATCAACAATCAAAATTCATGATTTCATACGATTTATAATGCAACATCTTAACAAGCACATAGGTTGAAGAATAAACACTAAACACATATACCTATTGCATTTATCACTCTTTCTCAAATAAACTTTAGCACAAAATAACCAAGAGAATTTTTTAACTTTTTCTTTTCTTGAGCCTTTTTGCTCATATTTTTCTCTTTTATTCCGGGTACGTCCCTGTCATCAAGACTGTTTCCAGAGATTCGGCACCCATTATTTTGCTCACATCGAATACGTCCTTGTCGTCAAGACTGTTTCCAAGGATTCGGTATTCATTTTTTTTATATTTTTTATTCTCTTTTTCGCAATGAGCAATTAAAGCTATTTGAGGAATAACACGTCAATAAAGCATATATATAGAGCATTTATAGATCAAACCATATTCTTGTATTAACATTGCATATTTCCTTAATTCAAGTATAGCATTTAAGTGTCATGCATCATCTCCCTTAAAAGCAAAATCTAAATCTCATGAAAAGACTAGAATACATACAAGCTATGCTAGAGACAAATAAACCTTCAATGTATTGCTAGCATGTACAAGAAAATACCATGTGCATAAACAAAACTCTCTTTTTCTCAATTTTTCTCATTGTCATATTATTGCTTGATAAAACCATGAGGTACAAACTCCCCCTTAAACCATGCCAAAAGGATGAATTACGCCCAATTCACCACGAAGAAAAGCAAAGCGATTAGAATCCAAAGGTTTAGTGAAAATATCAGCAATTTGCAACTTATTGTCAAAAAACTGCAATTCAACATCTCCCTTCTCAACATGATCCCTCAAAAAGTGAAAACGAATATCAATGTGCTTTGTGCGTGAGTGTTGAACATGATTCTTAGCAATATTGATAGCACTAGTATTATCACAAAAGAGAGGAACTTTCTCAAAAGTAAGACCATAATCTTTCAAAGTAGACAAAACCCAAAGAATCTGTGAACAACAACTAGCAGCAGCAACATATTCAGATTCAGCTATTGATTGAGCAACGCTAGATTGTTTCCTAGAAGACCATGCAATCAATGATGTACCAAGAAAATGACATGTTCCACTAGTACTTTTCCTATCAATTCTACAACCTCCAAAATCAGCATCGGAATATCCACTTAAGCATATAGAAGATGAAGTAGAATACCAAATTCCAAACTCAAGTGTATGATTCAAATACCTCATTATTCGCTTGACTGCTTGACGATGTGAAGCACGAGAAGAAGCTTGAAAGCGTGCAGACAAACACACAGCAAATTGTATGTCTGGCCTAGAAGCAGTTAGATACAACAAAGATCCAATCATACTTCTATACTCTTTTTGATCAACAGCTTCACCATCTTCATCAGGATCTAACACAGCTGTAGAACCAATTGGTGTTGAAATTGGCTTGCAATTCTCCATCTTGAACCGTCTCAAAAGATCCTTCGTATACTTTGTTTGATGCACAAAAGTACCTTGAGGTGTTTGCTTAATTTGCAATCCCAAAAAGTACGATAACTCACCCATCATGCTCATCTCAAATTCCCTGGGCATAGTCTCAGCAAACTCTACAACCAAAGCGTGAGTCGAACAACCAAAGATGATATCATCCACATAAATCTGAACAAAAAGTTGATTATCACCATGCTTAAGAACAAAAAGCGTTTTGTCAACCTTTCCCATTGTAAAACCTTTCGCAAGAAAAAAGTTCTTAAGCCTATCATACCATGCCCTAGGAGCATGTTTCAAGCCATAAAAAGTTTTAGACAATTTAAAAACATGGTTGGGAAAATCAGAATTTTCAAAACCTGAATAAACTTTCTCATTGTTTGACATAAACTTTCTCCTGTATAAAACCATTTAGAAAAGCACTCTTCACATCAATTTGATACAATTTAAAACCTTTTGAAGCAGCAAAAGCCAACAAAAGTCTAATTGCCTCAATTCTAGCAACAGGAGCAAAAGTTTCATCAAAAATCCAAACCCTCAACTTGAGTAAAATCTTGAGCAACAAGTCTAGCTTTATTTCTCACAATTAAACCATCCTCATTTTGTTTATTTTTGAAAACCCACTTGGTTCCAATAATATTATGTCCAGAAGGTGGTTCAACTAAAGTCCAAACTTTGTTTCTCTCAAAATTTTCAAGTTCTTCATGCATGGCGTTAATCCACGATTCATCAGTTAATGCATGTGACACATCTTTGGGTTCAAAAGAAGCAACAAATGCAGAATTTGCACAAACATCATGAGTCGTTACATTAGACCTTGTAGTCCGCTCACCTATATTACCAATAATTTGTTCCGGCGGATGTCGACGTTGAATATGCAAAGGAGCAGCAACTTCTGAAGTTGATCCACGTTCTGTATCAGTACTGGTCGAAGTAGTAATTTCCGGAGGACAATCTCGAACAGCATCAATAGAACCCTCAGCCAACGACCCTGGCCGGTTTGACCGCACCTCCTATGCCGGTCTGACCGGCCGAGCCGACCTCGTCGTCGTCGTTGTCATTGTCGCTCTCGTCTTTAAAAATACGACCATCCTCCCCCTGAACCTGTGACAGTGTACCTGCAATGTCGGGTCTAGTACCTAGACTAGCCTCATTAAAAGAAACTTCGCAAGTCTCAACTATTTTGTTAGTCCCCAAAATAACTACACGATAGCCACGAGTATGTGCGGGGTAACGAAGAAACAATCCATCAGTAGAATGTGCCCCAAACTTATCCAAATTTCCAGATTTCAAGACAAAGCACTTGCAACCAAAAACACGCAAATGTGAAACTTTGGGTTGATGTCCAAATCGAAGTTCATAAGAAGTTTTTCCAAGTTTTGATCTCAAGAAAACTCGATTTGAAATATAACAAGCAGTGTTAATCGCCTCAGCCCAAAATTTTCTAGGAGTTTTATACTCATCCAACATCGTTCTAGCCATCTAAACCAAAACACCGTTTTGTTGAGGAACACGAGGAGAAGAAAATTCATGTTCAAGACCTCTTTCGTTGCAAAATTGTTCAAATGAAGCATTTTTAAACTCACCACCATTATCACTTCGAATTCTTTTCAAAGAACCAGGAAATTCAAGATCCAATTGAAGAAATAAACCACGAAAGTGTTGAAAAGCTTCGTCCTTATTTGCCATAAAGAAAACCCAAGAATATCGAGAAAAATTGTCAACAATAACCAACACATACCACTTTCCTTCAACAGATTGCACTCTAGCTGGACCAACAGTGTCCATGTGTAATAGTTGTCCCGGTGCATCCGTCATCACAGAAACAATAGGAGCATGTGAAGTAGAAACCGTCTTAGCGTGACGACACGGTGTACAAACCAAATCTAGATCTTTCTTAAGTTTAGGCAAACCACGAACAAGATCCAAACCACTTAACCTAGTGAGATGATCAAAACCAACATGTCCAAGTCTACGATGCCAAAACATCACATCTTTATCAAATTTAGCAACCAAACATGTTATCACAGGTGAGACAGGACTTTCAAAATCAGCTTTAAACACTCTTCCATAGCGAGAAATATTCAACACAGAATCACCACAAGAATCAAAAACTTTACTTCCAGTTTTCTTAAAATGAACCTCAAAATTTTCATCAACAATTTGTGAAACTGAAAGCAAATTGTACTTTAAGTCCTCAACCAAAGCTACATTCTTTAATTCAAATTTTTCATTTACCTTAACCAAACCTCTAGCGAGAACGGCACTTGTTGCAGCATCACGAAAAATAATTGATTCAGTCTTAGATGCCTTCTTTAGAGAGAAGAACCAATTTTTATCACCGGTCATATGCCGCGAACAACCGGAATCCACGATCCACACGTTCTCTTTCCTTGCCACCAAAGCCTACACACAAGAAGAAGTCGAAGCCTCAGTACTGGGGTTAGATGATAATAAAAATTTAGGAATCCAGTACTGAGACACATGACCAGAAGATCCAATAGGCATATATCCACGTGCAAAATCAACTTTAGAATTTTTAGAAAAATTCCTCCGAGGCCGGTCTGACCGAGGTACAGTGGCCGGTCTGACCGGGGGCCAGTCTGACCGACACTCAGTAGCCGGTCTGACCGTGGGACCCACTGTGGTCTGACCGGTTTCCTCGAGGGAAAATCAGATTTTTGCCACTTTGATTTTGCAAAAGCAATCTCTCTCTCCTTTTTCTGTTTATGAGCTAATCTGAAACAAAAACCAACAATATGTCCATCTTTGCCACGATGATTAGACACATTGGTAGCATTAGTAGATTAGCAACATGAGTAACAACAGGAGATTTTGCATGCACAACATTGGATTTTAAAGAAGATGCATTCATAGTAGACATGATACCAGCAGATTTAAACACAGTTTTGTTAGTATCAGGTTTAACCAAAATCTCACCACTTCTAGCACCAACACCTAACACAACAGGAGGATGTCTAGAATTATGAGCATAAGGATAAAACCTAAACCATGGTTATGTGTGCTAACCTTTGATTGATCCAAAATCATGTTGAGGTTCTTTTTACCATCAGAAAATCTTAGCAAAGAATTTTTCAAATAAGAAACCTCTTTTTCCAAATTAGCAGAATTTTCACAATCTACCATGACACCTTTGCTTTTACGACATTTGGGGCAAGAAAGCACTTCATTGTTTTTCACAACATTTTCCATGTACTCAACACGACCTAAAGCATCTTTTAGTTTCATGTTATTCAAATTATATGTTGAGCAATCCAAAACATCATGAGGTTGTTTTAAATTTTTAGCAGAAATCATGTTAAACATCAAACTAGCATGAAAAGCAATTTGATATTTTTGCAACAACTTTTTAGATAAAAACAACTCATCCAAAGTGTGTGTGTGCAAAGCAAAACTACAAGCAAGAGAAGATTTATTTTTCAAATCATGTGCAGCATTAACATCTCTAATTTTTGAAATCTCATTCATTAAAACCTCACAATTTTCACAATCATCATCATTAGGAATAAGAGATTTTAATCTAGCAATTTCAGATTTAAGAGATTCAATGATAAATTCCTGTTTTCTATACATCTTCTCACAATTATTATTTTTTGCACTCAAAATATTAATAGCTTCCTCAAAAGCACTCACCTCATTATCTTCATACTCTGTGTCAGATTCACCATGCGCCATGAAGCAAACATCAGAGATGTTCTTTCCCTTATCATCATCTCCACTTTCACTATCTACATCACTTAGTGGCTCGAAGGCGGCGCAAACTTGTTGAAAAGCCTTCCTAAGATTCTCCATCTTCCTCCCTTGGTATGAACCCTTCGACTTGTTGTTGTTGGTCTTCTCACCATTTTTGTCTTCTCTTTTGCCTCTCCCAAGCTTAGGACAATGCGAACGAAGATGATCAATGGAACTACATTCAAAGCAACGATTTGGACCACCTCTTTTCCTGTTCCTGGCATTATTCATAGCTCGAGCACTTCTGTTAGCAACCAAAGCCAAATCCTCCTCCTCGATTTGTTCGAGTTGATCATCGGATGTGGCATTAAAAACAGCAAGAAAAGAAGGCTTAGATGAAGAAGCATCAACATCCGAAGAAGAAGAAGAAGAAACCAAAGCACTTGACTTAGAATCAACTTTTCGAGAAAGAACATTCATCTCATGTGTTTTCAATTTTGTATAAAGTGAATCCAAAGTCAAAGTAGACATGTTAATAGATTCCTGAATAGATGTAACTTTCATCTCCCAAATAGACATGTCAAGACCATTCAAAAAGTGGCGAGAAATCTCAGATTGTGGATAATTAGCATTATAAGAAGAATCAACAGATCTAAGATAACTCAAAATTTTATTAAATCGAGAAAGATAGTCATCCAAAGCTTCTCCAGATTTCATCTCAAATTTAATATACTCCTTTTTGAAAAGATCACGACGAAGTTCTTTAATATTATTTGTTGCTTGATGAAAATTACTCAAAGTAGTCCAAATCTCATGAGCAGTTTGAAGATGAGCAACACGATCATAATCCAAACGAGAAATACCACTCAAAAGAATATTGCGAGCTTTGCAATTTTGTTCAAAATCAGTTTTTTCAGCAGCGGTATTAATAGCTTCAGGAATCACATAAGGATGAGAAACTTTTCTCCAAATATCATAATCTTCAGCCATAATATAAGATTCTATCCTACTACACCAATGAGAAAAATCCGTTCCATCGAAAACATGAGGCTTAGTTGAAAACCTAGCGGGAGTAGCCATGGCAAAAACTCAAGATCGATAAAATTCCAAAGAAGAAAACAAGTGTCACGCCCGGAATTTCTATCCAAAATTCCAAACGCTTACATGTGCGCGAACCCTCGTCCAGGAATCAGCCGAGGCACACAATAACAAATTGATAATAGAGTACAATTATTGCTCTAATTAATAAGCGAATAAAATGTCATTACAGAGGTAGATAGTTCCTCTCAATCAATAAAGATCTAAGCAGCGGAAAATAAGATAAACGGCGCAGACGATTCCACTCCACAGGCAGCTTGACCAGGGCTACACCTAATCCTCCACACCATCAGCATCACTGTAGAACTCCTCCTCTGATGAATGATTGCAAGGTGAGTATATGACATACTCAGCAAGCCACGCAGCAAATATGCAAGTGCACAGGATAACAAAGGATGGCATAATAGGGTTTCATTTGCATAAACAGCATTTAATAAACATTTCAGAATTTAGTAAAACAGTTGAGTAATAATTAAACAATATTATTCCAACGCTATACAACATACCCTGTTGCATAGGCCCAACCATTCTGAACAACCAATCCCGGCTGCACAGTTCTATCTCCAAACCAGGAATATACCATTCCAAACCAGGAGCTAATCAAATTATTACCAGTCATAGTATCTTTTATTATGATGAGAGGTATGAGACTAATCACGAAAGACATTGTTAAACCCGCCCATAACCGCGGGCACGGCTATTCAAATAGCTTTACTCTGACCAGAGGTGTACCACTGTACCCACAAGACACAGCCCCACGACATGTCACCATGCGCCTTGATACCACCACGGTACCTCAGAAAGGAGCTGTGACAGTACCCCTCGCACAACACAATCCACCACAGCGCACCGTTCCTGGATCATAATCACCCCCTTATAAACAAGGCATGGACTCCCCAGCGACCCCCGTGGGCTTATCTCCGCCACTTCTCAGTCTGGTGCCCCGCAATGAACCATGCTATACAAAAGGTAAAGCCGTTGCCCACGCTGGCTTGTGGTTGGCACGGTTAATGTTTCACAACCGAAACTCGTGAACCGGTCCTTAATTGTCATGAGCACGACCATCAAAACCATGTGCTCACAACCCACCATTAACAGGTTTTAGTAGGCAAATTAATTAATTAACCAATCATGATTAACCATCATGAGTTATCATTAAGCCATCATTGAATAATAGGGAGTCATAAGTTATCCCAATAGTGTGCTAATGTTTCTAAGCATGGCTAAGCAATCACATCTAATATCTAGCTGAACCAATATATAAAGCTCAACTAGTCAATTTATAAGAACCCAAGGTATCAAGGAATAAAGTAATCAAGAACAAAAGGGCTATAACAAACAATAGGTTAATTCCACCCAATGACATTCGAAAATAAATGCAATAGTTGAATAGAAACAATAGCTTTAAATGGGATCAACATGCTCAAAGGGGTTGTTTGGGATCTGTGTGACTTGCCTTGCTGGCCTTGGAACTCTTCAAATTCTTCTCCTGCGAAAACGGACTCTCCGGAAACGTCGGAATCTAAACAGAAAAGAGCAAAACACCAAAACAGCACATAAACAAGTATGAACAGTACATGTGGATATTTTTAACATGTAGATCTCAATTTTAGAAAAATTTAGAGACTTGAACCAACTAAATCCGAGCTAAGATGAATTAGTTATGAATTTTTAAAGATTAAAACGGATTAAAACACTTATATGGATTTTAATTGAATTATGACGCAATAATGAATTATTTTTGAAAAGGAAAAGAGGATTTATTGCGTCAGCGGCTAGGGCTTGCGGTGGACCGGGTGCACGGCGACGGTTCACGGGAACGGACGGCCGAGATCGATTCATCCAAAACGAACGGCCGAGATCGATCGGTCCACAGCCAGACCACGGCGGACAGCATCGATGACGTCGGCGGTGACGTCACCACCGGCGGCGACCGAACCGCGCGAGCTCGCCGGCGAACGACGGCGTGGCGGCGCGAACGGAGAGCACCTACGGGTAGCGGACGGCACGGCGAACTCACCGACGACCAAAGCGACGGCGGACGATGACCGGACGACGTCGGCGACGAGGAAGAAACGGCGGCGACCTCCGGCTTGACGACGGCGACGATGTTCCGGCGGTCGACAGCGACGGCGAAGGGGCTGACGAGGACGACGACGCGATGGCGACCACGACGGCGGCCTTCCCGAGCGACGGCGACGACTGGAGCGACGGCGGCGCACGGCTGGAGCGGCGGCGACGACGGCGGCGCGAGGACTCACGGCGCTAGGGCTCTACGGACGACGAGAGGCGAAGGCGAGGGTGGCGACGGGTAGCGGAGACACCGGGGATCCTTTTATAGGGGCAAGAACACGGCGGCGAAGGCCCACGGCGGTCGGCGACGAGAAGGAAAGTCTAGGGTTCGGAGGAGAGAGACCGATCCGATTCGAGATCGAATCCTCCGCTTTCCAAACGATTTCAGCCGAAGTTCCAAAAGGGAAAAGGTAGAGGAGATCGAGAAGATCATTTCCCCTCTATTGATTTCACCGGAAACGGAAAGGATCGGCCGGATTTGGAAAGAGACGGCGGCGGCGCGGCGCTAGGGTTTCGGGCGGCGGCGGCGCGAGGAAGACGACGAGTCTGACAGGCGGGCCCCACCTGTCAGCGGGCGAACGCGCGCGCGAGCGGCAGCTCGGCTGCGGACTGGGCCGACTTGGGCCGAGGAGGAGAGAGAGAAGGTTTTGGGCCGACTTTCGGCCCAAAGCCAAAAGAGACTTTTAAAAACCTTTTTCCATTTAAATTATTCATGAAATGCAATTCCATTTATTAAAAATACTTCCTTAGCTCAAATAAATCCCAGAAAAATCTAGAAATTATAGAATTAAGCAAAGTATTTAATAAAATTTTATCTAGCCCCATTTTATATTGGAATTTATTATTTAAAATTAGATCTTCTCTTCTGGGCTTTTAAAATCAATTCTAATAATTCCAATTAAACAACAATTTATATATTTGAAATTTTTAGGGTGTGACAACAAGGCTCTGATACCACTTGTAGGATCGAATCACAAGAACTAAGCCAACCAGAGGGGGGGTGAATGGTTGGTATACCCAAAAACCAAAAACTTTTAGCGGAAATAAAAGTTACCCTCGAAATCAACGGAGATCGGTCTGACCGAAGTTACCTTGCCGGTCTGACTGCTCGGATGCCGTCGGTCTGACCGGTATAGATCAACCGGTCTGACCGCCGAAGCTGCTCGCCGCGCCTGTCGCCACTGCCGGTCTGACCGCCGTGCTCCCACCGGTCTGACCACCGCTTGCCGCCGGTCTGACCGCCGGTAGATCGCCGGTTAGACCACCGAAACCCGATAAACACAAATCGAAGAACTCCTAAAGTGGATGACGACTTTATTACTTCTCTCTGTGTTTACAAAGTGCACCAACAACACTCCTTACAAAAATTTCGACTAAACTAGAAACCCTAACTCAAAACTCAACTCTATTTCTCCCTAAAGCGATATCGGGAAGCCTCACGCTCCCCCTCTATTTATACATGAGGTAGGCAGCCTAAAGCCACGAACCAAACTCATACTAAGAGTCCTAAACACCTTAGGAAACCCTCTAGTACAAGAAAGAAACTTTACATAACCAACCGTACCAAATTTAGACTCCTTCGAAATTCAACTCCGCATCCCATACGCACACAATAACTCCATCGTATGCCATATGGAATCTCCATCAACCACGTGCATCAACTCTAGCCTAAGTATCCCGTATGATCTCTGACCACCACGGACGTCGCCTTATCCCCAAGCCGACTCCGGTCCATCACCGCAAATACTCTCCCAAAACATCGAGTCACCTACACATGGAACAAACAAAGAAACCATATTTCGAGACCAAGCTATCTCCAACTTGACTCATTAGCAGCAAACAATAGTATTACATACGTATAGTATCCATCTAGAAGCCATAATCATGAAATAAACTCAGATATCCAAATAAACAACCCGAAACAGAAACCGACACAGTGTCGGCCAGTTAGACCGCGGGCTGGCCGGTCCGACCGCTCGATCACCGCCGGTCTGACTGGCAAACACAACCCGGTCTGACCGGTCACATAAAATAATGAATCCTGCGATCACCTGTGAATCCAATCATCTCCAAAACCACTTCGTGAAAAAATTCCAAATAACAAAACCAATAATCTCCAATGCCGAATTGTTCATCACAGAATAATAATAAAAAACACCTTTGATTTTACAATCGTAACGTGTGTTTAACTTACTCAACACTCACCAGTCATTACTTCCTAAGGGACAAAAAAAAACTGATGTTATTTGCACTTCTCAATCGTCAGAAACATAGATAAGATGGAAAAACATGTCATGTACATTCATTAAACACGTCATGTACATTCATTAAATACATTCAAAACTGATGTTATTTGCACTAAAAACACATCATGTACATTCATTAAATACATTCAAAACATTGATAAGATGGAAAAACTTCCTTCAAAGTTCCAACCTCCTCCCTCCTGTAATTTACACCACTACATATACTATACCTTCAAGCTTCTGTGCATGTTCAGCTAGCCACACTTCTGCCAAGAACATTAGTAGTAGTTACAGAAGCAGTGGAGAGCCGGAGAGGTCTGCAAGAGTTGTGGAATGGGAGACATTGGGACACAAGCAGCCATTACCATGCATACCAAGAAGCCTGAAGAACTTCAGTTAACTAACTATATATGTCTCTGGTTTTATGCAAGATAGGCCAGAATCGCAAAATGGTTATCAAGTGCTTCGAACTGTTTCTGAAACCTTGGCGATTGTCATGATCCCTAGGTGATATCCAATTCTATGATGCTGGGCTCCAACCTTAACACAGCGGTGGTTCAGTATGCTGCCTTGTAGGCCAAATATTAGTAGTAGGAAAGCACTTGGTCAACCTAATCAATAGGCCAAACATTAGTAGAAAGAACGCTGAAAATCGCTGTAGAAAATCGAAGTAGTATCAAATTGGTACTAACAATAGACTAGTTGGACCTACTGTAGAAAATCGAAGTAGTATCAAATTGGTACTAACAATAGACTAGTTGGACCTTGTTCTATGATGTAGTACCAAACGCAGAACAAGGTTATCGGTGCTTTAGAACCTTGTGTTTTTTGGAAAACACATTTTTTATGGTGATGAATTAGTTGATGCCTTCAAATCCCGCTGCGCACGCATGTACAATGTTCAAATTCTAATTGGACATCACATTCGAATTTGGTGGGCTCAAGCTCAGCTTATTTGAATCTCAAGCTCTTGTAGGATTGAAAACAGAGTAAAACTATCAGGATTGAAAACAGAGTAATACTATCACTGACTAGATGCGATACATTGCATACAAGCAACACAATTTTGGGACATGAACCAAGTTATATTATATTTGCTCCTAAAATCACTAATGTGCAATTTAATTGGCTCAAAGAACTGAATGCCTTTCTTGAGTGTATATCCAGCAATGATTGCCAAAAAAAAAAAAGAGGTGATGAAAAATTAACTTGCCAAACATGCTACAGGAGAAAAACTCGTCTACACATTTTGTACATCCAAAACCATTCTCCCTGCCATGGCTGCTTAGCCGCACATGGCAAGAGCAAAATATTGATTAACAATTACTGGAGCGCTAAACCACTTGATAATTATCAGTGACCAAACGAACCCTCTGCGAATACTTTGGAGGGTTGCTACCTTCCTTCAAAGGGCGGATTCCAGGAACCTAAAAATATCCAGCAAAAAGAATTAACAAAAACGGAGACATGGGAAGGAGAATCTGTCAAACAAAATGGGCAAACTAACCTTCACATCACTGAAAGTATTCGATGTGGAAAATCCATCGGATATGGGGAAAAACATTGATGGATCAGCTGAGGGAACAAATTCCATGGATCCACTGCAAGGGTTCACAAAAATTCTGTAAATTTCATCATATTTTTTTGCTGCATTCGGAAGCATAAGTTAAACGACAAACATCATTAAGAGGAACTCTGTAAACTTCATCGTATTTGCTGGTGCATACGGAAGCATAAGCAACGAGCATGTATGATTAGTTGTCCTTGACATTGTACAAATTTCGTGGGTTTAGACTAGTCTTCAAGATTAATGTAAATTGCTAGTAGGCATATGGAATATTTACAACTAGTTGAGAAATTGTAGATGTATATGTTTAAATAATGTGAAAATGATGTGGAGATAATCATTTGACATTGCTTACATATTGAGTTCTAAAAATACAATATAATTATAAATAATATGTCAGGTTTGCATGATATTTCTCGAGGAGTGATCCTCTCTAGCGGGAGATCATGAGATCCCCCTTTTGTGAGTTCGGCTGGGGGAAAGAGCTCGCCTCTAGAGATCGCGTGTCCGCCCTGAAGGCTGCTAGGTAGCGTGTGCGCGACAAGATTATACAGGTTCGGGCCGCTATGGAGCGTAATACCCTACTCCTGTGTGTGGGATTAAGGATGGGTGTTACAAGGGTTCCTAAACTCCAGAAAGCGTTTCCGCTTCTCTTCTCCTAGAGCACAGGCTTACTGAGAGTCGTCCCCTTGCTCGGTGGGCAGGGTCCTCCTTTTATAGCTCAAGGGGATACCACTTGCACCGCCTCTACCTACTCTTCTACGGGGTGGGGACCCACCCTACCTTGACCGAATCACGATCTGTGCCTTCGCCTGGAAGCTAAGCCGCATCCCGTCCTTGAGCGGGACCCAGCGCCGACCACCGCCTGACACGGGGGACAGCCCTATCATTCCCTCATAAATGGATGAAGACTTGTGGTGGTCCTCTCTCATGGAGGGAGCTCCGAATGACACTCCGATGGGACGGGTCATACCTACCTCCACTCCGCCGGATACAGAGGCGATGTGGGGGCACGGCCACCCGTCCAATCGGTCGTGACCGGTGACAGGCCGGTCACAGACTGGTCATTCCTGACTGACGTGTGTCAGTCGGGCGGTACCGCACGTCTGCCCCTACCACATTAAATGCGGCGAGGGGCAGTTAGGGCGCCGCGCGCATTGATAATGGTTCAGCCTGGGTCCCCTCCCCGCTCGCTCCCCCCGCAACATGGCAGTTGGGCGAGGGCCTCGGGGCAAGGCGGCACGAGGGCCCGAGGGGCATGACGTGGCACCCAGATGCCCCACGGCCGCTTCTGCGATTTGCAAGGTGCGGGGATAGGGCTAGGCTGTAGGGCCACGCGGCTGGATGGGAAGGCAAATTCCCCTCACTTTGCATACCCCCGGGCCCATATCTGCGACAATATTTAAAATACTCTAGATAATATTTGTAGGTGGGTGATGATGTAGCACACTTGCATGTGATTTAAAATACTCTACATAATAATTGCTAGTGGGTGATGATATGTCACACTTGCATGTTAAATTTTCGGGAATGCTATGGGACGGGATACCGTCCCCCAATGGGATAGCTCCTTCTCCACAACGCGATTCCTGCTCACTCGCTGTCGTCGCCGTTCCCCCGCTGCCGCGCCCGTCCCCCGTCACCTCTGCCGTTGCCGCCACCGCCGCCGCCGCTGCACCCATCCCCCACCGCCGCCGTCGCTGTCCCCCGCAGCCACCGCGCCCGTGCCTCATCGACGCCGCCGCCACTGTTGCTGTCCCCTGCCGCCGCCGCACCCGTCCCCCGCTGCCGTCGCCGCGCCCGTACCCTACCACCGCTGTCGCCGTCCTCATCTACATGGGACGGCTACAGGTGACCGACTGCGCGTATCGAGGTGCTCCTTCCCCAATGGGATGCCCAGCTATATCTAGTAGGAATCACCTGATACCTGTTAGGTATCATCCGATATCTCGCAAGTATCACGCAATACATGGTAGAAATCGTTTGATACCTGACAAGTATCACATGATACCTCGCGAGTATCACGCGATACGTGGTAGAAATCGTCTGATACATGACAGGTATCGCATGATACCTCATGAGTATCACGCAATACGTGATTGAAATCGTCTGATACCTGACAGGTTTCACATGATACCTCACGAGTATCACGCGATACGTGGTAGAAATCGCATGATACCTGATAAGTATCACATGATACTTGCAAGTATCACCTGAAACATGTGTAGAATCGTCTGATACCTGATAGGTATCACACATGATACGTACTCGGGATCATTATGTTGTGTAGAATCGTCTGATACCTGATAGGTATCACACCTGATACCTACTCGGGATCATCCCGTTTGAAAACGGGATTCCGTTATATAACAGCCCCCTAAATTTTAATTGCATTCGGGAGCATAAGTGATGAGCATGCATGATTAATTGTCCTTGACCTTGTACAAATTTCTAGAGTTTAGACTACTGATCTTCAAGATTAATTTAAATTGCAAGTAGGCATATGGAATATTTACAACTAGTTGATACACCGCACTTTGCTGCGGGATATGTGGATTAATCCGTGTTATACTTTAGAGAAATTGTAGATATATATGTTTAAATAATGTGAAAATGATGTGTAGATAATCATTTGACATTGCTTATATATTGAGTTCTAAAAATACAACAAAATTATAAATGACATGTCATGTTTGCGTGATATTTAAAACACTTTTAGATAATAATTGCTACTGGATGATGATGTAGCACACTTACATGTGATTTAAATACTCCAAATAATAATTATTAGTGGGTGATGCTGTAGCACACTTTTATGTTAAGCTTTAGTAGTTAGTGGGCATCAACTTTATAGTAAGATATGATTGGTGTTGTGTACTAGAATATCCAAATCCTGATGTACACAAGTCAGGTCCTGATCTTCCGATTGGTATTGATAAACAATCGATTTGGACGGAGTCACGACACAACTCGATCCGGCTTCTGAACGAACACGCTACTGAGCCCCGCAATCACAGCACCATGTCTCCTGTGGTTATCAACCGTGCCGAAACCCGGTTGACCTCGCCGAGAAGGCTAATCCCTACATGTGAATCGAAGAACACAAGCAAGAACAAGATAAATTGCAACCAAATTGCATATGCATGATTAAGCATATGAATTTGGGGTTCCACAAATCGATCTAGCGGCGAAACTGTTCATAACAGAATAATCTAAGCAAAACCCAAAAACCTAAAGATGGCGGCGGTACTGGTATATAGAGTTTAGGGTCGTGCAACCCCCTCTCGACGCAACCCTAATGGGTTCCAACACGATACACGGCCCAAAGGCCCAAATACGGTGACTCAGCACCGGGATAGATTCTGGACGTCAATTTGTTCGGTCGATTCCCATTGACCTGGAAAGAATTTGGATGTGGGACCAGAACCATTGGAAATGTTATCTTCTTAGCTTTCCATCCATATAAAGAATGCCCCAATCCGAGCACGTATGCGACCTGGGCGCTTGTTTTTAGTGCAAACTAATCCTGGACTCCGAATTGCACCCGAGGTCGAATTGGTTTGGGCCTCCACCTTGACTTGGACGTCCTCGATGATCTTCCATGACTCTAAGTCCTTCTCTAAGTGTCTCCTTGTCCCCTCCATTGTTCCTAATCACAATTTAATCATGAGGTAGCAATCTATTCTCGAATTCATAAAAAGAAGAACATAGGAACGAGCTCACCTCTAAATTTAATTGCCGCGCACGAGCTCTTGTTATCGGTCCTTGAATGACCGTTGGAGGATTGTTGTTTCGTATCCGAGGTAGTAATGCCCGCATCACAAGTGGTTGGAGTTAAGGTGTATTTTAGACAAACGCAATAGCTTAGGCAGGGTAAGATGAACTTATCACTTTAAATGACACCTATACATAGGAATCACTACTTGATAGATAGAAGGCAATTGTACCTAGAGTGTCACTACATACAGAATCAGTGTCTGGAACGACTCCTGTATGTTATGAAAAATATATGGGCTAGAAGTGCACTAGAAGTTCGGACTAGGATGCAATGGGTGGTCATCCCAGCTACAGATCGACGGAGATGCTCTAGGTATTGGCCATTGGGATAAACAAATATGAAGTACCTTCGGAGTTCTTGATGTTCTTTAGTGCATAAACATGGAATACCCTCCAGTATAAAAAAATCAAATCAGCAGAAAAAGAAATCTTTTTCAGCATGTTCTCACCACTGTATTCATATATCCACCCGTGTTCATTGAGTCACGTGTTAGCTGACCAGATTAGCAAAACATAAATTGAAGTTGGTGATTTGAATTTATTTCCAAATAAAAATGCCTTATTTTATAGTTCTTTATTGAAATTTTACATCTGCATGTTTTCAATACGAGATGTACATTTATTTCACAAACATAAACTGGTATATTCGTTGGCCTTAACCTTTAACCTCCCTCGAACCTAAACAAGAAAATAATACTTGAAATCTAATTCAAACAACTATATATGATGCTAGCTACTAAAGGAAACCAACTACTACTTCCTTGATAGAGAATTATTAAAAACACATTGAAATCTTGTTGTCTCCGTTTTTGCCATGAAATTAAAAATTGCTATATCTAACTTTAACTTCAGACATGTCCATTGAGACTATGTTCAAGACAGGACATAAAATGTCATAATTAAGGGAAAAAAGGGATATTCGGCAAAAAAAAAGGATAAAATGGAATGAAAAAAATAAAAAAGTTGATGCCATGCAATAGAAATTGACACAGTTAGTAGGTAAACATAATTTCATCATCATGCCAAGCTTTAAAGCTTTACAAGCAGTACATGTATAGGTTTATGAAATCTTTCATGTACTCCTATGTTAAGTGATAAGTATACTGGTTCGATAGATGTATGGGAGCGTATCCTATGCACACAGGTCCTCGCGTGTACACACCGTGTACACCAACTAAAAATTATCACAAAAAATTCTAGGAAAATTCATACATGTACTTTCAATAGTATTACATCTACGTGCAAAGTCACAATTTCAAATTCATTCTACATAGAGAATAACAAAAAAGATAAAATTCTGACAAAATTGCAACCTTAAAACTGTCAGATTTTTTGTTTTTTTTGTTACGGCTAAAATATAATGAATTTGACGTTAAGATTTTAACCCTAGGTGTAGTACAATTGAAAGTATGTATATGATTTGTTCTAGATTTTTTGGTGATATTTTTTAGTTGGTGTGCACGTGTGTACACGTGAGGGCCTGTGTGCATAGGATATGTTGCCTAGATGTATATATATATAGCCCTATCTCAACCTACGCAGTAGTTGGTAATCTGCACATCCATTCAGCAAACATGCATGGGCCAGCTGTAATAAAAAAAATGTTGAAGGGGATTTGGAGAAGATTAAACATTGGGGAATAAGATGAGATATGGGGAAAGAAAAAACTTCTTTACAGAAACCCAGTCCAGTAATTTATTCCAGATTGGTTGACACATGACCAAGGGAACTGCAGGCCAACTTATCACACCAAACACCATTCACAAGAACTCAGCAAATTTCATCTTAATTTTTGTTGCGCTCGAAAGCATAAACGACGACGAGGACGTTTAATTAATTGTCCTTGACCTTGTACAAGTTTCTCATCTCATCCACTATTGATCTCTTCAACATTTATTTAAATTGCTACAATGCATATGGAATTACCATCTGTATGGTGCACTGCTAGAGTCCAAATCTTGATGTCCACAGATATATATGGTTGAAGTTAGGGGTGTATTTGGTAGTTGAGGGAGGATTAAATGGAGAATTTAGACTATTCGGCTAAATAGACTTATCACTTTTAAGTGATATATACCAACAAAAGAGTCACTGTCTCGAACGGCTCCGATATGTTAGTGAAACATACATGGGCTACAAGTCTAGAGCCGCAGTAGAAGTGGGAGCAAGTCACACCGTCACACTACTGCTAGAAGGATTCACTATACAAGAGACTTATGTTATGAAAAAAAAACCTGGAATAGACGTCATCGTGGAACCTGTAGTTTTCCACCAAGGCAACATCCTTCCTTTTTGAGCCTTCGTATATGTCAATAATCAAAAGTCATTAATATCATAGCCTCTTCAGTCTTGATCGAGATCCTTACGAGGCAATTTTAGGCATGGCTTTATCAGTTAATATGAGAGGATGGGATCCAAGCTTGCTGTTAGTATCAGGTCACAAGATATGAGCAGACTACTACAAGCTACAACTGTTCTGAAACCTTTGATGGAAAGATCCCACCCAGTAGCTGGTACAGGTTCATGCAGAGAGTGCCACACTAGCGTGGCATGAAGGATCACTAAAAATTTCAGATACAGCAGCCATCATGAAGAAATCTGTTTGTTAAATAGTCTCACATTAGTTGTGTAATAGCAAAGAACCTAATCCTATCTTGCTATAGAGTTATAACCCACTAAATCCTAAAGCTCAACATGCAAAGATACCAAATCATCATGCATTAACAAGATGCCACATTATCATCCATTAACAATTACTACATTTAAACATCATGCAAGCATGTTATATTATCTTGATTTTATAATTTATTAAATTTTAGAGTTTTAAAATGTAAGCATGTTAAATAATCATCCCACATAATTCACATAATATTTCAATATATCTCTTCATTATTTTTTATAATATCATATATACCAATATGATTCATCCTTACTTATTTAGTGTTATTTCTCTCTTCTCCCATTAAATCATATCACATCAATTGTTTTTAGCCTTAGATGATTAATCTATGGTCCAAAGGATCTCACACCCTTTCTTCTTTCATAAAAGCACATCATATTACTTTTACATTTGAATCATCATTCTATATGTAAGTTTATATTTTTTAGCTATTTTACATATTTTTTTACTTATTGTTATCATACTGAACTTCCGCAGCAACGCACGGGGTTTCACCTAGTATATAAGTGAGGGAGCCCCTCACCTCGTTAGCTAGATTTTAAGGTAGGAAAGACCATTTAGGATACTACAATTGGTATCAGAGTTTGACTAGTTTAATATCTCTGGCCAGAAAAACAAAGTGTACGAAGGCCTGATGTACCGAGGATGCCTGCGAGGCCTACATACCTTAGAGACCGTCAGGGTACGGTGAAGAGGCAGCGAACGGCTGAGGAACACCAATGTGTGAAGGATGATATTGTTGAATAGGCACATGTTGGTTACTAATATATAAGTGGAAGAAGCCATCACCTCATTAGCTATTTTTTTAGTGAAAAAGGTCCTTTATGTTCATACAAAAACATGTTTAGTACTCCACCAGACTCATACCCCTATACCACAAATGTTTGATAATAAGCAACTTGATACATGACACGCATGAAAAATATGGTTAGCATTACTGCTGATATACATGGCAAAACAAAGAATATAAAAAATGCTCCCTGGTTTGATTTGTGAAGAAGGTTAAAATTCATTGGAGGTTGTTCTGCCTGGCATGTTCAGGGATTTTGGTTTGCAGTAGCTGGGCCAGTCTTCGCCGTAGTAATTGGTGTAGGGGTGTTAAAGATTCAAGGCCCATAGATTCTTTCGCAACCATACCTATCCCTGAAATATTTTTTGTTAAAAAGTATTTAAAACTTTAACCCACCCTATTTTGGAACCAACCCTCAAATTTTATAGTACTGTCCTATAGTAAAGGTTGATGAGACACTAAATTTGCGATATTGCCTGTACTCATACACATTAAATTGACCGGCGCTTGAGTATATTTGCATAGCCTCGTCGCGACCTACGCAGGGCCTAACAATCAGTACGCCCATTAGTAAATAGGCAGTGATTGATAAAACAGAATCATCTCGCAGAGAAAAAAAAAAAGAAAACAAAAAAGGAAAAGCATATTCAGTGTCCAAGCGGGTTACTTGGAGAAGTTTAGAATTAACGGTGGGGAATGAGAGACATGGGGAAGGAACAACGTTACACATCAGTTGTAAGCAGTAAAGATGGCAGCACTACCGCACATTTGAACAGTCTCGCCGATGTCCATGAGAGCGGCAGTTGCGCAAAGCTGCAGGCAGGCTCACTGCTGTTCGTGGGATTTATGCAGTTAATGTCTAGGAACACTGAAAATAATTTGCCTGCTGATGCTACTTGCTGAACTGGTGAACATGCTGATCCTACTGATTACTGAAGAAGTGAACTCAATTGGTTAGTCGATTTATACAGTGTGTTAGTCGATATCATATTGGTTGGTTGACTTATACAGTGTGTTAGTCGAGCTCATAAGAAAAAAAAGGTAAGATGGTATAACTGCCGTTTAGCACCAGAAAGAATGTTTGGTTAATTAGCTTGTTTCCCCCTTCTGCCTCTCTGCTTTTCAGCTTCTTTATGACTAATACCAATATACTCTATCTATCCCAAACTGGGATGAACAGATTGAAATTGCTAGTTGTACATGAATTGTTTCAATCCAAGACGCTTTCTACGGATATTATATTGTCATACACATTTTGGCACATCCATATTTTATGTTTATGAGCAATTTTATATACGGTTCTTGAGAGTACTGGAAAGTTAAAAAATTATCCTTTCTATGTTAATTTACAGTTCCTTTTGATATTTTCCTTGGTGTAGAGAAAATCAAAGGTATCACAAAAATTAATACAATAGATGGTGGTATCTCCCCGTATCTTCTAAAGTACCAAAAACCTCTCTTTAATTTGCTAATTTTCTGACAGAACGCTAAGCTGTTAGTTTCATAATGCAAGCTTGCTATTTGCTGCAGTATCGTATACATAAAGGTGGATGTATTAGATGATGTTCAAAGCAATATCTTTATACATGTGACAAAAGATAAATGCGGTTGAATGCAGAAACAGTGCACTAGTCTAGAATGCCACCTACAATTGGGATTACTACTTACTCCCTTCGTCCAACGAAAAACAAATATATAATTGAATGATACATTCTAATATAATGAATCTGAAGTTCTGAACCGAGGTATATCTAGATTCGTACTACTAGGATATGTCTACTCCAGTACTAGGTTAATTTTTTATAAGGCGGAGGGAGTACTAGAAGCTAGGCAATTAATGTTGCTACTATATATACAACAGAAAAACTGCTCTCCTCAATACTTTGCCTCCTCAACGGGCCTAGACTAGTAGAAGTAGCAGCTCTTATTCGATGTAAGAAGACTAGGAGAATTTAGCATATACAATGCTCCATAGAAGTATTAGGAATAGGTGACATCAGGGAATCCATAGTTTTTCACAGGGGAAACATCCTTGCTTTTATTATTTTCATGTTGGCAGGTTCCACATCATTACTATCACAATGACACATCTGTTGAGCAGATAAATCTAGCCAGGCCAATCTAGGTTGTTGGCAAACTGGAAAGAAGATTGAATTAGACATCAAAACATGCCAAGTGCAGTAGGTCTCAGCTTCTATCTAAGGCACAATGGATATTCTGCTATTAATAAACATGGTCGTATTTAGAAAACCATACTGATCATTAGTCATTAGATGTTCAAAAAGGCCAGCTATGTGCAAGTTATATTTTGTAGACAGTATATACTTGCATTTTTGGTATTTAGTCAGAAGACAGAGGTAGAGAGGCGGTGGCATGGTGCAAGTGTGCAACATGGCTATGCTGAAAGACACTTCAGAATTTTGATATTTTGCTGGTGGACATTTCTCCCATTAAAATAACTAGCAAACAAAATGTACATATATCTCAACGGTTTCAAAAAAAATTTCACATTCCAATTGTAAAATCAAAGGTCATTTTGATTATTATTTTGTGATGAACAATTGGGCATTGGAGATTATTGGTTTTGTTATTTGGAATTTATTCACGAAGTGGTTTTGGAGATGGTTGGATTTCACAGGTGATCGCAGGATTCTATCATTTTATGTGACCAGTCAGACCGGGCTGTGTATGCCGGTCAGACCGGCGGTGATCGAGCGGTCGGACCGGCCAGCCCGCGGTCTGACCGGCCGACGCTGTGTCGGTTTCGGTTTCGGGTTGTTTGTTTGGATATCCCTGATTATTTCAGGATTATGGCTTCTAGATGGATACTATACGTATGTAATACTGTTCTTTGCTACTAATGAGTCAAGTTGGAGATAGCTTGGTCTCGGAATATGGTTTCTTTGTTTATTTCATGCGTAGGTGACTCGATGCCTCGGGAAAGTATTTGCGGTGATGGACCGGGAGTTGGCTTGGGGATAAGACGACGTCTGTGGATCATGCGGGATACTTAGGCTAGAGTTGATGCACGTGGTTGATGGAGATTCCATATGGCATACGATGGAGGTATTGTGTGCGTATGGGATGCGGAGTCGAATTTGGAAGGAGTCCAAATTTGGTACGATTATTTATGTAAAGTTTCTTTCTTGTACTAGAGGGTTTCCTAAGGTGTTTAGGACTCTTAGTATGCGTTTGGTTCGTGGCTTTAGGCTGCCTACCTCATGTATAAATAGAGGGGGAGCGTGAGGCTTCCCGGTATCGCTTTAGAGAGCAATTGAGTTGAGTTTTGAGTTAGGGTTTCGAGTTTAGTCGAAATTTTTGAAAGGAGTGCTGTTGTTGTACTTTGTAAACACAGAGAGAATCAATAAAGCCGTCATCTACTTTAAGAGTTCTTCGATTTGTGTTTGTCGGGTTTCGGCGGTCTAACCGGCGATCTACCGGCGGTCAGACCGACAGCATACAAGCGGTACGACCGGCGGTGTTGACAGGGAGCAGCAGATGATCTCGGCGGTTCGATCGGAGTTTGATCTCGGTCAGACCGACGTGTTCCAGGCGGTTAGACCGGCAGCACAACTTCGGTCAGACCACAATCCGTCGAATTCGAGGGTAACTTTTATTTCCGCTAAAAGTTTTCGGTTTTTGGGTATACCAACCATTCACCCCCCTCTGGTTGGCTTAGATATTATGATTCGATCCTACAAGTGATATCAAAGCCTTGTTTTCTTCTTTGGATTTTTATCGATCTAGAGTTTTTGCCATGGCTACTCCCGCTAGGTTTTCAACTAAGCCTCATGTTTTCGATCGAACGGATTTTTCTCATTGGTGTAGTAGGATGCAATCTTACATTATGGCTGAAGATTATGATATATGGAGAAAAGTTTCTCATCCTTATGTGATTCCTGAAGCTATTAATACTGCTGTTGAAAAAACTGCTTTTGAACAAAATTGCAAAGCTCGCAACTTTCTTTTGAGTGGTATTTCTCGTTCGGATTATGATCGTGTTGCGCATTTTCAAACTGCTCAGGAAATTTGGAATGCTTTGAGTAACTTTCATCAAGGAACAAATAACATTAAAGAGCTTCGTCGTGATATTTTCAAAAAGGAGTACATTAAATTTGAGATGAAACTAGGAGAAGCTCACTTTTCGAATGGTCTTGATATGTCTATTTGGGAGATGAAAGTTACATCTATTCAGGAGTCTGTTAACATGTCTACTTTGACTTTGGATTCACTTTATACAAAATTGAAAACACATGAGATGAATGTTCTTTTTCGAAAAGTTGATTCTAAATCAAGTGCTTTGGTTTCTTCTTCTTCTTCTTTGGATGTTGATGCTTCTTCATCTAAGTCTTCCTTTCTTGCTGTTTTTAATTCCACATCCGATGATCAACTCGAACAAATCGAGGAGGAGGATTTGGCTTTGGTTGCTAACAGAATTGCTCGAGCTATGAATAATGCCAGGAACAGGAAAAGAGGTGGTCCAAATCGTTGCTTTGAATGTGGTTTGATTGATCATCTTCGTTCGCATTGTCCTAACCTTGGGAGAGGCAAAAGAAAAGACAAAGATGGTGAGAAGACCAACAACAACAACAAGCCGAAGGGTTCATCCCAAGGGAGGAAGCTGGACAATCTTAGGAAGTCTTTTCAACAAGTTTGCGCCGCCTTCGAGCCACTAAGTGATGTAGATGGTGAAAGTGGAGATGATGATAAGAGAAAGAACATCTCCGATGTTTGCTTCATGGCGCGTGGTGAATCTGACACAGAGTATGAAGATAATGAGGTAAGTGCTTTTGAGGAAGCTATTAATATTTTGAGTGAAAATAATAAGAAGTGCGAGAAGATGTATAGAAAACAGGAATTTATCATTGAATCTCTTAAATCTGAAGTTGCTAGATTAAAATCTCTTATTCCTAATGATGATGATTGCTCAAATTGTGAGGTTTTAATGAATGAGATTTCAAAAATTAGAGATGTTAATGCCGCACATGATTTGAAAAATAGATCTTCTCTTGCTTGTAGTTTTGCTTTGCACACACGCACTTTGGATGAGTTGTTTTTAAGTAAAAAGTTGTTGCAAAAATATCAAATTGCTTTTCATGCTAGTTTGATGTTTAACATGATTTCTGCTAAAAAGTTAAAACAACCTCATGATGTTTTGGATTGCTCAACATGTAATTTGAATAAGATGAATCTAAAAGATGCTTTAGGTCGTGTTGAGTACATGGAAGATGTTGTGAAAAACAATGAAGTTTTTTCTTGCCCTAAATGTCGTAAAAGCAAAGGTGTCATGGTAGATTGTGAAAATTGTGCTAATTTGGAAAAGGAGGTTTCTTATTTGAAAAATTCTTTGCTAAGATTTTCTGATGGTAAAAAGAACCTCAACATGATTTTGGATCAATCAAAGGTTAGCACACATAACCGTGGTTTAGGTTTTAATCCTTATGCTCATAATTCTAGACATCCTCCTGTTGTATTATGTGCTGGTGCTAGAAGGGGTGAGATTTTGGTTAAACCTGATACTAACAAAACTATGTTTAAATCTGCTGGTATCTTGTCTACTATGAGTGCACCTTCTTCAAAATCCAATGTTGTGCATGCAAAAACTCCTGTTGTTGCTTGTGTTGCTAAATCTTCTAATGCTACCAATGTGTCTAATCATCGTGAAAAATATACTTATTCTTTTTGTGGCAAAGATGGACATATTGTTGGTTTTTGTTTCAGATTAGCTCATAAACAGAAAAAGGAGAGAGAGAATGCTTTTGCAAAATCAAAGTGGCAAAAATCGGGTTTTCCCTCGAGGAAGCCGGTCAGACCGCACTGGGTTCCGCGGTAAGATCAGCCCCCGGTCAGACCGGCCACTGTACCTCGGTCAAACCGGTCTCGGAGGTTTCTGAAAATTCTAAAATTGATTTTGCATGCAGATATATGCCTATTGGATCTTCTGGTCGTGTGTCTCAGTACTAGATTCCTAAATTTTTATTATCATCTAACCCTAGTACTAAGGCTTCGACTTCTGCTTGTGTGTAGGCTTTGGTGGCGAGGAAGGAGAACGTGTGGATCGTGGATTCCGGTTGTTTGCGGCACATGACTGGTGATAAAAATTGGTTCTCCTCACTCAAAAAGGCATCAAAGACTGAATTGATCATCTTTGCTGATGCTTCTGCAAGTGCCGTTCTTGCTACATGTTTGGTTAAGGTAAATGAAAAATTTGAATTGAGGAATGTAGCTTTGGTTGAGGACTTAAAGTACAATTTGCTTTCAGTTTCACAAATTGTTGATCAAAATTTTGAGGTTCACTTTAAGAAAACTAGAAGTAAAGTTTTTTATTCTTGTGGTGATTCTGTGTTGAATATTTTTCGCTATGGAATAGTGTTTAAAGCTGATTTTGAAAATCCTGTTTCACCTGTGATAACATGTTTGGTTGCTAAGTTTGATAAAGATGTGATGTTTAGGCATCGTAGACTTGGACATGTTGGTTTTGATCATCTCACTAGATTAAGTGGTTTGGATCTTGTTCGTGGTTTGCCTAAACTTAAGAAAGATCTTGATTTGGTTTGTACATCGTGTCGTCATACTAAGATGGTTGCTTTTTCACATGCTCCTATTGTTTCTGTGATGACGGATGCACTGGGACAGCTATTACATATGGACACTGTTGTTCCAGCTAGAGTGCAATCTGTTGGAGGAAAGTGGTATGTGTTGGTTATTGTTGATGATTTTTCTCGATATTCTTGGGTTTTCTTTATGGCAACTAAGGACGAAGCTTTTCAACACTTTCGTGGTTTGTTTATTCGATTGGATCTTGAATTCCCTGGTTCTTTGAAAAGAATTCGAAGTGATAATGGTGGTGAATTTAAAAATGCTTCATTTGAACAATTTTGCAACAAAAGAGGTCTTGAACATGAATTTTCTTCTCCTCGTGTTCATCAACAAAACGGTGTTGTTGAAAGGAAAAACCGTGTTTTGGTTGAGATGGCTAGAACGATGTTGGATGAATATAAAACTCCTATAAAATTTTGGGCTGAGGCTATTAACACTGCTTGTTATATTTCAAATCGGGTTTTCTTGAGATCTAAACTAGGAAAAACTTCTTATGAACTTGGATTTGGACATCAACCCAAAGTTTCACATTTGCGTGTTTTTGGTTGCAAGTGCTCTGTCTTGAAATCTGGAAATTTGGATAAGTTTGAGGCACGTTCTACCGATGGATTGTTTCTTGGTTACCCCACTCATACTGTGGCTATCGTGTACTTATTTTGGAGACTAACAAAATTGTTGAGACTTGCGAAGTTTCTTTTGATGAGGCTAGTCCAGGTACTAGACCCGATATTGCAGGTACACTGTCATAGGTTCAGGGGGAGGATGGTCGTATTTTTGAAGACGAGAGTGACGACAACGACGACGACGAGGTCGGCTCGGCCGGTCAGACCGGGCGCTAGGCCAGTCAGACCGCCGGCACACCTCCGGTCAGACCGGCACAGGAGGTGCGGTCAGACCGGCCAAGGTTGTCGGGTTTCGGTACTGTTGATGCTGATCGAGATGGTCCTGCAGAGATTACAACTTCGACCAGTACTGATACAAAACGTGGATCAACTTCAGAAGTTGCTGCTCCTTTGCACATTCAACGACGACATCCGCCGGAACAAATTATTGGTAATATAGGTGAGCGGACTACAACGTCTAAGGTAACGACTCATGATGTTTGTGAAAATTCCGCATTTGTTGCTTCTTTTGAACCCAAAGATATGTCACATGCATTAACGGATGAATCGTGGATTAACGCCATGCATGAAGAACTTGAAAATTTTGAGAGAAACAAAGTTTTGGACTTTAGTTGAACCACCTTCTGGACATAATATTATTGGAACCAAGTGGGTTTTCAAAAATAAACAAAATGAGGATGGTTTGATTGTGAGAAATAAAGCTAGACTTGTTGCTCAAGGTTTTACTCAAGTTGAGGGTTTGGATTTTGATGAAACTTTTGCTCCTGTTGCTAGAATTGAGGCAATTAGACTTTTGTTGGCTTTTGCTGCTTCAAAAGGTTTTAAATTGTATCTTTGGATTCTAATCGCTTTGCTTTTCTTCGTGGTGAATTGGGCATAATTCATTCTTTTGGCATGGTTTGAGGGGGAGTTTGTACCTCATGGTTTTATCAAGCAATAATATGACAATGAAAAAATTGAGAAAAGAGAGCTTTGTGTTATACATACGGTATTTTCTTGTGAATGCTAGCAATACTTTGAAGGTTTATTTGTCTCTAGCATAGCTTGTATGTATTCTAGTCTTTTCATGAGATTTAGATTTTGCTTTTAAGGGAGATGATGCATGACACTTAAATTCTACTTGAATTAAGCAAATATGCAATGTTGATGCTAGTACGTGGTTTGATTTGTAAATGCTCTATATATATGCTTTATTGACTTGTTATTCCTCAAATAGCTTTAATTGCTCATTGTGAAAAAGAGAATAAAAATATGAAAAAAAAAATGAATACCGAAACCTTGGAAACAGTCTTAACGACAAGGACGTATTCGTTGTGAGCAAAATAATGGGTGCCGAATCCTTGGAAACAGTCTTGACGACAGGGACGTACCCGGAATAAAAGAGAAAAATATGAGCAAAAAAGGCTCAAGAAAAGAAAAAGTTAAAAACTCCTCTTGGTTATTTTGTGCTAAAGGTTATTTGAGAAAGAGTGATAAATGCAATAGGTATATGTGTTTTGTGTTTATTCTTCAACCTATGTGCTTGTTAAGATATTGCATTATAAATCGTATGAAATCATGAATTTTGATTGTTGATTCAAGCTTAATCGTAAAATCTTTGGTTCATAGTTATACTTTAATACATGCTTGTTCTGTTATAGATGGGTTCATCTTGTTTTTATTGCAACACATGACTTGGTATGCTATATGTATGCTAAGCTCTTGAACATTAATGAACATAATTCCTATGCTTGATGAAATCATTGTCAAAAGGGGGAAAAGTAATGTGAAAATTTTTGGATTTTTGGACAAGCAAGGTGAATTTTTGGAAAGTTGTTGAGAAAAGCATGTTTTCGGTTCATGAGGGAATTTCTTTCTTTTAAAAAGGGGGAGAAGTTTTCTTTTGGATTTTTGAGCACGATGTGTACGTTTGTACGAAGTGTGCTTTTTACCACTTTTGTTTTTATTTTTCCAAACACCAAAACATTTTTTATGAGTTTGCCAATGTGTTCATCAAGGGGGAGATTGTAAAATCAAAGGTGTTTTTGATTATTATTCTGTGATGAACAATTGGGCATTGGAGATTATTGGTTTTGTTATTTGGAATCTATTCACGAAGTGGTTTTGGAGATGATTGGATTTCACAGGTGATCGCAGGATTCAATCATTTTATGTGACCGGTCAAACCGGGCTGTGTATGTCGGTTAGACCGGCGGTGATCGAGCGGTCGGACCGGCCAACCCGCGGTCTGACCGGCCGACGCTGTGTCGGTTTCGGTTTTGGGTTCTTTGGATATCCGTGATTATTTCATGATTATGGCTTCTAGATGGATACTATACGTATGTAATACTGTTGTTTGCTACTAATGAGTCAAGTTGGAGATAGCTTGGTCTCGGAATATGGTTTCTTTGTTTATTTCATGTGTAGGGGACTCGATGCCTCGGGAGAGTATTTGCGGTGATGGACCGGGAGTTGGCTTGGGGATAAGACGACGTCTGTGGTGGTCAGAGATCATGCGGGATACTTAGGCTAGAGTTGATGCACGTGGTTGATGGAGATTCCATATGGCATACGATGGAGGTATTGTGTGCGTATGGGACGCGGAGTCGAATTTGGAAGGAGTCCAAATTTGGTACGATTGGTTATGTAAAGTTTCTTTCCTGTACTAGAGGGTTACCTAAAGTGTTTAGGACTCTTAGTATGAGTTTGGTTCGTGGCTTTAGGCTGCCTACCTCATATATAAATAGAGGGGGAGCGTGAGTCTTCCCGGTATCGCTTTAGAGAGCAATTGAGTTGAGTTTTGAGTTAGGGTTTCGAATTTAGTCGAAATTTTTGTAAAGAGTGCTGTTGGTGCACTTTGTAAACACAGAGAGAATCAATAAAGTCGTCATCTACTTTAAGAGTTCTTCGATTTGTGTTTACTGGGTTTCGGCGGTCTAACCGGCGATCTACCGGCGGTCAGACCGGCGGCAAGCGGCGGTCAGACCGGCGGCATACGGGCGGTCCAACCGGCGGCGGTGACAGGGAGCGGCAGGCGATCTCGGCGGTTCGATCGGAGTTTGATCTCGGTTAGACCGACGTGTTCTAGGCAGTCAGACCGGCGGCACAGTTTCGGTCAGACCTCGATCCGTCGAATTCGAGGGTAACTTTTTTTTTCCGCTAAAAGTTTTCAGTTTTTGGGTATACCAACCATTCACCTCCCCTCTGGTTGGCTTAGTTATTGTGATTCGATCCTACACCAATATGCAATGGACTTAGTGTAATATTCTATATCAAATAGGTAATCCTATTGATGCCTCTTATATCTTGTTGGATTGAAAGCTTGATGAAACGACAAAGATACTCAATTCCAATCAGCAGAAGATGGTAATAGGGATACATCCTAAATCGTAACGTGCTTAACTTACTCAACACTCACCTTAAGGGACAAAAAAAAACTGATGTTATTGCACTGCATTAAAAACACATCGTGTACATTAATTAAATATATTCAAAACATAGATAAGATGGAAAACTGCCTCCAAAGCTCCAACCTCCTCCCTCTGTAATTTACACCAGAGCATGCTTGATACCACTGCATATACTATACCTTCACCTGGGGTTGCAGAGACATCCAACGTATATACTACCTCCGTCCCAAAATATGTGCAGGTGTGGGTTTCTGTGTTTAACATTTGACCGTCCGTCTTATTTAAAAAATTTTTTAAAAAAATTATAAAAGTCACACATAAAGTATTATTCATGTTTTATCATCTAATAACAATAAAAATACTAATCATATTTTTTTTGAAATAAGACGGATGGTCAAACGTTGGAGAAGAAAAATCACAACCGCACTTATATTGGGATGAAGGTAGTATATATAAAAGAAGTAGCAGCAAGCTTCTGGGCAGGTTCAGCTAGCCACACCCGTCCAAGAACATTTAGTAGTAGCTACAGAAGCAGCGGAGAGCTAGAGAGGACTGCCAAGACTAGAGAAGAGAGGTAAGGAAAAACATGGAGGTCGTTGTGAAATGGGAGACATTGGGAAACAACAGCCATTACCGTGCATACCGAGAAGCCTGAAGAACTTCAGTTAGCTAACTATATATGTCTCTGGATTTATGCAAGATAAGCCAGAATTGCGAAATGGATAGCCAGTGCTTTGAACTGTCTCTGAAACCTTGGCGAATGTCATGATCCCTAGGTGATTTCCAATTCTTTGCTGCTGACTGCTGAGTTGCAACCTTAATACAACGGTAGTTCAGTATGCTGAATCGTACAAGGCCAACTATTAGTAGTAGGAAAGCATGTGGTAAACCTAATCTATAGGCCAAAGATTAGTAGAAGGGACAACATAATCTCTAATCAATGCAAGTAGTATTTGTTTTCTGGAAAACACTGCAGGAAATCGAAGTAGTATCAAATTAGTGGTAACAATAGACTGATACCCCCTCGATGGTCTGTTGGACCTTGTTCTATGATGTAGTACCAAACGTAGAACCAGGTTATCGGTGCTTTAGAAATTAGAACCTTGTTCCATTCTCTACTTTATTTTGGAAAACACTTTTTTTTATTGTGATGAAGTGGTTGATGCCTTCCAATTCTGCTGCTAACATTCATACAGACGCATGTACAATGTTCAAATTCTGATTGGACATAACATTCGAATTTGATGGGCTCAAGCTCAGCTCATTTGAATCCCAAGCTCTTGTAGGATTGAGAACAGAGTAATACTATCACTGACTAGATAGCATACATTGCATACAAGCAACACAATTTTCTGAGAGGCAATGCACGTACGAGAGAAAATTTGGATCAAATGAACAACCCAATTGTGAATGCAATAGATCCAATAATCCGATACAATATGTTCTTTGGAACTTAGCTCAAGATGTACGCACTTGTTGTGGTTGTGGATTGATTTTGGGACATGAACCAAGTTATATTATACTATTTGCTCAAAGAACTGAATGCCTTTCTTGAGTGTATATCAAGCAATGACTGTGAAAAAAAAAAGAGGTGACGAAAAATCAACTTGCCAAACATGCTACAGGAGAAAAACTCGTCTACACATTTTGTACATCCCAAACCATTCTCCTTGCCATGGCTGCTTAGCCACACATGGCAAGTGCGAAATATTGATTAACAATTACTGGAGTGTTAAACCACTTGATTATTATCAGCGACCAAACGAACCCTCTATGAATACTTTGGAGGGTTACTACCTTCCTTCAAAGGGCGGATTCTAGTAACCTGAAAATATCCAGCAAACAAAATTAACAAAAACAGAGACACGGGAAGGATCTGTCAAACAAAATGGGCAAACTAACCTTCACATCACTGAAAGTATTCGATGCGGAAAATCCAACGGATATGGGGAAAAACATTGATGGATCATCTGGGGGAACAACAAATTCCATGGATCCACTGCAAGGGTTCACAAAAATTCTGTAAATTTCATCATATTTTTTTGCTGCATTCGGAAGGATAAGGATAAGTTAAATGACAAACATCATTAAGAGGAACTCCGTAAGCTTAAATCGTATTTTTTGCTGCATTTGGAAGCATAAGCGACGAGCTTGTATGATTAATTGTCCTTGACCATGTACAAATTTCATGGGTTTAAACTAGTCCAAATCCTGATATACACACAAGTGGTTGGAGTTAAGGTGTATTTTAGACAATCGCAATAGCTGAGGCGGGGTAAAATGAACTTATCACTTTAAATGGCACCTATACATACGAATCGCTACTTGATAGCTAGAAGGCAAATGTACCTAGAGTATCACTACATACAGAATCACTGTCTGGAACGGCTCCTGTATGTTATGAAAAATATATGTGCTAGAAGTGCACTAGAAGTCCGGACTAGGATGCAACGGGAAAGACCATATGTATATGTATGAGGATTTAGGTATGACCTCCAAAGAGGATGTTCAAATCTCGTTATCTCAGCCACAGTGCAGCACCAAACAGTACCATTAGGGTGGTTTTGATTTCAGCCTTACTGAAAATTCTGAAGGGTGGTCATCCCAGCTACAGATCGACGGAGATGATCTAGGTATTGGCCATTGGGATAAACAAATATGGAGTATCTTCGGGGTTCCTGATGTTCTTTAGTGTAGAAACATGAAATACCGACCAGTATAAAAAAAACCAAATCACCAGAAAGGAAATGATATCATAGTTACAATTCAAGTCATGGGCTTATTGCCAAAAAAGAAATCTTTTTCAGCATATTCTAACCACTGTATTCATACATCCACCTGTGTTCATTGAGTCACATGTTAGCTGACCAGATTAGCAAAACATAAATTGAAGTTGGTGCTTTGAATTTATTTCCAAATAAAAATGCCTTATTTTATAGTTCTTTATTCAAATTTTACGTCTGAATTTTTTTAATACGAGATGTACATTTATTTCGCAAACGAAGGAAACTGGTATATTCGTTGGTCTTACCCTTTGCCCTCCCCCGAACCTAAACAAGAAAGTAATATTTGAAATCTAATTCAAACAACTATGATGCTAGCTACTAAAGGAAAGCCACTACTACTTCCTTGATAGAGAATTCTTAAAAACACATTGAAATCTTTTTGTCTCCATTTTTGCCATGAAATTAAAATTGCTATATCTAACTTTAACTTCATACATGTCCATTGAGACTATGTTCAAGACAGGACATAATGTCATAATTATGGAAAAAAAAGGATATTCGGCAAAAAAGAGAGAGGATAAAATGGAATGAATTCATGCAACAGAAATTGACACAGTAAGTAGGTAAACATAATTTCATCATCATGCCAAGCTTTAAAGCTTTACAAGCAGTACATATATAGTTCTATGAAACCTTTCATGTACTTCTATGTTAAGTGATAAGTATACTGGTTCGATAGATGTATATATATATATATAGCCCTATCTCAACCTACGCAGTAGTTGGTAATCTGGACATCCATTCAGCAAACATGCATGGGCCGCCTGTAATAAAAAAATGTTGAAGCAGATTTGGAGAAGATTAAACATTGGGGAATAAGAGACACGGGGAAAGAAAAAACTTCTTTACAGAAACCCAGTTCAGTAATTTATTCGTGATTGGTTGACAAGACCAAGGATCTGCAAGCCAATTGATCACACCAAACACCATTTAGAAGAACTCATCAAATTTCATCGTAATTTTTGTTGCGCTCGAAAGCATAAACGACGAGGATGTTTGATCAATCGTCCTTGACCTTGCACAAATTTCTCATCTCGTCCAATATTAAGTGAAACCTACGAAGGAGTCACTGTATTATCCATTTGTATCAGCATTATCTGTCTGTATCCGCTCTGTTTTCATCTCTTACTATTCGGAATGGCTCCTCTATGTATGTTATGAAAAATACTACTTCTGTTTCAGGTTATAAGACATTCTAGCATTGCCCACATACATATAGATTGTGGAGATTATGGATACCCCATACCCATATGGCATGTATATCCGACTGGGTATGGTATGGGGTGCCATGTATAGATAGAATATCTTCAAAGGGACTCGGGTTAAATTCCAAACTTGTATGTCAAGGAAATACCCGGGATCCTAGTCGGTTACGATTGTATTTTATCTGTAATTGCTTATTCCGTTAGGGATATGGGCTGTACTTTGTAATACGGACCCTTCCCCTATATAAGGAGGGGTCCGGGTGCCTCTTGGGGCACGATTTTGCTCCCAGATCATACAATCAACAATACACTCGGCGGATCAATCCCCGGACAGGGGCAGGGTATTAATTCTTATTAAGAAGGCCTGAACCTGTATAAATTCCTTGTCTCTAAACCTATCCACTTTTCCAGCTTGATAGCCACCCCTTTTAGTATTGCCGAAATCTTGTTTCGACATAGATGTTAATGAATCTAGGCACATATATATGTCTAGATTCATTAACATATATATGAATGTGGGCAATGCTAGAAAGTCTTATAATATGAAACGGAGGAAGTATATCAAAGCAACTAAAGTAGAACTGCAGTAGAGGTGGGAGCCACTCACAGAGTCACACCATTTCTAGATGGATTCACCATATATACAAGAGACTTAAGTTATGAAAAAAAAAACAGGAATAGGTGTCATCGTGGAACCTGTAGTTTTCCACCAAGGCAACATCCTTCATTTTTGAGCCCTCATAACTGTTGATTATCAAAAGTCATTACTATCCTAGCCTCTTGAGTCTTGACCGAGATCCTTATGAGGCACTTTTATGCAAGGCTTTATCAGTAAATATGAGAGTATGGGATCCAAGCTTGCCGTTAGGATCAGGTCACAAGATATGAGCAGACTACTACACTGTTGGAGAACTGATCTTTGCTGGGTCGGCCGAAAACCATGATAGCCCCGGTTCTAAAAAAGAACCGGGACTAAAAAATCATCTTTAGCCCCGGTTGGAAAGCCCACGGCCTTTTTGTGATCTTTAGTACCGGTTGGTGTTAACAACCGGAACTAAAGATCATTTTTAGTTGTCACGTCCAGATAAATTCATCCCGAAATAAAAATCATTCTCTAAAAGGAATAATAGAATTAATTAAAATTCGAAAAGAAATTGGCAAACCTTAAAATGCGTATAAGAAAAATTCGAATGTGTCCCAGAGAATTTTTGTTAAATTCTCCTTGGTATAAAAGGAGCCCTCAAGTTTTACTTGAATTTTCAGAACACTGGAAATATTTATTAAGCAACAACAACAATTAACAAAGTTTATTAAAAAGAAAAACCTAAAAATAATCCTCCTTCCTCCTTTGGGCCAAGTCTGGCCCAAAGTCTTCCTCCCTCTCCGTCGGCATGCGGCCGAAGTCCTTGCCTCGTCCCTCTCTTTTTCCTTCCCTCTCTCTCTCTCTTGGGCCGCCCCTCCCTCCTTCCCCTCGGCCCAGCCCCTCTCTCTTCTCTTTCCCGGCCCACTCCCTCATCTCCTCCTCCTGCCTGGGCCAGCCCCGGCCCAAGCCGCGCCGCCCAGCCACCCAAGCCACGTGCGCACGAGCAACGCACGCGCGTTGACCACGGCCCATGCGGGCCCGCCTATCAGGCGCGTCCCCGACCTCCAGCCGCCGGCCTCCTCTCTTCTCCCTCCCGTGAAAACCCTAGCTTCTTCCTCCCTCAAATCCTCGCGATTCAAACCGGGTATTCCAAAATTGATTGGGGAGAATTAATCCCCTTTCCTTCCTCTTCAATTACCCCTTATTTCTCCCTTGATTCGTGCTCTTATTCACCCGGAACGGTCGCGCCATTCCCGGCCACCTTCCATGGCCGCCGGCCGTGTTTCCCGTTGCCGTTCCGCCCCCTCCTATGCCCGGCTCCCTCCCCACGCCTATAAAATGGAATCCCCCTCCTCCGTTCTATCGTTTTAGCCTCCTCCCGAGCTCCCCCATGGCCTCACCTCCTCTCCTCGCCACACTCATCTCTCTCCCTTGCCGCCGGCTGAACTCCAGCCGCCCCTGCCGCCGCGTCAGCACGCCGGCCGGCCGTGCCGTCGCCTCCCCCGGCGTCCCAGTCGCCTCCCCTTCCCCGGCCTGCTCTCCGTTTCCCGCTATCGAAACAAGATTTCGGCAATACTAAAAGGGCAATACTAAAAGGGGTGGCTATCAAGCTAGAAAAGTGGATGGGTTGAAAGACAAGGAATTTTATACAGGTTTAGGCCTTCTTAATCAAGAAGTAATACCCTACTCGTCCGGCGATCGATCCGCCGAGTGTATTATTGATCGTATGATCTGGGAGAAAAATCATGCACCTAGAGGCACCCAGACCCCTCCTTATATAGGGGAAGGAGTCCGCATTACAAAGTACAATCCATACCCCTAACGGAATAGGTAGTTATAGATAAGATACAATCGTAACTGACTAGGATCCCGGATATTTCCTTGACGTACAAGTTTGGAATTTAACCCGAGCCCCTTTAAAGATATTCTATCTACACATGGCACCCCATACCCAGTCGGATTATACATGTTGTGTAGATATGGGGTATCCATAATCTCCACACCCGCGTAGACCCCCAGAGGTGCGCCCCTGCCGGCAACAGTGGTGTTGCCGCCACTGCTCCGCCTCCGGCCGCCAATGCCGCAGCGCCAAAGCATCGGCTGACACTGCCGTCCCCTCCCTCGGCACGGTGACATCGCCCTCCACTTCGTCCACTCCTCGGCTTCGCTCGGAAGCCGCCGCACGTTGCCGTGAACCTCTCCACCCGCCTCGCCGGAGTCATTCAGCCGCCCGTCCCTCCTCGCTTGTGCACCGGCCGATGTCGCCACCACCTCCCTCGGCTCTGCGACGCTGTCCTCTTCCCCGGCCAGGCCACGGCGTCGCCCCAATTTCGCCGGAACACCGCCATGCCGGGCCGGCTTCTCCATCCGCCTCACCGGTGCGGTGGCTGCCATCGTCGCCATCACCGTCGGCATCGCAGCGGTGCGCTAGTCCCTGTCCTCACCTCCTCCTCGCCCGAACCCCGCTGGTGTTCTTCGTCGTTGTCTCTGTTCGCCCTCACCAACGACTCCTCCGATCGGTCGTTCCTCCTCGCGGGCTCGTCGTCTCGCTGCACCGCCTCCGGTCCCCGTCATCGTCGCCGTCATCCTCTCGTCGTTCCCGGTCATCGTGGCGTTCGTCCTTCCATCAAACCGAGCTGTTCGTCGCCCGCGTTTTGTCAAGGTTGCTGCAGCCCCGTCGTCGTCTTCGTCCTCGGCTCCGCATCATCAAGCTTTGCGCCGGCCGTGTCTCGCCTTCGTCCAAGGATCGCCACCGAAGTCGTTCCCTCGCTGTTCACCTCCGTCGTCCCCGAGCCGTCTCCGCCGCGCCTGTTCGTCGTTGTCGTGCCGCGCCTCATCACGTGGTGGTAAGGATCTCTCCCTTGTTGCCCCCGTCCTCGTCCTTTCGGTGTCGCCTGTGCCCGTTGTGCGGTTGTCGACCCCGGTACCCGTGTACCGGTGTCGATAGTCGTTCGTGTGTGCGTGTGGTGACCGTGTTTGTGTGCCCGCTCAGTAGCCACGTGGTTTCCACGTGTGCAACCCGCGTGGTTTCTAGTGGAGTCCGTTGGTCGGCCACTCGTCTCATCTGACACACGGGGTCCGCTTCCATCGACCCGTGGACCGTCTCTGTGTACTCGGTCTACCATGGTCCCTTAGGTTGACATGTGGGGTCCGCATGTCAACAGTGCAGCCTTCCTGTCTTTTCCAAGCTAGTGCTTACATATGTTTTATAGTTGCAAAGCTTAATAATAATAATCCGTAAATCTCCATGGAACAGCATTAAACTTCGGATGACCATATCTTGGTCATACGAGCTCCGAATCGACCTGTTCAAGTCTCTTAATGTTTGTTATAACCTAAAGAACCATGTGCTTTCTTTTTATGTATTGTTATTGCTTCTTTATAGGGTTGTAGCTTTGCTTGTGTGCTTCGCGTAGCTTATGTTGTTCCGAAGGTTTCCGAAGTGTGGTTCGCGGTCGTCGCTGAACATTTGGAAGGCCGTTCTCTCTGAGCAAGGCAAGTCACATCATCCTTGAGCATATTGAATCCCAGTTTATAAAATTATTTTGATTTAAATTATTGCATTACCGCTTTATTTAAATTCCCGCGTTATCACTGTTTTATTTAGCACTTCCTATTTATCCTTGTTATAGCCTTATCCTTGCTATTGTTTATTATCACCTTGTTCACCCTAGGAAACAAAACCCCAACTAGTGGGTACTCTATTAATGGTTCCACTAGTATGAATTTAGGTAGATGCTTCGCTGATTAATTACGCAACACTAGGTGGTTTTATAACTTTAGACTTTGGGAGTTCTCATATCATTTGGACATTATAGAATGGTAGGCTTGTGATGGAATTGAACATACACCTCCCCCCTCTATTCAGAACTCCCAAAATGGTTTTAGGCTGGGCTCGAGGTGCATGGTTTTGCTAGGAGCACCTCGGCCACCATAAGGACCGGTCTCGGGCCTCTGTTGCAAAGCACTACCGTACTAATTACATGTCTAATGGGTAAGACTTAACTCGGTGCTCAGTCTAGTCCTAGCAAGAGTACACGGATGGAGATGGATGAGCTCGGGGCTCGATGGACATCTCTAGGGCAAATAAAGGCTACACGGGCTGCGGCTCAGTAGTCGAGATGTCATGGCACAGGGCATGTGTTCTGCTGCTAGGGGCTCAATCTTACCTACCAGTCTCGGAATTCCGGCTGTAGGCGAGGTTGGGTCGGTGCTTTTGTCACGGCTAGGATGGGTAAAGGGGTTATGTCACATCCTTTATGACGGGTTCCACGGCCATGGAATGCAGCGTAAAGATGTGTCTTGTGGGTAAAGATGTACACCTCTGATCAGAGTATAATCTATTCGAATAGTCGCGCCTTCGATTATGGGCAAGCCTAGCAATGTACCCAAGTTAGTGGTTTAATTCTTAAAACTTGCTTAACAACTAAAATGTGGAATGGTTGGCCTGGGTTGGCTTGGGACGAGCTGGGACCTGGGTCTGGTTGCCAGTTCAGTGTGAATCATCGTAGGCCTTGGGTTAAGACAGGGTCGTGTGGGTTCACGGCCTTGATTAATAATATTGTGTAGCCCTAGGGTCGTGCTTGTAAAATAGCTTTGGGCAACTAAGTGTCTTTTAATTGCTGTTTACTGCAAAACCTAACCCCTATTAATATCCCGTTGTACCCCCTTGCATTAATCATGCATCTGCCGATGTGGCTTGCTGAGTATGGTGGTTGTACTTATTCTTGCTCTATCTTTCCCCCCCTTCAGTAAGAGAAGCTTTGGAGAAGAAGTCCTAGGTGGAGTCCTGGCTTATACCCCAGTTGAGCGCCTGTGAAGATAGAGCCGTAGGCTCGCTAGTCCGTTGCTGTTTATTTTTGTTTGTCAGGCCTGAAGTGCCTTTGTAACAATGTAAATATTATCGATATAATAAAGATGTGCCTTTTGTATCATGTTTATGTGGTGTACCTCGGCTTTTCATGGGATGGGGATTAATACACTAGTGTTCTGGAAAAGGTATTTTTCCGGGCGCGACATTAATCCCGTTTGAAAAAGTGACCGCCCCTCTACTTTTTTTATTCCCGGTTGGAAACACCAAACCGGGATTGAAAATTGGCCATACTATATAATCCCTCGCACTTATCCTCTAGCAACCACTCTTCCCTTCTCATCCTCCTCTCTTTTCTAATCCTCTCCCTTTCCTCTCTATTTTCTTATCCTTATCCCAGCTACTAAGTCGCGTTCTTCTTCTTGCGGTAGGCGAGCGAGTGGTTGAGGGAGGTGCCGCGGGCGGCGGCCGGCACGGATGGGCCTGGCGACCGCCGAGTGGCAGGCAGTGGCGCGGATGCAGAGGGGCCGCAGCGGCCGCCAGGCGCATGCCGGATGTTTTTTTTTCCTTTTTCCCTCTTAATTTGTGGATGATTTTTTTGTTGACTATATATGTTGTTGTGGTTTATTTGAGATTGTGGATGATGATTTTGTTGTTGTGAATGATTTGAGATTGTGGATGATTTGGGATGTCGGGAGATGATTCATGGATGAGTTCGGTTGAAAAACAAGTGCAAGTAATTAAAAACAATGATTTATGTTGATTGTCGTTATCGATCAGTTTCGACCATCAATATTACTAAAATTGAGGAGAACTAGTGATGCTTGCAATGCATATATCTGTTAGAATAATAATATTCCACTAGTATTAGGTATACTAACCTTTTGCAAAGAATGACAATAAAGTGGAGGAGAATCGACATCAACTCATACGATAAATCAATCGGACGATGTCGAGAACCAGACTTATGTATGAATGGGCCAAGAACTCAGAATTGACACGATGAATTGGGCCAAAATTCACGTCTACAATGTGAACCAATAGAGGAGGCTGCCAGCCGAAGATGGGCCGGGAAGGCCCAGCCCATGGTTCAGGCGAACCTGGCGGTTTGGCCGAACACATCCTGACTCCGTTGGATGCAGGGTTCGGCGTGGACGTCCAGGATTGCATCCCAATGACGGTTGGAGGGCACTACGGACAATTCCCCTTCCACAACCGTCATAACTACCTCTATATAAGGACTTCACCTTCTCACTTCACTCACACACCTCAAGCAATACCTCTCTCATTTCTCTCAAGTTTAGTCTAGTAGTATCTAGCTGGTGGAATAGGAATAGAGTAGAAATCAGGAGTCCGGAAGTCTTCGGAAGAGCTCGGGTATGGCTCTAGTAGCTTTTCTCTTCTCTTTTGTAAGATTTGTACGTTTACTAGAATACTCTTCTAAATATATTTATGGTATTGAAATACTTTCAGAGTATATGAGTACCTACTTTACATTATGTTCATGTTATACCGAATATACGGCTAGCTTATCTGGGAGATGCTTTGGTGCGGGTATAATGTTTCCTATGCAATTACTCTATCTCATGACGATGATATTAGAGTAGTATCTGGTAGTTTAGATGTGGTGTCTACATTACAGGATATCATTATTTGGGGTTATATATTGCGGATGAGAGGTGGGCCGCTGATGGTGACAGCTCAGTACGGGTATTCCTCCGCGCCAGTATATAATCCTAAGTTAATTCTCTGGGGAGGGTATTCCTCCGCATTTAGCCCCGGTTGTATAGTCATGACGGGATGTCGTAAGGAACTCGGCAGTCAGGGGTGGCTTGTCGAAGTACCAGGAGGGCATCAGATAGGGGGTATGTTGGTATTTCTTACGATCACAGATAGAAACTGCAAGCGCACGGATATACCGATGTAGCACTTCCCCTACGGAGTATTTTAAGGGTATCGAATCCAAGGCAACGTGTGTGATTATCTCCTTGTTAGGTTCATCCAAGGACACAAAGCTAATATGGGCAGAGGGCAGAGAGGATTTCCTAATGAGAAACAGTGTCTACGGAAAGCTTAAGTTTAATCCTAACGCAATACTTCAGGCACTGGCAACCCGCTGTTCGCAGATGTTGCTCTACTACGTACCCGGACAGGGAGGACTTAAGTGCTCTTGAGGGCTGTCACCACCTCTACATCCACCTCAAACGTACTATAGGATACGCAGCAACCACTGGAGATTAATTACCGAGACACTGCGTCTATGCAATTAATAACTACACTAGTGCCGATCAAACACTAAAACAATCACTATAAATAAATGGACTATAGTGAACAATGATCCTGTAAGCTAATTAGGAACTAACCAAGAAGTAATTCTCACTAAGCAAATCTTAATTATTCGGAATGATATTTCCATTAAAGCAGAGTAAATAACAAGATACAAAAGTAAGAGGAGATTACCGACAACTCTGGGACTCCTCCGATTCCTTCTACCTTACTCTCTCCCGATTCTAATATACAATGAAGTACACTAGAGTCTCTTGTAATTCAGCTCATGCTTTGGTGTGTGTGAGAGTGAGGGAGATGAGCTCTATTTATAGGCTTCATATGACGGTTCAGCTATGGGAAATGTCCTAAATACCCTCCCACCGTCATTAGGGACCAATCCTGGACGTCCACGTGGAAGGCTGGGATGAATTGGGCTTCACGGCGGTTCGGTCGAACCCATAGGTTCGGCCGAACCATGGGCTGGCCCAACCGCCTCCGGCCTTCTTCTATCTGCTGACATTTGGGCCCTACTTTATTATTCTTCCAGCATTGGCCCAATAAATAATGATTTAATATAGTTTGTGGGCTCATCACTCCATGGACTCCAGCGGGAAGTATAATTCCCCTCCCTATATGTTTATTTCCTCTCAACTTTAGTAGTTTGTCACCTGCATACAAATATACACCAACACTAGTGGAAATCATTAGAAATAAATCCTGCCACTATGGTTGATGTTTTGCATTTATGGTTTTATGCAGGTCTTGACAGCGTAAATTTTTTATTTAACAGCCGTCAACAAAACCCCCCACACTTAGCTCTTTACTCATCCCAAGTAAAGGTGAAGGATTAATGTGGAATAAAATTTCCTAAGATATAATACAAGTATACAAATTATTCTAAGCCATACCTGTACCTGTGAACTTTTGAAGTGTCTAACTTACTATCCCGGGTAATTGATGAATGGAACGGTCGTGACTCAACTCCTTCTTATTACTCCTGTCAATTTCTTGGGGTTTTTATATATTTTCGCAAAGTAGCTATACTCCTCAAATGACCTTCTCTCAGATCACTCATGTGGTTTTATTTGTGGATCCTTACCAAGGCATGTTTACCGAATTGTCCCTATTCTAAAAGGTTGTATAGGTGGAGCTCGGTAGGGATCAATCGGGGCATACCTGCATCACATATATTGCAAAGCCAAAATACCGGACCCAAGGAGATAGCGAGTCATACTCTCTGATCAAGAATGTGCATGTGTGTGATATGTGTATGGGTATGTATGTGTATGTGTAAAGTAAATTTGTAGATGGAAAAAGGAAAATAGAAGATAACAACTCCTTTGATATACCTCCTCCTCCAACTTTCTCTCTTTGGAAATTTGACAGAGTGCATGGCTATCTCTTTTCTTTCCTTTTTTTTTCATCATGCCCCATACTTTATATGAGCAAGATTTTTTGTTGTTCCTTTTTTTTTCTTTTTTTTATCAATGCTCCATACTTGTATGAGCAAGACTTTTTTTTCCTTCTTTTGCATAGCCATGCCTCTCTCTATCTCTGTTTTTTTTCTTTGAAAGAATTTTTGGAGGAAAAGGCATAAATGACATGGAGTATTTATTTTATGGATAATGAATAAAATAAATGAGGGATGAGGGATGCTAGCTTCTAGTGTAGAAGTTTAGCATAGTGTGTGTATGTGGAGTGTGCGTGTAATCTTGATCATGAAAGTATGAAAAACATCTCACACGGGTCACAATAATTTGACAAAGCTCAATGTAATGTCAAGCAGTCTATACATATACAACGTTTTTACAATGATAATCATATATGGCCATGGTAGGTAATAATATAGTCATTGAGGAGTATTGCTCTAAAAGAATTTTTTTAAATTTTTGCAAAGACAAAATCCCAAGAATCATGACAGTTGGACAGGAATTTCTTTCATCATAACCATATCACATATATCAATTACTTAGATTAGCAATGTTCCCTATGATAGATGTTTGTTCACAAGTGACAAGTGTTAGCAAAGAAATAAAAAGTATACATGATCAATCATAGGAAAATTCTATTTGTTGAGAGTTAATGTTTTCAATTTTCATTTGGAGCCAAACTAAATTTGTATTAAATTTTCTGCCAAAGTTTAACTCACAAACAAGGGAGGATAAGGGAGGAGACGCGCAAACCTGACCACACGACAGAAGGGTGATAGAGCCGAGCCAGGCAAGGGTAGAGTGAACACTTGGTTCGGCCAACCCAGCTAGGACTTGGTTCTGTCTACTGAATTTTGTGCGTGGCCGTGGGTTGGTGTTTATCACATTGTCACGTTGAGTTGATGCTGTTGCGCGTCAGGAGTTCCAAAAAGACTCCCCCACACTTGTTTTGTACCTTGTCTTTATTCAAAAACATCGAAAGCAAAATGGGCTTCCACCGGTTTAAAGTACTAGTGAGCCAAATTTTATTTAAGTAAATCTAGGCGCATGAAGTGCCTAAATTTACTTTTAGTTTATTTCACTTTTATTTTTATTTTTATTTTATTTTTTTCTTTGGCAACAAAGAGCATGGTGGTTATCCTAGCAGGGCGGATATATGACGCAGTGATAAACTGTGTGTTTGAGATTCTTACCAGATCGGACTTACCAAGCTTTGAACCGAATTGACTGTAACAAGGTGTTGCATTTGCTTGGCTCCCTGTGCATCTCTCTCATAAACCAAGGAGCATGGTATGTGTGTTGGAGTTATTGTACACTGCTCCTTAGTTGTCCCTTTTTTTACTTCCTGCAAAAGGTTAGTGGACAACAAATACCCGAGGGACTACAAAGATTTGAAAAGATTTTATCATAGCCTCAAGATTAGTTGTTCACATCCACGCTAAAAAGGAATTGGATTCAAAACTCTGAAAAGAGCGTGGATCCCATAAATGTGCCATAATTTTATTTTATCATTTTTTTTACTCGAGAGACAAAATTTTTCTTTTCATTTTTTTTACCTTAGAGATGTTTCTTTTATTCTTTGAAGAATTTTTTTTTATTTTTCAAAAAAAAAACTTCACCAAATTTTCATTTAAACAGAACTCATACAGGGCTGAGGTAAAGTTACATAACATAGCAAAGGAGTATTTGGCGATATACGTACCGTGCATCTTGAGAGGTGATGTGTTTCTCCTTTGCCTGTTTTGGCAATTGCTTTGTTCCTGGCTCTTGACTTACCTCCAGTGTGACTCGTGCTTGAGAACTCACCCACCAAATTGAAAATGTTCCTACAGGGTCAGTCCACAAAGGATATACATCCGAAGTCCATGGGAGTGCTGGCTCTACGGTTCATTTAAGCAAACTTGACACCACGTCAACTTTCATTAAAGCAGGCTATTTATCCTAAGCATCATGCTCAATTTAAAAAGCCTATGAATGTCGACGACCAACCAAATCATAGCATACAAAAATGGACCGTGGATGCATAACCATGTATGATCAGGCCAGACTCAACTAGAGATAAGTATGAGTAAAGGAAATGGTGAATCTTTTGCTGCATTTTGTATACCTAAGTGTACTTACCGCTAGCATGATGTATATGTTGAAATCTCTGGAGTGGTGGCATGGTCACATTTGATTATCGATTTCTCCTCCGTCTTGATGCAGATGTAGCGGAGGAAAGCACTTTAACCATGACAACTCAGGCGAGCGGTTTGGTCATGCACACACCTCTGGTGCAATAACCTTGTGCCTTGAAGGCGTGTTCCGTTGGCACAATGCTGTAGAGTGTTCGTATTTCTTAACGACTATACTAGAAATATAGTTCCCAGCAATGGCGTAGAAATACTCCTGGTATATTATGGCTACAGAGTTCATCCGCAAGCGCACGGATATACCATTGTAGCATTTCACCCGAGAGTATTCCAAGGGTATCGTATTTATTTTATCCCGTGGGAAGATCATGTAGAGATAACTCAACTAATAATTTATATATTACTTGTGATAATCATATTCTAAGCAGGGGTTAAGATAATCCAAGGGTAGAGTGACACACAAGCATTTCTACTTATCCTCATAATAAATAATCTAGGCTAGGTGGAAAGAAAAGAGAAAAGAAATCTATTCATACACTTTTAATATACATAGTATACATACATTCTAGTTAACTGATATACTAGCTAATACCCTCTATCCGATGCCCTCCTAGTACTTCGAGAAGCCACCCCTGACTGCCGAGTTCCTTACGACAGCCCGTCATGACCATCCAACCGGGGCTAAATATGAAGGAATACCCTCCCCAGGAAATTAACTTAGGATTATATATAGGCGCGGAGGAATACCCGTACTGAGCTGTCACCATCAGCGGCCCACCTCTCATCCGTAATATATAACCCCAAATAATGATATCTCGTAATGTAGACACCACGTCTAAACTACCAGATACTACTCTAATATCATCGTCATGACATAGAGTAATTGCATCAGCAAACACTATACCCGCACCAAAGCATCTCCCAGATAAGCTAGCCGTACATTCAATATAACAAGAACATAATATAAAGTAGGTACTCATATACTCGGAAAGTGATTCAATACCATAAATGTATATACAAGAGTATTCTAATAAAGTACAAAGCTTACAAAAGAGGAAAGGAAAGCTGCTAGAGCCATACCTGAACTCGACAGGCAAGCTCGTCGACCTCCCCCCACACTTGGACTTTTGTGTCGCAAGACTTCAAAAACCAAGTGTGTGATGTTGGAGTCTTCATAAAGTGTGTTTCAACCCCAAGGATCACCAAAATGTATAGTTAATGTAGCTCCCGAGTTCTTACGCATCGTACATCCCTTGTTCTTAATCTCAACCTGAAATGGTTACTGACCAAGAATACCCGAAAGTGCATAATATCCTAAAAACTGGTTCTTGCTTTTATTGAAACCAAAAGAGTAAAATGCATTGGCGGTCCTTAATCTTGTAGGGTTGTGTCATATAGGTCCCTGAAATCTCAAAATGCATATGTAGGTCCCAGAACTTGTCAAAGTGTATTATCTAGGTCCCAAATCGACACATCCCCTCTAGGATCCTACTTGGCGCTGATGTGGCAAGCCACATGGACGTGACGTGTCCTTTTCTTTTCTTCTTCTTTTATTTTTATTTTTCTTTTCCGTTTTCTTCTCATTCTCCTTTTTTGTCCTTTCTTCTGCTCGGTCATAGAGAAAGGAGAATAAAGGGGATAAAAAGAGAAGAAAAAAGAAAAAGGAAAAAAAAATTAAATGGGTCTCAATTGTCAGTCAAAATAATGCTACGTCATGTCCGTGTGGCATGCCACATCACGCCACGTAGGATCCTGAAGGGGTTGTGGCGATTTGGGACCTAGATGATACACTATGACAAGTTCTGGGACTTGGATATGCATTTTGAGAGTTTAGGGACCTAGATGACACACCCCTACAAGTTTAAGGACCGCTCATACACTTTACTCAAAAGAAAACTTACCAAGATAATCCAGGGTATCTCCCGGCAGTGCTTTGTTTATGGTCACAAGCTCGACCATGGAGACATCTCGCTGCAAAATTAGTTCCACAAACACATACAAGATTTACAATATTTATGATAAATAAAAGCATCCACAATCACATTTCTAATCATGTTAGAAATGAGGCCCGAAGAGTGGTTATGGTCCTCGCATAAGGGAGTGGCATTAAACTGACATGACTCTGGGGATTTCTTATGTGAGCATGAATCCTGGGGGATTTTGAAAGAGAAGCTTTCATGCTCATTTATTGAGTTCTAATCCTCTAGAGTTGATGTCTCAAGCTTGTCCATGGCTTGCAGGTTCTCCTTCTCAAGAGATGCATCATGCAAGAACAAGGTTGTTTCTAGATAAATGTCGAGAACAACATTTTGATTGCTAAAGGGACAAGGTTCAGGCTCGATAGAAGGTTGTGATGGTGGTTCCTTGGAGTGCAATTCAAGGGTCTCGCCAGAATCTTTTTGAATGAAATGAAGATCATCATGTTCTAAAATAGATTCAGGGGACTCATGAAGCAAAACCACCATTACTTCCTCTATCGGCGTATTATCAGGGAGGATGCCCGTCGAGGTTTTCTCATAATCGCTATGAGGATCATCCCTGAATTTAGGAGCGCAATCCGGAGCTTGAATTTCTTTGGAACCCGGCGATGGCTTCTGGGAGGACTCTTTAGTCAGACCCGGAGATGTTGAAGGCTCAGGTTCAGGCTCGGCAAAAGAAGGTTCCTCCCTTCCTGACACAAATGCTTCTGGATGGGGTTCAATACACTGCCTGACAAAGGAGATATTTTCCGATATGTGATCGAGAATTTCCTTACCTTCGGCGGGTGCATGAATGACCCTCCAGTAGTTATGTCAAGGTAGAATGCAGACTCCCTTTCTAAACCCGTATGAAAATGCTGCAATAGTACGTAATCGGGTATAGACAGGGTTGGGCCCGACTGAACTAAATTAGCGAATCTGGCCCAGGCTGCACTAATCGATTCCTTATTTATCTGCTGGAAACTTAGAATTTCTACACGAAGAGTAGTAATACGGGTTACAGGGAAAAATGTGAGGCAGAACCTGTCTCGCAATTTCTCCCAATCACCATTTACACACCCGACGGTAGATGTGTACCATTGTTTCGCTCTCTCATGAAGAGAGAACAGAAACAATTTCCACCGAACAGTCTCTTGCTTCATGCCTCGAATCTTAAGGCACGAGCAAAGCTGTTCGAATTCCCGCAGATGATGGTAGGGGTTTTCCTGGCCTAAACCAGAGAAAGATTTCTCCCTAACCATACTGATTAATTCGAGACGAATTTCATAGCCAGGTGTTAAAACAGCGCTAGAAATGCTGGTTGGTATTACTTATGATCACAGATAGAATCCGCAAGCGCACGGATATACCGATGTAGCACTTCCCCTATGGAGTATTCCAAGGGTATCGAATCCAAGGCAACGTGTGTGATTATCTCCTTGTTAGGTTCATCCAAGGACACAAAGCTAATATGGGCAGAGGGCAGAGAGGATTTCCTAATGAGAAACAGTGTCTAGGGAAAGCTTAAGTTTAATCCTAACGCAATACTTCAGGCACTAGCAACCCGCTGTTCGCAGATGTCGCTCTACTACGTACCCGGACAGGGAGGACTTAAGTGCTCTTGAGGGCTGTCACCACCTCTACATCCACCTCAAACGTACTGTGGGATACGCAGCAACCACTGGAGATTAATTACCCAGACACCGCGTCTATGCAACTAATAACTACACTAGTGCCGATCAAACACTAAAACAATCACTATAAATAAATGGACTATAGTGAACAATGATCCTGTAAGCTAATTAGGAACTAACCAAGAAGTAATTCTCACTAAGCAAATCTTAATTATTCAGAATGATATTTCCATTAAAGCAGAGTAAATAACAAGATACAAAAGTAAGAGGAGATTACCGACAACTCCGGGATTCCACTGATTCCTTCTACCTTACTCTCTCCCTATTCTAATATACAATGAAGTACACTAGAGCCTCTGGTAATTCAGCTCATGCTTTGGTGTGTGTGAGAGTGAGGGAGATGAGCTCTATTTACAGGCTTCATATGACGGTTCAGCTATGAGAAATGTCCTAAATGCCCTCCCACCATCATTAGGGAGCAATCCTGGACGTCCACGTGGAAGGCTGGGATGAATTGGGCTTCATGGCGGTTCGGTCGAACCCGTATAGTCATTTTCCTTTGCAGCCTAACCTTGGTTGTTTTCACTTTTGTTGTGAAAACAGGGTAGTGCATGACTGGTTTCAACTTGGCGGAAAACTTCAAAGAAAATCTAGAAGCTTTCTTCCGGAGCGTCAGGCCGCAAGTCGTTGCTCCGCAGAAAACTCTACCGACAGAGAAACCAGCCGTACCAGCGCCACCAACCTTCAAAACTATGGCTAACAAGACTCTCTGCGAGTTCGCTGCTCCCTCTGCTGACAATGTGCCCACTGGGCCGCAGGTCATCATAGGGGTCGTGGATTTCGACTTGAAGTCCAGCCTCATCACGATGGCGCAGGCTAGCCCGTTCTGTGGCAAGCCTAATGAGGATGCCAATGCTCATCTGCAACAGTTCCTAGAGATCTGTAGCACGTACACCATCAAGGGCATCAGTCCCGACGCCGTCAGGCTACGACTGTTTCCATTCTCCCTTCTCGGGAGAGCGAAGCAATGGTTTTATGCCAACCATGCTGCTGTCAATACCTGGGACAAATGCTCTACGGCATTCCTCTCGAAATTCTTCCCAATGGACAAAACCAATCCCCTTCGTGGAAGGATTTCAAGTTTCCAGCAGACAAGGGATGAGTCTATTGCGGAAGCATGGGAATGACTGTAGGAGTATGTAGCCACCTGTCCTCATCATGGGATGGACGACTGGCTGATCCTGTAGAACTTTTATAATCGACTCACCCCGATGTCCCGCGATCACCTCGACGTGGCAGCTGGAGGAGCGTTCTTCTCTAAAACGGTTCAAGGAGCCGTTGATCTAATAGAGAAGATGGTCTCCAATATGGGTTGGAGTGAGGAACGACTCTAGACCCGTCAGCGAGGCATGCACACCGTCAAGGAGATGGAGTTACTTGCTGCCAAGCTGGACCTCCTCATGAAGCGATTGGACGACCATGAGAAACGGCCACAAGGCACCATCAAGGCCTTGGACTCTCACGTCAGATGTGAGGTATGCGACAACACGGGTCATTTTGGGAATGACTGCCCAGAAACCCGTGGGGAGGCGATGTACATGGGCAACAACAACAACAGGTATCATCCACAAGGAGGTCAGGGGTGGAACCAACCACGCCCACATTATCAAGGAGGTAACAATAACGGTAATTTTTCTAACTAGCCCTCCTTGAAGGATCTCGTTTTTGCACAAGCTAAAACCACCGATGCGCTAAGCAAAAAGCTTGCGGCCAATGACAAGGTCCTAGAAAACATAAATGTAAAGTTAGATGGCTTTGCTTCTGCTTTTCAAAATCAGCTGAGCTTTAATAAAATGATAGAAACCCAGATAGCTTAGTTGGCATCCTTAGTCCCTGCAAATGAAATTGGGAGGATCCCGGGGCAACCCGACTCCTCCATCGAAAATGCCAAGGCGATCACGACGAGGGGAAGTAAGTCCACTCGTGATCCGCCGTATCCTAACCCTATAGAAACTAATGGGATAACCAAAGAAGCGCCATCAAGTGACTCGGCTGACAAGGAGGTTCAGCCAGAAAAGACCGTGACGCAGGAGTACTGCGACACACGGTTGCTATCGTTCCCTCAACGGAGTTGGAAACCGTTAGTCGACGAGCAATTCGCTCGTTTTGTTGAAGTAATCCAGAAGATCCACATCAACGTGCAGTTATTGGACGTCGTGCAAGTGCCAATATACGCCCGTTATCTCAAGGACATACTCAACAACAAGATACTGCTCCCAACAACGGAGGTAGTCAAGCTGACGAAACAATGTAGCAACGTAATACTCCACAAACTCCCAGAGAAGAAGAAAGATCCGGGGTGTCCTACAATCACCTGCTCGATCGGGGCACAATAGTTCGACCAGGCCTTATGCGACGTTGGAGCCAGTGTCAGCGTCATGCCAACAGACGTCTTCGACAAGCTCAACTTCACGGTGTTGGCACCAACACCAATGCGCCTTCAACTGGCTGATTCGTCAGTCCTTTACCTGGTAGGGATAGCGGAGGATGTGCCAGTTAAGAAACAGAATTTCTTCATCCCGGTTGATTTTGTGGTGTTGGACATGGACACGGGAAAAGAGACACCGCTCTTCCTGGGGCATCCGTTCCTTGACACCGCGGGAGCCAACATTGACGTGGGAACGGGGAGTATCCGTTTCCACATCAACGGGAAGGAATAGAAGTTTGAGTTTCAACCGAGGACGGAACAATGCTCCATGGTCAGAATAAAGTACGGGCCGAACCCACAGAATATTCAAGAGGTCGAAGTGGAGCCACCCAAAACGGACAGCCTGGTGAAATTCATGCAGAATTTCCTAGAGAACGAAACAACGATGCCTAGGAACCATTATTGGAAGATGCCAGTAAAATCACCCATACTGGCCAAGAAGCTAGAGCAGCCGGCTCACAAGAAGCCGCCGTCCGCACCAAAACCAAAGAAGGTGTGGAGGGAGAAGCCAAAGACGCCCGCTCCGTCACCTCCGGAGACGGGTAGAAAATCCGCAAACTGAACTGGATGGAGGTACAGTCTTGCACGTCGGACTTTAAATGACGCGACCTTCGCCAACAGGTAAATTGGTATGTATCCGCATATTTGCTTTCAACAATTTGAATTTTTGCATCATCACATGTTTGAAATTCAAAATTGCATTTAGGATTTTTGAATTTTGAGGAAATTCTTCTAATGAATTTTTCAGAGCAAACCAAAATAAAATTTTCAGTGAAAATCCGCTGTGCCATGACCACACTGACCGTTGGAACCCAACGGTTGAAAGTGGGACCGGTTGGGCCCACCGTTGGTTCGGCCGAACCCACTGGTTCAGCCAAACTAGCTAGGCCAATGGTCGGCTGCCTCCTTCTTTGAGGCAACGGCTAATGGGACCCACAAGTCGGTTTTGACCGTTGTGGGTGCACTACTTAAGCCAACCGGCCGAGAGAGGGTATTCCACCCTATTTCAACACATTTTCATTCCCTCTCCAAAGTTTGCTCTCAAGTTCATTCAAGCTTTGATAGTTTCCCTCAAATTCAAACACTTAGTTGCATATATACAAGTTACTTTGGTGAAACTAACCGACGGGTGAAATTCTTGTCATTCCTAACCCCCGCTGAGTTAGTCCGTTCTTGCTCCATTGTGCAGAATGTGGAGGCGACTGTCTCGTCTGTTCAAGGGGTCCAGCTCTTCATCAAGTCATCATGACGAGTCTAGTACTCGTTCATCAGCAGATGTCTTGATGGAAGACGCCGAAGCTCCGCGACGACTCCTGAACGACACCGACCTCGACCTTGTCAGTGATCGGGAGAGACAAGCCTACTACATGCTGAGTGACCGGGAGTATGTTCAAACGTGAGAATACTCACCGGAGCTGCTAAAAATAATAGGTATGGATGCTGAATTTCGTACTATTTGGAAAGCTATTGGTTGGCAGAGATTTGCTGTGGTAGATGAGTCTGGTTCTCGTCTGCTTACTTTGCAATTTCTGTGCACTTTGAAAGAAATAGAAGATGGAATTTCCTTTCGTCGTTTTCGTGAAGAGTTTACACTTACATGGAAATGCTTAAGTACACTTCTTGGTTTTCATGATTCCTGTAAAATCGATCTCCAGAAAGGAATTTCTGGGTTCGAGAAAAATAGGTTTTGGGAAGATATTTTTGGTGCTCCAATTTGCAAGAAACCTAGAACGAATGATATCCATAATCCTACAGTTAGGCTCTTGCACAAATGGATTGCTATGACCTTGTTTCCTAGACGTGATCTGAGGCCCATTAGGGGAGATGAATTGATTATCATGATTGCCATGGTTAGAAAGATCAAAATTGCTCCTGTGAAATGTATGATAAGGCAATGGTTAGAAAGTATAAAGTTCTCTGGTCTTGTTGAGTGCACTTCTCTGGTTACTTAGATAGCAAAAGGGCTAGGGGTCGTTGGCAACCAAATTGCTTTTATTTCAGCCGCTCGTCCGTGTATTGATGAGACTTATCTAGTGGAAGGGCATATTCTGAAACTTGGAGTAGATGGACCTTTGATTTAATTTTTCCTCGGTTGTACAAATGAAATCCCGTTGCCAAATGCGGGGTATCATTTGTACAACTGCCGTGAAATAACCATTCCCCTGCATATCATAGAAGAATCTCGTGCAGGTGGAGCATACAGGGAGATGAACGAGAGAGTTCATCATCCTCAACACCCATGCAGATGTATAAGGCGGGTTGGGAGCCAACTGGGGATGCACCTAGATGGACCCAGGCTCCACGCCATAGCATCGGAGTCTCAGGCTGGGCGAGTGCCAGTGAGGACCGATGGCATGCGCCTTATGACATACATTGGGGGGGAGGACAACCAACCTTCCAGATCAAGTGGTGTGCCTCTATCTCCAAGTGAATGGCGCTCAAGTTCCTCTTGTTGGGACTTGGGTGAAATCACTAGGAGAATGGACACCCTTGATATGCAGACGGGAGAGATCCAGTACAACCTCACGGAACACATAGCTCAAACACAAGAATGGCAACAATCTGCTGATGCGCAGTTCGCCAACTTCAACAACATGATGCAGCAACAACACGAGGACCTTCAAGTGTACTTCCGCTTTCAGGGGTTTAATCCTTATCAAGGACCATGAGCGAAAGCCAAGCTTGGGGGGGGGAGACATCTCTTCCCCCCACTGAGGTAACTTGTATCACATTTCATATTTCCCTTTCCAATTGCATATTTGCTTTCCAATTGCATCTTATAAAAATGAAAACAGCATAAAAATTTGCAAAATAGAAAATACCAAAAAGATAGGATAGGTTTGAGTCATGCTAGGTAAGACAAGCTAGTTCTCTTTGTTGAAATGATGAATAGTTGCTCTGTTTTATATCTCTTATATATGGGTTCTTGGTAAGTGCTCTCTCAATGGTCAAATAAAAGTAGCCAACAATTATCCGGGAACCTGACGTAAATGAGCTGCACTTGCTGATCTATGTCTAGGTTGTTGCGAGATATGAGATAGTAAATATGAGTTGCTATGATCCTGATACTAGTTTGACTTGAATTCCGGATGTTTTGTTTTTCAAAATAATAAAATTGAAAGTTCCTCATTTGATATAAATTCCTCCAGAGCCAAAAATGTGCTATCATGATTAAACCATATGCATTTTGGTTACTTGTCATTACATTGAACTCTGTCAAACTCTTGTGACTTGTGTAGATACTTGTCATGCTCTATGATCAAGATCATACATCTACATATATGCACATGCCAAACTCCTACACCGGGAGTTAAGCAATATTCCATTCCATTTCCATATTACCACCAAAATAAATTCTCCATGCTTTCATGTGCTTTCTCCTCCTAAAAAAAGGGGGAGGGAAAGGCATGGTTATGAAAAAAAAAGAAATAAATAAAGTTATGCTCCATCAAGCATTAGCATAATGTTGAAAAAAAAAAGATGTAGCCATACCCTCTCCTAATCAATAAAAGAAGGATTTTTAGGAGAAGAAAGCAAGCATAAAGGAGAAGCATTTTCTTTATTCTTCATATATCTTTTCCACCATATACCACACACATTTTTTGCACGATCTTGATCTTGAGTATGTTTAGTTATCTGCTTTAGTCTAAGTTTTTGACTTAGTAATAAATGTGAATGCAAGTATGCCATGTTTGATCCCTACCAAGCTCTACATATTAAAACCTTAGAGTAGGAATCAAAAAGGCAACAATTGGTGAGGAATTCATTTTGATACACTTGGAGAGACGGAGTGAATCATTTGATGAACTTGGCGTTCTTTTGCAAAATCATTTGAAAACTTCCGGAATAAGAGTTGAATAAAGATTGGGTGATTGGTGCTCTAATTACTGTTCTGTCTTTCAACCACTCAAAGCAAGGAAAAGCAGTGTCTCGTGGGAATCAGGGATAAGGGTAAGCCACCGTGCTAAAGATTATTTAATCTAAGAGAGAGTACATATACCTTGCACCTGTATATTTGAGATATGCAGCATAGTAGCAACTCCTGATCAACTCCCGAGCGCAAAGGTTCAAGCTTGGGGGGTTTTGTTGACTGTTGTTATCGATCAGTTTCGACCGTCAATATTACTAAAATAGAGGAGAACTAGTGATGCTTGCAATGCATATATCTGTTAGAATAATAATATTCCACTAGTATTAGGTATACTAAACTTTTGTAGAGAATGACAATAAAGTGGAGGAGAATCGATATCAACTCAGACGATAAATCAATCGGACGATGTTGAGAACCAGACTTATCTATGAATGGGCCAAGAACTCAGAATTGACACGATGAATTGGGCCAAAATTCACAAGTCTACAAAGTGAAGCAATAGAGGAGGCCGCCAGTTGGATGCAGGGTTCGGCGTGGATGTCCAGGATTGCATCACAATGACGGTTGGAGGGCACTTCGGACAATTCCCCTTCCACAACCGTCATAACTACCTCTATATAAGGACTTCACCTTCTCACTTCACTCACACACCTCAAGCAATACCTCTCTCATTTCTCTCAAGTTTAGTTCAGTAGTATCTAGCTGGTGGAATAGCAATAGAGTAGAAATCAGGAGTCCGGAAGTCTTCGAAAGAGATCAGGTATGGTTCTAGTAGCTTTCTCTTCTCTTTTGTAAGCTTTGTACTTTTACCAGAATACTCTTCTAAATACATTTATGGTATTGAAATACTTTCAAAGTATATGAGTACCTACTTTACATTATGTTCATGTTATTCTGAATATACAGCTAGCTTATCTAGGAGATGCTTTGGTGCGGGTATAGTGTTTGCTTATGCAATTCCTCTATGTCATGACGATGATATTAGACTAGTATCTGGTAGTTTAGACGTGGTGTCTGGATTACGGGATATCTTTATTTGGTGTTATATATTGTGGTTGAGAGGTGGGTGTTGGTATTTCTTAATGACATTACTAGAAATATAATTCCCAGCAATGGCGCAGAAACACTTCTGGTATATTTTGGTTACAGAGTTCATCCACAAGCGCACGGATATACTATTGTAGCATTTGACCCGAGAGTATTCCAAGGGTATCGTATTTATTTTATCCCGTGGGAAGATCATTTAGAGAGAACTCAACTAATAATTTGTATATTACTTGTGATAATCATATTCTAAGAAGGGGTTAATATATTCCAAGGGTAGAGTGACACACAAGCATTACTACTCATCCTCATAATAAATAATCCAAGCTAGGTGGAAAAAAAAGAGAAAGAGAATCTATTCCTATATTTCTAATATACATAGGATACATACATTCTAGTTAACTGATATACTAGCTAATACCCTCTATCTGATGCCCTCCTAGTACTTCGAGAAGCCACCCCTGACTGCCGAGTTCCTTACGACAGCCCGTCATGACCATCCAACCAGGGATAAAACGGAGGAATACCCTCCCCAGGAAATTAACTTATGATTATATATAGGCGTGGAGAAATACCCGTACTGAGCTGTCACTATCAGCGGCCCACCCACCTCCCTCGCAAGAAGGATATGCGTAGGCTACCGCATAAAGCAGGAACCATGCAAGTATTAGATCATAGATCGTTACCACTCGACGCGCCGTGCAGCGGAAGAAAGTGCTAAGAAGGCGAAGGAACACTCGCGATGTAGCGCGCGTCGATGTTGTGGAAGTAGTCGATCGCACCAGCTCGACCTTCTCCTCCTCGTGCGTTCTCCTTGCCGTACTCCCACGCCGATCAGCACCGCAAAGCAGCGGCGCCTATACCGGTATCCACACGTATAGGGATAGAACGCCATGCGCAGATGTGCTAGCACCCGCGCACGGCTAGGGTTTTGCTCGGGGAGGGGAGTGGCAGCTAGGGTTTCTCACGTGATGCAATGCCTCCTCCGGTCACACCCCTCACAAATATATAGGATCCATGAGTTGGGCCTCCAAGGCCCGTAGGACTCCTATTTGGATCCCTATCCAAATTAAGCTCATATTGGATCTCCATCCAATCCCCTTATTCGGGCCCATTAAGAGTGCAACCCTGTAGGTTCATGTACACTCGGCTGTAACCCGAAAACTCTTTTTCGGTCCACGTGTCAACAACGGCCCCTATCAGAACGTATTGACCCACCGGGCATATATAAAGATTATATCGGCTGAACCTTTACTGTATACTTGTATGAACCCCTTTGCCTCACAATATCGATTAAGCTCAAGGCTAGATATGTGCCATCCTCTATTAGCTCAATCATTCACTCGAAACTATGATAGATTATATAACTTATGATAGATTCCTCAATCACCTTTGGCATGGCCATGCACTTCCATAACCTATAACATCGAGGGGCCCAGAGCTATGTCTCCATAGGAGGGGCAAACCCCATCTTGATTATTCATATCCCACTACATGTTTCATAGCATATCTGAAAACTACTTTTATAACTACCCAATTACGGAGTAGCGTTTAGCAGTCCCTAAGTAAACTACCACACATGTTGGGAACCATAATAATTTCAAGTCTAAGAATTCAACACCACACTAAATGAGATAACTGATGACACAAGACATATGGCTCTTGCAGTGTCTCATGTTGGGTCTATTCAACAACATGTTCCCCAACATAAGTCCACATTATCAATTTGGTATCTCTATACCATGATCCATGAGACATGCTCATCAATTAATACATGTGCTTCCTTTCAAAAAAAATTAATACATGTGCTGATCATTTAAATATATTTGTTCCACATATGATATTTGATCAGGGATCTTTTAGAAATAGTAACATACAACATAACATACAGAGTCTCGTGAAATAATCACATATTCATTAACTAATAATGAGTTATCTATTTCAAGGAACAATATCGGATAAATATGTAAACATAGTATGTGATATAATCATTTCTATATTTGCCTCTAGGGCATATCACCAACACTGATATACATGGAAAATAAAGAATATAAAAATACTCCCTGTTTTGATTTGTGAAAAAGGTTAAAATTAATTGGGGGTTGCTGTGCCTGACATGTTTTGGGATTTTGGTTTGCAGTAGCTGGGCCAGTCTTCTTAGGGCATGTTTAGTTCACGTAAAGAAAATTTTTGGGTCTCACATCGGACGTTTAGTCAGATGTTGGAAGGGGTTTTCAGATGTGAATAAAAAAACTAATTTCATAACTCACCTGGAAACCGCGAGACGTATTTATTAAGCCTAATTAATCAGTCATTAGCTAGCACATGTGGGTTACTGTAGCACTTATGGCTAATCATGGACTAATTATGCTCAAAAGATTCATCTCACGCTTTCCATGCAAACTGTGCAATTATTTTTTATCTATATTTAATGCTCCATGCATGTATTCAATGATTCGATGTGATGTTTTTGGGCAAAAAATTTTTTGGGCACTATGAGCATCACCAACAGATTATCTATAATTTTTTCCTAAAAATTTGTTTTTGGTTTTCCTAACCAGAAAATAGGAAGTGAAAAAACTCCTCCCTCCAACAGATAGCCTAAATTTAATTCCCAAAACTTAAAAGTGGGCTCTTCTGTTAAACTACCAAGAGAAAATTCCGTTTTTTTCTTTCACGCGCAGAAAGATCGCTATCTCCCACACACGGGAACGAAGGAGAGAGGCGGGATTACGTGATTGGGAGCGACATTCGTGCCCGCATATAAACAGAGCGAGGAACCAGGGGAAGGGAACTCCAAAACTCGGGTTTTGGACTAAAATCCCTCAAAATTAGTTTTGGGAATCATATAGGTAGACTGTTGGTGATGCTCTAAAACATGTTTTGATGGAGGGGTGTGGGCGGCAATGCACCGGTCGCGGTTCGGGTTTCATTGGGAGTAGAGAAATCGTGTAGTCCTCAACTTATCGTTAGTGTAGAAACATCACTAGTACAGATCCTTCCATCTGTGACGGTCCTTTACTAGTCTGGAATTTGCGGGCCGTCACAAGGAAGTAATCTTAATCGGGCTGAAGTTTTGCCCGATTGAAACATGGTCGCACAAACATGCTAGATCTGCATAAAACTAGAGCCCGTCACAAATGACACTTATCTGTGATGGGCCATAGTTGAGACCCGATTGAGATTAGGGTTCCATATCTCAATCGGGCCCTGAAAGAAGCCCGTCACAGATGACAGTCATCTGTGACGGGCTCCATCTAGAGGCCCGATTGAGATAAGTTTAATGCCCATCACAGATGACACTCTTCTTTGACGGGCTTTTATTAAGACCCAATAGAGATTACTTGTATGCCCGTCATGGTTGATTGTTTTAGGGCCGTTACAGATATTTGTTGCACAGTATAAATACAACCAACCACCTAGTGTAATTGTATCCCAACATTCACTATTTTGGTGGGAGGCTGTAGGAGGTGATTTTTTGTCTTTTTTCCAAGGAAAACATAAAATTCCCAAAAGTGATCAAAATGGAGCAATCAAGTGAGTAATATTAATCATTAATTCAGCATTTTCATCACGTCTTACTTTAGCAACACTGATCTTATAAGATGTGCGTCTAATTTGTTTTTTTTATTTGGTAGCAATTGATCGAAGTTGGATGTATGCGACAATAGTGAAACGTCATTTTCCGGAGTACAGAAATGGCGTAATAAATTTTATGAACGTCGCGGAGGAGGATAGGAAAAGAAGAAACAGCGATTACATGTGTTGTCCATGTGCAGATTGCAAGAATGAGAATATGTTTGATCGCGGAGGGGTTGTACACGGTCATCTGATACAACGAGGATTCATGAAGAGCTATACATGTTGGGTGAAGTATGGAGAGTAAGAATCAAGAAGTGGAATAGCAGCAGACTTAAGTGGTGCGCATAATTAGGAATATGAAGATGAGCATGACATATTTATATCTTCTCCATTGGGCGGAAATGGTTGATGTGGATCACGATCTGCTGCAAGACATGTTACGTGACGTTGAGGACCCAGCCCAGAATGAGAGAGATTCCATGAAATTCAGCAGGTTGGTCAATGATTCCGAGACGCCTCTGTACGCTGGATGCAAAGCAAAACATACTAAGTTGTCAGTTACCTTGGACCTAATGAAGCTGAAGGCAAGTAGTGGATGGACAGACAAGAGTTTCAGATATCTTTTAGGAATTTTGAAGGCTATGCTTCCTGCTAAGAACACATTGCACGAGACAACATACGAAGCAAAGTAGGTTCTGTGTCCACTGGGGTTAGAGGTCCGTAGAATTCACGCTTGTCCAAACGACTGCATATTGTACCACAAGCAATATGCGAACATAGATGCTTGTCCTGTCTATAAGGCTTCTCGATACAAGTGAAAGAAAAATAGTCGCGATGTGTTGCTGATCGCTCGGCGTGCACAGTTACTATGTGCAATGCCATGGCCTGCAAATCGAGGACTGTGATGCACTGGTTCCTGATTCCTCCCAAGCCTAGAACAAACTGATGCAGTAAGGTTGTGTTTAGTTCCTTCCAAAGTTGGAAGTTTGGGTTGAAATTGGTACGATGTGACTGAAAAGTTGTGTGTGTATAACAGGTTGATGTGATGAAAAATGTTGGAAGTTTGGATCTAAACACAGCCTAAGCAAAGAAAGAGACGAACATTTTTTCTCTACGGCACCGCGCATTAAGCAATCCACAGCTTGTCATGCTCTAGCATATGTATATGACCAAGGACCAAGGTCTCTCCTATCCAAAGGCTACGCCTACGACCTACCCTTTGTCCTCCGCTTGGGCTTAGAGGGAGGAAGGATGGTCGTCGCTGTCATTACGGAAGCATATATCATCAACGCCGTCATTGATGATGATCTGGCTATAGCTGTACAGAGCCAATTTCTCTCATATCCACAAGAGGGCATCTCCAGCGACCGCTCAGCTATGCTTTGCGGACGCAGTATTGGCCAGATGAAAACAAGAGTCGATAAAGTTTTTTTTTCCTTTCCAAAAGAAAGAATAGGTGGGTACAAAAAACACCGGTGAAAAAAAAGGGGGCTAGGGGTGAACTCACACGGGGTTTTTCGCTCTGGCAAAAAAAACTTCCGCAATATTTCCTTATTTTTCCTGCAACGTGGGTCCAATGTGGGTACAATGTGAGGGGTACAAGGTATTTTCCTTGGTAGGAAAAGTTTTCAAAAGAACTCGTTCCTTTTAGTATAGATAAGTATATGTAGAAAGACTACCAACAGATTTTGATATTGACAAAGTTACTAAAGTTACCTCGATGTCAACATGCATGTTGTTCACTACTGAGAAAACATCATTAATTTCTTAAATAATTCCACAACAATATGAGCACCAAACACTACGCTGAGTCTAGTACCTGAACCTGGATGAATAGGTTTCACTACAGGAACCAAACCAATCAAGTTACACTCAAACTTTGTAAACAAATACAATGTAATTTATCCAATAGTTTCACCAATGGAATGAAGCCACATAGCATGTTATCGATTAAAAAAGTTGAGCGAGGACAAACAAAAAAAGCAGTCAATATTTCTAATGAAAACCACCAGAAAAATCAGGAGACAAAATAGAATGCTATCAACCGAAAAATAAAAGACCAAACATGGTAATTAACAAAAAGAACACACCCCTTATACGGCTAGGCACGGCCCACCAGCCATCGGGCCGGCACGGCCCGATCGGTACTTCGTGCCGGCCCATGGGTTGCACCTCCCGCCCAGGCATGGCCCATCAGCAGTCGGGCCATGCCGTACCGGCCCGAAGGCACGGGTGGCCCATTGGGTCTTTTTTAAAATAAGTCTATTTTTCGTCCCTCCTTTTTGGGCTGTTACATATCTATCGCTAAAATAAGTCTACTTTCCATCCCTCCTCTTTGGGCTGACATATGTATAGATAAAATAGGTAAAATAGCCATTTTCATCCCTAAACTATTGCCCGAGGCTCAGTTTGGCCCCTGAACTATCAAATTGTCCAATTTCGTCCTTCAACAATTGATTTCGAACTCAATCTTATCCGGTCCCCTTGATAGCACGCCACGTGGCCAGCTAGACATGTGAAATGTTTGTGCTACCCCTCGCTCAATTCTTTACATGTTGGATGGCTAACGGTGTTTCAATATCTCCCCGTTTCCTCCCTCTCGTCCTCGTCTTCTCTGTTGGTGCGGCTTCCGTTCGTCGTCGTCATCGCCGGGGAGGAAGTCCCACTGGCCGCCGGTGCCAGTTCCCTTTGCCTCATCTGCTTCATCCATTCCATCTCGTCCGTCTCCCCCATCTACTCGTTCCTCTTTCCTTCCCCATCTGGTCGCTCCATTGTGGAGGCGGCGTCTGTTGTGCCTGTATCCCCATGGACCATGGGTCCAGGTAGGGGAGAGGGAGAAGGTCGACGCCAAGAATGGGAGTAGCGCCGAATCCCGGAGCGTCGAGTTCTGGCTCTCATGAAGCTGCGCGCGCGGTGGAGGTGAGTACAGAGTTGTTGGCGTTGGGGCTAGGGTTGATTTGAATTGGGGATTGATTTGTTTTTTGATAAAAATTCGTCGATTTGGTGCAGCTTGAAATATTGCTTGAAAAACATTCAGAGGGGATGCTGGTGAGGATAGGGCTTACATGCCGGCATGGATTCTTCCCAATTTTGTGTTGTTGTTGGTCTGGTCCAAACACTGGAAGAAGGTTCCTGGCATGCTCCCAAGTTGAGCAGCCCTGTGATTTCAAGTATTAGATCAATGAACGCTTTGAAGGTAGAGCAAAAAGGGTGATTCAGGACCTAGATTCCATGAGGCACAGCATGTCGGAGTTGTACGAACATTCATCTAGACAATGGGATGATATGTATGCTGATCGACAGAGAGCGAAGCAACAAATTCATGAACTGAAATGTACTATTAGAAAACAAAGAGAGTGCATTGTAATCTTAATTTGTTTTAGCATTGTAATTGCTTGTGGTATATGGCTCATTGTGTAACCACTATTTGAGGCAATGTGGAATGAATTGAAAAACAAATTTAACATGTCTTATGCTCTTGTCCAGAAATAAATTTAACATGTCTTATGCTCATGGTTTTGACATAACAAATGCAAGCGTTCACGACATCATGACTAAGTGATACAAAAGCATTACTGCTTTGGGACTACAGGCAAGCTACATCATCTTGTTCTTGGAATTCAGCAACCCTTTTTTCTGAGATGAGCTGCTTTGGCCAGAGACCGATCCACGGCCAAGTGAAGTCGAATGGATTTTTGCAGAGGCATGTCCACCTTTTACATTGATTGTTGCCTTTGCAAATGAGCTAGCAGTCCCGGCATTGGTTTCAATGACAACAGAAGCACTCCCTCCAGTAGATGACTTCACTGATGCTTGAGCACTTGACTTTGCAGATGCTTGAGCACTCTCTCCAAAAGATACCAGTCTTCTCTTATGGCCAGACTGTAAACAGCAAAGCCAATTTAGGCAAATATACAATTTACTTAGGTTGTAGTATGAACATGTTGTACTTATTACTAACCTGTATAAATGATGAACCCTCAGGCATCTTACTCTTACTTGATGATGTCGCTATGGATTTTCCTTTAGTTTGCTTGGACTGTGCATGTTCAATTTGCAATGGGCTTGACTGACTTGCATTGGTGGTAGGAGGATTATATGACCCAGCGTGTTCTTGCTGCTGTACAATACATACCAAGTTAGCAAAATGAGTAAGGGCTGAATTTAGTGCAACAAGGGGAAAAATTAAATTCAGTAAACACCATTTTCACACAGCATGTCCTCGAGTTGTGACCATAATTTCCACAGCGACGACATCTAATTTTAGTACCAACTTTTGATGACTTGGTTCCAGATTTCACTGGCTCTAAAGGGTCTTTTCTCCTATTTTTCTTTGGTCGGCCTGGCATCTTTTTTACTCTAAGAGTCAATGGTTTGGGATTTGGAGACACAGGCCAAGCCGACTCATGTTCCACTGGCTGCAGTACATGCTGGTATGCCTTCTTGTATCTCTCAAGGGAGAAGCACTCATGTATGCAATTGTTAGGCTCTTGTGCCATTTTGAATAGGGCAGCACAAGCATGTTGGCATGGAATCCCAGAGACTTGCCAGTATCTACAGGAGCATGTCTTGCTTGTCAGGTCTACTGTGAACCTCGATTTTTTGTCTCACTTCAAATCCAGCATCACCATTCCATAACACATGACAAAACTGTGTCCTATGCCTAATCTTGTTGAATTTCCTGATAATGTTAGGACACACCGTCATTGTCCACCTCTCACCGTTACTCCTATTTTCTTGGATTCTTCTAGTCACCTGGATCCTGATGTTCTCCAGCATAGTAATAATAGGCTTGAACCTTGATTCTATAATCCAACTATTGAATGATTTACTCATGTTGTTGTCAACCGATTCACAATTTGATCCAAGTCTGAACCAAGCTCGAGACCAATGAATAGGATTTGTTCTCTCCAAATCCTGCCATCCACGTGGAGTTTTTGCAGCAAGCTTTCTCTTGTAATGGTTAAACAACTGCTCATTAGGTGCTTTTGCAATCTTCCAAAACCTCTTTTGGTACTCTTGCAGCCTATGTTTCTTTCTCCAGTTGGCATATATGTGGCGTGCACACATCCTATGCTCAGCAAATGGAAACAATGTAGATACTATGCTTAGCAGCCCCTGCATAAAATGGACACAAATGATTTAACCATTTTATTTTAATGATTAAAAAAGCCTCTACATAAAATGGACAAAAATAGATAGAAATTTACCTTCTGTTGGTCTGTTATAAACACCCAGCCTGCTGCTCCAACAGGTATGTTGATGTCCTTCTTAAGATGCCCAAGAAACCAATTCCATGAGTCCTTATTCTCATATTCCACAACAGTCCATGCAATTGGATAAAGCTGATTATTTGCATCCCTGCCAATAGCTGATAACAACTCACCTTTCAATGGCCCCTTAAGGAAACATCCATCAAGCCCAATTATCCTCCTACATCCTTCTAAAAATCCTCTTCTACATGCATCAAAAAATACATAAAACCTCTGAAACACATGGTCCTCTTCCTCTGGCTCAAGGGCAACATGCACACTAGTTCCAGGATTACTACGTTGCAACTCCAGAGGATAGTCAAACAACTTGGAATACTCACTAGTCTGAGTATCCATTATTTTCTTCATTACATGTGCCTTTGCTCTCTTAATCATTGTGATTGACACATCCACTCCCATGTCCTCTTGTACTGTCTCCTTCATTTCTCTAGCCTTCCAAGATGGATTAGCCTTGATAGTATTCTTATACCTATCACATATCCTTCTTGTAGATAACCTTTTATTTTTAAGCTCAGGACAAAAAGCATGGTTGGGATTATAAGTTACAATCTGAAACCAATCACTCCTTGAGTTATGGGAAGCATATAGAAGCCAAGGACAACCTTTCCACCTACAAACAGCCCTAATCCTTTTCTGCTCATTCTTCACATATCTGATATTTATCTTCTTCTTCAGAGCATACCTCTCTATAGCATCCTTTAATTGATCCTTTCCTCTAAAGCACATGTCAACTGCAAACTGTGGAGTATCAGCAGAACTATCAAATATTGGGAACCTGCACTTCCTTCTTGTAAAGGCACCATCACTATCCTCATCATACGATGCATCACCATCTGAATCAAAGTATTCAACGCCATCTCCACCTTCTAAGACCTGATTATTATTGTCCAATGGAATATCTCCACCTTGTATGTCATCAACCTCAATTGGATTGTCCATTGGAATATCTCCTCTCTTCTTTACTTCTGACATAAACTCTTTGTATTTTGTTCTTATCTCCCTAACTTCATCATCTTCATCACTTGTGAAACCTGTAGCATCACAGCCATCACTCTCTGCTTCTAAATCTTCTGCTTCTTCTTCATTCGGACTATCCTGACCATGGGTTGGACCTTCCAAACACAGCATGTTACCACCCTGAACAAATTTGTCCTTGTTTTGGACAGTTTGTTCCTTGACAATAGGTTCTACATGATCCAAATCCATGATATTATCATCTTGAAATAGGGCAAATACATCCTCATCTGCATACTGTGTTCCAGATTCTTCATTCCCACCCATGTCAACTGATTCGATGTATATATCTACTGTTGTAGCAGTTCCCAGCTCATGAATCATGTCCAAACATGACTTGTCATCTACAAGTAACCTCATACCACTATTCAATTCTGCACCAAATGGCAACCAGAACATCCTAACAGATCGAGGAAAAGTTGTGTGATCCAATAGGTGGCCTTCAAGTTCAGGGATAGATATCTTGTCCTTCTCTATGTGGGACACTCCACAATCCCCATTGCAATACAACACCTTTGACTCATCAAGAACAAATTCCCCATTAAAATGAAATCGAACTTCCAATACCTCAAATTCAGACATTGCTTTGCAGCCCTATAGATCAACTATATGGTCAAATTTAAACATTCTACAAGGAAATCAAACTCAATTGCAAAACTAGTGAAGTGCCACTCATCTCACCTTTGCAGCACGTCCTCTCCTCTTCCTGCGTCTTAGTTGCCTATGAGCAGTCTGTCTGCCCAAGGACAAGGGGCACGCCTCCACCAGGAGAAGGGGTGCATCTCCACCCCTTCAAACAGGCTGTCGTCCCGTACTGATCTTCGCCCAAGCCACAACCCTAACCTACCTATGTAGCCGCCATGACGAACAGAGAAGACGAGGATGAGAGGGAGGAAACGGGGAGAGACTGAAACGCCGTTAGCCATCCAACATGTAAAGAATTGAGCGAGGGGTAGCATAGACATTTCGCATGTATAGCTAGCCACGTGGCGTGCTATCAAGGGGAACGGACGAGATTGAGTTCGAAATCAATTGTTCAAGGATGAAACTGGACAATTTGGTAATTCAGGGGCCAAACTGAGCCTCGGGCGATAGTTTAGGGACGAAAATGGCTATTTTGCCGATAAAATAAGTCTATTTTCCGTCCCTCCTCTTTGGGCTGACATATATATAGATAAAATAAGTCTATTTTACGTCCCTATTCTTTCGTCCATTGTATATAATATGTCTATTTTTACTCCCCTATTTTTTTATGTATCGGGCCTAGCTGTCGGCCCGGTCATGCCGGGCCAACCCAACGTGCCGGTGGAGGGGGCCAGGCACGACCCGGTGGTTAGGCCGGGCCGACACAGGCCCGACCTCCGTCGGGCTGTGCCGTGCCATGGGCCGGGCCGTCGGGCCTCGGGCCTTTTGGCCATCTACCTTCGATGGTCTTGCGAGTTGCGACTACATTTCACACACACAATTAAGTAAGAAGCACTTTTTTTTTGCGAGTAGTAAGAAGCACATTCATACACGCAACTAAACATATAAGGCAAAAATAAAGCCAAACATGCCTTAGACTTACAAAACACTACAAACTCTTCCACTAATTTGATTTGGCTTAACAGGGTTACACCCTCAAACAAAATAATTAATATTTTGCCCATCAAGAAAACACGAGCCTCGCCATGAGATTTTGCCGGCCTGCACCTGCCTTGGTGAGCAATAGTGTTACAAGAGAAGAGAGAAATGATAGAAAAAACAATACATGCTGGTTTGGACAACAGTGCTCGGATCAATAAGACTAGCTACGTACCTAAAAAAAAAAAGTTTTTTTAGGCAGACACGTGAACATCACAGAAATATTAGACCTTCCGGTGACGACTCCATCGAACATGACAACATAGAGACCGCACTCTATATTATCTTAACCAGAGACTCGTCTTAGACCTGGTTGCATACTAGTACACCAAATGATACATGTCTTTTTTTCTTCTTATAGATTTTTCTTTTAAATTATTTATCCGATTTATAATCTGATTACACCATTGTGTTCATTGCAATTAAATCTTTACAATAAAATCTTACATGGCTATATTTTGATAAAAAAAATATCTATGTTGTAAATTACTTTTATTATATATGTAAATTACTTTTATCATATATATAAATTACTTTTCGATTTATTAAATTACTTATTATACAATCATAATGTTGTGAGTTGTTTATTTTATTATCTTTTTAGTCAATTCCATAATTTGTGCTGATTAAATTTAAATTTTGGATAGACTCACGTTTTTACCTCCATAACGGATCTACTTTTAATATCGTGATAAAGTTACTTCCTTTTTGTCTTAAGTTACTTCTATAATATAAGTAAATTACTTTTAAGCTTTACTGAAATTACTTTTATATGTCTTAGAAGTAATTTAGTGAAATCTAAAAATAATTTAGATATACTATAAAAGTAATTTGTAATTTTTCATCAAAATATAATCATGTGAGATCTTCTTATAAAGATTTAATTCTTACAAACACAACCGCGTAAACGGATCATAAATCGGATGAGTAGTTTAAGAGAAAATTTTATTTGAAATATAGGTGATAGGAATATATTTTCTACTTACTTGATGGGGACTAATACTATAGTTAAGGAATCTAGATTGGGTCTCTCGTTAGCACAAAAACGAGAAGCCTCTTGATTTATATTTTGCCGACTCCATATATAGCACAGAAAAAAAGATGTTGGGGCGGGCCGCAATTGTCGTCGCCACACGCCAGGCCCCAAAAGGCAATCAAAATTGGGCCCTCACAGCTCACAACCTCGGCCCATCCATATCCGAAATTCCTAATTCGCGCGAATGCGCCGCCGGCGAGCACTTCTGGCCCATGGCCCACGCGGTACCGTGCGTTGGCGCGATTTTTTTTCGGGATTTTTTTTCCACGGCACGCGTAACTAATCTGTTAGATTTAGTGTGTAAAAGAATAGTTAGTTTTAGATAATGAAGATAATTAAGATAAGATTTTTTTTCTAAAGATTTTTTTTAAGTAATAGATTGAAAAGAAATTTATATGTGAAGTCAAAAATTTGAAAACTTTAAACCCATATTTAAAAACTTTTAACCCAAATTTGAAAATTTTCAACTCAGATTTGAAAACTTTCAACTTGAAATTTGAATCTTTTTAAGTCAAATTTTCAAAACTTTCAACTTTTCATCTCAAATTTAAAAAACTTTCAACTCAAATTTAAAAGTTTCAACCCAGATTTAAAAATTTTCAAGTCAGATTTGAAAACTTTCAACCCCGATTTGAAAACTTTAAAGTTAGAATTGAAAACTTTCAACCCCGATTTGAAAACTTTCAACCTAGATTTGAATACTTTCAACTCAAATTTGAAAACTTTCAACTCAAAATTTGAAAACATTCAACTCAAATTTAAAAAACTTTCAAGTCAAATTTTGAAAACTTTTAAATCAAAATTTAAAAACTTTCATGTCAAAATTAAAAACTTTCAACTCTACATTTGTAAAGACGTGTGCGAAAGATTAAAAAATTAGAAAGAAACGGCGAAAAAATTAAAAAAAATCACATGGATCTAAGCGCCAAAGACGTAAAAAAAAGAAAAAGAAAAATAAAAAAAAGCACGTGGTGTGAAAATGATTAGGAAGCGTTAAACCCCTGTTAGGGGCCGCGTAGTATATTTATACTGCTGAAAAAAACCCTCAGCGTGGTTGTTACAACTTGAAGCACAAACGAAGGCATTGGCTTGGAGTGCAAACAAAGAAGAGATTACACGGAAGAACAGAAAACAGAAAAACACACGTATACATGATCTTATCTCTCTATCCTATTATCCAACACCCTCCCGCAATCACAACTTACCAAGTTGAGATTGTGTCGAAATGAATTCAACAGCCGAACTGGAAGGGGTTTAGTGAACCCATCAGCAATCTGATCTCCTGAAGCAACAAACTGGATTTCCAACAATTTTTGGGCTACTTTTTCTCGCACAAAATGAAAATCAATTTCTATGTGCTTCGTCCGTGCATGAAACACTGGGTTTGCTGATAAATAAGTAGCTCCGAGATTATCACACCAGAGTTTGGCAGTGCTTGGATGTGGAATACGTAGTTCTGTCAGCAATGACTGTACCCACATTACCTCTGCTGTAGCATTAGCAATAGCTTTATATTCTGCTTCGGTACTCGACCTAGAGACAGTCGCTTGCTTTCTAGCACTCCAAGACACAAGATTTGACCCCAAGAACACAGCAAAACCACCTGTTGATCTTCTATCATCAACACATCCAGCCCAATCCGCATCAGCAAAAGCACTGACTAACATTGAGTCTGATCTATCAATTTTGAGTCCCAACTTTACAGTACCTTGTAAATATCTCAATATTCTTTTCACAGCACCCCAGTGTACCGTGGTTGGACAGTGCAAAAATTGACAAACCTTATTTACTGAGAAAGAAATATCTGGACGAGTTAGTGTTAAGTACTATAGTGCACCTACTATACTCCTGTACCTCGTCGCATCTTCTGGTCCCAATTTATCTCCCTCATGAGCTGACAGCTTTTCTGAAACTGGCAAGGGCGTGTCAACAGGCTTGCACTCATTCATGTTCACACGCTCGAGAATTTCATTTGCATAGCCTTCTTGTGATAGTATTATTCCATTACCTGATGGCTTCACTTCTATGCCCAAGAAGTAGTGCAAATTACCCAAATATTTTAAAGCAAAATCTTTTTTCAGATCATTTAAAAGTCCATTTGTGGCATCTGGTGATGAACTGGCAACTATAATATCATCCACATAAACCAACACAAACATAGTTATATTTCCTTTACTAAAATAAAACAAGGATGTGTCAGCCTTGGAAGGAACAAATCCTAACTCCTGTAACTTCATGCTTAATCTAGAATACCATGCACGTGGAGCTTGTTTGAGACCATACAAGGCTTTATCCAACTTACAAACATGTGAAGGGAAAGATTTATCTTGATATCCAGCTGGCTGACGCACATACACTTCTTCTTCTAAGATCCTATGAAGAAAAGCATTTTGCACATCTAACTGACGCAAAGACCACCCTCTAGATACAGCAATGGATAAAATAAGATGAATAGTGGCCGCCTTTACCACAGGACTGAATGTGTCCTCATAATCAATCCCATAATGTTGTTTGAATCCCTTGGCCACTAAACGTGCCTTATATCTGTCTATAGACCCATCAGCTTTTCTCTTAATTTTATACACCCATTTGCAATCAATTATATTTTTATCTTTCTGTGGAGGAACTAAATGCCATGTTTTGTTTTTAATCAAGGCTGAGTATTCTGCGTCCATAGCAGTTCTCTAGTTACGATCAGCAAGTGCAGCATCAACACTCAATGGCTCTTCAGAAACAGACAAGAACCCATATCGTATAGTTCCATCAGTGTAGACTTTGGGCTTGTGAATACCTGACTGCGACTGTGTGTGTGGACGAGGCTGATGCGCTGGTGACGCAGCGGCAGGCGAGGAGGCAGAAATTGTTGTCGACTCCCCCGTGCCTCCATCGCCATTGCCATGTGCTGAGTTGCCAGCAGCAGCAGCAGCAGCAGCCACGGAGTTAGAGACCGGCGACGCCACGTCCGCAGCGTCAGATGCAGACACATGGTCACCAACTACTGGTGAGCTGTGAATAGCGCCATGCACGTCGAGCAAAGGAGTAGCAACCTGCAGCAAAGTACTTGTCTCCTGCACTGAGGAATTAGCCACATTTGATGGAATATCTTCAACATGAGAACTAGTCATCAATGGTTCATTAGCTACATGCATATCCCCGGATTTAAGAGACTGGACGGCAACAAGGAAATCTCTGCACGTAGACGTGCACCTGCGTTTAGATGCAGAGATTCAAAGGGAAAAATTGACTCATCAAAAATGACATCACGTGAAATATAAACGCGTCCAGCTGAAACATCCAAACATTTATACCCTTTGTGCAGCTTGCTATAGCCAAGGAAAACATATCTTTTGGATCGAAATTCAAGTTTATGGGAATTATATGGGCGAAGGTTTGGCCAACAAGTGCTACCAAAGGTGTGAAGGGAGATGTAATCAGGTGTCTCTCCATAGAGACGTTCAAGAGGGGTGGAATTAGAGATAACTTTGCTAGGGAGACGATTGATCAAGTACACCGCTGTTAGAAAAGCTTCGTCCCAGAATTTTAGAGGCATAGAAGATTGGGCAAGGAGAGACAAACCGACCTCAACAATGTGTCGGTGTTTTCGCTCCGCCGAGCCATTCTGTTGATGAGCATGTGGACACGAGACATGTTCTATGCCAATTCTAGAAAAGAAGGAATTTAACTTTTGATATTCACCACCCCAATCTGACTGCATGGCAAGGATTTTAGTTCCAAAACATCGTTCAACATAGGCTTGAAATTCATGGAATTTCTGAAAAACTTCAGATTTATGTTTAAGCAAATATATCCATGTAAATTTGCTAAAATCATCAATAAAGCTAACATAATATTTATATCTCCCTACGGAATCAGGAGCGGGTCCCCAAACATCAGAGAACACAAGTTGCAAAGGAGCAGTGGACACACTGGAAGATAGAGAGTATGGCAATTGATGACTCTTAGCTTTCTGACAAGCGTCACAAACTGACTCTTTATTCAAATCTCTAAGAACAGGAAGATTATTCTTGATAAGAATTTGATCAACAATGACAAAAGACGGATGCCCTAAACGACTATGCCATCGAGATGACGAGAGCTTGATGGCGCCACACGCTTGATTATTTGAGCCAGATGGGACGGATGTCAAAGGGTAGAGACCTTCTCTACACCTGCCTTGGAGAAGAGTTTTCTTCGTTGCTCGATCCTTTATAGCAAAAAAGTCATCATCAAAAACTAAGAAGGCATTATTATCGGCAGCGAGACGATGAACTGAGACTAGATTTTTGCTAGCACTAGGAACATAGAGAACATCTCGCAAATGAAGATCACGAGTGGGGGTACGCAATGTAGTATGACCAATATGACTGATTCTCATACCTGCACCGCTCGCGGTGTGGATCTGATCGTTGCCGTGGTACTTCTCACGAACTGTCAGCTTGTCGAGCTCCCCCGTGATGTGATCAGTAGCACCGGTGTCGGTGTACCAATTTGTGTCGATCCCATATGAAGCGACAGCAGATGCAGCCATCTTCTCTTCTCCTGTGAATGAGGCATCAAACCTGTTGAAGCATTTAGCCACGGTGTGGCCAACCTTGTTGCAGAGCTGGCATGTCGAACGTGGAGAGTTGTTGTAGCCGCCGTTGCCGCGGCTGCCGCGGCCGCCGTTGCCTCCGCCTCCATTGTTGACGCGGCTGCCGTTGCCGCGGCCGCCGTTGCCACCGCGAGACGCAGAGAGGGCAGATCCAGAGTTTTACCCTCCCTACAGGAGCTCCATGCGAGTCTCGAAGATAACGAGCTGCGCGAACAGCTCGCTAACGGAGATCGGCTCAGTGCGAGAAGCCACTGAAGTGACCACCGGGTTGAACTCGATGTCTAGGCCAGCCAGGATGTAGGAGACGAGTTCCTCATCGTCGAGACACCTCCCGGCGGATGCCATTTGATCTGCATAGCCTTTCATCTTGTTTACATACTGAGCAACACTTAGATTACCTTTTTGAGTAGTGGCCAGAGCAAGTCGTGTGTTGATGACACGAGCCGTGGATTGAGACGCATACATGCGCTCAAGTGCTTGCCAAACCTCCTCAGTTGTCTGCATGGCGGCGACCACCACCAGGATCTCTGTTGAGATCGATGAGAGGAGATAGCCCAAGACCAGTTGATCTTGGGCCTCCCAAGTGGCATACTCGGGATTAGGAGAAGTCACCACAGACTTGTCCTCCTTGTTGACGACTTCAATTGTCTTTGGCGGCGCCTTCTTCGTTCCATCCAGGAAGCCGGCGAGCTGAGCAGCACGAATCGCCGGGAGAACCTGAGCCTTCCAGAGAAGGTGATTCCCTTTTGTGAGCTTCTCGGTCACAGGATGACCAAGCCCGGTGGTAAGCGATGGAGAAGATGCGGATGAACTCGACATAGATGTATTTGTGGAAAGGATTTGCTGGATTGGCTCTGATTACCATGTGAAAATGATTAGGAAGCGTTAAACCCCTGTTAGGGGCCGCGTAGTATATTTATACTGCTGAGAAAAACCCTCAGCGTGGTTGTTACAACTTGAAGCACAAACCAAGGCATTGGCTTGGAGTGCAAACAAAGAAGAGATTACATGGAAGAACAGAAAATAGAAAAACACACGTATACATGATCTTATCTCTCTATCCTATTATCTAACACGTGGAACCGGGAGGGGCCCGCGCACGCCAGCTAAATTGCTGGCTCGTACGCACGCATTAGCCTCCGGCCCACTATGTTTCACGTAGAGAACAAAAAACACAACTCCCAGATGTCTACCGCACACGCGCGAGCAAGACAGCGACATCCGGCTGCACGCCTAGGATGCGTGGGAAGAGTAAGATCAAACGGAACGAGTGGTCAGTGCCCTGCACAAATAGGAGAGATCATACTGTTTTCAAATTTTACACATTAGAATGGTGCTATTAGCTTATTATTACTTCACTGTACATTCTAGAACTATGTTAGTAAATTTATTACTCCCTCCGTATTTTAATATATGACGCCGTTGACTTTTTAACAAACGTTTGACCTTTCGTCTTATTCAAAAAATTTATGTAATTATTATTTATTTTATTGTGACTTGATTTATCATCAAATATTCTTTAAACATGACATAAGTATTTTTGTATTTGCATAAAAAATTTGAATAAAACGAATGGTCAAACGTTGGTTAAAAAGTCAACGGCGTCATATATTAAAATACGGAGGGAGTATGAAGAAGAGATAGTTTATTAGAACCTGGCTGACCTCAAACCAAGAAACTAGGGGGTCTTACGTAATTACAAAAGAAAACAGTTAACCTACAACAAAACATAGACGAAAAGTATCCATTAGACTCTATGAAGAGTGACAGGTCCATCATCCCTGACATGATCCAGAAGCAGGTCTCCTCCGTAATGCTTCGAATGACGCTAGACACCAACTTTACCTTCCCTTTTAATATCTTTTCATTGAGTCGCAACCAAATTTTCCACACTATAAGGATTATCAAAGAGTTGAACCCCTTATGACTCGCCTTTGCGATCAATTTCATGGAAGTGACCCACCAACTAGGTAGATCCCTATCCGGGGTCGGCTTAAGAGTTTGATGACTTGGAGCTTGTAGGAGCTTAAACACGCATCCAAACAGGAGGTGATCAACTATCTCAAGTTCCTGTGTGAGAATAGTGCATGGTTCCCATGGTTTTTGCAATTCATGGCGCACAAGGTGATAGGAGGTCCAGCACCGCTTGTATACTACCAACCAAAAGAAGCATTTGTACTTAAGGGATGCCCAAGATTACCAAATTATTTTCCCACCTGCAGGATAGGTTCGACCTTGGAGAATGCCTTGTAGGTACAACTCGTGGAGTAGACCCCGGAGGATGACCACTTCCATGTAAAGCCATCACTACTGGAGAAATGCTTAATAGTCTCGATTGGTAACCTCCTCTAGCCCCGGATACGCAACCGCGGCCACGTTTTCGGGACTAGAGATCGTGATCTTTAGCCTCGGGGCTAAAGATCCATGTGGCAGGCACACCCATCTTTAGCCCCGGTTAGTGTTACCAATCGGGGTCAATATATTTTTTCTTTTTTTCTAGTCCCTGTCAGCTATATATATGCATTATATATATTTAAATACATATATATACATAATATATATATGTATATATGTATGTATATGTATATATATATGTATGTATATGTGTATATATATATATATATATATGTATATACACACACTAGCAAAAGTGCCCGTGGGTTACACCGGGTGATTACGAAGTGTGTACAGTGAACCAAAGGTATTTTGTTTTTAGATAAATAATCTGCTTTATATTTGCGGAATATACATGATGATGTTTAGTTTGGATGATTTGTAGCATGGGAGAAAATGGATGGACGAATAATGCACATGCAGAAAAAATAGATTATTTATTTGGACTTAGTACATTTTTTTTAAGAAAAAATTCCCGTGCGTTGCAACGGGAAAGATTTAAAAAAAATTGGAATTAAAAATATAAGAAATATTGAAAGATGGGTTTAGAGTTCATATAGAAATAAAATTTAGAAATAATAGAAATTATAAATTATATTGGATGAGAAGTCTATAAAAGAGGGTAGAGTGCATATAGTAATACAATTTTAAAAAAATTAAATTCGAAATAAAAAAGAATATTTTTTGAAAATAAACGGTCATAAACAATTAAAATGGTATTAATGCTATTTCTGAAAATTACAAAAATACTTAAAATCAATAAGAGAGAAAAACTGATTTAAGCCCGGCCCAGTAGAGCGGCCTTCTGTGCTTCGCACGTGCGGTCGGCCCATAGGATGGCCCAATAGCGCGGCGGCCTAAAACGTCGCCTGGCCCGACGTGGGAGAAGCATGGACCGTTCGATCTGATGGATAGTCTCGATTGGTCCTGACCTAGATAAATACCCGCAACCCTAACCCTAACCCTAAAATCAATCTCTCTCTCTCTCTCTCGATCCCCTAACCCGCTCTCTCTTTCTCTCTCGTAAAGCAACGGCGGCGGCGGCGACTATTCCAACGGGCGACGACGGCAGCGGCCTTCCCCACCGAGCAGCAACAACGACGTCCTTCTTCCCCGCAAGCGGGCAGCGGCGCCCTGCCCTCCTGCAAGTGGCGGCGGTGGTAGCGCTGCCTCCTCTCCCCACTGCAGGCTCCTTCTCTCCTCGTCAGGCGGTGGCCGCCACCTCGCTCCTCGCCAAATCCGGCGGGTCGATGGTTCTCCAATCGCGCGGCGCTCGGGATTTGGCTCCTCCCTCTCCCTCCCGGCATCTAGCACAGCGATGGATTGGCAGCTTCTTGGCGGCGCGATGGCACAACGGATCCCCGGCGCAGCGTAGGTCATCGGTTCAGAATCTAGCCCCTCGAGTTCACTACCTCCATTGCAGCGAGGTGGCGAGATGCAACACGCGACGGCCTCATCTAATGTTAATATTTTTTATGTTCTTTTATTTCGATTTATATTTGACTGTGATTTTATTTTTATTTGGGTTGTGATGATTTGACTTTTCAAATAATATTTTACTATTAATTTTATTCAATTGTGTAAATAAGCAAAAGTATAAGTCATACTGAAAATATCTTTAATGATAAAATCCTAATAATCGAGCCGAGTCGGTCGAGCTAGCGGGGCCCACGCGAGTAGATAAGGATCAATCTCGATCCATCCAGTCGCCGCCCCCTCCCTACCACTCCAGTCGCTGCCCCCTCCGCCCCCTCTCCCCACTTCCCTCCTCCTCTACCCCCCTCTCTCAGCTGGCCGGCCAGCTACTTCCCTCCCCCTCAACCTCCCTCTCCTAGCTGGCCAGCCGTTTCCCTCCGGCAACGCATGCGACCGCAGCCGAGCTTCATCTCCTCTCTCAGCTTCCCCACTTCTCCCCCACTCTCCCTCCACTTCTTCCCCTCTCAATCTCTACGGCGGCGGCAGGAGGGGCGGCGACGCCCTCCCCTCCGCTAGATTGGGGGGAGGGGAGGTGTGGTGGCGGTGGCGGCGGACGTCATGGAGGGGGCGGGTCGGACGGCGTGGAGGCAGTCGGCCGGGCCTCGCCTCCGCCAGAGCCGGCGGCGTGGAGGCAGCTGCGGCCCGGCGGGGGCGGGAGGGGCGGCGGGCCGGACCTCGCCTCCGCTAGATCCGGTGGCGTAGAGGCGGCTGCGGTCCGGCGGGAGAGGGAGTGGCGTCTTCGTCTCTCTCTCTCTCTCTTTGCATGGGGGCAAGTGCTGCGGCGGTGGCGGCGGATGTCATGGAAGCGGCAGGTCGGATGGCGTGGAGGCGGCCGGCCGGGCCTGCGGTCCGGCGGCGGCGGGAGAGGCGGCGTCGTCGTCTCTCTCCCTCTCTCTCTCTCTGCATGGTGGGGAGGTACTGCGGCGGTGGCGGCGGATGTCATGGAAGCGGCGGGTCAGACAGCGTGGAGGCGGCCGGCCGGGCCTCACCTCCGCCAGATCCGGTGGTGTGGAGGCGGCTGCGGCCCGGCGGGGGCGGGAGGGGCGGCGGGCCGAACCTCGCCTCCGCTAGATCCGGCGGCATGGAGGCGACTGTGGCCCGGCGGGAGCTGGAAAGGCGGCAGCGTCGTCTCTCTCTCTCTCTGTGTGCATGGTGGCAGTGGAGGTTCATGTGTTCTTGGTTGAAAGTTTTGTTATGTGTGTTATTGATTGAATGTTTCATGTGTGTTCTTGATGAATTTTGACTGGGATTTATTTGGTTGTGCCAATTTTGGGAATTGTTTCCCTTGTATACGATTCTGAGAGGGATTGGGATTCGGGGGCTGCGGGCGAGGGCGCACCGCGAGGGACGAAGGCGCCCTTCGTCCGATTTGTGACTACCGGAAAAATACGAATATTTATATTAGTTCTATGTGTGTATTATATAAACCCGGTAGCACAGGTGAGATTGGGATGGATTAATCAACGGTGGATGGGAGAGGGAGTACATATTCCCAGGAGTGTAGAAACATTTTCATAATATATATATATATATATATATATATATATATTATGCATATATTATATCATACAAATAGTACACACATAGAACTTGACTAAACATATATCTACATATATATATAATAATTACTAACATTTATATTTACACATAAGTAAACTTTTACATATATGAAAAATGTACATATATATTACAAATCTAGAAGGAACAACGGTATGGATATTAGAATTCTACTACGTCTTCGAAGTTGAAGGACCGGTGCTTTGATTTAAGTCCAAGTAGAATTCTCCTGCGGGATCAATAATTTGTTCGTTGATAAATCCCATCAATTGTTTTTGAACGGCTCTTATTAACATATCAGGTTTAGTGCTGGTTTTAACTCATTTCGGGACTGTTGTTGATTTCGCCCCTCCGGCCAAAAGGGTTTCTCCAGTAGTGCATTGGGCTCAGCTGGGTTTAGCTACACCTCCGTAAAGGCAATCCCATAGCCTCAGGTTTTGTGCCAAAACTTTAACTGTGATGGCTTCTTTTTTATCTCGCACCCGTCAATGACAAGCGGGCATCACGAACAGATCTCGAGTTGCGACATCTAGTTGTGATGGTTCACTAATGGTCTAGTGCGATGTCTTTAATGGACAGTCCTTCAAGCCATTTATCCAACTAGAAAAGAGTTGAAGATCGATTCGTCCAACATCTAGGGAAACCTAGGAAATGTAGCAGTTCCGAAAGGAAGATCATATCCATGAGAGACGGAGTCAAAAGCTCGAACGATGTCAACCTTTAGGAGTAGCTTCGGTAAGCTTGAAAGTTGAGAAGTCAATAGTTGAAGACGGTAGACTTTTATAGATAGCACACATCTTACTCGGTAGTCAGTAGACCACTCATTTAATATACACGTGTGCTATACTATTGAAAAAACCATTTCTAAAGCCATCTATGGATGACATGTACAAACTTTTACAGATAACACACATCTATATAGAGAAGATGGACATACCATGGGGCTGGAGCTAACTCTTACATCGAGTCATGCTCTAACATTATTATAAACATTATTATAACTAGGAAGAAAACTCGCGCAGATGCGCGGGCATCTTATTTATTGTTTTATGAAATAATGTTAAAAGTAGTCATACCTCACCATTTGTATGTTGTGAGGTAGACCGTAGTCTTTAATATACTTAAGAATGTATGTCAGATTAAGAAAAATATTTTATCTCAGTTACATATAAATTCTTCTATTGTCACACAAACTTATTATCACTATTTTAAAAGTTGAGTATCTATTAATACATGAAACGGTTTATATCTTACTTATTTTTAAATCCATATATAAATATTCTAAAAATACTACTTCTACCGATTAATAGGATACACCATTAAAATTAAACTATTAAGTTAAACATGAATGATCATTTAGTGGGTGAAGCTAGTCATAATCGTAAAGACTTTCTTACTCTACTGCCTTGAATGATAGGTCTCTCATCGAGATAGTTGTGCTCCTCGAGAACTTGGAGCACAATTTAATGTCTAATTTACTATCACATCCTTATGTAGTATTGCATTGGTATACTGGGACCGCTTTAACTCAACCTATATATACCCCTGTTATACTTACGATAGCGTAGCAAACTCTGTTGTTTATGCTTGGTGCCTCTCGGAGAAGGACAAAGAAAAGATAAAGGTGATCAAGATAGTTGTTTTTTTTTAATTTTTGAGTAGATTTGTGCTATAGAGTAGACATAATATGTTTAAGATTTTAATTATTACTACTCATATTTTTATAGTACAGCTAAAATACTCTCATTCGAAAAGAAGCGAGGTCCATCACCTGATGGTACTTAAAAGAAAACATCCAAAGAGAGACATACCACCACAATAATCTCTAGAGCATTATATTATTGTTCATATTTTGACAAATACCTATAGTTTAGCACCTGATTTGGTTTGAACACCTAGTATTGACAACAACACATCTTATACCTTTACTAATTTAAATAATGTATTTATTCTTCCAAACCTACTTATCAATTACGTAGTATATTTATCAAGTGATATTTGACATCCTAAAATATGATATGAAATTATTTAAAAATTATCATAACATTAATTATTATATATTAGCTTAAGATGTGATGTATTTAGAACCGCAGTATAAATTTTATAAGACACAATTATTTTATTTAATTAAAGGAATATAACAGGATAACAAATTTGATATATAATTCAAAAATAATTTAAAAGATAACTGTCTATATTTGATTTGATATTTGATATTTATATATAGACCTAGTTTATATTTGCGCATATTTGTGGAGTAATATATATTTTATATTGTAAAGTTTTATATTTTAAAGACCATTGATTTTGTTCCATGCACGTATGTTTTTTATTACATATATTTCTTATTGGCTTTATCATTTTCTACGGTAGGTACGTGCATATTTTTTTCTTTCTAATAATAGTTATATGTAAGCTTTTGTTCTCAATCCGTACTTATGTTTTTTTTCTCTGACCGTTAAGGTGCATATATACAGATCCACTAAGCAGTACGTTATGTTTTATTTTTGTTTTCATCTTTATCGTATGTACGTACGTACGTACGTGTGTTTTCTCACATATAGCAAACAGGTCCACCAATTTAAATGAAAAACAACCGCATAGATTTAATCTAACGGTATAAAATAATGGGTCCACCAATTTAAATGAAAATCAACGGTGAGATTAGATTGTACCACATGGCGGCCTAGGAGCAATTATAGGAGCGCCACATGGCGGCATGAGAGCGTTTGTAGGAAGTTTAATGGATTTTTAAGTATATAATAGATAGATAGATAGATATATAGATAGATAATAGATAGATAGATATCGATACACATATCTTTAGTCAAACATTATTGGATATTAGGTGCAGCATCTCCGAAATTACGTAGACTTCCTTGTAATCTATATGTACATACACATTATTCCATTTGACATCGATATATAGCATAGTAGTGGTACATGTTGTCTCCCATGGTAAGCCCATGTTTGCGATTGAGACGAAGAGAAGGAACCACTCCGGGATGACCATGGTCCGACAGGGAGAGCCTGCTCAGACTTGTTTAGGGAAAATGCACAGAGTGAGTATTCAAAAACCAATAATACTCCTACATAATATACACTAGGAATGAAGTATTTGCAGTTTGTGTTTACTCTTCACTTGATTTATAGTAATCACACACTTTTTCTCGATCACAGAAAAGATATTCACTACCAGAAACAAAAATTTCCCTGTGAGTGAAAAACAATACCATTTGACTATCGGTTCATGGAGAGAAATATCTTTTTGATAAATCCATTGAAATAACTCCCTGTGAATGTAAATTTACATATAATGTGGTGTCATGCACCAGCAACTTCATCGCCAAATTAACTTATCATGTCAGTATACATTGGTGCAAAAATTTTATCGTCAAAGTTACATGTTGTGTAACATCAAACAGTAGATGCTAGGATTATGACCAAGCATATATCGGGAAAAATAAATATACATACCATAAATACGTACGAGATGCTCAACAAAGACACCCGTATTTTTGTCGACGAGGCCTTTGATGAGGTCCACAAGTGAGAAATCCCCTCGCACTTCCACCATCGTTTTCCCAGGCATACCCGGATAATTATCATTTGAGGTCATTTGTACACCTGCCAAACAAACTGTTAGCTCATCTCAAAACGTTGAAGCCTCTGCATACCCTGTTGTATATTTTTATTTTAAGATGCAATTTTACTCTAATTATGCTGAACAAGCAAAACAAGATCTTCTGAGCATTAAGTCTCCACTGAACAACAACTATTTTGACATCAAGTCACAGAACTACAACTAGTTGGCATAAGTGACAGAACCTTTTTTGTACTTTATACCATAGAACTACAACTCTATTGACACTTGTTGCTGTGAAAGTAGTTATAGTTCTGTGAAAAATTTGTACTTCTACAGTATCAAATGTCAAAATAATTGTAGTTATGGAATTTAATCTTAAAACAAGGAAATAAAGTTGTACCCCATGATATGTACCCTATGTGAGCTTTTCCACCTGTGTTTGGCTGCGTGCTGAACACACATATCAGTGGGATTCGAGATCGTATAGTTAAACAATATTTGAAGTTACCAGCAAATTCAGTTTGAAATGTAAACTATCCAACGCAGTTGTGCAGGTGTATTATGCTAGTTCTGCTGAGACTAGATAGATCGTACCTGGGAAACTATTCCGAATCAAGTCTCTGACATCACCCATATGGCTGGTATCCACCGAGAAACTAATTTGTCTTTTGGAAGACTGAAGTGCACCAAAAGAACATAAACTCATCAAGCTGATCGAGCAGGCAGCAATGAAGAAAACATGGCAAGCTTTAGTTACCATTTGCGTCTTAGCTATCAATAACTGCCCTTGCGTATTGATGCCCGGCAACGTGACAACACTCAAGGTTCATCTGTCATTCCGTCCCCTTCCTTAAATAGAGATGTTAGTGGGCTTTTTCAACTCCTTCCTTAAAGCCCGTTGGTTAGTACAGAGTTCCCTAATGACTAACCATATTTTAAGAACCCCCCCACCCCCCTCTCTAAATACTCCCATATTATCCCAGTTTTACAGGGTCAAGACAAAAAACGCACTACATCAGGCCCTCTAATTTTCGAAAGACATCCAAATCCATTCCTTTGCTCTGTATTCCTACGGGTTCTGCCATTTATTTATGCATGTTGTTACTGCAGAACCATTAACGGCCCACGGGTTCTGTCTATTTGTTTATGCAAGTTGTTACAGCAACCAATAGCCTACTGGTCAATTTCTTCTGCATTTGGTTTCAATTATTATCAAATGGCAGAACCAAGGCCGGTCCTATGATTTTGAGGGCCCTAAGCAAACTCATCGCGATGGGCCCTCTAAACTATATATAAAATTTTATGATATATAGATAATAATTTTACTTGCAAAACGATAACAAATACATCCATATATTAAATTTAACATGTCTGGTAATTATGAAGAAATAAAGTCGACCAAAATAACAATATATTTGTAACTTGACTAATATCATTATTCATTAACTTAATGAAGAACAAAACCCCATCATATCCGTTGCTCCCATGAAATGATACTTTTTCGGGCATTTCTTGATGCAAAATCATCAATAACGGTATTAAGATCAATAGTGTTCAAGATATCCTTCTCAATTGAGCACATAGCCAAGCCATTTAACCTTTCTCGTGACATAGTTGATCTCAAATAGTTCTTCAAAACTTCAAGTTTGAGAAACTTCTTTCAGCTGAAGCTACCGTCGTAGGTACAGTTAAGAGATTTCGATAGGTAACTAAAATATTTGTATAGCAATCTGCATCCATAACGAACTTCAGAATCTCAGACGTGAACATCGAAGAATCACACCTTTAATTCCAAATAAAAATCATTGGTCTCAACATCGGATGAGTTACTAGACTACTAGTATTAGGTGTTGGCCCCTCCACCATCATGGGCTCCCGGCGGTCGCCTCGGCTGCATAGGGCCAGGGCCGGCCCTGGGCAGAACAAATTGTTGTAAGAAATCAATCAATAGCAATCTGGTCAATTGGTTGCACTAACGATTATGTCAATTATTTGCTGCAGTAGCATGTTGTTTCATGGGATATGATAGAAGTACAGAACAAATGGACGAACCTGCATAAACAAAATAATTCGTCAGAACCATCTTGAATTGACTTATAAGTTTCAAAAGTATTGGAATCAGTCTCTGAAGGCATGCATGGTGTGACGGAGCACAATGCACGTTAGAACCAGAACGCGTAGTGAACCAAGATATACACACGTACTGCTACTGACGATTTAAAAGCATCGTAATTAAGAACAGTAATGCAAATGGGCAAAGAAATATACTCATTCATGCACGAACGGGAAAAATGAAGGACGGTACGTGCGAAGCAGGGTTTTACTACGCAACATTTCTTTGCTCGTTCGCAGCTGTTTTCTCTTCTTCTTTTGAAACGGCATCATCGATTCCATTAGCTGATACAAACCCAGTCGCGTTCATCCATCCACACGTTAAACCAAAGGTCGTTTGTCACGTAAGGAGGACTAATCAACTAAGCACATGCACCTTTCTTTTTTAATTGTGTTACGTAACTGCCTGCACAATCTTGTATTGAGTCTCTTCTATTAGTTGACCTTCGATTGAGGATTTAAGATCTCTGATTACACATCTTCTTATCTCCATGACATGTCTTCTTTTCTATATTGACTAGCAATAGTGCCCGTGCGTTGCAACGGGAAAAACACCGTTTGATAGTGTAACACCTTGAAAACCTTAAATCAGTAAAAATCAAGTCTAATTTGGTATATTAACAAAGGCAACATATCCTATGCACACAGGCCCTCACGTGTACACACGTGTACACCAACTAAAAAATGTCACCAAAAAATCTAGAAAAAATCATACCCATACTTTCAATTGTATTACACCTAGGGTTAAAATCTTAACGTCAAATTCATTATATTTTAGCCGTAACAAAAAAAACAAAAAATCTGACAGTTTTAAGGTTATAATTTTGTAAGAATTTTATCTTTTTTGTTATTCTCTATGTAGAATGAATTTGAAGATGCGACTTTGCACGTAGATGTAATACTATTGAAAGTACAGGTATGAATTTTCCTAGAATTTTTTGTGATAATTTTTAGTTGGTGTACACGGTGTGTACACGCGAGGGCCTGTGTGCATAGGATACGCTCCCATTAACAAATAGGTAGAACCGAGTCTAAGTTGATAAATTAGCATAGGATTTAGGATTTAGTTTTAGATTTATTTTTCGAGCCTACTTAGGAGCTTATCTGATGGACTTTAATTTAAAAAATCTGAGCCACAATGTGTTGATCAAATTTGCTTTCGGCCCAGGTCTTCCCAACTGGCCCAAACTTGGGTTGACCCACCTTCGGCGAGCTGAGTCAATTCGACAGCCCACAAGCCGAGCAGCTGAGCGTGGCCCACATATGCGGGGACAGTCCGATGCACTTGGAATAAGTTCATCTTAGGTCCCATAACTTGTCTACGAATCCGATTTTCGTCCTTCAACCGAAAAACTAGATACAACGGGTCCCTCAACTATGAAACCAGTGCAAAATAAGTCCCTCGGCAGTTTGAACGGCGGTTTTAGCTGACGTGGCGCCTACGTGGCTAATTTGACTCGGTCTTCATCTGACGTGGAATTGACGTGCTGCTGACGTGGCAATTCGATCTTGAAAAATATTAAACCCTGTGGGACCTACATGTCAGTATCACACATAAATTAATTAAAAAATGGTGGGGCTCATGTGGGCCCCACATGTCATTCTCACCCCCACCACTTCTTCGTCCTCCATCCCCATCTCCCCTCTCCGGCCACGGTCACGGCGGCGCCGGGGACAACAACCTCAAGAAGGCGGACGAGGCCTGTCTTGACGCCCTTCCCACGTCCTCCGCCACTCACCTCGGCGTTGCGCTCGGCTGGTGGAGAGAGGAAGCGCAGTGGAGATGGCCCAGGCGGCGAGAGTGGAGATCGGAGGGAGTTGGGGGCGCCGCCGGCAGATTGCCACCGCTCCGTCCCACTGGTTTCGCGCGCCGCCACCGCCCCACTCCGTCTCGCCGCTCCGCGCGCCCCGCCCCGCCGGCTTCGTGCCGCTACGTGCCGGATGACGACGATGACGACGACGAGGCTGGCGCCCTTCGCTTGGCTCCGCAGCCCTGCCGGCTTCGGGCGCCACCACTCCGCCCGCGCATCTGCCCGCCGCTACCCCACTCCGCCCCGCTGCTCTGCCCGCCCAGCCCCGCCGGATTCGCGCCGCTGCGCGCCGGAAGACGACGACGACAAGGCATGAAGAAGTAGGAGCAGACTACAAAACAATGGCATTAATCATGTTAGGATTCCACATTCAGAGAGTGAGCTGGAGCACATCATTGATTTTTGTGCAGAGATCGATGGATCGATTGATTCTGTCGCCGATGACTCTACCAATTCTGTCCAGGCTAATCAACTCAGCTGAAGTGCTTGCAATTTACATCGGCCGTCAGGCTGCCGCTGCCGTCGCCGGCGGATGGCTGGATGGTGGTGGCCACGCTGTTCGCTGCCATGACGTTCCAGGCGGCGCTACAGCAGCCGGGGTGGATGCCGAGGCCCAGGGACTGGTTCGCGGTGCTTCTCGCCGCCGATCTGTCAGCGGCGGCCGTCACGATGGACCAGGCCGGGAAGGCGATGCTGTACCTGATCGTCAACCCGTGCACCTTCGCACCTCCACGGCGCCGCCACCCTCCTCCACGCTGCTGCCGGTCACCGCCGTCCGCATTGCCTGCTACCGCACCGCCGACGCTGAGAGGGAAGGGAGAGAAACAGATAGTGAGAGGGGGAAGGAGAGGATGTATTGACATGTGGGCCCCACCTTTTTTCCTTGACATGTGGCCCCGCCATTTTTTAATTATTTTTTTTAGCTGACAGGTGGGCCCACGGTTTTTATTATTTTTGTGAGATATAATTGCCACGTAAGCGCCACGTCAATGCGACGTGGTACAAATACCTTAGTCAAACCAACCACGTATGCGCCACGTCAGCCAAAACCGCCTTCAAAACCGCCGAGGGACCTCGTTTGCACCGGTTTTAACAGTTCGGGGACGGGTTGTATCTGGTTTTGTGGTTCAATTCGGGGACGGGTTGTATCTGGTTTTGTGGTTCAAGGACGAAAATCGGATTCGGTGTAAAATTGAGGGACCTTAGATGAACGAGCGGAACGACGACGAAGGCGGCGACGGCAGTCCGGTGAGCTAGTGCGCGTGTGCGGTGACGACCGCCGAGCTGCTCCTGCTTCGCCGGCTGGGGGTGCATCGGAGGGCAGCGCAAAACCGTGCCACGGCGTCGGCGATCCGGCTAGGCGGGCGCGTAAACAGCGATGAGTGCCGAGCGGCCTGGACCTTTAAGATAAGATAAGATTTTCACGGACGACGGAAGTAAATTAAATCGGACTTTCTTTTTTGTTTTAATGTTTTTTTCACCCTTTTTTCGTTATTACGGACGACGGAAACGTTTTAATTTTTTAAGTAGTAGAGATAGAGATAGAGATAGAGAAGATAGAGATATATAGTACCGTGTCATATATAGTAGGATTCGATTTTTTTTACCACGTCACATATAATTATTTTTTTAATCAGACAGAATTCGTTTTTTTCGCCCTATTTTTACCACGTCCATCGAATCGGATTCGTTTTTTTCCCTGTTTTTTTCACCCAATTTTTTTCCCGGTTTGTTTTGCCCGATTCTTTTTTTTAATCGGACAGAATGGTTTTTTTATTTTTTTCGCCCTTCTTTACACGGAATTGTCATTGTTTTTTGCCCGGTTTTTTTCACCCAATTTTTTTCATCGTCCTTTTTTGGCCCTATTTGTCGACGAGTGATACTCGCGGACCGGAAGAATAGGGTACTGGGGTACGTTAGAACAGGGATCTACGTAGTACGACATCAAAATAGACAAAAGACAAGGATTATACTGGTTCAGGCCCCTTATCAGGCAGGGCCGGCCCTGGCACTATGCAGCCGAGGCGACCGCCGGGGGCCCATGATGGTGGAGGGGCCAACACCTAATACTAGTAGTCTAGTAACTCATCCGATGTTGAGATCAATGATTTTTATTCAGAATTAAAGGTGTGATTCTTCGATGTTCACGTCTGAGATTCTGAAGTTCGTTATGGATACAGATTGCTATCCAAATGTTTTAGTTGCTTATCGAAATCTCTTAACTGTACCTATGACGGTAGCTTCAGCTGAAAGAAGTTTCTCAAACTTGAAGTTTTGAAGAACTATTTGAGATCAACTATGTCACGAGAAAGGTTAAATGGCTTGGCTATGTGATCAATTGAGAAGAATATTGATCTTAATACCGTTATTGATGATTTCGCATCAAGAAATACCCGAAGAAGTATCATTTCATGGGAGCAACGGATATGATGGGGTTTTGTTCTTCATTAAGTTAATGAATAATGATATTAGTTCCAAGTTACAAATATATTGTTATTTTGGTCGACTTTATTTCTTCATAATTACCAGACATGTTAAATTTAATATATGGATGTATTTGTTATCGTTTTGCAAGTAAAATTATTATCTATATATCATAAAATTTTATATATAGTTTAGAGGGCCCATCGCGATGAGTTCTCTTAGGGCCCTCAAAATCATAGGACCGGCCCTGTTATCAGGTAATAGGCCTAGTCCAGTTTATATGGGATTAATGATGATGAGAACAAATTACAAAGAGAAAACAGGCGATTCCGATGAAATCGTAGTCGAGGGATTCGACGAGATCTCCCAGCGAGTTGGCTTCGTGAACTCCGGCTTCATAAACTTTGTTGGGTGTGTTGGCGATGAGATGCGATGCCCATCGCCTCTCCCTAGGGGTCCCTTTTATACCGTGTAATACCTTGACCCCCAAGTAAAACTTAGAGATATGTAAACTAACACGATATCCTAGAGATTTTACCCTTTCCGAGTAGATCTTCTGCAATTCCTTAACTTCATGGAGATATTTTCCATGACTTGAGGTGAATTCCTAACGACGTATACCTTATCGGTATATTCCATAAGTCATAGGATAGAGGGTATGCCTTATCTGTAACCCTGACACTATTATTTTTTATAATCGGACAGATTGTTTTTTTCTCGCCCTTTTCTTTACACGGAACAGGATTTGCTTTTTTTCGTCTTTCTTTACACGGAATTGTCGTTGTTTTTTGGCCGGTTTTTTCACCCTTTTTTTTTTGCCCGGACAGAATGGTTTTTCTATTTTTTTCACCCTTCTCTTTACACGGAATAGGATTTGCCCTTTTTCGCCCCTATTTTTGTCCGGTTTTTTTCGCTCGATTTTTTTTGGACGATTTTTTTCGCCCGATTTGTTTGCACGGACGACGGAAACACCTCATAATGATAATATATGTTTTTCATGAATAATCATGTCAATGACAATGTTTGAATTTTAATGAGCGGCTTGTTTTTTTTTACAAATGGTGTTTTTTTCTTGCGTGATTTTCTCAAACCATTCAGAAATATTTCTTTCTAAAAGTTTTTTCTAGCATGTTTTTTTGGCTTTTTTTATTTACAACGAAAACCATATTTTTCTCCCTTTTTTTTGCTTTTCTTTTCTCGTGTGTTTTTTTTTTGCCTTTTTTGACAATTATTTTCTTGCGCGTTTTTTTTCTTGTTTTTTTTCAAATGTTACCTTTTTTTTTGCTTTTTTCCAATACAAGAGAATATATGACGAAATAAAAGCCGTGTAGTAGTTGCAAAAATTCGATGGATCCTATCCGACTCAAGCTTCCATTGATTTAACGTTTTTTTCTGACAATTTTTTCAGAGCGATTTTTTAATAGATGGTGTTTTTTTTCTTGCGCGGTTTTCTAAAACCATTTTTTAGAAATGGCGTGTTTTTCTGACAGTTTTTCCTCGCATGTTTTTTTTAAAAAAATACCGACGATGGAAATAATTTTTCTCGTGCGTTTTTTAGTTTTTTTATGGAAGATGAAAAACCTTTTTAGCGTGTTTTTTTGCTTTTTTCTGACTTTTTTCTCACGCGTCTTTTTGAACCGTTTTTATTTTCTCATGCATTTTCTTTTTTTAAATAGTTAGATTATATTAGAGATAGAGAAGAGATATATATTGATTAGAAATCAGACTTTATTTCGCCCTTTCCATTTTTTCCCGTGTGCATTTTTTATTTTGTATGAACCAGCTTTCTATTTTTTACGAACCATATTTTTCGCCACTTTATTAGGGAATCGGACGAACTTTTTTAGATGTTTTTTCGGTTTTTTCTCGCCTTTATAGGAATCAGAATTTTTTTCCCCTTTTTAAGGGAATCGAATCTAGCATTTTTTTTACCACTTAATTTTTTGCCTTTTATAGGAATCAGTTTTTTTTGGGTTCAGAACTACGTTTTTTTTTTTTGCCACCTAGGGGAAACAGAACTTTTTGTTGTTGTTGTTTTCTTTTTTGTGTGCAGCTTTTTCTTTTTCTTTGTATGCACCTTTCTGCTTTTGTTCTCTTTCTTTTATTATTATTATTATTATTAACAAAAACAACCTCAAGTACCTTACTGCAAGATTATAGGGACCCAAATGTAAATATAAAAATTACATGGACTCAAATGCAAAAGTACAAACCCAAAAATTAAAATCATATAAAAATGGAATGCTCTCGACCTGTAGGTTCCGTTTTTATAAACAGATCTTCAATCCGGCACATTATTTTGTTTCACCAAGATGTGTGAGATATCACGGTATAGATTGAAACAGATAGGAATGGTGGCTGGGATCTCAGACTCAAAAGGAGTAGTGCCTTTTATTTTTCGTTTTTAAGAGGGAATCGGATTTATAGTTGGACTTTTTTTCGTTTCTGAGAGGGAATCGGATAGGAGTTAGACTTTTTTTTATTTCTTTTGCTATTTTTTTTTGTTTTGACAGATGATAGATGAAGGAAACATCTCTTATTTTTAAGTAGTACAAAAACGACCTCAAGTACCTTGTTGCAAGATTATAGGGACTCAAATGTAATTATAAAAATTACAGGGACTCAAACACAAAAGTACAAACCCAAAAATTAAAATCATATAAAATGGAATGCTCTCAATTTGTAGGTTCCCTTTTTATAAACAGATCTTTAATCCGGCACATCATTTTGTTTCACCAAGATGTGTGAGATATCACAGTGTAGATTGAAACCGATAGGAGTGGTGGCTGGGATCTTGGACTCAAAAGGAGTGGTGACTTTTATTTTTCGTTTTTAAGGGGGAATGGGATCTATAATTGGACTTTTTTTTGTTTCTGATAGGGAATCGGATAGGAGTCGGACCTTTTTTTTTTGGCAATTTTTTTTTGATGGACGAAGGAAACCTCTCTTTTTTTTTTACTAGCAAATATGCCCGTACGTTGCACCGGGTGAATATCAGCTAAATATGAATGGTTAAGATTGCTTGTGTACTATAACACATGTGCATAAAAATCTTGAATTTGTACATACCTCGCAAATATCTCTAAATCTTATACAGGAAAATATCAAAACATATTTCATATCGTATACACATTCAAATTCATGTCGTATCTCAAACTTTATAATACATGCGTGAGATATTCCAAAGTTTCTACACATTATAACATATTCCAACTTTCACAAATTTTCACAAACGGGGAGCAGTTATAGCTCTGACTTCACCATCCTCTCCAAAAGAAAAAAAAAAGGTAAAAGGCATCCGCATTGGTAAAGAAACATGCACTTTGTAATATCAAAATAAAATTCACGGTAATAATAGCGGCGAATCCGTCGCGTGCTCCAACCTTCCATCGGTTGCTGAGGGATGAAACCCTAATCCCATCCTTTTCTCCTCTCCCTGATCCTCTTCCGCACGTCTGAGCAAGCGAGAGGAAACGGCGATGGTAGCGATGGCGGTCCGGTGAGGTGGCGCGCGTGGTACGGGATCCGTTGTGTAGCTCCAGCTCTTCGTCGGCTCGGGATGTTGCGGAGAACAGCACCAAGCTATGCCTTTTCCCGTCCTTCACGCGATAATGGCACGCTAGGTCAGTAGGGTCATGACGGCATGCGCTCGGCGGAGCCGACGCAGCTGCGAGGAGGAGGTGGCAAGCGTGCGCCGTGGCACACGCTACTGAAGAAAACGCCCATGGGACAGTATTATTTCCCGGCGAAGGGCCAACTTTGCGGCTCCCAACGGTGGATTAGGCCTCGATGATTTCCAGTATGTGACCCGAATTGGAAAAAAGAGCTTAATTTGATTCGAGGAATTTTGGGTTTACTTAGGTTTTTCTCAGTTTGGCAGTTCGGAGAATTTCCACCTATGGTTCGATTATGTTGGTTTCAAACTCTCTATCCCTCCTAGATAATTTTATTATGTTCGATTCAGTGTTCATGACTAACACCAAGGCCACGTCCGAAAAATTAGCGCCGTACGAACGAAAACGCTTGATTCGATCTCTGATCTCTTTTTTTTTCTTTGGCCGACGCTTCATTGCGCTCGCGCGGGCAGGGACAGAGGGCACCATTCGGTCGGATTTATGGACGAACTTTTTTCATGTAACGATCAGAAATTTACTTAAGTAGTTAAGATATTTGTTGTGCCAGCTCTCAGACACTCACCAGAGTACCAGACCAGATTTTTAATTTACCGCTTCTTTTCTCATTATCTCTCCCCACGATACTCTCTAATCCCACTAATTATTTTATTTTTTCTCTTCCCCTATCAGTGCTCTCGTTATTACTTTGGCCGTTTGGCGCAGACGCGCAGTCTAGAAAGCTCCTCCTTTTTCTCGTCTTCTCAGCTCTCTTTCGATCCCCTTCTGTCTCTTGCCTCCTTCCTCTCGATCCCCTTCTCTGTCTCCTTCCCCTTCACAAATTCCATCAAAAGCAGCAATATCTGTATCTAGCACTCATGGGTCAAGTGAGCAGCTGTATCGTGAACCTCAGATCCAGTGCTAGCAGTAGGAATAGATCAGTGTTACGGCGGTTTTGGAGGCGGAGCTCACGAACATCCGTCGGAACGGCGAGCCTGCGGGAGTGGCGCGGCCTCTCGGATCAGGGGAGCAGCGGAGCACTGCGTCCGGCTGGTCCGTGCGGTGCATCTTCGTAGTGTACACGACCTGTCTGCAGCAGCAAGGTGTGTTCATGCAGATTCCTGAAGAGGAGCTTAAGGATGTGTGGCAAGATACAAAGCGCTGGTATTGTATTGCCCGACAAGGTTGTCATCCATGGAGCAAGGGGAAGTGGTAGACAGCAGGCAGGTGGAGTCATGGTCACCGGCAAGATCCACCACCGTTTATTCACTGAAGTCGTGGTCAATGAGCACGGTGCCACCATATGAGGTTGGTTTTCTTGGTTCGGCCTCTTCCTTCTTGCTACTGTTGCCTGATGTAGTCGATTTTTCCACCGGTCAGATCTGACGGGGAGAAGCTTCTCACGCAGATCTCCGCCGCTCCCCCTCCCCCTCAGCCACGGCCCACGGCGCCTTTCTCCCAGCCGGCGGCACCCTTTAGCAGCGCCTGGCTGGCAGCACTCTACTTGCGGCGGCGCACCCGCCAAAGCCGCCACGGCCTCGGGGCAGCGGTGTGCTTGGCCTCTGATGAGAGCAGTGGTGCGCGGTGCCCGGTGATTAAGTTTTTGAGATTTAATTTTCTGGGATAATTTTGATTCATTGTTGGATTTGCGATTTTGTGATTCAGTTTCTCTCGTTTCTGCGTGTAATTCTAGCTGAGATGCATCGGATCAGATTTGATCTCCAGTTCCGGAAACCTTATCAGATTGTGGGAAAGAAAACCGCAACGCGGTAAAAAAGTCGAACGACTCGGGCAAAGGGACGGACGGTAAAACGATGTGACGATTGGAAAAATACTAATCTTTTAATTAGTTATTAAGAAAGTAGTAGAGATAGAGAAGCGGCCGGCAGGAGATCTGTTCGTCATATATTTGATAGAGAATGTGACTCGGCAGCCACGTGGATCCATATAAATCTCGCCGACACGTCTCTTGTTTGATCAATTCCTATAATTAGTTCTGTGTGCACAAACGTTTGTTCCATTGGTTTGTATCATTTGTTGAGGTATAATTTGTTTGGTCAATTCCTATAATTTGTTCTATGTGCACAAACGTTTGTTCCATTGATTTGTATCATTTCTTTAGGTATACAAATTTTTGTTCAATGGTTTCTTATAATTTGTTCGATAATGTGTAGAACATTTTTGTTCTATTATTTAGTATAATTTTATTAAATGTACCTATTTTATTAAAAATAAGAAGACTATTTTTGGCCATCCACTACAGTCCGAGTTTAGTTTTAAGGAAAAAGTACAAATTTCCCCCGAATTTTCGCGGTCGTCCGAATTACCCCCTGAACCACAAAACACTACTGGAAAAACCATCTTTGGTCGGTCGACCAAATTTCACAATAGTCCCGGTTGTAATAAAAACCGGGACTAAAGAACATCTTCAATCCCGGTTCAAAAGGTTTGAGTTACTTTTTGATTTTTAGTCTCGGTTGGTAAAGATCATTTTTAATCCAGGTTCAAAAAACGGCAGGTGGTGTAAGACCCCTCCTTTATCTTTAATCCCGGTTGGTAATACCAACCGAGACTAAAGATCTATTTCTCGTCCCGGTTGGTAACCGGGACTAAAGAACGACATACATAGAGAGGTATGGTGTCAAACCCCCTCCTTTCTCCTTAGTCTCGATTGGTATCACCAACCGGGACTAAAGATAAATTTCTAGTCCCGGTTGATGTTACCAACCGGGAAAAAAGATTGACAGGATCAGTTAATAAGTTCCGACATTTATCTCCTCTCCTCACCCAGATTCATGTCTTCCTCTTCCTCCTCCCATCTCTTCCTCTACCTCATCTATATCTGCCCCATCCCCTCCCCGCCCCTCCCCACTTTTTAGGCGGTGGCTTCCGGATGGGACGAGCCCTCACACGGCAGTCGGGCGGCGGCGGAGCTGGACTCGCACACTGGCGGTGAGGCAGTGCGCGAGGCGCGCGACGGGGCCGCGTACGGGGCGGCAGGCGCTGCCTGTGGCGAGCGGCGGCAGGCAGCGGCCGTGGCGAGCGGCACCGTGCCGGATCTCCTCTCCTTCTTTTTTATAATTTGTGATTAAGAGATGTATAATTTCTTTTTTAAAATTGTGATTCATTGCATAGATATGAGATGTATAATCGATCTGTGATGCATTTGATTTGTGTGTAATTTTTTTAAAAATTTGTGATGTATTTGATTTGTGTGTAAGTAACCTAGGATTTGTATTTGTGATGTGAATGATTTGGGATATTACTTTAATTTGGGGATTTGGGGATATGGATGACACTCGATTTGGGGATTTGGTGTTTGATCTGGTATATACATCTTACTTGATTTGGGAGAAAACAAAAACAAAATGGACCAACCAGGATTGCCCCTATCCTCTCTTTAGTCTCGGTTGGTGTTACCAACCGGGACTAAATATTAATCTTTACTCCCGGTTATTTCACTCAGGACTAATGATAGCGATCTTTAGTCCCGGATTTGTAGTCCCGGTTAGAAAACCGGAACTACAGGGGGTTATAAACCGAGAGTAAAAACGGATTCTCCACTAGTGAAACCGGACATTCTTCACCTCGAACTATGCAAACCGGACGAATTACCCCCCTCAACCCAATCCGCGGTGGTTTTGGTCTACTGGCGTACGCGTGGTAGTCTAGTCAGCATTCTATTTTTTTTAAATGGTGGGACCCACATGTCATACCCCCTCTATCTCTCTGTAATCTCTCTCAGTCACTCTCAGTCTCTCCCTCGTGGCAGAGGATGCACAGCGGCGCACGGAGTGAGACGAGGAGGGGGAACTGGACGACAGCGTCTAGGGCGGCCGGGGGAAGCGGCGGCGACGTCCGGGGCGGGTGGGGGGAGCGGCGGTGTCAGGGCAGGCTGGGGCAGCGGCGGCGGCAGCGATGGCGGCGTCCAGGGCGGGCGGGGAAGCGACGGCGATGACGGCGCTCTCCAGGTCGAACGGGGGCAGCGGCAGCGACGCCTTCCAGGGAGGGCGGGGGAAGTGACGGCGGCGACGGCACCCTCCAGGGCAGGCAGGGGAACAGGCGGCGGTGGGAGCGGCAGTGGGCGCAGCGAGGAGCGGGCGCTCGTGCTGCTCCTCCGTGGCGCCAGAGATAGAGCGAGCGCTCGTGCATGGGTCGGCCGCTGCCACGAGCTCGACGTGGAGGCAGCGAGAATCGAGATCGACGGCGAGCTCCACAGAGATGGAGAGAACAAGGGAAGGGGCAAAGAAGAGGGAGGGGGAGAAGAGAAGGATTGGACTGGCTGTGGGCCTGCCTCGAGTAGCGCGAGCTCCCGCCCCCGCCTCGCCTCGCATAACCGCCGCTGCCTCATCCCCCGCCGGTTGCCTCCTCCGCCGCGCTCGCCTCCTCCGCCGCGCCCCGCCACCGCTCGCCTCCTCCGCTGCTGCCGCCTCGAGCATCGCGAGCTCCCGCCGCCACCGCCTCGCCTCACCTCGCCGCCGCCGCCTCATCCCCCGCTGCTTGTCGCCCCCCGCCTACCACTATGCGCGTGATTTGTGAGACAGAGTGAGAGAAGAGAGAGAGGAAGAGTGAGAAGAGAAGAGAAAGGGAAAGTGCAATAGGAGTATGATAGGTGGGGTCCACCTATTTTTTAATAAATAAATTGCTGACTGGACTGCCACGCGTACGCCACGTAGATCAAAACCACCGCGGATTGGATCGAGAGGGGTAATTCGTCCGGTTTGCATAGTTGGGGGTGAAGAATGTCCGGTTTTGTGGTTCAGGGGGGTAATTCGGACGACCGCGATAGTTCGCGGGGGGGGGGGGGGAGGGGGGGGGTAATTCATACTTTTTGCTAGTTTTAACCATCCAACTCTAAAACCCGACATCCGCACCGAAAATTCTGAAGGGCGGTCTTCCGATCTACAGATCGAAGGAGATGCTGTAGGTATTTTTTTTCGAGGGGAAGATGCTGTAGGCATTGGCCATTGGGATAAGTTCGAGAATGCTTCTCATCAGGCGTCCGGGCCGACGCAAAAAATCGGACGGTAGTAACGGTGCCTCTTCACCCGAGACAACAGAAGTCTTCACGTCATCGCGTGCATGCAGGGAGCTAGTACACGTCAGCACACGTCAAGTGCATGCGTCCATGCATATTCAAATATTCAAAATTTAAATACATGTTTCTCTACAATCATTTATCCGACCAACGATTTAATTATATCATTAGATTCGTTATAATTAAAGCTTTATATAAAGATCTTACATGGTTATATCAGACAGCGGCGGGCGCGGCTAGCGGCGAGCGACGGCGGACGGGCAGACATCGCGCGGGCGTGGACGATGCGCGGTGGCACGCAGGGGTGGACGGGCGGCGGCGTGCGGGCACGCGCGGTGCGAGGCGAGGCGGCGGCCCGTGGCTCGTAGAGAGCAGCTCGTTCGCCGTCGGCACGAACACCCGGCTTGTCTTCGATTACATGGTGTAGCTCATGGAAGATAACGACGACGACGAGGTCGTTGGCCATGACCACCAGGATGGTCGCGCGGACGGCGGCGCTCCTAGTGGCACGCTCAGCAACAGGCAGGCCTCTAGTCGCCGCTTCCGCCATCGGCCGCCCCCCCATCCCGAGCCCCACCTCCAGCCGCATATGCCACCGCCCGCCGCCCCCATCCCGAGCCCCGCCTCTAGCCTCCTCCACCACCAGCTGATGCCCCCATCCCGAGCACCATCTCGACGGCAAAGAAGAAGACTGGACCGCGGCGCCGAACGCCTACCTGTCGCCATCTGCACCGCCGCGCCGTGCGTGCTGCCCTGCCTGCCACTGCCCACCGCCACCCCCATCCTGATGGTGACGGCGAAGAAGAAGACCGGACCTTCCCCTCTGTGTCCCGCGCCGTCGTTGCTCCCTCTTGGAGGAGTTCGCCGTTGCTGCCTCCGCGTGCCGTGCGGTCGCCGCCTCCGTAACCCGCGCCATCGCTGCTCCCTGCTGGACTGCGGCGCCGAACGCCTACCTCGCCGACCGTCCACTCCCACTACTCGTCCCCACACCGCCGTGCGCGCTGCAAGAGAGGAACATCGAGAGAGAGAAAGAGCGAGAGATAGAATAGAGAGGGGAAGAGGGGTATGACATGCGGGTCCCATATTTTTTAATAAATAAAATGCTGATTGGATTGCCACACGTACGCCACGTAGGACAAAACCGCTCTGGATTGGGTCGAGAGGGTTAATTTGTCCGGTATTACAAGTTAAGGGTGAACGATGACTGATTTTCGGGTTTAAGGGGTAATTCGGTCGACCGCGATAGCTCACGGGGGTAATTCCTACTTTTTCCTAATTTTTTTAGTGTTGCACATAGTGTTATTTAGATGTTTCACAAAACATTTGCTAATGTTGCACATGGCATTTTTTCGGATGTTTCAAAAAATATATTTTTATGTTTCAATAATTACAACTCAATGTTTCATGCGTGATATAAAAACATTTCAACAAAATCAAATATATGAAAATATATTGTATGTTTCATATAATTTTTTTTATGTTTCATTCGTTGAGACTTAATGTTTCATGTTACAGTTGTTATTGTTGCAATCAATATTTTTTATATGTTGCATCTCTATGAAATATTTTATTATTATTAAGTAAGTTGAAACATTCGCACAAATAAACATTTTTTTCTGTAAATAGTGCAACAATGATTGATTTTTAGGAAAAACATATATATATTCATCAAAATACGAGGCCACCTATGAATCGGGTGCCCGATTTTTGTTTTACAAAAATCAGGCGTTGTTTCATCAAGTAGATCGGAATTGTTTCACTAAGTAGATTGAAAATGTTTCAATTGTTTAAAAATCTAAAACACAATGAAATCACCTCATTAAACATCTTTGCTATAGTGTATGAAACAAACGGTTTCCTAAAAAATTGGGTGATGTTTCACCTTATATAAAAACAATGTTTCAGAAAATAGCGAAAGAATGTTTCAATTCACTGCAACATTTGACCTATACATAGTGAAACATCATGAGTACACTAGGTGAAACATTTTGGGTGGAAAAAAAAAGAAACGGCTTCCCTTAATAGAGAGTTTCTATAATATTGGGTGATTTGTTGCAAAACAATATTTTAATTCACTGCAACATTTGATCTATACATAGTAAAACATCATAAATATACTAGCTGAAACATTTTTTTGGAACAAAAAATGGAAAAGATCTCCTAATAGGGCGTTTCTATAATATACGGGTGATTTATTGCAATGGTGGGGCACGTGGTGGGGATGCATGGTGGAGGCGTGGGAGGCGCGGAAGGGTAGGGGCTGATCTTTTCTTCCCCCGTCGGGTGCCCATGGGGAGGATTTCCGTCAAAAATACAACTGTGTATAAGATCTTGTTGTGAAAATTTAATTGCAACAAATGTAATGATGTAATCAAATCGTAGATCAAATAACTAATTTATAAGAAAACATATTTAATTTTGAAAAAAAAGTTGCTAGTAGCACTACTATATGTATTGTGATGAGTGAGAGAGCACTGTGATACTACATGCCAATGCCATGCAGTAGCAGCAGTGCCAGCGTATAGTACAGGTACACTAGCAGCATGAACCTTGCGTGTGCTAGTTGTTGATTTGCTATCAATTATTGGATGGATATCGTAAGGCTAATTACACGTCCGATGTTAGGCTCGGATCAGACGTCCGAGCGCTAGTCGCCTCCCGTATGTTCAGTTAAAATCAGATACTAGTAAGTATTTTGCAACACAAGATCACCAAGAAATGCATTAGGGCTAGGGCCAGATATGTGAAGTATCTTCGCAGTTCTTGCTGTTCTTTAATGCATTAACATGGAATTACCCACTAACAAAAATTCAAATCACCAGAAAAGGAAAATGATATCATACTTATCCAAATACAACAGAAGTCATGGGCTTTATTGCCGAAAAATAAACCTTTTTCAGCATATTCTCGCTATTGTATTCATCCATCCACCTGTGTTCATTGAGTCATGTTAGCTGACCAGATCAGCAAAACATAAATGGAAGTTGGTGATTTGAATTTATTTCCAAATAAAATGGCTTATCTTAGTTCTTTATTGAAAATTTACGTGTGTATTTTTCAATACGAGATGTACATTTATTTGACAAACAAAGGAAACCTGGTATATTCGTTGGCATTGCCCTTCACAATAACACATATGCTAAAGTCTAAATCGAGAGATGTTTGTATTGCTTATGACCACAGGTAAATCACGCAAGCGCACGGAATACCGCTGTAGCACTTCACCTTCGGGTGACCTCAAAAGGATATCGAACTCAGAAAACGTGTGTAATTTTCCTAAGGCTAAGACTATCCAAACAACTATAGGTAGGCAGGCTAGAGAGGACTTTCTATGTGTTTTAATTATCTAAGTTAAGCAAAGGTATTTTCCTATCTGTTGCTTCGGGCACCGACCCTTGCTGGTCTGCCAACGTGGTTCCGGCTATAGCTCTATGATGTATCCGAACGTAGAGGATTACTAGGACGGGATTCAGGATTGTCACCACCTGCCGCCTACCTCTGACAAATCCGTGGGATACACAACGAACAAAGGTAATCTCTAACCTAGACACTAAACCTAAGTCATTAATTACTACTCTAATACTTGCGCAGGAACTTCCTTCTCTATCCGGAGTCCTAGTATTAGAGCACTTAGTACGAAAACTAAACAATGAACCCGCAAGGATGGAAATATAACTTACTCAGAGTAAATAATTAAATAACATAAGAAAGGAACACGAATGCTTACTCTATAGAAAAAGGTTCTCCGAACCCGGAGCAGAGTGTACCGACAGCTCCAGTACTCCTCCAGAATTCCTTCTAGGAAGCTACACTCGTCGAGGTAGAAGTCGGATGAGCGCCAAACTTCCGGGCACTCCTCCAGAGTTTCCCCTCACTCTCTACCTTATTCTAATGTACAAAAGATACAATAGAGCCTCTTGTAATTCAGCTCAAAGTTGTGTGTTGTGAATGAGAGTGAACTCCTCCTTATATAGGCTCCAAATGATGGTTACATTAATGGGAATTGTCGGAAATGCCCCGCAACCGCCATTGGGAAGTGATCAGGAGCGTACACATGGAAGATGGTGATGAACGGCCGCAGAACGGGTTCGGCCGAACCCAAAAAGTGTCCTCTCGGCCTCTCCTTTGGCCGGTAGGTTGCTTAATGGGCCCCCGATAACCTGGACTATGTTTTGGCCCAATTCTAAATGGTTTTGGTTGACATATGGGCCCTCCAATCCACGAAAACACGTCCTGAATGCGTGGAGGTGTATTTTGTTGCATGACGGATGTGTTTTCTCCTCAAAATACCTGCATACACATATTTCACCAACACTAGTGGAAATGATTAGTAATAAACCCTACCACTAAGTTGGATACCATGTTTTATCTCATTATATGCAGGTATTGACGGTCAAATATTACGATTTAAGGACCATCAACAACACCCCCACACTTAACATTTGCTCGTCCCGAGTGAAGGTTATAGACTCTACAATAGAGTTATGACTTCCTTACTAATAATCATGCAACCTAATTATCAAAGTCATACCTGTACTTGTGGATCTTTGTAGTGTTTATCATGCAATCTTGGACTATTGAGAAATGGAACAATCTTGACTCAAGTCACCCTAACTTTTCATGAAGAACAACTTGGGTTTTTTTTTTCAAGTAACACAAAATTATAACTTTGCTTTGCTCCTCAATTGATTCTCTCAATCACTCAAAGTGTATGATTCCTTACAAAGGCATATGATTGTGCCTTTTCTTTTCCTACCATCTAATAAGGCTTATGTGGAGCTCAGGGTATGGAAAATAGTAGAGCATTACTTGCATCACATATATGGCAAAGTCAAATAATGGATCCACGGAAATACAAGACATACTTTCTGGTCAAAATGTGAAATCAGGACATGACAACTCTTGCAGACATATTCAGGGGGATAGCAAAATGTGAAATCAGGACAGGAAGAACTGCCCTTTTCTGGAATGATCTATGGAATGATGATTTTAAGTGCACCAGCTACCCCAATCTCTTTGCTGTGACTATGTATAAGTCTGATTCAGTCAAGGCCATGTGTTTAAGACCCCTAGAAGATTCTTTTGCTCTACCCCTCTCGGATGAGGCTTACTCGGAATTCTTGCAACTTCAGGGGGTTCTGGACAGTTTGAATTTACAATCAAGGATGGGGGATGATTGGAATTTTATCTGGGGCTCAGATAAGTACACAGCTAAGAAATTCTATAGGCTAAATTATTCTGCATTGCAACCCCCCAGACCCATGATTTGGCTATGGAAAACAAAATGTGTCATGAAGATCAAAGTCTTTGCCTAGCTAATGTTCTGTGATAGACTTAATACAAGAGATATGCTGGATAGAAGACATTGTGCCAAAGAAGATGATCTCACGTGTGTTTTGTGCAATGCGAACTACAGAGAGACAAGGCTACACCTCTTCTTTTTATGTCCTTTCAGCATCAGGTGTTGGCAATACCTGGGAATTGAGTGGAATAACAATTTGGAGTTTTTCCAAATGATCTCCCTAGCAAGAATCAAATTTGCTCAGAAGGGTTTCCTGGAAATTTTCTTTTTGGCAGCTTGGCACATCTAGAAGCAAAGAAATGGCTTCAAATTTCAGAACATTCAACCCTCTTTCCAGGCATGGAGATCTCTTTTCGTCAAAGAAGTTCTTCTGCATATGTGCAGAATGAATGATCCTTTAAAGCAAACTATTTTTAATTGGGTACAAACCTTATAGTATATCTGTGTGAACCGCTTGTAATCTTTGTAACCTTGTAAATATTTTCTTTATTTATAAAATTACACTGCTGGGCAAAGCCCTGGCAGTTTTCCTGGTCAAAAAAAAAACTTGACAACGCTCAATGTAATCACAAGCAGCGTATGTAGCAAGCTAATCATGAATGATCAACCTATGGCTCTAGTGGGAATAAAAATATCAATGAGGAGTTTAGCATCGTTGTTTTTTTTTCTTTTTATAAAATTCCCAAGTGTGCAACATGAAGAGCAGGATTTCAATCATCAGACTATATCGCATTTATCAATTACCTAGATAGTATGGGGTCCCTATTGGATATATCACCACAAGCAACAAGTAATGAGCAAAGAATAACAGGCATACATGTTATTTTCAGGGAGACCATGAACTCTAATTGTACCATCCCTAGCTTGGGTTCAATTATCTTCAATATTTTAGAATTGATGATCAAATTGAACTCAAGAAAGAATGGATGTCCAAAGGAAAAATTGTGCAAACCTGCGCTCTATATAAAACATAGGACGATTCATGGTAAAGGTAGTTCAGCCGAACTGGAGGTTTGGCTGACCCCTCATTGGTTCTTACTGCATCAATTTTCCTTGTGTGGTTCGTCATGGCTCATCACTTCTGGGGTGATCTTGCTTTGGTTATGGCGTTGATGTGCAAGATCGCCCCCACACTTGTCTTTGTACATGGGACTCTTTATTGGACACAAAAAGAAAAACAAAGAGAAGAGTGAAGCCAAAAGGACACCAGTGCATGCTTGATACCATTGCATATACTATACCTTCACCTGGGGTTGCAGAGACATCCAACATAAATATATATTACCTCCGTTCTAAAATAAGTGCAGGTGTGGGTTTATGTGTTTAACATTTGACTATATGTCTTATTTGAAATTTTTTTGAGAAAATGTATAAAAGTCACACATAAAGTATTATTCATGTTTTATCATCTAATAACAATAAAAATATTAATCATAATTTTTTCTCAAATAAGACGGACGGTCAAACGTTGGATACAAAAAATCACTAATGCACTTATATTGGGACGGAGGTAGTATATATAAAAGAAGTAGCAGCAAGCTTCTGGGCAGGTTCAGCTAGCCACACCTGTGCCAAGAACATTAGTAGTAGCTATAGAAGCAGCGGAGAGCCAGAGAGGACTGCCAAGACTAGAGAAGAGAGGTAAGTAAAAACATGAAGGTCGTTGTGGAATGGGAGACATTGGGAAACAAGCAGCTATTACCATGCATATCGAGAAGCCTGAAGAACTTCAGTGTGGAGATTATGGATACCCCATACCCACACGGTATGAATATCTGATTAGGTATAGGAGTACCATATGTAGATAGAATATCTTTAAAGGGCTTGGGTTATATTCCTAACTTGTGTATCCAGGAAATACCCGGGATCCTAGTCGGTTACGATTGTATTTTATCTCTACTTGCCTGTTCCGTTAGGAATATGGGTTGTATCTTGTAATACGGACTCCTTCCGTTATATAAGAAGGGATCCGGGTGCCTCTTGGGGCATAACTTTCTCCTAGATCATATGATCAATAACATACTCGGTGGATCAACCCCCGGACAGGAGTAGGGTATTGGGATTCATCTCCAGCATCGACGACTTCGTCATCCCCCGCGGGCATGCGTTTCGGTTCGGCAGCCTCGACTTCATCACCAACGACTTCGGCAAGATTTCTCTCATTGACTCGGATTCGAACCAGTCAGGAAGAGACGAGGTCTCCGCCCCGTTCGGCCTCCTGAACTCGGCAGAGATCTACTCCAAGATCATCTCATCCGAGTCGGCTTTAAACCAGTCGGACGAGATCCCATCTACTCCGACACGACCTGATCAAGATGACGATGCCTATCCTTCGATCTTGATGAAGCTCCCCGACGATTTGGCGGCAGTTTTCACCACAAGGATGTCTTCTCCCCGTAGGTCTAGACGGGATCCAGCTTCGGCCCTGATCCAATCTAGCTTCAGGGAAGTCTACGTCATACTTCAGCCTCTCAGGACGGTTTCGATGGAAGACTTGGATGGCTACCTCAGCTGTCCCGGTGTCGACTCTAGACCAACGGAGATCCTCGAGTACGATGACTTAGGCTACCATTATGACTCCAGCAACCTCAACGATTTTGATGAAGGCTACGAAGAACAAAGCACACGACAGGAAGCTGAGCGTCGCCGACTGGAAGAGGAGCGACAAGCACAAGAGCGAGACCGGCTGCAGCGTGAGCAACAAGAGCGTGAACGGGCTGCGAAGGAGGTTGAGGACCAGTGACAACGCGCCTTGGAGGCTGGGCGGCGAGCACGCGAACTCATCGGGCAACAAGACGTTGAGGGTATAGCGGTTTTTCGCACCCCGCAGCAGAACACGACAGCGGCAATCACCCTTCTAGACACTCTACTTCGGGAAGATGCACCCAACCACATCGTCAACATCTTGAACTAGACCAAGACCATGATCGCCGCCTCGGTCCCTGTCAACACCTCAAGCGTCCGTACGCCGACTGGCAGCCGAGTTCCACCTCTTCGATCTCAAGACTATCATCAACCGAGCCTCAGCGTCGCTGCCTTAGGATCTAATCGCAGCAGCAGGGATCACGGTGACTGATCTGTTCACTCACCTACCGACAGACACAGGGAGCGCCGGGCCGAACCGTCTCGCTCTCCGCGTCGCAGGCATCCCGTCGATCTTCGCGATACAATCAACCGGCGTCGCGAGGAAAGAGGCTATATTCCACACCATTCACCAGACCGCTACGACGACGATGTGGATGGAGTTGTAGCTTTCACAAGCAACCTGCGTTGAGTGGATTGGCCGGCCGGCTTCAAGCCGACTGGAATCGAGAAGTATGACGGCAAAACAAACCCTGAGTCTTGGCTCACCGTCTACGGTCTCGCAATTCGCGTAGCAGGAGGAGATAGAAAAGCCATGGCAAATTACCTACCCGTGGCTCTAGCGGATTCTGCCCAATCCTGGCTTCACTGGTACAATTGGATCTTGGGCGGAGCTTCACGAACACTTCATAGCCAACTTTCACGGCACCTTCGAACGCCCTGGCACCCAGTTTGACCTCTACAATGTCATCCAAAATCCCGGTGAATCCCTTCGGGAGTACATCCGACGTTTTTCTGAACAACGCAACAAGATCTCTGACATTACCGACGATGTCATCATTGCCGCTTTCACTAAGGGTGTTCGTCATGAACTCTTAGTCGGCAAATTCGGACGCAAGCCTCCCAGGACAGTCAAGCAGATGTTTGAAAAAGCCAACGCATATGCTAAAGCCGGTGATCCTGTCACTGCGTCCAAGCAGTCGGGCAGTAATTGGAAGCCAAAGAAAGATGCGCCAGTAACAGGGGTGAGTGGAAGTACCAACCATAAGGATCGCAAGCGTAAGCCCGAGAACCTTGTGGCAACTACAACACCATCTTCTCGACAACGATCGTGTATCAATACCTTCGACAAGATCATGAATGCTCAATGCTCACATCACCTGAATTCAAATCACGCGGCCAAAGATTGCTTCATCTATCAACAGTTTGCAAAACAATAATCCAAGAAGGCACGGAAGCCAACTGACGGAGAACATAGCATATCAAGGAAGAAGGATGATGAAGACGTTGCACCGACTAGCTTTCAAGATTCGCGCAAGGAACTCAACCATATTTTTGGCGGACCCCAAGCTTACGAGTCCAAGCAGAAGCAAAAGCTGACTGAAAGGGAGGTCAACGCCGTCCAGCCCGATACACCCCAATATCTTTGGTGGTCAGAGACAGCAATCAAGTTTGACTCTGCTCGGATCATCCTGACTGAGTGGTCCACCCGGGGCAGTACCCCCTGGTACTAGACCTAGTATTTCGCAACGTCAAGCTTCAACGATCCCTCATTGATGGTGGCAGCGCACTTAACATTCTTTTTGCCAAGACTCTGGACGACATGCAGATCCCTCGGACTGAGCTAAAGTCGAGTAGTGCGCCCTTTTACGGAGTCATCCCCGGGCTGTCTTCTACTCCACTCGGCCAGATCACCCTACCGGTCACCTTCGGCACTCGGGAGAATTTCCGTACAAAGAATATATGTTTCAAGTTGCTAATTTTGAGACGGCATACCACGCCATACTCGGACGCCTGGCATTAGCCAAGTTCATGGCAGTCCTACAATACACCTACATGATGATGAAGATGCCAGGACCTCGAGGAGTCATATCTTTGTAGAGCGACATCAAGCAAGCCGTCACCTGTGACAAGGAAAGCTACGAGATGGCCCAGACACGCGAAATCACACTTGCTCGGGATGCGATCCGACTGGCCGCATCAACGGCAACCGAAGGAGAAGTGCCTGCACCCAAGATATCAAAGATCGGAGAAAGCGACGCCAAGACCAAGAAAATTCCCCTTGATCCTTCTGATCCTACCAAGACTGTTGTAATAGGTGCCGAGTTAAATTGTAAATAGAAAAGCGAGCTCATCACCTTTCTTCAAGCTAATAAAGATATTTTCGTGTGGAAACCATCTAATATGCGTGGTATTCCTAGAGAGGTGATTGAGCACTCTTTACATGTTAGAGAAGACGCTAAACCCGTTAAGCAACGACTCCATCGTTTCACACAGGACAGGAAAGACGCAATCAAGGAGGAATTAACCAAGCTGTTAGCAGCAGGCTTCATCAAGGAAGTTTTACATCCCGACTAGCTGGCAAACCCGGTTCTGGTTCTGAAGATGATAGGACAATGGCGTATGTGCGTGGATTACACCGACCTCAACAAATCCTGTCCTAAATATCCCTTTGGGTTACCTCGCATTGACCAGGTAGTTGACTCAACAGCCGGCTGCGAGTTACTCAGCTTTTTGGATTACTACTCGGGTTCTCATCAGATCAGCTTAAAGGAATCCGACTGCTTGAAGACCTCATTTATCACACCTTTTGGGGCTTATTGCTACATTACCATGCCTTTTGGATTAAAGAACGTTGGAGCAACCTATCAACGCATGATTCAGAGATGTTTTTCAACTCAGATTGGTCGCAATGTTGAAGCTTATGTTGATGATGTAGTTGTCAAGACCAAGCAGAAGGATGATTTAATTGCATATCTAGAGGAGACCTTTGATAGCATCCGCGCCTTCAGGATGAAGTTGAATCCTGAAAATGGCACCTTCGGAGTACCGTCAGGGAAGCTGTTTGGCTTTATGGTGTCCCGTAGGGGTATACAAGTCAACCCGGAGAAAATCAATGCCATCCACAACATGAAACTACCGAGTTCCCAGAAAGATGTCCAAAAGCTGACTGGATGCATGGCGGCGTTCAGCCGGTTTGTCTCACGGCTCGGCGAGCGGGGGATGCCCTTTTTCAAGCTATTGAAGAAAACTGACAATTTCCAGTGGGGACCCGAGGCCCAGCAAGCCTTTGAAGACTTCAAGAAACTTCTCACAACTCCGCCTGTCCTAGCTTCACCACATCTGCAAGAGCCGCTGTTGTTATATGTGTCGGCGACATTTCAAGTTGTGAGCACGGTCCTGGTCATCGAGCGGGAAGAAGATGGTCATGTTCAAAAAGTCCAACGACCGATTTACTTCGTTAGTGAAGTTCTAGACGACTCCAAAACAAGATATCCCCAGGTACAAAAGCTGTTATATGGTGTTTTAATTACCGTCAGTAAATTATCCCATTATTTTCAAAGTCACTCGGTCACGGTGGTCACATCGTTTCCACTCGGAGATATACTTCATAATCGTGAGGCGAACGGGCAGATTGCGAAGTGGGCCCTAGAGCTGATGTCTTTGGATTTATCTTTCAAGCCACGCACTTCAATCAAATCCCAAGCTTTAGCAGATTTTGTCGCCGAGTGGACTGAGTGCCAAGAAGACACTCCTGCGGAGAAGATGGAGTATTGGACTATGCATTTTGACGGGTCGAAAAGGCTTTCAGGCACTAGAGCAGGAATCGTCCTGATTTCCCCGACTAGAGAAAGATTAAGTTACGTGCTGTGGATACACTTCTCTGCGTCACACAATGTGGCAGAATACGAAGCACTTCTTCATGGACTAAGGATTGCGGTATCCCAAGGGATTCGGCATCTGATAGTTCGCGGCGATTCCCAGTTGGTTATCAATCAAGTCATGAAAGAATTGTCCTGCCTCGATGATAATATGGCCGCCTACAGATAAGAAGTACGCAAGTTGGAAGGCAGGTTCGATGGCTTAGAGTTAACTCATGTTCTTCGGCATGACAACGAAGCGGCTGATAGACTGGCCAATTTTGGTTCAAAGCGAGAAGCAGCCCCTTTGGATGTGTTTGTTGAGCATCTGTATGAACCAACAGTACCGAGGAAAGAAATAATCGAGACGGCAGGTACCCAAGAAGTAAGCATGATAGACACCGACTGGAGAGAGCCCTTTATTAAGTTTTTGAGCAAGCATGAGCTCCCTCAATATACAGACGAAGCGGAGTGGATTTCTCGACGTAGCAAGCTTTATGTCATGCATGAGACTGAGTTGTACAAGAAAAGCCCCTCAAGAATTTTGCAACGCTGTGTTTCTTGGAAGAGGGAAGACAATTGCTACAAGACATTCACTCTAGCATTTGCCGGAATTACGCTGGCGCACGAACAATTGTCGGCAAGGCTTATCGACAAGGTTTTTTCTGGCCCACTTCAGTATCCTACGCCGAGAAAATTGTGCGAACGTGCGAAGGCTGTCAATTTTTTGCTAGACAAATTCATTTACCAGCTCAGGAGATGCAAACTATCCCTTTGTCCTGGCCGTTTGTGGTTTGGGGGCTTGATATGGTTGGTCCTTTCAAAAGGGCTACCGGTGGTTTCACTCATCTTTTTGTAGCTATGGACAAATTTTCCAAGTGTATCGAAGCCAAACCAGTCGTCACAATCACTGCTGACAAAGCTCGAGATTTCTTCGTCAATATTGTGCACCGGTTTGGGGTACCAAATCGTATTATCAATGATAATGGTACTCAGTTCACTGGTGGTGTGTTTCTGTGAAGACTTTGGCATCAAGATTTGTTATGCCTCCGTAGTGCATCCTATGAGCAATGGACAAGTTGAACGTCCCAATGGTATGGTACTTCAAGGCATCAAAGCATGAGTTTTTGATTGACTGCGTCCCTATGCCGGCAAGTGGGTTGATCAGCTGCCATCAGTACTTTGGTCTCTATGCACTACACCCAGTCGGGCTACGGGGCAATCACCATTCTTTTTAGTTTATGGTGTGGAAGCAATGTTACCGAGCGAGGTGGAATTTGAGTCCCTGCAGTTTCGCAATTTCAAAGAGGAGCACTACGGGGAAGACCGAGTGGATGATCTCAACCGACTGGAGGAAGCTCGCGAGACAGCCCTGATCCAGTCGGCTCAGTATTTACAAGGGTTGCAGCGTTACCACAATCGTAATGTTCGATCACGTGCATTTTTAGTTGGAGACATGGGAGGGGCTGTTTATAATCTCTGAAGTTACTCGGCCAGGATCTTATTGACTCAAGCGTGAAGACGGTTCTAACGTCGACAATTCTTGGAATATTGAGCACCTTCGTCGTTTTTATGCTTAGGCATTATTTGTATATACTTTCTCCTCTTTGACTGCCAACATCAAGCTATTTCTTGAAGTTACCAGTCGGGGGCTATCATAATAATAATGGGGTGTGATTTTTATCAATTCAATTTGCTTACTTGATTTATCATTGCCTTGTCTGATCTTTTGGCTTAGTTAATGAGGACAGAGTTTTTTGACAACTTTTGCGGGTTCTAGGCTCAATAAGGTTTGACAAAAACTTTTAAGAAATCAAAAGATAAGTTTAAATTATCAAGCACAGCATAAATACATCAGTATTGTACAAATTGAGCCTCCATCACCACAGATTACATCGTATGGAATCAACCAGACTCAGTTTTCTCATCATCGGTTCCATCAGACCCAGTCGGACCAAGATTGGTATCTTGAAATCTTTCTAAAACGTCTACAGCAATCTTGTCCACAGCTTTCTGGGCATCATTGATGAGCTCAAGGGCATCTTCTTCGCTTGTTCCATCTGCAAAGCCATCAATGCCATCAATGCCGATCTTCGGGTACAAGGACTTGGTCATTGCCAGAGCCATGCTCGCTCCCTTGCTTCCAGCCTCTTTGATATTCTTGAAATATGTGTCCGGAACAGCTCTCAACTTGTCAAAGACTTCAACAGCGTCGATTGCACTCAGACCATTGTTATTGTAGAACATGGCTTGGATCAGCGGTGTAGCAGCATTGGCGACTTCATCTCTAGACCCTTCAAGCTTTTTAATCTTGTTGACCAAGACTTCAAACTGAGCTTGAGATTTAATCTTGCGATCTGCATGGAATAATTATATTAGCATCAGGATGCAAAGACAAGATTGTTTCTGGAATTTCGATTGCAATTACCTTCGACATCTTTGAGGGCTAAGTCTCTTTCCTTTGCGAGATCACCTTTGTCTTTTTCGAGAGCTTTGATTCGCTTCTCCAGCTTGGTGATCTTGGCAGCTTGGACTATTCTGCATCCCGGCGATTAGCTGAATGCAAACACCGACTCAGAATAAATTGAGTAAGGATAGATGTTACCTTTTGACGAACCGCTCAGTTCGAAGTTGGTTTCTTGAAGCGCAGCAACCCGGTCCCTGAGATCGTGCTCTGTTTTTCTAGCCAGCTCCCTGCTTTCATGGAGTTTAGCTCTGGTTTCTTCCAGAGTTACAAGATGAGGGACCAGCTTTTCGAGGGTTGCGGTTTTTGCTTCGTTTCTCAGATGAATTCTTTGCATTATTTACTCAATCATTCCATTGGGTCCATCAATTGGATAAAAAAGACTGTGGGTAGAGTACTTACATTCACAAGACGAGTGGCTTGATTAAGCATTCTTGTTAACAAAGACACTTTCTCGTCTTCTTTTTGCTTGTTTATTACAATGCCCTGCGGTTGCATCTCGTCGTCCCACCAGTTGACCAGTATAGGTGGTCGAGAGTCTTTAGCTGATCGGATCCGAAGAATCTCTTCTTCATCGCCAATCATTGGGCCTTTATACGTGTACAGGAGAAGTCAGGCAATTGAGGAAGATTTTCCAAATACAAATTTACTTGGAGGATTGTTACCTGTTATTATCTTCGGCGGTGGTCAAGCAGGTCCTTCTACCTTCTCAAAACTACCGACTTCTGGATCAGTGTTAGTATCGTTTAAGGGAGGACTGCTAGCTTGACCCTCCGACTCAAGGATATCTTCATCTTGGTCACCACCCGGCTGGTTTCCGGTCGGGGGCTCCTGGTTAGCACTGGTTTCGGCATCGGTCGACTAGTTTCCAGTCGGGGGCTCGTTCTCAGTCTCTACATTGTCGGTTGCCGACTGACTACCAGTCGGGCGGCTTTCTTCAGTCGGCCCGGTTTCTTCGGCAGTCACAGAACCAGTCGCCTTATCCAGATGGATCGATGTTTCCAGTCGGATTAGGGTCTTTTCCATATGGATCGATGTCAGATGGCTTCCTGAAAATTGAAGATGTGCAATCAACATTATGTTGAATGATGCGTGTTTAAAGATAAAGGAGAGATTATAAGTTGACTCGTACCTGGACGACTTTCTGATTTTAGGAATTGGGCGACTGGATGCTTTCTTCTTTGGTGGGTTGGCTGGTTTGGACTGTTTCTCAGCTGCTTCTTTGCTACTTGTTTTTTCAGTAGCATCACCCTCGTCGTCGCTTTGGGCCCGACTGGTTAGTCGGCTTTGGGCTGCTTGATTGAGCAGTCGGCTGGATTTTTGGACCCCCACTAGCTTGACTAGATTATCGGCAAGGAGAACGGCGCTGAGCAGTTGGTGGGTCGGAGTTCATCAGAGAAAATTCCTGAAGACAACATTTCATTTCTTGGTTATGATTGCACAAGATGACAAGATTAAAAGGACAATCGGATGATTCAGTAGTTATCGGAGGAGAAGGGTTGAAAGCATTATATGGCACCACCGGCAGTATGTGCGAGTAGCTGACCACGATGCCGGACGAGAAAATTTTATACATCCTCTCCTTTATAATCTTGAATTCGAGGGATTCTGGATCTTCGCGATTAGAATCATGTTTACCATCAAATTCAAAGGCGGTGCGGGACCTTTCCTTGATAGGTGCTAGTCGGCTCTTGATGAAATGCCGAGTAATTTGCTCCCCTGCAGACCTTGTTTCTTAAGCTTCAGCATGCGATCTAGCCGAGTGAGGGCTTGAGCAGCTTCATCTCCTATTGGAAGCGAGTTCCATGTATCCTTGTACGTTGGAGGAAGACAGGAGTACTCGGGAAGTGCTGGCTCGGGATTTTGCACATAAAACCAATTTGCGTGCCAACCCTTATTGGAAGTTTTGAAAGGCATAGAGAAGTACTTTTGGCTCAGAGTGCCCCACAGTTGAAAACCGGCTCCCCCAACAACACATGTCTTGCTTTTGTTCGGTTGGGGCTTCAGAAAGAAAATGCGGCGGAACACGGCAAAGTGCGGCTTGATTCCCAGAAAGGCTTCGTAGGCATGAACAAAATTTGCAATATGAACTATGGAATTTTGGTTGAGATGGTGCAGATTAATCCCATAAAACTCAAGGATCCCATGAAGAATTTTGAAGTTGGAAGAGAAAAACCACCATAGAAGAAATGGGAGAATACCACGACCTCGTGCGTGTCAGGGGTCAGGAATGCTTCGCCACACGCCAGACGCCACCCGATGATCTCCTTCGCTGGAAGAACGCCGTGCGCCACCATCTCCTTCAAGTTCTCCTCTGTAACATCGGTGGGAGCCCATTGACTCTCAAAGCTTTCTCTCTCCTCCGCCATGGATGCGAGATGGATGATGGGATCTGAAGCAAGGGTGGCAGGGAATGAAGGGGTGATTGATGCGGCGGTTGCACGAAAGATCTTCGCAAAAGAACGAAGCTTCGGGAGAGGTGGATTGGTGCGAATTTGCGAATTTGGTGGGCTCAAAAGCTCAGATGATTTGAATCCCAAGCTCTTGTAGGATTGAGAACAGAGTAATACAATCACTGACTAGATAGCATACATTGCATACAAAGCAACACAATTTTCTCAAAAGAAATGCACGTACGAGAGAAAATTTGGATCAAATGAACAACCCAACTGTGAATGCAATAGATCCAATAATCCGATACAATATGTTCTTGGGAACTTAGCTCAAGATGTACGCAAATGTTGTGGTTGTAGATTGATTTCGGGACATGAACCAAGTTATATTATATTTGCTCCTAAAATCACTAATGTGCAATTTAATTGGCTCAAAGAACTGAATGACTTTCTTCAGTGTATATCCAGAAATGATTGTGAAAAAAAAAAAACAGGTGATGAAAAATCAACTTGCCAAACATGCTACAGGAGAAAAACTCGTCTACACATTTTGTACATCCAAAACCATTCTCCTTGCCATGGCTGCTTAGCCGCACATGGCAAGAGCAAAATAGTGATTAACAATTACTGGAGTGTTAAACCACTTGATAATTATCAGCGACCAAACGAATCCTCTGCGAATACTTTGGAGGGTTGCTACCTTCCTTCAAAGGGCGGATTCCAGTAACCTGAAAATATCCAGCAAACAGAATTAACAAAAACGGAGACATGGGAAGGAGAATCTGTCAAACAAAATGGGCAAACTAACCTTCACATTACTGAAAGTATTCGATGCGGAAAATCCAACGGATATGGGGAAAAACATTGATGGATCAGCTGGGGCAACAACAAATTCCATGGATCCACTGCAATGGTTCACAAAAATAAGAGCTAGTAATAAGAGCATAAACTACAAGATAAAAGAACAATGATAATTTGGAATTCACAGATTTCATGTACCTGCGGTTTGATTGATCAATAAGGATAATAGACCATTCCAAAACCGAGTTTCTTGAATCATACCTGTAGGGCAAAGAAAGGGAAAATACCAGAAGGCATGAGAAAGAGAGCATATGCACACAAGCTCAAGGATACAAAAGGGGCAGAGTCTGGATGAGTTTGTAATAGCATTCCAGACAATGCAACATGAATAATAGAATCAAATAGTTAAGTCCTATTCCAAGGAGTCACATCCATTAACACTTCGAAACTACCGTAAACAATAAAAACTAGAATACTAGTAACCGCTACTGATGTTTCATATAAAAACTTAATATGTTATTGCCATGCAGTCGTGTGGCCCCCCCTAAATATCTGCCAAAAAGGCAACATGATGCAAGAACAGCAGACATTATGCATTGGCCTGGACATGCAAAGGAAATCTTTTAACAAAACTAAGAATTTTTTCACAACAAAATTTTGCAGTAGTTACAAATACATAAGAGAAAACAGTAGAGGAACAGGAATATTACTTCCACTCTCCGTCTATCTGTCTAACACGTGGAGCCTCCCGAAGTGCAGGAAGAGGTATAGATATGATGACACTGTGCAGGTCAAACATCTCAGAAGCTTCATACTCGATGTTGACGTAGGTTTCATTTCCTAATATTGATGGCCAGCAATTGACTATGCAAAGCAAACACAAGTTATTAGAACTCCAAATTACTAGATACCAGAGAAGAGAGAGAAGTGAAAGTTAGTAGAACTCCAAATTACTAGATACCAGAGAAGAGAGAGAAGTGAATGTACACCTGATAGAGGTAAAGATGACTCATCCATCCCCTGTATTCTCCATTTCACTAGAGGAGTTTCATTTTGACCACTTGGGAAAGGCCTGTTAGGATCTTTTGCCCCCAGAATTTGCTGACTGTTAAACAAGTCCTTGTTGATATTGGGGTGTGTTTTGAAACTAAGTCCAGGAATATCTTGACTTTCTATCTACAAGATAGCAAGTATTAACTAGTGAATAAACCAACTCCAAACAATAGTAAGAAAGAGATTCGGTTACCCAAAACAATGTGCAGTAAGGTTGCTTGTTAGCAATAAAAGCATGGCGTTAGAAACATAAATCATTGTGAATGTTACAGTGAAGATCATCATCGCATTTCCATGGAGTAAGAAAAAAAATCTGTACACAATCTATTTTATGTGAAAGGGCATCATAGTAGAAGGAAAGCATTGTATTTATTAAAACAATATCACTATTGCTTCACACCGAAAAAAGAAAGGAAAATGTTTTTTATGTTGTTTTGTTCTGTTTCAAAGTACAAATTTCCCATATATGACAACAATACTAGAATAATGTTAATAAATACAAAAAAATTACCTGCAACAGGATTAATCCATCTGCATCATTAAGGACCTGCAGAGCAAGTGTTCCTTGAACATCAAAATTATTAACACCACCATCTCTTTTCACTGCAACATTGAGTTTCTCTTCAATAGCCACTGTGACAGGATCACTCGGTGGTAGAGGTGATGACCTTGACTGAAGAGAACATGGTTGAAAATCTTCCATAATGACTTCACCTTCAGCCTTCAATGATTCTAAGAACTGGTTCGTCTTCTTTGTATTTCCTAATTTCATTCCAATGCCTTTACCAGCACCTGTAGTACCTCCAGATGTACGACCTGCAGATAGGTTGCTATTTAGAACAAAATAACATAACATCTTGTAAATTCTTCTTGCAGTTAAAGAAAAGAAAATATAGTTGATCAAAATGTCGAGAAGGAATGCCTTTGGCATAAAAAAAATATACTTCACTAATACTAATTATTGAAGGACTTGACAAAAATATATTCTGGATAACAGGACTGAGAAGAAAACATAAATTTTAAGCAATCAGCAGATAATCTACACAGATAAAAGAAAGGCTAGGTTCAATTAAGACAGCATTGTGGCATCCACCGACTTGTACGATAAATAGCTTTGCATCACAGATATAGCATGCAAGTTAGATCTGGTATGTTTGCTGCATGACTTATTTTTATTCTGAGACAGTACAATTTTACGTTTAGTAACTATTTAAATTATATTTTACAGAATACCACAGACGTTACCATATTTACGGGTTTGAAGTCTAAAAGGCTAGCTGAATGCATGCTCCTTCTGGTCTTAACATATCTTGTTTTGGACTACATGTCTTGAAAATACAACTTTACTCACTAATTTCATTGCAATATATTTATACATATGATTCTCATGCATCGAACCTAAATATCGAAAGGATTTTGATGTTCAAAGTCTTAAACGTTGACATAAACCATGTCCAAACCATCTGGTCTTTCAAGACTGAAGGAATCATCTCAAATATATATAAGAAAAACCAGGATAAAATAGAAGAAGAGAAAATATAAATAAATAAAATTGTTACCAGGCAATAGGAATGGACATAATATGCATTTCTACTAATACTGCATGTAGTATTTGTTAAAATAGAATGAAAAAAATACCTTTGGGCCTGCTAGTAAATGTGTCTGTATCTGTGTTCAATCCACCTAATCCAGAACCACTTCCAAATCCAGTACAACTAATGCTCATGCCATTGAAAGATTTTTCAATCACCTGGGGACCTGATATTGATGAGTATCCTCCTTTGTTATGCTTGCCTTTCTCCATCTGCATAAACACCAACAATTTACGATTGAAAGCTACACAATAACAAGTAATGTATAGAAAGGTCATTGTAACCAATAATGTAGTATGATTCCAAGGGATATGTTTCCTGTATGATATTTCTCTAATTTTATTTTGTCTTGTTTGACCTAATTTCTCCTAAGGCTATCATACAGTCTAGCTAGTAGAAATTATGTTACTACTAAATTTATCATATATTCTTACAGGTTCTAAAGCCCAACAAGCTAGTCTAGAAAAAACATAAGTCTATCCAGACAGATAAATTGTAACTCAAGTAATCATCAAAGATTGAAGGAACTGATAGTAACTGTAACCGAAGTAGGCCAAGATAAAAGAAAAAAAAAGAGGACTAAATAGAAGTAACAGCTCTATTTTGCCTACTAGCTAAATAGAAGTCATATTTGTCTGCAAACAAAGAGTAGGGCGCACCCTGGTTTTCTCAATCTCAATAACTTTCTTCTTCATAAAATCTTTGGTTTCCTTGATTTTCTCTTGCATCATCTGCTTGTACTCCATCTCTTCAACACTATCCATCTCACAATATTCTTTGACCTGTTGAACTGTTACTTTTTCCTTATTTCCAAGAGAAATGGCTTCATCAAAAGCAAATATAAGCTCAAAAGCTGTTTTACAGACACCATCGTCATCGAGAGAGGGGCAGTATTCAGGCACCTTTACATTGTTAAGGTTAAGGAGACCATGACTGTGGATAGTTGCCAACAAATAGGAAACAACAAAAGCATAACAGCATTCGTAAAAATTAACGGATAAATCAAGCTCTCGACATATGACACCGTTAGTTGTAAAAGGTGAATGCAGATTTTCATCAAACAAGAACAGTATTAATCATCTGCCTTCTATGTAATTTCCTTTCCTAGGAATCAGTCTCAGTTTGTGGGTGTCATTATAATCGACATTTCATTCCTCAAGAAAATAATGTTCAATAACGTTTTCAATTATTCTGACAATGTTCTTTGGTTTTCATTTAATAATCCCTCCAGCCATTAATATGTGATGCTTGACACTAACTTTAGTGTTATAAACGAAATTAGTGTTAAGCATCATATAGTAGTGACCTGAGGGAGTAAGAACATAAGATTTTAGTAAAGTAGATTCCTAAAATCAGAAGGCTAAAGATACAAGAAAAGGATACAAGCTTGGAGAGTAGCCTCAACGTGTCGAGATCCTCAAGAATATTACTTTGTTTGTTTGTGATAACTACAAGATATAAGCCTTCAATAGGTTGGTAAACATAACGGACATCTTCAGTCTCAATGTAAGTGTGCTGCTTTCCATTTCCAACAAGTTTAGGGAATGCTGCAAGTAATCCTTCAATCCTTATGCGAGTCATGTCAACATACTGTCTAGAAACAAGTGCTGCAATTGAGAAGGAACAACCAAAACATCATTCAGACAAATAACCTGAAAAGTTACCATCAAGGATCACCGGAGGAATAGTAACTAACAGCTAAAATAGAATATCATTCAACCTAGGAACCTCAAAAGTTACCCTCAAGGATCATGAAACAAATAGTAATTGACAGCTATAAAATCCTTACAGTTGTTACTTGTTAAACACAAAACAGTTTTGGTATTAGGTCAACCAATTGACTGTACAATTTATAAGTCTAACGAACAGGCAGTACGGTAACAGCAGCAATGTTCTCCGATGCTTTTTCAGCAATTAGTAGCAGAATGCTATTGCTTTATGAGTCCAATTGGCATGCGGTGAGCCGGTGACAGAAACAGTAGACAATTACAGATACAACTAATACTTTTATTAAAGAAAACTGAAATGATTGAAGCATACCTTTTCCTGACTTTGAGATGATGGAAGCAGCAAGAACCACCTGAAGATACACAAAAAGTAATCAGTTCGTCACAACAACAAACCAGATAGATTCGGAGCTAGATGCAACTCAGTTTTAACAGATAAAGTGAGGATCACAAGATGGATGGGCGTGGCAGAGGTAAGAATTACAATCAGCCATACCATTTTTAATAACTTTGTCGGTCCCTGAGCAATTTACAGCCCAAGTCCACAAGTTACACACCTGCATAGATGAAAACAAATATTATTCAACTCAGCAAACGATTATCCAATAGTAGAACTACAATTATTATACTGTGATAGGAGAAGAAAAAAGAGCGACAATTGCATCACTATTGTGGTAATAGTAGGAAAAAGAGAAAGAGGGACAATTGCATCGCCAATTGGCGATAATAGAGCAATGTGTCCAATCCAAGCGTTTCAAAAGCAATACAAGCATCACCGCGAGAACCTTTGACAAATAGGCTCTTCAATTCAATCCAATATGATCACGCAAATTTCAACAGATACCCAATATATTCACAAAAAGAAAAAAAGAATCATAAGAACACTGCCCAGATTTCAGACCAAGATCGTCCCCTGACAGAGACGACATTTCTACCAAACAGGCAGCCTAGCAGGAGGAGCGGAATTAACCAGGATGGGGAATCGATCTTGAACTCGAAGACGACGACGGAAACAAACGGGCAAAGATATAAAAATCCAAGAAAGCAAGGGTTCCCGTACCTAGCGCGATCAAATCCATGCCCCTGATTCAGGCCGATCCACTCGAGGGGGGAGGACCCTGCGATCCAGTTCCTTGGGTTCGAGGCGGTGGTGGTGGTCGGCGCGCTCCGGGCGGCGGAGGGAAGGCGCTAGGGCTCCCGGGGCGGCGCCGCGGCGAGGAGAGGTTTCGGAATTTCGGCGTCGGCGTTTGCTTGCCGTACGTTCGAAGCTTCTAACTTTATCGGGCTGGGAGGCCCGGCCCAGCACAAAGGTGAAAAAAAGCCCACAACGTGTAGCGTGGAATATATATAGTATGTATCTTTTACTCGGAATAAATGATTTTTTAGGACTAGGAGTAAATGGTGCAAAATTGTTACTACTTTTTTTATAGAAAAATGGCTGAGGTGATCTGAAAGCAGGGTAACATGGTGTTCAATATGGGTGGTAATTAGTTCAAAAATGCTTTGATTGTTCCGATTGTTATAAAAGTTAGACAAAATTTGCTATAGGACACTCAAAAAAAGTATAATTGGCTGGGAGACACCGCAAAAACGTGACACGGCTGATGGACACTCCAAAAATTATGTAATTGGCTATATAACACCGGAGACAATATTTTATAATTTCCGAGTCAAATTAAGTGATAAATTTTTGCAAATGGCGATATTGCCCCTGCCATGGAACGTCGCTGCCGCCTTGCGCGCAGCCACCTCCTGCTCACGCTCCACGCCGCCACCATGGCCGCCGTCGGCCCTGCGCGCAGCTGCTTTCTGCTCGCGCTCCACGTCGTCGCCGTGGCCGCCGCTGGCACCGCACGTGGCCGCCTCCTGCTCGACGCAATGGGCGAGGCATCGATCCATCATGGTGGGTGAAGACGGAGGCTATCACTTCTCAGTGTTTCCTCATGCTGCCTCCAGCTCGCGCTCACCGCGCTCCTCCGCTGCGATCTCCTCCTCTTCCCGCCAGAATCCTCCGCCCACGCCGACCTCTTCAACCCCGTCCTCTCCTCGGTCGAGTGCACCGCCACGGCGGCGCTGGGCTTCTCCCTGCCAGGCGTCAACGATGGTTACCGCCGCCGCGTCGACGAGCCCATCCTCTTCTACATGCCACACTGTGAGGCGTCGCTCTACGATGCCCTCCTCGCTGCCAACTGGGAGCCACCCTCGCTGCTCCGTCATGTCTGCATGATGGGCAACAGCTTCCACAACTACGCGATCCAGGCGGAGGAGAACAGATCGGGCCCTGCCACCAAAGCCAAACACGTCCTCGCGGCGGAGCAGTTCTGAGGTAAGGGAAGATGGTACTAGGGGCAATCTCGTCATTTGGAAAAAAAATCACCTCTTTTGTCCTGGAAATTAAATATTGCCTCTGGTGTCCTATAGCCAATTACACAAATTTTTAAGTGTCCATCAGCCGTATCACGTTTTTGCGGTGTGTCCCAGCCAATTACACATTTTTTGAGTGTCCTGTAGCAAATTTTACCTAAAAGTTACTCCCTCTGTTTTATAATATAAAACTTTCTAGCATTGCCTACATTGATATTAATGAATTTAGACATATATGTGTGTCAAGATTTATTAACATCTATATGAATGTGCGCAGTTCTAGAAAGTCTTACATTATGAAACGGATGAAGTATTTGATACAGTGGAACGACGACTATCCTTTGTGGGAGCATCTATCCATTTGTCGGGTGATTTCTAATAAAAAGTCACCCAGATTTTTTTACCCCTTATTTACATCCAACGGACTACAAAGAGAAAATAACTGTGGAGATTATGGGTACCCCATACCCACACGGCATGGTTATCCGACTAGTTATAGGGGATAACTTATATATATGGAATATGTAACAGATTATGACTTGGGTATTACGTTTCCTTGTATATTACGGAACGGCCTAAAGTCCTGGTTTGATAAGATTGTAAAGTAGATTTAGGAAACCGATACCGTATTGGATAAGGTTTCTATCTTGTATTCCTGCCCCCCATCCTATATAAGGTGGGCAGGAGGCCCTCTAGGGGGCATGAGACAACTAGATCGTTAGATCTATAATTCACTCGGCGGATTCAAATCCCCAAACAGGAGTAGGGTGTTACCTCTCATTGAGAGGGCCTGAACCTGTCTAAATCTTTTGTCTCCGCATCCATCCACTTTTAGATCTCGTGCGCTACCCCCTTTTATTATTGCCGAATTCATGTTTCGACAGTTGGCGCGCCAGGTAGGGGTGCGCTGAGTTTTCTATCGACAAGTGTGATGGAATATATCATCGCCGCTATTGGCACCGTCTTCTGATCAAATCAATCTTCGACCCCACGAGTTTGTCGCTCCAATCTGCTTTTATTATTTGGTTGATTCCTAATTGTTGATTGATGTACGTGTTGTTATTTCTGATTTTCATGTTCCAACGAAATGGCTGGATCTCGCAATGCGAATTCGTCGAGATGCTACGGCGCGGCTGCGCATTGTGCATGCAGAGCCGCATGTTGGGACACCGTGCTACAGATCGCGTCGTGCACCCTCCCGGCAGCCCTTAAACCACGTCTGCAAATTACCTGATCTGGATCATTGGTGTTAACCATGATTTTGTTTGCATACGTACTACTCCCGGAGCTACACAGTCCAAACATGGGACCGATCTTCATGCATACGTATGTGCATCAATTAATATCCATAATCATCTACACTTTTTTATTTGTTTCTGCTACTAATCTCTATTCGATCTGTGGTTTCTTATTTTGCATGTACCTGGCTGCCCCGAGTCTGATTCTCTCCGACTTGGATTCGACCCGGACTCGAACCTGTGATCTATGTGCAGGACCACGGATCAGTCTAACGATGTGCATGTGTGAATGCATCTAAGTGTTCATACCACAGGAGATTAATTGGCTAATTAAACAATATATGCATGCGTCATATATGCATTGGTATATGCAGACATATATCCGCAAGATTAGTTTTCTTGATTTTAATTAGAGATTTCTTCTGTCTCTTTACATGTACCGCCGGCCGCCTTCGTCGCTGCCGACTGGTTTCTTCGCCTCCACGGTCGGTGTGTGCCGCTACCATTGCTGATGGAGATAACATCTTCACCGACTGGCCTGCCTCCGTTGCTGCCGACTGGTGTCTCCGCCTATACGGTTGGTTGGTCACACCACCGTTCATGGGAGTCCACGTCTTCACCGACCGGCTGGCCTTCGCCGCCGCCGACTGGTGGTTCCGCCTGCACGGCTGGCCTATTATGCCGCCGCTGTTGGGAGTCTACGACTTCACCGCCGGCCTGCCTCCGTCGCCGCCGACTGGTGTCCTCGCCTATACGGTTGGTTGGTCACACCACCGTTCATGGGCGTCCACGTCTTCACTGACCGGCTGGCCTTCGCCGCCGCCGACTAGTGTTTTCGCCTGCACAGCTAGCCTATTATGCCGCCGTTGTTGGGCATCTACGACTTCACCGCCAGCCTGCCTTCACCGCCGCCGACTGGTGTTTCCGCCTACACGGCTAGCCTATTATGCCGCCGTTGTTGGGCATCCACGTCTTCACCGACCGGTTTGCCTTCGTCGCCGCCGACTGGTGTCTCCGCCTGCACGGCTGGCCTATTATGCCGCCGCTATTGGGCATCTACGACTTCACCGCCGGCCTGCCTTCGCCGCCGCCGACTGGTGTCTCCGCCTACACGGCTGGCTTATTATGCCGCCGTTGTTGGGCATCCACGTCTTCACCGACCGGCTTGCCTTTGTTGCCGCCGACTGGTGTTTCCGCCTACACAGCTGGCCTATTATATGCTGCCATTGTTGGGCGTCCGTCGACTGGTGTCCTCACCTATACGGTTGGTTGGTCACACCACCGTACATGGGCGTCTACGTCTTCACCGACCGGCTGCCTCATCCGCCGCCGACTGGTGTCACCACCTGCACGGCTGGCCTGTTATGACGCCAACTGATGCTATCTTCTTCACGGCTGGCTACATCGCCGTCACCGCCAATAGGCGTCAGCATCTTCAACACAAGTTGCCTACGTCTGCTGCCGACTGGTTTCTTCACTTCCATGGCTGCATGATTCTGCTAGTGTTGATTGGCCTTATCGTCTTCATCGCCGGTCGTCTCGTCTGCTGCTGACTAGTGCCCTCGCCTCTACGTCTGGTTTATACAGCTACCACTACTGATGGACATCATCGTCTTCCGTCGCCGACTGGTTATGCCACCGCCGACTGGTGCTTTTATCTTCACAAATGCGCATCTTCACTACCGGTTTGCTTCTATTGCCGCCGACTCGTGTTCACTTCATCACGGCTATGCAATTTTGTCACCATGGTGGAGCAACTTCATTTTTATTATCTTCGGCATCGGCAAACTCTATTGCCTCTACTTCACCAACCATGACGACTACAAGAGTTTCGACACCTCGGCATACGTCACCAAATATGATGCCGTGTTATTTTATTACAACAAGTGGTGTTCCAATCTTCAATATTTATCTTCACTCAAGCAATGACTACTCGACGACAAGAAGTTACAGTTCTCGACTCTATGTTCAGTTGTTTCCCAACTAACCAAAGAGTCGGGGGCTACACAAATACAAGACTCTCAAAATTCGACAAGCTGAAGCAATCAATTAATCAGCCAACGAGTCAATTCCAGGAGTCATTATCTTCGTCTTTGCTTTAGAGCAGAGTTATCAACCAATCAGCTCAGTTTCGACGAGTTGGACAACATCATCTACTTTCCTCCAAGTGAAGCATCTGCAACAGCTATAACACCAATTTGATGGATTATTGTCACTGACATTGTTGTCGAAACGACAACTGCATACATCGAAAGACGTGGTTACTCAACAGTGGTTGGAAAAATGAAGTGTATTAAATTTTGAATTTCACTTAGGCTCTCCCCATTACATGGCCCTAGGGACTATTTATAGCCCCATTACAGGTTCTTACTACCAGGGTTTAGGTTGTACTGGGGAATTTACATGATTACCCTTACAAAAGGGACATTTACAGGGGTACATACCCTGATGGGCCGGAAAGGCTTCCTCGGCCCTCGCGGGGGCGAACTCGTCAAGGCGAAGTCATCCTCCTTCGGCAGACAGTCTTCGCCTTGTACCCTTCGCCTGAGACGCCTCTGACCTGGCGCTACTCTTCGCCTTGCGCCGTTCTTGCTCCATAGCCTTCGCCATGGGTTTCGGCAGGTTTGGTCGAAGGGCCTCATGCTATCCGCCAACAGACATCATCACCAGCACCTCTCCTTCATCGGCCCTGACATTAACTCTGTTGCTAATGGATGACTATGTCTTCGCCGACTTATTATTTCACTTTCACGGTTGCTATCGACTGGATCACCGACATCGTTATCTTCATCAATATCTTGTCAAGCCTCTTCAACATAGCCCACTCTACTGCTATTGATGGGCAACTTCGTCATTATATTTGATCATCTATGATTGCTGCTTATCATCATTACTGTCGGTTGCGTTTGTCATCGCCGACTATTTTCTTCATCTTCATGATTGGTGGATTTCGTCATCGCCTTTGATGCGTGTCTACATCTTCACCGTCAGCTTGCTTTCGTCACCACCGACCGGTATCCTTGCCTTTATGGATGGCTTATTATGTCGCCACTAATGGGCATCTTCATCTTCTTTACTAGCTGCATCGTCTGTCACCGACCGATTATTTTGCTGCTATGGCTACACAACTTTATCGCTGGGCGCCTTCATATTCATTGCTGGCTGACCTGACTGTTGCCGACTGGTTTCTTCGCCTCCACGGCTATGCAACTCATCACTTTTGATTGGTATCACTATCTTCACTACTACCAATATTTTTGCCACCTCTGGTGGGCAATATTATCTTTATATTGGTCATCTTGTCTCTATGCCAACTGCGTCAGCTACCATCAATGGACAATTGTGACTACGACAGAAGGACAAGCTATATACTCAGGGGCTTACTACCTCAAACACCAGTATCATACCTTTAATTTGGACTTGTTCCGGATACATGCAACATGAATTTGATGATCATGGGTCTACTTTCTATGCTCAAAGACTGGACTATTTATTATTCCCCGTATCGGTTATCAACCGAATACTTGCGCCAGTCGGAATTCAATTGTTATATCTATTTTGGAGTATCCCATAAAGGATAATCACTCAGATCAGAAGCTATTCATATGAGCTACACTTGGTCTATATCACCCGAAAGATTTATTACTCGGGAGCATGTTACATGCGTCATCCTTTAAAGGGTGTCGAAGGCATATTTTTTGGCCTAGGCCTAATATGTCTGCAGCCCATATTTTTAGGTGTGGCCTGTCACGTTCTTTTAGGGACTTAGGCATCTTTTTGCTTAGGCAAAAGTGCGCGTGATTATGTGTCCAATACCTTAAAATCCTTTTATACCGCAGTTACTCAACTTTTTAGGAGTTGGTACAATACATTTTAAAAGGTGCCAAACAGTAATGCTTTATATAGCTCCCCGCTGACTTTTTTATATAAGTCAAGGCGCTGTTTGGGTTCATAAAGCAATTGATTGGATACAATATCATTGCTTTTTGCCACGTAAGTGTGCACTTTTATTGACCAATATTATGGCTTAGGCTGATTATATATTTTGGTCATTTTCCAGGTGGTTGGTAAATCTTTTATGAGTTTATTTACTCGGATTTTATACCACATATGCCATATATTTCCAGGTGTGGTGGAACCATGTGTCTTCTAGGGACTTAAGCACATATGTTAAAACAGTGTGCGCATGGTGTATGCCCAATACTTTGGAAATTTCTTTATTCACAAAATACAAGCTTCTTTATAGCTGTTTTGCTATGTGAATTTTCAATGATGTAGCCAACTTTAGGTTACATCATATTTTACAAAGCAGTCGGCATATCACTCGGATCATGTTATTCAGGGATTCACAACGCATATGCTACATATTAATATCAAGTCGCTTGGTTGACTATAATTATCGAAGCCACTCGGTTAGTTGGATTATTTATTCCTTAACTATATGCTTGGTTTGTTCAATTAACCACATAGTCGAGGGCTACACCTATTAGGTGCATCTAGTCGATGCACCTGACTTTATTTTTCAGCCCTCCACAGTCTTCAGATTTGGTAAAAGTACTCGGGAGACCATGGCAAAGATGATTGAAGCACTCAGCTTTGGAGTAATCTAGTACGAGAGAAGATTATCTTTTCGACTGTGAAGGTCTCAGGGGCTACTGTGGAGATTATGGGTACCCCATACCCACACGGCATGGTTATCCGACTAGTTATAGGCGATAACTTATATATATGTAATATGTAACAGATTATGACTTGGGTATTACGTTTCCTTGTATATAACGGAACGGCCTAAAGTCCTGGTTTAATAAGATTGTAAAGTAGATTTAGGAAACCGATACCGTATTGGATAAGGTTTCTATCTTGTAATCCTGCCTCCCATCCTATATAAGGTGGGCAGGAGGCCCTCTAGGGGGCATGAGACAACTAGATCATTAGATCTATAATTCACCCGGCGGATTCAAATCCCCAAACAGGAGTAGGGTATTACCTCTCATTGAGAGGGCCTGAACCTGTTTAAATCCTTTGTCTCCGCATCCATCCACTTTTAGGTCTCGTGCGCTACCCCCTTTTATTATTGCCGAATTCATGTTTGGACAATAACAAATACATATTAACTTACACATTATTTTTACCAAAATTACAGTGTACTTACATGTCATATCAACTGAATTTACAAATGTAAATTTAGTTATATAGGACTGTAATTTTATATTTTAAAGAAAACAATAAATACATATTTACTTACACATTATTTTTATCAAAATTACAGTGCACTTACATGTCAAATTAACTAAATTTACAAATATAATTTTAGTTATATAGGACTATAATTTTATATTTTAAAAAAAATAATAAGTACATATTTACTTGCACATTATTTTTTATCAAAATTACAGTGCACTTACATGTCAAATCAACTAAATTTACAAATGTAATTTTAGTTATATAACACTGTAATTTTATTTTTCACGACAACGACCAGAGGGACGGTATCGCTCGCCGATCAGTGTTGGCCGTGCCGCCGGCGACTAGCTCGCCGGTCAGAGGCCACCTTGTCACCGTGCTTCTCCAATCTCCATCATCGTGCGCGTTTGGGCTAGCTGGACACGAAGGCCAACGTGCTTGTGTCCGACGTGCCGGCGGGCTGACCAGCTGAAAAAATAAAAAGTGAAATGTCAGCAAAAAAAAAAAATCACGTTAGTGATGGATAGCAAAATCGGTTGGTATTTATTATGTCCACATAATAAGCTGCAAACGCATACATACAGTTGTACTTAAGGATGCACGTGGGCCGGGCTGGGTCAACCCACGGTATATCCCACGTTACCAAGGCAATGAATTGCAGGCCACGGGTCACCTGCGACCCACGCTGAGTCCTGACCTGCTGACCCACGGTGCCACTACGGGTCAATCCATTAACGATTCTCCAAGCACATAAGACTCGGCCCATCAACACAGCTAAATCATCAGCGAGCATGATGCATCTAATAACAGGATGGTACACATTAGGAGGCGAGCTAATCAGCCTCAAAATCCCAAAAAATCCGCCTCAGAATATGTATTGAGGCCAACATACACTGCCTCGGATACTCCTGCCTCAAAATAGTATATTGAGGCAGGCATAAAAGTTGGCCTCTAAAAGGTGTATTTGAGGCAGACCGCATGCCTTAATGCTAGGGTACGCTACCGAGGCTATTATTGCTGCCTCAAAACAAATTGAGGCAATTGTAATCTGCCTCAATGTAGGATGCATCAAATTAATTATATTTCCTAAATTATTGTTGTGGGAAATACGCATTTTCATCATCATGAAAACTTGACAATTGAAACAATAAGAAATTAAATAGTATCCAAATCACTTCATTTCATATATTAGCAGTACATCCAATCATACATGTCCAATAAATAATACATAGCATCTCATCCGTCACTTAGACTATAACAACATTCCGGTGGTCTTAATATAGGCAGTAAAGTGAACTAATATGTCTGAACTCCAATTCATATGTGGCATTTACAAGTGTTGAGACAATCAACTACTCAAAAGTGCTGATATATAATTACTGCTCATGTTTGAGCTATCTCTGCTAAGAAGTTCTCGCCAATTTTCTATAGTTGAACATGATCGACAATCATCACCGTTTGAGAGAAACTCGAGCATCTGGAGTGTAAATATGTAAAATTCAGTTAACACAGACAAACAATGTCACTATCTTTATTTAAATAAAGAACACAAAATATGATCATGAGCATGGAAATTGAGTTTACTACCAAAGAAAAATTGACAAAACAATCCAAAGTGTAGCAGGAACTAATTATATAGAGAAGAAAATGCTAGAGACCTGTGATTAAACATTTTGAACAGAAGTACATTTCTATGTAAAATAGACTGCACCTATTGAGGTCTTAAAGTATATGGCAATCCAGATTACAATAGCATTTCTATCTTTTGCATACTTATATTTTGCTCAATGAAATTTCCAGAATAAAAATGATGTAAATACTCTACATATACCCAACATAAATGGCACATATACCTGTTTTTGTCACTTCACCATTGCACTGAGGTGACACTTCTTCAACCTTTCAAATTGATATTTACCATGTTAGACTTGTTACGTAAACTAAGCAATAAAACAAAGAAGCCAAGAAAGGAACATACTAGTTGGGATGGCCATGCAATGCAATGACCAATAGCGTCTCTAATATAGTTCAAATTTCTGTGCGGCCGGAACAATTCAGCATCTCCACATATAAGACTGTCTATCACTACTTTGTAGCACTCCCTTCCCAGCATTGTTCCTCCGACCATTTCTAAGGGGTCTTGACTTTGAACAGTAGCATCTTGCAACACGGTTATATGGACGGACAATTCTCTTAAGAAAGACATCCCTTCCAACCTATTTCAAAATATGGCCACATCGGATTTTATTACAGAGTAGAAACTAGAACAGTTGCTACTGTTTTGTAGTAATAAAAAAGAACTAACCACATTTTCACAAGCTAATGCTGCCCTTTTGACCTTAGCATGTTTAGTTGTTCCCACATTGGCCCCTTCAATTTCAGTACGCTTGTTGTTATTGTACCTGGCCATATGCTTCTGTACCCCCTGTTACACAATAGAAGATGTTACTGTTGTCAACCTATTAGCATGCATTAGGCAACAGAGATGCATGGTGGTAATATAGTGCGTTCCAAATAAATACCATATATCCATATACAAACCTCAGCAGCAATTTGAGTGATCACAGTTGGAACTTTAGAGCGTTTACTTGTGGCTTGTTGTTTCTCCACAACGTTTTTTTGTCATTTTTGGTTGCTTGGTACAATTGTGATTGTCCACATCTTTTTCTACCCCCTGTTGTACATTACATGTAGCATCAACCCTTCTCAATGAATCCTACAAGACTTAAGATATGTTACAGTTTGACTTGAAAAATGAAGTAAAATCGATGTGATTCAGCTCACCTTAGTAACATGCATATTTTGATTAACTTGCGATTCTCTGGCAACTCCTGGTTGCACCTATATTCAACAAAAAAATAAAGAAGTTTATACTGATTCCAAATAATACTAGTGCATTGACTTGAAAACTATGAAGCAAAGTCATTGTTATTCACTCACCATCCCATCATGTCTGTTATGATTAAGCTGAGATTCTTCAACAATTCTTGGTTGTACCTGTGTTTTAAATAATTCTTAATGCTACAAACAATACTAGTGCATTGACTTGAACAAGATAAAGTAAAGTCGAAGTTATTATTAGTGCATCATACTAAGCACAACTACTATCTGTTCGAGAAGAGCTTGAGCAGGGGACAAACAAAGAAGAATAAAGCAACCAACTAGCTAGGAGAAGAATAAAGCAACTAGCAAGCTAGATGGCTACCTGCATTTCATTCACCAAAAATCATATTTTAAACTAACATGCACCAACTTCTAGACTATTCTAGACCATGTTCTAACTTTAGAACTATTCTAGAAGTACTTCAGACGAAGGAAATGAATTAGTTTCCATTAGCTCACCTTCCTAGCATGTTTGTTCAGATTAAGCTGCAATTCTCTAGCAATTCTTGGTTGTATCTGTATTCAACAAAGGAAAAAAAACCATTAGATGAAACTAGACTAGCACATTGAGTTGAAAAATATGGAGAAAGGTAAATGTCATCCAAGTTACCTTCATAGCAGGCCTCTTCTGATTTAGTTGCAATGCTTCAACAATTCTTGGTTGTATCTAAAATCAAGGAAAAAAGATAGAAGTTTATAGTTCCTGAATAATAATACCAGTACAATTGAGGTTATGCAAAATGAACTACGATCTTTTACATTGTTTGAGGTGGATGAGCATGAGTGCTCCTCAGTTGGCTTGTTCAAGGAATGCCTTTGTTCAGGAGAAGTATGCTTCATAGCTTTAAATTCTGCCATTTTCTCTGCAAGTCTTCTCTCCATTCGTTCTTCAATTCTTTCTTCCAGTTGTTGCATCCCTTCTTTTAAAGCACGGACTTCTTCTTCTGCTCTATGTCTTGCTTCTCTCTCCAACTGTAAGCTTGTTCTTGCTGTTGATTTAGTTCCTGGCAAACCAAGACTTGCAGGAGTGGGACCCACACCTATTCCAATCACTCTACCTCTGTTTTCCTTACCAAGCAAGTTTGAAAGATAGTCTCCTTCTTCTATGGGTTTGTCCACAAATTCTGGCTCCTCGGTGAGTTTCTCATCAATTTTAGCCTGCATTAGTGAAGACATGGTTAGTTTCAAAAAGAGATGCAATTTGGCCTTTAATAAATTTTACTTACAATTGTTACTTCATGAGCTAGTTGTGGTCTACCATCTTTACAGGTGTATGCAACTTTGAAAACTTCTGTTCGACTAACTTTTTGACCTTTTCTTTTCTCCTGTAGTCATGTGATTGCAGAAGGTATTAGTTCAATGGAAGAAAAATAAATGGATAGATCAATAAAATTTCTTAGCCTAACCATATCATGACGAACATTTGCTAAGCTCCTAGTTCCAATGGTGTGTACTGCAACCATTTTTGCACGATTTCCTTTTCCACGATTGGGCCTAATTGCATATATTCAATGTATGTCAATATGTTTTGCAAATCAAGAAAAGAATACAGAACATCTGAACTATGGCACTTACTTTGCCTTTCTCACTTCTCCAAAAACAAACAAGCCACTTCCAGACTTTTAGTGATATTCATATATTAGATCCATCACATATTAGATATTCGCGAACTAATTCAGTATTTAGCCAACGACAATTCATACATTTCTTGCAAGGACAAAGAATACTGTTGTCTTTTGCTGAATGAGTGAAAGCGAACTGCAAGAACTGCGCTAAGCCCTCTTCATATTCATCTGTCCACCTATTACAGTTGTCATGTTATTAATGTCACAACTTTTATATATGTAATTCCTCTAGCTAGTATAATAGTGCTTTAGTAAGTTATAGCCTTGTATTACCTAGTTTTTTTCAACCAGCTTTTGTCCATACTAGGAATCTGTACAGAAAGTGCATTCAGTCCATACATGTACCAAAAGTTCTATGCATCCATTCCAACAGTGCAAAATCACATAAAGGAAATGATAAGCTTTTAACAATATGTACAAGAAAGAAAATATAGATGATTTTCCATATGTTCAGAAATTACCTCTGTAAAAATAATTGCTGAAGCTAGTTGGCAGCAGGGAGTGGGAAAGCAAATAGGTCACAGGTTGACATCAAATAGCTATGTTTCCTCTGGTGCAGTAGAAACCTGAATAAATCAATTGCATAAAAATTAATATGTCACATCCATGGTACTAAAAATAGCCCACATATCACAAAGAATCCTAACAAGATAACCAAATACAAGTACATGCAGTATAACGTAACCTAGAATAATACTCGGGATCGATTATCAACACAAAATCCAAAGAACCAATCATGAAGCATTCCAACTAACATGATCAGAGAACAGGAAATTAAATAAACATAGCTATCTTAAACTGTTGCTATCTTTTTTTTTTTGAATGGGTTGTTGCTATCTATTTAGGAGAACTATAAATTGTATTTGGTGGAGAAGTGGATTTGACAAGAAATAGCTACTTTTGGAAACAACAGTAATAAAAACTAGTACTGATTTTTTTCTTCTTTTGTTCTTGATTGGTTCTGCACAAATGAAAAGCACTCAAGCTCTTTAGGAAGGGCCTGATGTTCAAGGCCACAACAATGCCAAGCTTCTACCACAAAGCTCCTTTTCCCAGCCTAAATACAAGACAAGAATACTTTCTTGACTTATCTACCTCATTGCATCTAATCTTCAGAAGGAAAAAATAGTAGAAGAAAATAATAGTTTCAACACCACTTTTCCCTGAACATACGGATTACTGATGAACAACCAAACGATGAATGGAAGGGAGCTACTCTAGATCACTGTATGCTGAGTTCTTAGTTCTAGGTCAAGGGCAGCTGCTCAGGCACTGCAGCACTGTCGCCGCCGCAGCTGTCGCAAGACGATTAGGGAGGGAAGGAAGGAGACCATGGAAGACATGAAGATTTGGGGGCTAGCCCAGCAAAACACATGGATTTGGGGCAGGTAATCCCCTCGATTTGGAGCAGCACAGCAACAGAAAACAAAAGAGAAGCAACGATGGTCAGATTAATCACCTGAGATGGTTCTCTGCTGCACGCGAGCGAGATGGAGGTGGATCCTCTGCCGCCGCACGGCACAGGTGGGTGCGAGGTCAAAATGGCGGCGTGGGTGGAGGAGGAGGAGGAGGAGGAGGAGGAAGAAGAAGGTCAGAATGGTGAAGCTCACGAGAGCCGTTAGATCGATCGTGATTGGACGGTGGATAAGGGGTCACGGTGGAAACAGGAGGGAATATTAAAAAAATTGGAGGAACTGTGAAAAAAGAAGAGGGAAAATGAAAAAATTGGAGGGAATTTCACACATTAAGCAGAAAAAAAATTGGTAGCCTAATTTTTTTTCGAGGCTCTATTAGGTGAGACAAGCTTGGTCTGCCTCAATTTTAGTATTTGAGGCTACACCATTGCCTCAAAAAGTATTATTGAGGCAACACATTAAGTCCGCCTCAAAAATTTGCCTCAAAATATTTGAGGCTGGCACATCTGCCTCAACAAAGGAAACTGAGGCCAACGTCTCTGCCTCAAAATAAGTTTTTGAGACAGTGTTCTTTAATCCGCCTCAAATAGGTTGCCTCAAATTGCTTACCGTGCTGTAGTGTATAATGAGCAACTAGAAACATATGCATCATTAACGTACTTATTATTTATTATTCAAACAAAGAGTTAATAATTTGGTAGATTTTGACTCTGTTTTGGAATTACAGCTATAAACATCACTCAAATATTGAACAAATATTGAGCAGTAGATATTTCTTTCAGAAGTCAAATTAGATATTCAGAGTACATTGCAAAATCTAAAAAGCTTCAGCTATTAGTGGGGTCAGCATTAGCTTTGGAACTGAAGAACAAGATTCTCGAGAATGTAGAAAAAACTGAAGAACAAGCAGATCGTACAATATAACATCAAGAACAAAAGTCTCATCGTTTTGCAGACTAGATGAATAAGTCTCAGAAAACAAATAAAAGAAATCTTGCACCGCAGTGATCGAGTCCTATATTTCATCTCCGTATTTTGAATCACGCCACCAAATATTCAGTGTCCAGCTAGTACAGGTAGCTCTCAAATTAACTGATGTAGCAACCAGTTTTCATAATAAATTCTAGAGCACAAACAGAGCTATCGAACAGTAAAAGCCTCATTACATAACATTTTTTGGTAAACAACATGATTACTAATGCAAAAACTGAGAAGTCCTTCAAGATCAACAATTCAATTCACAGAAAGAATTCCTTGGCCTTGAGAAAAAGAACAACAAACCATTAGGAAAAATACAACAACTTCGCATGCATGATGACGCATAATCTGATCCGAGACTATGAGGAAAAAAAATACAACAATTACCTATCAAGTATCTTCTTCATGTGATAAGACCATCTATAGAGAAGTGCCTGGAACATTTGAAAAACAATTAACTACATAAACTCCACTGGCACTGTTATACGCTAATAGTTTTCACACAAAAGGGGATAGACGTACAATCAACTCTCATCCAATCCTATAGACAAATGAGAGAGACTCAACAATCTCAGGTTTCAATCTACTTCTGTAGTCATTGATTATCCTCCCTCCTGTACTGAAAGCATTTTTCAAATGGAACCATAGATGCTGGAATGGCTAACACATCATGTGCTATCCGTGAGAGTATAGGATATTTTAGTGAGTTTACCTTCCACCAGGTTAAGATATCAAAATCATCAACTCGAGGCAGTATATCTTCTTTATAGTATAGCTCAAGCTCATTAAAGAGCAATTGTGTTTACTTGTTCGCTCAAGAATTTATCCCAATCAGCATGGCGCACATTCTCTTGCAAAATGCCTGCTTCAACATCACTTCTTCCACCAGTCAATTCATTGTTTTGGTCATTCACTTTTGGTGAATAATCAGAGAAAAGTTGTTCAATTGCCTTCTTGACCTCGCTCAACTTATATATTGGCCTCATCTCCAAAAGCTTTGCTCAAAGCGAAATTTCACATATGAATACTTAAACCTTGGGTCTAAAATCACAGGAATAGACAAATTTAAGTATGAAATATTCCAATAATCTTGGAACTTTCGCTTCATAACTTCCACCATTCTCACAATTCCTGCATCTTCATTTGTGTAATCTTGATCAAGTGTTGACTTTGTAAGATCAATGTGTGTTTTGATTCTTATTCTGTGATGAACAATTGGCATCTGTGATTATTGGTTTTGATATTTGGAATTTTATCTTCGAAGTGGTTTTGGAGATGATAGATTTTCAGGTGATGAATAGGGTTTGCAGTTTTTGTCAGGACTGCTCAACACAAGCCGATCTGACCGGCCGACTTTGTGTCAGTTTCGGTTTCGGGTTGTTTCTTTGGATATCCGTGATTGTTTCATGATTATGGCTTCTAGATGGATACTATACGTATGTAATACTGTTGTTTGCTACTAATGAGTCAAGTTGGGGATAGCTTGGTCTCGGAATATGGTTTCTTTGTTTATTTCATGTGTAGATGACTCGATGCCTCGGGAGAGTATTTGCGGTGATGGACCGGGAGTCGACTTGGTGGTAAGACGATGTCCGTGGTGGTCAGATATCATGCAGGATACTTAGGCTAGAGTTGATGCACGTGGTTGGTGAAGATTCCATATGGCATACGATGGAGGTATTGTATGCATATGGGATGTGGAGTTGAATTTGGAAGGAGTCCAATTTTGGTATGATTGGTTATGGAAAGTTTGTTTCTTGTACTAGAGGGTTTCCTAGGGGGATTAGGACTTTTAGAATGAGTTTGGTTCGTGGCTTTAGGCTGCGTACCTTATGTATAAATAGAGGGGGAGCATGAGAGGCTTCCCGGTATCGCTTTTGAGAACAATTGAGTTGCTAGTTTTGCTAGGGTTTTGAGTTTAGTCGAGATTTTTGTAAGGAGTGTTGTTGATGCACTTTGTAAACACAGAGAGAAGCAATAAAGTTGTCATCTACTTTGAGAGTTCTTCAATTTGTGTTTCATCGGGTTCGGTGGTCTAACCGGCGACATACCGGCGGTTAGATCGACAGTAGCGGCGGTCAGACCGGTGGAGGAGCGGCGGTCAGACCGGCGGCGACATCAGGCGTGGCAGCTGATCTCGGCGGTCAGACTAGAGATATAATCTCGGTTAGACCGACGGCTTCCAGTGGTCAGACCAGCACATCTACTTCGGTCAGATCACGATCCGTCGAATTTGAGGGTAACTTTTATTTCCGCTAAAAGTTTGGGTTTTGGGCATACCAACCATTCACCCCCCTCTGGTTGGCTTAGTTCTTATGATTCGATCCTACAGACTTGATTGCCCAGATTTCACCAAAGTAACGATTTGAGGTGGGCTATTTTGTTCCAGAGACAACATTGGTAGAATCATAGAATACCTTTAAGAATGTGCAAACATCCGCTTTCCACTCCTCATCTGATGGATTATACTTGAAATTGATATCTTGCAACTTCAGCTCAACAAATGCAGCTTTAAATTCTAAAGCACAATCCAGCATCACATAAGTGTAATTCCATATAATTGTGACATCATGGCATGGCGGTCTTTCATATGTAATTCCAACTTGCACAATTATGACTTCAAAATGCTCTATGGGAGATTCTAAACCTTTTATATATTTGACACCCTCTCTTATGTTCTGCACTGTGGCACCAAGTTTCTTCATTCCAACTTGCACAATAATATTTATAACAAGTGTTATACAACGCACATGAAATAGTTTACCCATGCCAGGAAGAAACTTTTTCCGTAGCAAATTACCTTTCAACATCTCAATCATGGAAGTGTTAACTGCAGCGTTCTCCAATGTTACATTAAATAATTTGTCTTCGATGTTCCATTTCTGGACGCACTTCAGCATAACAGTAAACATGCACTGTGCTGTATGGGTTGATTCCATTATAAAGAAACCTAATAATTATTTTCTCAATTTTCCACTCCCTATTGATGTAATGGCATGTTACACATAAGTATCCCATCATTTGATTCAATGTCCACATATCAGCAGTCAATGAAACTCTAGAACTGCAGTTCTTTAAAATCTCTCGTAAGGCTAATTTTGATTTCTCGAAGATTTTCATACAGTGAGCTCTAATAGTTGTTCTTGAAAACCATCTTAAACAGAGGATTCAGATTGTAAACAAATTCTCTAAATCCAACATAATCCATAAGGGAAAATGGAAGTTCATGTAAAACAATCATGTGAAGCAACTTCTGACGAGAGACCTTGGGAACAAAGTCCCAATCTTGCAAGGTCCGTGCATCAGGTTCTAAAGTGACTTGTGCCTATATTTTCCTTACCAGTTAAAAGTATATCACAGTGCATACGTTTTGCTTTAGTCATTTTTTCACCAACAAAAACTGGCTGAAATTCTTTCCAAGCATCAGATTTGAGTCTTTTCATTTTATCTCTAATCTGGGGAGCTACATAAAAAATGGGAACTATATGTTATCTTACAAGGAACTAAACTGTGACAATACTTAATTTTTAAGATTAAGCTGTAGGATCGAATCAAACAAAACCCAAACTTTTAGCGGAAATAAAAGTTACCCTCAAATTCGACGGATCACGGTCTGACCGAAATAGTAGCGCCGGTTTGACCGCCTGGTAGCCGTCGGTCTCACCGAGCGTGTATCTCCAATCTAACCACCGAGATCAGCTCCTGTCGCCTATCGTCACCGCCGGTCTGACCGTCGTTGCTCCACCGGTCTGACCGTCGCCTTGTCGTCGGTCTGACCGCCGATGAGATGCCGGTTAGACCGCCGAACTCGATAAAACACAAATTGAAGAACTCTCAAAGTAGATGAAAACTTTATTGCTTCTATCTATGTTTACAAAGTGCAACAACAACACTCCTTACAAAATTTCGACTAAATATGAAACCTAACTAAACTATCAACTCAATTGCTCTAATCTCCAAAGCGATACAGGGAAGCCTCACGCTCCCTTTCTATTTATACATGAGGTAGACAGCCTAAGGCATGAACCAAACTCATATTAGAAGTCCTATCCTAATCCCCATAGGAAACCTTCTCGTACAAGAAACAAACTTTACATAACTAGTCATACCAAATTTGGACTCCTTCCAAATTCGACTCCGCATCCCATACGCACACAATACCTCCATCGTATGCCACATGGAATCATCACCAACCACGTTGTCGAAACATGAATTCGGCAATAATAAAAGGGGTAGCGCACGAGACCTAAAAGTAGATGGATGTGGAGACAAGGATTTAGACAGGTTCAGGCCCTCTCAATGAGAGGTAATACCCTACTCCTATTTGGGGATTTGAATCCACCAGGTGTAGTATAGATCTGACGATCTGGTTGTGTCTCATGCCCCCTAGAGGGCCTCCTGCCCACCTTGCATAGGATGGGGGGCAGGGTTACAAGATAGAAACCTTAACCAATACGGTATCGGTTTCCTAAATCTACTTTACAATCTTATCAAACCAGAACTTTAGGCCGTACCATAATATACAAGGAAACGTAATACCCAAGTCATGATCCGTTATATATTTCATAGATATAAGTTATCCCCTATATCAGTCGGATAACCATGCCGTGTGGGTATGGGGTACCCATAATCTCTACAGTAGCCCTTGAGACCTTTACAGTCGAAAAGATAATCTTCTCTCGAACTAGATTACTCCAAGGCTGAGTGCTTCAATCATCTTCGCCATGATCTCCCGAGTACTTTTACCAAATCAGAAGACTGTGGAGGGCTGAAAAATAAAGTCAGATGCATCGACTAGATGCACCTAATAGGTGTAGCCCCCGACTATGTGGTTAGTTGAACAAACTAAGCATATAGTCAAGGAATAAATAATCCAACCAACTGAGTGGTTTTTAATAATTATAGTCAACCAAGGGACTTGATATTAATATATAGCATATGCGATGTGAACCCTCGAATAACATGATCCAAGTGATATATCGACTGCTTTGTAAACTATGATGCGTGCAACCTAAAGTTGACTACATCATTGAAAATTCACATAGCAAAATAGTTATAAGAAGAGCTTGATGTTGTGAATAAAGAAATTTCCAAAGTATTAGGCACACACCATGCGCACACTGCTTTAACAGATGTGCTTAAGTCCCTAAAAGACACATGGTTTCACCACACCTGGAAATATATGGCATATGTGGTGTAACATCCGAGTAAATAAACTCATAAGGATTTACCAACCGTCTGGAAAATGACCAAAATATATAATCAGCCTAAGCCACAATATGGGTCAATAAAAATGCACACTTACGTGGCAAAAAGCAATGATATTGTATCCAATCAATTGCTTGATAAACCCAAACAACGCCTTGACTATATAAAAAAGTCAGCGGAGCAGCTATATAAAGCTTTACTGTTCGACACCTTTTAAAATGCATTATACCAACTCCTAAAAAGTTGAGTAACTGTGGTATAAAAGGATTTTAAGGTATTGGGCACTTGATCACGCGCACTTTGGCCTAAGCAAAAAGTACCTAAGTCCCTAAAAGAACGTGACAGGCCACACCTGAAAATATGGGCTACAGACATATTAGGCCTAGGCCAAAAAATATGCCTTCGACACCCTTTAAAGGATGACGCATGTAACATGCTCTCAAGTAATAAATCTTCCGGGTGATATAGACCAAGTGTAGCTCATACGAATAGCTTTTAATCTGAGTGATTATCCCTTATGGGATACTCCAAAATAGATATAATATTAAATCCCGACTGGCGCAAGTATTCGGTTGATAACCCTTACGGGGAATAATAAATAGTCCAGTCTTTGAGCATAGAAAATAGACCCATGATCATGAATTCATGTTGCATGTATCCGGAACAAGTCCAAATTGAAGGTATGATACTTGTGTTTGAGCAAGTAAGCCCCTGATCGTATAGCTTGTCCTTCTGTCGTAGTCACAATGGTCCATTGATGGTAGCTGACGCAGTTGGCATAGAGACAAGATGACCAATATAGAGATAATATTGCCCACCAGAGGTGGCAAAAATATTGGTGGTAGTGAAGATAGTGATACCAATCAAAAGTGATGAAGTTGCACAACCGTAGAGGCGAAGAAACCAGTCGGCAGCAGTCAGGTCAGCTAGCAATGAAGATGAAGGCGCCTGGCGATAAAGTTGTGTAGCCATGGCAGCGAAATAATTAGTCGGTGATAGACGAGGCAGCTGGTGAAGAAGATGAAGATGCCCATTAGTGGTGACATAATAAGCCATTCGTGAAGGCGAGGATACCGGTCGGTGGTGACGAAAGCAAGCCGACGGTGAAGATGTAGACACGCATCAAAGGCAATGATGAAATCCACCAATCATGAAGATGAAGAAAATAGTCGGCGACGATAAACGCAACTGATAGTAATGATGATAAGCAGCAATAACAGATGATCGACTATGATGATGAAGTTGCCCATCAAACAACAGTAGAATAGGCTATGTTGAATAGGCTTGATAGGATATTGATGAAGATGACGCTGTTGGTGACCCAGTCAATAGCAGTGTAGCAACCGATGATAATGATGAAGACGCTCATCAGCGTTTGCATAGTAGGTCAACCGTGAAGGCAAAATAACAAGTCAGCAATGACGGAAGCAACCAGAGTCAAAGACGTAGTCATCCATTAGCAACGGCAGAGATGTCAGGGCCGATAAAGTAGAGGTTCTGGTGATGAAGTCAGTGACAATAATCCATCAAACTGTTGAGAAGATATCGAAGCTCGAGTAATTTCCTTGATGCGAGCGTGTGCATAACGAAGATTGATGCAACGCCCCTTGATTTATAAAGATGGCAGTAGAACTTGGAATTGTAGCTGTTGTAGATGCTTCACTTGAAGGAAAGTAGAAGCCGTTGTCCAACTCGTTGAATCTGAGTTAATTGGTTGATAACTCCAACCTCTCGAATATGTAGATTAAATCTCAAACTTGATACTTGAGAAATTTGAAGTAGATTGTGGCGGCATGAAGAAGCCAAAATTGTCAGTGAATAAATTGAAGTTGCTGAAGTAGAACGTCTACTTCGAAGCAAAAACGAAGATAATGACTCCTGGAGTTGACTCGTTGGTTGATTAATTGATTGCTTCAGCTTGTCGAATTTTGAGTCTTGTATTTGTGTAGCCCCCAACTCTTTGATTAGTTGGGAAACAACTGAACATAGAGTTGAGAACTGTAGCTTCTTGTCGTCGAATAGTCATTGCTTGAGTGAAGATATGTGTTGAGGATGTCCGAGATGTCGAAGCTCTTGTAGAAGTCATGGCTGGTGAAGTAGCAAAACTTGTGAAGTAGCGGCAATAGAGTTTGCCGGTGTCGAAGACAATGAAGTCGCTACACCATGGTGACAAAGTTGCATAGCCGTGATAAAGTGAACAGGTATCGGTGGCGACAGAGGCAAACCAGTAGCGAAGACCGTAGTCATCAAGATAGAAACACCAGTCGGCGGCGGAAGAAGTAGAATGATGACAAAAACGAAGATGTTCTTTAACAGTGGCAAAATAGGCCAGCCATGAAAGTGAAGACACGATGGGCGGCAGAGAGGGCAAACCAGCGATGGCGATGACGCTAGTCAATAATGATGAAGACGCGCAGCCGTGGAGGCGAAAAAACCCATTGGTGTCAGGCAAGGCGGCCAGCAATGAAAACGATGACATCCATCAATAGTGGTAGCAGTATAAACTAGCCGTAGAGGCGAGGGCACTAGTCAACAGCAGACGAGACGACCGGCGGTGAAGACGATAAGGCCAATCAACACTGACAGAATCATGCAGTCATGGAAGTGAAGAAACCAGTCGGTAGTAGACGTAGACAGCTTGCGTTGAAGGTGATGACGCCTATTTGCGGTGGCGGCGACGTGGCCAGCCGTGAAGACAATAGCATCAGTTGGCGTCATACGAGGTGGCCGGTAGGAGAAGATGCAGACGTCCTACAATGGCGGCATAATAAACCAGCCGTGCAGGCGGAGACACCAGTCGGTGGCGGCGAAGGCGAGCCGGCAGTGAAGACGTAGACGCCCAACAAACGGCGGCATAGTAGGGCAGCCGTGCATGCGGAGACACCAATCGGCGGCGGCGAAGGCGAGCCGGCGGTGAAGATGTAGACGCCCAACAAACAGCGGCATAATAGGCCAGCCGTGCAGGCGGAGACACCAGTCGGCGACGGCGAAGGCAAGCCGGTCGGTGAAGACGTAGACGCCCAACAACGGTGGCATAATAGGCCAGCCGTATAGGCGAAGACACCAGTCGGCGGCGGCGAAGGCAAGCCGATCGGTGAAGACATAGAGGCCCAACAACGGTGGCATAATAGGCCAGCCGTGTAGGCGAAGACACCAGTTGGTGGCGGCGAAGGCAAGACGGTCGGTGAAGACGAAGACGCCCAACAACGGCGGCATAATAGGCCAGCCATGCGGGCGGAGACACCAGCCGGTGGCGGTGAAGGTAAGCCGGTGGTGATGTTCTAACTGATCCATTCCTGAAGCGTAGTAGATAAGCTTAAAGCCATGAATCCCTTTTATGCATATGTGGATCTGAATCCTACAGAACAAACATATAGGATGAGTAGTATCTAATGTAAATATAATACTCGAGAAAAATTCAAGTATTTTAAAATATTTATAAATATATATTTCTCCTCTTGTCAATTTTGATTTCCCCGAGCAGATGACTCCTTACATTTAAACCTTAACCAATACGGTATTAGTTTCCTAAATCTACTTTACAATCTTATCAAACCAGGACTTTAGGCCATTCCATAATATACAAGGAAACGTAATACCCAAGTCATGATCCGTTACATATTTTATAGATATAAGTTATCCCCTATATCAGTCGGATAACCATGCCGTGTGGGTATGGGGTACCCATAATCTCCACACAAGTGCATTGAACTCTAGCCTAAGTATCCCGCATGATCTCTGACCATCATGGACATCGTCTTATCCCCAAGCCGAATCCCGATCCATCACCGGCAATACTCTCCCGAGACATCGAGTCACCTACACATGAAACAAACAAAGAAAACATATTCCGAGACCAAGCTATCCTCAACTTGACTCATTAGTAGCAAACAACAATATTACATACGCATATTATCCATCTAGAAGCCATAATCATGAAACAATCACGGATATCCAAACAAACAACCCGAAACCGAAACCGACATAGTGTCGTCCGATCAGACCACGCAATACACGCCGGTCTGACCGGCAGCACCTGCCCGGTCTGACTGGACCCAAATCACATCAGTTCCTATAAATCACCAGTAAAATCCAATCATCTCCATAACCACTTCATAAATAAATTCCAAATATCCAAACCAATAATCTCTCATGCCAATTGTTCATCACAGAATAATAATCAAAAACACCTTTGATTTTACAATCTTCCCCTTGATGAACACATTGGCAAACCCATCAAAAATGTTTTGTTGTTTGGAAAAATAAAAACAAAAGTAGTAAAAAGCACACTTCGTACAAACGTACACATCATGCTCAAAAATCCAAAAGAAAACTTCTCTCACTTTTGAAAAGAAAGAAATTTCCCCTTAAACCAAAATCATCCTCTTCTCAAAATCTCACTTGCATCTCCAAAAATTCACCTTGCTTCTCCCCCTTTTGACAATGATTTCATCAAGTATTAGAATTATGTTCATTAATGTTCAAGAGCTTAGCATACATATAGCATATCAAGTCATGTGTTGCAATAAAAAGAGGATGAACCTATCTATAATATAGCAAGCACGCATTAAAGTATAATCATGAATCAAAGATTTTACAATTAAGCTTGAATCAACAATCAAAATTCATGATTTCATATGATTTATAATGCAACATTTTAACAAGCACATAGGTTGAAAAATAAACAGTATACATATAGACCTATTGCATTTATCACTCTTTCTCAAATTAGCTTTAGCACTAAACAACCAGGAGAATTTTTTTAACTTTTCTTTTTCTTGAGCCTTTTTGCTCCCTTTTTTTCTCTCAATTATTCCAGGTACATCTTTGTTGCCAAGACTGTTTCGAAGGATTCGGCACCCATTATTTTTGCTCACATCGAATACGCCCTTGTCGTCAAGACTGTTTCCAAGGATTCGTTATTCATTTTTTGCTCTCATATATTTTTTATTCTCTTTCACAATGAGCAATTACAAAGCTATTTGAGGAATAACAATTCAATAAAGCATATATATATAGTATTTATAAATCAAACCGTATGCTAGCATCAATATTGCACATTAGCTTAATTCAAGTATAGAATTTAAGTGTCATCCATCATCTCCCTTAAAAGCAAAATCTAAGTCTCATAAAAAGACTAGAATACATACAAGCTATGCTAGAGATAAATAAACCTTCATAGTATTGCTAGCATGCACAAGAAAATACCATATGTATAGAACAAGGCTCTCTTTTCTCAATTTTCTTATTTTCAAATTTTTTTTCATAAAACCATGAGGTACAAAACTCCCCCTCAAATCATGCGAAAAGGATGAAATATTCCCAATTCACCGCGAAGAAAAGCAAAACAAGTAGAATCCAAAGGTTTAGTGAAAATATCAGCAAGTTGAAACTTCGTGTCCAAAAACGTCAATTCAATATCTCCCTTCTCAACATGATCCCTCAAAAAGTGAAAGTGAATATCAATGTGCTTTGTGCGTGAGTGTTGAACAGGATTCTTAACAGTGTTAATAGCACTAGTATTATAACAAAAGAGAGGTACTTTCTCAAAAGTAAGACCATAATCTTTCAAAGTAGAAATAAGCCAAAGAATCTGTGAACAACTAGCAGCAGCAACATATTCAGATTCAGCAGTTAATTGAGCTACACTAGATTGTTTCCTAGAAGACCACGCAATCAATGATGTACCAAGAAAATGACATGTTCCACTAGTACTTTTCCTATCAATTCTACAACAAGCAAAATCAGCATTGGAATATCCACTCAACCATATAGAAGATTCAAATACCTCAAGTGTATGATTCAAATACTTCATTATTCGCTTGACCGCTTGACGATGTGAACCACGAGGAGAAGCTTGAAAGCACGCACACAAACACTTCTATACTCCTTTTGATCAACAACTTCGCAATCTTCATCAGGATACAACACAGCTGTAGAACCAATTGGTGTTGAAATTGGCTTACAATACTCCATCTTGAACTGTCTCAAAAGATCCTTTGTGCACTTCGTTTGATGCACAAGAGTACCTTGAGGTGTTTGCTTAATTTGCAATCCCAAAAAGTACGATAACTCACCCATTATGCTCATCTCAAATTCTCTGCGCATAGTCTTTGTAAACTCTACAACCAAAGCGCAAACAACCCGAAACCAAAACCGACACAGTGTCGGCCGGTCAGACTGTGGGCTGCACCGTCTGACCGCACAATACACGCCGGTTTGACTGGCAGCACCTGCCTGGTCTGACCAGATCCAAATCACAACAGTTCCTGTAAATCACCTGTAAAATCCAATCATCTCCAAACCACTTCGTAAATAAATTCCAAATATCAAAACCAATAATCTTCCATGCCAATTGTTCATCACAGAATAATAATTAAAAACACCTTTGATTTTACATAAGCGTAGCAATTCTACATATATAAAAATTTAGAGAAGAATGGGAAAATCAAAGAAATAAATGCAATGGTAATGAGAAATATAAAGAGAATTGGACAAGAGCTTTCACCGTGATGATTGGACGATGTTCTGTTAGACCTTGAGGCTGTTGATGGAGATTGTGAAGCTAGAGATGCTGATCGAACAGAAGGAGACATCAATAATGGGGACAAGAACCTTAGCACGGGTGACCGCACTACTAGAGCTGCTGTTGACCTCAACCATTTAGCCCGTGCATGTTTTGTTGCATCTTTTGTTCTACCCCTCACCCGTTTCCCCCACCGAATGGTTGGAGAGGGCATGATTACTTCGACAACTGGAGACCTCTCCGGTGAAGAACCATAAACCGCATCAACACAATCCGCAACAAACCAATCTTTTTCTTGCATAGCACAAACAACGCTCTGTGGGGTCTCCATGCTTTGAACATTTTCTTGCACACCTACAACAGAACATATTACAAAAGTTACTTTATGAGTAAAGTGTACCGACGGTCCTTAAACTTGTAGTGGTGTGTCATCTAAATCTCTAAACTCTCAAAATGCATATCCAAGTCCTAGAATTTGTCATAGTGTGTCATCTAGGTCCCAAATCGTCACAACCCCTTTAGGATCCGACGTGGCGTTAATGTGGCATGCCACACGGAATGACGTGGTATCATTTTGACTGACAGATGGGTTCCATTTAAAATTTTTCCTATTTTTTTTTCTTCTCTTTTTTCCCTTTCTTCTCCTTTCTCTGTGACCCGAGCAGAAGAAAGGAAAAAAAGAACAATGAGAAGAAAACGAAGAAAAAGAAAAAGAAAAGAAGAAAAAAAAGAAAAAGACACGTCACATCCATGTGGCATGCCACATCAACACCACGTAGGATCCTAGAGGGGATGTGTCGATTTGGGACCTAGATGATACACTTTGACAAGTTATTGGATTTGTATATACATTTTGAGAGTTTAGGGACCTATATGATACAACCCTACAAATTTAAGGACCACCAATGCACTTTACTCTTAAGTTATTATTACACACCTAATCAGCATCAACAAAAAAGACAAATTGTTAAGGTCAAGGAATAATACGATTCATTTACACTTCAAATCCTTTATTATTATAATACAGTAAGGAATAATATGATTCATTTTCAGTCTTGTTCCTAGCTGAAAACGATGCTAGCAGTAAGTGTTCAGGTCAAGTTAGTCTGCTATCCGGATCTGAGCAATCTAAGAAAGAAATGGTTGGCTGCTACTTTGCAACTCGGCAAGTGTTGTGACATAGACTAAATCTATCCCAATACAATGCACACGTCCAATTAATCCCTCTCAATTTCTTGATTCAAAGCGAATGGAGAATCTTGCATACCTGCAGCATCGACGCATGTTGCCAGTTGGGAGGTCCGTCGTTGGCGACGGCGCGGCATGAGTGATGGTGGGTGTGGCGCTGCAAGGTGGAGCATCAGGCCATCTGATCCATCCCCTTCTTCTATGGTCATCGCTGGTTGGGAAGTCTGTTGGTGGCGGCTGCGCGGCGATCTTGAGGGTGCGCATGGTGCTGCAGGGAGGAGAAAGGGAGCATCCATTCATCCCGCTCTTCCATGGCAGACGACAATGGTGGAGGGGCAGGAACGGTGGACGGGCGACGCGGTGGAGGGTGGAGCGCCGGAGCGCGACATGACGGATGGGTAGAGTGTGAGGCGGTGGCGGCGCAGCCGCGCAGCTGGTGTCTGGTGCGGTGATGTGTAACCTAGCTAGAAGGGTCGGCCCATAATGCTCTATGGGTCACTGTGGGTCGACCCATGATGACCCATGAAATTTCATGGGTAAGCCCACGAGGTTTTGACCCCATCTTTCGTGGGCTGGGTCATTGGGTATATGGGTTTAAACCGGCCTAAGTGCACCCCTAGTTGTACCCTTCACCCAAGAGCATTCTAGGGTATCGTATCCACAGGGAACGTAGGGAACGTGTGTGTATAATCTAATAACATGATTCTTCCAAGATGCTGAGATTATGGATACCTCATACCTACACGACATGTATAATCCGATTGGGTATGGGGTGCCATGTATAGATAGAATATCTTTAAGGAGACCCGGGTTAAGTTCCAAACTTGTATGTCAAGGAAATACCCAGGATCTTAGTCGGTTAGGATTAGGACATATCTGTAACTACCTATTCCGTTAGGGATATGGGCTGTATTTTGTAATACGGACTTCTTCCCCTATATAAGGAGGGGTCCGAGTGCCTCTTGGGGGACAACTTTTTACTCCCAGATATACGATCAATAATACACTCGGCGGATCAATCCCCGGACAGGAGTAGGGTATTACTTCTTATTAAGAAGGTCTGAACCTGTATAAACTTCCTTGTCTCCAAACCCATCCACTTTTCCATCTTGATAGCCACCCCCTTTTAGTATTGCCGAAATCTTGTTTCGACAGTTGGCGCACCAGGTAGGGGTAGCGTCAAGTTTTTCGCCGACTAGTGTCAAACCCTGAAGTTCTCCTCCCAAGCCCAAAATTTAATTTATAAATGACCCTAAGAAAATACCGGTGCAAATCAAGAGAAAACCCTAAGAAAGTAATACAAATAATAATCGAATCTGGCATGTGGAATTTTTCTTGAGTTCTACATGTCAAAATTCACTAACAGGATTTTTAGTGGAATTTTCAAAGCCCTAGAAATAATTTTAACCAATTAAAATTGAGCAAGCAATATTTTAATTCCAGGGAAAATCCATTCTTCCGTTTTCCTTTTTCTTTTTTCTTCTTTTTTCCCTTTTTTTTCTCTCCTTTTCGAATGGGCCGCCGGCCCATTCTCTCCTTTCCCCCCCTCCGCTGGGTCGGCCGAAGGCCAAGGCCCAGCTAGGCCGGCCGCCTCCCTCCTCCCACCCGGGACGCCGACAGGTGGGCCCCACCTATTGGGCCCGTCTCCTACCTCGCGCCCGCGCCGCCGCGCCCGCAACCGCCGCCGCGCCCACGCCTCCGCCTCCTCCGGGCCACGTCGGTCACGCCCGCGCATGCGCCGCACCTCCCGCGCCCACTCCCCTCTCTCTCCCGCCCGCACCCGCGCACGAGCCAAGGTTTGTCTAGGCTCGTGTCAACCACGCATCTGCGGAGGAGGTACAAGCAGCACCAGAGGTCGTACTAGGTACGTTTCCTATTAACTCAATCCCTGCAACAGTACTTTTTGATTCTGGTGCAACGCATTCGTTCATTTTAAAGAAATTTGTCGGGATGCATGGGTTAGTAAGAGAGGAACTTAGCACACCAATGCGGGTTCATACCCTAGGGAATAGCTCCACTTCGGTTCAATTCAGCCCTTCTATAACAATAGAAATTCAAAGATCACCATTTCTAGCCAACCTCATTCTTCTCGAATCCAAAGACCTAGATGTCATTCTTGGGATGGATTGGCTGACCAAGTTCAAGGGAGTCATTGATTGTGCGAATCGCACAGTCACCTTGACCAACGAGAAGGGAGAAACAGTAGTGTACAAATCACCAGACTCACCAAAGCAAGGGGTCTCTTTGAATCAGATTGAGGTGGAAATCCCAGTGGTCACCGAGGAGAAGAATCCGAGGAAATTGGAAGAGATTCCCATAGTTTGCGAGTACCCAGAAGTCTTTCCCGAAGACCTCACTACCATGCCACCCAAGCGAGAGATTGAATTCCGGATTGACTTGGCACCGGGAACCGCTCCAATTTACAAGAGACTGTACAGAATGGCAGCCAACGAGCTAGCAGAGGTCAAGAAGCAGGTTGATGAGCAGCTGCAGAAAGGGTACATTCGACCAAGTACTTCACCTTGGGGTGCTCCGGTCATTTTTGTGGGGAAAAAGGATAAGACAAAGAGGATGTGCGTTGATTATCGCGCACTCAATGAGGTCACAATCAAGAATAAATATCCTTTACCGCGGATCGATGATTTGTTTGATCAACTGAAAGGAGCTAAAGTGTTTTCTAAGATAGACCTGCGATCAGGCTACCACCAGTTGAGAATTCGGGAAGAGGTTATTCCAAAGACGGTCTTCACTACTCGGTACGGGCTATATGAGTGCACGGTTATGTCTTTCGGACTTACCAACGCACCCGCATTCTTCATGAATCTGATGAACAAAGTGTTCATGGAATTTCTGGACAAGTTTGTTGTGGTATTCATCGACGACATACTTATCTATTCAAAGTCCGAAGAAGAACACGAGCAACATCTCCGCCTGGTACTTGAGAAGTTGAAGGAGCACCAGCTATACGCCAAGTTCAGCAAGTGTGACTTCTGGTTGACGGAAGTCAAATTTCTGGGCTATGTCATTACAGCTCAGGGTGTGGCAGTTGATCCATCGAATGTGGAGTCAGTTACCAAATGGACCCCACCTAAGACCGTGTCGCAGATTCGGAGTTTTCTTGGACTTGCGGGTTATTACCGCCGATTCATTGAAAACTTCTCCAGGATCGCTCGACCAATGACTTAGTTGCTTAAGAAAGATGAGAAGTTTAAATGGACAGCTGAGTGCGACAAGAGTTTTGAGGAGCTCAAAAAGAAATTAGTATCCGCACCAGTTTTGATTCTGCCCGACCAGATGAAAGACTTCCAAGTCTATTGCGATGCATCCCGTCACGAGCTTGGATGTGGTCGCATATGCCTCGCGGCAGTTGCGTCCACACGAAGGGAATTATCCAACTCATGACCTGGAATTGGCAGCAGTGGTTCATGCTTTGAAGATCTGGAGGCACTATCTGATTGGCAACCGCTGCGAAGTATATACGGACCATAAGAGTCTGAAATACATCTTCACCCAACCGGACCTAAATCTCCGACAACGAAGATGGTTGGAACTAACCAAAGACTATGACATGAGCATTCACTACCACTCGGGTAAAGCCAATGTGGTGGCAGACGCATTAAGCAGGAAAAGTTACTGCACTGCCCTATGCATTGAGGGCATGTGTGAGGAATTGCAGCAGGAGTTTAAGCGTCTCAACGTGGGAATTGTTGAGCACGGGTTCGTAGCCGCTCTGGAAGCACGGCCTACACTCGTGGATCAAGTCAGAGCAGCTCAAGTAAATGATCCTGAAATAGCATAGCTCAAAAAGAACATGAGAGTCGGAAAAGTCCGGGATTTCCATGAAGATGAACACGGCACAATCTGGTTGGGAGAAAGATTGTGTGTACCTGACGATAAGGAACTGAAGGATCTGATACTCACCGAGGCTTTTCAGACTCAGTACTCCATTCATCCAGGCAGCACCAAAATGTATCAAGATCTCAAAGAAAAGTTTTGGTGGGTCAGCATGAGGAGAGAAATAGCTGAATTCCTCGCACTCTGCGATGTCTGCCAGCGAGTGAAGGCAGAGCACCAAAGATCAGCAGGTCTACTCCAACCTCTTTAAATCCCGGAATGGAAATGGGAGGAGATTGGAATGGACTTTATAACAGGACTGCCCCGAACATCATCGGGTCACGATTCAATCTGGGTAGTCGTGGATCGACTCACTAAGGTGGCTCACTTCATACCAGTACATACCACGTATATGGGCAAAAGGTTGGCGGAGCTCTACCTCTCGAGAATCATGTGTCTACATGGAGTACCCAAAAAGATTGTATCTGATCGAGGGAGTCAGTTCACCTCAAAATTCTGGCAGAAGCTGCAGGAAGAATTGGGGACCCGTTTAAATTTCAGCACGGCCTATCACCCGCAAACTGATGGTCAGACCGAGCGAGTCAATCAAATCTTGGAAGATATGTTGAGAGCTTCCGCTCTTGATTTTGGTGGAGCTTGGGACAAAAGCTTGCCATATGCGGAATTCTCGTACAACAACAGCTACCAGGCCAGTCTACAGATGGCACCGTTTGAAGCTTTATACGGCCGGAAGTGCCGCACACCTCTCTTCTGGGATCAGACAGGCGAGCGTCAACTGTTCGGGACAGAGGTATTAGCGGAAGCAGAAGAGAAAGTCAGAACCATCAGGGAAAGGTTGAGGATTGCCCAGTCTCGACAGAAGAGCTACGCGGATAACCGCCGAAGGGAGCTCACTTTTGAAGCAGGGGATTACGTGTATCTTTATGTTACTCCGCTCCGGGGAGTGCACCGTTTTCAAACCAAAGGCAAGTTGGCACCACGTTTCGTGGGACCCTACAAAATCTTGGAACGAAGGGGAGAAGTTGCTTATCAGCTAGAACATCCATCCAATATGATCGGCATCCATGACGTGTTCCACGTGTCCCAACTAAAGAAGTGCTTAAGAGTACCCGAAGAACAAGCTGATTCGGAGCATATTGATATCCAGGAGGACCTGACATATGTGGAGAAGCCGGTTCGTATACTTGATACCAGCGAAAGAAGAACCAGAAACAAGGTCACCAGGTTTTGCCGAGTTCAGTGGAGTCACCATTCAGAGGAGGAAGCAACTTGGGAAACGGAAGATGAGTTGAAAGCCGCCCATCCGCACCTCTTCGCCAGCTCCTCCGAATCTCGGGGCCGAGATTCCGTTTAAGGGGGGTAGGTTTGTCACACCCTGAAGTTCTCCTCCCAAGCCCAAAATTTAATTTATAAATGACCCTAAGAAAATGCCGATGCAAATCAAGAGAAAACCCTAAGAAAGTACTACAAATAATAATCGAATCTGGCATGTGGAATTTTTCTTGAGTTCTACATGTCGAAATTCACTAACAGGATTTTTAGTGGAATTTTCAGAGCCCTAGAAATAATTTTAACCAATTAAAATTGAGCAAGCAATATTTTAATTCCAGGGAAAATCCATTCTTCCTTTTTCCTTTTTTTTTTCTTCTTTTTTCCCTTTTTTTCTCTCCTTTTCGAATGGGCCGCCGGCCCATTCTCTCCTTTCCCTCCCCCGCTGGGCCGGCCGAAGGCCAAGACCCAGCAAGGCCGGCCGCCTCCCTCCTCCCACCCGGGACGCCGACAGGTAGGCCCCACCTGTCGGGCCCGTCTCCTACGTCGCGCCCGCGCCGCCGCGCCCGCAACCGACGCCGCGCCCACGCCTCCGCCACCTCCGAGCCACGTCGGTCACGCCTGCGTATGCGCCGCACCTCCTGCGCCCACTCCCCTCTCTCTCCCGCCCGCACCCGCGCCCGAGATGGCCGGGATTCGATTTTCGAATCCCGCCTCTCTCTCTCCTCTCCCACTCCCCCACGTTAGCCGGCGGAATCTCGCCCCTACCGGCCACGTCCGGGACTCCCCTCCCCTATTTAAGCTCCGCCGTCGTCCCCTCTCTCTTTTTCCCCATTTCGCCGAACTCCCTCGTGCTCCCCATCGCTCCCGCGCCGTGCACCCACCCGCCGCCGCCTTTCCCGCCGCTCCGGCCGCCACTAGCCGTCGCTAGGCTCGCCGCCGCATCGCGCCGTCGTCGCCGTCGGGTTCGCAAGGACGAACTCCACCCCGTCCGCCCTTCCTCCGTCGGGATTCGTCGAGGAATTCGCATCCCCTCACGCTCCGGTGAGTTCTACCTCTACCGCCGCCTTCGGCCATGGATGCCACCCGCCGCCGCCCCTTCCCCTCTATCCCGAGCCACTGACCAGTGGGACCCACTTGTCGGCACCGCCCCCCCCCCCCCCGATGATGTCAGCCCTGGGAATTATTGCGCAACAAATGATTTAAGGACTTTTATTATAGTAATAAACACAGTGAATCTTCTAAAATTCATAACTAATTCATCCGTGCTCCGTTTAAGCCCATTCAAGTCTCAGTAAATCAAGAAAAATGTGTAGAATCCATTAAAAATGGTTTTGTTCTCTGTTTTAGTAGTCTTATAACCTGTTTGTATTGTTTGCTTTGTATGTCGCTTAGATTCCGGTTCTTCCGACGCTCCGATGTACTTCGAAATAGTCGCCGAGGTTCCTCCAGCTGCAGAGCAAGGCAAGTCATGCTTGTCACTTGAACATGTTGATCCTATATTGCAAATGCTCTATTGTTTTTCTTCAAATATTGCATTGTTTTATAATGTTACTATGGGGTGTTTACCTATTGTTACAGCCATGCCATTTTTGATACCATGCTCCTTTGTTAGCTTGGGTTATAACATGAATAGATTTTGGACTAGGAATTGCTTAGCCATGCTTAGTTCCACTAGCACACAATGAGGAAAGCTCACTAAAATATAGACTATAGGTTCAATTGGTAAGGTTGGTTTAGTACCACCGTTTTGGTGTTGGTTAATTAAAATGAATCACATGGTGGGCTGTGGGTGCATGGTTTTGCTAGTCGCACCCATGGCAATTAAGGACAGGTTCGCGGGATGCCCTGGAAGAACTTATCGTACTTACCACAAGCCAGCGTGGGCAACGGCTGGGCTTGTAGTGTAGCTTTCCTCTAGCTGACGCATCCAGGCAAGGGTGGGCGTGATGGAGCGGGGCGGGCCCTGCGACGGCCTCTGTCGCTTCCGGATTCACCTAGGCACGAGAGGGGACTGCCCGCTGCCTTGCGAGGAGTGGGGGTGAAACCTGAGGTGTGGTGTGCTTGGTTAGAGGGGGTTATGCTAAGGGTCCTGTCACGGCCTCTTTCCGGTATGTCGTGGTGGCATGTCGGCACATGGAAACGTGTCGTGGGGCTGTCTTGTGGGTACAGTTGTACACCTCTGATCAAAGTAAAAATATTCGAATAGCCGTGCCCGCGGTTGTGGGCAGTCAACCAGATTCACCGTGATTAGTCTCACCCTAGTTTAGTCTTTTGAAATTGGATAGTATAGGTGGATGGTTGGGCCTGTCGCAACGTGGTATAGCGTTGGACAGTGGATGATTAATATTGATTAATTATTACGATCGTTTTCTTCTTTAAACTTCTGTTTATAAATGCTCGCTTTATGCAAACGAACCACTCTAGCTCTCCTTTGATAATTCCCTGCATCATACCCCTATTCCGGTATGACTTGCTGAGTACAGTGGGTAGTACTCAGTCTTGCTCTATTTTTCCCAACCCCAGAGTACGAGTATGTGTCAGATGGAGGTTTCTCCGAGGAGTAGGCTTCGTCCGTGCCGTCGAGGATGCCTGTGGAGTGGTGTTCCCGCTGCAGTTCTAGTCAAGGCTTAGCTCCTGTTGTCTTTCGTTTTTCCGCTGCATTTATGTAAGACTTTTATGATGTTTGTAAGACGTGGATCTGAATGTCAACATTGTCGTTTGTGTACCCGGCCGGTCCTGGACGGGGATTTTAATGCACATTCTGCTTGGAATTCTTTTCGGGAATTTCTGGGCGTGACAAGCGATGGATTTCGTCTCCTGCATCGACGGCTTCGTCTTCCCTCCCAGGCAGGCGTTCCGGTTTGGCATCCTCGACTTCATCACCAACGATTTCGGCAAGATTTCTCTCCTCGACTCGGATTCGAACCAGTCGGGGAGAGGCCAGGTCTCCGCCCCGTTCGGCATTCCGAACTCGGCCGAGATCTACCCCAAGATCATCTCGATCGAGTAGGCTCCAAACCACTCGGACGAGATCCAATCTACTCCAACTCGACCTGATCAAGACGATGGGCCCTATCCCTCAATCCTGATGAGACTCCCCAATGATTTGGCCGCTGTCTTCACCACCAGGGCGTCTTCTCCCCGAAGGCCTAGACAGGATGCAGCTCCGACTTCGATCCAATCTAACTCTAGGGAAGTCGGTGTTATACTCCAACCTCTCGGGACCATCTCGACGGAAGAATTGGATGGCTACCTCAGCTCCCCCGGCGTCAGTTCTCGACCAACAGAGATCCTCAAATACGACGACTTTGGCTACCGCTACGACTACAGCAACTTCGACGACTTCGATGAAAGCTACGAAGATGACTACACGCCTCTCTTCTATGGCGTATTCATGGCCGACAACGAGACGGCAGAACAGCGGCGAGCCCGAGAAGCGGAAGAAGAGCGCACACGACAAGAAACTGAACGTCGCCGACTGGAGGAAGAACGACAAGCACAAGAGCGAGAACGACTGCAGCGTGAACAACAAGATCGCGAGCGGGCTGCGAAGGAGGCTGAGGATCGACGACAGCGTGCCTTGGAATCCGGGCGACGAGCACGAGAACTCATCGGGCAACAAGACGTCGTGGGGACGACGGTTTTTCGCACCCCCCAGCAGAACACGGTTGCAGCGATCACCCTCCTCAAGGAAGACGCACTCAATCAGGCCGATCACATCGTCAACATCTTGAACCAGACCAAGACCATGATCGCCACCTCGGTCCCAGTTAATTCCACGAGCGTCCGCACGCCGACCGGCAGCCGAGTTCCACCTCTTCGATCTCAAGACTATCACCAACCAAGCCTAAGTGTCATCGGTGAGGGATCCAATCGTAGGAGCAGGGATCACGGCGAACGATCTGTCCACTCGCCTCCTGACCAGCACAGGGAGCGTCGAGCCGAACGTCCCCGCTCCCCACACTGCAGGCTTCCCATCTATCTTCGCGAGACCATCAACCAGCGTCGTGTGGCAAGAGGCTACAACCCCCACCATTCACCAGATCGTTACGACGACGATGTGGATGGAGTTGCTGCCTTCACAAACGACCTGCGTCGAGTGGATTGGCCGGCTGGTTTCAAGCCGACTGGAATCAAGAAGTATGACGGTCTCGCAATCCGCGCAGCAGGAGGAGAACACAAAGCCATGGCAAAATACCTGCCCGTGGCCCTAGCAGATTCTGCCCAATCCTGGCTCCACGGGTTACCCCATGGCACAATCAAATCTTGGGCGGAGCTTCGCGACCACTTCATCGCCAACTTCCAGGGCACCTTCAAACGCCCTGGCACCCAGTTTGATCTCTACAACGTTATCCAGAAGCCCGGAGAATCCCTCCGAGATTACATCCGACGTTTTTCTGAGCAACGCAACAAGATCTCCGAAATCACCAACGACGTCATCATCGCCGCCTTCACCAAGGGCATTCGTCATGAGCTCTTAGTCGGCAAATTCGGCCGCAAACCTCCTAGGACGGTCAAGCAGATGTTTGAGAAAGCTAATGAGTATGCCAAAGCCGAAGACGCGGTCACCGCATCCAAGCAGTCGGGCAACACCTGGAAGCCAAAGAAGGATGCGCCGACTACAAGGGGGGAGTGGAAGTACCAATCATAAGGATCGCAAGCGTAAGCCCGAGGAACCTGTAGCAACTACCACGTCATCCTCCCGACAGCGTTCGCGCGTCAACACTTTCGACAAGATCATGAACTCCCAATGTCCGCATCACCCAAATTCCAATCACGCGGCCAAAGATTGCTTCGTCTACAAACAGTTTGCAGAGCAATACGCCAAGAACGCACGCAAGCCGATGACGGAGACCAAGGCACGTCAAAGAAGAAGGACAATGGAGATGATGCCCCGACTGGTTTTCAAGACTACCACAAGGAGCTCAACCACATCTTTGGCGGACCTCTAGCTTATGAATCCAAGCGAAGCAAAAGCTCACCGAACGGGAGATCAATGCTGTTCAGCCCGATACGCCCCAATATTTTCGGTGGTCAGAGACAGCTATCAAGTTTGACCGCTCGGATCACCCTGACCGTGTGGTCCACCCGGGGCGGTACCCCCGGTACTAGACCCAGTGGTTCGCAACGTCAAGCTCCCGATCTCTCATCGATGGCGGCAGCGCACTCAACATCCTTTTCGCCAAGACTCTGGACGACATGCAGATCCCTCGGACGGAGCTGAAGCCGAGTAGTGCGCCCTTTCACGGAGTCATCCCCAGTCTATCGGCTACTCCACTCGACCAGATCACTCTGCCAGTTACCTTTGGCACTCGAGAGAACTTTCGCACAGAGAACATTTGCTTCGAAGTCGCAGATTTCGAGACAGCGTACCACGCCATACTCGGACGCCCCGCGTTAGCCAAGTTTATGGCTGTCCCACACTACACCTACATGATGATGAAGATGCCAGGTCCTCGAGGAGTCATATCCCTGCGGAGCGATATCAAGCAAGCCGTTACATGCAATAAGGAAAGTTATGAGATGGCTCAGACCCGTGAGATCACGCTCGCTCGAGAAGAAATCCGACTGGCCGCGTCAACTGCAACCGAAGGAGAAGTGCCTACAACCAAGATGTCAAAGAGCGAAGAAAGCGATGCCAAGACCAAGAAAATTCCCCTAGATCCCTCTGATCCTACTAAGTCTGCTGTAAGCTGAGTTAGATTGTAAATAGGAAAGCGCGCTCATTACCTTTCTTCAAAATAATAAAGATATTTTTGCGTGGAAACCATCTGATATGCCTGGTATTCCTAGAGAGGTGATTGAGCACTCTTTACATGTTAAGGAAGATGCTAAACCCATTAAGCAACAACTCCGTCGTTTCGCACAGGATAGGAAGGATGCAATCAAGGAGGAATTGACCAAGCTGTTAGCAGCAGGCTTCATCAAGGACTACATCCCGGCTGGCTGGCAAACCCAGTCCTGGTTCGGAAGACGACGGGACAATGGCGTATGTGTGTTGATTACACCGACCTCAACAAATCTTGTCCCAAAGATCCCTTCGGATTACCTCGCATTGACCAGCTGGTTGATTCAACGGCTGGCTGCGAGTTACTCAGTTTTTTGGATTGCTACTTGGGATATCATCAGATCCGACTAAAGGAGTCCGACTGCTTGAACACCTCATTCATCACGCCTTTCGGGACCTACTGCTACATCACCATGCCTTTTGGATTAAAGAATGTAGGAGCAACTTATCAACGCATGATTCAGAGATGCTTTTCAAGTCAGATTGGTCGCAACGTTGAGGCTTACATTGATGATGTAGTTGTCAAGACCAAGCAGAAGGACGATTTGATTTCGGATTTAGAAGAGACCTTTGCGAGCATCCACGCATTCAGGATGAAGTTGAATCCTGAAAAATGCATCTTCGGAGTACCGTCAGGGAAGCTGCTTGGCTTTATGGTATCCCATAGGGGCATACAAGCCAACCCGGAGAAGATCAATGCCATCCTCAACATGAGACCGCCGAGTTCCCAGAAAGACATCCAAAAGCTAACTGGGTGCATGACGGCGCTCAGCCGATTTGTCTCACGACTCGGCGAGCGGGGGATGCCTTTTTTCAAGCTATTGAAGAAAACCGACAACTTCCAGTGGGGACCCGTAGCGCAAAAAGCCTTTGAAGACTTCAAGAAACTTCTCACCACTCCACCGGTCTTAGCTTCACCACATCCACAAGAGCCGCTGTTGTTATACGTATTGGCAACTTCTCAGGTTGTGAGCACGGTCCTGGTTATTGAGCGCGAAGAAGATGGTCATGTTCAAAAAGTCCAACGACCGATTTATGTCGTCAGCGAAGTTTTAGCCGACTCCAAGACCAGATACCCTCAGGTACAAAAGTTGTTATATGGTGTTTTAATAACCGTTAGAAAGTTATCTCACTATTTTCAAAGTCACTCGGTCACGGTGGTCACATCGTTCCCACTCAGAGACATACTTCACAATCGCGAGGCGAATGGACGAATCGCAAAGTGGGCTTTAAAATTAATGTCTTTTGATTTATCCTTCAAGCCACGAACTTCGATCAAGTCCCAAGCCCTAGCAGATTTTGTCGCCGAGTGGACCGGGTGCCAAGAAGACACCCCTGCGGAAAAGGAGTACCGGACTATGCATTTTGACGGGTCAAAAAGGCTTTCAGGCATAGGAGCAGGAGTCGTCCTGATTTCCCCGACTAGAGAAAGGCTGAGCTACGTATTGTGGATACATTTTTCTGCGTCCCAAAACGTGGCAGAATATGAGGCGCTTCTTCATCGATTAAGGATTGCGATTTCTTTGGGAATTCGGCGTTTGATAATTCGTGGAAATTCTCAATTGGTTGTTAATCAAGTCATGAAAGAGTGGTCCTGCCTCGATGATAATCTGACCGCCTATCGGCAAGAGGTACGCAAATTAGAAGATAAGTTTGATGGCCTTGAGCTAACTCATGTTCTTCGACACAACAATGAGGCAGCCGACAGACTGGCCAATTTTGGTTCAAAACGAGAAGCCGCTCCTTCCGATGTGTTTGTTGAACATCTTTATGAACCAACCGTACCAAGAAAAGAAACAGCCGAGGCTACGAATATTCAAGAAGTAGGCATGCTCGAAGCCGACTAGAGAGAGCCCTTCATCAAATTTTTAACCAAGTAAGAACTTCCTCAAGATAAAGACGAAGCCGAGCGGATCTCCAGGCGAAGCAAACTTTACATCATGCATGAGGCTGAATTGTACAAGAAAAGTCCGTAAGGGATTCTGCAACGCTGTGTGTCTTTGGAGGAAGGGAGGCAATTGCTAACAGACATACATTCAGGCATCTATGGTAATCATGTTGCTGCGCGAACCATCGTTGGCAAGGCTTATCGGCAGGGTTTTTTCTGGCCTACAGTTGTATCTGATGCTGACAAGATTGTGCGAATGTGCGAGGGTTGTCAATTTTTTGCCCGACAGACTCATCTACCAGCTCAAGAGTTGCAGACCATCCCGTTATCCTGGCCGTTCGCAGTTTGGGGGCTCGACATGGTTGGCCCTTTCAAAAAGGCTACCGGTGGTTACACTCATCTCTTTGTAGCTATTGACAAATTCTCCAAGTGGATCGAAGCCAAACCAGTCGTCAAAATCACAGCAGACAAGGCTAGAGATTTTTTCATCAATATTGTGCACAAGTTTGGAGTACCTAATCGGATCATCACCGATAATGGTACACAGTTCACTGGTGGAGTATTTAAAGATTTCTATGAAGACTTTGGTATCAAAATTCGTTATGCCTCCGTAGCGCATCCTATGAGCAATGGACAAGTTGAACGCGCCAATGGTATGGTACTCAAAGGAATAAAAGCCCGAGTTTTCGACCGACTGCGTCCCTACGCTGGCAAATGGGTGGATCAGCTGCCGTCTGTACTTTGGTCCTTGCGCACTACTCCCAGTCGGGCTACGGGCCAGTCACCGTTCATTTTGGTTTATGGTGCGGAAGCAATGTTGCCAAGTGAGGTAGAATTCGAATCTTTACGATTTCGTAACTTCAGGGAGGAGCGCTACGAAGAAGACCGAGTGGAAGATCTCAACCGACTGGAGGAAGCCCGTGAAGCAGCCTTAATCCAGTCGGCTCGGTATTTACAAGGGATGCGACGTTATCACAACCGTAATGTCCGATCACGAGCTTTCTTAGTCGGAGACCTGGTTTTGAGAAAAATTCAAACTACAAGGGATAGGCATAAGTTATCTCCTTTATGGGAAGGACCGTTCATAATTTCTGAAGTTACTCGGCCAGGTTCTTACCGACTCAAGACGGTACTCATGTTGACAACTCTTGGAATATTGAGCACCTTCGTCGTTTTTATGCTTAGGCATTACTTTTGTATCTTCCTCTTTGATTGCTAACATCAAGTTCTTCCTTGAGTTATCACTCGGGGGCTACTATAATACTATTGGAGTGTGATTTTTATCAATTCAATTTGCTTACTTGATTTATCATTGTCCTATTTGATTTTTTGGCTTAGTCAATGAGGACTGAAAGTTTTTAACAACTTTTGCGGGTTCTAGGCTCAATAAGGTTTAACAAAAACTTTTAAGAAATCAGGAGTTGAGTTTAAATCATAAAGCACAGCATACATTCATCAGTACTTTACAAATTGTACCTCCATCATCATCATCATTACTGTCAGAATACAATATCAATCAGTTTCAGTCTTTTCATTGTCAGAGTTATTCGATCGAGTCGGCCTGAGGTCGGTCTCCTGGAATCTCTCAACAACATCAGCGGCTATCTTGTCAGCAGCATTTTGAGCTTCATTGATGAGGTCAAGAGCAGCTTCTTCGCTTGTCCCATCTACAAAGCCGTCAACGGCTTCAATATCGATCTTCGGGTACAAGGACTTGGTCATCGCCAGCGCCAGGACCGCTCCCATATGTCACGCCCTAAAGTTCCCCTCCCTTTCTTTAAATTCATAAAATAAATTTCCCGAAGAAATTGGTTCAAATTAACCAAGAGTTGAATCCTAATTAATAAATACAAATAATAATCGGAATCGGCATGTGGAATTTTTCTTGGATTCTACATGTCAAAATATGCTAACAAGATTTTTAGTGGAATTTTCAGAGCCCCAGAGATAATTTTGACCAATTAAAAATGAGCTTGTGCAATATTTAAATCCCTAGAAAATCCCCTTTTTCCTTTTCTCTTCTTTTTCTTTCTTTCTTCCTCCCTTTATCCGCTTATTGGGCCGTCGGCCCACTTCCTCCCGCGCCCTTCCCCCTTGCTGGGCCGGCCCACTCCCTCCTTCCTCTCTCCGGGTCACCGACAGGTGGGGCCCACCTGTCGGCCCCTTCTTCCACCTCCAGCCGACGGTGGCAACCGCCGCCGAAACCACCGCGCCGCCATCGCTTTCCCCGCTCCTCCCGCGCCTACTCCGTGCCCCACGCCTCTCCCCACGTCGCCGCCCATGTCCCACCGTTTCCCGCCCTCATGCGCGCCCGAGAATGGGCGGGATTCAATTCGAATCCCACCCCCCACTCTCCCTCTCTACCTCCCACACGTCGCTGGCAAAATCAGGAGCCCCCGGCCACGTCCGCCCCTCCCGAGCCCCTATAAAGCTCCCCCGCACTCCCCTCCACCTTTTTCCTCTTTCCGTCGCTCCCACCCGTGCCCCCCATCGCTCCCGCGCCACTACACCCGCCGCCGCCGCCTTTTCCACTCCTCCGGCCACCGCTCGCCACCGCTAGCACCGCCGCCGAGCGGCGCCGTTGCAGCCGTCGGGTTTGCACGGCCGAGGTCCACCTCGTCCGCCGCTCTCTCGTCCAATTCCGTCGCCGGAGCCCGCATCTCCTCGCACTCCGATGGTTCCGGACCTCGTTCGGCACTTGCCGCCGTCTCCCGGTCGCTCGCCGTCGCCGTTCGTCGTCGCCTCTTCCCGCGCCGGCCAACCCCACGGTGAGAACTCCCTCTCCTCCCTCTTTCTCTCCCTCCCGTGTCCGTTGCCATCCACGCGCGCACGTCGTTGCCTTCGGCTGACACCACCGCCTTCCGCGCCGTTCGTCGCCGCTGGTTGCCATCGCCAGCGACCGTGCACCGCCGCCGCTCGCTGTAGCCGCCCGGCCGGCTTGGAGCCGAGCCGAGCACGGCATACGCCGCCCCTCCCCTTTTTTAGACCCGCGGCTGGTGGGGCCCGCCTGCCAGCCACCCCCTCTCTCTCTCTCTCCTTGAGTCACTGACCCGTGGGTCCCGCCTGTCGGCGCCGCCCCCCCTCCTTAATGATGTTAGCCCTGGGACATATTGCACAATAAATACATTAAGGTTTTTTCCTGATTAGTAAAAACACAGAGAATCTTCTAAAATTCATAACTAATTCATCCGAGCTCCGATTAAGTCCATTCAAGTCTCAGTAAATTCATAAAAATGCATAGAATATATTAAAAATGGTTTTGTTCTCTGTTTCTGTAGTCTTCTAGCCTGTTTTGCTTGTGTGCATTGTTTGTCGCGTAGATTTCGGCCGTTCCGTCGATCCGCGGTTTCTCGAAGACGTTGCTGTGGTCTCTTCAGTCGAGAGCAAGGCAAGTCATGCATTACAATTGATCATATTGTACCCAATTTACAAATGTCCCGCATTTCTATTAAATGTTACATTCTTTTACAATATCATGTGGGATGGGTCCTATTACTCAGCCATATATTATTTACTTTATGCCATTGATAACTCGGGTATCAAAATGATTAGATGTTGGCTTAGGAAATGCTTAGCCATGCTTAGTTCAACTAGTACACAAAAGGGGAACCACATTAATGCATAGACTTTGATTATTGGCAATAGCTTTGGATTAGTGCCACCGCAATGGTGTTAGTTAATTAAAATACACTACATGGTGGGCTGTGGCTGCATGGTTTTGCTAGTCGTGCCCATGGCGATTAAGGACCGGTTCGCGGGATGCCCTGGAAGAACTTATCGTACTTACCACAAGCCAGCGTGGGCAACGGCTGGGCTTGTAGTGTAGCTTTCCTCTAGCCGACGTACCCAGGCGAGGGTGGGCGTGATGGAGTTGGGTCGGCCGGGGTGTCCGGTTGATCGGCTTCCGGATTCACCGTGGCACGAGAGGGGGGCTGCCCGTTGCCTGAGGTGTGGTACGATCGGTTAGAGGGAGTTATGCGAAGGGTCCTGTCACGGCCTCTTTCCGGTATGTCGTGGAGGCATGTCGGTGCACGGAAACATGTCATGGGGCTGTGTCTTGTGGGTACAGTTGTACACTTCTGATCAGAGTAAAACTATTCAAATAGCCATGTCCGCGGTTATGGGCGGTCGACCAGATTCACTGTGATTAGTCTCACCCCTAGTTAGCTACTGGAACTAGTTAGTTCAGGTGGTGGTTTGGGCCTGACTCAACGTGGTGTAGCGTTGAGCAGTGATTAGTTAATATTGATTAATTACTACAACTGTTTTACTACTTTCAACTACTGCTTTTAAATGCTAGCTTATTGCAAATGAACCTTTAGCCTCCCTTGGATATATCCTGCATTATACCTCCTCTTCCGATATGACTTGCTAAGTACAGTGGGTAGTACTAAGCCTTGCTCTCTTTTCCCCCACACCAGAGCTGAAGTTCTTCTTAGTTGGAGATGTCTCGAAGAAGTTGGTTTCGTCACTGCCGTCAAGGATGCCTGTGGAGTGGAGTCGCCCACTGCAGGAGTCAAGTCTTCAGGCTTAGCTCGCTTTTACTTTTTTCCGCTGCATTTGTAATCTTTTATATTTTTGTAAGACGTGGATCTGTATGTCAACAATTGTCGTTTGTGTACTCTGGCTGGTCCTGGACAGGGGTGTAATACACATTCAGCTTAGAAATTCTGGTTCGTGAATTTCTGAGCGTGACACCATACTTCCAGCCTCCTTGATAGTCTTAAAATACGAATCCGGAGCAACTCTCAGCTTGTCGAAGATTTCGTTAGCATCAAATGAAATCGGACCATTGTTATTGAAAAACATGGCTTGGACGAGTGGTGTAGCGGCGTTGGCTACCTCATCTCTAGCTCCCTCAAGCCTCTTGATTTTGTTAACCATGACGTCGAATTGAGCCTGGGATTTGATTTTGCGATCTACACAAATAGATTCACATCAACGAGTGGGCCTGGAGATAAGAGTGGTTTTCAAAGTTTCAGCTATAAGTACCTTCGACATCTTTCAGAGCCGAGTCCCTCTGCTTCGTCAGTTCGCCCTTATCTTTTTCCAGAGCTTTGATTCGCCTTTCCAGCTCAGAAATCTTGGCAGTTTGCACTATATTGTTTCCTATTGGTTAGTCGCACATGGATAGCAGCATGAAACAAGTCAGACAAAGATGAGAGTTACCTTTTGACGGACCGCTTACCTCAAAGTTGGAATCCTGAAGCTCAGCTATCCGGTCCCTAAGATCATGTTCAGTTTTCCTGGTAAGCTCCTTGACTTCATGAAGTTGGGCCCTGGTTGCTTCAAGGGTTCCAAGGTGAGGGGCCAGCTTCTCAAGGGTAGCAGTTTTTGCTTCATTCCTAAGGTGGATCCTCTGCATTATAGATTCAATTTCATTCAGTAAAGTGGTCCACAGGATGGGTAAAATTATGAGCAAAGAGACTTACATTCACGAGACGAGTAGCTTGATGGAGCGTCTTTGCTAGCAGAGATACTTCCTCGTCTTCTTTCTGCTTGTTTATCACAATTCCTTGTGACTGCATTTCATCCTCCCACCATGTGACTAATATGGGTGGGCAGGAGTCTTCAGCCGACCGTATCCGAGGGACCTCCTCTTCGTCATCAATCATTGGGCCGTATACATTCATGGACGATGATTAAGCAATTGAAGAAGGTCTGTCGGATCAAAATGGACTTAGAAGAGTGGCTCACCTGTTATTATTTATGGTCGGGGACGAGCGGGCCCCTGCGTCCTAACAGGTGAACTGGACCCAGGGTTGGCACTGGCATCCTTTTGAGGAGAGCTGCAGGCTTGAGCTTCTACTTCCGGGATATCTTTTTTTTGTTTTGTACTTGACTGGTTTCCAGTCGGGAGCTCCTGATCGGCACCGACGCTAGCTTCGGCCGACTGGTTTCCAGTCGGGGGCTCGTTGCTGGCCTGTACATCGTCGGATGTTGGATGATCATTACTCGGGCGATCTTCAGCAGTCGGCCCAGTTTCTACTGAAGGACCAATCTTTGTGCTAGTCAACGTGGGGTCTTTTCCAGAAGGATCTATGTCAGATGGCTTCCTGCAAATTTGAGATATGTTATCAACACTATTTTAATGATGAGTGACAAGTGATGCAGAGGCAATTGCTAAATGACTTGTACCTGGATGACTTCCTAATTTTTGGTATAGGGCGACTGGATGTTCTCTTCCTCGGGTTAATCCGACTTGATTGTTTTTCAGCCACCCTTTTGCTGTCAGACTTTTTGGTGTCGTCACCCTCATCGTCACTCAGCACCAATTTTCTTTTGCGAGAGTCTGACTGGCTAATTGACTTCGAGGTATTTGGCAGAGCTTCGGATTGAATTTTTGGTCCTCCACTAGCCTGACCAGTCGGCTGACGGGATGAACGGTTGGAGGATCGGACTTTATCAAGGCAAATTCCTGTGCATGATGTTCCAAGTTTTCAATTAATTTTGAAGAAGACAAAAGGATGTTTCTTACAAAGGCCGAGATGTGTGATACATACCGGAGGAGGAGGGTTGAAAGCGTTATATGGCACCACCGGCAGCATATGTGAGTAGCTGACCACGATGGCATTTGAGAAGAGTTTATACATTCTCTCCTTCATAATTTTGAACTCGAGAGATTCTGGGTCTTCGCGATTGGGGTCATGTTTCCCATAGAATTCAAAGGCAGTGCGAGATCTTTCTTTGATTGGGGCCAGCCGGGTCTTGATAAAGTGCCGGGTGATTTGTTCCCCTTGCAGACCTTGCTCCTTCAGCTTCAGCATGCGGTCCATTAGAGCAAGCGCCTGGGCGGCTTCATCTCCCATTGGAAGCGAGTTCCAAGTATCTTGATATACTGGAGGGAGGCAGGAGTACTCGGGAAGCGCTGGTTCGGGATTTGGTACATAAAACCAATTGGCGTGCCATCCCTTGTTTGAAGTCTTGAAGGGCATAGAGAAATATTTTGGGCCCAAGGTTCCCCTTAATTGAAATCCGGCTCCCCCAACTACGCACGGCTTGCTCTTATTTGGCTGGGGCTTGAGTAAGAACATGCGGTGGAATAGCGCAAAATGTGACCTAATCCCCAGAAAAGCCTCGCAAGCATGGATGAAATTGGCGATGTGGACTATGGAGTTGGGGTTTAGTTGATGCAAACTGATTCCATAAAAATCCAAAATGCCTCGGAAGAAACTTGAGGTTGGAAGAGAAAATCTGCCATAAAAGAAAAGAGAAAATACAACGACCTCGTGGGTGTCTGGGGTCGGAAATGCTTCGCCGTATGCCGGACGCCATCCAATGATCTCCTTTGCCGGAAGGACGCCATGCACCACCATCTCCTTCAAATTTTCCTCTGTCACATCGGAGGGAGCCCATTGACTCTCAAAGCTTTCTCTCTCTTCCGCCATGGATGTGAACTGGATGATGCGATTTGGTTTGAGAAATGGTTGGGAATGGAAGGGAGATTGATGCGATGGTTGCACGGAAGATTGTTGTGGAGCTCTGGAGGATAGATTGGGGGGGATTTGTGAACCCTAGTTTTGCTGGAGTGCTTTCGCATTGTAGAAGAGAACGGGGAAAGTGGCGAGAGTTTTGGCGGGGAAGACGAACCGATACCTCGCTTTCGGCGTTATTTTAGGTTATCGGAAGTACTAATGGGCCTAGGCCTAAACAGTACTTCAGCCCAGTCTTGTTATCAGTGTGGTTAAAGTTGTGATCCTTAGGGACTTAGGCATTTGTTTTTGCTTTGTCAACACTTGCTCACGACAGTATAGCCCAATGCTCTTAAAATCCTTTTTGACGCAATTAGATAATTCTTTGGAATTACTATGATGCAAATAAAAAGGTGCCCAACAGAAAAGTGTTATACTGATTTTGTAGGTCTTTTTGGGTTGCAAAAGCTGTTTGGCTTTTGTTGAGATGACTGGTTCTTGAATAGTCATTCTCTCGGCATGTTATATGCTTATTTTGATCATGTTGTGAGTCATAGCCTAGGCTATTTAGACTCATCAATTGTTATGATTTATATCACATTTGATGGATCTTTTTAAGAGTTTTTACTCGGATTCTTATCATATATGATAATTTATAGACCTTTAGAGTGTTTTTCACTCGGGTTTCTTTATATTTCCTTTTTTGGTGTATTAAAGCTAAAGCAGTCGACTGGATGTTTTATTAAACGTCGCATATGCTAAGCTATATAATACCTTGGATGATTTGGTTGTAGAACCACTTGGATTGGATGTTATTTGCACCTTGACTATATGTTTAGTTTTTAACTAATCATACAGTCGGGGGCTACACCTAATAATACACTCGGCGGATCATACAGTCAGGGGCTACACCTAATAATGACTATATGTTCATACAACTTTTTACTCCCAGATATACGAATAATAATACACTCGGCGGATCAATCCCCGGACAGGAGTAGAGTATTACTTCTTATTAAGAAGGTCTGAACCTGTATAAACTTCCTTGTCTCCAAACCCATCCACTTTTCCATCTTGATAGCCACCCCCTTTTGGTATGGCCGAAATCTTGTTTCGACACAAGGATAACGACTAAATGCTAGGCCTAGGACATAGATGATTCCTATGGGTTAGTTATCTTAATTAAGTTAAGGAAAAAATATATCAATTTCTTCGGGCAACGACTTACCCTTGGTCTGCGAATTAGTCTCCACCCTACAGCTTTATGTTGTACCCGAACATGGAGGATTACAAAAGATGGATATTGCCGTCACAACCTGCCACCTACCTCGACAACCCATAGAGCACACAACAAACAAATGTAACCACCAGCCAAGACACCACGCCTATGGTATTGATTACTACCCTAATCTCATATCGTAAAAGACTAAGGTACTCCATCAAAGCAGAGCAATGAACGCACAACGATAAGAATATATCTTAATTAATAAGAAAAAGTAAATACCAACTCTGGAGAGTGCCTGTCACACCCTGAAGTTCTTTCCCAAGCCTAAATTGAAGTTATAAATGGTCTTAAGAAAATACCGGTGTAAAGCAAGAGTAAACCCTAATAAATTAATGCAAATAATAATCGGAATTGACATGTGGAATTTTTCTTGAGTTCTTCATGTCGAAATACGCTAACAAGATTTTTAGTGGAATTTTCAGAGCTCTAGAAATAATTTTAACCAATTAAAATTGAGCACAAGCAATATTTAATCCCAGGAAAATTCATTTCCTTCTTTTTCTTTTTCTTTTTCCCTTTTCTCTTTCGAATGGGCCACCGGCCCATTCTCTTCTCCCTCCCCTCCCCACTGGGCCGGCCGAAGGCCGAGGCCCAGCTGAGCCGGCCGCCTCCCTCCTCTCTCCCGGGGTCACCAACAGGTGGGGCCCACCTATCGGGCCCGTCTCCCTCCTCCAGCCGGCGCCGCCGCGCCCCGCAACCGCCGCCGCGCCTCACTCCCGCATCTTCCAGGCCACGTCGGCCACGCCCGCACGTGCACCCGCGTCTCCCGCACCCACTCTCTCTCTCTCTCTCGCCCGCGCTCGCGGTCGAGATGGCCGGGATTCAAATTTCGAATCCCGCCTCTCACTCCTCCCCCACTCCCCCCACGTCGGCCGGCAATTCCCGCCTCTCCCGGCCACGTCCGGACCCCTCCTCCTCTATTTAAGAACCACCGCCAACCCCTCTCTCTTTTTCCCCATCTCGCCGAGTCCTCCCGTGCTCTCCAACGCCCTAGTGCCGTCGCCCTCCTCTCCGCCGCCGCTAGACGCCGTGCCGAGCCACGCCGTCGACGCCGTCGCGGTCGCCGTCGTGCGGGCCGTCCCGTCCACCCCTCCTCCGTCGGAATCCGCCGCCGGAACCTACTCCACATCGTGCGCCGGTGAGCACCGCCATGGCCGCCGCCTTCGGCCAGCGTCCTCGCCCTCTCCCATTTTCCTCTCTCCCTCTAATCCCTCTCATCTTGTTCACTAGGTGGTTCTGGAGCTCGTCCCGCCGTCGCCATCGCCCTCCGTCGCTCGCCGTCGTCGACTGTCGTCGGTGAGGACCCTCCTCCCCTTTCTCCCTCTCTCCCGCGCCGCTTAGCCGCCGCGCCGCCGCCTAGCCGCTTAGCCGCCGCTATCGCCGCCTGCGTCGCCGCGACGCCATCGCCCTCCGCCGCCAGCCGGTCGCCGCCGGTCGCCGCCTCGCGTCGCCGCTGCGTGCGCGCCGCGCCACCGCGCGCCATGGCCGCCGGGCCGGCTTGAGCCGACCCCGCGCGTGCCGGCCGCGAGCCGCATACGCCGTCCGATCTACCGGGCGGTAGATCGGGGCCGTCCGTTCGGCCGCCCGCGTGGCTGCCGCTTGGCCGCCGCGTCGGCGCCACGTGGTGCGCCGCCCCTTTCCCGGTCCGTGGACCCGGTCCACCGCGGACCGCCACCCGTGCCACTGCCATGTGGGGTCCGCATGTCGGCGCCCCCCCTCTCTCTCCCGGGATTTATTTATTGTGCAATAAATCAGTTAAGGATTTTTCTGTTTATAGAAAAAACATAGTGAATCTTTTAAAATTCATATCTAATTCATCCGAGCTCCGTTTAAGACCATTCAAGTCTCAGTAAATCAAGAAAAATGCATAGAATCCATTAAAAATGGTTTTGTTCTCTGTTTCAGTAGTCTTATAGCTTGTTTGTATTGTTTGCTTTGTATGTTGCTTAGATTCCGGCTCTCCCGACGCTTCGGTGTACTTTGAAATAGTCGCCGAGGTTCCTCCAGTAGCAGAGCAAGGCAAGTCATGCTTGTCACTTGATCATGTTGATCCTATATTGCAAATGCTCCATTATTTTCCTTCAAATACTGCATTGTTTTGTAATATTACCAGGGGATGTTTACCTACGGTTATAGCCATCTTATTTTGGACCATGTTCCTTTGTTAGCTTGGGATATAACATGACTAGATATTGGACTAGGGGTTGCTTAGCCATGCTTAGTTCAACTAGCACACAATGGGGAAAATTATATTTAATGTATAAACTTCAGGTTCTAGTGTTGATGTTGGATTAGAGCCACTGTCCTAGTGTCGCTTCATTAAAATATGTTAAATGGTGGGCTGTGGGTGCATGTTTTGCTAGTCGCGCCCATGGCACTTAAGGACCTGTTCGCGGGAAACCCTGGAAGAATTCCTCGTACTTACCACAAGCCAGCATGGGCAACGGCTGGGCTTGTAGTGTAGCTTTCCTCTAGCTGACGCATCCAGGCAAGGGTGGGCGTGATGGAGTTTGGATGGGCCCTGCGACGGCCTATGCGGCTTCCGGATTCACCTAGGCACAAGAGGGGACTGCCCGCTGCCTTGCGAGGAGTGGGGGTGAAACCTGAGGTGTGGTGTGCTTGGTTAGAGGGGGTTATGCGAAGGGTCCTGTCACGGCCTCTTTCCGGTATGTCGTGGTGGCATGTCGGCGCACTGAAACGTGCCGTGGGGCTGTGTCTTGTGGGTACAGTTGTACACCTCTGATCAGAGTAAAACTATTCGAATAGCCGTGCCCGCGGTTATGGGCGGTCAACCAGATTCACCGTGATTAGTTTCACCCTAGTCTAGTCTAATGGAATTGAATAGTATAGGTGGATGGTTGGGCCTGTTGCAACGTGGTGTAGCGTTAGACAGTGGATGTTTAATATTGATTATTACAAATGTTTTATTGCTTCCAACTACTGTTTATAAATGCTCGCTTGATGCAAACGAACCTCTATAGCTATCCCTTGATAATTCCCTGCATCATACCCCTATTCCGGTATGGCTTGCTGAGTACAGTGGGTAGTACTCAGTCTTGCTCTATTTTCCCCAAACCCCAGAGTTGAGTATGCGTCAGATGGTGGTTTCTCCGAGGAGTAGGCTTCACCCGTGCCGTCGAGGATGCCTGTGGAGTGGTGATCCCGCTGCGGTCCAAGTCAGGCTTAGCTCCAGTTATCTTTTAATTTTCCACTGCATTTATGTAAGACTTTATGATGTTTGTAAGACGTGGATCTGTATGTCAACTTTGTCGTTTGTGTACCCCGGCCGGTCCTGGACGCGGTTTTAATGCACATTCTGCTTAGAATCCTTTTCAGGAATTTCTGGGCGTAACAAGTTGGTATCAGAGCCGACCTTGACCGTAGGACAAGCCAAATGGAAAAACCTAAGAGCCCTCTGAATCCTTTTCATTGCATATGTTCTTTGCAATTGGATTTGTTCCGGGAAAATTGGGATCTGTTCTTGTGGTTCAAGGGAAAAATCTTGGTCGCTCGTTTAAGTGAGATTTGTCAAATCAAGTCAGTCTAGGGTTTTAGTAAAATTATTTGAGATCTATTTGACAGTTAGTCGGGATTTGATGGGAGGAGTGCATTAGGTCCTAACTCAGGAATATGGGTTGCAAGGTATTTATGCTCTTATTGTTATTATTAGTAAGTATCTAATTTCTCATTTTTTTTATCGCTATGTAAGCCTGTCTTATTTATTCGCTCTCATGCAAAAATGATCTATGCATAAAATTCCGCTCTTATTCGCTTATTTTATTTGAGTCCTTTACTGCTTCATTTAGATTGGATTTGAGCATGCATTGATCCTACCCCTTTGTCTTCTCTAGATGGCCGACCACCCACCCAACCACCGCGGAGAAGGCATGGACGATTTTGTGGCAGAGTTGGCTCGCATGACCCTGGTGGTGGGCTACCCCAACACGCCGGAGTACTCGACTGTTCCGCCGCTCAGTGGCGAGCTTCCTCACCGTGTTCGTCTGGAGGTTCATGGCTATGTGGGCACCTGCCTCACTAACATGGTGGTTGAGGCATCTGGACGCACGGCAGATCATGCCTGTCAGGAGACAGCATATCTGATGATGGCCAGACTTCTTGAGCGCCACAACTACACCTTCTGCAACACGGCGTACCGTTTCCACCCTCGCCGAGCAAGTGGTGACGGTGTCAGCACCTTCCGTCCGGCAGCCGGCGAGAACGTCACCACCTTCGGTCATATGTGCGTCGTGATGAGGGGAATGGACAGGATGCACTCGGATCTGCACAAGGCATCCAAGGCCTTGAATGAAGCTTAGTTCCTGAGCATCTGTTTTTCTTCTTTTCCATCCCCTCCGTCTGCTCTTCCTTCAGATGGTCAACACCATTAATGGCAGCCGTGCAGCAGGTGAGGGCAACAACGGCGAAGAACGCACCGACGGTGGGCATCCCAACAGCGCCTCCGACAATGGTCTGCCCCCGCACCCCGAGAATCCGACTCTTGCCCAAGTAATAGCTCATCAGACTCAGATGATGACAGCCATGATGCAGCAGATGCAGCAGCACCACCAGCAGATGCACCAGAGGATGCAGCAGCAAGCCGAGCAGCAGCAGCAGCAGTTTTGTCCCCCTCCCCCTCAGTCAAAGCTGCCGGAGTTTTTACGCGTCAGGCCACCCACCTTCTCCAGCACCACCAACCCTATGGAGGCAAACGACTGGCTCCACGCCATAGAGAAGAAGCTTAATCTCCTTCAGTGCAATGATCAGGAGAAGGTTGCCTTCGCCACACACCAGCTCCAGGGTCCCGCGTCAGCTTGGTGGGACAATCACATGGCTACCCGTCCGCCAGGTACGGAGGTCACTTGGGCGGAGTTCTGTCGCAGCTTTAGGTGCCCGACGGGGTCGTGGCACAAAAGAAGAGAGAATTCCGGGCACTCCACCAGGGCAACCGAATGGTGACTGAGTACCTCCATGAGTTCAATCACCTAGCGTGATATGCACCGGAGGATGTCCGCACTGACGCAGAGAAGCAGGAGAAGTTCCTAGCAGGCCTAGATGACGAGCTGACCAACCAGTTGATCTCTGGAGACTACACCGACTTTGAGAAGCTGGTTGACAAAGCAATCCGCCAGGAGGATCAGCGCAACAAAATGGACAGGAAGAGGAAGGCAGCTCAGTTCCGGTCTAACCAAGGAAGTCACCAGTGACCGCGCTTCACTCCCGGACAGCAGGGTGGACCTACCACCATGATCGTCCGCCAGCATCGCCCTTTCAACTTGAGCAACTTCCACCAGGGCCCTAGTGGCAGCCAGAACCACTAGGGAGGTCAGCCTAACCGCAGTGCAGCTCCGCGCCCACCATTGGCACCAGCACAGTTAGCTCCATCAGCCCAAGCCAAGAAGGAGACTAGAGCAAAGCCAGGGTCCTGTTTCAACTGTGGCGAGCATGGCCACTTTGCTGACAAGTGCCCGAAGCCAAGGCGTGCCGGGCCAAGGTTTGCCCATGCTCGTGTCAACCACGCATCCGCAGAGGAGGCAAAAGCAGCACCAGAGGTCGTACTGGGTACGTTTCCTGTCAACTCAGTCCCTGCTACAGTACTTTTTGATTCTGGTGCAACGCATTCTTTCATTTCAAAGAAATTTGTGGGGATGCATGGGTTAAGAAAAGAAGAGCTTAGTACACCAATGAGGGTTCACACCCTGGGAAATAGTTCAACCTCGGTCAGTTATAGCCCTTTAGTGCTAATAGAAATACACCGATCACAATTTCTAGCCAACCTCATCCTTCTCGAATCCAAAGACCTAGATGTCATTCTTGGGATGGATTGGCTGACCAAGTTCAAGAGAGTCATTGATTGTGCAAATTGCACAGTCACCTTGACCAATGTGAAGGGAGAAACCGTGGTGTACAAGTCACCAGTCTCACCGAAGCAGAGAATCTCCTTAAATCAGATTGAGGTGGAAAACCCTGTGACCACCAAGGAGAAGAGTTCGTGGAAATTGGAGGATATCCCCATAGTCTGCGAGTATCCAGAAGTGTTCCCCGAAGACCTCACTACCATGCCACCCAAGAGAGAGATTGAATTCCGGATTGATTTGGCACCAGGAACTGCCCTAATTTACAAGAGACCGTACAGAATGGTAGCCAATGAGCTAGCACAGGTCAAGAAGCAGGTTGATGAGCAGCTGCAGAAAGGGTACATTCGACCATGTACTTCACCTTGGGGTGCTCCGGTCATTTTTGTGGAGAAGAAGGACAAGACGAAGAGAATGTGCGTCGATTATCGCGCACTCAATGAGGTCACAATCAAGAACAAATATCCTTTGCCGCGGTTTGATGATTTGTTTGATCAGCTGAAAGGAGCTAAAGTGTTTTCTAAAATAGACCTGCGATCAGGCTATCACCAGTTGAGAATTCGGGAAGAGGATATTCCCAAGACAGCCTTCACCACTCGGTATGGGTTGTATGAGTGCACGGTTATGTCTTTTGGACTTACCAATGCACCCGCATTCTTCATGAACTTGATGAACAAAGTGTTCATGGAATTTCTGGATAAGTTTGTGGTGGTATTCATCGATGACATTCTTATCTATTCCAAATCGGAAGAAGAACATGAGCAACATCTCCATCTGGTACTCGAGAAGTTGAAGGAGCACCAGTTATATGCCAAGTTCAGGAAATGCGACTTTTGGCTATCGGAGGTCAAATTCTTGGGTCACGTCATTACAGCTCAGGGCGTGGCAGTCGATCCGTCGAATGTGGAGTCAGTTACCAAGTGGACCCCACCTAAGACCGTGTCACAGATTCGGAGTTTTCTTGGACTTGCGGGTTATTACCGTCGGTTCATTGAAAATTTCTCCAGGATCGCCAGACCCATGACTCAGTTGCTTAAGAAAGATGAGAAATTTAAATGGACAGCTGAGTATGACAAGAGTTTCGAGGAGCTCAAGGAGAAATTAGTATCCGCCCCAGTTCTGATTTTGTCCGACCAGACGAAAGACTTCCAAGTCTATTGCGACGCGTCCCGTCAAGGGCTTGGATGTGTTCTAATGCAAGAGGACAAAGTGGTCACTTATGCCTCGCGGAAGTTGCGTCCGCATGAAGGGAATGATCCAACACATGACTTGGAATTGGCAGCGGTGGTTCATGCTTTGAAAATCTGGAGGCATTATTTGATTGGCAACCGCTGCGAAGTATATACGGACCACAAGAGTCTGAAATATATCTTCACCCAACCTGATCTAAATCTCCGACAGCGAAGATGGTTGGAGTTAATCAAGGATTACGACATGAGCATTCACTATCATCCGGGCAAAGCCAATGTGGTGGCAGATGCATTAAAGCAGGAAGAGCTACTGCAATGCTTCATGCACTGAAGGCATGTGTAAGGAATTGCAGCAGGAGCTTGAACACCTCAACTTGGGGCTTGTAGAATATGGGTACGTGGCTGCCCTAGAGGCACGACTTACGCTCGTGGATCAAGTCAGAGCAGCTCAGGTAAATGATCCTGAAATAGCAGAGCTGAAAAACAATATGAGGATCGGAAAAGCCCGGGATTTCCACAAAGATGAACACGGCACAATCTAGTTGGGAGAAAGATTGTGCGTACCTGACAACAAGGAACTAAAGGATCTGATACTCACCGAGGCTCATCAGACTCAATACTCCATTAATCCAGGCAGCACCAAAATGTACCAAGACCTCAAAGAAAAGTTTTGGTGGGTCAGCATGAGAAGGGAAATAGCTAAATTCGTCGCACTCTGCGACGTTTGCCAACGAGTGAAGGCAGAGCACCAAAGGCCAACATGTTTGCTACAACCTCTTCAGATCCCAGAATGGAAATGGGAGGAGATTGGAATGGACTTCATAATAGGACTGCCCCGGACATCATCTGGCCACGATTCAATTTGGGTAGTCATGGATCGACTCACTAAAGTTGCCCATTTCATTCCAGTGCATACCACGTATACGGGGAAGAAATTGGCAGAGCTGTACTTGGCAAGGATCATGTGTCTGCATGGAGTACCCAAGAAGATTGTATCTGATCGAGGGAGTCAGTTCACCTCAAAAGTTTGGCAAAAGCTGCAGGAAGAATTGGGGACCCGTTTGAATTTCAGCACAGCCTACCATCCGTAGACAGATGGCCAGACCGAAAGGGTCAATCAGATCTTGGAAGATATGCTGCGGGCGTGTGCGCTCGATTTTGGTGGAGCATGGGATAAAAGTCTGCCTTATGTGGAATTCTCGTACAACAACAGCTATTAGGCCAGTCTACAGATGGCATCGTTCGAAGCGTTGTATGGCCGGAAATACCGCACACCTCTCTTGGGATCAAACAGGCGAACATCAACTGTTCGGAATAGAAGTGTTAACGGAAGCAGAAGAGAAAGTCAGAACCGTCAGAGAGAGGTTGAGAATTGCCCAGTCTCGACAGAAGAGCTACGCGGACAACCGCCGAAGGGAGCTCACTTTTGAAGCAGGGGATTATGTATATCTCCGTGTTACTCCGCTCCGGGGAGTGCACTGTTTCCAGACGAAAGGCAAGTTGGCACCACGCTTTGTGGGACCATACAAAATCTTGGAACGAAGAGGAGAAGTTGCCTATCGGCTAGAACTTCCATCCAACATGATTGGCATCCATGACGTGTTCCATGTGTCCCAGTTAAAGAAGTGCTTGAGGGTACCCGAAGAACAAGCCGATTCAGAGCACATTGACATCTAAGAAGATCTGACCTATGTGGAGAAGCCAGTTCGTATCCTTAAGACCAGTGAAAGGAGGACTAGAAACAAGGTCACCAGGTTCTGCCGGGTTCAGTGGAGCCACCACTCAGAAGAAGAAGCAACCTGGGAAAGGGAAGATAAGTTAAAGGCCGCCCATCCGCACCTCTTCACCAGCTCTTCCGAATCTCGAGGTCGAGATTCCGTTTAAGGGGGGTAGGTTTGTCACACCCTGAAGTTCTTTCCCAAGCCTAAATTGAAGTTATAAATGGTCTCAAGAAAATACCGGTGTAAAGCAAGAGTAAACCCTAATAAATTAATGCAAATAATAATCGGAATTGACATGTGGACTTTTTCTTGAGTTCTTCATGTCGAAATACGCTAACAAGATTTTTAGTGGAATTTTCAGAGCTCTAGAAATAATTTTAACCAATTAAAATTGAGCACAAGCAATATTTAATCCCAGGAAAATTCATTTCCTTATTTTCTTTTTCTTTTTCCCTTTTCTCTTTCGAATGGGCCGTCGGCCCATTCTCTCCTCCCTCCCCTCCCCGTTGGGCCGGCCGAAGGCCGAGGTCCAGCTGAGCCGGCCGCCTCCCTCCTCTCTCCTGGGGTCGCCGACAGGTGGGGCCCACCTATCGGGCCTGTCTCCCTCCTCTAGCCGGCGCCGCCGCGTCCCGCAACCGCCATCACGCCTCGCTCCCACATCTTCCGGGCCACATCGGCCACGCCCGCGTGTGCGCCCGCGTCTCGCGCACCCTCTCTCTCTCTCCCGCCCGCGCCCGCGCTCGAGATGGTCGGGATTCGATTTTCGAATCCCGCCTCTCTCTCCTCCCCCACTCCCCCCACGTTGGCCAGCGATTCCCGCCTCTCCCGGCCACGTCCGGACCCCTCCTCCTCTATTTAAGCACCACCGCCACCCCCTCTCTCTTTTTCCCCATCTCGCCGAGTCCTCCGTGCTCTCCAACACCCTAGCGTCGTCGCCCTCCTCTCCGCCGCCGCCGCCGCAACCGCTCCGGTCGCCGCTAGCCACTGCTAGACGCCGTGCCGAGCCACGCCGTCGACGCCGTCGCGTTCGCCGTCGTGCGGGCCGTCCCGTCCACCCCTCCTCCGTCGGAATCCGCCGCCAGAACCCACTCCGTATCGTGCGCCGGTGAGCACCACCATGGCCGCCGCCTTCGGCCGGCGTCCTCGCCCTCTCCCATTTTCCTCTCTCCCTCTAATCCCTCTCATCTTGTTCGCTAGGTGGTTCTGGAGCTCGTCCCGCCGTCGCCATCGCCCTCCGTCGCTCGCCGTCGTCGACCGTCGTCGGTGAGGCCCCTCCTCCCCTTTCTCCCTCTCTCCCGCGCCGCTTAGCCACCGCGCCGCCGCCTAGCCGCTTAGCCGCCACTATCGCCGCCCGCGTCGCCACGACGCCGTCGCTTTCCGCCGCCGGCCGGTCGCCGCCGGTCGCCGCCTCGCGTCGCCGCTGCGTGCGCGCCGCGCCGCCGCGCGCCATGGCCGCCGAGCCTGCTTGAGCCATGCCCGCGCACGCCGGCCGCGAGCCGCATCCGCCATCCGATCTACCGGCGGTAGATCGAGGCCGTCCGTTCGGCCGCCCGCGTGGTTGCCGCTTCGGCGCCACGTGGTGCGCCGCCCCTTTCCCGGTCCGTGGACCCGGTCCACCGCGGACCGCCACCCGTGCCACTGCCATGTGGGGCCCGCATGTCGTCGCCGCTCTCTCTCCCGGGATTTATTTATTGCGCAATAAATCAGTTAAGGATTTTTCTGTTTATAGTAAAAACACAGTGAATCTTCTAAAATTCATATCTAATTCATCCGAGCTCCGTTTAAGCCCATTCAAGTCTCAGTAAATCAAGAAAAATGCATAGAATCCATTAAAAATGGTTTTGTTCTCTGTTTCAGTAGTCTTATAGCCTGTTTGTATTGTTTGCTTTGTATGTTGCTTAGATTTCGGCTCTCCCGACGCTCCGGTGTACTTTGAAATAGTCGCCGAGGTTCCTCCAGCAGCAGAGCAAGGCAAGTCATGCTTGTCACTTGATCATGTTGATCCTATATTGCAAATGCTCCATTGTTTTCCTTCAAATACTGCATTGTTTCATAATATTACCAGGGGATGTTTACCTACTGTTATAGCCATGTTATTTTGGACCATGTTCCTTTGTTAGCTTGGGATATAACATGACTAGATATTGGACTAGGGGTTGCTTAGCCATGCTTAGTTCAACTAGCACACAATGGGGAAAATTATATTTAATGTATAAACTTCAGGTTCTAGTGTTGACGTTGGATTAGAGCCAAGTCGAGAAACACCTTAATTTAACCAAATATATTTTTAAAGGAAAGACATAAAAGAAATTAAATACCAGAGAGGGATTTTGTGCAAGTTAATTTTTAGAGGTCTCTCTAATTATATTTTCCTAGGTTTAGAAGGTTAATAAGAACATAAGAACCGGCATGATGCATAATTAGAAAATAGCTAATTTTCAGTATGTTACACTTCTCCAGCCGCCTTGTCTCCCTGACTCTGCCGCAGCATAGTACTCTCCATCTGCTCCACCTTCGCACTGAGGTTACCCAATGACGCATGGAGATCCACCACCTGCTCCTCCACTTGTGGAAGTCTTGTTTCTACCGCCGCCTTGAGGTCGTTCAGATCCAGCCGGCTCCTCTCCTCCGCTTCCGCCCTCTTCTTCTCATTCTCCTCCATCGTCTTGAGCAACAAATCCAATTTCCCGTCCTGCGCCATAATCTGCGCTGCCTGCTTGGTGATATAGCGTGGTTTCTCCAGGATTACAGCTCCCAATCCGCTCCGAATTCAGCCAACAAGGTTGAGGCAAGTTACCTTTTCGCGGTTTCCACCCGAGGGCGGAATCCAATCCTCAACCAGTGATTCTACGGCCGAATCAAAAGATTAGTGGATGGAAATGAGCTCTGATACCAGAGTGTTAGAACCCTAACGCACAGCAAGCACAGATCAAGAACACACACGCGAAATTATCTGGAACTCTAGTAAATCTCTCGACCCGACAGGATCGGAGCCTCCGCCGCCATCGCCTCCAAGCTCCAGTTCGATGCCGTTAGAAGCAACAGTGTCTCACATACAGTTCTCTCTCTCCTCACCAACCCCCTCTTGGACAAGCCCATCACAACTCACACGTTACACGGCCCATTCCGAGCCCATGTACTTTCTGTTAACCACATGAAGACGCTTTCCTTGTAAGCCGACGCCTTCCTTCAGTGCGTCTCCGTCCTGTACACCTTCCAGCTCGTTGTCGTTGTCTCCCGGCTCCCGCTTGTCGATACCCAGCTTCTCTCAAGTCAGGTTATCATCTGGAGACCTGTCACAACCCTCCACCTAGAATGGTGTCTATGACATTAACTACATTGCCATGTAGTACTTTTAGCTTATGTGGCACTATATTAATTAAGAGAGAGAGTGAAGAGAGGAAGAAACTGGGTCTCATGCAAGACACAGCTTCAACACGAGAACCTATGCACTAGACACTATCAAGTTTTGTATTGGGAGAGAATAGTGTCTTCATAGTAGATGAAGAATAAATATGATTGGTAGAGAAGAGAGATGATGTATTTATTAATGTCCCACTTTAAGAAACCATGGGTTGTGGAATGTAGTTTCTATTGGGATGTCTTATTGACATGGCACTATAGACACTACTTATGGACACTATGGGTTGGGACTGCCCTTAAAGACCAGTCACAACCCAAGACACTAGATATAGTTTTTATAAACTCCACGTAGAAACTAGTACTAGACACTACTCTTTCAATGCAAACACCACTCTTCAATACTTAAATTTAAGAGTAAATTTCACAAAACTACATATTTTGTGGTCCAGGTTACAGAAAATCACACACACTTTGACACTTGGCACTTGAGTACATATATTTTGGTCGTGTAGTTTCACAAAACTACACTATCGATGTATAGATTCACCCGCGAGATGATGTGGCTGTTTCACCTAGGACGAGGACATGGCATCCTATTACCAGCCATCGCACGAAATTAATATGATGCCACGTCCTCGTACTAGATGAAACAACCACGTTGTCATATCACAAGTGAATCAATTCATCGATAGTGTGGTTTTGTGAAACTAAACTACCAAAATATATGTACTTAAGTGCCAAGTGTCAAAATATGTGTGGTTTTCTGCAACTTGAACCATAAAATATGTAGTTTTGTGAAATTTACTCTAAATTTAATGCTTCTTATCTCACATGATGTCTTGGATGTTGTGTAGAAACTATGTCTAATGCAAGACCTGGTTTCCTTCTCTTTCCTCATTTATTCACTTGTCACATAATCTTTTATCGTAGGCGACTGCTCATTAATGCTATGGATACCATCCTAGTTATTAGGTTGGAAATGGTCTTATATGACACGTGTATTTCTTAGATTTTTAGCCATTCCATCGTTTCAAGATGAAATAATAGCACCATGCCTTTCTTTAACCAGAAACGAAAGCGCCGCGCCACGCCGCCCAAACAGCACAGATGCATGATAAATTAATTAAAAGTGTTATATTAAATTAATACATTTGCAATTCTTTTTCATTTCACATGAAGTAGAGAAAACAGAGCCACTTCATGCCTGGCATGCAAACAATAAACTGGGATACAGATAAAAAGACAAAAGCATCTCCCACAAATTGGATGGTAACCGAGAGTCAGCACTGGCATAGGCTCCTATAAAACACAGCCAATAGTGCTCATTAGTCATTTACTCTCACCTTTGGCACTGGAGAAGAGAAAAAGGGTGGTCCTCTCTGTACATAATAAAATGAATATGTAGTATTGGACTATGTGTGCTTTTATTCCTTTGATTATTTTATGATGACGTTGCACTAGCTTATAGCTAGCTCATGTGTTTGTTATTAAACATGCTCTTAATCACCTGCTGCTCCCTCCCTCTCTCTCTCTCTAATCTTTTCTCTATCATCCACTTCACAATGTCACGAGCGCTGAGCAGGCTTCTCGTCAGCTGAAACGCTCCTATTACACTTGCTCTTACTGATTTCATAACTCGTATTTTGCACTATCAAGAAATTGATCAAGCTGAGTCCTACTTCTTCCCAATCCATGCAAAGGTTCAAGACAACTTGTGTGATCGTTTCATCTACTTTAGGATAACGATCAAGCTGAGTCCTGATTCATGAAGTTCTTTAATTTATGTTTTTCTGGGTTTCAGCGGCTGGCCCGGCATCTAGGGCGCGGATGATCCAGCAGAGCGGACTGCCCGCAGTGGTGAGGCGGTCAGACTATAACTGCAATTGCAAAGAGGATTACACTAGAAGAGAAGGGAGAAATCCCATTAGCAACCAAGAAATGCAGGTAAAACTTTACAATGAAATCACCAACGTTAGTATGAGGTGTTTGTTGGTATTTCTTAACGACGTTATTAGAAATAAAATTCCGAACAATAACACAGAAATACTCCTAGTATACTATGGTTACAGAGTTCATCCGCAATCGCACGGATATACCATTGTAGCATTTCACCCGAGAGTATTCCAAGGGTATCGTATTTATTTAATCCCGTGGGAACACTACAAGAGATCTTATGATAGGTGACGCTTCATTACGTCACAAACACGTAAAATTTCGTCACGTTTCGCAATCTGTGACGCTCGCGTGACAAAAATTCATTCGTCACCTATCATGCGTCTCTAATGGCGTTCTATGACAAAACCTTATTTTTTCGTCATCAATCTAGTGACGATCTTTCTGTCGTCATAACTTTGTGACGCTCATATTCGTCATTATCTAGCATAAAAAACGTCATAAAATATCTGATGGCCCATTAAAATCCATGTATTGAGCACCCTGTTTATGGGCTTGGCCCAATGGCACCCTGATGTAGCATATTTTTAGCCCAATTCTATTATATCCATTTGCTTTAATATCAAATAATAAATAGGCCAAGTCCATTGAAAAAGCCCTTATAGGCCCAAACATTGTACCACATTATTTTCAGCCCATCATATTATATTCATTTATATTAATATCAAATAACAAGTGGGCTAAGCCCATATAGGCCCAACAATCAAACACAACAACAACCCATATAGCACAAAGGTTACAGCCCAATTAGCATCACATAACCCGACAAACATCCAATACAACACAAAACTTACAACCCAATTAACAGCCAAATCTAGCCACATTCCAAATCCAACCACATTCCAAATCCAGCCAAATTCATCTACTGGTGGGAGGACAAGGTCGTTGCCCTTCTTCTCAATTACTTCTCGCATATCTTTTGCCATGAAACAGACCTGCATCAGCAAGTTTCAAATTTGTTCATTTGCTCCAGATTAAAAGTGCATTAACAAGAGGCAAGATGGCAGGAACAAAATGGATCAGTCCAAGTAAGAGGTGTTACCAGGTAACCTCGGTAGGCCGCTTGATCCATGGCTTCAAACTGCAACTCCGTTTTGTAACTTGCAATTTTCAGCATTTCCATCGTTGTGAGAATTAACAAGAGCCGGCTCAGAAATCACAGGGGGATCCTCAGAAAGCATAGGCTTGTTATTTGCAGCCTTCTATATATCAGCAACAAAGTTGTGATTCAACCAACTACAGTGAAAGTAGGAGGAAGAATCAAAATATGCTACAGGCCTACAGCATGGATAAAACAAAAAAGAATGCTGCAATGCTTCATATAAAAGGCACCCATACGCAACTTTTTTATTGTAAAATCCAGTCCAGGAGCCGTAATGGCAATTTCAAGCCTTAGTATCTTACTTTAAGTCAATTACTTCTCTGAAAAATTTAAATAGATACACTTCTGACTTCTCTTTTCGTGCTGCCAACAGATAATTCTTTTTTACAGGGAAACAGATATCATCTTTTTCTTTTTTGCGAGGAAACAGATATCATCTTTTACCACGAATTCGGAGCAGCAAACACAAAAAAGTACTTACCGCCAAATCCTTGGCCTTGGTAGAGCTGGACTTGGCTGATTTCTTCCCGAGGAGCACAGACTTGATCCACTTCGCCGGAGACTTCCCCATGGTTGACGAAACAGCCCGAACACCGTGCAATTCGGATCCTGTTATAGAGCAGCTCATCAGACATCAGTACGCAGATCCGAACCTCAAACAACATTTTTTCCCCTTCCCGAACAAAATAAAAAGGCAACAATGCACCCAAAATAACCGGCAAAACCAGTTGCGAGCGTGAGACAAAACTGGAAGAGAATGTCGAACGCCGGAAAGTTGAGAGAGCTCGGTAGAGACTGAGAGAGTAGCACACTAGCATAGGGCACAGACGGGGTGTGAAGTGTGAAGGGAGACAGGCAAAGATATCTTACGGTGGTGTTTCAACTATCTGGTTTATCTATTGTTACAGCAGGCAACATGTTTTACTTAGATGAATGGTTCTACATGACGCAATATGAGGGGAGACAGGCAAAAGATATCTTACAAGGTCGAGGACTTGGGGAAGGGCGCATATGTTGGCCTCGTCCATGGAGTGGATGTGCTGCTCGACCCAGGTCCCGAGCACGAGGTCCAGCTCCAAGAAGAGTGCTTGCTCAGGTTGTCCGTGACCTTCGATTTAACAGCGATAAATACCTGTTTGGACAAAACCCGTTCAATACAGAAGCAACCAGAGATCCAGAAGGATAGAAGAAAGATAGAAGAGTTCTGTGGTATGACATACAGGATTAGAGTTCACTGCCTCGGGTGGCTGTTCCTGACCAGTAAGCCACTTCCACAAATCTGGGTTTTCCTGAAAAGCCATAAATTAGAGCTTAGAGCCAATCTACAAGTTCAACACAAGAATAAAAGGACACTTTGATGCACTGGCTGTCCAATGGATCATGGCACCTGCCTTCCAAGAAGTTATGAGCAGTATGAAGCATGTTATATAAAACGTTGCTAAGCATGAGAGATGATGCATAGGCATTCTAAAACATTCTAAATTTTTATTGGTATTCTTGTTTGTTTAAGAAGACATTTCAGGTCAACAGAAAAAATGATTTGAAGGCTCTGAGGCAGATAAATGGTTCAAAGGAAAACCAGACTCATATGTTACCAAATTAACAGCCTGGTCAAATGACTTACAGTCATACCACTTTATGCTATGAAATTTTCAGCCACAAAAGCAACTGCCTGGATTTATACCATCTTTATCCATGAATGTACAGTCTAGAAGTTTATCTTAGAACTAGAATCCACAATTGCTGAATTGCCCAATCAAATTCCCATGTATTCATTGCAACTACTCAGAGGATACTTAGAGGATGGCTAGAAGGGATGACAGTAATGCAAACTTCTGACGGGCTGAAACTATTTCCTGAGTTTGTTGAACAAGAAACTAACCCATGTAGACAGTCAGAACTCTTGAGCATCAACAATCAGAATCAATAATTTCTAGTTCCCAAGAACCTCATGGCCCTTTTGAACCTACCGAGCAGTAATCATCAAAATACTTTACAAAGGTGTTCAACCATAGCTCTTTACAAAAGCACACAACTACGAATCAGCCTTAGAGAATGGAGGCTAAACCCCCAAACAAATACTTACAAATACTTATATCTTACGAGGTCGAGGACTTGGAGCAGGGCGCAGATGTTGGCCTCGTCCATGGAGTGGATGTGTTGCTCGACCCAGGTCCCGAGCACGAGGTCCACCTCCAAGAACCCCCGCTGCTTGCTCCTGTACACCAGCCTGCGCAGCACCAACCCGAAGAGGGCCCGAGAGGCGCCGACGCCGGCGGATCGACCGCTCCCGCGCCCGACAGCGGCGGAGACAAAGTCCGGCACGGCAAGCGGTGAGGGGGGAGGAAGCCGGCGCGGTGAGCGGCGACGGAGAAGGCCGACGCTGCAAGCCGTCGACGCTGCTGCACGCCGTCGCCGAGCCGCCCGGGGGACGCCGCCGCGCGATGTGGTCGCCCTAGGCCCGGGAGCGCCGCCGGCGGCAGATCCGCTGCTCCCAAGCCCAGCGGCGGTGGAGACGGAGTCCGGCGCGGTGAGCGGCGAGGGGGGAGTAAGCCAGCACAGTGAGCGGCAATGGAGGAGGAGGCCGGCGCCGCACGCTGTCATCGCCGGCGCCGTGGCCGCTCCCAGCCCCTCCCGAGCGCGCCGCCACTAGATCTGGGAGGGGGAGGACACCGGCCGTCGAGCCCGCCGTTCCCGCCCGCCGCCGTGGCCGCTCCCGGCGTCGACCGGCCCCTCCCGAGCGCGCCCCGCCGCTCCCGCCCTCGCCGTCGTCAGTGAAAGAGAGAGAGGAGAGGAGAGAAAGCGAGAGACTGAGAGGAGAGGAGAGGAGGGGAGAGGAGGAGAAGATAAGGTTGGTGAAAATTTTGAAGTGGGGAAGAGGGAGAGGAGGCAAATCAGACTTTTAAGCAAAACATAATTTCAAATCGAATTTTATAATACTAAATGAACTCATGGAAAAAAGTTATCAAAAACAAAGTTGTAGAACTCATTGAGATCTACCAATTTTATTTTGGTCATTTCTCCATCCGAGTTTGATTGAACTATATAAAATTTAAATTTTAAAATATAAGAAATTCAAATAATTTTTTGGGTAGTAAATGATCTCAAATGGGAAAGTTGTCAACAATAAAGTTGTATAACTTATGAAGATCTACAACTTTTGTTTTCGTCATTTTTCTATATGACTTTGTTTGAACAGTTTGAATTTGAATTTCAAATTATGACAACTTCAAACAACATTTACAAGTACTAAATGATTTCAACTAAAAAGGTCATCAATAACAAAGTGGTATAACTCATCAAGATCTATAACTTTTATTTAGGTTATTTCTTCATCCGACAAAGTGATTTCTAACATTGTTCACAAAATGATCATATCTCTCATATAGTTTATAAACTATAAGAGAGAGATATAAATTTTGTAAACAATGTTACTATCACTTTGTCGAATGAAAAAATGACTAAAATAAAAGTTATAGATATTAGTGAATTATACAACTTTGTTGTTGATAACCTTTTCAGTTAAAATCATTTAGTACTGGTAAATATTGTTTGAAGTTGTCACAATTTGAAATTCAAATTCAAATTATTGAAACAAAGTCATATAGCAAAATGGCCAAAACAAAAGTTGTAGATATTGATGAGTTATACAACTTTGTTGTTGATGACCTTTTGAGTTAAAATCATTTAGTATTTAAAAATGTTGTTTGTAGTTGTTATAATTTGAAATTCAAATTTTATATAGGTCAATCAAACTCAGATTGAGAAATAACCAAAATAAAATAGGTAGATCTCAATAAGTTATACAACTTTCTTTTGGACAACTTTTTCATATAAATTCGTTTAGTATGATAAAATTCGATTCGAAGTTTTAACATTTTGAAATTAATTGAAAGAAGGGAGTCCAAATGGACTTCTCGGTGAAGGAGGAGCAAAAAGCTTACCCGTAACAGCCCACAACCTCTCTCTCCCTCCTCGGGCCGGCTTTCCCTTCCCCTCCTCCCTCACCGAGAAGTCCATTATGTATCCCTCCTCTCAATTCAAATAATTTTTCGGGAAGTAAATGATTTCAAATGAAAAAATTGTCAACAATAAAGTTTTATGACTTATCAAGATCTACAACTTTTGTTCTTTGGTCATTTTGCTATATAACTTTGTTTCAATAATTTGAATTTGAATTTCAAATTATGACAACTTTAAACAACATTTTCATATACTAAATGATTTCAATTGAAAATATCATCAATAACAAAGTTGTATAAATCATCAATATCTACAACTTTTGTTTTGGTCATTTTGCTATATGACTCTGTTTCAATAATTTGAATTTGAATTTCAAATTATGACAACTTCAAACAACATTTTCAAATACTAAATGATTTCAACTGAAAAAAGTCATCAACATCAAAGTTGTACAACTCATTAATATCTATAACTTTTATTTTGGTCATTTCTTCATCCGATAAAGTGATAGTAACATTGTTCACAAAATTTACATATGTTTTATATGGTTTTATAACCTATAAGTGAGATATGTAAATTTTGTGAACAATGTTACTATCACTTTATCGGATGAAGAAATAACCAAAATAAAAGTTATAGATATTGATGAGTTGTACAACTTTGATATTGATGACTTTTTTCAGTTGAAATTATTTAGTATTTGAAAATGTTGTTTGAAATTGTTATAATTTGAAATTCAAATTCAAATTATTGAAACAAAGTCATATAGAAAAATGACCAAAACAAAAGTTATAGATCTTGATAATTTATACAACTTCATTATTTACAATTTTTTCAATTGAAATCATTTACTACCCGAAAAATTATTTGAATTGAGAGGAGGGAGGCAAAATGGACTTCGCGGCGAGGAAGGAGCAAAAGGGCTGGGCCGGTGGCCCGAAGAGGGAGGAGGGGAAGGGGAAGCCGGCCCGAGGAAGGAGAGAGAGAGGCTGTGGGCTGAGGGAGGGAGAGAGTAACACTTGAGCCGAAAATGGCCCAAGGACAAAGAGAGGGATTTTAATTTGTTTTCTATTTATTTTAATAGGTTAAATGAACTTTGTGGTATTAAAATTCATGGAAAATTTCATAGAATAATTTAGACCATGTAGAATATTACAAAAATATTTATGGCCATGATTTTTAAAGGAAAATTCTAGTTTCCTCATTAATTCACTTGTTTAAATTGCTTTAACTTTTAATATATTTTTTTATAAATACATTATATAAATCCATGACGTTTTTGCTTTTTGCCCCTTATGACAAATTAATATTTGTCACAATGTCCCATTGAAATACTTTATGATGATTTCTAGTTGGTATTAACGACGGACACCTTTTTTTCGTCACTAAGCCACCCCATCTCATACAAATCGTCATAAAATGGAATGTGCTAATGACGAATAGCTCCGATGTCACGAGGAATTCGTCACAGAAGGTCATATTTCTTGTAGTGGAAGATCATAGTAGAGAGAACCTGACTAATAATTTATATGTTACTTGTAATAATCATAGTCTATAGTCTAAGCAGAGGTTAAGATATTCCAAGGGTAGAGTGACACACAAGCAGGGAGCTACTTATTCTCATACTAAAATATCTAAGCTAAGTGGAGAGAAAATAGAAAGAGAATCTATTCCTATACTTCTAGTATATATAGCATACACACATCCTAGTTATCTGATATACCAGCTAATACCCTCTATCCGATGCCCTCCTGATACTTCGAGAAGGCACCCCTGACTACCGAGTTAATTACGACAGCCCGTCAAAACCATACAACCGGGGCTAAATACGAAGGTGTACCCTCCCTAGGAAATTAATTTAGGACTATATACACGTGCGGAGGAATACCCATACTGAGCTGTCACCATCAGCGGCCCACCTCTCATCCGCAGCATATAACCCCAAAAAATGATATCCCGTAATCTAGACACCACGCCTAAACTATCAGATACTACTCTAATATCATCGTCATGACATAGAATAATTGCATAAGCAAACATTATACCCGCACCAAAGCATCTTCCAGATAAGTTAGTAGTATAATCAGTATAATATGAACATAATGTAAAGTTAGCATTCATATACTCAGAGAGTATTTCAATACCATAAATGTATAAAGAAGCGTATTCTAATAAAAGTACAAAGCTTAGAAAAGAGAAGAGAAGAGCTACTAGAGCCATACCCGATCTCTTCTGAAGGCTTCCGGACTCCGATTTCTACTCTATTCCTATTCCACTAGTTTAAGAACACTAAACTAACTTAAAAGAATATGAGAAAGCTCTTGCTTGAGGTGTGTATGTGAAATGAGGATGAGAGCTCCTTTTATAGCTTGAGAATGACGATTGTGACAGTTGGAAAGGTCGGTAATACCCACCAACCGTTATTGGGGAGTCATCTCAGCCATCAAGGAGAAACCTGGATCGAATGGCGCTACGAGGGGTTCGGAACCATGCGTCGGGCCGGCCTAGCCCAAAGCCTCCTCCGTCGCTCTCTTTCGCAGACTTGTGAATTTTGGCCCAATTCATCATGTCAATTCTGAGTTCTTGGCGCATTCTTACATAAGTCTGGTTCTCGACATCGTCCGATTGATTTATCATCTGATTCGATGTCGATTCTCCTCTACTCTATGGTTATTCTCTGCAAAAGGTTAGTGAAACAAATACTAGTGGAAATACTATTATTCTAAGGATATGCATTGCAAGCATAACTAGTTCTTCTCTATTTTGGTAATATTGACGGTCGAAACTGATCGCTAACGACCATCAACAGTGTTACTAGAAAATTGGCACGCCGCGAAAGGGCATGTAGCTTAGTGGTTACAAGAGCTTTAGTAGCACCTTAAGTCCTGGTTTCGACTTCCCATGGGAGTGAATTTTCCAGGATTTAACGGCATTGTGCTTTCAGTGGTAGGCGACGTACCCGTCGACAGCGATGCGCCTTTGGTGCTCTACTACATAAACGATTTTTGTGTACGAGACCCCATGATTTTTACAAACGGACCAAAACTTGCCGCGTCTGGAAAAATTGAGCGGCATTTTCACATACGGTCCCTTAAGACGCTCGTATGGAAAAATCAATTTTCCCATGCGGTCCTCTCAAGAGGTCCTCTTAAGAGCTCATGTATTTGAATATTAGGTTGGGACTAGGGAGCGGCGAGGTCTCGAAAGCTGGAGCAGGCAAAGCCGCCGAAGGGAGGGAGGCCACGTGGCCCAATGAAAAACCATGGTCTAGATCTGGAAATCGATATTAGAGATTTTAAAACGCAAAATTGAAATAGCATTTGCAATATGGGAAAGAATAGTTAAGGTAGTACACTAAGTACTGTATTTAAAATTATTTCACTTGGATTCTATTGCCCCCATATATATCTTACCAATGCGTTGTAGACATACAGAAACCAAAGAAAGTATTAATGCTATGATTGGAAAGAACCAAAATAGAACGTTTTTTATTTTGGAGGCTTCGTGTAGGACATTTGCGGTGAGAATCCACAGGCCATCAGTTCTGATGATGTTGATGACATTAGTGGAAAACAGAAGTGCTTAGAAACTAGGGATGGCAACGGGGCGGGGCGGGGGCGGGTTAGACTGGAACAGCCCCGCCCTCGACCCCCGAACTCTCCACCCGTCCCCGGCCCCGAGTGGACATGCGGGTGGAAATCATCCCCCGCCCCCGCCCCCGCCCCCGACCCCTGCGGGGCCCCGCAACCCAACCGGGGCCCCGCAGTGATTAGCAACTCCATCGATTCAGACCAAAAATAGCATGAACACTTCACTTGAATACTGGATAGCATCATCAAAATTCAGCAAAAACAGGAATATTTTCATGATCCATCATTCCACAAATATTGGCACATCAATCATTCAAGTTCAAGTGTTCAACCACTGATCCAAAACAATTCACCACAAGTTCAACCACTGATCCACAACAATTCACTCTAAATCATGTTCTAATTAGGGATGGCATTAGATCGGAAATTAGGGATGGAAGAACCACAGAAATATAAATCAAGAAATACCTCTTAGAGTTTCTGAATCCTTCTCTTGACGTGCGTCTTAGAGAAGCTCTCCACTCGCGTGCTGCGCCGGTGCGCCGCCGCCACACCTCTGTGGCGATGCGTGGCTGCCGTGCCGCCGCGCCTGTGCGTGGCCGCCGCGCCTGTGCGCCGTCGCCGTGCTGCTGCGCCTGTGCGTGGCCACCGCGCGCTGCCCCGCCGCGCCACCGCGCCTTTGCACCGCCGGAAGAGAGGGGGAAAGGAGGGGATAGGACGGGGGAGAGGGCGACCGGAGGGTAGGGTCGTGCTGCCGCTACCGCCTGCTAGGGAGGGGCGCACGCGCACAGCACTGGGGGCATTGGCGTCGGCGGCTAGGAGTGAGGACTGAGGAGCGATGTGGTGGACATTAGGTTAGGGTTTTCATGGGCCTAATGGGCCATATTACATTTTGCGGTGGTGTTTAGGGTTGGCACTAGATTTAAAAGTCTAATATGCACCCCTCGGGGCCCCACGGGTGAAATACCTCCCCTGCCCCCTTACCCGCACAATTGCGGGGCCCCGGCCCCGACTCCCCGCGGGTCAGAAAATCCACCCGCCCCCGCCCCCGTAGGAGCGGGTCCCCGCAGGGGACCCGGCCCCGCGGGGAAATTGCCATCCCTATTAGAAACATGTCACTTCATATATAAAAATAATTTTCATTTCCTACACTTTGAATAGAAATATAATACCTAAATAATTACAGAGAAAAACATTAATACATTTAAAACTCAACCACTACCATAGGATCAAATCAATTTCAACCACCGGCTACTAACTTTAGTGTCAAATGGTCTTATATATATATATATCTACTGGTGCCATTCTCTGCTTTCTCAGTTTGCAGAGCACATGCCCATTCGATAGTAAAATGCATTCATCCATACAACTCTTTTTTTTGCTTGGGAGGTATCTGGGAACAGTAGGTGTCTTAATGAGACGAAACGGCTAATTAAGAGGTTGATGTCCACTCGAAGCTACGCTGAAGTGGACATGATTGGTCTTGCATTGTCAAGTTCCTGGAGGTAAATAGAATGCATCAAAGATGCTACTTAATATTAAGATATTCATGTAGTACTTATTTAAAGGGATTATGTTAACTAAGAATATATAATTTGACGAGGCGGAATTGGAATGGTAGCTTGATGTGCTGTTTTTTAATCAAGAATGAGCCTACTCAACATCTTTTTATGGATTGTCATTTTGCGAAGTTTATATGGAGAGCAGGAGAGCAGTTCAGTTCTCTTTTGTTTTTAACCTTCCTACTAGCATATCTCATATTTTTGATGGGTGGCTTTTGAGAATTGATAAGAAAAAGAGTAAACTGATATTTGTTGGAGCATCTACCATTTGTTGGGCAATATGGCTGAGTAGGAACTGTTTGATGAATTTTTGTACCAAAATTCATAGAAAAAGTAATAAATCATTGGACATTATTTTATAACCCAATATTACAAAATAAACATGAAGTGTGTCCCTATGACAGGTGGGACCAGAAAATTCAAATATCATATGATGTTCAAATATAATCCATATTGGACTCATTTCGTTGTATATTTCAAATAGGAAATAATGGTTTAAATGAATTTCAAATATGATATATCATTGAAGATATATGAGGTGGTGAAGTAGGAAAATCAACTAGTGCTAGTTAGCAATACGTACTTGGTGTATTGCTTGGTTGGTATGTTGTAATTAATTTGGTTATTATCTCTAATGAAGTGATAAGCTTCGTGATTATCTCCAGCACACACACGTTCTTTTATCTAGAGCAACCATGGACACAATTCTTTTTTCTCGCGCAGGTCGTTGGATTAACAGACTCTGTGCTGACTTATTTAGAGAATTAACGTGTGTTCTTGTTGGCTTATGCTGGAAATTCGGAACAGATCAGGCAGATCGTTGCCGCCGCCACCGCCTATATAAGCAGTCGACCCCCTCGTCGCGAGGAGGAGGAACACACACGGCGTAAGCGCTCCGCACCTTGGCAGCAATATGCCCGAGCGACGCATACACATTGTACCCACATATTTACAGAAAGAGAGACGAAGTGAGATCGAAGGAGATCAAAAATGAAGATGATGCATGATCAGATGAGATGCGTATCCCGCAGATGGACGATCTGTACCTGTAGCAGCAGGCGCTGATAGCATCTGTATCGGTGAGTCCTAAACAACAAGCTGATCTTATTCTCCGTCAAGCTGTTTATCCAACATATATAACACAACAACGCTTGTGCAGCCTGGATGGCAAAACAGTAAAGTGGAGTACTGATGAATATGTCGTGGATGCATTGTGAACTTGTAGCCATGGATATAAGTATCCCCTGCGGCGCATGCACACGCATATGTCATCTTTGTCAAGCGATTAATATGAGCTTCAAATAAATACAAGGCGAGCCTGATCCTCGTGAGGGTTGGACCGTCTAAATTATCAATATCAAATATTGGATGTGGATATTTATTTATATAAACTTGGGATGAGTTTAAGTCTTATTGGCATCAGACCAACCATGATTTATACATATTTATATTCATGCTGGATGAGTCACATATTGCCTTGTGCATGTCATGTACGGGAGCAACTCCTTCTCTCTCCAAATTCTACCGGATGGACGGGAGCAATTCTCGCAATTCCTGAAGACAAGCATTATTCGCTAAATAAAACAACACTAGCCATGAGGGCGAGGCATGTAGATTTAAAACACACGTTGACATCATGGCCGAATGTTGACGAGATGAAATGGCCGATTTATCATTATTTATGCTATGTCCGAGACCGACGAGACTGGACAATGCATTGGCTAAGAACTAATAAGGCTGCAGCCATTTACTCATTTTATTTGTCTATGACCGACGAGGCTAGACGAAACCATGGCTGAGTGCCGACAAGGCCAGGTCACTACATTATTAACACGTCTAAAATAGATGGGAAACGGATACACCGTTGATGGGCACCGACGAGGCAAAAGCAACCACAAAATCCATATTTGATGAAGGCCGAGTACATGACTAGGCACTGACGAGGCAAAGGTCACCCGCTTCACCAAATTCCCTCTACACACCGACGTGATGGTAGTGTACTATGACCGGGTTTTGCTGAAACAAAGCCACCCGTTCCACATTCACTATATTCAATATTAAATCTGCATCAACCTCAACCTTCGGCGAGCAAATAATTTTGAAGACGACGATCACAAAGCGCAGCTTAATCGGAGGTGTTCCACAGGCTCGCTCATGTGGATGTAATTAACCGGAAGCCTCATTGCTAGGCACTGGGAATCAGCGGGCTGTACGCAATCTCCAGTCAGCATACCTTTCCATTAAGCTTCCTCGTGGAGGCAAAAGGCGAACTCCTACGGGAGCCCTCATGTATTCGTAAACATTCATGTTAATGATTCATGATTAATAAAATACAGGGTTTTCCTATTTTCTGTGTGTTCGTTGTTTTGTTTTCATCAAACAGGAATGACATGGTACTTGATAAATCACCATCATTTTCCTATATGTAGGTAATTTTCAGGGCAACTCACTGGCTCCGGTTTTGAGCATAATTACAAAGGTGTGATGAAAATGGAGAGTTTTTGAAAGTTATATGTCACAAGTTGGAGACTACGGTAATGCAACCTTTTGCCAATTATGAATGGAGATTCATAAATAGACTACAATAAATATGTTCTCCTTATTTTAGATTCGGTTCTTCTTTATCCTCTTTGGTGGGTTCTATTTGTTAAGATCTACACTCTTTTCTTGAGTGCTACTATGTAATAATTGGCTGTAGTTCTTTTTAAGCAAAGACCGAGATATTATATTTCATTATGTTAAAAAAAAGATCGTGGAGGTAAACTGTTGGTGAGTGTATATGTGATGGCGGTACAGTTTTACGTTTAATAGGTCTCTTGGGCCAATTTGGTCGTTGCCTGGATCTTGGGTCATGTGGGCTGAGAGGTGCCAGTTTGTACATCGGTACATATAAAACTGAAGAAACTTCTGTCCGATTCTCCCACGCCACGTTCAAATTCTCTTTGTATTCGGTACGATCGAGTTTGGCGAGACACATAGGAGTTGTCGCATCCGTGACATGGAGATTAGTCTCATCCCGAGAGATGAAAAGGATGAAGGGGAGTGTATCCCGATAGCGTCGTACACCTGCTGATTGCTCATAGCCAATCGATCCACGATCGCCATGTGTCCACTGATTGGCAATGGTGAGGCAACCAAACAGGAGTTACAAGAGTTTTTAGAAATTCAAAAACATGAGGTAGCGTGCTCCATTTAGATTTCAAATATAGATACATGGTCAAAAGATTTTCAACATTGTTCCCTGCTATTTTTGTGATGTTTTTTTTAACTAAGTCAGAAGTTTCCCTCAAAAAACTAAGTCAGAAGTTTTACACATTCAATTAACTAGCACGAATCTTTGCATAGTTACCTTTTTTAAAAAATAATGGATAAATATCCGGCCTCCACATCCACATGTGGATACACACCCAAAAGATATAAGAGTGTTTAGACTTCAGGCCTCAAAACGATAAAAGAAAGCTAGGAGACTGAACTTTGAACTTCTTCAATGCCCTTACTTCAGACTTGTTCCGTCTTTCTTCCATCCTTCTTCGAACATACCCAACCAACTGGTTGTCCCTTGTGGAGGTCCCTGCTGCGGTGAGAGGGATCTAGTCCGTCATACCATCTTTTCAACTTCTGTTATCTATCGTCGTTGAGTCTCGATCTGTGTCACTAACAGTTCTTTTGGTCAACAATCTGCTGTCCAGAAGCATTGATCAACATATTCAACTTGGCCAAAAGAATTATCCGACAAACTTAATTTCAGCTTCCTCACAAGCTTCGGTCTTCTCTGTACTCCCTCCGTCCAAAAAAAAACTTAACCTAGGAGGGGATGTGGCCCCTCCTAAGATAATAAATGTGGGATGTGGCCCCTCCTACAGATTTATTGTCTTAGGAGGGGCCATATCCCCTCCTAGGTTAAGTTTTTTTGAGACGGAGGGAGTACAAAACAACAGTACCACATTATTAACTACTCCGTACCTGAATTTTATGTGGTACAAATTGGATTTGCATCAAATTCATTATGCCATTATCAATATCAAAGTTGGTCATATCGTCAGAATTGCATTCACATACATATGTACCGTGAGGATATGGAAGATGTCCAGGCACTGGCCATGCTGTCAGAGGCTTCGTGTAGTAGGGCCCGGTTTAGATTACAACTTTTTTCTTCAAACTTTTAACTTTCCGTTACATCGAACTTTCCAACACACACAAACTCAAACTTTCCGTCACATCATTCCAATTTCTTCAAACTTCCAATTTTAGCGTGGAATGTGATTAGTTCTATGTTTAGTTACACGCAAAAATTGGAAGTTTGAAGAAATTGGAACGATGCGACGGAAAAGTTGGAAGTTTGTGTGTATATAAAAGTTCGATGTGACATTTTTGGGGTTTCGAACTTTGAAACTAAACACGGCCTAGGTTTGCCGAGAGAATTCACAGATAGCTGTCAGTTTTGATGATATGTTTGAACTAGGGCGCCTGAACCTATGGTGGTGGAAAGCGATGATGAGTTGATGACATTAGTGGGGGAAAAATGCTTATAATTATAGCACTACATCTATAAAAATAACTGTCATTTTCTACACTTTGAATGGAAATATACTATCTAAACAATTACAGAGGAAGCATTTAATGAATTTAAAATTGAACAACTACCACAGTATGAAATCAAATATCAACCTTTGGTCTCAAATGGTCCGTTATATATATATTTCTAGCGATGCCACTCTCGGCTTTCAAGCTTTCTAGTTTTCTCGATTGGCATAGCTCATGCTATTCGTTACCTAAAAAACTATCATAATTATAAAAGAAAATAAAATGTGCAAAATGGCCCAGAAGCAGATAAACTCTTTTGCTTGGGAGGTATCTCGAAATGGTGGTTGTCTGCTTAGTCTGGTCCAACTGGCAAGAGCTTTCCACCTTGGTGTCCTACCACTGGCTTTGCTGAAGTAGGCAGGAGAGTCCTGCAGCTTACTCCCAACATGGGACCGATGGAATGGATGAACGGGAGTGTATCCAAGGATAAGAGCAAAATCAATAGTACAGCTAGCTAATGGCTACAAAACGACCACGTTAGCAAATTATAGTTAGTACTAAGAGCACCCGTAATGATAAAGTAAGGTGCTATCTATAAAACGTGTACATCTCAGCAATAGACTAGATTAATAGTAAACCATCTCAATAGTATGTCTATATGGGTATCTATATCTCTCTCATACATTGCCTCGTTTTTCTCTTTAGACTATCTCTAAGTTAGTAGATAGTTTTGCTCTCTCTCTTCATTTAATATCTTCCATATAGAAAAATATGCTGACATGAATCTCTTGTAGAGAACCTATAGATAACCATTGTGGGTGCCCTAATAGTAAGTATATACAATAAGCATCTACTACATTCTATCATTACACAATTCCCATCAACTGTGTGCCAATGCATGTACGTAGCAGATAGGATGGCCCCCATGTATTACGGTGTTGCCATAGTATGCAGTGAGACAAGAAGAATTAATGTATCTTCCATTGAATAGTGTGAGTAGCTAACGACTAATTAGAGCAGGTATAATAGTAGGTTATAAGCCAGTTATAAACATATTTTAAAGAGATAAAAGAAGAGAGAGAAGAGTAGCGGGCTACAGATCTGTAGCCAGCTGCAGCACAGACTCCAAGACGTACTGTGTGTATGGCAGGTTAGACTAGGTATTAATAATATAGTAAGCAACTATTGTATAAATTAGCTATTACATTGGCTATAAATAATTTAGAGCCAATAATTGGCTATACTATTAAATTAAACTTGCTCTTAGTCGCCCGCATACTCTCTCTCACCACGGTTTTTATCTCCACGTCAGCATTAATGCCTATGTAACATTTCTATCGCTAGCACCGGTCTTATTGTACCTCCTCTAAGGTATAGCCTCCGATCGAACTGGTGCCATGTGCAACACGCAGCGCACACCAGCCGAGGTCTCGTGCTGGCCTGTTGGGTTCACTGGTTGGCAATGGTTAGCCGACCAAACAGAAGTTACCACTGTTGTTTTAAGATAAAACCATTCGTCTTGGTTTCCAGTATCAATATAAGTTCAAAAGTTTGTGGTCTTCGTTTGACGTGCTGGTTTGTTGTGGTTCTTCAGTAATTAAGTACTCCCTTCGTCCTAAAATATAAGATATATATAACCACATATAATATAAAGACCAAGAAAATATTTAATCACCTTCATGGTTGGATCACCTTGATAAATACAAGCAATTAGATTAATGGAAGGTTTAATGATATAAGATTTAAAACAAATCAATTTTATAGAACCAAGAGATGCTAGTTAATATATGCATGCATACACGCCTTAGAGCAAGGATAATAATACAGCCAGCTGCTTACTTATAGTCTATCTATCAGCTCACTCATATAGTGGTTAACTCTTCACTATAAATATATGGTCCACATGTCTGTCTCACAGATTTTCTTGGTTCCTGTGCCTAAGCCGTCTGTAAACTTACAGCCCGCTTCTCATCTCTCTCCTCTTTTCTCCCATCCACCTCAGCATTCAGCCTTCTTATAGCCCACTATTATACCTGCTCTTATATTATAAGACACGAGAGAAAAGTGATTGTGCCTTGTATTTTGGGATGGAGGGAGTATGAAATTTCCCATATTCAATTACGTAGCTAGCACACTAATCTTTGGACAGTTGTGCTTTTCAAGGGACACCATAGCTGCTTTCTGTTAAAATATAATGTTTGCATTGTTACTATTTGCAATGTGTTGTTTGCATTACTTGAGGAGATAATTCAAGCGTTCACATATTCACCTCTTTGTATTGTGTTTTAGGAAAGAAAAATTATAGCAGTGTTTATCCGCTACGTACCATTTCAACGTAGAAAATATTTCCTGATGGCATTTTTGTTGAGCACAAGTTCAATTTGAAAAATGCACCTCATTTGGAGAATTCAAATTTCAGGGTGTTACGAAACAAAGCCCAAACATTTCTTACAGAGTTCGATAATATCAGTCGGCAGGATTAACTAATAAACATTGACGATGACGGAGGTAGAGTATGGGAGGGGTGCCCATAAACCCGATCAAGAAAATTATTTAGTTATACGTCACCTATTTTTATCATGTGTGCACCACTATTAATACAAACTTATACATCCGCTTCAGCTTAAACTTTATCTAGAGTTGAGTAATTAAGCAAGTGGCATCTTTCTTATTTTTTGTTCAAGCTCCGCCGTTGAACATTGGGCTTCACCTATTCTGCTTTTAGGAAAACAGATGACGCTTCAACTGCTGCTCATTTTCCAGGCGAATGTTCCAGCTGTAACGGGATCAGCGCTGATAACTTTCTTTCTGCTCCTGTCAAGTTTGGGTTATTCTTACAAGTTACAACAGCTAGTGTTCTTAAAGTGGAATTCGACAAGAACTAGAAGAAATCACAGCGGCCTGTTTACCCAAGAACATATGACAAGAAAGGCCAAGTTTTGTTGGAAAAGAGTTGAATAGTTGAATACATGAAAATTTTCTCCCTGTGCGTGTCTTCCAAAGTTAAAAGTTTTAGCACATTGGGTGTGCATGTCCAAGTTGAACATTTTTCATTACCCAGTTGCACACATAGACGGACATAACGTTCTCAGAAGATATTTTCTTCAAAGTGTTACCATAATTTCTAACGGAAATTTGGTGCTCCCTCCGGGTTAATAGCACTTATCATTTGGATAAGAATACGATCAAACATAAAATATTTTGACTATAAATAATACCTAACATATTTGTCTTATAAATTAATATGGAGAACGTATGTATGGATTTGTTTTAAAATTGCTTCAATAAAATCATATATTTATTGGTATTTCTATATATATTCAATAAAAATATAGATGAAAATTTTGTTTTTTAAATAAAATCATATATTTATTAATGCTTTTTTATACATCTTGTATCAGAAAAACTATACAGCGGGATTTTGTTGTACGGGATCGGCTCTCTCCTCCTCGTGTGGTGGCCTGGCAGCTCTCCCTCGGTCCCTCCTTTCTCTTACCTCCTCTTTCTTCTCTCATATGGCTCGTGATCCAGCTTCTTGCAGAGGCCGTGCGCAGCAGCTGTCAGCTAGTGGCTGCTCCACGGGGAGGTTGATTCATGCGGTGTGTTGCTATATCTTTGGATTAGGGAACTTTTTTTTATACAAGAGGTGGTTTTGATTGATCCAGTGTTCGCTTCATTTTGTTTAGTTTCGGCAAAGTAAATGTTTTCATTGATGATCCATTTGGTTTAGGGGAGCTACGGATTTTTATCCAGAATGTGTCAGTAGAATAGCTGCGTATCAAACCTCAGCTAGTTGTTTCTACTTAGATCTGAACGCATCCCAAGTCCCCAATAAAATGGAAATGGCTTGCAGCTGCACTGTATTAATAATTAGGATTTTGACAAGTTTGATCGTGGTTGCAGTTGGATGGCATATAAACTAGTGAAGGGTGATATGTTAGACTTGATCCGTGTCCCTGGCCCATAAATATCAGATTTGGTAGTACCTGATACTAATAAGGATTGATGAGACCCGGTATCAGTAGGTATCAGATCAATCTGGTACTCAGTACCAATACGTATCAGGTCTGATACCAATAGTATCAGGTCATGTATCATGTATCAACAATAATCACGCTTATTACCGATAGTATCAGACCCGCTACCGATAAGTATTAAGATTGGTAGGTATCATGTTTAGTACCTAGTACCAACAATTATCAGGTCTGATACTGATACGTATCAGACTTGATTGATAGGTATCATGTATGGTACATGATACTAACAATGATTAGGCCCGATATCGATAGGTATCTGACTTGATTGATAGGTATTATGTATGGTACCTGGTACTAACAATGATTAGACATGATATCTATAGGTCTCAGGTGTGATGTCCGATACCTAGTACCTAATTATCAGTCCCGATTGATAGATATTATGTATAGTACCTGGTACTAACAATGATTAGACATGATATCTATAGGTCTCAGGTGTGATGTCCGATACCTGGTATCTAATTATCAGTCCCGATTAATAGGTATTATGTATGGTACCTAGTACTAACGATGATTAGACATGATATCTATAGGTCTCAGGTGTGATGTCCGATACCTGCTACCTAATTATCAGTCCCAATATATATAGATACCAGATCTGGTATATGTCGGTATCAGGTATTAGCACATATATATATAGACACAACCATATCATAAAGTGTCCATGGATATATATACATTAGCAAGGATTAGATCCTCATTTAGTGTTGCACTCAGCAAGGTTAGCTACTCACGTCACATGCATACATGCACTTAGCAGCACACCCACTAGTAGAGAAGAACAATAGCACATGCAAAGCTTTAGAGATGATGGATGCGTATAGATTTCCCGTCGTCGAGACTACGCTGGCCGGCGGCGGCGCCCACGGAACTGCTAGTTCCATTGGCGCCGCCAGCACCGGTGAGAGAGACAGGAATTAATTGGTTGTTCACGGCGCATGCGTGCAGCGGCGTAGCGGACTCGATGTCCTTGATGTGCTGCTCGTATAGTGGCACGATACGCACCTCTTCGGCCGCAGTGTGATACCACGAGAGAAGCAGCCGACGCGATCGAGATAATATAGCTCGCGACTCGTGCATGTACGTAGTGTGGAAGTCGGAATATGAAGTCGTGATATCCCGTTTTGACGGAATCCCAGGCTGTAGCAGCCCTCATTTTGTATAGGTAGGTAGATACACACACATATATATATATAGTTGTTGTATAATACGTATAAACATTGTATATATAGTGTATGCAAAACAATAGCGTAGCGGTACAGGGGAGGCGACTGCGCACCTAGTCCGTCAGCCACACCCAACAAATCCTGTACCGTGGATAAGAAACCGCAATAAAAGGACATGTAGCTTAGTGGTTGTAGTAATCTGAGTTCAAATCTTAATAAGAGTGAATTTTAGATTGTGTTGTTTGATAGGCTAATTTCCTGATTTTAAAGGCTATATATATCCACTTACCCTTCTCTAAAATAAATTAAAAAAAGAAACCGCATGAACGTAAAGCATGTGGAGATTAAATGGTTAATCACAGAGGCCCCGCACGTCGTATGCATTTGCGTCCGTATACGGCCATATTGCAGATAAGGATGACGCAAGCAAGCCAGCAACGTATCAAAGATTGTTCGTGGAAACAATACTACTTGAGAAGCCTCATCGTTTGGCTTTTTTTCGTAATAAGCCAAAACAGCTTATTAGAGAATAAAAATAAATTTATAGGTAAAACTTTTATATATATATGTTCTCGGTGACTTAAAAGCCAATGCTAAAAAAGAAACTACGTTGAAATATCTCAAAATCAATGTCAAAATTAAGTTTGAAAATTCAAATTTTGGCTTTTTCTTTGGCTGAATAGGCCATTCGATGGGAGCCTGATTTTGTTTCCTTAACAGCTCATATTCCCTCAATCCTGTGTGATATTTAATTATTTTTTATTTACACCGGTACGGTATTTTTTCTACCCAAAATATACAATGGGACGAGTCTGATATTGAACATATACGGACATCGTTTATGAATTGTACTTTGGGCCCACATGTCATTGAGTACATATTTGCATATGAGAATGATGTCCAGTGATTTTAAGTAATACTGGATGAATTTTCTGTGTACCAAAAATTTATCAATTACACATTGGTTTGCCGGCAGCAGCGGCAGCTAGCTGTGATCGAGTCAGATTGAGGGACATGACACTGGTTTCTCTATGCGCGCTACGCACAAAGACACATGGTGATGATCGGAAAATTACGTATTTTTAGGTTGGAAGTTGGATTGATAGCTACCGTACGTTGACCCTATCTTCGGTATAGGCTTGGTTTGGTTTGTGTCGATGAGAAAGCAAAAGTTGACAAATCTCAGATTTTCATTTACGATAAAAAGGTCAAATCATACAAGAAACATGTAGTTTAGGCATAGATCAATATCAATCCGTATAATAAGCAAAAGAGACAAGGACCACCAAAAGTCCAAAACCATTGTAATTAGGCGAATACATATAAAGGTCAAACTTAGCGGAATAGCATCTTAATATACCACCCCGAAGTCTTTTATCCAATTGAGCAGAAATTCCATGTCTAGCTGTCATCTAAGCTTAGTGCAGATAGGGAAAACACACCATAATTAGTACTGGTTCGATCTGAAAGGGATTGAAATTAAAATAGATGAACGGGATAAAGGGAATAATTTTACACTATTGTTAACAACCAAATTTGATAATATCGACATCGGGAAAGAAGATTAGATCGAAGCGAAATCGGAGGCGGAGATCGAGTTCGAAGACAGAGCAGGAATCGGCTGGAATCCAAATCGGCTACGATAAGATCGGCTGAGTCTGAGTCGGGCTAGGTAAGCCGATGTAGCCGATCCTGGCAATACGACTTGATGTGTGATGTCGAGTTGGATTGAGGTGCTTCAAGGTGATTGCCGCACATGGATAGAGTCCTGAGGAGGCAATTGTATCTATTAATTAGGATATTTTATGTAATTTCCTTAAAGATATGTTTGGGCAAAAGTCTGCCGCAAAGACTTATGATATTTTAGAGTTTGTTAGAGATAATAGTCGTGTCCGTTATGGACATATCTTGTAATTCTCAGGTATAAATAGACCCGAGCCCTATGTAACTTGGGACACACACGTTCAATACAATTTCGGTGCATCGCCACCCTTTTACTTTAGTTTTGTTTCGATGAGTTCTTGCTTTCGGGTTGAGCTGCATCGGTTTCGATCTTCAACAAGAGGTAAAACTTGTTATGACGGCTTGCGTTCTTGAGATTAGTGCTTCCATCTTTATGATACTCTAATTTTGTTTTTATGATTTGTCGAGTTATCATATATCTTACATAATCCCTGGCAATATCGCTATCTAACCTACAATCGGCTAACATCTATCGAAGAAGGCAGCCGATTAGGTTAGATTCTGACGTTGACTCAGATTATATAAGATATCTACCACCTTATGAAACTTCCAGCGGCTTGATTGTCTAGATATTGTTCTTCTTTTCATACTTAATGCTGCATCAGTTGAGTTTGATCTATTAAGTCGTGCTTAGAATATCAACCTCTAGCCTGCCTTCCGGTTGCCGATTAGGGTAGCATCGGAGTTTCAGACGATCTTATATGATTTAACCACATTTGCTCTATATGCTTCATTAACATGTTAGATCTGCCCTTTATGTTAAGATATTGCTGTATTCAAGCATATTAGGTCTTTGTTTGATATTTTATACCTATTTTAAATATCCTGATATAGAGTAGTATCGGAGTATTAGCCGATACATGCTAGATCTATCTGATCGGCTATGCTATAAACATATATAGTCCTGTTATTAATATATATTTCGATCTAAGTGATTTATACTGTCTCGGTATGATGATCGATCTATCCCAATCACTTGATTTAAGTATATATCGATAAAGGAGTATATATTGTTAATATCTACAGCCGATCAAGTAGATTTAGTTCCTTCTTACTTATTCATGACTGCCGATCGATTCACATATGACATCGGCTCAAAGATAAATGATATGTCATCGGCACCTAGCCGATCGGCTATCATTTATAGATTTAACCGCAGTTTGTCTGCTTCTATTTCTTATTGATTACAGGATCAAATCAACTGGCACGCTAACACACCCGAAGGCGAGCTTTGGATCTGCACTGGAGTTAAGTAGATCTCCAGGCCTCGTGTTTTCTGTCAATAACTATGTAGGTGTATAATCAATTCTCTCAAATCTCTCTCTTGAGGATTAACCGAACATGACTTTAGTGATAGAGACACGTTACATAAGGATTAACAGAACATGACTTTAGTGATAGAAACATATTACAGACATTGTTTCGCATCTCTGCCGTGATTTAAACAAATAGCACACAGACTGCTATACCAAGGCGCATAGATCACAGACACTTCTTCGCAACACGTTCTTTGGCATTTTCCTTGGGCAGTGGGCTTATATATATGTATCTTTCTATTTATATTTTTATTATTGGCATGGAATCATCAAATCGTGGTATAAGTTCCAGTGGTATTGTTCGTGTCCAATGTTATTTGTAGTTCGAGCATGACGTATACGGATGCATGTGGTTGTATAGAAATCATCTTAATCATCCTATATAAAGGGTACAGTTACACACGCACAGTTGTCATCCTGTCGGTTCACTCTAGTATAGAAAATCTCCTATTCAAAATACTCCTTCCATCCTAAAATAAGTAACAGCTACACTTATTTTGGGATGGAGGGCTACACTTATTTTAGAATGGAGGGGTATGCCAGAGAAAAAACGTTAGTAGCGCAGGTTAATTATTCGCCGTCACCCAAGTTACAAGATGATCACCCCGACCAAATTAAACAGCTCTCACTGAAAATACGCCACGAGCGAAGATAATGTCAGGTTATTCTTCGTCCTGTTGCAGTAGCAGCAGCAGTGCCAAGAATCCCGATGATCTTCACGATCTTCTGATGGAGGATATGGCGTCGAAACTACCAGAATTAACAAAAGGTCCCAACCAATGCTTCTTCCAACGTCCAGATGCTGTGGGATCGGACCGGATCTCTTCCCGTTCTTCGAAGGTCCAGCCAAACCAGCTCCGACCATCCCGGTCGTGGAAGCATTATTTGGTCTCATAATCTTCTTTGGCATGTTTAGCTTCTCTGGTAGTACTATATTGTGTCGTATATTCTACTCCCTCCGTCCCCCTTTAGATGGCATACAAATATTTTGCATCATCCCTTTACACATGATACACATTTTTGCATGCATGAAAGCAGAGGAGGAGATGTCACCAACGACAACTATATAGCAAGCTCGTCCAGTCAGAAAACTAGAAGTAAAACTATGGAGCTGCATGGTGGAATATTAACCATCCAACGGCGCATGTATGAATTGATTTGCTTTATTTAAGGGCCGCCGTTTGACGGTTGATATTCCATCATGCAGTGTCATAGCTTTAACTACTAGTTTCCTGATTGGACGAGCTGCTATGTAGTTATTGTTGGTGGCATCTCCTAAGCGTATATGTGTGCAAATGTACGTCTTGTGTTGAGGGACAGTTGAAAAATATTTGTACGTCCTCTAAATTGGGACGGAAGGAGTAATTCAAACGTGTGCATATAGTGTCTTAGCACCTTTTATATTAACTAGCGTATACCTCTCATATCGAGAGCATGAATCAGTACAAATATCTGTGTCACCATGTCTCCTTGATCTTGTACACCCTATAAATTACATTGCCGACCGTAAGAATCGACAGTTCTACTAACTCTCTCTCCCCACTTCTTTATCTCTTCCACGCACATGTTTACGTGAGAAAATATTTGGGTTCGAAAGTTGAAACAAATTTATTGTAATTTTTGTTACTCTAGTATATGACAATTTTTTAGTCACAACAGTTTTTTTCAAGCTCCTAGTCACTATGCCGAATGGTTGTAATACACATGTTAGATGGTGAGATGTGGTGATGGAGTTTGCATTACGATCCATCGTAGTGGTGTTTACATAATTGATTAAGTTTACTTAATCATTTTTCTTGGTATACAAAGCCAAAAATGTTAATAGAGGGTTAATGTTTATATATATAGATATATAAATGAAATTGTGTTTATACAAGAAACGTGTAGAAGGCCATAGCCACATGCTTGAATATCTATATATGATATATTAAAAGGGCAATAAACAACATATATATAGAGTTGATTATATAGTAATTTAGAATACAGTTTCGAGCACTTCACGAGTGATGAAAGACCATTTTGCTGGCTTGGATTGTTTGAGCTCATTAATTCCAAAAAGTTTAGAGCATTGGATTATTTTTTCTATCTAAAGGCACCAGGTCTTCTATATAGCGGTTTGGACTATTCAAATTTGAGTTATTTCTTTTTGTTTGTATAGTGTATATCTAATTTAGCTATGGATGTTTGCAAAACAATGTATAATGGTGCCATTGGTGTTGTCAAACTATTTCGTATTTTTATGGCAATTTGGATAACATGTAAATGGACAGCTATGTTTTCCTCTAAATTTTATTATGTTGTGGCTTGAACAATTCATATTCGAGCTATTTGTTTCATAGGTACTGTATATCCAATTTAGTTATGCATGTTTGACAAACAATATATGGTTGTGCAGCAGCAGATGCAGCTGAATTATTTTGTATAGCTTTTTATGGCAATTCAGACAACATGTAAAAGGGAAGGTGTTATCATTTATAATTTTTGTTTGGATACCATTGATTTAGTTAAGCTATAATTCATATTTATAAAATGATATATATACAATAACCAAATATATGTTGACATTTTTTTATCGTAATTTATTACTATTTGGAAATGTAAAATGCATGGGTCAACTATACCGAAGTTATATATTTCTTATACAGAAAAATATCGGCATATGGACCTTAAATTGTTCATTTAATTAATAAAGAAACATTTATAATAGAAATCAGAATATAACTTAAAAATTATCGTCATTTTAAAATTAGAAATTGGTTGTTTCTGTTTTTGTTTGATAGCTAAATAATAGAAAAGGGGAGAGGAAAATAATGGTTGAAAAATAGATGTAATTTAAGTGGAAACCGATGGTACGTTGTTTGAGTCTTTTCTAATTTTGAAAACATGACATGTTGTGATTTAAGAGTGCTTAATAGGATAATGATTTAAGATGATATAATTGTATTATCATTTGAAATATTTGATTGTTATTTGTTTATCGAGCTAAGAATAGGGGCCTATGTAATAGTTTAATTTTTGACACGTTATGATCTGGAGTGCTTTAGATGACATTTAAATATTTAATATATGTTTAGAATGATTTAAGATGACATAATATATATTACCAATTTTTTTAATCTTTCATTCTTATTTAGTTGCCATGCAAAGTATAGGATATCTATGACGCATTTCAATTTTTACATAGTAAAATATAGGATACATAGATTGACTTATTTATTTAATTTTAAATAAATCAATAGTTCAAACATATATAAAAGTTATAGACATAACTAACCATTTAGCTATGTGATTATTAATTGTTTTTATATTAGTTTGTTAGTTAGAAAATAGGAGAGGAGAGAACTGAATTAGAGTTAAGAGGAGGGGAGGGAGACGACAGTGCATGAGTTTGTTTCCTTTGAGATATATTAATTGGGACCACTGATAGAGGACACTGAAGAAAATGTTTGTAAATGAATGTGGTGTTCCTTATCAGTAAACATAATAAAGGGAGTATTTGCTATCACTATTTGGCTAAGAAAGGAAAAAAACAACTATAATTTGGTTCCGCACGATAAATTTAAATTAAAATATAGTTATTATGTGATGTAATATTTTTTTTTATAGAGAAGATAAATGTGCCATGTTTTAAATAGTCATCTACAAGGATTGATTTTTTGTTTTTTTAAGATCATAGGTGCCTATCTATGTACATATTTTGTTTTGTTTTTGTCATCGAATAATGTAAATATTTTTTTTCTTTGTTCCAAGGGTTTGTACGTACATATATTTTCTTTCTATTTTTTCCCCGCTTTTTTTTCTCTTGGGTCCGCCAACAGGAGAAATAGAGGAAAATGTACATAATTTCGTACACACATGGGCCTAGGGGTGGGGAGGGTTGGGAGGGGGAGGAGATGGAGATGGATTATGGGGTTTTAATTTTTTTTAAAGATAAATCTAATAGTTAAAATAGTGGGCACACCAATTTGTTAGAATGCTACATGTCAGTTTAGGAGTGATTATAGAAGTACGACTTGACGGTTTGAGAGCATTTGCAGGAAATTTAATGAGCCCTAGGCGGCCGCACAACCCGCCTAGGTGCCTGAGCTGGGGATTGCATGGTACTGGACAGAGAGGATGAGAACGGCATACATACCTTGCAGTAGATGGGCTTTGGGCTATTAAACTTAGCCACCATGACGTTAAACACTAGACACTACTAGAATTCCATGGCTTCCCTAGAGTTAAAAGATGATCCCTAGAGCTGCTAAAGCAACCCAAGGGATACAAAATATCCCTAGGGCGCAAGTATCAAACCCAAGGGATTCAAATGTTTCCCTAGGTTCATCGTGTGTTCCTAGGGAATCTCTGATGAAAAGGACATGATGTTGTGCCACATCAGCTCAAGGTGGCCCCTGATTCTTTTTATTTTTTTTCTTGAAATTTTTTCACAGCCTGCCAAGCACAGCGTGCTCTCCAAATACAAAACTTGAGCTCATTTATTATTGCACCCACCTTATCTTCTCAGGTAAACTGTATCCACTCATTTCTCTCCTTTCTTCTTTCAACTAGCAAACTTGGGAGGCATAGCCATCCTCACTGGCTTCATCCACCGGCCGCCGGCGGCGCGAGCACCGCACAACTGTTGCTCCCTATGCAGCGCCGAGAGGACGCCCCAAATACAGCAGCCGGAGGAGCTGCCCCTGCTGCACCACTCTCTGCTCCATCGTTGTGATTGTTCAGATCTAAGTTTTTTCCCCTTGATTTTTCTTCCCTGTTGTTAATCTGTAGAGCAAGGTGGAAGCTCCGCAACAAGCAAGCATGTTTGCTGCCTTCTCCACCTCCACCTTGAGATGCAGATGGTGTGGAAGCACAGATCCAAAGTGGAGTAAGTGTTTTTTGTGAACTAAGTTGGTATGTCTTGATCTTTCTTTGATATTTCTTTGATATTTTAAGTTTATTTAGTATATGCTCATTTACAGATTAAAATGGATCGAGACTGCTTTCTGATCTGGTTTTTGAAGAGCTATGGGCATGATGTATTGGAGAACAACAAGCTTCTTGATCCTGCTTTTTTCTCAAACTTGTCATCAGAAGCTTGTGTGATATTTTTCCTTTTAATGTTGCTTGGTTCTGCATGGGACGATAGCCTCAAATCATTAGAACATTTGAGGCATGTGTGTCTCTGTGTCATGTACTCATGTTTATAATAGTTAGCCGAATTTTCAGCTACGCTTTTGTACTACGAAAATATGTAAATGGATTTGACTAAGTATTTTCTGTTAATAATAGCATAACAATTTCAGTGTTTTAACTAGTAATTGTTTTTCATTACAATTGAGGCAAAGAAAAGTGACCGGTAAAACAAATGAAATAGTAAAACATGCATTTTCCCTTAATTTAAATGCTACAGTACTACCTAATGCGGTTGAATACCCTGGAACTGCTTTACACGTCAGATGAGCTGCCACATATACACTTTTCCCTAGAGTTAGAAAACTCTAGGGAACAAATCTATCCCTTGGGTTTTTTAGAGAAACTCTAGGGATCGGCTGCTTTCCCGTAGACTTGATCCCTTGGGCACGTTCCCTAGGGTTTACTCTAGGGAAACCTCTTCCCTAGAGTTTTTTGGATGATCCCTAGTGTATTTGGCTCTAGGGAAACCGGTGAATTCTATTAGTGAGATGGATTTGACGATCTACGATTTTGATGATACTCCATCCGTTTCATATTATAAGATTTTCTAGCATTGCTCACATTCATATATATGTTAATGAATCTATATATATGTGTGTCTTAATTAATTAACATATATATATGAATATGCGCGATGCTAGAACGTCTTGTATGAAACGGAGGAAGGACTGTATATCCTCGTGTACAATTCTTTCTAGGTATGTTAACATAAGAGCCCTAGAACTTCTCAACGGTATTTTAGATATAATTTTGTTAAGTGCGTTAAGGTTGCCTCTCCCTTCATCTTAAGGAAAACCCAACTCCAAAAAACTTGGAGAAGGAAAAGAAACGCACTACACATTAGAGAATAGAAAGAAAGGAGGCAATACATGTTCGGAATTTAAATTGTACGAAGTAAATACTTAATTTGAAATGCATAAAATAAATACAAATCATCTCATTACAAAGAGTGGAACTAACACACTCAAAGATACATAATTCTCTTGATTTTTGAATTTAAACTCTCGAAAAAGGACCTAAATGGCTCTCTCACTCGATCTCGACCATATGACTGGCTAAAAACTTCACCAAGAGATAGGATCATGAGAAAATCGAAAAGTGAACTGTTTTTCACACCCTGTGAGTATATCCTAATTTAGCTATATGCTCTAGAAAATCTACAAAGGACACAATGGGCACCAAGGGGGACAACCCAAACCCTAAGTAAGGTGCTCAATTTATAGGTTAAGAGTTGGCTGAAAACCATCATGACAAAATCCAATTTACCTTTGGAACGAAACCCTATCTCACACGAAATCTTAGCCATTCGTTGATCCTTGCTCATAGGGAAATACCTCAAATGCCAGCCACACACATAGGATCCTCAGGAACATGTCACGGGCCCAATCGGAAGACGACACGTCGCCCAGTGAGCATGCCTTCTCGCCGGGCCGCCTGCAAGCGGGAGGAAACGACTGTCTCCCACGTGCACCTCTCCAAGCGTAGTGAGCCTTTGCGATCCGCGTCGCTCTCCTCCGCACCATTTCATCGTGCGCGGAAACGGGTCTTCGATCCGTTGCGCTGCTCCCAAATGGGCCGGGCTGGCCTTCTCCTCCTTGGACCACGTGCCAGCAAGCTATAGCTAACTGAGTAACTGGGCTGCACCACTGAGCCAATCAGCTACTGGGCCTTCCTCCTCCATGGGTCGTGCGCTTGACCTAGGATTGCAAGTGGGATGGGTTGTGGGCCGCCCGGCCCTGCCCCAAACTGGCCGCAAACAGCGCCCACTCAACACGGCTCGGTGGGATTGTTCAGCCCAAAGGGCGCTACGAGACAGCCTGCATTGTGCAGACTTTCGTTTAAGAGTGAAGTTCACTAGTGGTCCCTAAACTTGTAATGTTGTGTTATTCAGGTTTCTAAACTCTGAAGATAAAGATCAAGTCCTGAAACTTGTTAAAGCGTGTCATCCCGGTCCAAAAATTCCCATGACATGTCTGGAATCCTACGTTGCTGCCACATCATTTATTTTAATTTCTTTTTCCTTTTTTTCCTTCCCCTTTATCTTCTCTTTTTTCCATTCCCGTCGGAGGGTGTGGCCGTGCTCATCGGTGTTGCCGGTAGAGGCCCCAGGCGGCATGGTGCTCTCCTGGCAGCTGGCGCGGACGATGGCGCTTGATCCCGGACGACTCCGGTGTGTCAGAGGGCTATAGGTTCGGTCAATTAATCCATCGACAAGTGCCAGCTTATTGCCTTCAGAAGCATGCAACTGGAGTTTGAGCCAGAGTGGCTGGAGCTGCTCAGCAAGACGTTGCCGGTCAGAAGGATACATTGAGGTGGCTGGACAGCAAAGTTGGAGAGAATCATATGCATTCACGCTTCGGTCAAGGCATCCGGTTTGTGCTCATCTGGGCATTCAAGGCCCTAGCGGACGCCGGCGATGGTGACGGTTTGCTGATTGCCATATAACTGTTGCGGCCGCCGCGGATTGGACTGCCGGCGCCACAACCCACCCTTCTCTCACAGACTCCCACGCCTCTCCCCGAGATCCGTCCTCGCGTCCTGGGTAGTGGCGCCCTCCACCGCGGATTGGACCATCAGCGCCGCCCCCGCCGCCCATCCTCGCCTCTTGGCTCCACCGTCCTCCAGCCCTTCTTGCTTCGTCGCATAGTCCGTCCTCCCTCGCCTCGTATGTTGGCCTCGACGGCTTCCACGACGACCTTGAGCGGAACAAGAGAAAGACGATGAAAAAAAAGAAGGGAAAAAAGAGATAAGAAGAAGAAAGGGAAAGACAGAAAAAATAAATAAATAAATAAATTTTCTGAGTGAGTCTCACTTGTCAATCGGTATTGAATTTGTGATGATGCCACGTCAGCATCCGTGTGGCATGCCACATAGGACTCTAGAGGTGTCGTGGTAGTTTGGGACTAGAATGACACAATTTAATAAGTTCTGAGAGATGGATCTATATTTTGAAAGTTGGGGGACCGAGACAACACAATGGCACAAGTTTAAGGACTGGCTATACACTTTACTCTTCGTTTAATTAGACTGATCAGTCAGCAACGAGACTGGACTATTTCACGTGAAAACAACATCAAACTGCTACAAATCTTTCTTGAAAAGAAAACAACATCAAACAGCTACAATCCTAACATGTGTTCAACACTTCATTTTCCAGGGACATTACAAGTACAGAATAAGAACACCATTTTTTTCCTTCAAAATCATGACTAATAATTCATACATGATGATGCATTTTCTCTTCACGATAAACCAGCTGTCCCAATTGACAAGTGACAAAAAAATTACTTCCAACTCCATGAGCTCTTCCAGTCTTTTGCTATATTACCTTCACCATACATTAAATTAAATAAAGTTAGTGGAGAAACTGCTAATCAAAAATTAGAAATGAATTCATCAACTGATTGATCTCAAGGTTATTCCGGATTGTAGAATGGAGTACACATGTACTCCCTCCGTTTTTTAATAGATGACGCCGTTAACTTTTTCTCGCATGTTTGATTATTCGTCTTATTCAAAAAATTTACATAATTATAATTTATTTTGTTATGAGTTGTTTTATCACTCATAGTACTTTAAGTGTGATTTATATCTTATACATTTACATAAAATTTTTTAATAAGATGAATAGTCAAACATATGAGAAAAAGTCAACGGCGTCATCTATTAAAAAACGGAGGTAGTACTAAGTTTCAATTAAAAATTCATCCGAAATATGAATTAAAGGACAAAATTGACCATATAATAAGCATTCATCGAGGATAGTGAGACAACCTGCTGGTTGTTGTGTTGGTACTACCTGTTACTATAGGCGTATACTATTGCACATGAATAAACAATGATGTTAACAAAAAATAGTGCATGCTGGACTGCTGGATGGTTTAGTTGTGTAGTATGAAAAATATAGAATAGCCAAGTCACGAAGAAATTGTCTCCAATTAGCAAATTGATTAGTTGCGTCAAGCATTCTGCACAATACTTGTTCCAGGCTAAGTATTGATGTTGTCTGAGCCCTCATACTTGGCAGAGTATTCATCTAACAGTTTCTGCATATTACTCTTGATTTCCTTAAGGAGTTGCAATAGCTCCGAATGTAGACTTCAAACGAAACTTAATGAACTTGTGCTTATACCTTGGATTAAAAAATAAAGGGAAACATATTTGCAACTGTTGTACGTCTCAGTTCTTCTGAAATTTTTCTTTCATTTCCTTGACAATAGATGCAACGGTAACATATTCATTTGTAGCCTCCTTGTACAAAACCTTCTTTATCATCCGAAGTTCATGAAAATAGCATGTTGAAATTGGGTACAAAGTACCGGATACTACAATAGTGGCTTCATAGAAAACCTTCAGCAAAGCACAAAGCTTCTCACCCATTGTCCATTGATAATCGAAGGGTTGATGCAAATAATTTATGTCATGCCGATCCAAGGCTTCAAAGGCCATTCTGACCAATAAAGATGAGTCAAGCATTAAGTATGTTGAATTCCATCTAGTTGATACATCAAGCAATGGTCATCTGTTAGTTTTTATTCCCACTTGAATAATCATCTATTCAAACTTTTGACCACGTCACTGCAAGCTCTGAACATATTTAACACTGTCTCTTATATTGTCAATGGCGTTGCTCTTTCACTTATAAAAGGTTTGCCTCTTCAGTAGCTTCAAATAATGATGGAGTCGACATGGAAGAAAAATCAAAAGAGCAAAATTGCGACCACTTATGAATTGTATAGCACTTCAAAAATCAAAACAAATAAAGTGCATATCATATAGGGCAAATAATTAAAAGAATGCATATCACTCTACTAACAGCACACGTGGCTGATTGGGCCTCTATTATAACAGCACCCTGATTGGGCCAACAGTTGTGTAAGTGTTCTGTGCATTTCACAAATCTGAAATTCTGAATAACTCTCGCAGATGTAAGGAAAACTGCGACAATTAATTATCCAGTGTAAGCTTTGGGTTGAATATTAGTATTAGCTGTAACTGTTCTTTATCTCTACTATTATAAAAGTTGAAGATGTTTTTGCCGGTATTTTGGTAGGTCATTCGTGTTTGAGTCAGTTTTTAAGTTCGTTCGCTTTTGGAAATACAAAAGACATCTTATAAAAAATCTCTTTAAAAAACACACATTCTAACTTGGGATGCTTTTGGAAATACAAAAGGAGTTGTATAAGAAATCATTTTAAAAAAAATCGCATGGTAACTTGAGATGAGGGTCGACTCCTAATTACAACTCATGATTTTCTAAAAAAAATATCCAAGCGAATTCGTACAATGTTTTTCACCCTTGCTAAACTGTAACGATAATAATAAGACCGAAATAGCTTTTACCCATTGCAACGCACGGGCATTTTTTCTAGTCTACTATCAAACAAGAAAAGAAAAATCTAAAGCTGATAATTAAGAAATTAGTCTGAAGGAACTTTGTCTGAACAAGCACCTATCAATCTAGTTCTGTCAAACCAGTGGTAGCAGATCACGCATCACATAAATCAGATAAAAAAAATAGGATGCAATAGATCATTTGCAGACACTGATCTCCAGCATAACGACGGCTAGATCCCCAATCACACTCGAAGTTTAACATATAAAAAACAAATAGAGTGAGTGAGATAACCTGTTGTCATTCTTACAAACAATTTAACATACCAGAAAGTTTTCCCAGGGAGAAGCGATTCGTTGATTCCCACAAATACACAAGAAACACAGGAAATGTTAATATGATCTTTTACCTTAAATCAGTCCCGGGCAAGTTCCGATCCGACAAGGGAGGAGGCTGCAAGATCTGCCTTGGCTTTGGGGCAGCGAAGGCGGAGGCTGTGGTAACGGCGTGCACCGGGAAACGCCTTGGCAGCAGCGGCGGAAGGGCGAAGACGGAACGGCGGCGGCACCGTCTCACGTAGTCGTGATAGTGAGCGTGCGTGACCACCACGACCACGTGCGTGCATGCGGATGCGCTGCATCGATCTGGCCAACACCGCGCACGCACAGTATACGCAACGCTACAGTAAGCCGAATTACCGTAGCAGCGATGTACTTGGACTTCTTGCACTGCAGAGTCCCTTCTCCTTCCTATTTTGTTCACCACTTGTACATTCACCCAGTCCCTTCTCCTTCCAATTTTCTTCCCGAATCCTGGCAGTTTCACATTCACCTCTATGAATCCCATTGCAAAGACCTTCCCACATGGTGTTCGTTCACCTTCTGTCATTACGTTGTATCCAATCTTGTTACCTGGCAATTTTGATCGTTATGAACCCTAACTTCTCCATCAGTCTAGTTTCGATCAACCTTTTATCAAGATTGGCCTCCAATGATCCTAACTTTAGTCCCACCTTGTTACATGGTATTCTGACCGTGCTAGTCCTCTTCTCCTTCCTAATCATAATCCTAGTCCACTACTAAAAAACCCTCATAGAGACCGGCCATATAGGTGGCGGTTCATTTAAAACCGACATCTATCACCCTTTTTCCACATCCACACCATAAAAAAAATATTGAACCGGCACCTTTAAACATTATAGGTGTTGGTTCTATTTAGAAAACCGGCACCTATATATAGGTGCCGGTTTTTTAAATAGAACCGACACCTATATTTATACTATAGGTGTTGATTTTAGAGAAAAAACCGGCACCTATACTGTATGTGCCGGTTTTTTAATAGAACCTATAGGTGCCGGTTTTTAAATAGAACCGACACCTATATTTATACTATAGGTGTTGATTTTAGAGAAAAAACCGGCACCTATACTGTATGAATATAGGTGTCGGTTGTACTTTAAAAAAAACCCGGCCTTAGCCATCCACCCATGCCACCCCATAACACCAAGTCGCCAACCTTATCCATCCACCAACCACCCCACACAGCGCCATCCACATCTCTCCCTCTCGCTCGCTCACTCGCCCCTCTCCCTTCTTTGCGCGGCGGAGGCGATGGGGTAGCGGCGGCGGCGATGGAGTAGCAGCGGCGGAGACAGAGAAGGATGGCGCGCCGGCGGAGAAGGCCGGCCGGCGCGGGCGCGACTGGCGCGGCGGCGGCGACGGAGTAGCGGCGGTGGCAACGGCGAAGGATGGCGCGGCCCGGCTGCCCTCCCCCTTCTCTCCTCCTCCAGGGCGGCGCGGCAGTGGAGAAGGCCGGCCGGCGCGGGCGCGGCTCGCGCGGTGGCGGAGAAGGCCGGCCGGCGCGGGCGCGGGCGCGGCTGGCGCGACGGCGGCGACGGAGTAGCGGCGGTGACGACGGCGAAGGATGGCGCGGCCCGGCGGCCCTCCCCCTTCTCTCCTCCTCAAGGGCGGCGCGGCGGTGGAGAAGGCCGGCCGGCGCGCGCGCGGCCGTGGCTGGCGCGGCGGCGGCGACGGAGTAGCGGCTATGGCGACGGAGAAGGATGGCGCAGCCCGGCGGCCCTCCCCCTTGTCTCCTCCTCCAGGGCGGCGCGGGGTGAGGTGGAGAACGGCACGGCGGTGGTGGTGGAGGCCTGGATCTCGCCGGTCTCCTCTCTCCCGGCGAGGCGTTGGGGGGTGGCTGCCGGCGAGGAGGCCGGCGTGGCGAGGTGGCGGCGCGGAGGCGGGCACGGCTAGCTGCCTGCGTGGAGGCCGGGCGTGGTGGTGGTGGCGGCGGCGGTGGAGAAGGCCTGCGGCGGTGCCATTTTTTTTTATTTTTTAATAGTATAGGTGCCGGTTTTAGAACCGACACCAATAAAATTGAGACAAAGGTGCCGACCAATAGGTGCCGGCTGGAAGACCGGTACCTATAGCCAGTTCCCAACCGGCACCAATAGGGATTTTTGTACTAGTGGTCGTTGCCATTGATCAAGGTTGATTTCAATCACCTGCACACACATATAGAGCAAACAATTGTGCCTAGGCACAAATATCACAACCTGACCAACATTAGTTGCACACACTTATGCCGATAATCCCCAACTTTCCAAACCAAATATTCCGCCAAAAACTATCCCATGGTTTCCATCCACTACTAAAAAAAAGCTTTTCGCTAGCAACCATTTTATATTTTTGCTGGTGACCAGTCCAGCCCAGCCGCCAAGAACCAAAGGTCAGTGAAAATAGAGTATTTACACATGTGGGGATTAGCCGCTTGTGAAAATATATTTTCACTGGCAGGTACATAAAGAGAACTGCCGGTGAAAATTAATCCACCCAAAATCCCCCACCGAAAACCAAAATCCTCTACCATTCTAATCCATTCACGAATTCATCACAAATCTCATAGTCCATCTAACATATTAATTCACAAACATTGTAATACATTCAGAAATCACAAAGACTACAAAAAATCCATCGCCGAAAGGGGAGGGAAGGAGGACAGGAAAGAAGGTGGATCCTCGTCGGCCCATCGTGGTCGCCGACCGAGTTCCTTATGAATTTCCCATCACAAATAAACCACAACCACACTTGGTTTCACATGTTTTCATTTGTAGAATCGGACAACAAAAATTAAACCAACGAGAGGGAGGTCAATGGTTGGAGTACCAAAAACCTAAACTTTTTGTGGAATTAATTACCATAGAATCAATGGAGATCGGTATAACCGGAGTTGATGCGCTGGTGTGACTGGTGTTGAAACTCAGGTATGACCATCGTGGAGTTGCCAGTATGACTCGGCCGATGCCATCAGTCTAACAGCCGGTGTACCACCGATGGGAGCGCCGCATCTGAGAAAACAAAAATCGAGGATTTCTCAAAAGTAGATTGAACTTTTATTGCTTCTATCCATGATGACGCTCTCTCTCGTGGCCCGATCTTCTAGTGAGGGGGATAACTCTCGCTTTGATTGAGTGCGATGTTTATAACATGGCTACCAACCAGAACAAGTCCAGGGCATCGTGCAATCGCTACACAACAAACGATGTCGTACAAACCGTGACTCTCAGTTGATGATCCCTGCAATGCAAACGAGAGAACACTGTAACAACAAGATAAGATGCAATCTAAATATTGTGAATAGGTGATTAAGCACAAAGGAATACTTGCGATTGAAGTGGTAAATCTAATTGACCCAGCAAATCAGCACACCAACTATTGGTGGCTCTGAATCTATAGTTGCCGAATAATCGAGCGAGGACTAGAGACAAGGTGAATGACACTTGGCAAAATTCAACTAAACAAAACCTAATTGTTCTAGAGGGTGTACATTGACATTTAAAGAGGAAAACAGATCTAGAGTTAAGTTCTAATTCGTGGAGGTGGAGGGAGACACTTCCGAGATGGGCCTAGTCTATTGCAAGGCCCAAGGCCCAAGGCCCAAGTTCGGTTTGAGCAACAATACTGCATTGTTTTGACGATTCCCGTTGACTCGGAATGAATTTGGATATAAGACCGGATCCGTTTGAAAGGTAGCGAGATAAGATTTCCATCAAGTCCAAGATCACCCAAATCTGAGTTGGCATGAAGGCGCTAGTTCTGTTTGAAGTTAGCGCTGTCTTTGGAGGCTGAACTGGATTCTAAAACTCATTGGACTTTAATATCTTATAGATTCTCCATTTCTCTAGTGTATTCTTTGCTAATATTTTAAATTTCTCATGCTTGGTTGTATGCATATACTTGATGGTCGCATCAATCCGTGATTACAAAGTGCAACAACAACACTTCTATCAGAAATCTCGACTATCTTGAAACTGTAACGTCTCTTTCAACACAACTCTCTCAAAATCGACACCGAGAGGCCTCAACCCCCTCTCTATTTATACCCGAAGTAGGCAGCCTCAAGCCACAAATCCATCTTTACAAGAAATCCAAATCCCATAGGAAACCATCCCGTATAAGAAAAACTTTACAAACTCCAATTGTACCATATTTGACTCCTTCCAAATTCAACTCCTCATCCCATACGCACACAACCTCCCTATCGTATGCCTCATGGAATCTACACCAACCACGTATATTGATCTTTAGCCTAAGCATCCCGTATGGTATTCCGATCATCCGGAACTCATTTTCTCCAAAGTTGACTCCTGATCCATCATTGGCAATGCTCCCCCGAGGCATGAATCAAACAAGAAACCATATCCGAGCACAAGTTTTCTCCAACTTGACTCAACATTGGCATGAAATAGTATTACATACATATAAGCCATAAACATGAATTAATCATGAGTATCCAAATAAACCACCTGAAACTGAAACTGATACGGAGCTGGCTAGTCTGACCATGCAATAGACGCCAGTCTGACTGGCAGCCACAACCTGGTCTGACCGGAAACTGACTAGCCCGGTTCATCATATGAAAAATCACTTCGTCAATATTCTCCAACTATCAAAACCAATAATCTCACATGCCAATTGTTCATTACAAAATAATAATCAAAACAAACTATGATTTCACATCATTTTCTTTTCAGGAAGATCATATAATTTCATCCTTTTTACATGAAGGGGTCAGATCTAGAAATTGAACAAGACAAAAACAACCAGTTTTAGAAAAAAAGAAGGGAAGGCAACCACCCACGTTACAAAGCGGTGGCGCACTTTGCAGCAGCACTCATAAATTTATTTCCTTAAGTAAAGCAAACTGAAAAATGAATTACTCTACATAGATTTGATCAACGCAAATCGAATCTCATGTACTTGTAACTTGAAGTTTCCCATGCATGATTCTCGAAGAAAAATATTTCAGAACATGACCAATTGTCATATACATGAATTCCTAGCTTCATTGCAAGCTTGCTAGTGTTCTCGATGAGCCTAGATCACGATTATCGAGGAAAGCTTGATGACAACATTTCCAACTCCATACTGTATTGTCTACTTGCTTCTGTGGTAACTCCTTCAATCAGCGTTTGAAGAGCTGAATTTCCATTTTCATCGGGTCTACATAAAGAAGTATTACCTCTACGGGATGGGCCCTTTTTCAAAACTATGTTTTCCAGTGTCATCTCTACCTCCCTCATTGATGGCCGCTCATCTCCTTTCAATTTAGTACAAATTGCTGCTAGTGTAGCTACTTCATGGACTTCTCCACCTTCCTCCATCTTGACTTGAGGATCTAATATATCGACAAGGTTTCCTTTTGAGAGCAGTTTGATGAAATACGAAATAAGGTTGTCTCCATTATCAAACATATCGGCAATAGGTTTTTTTCGAGTTAACAATTCCACAAGAAGAACTCCAAAACTGAAAACATCGCTCTTGTCTGTTAGTCGACCAGTGTAATAGTACATAGGATCTAAGTATCCAATTGTACCCTGAATAGCTGTGGTTATTTCTGATTGTTCTACTGGGGTGTACTTTGAAGCCCCAAAATCTGACACCTTCGCAGTTAAACTATCATCAAGAAGTATATTGGCGGACTTAATATCTCTATGATAAATTGGCATTGAAGAAGCTGAGTGTAGATAGGACAATGCTCTAGCTACCTCAAGTGCAATCCTTAGTCTGTCATCCCATGATAGTGATACCGGACCCTCGATATGTAGATGATGATAAAGGGTCCCATTTGAAATGAATTCGTAAACCAACAATGGGACTTCCGTTTCAAGGCAACATCCTAGAAGCTTTACCACGTTTCTGTGGTTGACTTGAGAAAGGATCACGACTTCATTTATGAATTCACTGATTTCTCTCTGAACTACGATCTTCGATTTTTTTATGGCAACAACATTTAGGCCTATAATTCCTTTAAACACAATGCCATGCCCACCAGCACCGACCTGACGAGTTCTATCAAAATTGTTTGTGGCCTTTTGTAGATCTTCCAAGGTAATTATCATTCTGTCACCAAAATCTGTGTTTTTTGATATTAATTGCTGCAAAAGTAACCCGTGATTTTGCTTAAAGAACTTCTCTTTTAGTTTTTTCTCATTATGTTTCTTGATCACACGAATTACGAATGGACTAGCAATCACTAGAAATAGAACAATTGATCCACCACAAACTATTAGAGCTATGGTTGACCCTGAAAAAGGAAAATGCATGAACTGTCAAATCTCGTGAATTATTTTTGGACATAAGACAGACTGGGATAGACTTAACCAGTAAATCACTTGGAATGATGAAACTTTCATTGGCACACTTAACACGTAGTGTTTATAATCATGTCATGTTGTGGATATAGAAATTACTACCTCGGTCCCAAAATTTAACAAGTTTTAGAGTTGGCCAAGGTTATTAAGAAAGTAGGTAAAACTAAGAGTAAAGCGCACGGGCGGTCCTTAAACTTGTAGCGGTGTGTCATCTAACTCCCCAAACTGTCAAAATGCATATCCAAGTCCTACAACTTATCAAAGTGTATCATCTATGTCCCAAATCGACACATCCCCCTCTTGGATCCTACGTGGCGCTGATGTGACCTACCACATAGACGTGACGTGTCTTTTTTTTCTTATTTTCTTTTTCTTTTCCATTTTCTTCTCATTCTTCTTTTTTTCCCTTTCTTCTGCTCGGATCACAGAGAAAAGAGAAGAAAGGAAAATACAAGAGAAGAAAAAAAGAAAAAAGAAAAAGAAAATTTTTAAATGGGTCCCATTTGTCAGTCAAAATTATGCCACGTCATATCCGTGTGACATGCCACATCAGCGCCACGTAGGATCCTGAAGGGGCTGTGGCGATTTGGGACCTAGATAACACACTATGACAAGTTCTGGGACTTGGATATGTATTTTGAGAGTTTAAGGACCTAGATGACACCGCTACAAGTTTAAGGACCGGCCGTGCACTTTACTCTAAAATTAAATAGGGAGAATTATGATTAGTTGAGAAGTGGAGGTAGGTAAGCAAAATTAATGTTGGATGGTTATAATTAGTTGGGAAGGGAATATTAATGGAGAAGTTATTATATTTTGGGACAAATCCTAAGTACTAAAAATTGTTATATTTTGGGACGCGGAGTAGATAACATACTAGCATAGATATAGTTGAGTGAATTGTCACCTGAAATAGAATTCTTGGATGGGATGCATCCGCCTTTTTTGAAGGGATCCCCGTAGGTTCCATTTTCACATCGACAATGGAACGATCCAGGAATATTTATGCACGTTCCATAGCACGGGTACAATATTGGATCCGCACACTCGTCAATGTCTACATAAATGTGGCAACCCAATTAAATGTATACATCGTATAATTATATATGCAGGGAAAGAGGTAAAAGCAGTCAAGAAACCGAGAGATTGTTTGCTGGATAGCTAATAATGTAACAATCGTGTATTCGGTTATATACCTTCGCATCCTTTAAGCAGGGTGGCATTGCCTTTGAAGCCTTCAAGACAGTCGCAGTCATATCCTCCTGGTTTGTTCTTACAATTGCCGTAACACGGGTAGATATCAGGAGAACTACACTCATCGATATCTATAAATAAAAATTGGAACTGGTCAAGCAGATATGAAGAAGCCAGAAAACAGAATTATGATTAGAACTCACTGATTTTCTGCCTAATACATATGAATAAAACTCCATATTTGTTAATTATGAATTTCAGAATTGCTTATCATTAAGAGTAACAAAATTTGAACACCAGTCCAAGCGCTGCTTTGCATTTGCGGACTATTTATTTAACCGAGGAAAAACTAGAAATTTGTGAATTTGTATACACTATAATGTAAAATATTAAACCAATAACTTATATATCAACAAATTAAGAAATGTCTTATGATGAATACAATATGTGACACAAAAGCTAATTGCATATTTGCGATTACTAGTTTTGGAACTATTGATAAACCTAGGTCAATTTTTTTGAGCTTCAAAACTTTTACGTCGGTAATTATAAATTTAGTAATTGAATTTATATTAATGCATTTATCAAAAACAAATAAAATTACTTGGCAGTTGGTTACCTTTTTCCCAATTAAAATTTACATTGTGCATACAAATTAATAATACAAGTTATGCAAAACATATGCATGCAGTAATAATGAATGATGACCATCGTCTTCCTATGCTCGTGTATTCACCAAGAGTGGCTAGGTTAAGGTAGATGGGCATATGATCCATGGGTTGGATACTGGATTGATGTTTTTCAAGACCTTAGTTAGTTAGCTGCTTTTTTTAACCCAGTGATCTATAGTACCATATACATGGTACATACACACATACTACATATAATTGATTTTGTCAACAGAATTTGGTGGTACAACTGTACCCCCATGTCCCAAGGTGCGTCCGCCACTGAATGATGCGTGAAGGTCAAAACGTGTACACGTACTGTGTGTCAAAAAAAATCAACTTTTAAGGATTTATTTGGACAAACATTCACAGCGTCTCGAACCGTCCCTAGAATCTTTTTTTTTTTAAACGGGAGGAGTACAAAACTACTGCGGTTGTGTTCGGGAGGAGAGGTTGGGAACCCCTCCTCTCCGACACGTAAAATGATGTATGCATTAACGTATGATTAATTTAATTTTTATTAGCTCCCTCCGTTTTATTTTATAAGTCGTTTGACTTTTCCTCTACTCAAACTTTGTTAAGTTTGACCAAATTTATAAAAAAAATTAACATCTAAATATCAAATTAGTTTTATTGAATCAAACATTGAATACATTTTGATAATAGAGCAATTTTACGGTTCTTGAGGAGGGTATCATAAGGTACCACTTTTTTATTGTAAATTTGGTATCTCTTGGTACCATGAGTTACCAAAAATTTAGTGTAAAATTTGGTACCTCATGGTACCTCCTCAAGAATCATAGAATTGCTCTTGATAATATGTTTGTTTTATGTTGAAAATACTACTACATTTTTCTATCAATTTAGTTAAATTTAAAGAAGTTTAACAAGAAAAAAAGTCAAACGACTTACAATATGAAACGAAGAGAATATTTTTTTAAAAAATGGATTAATATAATTTTCTAAAACAAGTTACGTATAGAAAATTTTTCAAAGAAAACACACCGTTTAACAATTTAAAAGACGTGTGTGCGAAAAACTTGAGAGATTAGTTGGGTAAAAGAAGAAAAGGACTTAGCCTTACCATAGCATCCATCGATAATGTACGGATTGCCTTGATAACCATGGGAGCACTCGCAGCGATACCCCTGATGCGCATTAGCAACGGAGTCTCGGCAAGAGCTGTGGGCACTGCGACATTCAGGGGCAGATGCGTTCCGGGGACATGTACTCGTCGAGTTACTGATGATCCAGTCCAGCGACGCTGGAAGCCCTCGAGGATGTTTACCGAAGAAGACATCCATAGAGAAATTGAATCCCTGATCAATCATGTAGACAAATAGAATGGGAAGGTGCTTCCCCTCCAGCACCTTCATCTGGATGAGATAGGATGGATATCCCAACATGATGTTTGTCTGGCAACAGCCAATGCCCGAGCAAACATCGTCGTCGGCTGCGCCGATCGTCAAGTTATCGGAGGTCGACGGCGGGCAGATCGCGGTGCAGGAGCCGACCACCGTCTGGTTCCGGCGATCGGCGGCGGCGGCCGGAATCATCACGTCCACCTGCGCGTTGCAGCCTACCAACGCCAGGAGGCTCTTGGACTCCGAGAGGAAGTAGGGCCCGGTGTTCGACAGGCCCTTGCCCCACCACCGCCACGCCACATCCTTGCTTCGGTCGTCGTCGTCGTCGTCGTCGTAGAGGGTTATGACGCTGCTGTTGATGCGCACCGTGGCGTTGGGGATGGAGATGCCGAGCACCTGCACCGTGCCGTCGCCGAGGAACAGCCTCGGCGGGTGGTAGGAGTGGTTGCAGGTGAGGTTGAAGCCTGGGTGGTAGCACCCGGCCTGCACGCCGAACGGGTACTCCAACTCGATGTCGCCGCAGCGCCTCGTGCAGTTGTTCGCCGCCGCCGCCGCCCCGGCCAGCAGCTGCAGCTGGAGGGCTACTACTGCTGCTGCTACTGCTACAGCCGCCGCCGTCACAAATCTCCTGAGGCTTAGGCTTACTACTGCCGTCGTTACATCCATATCTATGGGTATAGATCGATGTTGATTGCGAAAGAATAATAGATGGATTTCAGTGTAATTTTCTCCCCGTCTAATTAACCCCTTTATATATGTGTTAATAACACTAATCTAGCTTCACACTGAAGTGGGAGTACCTACACAAAGAAGCTACGAGGAACGGTCTTAAAGTTAAAAGCTGTCTACTTTCCGGAGGATCAAATATTAAGAGGTCAATAATTGCGTTAGAATGCGCAGCCGGGCTCACCAATCGTGAGCCACCAAGGTCATATTGGGCCTTCTCGACCATAGGCCCAACCAGAGCCACAATATTAGATCCTGTGTCTACAGAAGCTAAAAGACTAGTCTGATGGGTGAGGATCGCCCCTACCTTTTAAGATATGCTCCCCCATCATCGATTACCGGTGTTGGACTGAAACCGGCCAACAATCTCCCCCGTCACACATCGGGTCTAACAATCTCCCATATCACATTAACCTATGTGACCCCGAACACTTGTTACCTGGGTCTCGGGCCTAACAATATCACCTGTCACATTAACCCATGTGACCCTGAAGACTTGTTACCTGGCCTCCCCACCATGTGACCCATGGAAATTCTTCCGGGTTCTAAACCTTAGGCTCCGATACCACTAGTTAGAGTGCGCAGCCCGACGTATCAATCGTGGGCCAGCCTTTATAATACTGTAAAGCTATCTGGTTTCGTAGTACTAAGATATATCATATTCAGTTCTAGGTTGTTTTTTTATACGAAAGGGAGAGAGTATTAGTATAGCACAACAACAGTATACAATTCTACGCGACAATGTCGTGCCAGCATGATAAGGTAGTAAACTTGTTAGCTCTGGAATATTTCGGTGCTGATTGTGCATCACGCGGGCGGAAAGCAGATCGCGGGATATATGAATAATAATCTGCGGTTCATGCAGTGTGTTATTGTAGTGTGTGTTAGAGTTCTGCATGGCAGGTTAAGTTGCTAGCTAGCTAGGCAGTTGACGCCGTTGATTTTTTCTCACATGTTTGACTATTCGTCTTATTCAAAAATTTTATGCAAATGTATAAGATATAAATCACACTTAAAGTACTATGAGTGATAAAACAACTCATAACAAAATAAATTATAATTACATAAATTTTTTGAATAAGACGAATGGTCAAACAGGTGATAAAAAGTCAACGGCGTCATCTATTAAAAAATGGAGGGAGTAGTATATCTTTTGATAACCAAAGAAAACGGAAAAAGCGATGGCCCAACGCTCACACTGAACACTCGCCTTGCAGTACTTAAATGTACTTGTACATATGCATATGCTACACATGAGGCTCAGGATCCAAAAGATACCAGCGAATAAAAATTAAAAAGCGTCTGCACGCACAACAACCGCGACATTAAAAAGAAAAGGCTAAAGTATAAAGCGGAATATTCTTGATGGTGGACCGTACCAGGTAAAAGATGTAAATACAACTTGAAATTAAAATAAAATGAACGCTAAAAATTAAACTAGTGCAGGAATGATTTTCCTAAGTGGTCGTGTCTACAAAAATCATACTCTATTTTCACGTGCGGCTGTTTAAAATGACCGCACGGAAAAATCAATTTTCGCAGACGGACCACTTAACGTACGGACCTATTAAGAGACGCGCACAAGAAAATAGCTCACCTACTTTTTTTAATCCCCCAGTTGCCGCCCATCCCACTCACTCCCATCTCCTCCCATCTCATTGTCAACTACTCCCCCCACTCCTCCCATCTCCCCCTCCTCCTCCCCCTCCTCCTCTCCTTCCTCCCATCTTCCAATTCCGTTGACGGCGGCGGCCTTGGCTAGGACGGCAGAGGTGGCGGCATTGGTTAGAGCAGCGGAGGCAGCGGCATCGATGGTGGTAGTGGCATCGGCTAGGGCGGTGGCGGCAGAGCGGATCCGTCGCCGGTCACCGCCGCGAGGCCGGATCCATCATCGGCGAGTGCCGGGAGGCCGGATTCGTCACCGGCAACCACGGGGACGACTACGGTGGGCCTCGGGCAAGGAAGCGACAATGACTACGGTGGTGACGGTGCCGACGATCGCTGGATTAGAGATCAGCTTTTGTTTTTTTATTTCGATTTTTTATTTTCCCATGAAGGCGGCTTAAGCGCCCACACGTGAAAATCGTGATTTTCGCGTGATGGCGCGTCACCCGCACGAAAAAATCAGATTTTCACAAACAGCTCGTTCTAGACGGGTGGAAGATTCGCACGTGAAAACTGGTTCTGACCGCACGAAAAATTCGTTATTGGACTAGTTGTTAACGATAAAATTTGGTAAGTCCGGAGTAATCATCGGCTTCAAAGTCCTAGAATCGACCGATGGAAACTATATATCGCCAACAATTGTATTCTTGATGGATTCGGGTAAATATCAATTAAAGGAAGCTTATCTAGAAGAGCCCGAGTTCAAGGAGAATGCGATATGGCAATTTATCTATTAATTAGGTAGAGTGTAGTTTCCTTTTATCTTTAGGAAAGTTTATTTCTTGTCTAGAGGACAAGTATGCCCATGGGTATAAATATGTACACCCGGGGTCATTGTATTTTATCTCTCGATCAATACTACTCTCGGTGCATCACCACCCTCTTTTTTGAGGTTTTACTTATCAACCGGCGGAAATTGGCACCTGACGCGGGGTTGCATCAGTTCAGTTCAATCTCCGGCGAAGGGGTAGGTCCTACGTTCCGTCGGCCCTGGTGAATCTATCGGCTACATTGGTGTTGTTCAAGGCTGCATCGCTTCGATCTCTTCGATCGCTCTGGTTTGGTTGATATATTTTCTTGCATGATATCTTAATTCTATCTCTAATTGCATTGTGTTTAGAGACACATCGGTTTAGTTGAGACTATTTTGGATAGGTCCGATCTTCTGTCTTAGCCGATATATCTCTACAATCATAATGCTATTATAAATAGATTTGTTATATCAAATCATATTACACAGATCTATCAGCTCATCGACTATTAGATTATCATATTAATCTCGTGTTGCATCGGTTAGATCCGACCTACTATATTGTTGTTGATAATATAAATCTTGTTAAGACAATAAGTTCATGCTAGTGTTTTATCGGGGTGCTAGCTGATAAGTTATCTGGATGTTGCATCGACTTACAAAGATAACATACAAGTTAGATTTAGCCGATTGCAACAAAGGTTTCACTATTTATCTAAATCGATTGGATTTTATAATATCAGACTTTTAGCCGATATATGTTTTAACCATCGGATCAATACTTATCATATCTGATGAGGACATCCCTGTCATGACTACACCAAGTTCAACTACTGCTACACGCGACCAAGTAATGGAAGGACCGATTACGCGAAGTCGTGCGAAGAAACTACAACAGCAGGTGAACTCACTCCTTGCTACATTTGATGCATATATAGATGAGAATGTTATACTACCTAAATGTTCTACTTTGGTTCTTCTTAGGAATATGCAACAAGAGGATGCTGAATCAGACAGTAAAAAAGAACCAGCAAAAACGGACCAGTTCAGCTTCAAAACGGACCAGTTCAAGAAATCATCATAACTTTTGATTCTCAAAAGCTATGAAGGTGACTGAGTACTTTCTGGAAAGCTTATTGAGTCTAGTTTCACACCCAACAAACCATTCGTCCATTGGATTTCCCACTAAAGAGTTCTGCCAAGACTTTCAACTTTCCATGCAAAACTGTATCACTCTATAATATTTCGTAGTGCATTATGCACATGGTGTGAAAGCTTATAAAGTTATCTTTCCAGCGCAACCGACCCCATGTCATTTGGACTTCCCAATGAGGAGTAATGACATTTTTACTGAAGGCTGCTCAGAAGGCAAACAGGCGCACGAGTCTTCTCGGGAATTCACTTGTGGAGACCTTTGGGCTAGCCTATGTCCTTTAAAATTCCAGGACTTTTCATACCTATCTAGGAGCGTTGTTCCTAGTATAAATATCCCCTATGTGCTTCTAGAAAACAGCTTTTAATGATTTGATTACCTGAATGGTTGTTACAGCCGAGCTGCTTGAGTGTCTTACACCCTTTTGTTCTTGCGAGTTCTTCTTGGACTTGTGAGGAGGATCTCTATGAGGTCCTCTAGTTCGTACTCTACGGCTTCCAGTTCGGCTGCACCGTAATGTGTGGATTAGTCCCGGATTGTGGTTCTGCGGTCGTTCGGAGATCGAGTCGAAGTCCTCACGGTCTCGGTGTCTCTCTCCCCGTCGCTTGGTCGCATCCAACCTTGATAGGTATAAAGCTAGTTACCCACTGTTTCTACAGCAAGTTATCCTTGGTTTTCAACCTACTGTCGTGAAGATCAGGCCACCCTTCGCGAGTGTGCTTGCATCACTATCATATTATTATTAGCCGATTCGTTTCTTTTGGATTATATTATTGCTATCAGCCGATTGTCTTTATATCGTTATTTACATTGGACATATAGCTGATCGCTCAAAACCCTATCGACATCGGCTGGAATCGGTATCGACTAATATCGGCTATCGGCTGGAATTACTCAATTGGCTTGTCAGCCGATCGGCTATTTTATCTGCTGTTTACCTATCTTGTCAGTTGCAGGATCAACCAGACTGGCACGTCTGCTTTTCATCAACATCTTGGATCTGCACTAGAGCTAATCAGATCCCCCAGGCTAGTGTGTTTTATTTTTTCGCATCAACACTCCATACTAGCAACTACACCGCATTGCTACGGCAGAAACTTTAATAGATAGGTTATATTCGACGTAAATAAGATTTTCAATGTCAGGCCTGTCGAGAAACTGACTCACCCCTCAACGCGTTTTTTTTCTTTTCTCATATTTTACTTTTTTTTCCTGCTCTGATATTGAAATTGTTCTTTTGACTATTTCAAATAAAAGTTTATTTTTAATAAGTTGGCCCCTGGATACAAGATTCGGAAACCTATTGTGTATATATGGTATTATCCTTTGGACGAGTACATATATACTCCTTAGGACGAGTAGAAGTAGTAGATATGTACTCCTTTGGACGGTACATTCTATTGGAAATAAGTCTAGTGGAAGTATATACTTACAGTATATAAAAAGATAGATTTGGTATATGTTATTTGAAGTTGACATGTATTTCATCGTCCGTTCGTGCTAGCACTCTTTTTGGACAGATCGAGTACATAGCTAGCGTACATGCCAACCGATCGACGACGATACATGCAAGAGACTAAGACTCTGGCATGCATGTATCATGGACGGATAGACGATCGAGCAGTACATGCGCGGGATTTTGTCGTCCGTTTGGTTCGGCGCAGGGTGAGGCGGGGCAGCGCTTGCTCGCGATGAAAGTCGGCGACGAGACGGGGGCGCGGTGCAGTGGTTGCCGACGGCGGGACGAAGGAAAGGAACGGATTTCATCTGAGTGAAGGAATATCAGATAAATCTACACCGTTAAATCGTTTATACTTTAAGTATATACTATATTATAGTATAGTGTACTGTAAAAGTTAACGTTAGGATCGGTGGGGTCTGTTCTGCCTTACACCTCCCTGACATATACTTTGTACTCATCAGTGTCGGTAAAGGGAGAGGAAAAACATATGCTCATCTCATGTCTCTTGCCTGCTGGCTGCTAGCCGCGTCAGTCTCTCGTCTCTCCTCTTTCTTGCGCGCTTCCTCCTCCCTTCTCCCACGAAGGAAACAGAGCCCACGGAGGCCGATCGAACTTCTTCTCACTGCAGCCGTGAGATTTCTCTCTCTCTCTCTCTCTCCGCTTCCTCATCCCGTGCGCCGCATCCCCTCACCTCGTGAATCGCCGCCGCTGCCATGTAAGAGTCGTTGTCGTCGAAGGAGCCAAAGCACCGTTCTACGGAAGAACAACCGATGGAGGATGCGAGGCCGCACGGACGCACGGCGCGGCGGTCGGCGAGGTACATGCGAGCGAGTTGATGCATGCATGCCGTGGTCAGAGGAGAGGCATCGACTTAGTTAGCTCACCGCAGCTGATGCAGGAAACACCCAACGCCATCTTCAGGTGTTGCACATGGCCATCGCCGTTGTTGCCGTCTTCTTCAGATCAACCGTTGCTGCCAAATTGACAATCCCCTCGGCGATAGAGGCCTCCGGCTGCATAGAACCGGTGCCCTCTTCATACGTCGCATGCGGCTGCTGCTGCCGCCCGCGACAACACCTTACAACTCCTATCCGGCTCCACTGCTGCCTCCTCTCATCTGGCGTGAAGCTAAGCCCCTCACCACGTCGTTCTCCAGGCATGAGCGTCGTCATGCTCTATGCGCGCCACCATCACCTCCCTGGCTGTCTACCATTGAGCTGTAGCTGCAAGCTGCTGAGAGCGAGCTTTTAGGACTCGGATTGTTGGCTCGTGGGCAGAGAAAGGAGAGGAACAGACAGCTGGTCTCTTCAATACAAGTGTCAGGAGATGTTTAGTTTCACAAGTTTTGGAGTGTCACGTTGGATATTATATAGGGTGTCCCGTGGAAAGTTCGGGCACTAATAAAAAAACTAATTATTGAATCCGTCAGTAAACAGCGACACGAATTTATTAAGCCTAATTAATCCGTCAGAAGCAAATGTAGCACCACATTGTCAAATCATGAAGCAATTAGACTTAAAAGATTCGTCTAGCAAATTAGTCGCAATCTATACAATTAATTATTTTTTACCTATATTTAATACATCATGCACGTATTCAAATGTTCGATGTGACGGGGTGGGATCTAAACAGGGCCTTAGAGTATATGCTAGTTAGAGTCATATTAGAATATGATTGATTTGTGTGGAGTCCTTCCATATCTGTAATCATTTCTTATCTCTACCCGTGTAATATTTATATATAACAACCCTCGAGGCTCAATACAAGTGTCCAATACTCGCAGTATTTCTCTTCCTCTACTATTCAACATGGTATTAGTATTTCCCTTCCACTATCGTTATTTTATATTTTTTTTACCCATAGCAAACCATGGGTATTTTGCTAGTTACGATTAAAGTTTAGTGCTTCCACTGGTGGAGAAACCATCTTTGGTCGGTCAGCCAAATTTCACAATAGTTCCGGTTCTAATAAAAACTGGGACTAAAAAGCATCTTTAGTCCCGGTTTAAAAGTTGAGGGGAATCCCGGTTGGTAACACCAACCGGGACTAAAGATCATTTTTACTCCCGGTTCGAGAAATTGTCGGGTTCAAGACAGACCCCAACTATTTTTTCTCCCGGTTGGTATAAACAACCTGGACTAAAGATCTATTTTTAGTCCCTGTTGTTTATACCAACCGGGAGGAAAGAGCACCTCGAGCCGCGTGCGCCATCTTTATCCGCTCTCCTCTCGATCTCGTCTCCCCTCTCATTAATATTTCCTCTGCATCCCTTCCTCTCCCCTTCATTCCCCATCTGATCCTTCCTCTCCCCTCCCCCTTCTTTTCCCGTTCGCCCCTTTCCCCTCTCTGGAGCGCCGGCCGGGCGGGCGGCCGGGCGGCCAGCCGGGCGGGAGCGGCGACGGCCGGGCGGGCGGCCGGGCGGCCAGCCGGGCGGGAGTGGCGATGGCCGGACGGGCGAGCGCCCAGGCGGGAGTGGCGACGGCCGGCCGGGCGAACGAGGCGAGCGTGGTGGGCGGGCGGGCAGCCGGGTGGCCGGGTGCGGCGGCCGGCCGAGTGGAAGCGGCGGCGGCCGTGCTGGCGCGGAGGCGAGAGGACGGGAGGCCGGCGGCGCCCTCCCCGCTGCTGCTGGATTTTTTTTTAATCTGTGATTCATTGGATTTGATCTATGATGTATGTGATATTGGATTGGATTTGATCTATGATGTATGTGATATTGGATTTGAACTGGGATGTATTTGAGTTGTTGTGTATTTCTTTTTAGATTTGTGATGTATTTTTTTGTTTGAGAATCTATGATGCATTTCTTCCTAATCTATGATGCATTTCTTTCTATATCTGTAATGCTATTTGTGGATGATTTAAGGATATGATTGAGGATATTTAGGGAGCAGATCGATTTGAGAAAAAAAAGAATCAACCAGGACTGCTCCCACCATCTTTAGTCCCGGTTGGTGTTACCAACCGTGACTAAAGATGGATTTTTAGTCCCGGTTATCAGTGAGGGGCTCAAATAGCCATCTATGATGGTAATTAAGTTTTTCGTTAAAGATGACTGGTTCACTGATGATACTACCTCATCTCTGATGAGTGAAGGTCTATCAGTAGTGACCAACACCTATGACACGTCGCATAAAGGACCCGTCGCATGTGACTGCTTATCAATAACGGCCCGTGTCACAAGCTATAACTGGCTCTATTTCATCCGTTACAAATGAGGTCTGTAACGAGACACTTCGGAATATAGTAACTGAGCAGCTACCTATCTCTACTATTATAAAAATTGAAAATATTTTTACCAAAAATTTTCGTACGTTGCATGTATCCGATATGAATAAGATTAGCATCCGCGCGTGATTCCCGTCTAATCATCCGATTGCCTTGTGCATCCAATTAGTGCTGACCTTCACAGCTTCACACTAATTAATTGTTTATGGACGCCACTTTCGCTCGGATGCCCGATTTACGTGCAAAACTACTTTAAATTGATTTTTCTTTTAAATTACTTATCCAAATCATGATCTGATTGTACCATTAAATTCGTTACAATTAAATCTTCAAAACAAGACCACACATGGATATATTCCGACGAAAAAAATAGCTTATTATTGAATTATTTTTAAATGTTGAACAATGTTCCACCAGATATATCGGATTGTTTCACTAAGTAGATCGAAAATATTTCACTCATTTAAATCGGTTGTTATTTCATCTTACATAAAAATAATGTTTCAGCAAATAGCGAAAGAATGTTTCAGTTCACTGCAACATTAAATTTATATATAGTGAAACATTATGAGTACACTAAGTGAAACATTTTTCGGTGGAACAAAAAATAAACCAAATTCTCTTAATAGGGGGTTTCCAAAATATGTAGGTTTTTTGTTGCAATGGAATGTTTCGTTCACTGCAACATTAGATCTATACATAGTGAAACATTGTGAGTACACTAGGTGAAACATTTTTGGTAGAAAAAAAATAAACCAAATTCCCTTAATAGAGGGTTTCCAAAATATGTGGATTTTTTTTTGCAAAAAAAAATTTAATTCATTACAACATTAGATAAATAAATAGTGGGTGGTAAAAAAAGAATCTTTTGTAAAATATCTTTTGTAAAAATTTAATTCATTACAACATTAGATAAATAAATAGTGGGTGGTAAAAAAATTTAATTCATTACAACATTATAAATACACTAGGTAAAATATCTTTTGTAAAAAAAGAGGAGGAATAAGTGGGTGGTCCTAATAGGTGCGCACGTGGGGGAGGGGGAGTGACCGATTTTCCCACCTCCCCGGTCCACCGATGCGGGGTATTCTCCTTGTTTATGTTTTCTTTTTTCATCGTCCTGTCAAATCATCCGTCATCGAGCGTGCATCAGTTTTCCTACCCCCGTTAGATAGCTGGACCGAGCACTACAATTCGGCTTAATCAAATATTCGTTTGAGGAGGCGTGGAGCAATCTGGCCAAAAAAAAAAGGGAAAAAAAAAGAAAATGGAAGTGTTGGGCTGGTTTGATTTAGGTCCGTTATACTAATCAAGATTTGACTAGATATTGCTTACAGGCGGGTTGACCAATACATCGTATCGTGCATATCAGCACATATGGGCTAGGTCATAGTTGATTTGAACACAGAAATCTTAATCTTAACTACTTAAAAAATTTATAACGGTTCGTTCGTCTCACAAAGATTTGATCCATAAGTCCAATCGAACGATGTCTTCCGTTCCCACACCCTCAAGTAACACATCACGTAAAACGGATAAAGGTAATCAAAGATAGATACAAAATCCAATAGAACAATCTAAAAAAATAGAAAAAAAAGAGAAAAATAATAAAAACCACACAAATCTTATCTTAATATTTGCCACTGCCGGATCTGCCCGCTAGAAGCCATCGTCGCCATCACCGTCACATCGACCCGTTGGAAGCCACTGTCGCCGCCGGATCCGCGCCGACACCGCCGTCACTGGATCTACCCGCAACAAGCCGCCGGCATCACCATCACCACCGGATCCGCCTGTTGAAGCCGCAGGAGGACGCTGTCGCTCGTGGTGGGGGAGGGCGGTACGCCGCCACCCATGCTAAGGAAGGGTGCCGCCGCTGTCGCTTGTGGAGCGGAAGGGTGCCGCTGCCGCCACCTGTGTTGAGGGAGAGCGTCGCTGCAGTCGCTCGTGGTAGGGAGTGCGCCGCCGCTCACGGTGGAGAGAAGGAGAAAGAATCTAGGGTTAGGGTTTCAACAGGCAATGTTCTATCTAGATCAGGAGCGATCCTAACCGTTCAATAGAATCCGACGACTCTCAGCGCATCTACGCCGACTTGAGCCGTGGCCTGCCTCATGGGCCCAATGTACTTAATAGGCTAGCCATGGTGTGAAAGAGACACACGTGTCATCCTTCTAATTATTGGCCTAACTGTGTTTTATGTATTTTGAGCCGATTTAAACTATTTTTCCATTAACAAACTTAGTTTAAGCACTATTTTGAGCCATTAAAAATTGTTGAAATTTGATATAGGTTTACATTCTTCATACTAAATTGTTTCTAGCTAAATGGAGTCAACAAAAATGTAATTATTTATTTATCATGATAAAGAATTATGTATAGATTTATTTTAATGTCCATGAGTATCCCATATAATTTTTTGAAACCATAAAATAACTATAATCATTATCATAACATTAGTTTTTCCTGTTGCAACACACGTGCATCTTTTATAGTACATATAAAACTTAACGTAAGCAAAACTAAAATATAAGTCAAGGAAGCTCAAGCCGAAAAGATTCAGGAGACAATTTATTACTCAACGCTGGTGTTTTGTATCCTAACTTACACACGGGTGTCAAACTAAAGCACAGACGTCCATGCATGTAGCTCATAGAAACTACATGGTTGTTTTACCAGAGGATAAGCCCTGGCCTCAAATGCACAATCACGTCTCTGTTCTCCCAAATATTTGGTTTTCCCTTGTCAAAAGAAAAGGCACATTAGGATGGTAATCATAGCTGATCAGCATTGCACACAGTCGCAAAAATCTGGAACGTAACGCGGCAGACACATGAAAAATTCTTCACAATCTGCTTCATCTGTTGTATTTTACAGATATTTGTCATGAATGAGAAAACAAACCTCAGCACAAACGACCTGATCATTGCGGTCCGAAGGTGCTCATAGAATAGGGTGTGCGTGTGTACGTTCATAGAGGTGAGTGCACGCGCGTTGTGAACACCTGTGTTTGTACTGTCTTTCTAAAAAAAACTGAAAATAGTGGAAGATTTTTTTTTCTTGTTATAAAAAAGGGAAGCACATAAGGTGAATTATCCGCTCGACTAGTAGTTGCATTAATTGTTCTGAAAAATTATATGTGAATGGCCACCTCCTCTTAATTATTTTCTATCAACTGTCAATACACAAGCAGAACTTCTTTGTGTGCCATACTAAAAGGGGTCAGACTTTGAATCTAGGTCATCTAGCCCACCATCTTGTGGAGCTAGCCAGAAGTCCATTGAGCGTTTCTCTTGTGTGCCATACTTCCATTTATAATCAAACTAGCAATAATGACCATGCGTTGTAACGGGTGAAGGTAATTTTAATCATGCATACTATTGGGCAAAAATAGTAAAGGAATCGTAATAATAATAATAATAATAATGAAATGAAATTGCAGTGACCTTTGGTCAAAAAAATAAAAATATATAATTAATTTTCCTTTAATTCCATTAGCAAAAACAATTTAATATGAAGTAGGAAAAGTTATTCTCAAAATTTAGCAATTTTTAAAAAGCTTAAATAGAGCAAACTAATTCTGTAAATTAAAACAATTTTTTTGACATAGAAAAAATGCTGGTGCTTTGCAAAAAGTTATAACAAATATAAAAATATTATCTGATTAAGGTTTAGTTTTACATGATACAAGCTCTTTAAGAAAAAAATCCACAATATTTATGTGGTTAATGCAATGACATTTTATTTGTTTTTTTTAAGAATCAGCTATGATAAGATAAAAGCAATATTCATTTCTCTAGATCAACATAAATGAAATAAAAAAAGTTCAACTGAAGGGATCTAAAGTGAACTTATTTCATACGGAGCGTACACGCGGTCCATGAGGCGGCCCAATAATGTGGGCGGCCTGTCAACAAAATCAGGGACAACTTAAGGGACATAAGTGAACTTATTCCGTGTGGGCGGCCTGGGAATGGCGTTCGGCCCGATGCGGGAGAAGCCATAGCTGTACGCTCTGATGCACGGACCTGATTGATCCCGACCTATATAAAAGTTCAACAGCACAACCCTAACCCTAAAATCATTTCCCCTCGCCCATCTCTCTCTCTCTCAACGGTAGCAGCGGCGCCTCTCCCCCCTCCCCCCGGCCACTCCTCCTCTCTCAACCCCACCGCGCGACGCCTCTCCCTCTCCGCCGCTCCTCCTCTCCCAACCCCACCGGTGTTCGGCAGCACCGCTTGATCTCCCCCTCTTCCATTCTGGCGGGAGATGGAGGCGGCAGGCAGGGGCGGCTCCCTCCCTTCCGGCAGGAGGGAGATGGCAGGCAGGGGCGGCGCCCTCCCCTCCGCCGGATCTAGCGGGAGGGGAGGCGAGGCAGCTCTCTGTCTGCGGGTGGCGGCGACTCTCCGCCCTCGCCTCCTCTCCCTCGCCATGGGGCCGCAGGAGGGCTCGAGAGTGGTGGGCGGCGCTTTCCCCTCCGCCGGATCTAGGAGGGGAGGCTGTGGCGGCCCGGCGTTGGCAGCCCCCTCCACCGGATCCAGTGGGAGGGGAGTAGCCAGTGGCTCGGCATCCCTGTGACGGCGGTGGTGGTTCGGCGGCGACGGTGGCACCCTCCCCTTCTGGCGTCGGTGTTTTCTTAGTGTTTTCTTGTGTTCTTGAATTTGATGCGGATTCGTTTATTGCCATCGGAGAAGGATTGAAGCGGGATTGATCGCACGTGTGGTGGAATTTTTTTTTGACGATATATATATAGATAGATAGATTGAATCGGACTTTTCTCCTTTTTTTTTCTTCATGTTGATAGATTGAATCGAACTTTTCTCTTTTTTTTCATGTTCTTTTCGCCCTTTTCTCGTTATAACCGGACGATGGAAACGTTTTCAATTTTTTTAGGTAGGAGAGATTGTAGTATCTAATTATGCTTGTGAAGGAGACGGCCCTAAGTACTGTTGGTAAATAAAACAGAACAAGAATTTGTTCTGTTTTGGACATGATTTTTTTTTCAGCACGATTCAATTACTTATATGTATTATACCTATATATTTGTCCTTTACATATCTCTGCTCCCCATTCCAATTACCTATGCGTGCTTGAGCGTATTGTGGAATCGTCGATTCCAGTTTCTTTTCATATGGAAGTGATCTAACTGAGCATTGATCCATGTTCACCGATTTGGGTTTGGGAGGCTTGGAGAAAATACAAGCTAGTGCCACAGTTTCGGTTTCATAGGTCTTTACTCTCTCACGGGTGCACATCGGAATCACCCTGCCTGCTGCTGATCACTGAAGCATTTCCTTATTGGATGCTGATATGGTTCAAGAAAAACAATTATACTCCCTCCGTTTTAAAATGTTTGACACCGTTGACTTTTTAGTGCATGTTTGACCATTCGTCTTATTCAAAAAATTTAAGTAATTATTTATTCTTTTCAAATAATTTGATTTATTGTTAAATATATTTTCATGTATACATATAGTTTTATATATTTCATAAATTTTTTTTAATAAAACGAATGGTCAAACATGTGCTAAAAAGTCAACGGTGTCAAACATTTTGAAACGGACGGAGTATATGTCAAGGGAACCATCTGGATGAAATATGCATGGATGACTATTTCCTTACGGAGGTTTCAACTTTTTAGTCTGCACTCTACAATGAGTTGTCTTCTTTTTTGCTTATAAATGCATAGCTTTAAAAACATTTCAAACGAAATAGTTCAACAAATCCAGTTTAAACAATGTACGCTAACAATCAAACAGAGCTCACCATACCGACGAGGGTGTTTTCCCTCATACACTGGACATTGAGAAATTTTATGGACCATCAGAGGTACCAAATAGTACCACATATTCTTTTCGACCGGTCAGGATCTGTTCTGGTGGAGGAGGTGATAAGAAAGGGTGAAAAGGTTTTGCATCTGAATGCTATTGGAGTGGCAGAATTGATCTTAAAAGGAGCTTGGTATATTTGGTGGGAGAGAAGGCAGTTGGTGCATGGTGAACGAATATAGAATCCTGCTCGGTCGGTGATGTCTATTGCTACCTTAACCACAAACTATATATTGTCAAATAAGAAAGGTCAAACAAAAAATCAGGACGGTTGGAAGAAACCTCCTGAAGGAATGCTAATGATCAATGTTGATGCTGCTTTCGATATTGATTCGGGAAGTGGAGGTACTGGGGTGGTGTTGAGAGATCACTCGGGAGCTTGTGTTGCGGCTTCGCAAGCGTTTCTTCCACATGTCCTTGATGCACCGACGGCGGAGGCTTTTGCGCTGAGAGATGGGCTGGCCCTGGCGCAATTTTTTCAACGCATTGGTGCTAAAAATGTTATAGTGCAAACTGATTGTATGCAGGTAGTTTCAAGGATGATGGATGGAGGATTTTCTGCTACAGTGGCTATGTCTGTGTTTGATGATTGCAAGCTGATGTGGGATTGTTTTGGTAGAATTTCTATTGAGCACTGTAATAGAAATTCCAATCAGGTGGCTCATGAACTGGCCAGGTTAGCGTTTAGGACAAAAAAAATTCTTGTATTTGGGTCGATGAACCCCCTGGCTGTGTTCTGAATTATCTGGTAAAACGATGTTACAATTTTATCCTATCAATAAAGCTAGCCAAATGGCATTCCCTCCAAAAAAAATATTCTAATCTAATATTTGGTGCCACAAACCTGAAGCAATACATAATTATGGCCAGGTACTATTAGAGTATCACCAACATCCTAAAATTTTATTCCCAATTATTTTATTATGGAAATCCTAAACAGAATTTAAGGTGTTAAAATTTTCCTCTCTCCAAGAGATCGGGTAAAATTGGTTTCTAACAACTAAAAAGGTGGTCTACAACAAAATTTCCAGCAGAAAAGTCTGTTTTGGGCTCCTCGCTCCCATGAGATCGTGTGCGCACGTGTTACCTGATCGCTTCCCGCGCGCGAGGAGTTACCTCTGGTGCCATGACGACAATCACGAAGTAGGGAACATAGAATTTTGGAAATGAGATTAGGAAATCCGTTGGATCAAATTTTTAACAAAAGAAATCCTTATGTTACCGGATAGGGAATGATATAAACATTATATTGGTGATGCTCTTAGGCTTCGTTCAAGACTCAAAACCTTGCTGAGCAAATATAATGTCATGTTTCCTCCACTTTGCATGCAGTCAGCACTATGTACAGTTTCCATGTACTATTTTGTTTAGAAAAACACAACGACATATCGAGATTACCTTTGAAAGCATATTAGAAAGATATCTCAGCATTCATATTATCAATTTCCAAGTGTTACATGGGAGTGCAGGTGTGTAATCTACACTCTAGTTGATACCAATGGTGTGCTTTTTTCTAAAGCGAAAGTGAAAATAACTAAGAAAGTGATGAGGCACACATTTTTCTAAAGAAATAGTTAGGAACCTTAATCATCCTGTTTCAACTACTAGTTTGTTGACAAATTTACGTTCTGTTTCAACTACTACTCTATTGTGCTAGCTATTTATACTGACTCTCTTCTCAGTTATAAATTGAGAAATTTATTCTGAAAATTTTTTACAGTTGTTACAAGTGAAACTGATCGGCTCAGAAAAAAAACAAAGAAAGCAGTTATATATGTGCCAGTTGGTTTCTAAAAATCTAGCATGCTTTTCATCTGTGGTTAGTTAGGCTTGGAGGGCATTGGGAAGAAAGACTATGCGTTTTGAACATAAAGTTCCATCAGTCCAAAGTATGTACTATACTCCACCAATCCCAGTTTATCTCAATGAAAGAAGCGCATTATCTCAAGGTGGAAAAGACATAGCTAAAGCAAAAAAATCAGTTCACATGCTGGTAGCATGGGAAATATGGTGTGAGCGGAACAGACAAGTATTTCGAAATCAGGAAAAATCCCTGCAGCAGCTGCTAGACAAGATACAGGACAAAATCAAGCTATGGAAGATATGTGGAGCAACAAATATCGTGAGATTATCCGCCTAGGATGTTTTCATTGTTTTAGTAGCTTCTTCTCTCCCCTCTCTTTCTCCCTTTCACCATTTTGGTGGTCTTGTAAATACTTTTTCATCTCCAACTTAATATAACACCAGCTTTGCTGGCTTCGGTTTTCAAAAAAAAAAGAAAAAAAAAAAGAAGCGCATTGCCCTTGTCAACACACGCCACACGGTGCCCTGTTCACGGTACAAAAAACCGTTTGTTGCTTCTTGCTCAGGTAATTAAGTCACAAGTCCTTGATATATCTGTGCACGAGATAACATTTTCGGTAAGTCTGGGAGAGAGCATTCTGATTGATGTACAGTTGTAGACATCCCATCAGAGTTGCCGGCTGGCCGGCATCAAACAACAGCAGAGATTCTTTAATCCTCAAGTTGAAAAACACATACGAACTGTGACATCTTTAATCCTGATTTTACTAGCTTTCATATATCTGTGCATGAGATAACATCTAAAACTAGACCTAAACATCCAAATGTGAGCATCATCATCCACAAAAACTCGATTCTTCACACTTATGAAAATTTATTGAGAAAATCCCCTGTGTACCCTTAAAAGTTCACCTAATCCCTTGTGTACCCCTGAATTTTGCTTAATCCCTTATATACCTCTGAATTTTAGTTTGGATCCCTTCCATACCCTTTCCGCTAGTTGACCGTTAGTTGACCGTTAAATTCTTATGAAAAAGTCCATTTTGCCCTTTGGTATAAAGAAGCATATAAATTAATAGAGTATATTGTTGGAGCATAGAAATTTGTTATATGAGACTATTATGTTTATGAGATAGTTATGCACCATACTATTTGCGATAAATATACTTTTAGATATGACATAAAAAATTAATACTTATTTATTAGTTATTAAAAGATATTTTTTAGCATATGTGTTCTGAAGTAATAAACAAATCTGTTGTATTACTATGAAAACACATATGCTACATAAAAGAACTTTTAATAACTAATAAATAAGTATCAACTTTTTATATCATATGTAAAAGTAAATTTGTCACAAATAATATGGTGCATCACATACTCATAAATATAATAGTCTCATCCAATAAATTTTTACATTTCAACAATATACTTCATTAATTTATTATGTTTCTTTATAGCAAAGGGCAAAATAGACTTTTTCAAAAGAATTTAACGGTCAACTAACGGTCAACTAGCGGAAAGGGTATGGAAGGGATCCAAATTAAAATTCAGGGGTATGTAAGGGATTGAGCAAAATTCAGAGGTATAGAAGGGATTAGGTGAACTTTCATGGGTACATAGGGGATTTTCTCAAACTTATTCTAGGTCCATTCCTAAAATAACTTTTTTAGGAGGAGGTCTATTTGTAAAATAAGTTTTTTAAATAGAACCGAAAAGTGAAAAAACAGTACCACAACAATACCCATCTTTAAGTTCATATATATCATAATTTTGATATGTATCATAATAATTACAATTTGGCCACCATATAGCTAGGTTTGGTAGACATTAGGAATACTGGGTCTACATAGAAACCAAGCATCATCAATGTTCTGTTCGGTTCGATGGCCTCCTGGAAGGCTGGAACGCTGTTGCTGCTGCTGCTTTGTACTTGCCTCACCAATTGGGCTGGCTAGAGATACACGATCACCACGCCCGAGTTTCCAATCTATTCAGCAGCAGGATATCGTGCCGCCGCCGTTATCAATACCGACGGCAGCCCACACGCGGGTCCAGCCACCGCATACAATGATCACAGTCTGATCTCCGGACCAGTCCGACTACAAATCGGCAGACTACGTTCATATCCATGAAGAATCTTCGCTTCAGAGAGTTGGATTATGCCGCGGCAATTAATTCGAGGTTATCAACCACGATGCTTCAGATTGGAAATCTTGAGACAGCTGCCATAGTTTCGACAGTTGGCGTCGCCCACCGATCGATCGAGCAACCGTGCCGAGTACCAGAGCGATCCGTTTACTTGCATGTGTTCCAATCCGGCACCGTCGTATTCTCATGCAAAGCAGAGCTATGCCTGGATGTCTATACGTCACGATGCTCAGTCTCGTATATCCTATACAGGAGTCCAAACAGTATACATCAGGAGTAATATATTTGCTGAGATAGGAGATCGGCCGCTTTTGTCTGCCGTCAACTGGTGTCCTCGCCTATACGGTTTGATGGTCACATCACTGATGTTGGGTGTCAAAGATTTCACTATCGGCCTGCCACTGTCGTCGCCGACTAGTGTTTTCGCCTATACGATTGACGGACTCCGCCACCGTTGATGGGCCTCGTGATCTTCACCGCCCAGCTTGCCTCCGCGGCCGACTGGTGTCCTCGCCTATACGGTTGGTTGGTCACACCACCGTTGTTGGGCATTTTCATCATCACCGTCGGCTTGCCTCTGCCGCTGCCGACTGGTGTCCTCGCCTGTACGGTTGGTGGACTCCACCGCCGTTAATGGGCGCCTTCGCTTTCACCGTCGACCGCCTTTGCCGCTGCCGACTGGTGTTGATGGACGACTTTGTTCCCACATCAGCCATCTCTACTGTTATCAAGAGGAATATTACAAAGCTAAGTCATTAATTTTTTTCTTTATATGATATTTTCTTTTTCCTCTGCCTCACTATGTCAACTGGTTCGCCGTTGACTTGTGAGTCGGGGGTTACAGATGTTATATTATATTTTTTAAACAATTTTCATAATATTTATCTTGATTGCTTGCGACATAATCTGAGTACAAAAGTGCCTATCGAGTTATGGAGTTCTATCTTCCTATGCTTTCCGTTTGGTTTGTCGATGGGTAGTTGCCTTTGGGCCGATTCCTAGCACCCGGGGGCTCGTTGGATGGACCGAGTAACGCAAGGTGCTAAGTATTATTCGAAATAAATCAAAAGCATAGAGATAAGATAAATTTATTTTCTGCTCTTTATAATTGCAAAAGTACCCGAGTAGTAAATTCTGATTTGTGAAACTTTGTTCCATTAATGACGAATTCATATCACTCATATGCCTGTTTGGGAAGTGCCTAGGCCGACTCCCGATGCTTGGGGGCTGTGACTAGTCGAACAGAGTGTTTAAAAGTACGGAGTCATCTGCTCGGGGAAATCAAAATTAACAAGAGGAGAAATACATATTTATAAATATTTTAAAATACTTGAATTTTTCTCGAGTATTATATTTACATCAGATACTACTCAACCTATATGTTTGTTCTGTAGGATCCCGATCCAGATATGCATAAAAGGGATTCATGGCTTTAAGCTTGTCTCCTACGCTTCAGGAATGGATCAGTCAAAACATCACCATCGGCTTGCCTTCGCTGCCGCCGACTGGTTTCTCCGCCTACACGGCTGGTCTATTATGCCGCCGTTGTTGGGCGTCTACGTCTTCACCGCCGGCGTGCCTTCGCTGCCGCTGACTGATGTCTTCGCCTACACGGCTGGCCTATTCTGCCGCCGTTGTTGGGCGTCTTCGTCTTCACCGACCGGCTTGCCTTCGCTGCCGCCGACTAGTGTCTTCGCCTACACGGCTGGCTTATTCTGCCACCGTTGTTGGGCGTCTTCGTCTTCAACGACCGGCTTGCCTTCGCCGCCTCCGACTAGTGTCTTCGCCTACACGGCTAGCCTATTATGCCGCCGTTGTTGGATGTCTACATCTTCATCGACCGGCCACCTCGTATGACGCCAACTGGTGCTTTCGTCTTCACGGCTGGCCACGTCGCCGCCGCCGCTAATAGGCGTCAGCATCTTCAACACAAGCTGACTACGTCTGCTGCCGACTGGTTTCTTCACTTCTATGGCTGCATGATTCTGCCAGTGTTGATTGGCCTTATCATCTTCACCGGCGGTCGTCTCGTCTGTTGCTGACTAGTGTCATCGCCTCTACGGCTTGTTTATATTGCTACCACTAATGATGGACGTCATCGTCTTCATTGTTGGCCGTCTTGTCTGACGTCAACTGGCTTGTTCGTAGGGATGGCAATGGGGCGGGTCGAGTGCGGGTTGGGCTGGAACGGCCCCGCCCACGACCCCTGAACTCTCCACCCGCCCCCGGCCCTGAGTGGACATGCGGGGCCAAATCAGTCCCCGCCCCGGCCCCTCCGAGGCCCCGCAACCCGACCGGGGCCCCGCATTGACGAACCAGTAGACACACAGCCACAGACGATGGAGAGGCACGGCAGTGGCGTCCAGGCACACAGAGAGCGGCGGCGTCCAGGCGCAGAGGGACGCGGCGGGGAGGGGATTCAGGCGCGGCGGTGCACAGAAGGACGGCGGTGGCCGGGGGATCCAGGCGCGGCGGCGCCATCCAGGTGCACGGCGTGGCGTAGAGGCATGGCGGCGGCGCAGAGGGACGCGGCGGTGGGAGGCTCTAGGCGCGGTGGCCCGCGGAAGGATAGCGGTGGAGAGGGGATCCAGGCACGGCGGTGTGGCGGCGACGGCGACGGCCAGCCGCGGCGGCGACGGCGACGGCGACGGCCAGGCGCGGCGGCGCGCAGAGGGACTGGCGGTGGCATCCATCTCGCGGAGCCCTCTCTTCGGCTGCTGGCGGCGCTGTGCGGTAGTGGGGGTTGGGGGTAGGGTTTGGTTTTTTTCCTTCTTATATATACTGATTCTCATGGGCTTTTTGGGCCTACATTCCTGTAATGGGCTACATATCAAGTCTATTATATTACCCCCGGGGCCCTGCGGGTTACCCGCGGGTGGAATCTGTCCCTCGTCCCCTCAACCGCAAAATGCGGGGCCCCGGCCCCGACAGACCCACGGGTAGAAATGCCACCCGCCCCCGCCCCCGTAGGGTCGGGTCCCCGAGGGGACCCGGCCCCGCGGGTGGAATTGCCATCCCTACTTGTTCGCCTCCACGGCTACGTGTCTTCGTCAACATTGACTAGCGTCATCGTCATCGCCGCTGACTGGTGTTTTTATCTTCACAACTACGCGGCTTCGCTACTGGTTTTCTTCTGTTGCCTCCGACTCGTGTTCACTTCATCACAGCTATGCAACTTTGTCACCATGGTGGAGCTACTTCATCTTCATTGTCTTCGACACTGGCAAACTCTATTGCCGCTACTTCGCATGTTTTGCTACTTCACCAGCCATGACGTCTACAAGAGCTTTGTTATCTCGGTATGCGTCACCAAATATGATGCCGTGTTATTTTACTACAACAAGTGGTGTTCCAATATTCAAGATTTCTACCCGGACATCCTCAATACATATCTTCACTCAAGTGATGGCTACTCGACGATGAGAAGCTACAGTTCTCGACTCTATGTTCAGTTGTTTTCCAACTAACCAAAGAGTCAGGGGCTACACAAATACAAGACTCAAAATTCGACAAGTATTTGTCAAGATGAAGCAATCAATCAATCAACGAATCAACTCTAGGAGTCTTTATCTTCGTCCTCGCTTCAGAGCAGACGTTCTACTTCAGCAACATCAATTATTTCAACGACAATTTTGGCTTCTGGATATTGCCACAATCTACTCCAAGTTTCTCAAGTATCGAGTTCAAGATTTAATCTACATGTTCGGGAGTTTGGAGTTATCAACCAATTAACTCAGATTCAATGAGTTGGACAACATCATCTATTTTCCTCCAAATGAAGCTTCTGCAACAATTACAACATTCAGTTCTACTGCCATCTTTATAAATCAAGGGGTGTTGCATCAATCTTCGTTATGCACACGCTCACATCAAGGAAACTACTCAAGCTTTGATATCTTCTCAACAATTTGGTAGATTATTGTCGTTGTCATCATCACCAGCACCTCTACTTCATCGGCCCGGACATCTTTGCCTCCAGTTGCTTCCGTCATTGCCGACTTGTTATTTCACCTTCGTGGTTGACCTACTACGCAAATGCTGATGAGTGCCTTCATCATTATCATCGGCTGCTACACCGCTATTGACTGGATCGCCGACATCATCATCGGTATCAACATCCTGTCAAGCCTCTTCAACATAGCTTACTCTACTGCTATTGATGGGCAACTTCGTCATCATAGTCGATAATCTCTGTTGCTGCTAATCATCATTATCCTACCTCGTCTGTCACCGACTTATTATTTTGTTGCCATGGCTACATAACTTTGTTACTGTTGCTTGGCGCCTTCATCTTCATTGTTGGTTGACCTGACTGTTGCCGACTAGTTCCTTTGCCTCAACGGCTGTGCGACTTCATCATCTTTGTTATTGCCAATGGACAATTTTGACTATGACAGAAGGACAAGCTATATACTCGGGGGCTTATCAACTTAAGCATAAGGATCAGATCTTCAATCTGGACTTATCTGGGATATATGCGACACAGATTTATAGTTGTAAGTTTATTTCTTGCATCCAAGGTATGGATTAATCATTGTTTCCCATGAGGGCCATTGGCTGATTATTTGCACCAGTTGGGATTTAATTATCACATTTACTTCATTATACCTCACGAGGGATAACTATTTGGACCATAAGACACTCGGATGAGATGCACTTGGTCTACATCACCCGGAAGATTTATAATTCGGGAGCATGTTATATGCGTCATCCTTTAAAGGGTATCGAAGGCATATTTTTTGCCTAGGCCTAATATGTCTGCAGCCCATATTTTCAGGTGTGGCCTGTCACGTTCTTTTAGGTACTTAGGCTTTTTTTCTTAGGCAAAAGTGCGCGTGATTATGTGCCCAATAACTTAAAATCCTTTTATACCGCAGTTACTCAACTTTTTAGGAGTTGGTACAATGCATTTTAAAATGTGCCCAACAGTGAAGTCTTTCATAGCTGCCCTACTGACTTTTTTATATAGTCAAGGCGCTGTTTGGGTTTATAAAGCAATTAATTGGATACAATATCGTTGCTTTTTGCCATGTAAGTGTGCATTTTTTATTGACCAATATTATGGCTTAGGCTGATTATATATTTTGGTCATTTTCCAGGCGGTTGGTGAATCCTTTATGAGTTTATTACTCGGATTTTATACCACGTATGCCGTATATTCTCAGGTGTGGTGAAACCATGTGTCTTTTAGGGACTTAAGCTCATATGTTAAAGCAGTGTGCGCATGGTGTCCAATACTTTGGAAATTTGTTTATTCTCAACATACGAGCTTCTTTATAGCTGTTTTTGCTATGTGAATTTTCGAAGATGTTGTCAACTTTAGGTTGCACGCATCATATTCTGCAAAGCAGTCGGTATATCACTTGGATCATGTTATTCAGAGATTCACACCGCATATGCTATATATATTGATATTAAGTCACTTGGTTGACTATAATTATTAAAACCACTCGGTTGGTTGGATTATCTACTTCTTGACTATATGTTTAGTTTGTTCAACTAAGCACATAGTCGGGGGCTACACCTATTAGGTGCATCTAATCGATGCACCTAAATTTACATTTAATTATTTTTTAGCCCCCCACAGTCTTCAGATTTGGTAAAAGTATTTGGGAGACCATGGCAAAGATGATTGAAGCACTCGGCTTTGGAGTACTCTGGTTTGAGAGAAATTATCTTTTCGACTGTGAAGGTCTCATGGGCTACTGAGGAGATTATGGGTAACCCATACCCACACGGCATGGTTATCCGGCTGGTTATATGGGATAACTTATATCTATGAAATATGTAACAGATCATGACTTGGGTATTTCGTTTCCTCGTATATTATGGAACGACCTAAAGTCCTAGTTTGATAATATTGTAAAGTAGATTTAGGAAACCGATACCGTATTGGTTAAGGTTTCTATCTTGTAATTCTGCCCCCATCCTATATAAGGTTGGCAGGAGGCCCTCTAGGGGGCATATTCACAACCTGATCGTTAGATCAATAATACACCCGGCGGATTCAAATCCCCAAACAGGAGTAGAGTATTACCTTTCATTGAGAGGGACTGAACCTGTCTAAATCCCTGTCTCCGCATTCATCTACTTTTAGGTCTCGTGCGCTACCCCCTTTTATTATTGCCGAATTCTTGTTTCGACACTCACGTGGCAGATAAGAAAAACGATGGGGGAGAAGCTGCGGCTCTCCCCTATGGGGCGGCGGCCCTCGCTCTCGCTCCAGAGAAGTAGCGATTCCTTCTCTATTCCGATCATCGTACCCCAGCTTAATCAACGGCTGGATTAGTTTTGGTACCGCACGGTACCTGTACCTCGCAGTACAAAACGCGCAGGACGGTAACAACGCTCATATAGCTATAAAGATAGGCATATGCAGTACGTGTATTCAAGTCACAGTCAAACTGCTTTAAGTTTGTTCAAGTTTATAGAAAAATAGTAATATTTTTGATCCAAGATAAATTTATCATAAAAATATATTTAATTATTAATTTAATAAAACTAATTTGGTATGTAAATATTATTATATTTCTCTATAAACTTAGTCAAACTTAAAAGCAGTTTGATTTTGACTAAAGTCAAAACATCTTATAACTTGAAACGGAGGGAGTAATATGTATGTGATCACAATCATAGCTGATCCCATGTAGCAAAAATATCATCAAAAAAATAGAATAGATATATAGATAGAAAATATGGTACATACAAATTGTCTATAAAAGGCCAGATGTACAGGACGAAGTGATCTTTCCATTATCCAATGAAGAGAACTCCTGATGTTCCTTATGTACCCCAAAAACCAGTTTATCCCTTCACGAACATCAGGAATTCCCTACCTCAAAGAAAACCAGTGAAACTAGATTTTCTATTGGGCCAATCCATTTGTATGGACACAAGTGGAAATTATTAACATTAGGCGTGGGAAGCAACAGGAATACGGTTCAGTGATTCCAATATTCTTGGGGCCTCATGAAACCAAACCACTGAGAATAGCAAATCAGAAAGAACTCGGCTTGCAATGGGCGCGCTTGCTACCATGAGATTTTGTCACCATGCCGCACTGCAGAAGCTTGGAACGCTGTCACCAGCATTGCAGTTGCTTGGCTATCCATGCAATCGAGACCAATCTGGCACATTGCAATTCTAGCCCAACAACATCAGGTACATGGCCTCAGCAGTTGCGATGCATGTCAAACATTCGCCATGGCTCAGGTCTGTCCAAGGTCCTTGGTGATATGATCGTTCGAGATGGAAAGGTGTGTGGTTATGGCATAATTTGGCTCATAGTTGATTTTATTTGAGCAGGCCAAATTATCTAAAATAACTGGTATATGTGTTAAGTGGTTTGCTGGAAAGACAAATTTATGTGTGTCAGGATTAGTTGCGATGCACTGGGATAGTGGGATCTATAAAAATTATAGTTTCTGGTGAAGTACGGCAGCTGTGTTGCTTCTCTTGCCACGCAATTACGTTACTGTTGCACTGTTCATGCGCTTGCTGGTCGTTGGATGAGCCGATGCATGTTTCTGCCCGTCCGATGCGCTAGGTCTTTTGCCTGCTAATTCCCCATCGTTCTTTCCCGTCCCTGTAGAATCATGCCGCCGGTGGTCGCCATACGCCCGCACCATCATCTGCTCGCTAGAGGATAGATGATCACCGCTCAAGACTCCTCCCTCACTCATCAAAGCCTCTCAAAGATTTTTCGCTGCCACTTGAAGCTCTTCCTGTTATCCCTTGGTTAACTAATCGGTGATTAGTATATATAGCAGTTGCGTTGCCGCCTGCAGCTCGCTAGACGATTATATGATGAGCCCCTAAGCCCCAAGCACCTCAAGCCCTGGCCGGAGCGCCTAATCGATAGAAAGTAATCGTCTGAATCTTCGATCCTCTTTGATTGTTGGTAGACTACTTAATCTACTATTCCCTTTTCTTGCTGCTTGCTGCCTGCTGCCGTGAAGGCCTGCTGCTACCAGCATTCACAGGCTGATATCAAGATCGTCTAGGTTGCCTGCTTCTCCTTTGCTTGGGCTAATGCTGGTGCTCACCAAGTTTGTATTTAGTAAACCATATTTTGTTTAGTGCTCGCATTTTCTACATGACATCAAGCAGAAATTTAGGCCAACTAAGCTCGAGGACTACATTAGGCAAAAGTTTGGAAGAGAATTGAATTATTAGAGGTAAGAAATTGATATTTGGACTACACCTAAGCTTATGAGATAGAAAATTATGTGCCTGTTGTTTTTCAGTATCTCATATGAAATGTAGCTCAAACCTTTTTTATGTGCTTTCACCATTGCTTTGACACTTGGAATGAGGTTTGAATTTGGGAATGCTTTTTTTTGTTTTATTTAATGAGAAATCAGAAATTGATATTTGGACTGCACCTAAACTTATGAGATAGAAAATTATTTGTGCCTATTGTTTTTTAGCATCTCATATGAAATGCAGCTCAAACCTTTTTTATGTGCTTTCACCATTGCTCTAATATTAGGAATGAGGTTTGAATTTGGGAATGATTTTTTGTTGCTTTATTTAATGAGAATTAAAATATTCCCACCTCCTAATTAGTAAATAAGAAAACTAAAGATATAATTTCCCATTCTACATTGACAATGCAAGAAACTCACCAATTGGAATGGACTTAGACATTAATGACCTGATAGATTATTTTCTTAAACTATTTAGATCAGACTAACAATGAGAGTTTTACATAAGTGAACATGGTGTGCGATACAGAACATCCAGTGTAGTGTGAGAGGATCGTTTCCATCCAATGATTATATGCTAGAAATCTGTAATTATGTCCTTTTTTTTCCACCCCAAAGGTCCTACCAATAGATTGCACATGTAATTATTGTTCCTATTAGCTTCTATTACTCAGTTTTGTGTTCTACTCCTCTTCATGACTTCCCTTTCTTGCTATCTCTTCGGATATTCATATTTCGTTTACATCCATTTACAGGCCAGTCCAGACAATGATGGCTGGGAGTACTGATAAGAACCAGTTGGTTTCTGGGGAGTGCATGACATAACATCATCTAAGCTTCCAGTCGAATCTATTCTCTACAGTCCAAAATGCAAGCGGAAAGCTGCTATGTTAAACCAACAATTCAGAGGTCAACTACATACCAACATGTCATAGATTCATTTTGTTCTGTATTTTGTATTTTATAGTGTTGCATATCATAACCTTTACTTCTCAATATATATAGAATTATGTTTTATAGATCCCACTGCTCTTTAATGGGTAGACCGTGTGTTCCAGTTGCACTTACATGTATTCTCTTGCATCAAATAGTTTAACTCAACTACCTATGTTTTTTTACAGATGAAGATTTTACTATTTCCAAATTTTAGTACACGGTGCCGGATCATCAATTGGGACTGCGAGTCATATACTTTATGCTTCTTCCATGTGGTTGTCTGTTTCCATTGTGCTCAGTCCCCTGAAAAAAAGAGGTAGTTCCTATTTAACACTATATTAGTTGATTTCTATGCAAATTCCATGACCTAGGGAGCAACATCAATGATTACCTTGCAAGTTAGTGCCTCATTTTGTGTTTTGTATAGAGAGTAGGATGGGGTCATTGTTTCTGCATGTCGTCCAATCATATATGATATGTATTGCATGTCTCCAAATATTGATGTATATATTTTGAACAAATCTTATCAATTTATTAGCTTAACATATCTTAAAAAGTTATGATATGTCCTTATTTCCTTCCTTTGGATCGCATCTTCTCATTTCATTCCTTTGGATCCTTAGCAAACAATGTAACTGCAAGAAAAAAAAAAGACGGTTACATTCATTCAAACACTTGCACCTCAACACACAAAACAAGTCTCTACGATTTACTTCCTAATGCACCCTCTACCATGTGCTATTTATTCTCATTCAACTTTAAAGTTTGCCCAAATAGATTATGGGTGATGAATTGCCTATCCCACATAGATGTATATTTAGCTTGGTGTAGCTCAGTTCAAAACATTTGTGTTGTTTTACTTTGCCCAAGTTTTACACTTTGATGATATTGCTTTTTCTTTCTAAAATAACTAAATAGATCATGCTTTGATATCATGACATGCTACCTGCTGAACAGGCCCATCCTTCCTGCTAATAGGCTCCTGAAGCTGTTTGGTTTTGCACCTCATTACCTGCTATTTGGATAGGCTATTATCGATGCAAAATGACAACCATTAGCACAAAAAATGACCATTCTTATTTCATTTCCTTTCTTCTGTTACCATTCCATAAGCTTTTGTATGGTTGTTATGCATGCTTTTATATATATATGTAGTATGAAGGAGTATGATAGGTTATATGTGCTTCCAACACTAATCACGCACTTGCTCTATAATCCCTGTCTTATACTGTGTCTATGCCTATGATGTATTTGTGATGTATATGGCATTAGATTGTTCCAATTTGTATTGTTGGACGATATTTTTAACAAGATATATGCCTCACTAAACTAATAAGCATCAGAAGTATTCTCCAGATAACTTTTCTTTCACCCATATATTTTATTTTCTTTATATGTCCATGTTCGTTTATTCTGTTCTTCACAGTGTCCGCGGCAAAGCCGCGGGGGGCACAATAACTGATGGAAGGCTGTAGTGGTTGACATAGCTTGCAGAAATATGCTTGGATCATTGAATTTCACACCAGACAACTCGGCTCCTGTACTGATCGATTGCATGCCGAAGCTGTGGATGTTGGTGCAGGCGATACATGGGGTTGATGGATGCATTGCACTGTGTACTACTTGATTATTCACGTTTGTACGCTCAGGAGCTGTACAGGGGTGGACACATAAAGATGCCCGTGCGTTACAACGGATAAATTAAAATTATAACAAATATAAAAATATTAGATAATTAGGGTCTAGTTTTTCATGATATGAGCCCTTCAAAAAATATATTCCTTAGAAATATAAAAAAGTTAAAAAAAAAGGCCCATTGGACCCTATCGGCAAGCTACTGCACGCCCGGCCCATGAAGCGTGCGTGGCCCAGTAGTGCCGTGGCCCGAGATGGATGTCGGCCTGATGCGGGATCTATCTGAAACCATTCATTTTAAAAGACAGCTCGGATCGATTCTAAATCCATCAAAACCGTCGGTGCCAAAAACCCTAACCATAATCACACTTTCCCCTCCCATCAACCTACCACGAGCTCCTCCTCCCCCTCCCCTCCCGGAAGCGCCTCGCCCACCTCCCCTTCCCTTTTCCGACAAGCGGCGCCGCTTCTCCTCCACTGCCCCCTCTCCACCGCTCCCCCACCCTCTCCCCCCACCGGCATCACCAGTCTGTCTCCTCCTCTCCCTCCTGTCTCGCCAGCACGGTGCGAAGACGATAATGACACGACTCCATTCGTGAGCAGATAAGAGAGAGGGGTGGAGTGCGGTGGCATCCCGCGGGTAGATCCGGCAGTGGCGGTGTGACTTCCCACGGTGGATCCTATGGCGACGACTGCGGCGGCGGCTTCCCCCGGCGGATCTACCGGCACCGACGGCGGCGGTGGCTTCCCGTGCTGGATCCGACGGCTACGACGGCGGCGGCTTCCCGCGCCGGATCTGGTGGCTAGCCATGGTGGATCCAGCAGCTAACCCCGTGCAGATCCGGTGGCAACGACGGCATTAGCGGCTTCAGGTGATGTTTTTATTACTTTTTTCTCTTTCACTGGATTGTCCCATTGAATTTTGTATTTATGTTTGTGATGAATTTTTGCTGGATCGCTCGGGCATTTAGTTCTTGATGTGGACTCTGGATGATGAAAATCCACCCTAATCCTTATGTATTTTTTTATAGAGGTATGGATATAGAAATAGATTTGTTAGAATTTTCTATTATTATGTTTTCGTGGATTTCCCATGTACACCGCAGTAGTGCGTCCATATCTAGACACCCTTATAGATATCAGGGGTTTTAGATTAGTTTACACCCGAACAAAATTATCAATATATCTACTATTTTGTGTTCTTTACTTTTCTGTTATTTTCTATTTTCTTTTCATGGCGGAGGTCTAGTAACCCTAAAATTTGGTTAATCTTTGTCGTTTTGTGTTAAAAAAGGGTCGTGCTTCTTCACGAAAGTAAGGACATTATCTTTTGCTAGTTTGTTCGGAAACTAGTCGTTTGTCGTCACGTAAGTACGGTATTTATCTTTGCTAATTTGCTCTTAAATTAGTCGTGTGATTCTACAAAAGTGAATTAATCTCAAAATAAGGTTTACTATCCGGTTTTGATCTATTGATTTTGCTGATACTGTTGATTACACCGTACATCGTTAGCTGATTATGTACATGTTGGCCACAGAAAAGCGTCAAAAGTGTGATTAGTGGAGCAGATTGCAAGCTGTCACTAATCTCGTCTAGTTGACATATTTCATGAGTTATACTGGCTTTACCGATGCCTCATGACAGTCCGAAGTCATCTGCAGTGGCTTCGTATGACATGAGGATGGTTGGGTGCATGTATGCCAATCTGTCCTTTCGATCAGGGTGCGGTGTTTGCTGTGCTAATAGTTTTGGAATAACACCTTTTGTGTAATATACTATGTTGTTCATAAAAAAAATCAAGGGATTACAATATTTCAAGGTTTTTTTCCATACATAAGAGCAGTAAAAAAGATGTGGTTTGTTTTTCTATGTACCGTTGGAAAACGAGATGGATCTAATTGATTGCATGTAATGATTAATTACTCCTAATGTTTGGAGTTGTCATCTAGTTTGTTGAGATAAATAATTTTGAAAAAGATTTATAGGAAACTTAGTGTACAGCTAGCTATACTTAGTTATAGTATAGGTAAATAATGTTAGCACACAAATAAAGCCTGTAACGGACACACTTTTGTGGTCGTCGATGATCGTCAACAACCACATTTTGGTTTTCAACGATCACATTTCACGCCGTTAATAACCATTTATCCCAATGTGTTTCCTTTCCCATAATCCTTCTTTTACAGAAATTAAAGCTGATCAAGAGTTCTCATTCATTTGAGAGACAATTACAATAACCTACTCCCTCCATTCCATAAAACAAGGCACATGTTTCATAATATAAGGTGTTGCATGCATGTATGCAATTAATAAGCATCTCTTCTTAACTAAATTATTATTATTTTAAATCCTCCACCCTTAAAATTTCTAATTCTATTGGATGCAAGCATTTCTCTATATTTATTAGGGTGATATATACCAGCTAAGCAGTGATAATAATTGTTTCTTGGTCTTGAATTTAATGTGGTTGTGCCTTATATTTTGGAATGGAGGGAGTACAAGGTTAATTTGAATTGGTTTAAGTTGGATCACTAATTTGAATCTTTTTCAAATGCTCACACTGGCAAGAAACCGTTCCAGAAGTAAAGGTTTTCTAGAAATTATATTCATTGCATGCTCGCACATTACAAGTAGAGAAATGGAATGATTTTCCACAATATCAACCCACATGTGGATCTATGGTTCTAGCAATTTAAACATGAAATTCTCTTACCTACTTGTAGGATGAATAAGCCATTAATAAGAACTATAGTTTTTTATTAGTTACAAAACTTGTAAAGCTTGTGTTTGTAATTTGTAAATTTTGTAGTATTTTCAGTCAGAAAAAAAACCTATAAGGCTAAAACGCAAGAAATCGATCCGGTTGAATTCAGATCTCTACAGCTATACTTTAACTATCTTTTTTCAGTACTTCTCACTTGCTCATTCGGTTGTTCCGAAACTATTTATAATGAGGGTACACATCTAATGCAACGAACTATGTATTTAAGATATACAAATACTTAAGTACGCACATAAAAAAAACTGTCTATATAAGGGCGTAGATGAGGCCTGAAGTTCTCTTCCATTATCCTAGAAACAGAGGAGCATTATATAACCAAAAGTTTATCCCCCACACATCCATCGTTAATTCCCTACTCCAAATTGAAGACAATAATTTATATTGGGCCAAATAGTAAACAATCATGCATGAAGAGTTTCTGACCTTTTAGCTTAAAATCTAAATGAACATGAGAATTTTGTTAGAAAAAATGGGGCTAGGCCCGATTTATTCTATTAAATCTCAAAGGCCCATAATAAATGTTAAGGATAATAATACCACCTTGGGAATTAAATAAGGAGTATCTCAACTTAAATAGGGAGTTATTAGAGGCTCCCTGTCGACCGGTTGAGGTGGGGATCGGAAAGCCACACGCGCGCACGCTCGTCGAGCCGGCGCGGGCGGGGGCATGCCTGTCTCAATCCTTTTGCAACAGACCAATCCCGATATCGCCTCCGTAACGGTCAGGGGATTCAATACCCATTGATCTATCATTGTCGTTACCGCGACAAAGGCGAATCAATACCCATTGATCTGTCGTTACTTCGGCAAAGGCGATTCAATACCCATTGATCTGTCGTTACTTCGGCAAAGGCGATTCAATACCCATTGATCTGTCATTACTTCGTCAACGGGCGGATATCGCTCCTGCGCTATAAGGAAAGAGGCAACCCGATCCGATCTCGCTGCTTACTTTCCATCTGGTGTTATTCCTCCTCGCACGCGCCTGGTGCTGCTACTGTTTTGCTTCCCCGCAGAGGCAACCCGATCAGATCTCGCTGCTTACTTTCCATCTGGTGCTGCGAACGACAACACCAACGGAGGCAGTTCTGCCTCACAATCCAGCGGAGGACATTCACAGGGTATAACCTTCTGCGCTTACTATTATTTTGGTCTTTGATATCTCTGTTAGTCGAAATTCTATTGCGTTCGATGTATGATGATGATGCTTATTCCATCTTAAGCATGCTCCTGGTTATGTTTGATTTTATCACTAGATCACCCCACATTGTTCATGCCAAGATTATTGTCTTAATATTTTGGATTAAAATATGCCGATATATGACTATATTTCCAACAATCCAAAAACCTGATAGGTCATTTTCGGTAGTTGGCTTTGCTGCTGCACTGAAACCACATGCTTTTGATGGTTCTAATTATAAGATGTGGAAAGTACGTGCACTACTATGGTTGACAGCGATGCAATGTTTCTATGTTTGACGGGGCAAACGAAGTGAACCACCTCTCTCTCCTAAGGAAGAGGTTAAGTTCGAGGCTTCGGATTACCTATTCCGTGGAGCATTGATCAGTGTACTCGCTGACAATATAATGGACGTGTATATGCACATGCCTTCAGGGAAGGATATGTGGGATGCACTTGAAGCCAAGTTCGGAGTTTTCGACGCCGGCAGTGAGCTGTATGTCATGGAGTAGTTCTATGACTACAAGATGGTCGATGACCGTTCGGTAGTAGAACAAGCTCATGAGATTCAGATGCTGGCTAAGGAACTTGAGAACAACAACTGTGAGTTGCCGGACAAGTTTGTGGTGGGTGGCATTTTTGCCAAATTGCCACCTTCTTGGTTGGATTTTGCCACTTCTCTAAAGCACAAGAGACAAGAGTTCAGTGTTTCTGATCTCATTGGTTCTTTGGGTGTTGAAAAGAAGGCGAGGGCAAAGGACAACCAGGGCAAAAAGGTTGAGGGAGGTTCTAGTGCCAATATGGTACAGAAGAAGAACCCTCATGTATCCCACAACAACAAGAAAGTCAAGCCTGATGTCAAACCCAAGACTACAACCAAGTTTAAGAAGAAAGGCAAGGGAAAGGCAAAGGGAGACTGCTTTGTGTGTGGCAAGTCTGGGCATTGGGCCAAGGACTGTCCTGAGCGCAAAGACAGGAAGTCTACCAACATGGTCATTAGCGAGGGTGGAGGAACATCCGTGTACGGTAAATTATTTCCTACAGTTCTCTCTGTTTTCCATTCACCTGATTGGTGGGTTGATACTGGTGCTAATATTCATGTATGTGCTGATATTTCCCTATTTTCTTCGTATCAGCTCAGGAGAGGTTCCTCCTAGTTGATGGAAACGGGTCACTTGCGGCTGTTCATGGTGTTGGTACGGTCGATCTGAAGTTTACTTCGTGAAAGACCGTGCAGCTGAAGAACGTGCAGCATGTCCCTTCAATAAAGAAGAATCTAGTTAGCGGCTCTCTACTGTGTAGAGAAGGTATTAGACTTGTGTTCGAATCCAATAAATGTATCATATCTAAATATGGAACTTTTATTGGAAAAGGTTGTGACAGTGGAGGCTTGTTCTGCATTTCTTTGGATGACATGTGTAATAATAATAATGTTGTGAACCATATTAGTTAGAATGATGAGTCCAATGTGTGGCATTCACGACTCTGTCATGTGAATTTCGGTTGTATGTCACGCTTGGCTAACATGAGTTTAATTCCAAAATTCACTTTGGTCAAAGGTTCCAAGTGCCATACTTGCATTCAATCGAAACAACCTCGCAAGCCTCACAAGGCATCTGAGACGAGGGATTTGGCACCTCTAGAACTTGTTCATTCCGATTTGTGCGTAATGAACGGCGTGTTGACTAAAGGGGGAAAGAAATATTTCATGACACTAATAGATTATTGCACTATATTTTGTTATTGTATCTATTGAAAACAAAGGAAGAAGCATTGCATTACTTTAAGACCTATAAAGCTGAGGTAGAAAACCAACTTGAAAGGAAAATCAGACGGTTGAGGTCTGATAGAGGTGGGGAGTATTTTTCCAATGAGTTTACATCTTTTTGCGAAGAGTTTGGAATTATTCATGAGATGACGCCTCCCTATTCACCCCAATCAAATGGGGTAGCCGAAAGAAAGAACCGTACTCTAACTGAGATGGTGAATGCCATGTTAGAAACTACGGGACTTTCCAAGGAATGGTGGGGTGAGGCAGTTTTGACTGCGTGTCATGTCCTGAATAAAATTCCAATGAAGCATAAAGAAGTAACCCCATTCGAGGAATGGGAAAGGAAGAAATTAAATCTCTCATACCTACGAACATGGGGCTGTTTGGCCAAGGTAAATGTACCTATAGCCAAAAAGCGTAAACTTGGACCGAATACTGTTGATTGTGTGTTCCTTGGTTATGCTATTCACAGCGTGGGTTATAGATTCTTAATAGTAAACTCTGGAGTACCCGACATTCGTGTTGGTACAATTATTGAGTCCAGAGATGCTACATTCTTTGAGAATGAATTTCTCATGAAAAAAACACATAGCACTTCTAGTCCAGAAACTGTCATACCCCATGAGTACTTTGCATGGATAGAACACAATGATCAAACGCCTGAGGGAAATCCTGAGGAGGATAACATTGTAGATACTCGTAAGAGTAAGAGACAAAGGGTTGCAAAATCCTTTGGAGATGACTACATTGTATACCTCGTGGATGACACTCCAAGAACCATAGAAGAGGCATATTCATCTCCTGAAGCTGACTACTGGAAGGAAGCAGTACGCAATGAGATGGATTCGATTATGTCTAATGGTACTTGGGAAGTCGTTGAGCGCCCATATGGGTGTAAGCCTGTAGGATGCAAATGGGTTTTCAAGAAAAAGCTTAGGCCTGATGGTACAATTGAAAAGAACAAGGCAAGGCTTGTGGCCAAGGGTTATACCCAAAAGGAAGGCGAGGATTTTTTAGACACGTACTCACCAGTTGCCCGCTTGACCACGATTCGAGTACTACTTGCTCTGGTAGCCTCTCATGGTCTTCTCGTCCATCAGATGGACGTTAAGACAACTTTCCTAAATGGAGAGCTGGAGGAGGAGTTCTATATGGATCAACCAGACGGGTATGTACTAGAAGGTCTGGAGGGAATGGTGTGTAAACTGTTGAAATCCTTGTATGGCCTTAAGCAAGCACCTAAGCAATGGCATGAGAAGTTTGACACCACACTTACATCTGCTGGCTTTGTTGTGAACGAAGCTGACAAATGTGTGTACTATAGCTATGGTGGGGGAGAAGGAGTGATTTTCTGCTTATATGTCGATGACATATTGATCTTTGGGACCAGCCTCAATGTGATTGAGGAGGTCAAGGACTTTCTGTCCAAGAGTTTTGAAATGAAGGATTTGGGAGAGGCTGATGTTATTCTTAACATCAAACTACAAAGAGGAGATGAGGGTGGGATTACACTTGTGCAATCCCACTATGTGGACAAGGTTTTGAGTCGCTTTGGATATAGTGACTGCAAGCCAGCTCCTACTCCTGATGATCCCAGCGTGCTATTAAGGAAAAACCGAAGAATAGCAAGGGATCAACTGAGATACTCTCAAATCATTGGTTCATTGATGTACTTGGCTAGTGCAACGAGGCCTGACATCTCATTTGCTGTAAGCAAGCTGAGCCGGTTTGTCTCAAATCCGGGAGATGATCATTAGCAAGCTCTGGAAAGAGTAATGCGCTATCTAAAGGGCACTATGAGCTATGGAATTCACTATACCGGGTATCCAAAAGTACTAGAAGGGTATAGTGACTCAAACTGGATATCTGATGCTGATGAGATAAAAGCCACAAGTGGATATGTGTTCACACTTGGAGGTGGCGCTATTTCCTGGAAGTCTTGCAAGCAGACCATCTTAATGAGGTCAACAATGGAAGCAGAACTTACAGCACTAGATACTGCGACGGTTGAGGCCGAGTAGCTTCTTGAACTCCTGATGGATTTGCCAGTGGTTGAAAAACCAGTGCCAGCTATCCTAATGAACTGTGATAATCAAACAGTGATTATTAAAGTGAACAGTTCAAAGGACAACATGAAGTCATCTAGGCATATCAAGAGAAGACTAAAATCTGTCAGAAAGCAGAAAAACTCCGGAGTGATAGCATTGGACTATGTCCAAACGGCTAAAAATCTGGCAGATCAGTTTACCAAGGGGCTACCACGTAATGTGATAAACAGTGCTTCGAGGGAAATGAGCTTGATACCCACCTAAGGTTGCACAATTGTGGAATCCTGTCCATTGTGATCGGAGATCCCGTGAAAAGGGCTCATTTTCATGATGTACTTCTCTTCTATTCTGCATGGTAGGATGGCTTATGCCTTAATGTGATCCGAGTGGCTTTTCTAAGCAGAGATGATGACCTGCAGAACATCTCAGAAGGAACACACCTATATGAGCTTGACTGCTAGTCACAGTCTATGATATTTGGGCGATCTCTAGATACTCATGAAAGGGCCTGGAGTTTGACTTATATGCTCCAAACAGAGGGGATGCAAACGGCAGCCTTGTACCAGTCAAGGGTTTGAGTGAAACTTGATCACACAAGACTGACAATTCAAGGCATAGTCCATTATTCAGTTGTGGTCTGATGTAGCTCATTTCCTAGGTGGAAGTTCAACTTAACAGTCTCCACGAAAACACTGGTATATCAAATAGGCACAACTTTGAGAACATTTCTTATGAGCCATGAAATTTGGTGGGGATTGTTAGAATAAATGGGCTAGGCCCGATTTATTCTATTAAATCTCAAAGGCCCATAATAAATGTTAAGGATAATAATACCACCTTGGGAATTAAACGAGAAGTATCTCAACTTAAATAGGGAGTTATTGGAGGCTCCCTGTTGACCGGTTGAGGTGGGGATCGGAAAGCCACACGCGCGCGCGCGCCGAGCCGAGCCGAGCCGGCTGGGCCGAGGCCGAGGCCGGTCAGGCGATTAAATCTGCCCTTTATGTTAAGATCTTGTTGCATTTAGGTATATTAGGCTTCTGTTTGATATATTTTACTTGCTTTAATATCTTAATATAGAGTGGTATCGGAGAATTAGCCGATACATGCTAGATCTATCTGATCGGCTATACTATGAACATATATAATCTTGTTGTTAATATATATTTCGATCTAAGTGATTTATGCTGTCTCGGCATGGCGACCGATCTATCCTAATCACTTGATTTAAGCATATATCGACATAAAGATTATATATTGTGAATATCTACAGCCGATCGAGTAGATTTAGTTCTTTCATACTTATTAATGACTGTCGATCGATCTATATATGACATCGGCTCAGAGATAAATTATATGTCATCGGCACCTAGCCGATCGGCTATCGTTTATGGACTTAACCGCGGTTTCTTTGTTTTTGTTTCTTGTTGATTACAGGATCAAATCAACTGGCACGCTCATACACCCAAAGGCAAGTTTTGGACATGCACTGGAGTTAAGCAGATCTCCCAGGCCTCGTGTTTTTACATCAACACGCTTTTGGCATGCCTGGTGGGACTGATTAGAAGTCAGAATCGCAATACATTCTCTCATGGATTAGAAACTGCCACCGTCACCGTCCTCGGCTGGCAAGTCGGAGACCCCGTCCAAGACTAATAATCTAAAGCTTGGTGGGTTTGAAGTTAATGAGGGGAACATTATTCCCGTCACTATAGACAAGCTAACACCTAAGCAGAAGAAGGAGCTCGATCTGATGATGCAGCAAACACAACACCAATTCTTGAATTCATTCGTGGAGACCCGTAAAGGAACAATTGTTCAGAGGTACAAAATGAAGTTAGTTGGTGATGTTCCTGGGACAAGTTCTCCTAAGGATGGAGAAGTACAACAGGTCTCAGATGGTACAGCTCAATCAGGCGGTAAAGGTGCTGCAGATGGCGCAGGTCATAAAGGTGGTGGTTCTCAAGGGACTCAAGGTGATGGTTCTCAGGGATTTCAAGGTGAGAATCTTAATCAAGATGGCAATACAGCATAGCTACAGTTCAACAACTTCCAAGATGCAACATGCTTTGATTAATCAATCTGGGGTGTTAGTCAATACTTTGTCAAACATGGTGAAGTCGATGGTTGATGGCTCAATAGATGAGTATCTGGCTACAGGACCAGTTTATTTACCAGGAGGTATTTTCCCAAATTATCGGCCCTTGATTACTAATAATCAGCCGAATGCTCAACCAATTGCTCCCAATGCGCCATCAGCTCAGCCGACAACACCAGTATCGGTTCCTACACCTGCTGCACCGTCATCGGCACCAGGTCAACTAATTAATCCTCGGTTGTTGGTAAGAGAGCAGCCACAGCATAGTGGACAAAATGTGAATCGGCTAACTCAAGACCAAATTGCAGCTATGTTTTTACCACCTCAGCCTACTATTGACCCAGTCCAGCAACAGCCGATTCAGCAGACACCACCAAGGCGGCAGGTTGTGCAGCCAATTCAGCAAACGCCATCAAGGCAGCAGGTTATTCAGCCGATTCAGCAGCAAGGTTTGCTAAATGCATCAGCTGGGTTCAAAACGCCCGACAATCAGCCAAGGCAGCACGCTGCAAATCATGTTGTCCCAGAGCATTTGGTTCATAATGTGCAACGGATCAAACGGTGATACCTCAAGTTATTCCTGAACATTTGGTGCGCAATATACAGCCAAACTTCCAGAATTATCAAGGGGGCAATTTGAATTATCAATATCAGCCTCCATCACCGCAAGTTCATTATCAACAAGGAGGATCGGCTCAGACTCAGTTCGCTCCTCAATACAATTAATTCGAGCCCGTGCCACAACAAGCACAGGGAGTGCCTCAGCAAAGGCCATGGGCCAATATGATTGCAGATGTGATGAGAGAACAGTTTGGGCTCAACCCGAAGGACGCTGGAAACTTGTATCGGCATCCATACCTGTCACGTCCCAAAACGACTCTAAAATACATCCTCTAAATTATGCCTAGAATAATTAAAATCCGTGCGAAAGCCTCCAAAAATTAAAATGTGCAAAGTTAAAAGTCAAATAAGGCTTGGAGGATTTTTGTATATTTCCAAAAAGCCTAAAATGCGTAAATAAATTTTAGTGGAATTTTCAGAGCACAAATAATAATTATTAAGAAATAAGCAAAGTTAAAAAGGTTTTATAAAAAGAAAAACCCTAAAAGTCCCCCTTCCCTCCCTTGGGCCGGCTCGGCCCATCTCCCTCTCCCCCCTCTCTCTCTCCTCTCCCCCGCAGCCCATTCGGCCTCCCTCCCCGCGCGCGCGCCACTGACGGGCAGGCCCGCCCGCCACCCTCGCTGACGGGTGGGGCCCACCCGTCATCCCCGTCCTCCCGCCGCTCCCGCCGCTCCGCCCATGCCAAGCGCCGCCGCCGCTGCCAAATCCGCCGCATCCCGCCGTCCCCGCGTGCAATAAAGTGGGGGGAAATACTCCCCGTGATCCCCTCTCCCTTTCCCCCCATTTTTCCCTCTCTCTCTCGCGTTCAAACAGGCAGATTTGCCCCCGCAAATCTCGCCGGCGCCATTGATGGCGGCTAGACCTCCCGCGCCGATTTCCTTCCCCTTCGGCTGATCTCTCCCCCTTCCAACCCTATTTAAACCCTCCCCGCACCTCCTCCGTCTGTTTCCGCCTCTCGCCGCCCTTCCTCCTCGCCGGATTCGAGCTCGCGACGTCGCTCTCTCTCTCCGCCGTCGCCGCCGAGCTCCGGTCCGCCACCGTCGTCGCCCCGGACCGTTTCCCGCCCTGGCGTCGCCTTCTTCGGCTTCGCCGCACCGTTGTCACATCCTAAAAATCCAAAAAATATAAATTGTTGTTTAATTGGAATTATTAGAAATGATTTTAAAAGCCTAGAAGAGAAGATCTAATTTTAAATAATAAATTCCAATATAAAATGGGGCCAGATAAAATTTCATTAAATACTCTACTTAATTCTATAATTCCTAGATTTTTCTGGGATTTATTTGAGCTAAGGAAGTATTTTTAATAAATGGAATTGCATTTCATGAATAATTTAAATTGGAAAAAGTTTTAAAAAGTCTCTTTTGGCTTTGGGCCGAAAGTCGGCCCAAAACCCTCTCTCTCTCTCTGGCCCAAGCCGGCCTAGTCCAAAGCCGAGTTGCCGCTCGCGCGCGCGCTCCCGCTCGCTGACAGGTGGGGCCCACCTGTCGGACTCTTCGTCTTCCTCGCGCCGCCGCCGCCCGAAACCCTAGCGCCGCGCCGCCGCCGTCTCCTTCCAAATCCGGCCGATCCTTTCCGTTTCCGATGAAATCGATAGAGGGGAAATGATCTTCTCGATCTCCTCTATCTTTTCTCTTTTGGAATCATCGGCTAAAATCGTTTGGAAATTCGTGGATTCGAGGTCGAATCGGATCGGTCTCTCTCCTCCGAACCCTAGACTTTCCTTCTCGTCGCCGGCCGCCGTGGGCCTTCGCCGCCGTGTCCTTGCCCCTATAAAAGCACCCCCAAGCCCACCGCTGCCCGCCGCCACCCTCGCCTTCGCCTCTCGTCGTCCGTAGAGCCCTAGCGCCGTGAGCCCTCGCGCCGCCGTCGTCGCCGCCACTCCAGCCGTGCGCCGCCGTCGCTCCAGTCGTCGCCGTCGCTCGGGGAGGCCGCCGTCGTGGTCGCTGTCGCGTCGCCGTCCTCGTCCGCCCCTCCGCCATCGCTGTCGACCACCGGAACACCGTCGCCGTCGTCAAGCCGGAGGTCGCCGCCGCTTCTTCTTCGCCACTGTCGCCGTCCGTTGTTCTTCCGCCGCTTCTTTGGTCACCGGTGAGTTCGCCGTGCCGTCCGCTACCCGTAGGTGCTCTCCGTTCGCGCCGCCGCGCCGTCGTTCGCCGGCGAGCTCGCGCGGTTCGGTCGCCGCCGGAGATGACGTCATCGCCGACGTCCCGATGCCGTCCGCCGTGGTCCGGCCGTGGACCGGTGTCACACACTAAAAATCCTAAATATATAAATTGTTGTTTAATTGGAATTATTAGAAATGATTTTAAAAGCCTAGAAGAGAAGATCTAATTTTAAATAATAAATTCCAATATAAAATGGGGCCAGATAAAATTTCATTAAATACTTTGCTTGATTCTATAATTCCTAGATTTTTCTGGGATTTATTTGAGCCAAGGAAGTATTTTTAATAAATGGAATTGCATTTCATGAATAATTTAAATGGAAAAAGGTTTTTAAAAGTCTCTTTTGGCTTTGGGCCGAAAGTCGGCCCAAAACCCTCTCTCTCTCCCCGGCCCAAGTCGGCCCAGTCCGCAGCCGCAGCTTGCGCGCGCGCGTCCGCCCGCTGACAGGTGGGGCCCACCTGTCAGACTCGTCGTCTTCCTCGCGCCGCCGCCGCCCGAAACCCTAGCGCCGCGCCGCCGTCGTCTCCTTCCAAATCCAGCCGCCCCTTTCCGTTTCCGGTGAAATCAATAGAGGGGAAATGATCTTCGGGATCTCCTCTACCTTTTCCCTTTTGGAACTTCGGCTAAATCGTTTGGAAAGCGGAGGATTCGATCTCGAATCGGATTCGTCTCTCTCTCCCGAACCCTAACCTTTCCTTCGCGTCGCCGGTCGCCGTGGGCCTTCGCCGCCGCCTCCTTGCCCCTTTAAAAGGATCCCCGGTGTCTCCGCTACCCGTCGCCACCCTCGCCTTCGCCTCTCGTCGCCGGTAGAGCTCTAGCACCGTGTAGCTTAGCGCCGCCGTCGCCGCCGTCGCTCCAGCCGTGCGCCGCCGTCGCTCCGGTCGTCGCCGTCGCTCGGGAAGGTCGCCGTCGTGGTCGCCGTCGCGTCGCCGTCCTCGTCCGCCCCTCCGCCGTCGCTGTCGACCGCCGGAACATCGTCGCCGTCGTCAAGCCGGAGGTCGCCGCCGCTTCTTCTTCGCCGCTGTCGCCGTCCGTTGTTCTTCCGCCGCTTCTTTGGTCACCGGTGAGTTCGCCGCGCCGTCCGCTACCCGTAGGTGCTCTCCGTTCGCGCCGCCGCGCCGTCGTTCGCCGGCGAGCTCGCGCGGTTCGGTCGCCGCCGGAGGTGACGTCACCGCTGACGCCATCGGTGCCGACCGCCGTGGTCTGGCTGTGGACCGATCGATCCCGGCCGTTCGTTTTGGATGGATCGATCTCGGCCGTCCGTTCCTGTGAACCGTCGCCGTGCACCCGGTCCACCGCTAACCCTAGCCGCTGACGCAATAAATCCTCTTTTCCTTTTCAAAAATAATTCATTATTGCGTCATAATTCAATGAAAATCCATATAAGTGTTTTAATTTGATTTAATCTTTAAAAATTCATAACTAATTCATCTTAGCTCGGATTTAGTTGGTTCAAGTCTCTAATTTTTTCTAAAATTGAGATCTACATGTTAAAAATATCCACATGTACTGTTCATGCTTGTTTATGTGCTGTTTTGGTGTTTTGCTCTTTTCTGTTTAGATTCCGACGTTTCCGGAGAGTCCGTTTTCGCAGGAGAAGAATTTGAAGAGTTCCAAGGCCAGCAAGGCAAGTCACACAGATCCCAAATAACCCTTTGAACATGTTGATCCCGTTTAAAGCTATTATTTCTATTCAACTATTGTATTTATTTTCGAATGTCATTGGGTGGAATTAACCTATTGTTTGTTATAGCCCTTTTGTTCTTGATTACTTTATTCCTTGGTACCTTGGGTTATTACAACTTGACTAGTTGAGCTTTATATATCGGTTCAGCTAGATATTAGATGTGATTGCTTAGCCATGCTTAGAAACATTAGCACACTATTGAGATAACTTATGACTCACCATTATTTAATGATGGCTTTTTGATAACTCATGATGGTTAATCATGATTGGTTAATTAATTAATTTGCCAACTAAAACCTGTTAATGGTGGGTTGTGAGCACATGGTTTTGATGGTCGTGCTCATGACAATTAAGGACCGGTTCACGAGTTTCGGTTGTGAAGCATTAACCGTGCCAACCACAAGCCAGCGTGGGCAACGGCTTTACCTTTTGTATAGCATGGTTCATTGCGGGGCACCAGACTGAGAAGTGGCGGAGATAAGCCCACGGGGGTCGCTGGGGAGTCCATGCCTTGTTTATAAAGGGGTGATTATGATCCAGGAACGGTGCGCTGTGGTGGATTGTGTTGTGCGAGGGGTACTGTCACAGCTCCTTTCTGAGGTACCGTGGTGGTATCAAGGCGCATGGTGACATGTCGTGGGGCTGTGTCTTGTGGGTACAGTGGTACACCTCTGGTCAGAGTAAAACTATTCGAATAGCCGTGCCTGCGGTTATGGGCGGGTCTAACAATGTCTTTCGTGATTAGTCTCACACCTCTCATAATAATAAAAGATACTATGACTGGTAATAATTTGATTAGCTCCTGGTTTGGAATGGTATATTCCTGGTTTGGAGATAGAACTGTGCAGCCGGGATGGTTGTTCAGAATGGTTGGGCCTATGCAACAGGGTATGTTGTATAGCGTTGGATTAATATTGTTTAATTATTACTCAACTGTTTTATTAAATTCTGAAATGTTTATTAAATGCTGTTTATGCAAATGAAACCCTACTATGCCATCCTTTGTTATCCTGTGCACTTGCATATTTGCTGCGTGGCTTGCTGAGTATGTCATATACTCACCTTGCAATCATTCATTAGAGGAGGAGTTCTACAGTGATGCTGATGGTGTGGATGATTAGGCGTAGCCCTCGTCAAGCTGCCTGTGGAGTGGAATCGTCTGCGCCGTTTATTTTTTTTCTGCTGCTTAGATCTTTATTGATTGAGAGGAACTATCTACCTCTGTAATGACATTTTATTCGCTTATTAATTAGAGTAATAATTGTACTCTATTATCAATTTGTTATTGTGTGCCTCGGCTGATTCCTGGACGAGGGTTCGCACACATGTAAGCGTTTGGAATTTTGGATAGAAATTCCGGGCGTGACAAGTTGGTATCAGAGCCTCCTTGACCCTAGGTTATGCCCAATGGTTACCCATAGAAGCCCTCTAAAAATATTGGAAAAATAGAACTGTTCTCCTCTCTTTCTCTTTTAATTAAACCAAACAAATGGCACATGCAGTTTATAATTCCTTTAATTGTTCTCATTTAAAAATTTATTCCTGTGTTATTAGTACCGTACATCTATTACTGTACTAATGGCTTATTTACCAGCCAAAATTTTACAACATTGTTTTATCTAACCTTGTTACAATGAAATAAATGTAGCAGGTTGATTTTATAACTTTTCTTTTATTTTGAAACCTGTTGTTCAAAAGTGCAAAACTTTGTGATCTTGTTTCCAACTGTTTCAAATTATCTTGCAAGCTTGGTTTACTTACTTACTTTTTACCTGGATTTTCTAAATTTATTCAAATTAATCCAAAAACTTGTGCTATTAATTGGACAAATGTCTTAACTCCCTCCTTTCACTTGTCTTTAGATGCCGCGCTACAAGCCTGAGTACTTGTTTGGTGTTGAGGGATTTGTCCAGGAGTTGCGTACGATGTCCTTTGCCATAGGATTTGGGACTGCCCCTATGTATGCCCAGATTCCTCATGATCGGGATGAAGAGAAGTGTCGAGTCAAAGTCACCTTGAACAGTAATAGTGAAGATATCCCATCAGTGATGTTCGAAGCTGGAGGAGGAAATTACATTCATGCATGTCAGGAGGTGGCAAGGATCGCCATAGGAGAGCTACGCGATCGCTACAGTGATCAGTTGGCCGACACTGAGTATTGCTACCATCCTCGCCAACCCCAGGGAAGTGACCGTGGCAGCTACCTAAAGACTGAGGGGATTGAGAATGATGCTACCACAAGGCATTTGGTTGAGATGCTGTGGGCTATGGATGAGACCCGCGCGGAGGTTGTACTAGCAGCTCAAGATCATGAAGACCGGAATCGTGGAAAGATTTGCAAGCTAGAAGACAAGGTGGTTCGTTTGGAGAAGGAACTAGCCGCATTGAAGGGGGAAGCACCGCCGCAGAAGGCCAGGGTTCGTCTTACCGCAAGGAAGAGAGCTCTATTCGTCCCTCGCTACCAATTGGCGCCAAAGGTCCGTGTGGTGGAGAAAGAAGTTACCCCAGCCCTAACATACCCTCCGGTCGTCAATGTAAGTGATGATGAAGGAGAAGAATCGAAGCGCACCCATTCAAAGGTCGAGTGGGGAGCCACTCAAGATGATGAAGACGAGCCGAACGAGCCTTCAATCAACTCCGATGCCCGGAAGACCTAGAGTTCCTTGTCAAACCGTTGTCCTAGATCGTTGTGTTAGTTTGCTTGTTTTAAGTTTGGTTGTGTGTGTGGGTTCTGCATGTGGTTTACATCAGTGGTGGGATGTAAGTGCATGCGTTTGTTTGCTTTCGAGTGTTAGGTAGTTGGTGCGTTTAGTGGTGTGAGAGTCTTCAGTTTTGTAATAATGAAACTCAGTTAAGATCAATAAAAGTTAAGTTAGAAGAAAAATTACTTCTCTGTCCTAAGTAGTTTTCCCCGGTTTCTCTTCTTGTGCTCTTGCCCATGCCAGATGGTGCTCACTCGCAGCAACGGGAATGGCCCCAACAACAACAACAACAACAATGGAGAGAATCCCACACTTGCCCAAGTCCTGGCTCAACAGGCACAGCTTATGAACATGATGATGCAGCAACTCCAGAACCAGCAGAACCAGGGAAATAACCAGGCACCTCCCCAGAACAAGTTAGCAGAATTTCTTCGTGTGAGGCCGCCCACTTTCTCTAGCACCACTAATCCTGTGGAAGCTGGTGATTGGCTGCACGCCATAGAGAAGAAGTTGGATTTGCTTCGGTGCACTGATCAGGAGAAGGTCTCATTTGCATCACACCAACTGCATGGCCCTGCTTCTGAGTGGTGGGATCACTTCCGCCTTAACAGGACTACTGCTGAACCTATCACTTGGCTTGAATTCACCGCTGCTTTTCGGAAGACGCATATACCATCGGGAGTGGTGTCTCTCAAGAAGAAAGAATTTAGGTCGCTCACCCAAGGATCTCGCACGGTCACCGAGTATCTGCACGAGTTCAATCGTCTGGCTCGTTATGCTCCAGAAGATGTGCGCACTGATGAAGAGCGTCAGGAGAGGTTCTTGGAGGGGCTTAATGATGAGCTGTCTTACCCACTCATGACTGGGGATTACCATGATTTCCAGAAGTTAGTGGATAAGGCTATTCGACAGGAGGACAAGTACAACCGCATGGAGCAGAAGAAACGTCGGATTGCTCACTTCAAGGCACAACAGGGGAATAGTCAGAGGCCGCGTCTTACTTTAGGACCCCAGTCCATGCCACAAGGAGGTTCTTCGTCTGTTGTTCGTCCACAGCGTCAGTTCTTCAACAACAACGCAGGCAACAGCATCCGCAATCAAGCTCCACGTCCTGTGGCAACTCCAACACAACAACAGCCTGCCAAGAAGGAGCAAGGCAGCAAGTCCAGAGTATGCTTCAACTGTGGTGAACCAGGACATTACTCTGACAAGTGTCCGTAGCCCCGACGCGTGAAGGTTGTTCCTGCCCAGGGTAACTTTACCGCACCTACATCAAAGGCTCGTGTCAATCATGTTGCTGCTGCAGAAGCTCAAGGTGCTCCAGATGTGATTTTGGGTACATTCCTTGTTAACTCAATTCCTGCAACAGTGCTTTTCGATTCTGGCGCTACACATTCATTTTTATCTATGAGTTTTGCGGGAAATCATGGGATGGAAGCAGAAGATCTTAGACGTCCTTTGATGGTTAGTACCCCGAGTAATCAAGCACTCTCTTTGCAACGTAGCCCCTCTGTCAGAATAGAAATTCAAGAAGTGCCATTTCTGGCCAATCTTATCTTGTTAGAATCCAAAGATCTTGATGTCATCCTAGGGATGGACTGGTTAGTCAGGTATAAAGGTGTGATAGACTGTGCCAACAGAAAAGTAACTCTCACCAGCAATGATGGTCGAGTTGTAACGGTTCATGCACTGTCTTCTGAGTCTTTAAGGTCAAGTCTGAACCAAATAGCTTTGGAAGAGATTCCCGTAGTACAGGAATACCCGGACGTGTTCCCGGACGATTTACCTGGTATGCCGCCTAAGAGAGATATTGAATTCAGAATAGATTTGGTACCAGGAACCACTCCAATCCATAAGCGACCATATAGAATGGCGGCTAATGAGTTGGCAGAAGTCAAAAGGCAAGTCGACGATTTGCTTCAAAAGGGATACATCAGACCGAGTTCATCTCCATGGGGAGCTCCAGTTATTTTTGTGGAGAAGAAAGATCATACCCAGAGGATGTGTGTGGACTATCGTGCACTAAATGATGTGACTATCAAGAATAAGTACCCGCTGCCCAGAATTGATGATTTGTTTGATCAGCTTAAAGGTGCCACCGTTTTCTCCAAGATAGATCTTCGATCAGGGTATCACCAGTTGAGGATTAAAGAAGAGGATATACCTAAGACGGCTTTTACCACTAGGTATGGATTGTTCGAATGTACTGTTATGTCTTTTGGACTTACCAATGCCCCCGCTTTCTTCATGAACTTAATGAATAAGGTGTTTATGGAATACCTAGACAAGTTCGTGGTGGTCTTTATTGATGACATTCTTATCTACTCCCAAACAAAAGAAGAGCATGAAGAACATCTTCGTCTTGCACTAGAGAAGCTGCGAGAACATCAGTTGTATGCCAAGTTTAGCAAATGTGAATTTTGGTTGTCTGAAGTGAAGTTCCTTGGTCACGTCATCTGAGCCGGAGGAGTTGCCATTGATCCCAGTAATGTGGAATCCGTAACCAACTGGAAACAACCGAAGACGGTTTCAGAGATTCGCAGTTTCCTGGGTCTTGCAGGTTATTACCGGAGGTTCATAGAGAATTTCTCCAAGATTGCTAAGCCTATGACACGACTGCTTCAAAAGGATGTAAAGTACAAGTGGTCAGAAGAATGTGAGCAGAGTTTTCAAGAGTTGAAGAATCGCTTAACATCAGCTCCTATTTTGATTTTACCTGATCCAAAAAAGGGTTTCCAAGTGTATTGCGATGCATCTAAGCTTGGCTTAGGTTGTGTTCTGATGCAAGAAAGGAAGGTGGTTGCCTATGCATCTCGTCAGTTACGCCCGCATGAGAAGAACTACCCCACTCATGATCTTGAGTTGGCCGCAGTGGTTCATGCGTTGAAAATTTGGCGTCATTATCTTTTCGGTACTCGTACAGCGATGTACACCGATCACAAGAGTTTAAAGTATATCTTTACTCAGCCAGATCTGAACATGAGACAACGGAGATGGTTGGAATTAATTAAGGATTATGATATGGGAATTCATTATCACCCGGGAAAGACTAATGTTGTAGCAGATTCTCTTAGCAGGAAAGGCTATTGCAATGCTACGGAAGGACGACAGTTGCCATTGGAGTTATGCAAGGATTTTGAAAGATTAAATTTGGGAATTGTTAGTAGAGGTTTTGTTGCAGCCTTATAAGCAAAGCCCACGCTAATCGATCAGGTTAGAGAAGCCCAAATTAATGACCCCGATATTCAAGAAATTAAGAAGAGTATGAGAAGAGGAAAAGCTATCGGTTTCTTGGAAGATGAGCAAGGAACTGTATGGTTGGGCGAAAGAATCTGCGTCCCAGACAACAGAGATTTAAAAGATGCAATCCTGAAGGAAGCTCATGATACTTTATACTCCATTCACCCTGGTAGTACCAAGATGTACCAGGATCTCAAGGAAAGATTTTGGTGGGCAAGTATGAAGCGTGAAATCGCAGAATACGTAGCAGTATGTGATGTTTGTCAGCGAGTCAAGGCAGAACATCAGAAGCCCGCAGGTTTGCTGCAGCCTTTGAAGATTCCTGAATGGAAGTGGGAGGAAATCGGTATGGATTTCATCACTGGTCTACCCAGAACATCATCAGGCCACGACTCTATTTGGGTGATAGTCGACAGACTTACCAAAGTGGCTCATTTCATCCCAGTAAAGACAACATATTCCGGAAGTCGGTTGGCGGAATTGTATATGGCAAGGATTGTGTGTTTGCATGGCGTCCCTAAGAAAATAGTGTCTGATCGGGGAAGTCAGTTCACTTCAAAATTTTGGAAGAAACTTCAAGAAGAGATGGGTTCTAAGCTGAACTTTAGTACTGCTTTTCATCCTCAGACAGACGGACAAACCGAAAGGGTAAATCAGATTTTGGAGGACATGTGGAAGTTGGGATAAGAATTTACCTTATGCGGAATTCTCGTACAACAACAATTATCAAGCTAGTCTTCAGATGGCTCCTTACGAAGCGCTGTATGGTCGGAAGTGCCGCACTCCGCTTTTGTGGGATCAAACGGGAGAACGTCAGGTTTTCGGGACTGATATCCTAAGGGAAGCAGAAGAAAAGGTAAAAATCATTCAAGAAAGATTGCGTGTGGCCCAGTCTCGTCACAAGAGTTATGCCAACAATCGTCGTAGAGATCTAAGTTTTGACGAAGGAGATTATGTGTACCTTCGTGTCACGCCTCTTCGAGGAGTTCATCGCTTCCACACTAAAGGAAAATTGGCACCGCGTTTTGTGGGACCTTACAAGATTGTCAGTAGAAGAGGAGAGGTCGCTTATCAGTTGGAGTTACCTCAATCTTTAACAGGAGTCCATAATATGTTCCATGTGTCGCAATTGAAAAAGTGTTTAAGGGTAACTACCGAAGAAGCTAATCTTGAACAGATAGAAGTCCAAGAGGATCTGACCTATATTGAGAAACCAATCTGTATCTTGGAAACGGATGAGAGAAGAACCAGGATTCGAGTTACCATTTTTGTAAAGTTCAATGGAGTAATCACTCGGAAGAAGAATCAACTTGGGAACGAGAAGATGAATTGAAGTTAGCTCATCCGCATCTGTTCGCCAGTTCTTCCGAATCTCGAGGACGAGATTCTGTTTAAGGGGGGTAGGTTTATCACATCCTAAAAATCCTAAAAATATAAATTGTTGTTTAATTGGAATTATTAGAAATGATTTTAAAAGCCTAGAAGAGAAGATCTAATTTTAAATAATAAATTCCAATATAAAATGGGGCCAGATAAAATTTCATTAAATACTTTGCTTAATTCTATAATTCCTAGATTTTTCTGGGATTTATTTGAGCTAAGGAAGTATTTTTAATAAATGGAATTGCATTTCATGAATAATTTAAATTGGAAAAAGTTTTAAAAAGTCTCTTTTGGCTTTGGGCCAAAAGTCGGCCCAAAACCCTCTCTCTCTCTCTCTCTCTGGCCCAAGCCGGCCCAGTCCGCAGCCGAGTCGCTGCTCGCGCGTGCGCTCCCGCTCGCTGACAGGTGGGGCCCACCTGTCGGACTCTTCGTCTTCCTCGCGCCGCCGCCGCCCGAAACCCTAGCTCCGCGCCGCCGCCGTCTCCTTCCAAATCCGGCCGATCCTTTCCGTTTCCGATGAAATCGATAGAGGGGAAATGATCTTCTCGATCTCCTCTATCTTTTCTCTTTTGGAATCATCGGCTAAAATCGTTTGGAAATTCGTGGATTCGAGGTCGAATCGAATTGGTCTCTCTCCTCCGAACCCTAGACTTTCCTTCTCATCGCCGGCCGCCGTGGGCCTTCGCCGCCGTGTCCTTGCCCCTATAAAAGCACCCCCAAGCCCGCCGCTGCCCGCCGCCACCCTCGCCTTCGCCTCTCGTCGTCCGTAGAGCCCTAGCGCCGTGAGCCCTCGCGCCGCCGTGCGCCGCCGTCGCTCCAGTCGTCACCGTCGCTCGGGGAGGCCGCCGTCGTGGTCGCCGTTGCGTCGCCGTCCTCGTCCGCCCCTCCGCCGTCACTGTCGACCACCGGAACACCGTCGCCGTCGTCAAGCCGGAGGTCGCTGCCGCTTCTTCTTCGCCACTGTCGCCGTCCGTTGTTCTTCCGCCGCTTCTTTGGTCACTGGTGAGTTCGCCATGCCGTCCGCTACCCGTAGGTGCTCTCCGTTCGCGCCGCCGCGCCGTCGTTCGCCGGCGAGCTCGCGCGGTTCGGTCGCCGCCGGAGATGACGTCATCGCCGACGTCATCGATGCCGTCCGCCGTGGTCCGGCCGTGGACCGGTCGATCTCGGCCGTTCGTTTTGGATGGATCGATCTCGGCCGTCCAATCTCGTGAACCGTCGCCGTGCACCCGGTCCACCGCAAACCCTAGCCGCTGACGCAATAAATCCTCTTTTCCTTTTCAAAAATAATTCATTATTGCGTCATAATTCAATTAAAATCCATATAAGTGTTTTAATCCGATTTAATCTTTAAAAATTCATAACTAATTCATCTTAGCTCGGATTTAGTTGGTTCAAGCCTCTAAATTTTTCTAAAATTGAGATCTACATGTTAAAAATATCCACATGTACTGTTCATGCTTGTTTATGTGCTGTTTTGGTGTTTTGCTCTTTTCTGTTTAGATTCCGACGTTTCCGGAGAGTCCGTTTTCGCAGGAGAAGAATTTGAAGAGTTCCAAGGCCAGCAAGGCAAGTCACACAGATTCCAAACAACCCTTTGAGCATGTTGATCCTGTTTAAAGCTATTGTTTCTATTCAACTATTGCAATTATTTTCGAATGTCATTGGGTGGAATTAACCTATTGTTTGTTATAGCCCTTTTGTTCTTGATTACTTTATTCCTTGATACCTTGGGTTATTATAAATTGACTAGTTGAGCTTTATATATTGGTTCAGCTAGATATTAGATGTGATTGCTTAGCCATGCTTAGAAACTTTAGCACACTATTGGGATAACTTATGACTCACTATTATTTAATGATGGCTTAATGATGACTCATGATGGTTAATCATGATTGGTTAATTAATTAATTTGCCAACTAAAACCTGATAATGGTGGGTTGTGAGCACATGGTTTTGATGGTCGTGCTCATGACAATTAAGGACCGGTTCACGAGTTTCGGTTGTGAAACATTAACCGTGCCAACCACAAGCCAGCGTGGGCAACGGCTTTACCTTTTGTATAGCATGGTTCATTGCGGGGCACCAGACTGAGAAGTGGCGGAGATAAGCCCACGGGGGTCGCTGGGGAGTCCATGCCTTGTTTATAACGGGGTGATTATGATCCAGGAACGGTGCGCTGTGGTGGATTGTGTTGTGCGAGGGGTACTGTCACAGCTCCTTTCTGAGGTACCGTGGTGGTATCAAGGCGCATGGTGACATGTCATGGGGCTCTGTCTTGTGGGTACAGTGGTACACCTCTGGTCAGAGTAAAACTATTCGAATAGCCGTGCCCGCGGTTATGGGCGGGTCTAACAATGTCTTTCGTGATTAGTCTCACACCTCTGATCATAATAAAAGATACTATGACTGGTAATAATTTGATTAGCTCCTGGTTTGAAATGGTATATTCCTGGTTTGGAGATAGAACTGTGCAGCCGGGATGGTTGTTCAGAATGGTTGGGCCTATGCAACAGGGTATGTTGTATAGCGTTGGATTAATATTGTTTAATTATTACTTAACTGTTTTATTCAATTCTGAAATGTTTTTTTTTAATGCTGTTTATGCAAATGAAACCCTACTATGCCATCCTTTGTTATCCTGTGCACTTGCATAATTGCTGCGTGGCTTGCTGAGTATGTCATATACTCACCTTGCAATCATTCATTAGAGGAGGAGTTCTACAGTGATGCTGATGGTGTGGAGGATTAGGTGTAGCCCTGGTCAAGCTGCCTGTGGAGTGGAGTCGTCTGCGCCGTTTATTTTTTTTTTCCGCTGCTTAGATCTTTATTGATTGAGAGGAACTATCTACCTCTGTAATGACATTTTATTCGCTTATTAATTAGAGTAATAATTGTACTCTATTATCAATTTGTTATTGTGTGCCTCGGCTGATTCCTGGACGAGGGTTCACACACATGTAAGCGTTTGGAATTTTGGATAGAAATTCCGGGCGTGACAACCGTCGCCGTCCCCGTTCACCCCCTCGTCGAGCTCACCGACCGCCGAAGCGCCGCCGTACCCGGCGACCCGAGCCGCGCCGCCGCCTTCCTCCGCTCCAGCCACCTTTTTCATCGTCGCCGTCGACCTAGGGTGAGCCGTGGACCGTCGCCTCCTTTCCCCCTTCCCTCCCCTCTCTCGGCCGTGGGGCCCGGCCGTCAGCCGCCCGTGCCCTCGGGTGCGGCTGACACGTGGGACCCACAGCGCCGGCCGGTGTGAGCCCGGGTGCACCCGGTCCACCATGGACCATGAGGCTGCCACGTGGGCCCCACTCCCGTGGACCCGGTCCCCGCACCCCCTCCCCTCGGCTGACGCAATAAACCTTTTTTAAATGAAAATTTAAATGAAGAAATTCGCAAATATTTATTTAAAGAGCATATAAACTTCAAATGGCCATAACTTGGCCATTTGAACTCGGAATTGGACCGTTCAAGTCCCTAATTTTTTCCTTAAGAAGTCAAGAACCCATTTTTGTGCTTTGTTCCTGCTTTTTATATAGAGTTTATTAGAGTAAAAGCCTTTTTCTTTTCCGTTGGTCGTGTAGACGCTGCAGTTTCGGAAGATCCGCTCTTCGTGGAGGTTGAAGCCGACGTTTGGGAAAGCGAGCAAGGCAAGTCACATCATCCTTGAACATATTGAATCCCAGTTTATAAAATTATTTTGATTTAAATTATTGCATTATCGCTTTATTTAAATTCCCGCGTTATCACTGTTTTATCTAGCCATGCCTATTTACCTTTGTTATGGCCTTATTATTGTTATTGTTATTATTACCTTGTTCACCCTAGAATAAACAAAACCCCAACTAGTGGACACTCTACTTATGGTACTACTAGTATGAATTTAGGTAGATGTTTCACTGGTTAATTAGGCAACATTAGGTGGTTTTACAACTCTAGACTTTGGGAATATTCATATCACCTGGACACTATGGAATGGTTGGATTATTGTGGAATTGGATTCACACCTCCCCCTCTATTCAAAACCCTCAAAATGGTTTTAGGCTGGGCTCGGGGTGCATGGTTTTGATAGTAGCACCTCGGCCATATAAGGACCGGTCTTCGGGCCTCTATTGCAAAGTACTACCGTACTTCCACATGTCTAGTGGGTAAGGCTTGGTTTGTGGCTCAGTCTGGTTATAAACAAAAGTACACGGATGGAGATGGACGAAGTCGGGGGTCGATGGACATCTCTAGGGCAAATGAAGGCTACACGAGCTGCGGCCCGGTAGTCGAGATGTCATGGCACAGGGCCGGTGTCCTGCTGCTAGGGGCTCAGTCCTGCCTACCTGTCCCGGAGGTTCCGGCCGTAGGTGGGGTTGGGTCGGTACTCTTGTCTATGGCTAGGATGGGTTGGAAACTATGTCACGTCTTCCGTCCGTATACCGTGGTGATATGTGGCACGTTGTTACACGTGAGGAAGATGTGTCTTGTGGGTAAAGATGTACACCTCTGATCAGAGTATAATCTATTCGAATAGCCGCGCCCTCGGTTATGGGCAAGCTGAGCAATGTACCCAAGTTAGTGTTTTAATTCTTAAAACCTACTTAACAACTAAAATGTGGAATGGTTGGCCTGGGTTGGCTTGGGACGAGCTGGGACCCAGGGTCGGATTGCCAGTTCGGTCTGAATCATCGTAGGCCTTGGGTTAAGGCAGGTTCGTGTGGGTTCACGGCCTTGATTAATAATCTTGTATAGCTCTAGGATCGTATTTACAAAATAGCTTTGAGCAACTAAGTGTCTTTTAATGCTGTTTACTGCAAACCCTAACCCTTATATTATAACCCCCTTGTACTCCCTTGCATTTATTCTGCACTTATGGGTGTGTCTTGTTGAGTACGGTGGTTGTACTCAGTCTTGCTCAATTTTTCCCAAACCCAGAAGAGGAGTTCCTGGAAGATGAAGGCTTTAGTGTCTAGCTCGTGCCTGCCGTCAAGCGCCTGTGGTCGTCGCCCTAGTCTTCCGCTGTTTCCCGTTTGTCTTTGTGTGTGCTGGGCCTTCGCCGCCCATGTAATAAAGTAACTATTTACGCTTCCGCTTGATAAACTTTAAAATGTATCAACTTTTGGTGTATCTTGCCTCCTGGGACAAGGAATAATACACGCACGTAAGGAACGCCCGTTGGGTTATTTCCGGTCGTGACAAGTTGGTATCAGAGCCCCCTTGACCCTAGGACGAGCCTTAGATCCCAAGCCTTAGCAATATTTTCAAAATAAAAATCCTTTCTTATTTGTGAAAATCCTCTAGTCTCTCTCTGTCCTGCTGCTTCATTTATCGTCAAAATCTGATCTTTAAAATGTTGCTTTTCTCTTTTGTTTTTGTTTGTAGATGGCCGGCAGCATAAACCGTCGTGGTCTGGACCTGACTGGCTTCGTTTTGGAGCTGCAGGGCATGTGCGTTGTCCTGGGGTATCCGCATGGAGTGGACTACCAGGGCAAGCAACTCCCGGAGCAGGAGGGAGACGATGCAGAGCCCCACACTGCTTGGGAGGTCACTGCAGTGATCCTCACTGGCTCACCCGAGAGGACCTCGTTGGCAGTCACCACGGGTGGAGATTCTTTCTCCGCCGCTTGCCAGAGCGCCGCACTCCTCGCCATCGGCACTCTTCACCAGCGCTACCCGGACGAGTTGCAGCACTCGCCCTACCGCTACCACCCTCGTCGCGGAGGAGCCCGCGACTACGCCACCTTCAGGGATGCAAGCTCGGAGGATGACGCTACCATCATGCACCTAGCGCGCATGGTGGAGGCGTACGACACGGCCCGTATCGACTTCCATCAGATGGTGCGCCGCGGGTTGGTCGAGAACAACATGAAGATCCTGGAGCTGCGTCAGGAGAATCTGCAGCTGAAGAAGGACCTAGACGCGGTTGAGGCGCAGCTGTGTTAGCTCAAGATCGCCTAGGGAGAGGTCTGTTGCCCCAAGCGCCGTCGCGTCTGCCGCAGCCTGAAGATCACCGCCCGCAAGAGTACCTCTAGGCCTAAGCTCGTTCGTCAGTCCCTGGCGTGAACCTGCTTCGTCGAGACCACTCGTGCCGACCCCGCGCCCTTGGTTCCTCAGGAGGAGGGAGCCTCTGGCGTTGGTAGCACAGAGGATGTGCTGTTGCTCACCTTCCGCCCTGGTCCATCGCAGAAGTAGACGAGCAGTTAGTAGGCTTGCACGTGTGTTCTTCTCGTTTGTCTTCCTGCTAGAGTCGTGTGGGGCATGGTTATGCCGGTGTGTGGTATAACTATGTCGTGGGTGGTTAGTTTTAATAGTCAGCTCTCTCTGTTTGCTGGTTCTGTGTGGGATTTTCAGATGGTGACAACCAGGAGAAGTGCTGCTACCGGTGAAGGCAGTCACCCCGAAGGCAGCAACCACAACAACCATGGCAGCGCACCTCCACCTCCTCCTCCGCCTCCACCACCACCACCAGACACCAACCCCATCCTCACCCAAATCCTCGCCCAGCAGGCCAACATGATGGCTGCTTTCCTCCACCACATCCAAAATCCGCCACAGCATAATGCTCCACCTCCACCACCACCCCCACAACACTCTAAACTCGCCGAGTTCCTCCACATCCGTCCGCCTACCTTCTCTAGCTCCAATAACCCCGTGGATGCTTTGGATTGGTTGCATGCTGTGGGGAAAAAGTTAGACATTGTGCAGTGCAACGATGAGGAGAAAGTCATCTTTGCCGCTCACCAACTGCAGGGGCCCGCATCTCTATGGTGGGACCACTTCCAGGCTACGCAGGCAGAGGGGCAGCCTATTACCTGGGCCCGCTTCACCGCCGCTTTCCGGAGGACCCATGTGCCCGCCGGAGTCATGGCCCTTAAGAAAAGGGAATTCTGAGAGTTGAAGCAAGGCAACCGCTCTGTGATGGAGTATTTGCATGAGTTTAACAACTTGGCCCAGTACGCCTCAGAGGATGTTCGTGAAGATGAGGAGAAGCAAGAGAAGTTCTTGGCAGGAATGGACCCTGAGCTGTCCGTGCGTCTGGTCTTCGGGGATTATCCGGATTTCCAGTGTTTGGTGGACAAGAGCATCCGCTTGGAAGCCAAGCACAAGGAACTGGAGTCGCATAAGTGTCGCTTGGCAAATTTCCACAATCAACAGGGGGCTAACCAAACGGTCCGCTACACCAATCCCTATCCAGGGGGATCCTCCTCGCAGCAGCAGCAGCAACCACGCTCCGCGCTCCGACCTCAATTCGTGGTGCGCATCCCACAGCCGCAGCAGCAGCAGAATCAGCAAGGGACCCGTACGCCCCGTCCTCCTGCGCCCGTTGTGCAGTCTGGTCAAGGCCACAGAGACGCTCAAGGTCAGCAGCGTCTGTGCTTCAACTGCTTCGAGCCCGGACACTTTGCGGATAAATGCCCAAAGCCGAGGCGCCAGCAAGGCCAAGCGCCTCCCCGCACCAACAATGGTGGTAAGGATGTCATTCGGGGTCGTGTGAACCACGTGACTGCCGAGGATGTGCTGACAACTCCAGACGTCATCGTGGGTACGTTCCTCATTCATTCTATTCCTGCTACCATTTTGTTCGACTCTGGAGCTTCCCACTCGTTTATATCTGTGCCATTCGTGGTGAGAAATCAGTTGGGGGTAGAAAGGCTTAGGAACCCTCTGCTCATCACCACCCCTGGAGGGGTTATGACAGCAAAGTATTATAGCCCTGCCATTCCTATAGAAATCCAGGGAATCCCTTTTCCCTCGGATTTGATTCTTCTGGACACCAAGAACTTGGATGTGATCTTTGGGATGAATTGGTTGGCTCAATTCCAAGGAGTAGTGGATTGTGCAAGACGCACTGTCACTCTGTACCGAGGGCCGGAACAACCGGTTGTTTTCTTTGCACCCCCAACCTCTGTCAGCAGTTCCGAACTTTATCAGATATGACTGTCGGAAACCCCCATCGTCAGAGAGTTCAGAGATGTGTTTCCGGAAGAACTACCCGGTATGCCACCCAAGCGAGAGATTGAGTTCCGGATAGATCTTGCTCCAGGAACCACTCCTCTGTACAAGCGACCCTACCGTATGGCAGCAAATGAACTGGCCAAAGTCAAGAAACAGTTGGAAGAGTTGAAAGAAAAGGGGTATATATGGCTGAGCACTTCCCCCTGGGGTGCTCCTGTTATTTTTGTGGAGAAGAAAGACAAGACAAAGAGGATGTGCGTTGACTACAGAGCTCTCAATGAAGTTACTATCAAAAACAAGTACCCTCTTCCCCGGATCGATGATCTGTTCGATCAGCTTAAAGGTGCCACTATATTCTCCAAGATTGATCTTCGCTCCGGATATCACCAATTGCGTATCCGTGAAGAAGATATCCCGAAGACCGCATTCACCACGCGTTATGGACTGTATGAATTCACGGTGATGTCGTTCGGTCTAACCAATGCTCCTGCCTTCTTCATGAACTTAATGAACAAAGTGTTCATGGAATACTTGGATAAGTTTGTTGTGGTCTTTATTGACGACATCCTGGTGTACTCACAATGAGAGGAAGACCATCAGCAGCATCTCCGTCTGGTGTTGGGAAAGTTGCGGGAACATCAATTGTATGCCAAGCTTAGCAAGTGTGAGTTCTGGTTGTCCGAAGTCAAATTCTTAGGGCACGTGATATCCGCTAAAGGAGTTGCTGTGGATCCCGAAACGGTGACCGCCGTCACTGATTGGAAGCAACCCAAGACAGTTACTCAGGTTCGCAGCTTTTTAGGTTTGGCAGGATACTACCGAAGATTCATCGAGAACTTCTCCAAAATTGCTCGACCCATGACGCAGTTGCTGAAGAAGGAAGAAAAATTTGTGTGGAGCCCGCAATGCGAGAAGGCGTTCCAAACTCTCAAAGAAAAGCTGGTCTCCTGGTGTACTGTGACGCTTCGCGCCAAGGATTGGGGTGCGTGCTCATGCAGGAAGGTCATGTGGTAGCCTATGCCTCACGCCAGCTACGGCCCCATGAAGGCAACCATGGGGGCACGGGCGGTCCGCCTCCCGCCGACCGTGCCACCTCCCGCGGATGGGTTGGAAACTATGTCACGTCTTCCGTCCGTATACCGTGGTGGTATGTGGCACGTGGTTACACGTGAGGAAGATGTGTCTTGTGGGTAAAGATGTACACCTCTGATCAGAGTATAATTTATTCGAATAGCCGCGCCCTCGGTTATGGGCAAGCCGAGCAATGTACCCAAGTTAGTGTTTTAATTCCTAAAACCTGCTTAACAACTAAAATGTGGAATGGTTGGCCTGGGTTGGCTTGGGACGAGCTGGGACCCAGGGTCGGGTTGCCAGTTCGGTCTGAATCATCGTAGGCCTTGGGTTAAGGCAGGTTCGTGTGGGTTCACGGCCTTGATTAATAATCTTGTATAGCTCTAGGATCGTATTTACAAAATAGCTTTGAGCAACTAAGTGTCTTTTAATGCTATTTACTGCAAACCCTAACCCTTATATTATAACCCCCTTGTACTCCCTTGCATTTATTCTGCACTTATGGGTGTGTCTTATTGAGTACGGTGGTTGTACTCAGTCTTGCTCAATTTTTCCCAAACCCAGAAGAGGAGTTCCTGGAAGATGAAGGCTTTGGTGTCTAGCTCGTGCCTGTCGTCAAGCGCCTGTGGTCGTCGCCCTAGTCTTCCGCTGTTTCCCGTTTGTCTTTGTGTGTGCTGGGCCTTCGCCGCCCATGTAATAAAGTAACTATTTACGCTTCCGCTTGATAAACTCTAAAATGTATCAACTTTTGGTGTACCTTGCCTCCTGGGACAAGGAATAATACACGCACGTAAGGAACGCCCGTTGGGTTATTTCCGGTCGTGACAATACCCTGAGTGGTTTGAGAGGGTTCCATTGCCTAATCGATTCAAGGTTCCAGATTTTTCAAAGTTCTTAGGGCAGGACAGCGTTTCAACCAATGAACACGTTAGCCGATTTGTAGCTAAGTGTGATGAAGCATCGGCTATGGATGCCTTGAGGGTTAGGTTGTTTCCATTATCTTTGTATGGATCGGCTTTTACTTGGTTTTCTTCTTTGCCATGTGGATCAATTAACAGTTGGGCCGATTTGGAGAAGCATTTTTATAGCTATTTCTACAGTGGGGTTCATGAGATGAAATTGCTTGATTTAACAGCAATTAAGCAAAGGCATGATGAGCCTATGCAGGACTACATTCAGAGGTTTAGAGAGATGAGGAATAAGTGCTACAGCTTGAGTTTAACTGATGCCCAGTTAGCCGACTTGGCTTTTTAGGGTATAATAGCTCCGATCAGGGAGAAGTTCTCGTTTCAAGACTTTGATATTTTGTCTCATCTTGCACAGAAGGTAACCTTGCATGAGCAGAGGTTTGTAGAAGCCAGGAAGAACTTTAAAAAGGTTAATCATGTCTGTCCTTACATATATGGATCGGATGATGATGATGATGATGACTCCGAAATAGCAGCAGTCGAATGGGTTAGAAGCAAGAAGGTTATACCGTGCCAATGGGTGAAGAGTTCTGGGAAAGAAGAGAGGTATGACTTTGATATCACCAAGGCTGATAAGATTTTTGATTTGCTACTTCGGGAGAAACAGATTTAACTTCCTGCTGGTCAAACAATCCCATCGGCCGAAGAATTAGGCAACCGGAGGTATTGCAAGTGGCATAATTCTGGGTCTCATTGCAAGTTGCAAGTCTTCAGACAACAGATCCAGACGGCTATTGAGGGGGCCAAGATCAAGTTTGATGATTCCAAAAGGCCGATGAAAGTTGATGGCAATCCTTTTCCTGTTAATATGGTACATACAGCTGGCCGAATAGCCGATGGAAGAAAAGCTAGAGGTTTTCAGGTGAATTCGGCTAAGATTATCAAAGTATCAGAAGAAATATGACAAGCAGCAGGAGAAGCACCATGAAGAGGATGATGGCGGTTTTGATCCTCATTGGGGTTGTGAGTTCTTTAGATTTTGCTGGAATGAAGGTATGAGGCTGCCGTCTATTGAAGACTGTCCTGGGTGCAGTAATGTTGCAGAAAGTTCAAGCCGATCGTATAATAGAGGCAATCGGCCAAGGCAGACAAGAGTTCCTGTTCATCAAAGATTGGGCCCAGTGAATCAAGATCATGGCCAAGAAGACAATGAAGACAGGAAGACTCACTGGTGTCCTTCTGTTATTTTTACAAAGAATCAGAAGAGAAGGGTTCAAAGGTTGAGGAACAGAGAACGCTTTCAGGAGGTTGAGCAAGAGATCAACCATCAGCTGAAGAAGACGAACCCGAAGTAGGAGTGGCGTGTTAAGAATCAAGTTCCTACAACCGATGAAGCCACAACTGATGAAGCAAATAGGTTAGCTAAAGGGAAAAGTGTGGTGACTACATCGGTTAATATGGTTTTCACATTACCTGCAGAATTTGGGGCCAGGCAAGCCGATGTTGATGAAGTTGCGGAAGAATCGGCTAAATTGATTTTATCACCAGAACAAGCAGTCTTTGAGAAGCCAGAAGGGACAGAGAATCGGCATCTTAAGCCATTGTATGTAAATGGCTATGTCAATGGGAAGCCGATGTCTAAGATGATGGTGGATGATGGGGCTGCGGTGAATTTGATGCCTTATGCTACATTTAGGAAGCTGGGCAGAAATGCTGAGGATCTCATCAAGACAAACATGGTGCTCAAAGATTTTGGTGGCAATCCATCAGAAACAAAGAGAGTTTTGAATATGGAACTGACAGTCGGCAGCAAGACTATCCCTACAACATTTTTTATCATCGATGGGAAGGGTTCCTATAGCTTGTTGCTTGGAAGGGATTGGATTCATGCCAATTGTTGTATTCCTTCAACAATGCATCAATGCTTGATTCAGTGGCAAGGTGACAAGATTGAAATCGTACCAGCCGACAGGTCAGTCAACGACTCAACGTTGCCAGTGCCGATTTAGTTCTTTGGGAGATGGATGGTCTCGATTGCTTATCTGGAAAAGTTTGGGATAGAGATTTTCTAAAAGTGTCCAATTGTGATATACAGCCAATTGAAGATGGAGAGCCCAAGTTATTATTTTGAGGGCATCGTGGAGGGTTCAAACGTCTATACCAAGGACATAGTAGATGATCTCGATGACAAGCAAGGACAGGGTTTCATGTCGGCTGATGATTTGGAAGAAATCGATATAGGTCCAGGTGATCGACCAAGGCCGAGATTTATTAGTAAGAACTTGTCTCCAGAATTTAGAACCAAGTTGATAGAGCTTTTAAAGGAATTCAGGGATTGCTTTGCTTTGGAGTATTATGAGATGCCAGGACTCAGCCAATCGATCGTCGAACATCGGCTACCTATCAAACCAGGGGTTAGACCACATTAACAGCCTCCGAGAAGATGTAAAGCCGATATGCTCGAACCTGTCAAGGCTGAGATTAAACGTTTATATGATGCTGGTTTTATTTGTCCTTGCCGATATGCTGAGTGGTTTCCAGTATAGTTCCCGTTATCAAGAAAAACGGCAAGGTTAGAGTGTGCATTGATTTCAGGGATTTAAATAAAGCTACCCGAAAGGATGAGTATCCAATGCCAGTAGCTGATCAGCTGGTTGATGCTGCTTCAGGGCACAAGATATTGAGTTTCATGGATGGAAATGCAGGATACAATTAGATTTTCATGGCTGAAGAAGATATACATAAGACAGCTTTTAGGTGTCCTGGTGCAATCGGCTTGTTTGAGTGGGTTGTAATGACTTTTGGCTTGAAGAGTGCTGGAGCTACATATCAAAGAGCCATGAATTGTATATATCATGATTTGATCGGCTAGTTGGTTGAAGTTTACATTGATAATGTGGTTATTAAGTCTAAAGAGATAGAGGACCACATAGCCGATTTAAGGAGGGTTTTTGAGAGGACTCGAAAATATGGTCTGAAGATGAACCCAACGAAGTGTGCCTTCGGGGTATCGGCTGGCCAAAGATGATCGGCAAGATAAATTTTATTCGAAGGTTTATTTCTAACTTGTCTGGGAGGTTAGAGCCTTTTACACCATTGTTAAGGTTGAAAGCCGATCAAAAGTTTACTTCGGGGGCAGAGCAATAGAAAGCTTTGGATAGTATTAAGGAATATCTTAGCTCTCCTCCAATGTTGATTCCTCCACAAAAGGGGATACCTTTCAGATTATATCTATCGGCCGGTGAGAAGTCAATCGGCTCAGTCTTGATTCAGGAGCTTGAAGGGAAAGAAAGAGTTGTATTTTACTTAAGTCGTCGGCTCTTGGATGCAGAAACAAGATATTCCCCTGTGGAGAAGTCGTGCTTGTGCTTGTATTTTTCCTGTACAAGGTTAAGGCATTATCTATTGTCCAACGAATGTACTGTTATATGCAAAGCCGATGTCGTGAAGTATATGTTATCGGCTCCAATTTTGAAAGGAAGGGTTGGAAAGTGGATATTCTCTTTAACAGAATTCGATCTTCGGTATGAGTCGCCGAAGGCGATTAAGGGGCAAGCTATAGCCGATTTTATTGTTGATCATCATGATGATTCAATCGGCTCGGTTGAGGTTGTGCCATGGACTTTGTTCTTTGATGGATCAGTATGCACTCATGGTTGTGGTATCGGCTTGGTTATAATTTCCCCTTGGGGGGTATGTTTTGACTTTGCCTATACTATTAAACCCTATGCGACTAACAATCAGGCTGAGTATGAGGCAGTTCTCAAAGGGTTGCAATTACTTAAGGAAGTTGAAGCCGATGCTATTGAGATTATGGGGGATTCTTTGCTGGTGATCAGTCAGTTGGCAGGAGAATATGAGTGCAAAAATAATACATTGGTAGTTCACAATGAGAAGTGCCGAGAGTTGATGAAGGAATTTTGGCTGGTGACTTTGAGGTATGTATCTCGAGAGCAGAATATTGAAGCTAATGATTTGGCCCAAGGGACATCGGGATATAAGCCGATGATCAAGGATGTCAAGGTTGAGGTTGCCGCATTAACAGCCGATGATTGGAGGTATGATGTACATTAGTATTTGCAGAATCCATCTTAATCGGCTTCTCGGAAATTGCGATATAAAGCGTTGAAGTATACTTTATTGGATGATGAGCTCTATTATCGGACGATTGATGGGGTGTTGCTTAAGTGTTTAAGTGCCGATCAGGCCAAGGTTGCAATCGGCGAGGTTCATGAAGGAATTTGTGGCACTCATCAATCGGCTCATAAGATAAAATGGTTGCTTAGATGAGCAGGGTATTTTTCGCCGATAATGCTGGAGGATTGTTCGTAGAGTCTATTACAATCGGTTGTAGTTTGCCGATGTACAATGGCCGATATGGTTATATCACCGTTAGTTGTTTTTCTATTTGTAATCGGTTGTGTTTTGCCAATGTACAATGGTCGATATTGTTATATCGCCCTTAGTTCAACTTATAATTATAGCAAATGCCTTTGTCATTATAAAATTAAGGGGGCATATATATGCAAAGTTGCAAAATTTTTGATTTTTGAGCAGAAACATGAAGTTATATTAATCGGCACATTAAGACGGGTTAAACAAAGAACCAAAGTTTCTTAGCCGATTACAAAAATTCCTAGAGTCTATTACACAAAATGACATTGAGACAAATAACGCTGGATAGCCGATAAAGCCCGTTTCCTGATTTGATCTACTTCTTCGATGGCTTGGATGTCTTGGGCGTCAGTTCCAGGGATGATCGTGAGCGACTTAGTCATGTCAGCTACATTCTTGATAGCCGATTTCAATCTGGACTTCTGGTCTTCAACAGCATTTGGAAGATTGGCTAGCTTTTGTTTCTCGAGATCCAGCTCGGCATTGCACTCCTCAAGTTGAGCTATTAGATCAATTTTGCGAGCTTCAAGCCGATTTATATTCGACTGAATCGGCCCAAGAGAGAGTTGATCTAACTTGGCTTTCTCTTTATGCACGAGCTGCCGATTGGATTGGATAGTAGCTTCGATATTCATTCTCTCTCGCCAATCGGCTATACGTTGCTTAGCTTTCTCCAGCTTAAATTGGTGTTGCTCAAGAAAAACAACTGGAGTAATGATGTTTACTAGTTCATCTGGAATTAAAGCTTGGATTTTAGCAAATCGTGCTCGGATTGAACCACAATCAGCCACCAGATTGTCTAATGAAGACTCTAGCTGAAGGGATATGTCTTCAAGTGTTTTCTTGACAGTGTCATCCAGAGGGGCTAGAGCCTTGCTTGTGGTTTCTTCCTCCGTCTCATCAAAATAATCTTTGATATCAAAAGAGAACAAATCGGCTAAGACCTGAAATAATGATTTAAAGAGAGTTAGAGGCCAAATAGACATAGCCGATCTGAGTATTTCTGTCAAAGGAAAACTCACTGGGATAGCAGGAGCAGCTGGTTGTACTTCTTCTTCAACATGGTGACTCCCTACAGCCGATGGAGTTTGATCGCTTGATGGTTGCTGAACAGGAGAAGAAGGAGCAGGAGGCTGCAAAAAGATAAGTGTAAAATAAGATCGGTTATGATCGGCTAATGAGAAATTAAGAACATCTTACTGGTGGAGCTGGTTTGAGAGTCGTTGTTGCCGATTTCTTCTTCACAGCATTTCTCTTTTTCTGCAAAAGCAAGATTAATAAGTAATCGGCCAAAGATAGATGAAATAGTTATAAAAGAAATCAAGGAGAGTTGTTTACCCTAGAGAAATGAGCTGGAGCAGAAGGAGTTGGAGGAGTTTGTTTAGGTGAAGCCGATGGTGTTCTTTCAGAATCACTTACCTCATCTGCGGCTTGATCAACATCCTCTCCAATCTCTTCTTCATCCAGAGCTTGTTCAATGGATGGATCTAGGGCAGGCAGATCATCGGTTGGCTTAGTCTTCTTTGATTTGGCCTTCTTTTTTGGGGCTGGAGCCGATGTGTCCACAGCCGATGACCTGGTTCTTCTCTTTTTGCCGGTATCGGCTGGTTCTCTGATAAGCCCTTGGAGAAGAGTTGAAGTCTTGGGGGTATGATAGCCGATGACAGGGGGAGATGGCCCACCTCCATTTGGAATTAGACCAGGAGCATAGTCGATGTCTCTACCACTATTGCTTTGGTGTGGAGGGGAGGATTCTGTTGTCTGCAAAACGGAAAAGAAAATTAGTCAAGTTGTGAGTCAGCTAACACTTATTCAAGCAAGATTAAAGCCAAGGTGTACCTGAGGGACGATGTCCGGGAAAAGATTTGCCATGTACATAGAAGCCGATTGATGGAACAGATGCAGTTTGCATTCACCCCACCATCTGTCAAATGATCTGCTCCTGAACCTTGCCAGCTCTATATTTTCAGTGCTGCCCAGAGGAGGCCCTTGGAGATTGAGCAGTCGATCCATCATCAAGGTTGATGAAATTTTCCCTCGGCATTGAACTTATCGGCAAAGAACAAGCCGATTGGTAGTTGACCCATCCCAAGTTGTCTGGCAGCACTCATCGGATGATAGAACTCATAAGAGACTTGAATATTCCTTCCTTGATGAATGCCAACAAGAAGGATGCATGGGCTGATTGCAGCTGAGAAAACTTCTCTGGACTTTTGGTATCTTTCATGGTTGATGTCCTCAAAACTAAAATCCGATGGATGCTCCAGAAGTGCTGAGTGTTCGTAGGGGAACCAAATGCAAGCATCTTTCTGAAAGCCCTCATAAAAGCTGCAGAACCAATCCTTAAGCAGTTCAGCTGATAGCTTTGCCCCTGCATTGGCTGGTGTGGAAGCATATTCTACATAGGATGTGCATCTACGGTGGGTGCGTTCCTCCATATCATCTTCTATTATTGGCTCCAGTCTTGGGAATTCGACTTCTGTTACGGATGGCCGATTAACGAATTTCATGACCATCAGATTCAACCAAGACTGCAATAACCACCATGGTCCACCTGCTCCAACTACTGAGCCGATGGCTATCTTAGCCGATGCATTGTTCAGCATTTGATACAAATAGCCGAGGAGGATTTTGCCTAAGGGGAATTGTCTTTTTTATTCCAAGGCCTCGGCTACAAACTGCCAGTTAGTTGTAGGGCCACAACTTGATCCACAGAAGATGAATTTCTCCAACCACATAAGCAGAAAAGCTACATGCTCTCGGGGAGTGACAGATCCTTGGCCCATATTTGCTGCCACATAACCAGACTAGCCGCCTATGCTCTTGGTCCTGAAGTCATACTGATTTTTGGTGTTCAGACTCATAGGGTTAGCCGATGAAGTGACATCCAGACCAGTGATCATGGTGATATCTATAAGGGTTGGTGTCATCTGCCCTTGGTTGAAACGAAAGGCGTTGAAAGTGTTGGACCAGAAATAGGAGGCAACGGCCATTAAAGGTTCATCTTTGGCTGAATTGGCTATAGTAAGATCAAGCGCTTGGTCGATTCCAATTTCGTCCCAATGAACCCTCTTGTTAGCCGACATACGCTTGAACCATGTAATCCAGCTCTTCTCGGGTGGAGTTTTCTCGAGAGATGGCAAAGATTTAAAGGTATTCTTCTAGTGACCTAGATCTGGGTTGGCTAATCTGAAAGGAATCCTATTGGTTTCGCCGATGATGAACTCGGTAGGATCAGGGTTGCCAACTAGGCTAAGGAAGTAATAATTTTCATGCGATAGGCTTGGAATTGCAACTAGGTTGGAGAGATGCTACAAATCCAAAAGAACTGAGAAGGGGAAAGCGAGATAAGGAGTGGGAAAATCAAACTGCTACAAGAAAGGGAGATCTAGCCGATGAGAACGTACCTCAACGTACTCGGCTGATGGCACGCAAGACGGGCTGGCGGAGGACGACATCGCTGCAGGCGGAGATCTGGCCAGATAAGGGATCGCTTGGGGATCGATTCGGGCACCGAGGGGATCGCTGGGGAGACAGAGGACGGAGTTTGCTTCGGTGGTGAAAATGGAGGAAAACGGTGTGAGATTTCTCGGGGACAGTGGTTAGTATTTAAAGCGCTGGAATAACGGTTGGAAAACGGCAAGAGCGGATTTCTCTCAGAGTCAACGTATGGCATGTGTTAACGACCAAATTTGGTAATTCAAGGGTTGGATGTAAAGGAGGAATCGAGATAGAGATTGTCCCGGAAACAGAGTCAGGATCGGCTGAAGTTTGAATCGACTATGAATAAGATTGGCAGAGTTCGAGTCGGACAAGGTTAGCCGATTGAGCCGAGCCCGACAGTATGACATGACATATGTTGTCGGTTTAGGTTGACGTGCTTCATGGTGATTGCCAGGCATGGATAGAGTCCTAAGAAGGCAATTGTATCTATTAATTAGGATATTTTATGTAATTTCCTTAGAGATATGTTTGGGCAAAAGTCTGCCGCAAAGACATATGGTATCTTAGAGTTTGTTAGAGATAAGAGTCGTGTCCGAGATGGACATATTTTGTAATCCTCGGGTATAAATAGACCCAAGCCCCATGTAATCAAACTAACACACGTTCAATACAATCTCGGCGCATCGCCACTCTTTTACTTTCGTTTTGTTTCGATGAGTTCTTGCTTTCGGGTTGAGCTGCATCGGTTTCGATCTTCAACTAGACGTAAAACTTGTTATGACGGCTTGCTCTCGGGATTAGTGCTTCCATCTTTATGATACTCCAATCTTGTTTATGTAATTCGTCGAGTTATCATATATTCTATATAATCTTTGACAATATTGTTATTTAACCTTCAATCGGCTAACATCTATCGTTAGAAGGCAGCCGATTTGGTTAAATACCAACGTTGACTCAGATTATATAGGGTATCTACAACTCTATGAAACAACCAGCGGCTTGATAGTCTAGATATTGTCCTTCTTTTCATACTATAGCTGCATCAGTTGAGTTTGACCTTATAAGTCGTGATTAGAATCTCAATATCAAGCCTGCATTCTGGTTGCCGATTAGGCCAGTATCGGGGTTTCAGCCGATCATACCTGATTTAGCTTTATATCTTATATGCTTCATTGATATGTTAAATCCGCCCTTTATGTTAAGATCTTGTTGCATTTAGGTATATTAGGCTTCTGTTTGATATATTTTACTTGCTTTAATATCTTAATATAGAGTGGTATCGGAGAATTAGCCGATACATGCTAGATCTATCTGATCGGCTATGCTATGAACATATATAATCTTGTTGTTAATATATATTTCGATCTAAGTGATTTATGCTATCTTGGCATGGTGACCGATCTATCCTAATCACTTGATTTAAGTATATATCGACATAAAGATTATATATTGTGAATATCTACAGCCGATCGAGTAGATTTTGTTCTTTCATACTTATTAATGACTGCCGATCGATCTATATATGACATCGGCTCAGAGATAAATGATATGTCATCAGCACCTAGCCGATCGGCTATCGTTTATGGACTTAACCGTGGTTTCTTTGTTTTTGTTTCTTGTTGATTACAGGATCAAATCAACTGGCACGCTCATACACCCAAAGGCAAGTTTTGGACATGCACTGGAGTTCAGCAGATCTCCCAGGCCTCGTGTTTTTACATCAACACGCTTTTGGCATGCCTGGTGGGACTGATTAGAAGTCAGAATCGCAATACATTCTCTCATGGATGAGAAACTGCCACCGTCACCGTCCTCGGCTGGCAAGTCGGAGACCCCGTCCAAGACTAATAATCTAAAGCTTGGTGGGTTTGAAGTTAATGAGGGGAACATTATTCCCGTCACTATAGACAAGCTAACACCTGAGCAGAAGAAGGAGCTCGATCTGATGATGCAGCAAACACAACACCAATTCTTGAATTCATTCGTAGAGACCCGTAAAGGAACAATTGTTCAGAGGTACAAGATGAAGTTAGTTGCCGATGTTCCTGGGACAAGTTCTCCTAAGGATGGAGAAGTACAACAGGTTTCAGATGGTACAGCTCAATCAGGCGGTAAAGGTGCTGCAGATGGCGTAGGTCATAAAGGTGGTGGTTCTCAAGGGACTCAAGGTGATGGTTCTCATGGATTTCAAGGTGAGTATCTTAATCAAGATGGCAATACAGCATAGCTACAGTTCAACAACTTCTAAGATCGGATCTAAGTGATTTATATTGTCTCGGCATGGCGACCAATCTATCCTAATCACTTGATTTAAGTACATATCGACATAAAGATTATATATTGTGAACATCTACAGCCGATCGAGTAGATTTAGTGCTTTATTACTTATTAATAACTACTGATCGATCTACATATGACATCAGCTCAGAGATAAATGATATGTCATCGGCACCTAGCCGATCGGCTATCGTTTATGGACTTAACCGCGGTTTCTTTGTTTTTGTTTCTTGTTGATTACAGGATCAAATCAACTAGCACGCTTATACACCAAAAGGCAAGTTTTCGACCTGCACTAGAGTTAAGCAGATCTCCCAGGCCTCGTGTTTTTACATCAACAACTCTGTAACCAAAAAAATCAGACAACAGCTCATTTCAGAAAAACAACCAACAATCAATTTACCTAAAGAAAAAAAGAACTCCAAACACACCATCCACATTGCCATACCAAACGGAGGGGGGATACGGGCGGAGGATCAGATCTGGAGAAACTGCGGAAGGGGCGACGAAGGTGGTGTGGCGCCAAGTTCCGGGGCAAAGAAGACGAAGGCGGTGCGGGGTCAGCAACTGCTCCGGGTGAGGGTGAGGGCTCTCGCTCATTGTGGAGATTATGGGTACCCCATACCCACATGACATGGTTATCCGACTAGTTATAGGGGATAACTTATATCTATAAAATATGTAACAGATCATGACTTGGGTATTACGTTTCCTTGTATATTATGGAACGGCCTAAAGTCCTGGTTTGATAATATTGTAAAGTAGATTTAGGAAACCGATACCGTATTGGTTAAGGTTTCTATCTTGTAATTCTACCCCCCATCCTATATAAGATGGGCAGGAGGCCCTCTAGGGGGCATATTCACAACCTTATCGTCAGATCAATACTACACCTGGCGGATTCAAATCCCCAAACAGGAGTAAGGTATTACCTCTCATTGAGAGGGCCTGAACATGTCTAAATCCCTGTCTCCGCATCCATCCACTTTTAGGTCTCGTGCGCTACCCCCTTTTATTATTGCCGAATTTTTGTTTCGACAGTTGGCGCGCCAGGTAGGGGTGTGTGGAGTTTTCTATCAAGAAGTGCGATGGAACCAATCTTCAGTGTCGCCGGATCTTCAAATCGCTGGGTTGGTCGTTCCAATCTATGGCTGTTAGATTGATTTTTTTGCGACAGATTTGATTTGCCCTGTTGTCTTTTGGTGTGCATGTACCGGTGCGGCGGTGCCTGGTGCTTTTGCCGATCCAATGGAGAGGGTGCTGTCGTCTATAATCTTCACACACGATTTCGCGCTTGCATGATCTGGTGTCGGCCTCGTGACCTGTGCTTGTGCAGATGCATCTTGGGGGCTAGAGGGCCAATGCTTGCATGAGAACCGGCTCATTTTGAGGCCCATTGGCAAGTTGATTATAGGACTTTACTCTGTTATGTGCTGCTTACTGTTTACAAGAAGATTTACTGGCAAATGGTCAATGTGACAACAAAGGCCAAGCATCCATGCATCCTCCAATAGTCATACTACCATTCAGCAGTTTGTATTATCCTTGCACAGGTTTTTCACTTTGTAGCCTACTCTACGGTGACTTGGAGTTCTTTTTGTAGAATAAAAATATCATGACACATTTAAGAAGATGCCTTTATAATCATTTCGAAGGAAGTTGTTCAGCTAAAATTATCAACTTCGTCCAAGTATGCAGTGGTGTAATCCATCACACGATTTCGTCGGATATTTGATATCGAGAATTTTTACGGTGATAGTACAACCGTAAGAGTGGTATAAAAATTTCGACAATTGTGTGTTTTACCCCTGTTTTGGATAACTATTATGATTTTACCCTTTTAAAGGTTTGTGATTTTTCCCTCACTATTTAAAACTCAAGCACCAACGGTATTAATTCAATGGTAGAAAGACATGTTCATCCTCTTATATTTGTCCTCCTTTGTTTACCGTCACTGTATTAAACCAGGAAGAGAAGAAACAATTTTATTTTTTAAAAAATAAACTTTTGTCACAGCCAGCAAGCAGCTCGCGGCAGCACACACGTGGAAGGGAGGAGACAACAGTGGCGTGACAGCACTCTGATTTAGTGGATCGTCAGTCCACGTGGTTTCTCTTGTCACGCCGGTGCATGTGGCATGAAGGTTCAATTTTTTAAAAATATGTTTTGGAAAGGTTTATTTTTAAAATTATTTAATAAAAAGGGTTAAGTATAATAAAAGAAAATTCAAAGAGCAACGGCTGGCGAGGAAGGAGGCAGGCAGCGGTGGCTGCGTTGATCCGGCGCAGGCGACACACGCAGCCTCAACTTTTGGTGGCCCCCTTGCCCCGCCCTTCTCCACACAGATCATGCGCGAGATGACATTAATTTTTCACAAGCCTGGGAGAGATCATCATTCAGGTTGAAACCATGCCAGAGCTTCATCTGGTGAATGTATTGTAGAGCTACTGAACTCCAACCAGAGCTGAGCTTCGCACCTTGTATATACAAACAAATATGCTAAAAAAAATTGCGTAGGGAAGGAAGTTCGGTGACGTTTTGCATCCAATTTGCCAATATTTGGTATACGCTCTCGAGTCCTGACGAGGTAAAATGTTAGTGCAGTCCCATGTATAACATTGGCTCTCTCCTGCTTAATTCTATGCCAGCTTATTGTAAGAACGAAAGGACCAGCTCCTTTGGAGTTTTGTTCTGCTTCGCTGAGTTTTCCCAATGAAAAGCCATGTAATTGATCGAGTATTGGTTGGTAATTTGTTGACTCATGGGTTTGAACATATATCTGGCCAGTTTAATTAGTGGTCTTCTTTTCCGATCTTTCAATATACTGCCCTTTTTTTGCTGCCAATCATTAACTGGACCTATATATTTGTCCACCACCTTTCTGCTTCCCATTCCACGTGATCAATCTTCCAATTTATTTTCTTTTTTATACGGGAAGTAGATCTCCACTAATATAACCACTACTGGAAAACATATTTTTACAAACGGTCAAAACGGATTTTTGCATAAGGCCATCCACCCCTCTGCACTTCAAGACCTATGAAAATACACCATTTTTATAGGTGGACATCGGTCTCACCTGTGAAAATAATTTTAGCAGACAACCTCTCCATCTTCGTAGGCGCCATAGTCACCCGCCAGCGAAAACATTCTCAGCGAGCAAAAAAAAAAAATCCCCTGCCGGCACCATCCCCTACCCTCGGCCGCCCTCTCCTCTCCAGCCGGATCTCGGAGGGTGGAGGAGTTCCGGGAGGTTGGGATGGAAGGGAGGGAATGTTAGCGCCGCGCTCACCGCTGCCACCATCGCTCCCCCTCCTCCGGCCAAATCTGGGGAGGGAGGAAGGGGACGGGACCGTTGCCTCCGTCGCCGCACGCAGTGGCCGCCACCACCATCGCTCCCCTCTGGCTAGATCTGGGAGGGAGGGAGGAAGGGAGCACCGCCTCCACTGCCACCGCTCCCCTCCTCCGGCCGGATCTAGGAACAAAGAGGAAGGGAGGGAGGGGAGGGTAGCGCCGCCGCCATTGCTCCCCTCCTCCGGCCGGATCTAGGTAGGGGGAGGGTGGGAGGAGAGCGGTGCGCTGCCTCCGTGCTACCACCGCCGCCCTTCCGTCTGGCCGGATGGTGGAGGGTGAGGTGAGCAGAGGGGCAGAGGGTGAGATGAGGGAGTGAAGGGAGAGGTGTGTGGAGGGGAGACGACTTAGTACCGTTAGTGGGGGGAGGCTGGGTGGGTGGTGGATTTTATGAGGCCTAACCTTTTGCGGGCAGACGTCTTAATATCTCGCCTGCGGGAGTAGATTTATGATATCTTTAGCTCTTTTTACAAACGGTGATTGTGGAGATTATGGGTAGCATATACCCACAAGACATGTTTATCCGACTGGTTACAGGGGATAGGTTATATAAATAGAATATGTATTAGATAAGACTCAGGTATTATGTTTACTTGTGTATCATGGAAATATCCTATACTCTTAGTCGGCTACGATTGTAAAATAGTTATAGAGATTTACACCGTAAGGAATCAAGTCTCTATCTTGTAATCCTAGTTCCTCCATCTATATAAGAAGGGTAGGATACCTCGTCAGGGACATAACCACACTTGAGATCTTTAGATCAATATCACAATCGGTGGAATATTTCCCTGGACAGGAGTAGGGTATTACTTCTCATCGAGAAGGCCTGAAGCTGTATAAATCTTTTGTCTTCTAACCCATCCACTTTTCCTTCTTGTTCTCAACCCTCTTTTAGTATTGTCGACAGTGATTTTATAACTCGCTTGGAAAAATAAAATCGTGGTATTGGCAAAATTCATTTTTGTAGCAGTGAACTGAGCTCTGGTCCATGTCTATCATTTTGGGTTTGGGAGGCATTGAGAAAAGGCAACATATCCTATGCACACAGGCCCTCACGTGTACACACGTGCACACCAACTAAAAAATGTCACCAAAAAATCTAGAAAAAATCATACACATACTTTCAATTGTATTACACCTAGGGTTAAAATCTTAACGTCAAATTCATTATATTTTAGCCGTAACAAAAAAAACAAAAAATCTGACAGTTTTAAGGTTGCAATTTTGTCAGAATTTTATCTTTTTTGTTATTCTCTATGTAGAATGAATTTGAAGATGCGACTTTGCACGTAGATGTAATACTATTGAAAGTATATGTATGAATTTTCCTAGAATTTTTTGTGATAATTTTTAGTTGGTGTACACGGTGTGTACATGTGAGGGCCTGTGTGCATAGGATACGCTCCCTTGAGAAAATACCACAAAGGACAAGTCGAAGACTAAGGCCAATGCTTTCCCCTGTCAGCTGCTCATTCTGTATAGAGCGCACATCAGGATCCTTATTAGTTAGGGGCTTAGGGCTGCTATATGCTAGCTGCTAATCCAAGTCATGCATCGTTAGGCTCCGGCATCACCAATGTCCTTCATTGGATGCATGCAATGGGACATGGTTGTCTTTGGAAAGTACTGCTAGCGAATGGAGTACTGCTTGGTGCTAATTGCACTTTTCCTGGACTCATACACACATCTAGTTGCTTGATTGGGACACAACTAAACAGCTCCAGCATATATCCATATGTCCACGCTGCTGGATTGCCAGAACGAAATCATTTGCATATTAACGCTTTCGCCAGTAGCTTATGCGGCCAGTTCTTCTAGTAGTATTTTTCAAACATCATTTATATACAATGCATGTTTTTTTCTTCTCCGGAATGGAAAGCATGCAGGAGCTCTGCTATTCATCCGGGACAAATATGAATTTGCACAGATTATAAAATATACGGCTCAAGAGCAGCGGTTGTTTTCAGCAGGGTGTGCTCTTGATTTCTTTACTGTGACCCGGCTGTTTACACAGGAAGACAAGTTTGCTTTTTTTATGTTTATTCTACAATATCAGGGAGGGGAATCAATCCACACCGTTGGATCGTTTATACTACACGTGTGTATACATGGGAAATGATTTTCATTTTCTTGATAGTGGGTCCTTCATTTAAATTATTGCTTCTAGTTCTTAATTAATGCGCATGAGACTAAAATGAAATGCATTTAAGATCCAAAAAGACAAAAATGACTCAAGTCACACCCAACACATTTATGCAAATGCAAGCACACATTATGTTTTACACATTTACTTGGGAATAGAAAGAAAAAGTTTTAAATTGTTCCCAAATTTTCATGTGTGCACTAGCTAACCTTATTTAGTTCTTAGGTAGAAAATTTTTGGATTTTTATTTATGTAAACCGTTCTCAACATTTTTGGAAATTTTCAGTATGCTACATTCGTTGAGAATTTTATATGCAGCTTCAACTACCCCGATGTTGTGGTATTTATATCTGACACTCTTTGGTTATAAGTTCAGAAATTTATTTTGGAAGTTCAGCTGTTCTTTTCAAGTGAAGTGGGGTGTGCTGTCCGAACAACGAAGAAAGCACGAATATGCTAACTGATTTACAAAAATCTAGCTTGCTTCGCTTCTATCCCTATCCGGCTATCCAAAATACGCATTCTACTTAGGCTTGGGAGGCATTGAGAAAACAGGCTAGGCATTCTGAACATGACATCCTATCAGTCTATTCAGAGATATACTCCATCAAGCACAGCTTATGTCAAGGAATGGCACGAAGTGACGTTATTAGCACACGGTGCCAAGCGGGACCCACATAACAAGGGGGAGCTACTTGGGTAATTCCACACGACGGTCTTTGTGATCAGTGTGCTATAACATTTTCTGCAAGCCTGCAGGGAGAGATTTGCTGACTGATGCCATGGCAACGGCTTCTAAGCTTCACCTCGTGGGTGTACGAAGAGTCGCAGTTTCGCAGATCTTTAATCCTTTAAGTAGTGAATAAGTCAGGCTGCCCAGTTCTCCATCAAGTAATTTGCATGCTCTCCAGTTAACCGCGACGAGGCAAAATGTTAGCGCGGTGCTGTGTGGTGTATGAGACATTAGCTCCCCTGTTGCTTGCGTGCTAGCGTATGAGAGGAAAATGACCAGCAACTTTCAAGTTTTGATCGGCTTCGCTGAGTTTTTGCCCGGCACGTTTGGTTCCAAATCTTGTCATTGCTAAAAAAAATGGTTTTCGCAGACGAGCCCCCCTCCAAGGTCTAGGTGGATCATAACAACATCCACCCACGATAATGCTTGTCCCGGAGAAGGAGAAAGCTCATCTGTGAAAATCAATTTTTATTGGTGAACAAATTAACAGGTATACCTACGAAAATAGGTTTATTTTTACATGCGGACCTATTATATGGCCAGGTGCTAGGCACCACGTCCGCCCCCTCTCCTTCCCCTATCTTAAAAAAAATCCTCTCCTCTCCTCCACTGGCTGATGGTGTGCGCTCTCCCCCCTCAATAGTTCTCCACCTTTCCAGTGACTGGTACGCGGTGTCAGGTGCGTGCTTCTAACGGGAAAAAGGAGCCGCCACGCGTCACGGGAGAGGCGATGACCACTGCACCGGCCTCGAGATGGCAGATCCATCTCCGATGACGTTCGGAGTGTCGGATCCTCTGTGGGAGAGGTGACGGCCTTAAGTTCAGTGGATCCACGTCCGACGGTCTCCAGAGCGAGAGATCTGCAGTTGGGTTGCACGGAAGAGGTGGAGCTAGACTTTGCAACAACTCCATCTCTTCTCAATCTCCGTTGCTTCCCACTGCTGAGCTTTGGATAGTGGCGGCGGGCTTCGGGCACGCCGGATCTAGCAGAGCTCGAGGTGGCGGACGACAATGATGGCTCCATCGCCTCTTCCCGTCCCTCGCTTCAGGCAGCTGCGATGCCATGCTACGCGTGGGCCGGATCAGCCGACGCTGGGTAGAGGATTTCTAGTTTTCTTTTTGGAATTTTTTTGCCTAAATACTTTTGTAGGCAGGCGTCTTAACATGCCCTCCTGTGAAAATGCCATTACGGTGGTGCTCGGAATAATCAAGATTTTTGTAGACATCTGGCGCCAGGCGGGCACTTCGTCTGTTTTGGAAGATAAAAATGACGCTTTAGAAAACCTTTATGTAATAGTGACATCTCTCTCCCAACCGCGGCTATGTGGTCTGAGATTGGTGGGCACAGGTGAGAATACAGTTGGTAGACTGCCACCGGCGGGGCTTTGACTCTCTAGTGTTGTTGGTTTCTTGGCAATGGGTGCTCGCGTGTGCTACGCGCTTGGGAGTCCGTTTGGGAGGGTAGTGCTTGACTCCTAGTCTTCCCCTCTTTCTCTCTCGCTCTTCCTCCCTCCCTCTCTCTCCTTCAGGAGTTGGGTACCTATCAAATATGACCTAGCTTTCTTTAGGTCCCCTTTTCTGTCTCGTTTGTTGTGCAATAAAATCTCTACTTCTTCTAATATATTGATGTGTAAGGCTTTTGCGCATTCGAAAAAAAAGCTTCTGAGTTTTACAAGTCAAAAGGCATGCAACAGAATATCATGTTCAGCAACTCAAAAAAAAAAAGAATATCATGTTCAGCTTCAACTGCTACAATGTTGTGCTATTTATATCTTACACTCCTTGGTTACTGTCGAGAATGTTACTGTAAGTGAAACTGAAATTCTTCTCTAGAGAGAGAGAAGAAAGCACAGCTATGCCAAAGTGATTCCCGAAAATATGGCATATGCTTCTCATCTATATCTTTCTGCAATTTAGTTTGGTTTGGAGGGCATAAGGAAAATAGGCCACGCATAGTGAGCACAAAGTTCCAACAGTCTAATCAGAAATACTCTCCACTAAGAACTGTTTATGTCAACCAAAGGAACAGATTGCCCTTAGTAGCAAATGGTGTCAATCCCACAGAACATCTGTGTGCTGCTTGGCGAATTCCATGTCACCATCCTCCACGTCTGTGTGGGACATTACATTTTGCACAAGCCGGGAAGAGAGCACTCTGGTTCATGCCATACCGAGGCCTTCTGACTTTCAGCTAGTGGATGTAAGACATAGATCTCCATCCAGAGCTAGCGTCTCAGCTCTGCACCTTGCAAATGGAAGCAAAGGTGCAAAAAAGATGGCGCAGCGAAGAACTTCCACTGGTAATTGAGGCAGGCTGACCACTATATGAAGACTGAAGTTGTTCTTATGCAAACAGTTATTGCATCCAATTTTGGAATGATGGTAAGCTCTCCATTTAACTAACGCGGCAAAATGATAGCGCAGTCCTCCCATGTATAACATTGGTTCCCCTTCTTGCATGCCAACGTATAGTAAGAGCAAATGGATCGTTTTGAGTTGCTTCTCTGAGTTATGATAATAAAAAACCATGCAGCACAGTATTGTTTGGTAATTGGTTGATTCACGGGATTGAAGATATATCTGTACGATCGAACAGTAAGAACTAAGCCAATCAGATGGAGGTGAATGATTGTAGTACCGAAAAAAACGAAACTTTTAGCGGGATTAAAAGTTACCCTCAATTCGATGTAGATCGGCTGGACCGAGGTTAATCCACTGGTCTAACCGCGCCAATGCCGCCGGTCTGACCGGTATAGATCTCCCGGTCTAACCGCCTTGAAATAGCGGCTGACGCATGTCGCCGTCGCGGGTTTAAACACTGTGTCCCCGCTGATCTGACTGGTGCAATGCCGTCGGTCGGACTTGGGCCGTCAAACCCGGGCAAGCACAAATTGAAGATATCTTAAAGTAGATTGAAACTTTATTATTTCTTTATGTGTTTACAAAGTGCAACAACAGTACTCATGAAAATCTCAACTAAACTTGAAACCCTAACTTTTCTCTAAACTAAACTCTCTCAAAATCGATACTAGGAGGCCACACCCTCCCTCTCTATTTATACCCGAGGTAGGCAGCCTAAAACCATGAACCAATCATGTACAAGAAGTCCAAATCCCCTAGGAAACCTTCCTTTACAAGAAACAAACTTTACAAATTCTAATTGTACTAAATTTGGACTCTCTCCAAATTCGACTCTACATCTCATACGCACAAAATATCTCCATCGTATACCATATGAAATACTCACCAGCCACGTGCATTGATCTTTAGACTAAGCATCCCGCATGATATATCCTGATTATCTGGACGTCATCTTCTTCTATGTTGACTCCCGATCCATTACCGGCAATGCTCTTCCGAGGCATCAAAACTCACCTACATGTGCATCAACCAAAAAACTATATCCGAGCATAACTTTTCACCAACTTGACTCATTGTTAGCACACAACAGTATTACATACACATAGTATCCATCGAGAATTCAAAAACATGAACTATCCATGGATATCCAAAGAAACAATCCAAAACCGAAAACCGACACAACATCGTCCAATCTGACCGCGAGGTAGCTAGTCTGACTGCATACATATCGCCGGTCTGACCGGTCCACACTGTCAGCAATCTCCTGTTCCTGACTTGAAAATTCAATCATCTCCAAAATCACTTTGCCAAGAATCTCCAAATATCAAAGCCAATTATCTCATATGCCAATTGTTCATCACAAAATAACAATCAAACCACTTTGATTTTACAATCTCTCTCTTGATGAACACATTGGCAAACCCATAAAAAATGATGTTTTGGTGTTTGAAAAAATAGAAACATAAATGGTAAAAAGCATCAGAGTGCCAAAAAATTCAAAAGAAAACTTCTATCACTTTTAAAAAGAAAGAAAGTTCCCTCAATTGAAAAACATGCACCTTTTGTATACTTCGTTTGCTTGGAGTTTCCCCCATAAACCTGTTTCATTTCTGGTAGTGAACGTTTCCCCACAGCATGTAAACGGGCATGTTCACTACTCAACCAATCCTTCTTGTTTTGCCCCACGTCCCTAAAAAGGTAGTTCAGTTATCTTTGGACGAGCTTCTCAAAGATGTCTGTGATGAAAAGTGGTGAATATGTATATGTTATATGTCTCGGCGCTCCTCTCAAGGAAAGAGATGCATCTCTCTCGAGGGTGTAGTGTGGCCTGTTCTGGGACCCCGACCCCGTATCTACACTCTTCCTGAAGTAAGAGGTGGGACATACATGGGTAATGGTGGGTCTGGGTCCTAGAATAGGCCTAGACCCATGCTTCCCTTAGCCTTAATCTTAAGATGTATTTCTTGTAAGCTTCGACGCTCCTCTCAAGAAAGGTTGTGCAACCTAAAGGAGTATGGCGCCTCAGATCCCAAACTAGCCTGGGATTCAGGCTCCCCTTGGTTTACAATAATAAAATGTAAATCTTGTATGTCTCCACGCTCCTCTATAGGAGCGATGTGTGATGCACAAGGGTGGCGGCATGCCCTAGGTCCTAGAACAGGCTGGGACCTTGGTTTTTCTTTGCCTTGTTCTTAAGATGTATATCTTGTAGGTTCGAACGCTCTTCTCAAGGTGGGTTAAGTAACCTACAAGGGCACGGGAGCCCAAGATCCCGGACTGAGCTGGGATTCAGACTTCCCTTGGTTTATAATCTTAAGATGTAAATCTTGTATGTCTCCACACTCCTCTTAAGGAGCGATGCGTGCCGTACAAAGGTGAAGGCATGCCTGGGTCCCAGAACAGGCTGGGATCCTAATTTTCCTTTGCCTTGTTCTTAAGATGTATATCTTGTAGGTTTCAACGCTCCTCTCAAGGAGGGTTGAGCAATCTACAAGGGCACGGGAGCCCTGGATCCTGGACTGAGCTAGCATTCAGGCTCCCCTTAGTTTATAATATTAAGATGTAGATCTTGTACATCTCCACGCTCCTCTAAAGGCGTACAAGTGCAAAGGCGTGCCTAGGTCTCAGAGTAGGCTGGGATCTTGGTTTCCCTCCACCTTATTCTCAAAGTGTAGATCTTGCAGGTCTTCATGCTCATCTCTAGGAGAAGCGTGTGACCTACAAGAGTAATGGTGGGCCTAGGTCCCTGTCCGAACCAAGGAGCCGTGCCCTTCATACCATGTATCTAGCTCGCGAGGTAAGGGCCCCGGGACCCACCCTTATAGCCCTTATCTTAATCACACGACTTAGCTTGATGACGGCCTAAATATGCCTTTTTTATTTTAATCATTATCAAAAGAGCGCTAGGTCCTCAGGCAAAGGGGTACCCTAGTTCCCATTTCACCAACAACCACTATTAGAGGAAAATGATGAGGACATCACTAGCTTATGTTTCAATAAATGTTAACGTACCATGAATTCTATATCTTCTCGTTTGCTGAAATACTTGTGTGGGTGAAGAAAAGAATAGTGGGCTCACGAAGTGCTTGGATAGTAATTGGTATGCTCCTCATTTAACAGATTCCCTTTTTTTTCATTCAAATTATCAATAATTAGCAGTGGCTACATGTTTACTTTTTTCTCGAACAAGCATGAGAGCTGCACATCATTATTAAGAAGGAGAAAAGTGTCCAGAAGGACTCAATGAAGCCCATTAGCCCCATTATAGTTTATTATCAATAATTAGCTGTGGCTACAGTTTACTTTTTTCTCGAACAAGCAGGAGAGCTGCACATCATTATATTAAGAAGGAGAAAAAGTGTCCAGAAGGACTCAATCAAGCCCATTAGTCCCATTACAGTCATCGGTTGTGAGTTTGGATGCATTTGTCAAATTAAAATAGACATAATTTTGTTATTATCGCGTAAGGAAATTAGACAGCCTTGTGGTCAAGTTTGATTGTGGAAATTGACATGGCAGACATTGGGACATCATGGCAGGCAAGTACAAATCTTCTTTAGAATAAATGGGTATCTGCAACTTTTGATGATATAAACATTTATATTTCAAACTTTCCCTTCACTACCTGTAAATTTCCTTCCAATGGTATTCAATCCATCGACATCACTACCGATGAAGACAAATTACAAAACACATATTCTGAGCTGGCTCACGAAGATTGTAAATTGTACAAGTAAAATATACAGCTCCAAGCTTCCAACCACTTACAGGACAACTGCTACAAATAAGCACAGTGCTACACAGTAGTGAATTGCAATATATATTCCAGCGGAAGTATAACTCATGTTGAGAAAACATACACAAACTATGTGCCGTATTTAATCCTAATTTTACTTCCAGATTAAAATATGTAAAGGTCTAAAACTTGACCTAATGTCCAATGGGAGCAATGTCATCCACAACAATTCCCACATTTGATTTCATTTTTATAGCAAAATCTTCGTCTTTACCATCGGAATAATATGGCACTTCAGTTGTTTGGCTTTTCTGGCTCTCCAAAGATACATTTGAGTGAAAATATCTGGAGAATGAAAGGGGGAGTAGATGAGCAAGATAACATAGAGTTTATTAAGGAATTCACTATGGAAGAGATTGAAACTGCACTAAAAGAGACAGCAAATCTGTGAGTTTTTACAAAGCATTGTGGCCTCAGATCAAGCATCAGATTGAAGAAATGATGGACTTGCTTTACAAAGGGGAGTTAGACTTAAGTAGGTTGAATTATGGGGTGATAATATTGATTCCAAAAATCAAACATTTTAGACCAATATGCCTTCTGAATGTGTGCTTTAAGCTCTGTCATCTATTCTCCCCCCCCCCCCCCGGTAATCTCTCGATCTTGTACATATTTTATTTTCATTATTTATATATAGCGCAGTAGGAGCCTCTCTTTCTGTTTTAACCGTCAAAAAAAAATGTGTGCTTTAAGCTAATAACCGAAATGCTAACTAAGAGGCTAACAAAGGTAGCTCACAAAGTGATAGACCCTTGCCAGAGTGCTTTTATTCTAGGGAGAAACATTTTAGATGGGGTGGTAATCTTGCATGAAACTATTCATGAGCTGATATATAGACAACAATCTGGGATTATCTTGAAGTTAGATTTTTGAGAGAGCTTATGACAAGTTGATTAGAGGTTTTTTGAAGGAGGTGCTTCAAAGAAAGGGTTTCAATGAGAAGTGGATTAACTGGGTGATGGGGGCTGTTGAGAATGGGAAGGTACACAAATTTTGACAATTTGACCCTTTCAAAAAACTAATTTTACAAATGAACTGCCGCTAAAACTTATTTCAAAAATAACCCTTTTGTTCAGCGCCAAATCATGTGGCACTGAACTTAGACACCTCAGCGCCAAATAGCACGGCGCTGAATGTCCATTGGCACGCTGACTCAGCCTTCTATCCGCGGTGGCACGGCATTCAGCGCCAGTTGACGTGGCGCTGAGGTGCCTAAGTTCAGCGCCACGAGATTTGGCGCTGATGATAAGGGTCACTTTTGAAATAAGTTTTGGTGACAGTTCATTTGTAAAATTAGTTTTTTCAAACGGTCAAATTGTCAAAATTTGTGGGGAAGGTAGTTGTTAATGTGAATGGGGAGCAAAGAGATTTCTTTAAGATACAAAGGGGTTGAGACAAGGAGATCCTTCATCTCCTTTGTTTTTCAACATAGTTGGGGTTGTTTTGTCAGAAATGATTGTCAGCCAGAGACAAATGTCACCTGGTGGGTTTGGTTCCACATTTGGTTCCAGGAGGGCTTACACATCTGCACTATGCTGATGACACTATGTTGTTTATGACAAATGATAATGCGAATATTGTTACAATCAAGTTTCTTTTGTACTGTTTTGAGGAGATGTCAGGTCTGAAAATAAATTACCAAAAGTGTGAGGTGGTTGTGATAGGAGCTGAAGATGGAGAGTCGGTAAGGGCTACTATTCTGCTAAACTGCCAAGTTGGAACTCTGCCAACGAAATACTTGGGCATATCTACTAAAGGTGAGAGATTGACAATAACTGAATTGAGGAGAGTTTCAAATAAACTAATGGAGGTTGGCAACATGCATGGTTATGCAGACATTTGTCATTTGGAGGGAGAGCTGTGTTGATAAATTCATGTCTTAGTAGCATCCCAACTTACACCATGGAGGTGTGTTTGCTGCTAGAGGGGGTACATCATAAAATGGATTCTATTAGGGCAAGATTTTTTTTGGGAGGGGCGAGAAAACATAAGAAAGTATCATATGATGAAATGCGAGGCTTTATGTAGACCAAAAGATTTTGGGGGTTTGGGTTTTACAAACACAAGAGTCATGAATATAGTTCTTTTGGGGAAGTGGATAGCAAGAATTGAATAAGATTACGAGGATCTAGTCCGTCAGCTACTGAGAAGAAAATATTGTAATGAGGGTGGTTTTTTTCAGTCATCTGAAGTAAGAGCTTCTCAGTTCTAGAAAGGATTGCACAGTACAAAGAATTTTATGAAGTTGGGGGGTGCTTGTCAAGTTAAAGATGGTAGAGCTGTGAACTTTTGGAATGATGCGTGGCTGGGAGAAACTCCTCTCAAGACTCAATTTCCTTTCATTTATAGTATCAACCAGACCCTAGGGTGACTGTAAACAAAAATTTCAATGAGGGAGAATGGTACATTCCTTTAAGAAGATCAATCTCAGTATAAGAGATGGAAGAATGGGAAGAGTTGATGAGAGTCCTTGAGGGAGTTACTTTAGAAAGGGGAATAGAGGTGTTGTTTTGGAAACTAGAGAAGAATGGTAAATACTCAGCTAAGTCCGTTTATAAGGAGCTCACTTTTAGAGGTGTCAGAGATCAGAGGCTGATGGAAATTTGGTAAATTCCTTTACCTTTGAAGATTAAAATTTTTCTCTAGCTGGTCTGCAAGGGCAGAATTCAGGCTGTTGCATGTCTAAAAAAAATGAAATGGCCAGGAGATTAGAAATGCAAGCTCTGTAGGAGGGTGGAATATTTGAATCATCTCCTTTTTAACTGTCCTCTCACAGTAGGCTGATTCAAAGCTCCAAATTACTATGAAGAGTTGCATACTTTTATCTTAGATAGTGGGATGACAATAAATAACAAAGTGATTTTCACAATTGTGGCGGCAGGAATATGGGTGATTTGGAAAGTTAGAAATGATTGGGTGTTTAAAAACAGGGGAGAGCTAGAAATCGGATGGTCAAATGTTTTAGTTGACCGTTGTTGCAACATTAAGTTATATATAGTGAAACAAAAAAATCAGCCTCTGAAACATATAGCAATTTTGTGAAACACAATGAGAACACATGGTGCAACATATTGCTATCACATATGAAACAATAAGTTTTTATTGTTTGAAACAGATGTTTTTCTTTCATCAGAATATAATCATGCGATATCTTGTTGTGAAGATTTAATTATAACGAATTCAACGGTGTGATCGAATCGTTCGTCGGATAAGTAGTTTAGAAGAAAAATATTTTTAAGATCACTAATACATGCATGCATACATGGTGTGGGAAGGAGGTAATAGAATGGCAGGAGAGAGAGAGAGAGTAGGGGTATGAACATCCCATACTTTTTTTTAACGTTGGTGAAACATTGAGTTATACATGGTGAAACATAATATTCAGTTAGTGAAACATTTAAATTTTTTTTATGAAACATAATGAAAACATATGTTGAAACATATTGCTAACACGTTTGAAACATATTTTTTTGTTTCATCGGAATATAATGATGTGATATCTTGTTATAAAGATTTAATTATAACAAATATAATGGTGTCATCGTATCATAAATTGGATATGTAGTTCAGAAGAAAAATCATTTTGAAAATTATTATAGCATGTATGGATGTGTGAAGTGGTAGTTTGCTTGTCCGATTTTTGTTGATGCGTCGGACGTCTGTTACTGAGCATTTCCGTTAAAAACATTATAATATCTGATGTTATGCATTTGCCTCACAAACTATTGTCATTTTTGAACCAGTGGAAACAGATGCCCCTGCGAAGATGAAGGTTCAACTTGAAGAAGCCACGTGCTTGCTCGATGCAAAAATTCGACAATTACACGAAGAGCATGCAAGTGGCTGAAAGAAGTAAAGATTTCCAGACCAGGGACCCTGCGCTGAAAGCCGGCTGTGTTCTTTGCCCAGGGTTCCCAACCCCTCTCCCTCATTTTCCACGCGTACGTTTTTTAAACTACTAAACGGTGTGTTTTTTGCAAAAAATTTCTATACGAAAGTTGTTTAAAAAAAACAAATTAATTTATTTTTTTAAAAAATTAGCTAATACTTAATTAATAACGCTCTAATAAACCGTCCTGTTTTCCGTGATCACTGTTCCGGACGGGATCCTGGGCTAGCGAACACACGAGTGTTCTTGTTTCTTTTATGTGGTGACAATGTCTGTTAGTAGTCGGTTCTGTTTCTCCCTTGTGTGATGGACATTTCACTTGATGTTTTGCTTCAGATCCTACTGTCTATTGTTGCTGGTTTTCCCAGCGCTGTGTATCTAACATCTTTAAGCTTTGAGTAAAAGCCGGGCTCTCTGAGCCTTTTCTTAAAAAACAAATAATATAGCAATTCGACCACCATATAGGTTTAGAAGATAGGAGTATTAGGAATACAGGGTCTACCTAGAAAGCCAAGCGCCGCAAGTCCAAGACGAAGGGTTCCATGTTGCTTACCGTTGAGAAGAAGATTCCTCCTATAGATACACTACCATTCAAGCAGTTTTGTGTATAATCCATGCAGAGATTTTTACCTTGAAGCCTGCACTCTATGGAAACTGGGAATTCTTTATATTTAGAAAAAAAAACATGACTTATTTTTTTCTCCACTTCAGACACAACACTATACAGTATCCGGTATCCAGTATCCAGATACTTAATTTTTAAGAAAACAGAATGATACATTAATATTACAATGTAAACGTTTCAACGCGTGCACGCATTAAAAGTACTGCAGCATTAAAATTATCAATTCTCAGCGTTACATGATGGAGGTGTCTAATCTGCTAGGTTACTCGATTACTCAGGTGAGAGTGAAAATCACTTCTTTCTTAACAAAATAGTGGGGAACATTGAGACTACAACATATCCTATTACTTGCGACTCCCGTGTCAGCACCAGTTCATGAAAAAACCCGTCACGGATGTTATTATTAACTGGTCGTATTACAAACTGCCACCGTTGTAATACATATAATTGCAGGTTTCTTAAGATGAATTGGCACAAATAAACCAAGCGAAAACATGTTAAAATGCTTTGTCTCTCGCTTTCTCGCCCCTGTCACTGTCTCTGCCTCTTCCTCAAGTTACACCATCTCTCCCTAGCGAGTGAGAAGGGCCTCTCACCAATGAGGGGTGAGTCCCTCCCCATCACCGTGGATCTTGTCATGTGGAGCTCGAGGGACACCTGTTCCGGCTACCTCAATCTCAAGGGAAACCTGATCCAGCCACCATGTGTGCAGTGCATCCACATACTATCTCTGTCAAAAAAAAAAAAAAGCAATCTAGGAGGGGATATGACAACTTCGTCCAGATTCATTGTATTAGGAGATGTACATCCTTTCATATGTTATTTATTTTTTTAAGGACGGAGGGAGTAAGGGGTTGCTTGAGTTCGGGGGCCCACTCGATGATGGCAGGCGCGGACCGCTTCGGATGCATGTGGGTGGTTAGGTGACGAGCGGTGGCTGTGCCGTGGTCTTCAGTGCAATATTCAACAATGTGTAATTAGATTTCCGTAATTAATTCTTCCAATGTAGTGAATGTTGTCACTCGTTAAAGATTAATTGTTTGATGTGTTAAAGATTGAATATATGATTCATTTTGTTGGATTTGTAATTTACTTTTTTAATCCTCTGGCCCGAACCAGTAAGGCTTGATTAATCTAGCCAATCGGAACCTTTTTTAGGACTTAAATTTGAAAATATACTATTCATATTTTTTTTCTCAGAAATAGTTTTGATATAAACTTTTTTCACAAATATACCACCAGTATCGCTAAACTGTTGCACGAAATTGACGTGGGCTGACGACACGGACGGTCTCGTACGAAGAGGACGCGAGACCGCGCGGTGTCGCGCGGCAGAGACGCGAGACCGAGCGGTCTCACACGTAGAAGGCGCGCATTGTGAGTGTGCGAGACCGTTTTAAAAATTAAATGATTAACGATTAATTAATAATAATTAGTGATAAATTATCTAGATTAGCGATTAGTTAATAATTAATTAATTGCTAATTAAGATAATTAATCACTAATTAATCATTGATTAGCGGCAAAAGGGTCGGTATCGCTACTTGACTCTGCGAGACCGCTGGCTCTTGCTGGTTGAGTTTTCGAGACCGCTCGCTATCGCGAATTTACCGCGCGACACCGAGCGGTCTCGCGTTTTTATTGTGCAAGATCGTAATATCAACGGTATATTTGTACAAATAAAATTACAATCCGAATATTTCTGAGAGAGAGAAAAATAAACGACATATTTTCAAAAATTTTTCCTTTTTTTACTTGTACAAATCCATCAGTGCCCGTTCTCATATTCGGTACTGATGATGGGTCATCACTCATCAGTCCCAATTTTGGAATGGCCCGATGTCCATTACAACTTGGCACTCATGATGTGTCCTGGGCAAGTGTTATTGTCCCGTTCACCGGTTCGTTGGGAACATTATGTTCAGCTTTAACTACTGCCATGCTGTGCTATATATATCTGGCACTCCTTGGTTACAAGTTGAGAAATTTATTCTGAAAATATTAAAGTGGCTCTAAGTGAAACTGATATTATTCTCTAGAAAATGGGAAAAATGCACAGCAATGCCAGTTGATTTTTTTAAAAAAAAAATCAAAAAATCTGGCTTGCTTCCCATCTATACCTATATCCGTACAGTTTAGTTTGGCTTTGAAGGCATTGGGAAAAAAGGTCACAGAAGGTGCACACAAAGATCCACCAGTCTAATCAGAAATACACTCCACTAAACACGGTTTTTCTCAATCAAAGGAGCACAGTGTCCTTATTAGCACACGTTGTCAAGCCCACAGAACATCTGTGTAATACATGGGAAATTCCATGTCACACTCTTCCATGTCCTCGCGGGACATAAAATTTTGCGCAAGCGTGGGAGAGATAATTCTGGTTGACGTTGTACTGGATAATGTACCTGAAGCCGAAGAATGGAAGCAAGGTGTGCACAAAGAAGCCCACTCCATGAAGTTCGTCTTCTGAATACAGTCAAAATGATTGGCATGCTCTCCAGTTAACTGAGAAGGCAAAATGTCAGCGCAGTCCCATGTATAGTAAGAGCAAAAGGATCATCTCCTTAATTCTGAGTTGCTTTCCCAGTTCTCCTAATCCAAAGCCATTCAGCACAGTACTTTTTTTTTTAAAAAAAAGATGAAACTGTAGGAGAGGCTCCTACAGTGTGTAAGTATATTAAAATTGTAAAAAAAGATTACAAATTACATATGTACATGAAAAAATTCAGCACAGTATTGTTTGGTAATTGGTTGACTCTCGGGATTGAAGATATATCTGGTAGTTCAGTGATATTTTTTTTCCCAGTTTTCCTATATACCAGTATTAGTGGAAAAGAATGTATGGTTAAAAAAAATTCATAGTTCATGTAGCTGAAAAACAAATGACCTAGTATGTGTGTTATTAAATGAAAGAAGAAAAATGAGTAGTGTCTATGCAAGTGTCACTCCTTGATTTTCTGAAAGAAGGGTAGTAGCGACGTTTTGACCTGTCGGAAGATACTAGCGTTGACCATGTCCATCCAGATTGCACATATTATTTACTTCTGCTATTGCATTACATGTTTTTCCTTGATGTCACATAATATTAATCATGACAATTGGATTTTCTTGGGATTCTTCATGAGTCGGCAAAGGTGCACGGGATGGCTACTAGGTACCAACAGGCCTACAGATTTGTACATAATTAGATTTTCTTGGGGTGGATGCTGTGAATCGGATGGTTGTTAATTATATGTTTATTTGATCTAATGGATTTTATATAATTAGTAATGGTGTAGCTTAATGTGGTGCCTTCCGGCCTTTGTAGTCAATTTTATAGTTGAGAAATATTTTTCAGTTATCACCCTAAGTCAGATGCATATGTCTTTGACTTGCATTCCTATTATCCTACCATCTATACTAAGTTGCTCAGTGTGATTATAGTTATTTTTTACATTACCAACAAGTTGGCTGTCCATCTACAGTTACACACTACTACAGAAACAATTTTCTTAGACAGGGACTCTTTTAGATTGCATACGGGTGGTAATTCGTCGCGTCTGGGAAAATCGGCTCATTTTCGCGTGCGGTCCTCTTAAATGAGCCGATTTTTCTATGCGGACCAATTAAGAGAGCCGCACGCAAAAATACTCACTCCCTCTTTTCCCTCCTACCCACTTTAAAATTTCCCCACTTTCACTCCTCTCCCCTCCCTTCTCTCTTTTTCTCCACCACTCCTCCCTCGTCAGTCCTATCCTTTCCTCACTCCTCACTCCTCTCTCCTCTCCTCAGCGGCGGCCCACAGTGACGGCAGCGGGCGGCGCGGAGGCCGGGAGCAGTGGTGCCGACGGGAGGCAGGAGGCGGGCGGCAATGACGACGAGGTGGGCGCCGACAGCGACGGCGGTGCGCGCTGGCCTCCTCCACGCGGTGGTGGTGGAGGCACGGGATCTGGCGGGCGGCTGCCATTCCCGCATGGATCCGGCAGCGGCGGCCATTCCCGCACGGATCCGGCGGCTGGCCGCCTTCCCTCATGCAGGATCCGGCTCCCCTCCCCTCCCCTTCCTTCAATTCCCTCCCCAGATCCAGCGGAGAGGAGGGGCGTCGGCAGCGGGCGGCGCGGAAGCTGGGAGGGGCTGCGCCGACGGGAGGCCGGGAGCGGCTGCGCCGATGGGAGGCGGGCACCGACGACGATGATGAGGAGGAGGCAGCGGCGGCGCTGCCAATTCTAGGGTTTTTGTTTTTTTTTTGAAATTTTATTTTTTTTTCGGATTTTTGTTTTTTCTTGCGGGTGTGCCACCCGTACTCGCTATTTTCCCAGACATCTGGGTGCGTGCGGGCCACCCACCCGTACGCAAAAAATGGTTTAGCCCACACACAAAAATCGGTATGTAGTAGTGACAGACACATCTTTAGCTATTTGTTTTTTTTTTCAATTAATTAGTTATAACCATTAACTGGACCAGTACTATATATATATTTGTCCACAACCTTTCCTCTATTTCCAATTCCACGTGACCAATCTGGGACCGGTATGTATTTGCACCAGCCGATTAAGCACAGGGTAGCATCTTCCATTTTATTTTCTTTACTAGGGGAAGTAGATCTCTACTAATGTAACTGAGATTTGATCCATGCCTATCACTTCGGGTTTGGGAGGCATTGAGAAACTACCTAGAACGAGGGGATGACAAGGGCCTTTCAGCTCCTCATTCTCTCGGGTGCGCACATCAGCATATCGTCCTCACGCCGTGCCTGCTGCTGCTCCAAGGATTGCATTCTTAGGCTTTGCCATCCACTATGTCCTTCATTTGGATGTAACAGGACATGGTGGTCTTCACTCTTTGGCTGTCTTTGAGAGAAGATGAGAAGATGAGAAGAGAAGATTGAGAAGGTACACAAAATTAGATGGGCCATTATTGCATGATTAATTTAGTATTAACTATTTTAAATTTCATCTTAAAAAACCTATTTTAAATTTTTAAAATGGATTCATATGATTTTTTAAAGCAACTTTTCTATAGAACTTTTTTTAAAAAATACACCGTTTAGTAGTTTGGGAAGCGTGCACGCAGATAACGAGACAAATCTCCTCTCAATCTACCACCGCCGAACGCAGCAGAAAATCTAAGGAGTTGGAACAGCAGTCCCTAATCGGCTCAATACAGGTTACTATTTCATTATCTTAAATTAACAGAGGTCATTAGGCATTGGTGCCAGAATACATATTTAAGTCATGCAAGTCAATCACATTTAACCATTTGGTTCAAAACCTCAATAATTTGCACTGCCAAATTATTAGGCAAATTATAACTTACTCATGCTTGCCAATAAAAGTTTTGGCAACCATTCAATAAATAAACTTGCCCTTTTTTTTTGGCGATGGCCAAATCTTGCCAAGGCAAGGATGGGCATAGAATCTCGTTTTCGGCCTTTGTATCGGGCAGTGCCGACTGCCGATACGACGAAATTTCGGTCCGAAATTTCTGTAATTTAGAACAAAATTTAGTTAAATTTGAACAAATATTACTAAAATTCATGAAAAATTTAAAAAAATGAAAATTTCGGCCGAAATAATATCGTATCGGAGTGGTCCGAAATGACCGAAATTTTAGAAATTTCAGTCGGAAATGTCAACCCTTGCATAGATTCATACAGGCCATGGCCGATGAGTAGTACCCATACCCGAAACTGAGTCTAGCTAATTAATTCACATCTAGTTTTGTCCCTACATAAAGTTCTCAACTACTCCCTCCATTCCAAAACATAAGGCACAACCACCCTTAACTCAAACACCAATAAATAATTAATATTTCATTGTTGTCATGAATCATCCCAATTAATACAACACATGCAACCAATAGAATTAAAGATATTGTGAGTATAGGATTTAAAATAATAATAATTTAAGTGAGAGAATATGCTAATTAATTACATGCATGCATACATGACTTATATTATGAAACCACTTTAAAAAGTAGTTGTGCCCTATATATTTTGGAATGGAGGGAGTATTTTTATCGGATGTCACCGAAGTGACAAGTTCTCAACTATTTTTACATGAAACAAGAAAATCAACATGAGGCACCCTAACATTTTGATTCATAACATCTCTCGGTTTGTACAGTACGTATTTATTACCTAATATTTCATGGGCAGATCTAACATATCAATAAAGCATATGAAACACAAAGTAGCTAAATCAAGTAAGATTGGTTGAAACTCCGATACTATCTCTATTGATAATCATAAAACAAGCTAGACATCACAGTTATAAGTAGAACTTAATAGATCGAACCTAGCCGATGCAACATCAAGCGTAAGAATAACTGTAAGATCTGAGCAAGATGATGAAAACCTCTAAAAGATGGTAGATATACGATATAATCTAGATTAGTAACGAGATCTAACTCTATTGGCTATGTTCTAGCAATAAAAACTAACTGATGGCAAGTTATATAGCGAAACTAGCATAGATTATAAAGTATATATGATAACTCGACGAATTACATAAATAGGATTAGAGTGTCATAAAGATGGAAGCACTAATCCCGATAACGTAAGCCGCCATGACAAGTTTACCTCTAGTTGAAGATCGAATCGATGCAGCTCAACCCGAAAGCAAGAACTCGTCGAAATAAAATGAAAGTAAAAAGGGTGGCGATGCGCCGAAAGTGTATTGATCGTGTGATAATTGATTACATGGGTTCGGGCCATATTTATACCCGAGATACAAGATATGTCCTTGCCGGACACGGCACTTATCTCTAACAAACTTTAAGATACCATAAGTCTTTGTGGCAGACTTTTGCCCCAAACATATCTCTAAAGAAATTACATGAAATATCCTAATTAATAGATACAACTACCTATCTAAGAGCTTTATCTCCATCGTGGCAATCCTCATGAAGCACTTTAACTGATTCTAGAAACAGTTCTGAAACCACCGTCATCGGAATCGGCTGCATTACCTCTATCGGTTGTATCAGCTATCCTCTGTCTAATCCATCTCAGCCGATGCATGCTCCAGCCGATGCATACTCTGTTCTTTGAATCAATCTCTTTGCCAAATCCACCTCAATTCCAATGTCGAACCTGGTTCATATCTTACCAACTTTGGTCGTCAACATTGGGAGAAGTAAATAAGCACAAAGGAGAAGCATTTTCTTTATTTTTCTTCATATTCTATTTCCACCATATATCACACACACACTTTGCACGATCTTGATCTTGACTATGTATAGTCATCTATTTTAATCTGAGTTTTTGACTTAGTAATAAATGTGAATGCATGTATGCCATGTTTGATCCCTATCAAGCTCTACATATCAAACCTTAGAGTATGAACAAAAAAGGCAATTTGGTGAGGAATTCTTATTGATACACGTTGAGTGAATCATTTGAGGAACTTGGATTTCTTTTGCAAAATCATTTGAAAACTTTCGGAATAAAAGTTGAGTAAAGATTGGGTGATTGGTGCTCTAATTGTTGTTCTGTCTTTCAACCGCCCAAGGCAACGAGAAGCAGTGTCTCATGTGAATCAGGGGTAAAGGTAAGCCATCGTGCCAAAGATTATTTAATTTGAGAGATAGTACATATACCTTGCACCTATACCTTTAAGATATACAGCATAGTGGCAACTCTTGATCAACAACCAAGTCTTTGTTCCCTTTCGTCCCTTACTCGAGACGAGCAAAGGTTCAAGCTCGGGGGATTTTGTTGACGGTCGTTAGCGATTAGTTACAACCATCAATATTACCGAAATAGAGGAGAACTAGTTATTCTTGCAATGCATATCCATGTTAGAATAATAATATTCCACTAGTATTTGGTTCGCTAACCTTTTGCAGAGAATTATCATAAAATGGAGCAAAATCGACATCAAATCAGATAATCGATCAATTGGACGATGTCGAGAATCAGACTTATTAATGAATGGGCCAAGAACTCAGAAATGACACGACTAATCGGGCCAAAGTTCAGGAGTCTGCGGAGTGGAGAAGTCTAGGAGGCCACCAACTAAATTATGGGTTGGTTCGGCTGGCCTATGCTTCGGCCGAACCCCCCTCATCGCCATTGGATGCAGGGCTTCTTCTGGACAGTGTAGATTGGCTCCCAATGACGGTAGGAGGGTATTTCCGACCATTCCAACCATCACAACCGTCATTGGGAGGCTATATACACCCCTCACTCTCTCCATTTCAATACACACCTCAAGCAAGAGCTCTCTCATATTCTCTCAAGTTTAGTTTAATATTTTCAAGCTAGTGGAGCATGAATAGAGTAGAAATTGGAGTCCGGAAGCCTTCGGAAGAGTTCGGGTATGGCTCTAGTAGCTCTCCTCTTCTCTTTTGTAAGCTTTGTACTTTTATTAGAATACTCTTCTGTATACATTTATGGTATTGGAATACTTTCCGAGTATATGAATGCCATCTTTACATTATGTTCATGTTATACTGATTATACTGCTAGCTTATCTGGGAGATGCATCGGTACGGGTATAGTGTTTGCTTATGTAATTACTCTATGTCATGATGATGATATTAGAGTAGTATCTAGTAGTTTAGGCGTGGTGTCTAGATTACGGGATATCATTATTTGGGGTTATATGCTACGGATAAGAGGTGGGCCGCTGATGGTGACAGCTCAGTACGGGTATTCCACCGCGCGTGTATATAGAACTAAGTTAATTTCCTGGGGAGAGTACTCCTCCGTATTTAGCCCCGGTTGTATGGTCATGACGAGCTGTCGTAAGGAACTCGACAGTCAGGGGTGACTTCTCGAAGTACCAGGAGGGCATCGGATAGAGGGTATTAGCTAGTATGTCAGGTAACTAGGATGTATGTATGTATACTAGAAGTATAGGAATATATTCTCTTTCTCTTTTCTCCCCACTTAGCTTAGATAATTTAGTATGAGAATGAGTAGCTTCCTGCTTGTGTGCCACTCTACCCTTGGATTATCTTAATTCCTGCTTAGACTATAATTATTACAAGTAACATATAAATTATTAGTCAGGTTCTCTCTACTATGATCTTTCCACGGGATTAAATAAATACGATACCCTTGGAATACTCTCGGGTGAAATGCTACAGGTATATCCATGCGCTTGCGGATGAACTCTGTAACCAGAATATACCAGGAGTATTTCTGCACCATTGCTGGGAATTATTTTTCTAGTAATGTCATTAAGAAATACCAACAATCCGATAGAGTGACAGTAATATTGTTCACAAAATTCACATATCTCATCCGATTTTATTAACTATAACACAAATATACAAATTTTGTGAACAATGTTACTAACACTTTGTCGGATGAAGAAATGACAAAAATAAAAGTCATAGATCTTGATGAGTTATACAACTTTGTTGTTAATGACTTTTTTAGTTGAAATCAGTTAGTATTTGAAAATGTTGTTTGAAATTGTCATATTTTCAACTTCAAATTCAAACTGTGCATAAAAAAGTTATATAGAAAAATGACCAAAATAAAAGTTATAGATGTTGATGAGTTATACAACTTTTTTATTGATGACTTTTTTAGTTGAAATCATTTAGTATTTGAAAATGTTGTTTTGAAGTTGTCATATTTTTAAATTCAAATTCAAACTATTCAAAAAAAATTTATATAGAAAAATGACCAAAATAAAAGTTGTAAATCTTGACAAGTTATACAACTTTGTTGTTGACAACTTCTCTATTTGAAATCATTTAGAATTTGAAAATGTTATTTGAAGTTGTTATATTTTCAAATTCAAATTCAAACTGTTCAAAAAAAAAGTTATATAGAAAAATGACCAAAATAAAAATTGTAAATCTAGATATGTTATACAACTTTGTTGTTGAGAATTTTTCCATTTGAAATCATTTACTACCTGAAAACTATTTTGACTAATAAAATGAATTATTATACAACAGATAATTATTTTGCTATAGGTCAACTGGTCAACACATAAATATAAACATTTCATATGAAAAATAGAAAAATACTCATCGGTGACGGGCGTTAGTTAAAGCTCGATAGAGATTAAGTCATCTCAATTGGGCATTAGTATAGAGCTCATCACGAATGAGTCACCTGTGACGGGCCTAGTTGTTATCTCAATCGGGGCTCAAGTTGGTAGCCATCATGGATGATGGTTATTGTCATACCCCGAAGTTCTTTCCCAAGCCTAAATTGGAGTTTTAAATGATCTCAAGAAAATACTAGTGTAAAGCAAGAGTAAACCTTAATAAATTAATGCAAATAATAATCGGAATTGGCATGTGGAATTTTTCTTGAGTTCTACATGTCGGAATTCGCTAACAAGATTTTTAGTGGAATTTTCAGAGCCCTCGAAATAATTTTAACCAATTAAAATTGAGCACGTGCAATCTTAAATCACAGGGAAAATCTTTTCCTCCTTTTCTTTTTCTTTTCCCTCCTTTTCCTCTTCTTGGGCCGTCGGCCCAGTCCACCCCGCCGCCGCGCGTGCCCTCCTCCTTATGGGCCGGCCCAAGCCGCCCCTCCCCTCTCTCCCCGGGACGCCGACAGGTGGGCCCCACCTGTCGAGGTCGTCCCCTTCCTCCGGCCGCCCGCCCCACGTTGCCACCACCGTCGAAACCGCCACCGCGCCCACGTCCCGCCCCTTCCGAGCCACGTCGGCCACGCCCCGGTCGTGCGCCGCGCCTCCCGCACCCTCTTCCACCCCTCTCGCCCGCGCCCGCACCCGAGATGGCCGGGATTCGAATTTCGAATCCCCGCCTCTCTCTCCAGCTCCACCTCCCTCACGTCGGACGGCGAATACCGCCCCTACCGGCCACGTCCGAGTTCCCCCTTCCCAATTTAAGCTCCAACGCCACCCCTCTCTCTTTTTCCCCATCTCGCCGAAATCTCCCGAGCTCTCCATCGCTCCTGCGCCGTGCACCCATCCGCCGCCGCCGCTAGCCGCCGCTAGACCCGCCGCCGCGCCGCGCCGTCGCCGTCGTCGGGTTCGCAAGGTCAAGGGCCACCCCGTCTGCCCCTCCTCCATCGAGGTCCGTCGCCGGAGCCCGCATCCCCTCGCACTCCGGTGAGCACCACCTCCACCGCCGCCTTCGGCCATGGTTTCCGATCGCCGTGGTTCATCTCCCTCCCTCTAATCTCTCTCTTTTCCTCTCTTAGGGCCTCCCGGAGCTCGTCCGCCCGCCGCCGTTGTCCTCCCGTGGCTCGCCGTCGCCGTTCGCCGTCGTCCTCCTCCACGCCGGCCACTCTCGGTGAGGCATCCCTCCTCCTCTATTCCCCTCCCTCTCCCTCCTAGCCGCGCCGGGTCGAGCCGCTGCCCCGGTCGTGCGCCGCCGCCTTTGCGCCGCCGTCTCCCGCCGCCGGTTGCTGTTGCCGGCAACGCGCGCGCGCGCCGCCGCCCTTGCCATGGCTGGCCGGCCGGGTTTGTGCCAAGCTGAGCCGAGCCAGGCCGCCGCCGCACCGTCCGATCGGCCCCGGGCCGATCCGGGCCATCGATCCTGTGGACCGGCGGTGGACCACCCGCGTGGTCCCGGTCCACGGTAGACCGATCACCCCGTGCACCACCGACATGCGGGTCCCGCCTGTCGGCGCCGACGCCCCCCTGATGACGTCAGCCCTGGGATTTATTGCGCAATAAATGATTTAAGGACTTTTTGTTATAGTAATAAACACAGTGAATCTTCTAAAATTCATAACTAATTCATCCGTGCTCCGTTTAAGCCCATTCAAGTCTCAGTAAATCAAGAAAAATGTGTAGAATCCATTAAAAATGGTTTTGTTCTCTGTTTCAGTAGTCTTATAGCCTGCTTGCATTGTTTGCCTTGTATGTCGCTTAGATTCCGGTTCTTCCGACGCTCCGGTGTACTTTGAGATAGTCGCCGAGGTTCCTCCAGCAGCAGAGCATGGCAAGTCATGCCTGTCACTTGAACATGTTGATCCTATATTGCAAATGCTCTATTGTTTTTCTTCAAATACTACATTGTTTTATAATGTTACAATGGGATGTTTACCTATCGTTACAGCCATGCTATTTCGTACCATGTTCCTTTGTTAGCTTGGGATATAAAATCACTAGAGATTGGACTAGGGATTGCTTAGCCATGTTTAGTTCAACTAGCACACAATGAGGGAGATCCTATTAATGTTTAGACTGTAGGTTCTAATGGTAATGTTGGATTAGTACCACCGCTTTGGTGTTGATTAACTAAAATGAATCACATGGTGGGCTGTGGGTGCATGGTTTTGCTAGTCGCACCCATGGCAATTAAGGACCGGTTCGCGGGAAACCCTGGAAGAATTCATCGTACTTACCACAAGCCAGCGTAGGCAACGGCTAGGCTTGTAGTGTAGCTTTCCTCTAGCTGACGCATCCAGGCAAGAGTGGGCGTGATGGAGCGGGGCCGGCCCTGCGGCGGCCTCTGTCGCTTCCGGATTCACTTAGGCACGAGAGGGGACTGCCCGCTGCCTTGCGAGGAGTGGGGGTGAAACCTGAGGTGTGGTGTGCTTGGTTAGAGGGGGTTACGCGAAGGGTCCTGTCATGGCCTCTTTCCGGTATGTCGTGGTGGCATGTCGGCGCACAATAACGTGTCGTGGGGCTGTGTCTTGTGGGTACAGTTGTACACATCTGATCAGAGTAAAACTATTCGAATAGTCGTGCCCGCGGTTATGGGCGGTCAACCAGATTCACCGTGATTAGTTTCACCCTAGTGTAGTCTAATGAAATTGGATAGTTTAGGTGGATGGTTGGGCCTGTTGCAACGTGGGATAGCGTTGGACAGTGGATGATTAATATTGATTAATTAGTACAACTGTTTACTTCTTTCATTTTCTGTTTATAAATGCTCGCTTTATGCAAATGAACCACTCTAGCTCCCCTTGATAATTCCCTGCATCATACCCCTATTCCGGTATGACTTGCTGAGTACAGTGGGTAGTACTCAGTCTTGCTCTATTTTCCCCAACACCAGAGTACAAGTATGTGTCAGATGGTGGTTTCTCCGAGGAGTAGGCTTTGTCCGTGCCGTCGAGGATGCCTGTGGAGTGGTGTTCTGCTGCAGATCAAGTCAAGGCTTAGCTCCAGTTATCTTTCATTTTTCCGCTGTATTTATATAAGACTTTTATGATATTTGTAAGACGTGGATCTGAATGTCAACATTGTCGTTTGTGTACCCCGGCCGGTCCTGGACGGGGATTTTAATGCACATTCTGCTTGGAATTCTATTCGGGAATTTCTGGGCGTGACAGTTATACATGCTGGGCGCCAACTTGAGGCCCGATTGAGATATGGAATGTTATCTCAATTGAGCCTAAACTACGGCCCTCATCCGTGACGGGTCTGAGTTTTATACGCATCTACCATGTCTGTATAACCATATCTCAATCGGATGTTTTTTCGGCTCGATTGAGATGATTTTCCTATGACGGCCTGCTAATTTGAGATATATTACAGGTTGTCACAGATGGAAGGCTCTTTAGTAGTGATGCCTATTGGTTTATCGGCGTAGAGATTTAAATTGGACATACATGTGGATGATTATATACGTCTTGGTCTGTTTTTTCTGTCCTACATAATTGTATGGTGTGAACACAAGTGACCCCGCCGTGTGTACAGCTCACGCTTTGTTGGCTTTATGGCTTGAAACACAGGAACTCTACAGCTCTAGGAAAATAAAACTACTCTCTCTTTAGGTTTCAGATTATAAGATGTTAAAGATTATAAGATGTTAAACTATTTTAAGTTTGACTAAGTTTATAGTAAAAAATAATAACATTCTTAACCCTAGATAAATTTATTATAAAATATATCCAATTATCGATTTAATGAAACTAATTTGGTATTATAAATATTACTATATTTATCTATAAACCTAATCAAATTTAAAGCAGTTTGAGTTTAACCAATATTAAAACGTGTTATAGCCTAAAACGAAGGGAGTAGTTGTTATGGTCACCGGTGTTCATATCAGACACACTGGTAACTCTAAAATCTGATATACTTTTTTCACGGACTGCTGTTAGATGTTAGGATAATTGTATAGTGCGCGTGTGATATGAACATTGATGACCCTAACATCTAATTTTCCTCGAGCTGTAGAATTGATGTATTTCAAACCATAAGGCCCATATCAACGATATATTGGTGGGGTCACATGGGTGTACATACTATACAATTATATGTAGGACCAACATTTCTGACCATGACGTAAACAATTATCCAGAGGTATGTCCAATTGAAATCTCGACGCCAACACACCACAAGCCATGTATATATGGGTCACTAGTGTTCATACTATACAATTGTCCTGGACCATGATGTATACAATTTTTCGGAGGTATATCCATTTTAAATCTTGTGGCCTATAAACTATGTCTAACATTTTTTGTTGGAGGGAGTACTAAGATACCACCTCTATTTTTTAATAGATGACACCGTTGACTTTTTCTCACATGTTTGACCATTCGTCTTATTCAAAATATTTACGTAATTATAATTTATTTTATTATGAGTTGTTTTATCACTCATAATATTTTAAGTGTGATTTATATCTTATACATTTGCATAAAATTTTTAAATAAAACGAATGGTCAAATATGTGAGAAAAAGTCAACGGTGTTATCTATTAAAAAACGGAGGGAGTATAATACTAACGTTGTATACGGACAAATTAACAAGGCTGCCCGGAGGACCTATGTATCATGCGAACTAGCTCTAAAAGACTATAAATAGGGGTGCAACCATTTTCATAGCCAACAACATTGAGAGGCAGCAGCGAAGCATCCATCAATAGCAGGCAATTCACCAATTCATAACAATCTTCCATCAATGGTAGGCACTTTATGCTAATTTCTATTCACAAGTACATTGGCATATAAACATATGTGTACTCTAGATCGATAAATGCCATTGCTAATTTTACCCCTCAGCTCCAATTTACTTATTGTTCAGGCATTAATTTAATATTGTTTTTTTTCTTTGAAAATATTTATTGTTCTCGTATTCCAAAGCTTTTTAAAGGTGTCTTTTCCTTCATAACTGATGTAGCTATACTAGTACTACTCACTTAATCTCAAAATATAAGACACAATCATAATTTCTCATAATGCAAGGCGCCTATGCTTGTATATATTAACTAGCATCCCTTCCTCCTTTAAATTCGTTTTGTTTTAAATCCTCTACTATCGAACCCACCAATCATATTACTCATATGCATTGAGTAAATGATCTAACCGAGGAGGTGAAAAAATTATTCATCAGTTAATGTGTTAGTGGTGGTTCTCTTATCCTGTGGGATAGAGGGAGTGCTGGTCTTTACAAAGAATTTAAATTCTTACTTTAGGAAGCATGATTAAGATGTAATTAGCAAGGGTAGAAATGTAATTTCTCATACCTTCTAATTTCATGTGAAATTTGCTAGCTAGAACGATAAACAAATTGAATCGGATGGAGTAGTACGTAGTTAATATAACGGGGACACACACACATATATATATATATATATATACACATTAATTTACCCATATGCCCATATGTAAGTAAATGCGTACATGCAGAATACCGTGGCTGCCGTTGGTACGTTCGGTGGTACTGTAGACACATTAAGGGAAATCACCGAGGCACCACCCAAGAGACTTGCTAGCATCACTGTTTATGTCACCCAGAACGATGGTGGCAATGCAAGAAGAGTCCGTGCTATATCCTTCACCTACTTTGACGCCGATGGCAAGGATCACAAGGTCGGTCCATGGGGTTGTGAAATCACTGACGAGGTCACCCCTAACCAGGTATGTACAATGGATATATATTTGATACACCGAAAGTATATATGTATATGATAATTTTTTCTCTCTTATCATTACTTCATTAGGTCAATATTAAGGGCAATGAACGCGTGATCGAGATCTCCGGCACTGCTGATGGGAATATCAAGTCTCTAAACATCAGCACTAATTACGGGATCACGTACCCTTTCGGAGATAAAAATGTTGGGAAGGAGTTCAGGATACCAGTGCATAACTCTGCCATCGTTGGCTTCTTTGCCCTTACTTCTGGAATTGGGCTTAACGCCGTGGGCGCATACGTGATTCCGGAAAATAAACACTGATATATCAAGACGGTGGGCCTCAGACACGTACCTTGCTCTCGCCGACCCAGATAAATATATATATATATATATATATATATATATATATATATATATGTTTCATAAAACAAATAAAGCTAGGGCCCATTATTTATCAGATCTCAACCATCACTGATAGATGTATGGATCGCCCTCGCTGTATATATATGCGTGTGCTTCTCGTTTTATATATGTGCTTGTACTTGTTGTTTCTACATGCCTACTGTCCTAAAGGGCTTTGAGATATGAATAAAGGGCCTGGTGACTTAATTTGTCTGTCTACAACTTTATACTTGATCACATTTAATTTTCATTGAAAATCACCATTCTAAATACATAGGTACTTTATTGTAAAGGTTTGGAGAGGTAAAGTTAAAATTAATAACACCATCCCCGATTTACCTAGTGAAGAAGCGTTTTGGAGTTGGCATAGTAACGACGCTATGACGGGACAAAGAGATTGGATTTGAATCGTATATACATCGATCAGGTTTGCATATTCTTTTCAGCTAGTTTATTTTTCACCGGTCAAAAAGATTCAAAAATGTTAATATTCATTTTCCCATGTGGTTATCTTGAGGTGCAACCGTGTACATATTAGATATCAACTAAAATATTAAATCTTATTTTATGTGTTTTTGCACCTAAAAGATTCGGAATGGTCAAAATTCATTTACACATACGGTCTTATTAGATCACCCAACTTCTGTAAATGCATTTTCAGATGCGCTTGTTTACCTGTGCATAAAAGTTTAACATTTCCACATGCCGTTGCTTACGGGCACTTCACTCAAAGTGCATATCGAAATATTTTTTAGCTACCTAGGAAAATGATTTTACTATTTTAGCCACATGTAAAAAATGATATTTTTGTAGTATTGAATTGTTGGAACTGGGTATCCATAGCTAGAGCAATGGACATACAGGGAGTTTAAACTAGTCAATTTTTTTTTTGTATTCTAGGATAAAATTAGATGGTTAAGCCATGTACTTTCGCTTACAAACTCTAGATCTAACGTGGAGCAGGATCTGGATATTCTGCCAAATAGAACCTATGTACGACGGCATGCTCTTGCCTGTCGAGTTGACCCATGTTTATTCTTTTTGTCACTGGTAAAATATCTATGCGCAGCGACAGGTGAATTAAACGATTCCATCATCCGTCTCATCATACATTGTAATGAGTAAGTTTAGATTGATTAGCTTTCAATTTTCAATATCAACACACCGGCCACCATAAATTTTGAAGACGATCGATACAGTGTGGACGGTGAATTCAGTGATTTGAGGGTGGCAGCCACGATAAGATCGATCTCCAGTGAAAAAAAGGGAGGAGATACCATGTGGAGGCACCCTGAAAAGATAGGATTCAATTACGTCTGTACATACGATAAGATGTTGATGTAATCACATACTCCCTCCGTATTGGATATCATGTTGATGTAGGAGTTTAGCATGTGCATACATATGTGTGTATGATCTTGATCATAGAGTATGAAAAGTATCTACACAAGTCACAAGAGTTTGACAAAGTTCAATGGAATAACAAGCAACCAAAATGTTATGGTTTAATCATGATAGCACATTCTCGGCTCTGGTAGGAATTTATATCAAATGAGGAACTTTCAATTTTATCATTTTGAAAAAACAAAACATCTAGAATTCAAGTCAAACTAGTATCAGGATCATAGCAACTCTTATTTACTATCTCATATCTCGCAACAACCTATACTTAGATCAGCAAGTGCAGCCCATTTATCTCAGGTTCCCAGATAATTGTTGGCTACTTATATTTAACCTTTGAGAGAGTATTTACCAAGAACCCATATATCCGAGATATAAAACAGAGAAACTATTCATCATTTCAACAAAGAGAACTAGCTTGACTTACCTAGCATGACTCAAACCTATCCTATCTTTTTGGTATTTTTATATTTTGCAAAGTTTTATGTTGTTTTCATTTTATAAGAAGCAATTGGAAAGCAAATATGCAATTGGAAAGGGAAATATGCAATGTGATACAAGTTACCTCAATTGGGGGGGGGGGCGATGTCTTCCCCCCCAAGCTTGGCTTTCACTCAGGGTCCTTGATAAGGATTGAACCCCTGAAAACGAAAGTACGCCTGAAGGTCATCGTGTTGTTGCTGCATCATGTTGTTGATGTTGGTGAACTGAGCATCAGCAGATTGTTGCCATTCTTTGCGTTTGAGCTATGTGTTCCATGTGGTTGTACTGTATCTCCCCCGTCTGCATATCAAGGGTGTCCATTCTCCTAGTGATTTCACCCAAGTCCCAGCGAGAGGAAGTCGAGCGCCATTCACTTGGAAATGGAGGCACACCACTTGATCTGGGAGGTTGATTGTCCCCGCATTGGATATCATGAGGCGCATGCCACCGGTCCTCACTGGTACTTGCCCAAGTCGAGACTCCGATGCTATGGCATGGAGCTTGGGTCTATCCGGGTGCATCCTCAGTTGGTGCCCAACCTGCCTCATACATCTGTACGGGTGTCGAGGATGATGAACTTTCTCGTTCGTTTCTTGACATGTTGCGTGTCTCCCTGTGTGTTCCACATCCACGAGATTCAGGGGAATGGTTAGTTCATGGCAGTTGTACAAATGATACCCCGCATTTGGCAACGGGATTTCATTTGTACAACCGGGGAAAAAGTATATCAAAGATCACTCTGCTCCATGTTTCAGAATATGCCCTTGCACTAGATAAGCCTCATCAATACGCAGACGAGCGGCTGAGATAAAAGCAATTTGGTTGCTAACGACTGTCAGGGTTATGGATACCACATACCTAATAGTAGTTGACTAAATCTTGGCAGGACCCACCACACACCATGTCTTATACGGGAACTGATTCCGGATATGGAGGGAGTTTCGGATAAGGAAAGACAACCAGAGCTCTACATGGAAACGGCAAGGACTACTCGGATTGTATCCATATTGGTTTCCCTAGTTCTACTTGGACAAGGGAACACCTATGGGTATAAATACAAGCCCCCCTAGAAGGAGAGGAGACACACACCCACCATGGGAGGATCAACACCCAACACAATCGACATAGAAGCCACAACATAGAAGCCTACATACGCCAAGACACGCCGCCGGATATCGACTTCAGGGATAAGCATGGCTAGTACCCTACGATGTCTCCAGATACTATCAGGAGAAACGATAGCGCTATCTCTGATCTCGCCGGGCACGGATTCGAGGAGGAAGGCTACCCTGTTATCGACTACGAGTCAGATCGTCAGACCGCCATGTCGACAACAGTTAGATAGGCTACCCCAAACATTGTACTAGTGTGATTATCATGAATAAGAGCAATACCGGCTTCGGCCAACAGGATGTAGGGTTATTACCTAACAATTCAGGGGCCCGAACCTATATAAAAATCCTTGTCTCCATCTCTTTTACCTTAGTCTCGCGTATACCCTAGCACCGATGATCCCCATACTATGCAAATACCAGAATTGCGACATCAAACGTCGACAACGACCCCTAGCCCTTTTGCTATCTGAGTAATCAGAGAAGTGCATTCAACAGGAGCAGAGAACTTTATACTTTCTAACCATTGCCTTATCATATATTTCACAGGAGCAATTTTGATTCTTCTAACCATGGCAAACATGATAATCAATTCATCTCCCCAAATGGGTCTTAGATCACCTCTAGGAAACAAAGTCATTTATACATGAGCCTAAGTGTAGGATTATGGATATCATTCGTTCTAGGTTTCTTGCAAATTGGAGCACCAGAAATATCTTCCCAAAACCTATTTTTCTCGAACCCAGAAATTCTTTTCTGGAGAACGATCTTATAGGAAAAAGCGAAAGCCAAGAAGTGTACTCAAGCCTTTCCATGTAAGTGTAAACTCTTCATGGAGAAAGCGAAAAGAAATACCATCTTCTATTTCTTTCAAAGTGCACAGAAATTGCAAAGTAAGCAAACGAGAACCAGGCTCATCTACCACAGCAAATCTCTGCCAACCAACAGCTTTCCAAATAGAACGAAATTTAACATCCATACCTATCTTTTTCAGCAACTCCGGTGAGTATTCTCGCGTGTGAGCATACTCCCGATCGCTCAGCATGTAGTAGGCTTGTCTCTCCCAATCACTGACAAGGTCGAGATCAGTGTCATTCAGGAGTCGTCGCGGAGCTTCGGTGTCTTCCATCGAGACATCGGCTGATTAACGAGTGCTAGACCCGTCGTGATGACTTGATGAAGAGCCGGACCCCTTGAACAGACGAGACAGTCGCCTCCTCATTCTGCACAATGAAGTAAGAACGGACTAACTCGGCGGGGATTAGAAATGACAAGAGTTTCACCCACCGGTTAGCTTCACCAAAGTAACTTGTATATATGCAATTAAGTGCTTGAATTTGAGGGAAACTATGAAAGCTTGAATGAATTTGAGAGCAAACTTTGGAGAGGGAATGGAATTGTGTTGAAATGTGGTGGAGTTCTGTCACGAATTCCTCGAATCTTCCGGCGTCTCGCCTAGTTGAGTCAGGATTTCGCTAGGGATTTGGATTGGAGATTAGGGAAAGGGATGAACTGAGGAGGGAAGAGTAGTTTAGTGGCATTTGATTTCTTTCATTTCTTCGATACTATATACAGACAAGGGATTCCCCTTAAATGGTCACATGCCATAGCACACACACCCACCTGACGCGTCCGCCGGCCCTGCACGGCACATCAGTTCACTCACACACCGGTACCTTGGCCCATAACTGGCCCATACAGACAAGCCTTGATGAACTACAGTTGTCATGACAATTTCCCTCCCCTTAAAGAGCGGCTTGTCCCCAAGCCGGTGCTTCAGGAAAGTGGTGACGCAGCTGATGAAGATTCTCCCATTTCGCAAGCTCATCAAGGAGACCAGTCCAACGCACCAGCACTTGAGATGCTGTAGTTCGTCCTCGTTTAACCAGTCGTCTGTTCAATATAGCTTCCAGCTGCGCGTCCTTTACACCATTAACACAAGCATCAGGTAAACTTGAACATACCTGAACTCCTGGTCGCACAGCCTATTTAAGCAACAATACATGAACAACTGGGTGCACCAAACTGCCCGCCGGCAAGTCCAGGCGATAAGCCACCATCCCAACCTTCTCCAGAATCTTGTACGGCCCAAAGAAGCAAAAACTCAACTTCTGACAAGCTCGATTGGCCACTGATAGTTGCACATAGGGCTGCAATTTGAGATAAACCATTTCCCCAACCGAAAACTGTCGTTCTTGGCGATGCTTGTTAGCCTGGCTTACCATCCGTTGTTGAGCCCGCAACAGTTTTTTTTTTTTGACCAGGTGAGCCTGCAACAGTTGTTGATGAATCAGTCCTTGCATCAATGATCTCTGCTCCAACCAAGTCTGCACATCCGGAACAGTACTCTGTCCAAGATCCACCACCCCAAAGTGCGTCGGCTTTCGAGCAAACAACACTTCATACGGTGACTTGCCCAATGCAGTATGAAAAGCGGTATTGTACCAATGCTGCGCTTGAGACAACCATTGGGACCATTTGTTTGGAGTTGCATGAACTGAACAGCACAAGAAGGTTTCTATACACTGATTCAGCCTCTCAGACTGTCCATCAGTTTGAGGATGGTATGAGGAACTCATATTAAGCTTCACATCAGCAAGTCTAAACAATTCTTGCCACAATGCACTAGTGAAGATTCTATCACGATCACTCACTATCAACTTAGGCATTCCAAAGATGTCATAAACATTAGTAATAAACGCTTTGGCCACCGTCAGAGCAGTGAATGGGTGAGAAAGAGGTATAAATTTGGCAAATTTAGAGAATTTTTCAATTACCACCAGGATTGTGTCAAACTTGCCTGACTTAGGAAGCCCCTCAATAAAATCCATGCACACTGTGTGCCAAGCTTGGAGGGGAACCGGTAGAGGTTATAACAACCCCGGAGTTCTTCCATGTTCCACTTTTGCTCTTTGACAGGTCTCGCATTGCTGCACAAACTGGTGGACATCCTTCCGTAGGCTTGACCAAGTGAACAGACTTATAATTCGTTGGTATGTTGCAGCCTAGCCTGAATGCCCCCCAATACCACTATCATGCAAAGCCAACATCACCGCCTGTTTAGCTGCAGCATGCTGTCCTAACCATATTTTGCCATTCAGTCGAATTATCCCATTCACCAAATTATATCCACCTTGTCCTTCTGGATGTAAGCTAAGTGCGGCTAGAAGCTTCTTAGTATCAGCATCCTGTTGGTACCCTTCCTGGATTATCTCCAACTACCTTGGAACACTGATAGAGACTGTCAACAACTCATCTGAGTTACTTCTCCTAGACAAGGCATCTGCAGCCCCATTGTCTGAACCCTTTTTGTACTTAATTTTATACTGCAACCCCATCAACTTGACAAAGGCCTTATGCTGCATGGTTCTTGTCAGTCTTTGCTCACGTAAATGACTTAAACTCTTATGGTCAGTTAGAATTAAAAACTCTGCGTGTTGGAGGTATGCCCTCCATTTTTCCACAGCTAACAGTATTGCCATACACTCCTTTTCATATGTTGACATCATCTGAGACCTTTTACTGAGTGCCTTGCTGATAAATGCAATTGGATGCCCAGCCTGCGTTAGTACAACCCCAATTCCTATGTCACTGGCATCTGTTTCAACCACAAATTGTTGAGAAAAATCTGGCAGAGCTAACACTGGGGCCTCCAACAATTTCGATTTCACTAACTCGAAGGCTTGTTGCTCTTTTGTTCCCCACTTGTAACTCACATCCTTCTTAAGTAAGGTGGTCAAATCTCTGGTAATCACCCCATATCCTTGGATAAATTTCCTATAATATCCAGTTAATCCCAGTAATCCTTTTAACTGTTTGATAGTTTTAGGAACAGGCCAATCTTGGACTGCTTTTATTTTTGATGGATCAGTTGCCACTCCAGAAGCTCCAATCACATGCCCAAGATATTCTAGATGTTGTTTGGCAAAAGAACACTTACTCCTTTTGACAAACAGTTGATGCCTTGCTAGAATCTCTAACACAATCCTCAGCTGACTAACATGTTCTTGTAGGGTTCGACTATAAATCAAGATGTCATCCACAAACACCAACACCCCTTTTCTGATCAAATGGGCAAAAATTGTGTTCATCAATCCTTGGAAGGTGGCTAGTGCATTTGTCAATCCGAAAGGCATCACTCTGAACTCATAGTGCCCTGCATGAGTTTTGAAGGCAGTTTTAAACTCATCACATTCTTCCAAGCTTATCTGATGGTATCCTGATCTGAGGTCAAGCTTTGTGAACCACTGGACTCCTGCCATTTCATCCAACAACTCTTCCACTACTGGCATGGGATATTTGTTCTTCACTGTTACTTCATTAAGTGCCCTGTAATCAATGCAAAACCTCCAAGACCCATCCTTCTTTTTGACTAAAGGACTGGTGAAGCAAATGGACTCACACTAGTCTGGATTATGCCTTGGTACAACATCTGAGCCACTTGTTTTTCTATTTCATCCTTTTGAGTTGGTGAATACCTATAGGGCTTCACATTCACTGGTTTAACATTTGCCAGCAAGGGAATTCTATGGTCAAACTGCATGTGAGGTGGCAACTCTGTTGGCTCTCTGAACAAATGTTCAAATTCTATTATCACCTCATTAATTTGGTTTGGGACATCCTCAGCTTCCACCAATTCCTCCCTCATTGCACAAAGTTGGACCACCTGTGACATAGCCCCATCTTTAAGCATCCCCTTTAGTTGCCGGCCTGTAACCTGCTCACAGGATTTTATTTCCTCCTTTACTCCTACCAAAGTAATCATTTTCCCCATTTGAGCAAACCTCAATTTCTTTCTCCTCCAATCTATCCACATTGGACTAAACTCCTCTAACCAATCCATTCCTAGGATCATGTCATACCCTCCTATTGGCAACACCTTCAGTCTATCCTGGAATGTACTACCTTGACACCACCATTCCACCTGAACACATTTATCACAAGTCATCTTTCCTCCATCTGCTATGGGTTACTGAAGTTGCAGGCATTCATTCTATGGGAAGCTGCAATTTGCTAACCAAACTCTCTGCAATAAAGTTACTAGAGCTCCCAGAATCTACCAGAATCAGTACCTCTTGATGCTGAATCATACCTTGCAGCCTAATAGTTTTCTTTCCCATTGTTCCAGCAGCTGCACACTTTGAAGGTACAAGCTCTTCTCCACTATCTTCTTCTTCTTCCTTCTGGATGTCAGCAGTTCCATCCTGTAACATCAATACTTCAAGCAACTCATCTAACACATGCAGTTGAATTGACTTTGGAGATTTGTGCCCAGGTCCCCATTTCTCCCCACACTTGAAGCATTCACCGCTTGCTCGCCTAGCAGCTTTGAGTGATTCATATCTGTCCTCCCACTTGGGTTTCTCCTCTCCTTTCTTGTTTTCCTCAGGATGTGCCCCCAATATTCCATTGGCAACATATGCTGGTTTAATGCCTCCTTTGAATCTTTCTTTCACAGTCACTTTCTGTTGGTCCTTGGATGCTGACAATTCTCCTAGCAACTTCTCCTGCGTTTTAGCCAAAGACAGAGCCGGATCAACAGTTCTAGGTTTATGCAATTTGATTGCTATTTTGACTTCAGGTTTCAGTCCCCCCACAAATTTGGTAACAAAGAAGGCTTCATCATAGCTTCTATTGTAAACTAACACCCTATGCATCAACTCCTCAAACTTAACATAATACTCATCCACACTCCCACACTGTTTTAGATTCTCCAACTCTTCTAGGTGTTGCTGATATTTATCCCTTCCAAATATCCCATTAACAGCTACCACCAGCTCAGCCCAAGTTTCCACAGGATGTAAGGCCTCATAGGTTTGCAGCCACAAGGCTGCATTCCCAATGAAATGCAAAGTAGCAAAGGATGACCAAGAGTTGTAGGGAACCTGATACATTTCAAAATACTTCTCAGAGTTGGTTTTCCAGAGTTTTGGGTTATCTCCATCAAACTTTGGGAAATCTGTCTTAGGCAGCCTAGGGCTGGCAGATCTAACACTAAAGCTGGATCCCCCTACTCCCTTCTCTGATGTTTCTCCCATCTCAAAACTAACAGGCGAATGGTGGAATTGGGGCTGACTCTTGACCAGGGTTCGCTCATTAGCCTTGAAAGCTTCGGATGCGTCACCCTGGTGAGTCGATTCGATGCCGTGCCCTACGGGCGCTTGTGCCGCCTGCAATGGTGTCGTTGGCGTCACCGCTTCCAGCTGCGTCACCCTGACCGCAATCCCGTCCACCGCCTTGTTCAGTTCCCGGATTCCCGAATCCACGCATGGGATCCATTTCTCCAGACCTTGAAGCGATCCGAGGATGTTGTTGATACTTGTTGTGAACTCCGCCACCGTCTCGCCCAACACCTCTGCTTCTTCTTCCGCTGCCCCCATCCTCTCGGTTAGGGTTGGATTTGCCTTCTTCCTCGCCAGTGCACACCAGAACCGAAGTGCTCTGATACCAGATTGTCACGAATTCCTCGAATCTTCTGGCGTCTCGCCTAGTTGAATCAGGATTTCGCTAGGGATTTGGATTGGAGATTGGGGAAAGGGATGAACTGAGGAGGGAAGAGTAATTTAGTGGCATTTGATTTCTTTCATTTCTTCGAAACCGTTTACAGACAAGGGATTCCCCTTAAATGGTCACATGCCACAGCACACACACCCACCTGACGCGTCCGCCGGCCCAGCACGGCACGTCAGTTCATTCACACACCCTTGGCCCATAACTGGCCGACACAGACAAGCCTTGATGAACTATAGTTGTCATGACAAGTTCCCTCTCCCGGCCGGTTGGCTTAAGTAGTGCACCCACAACGGTCAAACCGACCTGTAGAGCCCACTAGCCGTTGCCTCAAAAAGTGAGGCAGCCGACCGTTGCATGGCAGGTTCAGCCGAACTAGTGGATTCGGCCGAACCCCTGGTGGGCCCAACTGGCCCTACTTTCGTCCGTTGGATTCCAACTGTCAGTGTGGTCGTGACACAGTGAATTTTCGTTGAAAATTTTATTTTGGTTTGCTCTAAAAAAAATCATTTGAATAATTTCCTCAAAATTCAAAAATCCTAAATATAATTTTGAAATTCAAACATGTCATAATGCAAAAATTCAAATTGTTGGAAACAAATATGCGAATACGTACCAGTTTACCTGTTGGCGGAGGTCGCGTCGTTTTAGGTCCGATGTGCAAGACCGTACCTCCTTTCTGATTCAGTTCATGGATTTTCCACCCGTCTCCGGAGGTGATGGCTCTTTGAACCGTTTTAGAGAAGAATGCTCCTCCAGCTGCCGTGGCCAGGTGATCACGGGACATTGGGGTGAGTCCATTATAGAAATTCTGTAGAATCAGCCAGTCGTCCATCCCCTGATGAGGACAGGCGGCCACGTACTCCTGTAGTCGTTCCCATGCTTCCGGAATAGACTCGTCCCTTGTCTGCTGGAAACTGAAAATTCGTCCACGAAGGGCGTTGGTTTTGCCCATCGGGAAGAACATTGAGAGGAATGTCGTAGAGCATTTATCCCAGGTGTTGACAGCAGCACGGTTGGCATAGAACCACTGCTTCGCTCTCCCGAGGAGGGAGAACGGAAACAGTCTCAGCCTGACGGCGTCGGGACTGACGCCCTTGATGGTGTACGTGCTACATATCTCTAGGAATTATTGCAGATGAGCGTTGGCATCCTCATTAGGCTTGCCACGGAACGGGATAGCCTACACCATCGTGATGAGGATGGACTTCAAGTCGAAATCCACGTCTCCCATGTTGATATGCGGCCCAATGGCCACAATGTCAGTAGAGGGAGCAGCGAACTCGCGGAGAGTCTTGCTAGCCATAGTCTCGAAGATTAGTGGTGCTGATACGGCTGGTTTCTCTGTCGGTAGAGTTTTCTGTGGAGCAACGACTCGCGGTCTGATGCTCCGGAAGAAAGCTTCTGGATTTTCTTTGAAGTTTTCCGGCAAGTTGAAACCAGTCATGCACTATCCTGTTTTCACAACAAAAGTGAAAACAACCAAGGTTAGCCTGCAAAGGAAAATGATTATACAGAGGCAAATATAAAGTATTCATGTAATCTCTATTATGAATCTTCCCCGGCAACGGCGTCAAAAATGCTTGTTGGTATTTCTTAACGACATTACTAGAAGTATAATTCCCAGCAATGGCACAGAAATACTTCTGGTATATTATGGTTGCAGAGTTCATCCGCAAGCACACAGATATACCATTGTAGCATTTCACCCGAGAGTATTCCAAGGGTATCGTATTTGTTTTATTCCGTAGGAAGATCATGTAGAGAGAACTGGACTAATAATTTATACATTGCTTCTGATAATCATATTCTAAATAGGGGTTAAGATAATCCAATGGTAGAGTGACACACAAGCATTAACTACTCATTCTCATAACAAATGATCTAAGCTAGGTGGAAATAAAAGAGAAAGGAAATCTATTCCTATACTTCTAATATACATAGTATACATACATTTTAGTTTACTGATATACTAGCTAATACCCTCTTTCCGATGCCCTCTTGGTACTTCGAGAAGCCACTCCTGACTGCCGAGTTCCTTACGACAGCTCGTCATGACCATACAACCGGGGCTAAATACGGAGGAATACCCTCTCCAGGGAATTAACTTAGGATTATATATAGGTGCGGAGGAATACCCGTACTGAGCTGTCACCATCTGTGGCCCACCTCTCATCCGCAATATATAACCTCAAATAATGATATCCCGTAATCCAGACACCACGTCTAAACTACCAGATACTAATCTAATATCATCGTCATGACATAGAGTAATTGCATAAGCAAACATTATACCCACACCAAAGCATCTCCCAGATAAGCTAGCCATATATTCAGTATAACAAGAACATAATGTAAAGTAGGCATTCATATACTCAGAAAGTATTTCAATACGATAAATGTATTTAGAAGAGTATTCTAATAAAAGTACAAAGCTTACAAAAGAGAAGAGAAAAGCTGCTAGAGCCATACCTGAACTCTTCCGAAGGCGTCCGGACTCCGATTTCTATTCTATTTCTATTCCACCAGCTAGAAACTACTAAACTAAATTTGAGAGAAATGAGAGAGCTATTGCTTACGGTGTGTGTGAAGTGAAGAGACTGAGCTCCCTATATAGAGGTAGTTATGACGGTTGTGGAAGGGGAATTGTCCGAAGTGCCCTCCAACCATCATTGGGATGCAATCCTGGACGTCCACGCCAAAGCCTGGATCCAACGGCGCCAGTATTGGTTCGGCTGAACCACCTGGGGCTGGCCCAATCCAGCCCAATTTCGGCTGGTGGCCTCCTCTATTGCTCCACTCCGCAGACTTGTGAATTTTGGCCCAATTCATCATGTCAGTTCTGAGTTCTTGGCCCATCTATTCATAAGTCTGGTTCTCGACATTTTCCAATTGATTTATCGTTTGAGTTGATGTCGATGCTCCTCCACTTTATTATCATTCTCTGCAAAAGGTTAGTATACCTAATACTAATGTAATATTATTATTCTAACATATTTATGCATTGCAAGCATCACTAGTTCTCTATTTTGGTAATATTGACGGTCGAAATTGATTGATAATGACCGTCAACAGCGCTCTAAAAAACGCTCTAAAGCTGCCACATGTTATTTTTTATTCAATATGTGGGCCCAATATTACCCTTCTCTCTTCAGTCAAAAAAAAATATTACCCTCCTCTCCCCTCACGTGCGTGTGTATGCGTCCTCCTCCCTTTTTTTCCTCCATGGTAGTTAAAGATCTAAATCATTTATTTGATACCGTGAGGGAGCATTCTTTATTCTTAAAATGATATTGTTGTTATATATTCGACTGTTCTGCTCTACAATAAACAATGCAAACATAGATAACTGGTTCAATTGTTATTTCTTCACAAGATAAATTTAGGCTTGGAAGACATTGGGAAAACAGGCTACACATGCTGATTCCCACCAGCTTATACACACGATCAAGCACAGCTTATGTCGAGGATATGGCATAGTTACCCTTATTACCACATGATAGACTGCCATAGCGCAGATGTGTGCATGCGCTGTAATTTCATGCCATAGCTATTGATATCCATGCCTTTGTGGGGGAGATATCTGTTGGTGATATGCCCTAGAGGCAATTATAGAGATGATTATATCACATACTATGCTTACATATTTTATATCCAACATTGTTCCTTGAAATAGATAACTCATTATTGGTTAATGAATATATGATTCTTTCATGAGACTCTTTTTGTTGTATGTTGCTATTTCTAAAGGATCCGTAATCAACCATCATAAGTGATACAAATATGTTTAAATGATCAACACATGTATTAATTGATGGTCATGTCTCATGAATCATGGTATAGAGATATCAAATTAATAATGTGGACACATGTTGGGAAACATGTTGTTGGATAGACCCAACATGAGACACTGCAAGAGCCATATGTGCTGTGTCATCAGTGATCTCATTTAGTGTTGGTATTGAATCCTTAGACCTAAGATTATTATGGTTCCCAACGTGTGTAGTAGCTTACTTAGGGACTGCTAAACGCTACTCCGTAATTGGGTAGTTGTAAAAATAGTTTTCTGATATGCTATGAAACATGTAGTGGGATATGAATAATCAAGATGGGATTCTCCCCTATGGAGAGATATATCTGGGCCCCTCGATATTATAGATTATAGAAGTGCATGGCCATGCCAAAGGTGATTGAGGAATCAATCAGAAGTTACATAATCTATCACAAGTTCGAGTGAATGATTTAGCTATTAAATGATGGCACATATCTAGCCTTGAGTTTAATCGATATCGTGAGGCAAAGGGGGTTTATACAAGTATACACTAGAGGTTCAACCGATATGATCTTTGTGTATGCTCGGTGGGTCAATACATTTTGCTAGGGGCCACTGTTGACACGTTGACCGAAAAGGAGTGTACATGAACCTACAAGGTCGCACGCTTAATGGGCCGGAATAAGGGAATTGAATGGAGATCCAATATGAGCGTAATTCGAATAGGGATCCGAATAGGAGTCCTATGGGCCTTGGAGGTTCGAGTCATGGATCCTATATATTTATGAGGGGGGTGACCGGCGGTGTGATTGCGTCACGTGAGAAACCCTAGCCGCCACTACCCTCCTCGAGCAAAACCCTAGCTGCGCGCGGACGCTAGCACGTCTGCGCGTGGCGTTCCATCCCTGTTCGTGTGGATACCGGTAGAGGTGTCGTTGGTTTGCGGTGCTGATCGGTGTGAGACCATGGCGAAGAGAACGCACGAGGAGGAGAATGTCGAGCTGCTACGATCGACTACTTCCTCTACACCAACACGCGCTATGTCCTCGATGTTCCTCCGGCTACTTAGCATTTACTTCCACTGCATAGCACATCGAGTGGTAACGATCTATGATCTAATACTTGCATGGTTTCTGGTTTACGCGGTAGAAAAATTTTGATTCATGCTACCATAGCCTACAATGTCAACGGTCCTGGCAGACTAGTTAAGAAAATTCTTGCCAATATGCTGAGAAGAGCTTCGACTGCTGCAGCTTCCAGGTTGATCCACTATAAAAGCTAGGTCTGCCTGGTCTCTAGCTTCTCTTATACTAGATTATACCCCGCACGTTGCTACTGGAATTTTTAGATGTATCTTGTTCACTTGAATTTGTTTTGATTAAAAGAAAATCATACATACTTCTGATTAAGGCAGATGCTTATGGTTTTATAAGTCCAGGGGCAGCCTGCTGATTATAGGCCTGTTAGAACCGTAGAACCAAGCAAAGCAGCATGCATCCCAACAAACATAAGCATCAAGATGACCTTGACGTCCAAATTAATTAGTGTTGGTGACCGATGATGAAGTACATGAGTGTTGATCCCAATTGTACAACCAAGCAATGTTCGGCGAAGAGTAATTGTTCCACAATATGTGTGGTACAGAAACCTTGTAAAATAAAGCAATATGTATATCATAGTAAAAACTGAATGTAAAATGTTCTTAGAATGCATTTTGTGGAATCAAAATTCTCCAGTTTGATGGGAAATTAATAGTTGAAAAGACTAATTTGGTGTACAACAATTTAAGAAGGATCATTAGAGCGAGTGAGAATATTTGGGAGGAGGATGGGGCAGAAAGATGGCGTCTATTCATGTAATTGATTGGTTCAAAACATAACTGGAAATTTGATACCGAATTCAATCAAGATTGAGTATATGAGATGATGAAGTCCGGTCGCCGCTGGTTGAACCGCCCACCTGCCGCTGGTCAGATTGCCGAAGCCTCGCCGGTCAGACCGCTCGAACACCTGCGGTCAGGCTGCCGCTATCCCACCGGTGAAACCACGCGCACACCTGTGGTTAAACCATCGGGACCTAGAAACATTGGTAGATGACAAACTCAAAGATGCAGATTGAAACTTTTCGACTTTATTGCATCAACTAGTGTTTACAAAGTGCACCAACAGCACTCCTCACCATAATCTCGAACTAAACTCGAAACCCTAACTTTCTCTCAACTCTAGTCTCTCTAAAATCGATACCAGGAGGCCTCACCCTCGCTCTCTATTTATACATGAGGTAGGCTGTGCAAAGCCCACGAAGCTAACACAACTTAGGACTCCTAACCCACATAGAAAACCCTCTCTTGCACATATCCAACTAATATCTTTCCTTATCTCAATCAAACTTCCCGAATTCGGACTCCCTTCCAAATTCGACTCCTCTTTCCATACGTACACAATCCTTCTTGTATACCATATGGATTTCTTCATCACCACATGCATTGTCCTCTAGCCTTTAGTATCCCGCTTGATCTCTTGATCCCTGGACATCAACTTCTCCCAAGTTGACTCTGATCTATCACCAGCAACACTCTCCCAAGTCCTCAAGCAACTCCTGCACATGCAACAACCAAGAAACCATATTCCGAGCCCAAGTTTGTCCCAACTTGACTCACATTAGTATAACAACATTATCCATACTCATAGAAACCGTCTAGAAGCCAAATCCCCGAAGGAAATATCCAAATCCAACAAAACAACCCGAAACCGGCATCGATCAGGATCCTGCCGATCAGACCGTCGGGCCGTCCGGTCTGACCGCCGCAACACCTGCGGTCTGACCGGCGGCACTCAGCCGGACTGACCGCCAGGATCAACCGAAACTGCACACTCCACAAAATCAACCATCTTATAAAATCTCCAAATTAACATTAGCAAACCACCAATATTTTCATCACAAAATCTAAATCAACTCCTTGATTCTACCCAACTCGCATCCAGCACAGCCGCCACTGTCTGCCGCCGACGTCGAGCGTCCCCCGCCGCCTAGTGTCCCCATCAGAGCCTCCGCCGCCGCCATCGCCGACAAGTTTATTCACCCCATTTACAGCAGCTGCCGCCGTCCCATTATGTCTCCTTCCCAATCGCAGTTGGTGCGGACCATTCAAAAATGGCATCACAATGCCTGCTAACCCCAAAGTGCCCCAACTCAAAAATGACCTGGTTTGACGGGAATATTTTTTTGCTCAAGCGGTCAAGCCGTTGCTGGGACAACTAAATTCAGCAACAAAGTGCAAACAAGAGTGATGTGAAACAAACTACAAACCTGGATGATTTATGTTTCTGTCTTATTGTTTCATTCATGGCACAAGTAGATTCACGTAACATTTGAAAAGCAGCAGGCATTAACCTCTAGCATATGAGTCTGGCCAATGCATTCTACACCAAGCATAACAGCGCAGAACTGCAATGAAAATGGCACAATACCAATAGCTCGCTGCTGCACATACATCATAACCAACAGCAGAATTCCAGAGACATCAAGCATCAGAAATTTTCGTCACCAATTGCACAAGTCAGCCCCAGCAATGCCAGAATTTCTAGCAAAGCGCCTACACAGCGGCGGACACAGAATTAAAACCAAGATGAGGCGAATATGTTCGCTCTTCATAAAGACCACTAAACGCAATAAATACTATATTTATACTGTAATCACATAAAAATATACTTAAGAAAAATATACTTAAGGCAAACAAATCATTTTATAACAAAGCAATAATATTTGCCCCATACATAATTCATTATACACAAAAAGATTCACAAAGCATGGTTGATACATAATTTTGTTTAGTACTTTTTAATTTTAGTAATTTATTATACATTAAAATCACTTTACTTTTAACAATGTTCATGATAGGGTTTTTTTTTTTATATAGGCCTCCATCATTTATGTTGAGCGATATTTTTTTTAACTTCATACTCCCATCCCTAAAATCATGCGTCGGCCACTGCTGACTGATGCCATTCCGAGGCCTGATAAGCTTCATCAAGTGGACGTACGTAGAGCGGAAATGCTGTTGGGCGATCGATCGCCCTGGGGATGGGATGGGGTAGCGATCAGATTCACTCCTCACCTCCCCCTTTCCTCCCTCCACCTAGTTTCCTTTTTTTTACCGCAAGTAAATTTATATACCTAAAGTTTATACACCTAAAGTTTACTTTATAAGTTAAAAGTTTATATATCCGATTCAAATTTGGATATGAATTCAAATATTCTTTTATATGTAGTATTTCTATACATCTAAAGTTTATACACCTAAAATTTATAGACCTAAAGTTTATAAGTCAAAAGTTTATATACCCGTTTCAAATTTGAATTTGAATTATATCTGATTCAAATTTGAATTTGAATTCAAATATTTTCTATATATAGTATTTCTATACATCTAAAGTTCATGCACCTAAAGTTTATAGATTCAAAGTTTATAAGTCAAAAGTTTACATGCCCGATTTAAATTTGAATTTGAATTATATCCGATTCAAATTTGAATTTGAATTCAAATATTTTCTATATATAGTATTTCTATGCATCTAAAGTTTATATACCTAAAGTTTATAGACCCAAAGTTTGTAAGTCAAAAGTTTACATACCCGATTCAAATTTGAATTTGAATTCAAATTTTTTATATATAATATTTCTATACATAATTTTTTCTAACTTTTGTTTTTAAAGAAAATTGTGTGGTGTGGTGTAGTATAAAGAGAAGAAAGGGAGGAGGAAGGGGGAGAAGAGGGAGGAGTATAGGGGGGACTGATCGCTGGATCGATCGCCCATTAGAAGGGCCGTACGTAGTGTCGCGGATCTGGCAGCTGGTCTTTGTGCCTTTTATATGGAAGCAACCAAGTAAAGATTCTAAAAGAATATCATACTCTATCGATGAGGCTACTTGTACTTAAAAACGTGAATATTAGGAAAATAACTAATCTCTATTATTATAAAAATTGAAGATATTTTTTCCCGGTGCTTTGATACATCATCCGTGTTTAAATTAATTTTAATCTCTATATATCTCTATCTAAACTTAAAAATAAGAAATTTCCAAAGTCGGAAAAAAAGAAAAAAAAAGCTTCTGTCGTTGGTAAAAAAAGAGAAAAAATAGTCCTACTCCAAAGAAAAAAAAGTCTCGCCACTAAAAAAACCAAAAATGGTCCGTTTGGTTTTTTTTTCACCGGCGACTTTTTTCACGTGAAAGAGTTTTTTTTTCTGCGCATGCGCTATTGTTTTTTTCTCCGGTTTTTTAAATCACCGCACGCCTCACGAGCGCTTTTGGTTTTTTCGTCAATTTTTTTTGTCACCGGTTTTTTATCATGTGCGCTTTTGGTTTTTCTCATCTGGTTTTTTAATCCGATCTATTTGCGGCATGTCTACCGAGTTGAACTCTGGCGCTGCGCCGGCACCATATCAATCGTGCGTTTTCTCTCCAATTTGATTGCAAAAAAAAATCGATTCCCACTCCCTCATCATTTTCTCCATGATTTTGCTGGCTTTATTTCGTCGGATTTAATTTACCGGTTGCCGATGATGATGACGATCTTCCCCGATTGTTTTTATCCCGAATTTTACACTTTGATTTTGGGTAAAAAGGAAAGAGGCGAGTGGATAAAAACCCTCAACCAATTTTGGGTGATCGAGAAAGATTCGGCCGGATTTGATGGGTCGAAGAAAATAGGCCAAACAGAGGGAGGTAGTGGACCGGCCTAGGGCTGAAAACGGATTTACTCGTGGCTGGGTCAAAGCGAGCATGCCAAATGGAGGGAGGTAGCGGATTGGCCTAGGGCTGAAAAGTAAGGAAAGCTTTCGACCCAAAAACAAATAAATATTTTCATTAAATTTTTTTAATTATAACATATAGAGATCCCAATATTAAGATTTTCATTAACAAAAGTTAATTATAATGTATAGCGATCCCAATATTTCAATTTATTGTTCAGCTCTTAATATATCATTGAAAAAATGTCTTTACCCGTTGCAAGTTGCAACGCATGGGTATTTTTTCTAGTATTTATAAAAAAAAGAAGAAGGGTGGGGCTTCAAACCTAGGCCAGCTAGCCCTCCAACTTGTGGAGCAAGTCGGAAAACCCTGGGCGTTTCTCAAGCTTTCTGTACTCCATCAAGTCGCTCTTCTGTGGTTACATCCAATTTTCCAGTAGTTTGTATGCTCTCCAGTTAACTGACGAGACAAAATGTTAGTGCAGAGCAGTCTGGTGTCTGAGACACATTAGATCTCCTGCTTGCATGCTTGCGTATGAGAGCAAAATGACCAGTGCTCCTTTTGAGTTTTGATCTGCTTCGCTGAGTTTTACTTGTGAAAAGCCATGCAACAGAGTATATGTTGGTTGATTGACTCATGGGTTTGAAGATATATATCTCGTAGTTTAAGGATCTTCATTTTTCTGTCTTTCAGTATATTGGAGGAAAGACCACGGTAAATAAAATATATTACAGGAAAAAGTGCAGTGGAAACTGAAATTCGAAGTTCATAGAGATGAAAAAAAGATGATCTACGATGCACAATATCAAATGAATGACAAAATTTAATTCGGTCCAAGCATGCACCACTTGGTTGATCTTCTATACAAAACCTAATGGGGGAGTTTCAACCTGCTGGAAAATCCTAAAATTCCCCTCCTCGCATATCTGAGCAATCTGTTTGTACACACTCCAAGTGACCGATATCTCCACCAATCAAATACAAAAGTCCATAGTAATTGGGTGTATCTACAACCGGCCAGATGTAGGCGTTGTTCACAGTCACTCAGCAGTGTGTGATTCATCGCCAATGTAGTTGTATATGTTCAAGATGTTTAAATGCACTTAACACGCAATCGTCACTTTCTACCACCCTCAGGGAAAGGTCAATAGTACTAGTAGAACTCACTGTTTGCTCCAAAATTATTTTCTCCATGTCACCAAAAGCTAACTCATAGCCAACTCATACGGCATGCGCTACAAGTTGTCATTGGTTAAAACATTGAAATATTATGGCAGATGGCCAAGGCCAACTTGTATACCAACCTATTGTGAGATGGCATCTAGCTCTTCTATTAACCTTGCACTGACAACGATTGTCCCATGTCCACATATAACCTTGCATATTTTGTATCCATGTCACTAGGAAACGGGTAAAGATTTGGGTTGGGATGTATGGAGGAAGGACATGAGACGATTTATGTATCAGAAAATCTAGGCAACGATATCCCGTTGGAACGGAATACCCTTCTATGAGATAGTACATGATACCTGATACCCTGTTGTGGTACCAGCTGCATGGTACCCGATACCTGTTACTCGGTACCTGTGATACTTAGGACCTATAATACATGTGATACTTGTGCAAGAGAATACTCCATCCGTCCCACGAAGGTGGACGTTCTGCTCCCAAGCAAAAGTCCCATAATTCTTAATGTTGTACTCTCTCAACAGCACACACTAGCAAACTCCTAGAAAAGCACCCATCTAAAAACTCCTAGAAAAGAAGTGGGGCCATCTAAAACAGTAGCGAACTCTTTCTCCTCCAAGCTGTAGGCTGAGTTTAGTTCCAAACTTTTTTTTAAACTTTCAACTTTTTCATCACATCATAACTTTTCTACACACACAAACTTCCAACTTTTCCGTCACATCGTTCCAATTTCAACCAAACTTCCAATTTTGGCGTGAACTAAACATAGCCGTAGTGTTGATGCTAGCACCCAGCATTAATTGGATGCTTCAAATATTCTTTTTTAGCAGATGTGGCAGTGTACTAGTACTAGTCGTACTCCTACTTAAGCATTCAAATGATTAGCCCCAATCCCATAAATTGAGGGCACAATGGCCATTTTCACACAACACTAATTTGACCCAACTATCCTAGGATGTCGAGCATTATAGGGTGGAGGAAGTAGTTAATATGTCTATCCCGTTATAACAGGATTCCGTTTTGTAGCAGTCCTCTTTCTGTATACCTAGTACCTAATCTGGCCGGGGTAGAACCTGAACAAACCACACATTTATATGCTCATGGTTAGGTTTGAAGTACGGATCTTATCATACTCCTCATTAAAAAAATTATCCCAATTATTTTCCAAGTATAGCTGTGTGCAAAGTCATACGACAATAGTACTCTCTCTGTTTTTAAAAAGGAAAAGGTACGAATTCCCCCCCCCCCCCGAACTATCGCAGTTGTCCGAATTACCCCCCTGAACCACAAAACCGGATATTCTTCACCCCCAACTATGCAAACCGAACGAATTACCCCCCTCGACCTAATCCGCGGTGGTTTTGGTCTACGTGGCTTACACGTGGCATCCCAGTCAACCTTTTTTTAATAAAAAAATAGTGGGACCCACCTGTCATATTCTCCCACCTCTCTCTCCCCCACTTTCCTCTCAATCTCTCTCTCTCTCTCTCTTCCCCTCTTCCTCTCAATCTCTGTCTCTGTCTGCACTCTGCAGGCGTGCACGGGGGTGGGCGGCGGACAGCGGCGTCGCGGCTACGGCCGAGCGGACGCGACTGCGGCGGCGGCTGCAGGCATGGCGCACGGGGGCGGGCGGCGGACGGCGGCGTCGGCGCACAGGGGCAGGCGGCGGATGGCGGCGTCGCGGCGACGGCCGAGCGGAGGCGACTGCGGGCGCAGTGCACGGGGGCGAGCGGCGGACAGCGGCGTCGCAGTGACTCTTGGGCACAAGGGCACACAACGGCATGGGGATGGACGGTGAGCGGCGGCGCGCGGGGGTGTGCTGGCGGGCGGAGGCGTAGTCGAGGGGGGGGGCTTGGCTGAGAGGAGGAAGCACGATTTTTCCCTGTAAATTTCCCGGTGGCTTGTCGCATCTCGTTCATCGTTGTCTGCCTAAGACTTGACGGACGAGGAGGAAGAAGGGAGCGATTGGTTTCACGGTAAGAAAGGGAGGGACACGTGGGCGGCTGGAGCCGGTGGCCGACGGCCGTTTTTTCATGCGTGGCTCCCTAGAGGTTCACGTGATTGGCAGAGACGCCAGGTCACCGTGCGCCCTGAGACTGATGATTATGTGCTTCTACCTGTTAATCTATCTGATGGTTTTGTTCTATCATTTGAGTTTTGGTCGAGTCCACGGACCGGACGCTCGACGAACAACGGCAACAAGGTGGTCGAGCAGGGCAGCAGCAGCCGTCTTCCGTTGCGCGACCCACGTCTCGCCGTCGGAGTTAAAGATGTCGTTGCCGAGCAGGTCGCGGAAGACGACGTGCCAGAAGGGGGGCGGCCGCCGCCGCTCGCCGTCAACCAAAGCAACCCAGGGGAAGTGAGGAAGAGGGGTGGCCGCGGCCCCTCGCCTGCCCCGCCGCTCGCCTCGCCGCCGAGCTCGTCTCCCCGCGCTCGCTGCCTCCGCCGTCGCCTCGCCTTGCCGCCGCCGCCGCCTCGCCTCGCCTCGCCGCCGAGCTCGTCTCCCCGCGCTCGCTGCCTCCGCTGCCGCCTAGCCTCGCCTCCCCGCACTCGCTGCCTCCGCCGTCGCCGGGAGGAGAGAGAGAGTGTGTGTGAGAGAGAGATAGAAGAGAGATTATGACATGTGGGTCCTACTTTTTTTTAATAAATAGAATGCTGACTGGACTGCCACGTGTACGCCATGTAGTCCAAACCACCGCGGATTGGGTCGAGGGGGGTAATTTGTCCGGTTTGCATAGTTGAGGGTGAAGAATATTCGGTTTTGTGGTTCAGGGGGGAAATTCAGACGACCGCAATAGTTCGGGGGTAATATATATGACATGATGTTTTATTGTTAATCTTATTTATAAAATTAATATAAATATAAAATTATAATTTATGTTTACAGTATATGTAATGATAGGAAATGTCACAATAAAATACTGCATTCATAGGAATATAAGACGTAAGAATCTAACTCGGAGAAGGCAATGTCTCCTTGCCCTGTATCCTGATAGGGTTCTCCGAGTTCTACTTGAGCAAGGAAACGTCTAGCCGCATAAATATAACACTAGAAAGGCAGGGCATCGAATCACAAGCCTTAGCTATAGACCCACATTGAGAGACAGCCAGGTGGAAGAGAAGCCCTATTCACCGACATCAGCTCGTTGAGACGTACTTGGTGAATTCTAGTTGGTGGGTTAGAATAGCTAACTTGCTCCCTCTTTGTAATCAGTGTGGTACTTTTCAGAGATATTCAGATAAACTAGTGTAATGTTATTACTTATATTGAGAACTTGAACCAGTATAAAAATCCTTGCCTCCTATCTCCTTACTACAATCTCGTGTATCTATACCTTAATACCGACAACCCCAATACAAAATATTATATTGTTGTCAGGTATAGTCCATCGACGAAAAGCTATATATATTACCGGGAATGTGAATATGCAAGAGAATATGTTGACAATGAATAGTGGAATAGCTTATTTATAGAAGAGAACTTATGCTGGTATATATAAGTTGGAGATCAGTAATGGTATGCACTGTCCACCAGTTCCAACGCCATTTCTACCGTTGTAAAGGTAGAGGCAACACTATCCTACTAAATGATGGTCTTGGAAGGCATCAAGAAAGAAACTCAAACAAAGTCTGTTACTTAAGTGTTCTATGTTGGTGCTTTAGCTAGCAGATTTCATCAACTATGTGCTTATTGTTCCGGTACGACTGATATGACGTATTTTCTTGTGAAAATGAATCTTCACTGAAGAATCTTCAGTGAATCTTATTTGGCCACTTGTAAATTTCAGCTTACTATAAGGCCCTGTTTAGTTCCTAAAACAAAAATTTTCATCATGTCATATCAAATGTTTACACACATGCATGCAGTATTAAATATAGGAAAAAAACCAATTACACAGATTGCGTGTAAATTGCAAGACGATATTTTAAGCCTAATTATGCCATGATTTGACAATGTGGTACTACAGTAAACATTTGCTAATGATGGATAAATTAGGCTTAATAAATTCGTCTCGCAGTTTTCAGGTAGAATCTGTAATTTGTTTTGTTATTAGACAATGTTTAATACTTCACATGTGAGCCCGTATATCCGATGTGACACGTCGAAAAAAAGAATTTGCCAACTAGCCTAAGTTGTCTTGACAAATCCATGTTAGGTTGTAAACATCAACTCCTTACCAAATTACCGGACCCTTGCAAGAAAGTAGTTAATTAAGGGTCACTGGTGACTTTCTTTTTTTCTTAAATGCAATATGTAATTTTCTGCCATTTGCGCACTATAATCACCATCTACCAGGGCAGTATATTGATTAGTACAATGGACCCTGTTGCGTCATTTATATGCTTCAATTATTCAACTAGCACCCATAAAAAAAAATCAATACAAACCGCATACGCTGCATAGTACATATTGTTACGAACAAGAAGTGATGTATAAGTCAGACCATGTGTATCACTGCTGGTTCATAAGTACAACCGGCAATCATTGTTGCATGCATCATCATAATATGAAATTATCAGTCATGTATACATATAGGTTAAAATAAGAAAATTATGGTAATCGACTCTCTAAAGAGGTACCAACATATTTATAATAGAAGAAATATGGTATATATCTCTTTTTTTTTTAGATAATGTGGTATATGTAAGGACCCGCCTCTCCCAGGCCAGGCCCGCTTACATCTGATAGCTTTCATAGGTCCTCGTCGATCAACCTCAGGCCAGTAACGTTCCCTCTTGGCCACGTCCGTATGTCCAGTGCCAGCGCATGTGCCATGCTGTGTGACCACTCCAGGTCCACACCAGCCAAGTGCACCATGCCTGCGCAAATTGCGACACACGCGCCCATGAAACCGCGAGAGTCGGCTCTGATACCACTTTGTAACGACCCGCCTCTCGCTTACATCTGATAGCTTTCATAGGTCATAGATTGCCCTTACGGACCAACCCATATCTTTTTGCACACTTTGTCCTCACTCGTGCATGCCCGGGAATAATTTCCCGGTCAGTCACCCATACCAAATTGCTCCAGGCCAAGCACGCTTAACCCTGGAGTTCTTTGGAAATCGGCTTCCGAAAAAGAAGTTACAACTTGTTGATATGAGTATTCTATTAATCCTATTAAACCCTAAGCTGGGATGTCACGGTATATATCTCCTAGAACCTACTTAAGTTATAAAGAATCTCTCTAAAAGGTCAGGTGTACAGGAAAGTGAAAATCATCCTGAGTTCATGAAAGCAGAGAGCTCATGATGTTTGTGAGGGCTATGGAAAAAAAAATATGGTTACATATCTCCTAGAACCTAGTTAAGCTTTCATATATACTTCTCATTCTCTATGTATACCCCTCACAAACATCAAGAGCTCCCTGCTTCAAAGAAAACCAGTGGTACTAAATTTTCTATTGGGACAAAAAGCAGATACCATGGCAATTATTGTTGCGGCTAAAATTGATATCCATATGAAATTGAGAATTTTCATCTGTTTGGAACAGGAAAGTGGGAATTAACTTTAGGCATGGGAAGCAACAGGAATACGGGTCAGGATTTCCAATACTCTTAAGGCCTGAAGAAAACACGGAAAATAGCACCTAAAAAGCACTGCGCTAGCAATGTGAACTTCCTAGCCTGAGATGGTGTCACCAGCATTGCATGCAGTTGCTTGGCTGGCCATGCAATTCAGGACAATCTGGCTCCTGGCAATTGCATCCCAACAACACTCTTGATAGAGGACAGTCAACTTGATCAGAGCAGCTGCTACATGCTTGATGCTTGCCAAACATTTTCCATTGCTCACATCTTCTAGGGCCTTGGTGACACTTCAGGATGGAAAGGTGTATTAACTATAGTGAGCAGACTGCGAGCCGCGAATTAACTCTTCCTGTCTCACAAACATATTTCATTGGTTACTGGCCTTATCAATCCTGCTTGTTGACAATCATCGGTGATCTTCGGTGGCTTCGTGTGACATGAGGATGCATATGGCTGGGTGCATGTTTGCCAATCTGTAGTCATTTCAGGGCGTGTGCTGTGCCTGGTGTGCTAACAGTTTTGGATTACAAATTTTTGTTTAATATATGTGTGGTTTATAAAAAAACAAATGGTATTAAGTTTTTTTCCATACTTAAGGGCAATAAATACTTATATGTGGTTTGTTTCTATTTTTTGCCTTGAAAAAGGAGTACAGCTATACAAGTGCGCAATTGCTCAAAATTCCCCGCGCGCCCATATAACATTTTTAGAGGAAGCCGATTGAGAGCTAAGCTTTCATTCATTTGAGAGAGAATTACGATCACTGGCTATAAAATCAAAGTGTGTTTTGATTATTATTCTGTGATGAACAATTGGCATATGAGATTATTGGTTTTGATATTTGGAGATTATTAGCGAAGTGGTTTTGGAGATGATTGATTTGGAGATTATTGGTTTTGAAGCCGATTTTTCAGGTGATGTACAGGGTTACTGTTTTTGTCGGGTCCAGTCAGACAGGGCAGGTGCTGTCGGTCAGACCGGTACTATGTGAGCGGTCTGACCGGCTAGTCCGCGGTCTGACCGGCCGACGCTGTGTCGGTTTCGGTTTCGGGTTGTTTGTTTTGATATCCGTGATTGTTTCATGTTTATGGCTTCTAGATGGATACTACACGTACGTAATACTATTGTTTGCTACAAATGAGTCAAGTTTGAGATAGCTTGGTCTCGGAATATGGTTTCTTTGTTTGATTCATGTGTAGGTGACTTGATGCCATGACTTGGGTATAAGGCGATGTCCGTGATGGTCAGATATCATGCGGGATACATAGGCTAGAGTTCAATGCACGTGGTTGGTGAAGATTTCATATGGCATACGATGGAGGTATTGTGTGCGAATGGGATGCGGAGTCGAATTTTGAAGGAGTCCAAATTTGGTATGATTGGAGTTTGTAAAGTTTGTTTCTTACATGGGAAGGTTTCCTAGGTGGATTAGGACTTCTAGTATGAGTTTGATTCATGGTTTCAGGCTGCCTACCTCATGTATAAATAGAGAGGGAGCGTGAGGCCTCCCGCTATCGCTATCAAGAGCATTGAGTTGATAGTTTAGTTAGGGTTTCGAATTTAGTCGAGATTTTCGTGAGGAGTGCTGTTGTTACACTTTGTAAACACAGAGATAAGTAATAAAGTTTTCATCTACTTTGAGAGTTCTTCGATTTGTGTTTTCTCGGGTGCCGCGGTCTAACTGGCTACACACCGGCGGTCGGACCAACAACCACGCGGCAGTTAGACCGGCGGCGACTGCAGGCGACCGAAGCTGATCTCGACGGTTCGACCGGTGTTACTACCTCGGTAAGACCGATGATATCCAGGCGGTCAGACCAGTTCATCTACTCCGGTCAGACAGTGATTCGTCGAATTTGACGGTAACTTTTAATTCCGCAAAAAGTTTGGGTTTTTCGGTATACCAACCATTAACACCCCCTCTAGCTGGTTTAGTTCTTGTGATTCGATCCTACAAGTGGTATCAAAGCCTTGTTTTCTTCTTTGGATTTTAACTGATCTAGAGTTTTTGCCATGGCTAATAAGTTTACAACTAAGCCCCAATTTTTCGATGGAACGGATTTTCCTTATTGGTGTAGTAAGATGCTGTCAGGGTTATAGATACCACATACCTAATAGTAGTTGACTAAATCTCAGTAGGACCACTACATACCATGTCCTATACGGAAGCAACCTTCGGATATAGGAGGAGTTCCGGATAAGGAAAAACAACCAGAGTTCTACATGGAAATGACAAGGACTACTCGGATTGTATCCATATTGGTTTCCCTAGTTCTACTTAGACAAGGGGACACCTATGGGTATAAATACAAGCCCCCTAGGAGGAGAGGGAGGAGGATCAACACCCAACACAATCTACATAGAAGCCACAACATAGAAGCCTACATACGCCAAGACACGCCGCCGGATATCGACTTCAGGGATAAGCACGGCTAGTACCCTACGGTGTCTCCGGATACTGTGAGGAGAGACGAAAGCGCCATCTCTGATCTCCCCGGGCACGGATTCGAGGAGAAAGGCTACCCTGTTGTCGACTACGAGTCAGATCGTCAGACCGCCATGTCGACAATAGTTAGATAGGCTACCCAAATATTGTACTGGTGTGATTATCATGAATAAGAGCAATACCGGCTTCGGCGACAGGATGTAGGGTTATTACTTGACAATTCAGGGGCCCGAACCTGTATAAAAATCTCTGTTTTTATCTCTTTTACCTCAGTCTCGCGTATACCCTAGTATCGACGATCTCCATACCATGCAAATACCGGAATCGCGACATCAAACGTCGACAGTGGCGCGCCAGGTAGGGGGATTTTGGTGCTTCAGGATTTCGACGAGATGGGTTTAAGAGATGGACTATCTGACAACAATCTACTCGACGACTTCGGACCAGGAAGATCCAACCCGGCCAGAGTACTTCTCTCGACGAGATTGGAATCATCGTCATCAACTATTCGATCCGGCGAGATCGATCAAGCTCCAAGATATCGTCGCCGCGAAGGATAATGGTTCAATATCACCAGATACGGGACTTTGGTTCATGTCGACTACAACGGAACTTGCCGATCTACGATCATAATTGGTCCCGACCGAGTCCAAATCTGACTACGTGCGCCTGTAAATTCTCAAACCGGCTGGCGGCTGCACCTTGTGCCTGGATAGTCCTACTCGGACATGATGACAAGAGGATGCACACTATACGTGAAGTCTGTACAGGGAACTGAAGCACGTGTCCACCATGTGACGGGATGCCACCCGTTATCAGGTATCTGATAGATTATTTTTTTAAATTAATCTACTAATTTTGTAGATATATCCGGTATATATCTACACAGGTACGTAATATTTTCGTACCTATTTTTACAATCTATACACCATTGTCAGATCTATATTATGTTTATCTAGATCATGTTTTTTATACAATATCTATTGCGCGAGTGTCCCCGATGTTAAATCGACTACAGTTTAATGCTGGGGACTCGCTCTATTTTCTTCCGTATAAATCATGCTTGCTCACAGTTTACATAATGCCTGATATTTACATCTGCTCGTTATATACTGATAATATTAGAATATCCATGCAGTTTTTTGAGTACATACTCGATATTACCTGCTACATATCTTGTCTTTTAGAAAATATTTTTCAGGAACAATTGAGCAGTCGAGTAGGTTCTGGTCAAGTACACCGCATTATCGAGAACGATCTCGACAAATGCAGAGTCGTCGCGCCCAACCTGCCAATGAAGACTGACGACCTATCTCATAGCACCGGCCATGGCTGCACTATACGAGAAAAGGTTGTTAACGAATAATTCCGCGTGAATGCCATCGGCTTGATCACCCGACATGATTGCGAACGGACATCCGGATATGCTACTAGTTGGGTGTGTGAGTCATGCTGGCCACATAAGACGCACATGTAATAAACCAACTCTAGCACCTCTATTGGTGTTCGAGAGATAATTCTACACGTTCGCTGGTCCTCGAACAAGTGCGTAGCAATCTCTCGCACCACACCTTCCATTGGTGTTCGAGAGATGATTCTACTCGCTCGCTAGTTCTCGAACCAGTGCGTAGCAATCTCTCGCACCGCACCTTCCATTGGTGTTCGAGAGATGATTCTACTCGTTCGTTGGTTCTCGAACCAGTACGTAGCAATCTCTCGCACCGCAATCTCCATTGGTGTTCGTAAGATGATTCTACACGTTTGCTGGTCCTCGAACCAGTACTTTGCAATCTCTCGCACCACAACCTCAGATGGTCGAGGTACGACTACAGCAATAACGCAGCGGTCCTCGCACCACGACTTCAAATGATCGAGAGACACCTACTCATTGGTTCTCAACCAGTCAATCGTAGCGATCTCTCGTATATTTACTTCTAGTGGTCAAGTTTAGACTACATCTAGTTCTCGACCAGTGGTGTAGCGATTCTCCCACTACCCTTACTTCTAGTGGTCGAGTTTAGACTACATCTGGTTCTCGACCAGCGGTGTAGTGATTCTCCCACTACCCTTACTTCTAGTGGTCGAGTTTAGACTACATCTGGTTCTTGACCAGCGGTGTAGCGATTTTCCCACTGCCCTTACTTCTAGTGGTCGAGTTACGACTATTATCTGGTTCTCGACCAGCGGTGTAGCGATTCTCCCACTACCTTTACTTCTAGTGGTCGAGTTACGACTACTACCTGGTCCTCGACCAGAGGTGTAGCGATTCTCCCATTACCTTTACTTCAACAAAGTTGATATCAGGTACACAATATTGCCAAGTGTTTTACCCAGAGATCCCTTACCACGATGACACCTAGCGTTGAAACCTATCCTACTGTCCCTTTACGCCGTCTTGACAAGGCCTCCGAGGAACCTAAGGGAACTTCGGCTGGGGACGCCCAGAGCCGATAAGGCCTTGTCGGATCCTTCAGAGACGAAAGACCATGTAAGATCTGGTCGTGTAAGAGTTCTCGCCGTGCGTATTAACCAAGCTGTGTAATCGGAAATGGATTTTCCAACTTCATGGCTGGGGGCTAGGATCAGTGCTTATTCAACTAAGGCAGGTCAAAGGTCCAAGAGCCTTATCCTCTGAGAACAATTCTCCGACGACAAGGCTGGGGGCTAGGGAGAGTGTATAACTCAACAAACTGACTGATCAAAGTCAGTAAAAGAGTAGACGCTCATATACAAAACATTGGTCTGTAAGTTGAATTCATTTTCGGTTTTCCATACATATTATAACATGTTACCCTTTGAGCTTTCGCTCGGGGGCTATTTCTATCTAATATTCTTTTCTGAGTACTGATTTCAGGAAAATTCTATTCGACATTATCGAAGACACCATGTCTCTATGGTTCTACACCAAGATCGACTAAGGCGAGTACGACAAATGTTGACAAGGCTCCGTCGCAGACTCTACGCCTACTCGATTACTCGAGAACGGTTGGTGGATCTCGACAAGGAATACGGAATGAAGAGATGCTGTACCCGCCGAGATAAAATTTCTTGACTTCAATCCAAATTCTCGATTACAACAAGACGGGAGACTTAGTCGTAAGCTCTGTACTTTCTTGGTTGACGTCCGAGATTGACTCAGACAAACTCTTTAGGTGTCCGCACGAGGCTGATAAAGGAAGTCTAATGTTATCTCTGAACTCACCGAGAACGGTTACGTGCGCTCGATAACAGTTCCTCCAAGGTCTGCGGTTGAGAATATGAACTCGTTCATTTGCATTGAAGTCGGGGGCTACTGTCAGGGTTATGGATACCACATACCTAATAGTAGTTGACTAAATCTCGGCAGGACCCAAATATTGTACTGGTGTGATTATCGTGAATAAGAGCAATACCGGCTTCGGCCAACAGGATGTAGGGTTATTACTTAACAATTTAGGGGCCCGAACCTATATAAAAATCCCTGTCTCCATCTCTTTTACCTCAGTCTCGCGTATACCCTAGTACCGACGATCCCCATACCATGCAAATACCGGAATGGCGACATCAAACGTCGACAGATGCAATCTTACATTATGGCTGAGGTTCTTGATATTTTGAGAAAAGTTTCTAATCTTTATGTGATTCCTTATCAAATTAATATTGCTGATTTAAAAACTGCATTTAAAAATAATTGCAAAGCTTGCAATATTCTTTTGAGTGGGATTTCTCGTTCGGATTTTGATCATGTTTCTCATCTTCAAACCGCAAATGAGATTTGGATTGCTTTGAGAAATTTTCATCAATGAACTACCAATATTAAAGAACTTTGTCGGGATGTTTTCAAAAAGGAGTACATAAAATTTGAGATGAAACCTGGAAAAGCTTTGGATGACTATCTTTCTAGGTTTAACAAAATTTTGAGTGATCTTAGATATTTTGATTCTTCTTATGATATAAATTACACACAATCTGAGGTTTCACGTCACTTTTTGAATGGTCTTGACATGTCTATTTGGGAGATAAAAGTTACAGGAGTCTGTTGATATGTCTGCTTTGACTTTGGATTCGCTTTACACAAAACTCAAAACACATGAGATGAATATTCTTTCTCGTGAAGTTGATTCTAAGTCTAGTGCTTTGGTTTCTTCTTCGACTTCTTTGGATGTTGGTGCTTCTTCATTGAATTCTACTATTCTTGCTTTAATTAATGCCATGTCTGATGAGCAACTCGAACAATTCAAGGAGGAGTACTTGGTTTTGGTTACTTTCAAGTTTGCTCGAGCTATGAACAATGTCAGGTAGAGGAGAAGAGGTGGTCTAAACCGTTGCTTTGAATATGGTGCTCTTGATCACATTCGATCACATTGTCCTAAGCTTGGGAGAGGAAAAAGGAAGACAATGGTGGAGAGAAGACCAAGGAGAACAAGCCCAAGAGCACATTTAAGGGGAAGAAGACTAAGGAGAATCTCAAGAAGATGTTTGAAAAAGTCTATGCCGGTTTTAAGCCACTAAGCGATGTAGATGGAGAGAGTGAAGATGAAGATAAGGGAAAGAACATCTCCAGTGTTTGCTTCATGCCGCGTGGTGAATCGGATTCAAAGTGTGAAGACAATGAAGCTTTGGTGGCGAGGAAGGAGAATGTGTGGATCGTGGATTCCGGTTGTTCGTGGCACATGACCGGTCATAAAAATTGGTTCTCTTCCCTCAAACAGGCATCTAAGACTGAATCGATTATCTTTGCTGATGCTTCTACTAGTGCCGTTCTCGCTACAGGTTTGGTCAAGGTAAATGATAAGTTTGAATTGAAAAACGTAGCTTTGGTTGAGGACTTAAAGTACAAATTGCTTTCAGTTTCACAAATTGTTGATGAAAATTTTGATGTTCACTTTAAGAAAACTTGAAGTAAAGTATTTGATTCTTGTGGTGATTCTGTGTTGAATATTTCTCGCTATGAAAGAGTGTTTAAAGCTGATTTTGAAAATCCTGTTTCACCTGTGATAACATGTTTGGTTGCTAAGTTTGATAAGGATGTAATGTTTTGGCATCCTAGACTAGGACATGTTGGTTTTGATCATCTCACGAGGTTAAGTGGTTTGGATCTTTTTCGTGGTTTGCCTAAACTTTAGAAAGATCTTGATTTGGTTTGTACACCGTGTCGTCATGCTAAGATGGTTGCTACTGTTGACGGTCGTTATCGATCAGTTTCGACCATCAATATTACTAAAACAGGAGAGAACTAGTGATGCTTGTAATGCATAAGTATATTAGAATAATAATATTCCACTAGTATTAGGTATATTAACCTTTGCAGGGAATGATAATAAAGTGGAGAATCGACATCAACATAGACGATAAATCAATCGGACGATGTCGAGAGATAGACTTATGTATGAATGGGCCAAGAGCTCAGAATTGACATGATGAATTGGGCCAAAATTCACAAGTCTACAAAGTGAAGCAATAGAGGAAGTCGCCAGCCGAAGATGGGCTGGTTTGGGCCAGCCCATGGTTCGGCCGAACCAGGGGCTTCGGCCGAAACCCCATATCTATTGTTGAGGACAGGATTTGGCATGGACGTCCAAGATTGCACCCCAACGACAGTTGGAGGGTACTTCGGACAATTCCCCTTCCACAACCGTCATAACCACCTCTATATAAAGGCTTCACTCTCTTCACTTCAACACACACCTCAAGCAAGGGCTCTCTCATTCCTCTCAAGTTTAGTTTAGTAGTATCTAGCTGGTGCAATAGAATTAGAATAGGAATCGGGAGTCCGGAAGACTTCGGAAGAGTTCGGGTATGGCTCTAGTAGTTTTCCTTTCCTCTTTTGTAAGCTTTGTACTTTTATTAGAATTCTCTTCTAAATACATTTCTGGTATTGAAATACTTTTCGAGTATATGAGTACCAACTTTACATTATGTTCTTGTTATACTGAATATACTGCTAGCTTATCTGGGAGATGTTTTGGTGCGGGTATAGTGTTTGCTTATGCAATTACTCTATGTTATGACGATGATATTAGAGTAGTATCTGGTGGTTTAGACGTGGTGTCTAAATTACGGGATATCATTATTTGGGTTATATATTGCGGATGAGAGGTGGGCCGCTGATGGTGACAGCTCAGTACGGGCATTCCTCCGTGCCTATATATAATCCTAAGTTAATTTCCTGGGGAGGGTATTCCTCCGTATTTAGCCCCGGTTGGATGGTCATGACGGGCTGTCGTAAGGAACTCGGCAGTCAGGGGTGGCTTCTCGAAGTACCAGGAGAGCATCGGATAGAGGGTATTAGCTAGTATATCAGTTAACTAGAATGTATGTATACTATGTATATTAGAATTACAGGAATAGATTCTCTTTCTCTTTTCTTTCCACCTAGCTTAGATTATTTATTATGAGGATGAGTAGAAATGCTTGTGTGTCACTCTACCCTTGGATTATCTTAACCCCTGCTTAGAATATGATTATCACAAGTAATATATAAATTATTAGTTGAGTTCTCTCTACATGATCTTCCCACGGGAAAAAATAAATACGATACCCTTAGAATACTCTCGGGTGAAATGCTACAATGGTATATCCGTGCGCTTGCAGATGAACTCTGTAACCATAATATACCAGAAGTGTTTCTGCGCCATTGCTGGGAATTATATTTCTAGTAATGTCGTTAAGAAATACCAACAGCTACTTCACATGCTCCTATTTTTTCTATGATGACGGATGCACCAGGATAGCTATTACACATGGATACTATTGATCTAGCTAGAGCGCAATCCGTTCGAGGAAAATGGTACGTGTTGGTTATTGTTGACGATTTTTCTCAATATTCTTGGGTTTTCTTTATGGCAACTAAGGATGAGGCTTTTCAACACTTTCGTGGTTTGTATCTTCGATCGGATCTTGAATTTCCTAGTTCTTTGAAAAGAATTCGAAGTGATAATGGTGGTGAGTTTAATAATGCTTCATTCAAACAATTTTGCAATGAAAAAGGTCTCGAACATGAATTTTCTTCTCCTCGTGTTCCACAACAAAACGGTTTTGTTCAAAGAAAGAATCGTGTTTTGGTTGAGATGGCTAGAACAATGTTGGATGAATATCACACTCCCAGAAATTTTTGGGCTGAGGCAGTTCACACTATATGCTATATTTCAAATCGGGTTTTCTTGAGGTCAAAACTTGGAAAAATTTCTTATGAGCTTCGATTTGGATGTCAATCCAAAGTTTCACATTTGCGTGTTTTTGGTTGCAAATGCTTTGTCTTGAAATCTGGAAATTTGGATAAGTTTGAGATACGCTCTACCGATGGAATGTTTCTTGGTTACCCCGCACACTCTCGTGGCTATCATGTACTTGTTACTTGTTGAGACTTGTGAAGTTTCTTTTGATGAGGCTAGTCCAGGTACTAGACCCGAAATTGCAGATACATTGTCACAGGTTCAGGGAGAGGATGGTCATTTTTTTTAAGACGAGAGCAATGATGACGACGACGAGGTCGGCTCGGCAGATCAGACCGGGTGCCAGGCCGGTTAGACCGCCGGCAAACCTTCGGTCAGACCAGCGCAGGACGTGCGGTCAGACCGGCCAGGGTCGTCGGATTCCAGTTCTATTGACGCTGATCGAGATGGTCCTCCAGAGGCTACAACTTTGACCAATGAGGGTACAGAACGTGAAACACGTTTAGAAGTCACTGCTCCTTTGCATATTCATCGACGACATCCGTCCGAACAAATTATTGGTAATATAGGTGAGCGGACTACAAGGTCTAAGGTAACGTCTCATGATGTTTGTGCAAATTCTGTATTTGTTGCTTCTTTTGAACCCAAAGATGTTACTCATGCATTAACTGATGAATCATGGATTAACGCCATGCATGAAGAATTTGAAAATTTTGAGAGAAACAAAGTTTGGACTTTAGTTGAACCACCTTCTGGACATAATGTTATTGGAACCAAGTTGGTTTTCAAAAATAAACAAAATGAGGATGGTTTGATTGTGAGAAATAAAGCTAGACTTGTTGCTCAAGGTTTTACCCAGGTGGAGGGTTTGGATTTCGATGAAACTTTTTCTCCTATTGCTAGAATTGAGGCAATTAGACTTTTGTTGGCTTTTGCTGCTTCAAAAGGTTTTAAATTGTATCAAATGGATGTGAAAAGTGCTTTTCTGAATGGTTTTATACAGAAGGAAGTTTATGTCAAACAACCACCAGGTTTTGAAAATCTTGATTTTCCCAACCATATTTTTAAATTGTCTAAAGCTTTATATGACTTGAAACAAGCACCTAGAGCATGGTATGATAAGCTCAATGGGAAAGCTTGACAAAACGCTTTTTGTTCTTAAGCATGGTGATAATCAACTGTTCGTTTAGATTTATGTGGATGATATCATCTTTGGTTGTTCAACTCATGCTTTGGTTGTGGAGTTTGCTAAGACTATGCGCAAGGAATTTGAGATGAGTATGATGGGTGAGTTATCGTACTTTTTGGGATTGCAAACTAAGCAAACACCTCAAGGTACATTTGTGCATCAAACGAAGTACACAAAGGATCTTTTAAGATGGTTCAAGATGGAGAATTGCAAGCCAATATCAACACCAATTGGTTCTATAGCTATGTTGGATCTTGATGAAGATGGTGAAGTTGTTGATCAGAAGGAGTATAGAAGTATGATTGGATCTTTATTGTATCTAACTTCTTCTAGGCCAGACATACAATTTGCTGTGTGTTAGTGTGCACATTTTCAAGCTTGTCCTCGTGTTTCACATCGTGAAGCGGTCAAGCGATGAGGTATTTGAATTATACACTTGAGTTTGCAATTTGGTATTCTACTTCATCTTCTATATGCTTGAGTGGATATTCCGATGCTGATTTTGCTGGCTGTAGAACTGATAGGAAAAGTGCTAGTGGAACATGTCATTTTCTTAGTACATCATTGATTGCATGGTCTTCTAGGAAACGGTCTAGTGTTGCTCAATGAACTGTTGAATCTGAATATGTTGCTGCTGCTAATTGTTGTTCACAGATTCTTTGGCTTATATCAACTTTGAAAGATTATGGTCTTACTTTTGAGAAAGTGCCTCTCTTTTGTGATAATACTACTGCTATAAACATTGCTAAGAATCCTGTACAAAGCATATTGATATTCGCTTTCACTTTTTGAGGGATCATGTTGAGAAGGGTGATATTGAATTGACGTTTTTGGATACAAAGTTGTAACTTGCTGATATTCTCACTAAACCATTAGATTCTAATTGCTTTGCTTTTCTTCATGGAGAATTGGGAATTATTCATCCTTTTGGCATGGTTTGACGGGGAGTTTTTGTACCTCATGGTTTTATCAAGCAAAATTTGATAATAAGATAAATTAAAAAAAAGGAGCTTTATTTTATATATATGGTATATTCTTGTGCATGCTATCAATACTATGAAGGTTAATTTGTCTCTGATATAGCTTGTATGTATTCTAGTCTTTTTATGAGGCTTAGATATTGCTTTTAAGGGAGATGATGCATGACATTTTATTTCTATACTTGAATTAAAAAAATATGCAATATTGATACTAGCATATGGTTTGATTTATAAATGCTTTATATATATGATTTATTCAATTGTTATTCCTCAAATAGCTTTGTTATTGCTCATTGTGCAAGAGAATAAAAAATATCTATGTGAGAAAAAATGAATACCAAATCCTTGGAAACAGTCGTAACAAGGACGTATTCAATGTGAGCAAAAATAATGGGTGCCGAATCCTTGGAAACAGTCTTGACGACAAGGATGTACCCGGAATAACTGAGAGAAAAAATATGAGCAAAAAGGCTCAAATAAAAGTTAAAAAAATTATCTTGGTTGTTTTGTGCTAAAGCTAATTTGAGAATGAGTGATAAATGCAATATGTATATATGTATAGTGTTTATTTTTCAACCTATGTGCTTGTTAAGATGTTGCATTATAAATCGTATGAAATGATGAATTTTGATTGTTGATTTGAACTTAATTGTAAAATATTTTGTTCGTGATTATATTTTAATGCATGCTTGCTATATTATAAATAGGTTCATCTTCTTTTTGTTGCAACACATTTCTTGATGTGCTATATGTATGCTAAGCTTTTTAACATTAATGAACATGATTCCTATGCTTAATGAAATCATTGTCAAGAGGGGAGAAGACAAGAGATTGTGCATGTTTTTTGGTTTTTTAGTCAAGTGGGGGAATTTCTTTCTTTTTAAAAGTGAGAGAAGTTTTCTTTTGGATTTTGAGCATGATGTGTACGTTTGTACGAAGTGTACATGCTTTTTACCACTTCGTTTTTATTTTTCCAAACAACAACACATTTTTTGATGGGTTTGCCAATATGTTCATCAAGGGGGAGATTGTAAAATTAAGGTGTGTTTTGATTATTATTCTATGATGAACAATTGGCATATGAGATTATTGGTTTTGATATTTGGAGATTATGGGCGAACTGGTTTTGGAGATGATTGATTTTTCAGGTGATGAACAGGGTTACTGTTTTTGTCGGGTCCGGTTAGACCGGGCAATTGCTGTCGGTCAAACCAGCGCTAAGCGAGCAGTCAGACCGGCCGACACTGAGTCGGTTTCGGTTTCGGGTTGTTTGTTTGGATATCCGTGATTGTTTCATGTTTATGGCTTCTAGATGGATACTATACGTATGTAATACTGTTGTTTGCTACTAATGAGTCAAGTTGGAGATAGCTTGGTCTCGGAATATGGTTTCTTTATTTGATTCATGAGTAAGTGACTTGATGCCTCGGGAGAGTATTGCCGGTGATGGATTGGGAGTCGACTTGGGGATAAGGCGATGTCCATGACGGTCAAATATCATGCGGGATACTTAGGATAGAGTTCAATGCATGTGGTTGGTGAAGATTCCATATGGCATACGATGGAGGTATTGTGTGCGTATAGGATGCAGAGTTGAATTTGGAAAGAGTCCAAATTTGGTATGATTGGAGTTTGTAAAGTTTGTTTCTTGTACAGGAAGGTTTCCTAGGTGGATTAGGACTTCTAGTATGAGTTTGGTTCGTGGCTTTAGGCTGCCTACCTCATGTATAAATAGAGAGGGAGCGTGAGGCTTCCCGATATCGCTATCGAGAGCATTGAGTTGATAGTTTAGTTAGGTTTCGAGTTTAGTCGAGATTTTCGTGAGGAGATGTCCCATAAGGCCTTCACACACTATGTCCCTCGGGCCAGAGATGTTGAACTAGCCAAGCTCTGATACCAATTATAGGTTCGTAAAGGGCATTTTCCACCCCAAAAGCTAGCCATTGAGGCGAGGCGCTCCCCCACTTAGTTCATTTGCCCTTCCACAACCAATGTGTAACAATTCAACACTGACAAGGCTAAAATGCAAGAAATTAATCCAGTTGAATTCAGATCTCTATTTTAACTATTTTGTATGTACTTCTCGCCAGATGGAAGATGAGTTTAAATGAAATCTAACACCAGATGGAAGATTCTTGGTTAAATCTCATTATTTTGCTTTGGCTCATATGGGAGCTCCTAATATTAACAAAACTATTTGAAAGTTAAAAATGCCTCTTAAAGTAAAGATTTTTTTTGGTATCTATGTCGAGGAGTGGTGTTAACAAAAGATAATCTGGCTAAGCGGAAATTGAAAGGGAGTAAGATCTGTTGTTTTTGCCACAGAGAAGAAACGATAAAATATTTTTTTTTTTTATTGTCGGCTAGCCCGATAGGTTTGGTCTCTAATCCAGATTGCTTCAAACATTTGTTCGCCTAGGAACGTATCATATATGTTGAGGCAATGGGTTTTATGACATATCAAAGAGTTTAGACCTCTTGTCTTACTAGGGGTGGCAACAACTTGCTGGGCAATTTCGCTCAAGGAATAACGTGGTTTTTGATAGGAAAACTGTTTCTTCTCCTTTACAGGTTATTTCCTTGATTACACATTGGCTCCGATCATGGGTTATTCTCCAGAAACCCAATTTGCAGGACTTTGTCACTTCGGCTTGTCTACATTTGGAGCAAGTGGTCAAGGAGTTTTTTACCCCGGCATATGGGTGGCGACCTAGTTTTCAGGTTGTAAGGCCTTGATCTTGCACGCTGGTTTTTTCTCTTATTTTGAGTGTGTTGGAGTTTGTTGGCTGTGTGCACGACAATGGTGCAGAGGACAGTATCCTCAGAATGACTGAGATCAATAAAGCTTACATTATCTAAAAAAATATACTTCTCACTAGCTCTTTTGGTTATCCGAAAACTACATATATATTTAAGATATCAAGCAACTTAAGTACGTACATAAAAAAAAATCTCTATGTAAGGGTGTTGATCAGGCGTGAAATGTTCTCTTCCATTAACCTAACAAAAGAAAGGGGTGAAATATATAACCAAAAGTATATCCCCACACAAACATGAATTCATTACTGCAAAGAAGACCAATAGTTTCTATTGGGCCAATTAGCAAATAACCATGCATGGCGAGTTGTTGACTTGTTGCGTCTTAAAATCCATATGAACTTCAGAATTTTCCCAACTGTTTGGATTATTAGGAAAGAGGAAATCCACTTTAGGCGTGGGAAGCAATAGGAACACTGGAGTTACTTCTTCTCAATACAAGTCACAGGAGAGTGGTGGCTTCAGCAGTTGATGCATTCCATGTATTTCTCGATGACTCGTGCTTGTGTTAAGCAGCCCTCATGAAAGCTGGAGTACATAACTGGTTTTAGCTATCCATGCTTAATGACAATATGAGGTGCTATCGGTTGGCTCAAGACACGAGGATATGCTGTTTCACCGTTTTGCTGCTTGGTGTGCTAACAATATTGGATTACAGACTTCTGTCAAATGTGTGGTTTTAAAAAAATTAAGGTATTAAAACAATTTAATAACAATAAGTTTAGTGTTCTTTTGCTACTTCAGGGTAATGCATAAATATGATATTCTATGTTTTACCTTATAACGAATAGATTCTAATAATTGGTTTATTATCTGTACTTAGGATTACTCCTAACGTTTAGGAGTTTAATTAATCCAGTTTGTTGAGATTTGTAATTTTGAAAAAAAAAATTCAGGAACTAAGAGTACAACTGTGTACAAGTCTACAGCTAATTGTTCAAATTTTTCATCATATGTACTTTTCTTAGAAGAAGCCAAGAGATTTCATTCATTTAACAGAGAATTACAACACCTACAAGGCAAAGAGATAAAAAAAACACGGTTGAATTCTGATCTTTATGAATTATTTTTTGTGTTTCTTTCAAGTTGATCAAAAGATATTTACGAATGGAGGTATTCATTTAATGCAAAGTACCGTATATTACACATCTACAACTACATCTAAAGCTATTTACAATCACCTCCAAGTCTCACTCTGGCTCACTCAATTGTTTCAAAACTATTTCGAATGAGGGGTATACATTTAATGCAACGTACTATGTGTTCAACATCTACAACTACTTAAGTACGCACATAAAAAGAATCTCTACATAAGGGTGTAGCGACCTGAAGTTCTTTTCCACTGTCCTAACAACAAATGAACAATACATACCCAAAAGTTTATCCCCACACAAACATCAATAATTCCCAACTCCAAAGAGGAGTTGGAAATATGGTCATAAATCGGCATATTTTAATCCAAAATGTTAAGACAATAATCATGGCATAAACAGTGTAGGGTGATCTATGTAACATAACCAGTAGCATACTATCATGCGCATCATGAATATCAGGAACAGGAACATAGCCCGAGAATGGCCCTCCGCTGGATTGTGAGGCAGAATTGCCTCCGTTGGTGTTGTTGTTCGCGGCACCGGCTCCTCCTGGTGCACCACCTCCGGCTCCAGCTCCAGGCGCGCCATCTCCTCCAGCAGCAGCAGCGGCGCCGGCGGCAGCTCCGGCTCCAGGCGCAGACATTGCGAGAACGAGCAGTCGTGCGGGAAGCACTCCCCAAAAACCTGATCACCCGCCTACCCGGTGCAGATCTCAGGCGAAGGTGTGGTTCCGGAGGCCCTGCTCCTTCCGATCTCTCGTGCGCGCAAGCGATCAGAAGCGAGAGCAGCACAGGCGCGGAGGAGGAGGAACTAACACCCAGGAAAGAAGCAAGCGGATCATTCTAATCGGACTCGCGGCCTCCTTATCTATCAGGAGAGAGGCAGTCATGGGAACGTGGGATCGTGGACGCGCTGTTGCGGAGGCAGTCGTGGGAACGTGGGTTAGTGGTTGCAAAAGAGTAGTGACGTGACGTGACGCACGCCAGCCAGCCACGCCCCGCCCACGCCCACGCCCACGGCCTCGGCCCGGCGCGCGCGCGCGCGTGTGGCTTTCCGACCCCACCTCAACCAGTCAACAGGGAGCCTCCAATAACTCCCTATTTAGGTTGAGATATTCCTCGCTGAAATCCTGAGGTGGTATTATATCCTTAACACTTATTATGGGCCTTTGAGATTTAATAGGATAAATTGGGCCTAGCCCAATTATTCTAACAATCCCCACCAAATTTCAAGGCTCATAAGAAATGTTCTCAAGGTTGTGCCTGTTTGATATACCAGGGTTTTGGTGGAGACTGTTAAGTTGAACTTCCACCTAGGAAATGAGCTACATCAGACTACAACTGAACAATGGACTATGCCTTGAATTGTCAGTTTTGTGTGATCAGGATTCACTCAGAAACTTGACTGGTACTGGGCTGCCGTTCGCATCCCCTCTGTTTGGAGCATATAAGTCAAACTCCAGGCCTTTCATGAGTATCTAGAGATTGCCCAAACCTCATAGACTGTGACTAGCAGTCGAACTCATATAGGTGTGTTCCTTCTGAGATGTTCTACAGGTCAACATCTCTCCTTGGAAAAGCCACTCGGATCACATTAAGGCATGAGCCATCCTACCATGCAGGAAAGAAGAGAAGTACATCATGAAAATGAGCCCTTTTCAAGGGTCTCTTCTCTCAGTCACACAATAGTTTGTTTCGCCATCCAAATTCACGAGATCTCCGATCACAATGGACAGGTTTCCACTATTGTGCAACCTTAGGTGGGTATCAAGCCCATTTCCCTCGATGCACTGTCTATCACATTACGTGGTAGCCCCTTGGTAAACTGATCTACCAGATTTCTAGCCGTTTGGACATAGTGCAATGCTATCACTCCGGAGTTTTTCTGCTTTCTGACAGATTTCAGTCTTCTCTTGATACGCCTAGATGACTTCATGTTGTCCTTTGAACTGTTCACTTTAATAATCACTGTTTGATTATCACAGTTCATTAGGATAGCTGGCACTGGTTTTTCAACCACCGGCAAACCCATCAGGAGTTCACGAAGCCACTCATCCTCAACTGTCGCAGTATCTAGTGCTGTAAGTTCTGCTTCCATTGTTGACCTCGTTGAGATGGTCTGCTTGCAAGACTTCCAGGAAACAGCGCCACCTCCAAGTGTGAACACATATCCACTTGTGGCTTTTATCTCATCAGCATCAGATATCCAGTTTGAGTCACTATACCCTTCTAGTACTTTTGGATACCCGGTATAGTGAATTCCATAGCTCATAGTGCCCTTTAGATAGCGCATTACTCTTTCCAGAGCCTGCCAATGATCATCTCCCGGATTTGAGACAAACCGACTCAGCTTGCTTACAGCAAATGAGATGTCAGGCCTCGTTGCACTAGCCAAGTACATCAATGAACCAATGATTTGAGAGTATCTCAGTTGATCCCTTGCTATTCTTCGGTTTTTCCTTAATAGCACGCTGGGATCATAAGGAGTAGGAGCTGGCTTGCAGTCACTATATCCAAAGCGACTCAAAACCTTGTCCACATAGTGGGATTGCACAAGTGTAATCCCACCCTCATCTCCTCTTTGTAGTTTGATGTTAAGAATAACATCAGCCTCTCCCAAATCCTTCATTTCAAAACTCTTGGACAGATAGTCCTTGACCTCCTCAATCACATTAAGGCTGGTCCCAAAGATCAATATGTCATCGACATATAAGCACAAGATCACTCCTTCTCCCCCACCATAGCAATAGTACACACATTTGTCAGCTTCATTCACAACAAAGCCTACAGATGTAAGCGTGGTGTCAAACTTCTCATGCCATTGCTTAGGTGCTTGCTTGAGGCAATACAAGGATTTCAATAGTTTACACACCATTCCCTCCTGACCTTCTAGTACATACCCGTCTGGTTGATCCATATAGATCTCCTCCTCCAGCTCTCCGTTTAGGAAAGCTGTCTTAACGTCCATCTGATGGACGAGAAGACCATGAGAGGCTGCCAGAGCAAGTAGTACTCGAATCGTGGTCAAGCGAGCAACTGGTGAGTATGTGTCAAAGAAGTCCTCGCCTTCCTTTTGGGTATAACCCTTGGCCACAAGCCTTGCCTTGTACTTTTCAATTGTACCATCAGGCCTAAGCTTTTTCTTAAAAACCCATTTGCATCCTACGGGCTTGCACCCATATGGACGCTTAACGACTTCCCAAGTACCATTAGACATAATCGAGTCCATTTCACTACGTACTGCTTCCTTCCAGTAGTCAGCGTCAGGAGATGAATATATGCCTCTTCTATGGTTCTTGGGATTTTGCAACCCTTTGTCTCTTACTCTTGCGAGTATCTACAATGTTGTCCTCCTTAGGATTTTCCTCAGGCGTTTGATCATTGTGTTCTATCGGTGCAAAGTGCTTATGGGGCATGACAGTTTCTTGACTAGAATTGCTAGGTGTATGTTTCATGGGAAATTCATTCTCAAAGAATGTAGCATCTCTGGACTCAAAAATTATACCAACATGCATGTCGGGTACTCCAGAGTTTACTATTAAGAATCTATAACCCACACTGTGAATAGCATAACCAAGGAACACACAATCAATAGTATTTGGTCCAAGTTTCCGCTTTTTGGCTATAGGTACATTTACCTTGGCCAAACAGCCCCATGTTCGTAGGTATGAGAGATTTAATTTCTTCTTTTCCCATTCCTCGAATGGTGTTACTTCCTTATGCTTCATTGGAATTTTATTCAGGACATGACACGCAGTCAAAACTGCCTCACCCACCATTCCTTGGAAGGCCCCGCAGTGTCTAACATGGCATTCACCATCTCAGTTAGAGTACGGTTCTTTCTTTCGGCCACCCCATTTGATTGGGTGAATAGGGAGGCGTCCTCTCATGAATAATTCCAAACTCTTCGCAAAAGGATGCAAACTCATTGGAAAAATACTCCCCACCTCTATCAGACCTCAACCGTTTGATTTTCCTTTCAAGTTAGTTTTCTACCTCAGCTTTATAGATTTTAAAGTAATGCAATGCTTCATCCTTTGTTTTCAATAGATACACATAACAAAATCTTGTGCAATCATCTATCAGTGTCATGAAATATTTCTTTCCCCCTTTAGTCAACACGCCGTTCATTTCGCACAAATCGGAATGAACAACTTCTAGAGGTGCCAAATTCCTTGCCTCAGATGCCTTGTGAGGCTTGTGAGGTTGTTTCGATTGAACACAAGTATGGCACTTGGAACCTTTGACCAAAGTGAATTTTGGAATTAAACTCATGTTAGCTAAGCGCGTCATACAACCGAAATTCACATGACAGAGTCACGAATGCCACACATTAGACTCATCATTCTCGCTAATATGGTTCACAACACTATGATTATTACACATGTCATTCAAAGAAAAGCGGAACAAGCCTCCACTGTCATAACCTTTTCCAACAAAAGTCCCATATTTAGATACGACACATTTATTGGACTCAAACACAAGTCTAAAACCTTCTCTACACAATAGAGAGCCGCTAACAAGATTCTTCTTTATTGAAGGGACATGCTGCACGTTCTTCAGCTGCACGGTCTTCCCGAAGTAAACTTCAGAACGACCGTACCAACACCATGAACAGCCGCAAGCGACCCGTTTCCCATCAACAAGGAGGAACCTCTCCCGACCTGATAAGAAGAAAACAGAGAAATGTCAGCACATACATGAATATTAGCACCAGTATCCACCCACCAATCAGGTGAGTGAAAAACAGAGAGAACTGTAGGTAATATTTTACCGTACCCCGATATTCCTCCGCCCTCGCTAATGACCATGTTGGCAGACTTCCTGTCTTTGCGCTCAGGATAGTCCTTGGCCCAATGCCCAGACTTGCCACACACAAAGCAGTCTCCCTTTGCCTTTCCCTTGCCTTTCTTCTTAAAGTTGGTTGCAGCCTTAGGTTTGACATTAGGCTTGACTTTCTTGTTGTTGTGGGATACATGAGGGTTCTTCATCTGTACCATATTGGCACTAGAACCTCCCTCAACCTTTTTGCCACAGACGTCCTTTGCCCTCGCCTTCTCCTCAACACCCAAAGAGCCAAAGAGATCAGAAACACTGAACTCTTGTCTCTTGTGCTTTAAAGAAGTGGCAAAGTCCGACCAAGAAGATGGCAATTTGGCAATAATGCCACCCACCACAAACTTGTCCGGCAACTCACAGTTGTTGTTCTCAAGTTTCTTAGCCAGCATCTGAATCTCATGAGCTTGTTCTACTACAGAACGGTCATCGACCATCTTGTAGTCATAGAACTGCTCCATGACATACAGCTCACTGCCGGCGTCAGAAACTCCGAACTTGGCCTCAAGTGCATCCCACATGTCCTTCCCAGAAGGCATGTGCATGTACACGTCCACTATGTTGTCAGCGAGTACACTGATCAATACTCCACGGAACAGGCAATCTGAAGCCTCGAACTTAGCCTCTTCCTCAGGAGAAAGAGGTGGTTCACTTCGTTTGCCCCGTGAAACATAGAAGCATTGCATCGCTGTCAACCACAATAGTACACGTGCTTTCCATCTCTTATAGTTAGAACCGTCAAAAGCATGTGGTTTCAGTGCAGCAGCAAAGCCAACTACCGAAAATGACCTATCAGATTTTTGGATTGTTGGAAATATGGTCATAAATCGGCATATTTTAATCCAAAATGTTAAGACAATAATCATGGCATAAACAGTGTAGGGTGATCTATGTAACACAACCAGTAGTATACTATCATGCGCATCATGAATATCAGGAACAGGAATATAGCCCGAGAATGGCCCTCCGCTGGATTGTGAGGCAGAATTGCCTCCGTTGGTGTTGTTGTTTGCGGCATCGGCTCCAGCTCCTGGCGCACCACCTCCGGCTCCAGCTCCAGGCGCGCCATCTCCTCCAGCAGCAGCAACGGCGCCGGCGGCAGCTCCGGCTCCAGGCGCAGACATGGCGAGAACGAGCAGTCGTGCGGAAAGCACTCCCCAAAAACCTGATCACCCGCCTACCCGGTGCAGATCTCAGGCGAAGGTGTGGTTCCGGAGGCTCTGCTCCTTCCGATCTCTCGTGCGCGCAAGCGATCGGAAGCGAGGAGGAGGAGGAACTAACACCCGAGAAAGAAGCAAGCGGATCATTCTGATCGGACTCGCGGCCTTCTTATCTATCAGGAGAGAGGCAGTCATGGGAACGTGGGATCGTGGACGCGCTGTTGCGGAGGCAGTCGTGGGAACGTGGGTTAGTGGTTGCAAAAGAGTAGTGACGTGACGCACGCCAGCCAGCCCCGCCCACGCCCTCGGCCTCAGCCCAGCGCACGCACGCGTGGCTTTCCGACCCCCACCTCAACCCGTCAACAGGGAGCCTCCAATAACTCCCTATTTAGGTTGAGATATTCCTCGCTTAAATCCTGAAGTGATATTATTATCCTTAACACTTATTATGGGCCTTTGAGATTTAATAGGATAAATTGGGCCTAGCCCAATTATTCTAACAAGAGGTCCAATAATTTCTATAGGGCAAATTAGCAAATAACCCTAGTGAATTTTTGCAGCTTGAAATCCCTATATATGACCTTCAGAATTCCCAACTGTCTGGATTAGCAGGAAAAGAGGAAACTAACTTTAGAAATGGGAAGCAACAGGAGTAGAGGCCAAGGTTTCCAGTGCTTTTCACATCCCAAGAAACCATGGAAAATAGCATCCATGAAAGAACAACGGCAAGTCATCATTCCTCAACACTAGAGTCACTTTGCCGTTCGTGCAATTTGCTACAACTTGGCACCTAGCAATATATCGAACCAAACACTCCCTATCATCTCACTGACTTTCATGAGCTTTTGGTTTTAACGATCCCCGCTTGATGACACTCTGAGGTGATATCCGTTGGCTCCTCGTGACATGAGGATATGTGTCGTCGTTGCAGGGTTTGGTGCTTGGTGTGCTAGCTAACAATTTGGATTGCAAACTTTGGTCCCTTGGTATTACAACAATTTAATAACAATAAACAAGTGTTGTTTCCATACATCCATACTTAAGTGTAATATATAAATATGTGTTTTTATTTTTTTTACCTTAAAAAGGAATAGTTGGTAGTATACTTGCAATTACTCATAACGTTTAGGAATTTTATCCAGATTGTTGAGATTTTAATTTTGAAAAATAAGATCTAGGAACTAAGAGAGTACAACTATGTATGTACGGGCCTATTGGTTTTGGAGGAATTTTAACACATAAGAATAGAAAATGTAGAGGAATTGAAATGTGTAGATACTTCAATCCATATATATGAATTTTCCAAGAAGTTTGAGTGGATGGAAAAATTCTTACATTTTCTCTCTGCGACTTCTATGAATAGAAAATTTCATTTGGTTTTCCTATACCTACATTCCTATGAATGAATGACACTCATATGAATTAATCCTTAGCAATCCAAATCCTTTGCTTTTCCTCCAAAATGACTAGGCCCATAAATCTACAAATTAATTGTTAATTTTTCATCCCATGTAGTCTTTTTTAGAGGAAGCTTTCGTTCATTTAATTAAGAGAGAATTACAATCACCTATAAACTACTCCATCCGTTTCATATTATAAGTCGTTTTGATTTTTTTTCCAGTCAAAATTTTTTAAGTTCGACCAAATTTCTTTTTTTTTAAGAAAAGTTTGACCAAATTTCTACGAAGATGCTGCAGTATTGTATATCGCATGTATCATACATTGTATCAATAATCCATCCATGTACACGTAGATAATCTCAGCATGACAGCGTGCTATATATTCAACCAGCGTGGCCGACATAATTGATAGAGCCGTTAGTTCAGTGATCTTGGTTAGGAAACAAAAATTGTAATGGGTAAAATAAATATTTGAAACCAGTGGAATGCTTTGTTGTAGGCCATTGTACCGAAGGTTGGGCCTTCAAGGAAAAGGAATAAGTTCACTTTGGATCCCTCTATTTGTCGTCTAGTCCGATATTGGTCCTTTGGTCTCAAAACCGGGTACAAGGGTCATCCACCAACCGCGCTACAAGACCCTCCCCTGCCAGATGTACGCCACCTGCGCTACAAGACCCTCCCTAGCAGAGGAGATGAGATGCGAGCGGAGCCACTCTGCCCCGTCACCGTCCGCTCCGGCCCCCGCCCATCCCGCTCCGCTGGCTGGAGAGCGATAGAAGAGGGAGAGAGGGGGATAGAGAGAAGAGGGTAGTGAGAATGACGTGTGGGTCCACATGGGCCCACCTTTTTTATTATTTGTGTGTGCGACTGACATGTGGTTCTACGGGTATTATTATTTTTTTATCTAATTGCCACGTAAGCGCCATGTCAATGACACGTTGGACAAAGACCTAGTCAAAAGAAGCCACGTAAGCGCCATCCCAGCAAAAATCGAACACAATACTGCCGAGGGACCTCATTTAAATGGTTTCGTAAGTTGGGGGACCCGTCATACCCGGTTTTACGGCCAAGGGACGAAAATCGGACTGGACGACAAATAGAGGGACACAAAGTGAACTTATTCCTCAGGAAAAATTGCTAGCTTAGGTCAGGTTCAGGCCTAGGGTGATTGTTGGGCTGATCTGTTAGTTTGGTAGCTGAGATAAGCCCATTTAAGCCATTTTTTTATACATCATATTGGGTCAGATTATAGGTTCCCTAGTGGTACGTCAGGGTCGGTTCAATCAATGCGCTATTAGTCCATTATCATTAGCTCTCCAAGGGTAGCGATCCATTCTTTCCAGGTAAGCTAGATCAATACTTTTTTTTGGGTAGCAAGAGAACCCATATCAAATTAAGTAAATAGATTAACTAGTTAGCGCATATCGAAGAGTTGGAGATTTCCTGCCACTATAGAAAAAAATGTTGTTGATGGATCAATTTTCTGTAGGTGGGTCTCAATGTGGATCGAGACATTAATTTAGCAAGGACAAAATAATGGACCAAGAAATTCAACTAAATTCCAGGACTATCCACATAGATGACAAGAGATATGGCCATATGGGCATTGCTAAAGCATGCAGGTTAAACAGGTAAAACAATCCCACGTATCAATATTTTTGACAAACTAGGAAGTTAAATTGGGAAAAAAAACCACCTGCCAACATTTGTGTATTATTTATACAAAGGATTTCTCAAAAAAAAAAGTGAGCCATGTGTTGCAATACACACACTTTATTTGTTGCGTACAAATCAAGATCCCCTTTCTTAACGATGCCAGACATCAAGAAGCCTACAACACTATCTCTTCATGCAGCGTATGATGGTGGTGATGTTGAATTCCAAGTTATTGTGACCTGAAGTCTAGTTTGTTTTGTGGCTTTTTATTATCGAATTTTTTTTGTCTTTTGGAGTCCGGTGCAAAAATTTATGCCTTTTTCACTGTCATGGTTATCCAGTTTTGGTGATTTGCTAAATGGCGCGTTATATGCCTATAATATTGTTATTCCAAGGTAGTATACATGTATAAATACAATTTCATGCTTTCAATAAAATTAGGACCATGAAGCCTTTCATGTAACACGATAAGCAAATTACTCCAATCTTATCTCCATTTTCACATCCTTCCAAATTCTCCTACTGTCAATTTATTCTATTTCTCCAACAACTTCATCTTTATTTCAAGTACTTACATCAATTTATAAGTTACAAAGAAAGGAATGTTGTTGGTGATATGCCCTAGAGACAATCATAGAGATGATTGTATCACATACTATGTTTATATATTTATCCGACGTTGTTCCTTGAAATAGATAACTCATTATTGGTTAATGAATATGTGATTCTTTCATGAAACTCTTTATGTTGTATGTTGCTATTTCTAAAGGATACCTGATAAAATATCATATGTGGAATAAATATGTTTAAATAATCAGCATATGTATTAATTGATGATCATGTCTCATGGATCATGGTATAGAGATACCAAATTAATAATGTGGACACATGTTGGGAACATGTTGTTGGATAGACCCAACATGAGACACTGCAAGAGCCATATGTGTTGTGTCATCGGTGATTTCATTTAATGTTGGTATTGAATCCTTAGACCTGAGATTATCATGGTTCCCAACATGTGTAGTAGCTTACTTAGGACTGCTAAACGCTACTCCGTAATTGGATAGTTATAAAAGTAGTTTTCGGGCATGCTATGAAACATGTGGTGGGATATAAATAATCAAGATGGGATTTGCCCCTCCTATGGAGCGATATATATATGGCCCCCTCGATGTTATAGATTATGGAAGTGCATGGCCATGCCAATGGTGATTTAGGAGTCAATCACAAGTTCGAGTGAATGATTGAGCTATCAGAGGATGGCACATATCTAGCCTTGAGCTTAATCGATATCATGAGGCAAAGGGGTTCATACAAGTATACACTAGAGGTTCAACCGATATGATCTTTATGTATGTCCAGTGGGTCAATACATTCTGCTAGGGGCTGCTGTTGACATGTGGACCGAAAAGGAGTTTTCGGGTTACAGCTGAGTTTACATGAACCTACAGGGTTGCACGCTTAATAAGCCGGAATAAGAGGATTGGATAGAGATCCAATATGAGCTTAATTCGGATAGGGATCCGAATAGAAATTCTATGGGCCTTGGAGGCCCGAGTCATGGATCTTACATATTCGTGAGGGATGTGACCGGCGGATAGATCACATCACGGGAGAAACCCTAGCCGCCACTCCCCTCCCCGAGCAAAACCCTAGCCGTGCGCGGACACTAGCACGTCTGCGTGTGGCGTTCCATCCCTGTATGTGTGGATACCGGTAGAGGTGCCGCTGGTTTGCGGTGCTGATCGGTGTGAGAGCACGACGAAGAGAACACACGAGGAGGATAACATCGAGCTGCTACGATCGACTACTTTCTCTACACCGACGCGCGCTACGTTCCCGACATTCCTTCGGCTACTTAGCGCTTACTTCCGCTACACAGCGCGTCGAGTGGTAACGATCTATGATCTAATACTTGCATGGTTCTTGGTTTACGCGGTAGAAAAATTTTGATTTATGCTATCGTAGCCTACGCGTATCCCAACAAATGCAACTTACATTTTGTAAGCATCCGATTATCCAAAAGCTACTACATTTTTGCATCCTTCCAAACCCTTCTACTGTTATTTTGTTTTATTCTCCAATAATTTTGCCTTTAATTCAAGCATTTACATCCCAAATCTACAGGCAGTGGCAGACCCAAGATTTGAACCCAGGCCTAGCCAAAAAAAATCCGAATGCAATACAATATGATTCGATATAAAAAGTGGTAAACGATACGGTATATAACTCTAAATGGTTCAATACAAGTAGTAGAAAATAACAAATAAGTTTAAATCTTACCTAAATGAAAATGTAAATTGTTCAAACATAACATAAGGTCTTTAGATAAATAGGATATTACAATACTAGTCAAGACTCAAGAGCTTTTGCTTCTTTGTTTCAACAAGCTTAATAGAGAGCTCACCAATGTTGTTTTGGCCTTTGAATCTATCATCCTCTCTCATATCATCAATATATGTATCAAGTTGGAGCTCAAGTTTCATCAAATCAGAGCCTTCAATGTCCTTAGGATAAAAGCTTGCAAGTCCTTCAATGTCCTTCAATGCCACCGCGGCCGCCAACGCTCCCACCGTCACCGCCGTATGCTTGGTCGCGTGTGAGTTTTCCCCTTATAGTGCTCGAGTTACCTGCAGCCGACTGACCATGTGCCCGTGTAAGGGCTTCCCAATGATCCATCAAATCGGAACGCTGGGACCGCGAGAGCCGGGAATCCGGGAGGCCGCCGGGCGGACGGCCGGACGTGGGACGGAGAGGGCGCGGCCAGCCGGCCAGGGGTGGAGTCGCGGAGAGGGCAAGGCCATGCTAGCACCAGCACGGCGTGCGAAGGTAGCGGCGCTGCCGCCACGGCTGTCGGATGGGCGCGCGCGCCTGGCGGGAGCCGGCTAGCCGGGAGGCCACCAGACTGACCGACGGAAGCGGCGGGAGGAGCGGCAGCGCGTGTAGCGGCCTCGCGGGACGGCAAGAGCGCCTGAGTCGCGCTGGCCTCACGGCTCGCGGGAGCGCTGTCGCTGTCAGTTGATCGGGACTCGGGGGTGGGAGGCCAGGTGGGGAGAGTGCACGGGAGAGAACAAAAAATAGAGTTAGGTTTTTTTTGTTGGGCCAGGCTTTTTTTATGGGCCAAGAAAAATGAATACCTAGTCTTCTCTGGGCCGAATTCTAAGGTAGTCCTGAACCTACCTGGACTACCCTTTGGGCCCGCCCCTGTCTACATGTTACAACTTACAAGAAAAGCAGTGTAATACAAGCATTCAATTGTTTTTTTCACTATTAAATATACGATATACTTATGCGAATTACCTTAGCTTTGTGAAAACTATTTTAAAAATGGACTCAAGTACGTGACGCACAACAGATATTTTGGTGTTCTACTTTTACTTTACTTTATTTGTAGTTGTTACCAAAGAAGGTAATTAAAAACATACATCTAAACTAATCAACCTCACCAGCAACATTCATGTCTATATGCTCTGTTCACCCTTCCTTGATACAAAAGTTCCATTTTACGTCATAACCAAATTCCGCCCTAGTAGCTATCACTGAAATGACTTTTTTTTTTCTCTGGGACTGAAATGGCATTTCTCTCTTCTGCCACAACCATATTTATGCATTGCTAACTTTTTTTCCACTCCTATTGAGGCCAACTAGATGTTTCACACTATTAATGTACTAGGAAATAATAAAAATATATGGGAAAATAGTACATCCACTGCTCATAGAAACAAGAAATTTTCACATTTACACAGTAACCAAAACATAACTTTGGGAACTAGTTTATGTTATAAGATATTTATAGAACTTTAGTAGATCATATCATTATGAAATAACATTTAAAGATAATTATACAATTTAAACATAATGTGTAGCCAATATGAACTAAAAGTATTTAAAATATTTGCAAAAAATATATCTACAATAACAAAAAAAAATAATTATTAATATTTCCTTACGCTAAGGAATGCACCAATGTGATAACTGGAGTATGAAGCTTCTCCAGAATTTTGAGGACTTATTTTGTGGAATTGCCTGTAATAGCGTAGAAGTTTTCTTGTTTGCAGATGACCTCATTTCTTCAATTACACGCATGCCGAATTTGTACTTATCTCGAGTGGTATGGACAGGAGGGTGAAGAGCATAATCTTCAGATATTTTTGTGGTAACCTGAAAAGAGAAGAAGTGTGTATGTCATGAATATTGCAAGTAGGTATTAGCACTTGATAATTGATCATAAGAATGAAAAAACATTTTGCTTCGTTTGCCATGTTCCATGCATGTGGAGGTGAGGTGCTCTGCATTGAGATCAGGATTGCAAAAGAGAATGTAGTGTTGGAAGGAGAAACAAAAAGGTGTTTGTGATATTTATATAGCTGAGTGATAATGGTATACTTTGTTGTGGAGATCTTGGTATATTAATATGTGATTCTTTTTATTATGTTTATGAAATCATACTACGAAATGAATTGGAAGAATCTCTGCCCAATGATGATTTTGAGCAGATGTGGTTATTTCTGGAGAGAAAGTATAGGACCAAGTTGAGTAGGAGTATGATCTGGTAAGCAGTTACATTTGCATAGTTAATTTCCATATTGTACCAAAAAAAGGGTAAATTAGTATTAATGATCTTAAAAACTGGGCATCCAAAATCAGTCCATATGGCACGCTTCAGCCCCAGAAGCATGGTCTGGATGAGGGACAAGAAGATGAAATGGCCAACGCCTTCGGCCTCATCCCAGTGCAAAACATGAAGAACTTTCCCCAACATCCATTGGATATACCATTTTCTCCACTGATATATATTAATATGTACATGGACATGAATGAATATATGGGATATTATGGTAAACATATATAATCCAATATACTTGGCTTAGAACATGATACATACCATTTTAGTGCCTTCTTAATTTCAGGATTACTATATTCGAAACATCTTTGTCTTCTGATCTTGTCCAAAATTACTATATAATAGACCTTGTTGTATACATGGATACCAAGTAGAGAGTAGCCGTAAATTGCACAAACTAGCAAATAAGGGACCGCAAGATAGCAGCTGCCTTTTTTAACCAATTTGTTCCTATATGGATCAATGAAACCAAAGGTGTATAAGGAAAATCAGCAGAAATAACCCAATGAGAAACTTAAAATCTTTCAAGATGGTAAGAACAGTTACTGAACCTGTGGTACTCTATACAAGTGTAGTTTGGCTAATGCAAAGGATAGAAAAGCAACATTAGAGGAAAACCTGAAATAATCCAGGCACCAATGGAATGATGATGAGTGAGAATTAGGTACGATGTTGGGAAGATTTAAAAGAGATTTACAGAGCCAATTAATTAATGGTGCTAATGGCATCTAGACTAGCAGTATTGGCCTTGAGGAGAGGAAATGGATAGTCATCACTCCCCGGAGAAGCGGAAGGGGATTGGTGTGGGGTGGCAATGGTGGGGGTGGGGATAGGATGAGCCGCAATGCGAGCATACGGCTAGCTACCTCAAAGAGCTAAAGCCAGCGTCGCAAACCGAGGGCGCGGCTCTGATGGATGGTGTAGTTACATGCCGTGGATGGCCTACCTCTCCAAGGAGCGAGCCATTGCTGTGACTAGGGGTGATAATGGGCCCAACATATTAGCCTATAAAATGTGAGGGCTGGACCCAAATAGAGTTGGGCTGAGACTTAATAGATTTTTGAGCTAAAAATATTTGAAGGCTAAGATGGATTATGAAAGGGCCCATGGGCCGTGGCACATTACCACTCCTAGCTGCGACACGTGAGGAGTGAACGGCGAAGGGGCGGCAAACTCATTGCATCAGCGGCAGATAGTTTTCACAATTTTTTATGAAAAATATAGGTATCATATATTTTTCACAATAGTAAATGTTTGTAGCACAATCCAATGCATCTAGAAAATGTCTGTCACATATTTTTCGTAATTGTTTGGTATGTTTTTCATATAGTTCAATGCCTCTAGAAAATGTCTCTACCACATATTTTTCGTAATTGTTTGGTATGTTTGATGCACACTTTAATGTCTCTAGAAAATGTCTCTACCACATATTTTTCACAATTGTTTGGTTTGTTTGTCACACAATCCAATGCCTCTAGAAAATGTCTCTACCACATTTTTTTCACAATTATTTGGTATGTTTGTCACAAAATCCAAACCCTCTAGAAAAATGTCTCTACTCTCTTATAGACATAAAAAATGTGACTATAAAAATATTGCAAGATACAAAGGCATTTTATAAAATGTGTCATCATTTGTATAGGCAATTCACCGTAAGGCCCCAATGAGGTATTTTTGAAAATGCCTCTATAGTAATAAAAAGATGTCTCCGTAAGGTATTTTTGTTATACTAACATGTTAAACATTACTTTCTAATATAATGAAACTGGAAGCAAATTTTTCCTCCTTTTGTTTGATGGGTGTAGAACAAAATTATACAACACACACTAAATTAATGCCCCTAATTGCACATGTACTATACCATTTCTTATAATGTGGATCACAATCTTTGTCCCTTTTTTTTGCCTCAATGCAAATATAATCGACTAACCCTGCGCTCACTGCTACTTCAGAATAGTAAAAAAAAAAGGGGGAAGCATTATACTAAAGAACAAAGAAGGGTGCATTTGAAAATTTCAAGATAGAGAGCTCAACTGCAAACTATTTCAAAAAGATGCCACTACATACACTTTAGGCATTACATTGCCAACATTATTCAATAATTTTAAGATATAGCGCTTGAGTGATATTGTTTTTAAAAGCAAATGACATGTTGCGCCACAGACACTTCAAGCATTACATCGCCGGCAGTATACGAGGCAACTTTCCCCCAATCTATAGAGGTACGACCTCAGTGGAAAGGAAAGTGCACATCTCCACGGTATTCATCGTCACCAAACCATCCGCTACTAATAGTCTCTCTTAGTGTTCCTAATGGCAGATCTCATTGAGCACGTCGTCCGCAACATGATGAGGAAGATGAGCTATATTGGAAGGTATGGTGCACAAGCCCTACTCCCACCGCTGTTGCTGCAGGTAGTAAAAGGGAAGTAATAATACTAAAGAAACAAGGCAAAGGTCATGACATATGGCTCAATTGCAAATTATTTAAAAAAAATAAAGAGGAAACGGTGTACCACACCACGAACACTTTAGGCATTGCATCACTAGTATTATTCAATAATTTTAAGATATAGGCTCAAGCGTTACATCGCCGACAGTATACTAGGTTACTTCCCCCAATATATAGAGGTACTTCAACGGAAAGGAAAGTGCACATCTGCACGTTATTCTTTGTCAAGCGTTACATCGCCGGCAGTAAAATGGGCAACTTTCCCCCAATATATAGAAGTACTTTAGCGGAAAGGAAAGCGCACATCTCCACAGTATTCATAGACACCAAACCCTCCACTGCTAATAGTCTCTTTTAGTGTTCCTAATGGTAGGTCTCATTGGGCACGTCGTGTTGTTCAGCCAAGAATTGTGGTCAGATATCCCAGATCCACAATATGATGAGGAAGATGAGATATATTGGAAGGCATAGTAAAAGGGAAGTAATAATAATAAAGAAACAAGGTAAAATTCAGGACATATGGCTCAATTGTAAATTTTTCAAAAAAAAATGAAGAGGAAACTGTGTACGCACCATAAACACTTTAGGCATTTTATCTCCAGCATTATTCAATAATTTTAAGATATAAGTTCAAGCGATATTATTTTTAAAAGAAAATGGTGTGTCGCACTACAGACATTTCAAGCGTTACGTTGCCAACAGTATGCAGGGCAACTTTTCCCCTCTATTTAAAGGTACCTCAGCAGAAAGGAAAGATTCATCGTCACCAGCTCCTTCGTCGCTACTAGTCTCTCTTAGCATTCCTAATGGCAGGTCTCATGGAGCACGTCGTGTCGTTCGGCCAAAAATTGTGGTCGGATATCCCAGATCTACAACATGATGAGGAAGATGAGCTATATTGGAAGGAATGGTGCTCAAGCCCTACTCTCACCGCTATTACTGCAGGTAGCTGCCATCTCATGCCTATTGAGGGTTATGGTAAAGATGCTATCATTTTTGCGCATAACCATGAACCGTCGACAGGTAAACTATTTGATACTTGTGATGATATTTGATTGTTTTTTAAGCTTGCAGTTGTTCTTTTTGCACAGTTCATGTTGACAGATGTAGATCTGAGTTTGAGATACGTAGTATTTCCAGTCTGAAGAATAAGTCAAAGACCTATGTGTAATCAACCCATATTTTCAATCTTCATTAGTTTTAAATGGAAGTTCATGATATTAAAAAACTTGAGTTTGATCTCTTTGGTTATTCATGAGGACTCAAAAAGTTTAGATCTAAAGATCCAAACTTTTGAATAGTTGTATTGTTTTTTCTTTTTTTGGTTTTGTGCTGCACACATAACTTTTATCATGGTAGATTTGGATATGAGGGCATACAAGATGTTCATTTCTTTCTCAAAAAGTACATGGAGATCTAGTAGAGTAGTATTGAAATCATCATCTATATGATCTGTTTAACTTTTTCAATAAAGAAATAGTATTACTACATGAAAGTTTCACTTTATAGACATATTTCATTGGTTTACACAGCGAATCCACTAGAGTTCATGACAATTAAATAAAATCTCACTAGTTAGGCCCTCTAGAAAAAAGTTGGAGCAACATTATATGAGAACATATTACCTATCTTCGGGGACAAGAGTTGAACGACCTATCTATCTACTTCCCGTAGCCCAGGACGGGCGTCGTCATCTAGGCACGACTTCTTATTTTGATCTCCCCCTATGCCTAGGACGGTGTCTGTGCCAAGAGCCATAGTGAGTTGTTGTTTCCATTTGTTTCTTCTTTCTAGAGCGTAATTGTATTTTACATAAATAGTGTCATGTTTCACTACCAAGTGCATTCTTTTTACAAAACCTTACTCAATTGGATCTAGATCGGATGGCTTAGATTTCACAAGAGTCCATTTCATGAAAAAAAAATCAGACAGCTGTAAATTTTCTTAAGACTAATAAGTAAAAAATATTTATTATTATTCTATATAAAACTAAAAACATTTCAGCAACATTATCTCAGCCGTTTCACCAACCTTTTTTTTGTCCTTTTCCTGGTACATACCCTGCACCCATTCATGAAATCAATTGAATATGACCAAAGCACTTCCAAAGAAGGAATCACTCAAACCAGTACTAGCACATTCAAGGTGCTTAATTAAAACACTAATTTAAGCATAACCAACCAAACATCTGCACCTGTTCCAGCCACTAGCCAGCCAGAAGCAGAATTCCACCGCACGAATCTCAAAGCACCGATCGATGGGTCCCCACCTGTCAGGCAGGGGGAGGGCAATTTGGTCAGAGGGAAATCCCAACGGGCCAATTCAGATGCTCGCAGGAGGATAACTCCACTGCCTGCGGTGGCACTGTGCCAGACAAAAACTCTCCCAGAGAGAGAAAAATTCAGCTTCTTTGCTCTGTGAAAATGTGAATGCCAACAGTGCATTGGTTAAACCAACATGGACCCCACCTTTCAGGGGTACATTTTGCATCCTTTCTCATCTCAGAACCCATCTTTTCATTTACTTTTATGCTTGTAAGAAAAAAAATAAATTTTAAAACTTAATGTGAAGTTGATTTTATATATGGTTCAGTCATAATTTATTTCACAGTATTTTCTTTTGAACCGCTTAGGACATTGTAAAAAAATACGCATGAATTATTTTTTATTACTAACTAGCAGTACGAGGGTATGTTTAGTTTGTGAAAAGAAAATTTTTGAATGTCACATCGGATGTTTGACCAGATGTAGGAAGGGGTTTTCGTACACGAATAAAAAAAACTAATTTCATAACTCACCTGGAAACCGCGAGACGAATCTTTTGAGCCTAATTAAGCCGTCATTAGCACATATGGGTTACTATAGCACTTATAGCTAATCATAGACTAATTAGGCTCAAAAGATTAATCTCGCGATTTTCATGTAAACTGTGCAATTAGTTTTTGTTTTTATCTATATTTAATGCTCCATACATGTGTCCAAAGATTCGAGGTGACGTTTTTAGAAAAAAAAATTTGGAACTAAATCAGGCCTAAGCATAAATATAAACTAAACAATGGACTATCGGTCTCTCTCTACTCCTATGACAAGGAAAGTATCTGCCGGATTTATTTCTCACCTAGAAAAAAAAATAAGTCTAGAGAGAAAGGGGCTGTTGGAATTAACTTAGTAGGAGAGAGAAAGCTTATAGCAAGGGGGGTAGTAATGGCGTGTACTCACTCGAGTAGTCATGTACAGCAGCTTCAGTTCATCCATTTCTACTACTACTCTTTCTCTCTCATCTTTACTTGCAACTTCTGATAGGCTGCTGCTGCCTGTGTTGTGTGTGTGATCGGTCCCTGTGGCTTCTTTTGGCCACCACAGCCTTTTTGACGTTTCCCGGAGCACTTCTCTTTCTCTCTCTCTCATTCTCTCTTTCTTCCTCGCGCTACAGACACTGCTCTTGCTGCTGCTGTTACTGCTTGCTTGCTTGCTTCCCTCCGCTTGCTCAGCTGGAAAAGAAAATCTGAATATTCGCAAGAAACTGATCTTGTTCATTTTAGGCATTCATTCATTCATTCCTGCAGCTAGCCGTTTCGATTCTGGGGCTATAAATCGGCGCCTTGCTGGGTTGCTCTTCCTACTTGTGCTTAGTTTCTTTTGCGCTGTGTTTAGCGTTGGTTGGGAAATTTTTGTGAGGGTGAGCATTCTTGACAGGTGAGAGCATTTGCTCATGGTGATCTTTTTTTTTGGTTGGTTTTCTTGGCTTTCTTGATCTTTGTTTGAGGGTTTTGCAAGTAGAGTTGATGTGTCCTGGAATGGTTCTTGATCAGTGATGAAAAGAAAAATCTTGTCTCTGCGATTTTTGCTCCATGTTTTGGGAGATTAAGGGCGTCAATCTTTGCAAGCCAGCTGACAGATTGTTGCAGGCCTGAAAGGCACATTTTTTTTATTTTTTGTTCAGGGCTTAAAAGGGGTTTGCTTTGTTTCTCTGGGGAATTCTTCCTGTGGCATCTGATTCTCATAGCCTATAGGCCAATAAAGTTGCTTAAAGCTTCCTTCTTTACTGCTTTCCTTTCCTATCCTATCTTATTTAACTACCCACTCAATCACATTTATTAAGCCTGATTTCTCTTATTGATTGCTCATTGTGGCAATTGTTAGATCACCCTGAACAAGCAGAAGAACAAGGGGGAGAAGTTCCTGCTTCTGTAGAGATGGCTGACATGAAGCAAGAGGAGATCAGCCATCCACCAATGGATCAGCTGCAGGGGCTGGAGTACTGCATAGACTCCAACCCATCCTGGGGTAAGTTTGTCATTTCACTCAAGCTCCTTTTTTTTTTATGTACAGATAATGATTTCACTGAAGTGACTAGGATTGTAGGGTTCATCTGTCTGTTCCTTGTCTGGTATTTAATTTTGTGTGATTTAATTTTCATGGTACAGGGGAGGCAATTGCCCTGGGGTTCCAGCATTACATCCTTTGCCTGGGGACGGCTGTGATGATCCCCACCTTACTGGTTCCACTCATGGGTGGAAATGCTGTAAGAATCTTTTCACTGTTTTACCATGCCATTTTATCCATTCAGCTATATACTCATATCTGGTTATTGAAATCATTGTAGTGTGTATCCTGTAATAATAAATGCTACTACTTTCAAGATGAATCTTCTGGTTAAATGCACTGGATTTATGTACCTTTGTAATTAAGCTTGTGGAATTTAATAGTATGAAACAAAAGTTGTACTCTGCAGATCAGATAAATGAATTTTGGTACCTACCTCCTGTTCCATAAGATGCTCGTAGGGAGAGGGCTCTAGGAATGATAGTATAGTACCCTCGAATTAGTTGGTCACTTCACTTGCATGTGTCCAGCAACTCTCTTTCCAGATAATGATGTTTTTAGTCACTGTTTTTGTGATGGAGTGCATGCTGATAGGTACATGTTTGTCTGTTTTGTTTCCAGCATGACAAGGCAAAGGTGGTGCAAACCATGCTGTTTGTGACTGGGATAAACACAATGCTCCAAACTTTGTTTGGAACTCGGCTTCCGACCATCATCGGAGGCTCATATGCGTTCGTCATCCCGGTTATATCGATAATAAAAGACCCCTCCCTGGCACAAATAACTGATGACCATACTGTAAGCATGCCATGGTTTCTTTTTACCCTTCTAGATAGTCAATATCATTAGTGGTCATTTCAGCATCACAAGTTTCTTTTATTTATTAAAAGTTTCCTTTTCTTATATAATGATTAAATGCTTCCTTTATCCTATTGCAGAGGTTTATCATGACTATGAGAGCCATACAGGGAGCTTTAATAATATCCTCCTGCATCCAAATAATTCTTGGCTACAGCCAGTTGTGGGGGATATGCTCCAGGTACATACAACTTCCTCGTGTCCAATTTGATCGTATAGTCCAAATATCCGAATTCTTGCTTTGTCCATACTAGACAGTATTTTCCTCTTCTTAACTTGTATGGACAAGTGAACATGAGACTGAGCAGTGTTTTGGTTTACTTATATTGCAAGTAAGGGTTGTCTTCTACCAAAGCCTTTTTTGTGTGTTTGTGTAACTTTTGGCATCATGCGTGTTGACATTAGGAGCACATGATCAATCAGTAGATTATGCCCTGGTTATTCTTTATAATAGCCCTGGTTGCCCTGGGCCCTTAGGACATCCACTTTGTTTTCTCTCAGTGTGAGAAGTGGGCATCACTTTAGAGACAAAGTGCATCATGCTAATATACTAAAATCAAAGAGTGCCAAATGCCAATTATCCAAAAGTAATAGGACATGGCTGCGACCCTTCGGATTGACGATAAGAATCTTAAAATTTCCCGGTTGTCATGTTGCAGGTTCTTCAGTCCACTTGGGATGGTTCCGGTGGTTGCGCTGGTGGGGCTCGGACTTTTCGAGAGAGGATTCCCAGTGGTAAAGTCTCTAGTGCTGTTTCTTTGCTGAACCCGCTTACTCTCTATCTGTATCTTAACTGGTTATCGGCACTACGCAAACATATGCTTCCTAGTTGGGAGCTTTCAGCAGGACCATTTGGGATCATTTCAAATGGTTGGAACCAAAAGTTGAAGTGTTTCGTTTCTATGATAGAATTATACACACTAGCATTTTCAATAAATCATGATGTTTTGAGTAGCATCAAACACATATTTACGCTTCGGAGGATTATCAATTGTACAATGTCTAGAATATAAGTATGCTCTATGTCTCCTTACTTGGTTGTTAAGCTAACATATGGACATTGTGTTTTTAGATTGGGAGGTGCGTGGAGATTGGGCTTCCAATGCTTGTCCTGTTTGTTGCCCTTTCCCAATATCTGAAGCATGTTCAAGTGCGGCATTTTCCGATATTGGAGAGGTTCTCAGTGCTCATTTCGATCGCGCTTGTCTGGGTTTATGCTCACATCCTCACAGCAAGTGGGACGTACAAGCATACCTCTCTGCTCACCCAGATAAACTGCCGAACCGACCGTGCCAATCTCATCACCTCAGCAGACTGGTTTGTACTTTGTTGATTTATGTTCAGTTTTCATCTGATCTTTTGTAGTAGATCTCTAATGGTAATCATTTTTAAAAAAAAAAATCTTCAGGATTGACATCCCATACCCACTGCAATGGGGTCCGCCAACATTCAGCGCGGATCATGCGTTCGGTATGATGGCTGCTGTGGTGGTGTCCTTGATAGAGGTAACATTTCATTACTGTCAATTCTATACCAAGCGGTTTAAGACAAGGATCTTGTTAGCATATGTCATTATATTGATCTGATTTGGTTGACAATTTTGTGAGTGATTCAGTCAACTGGAGCATTCAAGGCTGCTGCCCGTTTGGCCAGTGCGACACCCCCACCACCATATGTCCTCAGCAGAGGCATTGGATGGCAGGTTTGTTTCTTCATTTCTGCAAATGTTCAAAGATTACACAATGCAAGGCCATTCTTAAAATCCTAGTAGTGATCAGATTAGTAAAATCTTCAGCCTCATGAATGCAAGACCTTAGAATGAATTTGAGCATCTGAGTAGCATTAGGAATTTAGGATCTTGACTTAATTGAAGTCTGAACATAGCTGCGCAAAAATATGTATTCTGATTTTGATCAGGAGTATAATGCTTTTGCCCTTTATGTGAACAATCAGGGAATTGGGCTGCTGTTTGATGGGCTATTTGGTACTGGAACTGGCTCCACGGTCTCTGTGTAAGTGTTTTCCTTCTTTTTCGAAAACTATTTACTCTCCGATATCCTTTAGCACTATCATGTATTCCTAACATAATGCATACGATTTCGCCAACGCAGAGAGAACATTGGTCTTCTTGGATCAACCAGGATTGGCAGCAGAAGAGTGATACAGATATCCGCTGGTTTCATGATCTTCTTCTCCATCCTAGGTAGCACATTTTCTGTGCAAAAAGATAATGATCCTGAATCACTTTTTCCTGGTTCTCAACACTTATCATGGTTTCAGGGAGATTTGGGGCTCTGTTTGCTTCGATTCCATTCACAATGTTTGCCGCCATATACTGCGTCATGTTTGGATATGTTGGTAAGTATCTTAGATCTCAAAATTACCGATGTTCTTCTCATATCTTTCACCAAGATTTCAACCCTCTACAACACGCCTTGCTGGATCTTAATTTTCAGGTGCAGTGGGGCTCTCATTCATGCAGTTCACCAACATGAACTCGATGCGCAGCCTCTTCATCGTCGGCGTCTCTCTCTTCCTCGGCATTTCCATCCCGGAGTACTTCTTCCGCTACACCATGAGCGCTCTGCACGGCCCTGCACACACCAGGGCAGGATGGGTATGTGCACTCAGCCACTGAAACTGAATTTTTTTTCTGAAGTTGTGTTCTGAAATTTATAAGCCTCATGATCATTTTTTTTCTCTTTTCTCTGTGTGATGCAGTTCAATGACTACATCAACACCGTCTTCTCCTCGCCCCCGACCGTCGGTCTGATCGTCACGGTGGTCCTCGACAACACGCTGGAGGTGAGGGACGCGGCGAGGGACCGGGGGATGCCATGGTGGGCGAGGTTCAGGACGTTCAGAGGCGACAGCCGGAACGAGGAGTTCTACACCCTGCCCTTCAACCTCAACCGGTTCTTCCCTCCATCTTAAAAGAAAAGCTCTTGGAGGCAAAGTTGAAGGAGAGCTACTGCAGCATTAGGAATGGAAGCCGGCGATTGAGTGAATCTAACCATCCCCACCATGGTTGTAATTGTGGTTGTGTTCTCCATAGTGAAACTAAGGTAGAGAGGTAGATGTAGAAGGAGTAGAGCAAAAGAAAATGCTGGGAATGGCTAGAAACTCCAGTCTTTACCAGCAAGAACAAAAAAAGGATGGAAATTGGTTGGGTTTGATGGAATGCTTGCCTGGATTCATTGTACATGCATTTTGAGTTCATGGTTAGTGATGAGCAATGAGTTTAATTTTATCTGTTTCAAAAAAAAAGGAAAAGGGGATTCTCAGACGAAAAGAATTTCTATGTGGATCTGGAGTTCTAGACTTCTGCTGAACTTCGTGTACTCCATGTGATTCCTCGCAGGCATGATACAAACATTACTTGCATTTACGGTATGTCATGATTTTTTTTTTAAAAAAAAGATCTTGAGCAATACATTGGCTATTTGGGTTCATCGATTCCCCCGGTGCTGCACAGATGAGGAGATTTAAAAAAGTAAAAATTAAAATTGAAATCCGACCTGCCGGATTCGAACCAGCGACCTAAGGATTGATCTGCAACGACTACAGTCCTCCGCTCTACCAACTGAGCTAAGGTCGGTTTGTTTTCCAGTTTGATCCAATTATTATTTCTTTAAAAGATGATCGCAAAACAGTTTCGCAGATGCAGCTTTTCGAAGGTAAATTGCTTGATTTATTTGCACGGAGATGCATACTATTCATGAAAAGGCAACACACACACTTCTCCCATCGCGCGTCAAACAGTTGACAGTTCGCACATGTAAACATTCCTGTTACAGCAGAAAGTTTGGAAACCTTTTACATACACGGAAACAAAAAAAAAGCAGTAAAGCATGGTATACAAAGTGCTAAAACGTACTTCCTCCGTTTATATTCTAAGTCATTTGGCTTTATTTTTAAGTCAATTTTTTTAAGTTTGACCAAATTTATAAAAAATATACTAACATTTTCAACACAAAACAAAAATGTTATCAAAATATATTTAATACTAAATTTAATGAGAGTAATTTAGTGTTATAGATGCTGCTAATCACAGACGACAGGCAATCACTAGCCCATCTGCACCAGTTTCATCTCCCCAGAGAGACTCCAACCTTTTGATACTTTGTGAAGAAAGCAAAAGGTTCGACACACTAAAAGAAAAATACTTTGTATAAACATTTTTCTAGTACTACCTCCGTTTTTTAATAGATGACGCCGTTGACTTTTTCTTACATGTTTGACCATTCGTCTTATTCAAGAAAATTACGTAATTATAATTTAATTTTTTATGAGTTTTTTTATCACTCATAGTACTTTAAGTGTGATTTATATCTTATACATTTGCATAAAATTTTTGAATAAGACGAATGGTTAAATATGTGAGAAAAGTCAACGGCGTCATCTATTAAAAAATGGAGGGAGTATTGTAGAGGCACTTTTTAAATGCCTTTATAGTACTATAGATGCATTTTAAAAAACGTCTAATAAGTGTCTTATGGTGAATTGTCTCTACAAATGAAGAGATATTTTATAAAATGTCTATAAGATGGTAGAGGTATTTTACAGAGACATTAAATTGTATCACAAACATATGAAACCAGTCAAAAAAGGAGAATAAAATAGTTTCCTTACTTTTGTCAAGCTTTGAACTCACGATTTCTTGGACAAATAAACTTTATCTTCACTTCAATAACCAACTCAACTCCATGTCATTATTTGTATGTTTGTGCATTTAGTTACTTATATTTAGTCCTTTAGTGTACATTATCATTCTAAAAAGTGTCTCTACATAGTTTAAAATGTCTTTAGAGAATGCCTTTACATATCAGACACATTTTACGGTGCCGAAAGAATATATCTACAAGATAAAATCTAATAAAATAAGCTAAAAATGTTTCTACAGTAAAAGTTTTATAGGCAATTTTTAAAGTGCCTCTATAAAGTGACTCTACACTATAAAACTTCCGATCTTAGAAGAAATTTGCAAAACGCCTCTATAAAGTGACTCTACACTATAAAACTTCCAATCTTAGAAGAAATTTGCAAAACACCTCTACAAAAGTGCCTCTATATGAGGTTTTTGTTGTAGTGACAAGTGATCCACAAAGTTCTGGGAAACTACGTTCTCACCTACATGGAATTATACAAAGCCCATAGAAAGATAAAGCAATCCTTTCCTTGTCAATTCAAGTCAAGACAACCCATCCCATGGATATCCATGAATGATGAATCATGAACTTGATGACATGAGAGGTAGAACGGAAAGATTTCATGTCTAGGGTGAGGAATTGAGAATTTGCACTGGGCTACGCAACTCATGAATGAACAAAAAAACGGGAGAGAAAATACATAAGGGACCCAACCCAACAAAGGGCCAGATCAATATAAACTAGAGTTGCCGATCAAGTCATGATAGTGTTGGAAATATAGAGACATAGATTAAATAAATCATGACATTAAATATGTAAACTACACAATAACATGTATACGACAAATACACATAAGAAAAATTAAACATACGAAATATGATTGAGACATACCCGATGGTTCTGATTTTGTTGTGGAAACGTGTGGTATGGATGATGACGACGACGTGCAACGGCGGAGCGTAAAAGAAGATGTGCCATTGTGGATGAACAACAAGCACCAAGATGTCCTCTCGCGATGCGGGGCATCGAGGACGATGGATCTGAGGACCTGCTCTCCTGATCGCACTGGGTGGGACGGATTAGACCATGAACGACAGCGCAGTACAGAGAAGGAGGTAAATCCTAGATTATTTTCGAGTGTGTTGCATGAAGGTGGCAACTTAGTATTTTATAGAGATATCAGAACGTGTGTCTAACCAAACTAGTTAAGTCATGCGTACCGAAGAATACGATGAGTTTCCAAACACCAAAAATATTAAGATGCATCTGTACAAGTCGCATTGTCGGAATCGGCTGTATCGACTTATTTAGCCCGACTCAGACCCAGCCGATCTTAACCATAGCCGATCTGGACTCCAGCCGATTCCTACTCTACTTTCGAACCCGATCTCCGCCTCTGACTCCACTTTGATCAAATTCTCTTTCCTGACACAGATGTTACCAAATTTGGTTGTTAACACATGCCCCCCAAGTCCGGGATATTCGATAATGTTCCGTATTTGTCGTATACCGACTCCGAGCAAGTTTCGCACTCCACCGCTTTTGACCGTTATTCCAGCACTTTAAATGCTAACCATTACCCCCGAGAAATCTCACGCCGTGACTTCCGTTTTCACCGCTCAAGCGAAACCTTTTCTCTCTCTTCTCGGGCGATTCCTCCGGCGCAAAGGCGACTTCCTCCCCGACGAGATCTCCGCCCACACCAATGTCGTCTTCCGCCAGCCCATCTGGTGCACCATCGACCGAATACGCTGAGGTAAGTTCTCATCGGCTAAATCCCCTTCTTTAACAGCAAATCGATCTTCTCCAATCTCATATTGCTCTCTCCCTCGGAATTGCTTTGGATTTGTAGTACCTCTCCAACCTAGTTGCGATTCCCAGTCTGTCGCATGAAAATCACTACTTTCTTGGCCCAGTCGACAATCCAGACCCCACCAAGTTCATTATTGGTGAAACCAATAGGATCCCCTTCAGATTAACCAACCCAGATCTAGGTCACTGGAAGAATACCTTCAAATCCTGGCCATCTCTAGAGAAAGTTCCACCAGAAAAGAGTTGGACCACATGGTTCAAACGTGTATCAGCCTGCAAGAGGGTTCACTGGGATGAAATTGGAATCGGCCAAGCACTTGACCTTACTATAGCAAACTCAGCCAAAGATGAACCCCTGATGGCAGCTGCTTCTTACTTCTGGTCAAACACCGTTAATGCCTTTCTGTTCAATCAAGGGCCGATGACTCTAACTCTCATAGATATCAGTATGATCACGGGTCTGGATGTCACCTCGTCGGCCAACCCTATGAGTTTGAACACAAAGAACCAATATGACTTCAAGACCAAAAGCATAGGAGGTTGGTCAGGCTATGTAGCGACATACATGGGCCAGGGCTCGGTCACCCCTCGAGAACATGTGGCCTTTTTGTTAATGTGGCTAGAAAAATTTCTTTTCTGTGGATCAAGTTGCGGCCCCACAACCAACTGGCAATTTCTAGCTGAAGCTCTAGAAACAAAGAGATAATTCCCCTTGGGCAAAATTCTCCTCGGTTATCTATACCAGATGTTGAACAATGCATCGGCTAAGATAGCCGTCGGCTCAGTAGTTGGAGCAGGTGGACCCTGGTGGCTGCTACAAACCTGGTTAAACCTGATAGTTATGAAGGTTATCAATCGACCATCCGTATCAGAAGCTGAGTTCCCAAGACTAGAGCCGACTGTAGGGGATGATGGAGAAGAGCGTACTCATCGGAGATGCACATCATACGGAGAATACGCTTCTACACCAACTGATGCTGGAGCAAAACTATCGGCTGAACTGCTAAAGGATTGGTTTTGCAGCTTCTATGAAGGTTTTCAAAAAGATGCTCGAGTTTGGTTTCTTTATGAAGACTCTACAGAACTTGAACACCCAATGGACTTCAGATTCGAAGACATCAACCACGAAGTATACCAATCATCTAGGGAAATTTTCTCGGCTGCAATCAGCCCATGCATCCTTCCTGTTGGCATTCATCAAGGAAGAAACATCCAAGCTTCCTATGAATTCTATCATCCAATGAGCTCAGCTAGACAACTTGGAATGGGCTAACTCCCAATCGGCTTATTCTTTGTTGACAAGATCCAATGCCGAGGAGGAATTTCATCGACCCTGATGATGGATTGGCTGCTTAGCCTTCAAGGACCCCCTCTGGGCAGTATTGACAATATAGAACTGGAAACGTTCAGAAGCAAGAGAGCTTTGACAGGTGGTGGGGTGAATGGAAACTGCATTTATTCCACCAACCAGCTTCAATGTATATGACAGACCTCTTTCCAGATGTTGTCCCTCAAGTAAGTCTTCAACTTTGCTCAATTTCATTTAAATAGTGTTTGGCCAATTAATCTCAACTAATCCTCCTTTTGATTTGCAGACAACAGAATCATCCCCTCCTCATCAAAGCAACAGTGGCAAAGACATCCAATATGCCCCAGGTTTAATTCCTAACGGAGGTGGGCTATCTCCTCCGGTTATCGGCTATGATGCCCCTAAAACCTCAGCTCTTCTTCAAGGGCTCACCAGGGAACCAGCCGATGCCGGCAAAAAGAGGAAAACCAGATCGTCGACTGTAAGCATCTTAGCCCCAACAAAGAAGAAGAAGACAAAGAAAACAAGCCAGCCGATGATCTGCCTACCCTAGATCCATCCATCGAACAAGCTCTGGATGAAGAGATAATTGAAGATGAAGTTGATCAGGCCGCAGCCGAAGTAAGTGATACTGAAAGAACACCATCGGCTTCGCCTAAGCAAACCCCTCCAACTCCTTCTGCTCCGGTTCACTTCTCAAGGGTAAGTATCTCTCTTTAATTCCTTTCATAACTACTTTGTCTTATAGCCGATCATTCCCAAGTCTTATAATTGCAGAAAAAGAAGACTGCAGTGAAGAAGAAATCGGCTGCAACAACATCTAAACCAGCTCCATCAGTAAGATAGTTTTAACTTTCATTAGTTAATTCTTTAGCCGATTCCGTCTGACACTTGTTTCCTTTCAGCCTTCTCCTCCTCCTTCTCCTCCTGTACAACAATCGTCAAGTAACCAGACCCCTTCAGCTGTGAGGAGTCATCACGTCGAGGAAGAAGAACAACCAGCTGCCCCTGCTATCCCAGTAAGTTCCTTTTTGTCTCAACAAGCATTCAGATCGGCTATAACTGTTTAACCTCTAACTGCTTCCAAATTGTCGCTGCAGGTATTAGCCGATCTTTTCTCTTTTGACATCAGAGATTATCTTGATGAAGGAGAAGAAGATACCACAAGCAAAGCCTTAGCCCCTTTAACTGATGATGTGAAGAAAACTCTAGGAAGTATCTTGGATCGGCTAGAAGCATCATCACTAGATAGCTTGGTGGTTGATTGTGGCTCAATCAGGGCTCGGTTGCATGAGATTCAGGCTCTAATCCCAGATGAGTTAGCCGATATCCTTACCCCAGCTGTCTATCTTGAGCAACACCAATTCAAACTGGAAAAAGCCAAGCTAAGACTAGCCGAACGGCGAGAGCGCAAGGATATTGAGGCCACCATCCAAGCTAACCGACAACTTGTGCATGAAGAGAAGTCCAAGCTTGATCAATTATCTGAAGGCCCAATCAAGTCTAACATTGATCGGCTCGAGGCTCGCAAGATTGAACTCTTAGCACAACTTGAAGAATGCAACGTTGAGCTGGACATGGAACACAAAAAACTAGCCGATCTCCCCAAGTCTATTGAAGAACAGAAAGCAAGACTCAAATCGGCTATCAAGCATGTTGCTGAACTGACCAAGTCCCTAAAAGTTATCCCTGGAACCAATGCTCAAGATGCCCAAGCCATAGAAGAAGTGAGCAGATTAGGCAGAAGGCTATATCGGCCATCCAGCGATACTTATCTCAATAATCTTTGTATAATAGGACTTAGAATTTTTGTAATCGGCTAAGACACTCTGATACTTTACTGTCTTAACGACCCTTTGTGCCGATTAATATGACTTTGAAATTTGCTCGAAAATTTTGCACTGCATTTTGATATATATGTGCCCCCCTAGTTTTGCAATGTCAAGAGCATTGATAAAATTAGAAAACAACTAAGGGCGATATAACAATATTGGCCATCTTAAGGCGATGTAAACACATCGGCTGTCATGCATTGGTAATAGTAGCCGATCATGCGTTAACCCAAACACTTGGGTAATATTTCTTCAAATATTTGCCATTGAGCGCTCGCCCATAAACTTCACCATCAAGCCCTTGTAACATATATGCTCCCTTAGACACAACCTTATGAATTTGGAACGGTCCTTCCCAATTCGGCGACCACTTGCCGAATTTACTATCACGAGTACCAATCGGCAAAATCAGCTTCCATACAAGTTCTCCTTCCGAAAAATCTTTAGGTACCACTTTCTTATTATAATGCCGAGCCACACGTTCCTTACCCCTAGTAACCTTCGCAAGGGCTCGCAATCACGACTGAACCAAATCCTCCCTTTCATCAGCCATAAGATTGTAATACTCATCGGCTGTTAAATCGTTTTGCAACTCCGTTCATCGAGAGCCGATTCTAACCTCCCATGGCAAAATAGCCTCATGACCATAAACAAGTTTGTAAGGAGGAACTTGAATCGATCCATGACAAGCCATCCTATAAGACCATAATGCTTCGGCCAACCGAGTATGCCATTGCCGAGGATAATCGGAAATTTTCCGCTTGATAAATTTGATCAAACTTTTATTAGACGCCTCGGCTTGCCCATTAGCTTGTGCATAATAAGGTGAAGAATTCAACAACTTGATACCCACGCTATCGGCAAACTGAACAAACTCATCGGACACGAAGATTGAACCTTGATCCGTAGTAATAGTTTGAGGAAGACCAAATCGGTAGATTATGTGCTCCTGAACAAATTGAATAGCATCCCCAGAATCAACTTTCTTCAAAGGAATCGCCTCTACCCACTTGGTGAAATAATCAGTTGCCACCAATATAAATTTATGCCCTTTACTCGATGGTGGGTTTATCATACCAATCATATCAATTCCCCAACCTTTGAACGGCCATGGTTTAATAATAGGATTCATAGCCGACGCCGGTGCTCGCTGAATTGCTCCGAACTTCTGACAATCCTGACATCCCTTATAATATCTGAAACCATCTTCCAGCATTGTCGGCCAAAAGTACCCTGCACGCCGAAGCAACCACTTCATCTTGTGAGCCGATTGATGAGTACCACATATCCCTTCGTGAACTTCGCCAATTGCAACCTTAGCCTGATCGGCACTCAAGCACTTAAGTAATACCCCATCAATCGCCTGATAATAAAACTCATCATCCAACAATGTATACTTTAATGCCTTATATCTTAGTTTCCTAGAAGCCGATTGAGATAGATTACTCAAATACTGATGCACATCGTACCTCCAATCATCAGCTGACATTGCTGCAATTTCAACTTTAACATCATTGATCATTGGCTTATACCCCGACGCCCCTTGAGCCAAATCATTAGCTTCAAGATTTTGTTCTTGAGATACATGCTTTAAGGTAACCAGCCGAAACTCTTTCATTAGTTCCAGGCACTTCTCATTATAAACCATCAATGTATCGTTCTTACATTCATATTCTCCTGCCAATTGGCTGATTACTAGCAAAGAATCCCCTATGATTTCAATGGTATCGGCTTCAACTTCCTTGAGTAATTGCAACCCCTTGAGCACTGCTTCATACTCATCTTGATTATTGGTCGCATATGGTTTAATAGTATAAGCAAACTCGAAACATGCCCCCCTAGGGGAAATTATAACTAAACCGATGCCACAACCATGAGTGCATACCGATCCATCAAAGAATAAAGTACATGGCACTATCTCAACCGAGCCGATTGAATCATCACGATGTTCTACAATAAAATCGGCTATAGCTTGTCCCTTAATCGCTTTCGGTCATTCATACCGAAGATCAAACTCAGTCAAGGAAAATATCCACTTTCCAACTCTTCCCTTTAATATTGGAGCCGATAGCATGTACCTGACTACATCAGCTTTGCATATAACATTGCACTCTTTAGATAGTAGATAATGCCTCAACCTTGTACACGAAAAATACAGACACAAGCATAACTTCTCCACAGGAGAATACCGAGTCTCAGCATCCAAGAGCCGTCGACTGAGATAAAATACAACTCGCTCCTTCCCTTCCAACTCTTGAATCAAAACCGAGCCAATTGACTTCTCACCAGCCGATAAATACAACCTAAATGGTATTCCTTTCTGTGGAGGAATCAAAACAGGAGGAGAGCTGAGATACTCCTTAATATTATCCAAAGCCTTTTGCTACTCTACCCCCCAAGTAAATTGCTAACGGCTTTCAACCTCAATAAGGGTGTAAAAGGTTCCAACCTTCCAGACAAATTTGAAATAAATCTTCTAACAAAATTTATCTTGCCGGCCGATCATCTCTTGTAGCTCTGTCTTATTTTCTGGAGGCTGAATCTTCTTGATAGCATTAACGCTCCGTTGGGTCACCTCGATCCCCCTTTCATGAACAAGAAACCCCAAAAAATGGCCGGCCGACACACCAAAAGCACATTTTGTCGGATTTATCTTCAAGCCATATTTTCTGGTTCTCTTGAAAACTTTCCTTAAATCAGCTATGTGGTCCGCCACTTCTTTAGATTTGACAACCACATCGTCAATATAAACCTCAACCAACCAGCTGATTAAATCATGATAGATATAATTCATGGCCCTTTGATATGTTGCCCCGGCACTCTTCAAACCGAAAGTCATGACGACCCATTCAAATAAGCCGATTGCACCAGGGCATCTAAAAGCTGTTTTATGGATATCCTCTTCGGCCATAAAGATCTGAATATACCCTGCATTCCCATCCATAAAACTCAAAATTTTGTTCCCTGATGCGGCATCAACCAGCTGATCGGCTACTGGCATTGGATATTCGTCCTTTGGTGTAGCTTTATTTAAGTCTCGAAAATCAATGCACACTCTGACCTTGCCATTCTTTTTAATAACTAGAACTATGCTAGAAACCCATTCAGCATATCGGCAGGGACGAATAAAACCAGCATCATACAATCATTTGATCTCAGCTTTAACAGGTTCAAGCATATCGCCTTTACATCTCCTCGGAGGTTGCTGGCGTGGTCTAACCCCTGGCTTGATAGGTAGCCGATGTTCAACAATCGATCGGCTGAGTCCGGGCATCTCATAATACTCCCGCGCGAAGCAATCTCTAAACTCTTTTAGGAGTTCTATCAGCTTGGTTCTAAACTCTAGAGACAAAATTTTGCTAATAAACGTCGGCCTTGGCCGATCACCTGGACCTATGTCTATTTCTTCCAACTCATCGGCCAACATAAAACCTTGACCTTGCTTGTCATCGAGATCATCTACTGTATCCTTAGCGTAGACATTTGAACCCTCCATGACGCCCTGAAAGTAATAGCTTGGGTTCTCCATCTTTGATTGGCTGTATATCAGAATCGGACACTTTTAGAAAATCTCCATCCCAGACTTTTCCAGATAAACAATCAAGGCCATCCATCTCCCAAAGGGCTAAATCGGCACTGGCCACATTAACTGACCTGTCGGCTGGCACGATCTCGATCTTGTCGCCTTGCCATTGAATCAAGCATTGATGCATAGTCAAAGGGATGCAACAATTGGCGTGAATCCAATCCCTTCCAAGCAACAAGCTGTACGAACCCTTCCCATCGATGACAAAAAACGTGGTAGGAGTAGTCTTGCTGCCGACTGTCAGCTCCACGTTTAGAACACCCTTGGTCTCCGATGGATTACCACCAAAGTCTTTGAGCACCATATTTGTCTTGATGAGATCCTCGGCGTTCCTACCCAGCTTCCTGAACGTAGCATAAGGCATCAAGTTCACCGCGGCCCCACCATCGACCATCATCTTGGACATCGGCTTCCCATTGACGTAGCCATTTATATACAATGGTTTAAGATACCGATTCTCCATCCCCTCGGGTTTCTCGAACACTGCCTATTCTAATGACAGAACCAACTTAGCCGACTCCTCTTCTACTTCATCAACATCGGTCTGATCGATCCCGAATTCAGCTGACAATGTAAAGACCATGTTAATTGGTGCCGCTATAACACTCTTCCCTTTTGCCAACCTCTTCACCTCGTCAGCTGCAGCATCATCGGCTACAGGAACCTGATTCTTGACGCGCCACTCCTGTCTTGGCTTTGGTTTCCTCAGCCGATGGTTGATTTCCTCTTCAACCACCTGAAAACGCTCCCTGCTCCTCAATCTCTGGACCCTCCTTTTCTGATTCTTCATGAAAATACTAGAAGGACACCATTGATTCTTCCTGATTGCCTCATCCTCTTGGTCACAATCTTGATTCATCGGACCCAATCTTTGATGAACAGGGAGTCTCGCCTGTTTTAGCCGATTGCTCCTATTATATGATCGGCTCGAGCCCTCGATGATATCACTGCATCCAGGGCAGTTTTCGATAGATGGCAACCTCATCCCTTCATTCCAGCAGAATCTGAAGAACTCGCAACCCCAACGAGGATCAAAACCATCGTCGTATTCTTCATAATGCCTCTCCTACTGCTTATCATACCTCATTTGATACTTGTTGATAATCTTAGCTGAATTTACTTGAAAACCTTTTGCACGGGCCCTATCGGCTGCTTGACTAGTTGTATGCACCATATTAACGGGAAAAGGATTACCATCGACCTTCATCGGCTTCTTGGAATCATCAAACCTAATCTTTCCCCCTTCAATGGCAATTTGGATTTGCTGTCTAAAAACCTTGCAATCGTTAGTAGAATGAGACCTAGAATTATGCCACTTGCAATATCTCTTCTTGCCTAATTCCTCAGCCGATGGGATTGTATGACCAGCAGGGAGCTGAATCTGCTTTTCAAGGAGTAGCAAATCAAAAATCTTGTCAGCCTTGGTGATATCAAAGTCATACTTTTCCTCTTTTCTAGGACTTTTTACCCATTGGCATGGTATGACCTTTTTGCTCCTCACCCACTCGGCTGCAGCTATCTCGGAATCATCTTCTTCGTCATCCGACCCATACATGTATGGACAAACATGATTAACTTTCTTAGAGCTTTTCCTGACTTCTGCCGACCTATGCTCATGCAAGGTTACCTTCTGTATCAGATGCGATAAGCTATCAAAGTCTTCGGACGAGAACTTCTCCCTGATTGGAGGAATCATACCCTGGAAGGCCAAATCGGCTAACTGAGCATCAGTCAAACTTAAGCTGTGGAATTGCTCTCAAGTCGGACAACTTCATCTCATGAACCCCACTGTAGAAATAGCTGTGGAATTGCTTCTCCAAATCGGCCCAACTATTGATCGACCCATATGGCAAAGAGGAAAACCAAGTAAAAGCTGATCCAGACAGAGATAACCGAAATAACCTGACTCTCAGAGCGTCTACAGCCGATGCTTCACCACACTGAGCAAGGAATCGGCTGATGTGCTCATAAGTTGACACGCCTTCTTGCCCCGAAAATTTGGAGAAATCTGGAACTTTAAACCGATTGGGGAGAGGGACTCTTTCAAACCACTCAGGGTAAGGCTGCCGATACAAACTTCCAGTAACTTTTGGTTTAAGTCCAAATTGTTCCCTCATTACATCGGCAATCACATCGAGCCATGGTCGTTGCTGAGCTGCTCCTTGTGGCTGTTGTTGCATGGGCTCGAATTGACCAAACTAATATGCGAACTGGGGCTGAGCCAATCCCCCTGGCTGATATTGGGCTTGCGGGGAAGGAGGCTGATATTGTTAGCTCAAGTTACCCCCTTGGTAATTATGAAGATTCGGCTGGATGTTGCGCACCAAGTGCTCAGGAACCATCTGAGGCATCACTGTGCCGTCTGGCTGTGCATGGTGAACCAAATGTTCTAGAACGACCTAATTTACAAATTGCTGCGCAGGTTGACCACCAGGTGCTGCGAACCCGGCCGATGCATTTACTGACCCCGGGTGCTGAATCGGCTGAACGATATGCTGTCTCAACGGAGTCTGTTGGATCGGCTGCTGAAGATGCTGCCTTGGTGGCGTCTGCTGAATCGGTTGTAGAGGCTGCTGCCTTGGTGGTGTTTGCTGAGCTGGTTGTACGACTTGTTCTTGGATTGGTTGTACAACTGGCTGGATTGGTGGTGTCTGGTGAATCGGCTGCTGCTGCACTGGATCAACAATAGGTGGAGGTGGCAGAAACATGGCAGCAACTTGATCTTGGGTCGGCCGATTCGCAATTTGCCCAGTAGGCTGTGGATGCTCCCTCATTAACAACCGAGGGTTCATCGGCTGGCCTGGCGCCATAGCTGATGTAGTAGGTAGGGGAGTTGATGTTGGCACCGTCGGCTGAGTTGCGGGTGCAACAGAGGGAACCGCCTGAGAAGATGGCTGAACATCGGTGATCAAAGATCGATAATTCGGGAAGACACCCCCTTGCAAATACCCGGGCTTGCAGCCTGATGCTCAGCTATTGAGCCATCGGCTATTGTCTTCATCATGTTTGACAATGTATTGACTAGTACTCCTGACTGATTGATCAAAGCATGATGCACAGCGTAATCGACCCGATCTTGGAAGTTATTGAAAAAATCTTGTGCTAGTTCATTGTTCTGATTAAGATTTCCTCCTTGCGGCCCTTGAGCACCATCACCTTGAGCCCCATGCGCTCCATCACCTTGTACTCCATGGACTCCTTGCAGATTGTCGCCTTGATCGCTTGGGGAGCCGTCGGTAGCACCTTTAGCACTTGGCTGAGCCGAGCCACCTGGAGCTTGTTTCACCTCTCCATCTTTAGAAGAACCGGTCCCAGGACTATCAGCAACCACTTTTATTTTATACTTTTGAACAAGCGTCCCCTTGCGGGTTTGCATGAATGAGTTCAGGAACTGATCTCGTGCTTGCTGCAGTGTTGCTTCAAACTCCTCCTTCTGCTCAGGCGTGAATTTCTCCGGATCGATCGACATGACATTGTCATCAATGATGTTAGTCAATCCTAGCTTCAGTGCCTTGCCTTTGACGGAACCTGGGCTAGATGGTGGTGGTGGCTGTTTCTCGGCCATGAGGAAGAACTGACGTCTGACTTCTTACAGGTCTCACCGGGCGTGCCAAAAGCGTATTGACAGAAAACACGTGGCCTGGGAGATCTGCTTAACTCCAGTGCAGGTCCAAAGCTCGACTTCGGATGTATTAGCGTGCCAGTTGATTTCATCCTGTAATCAACAAGAAATAGAAGCAAAAAACCGTGGTTAAATCTATAAATGATAGTCGATCGGCTAGATGCCGATGACATATCATTTATCTTTGGGCCGATGTCATCTGTGTATCGATCGGCAGTCATGAATAAGTAAAGAAAAACTAAATCTACTCGATCGGCTGTAGATATTAATGATATATACTCCTTATATCGATGTATAATTAAATCAAGTGACTGGGATAGATCGGTCATCATGCCGAGACAGTATAAATCACTTAGATTGAAATATATATCAATAACAGGACTATATATGTTTATAGCGTAGCCGATTAAATAGATCTAGCGTGTATCGGCTAATACTCCGATACTACTCTATATCAGGATATTTAAGCAGGTATAATATATCAAACAAAGGCCTAACATATTTAGATACAGCAATATCTTGATATAAAGGACAGATTTAACATATCAATGAGGCATATAGAATAAATATAGTTAAATCAGATACGATCGGTTGAAACTTCAATGCTATTCTAATCAGCAACTAGAAGGCAGGCTAGAGATCGATATTCTAAACACGACTTAATAGATCAAACTCAACTGATGCAGCATTAAGTATGAAAAGAAGAACGATATCTGGACAATCAAGCCGCTAGAAGTTTCATAGAATGGTAGATATCTTATATAATCTAGATCAACATCAAGATCTAACCTAATCGGCTGCCTTCTGCATACAGATATTGGCCGATAGTAGATTAGATGGCGAAATTGCTAGAGATTATGTAAGATATATGATAACTCGACGAATTACATAAACAAGATTAGAGTATCATAAAGATGGAAGCACTAATCCTAAGAATGCAATCCGTCATAACGAATTTACTTCTTGTTGAAGATCGAAATCGATGCAGCTCAACCCGAAAGCAAGAACTCGTTAAAACAAAACTAAAGCAAAAAAGGGTGGCGATGCGCCGAGATTGTATTGAACGTGTGTGTTCAAAATTACATAGGGCTCGGGGTCTATTTATACCCGAGAATTACAAGATATGCCCATACCAGACACGACTATTATCTCTAACGAACTCTAAGATACCATAAGTCTTTGCAGCAGACTTTTGCCCATACTTATCTATAAGGAATTTACATAAAATATCCTAACTAATAGATACAATTGCCTTCCCAGGACTCCATCCGTACGTGGCAATCATCTTGAAGTACATTAACCTGAACCCGATGTCGCGTACAAGTCGTATTGTCGGAATCGGCTGTATCGACTTATTTAACCCGACTCAGACCCAGCCGATCTTAACCGTAGCCGATCTAGACTCCAGCCGATTCCTGCTCTGCTTTCGAACCCGGTCTCCGCCTCCGACTCCGCTTTGATCAAATCCTCTTTCCTGACACAGATGTTACCAAATTTGGTTGTTAACAGCGCGCCATCCCATGCTTGTGTCCAAGCACTCACCATTTCAAGGCATGTACAAAGGTAGAGTTTGATATGGGCTCTTAGTTAATACATACTCCCTCCGTACTCGTAAAGGAAGTCGTTTAGGACAATGTTTAAGTCAAACCTTGGGAATATAAATCATAAATAACTCTCAAGTTGTTGAGTTTGAAAATGTAAAAATTATATGAATAGATTTATCTTGAAAAATACTTTTATAAAAGTATACATATATCACTTTTCAATAAATATTTTTATAGAGACAAGAAATCAAAGTTGTGTTTTGGAGACCGTGTCGCTGTCCTAAACGACTTCGTTTACGAGTACGGAGGGAGTACCACTTAGAGACTATCCTCCTACAATAGTTAAGACAACAAGACATCTTAACCATTAATAAAAAATAATTTATTATTACCCTTTTACTTTCCCCCACCATTATGTAACAAAATTTAGAGTTGTTGTTATGTGTAGGCTACAATGTTCTCCTTTCCTCCCTTTTTTTTCTTCTTCACGTTACAAAATTTACTTGCATGATAACAGAGAGATTCCATTAATAATAGTAAGGTGTCGTTCTACAAATAGTAAGATGATAAGGTTCATATTCAACCCTTACTATTAGGTGGGAAATTATTTGGCCAAAGCTCATATAATAATTCCAACAGACCAGATATATCAACATATAATTAAGCTGATAAGCTCACTTTGTATAAATGCCATTCTCTGCCAGACTGCAACCACGGTCAAAAATTTGTTACGGTTATTGTCGACAGTTTGCTCAATGCAATTTGTTAGACACCAAAAGATGGCTTCTGTTATGTAACAAGCGTATACTAAGACCCACCTTGTAATCTTCTACGTTTCACAAGCTCACAAAGATAGTCATGGATTCACTTTGTACTCGGAAGGAGAATTTACTATTTGCCACTCTCTCAAAATACCAGTGCTCAAATGTCACTCTCCTAAATTTTTATTCCCAAATGCCACTCAGGCCCACATGTCAGCCTCACTTTCCATTCAAACAAAAGTGATGCGGGACCCGATGCTGAGTGAGGCTGACATGTGGGCCCGGGTGGCATTTGGGAATAAAAATTTAGGAGAGTGGCATTTGAGCACTGGCATTTTGAGAGAGTGGAAACTAGTAAATTCTCCCGTAATTTTCCACATTTCGCAAGCTTATAAAGTAAATCATGGATTAGGAAATCAGCTTGTTCAGAATTTTAGCAACTAGATACTCACTTAATAGATGTGGAAAACCCGTTACGGAAGAGATTAACCGAACAATACCTAACAACAAACTCACCTTGGTTTATGTTCCTATTAGCTGAATTTCTTTTCAGCGAATTTCATAAAACTACATATATTTCGACCAAACAATCACAAAAATAAATATGTAAGACATCGTATCAGTTTATCACAAATTAAACTACATATATTTAATATAAAGTATCATAAAACTAAGGATTTATTATTGAAGCTGTACAAAACTACAATTTTAACACTAGTGGAGAAAGTCTTTTTACTCCCGGTTGGTAACCCCTCTATAGTCCCGGTTTTCCAACCGAGAGTATGAATCCGGAACTAAAGAGGTTCAAATACCCGGGACTAAAGATCGATCTTTAGTCTCGGTTGGTGTTATCAACCGGGACTAAAGATTGTTATCAACCGGGACTAAAGATTCCTATCTTTAGTCCCGGTTGATAACACCAACCGGGACTAAAGAGAGAGTAGCGCCTTTTTTTCTTTTGCCAGATTTAATCTCTATATTTTCTCCCGAATCTAGTGCCATGTATATCCCTAAATCAATCATGTATATCCCTAAATCACTCCCCAAATCCCTAATTCAAAGTAACATCCCAAATCTTAAGTTACTTATAAACATAAATCAAATACATCACAAATCCTAAAAAAAATACACTCAAATCAAATACATCACAAATCCTAAAAATACACACAAATCAAATACATCACATATTATACATCTCATATCCATGCAATGAATCACAAAATTACACATCTCAATCAATCACAAAATGTCAAAAAAAAAAAGAAAAAAAAAGAAAAAGTCCAGCCAGCAGTCAAGAGGGCACGGCCACCGCCGGGCGCGCCCCCGCCGGCCACCCGCCATGGCTGCCGCCGGGCCGGCCCCGACGGCCGCCGCCGCTCGCCAGCCCGGCGCTGCTCGCCATGGCCGCCGCCCCGCGTGGCACCGCCGCCGCCCGCCATGGCCGCCGCCTGGCGCGGCCCCGCCGGCGCCCGCCACGGCCGCCGCCCCGCGCGGCACCGCCGGCGCCCGCCACGGCTGCCGCCGCCGGCCACCTAGGAAGTTAGGAGGGGGAGGAGAGGGGAGGAGGAAGGGGAGGAGGGAGAGGAGGAGTTAGATCTGTGAAGAGGAAGGGGAACGGATCTGTGAAGTGTAGGAGAGGATAAGGGATAGGGATTATATACTACGTATTAAATTTTAGTCTCGATTGGTAATACTAACTGGGACTAAAGATCAATATAATTTTTAGTCCCGGTTAGTATTATCAACCGGGACTATAAAGATGATCTTTGCTCACCAACCGGGACTAAAGATCCTCGGCCCCCTGACAGACTACTGACACGGGATGAATCGGGAGTAAAGATAAAATAGCTGTGCTGTTTTAACCAGGACTAAAGATCATTTTTAGTCCCGGTTTTTATTGCTACTGGAACTATTGTGGATTTTAGCCGACCGTTTCTCCATCAGTGTAAGTTTAAATCCCTAACCCAAATTGTTCTGTGGAAGCTATAAATATTATAGTTGTCTGATCAAATTGGTGCAAAATCATTAGTTCTATAACAGTATTGTTCTACTAAAATGTTACTTAAAGAATAATAAGAAAATGTAGTTTTGGTACTCCATCATTCGTGATAAATTTGGTGATATATGGTTTCGTGATACAGCGATTTAAATGGTTTCATGATACAGTGATTTAAATACGTACGGAGTAATAGTTTTTTAGATAGTTTGGCAAAAGTATTTACAGCCCTACTATACTTAATTTACATCTTTTTTGGAGATCTGCAGTGGCAGAACTAACTGCACGGCATCCTCCAATCTCAGCCGTCCAATCAACCAACCAACGGTACAGATTTTCGTAGCCCAAACCCCAAACCGCTTCACCACGCTCCTCCATCCACCAACTCCGGCCACGCCGCCGCCGCCGGCCATGCAGCGCCATCTCCCCGCCGCCGCCGCCGCCGCCAGCCGCCGCCTCCTCTGTACCACGATGGAGGGGGCCCTCTCCTCGACGACCCACCTCCTCGCCCTGCCGGCCGTCGAGCCGTCCCCGGCCGCCGACGAGCTCGCCCGCCTCCTCCTCGCGCACCACAACCCCTTCCACCCGGCCGAGTCGCCGCTCCAGCTCCTCTCCGGCGGGGGGGTCTCCCTCACCGGGGACCTCCTCGTCCAGCTCCTCCTCCGCCTCCGCGGCGCCTCCAAGCTCGCGCTGTCGCTCCTCCACGCCGCGCGCCTCCACCCTTCCTCCTCGTCCCCGCCGCCCCCCGCCGCCGACGCCTACGACGCCGTCGTGGACGCGCTCGGCCGCGCGCGCCAGTTCGACGCCGCGTGGAGGCTCGTCGTCGAGGCCGCGGCGGACGGCGCCGCCACCCCCCGCACGTTCGCGGTGCTCGCGAGGAGGTACGTCGCCGCCGGGATGACGCGGCAGGCGGTGCGCGCGTTCGACGACATGGAGGCGTTCGTCGGGAGGGAGCCCGACGCCGCCGAGTTCACCACCCTGCTCGACACCCTCTGCAAGTACAAGTATCCCAAGGTTATTTGCTCATAGCTAACATTCTTGGCTTGATAAAGATTGGTCGCTATAGTTAGTTTGAGACTTTTAGATGATGTTCTGAATGAATTCGTAGGTTTTCACTGTTCAGCCCTGAGATTATTTTTGGCTGGATGAGTCCAGTGTAAATGCCTTAGCTTTACGCATTTCGATTCTTTTGTTCTCTGCACGCTGTAAAATTTTAGCACATTAAGTAGTCGTTTGTGAAAGTGTGGTTTTGATTAATTCGTTGAGCATCGATCGAGCTTCAGATAAGCATACCAAATTACCAATGTACTTTGTGTAACGAGTATGAGCTGTGTTTATCTACTGTTCGCGTAGTATGAATCTGTTTGTATAGCTTAAGGCCTTGTCATGTAGGTGGTTTGTACAGTGAAGAAAACATTTTGTAGTTGCGGTTTCATGGGATGTGCACTAGTATCGCTAATGAATCTTTCATGTCTGATATTGCCTGTTAGGTTGATTCATCCTAGAACTGTTTGCCTTTTGTTACACTTCATTGTGCACAAGGATTTATGGGTAGATTAACATCTTATATTGAATAGTTCCTTCTTAGGAGTTTTCTTAATTAATGGATGACGTTAGTACATGAGCTTCATGTTTAGGCATTTAGCTTCTTGTGAATATTTTTTTCTGTACTTTTTTGTGAACTTTTTTTTTGTGCTGCCAAGCAACATTAACCGAGCAACTCTGATTTGAGTAATATGTTATTAGTGTAGGATTGGATTTGACCACTAATTGTGTTATCTGTTGAGAAACCTATAGAGAGCAACACTAGAATGACAGGTACCAGAGTAACAGACTCATGCAGTACAATATTAGGTCGTATGTTTATCAAAATTTCATTGAAGTGTGCTGCAATTGCTTATCTCTGAATATTAGGATGAATATGGAATTATGATTTTGAACCTTCATTGTCTGTTGAAAGTTTCAGTTTTCCTAATAACCATTTCTTGCACATGTTAGACCTTTTTTTACAACAGAATTGTTCGTCTTTGCTACTTCATGCATTTTGAACTTCTGATGCTTTTCACTATTCTAGAATTTGCTGCTTCTGAGTTGATAGCCAATCAATGTTAGCTAGACAGTCACACATACTTTATGCGTGCTAGTATTTGAATTACATTGATCAACTGTCTGCCTGTAACTCATTTTTTGGATGCTTTGTGAACATTCCTTGTTAAAGGGGACAGCTCCATGGTTTCTTCTGCTAATCATTGTCATTTACTCATCTGTCACCACTGCAGGTTGCAGCGGAAGTATTCAACAAAAGAAAATACAAGTATGAACCAAATGAAAAGATGTACACTGTTCTAATTTATGGTTGGTGCAAGGTAAACCGAAATGACATGGCTCAGAAGTTCCTAAAAGATATGATTTATCATGGGATAGAACCCAACATAGTTACATACAACATTCTCCTCAATGGTATCTGTAGGCATGCAAGCTTGCACCCTGATTACCGGTTTGATAGAACAGTTCGTGCAGCTGAGGATCTCTTGAAAGAAATGCATCAAAGGGGAATCGAACCGGATGTTACAAGCTACTCTGTCATCCTGCATGTTTACAGTCGTGCACATAAACCTGAACTATGTCTCTGTATGTTCCGCTCAATGAAAGAGAGAGGCATTTGTCCCACGGTGGCAACCTACACTTCTGTGATCAAGTGCCTTGCTTCCTGTGGGAGATTGGATGATGCTGAGAGCTTGCTTGATGAGATGGCAAGTGAGGGAGTATGCCCCTCGCCGGCCACATATAATTGTTTCTTCAAAGAGTATCGAGGGAGAAAAGATGTGAATGGTGCCCTACAGCTGTACAATAAGATGAAGGCCCCTGGTTCACCAGCCACACCTGATATTCACACTTACAACATACTGCTTGGAATGTTTATCAAGTTGAACCAACATGACACTGTTATGCAAGTTTGGAATGATATGTGTGAGAGCACTGTTGGTCCTGATCTCGATTCGTATACCTTGTTGGTTCATGGTTTATGTGACAATAAGAAATGGAGGGAGGCATGCCAGTTTTTCATGGAAATGATAGAGAAAGGTTTTCTTCCCCAGAAGATCACCTTTGAGACACTATATCGTGGTTTAATACAAGCAGACATGTTGAGGACCTGGAGAAGGCTGAAGAAAAGGGTTGATGAAGAAGCAGCAAAATTTGGTGAAGAATTCAAAGTATATCACATCAAGCCTTACAAGAGGTGATCCGGCACCGTTGGCAAGATATGATTTGTTCATTCTTTTGAGGTTACCATTGGCAAGATATGATTTGTTCATTCTTTTGAGGTTCAAGTTGTACCATAGCCTCCAAATTATGTTGATCTGCCACCATTGGCAAGATATTCCATTTGTTCATTCCATTTTCCTTTCCCTTGAGTAGAGCTCAAATGGAATATCGATCCTGGTAATTGTGCAATTGAAAAGAGTGTGTCTTACCAACAGGACACGCGAGAAAAGGTTGAAGAGCTAGGTCACATTGTTGCAAGATTTTGTAAAGGCACAATCGCTCAACGATGTGGGCCATAATACTAGGTACATCAATTTAACATGAGTAAATTGTGATTCTTTGGTGTGTTTGGAGAAACTTGAAGTTGAAGGTAAGCTACTTCTTTCTACTGCAGTTCAGATATTCACTTTGAAGTTCACATGAGGATAAAAGGTTCTATGAAGCTCATCGTGAATAATTTCTGCATCTCTTTTACTCTCTTTTTACCATTGGATGTATGGCTATGTCCCAGGTAACCAGTTTCAAAGGCTCGCATTGGCTACTTGGAGAAACTGCACAGCTGAAATTTCTCGCGAACCAATCGAGCTTCTGGAGATGGATATGGTTGTTGGCTTCATTTGCATGATGATGCTCAAGACTTTGTTTATAGTGTCCCAGCCCAGGGCATCTGATAGGGTTCAAGTTTGAGGGTGTCTTTGTAGTAGTAAACAGCGATATCTCTTGGCTGTCAGTATGTTGTTTCACAGAAACTAGTGTTGGTTTCTTCCTACAAGATCAAGTTTTTTTATTACAAATAGGTTTAAGCAGCATCAAAATGAATAGGTTTAAATGTAAGATATTAGTAAAATGCTTTTGATTCGAATCTAATGATACAACTTTGTTGCTAAATAATTAGATTATTTAAAAATATTGCTGTTCAAAGCAGAGCAACTATAAATCAAAACCGAAATAAAATTTTTGAAGCATGTGGTTTCACAGAAAATAGTGTTGGTTTCTTCCTACAAGATCAAGTTTTTTTTTATTACAAATAGGTTTAAGCAACATCAAAATGAATAGGTACAAATGTAAGATATTAGTAAAACGCTTTTGATTCGAATCTATACAACTTTGTTGCTAAATAATTAGATTATTTAAAAAACATTGTTGTTCAAAGCAGAGCAACTATAAATCAAAACCGAATTAGAATTTTTGCAGTCAAGACCAACTATTATGTTTTTTTAAAAAAAATGGAGGGAGCAAGTTTTGATTATGTCCACCAAAATACCACGAATATGCTTGGGTGTGATGTTTGCATAAACTTCCTTCATTAGTTTTTTTTTAAGAACTTCTCTTAATAAGTAAACTTATCAACTTTGTAATATTTGATTCATTTATGTGTCCTTGAATAATCTATACTCCCTCCGTCCCAAAATAAATCAACTTCTATATTTAAAATTTGTCCCAAAATAAACCAACTTCTATCTTTTTACCTACCACTAATCCGCAAAACGAGAAATTTTATTACTTCAATACCCCTCACCTACCCATCATTCAATACAACATTTATATTAATTAAGGGCATTGTGGTCTTTTGTTTCTCTCCTTAAAAGCTCCTTGAGAAGCTAGGGTTTGATTTATTTAGGGACAGAGGGAGTACCATTTTAAAAGACTAATAATCTGCCACCACCGCCCTATCACTGACGTAATTGTCATGTGTAGCATGTGCCTTTCAGATTTAGCTGCTAGTACCTCCCTTGCATCCCCCATGTATCTTGCTCACATTTGGCCTCTCACAGACTGACAGTGGCAAGCACAAGGCTGGCAGCTAGCCCCCTTGCTGAATGATTTGTTATAGGCACTACTGTTTCAATTCCTCCTTATCGAAATACTACTATATCATAGCCGAATAAACATTCTTTAGAATATCAATTTATTTTGGAAGGCCTTAACACATATTTTCTCCATGCTTTAGACAACCAAAGTCTACACAGATGATTGTAGCACTGTAATCATCGGCAAGACAAAAGAGCTTCATTCTACTGTTTTTAAAAAAAAATAAAAATTGCTCCTCACCGGTTTACCTATAACTAATAAAAACAGGTAAAAACGAATGACTCTAGATCAACGCCTTACAAAAACTAGATAAAACTAATCAGTTTCCACAAACCTACTGATGGTTTCAAATAACCAAGCAGTTTTCTGAAATTTTGACATATTGAACCTTCTACAAAACTTAAGTTTTCGAGAATAAACCGTATCATAAACCGTGTCAAGGCTTATTTTTGAAATTAGTTTTTGACACGGTTTATTTTTAAAATAAGTTTTATAAAAGGGCCTATTTGTCAAATTTTCGGAGCAGTTTTTGCAAAACCGGACTGGTTTTGTGAACCCTGAATGTAGGAGAGCAAACGGCTACGCCGCTAGAAACATAAGCTCAAGAAGGCAAAAGAGGGGAGAATAGTTAATATGGTCCTTAAAGTTTCACTCAAGGGTCATTTTAGTCCTTAATCTTTCATATTGTCCAAACAAGCCCTTTAAATTTGTCATGTGGGCTAATATAGTCCTTGGTCACACCAAAATTGCCACATAGACATGCCATGTCACCTTATGCAAAATCTATATGATTTGTCCAATTTACCCTTACATATATCATAAGAAAATAAAAAACAAAAGGAAAAATTTAAGAGCAAAAATATACCTCAAAAGGGTGAAAAAAAGGAGAAGTATTTTTTTTCCTATGGTTATGTCTAATTCATCCTTATATTTATTTTTCTATGATATAAGTAAGGGTAATTTGGACAATTCATCATAGATTTTGCACGAATGACGACATGGTATATCCATATGATGATTTTGGTGGACCCAAGAACTATTCTAGGCCTTATGACAAAGTTTAAGGATTTCTTTGGACCATTTAAAAGGTTAGGGACTAAACTGATCCTACAGAGAAATTTTAGGGACTAAAGTAGCTATTCTCCCGCAAAAGAGATACGCTGGCACGCATATTCAGCGGCAATTGATGGTACCGTTCGTCTCAGATTGGACTAGAACTCTATAATTTTGGGATTCCTTTGGTTGTTAAATTCTGGTTTCCGCAATCCTTGGAGTCACTACCCTGGCTTGGTTGCATCTCATAAATTCAGAATTCCCCGCTTGCACATCATTGGACAATGGATTGTTCACCAAGAGCAGCATTGTATGCAAGGCATTTAACTATTGGTTTAGCATATTATCTGTTGGCAACTTTTTTGACAAGTTGACAAGCACAATCGCAGCACCTTAAGCCTTGCGGTGATCCTAGAGTCGCCAACTACCTCGATCTAGCAAAGAGCTAAACTTAGATGGGTTTTGATAACTAAACTAGCTAGCGGAGCCGATTTCTAGATAACTACCCGTCTCATGGGCAAAACGGAAGGTTTTCAGGACAAACCTACATATGGATGTTGCACTCTCGCAGCGGCGGCGGACGGTTTACGGCGCAAACCGACAAAGATGGACAAACTAAGAGAAAACTAAAGCAATATGAAAAATGATTCGATTGATTGATTGTAGATTGGTTTTTTACAATGAACCGGCCATGTCCCTTATATAGGGGTTGGTCTTGCCCTCTACAGGCCCTCCTCCACGTCCAACTCGGGATAGAAACCAAAGGAAACCCAAAACATGCCTTCCCGAGCAAGGAAACCTCGAGACTCGACGAAACACAGTCGGACTCGGACCTGCCGGTCAGATCGGCCACACATCCGATCAGATCGGCCACACACCGCCGGTCTGACCGGCCCTCAACCGGCGGTCTGACCGCCCAACACACGGCGGTCAGACCGGCCCACTCGGAGGAAACCAGTAGACTTCTAAATTTTGGCAATCTTTCCTACTTTAATCCTAGGTGCCAAATTTGGGTGTAAACACATGCCCTCCTGCCTTTTTGATGAACAACGTGAATCTAAAAGTATAAAACATGTTTTTGATCTTAGGACGATAACCTAATTACCGGCCATAGTACCTCCTAAGCGTCTTGCCAAACGCTCAGGAAGTATTTCTTCAAGTATTTCCCGTTGATTGCTCGCTGAAAACACTCTCCTTGTAATGTCTCCAAAAAGTATGCGTTCCCTCGAACAATGCCGCACACTCGATAAAGACCCTCCCAACTAAGAGACCACTTACCGAACTCCTTGGATCGAGTACCCAAAGGCAAAATTGTCTTCCAAACCAAGTCTCCAACTTGAAACAATTTCGCTTTCACCCTCTTGTTGTACGCCTTGGCCACCCTCTTCTTCTCTTTCTCTATCTCTTCCAATGCCTTCAAGCGCTTGTCAATGACTTCATCAAGGTTGTCTCCCATCAACATCGTGTAATCTTCACTTGACAAATCATCTTGCTTGATATAACGAAGAGAACCAAGATTTAGCTCCACCGGTAAAACGGCTTCTTGACCATAAACCAACTCAAAAGGAGTGACTTTAGTGGCACCATGTTTAGATATCCTATGCGCCCACAATGCTTCAGAAAGCACCTCATGCCACCTCTTCGGGTGCTCCTCAATCTTCTTTTTCACTAGCTTTAACAATGTCTTATTACTTGACTCGGCTTGTCCATTAGCCTGAGCGTAGTAAAGAGAAGAACTCAACAATTTAATGCCATAAGATTCGATAAAACTCTTCACTTCCTTAGACATAAAAGAAGCACCTTGGTCCGTAGTTAATGTTTGCGGAATACCGAATCTATGAATAATATACTTTAAAATAAAGTCAATTACCTCCGTATGAGTCATATTCTTCAAAGGCACGGCTTCGGCCCACTTGGTGAAGTAATCCGTAGCAACTAGCACGAACCTATGCCCCTTTGATGACGAAGGATAAATTTGACCAATGAAATCCAAAGACTATCCTCGGAACGGCCATGGTTTGATTATAGGGTTCAATACGGCGGCGGGCGCCAATTGAACATTGCCGAACCGTTGACAAGCCTCGTGTCCTCTATAATATTTGAAGCAATCATCAATCATCTTCGGCCAATAGAACCCTGCTCTTCTAAGCAACCAATTCATCTTGTGGGCCGATTAATGAGTTCCACAAATTCCTTCATGTACCTCTCCCATAGCCACTTTAGATTGATCTTCATCTAAGCACTTCAACAAGACACCATCTATGTTTCAGCAATACAAATCTCCATCAAGCAATGTATATTTGAACGCTTGCCGCCGAATTTTCCGATCAACCTTAAGCGTGGGATCTTTCAAATATTGAATCAAAGGAATCCTCCAATCCTCTTCTGTATCCTGGGCACAAACGTCCGAATTCACAATTAATTCGACCTCCAAATTGATTGAAACGTGCCCCCCAGCGTTCTGCCCAGAACCGGTCAGACCGGCTACACAAGACCGGTCAGACCGCTCGGGGTCGCCGGTTAGACTGGCAGCATGCGGCCGGTCAGACCGCCCCTGGTCACCGGTCAGACCGGCCGTGCAATGCCGGTCAGACCGCCCTTGGTCTCCAGTTATGCCAATTTCGCACAAAGATTTAAAATCAAGCACCGGCTCTTCTAATATCAGAAATAATCCCTTCTTCACATTATACCAGATGCTTGTTGTGCCAAGTCATTTGCTCTAGAATTATCATGCCTAGCAATATGTCTAATAGCAAAAATATCAAAATTGGCAATAATATCTAAACAGGAATCGAGGTACCTATTTAGTGATCCGTCCAAGCATTTGTAGACTCCGGCGACTTGTTGCACCACCAATTCCGAATCACCAAAGGCCTCCACATATTTAGCTCCAACCATCTCCATAACTTGTAAGCCGAACAATAAAGCATTGTATTTGGCTTGATTATTTGTGCAATAATATTCCAAACGAACCGATGCTTCATAACACATGCCATTAGGTGAAAACAAAACTACTCCTATGCCTTGACCTTCTTTGCAAGAAGAACCATCAAAATAAATCCTCCAAGGTATAATTTCAACTAAGCAAACTTCTCCCTCATAAGCAATATCTATATGATGGTCCACTACAAAATCACACACAATTTGGCCTTTCATAGTTTTCAATGGTTCATAAGCCAAATCATATTCTATCAAAGCATATGCCCACTTGCCAATTCTCCCACTTAGAATTGGCCTTTGCAACATGTGTTTAATAACATCGGCTTGACAAGTAACTATGCATGTACTAGATAACAAATAATGCCTCAATTTGGTACAAGCATAGTATAAGCATAAACAAAGTCTTTCTATAAAGACATACCTCGTTTCGGCATCCAAAAGACGGCGGCTCAAATATGTAATGATATATTCCTTGCCATCTTCCTCTTGCGTCAAAACGGCACCAATAACTTTGTGCTCAGAGGCAATATATAACCGAAAAGGCTTTCCGGCTTTAGGCGCTCACACAACGGGTGGAGTAGACAAATACCTCTTCAACTCTTCAAACGCCTCTTGTTGTTTTGCCCCCCAAGTAAAATCGGCTTCTTTTTTCAAGCGAAGTATAGGAACAAAAGCATCGATTTTACCCGCTAGGTTAGAAATAAACCTCCTCAAATAATTCACCTTACCTAGCAACTTTTGAACCTCCTTCTTGCATGTCGGCGCTTTGAAATCACGAATCTTTTCTATCTTCTTAGGATCAATCTCAATTCCTCTCTCATGCACCATAAATCAACTTCCCCGCCGACACACCAAAAGCACATTTAAGTGGGTTCATCTTCAAACCATACCGGCGCATCCTCTCAAAAGCTAATCTCAAATCGGCTATTTGTCCTTCCATACCATCCGATTTGACAACAATATCATCAATATAGATCTCTAAGATAATACCTAGCAAATCATGGAAGATCAAATTCATTGCCCTTTGATATGTTGCACCGGCATTCTTCAACCCAAAAGTCATGACAACCCACTCAAACAAACCAACAAATCCCGGGCACCTAAAAGCCGTCTTGTACATATCCTCCTCCGCCATAAAGATTTGATTGTAGCCGGCATTACCATCTAAAAAGCTAATCACCTTATGACCCGAGGCATCATTAATCATCATGTCGGCTATAGGCATAGGATACTCATCTTTGGGAGTGGCTTTATTTAAATCTCTAAAATCTATGCAAACTCTAATCTTACCACTCCCCTTCTTCTCCACTAGGACTATGCTAGAAACCCACTCCGCATAACGACATGGCCTAATAAACCCCGCCTTCAACAACCGATCAATCTCCTCTTTGACTCGGTCATATAGTAAAGGATTAAAACGACGAGGTGGTTGTTTATAAGGCCTAAAACCCGGTTTAATTAGAAGCCGATGCTCAACAAGCTCACGGCTAAGACCCGGCATCTCATGGTACTCCCATGCAAAGCAATCAACATACTCTTTAAGTAGCTCGATTATCTTAACCTTATAATCGGTTCTCATGTTTTTGTTTACAAAAGTCAGCCTTGGTTTAGTTCCATCACCTATGTCTACTTCCTCCAATGGATCAGCCGATGTAAACCCTTGTCCAAGCTTCTCCACTTCATCAAAATCTTCAACGGTTTCACCAATATCGTTCTTTGTAGACCGATATTCTTGCACCCATTTTTGTAACCACTCTAAATTAGCCTCTTTACTCATTATACAAATTTATATGGCTTAGCCGTGCTACACTAGCCGGCTTTACAGAGATAGGTACAAATTTGCCATCAGAGATACTAATAAAATCATAGCTAGAAAGATCCCTCCCCGATAAACATTGGATATTCCCATGACGCCACTCAAAAGTAGCATCGGCCATTGCAACCTCGGCCGATGTATCCGCTTGAACAATTTCAACATCATCGCCGTCCCATTGAATTAAACATTGATGCAAGGTAGAAGGCACACAACAATTGGCATGAATCCAACAACGGCCCAAAATAACATTGTAGTTACCTTGCACATCGACGATGAAGAAAGCGGTTGGTAGCGTCTTGTTTCCCACGGTGAGCTCCGCTGAAAAGATACCCTTTGCCTCCGTTGGTTCACCATTGAAGCCATTGAGAATCATGTTGGTCTTCTTCAACTCATCATCCTCACGCCCCAACTTCTTGAATAACGAGTACGGCATTAAGTTCACAACGGCACCTCCATCCACTAGCATCCTAGAGACCGGCTTCCCATCAACATGGCCTTTGAGATAGAGAGGCTTCATGTGACGATTTGACTCATCGGGCTTCTCAAAAACCGCTTCTTTAGGACCTAATGAGAATTGAGCAACCTCGGCTTCATCCATAGCACAAAACTCCATAGGCAACATACATACCATGTTGATATCCATGTCTTCTTTTGGAGATGACTCACTTTTATCAACCGATTGTTCTTCCTTTTCCTCTACACCAATCGGTTTTGCCTTCTCTATGGATTTAGGCCTCCATACCGGTGGTGGTCGCAACTCATTGAATTTTTTATCTCTTTGTTCTTCGGCCTTCTTCTCTCTTATTTCTTGAGCCCGAAGACGTTGCAACCTTCTCTTTTGAGTAGCCGTCAAATCTTTAGGCATCCGCCTAGGATTCGGCTCTGTTCCAGGAGGTAAATAATGCCCTCTATTAACCTTGTTTGAAGACGATGAAGCCCTCACATCGTCCTTTGCAATTCTCCTGTCAAACCGGTGCTGGAGCCCGGTCAGACCGGCCGTAGACCACCGGTCAGACCGACACTTGGCGCACGGTCAGACCGGCCTGAGGTGTCGGTCGGACCGCTATCAGGTCGGCGGTCAGACCGGCCTGATGGCCCGATCAGACCGGCCGCATGACCTCGGTCAGACCGGCCAGAAGGCCTGGTCAGACCGGCCGACTGCGAGGAGTTGATACCGGCTTCGGATTTTCTATTTGGGGACACTCCAACTCCATCTCCAGTAGGTATTGGCACATCATGAGACCCCACTTTAATAGTAATCACTTCCGAAGTCCTCTCCTCCACCTTGACGCGCTTTCCTTCCCTCTTTTCTTCATTAACCCGATTCTTACCATAAAATCGGCTATTGCTTGGTGAAGACACGCTCATGAATTGGCCTCCGTAGTCCTCCCCACCCTTGGTTGAATCTCATTGGAGGCATATGATTGAACATTGGCGGCGTTGCCCCCCATGGCATAAAGCAAGGATAAGGATAACCCGGCGGCAGCATTGGATAAGAACCCCATGACATGTCTTGTGGATAATGATACGAAGGTGAATGCGACCGTCTTGGTGAATGACCAAATCGCTCCCTAGGAGGTGGTCTTGGTCTTTTCCCTTTTTTGCGAATTTTCTCACCACCTTGCTTCTCATATTTCTCCAAAAGCATATTAAAAGTCACCTTGGTCTTCCTAGGGGCTTTAGAAGTTGAAGCTCCACTCTTATTCTCCTTCCAAACGCCAACCTCCGGCTTCTTCGGCACTATCATCTTGGACCTTGGTTCCTCAATGACCACTTCTTTTCCCTTAGTAGATTCGGCTTGCTCCGGCCGAATCAACACCTTTTTATCAATGAAATTAATTGTATTCACCGGAAAAGGATCATGATCAAGTTTCATCTTGGAGCCATTGGTGAACTTCAATCGTCCTTCCTCTATGGCCGATTGAACTTGTCGTCGAAACACATTGCAATCATTAGTAGAGTGAGAATAAAAATCATGCCACTTACAATATGCTCGACGTTTCAACTCTTCTTGAGAAGGTATGACATGGCCTTTAGGTAATCTAATTTGTTTCTCTTGCAAAAGATAATCAAAAATCTTATCACACTTGACCACATCAAAACTATATTTAACCTCACTTTGCCGATCTTTGCGAGGAGTCGGCATTAGGTTAGAACAAACAAAAGGTTTATTTTTGTTAGTCCATGACCATTCGGCAACATAAATATCATGATCACCCTCTTCCTCACTATCACTAGCCTCAGGGTAATCAACCACATTAACATTAGACTTTTTATCAAATGGTCTAGCAAGTTTTCTATTATCCTTAACCCGGCTTTCTTGAGCCAGAGCCCTCTGCATGAGTTGACTAACATCAAGAAATTGTTGGCCATCTAGTCTTTCTCTAAGAGGAGCAACTAAACCATTAAAAGCAAGACCAGCTAAATCTCTATCAGTTATATTCAAAGTATAACATCGGTTTCTAACATCTCTAAATCTCTTGATATAATCAATGACAGATTCATTATACTTTTGCTTAACCGATGTCAAATCACATAACCTAAGCTCAGTTTCTCCAGTATAGAAATAATCATGAAATTGTTCTTCTAATTGAGCCCAAGTATGAATAGAATTTACCGGTAAAGAAGTAAACCATGTGAAAGCATTACCGGATAAAGATAGAGAAAACAAGCGCAATTTAAAAGTATCACTATTAGCCTCACCACATTGCGCCAAAAATTGACCTACATGCTCCCATGTGGTCTTACCATCCTCACCACTAAACTTCGCAAATTCGGGAACTCTATAGCTTCGAGAAAACGGCACATTATCATAATAATCAGGATATGGCTTTTTGTAAGTTCTAGCACGATTCCTAATTTCAATTCCGAATTTGTTCCTAATAACATCACTAATCATATCCTCCATGTTATTAGGCCCTTGTTATTTGGTGGTAGATTCGGTGGCCTAATAGGTTGTGTCTGTGGCACAATATGATTATACTGGCCTTGTCTAGTATCGGGAGGATACCCCCTAGAAGCATCATTATAAGCATTAGGAATATGTGGGGGAACTTGGGAATTACTTGTAACAGTAGGCACAGGAGGATCAAATGTTTTAAAGTGATACAAATAACTAGCATTAGTCATCAGATCTATACTCTGTATAGGAACAATTGCGCCGGTCTGACCAGCCCAGGGCCCGGTCTGACCGGCGTCCTGATGTGCGGTCGGACCGGCCTGAGAGCCGGTCTGACCGCCGGGGTAATACCCGGTCGGACCGGCCATCTGGCCGGTCGGACCGACGGCTGTGTCGCGGTCTAACCGGCCGTCAGGCCCGGTCGGATCGGCCGTGAACGCCGTTCCGTCGGTTTTACCACCCGTTTGATCTATAGGAGGTTGATTAGCAGTGGTATAGGCTTTATCCTTTATGTGTAATCATCCATAAGAGAACCGAGCCCATTCCTTAAAAACCCATCAAATTTATCCTTAAACATTACATCTAATCGATCTTTAAAAGTAGCCATAGATGAATCTATTGTAGATGCGATTTGTTGTTGGATAGATTGTGATACCTCGTCATTGCTTACCACGTCGGGAGCGAGCTTGGGATGTGGCCCGGGCTTGATGGTCACGCCTTGACAAGTCCTAGTAGTTGCTCTCATCAACGCTTCCCATGTGAGCTCGTTGATGTACTCCTCCATAGCTTTACGATCTTCTCCTTCGAAGTCATCCAATGTGACCGGCATCACATTAGATGGCTCCACCTCCGTCTTGGATGGCGGCTTCGTCATGGCGAAGTCGAAGTTGAGTTGACGATGAACGGATCTCCTCCCCAGCGGAGTCGCCAAAATCGTGTTGGCAACTTTTTTGACAAATTGACAAGCACGATCGCAGCACCTTAAGCCTTGCGGTGATCCTAGAGTCGCCAACCACCTCGATCTAGCAAAGAGCTAAAGCTAGATGGGTTTTGATAACTAAACCGGCTAGCGGAGCCGATTTCTAGATAACTACCCGTCTCGTGGGCAAAACGGAAGGTTTTCAGGACAAACCTACAAAGGGATGTAGCACTCTCACAGCGGCGGCGGACAGTTTACGGCGCAAACCGACAAAGATGGACAAACTAAGAGAAAACTAAAGCAATATGAAAAACGATTCGATTGATTGATTGTAGATTGGTTTTTTACAATGAACCGGCCATGTCCCTTATATAGGGGTTGGTCTTGCCCTCTACAGGCCCTCCTCCACGTCCAACTCGGGGTAGAAACCAAAGGAAACCCGAAACATGCCTTCCCGAGCAAGGAAACCTCGAGACCCGACGAAACACAGTCGGACTCAGACCTGCCAGTCAGACCGGCCACACACCGCTGGTCTGACCGGCCCTCAACCGGCGGTCTGACCACCCAACACGCGGCGGTCAGACCGGCCCACTCGGAGGAAACCAGTAGACTTCCAAATTTTGGCAATCTTTCCTACTTTTATCGTAGGTGCCAAATTTGGGTGTAAACATTATCTTCGTGTTAAATGCGGTGAACAATTCAAATTCTGCCAAACATCTTGTGTTAAAATGCAGCGAATAATTCAAATTCTGCCAAACACGGAAAAGAAACAATTTTCAGAATATATATTTGAGCAAAGAGTACAATTTTGGAAAATGGAACATGACCTAAATGGGCTGAGTTAAAAGCACAGAACTTGCTAAAATTTTGCAGCTGATCAAGAAACTCGCAGATTTCTTGGATGAAGATAAATATAGACAGCAAAAAGTTTCATACAACAGTAGAGAAGATGATTTTTACAACACAAGTGCATTTGCATCTATATGCTGAACAATTAGATGTTTTATTAAGATTCACCATGTACTAAAAAGAATACAATATTTTGATCCATTGAAATCTATGCCATCCGCACAAATCTCAAAGCAATTCTAATGTTAAGGGCTTGCGTTGTAAATTGGCTTTCCCTATCAGTAAATTGATTTGCCCTAGCAGTGCAGGGACCAAATGAAGAGTGCTGCAGCATCAGCTCACCAGTTCATAATATAGTCAGTAGAAATATGTGTTGTGTTCATAGGTATATTGCCAATAGAAAATGAAATATATCTAATGTTTGCTCGTCATGGTTATATGGCGGGTTTGTGTTCATAGTGGCTTCTAGGCTACAACATGCACCAACAAGTATCCTGAACAATAGGGACAACAAACAACACTATGTGCTCATCTTTCTACAAGTAATGTGCATCCATCATCTAAACATAGGTTTCCTTTTTTTTTCCTGCAAACAGAATGGAGAGAGCCTTTCACAGCTCCTGTTGATGAGAATCTAGGTAGGATCATAAGAACATACTCGACGGCTATGCTTGTCCACACTTCCTTAGGCACGCAAGGCCTTCTTCCTGGTATTCCTGCCTTGTAATCCAGAACTCAGGTGCATCCTGCTAGGACAACAGCCATCAGCAAAGTAATAAAGCAAAATGAGCAGATTCCCATGCGACAATGCACACACAGTAATGCATGACTTCATCGTTTGTGTTCCTTTTCTGTTCACCTCTCTACTTTGTCCCAAGGCTTTTAACCGATAGATATATAACACTGGGAAAAGTATATTACCTTCATGATTCCAGCGAGTACTGCACCACCCAGGTAAACCATGTGTTTTCTCCGTGGCGGATCCTCTATCCGCAAACGCAATTTCTGCACATAGACAGAAGTGAAAATGGCCACATTCCTTACTGAAAAGACAACATTCATTATTGAAAAAGAAAATGTGTTGCACTGGAAAAAAAAACTTGGGAATTTCCTTGTGTTTGATTTCAATAAGCTTATGAAATTTTCAACTGTTGTCAGCTACAAAATAACCACAAAAAAATATTACCTTCAGTCCATCTTTGTTTCCCTTCAGAACCACATCAAGATAGCGATCAAGCATTTCCTTCTCTAGTCTACAAAAATGTTGTAATGTGTTAAGTCATACCCAATATTGAAGCTTATAAAAACGGCTAAACACATACGTTGGTAAGAAATAGAACAGGTAAAAAATCAGAGTGGCATAGACCACCAAAAATGATGTGAGCTTCAATGTAAAAATAGTGTTGTTTGAAACTAATCGTTAATATGTACTGTAGTAAACAAAAGAAGACAGAACGGGATATGTTTGTCAAATCTTACCGACTTGGCAGACCAGGATACATGGTACTTCCCCCACTCAGGACAATATGTTGATAAAGCTGTGAGATGTTATCCAGACATCCAATGAGAGAAGAACACATGATCCAATGCTTATCTAGAAGTACTTCATAACAACTTCAAAAACAATTAATCAAGTATAGAGACTAGCATAACTGGCATTTATTTGTCCCTTCTTGACTTAATTTACATTAACACATACACATGTACTAAATATGAAAAATTATCAACATTTGGAAGTGTGTTCAGCATTTGACAGTAATTCAACTTATGGTGTTTACCTGTGCAAGATCTAATTTAAGACAACAACATAAAAATCATGTATATATGTAAGTGGAATTTTTTTATGCAAAACCATGGCCTTATCAAGTTGCTACCAAATAACGAAACAAAGTAATCCTAAATTATCAAAGATTATCTTATGCACAAATTCACTAGACAAGCCATGTGTAGTTGAATTCAATAGTGTGCCTTCGAAATTTCAGTTGGAGACTACAGAGGTTCTATATCTAACTCATCAATTCATCAACAATGTTACAAATAAATACTTGAAGATAAACAAAAGCAAGTGAAAAGATTGGAGCAACAAAATATAGCATATTGTATGGGTAAGCTGTATACTGTCATCCGGTTGTCGATGTCCATTTCCTGAATGCAACGAAACGCCATATCTGCCATTCCATCACCCTCAACATCTATGAGTTCCTGCTCAACAAATGTTTTATCAATGTTACGTTGGTACTGATCTTAACAGAGAACTGCATGCCTTAATGTATATCAGCAAGCTATGAAGGAATAGTATGAGTACAAGCTTACAGGAGTAAAAAGAGCCTCAGGAGCTTGAAACCGTTCAGTGCCCACTTTGATTACCCTTCCATCTGGAAGCTGATGACAAGAGTTCAGCCAATAATACAAAAAGGGACCAAATAGAAACAAAGCAGGTTAACATACTTACAGTGTAGCTTTTGACAAGGATAGTGGTTTCAAGTCCTAGCTGGTATTCACGCTTGTAATCATAGCTGTACATATTTTCCCTTTTTAATTCTATGAAATGTAACAGCAAGCTATAACGAAAACAATTAAGAACAATAAAGCAACTGACCTTAAATAACATAGCTTCTCTTTTATTTCCCGGACTGTTTCAAAGTCAGCAGATTTGTTCATAGCATACCTTTAAAGCATGAAATTAAGTTGATAAGAAAAACACTGAAGCAAACAATTGCATAAGCCTGTATTTTCAGAGCATCTTTTATCTACAAACATATAAAATGATAAAGAGTATTACCCTCTTCTTGAGAGTAGATCAACAAGATAAGATGTTATGTGCCTTCCAGCTACATTCATTCTTTTTGTAATATGTGGATAAGAGAATCCATCAACTACCGGCACCTGGATCATAATAAACATGACGGGCAAAAGTAAATCTAGATAAAACTTTCTTTCACATTGCAAATTGACAATAGTCAGTATTCAATTGCTTAACTTTTTGTGCTTACTACTTGCTGCACACGTTGGTGATAACCTTACAATGTTAACTGCCTATGTGCGAGAATAACTAAACGGGCACTAGCATACCAGTCATCGAAACTGAAGTACTAACTATGGAGTATAATTTAAATTATCATTTTATTACCATGATCGACATTTTGACCAGAAATCATAGATTATGGTGTTCAATGGTTGTGATTTCTACTAAGCCGACTACAAGGAAACAAGATATGCATATAGTCTTGGTCATACATCTTCACTGGATCAACAAAAAAGAGTAGATCCCCTTAGTTGTTGAGTTGAGGAATACCCATTAGCACAGATAGAAAATTATAAACACGCATCAGATAGATAATTTTTGTAGTTCACCACAAGATTAATAGAAATGGAATCTCTGCATTTCAAATCTTTGTAGATTGTACAATATAGGGAAGATTATTATTATCATACCACATGAGTGACACCATCACCAGAGTCTATGACAAGTCCAGTCAGCAAACCTGGAAAGGATACAAACATAATACATGTTAAGAAAAGAACCAGTACATTTTGTGTTTGTAGGTGTGCAAGCTCATACATGTGTCTGTCTACCCAGGGGGGAAGAGAGAGAGAGAGAGAGAGTACCTTGAGCATATAGCGAAAGAACAGCTTGGACCTGGATGAATACCCCAGCAAAGTTGTATTTCTCAAACATTGTCTCAATCTATTTATCGTAGGATTCAATTTGCTAGTTAGTGATATCTTAAAAAACAAATTTCGTAGTACAGAACAGCCAGATGGGAGAAAACAACCTACCATTTTTTCACGATTTTTCACAGGATTGAGTGGTGGATCTGTCAGTAGAATTTTACACTCAGATGGATCAACCTAAAGAAACAAAATAGAAATACATTGATTTACCTAGAGCTAAGAGATTTCAAGACACATAACGGAGAATGTTGATGAATTATGAGCATATAAATTTAAAAGGGTCTGATGTTAAAGTAATATAAATCATATGAAAAGTCATACTTTCAGCTCACTGTAAAATGCATGATCCCATATATGGCCCATATCATCCCAACTTTGAACAATCCCATTTGTAACAGGATATGATACGTCAAGTTGATGCCTCAAGTCAGCACAAGCCGCTCCAACCACAATATCCTGCGTGAAACACAATCACAATTGTAAGGTGTGTATTGAGAGAGAGAAACAGAATGAGGGAATGCCAGAAACACAAAGATAGAGATTGATTTCAGACCGTCAATTCCTGCTCCTGGAGTGACTCCTCATAACGAAGCAATGGTCGCCCAACAACACAAGGGAACACAGATGTAGGGAAGTTCTCTCCCGCAAATCCACACTTTACATACTGCAACATTAGCCATAAGGTACTGAATTAGAAACTAACAAGATCACCTATGAATATGATATGTTCTGCTGTTGTTTAAGGCTTTAAGCATATCGAACATCAAGCCACAGAAATGATGTGGGAAATACTTACAGAAACTAAGCCAAAGACAACAGCATAATTTCTTTTGGACCGCAAAATATCAAATTAATGTGGTTTATATGAATGAACACGACTTTGACAGCATGAAACTATTCCAGTTCCGCATTTGGAAGGACATTACCTAAAGATTCAACAGAGAACAATAATCTCATCGTATTACATCAATTTTCCCTGCCTATGTGGAGAACAATAATTCCACCATACTAGAGCAATTTCCCCCTTCAATTTCTCGCAATGGGCACACATATCATTTCATCATAGATTAATTACAGCTCAGTAGTAAGCAGCAAAGCTTATTCGGCACAACTGAAAAACCTAGAGCACAGATGTTAATTACTCCCCAACCAAAGCGAGAGAAACAATCCTATCCTATATTCGGGAAATTTCAGAAGGAATCCAAGAAACCGTCCAAGAAGAAGAACCGGGACGGAGTGGGTGCAGATCTAGGTGCAGGAGCGTGGAGGTAGAGAGGGCGGGAGGGAGGTCGCCACGCTGGATCAGGGATCATGCGTGGGGAGGAGGGGGGGGGGCTTACCCCGGTGCCGTTGTCGCACACCACCACGTTCCCGCTGTCCATTCCGCCTCGCCGTCGCCGTCGCCGATCGTCTCCCCGCGCGCGCTTGGGAAGTTGGAAGGGAGAAGGGGAGGAACAGAAGGCGAGAAAGTAGGGGAGGGACGGGGTAGGGAGAGTAGTCACTTTGTCTCACTGACACGTGGAGCCCATTGCCATCGGACCCACGTGTCAGCGACCACGTCTCTCCGACTTTAAGCAAGAGGATTTTGATAGAGTGAGCTAAATACCTCCTTTTAATTTTGTCTTCACAAAATTATCATCCAATAAAGGTGGTTTGTTAACTCCTACCTCCGTCCGTCCCATAATATAAGGAATTTTGACTTTTTGTTTGTAACGTTTGATCACTCGTTTTATTTAAAAAATTTGTGCAAATATAAAAAACAAAGAGTTGTGCTTAAAGTACTGTGGATAATTAAGTAAGTCACAAATAAAATAAATAATAATTCTATTTTTTTAATAAGACGAATAGTCAAACAGTGTAAGCAAAATATCGAAATCCCTTATGTTATGAGACGGAGAGAGTAGATACTTTTATCTACATGATCTGCTAGCATAGCAGGTTAACAATTTCTTTATCTTTTATTTCTTTGCTAGTTGGTAAAGCCTAACAGCCACCTTAATCGTAGCAAACTCCCTGTCGTCGTGCCCGCAAGTTGTCGAACTAGCTCTAACATGAAGAAAGGAGTCAACCCTGACGATGAGGTGGTCGCCTGAGCTCGACGAAGATAAGGTGGGCATCTTGGGACTTGGGTGGCGACGAGCTTGACGTCACATCCAGACCTAGGGAGAGAGCTCCAGTAGCCACCCTATGCCCTCTAGTTCCTCAGCCACCTAGGTCCCTCTTAACAACTATTGTCCTTGGAGACCCATTGTTATTAAAAATACCTCCGTTTCTAAGTGGGGACTCCTCCTGCACCAAACTTCCTCTTGTCGCCTGGCGCGTTATTTGACCTCAACGCTTACCTTGTGCTAGAGCTCCTCCAACAATGAGCGGGCATGATAACAAGGAGACTTCTGTCAACCGGCAGGGTGGCTACCAGTCTACAACGCCTAGCGAGGGTGGCTACAAGATTGAGACGACCAGCATAAAGGGTGTAGTATGGTGAGATGAAGAGGGAGAGAGAGGCACTAATGGGGTGTTTAGAGGGTTGCCAAACCTAATAGTTAAATTTGTCCTCAATTGAAGGGAGGGACACTCACCAAGCTAGTGCTACCGCTAGTCGGGAAGCCGAAGCCAGACTGGTAAAAAACCAACCAGGGACCAAATCCTGAGCTGGTTTGATTTGCTAATACTATTATTTGATTCAATAAATGGAGAATGTAATAATTTTATATGTAGTAGATATAGCAACTAAAAGTATTTATAAAGATTGAGCGAGTATATTAATGTAAGCCTGTATTTTACTTATTCATCTTTTTCTTCTCAAATATTGCTAGACGTCTTCAAATTATATTAGTTATAACTATAGTTCATACAATTCAATAATTTAACCTTATTGTCTAAAATGATGCCATCTTTTCATGACTGGAAAACTTTTATTGTTAAGCTACAGGTTATAAAAACTACTCTCAATTTAATATTTTAATTTAACTTCAAAATACTAAAATAACGATTAGCAACTTTCTATAACTTAAAAAAACCAACGTATTTCGCATATGATACAATTCAATAGTTCAACCTTATTGTCTAAAATGATGCCATCTTTATATGATTGCAAAACTTTTGCTCTTAAGTTCTTAACACGAAAAAAATTAGCTACAGGTTATAAAAACTACTCTCGATTTAATATTTTTTTAATTTAACTTCAAAATACTAAAATAACGATTAGCAATTTTCTGTAACTTAAAAAAACCAACGTATTTCGCATGTGATTACAATTTCGTGTTCATATCAATAATAGTAGCTCGCGAGATGCTCGGTATGTATATACATAGTGCTAAAACGTATAACAGGCAAGCACCAGGTATTTGACAAAGAACATGGCATATGCAGGAAAGTGTAGTTACTTTATACCTGGTATGAAATTGTAATAATATGCTAATTAAATACGTTCGCATGCCATGTTCTTTGTCAACTGAAATTGTAATCATGAGTGCCCTTTGGGTGCTAAAGATCATGAGAAGCAGATGAGTAACTAGCTAATAAAACTCTTGCTCAGAAAAAGATATGCAATACTACTTCCTTGTCAAATGCCATCACCACTAGCACGTTCTGTTCAATCCTGTCAATTCAGCCGTTCCATGGATTCATGAACTCTGATAGTAGGGAAAAAGGGCAATTCGACTGATTACGTTGGAAGATGAACAGAACCGCTCATGTCGTCACCGAGAGTTTACATGGCAAGGCAGTGGGAAAATGTAGTACCCAAGAAAGGGCCCAAATCAATTTATACCAGAGTTGCCAATCAAGTTGTGATAGCGCCACTGGAGGTATCGTCAGGTTTGCCCATGCACTCAGCACTTGTCGACGCCATTGTGCAAAGGGCTCTTCTGCCCCATAAGTTTCCAAATGCCAGCATTGCCGATTTTGGTCCGAGCAAGGATCAGACGTCCAGAGCGGTAGTGCTTGCCGCCTTGCTGGAGAACTGAGGGATTGTTTGTCTGATCCTGGTTACCTTCGCAACCCTTGTTATGGAGGAATTGTTACCGTGGTCGGCAAAGGCTTGTTCGCTGCAATTTGTTGATGCCAAAGAGAGCTTCAGTTCTGTGACAAGGAAGCACAGTTATCTTGGTGTTTATGTGTGCATAAACACTGATAGGAATGAAGAGTCGGAAAGTTGCAAAGTTATGTTAGATGGTTTCAGTATCTCATTTAAAACTAGTTTTGCATTTACGTTACCAAATGAGTGCATACAAAGACTCACCTTGCAATTTTCCGCAGGTCGCAAGCTTACAAAGGTAGTCACGGAAATTTGTCAATACACGCTTCTCTTGCTCTTTGAAAATGTCTACCAGATTCTCTTCTGTGGTTGAGGGGGTTGCATCTGGAGCTTTTGAATCCTGGAAAACTGCATCTTGCTCATCACACATCAGTGCCTGGGTTCCAGGAGACAGAGGCCTCTTGTTACCCTTCTGTATATCAAAAGGGTCGGCTCTTGGCAATTCCAGCCTACCTTCAGCAATAAGAACTTCGTTTGAGCTCTTCTCCAGTGAACACATTTGTTTAGCTGGTTCTTTCTGAATTGCTTCTCTATCATGGTTTGTGGAAGAAAGGCAACTATCTACTCGATTTAACTTTTTTCTCTTGGTGTTTTCCTTCATTCCTGACTCTGAAATATTAGTAACTTTAAGATGAAATATAACATGGTAAGATGCATATTCACAACGTAGTGAGCATCAATACTGCGATGAAATGCCGTACTGCAATCGTTTGGAGATTTCTAGTAGTAAAGATGGGAATTTAATGGTTCAATGGGTATGAACCACGAGTATCTGACATGTAAAATGTTGGTGACGATTATTCAGATATGGATAAAGGATGAATTCAGATATCAAAAGGCAGATAACACATGCCCAAGTTGGCTGGATTTGGTATCAGCGTGATGATCACAAACTAACATGTTTGAACTTAGTAAGAATACACAGGATGAAGCGTGTATGCGTATTAGATTTTTAAGAAGAGTGCAGAACTAAACCAAAATGCAATCACCATAGTTTTGTGATCTACCACTATGCAAATGGCTGTATATTCTGATGGAAGCATTATTCCCCACATATATATTCAACTAAGCATGACAACTGATGCTGATGTAATTGTTAATTACTACATTAGCTGGATACCACAACCACGTCAAATCGTATGGCTACATGATGCCATTTGGTAGAGAAACAAGGAAAAAGAACAAGCACATGTGTCATACTTAACATGATATATGCATTGATATATGTCAAATATGTGGACATGAGGGTTGTGGACGTGCAATTTATCACCAAGTCAACATCCAAGACCATAAAAAGATAAGGAGTTCCAGTGAAGAAATTGTAATTTTGATATTTTCAGATATAAACATTTTTTTTCTTGAGAAAAAAGAGAGAATATAAGCACAGTTTCAATATCCAATTGAGAAATGCTTAGGTATTCCACACAAGAAAAAATAACTTATAGTTTGATATTTATTTCCCACAAGAAAAGAAATCCATCTGGTGTAAACTCCCAACTTAGAGCAAGACTATTCTGGCTCCTTTGCTTGGTTAGAGAAGAGTACATTATCCACCCAAGCCTTGTGGATAGTAAGGGGATAGCTGGAGGCATTTCACCAATATGCTCAACAGGTTATCTAGTAGATCATAATGACAAGAACACTAGATGATTTTACCCCAAAAAATAAAAAATACTAAATGATTAAACATATTATATGTGGTTACAAATAAAGGCTATATTGCCTTCTACATGAAAGTCATTATCATTTCTTTCTGGGGTATTTCGATGACCTGTAATGATATAATTTTCATCTTTTGAAGGTTCAAACATGAATTTTCCATGGTTATGCATAGGGAAAAATTCTGTTATACCAGATATACAAACATGGCTAGATAATCTCAATCTCTGATGGCTATATTGTAATATAACCAGTTGGACCAGTCCCAGTATTTTATTCAATAATATTTGCTCTATCATACTTGATTTGTGCTCTTTTAATGCCTACACAAGAGAGATGGCCAGTTGTCAATTGATGGCTTGGCAATTTCTTCACCCCTACACTCCAGTTGACACTCTTATTAAATTCTCTAAAGGAGCAACAAAGCAATTCCCATCTGAGAAGATCCAACATATTGTTTTGTTCCCAACATTCAGTGGTAAATAAAAATGCATGTAAAATATAGCCAGAGGTTGAATTCCATTGTCATAGAAGAGTATATTGTAGCAACTGTAATATGAATAACTCATCGCTAGTATTGTTTTTTAGAGAGAAAAATACCTAAAAGTGTTGCGCCAGCTTGTCTTGACACTAGAATTAAAAGATTACAGAGCTCATTTACATCTTCTATCTGGATGAAGTCTGCTAAACTTGGCCTTAAAAAATGAAATATATGTTATACAGTAGAATGAAAGAAGTACAACAGAGAAAACCATTATGACCATGAGAAAATTTTCACCTGTAAGTAACTTCATGTGGTACATATTTTACGAGACTTTTAGCATCTTCTCTAGTAACAGAAGAAGTGAGTGAACACGAAAGAGCCTGAAATGGAGCAATAACAAGGAGGCATGTCAACAGAGTTTCAGATTCTGTTTATGCACCCTTGCTAATTGAATGGATTGAGGTTTAGTAAAAAGCCATTTGATTGCTCAGAAGGATTATTTTGTTTTATACACAAAAGCATTATTCTCTAATCAACTATCATCACTTATCCAGATTGCTGCAGTAGATAGCCTTAAATTGTGTTGTACATTAAGTATCAGCCTATCAGGAAGCAGGGCCCGTGACAAATTTGAAAAGTATGCTGCAAAAGAATTACATGTGAAGTGTTGTTGTTAATGGAATGATCGCTCACAGATGCAGCCAATGAAAGACTGGAGTCATTTTCTGCTGCATGGAAAATTATCACAGATTGTCCAACCATCCCACTTGAAGCAGGATTCTGCACATGATGCGCATGAACAGTGTTCTTCTGGGAAATTCTATCTGCATTACTCTTGTAATTCTTGCAACCCGTACATCTGCAGTTCTCTGAACAGAAAACACTAGCTTTGAAGCATTCACAGTATTTCTTCAGACACTCTGTTCTCTTGCATTTACACCCCTTTGTATGTTTACCCACAATATCACCCTCTGCTGCTTTGCTCTGGAATTGAAAGATAGAATGAGTTTCATACACATCATGGAAGCATATGTTATACAAGTACGCAGCTGAACATCTCATTGGTTCTTCATATGAGAAACTTTGCCTTAAATCTTGACATGGGCTTTTTGCACCCAATGACTGGTTAACTGCTAAAATATGACTGCACTCAAACTTAGCCAATCTGATTGAATCATAGGAAAAATACCAAGAAAAACAAAATAAAGTGGTAATAATATCATGACAATAAATTAATTTCTAGCAATGGAAAAGACCTGTAAGTTCTAGATGACCATTACAATGCATTTTGTGTCGCTGTTGCTCTGAACCTCAAAGAATATTCAAAAATAGAATCCAAGGAAACAACATCTAACTGACTTGTAGACATGAAACTTTGTCTAATGACATAACAATGTATGAATTTCAGTCCCTGGAAAATAATATCTGCATCGTTAACTGTGAGAGTTTAGGACACCAAAGAAGTTTCAAAACTTGAGGGTGCCAGTTTCATTTCAGTTTCTTGGTGAAAAAATGTAGCATGCTCTCAGGTATTTTGAACTTCCAAATTGTAAAGTGACGACATGCACGCTTAACTTAAGAGATATGAAATGGCAAGCCTAGTGGTATTTTACAATAATTCATGGGGCGGGGGGGGGGGGGGGGGGGAGGGGGGGAGGGGGGGTTTGGGTCTTAACAGAGAGGGTATATACACATTATACATTTATTTTGGTATGGTGGTACCCACCAGGTTTGGTTAAAAGCCGGTGTTTATACTGTTCACAACCTAGTGTGAAATCGTCCTTTATTATACCTTTTGCTCATGAACAAACTAAACAGGCAAACAATTAACCCAAAAATGATATGGATAACTAAGGCTTATAGGCTAGCTACTAGAGAATTAGAATCTGAACAGAGAAAACATGCCATCTTGCAATAAGATACATCATGCCCTACCTCACAGTTGTGGGCTGTGCTATTCGAAACTTTTGGCATAAAAGCTGCAGGATTCCGTTCCAATGCAACATTGATAGCATCCTGTCTTGCATTCTCATGATTAACATTGTTGCAACAGTTTGTGCAATTGCAACCAATGCAGTATCTGCCTTTTTCAAAGCACTCACAATACCTACAAATTCAGGCAAACCAAAAGACTAGTATGTGTGAATGTGTGATTATGGTTACAAACGAAACCAGGTCATTGGCTCTGGTTATTACTAAAAAAGCCTAGGGCCATTAACCTTGCAAGTGTAAATTCCTCGCAACAAAAAAAAAAGGCTTTGCAGGTAGGAAGGAAATTGATCAATGATGGAAGCATGCAAAAGTTAAATGCAGCATCTCATAATTGCAACAAACCTTCAGAGAAATAGGTTGCAACAACCGTTCAGAGAAACAGGTAGGAAGGGAAAAGAAGAGATAGCTTGCAAAAAACAACTTTCAACCAACATGAAATCCAACTAACGGTTATTAATTTCACACAAGAACATGTATTCTAAACTTTGTGGTTGAAGAGTGTCTACTGACATAATATTTCTAACAAAAATTCTACAAAGCAATAAAAGCAGCGCCAAAGTTCTAAAAAAATAGTAAAAACTTGTTTTATATTTATCAAATAGGAAAAAAATTATATGGAAAAACAATTCTTACACAGCAATTGGAGGAAATTTATTATGGAACCTACAGCTTCAGGCATTTCGAATACTTGCAGCTGCAGTTTGTTTTCCTTGTCAGTGTCACATCTTTTGTTTCAGACCACATTTCGCTAGATGGCTTTTGAGAACTCAGCATCCTGAAGAGACAGAAAAGAAGACAATTTACCTCCTTTAGTAAAGTGCTCCATCCAATTCTTGCTCTAAGAAAAGGTAAACTAGCAAATGGAAAACTCAGTTACGTACCATGTGCTGTTCTCCTAATTTTCTCAATTAATCCAAGAAACTCATATATGCATTAGTGCAAACAATGGCAAACAGTGAATTATAAAACTTTAAAGGTATGCATCATACTATCACAAATATGAAGCTATCAATTTCAATTTCTTCAACAAAGCATTCCATCTCACTATTCCAAGAAATGGAGAACTCACACGTCAATAAAGGTTGCAGGCCTTGGCAACAATGGCCTCTCCATCTTCGGTGAATCTTGCTTCAGCGCTGGGGATACATGTTGCGGTGACCACCGCACCTGCAACTTTGTGGGCTTTTCAACTGGCAATACCTCTAACTTTGGAAAATCTTGTGGCAGCATGGATGAAGACTGCTGCACTTGCAGCTTCTTGGCCGGAGGTGGGCTAGGCAATGACATAGGACGCTTCTGGGCAAATGTTGAAGGGCATATCACTGGAGGCCATAGTGGCAGTGATGAATTTACTTTTGCCAGTGGGAGCTGATAGCAGGGAGGTGTTTGGGGCGGCCCAAGCGCATGCAAGAGCGCTGCCGCGGTAGCAGCGATATCTGCCTTGCCAGCATACGAGGCAGAGGCAAAATCTATCTTCACTGACCCTGGACAAAGCTGTAACGGCTTCTCCATTTCCCACCAGTTCCTAGATCCCACTCTGGTGCCAAATTAAACACCTGATCAGACAAAATCAATCCTCTTCTCCGGGATCATCTAGCACATTACAGATAAAATCAATTGGGAATTTGGGATTGATCAGTACTAAATATTTGGACCTCCAGGCTGAGCAAAATCGATCAAAACTCACATGTAAATAAAACAAAAGAAGAAGCCAGGATGCACATCGGTTTCACAGTCATTTTGATCACTACGAAACAGTGGCGGATCTAACATGGGAAAATGGAGGTTCAGTTGAACTCCCCCGAACATTTTGAGAACAAACTTAAGGCAAATTTGTAGAACAGCAGCTAGGGTTAACGCAAATTCGAGAAGAAAAAAGGGTACGCGGAGAGAGAGAGCTGAGAAAGTGGACGTGCGTAGCCATGGATGGATTCTCACCAGGATACGGCGGAAGCAGCAGGACAACCGACCCGCGCCCCTACTCGCTCGCGGGATGGATGGGGATCGGCGCAGGTGGTGGCGGCGGCGGCGGCGGACGAACTCACGAGGAGTCGGCGTCGCCGCCGAGAGGAAGAAGGGGAAACACCGCCGCACGACTATTTCCTTTTTTTCTTTTTTTAAACACAAATATTCATTTTTTTTTGCTACATTTTACGCAAAATCTAAACCGAGAGCGCTCTAGATTTAGTGTTAAAGAGCAACGCACTCATTCGTGAGAGAAGGTCTGTGCTACTAGTACATGAGAGAAGGTCCTGTGCTACTAGTACAGTTATTATGTGAGAAAAGGTCCAGTTGTTACAAGTGCACACAATGCATTCTATTTTTTTTCTTTTTATAGAATTTTCTCTTAAATTACTTATCCGATCTACAATCTGATTACACTGTTACGTTTGTTGCAATTAAATCTTTACAACAAGATCTTACATGATTATATTACGATGAAAAAATATTTATATTTATAAATTACTTTTATTATGTACGTAAGTTACTTTTATCATATATATAAGTTACTTTTAGATTTGACTAAATTACTCCATTACAATCATAATGCTCTAAGTTGATTATTTTTATTATTGTTTTTAGTTAATTCTATATTCTGTGGACTTTATAAATCTTCTCTACACTTTACTTGTGAATTTACTCTACATAGTTTCTTATTTCAGCTCACTCACAATATAATTATTTCTACTACAGAGAGTTACTCTCCCCTTTTCATAATGTAAGTCATTTTAGCATTGCACATATTTATATAGATGTTAATGAATCTAGGTATAGTTGTAAATTAAAGTTACTTTTCTTTTGTTATAAGTTACTTCTATAATATATTTCTATAATATATGTAAATTACTTTTAAGCTTTATTGAATTTACTTTTTATATGTCTAAGAAGTAACTTAGTGAAATCTAGAAGTAATTTACACATATCATAAAAGTAATTTATGATTTTTCATCAAAATATAATCATGTGAGATCTTGTTGTAAAGATTTAATTGTTATGAACACAACGGTGTAATCGGATTATAAATCGGATGAGTAATTTAAGAGAAACTTCTCTAAGAAAAAAATACATAGATATTAAGTGTGCTAGTAGCTTTTTTTTTTGAAAGAAGGGTGTCTCTCTTTAGCACTATCCAGCTAGCACTCTCGGTGTAATTGTGTACTACATTTTATTGCCCATGTTTTATTTGGATCACCATTCAACTCGTGTTTTCGCTTTGGATTGGACCACCCAACTTTTTTCTTAAGCAATGAACAATGTCAAATACGTCGGCTCCTATTTAACAATAAAATTCTCACAGTTATGTATGAGACATTTTTTTCATTCAAAAAGTTGTATGTAAATGAATAAAAAAAAGTTGAGAATGGTTTAAAGTGGTGCAAAGGTAAAATACCCGGTTCAATTAAAAATATTGGTTAATAGGTAATCCGAAGCAGAATATCCGTAATAAAAGGTGGTCAAAGGAAAATTTACCTTTTCTTTTCTTTTGAGAGGATACATTAGTCTTTGAACAAAGTACTAACGGATATAAACAACGAAAAGATAACGACCGTTAAAAGATTTTTAGATCCAAAACAGACAATTCATGTCACATGTGGACATGTGGATGACCAACATCGAAACAACACTATCTCTATCTGCCGCTTGCATCATCGATCACAGTATTCTAGAAAGTTCGATTGATCTCTTTCCTCTTCGTGGATCGTTTTCTTTTACCTACGGTACATTGCATTCTGCGCTCAAGATCACGATGCATGATTCTTCGCGCAAATGAGGCCTAATCCTACTCACATTCCACCCCCCTAAAAAAAATCTTATGGAATGCGTAACACTGATTGTTGCCCGAACACTTCTCCGACTCTTAATCGTACTCGGATGCACGGCGGTCAGCGGCCGCATAATCTCCTGCACCCCTCCCCCAACAAATGCACGCACCTCCGCAAATCATGCCGTGTGCCCCTACGAGGTCGCATGCAGTTCCAATGCCAATCGCTCGTGATCCTTCCTTCTTCTCAAACGCAACTTGGGCGATTCAGGCTGATGCAAGGATCTACATCTCCTTATAAGCATTGTCGCACTCATCACGTTTGATCTTGCGCCAGGCATGAAGGTGTGGCATCTACCTTTAACCTAACTAGATGAATATTCAGCCTCGTTGCTGCAGGAAATTAAGTTGCATAATATGCACAAATAAGATGCAATATGATTATTAAAACTAAAACAAATTGATACTTATGAATTTTAAGCCTAAAAATAATTGAGATCGCATGGTATTATGAGAGAAGAAAGAAGACACAATTTGAACTATAGATCTATTATCTAAAGGCTAGAAATAATCTGGGTGATACGGCTTAATGAGAGAAGATAGAAATAACATTAACTACATTTAGTGGTGATCGATGAACTATATATGTATAATATAGGATAAGCCTAGTGTTTGGTTCCTGCCACAACTTGATCACGCTATTCTTAGAAATTTGGGACCCTAGGCCTTATATTTAATGCTAACAACAAAAAGCTATACTAAATAAGCATATCCACCTATTTAAGTAGTGGCGATCTAATGAAGAAGAATGGCTACACCAATTTAGAGCCTATTTAGATTGGTGCCATTTTAAACTATACCTTTTTTAAAAGGTCGATAAACATGTGGATGCGTTTAATATTGATAATGTATAAATAATTTTGGTTACTGACAATATTACCAATTTAGTTTTTCTGAAGAGGCACTTAATTTTTCTTATTAAGTGGAACAATGGAATTCTTATTGTTTGGAACACACACTCACATTGTTGTCACAAGATACAACCATTCGAAGTAGCCATGGTTGTCGTCGAACACTTACCAGTGCCAAGAAAGGACTTTGAAAAAAAAGGTGAAATGAAGAGAACTAAGCATATTAAAATGCATCGGTGTAGATTGAAATATACGATTTTAGGGCCTAAATTTCATGGCCATAAGTGGTCGATCATCTTACACACAGGGATAGGTGTAGCTATGGTATAGCACCACTTTTAAGAAATCAAGACCATTCATGATTGGTACATTTTCTTGCCACAACTTGTGTTAAGGGTGATAATGGCTTGTTACATCTTGTGAAAACTATTGTGCTAAAGTTAAATTGTCAACTAAACAACCCTACATATGGAGTATTATCGTTCATAACTAGGTAGTGCACGTGGCGCTGTGATATATTATTTAACAATTTGAAAAAAGTGTGTTAACGGAAATCGAGGTTAAATTTATGCGGGAAAGATTCCTCCAGCTGTTTCCAGAGACACGCTATCCGGTAATAATCATCAAAACAGAAATATATCTTCAGATTTTTGTGCAGTGTTTAGACCGAGTACAATAAGATGATATAAGCGAGTTATACATGTAGCCACATTATATTTATGCTTATGTGGAGGAGAGGAGAAAAGGCATGCTACAGGTTTATAGCCAGCTGCAGCACAAATTCTAATGAGCCATGAGAGTTCAAGTTTTATGATAGAGATGACTATCACATCTAATTTCATTATAATATATACATCATTAAATTAAGGGGTAATATGCATAATAGGTTGCCTCTACCACACAATCCCAATATCTCTAACACTCTCATATATTTCTTGAAATTTGTGTAGGGTTGCCCCTTGCATGAGAGGTAACTATTTCTCTCTCATATTTCTTCTCTCCTCTCTCCTCTACCTCATTTAGCCCTATGTGGTATCTTGGGGCTTGTACTTAGATGCCCATAGTACTTGCCCTGAGAGAGAAATATTGGGAATGCATTAATGGTAGTTAGGCTGTGTTTAATTTACACTAAAATTGGAAGTTTGGTTGAAATTGGAACGGTGTGATGGAAAAGTTGGAAGTTTATGTGTATAGGAAAGTTTTGATGAGATGGAAAAGTTGAAAGTTTAAAGAAAAAGTTAGAACTAAACAATGATTTAACTATTGTATTATTAGTAGACTATTAAGTGAGTGATGTGTTGTGTTAATTTTTGGATATATGTTAACTTGCTCACTATATGGTTCATCACGTCAGTGTCTTATGGCTGCAGACTCTCTCCCACCGAAACGTAGAGAAACTCGCGAGTTGGCCCCACGTGTCATCCTCACGACCGTGTCCAACCCAGGGACCCAAACCGACCGACCTCCCACCACATCCCCCGTTCCGCCGCCTCCGCTTCCGCATCGCGCCGCCCCGGCCACGACCTTCTCCCGCCGTCCTGGAACCGGGCGATGGCCGCGTCGTCGTCGTCGTCCCGTCCCCTGCTCCGCCGCGTCGCGGCCCTCCTCGGCGGCCGCGTGCGCGCCAGCCACCGCCTCCTCTCCTCCTCGCCGTCCTCCTCCTCCGCCGCCGCCGCAGCAACCGAGAGGGCGTCGCCGCCGTCGCCCGCGGACCCGGATACCGTGCACATGACGGATGGCTGCATCCGAGTAGGTCCCCGTACCCTCCTCCCTCCCTTCGTTCATTCCCTCAGCAAGATCGTGTCTCCCGTATTCTGTGTGGAATATAGGCATAATAGGAGGTTTCTGCTGAAAACTTTTGGTAACATGATGTTTTCTGTTTGATTTGGTAAGATTTGATTTAGGTAATCTGTCGTGATGTTCTGGGAAAATATGCGGCCTCCCTCTTGAGGTTTTTTTGGGCTTTGCACTGACAAAATACCGATATAGCGAATTGAATTTGGAGTCAGCTAGTCACCGTGTGCTATGTTAATCTGCTTTGGAAATGCTACAACTGGAAGCACATTTTCTGAACATTTTCACTAGTTCAGTAAGGGGGCAAAATGCAAAAGCCTGCATGAGTTGTATGATATCACAGAATTCGTTTGGGTATGACAGCCACAAAAAATGGGTGTTGGATTGCTTTTTTTTTTTTCTTTTTCTAAATGGAAGTTTATGTTGGAAGCTGTGAAGTGTAGGACAACTACAAGCAATGAAGCATAATAAGTTGTTCCAATGCTCAGAGTGAAAAACTAAAAACACTATTAGACAGCCGAAACATAATCTTGTCAGCACTTTGATATTTAAGTTATTGCTACATTATATTTGGAGCATGCACACACCTTCATTTCGCGTTCCCGTAAATAATAGAGTGGCAATAGAAGGCTTTGACGCCCTTCATTCGATTGCGCCAGAGCTAAATGCTGTGTTGATTATACAAGTTTGTTTGGTCACCTAGCCTTGCCTATATTTCTCACTGTTGAAATGGAGTATTCTTTTTGGGCTATATCAGGGTTTCTGTGACAGGATTTCAATTCTTGTTACATGTGTTCAGGGTCTCTAGATGAATGCATTTTCTGTTGTTAATACTAGACAGTAAAAGTGGTTTCATATGCTTACACTTATACCCCATATGTTTGCAAAACCTTTAAAATATTATGAAAATTTTGAAATATGGACATTGCTAAAGGGATTTCCTGAAATTTCATCAGAGGTGATATTTTTTTTTGGAAACAACAAATATTTCCTGCTCTTTTTTTTTTTTTTGTCTTTGATTCATTTTCAACTGTTACATTTGAATATGCTACTTCTATCACATTTTGTTCAACGCAGTAGGAACATTTGAGAATTCAATTTGTGCCAAGTTGACTTCAAATATGCTTTTGGTGTTCAGAATGTATCCCCCCTTCCTTTTACATACTTTCTTATAATTTTAGTTTTCCTAACAGCTTCGCATTTTTGTGTTCTTTGGAAACTTAATGCTTCACAGAGATTAAAAGAATTACATGCTAAAGAACCACCTTCTGAAGGTAAGATGCTGCGATTAAGTGTTGAAGCTGGTGGATGTTCTGGATTCCAATATTCTTTCTCTCTTGATGACAAGAAAAACTCAGATGATCGGTATGCCAATTTTCCTGACTGGTTTGTCCATTTTAGACAAGTGTAAATTCTGTATTTCTTCTAAGCATTATTGTGGAAACGTATGAACAGAGTGATACCTTATAGATGATTTATGTAGTGAGTGTGACACATACTTCATCAATAGTTTTACTTATCTCAATAATTGTTGTTACACATGTAGGATCTTTGAGAAAGATGGTGTTAAATTGGTTGTGGACGATGTCTCATATGACTTTGTGAAAGGTGCCACTGTGGATTATGAGGAAGAACTTATACGCTCCGCATTCGTGGTTAGTTTAAATTTGACCTGTTTGATTCTTGATTTGAATATTCTCACCATGGAAACATGTTTGGTCAAATCTTCTGCTGGATACCAAAGTAGTTAGTTGAGAAAGATGTCAGAACTTCTCCTAGTGCCAATTTTATGTCGTGAATTGTAATTTTACTATGACTTTTCAGCTCAGTAGGCATATGCATAAAATTAAAAGGCAGAAATACTTTTCTACCGAGTTAGCTAGTAGCTGACGAATTAAAGAAATGATATTGATCATTTTTGGGTAAAAAGAACAATTTCAAACCACTAGACAACTGCATGTTTATTTCTTTTTAATATCAAGATACAATTGCACTAAAAACAAAAGTTCCTTCTCGTAGATTTTCACAAGTCACATGCTGGTGCTGCAAGCTTGCTGATCTAGTAGTGGTGTAACAAAGACGAATTATTAAATGAATAATCTTTTCTATTTGGTCTGGATATTTAAATCCTTTTCCTCTTCCACCATATATGTTTCTCTGGCTCTTCTTCATCATGACAAATGCACACATGGTTTCTCTGGTCTGGAGGGGTTATTGGTGGACTGGGGACATTTAGGTGTTAGGGATACATTATTTTAGAATTAGTTGTCCTCCTTGCCCTTTGGGTGTTAGGGAGAGGTTACTTTACAAATACTTGTCAACCTTGCCACTTCCATGAATTTTTTGCTCTACAGCAATCAAGCATACATTCAACATGATATTGTTCTAAAGTTTGGATTCAGAATGTATTGTATTTATATACATTGGGTACAGCTTATATTACTTGTAATCTTGCAGGTATCAACAAATCCAAGTGCAGTTGGGGGCTGCAGTTGCAAGAGTTCTTTTATGGTCAATTAGTTTCAGCTTTAGTAGCTTGATGAGATAGGTAATATGTGATAGCATTCTGTATTGAAATATACTTCATTGATACATGTGTACAATTTGGTATATTTGGTGGTTCCGAAGATGTTATTTCTACTGCTTCTACCTTGTGATCCTTGTGATGACAAGTTATGTATACTGAATCATTTGGCCTTCAGTATTTATTTGTATGTTGCTTCTTTCAAAGTGCTAAATAAGATGCAATCTTTTGTAACATTGATATGAGTGTATATATGTCAGAATTTTCTCACTATCTTGAGGTTGATCCTAGTCTAGTATATATAATATAGGGTGTGGTCGTTTTTCTATTTTGTCTGTGGTGCATTGGTAAAGTATCGAGAGTTCCTTGTACTTAAAGATTGATTGCATATGATTTCTGTGCGACAAGTTTATCTCAATGAACTAAGTCCCTTTGGGCATGATCTTTTTGCTGATATGTTTTTTTTCGTCCTGAGTCCTGACTACACGATCTAGCACCATGCTTTACTTCAAACTCAGTGATTTCCAGGCAGTTGCTTGATATCTTTGGTGATCACCAGGTATGGTGTTTGTGAGATATCACTTTCTGAGTAGCAGACAGTTCCAAAAGGTAAAATGTACTACTCTGTTCACTGAAGATTGATCTGAACGTTGTTTTACATGGCAAGAAGTTGAAAAGAGATCTTATGGTGGATATTTAAATGCTTACTGCCCCGTTGGAGTGATATATTCTCTGGATTTTCATAGGCATATAGAGCCAACAACTTGATAAACTCCTCATATTGATCTCTTGGTTAATCCTCAAAACCACAATGTTTTGTTCTACAGCATTGAAGATCTAAGAGCAGAATGCAACTACGAAGGCAAATCTTCAAATCTAGTGCTCCTTGGAAGATATTGTGATTCCTAATCATTCTCCTGGATTCTGAACTGGATGGAACTATTTCCAAAACTTTCAAGTTTCAGCCTCATTATCAAGGTCCTGGGAAAGTAAGATATCATACCAAACACCTCTAACAATTATCTTTTCCTTTTGCATTATTACACCTATTTTAGCAGTTTTGTCAACTGCTGACAATAACATTTTGTCAATAAATTGAAATTTAGCAATGGAAGAACAACTGAACAAAGATTATGCTATCTAACTGATATATTTATGGGTACAAGCAATTTCCAGAAAAAGAAGATACGGAGTATCTTTCATGATAAGGTGGCACCAATCTAGTTCCACAACTTGCACCCTCAAGATTGAACAATGTACATTATCTCAAATCATCACATCATTTATAAATACATCTTGGCAGTTGTCACTATAGACTATATAAAGTTAATTGTAAATGGCATACTTAAAGAATAATCCCTCTTGTCATGTTCCTTTTGTAATGAATGCTCCATGCAAACCATAGGGTACTCTTTGTGGTAATATTATCTTGGCTATAGGCTCACTCTCAAAGTTTCGGGCGTCAATGATGTGTACCTGTAACGTAAGAAAATGAAGCATTACCATACGAATATGATCCTGCGAATAGTTTATCAATACATCTGTTATTGTTAAATCATTTGAACTTCTGATTAATAGTAGGTCCGGTCCCAATTTCTAATGTTCTGATAACTTCTTGCATGCCATATCTCAAGTCTTATATCTTTGGAGAAACAAAACGGACATTTAGTAGGTTTTACATTTAGAAAAGCAATTGCAAGTAAAATGCTGGAATCGATAATTTGTAGAATGCATTATGATTAGCAGATAACTGATTTCCATATGTTATCGAGACATTGTAGGACACATAGAACAATAGAGTTGAAATTAATGAGGACATACTTTTGATATATTGGTTTCCTCATCATGAACAAATGAAACTATCCAGCCATCATCTTCATGCGCACCTGCTGCCTTAGGCACAAACGTTACTCCTGAGCAGAATTGATTTTTTGCTAGCTGATGATACTCTACCTTTATTAGATCTTCTCTGTCTATCTGCTTTGAGAATTCCAAATTGTTTCATGTCATTAGAAGATCATAGTAGTTTCCAATTATGCATGATAGGAATAGCGAATTACTTGTTCATTATAGATCATATGATACCTTAGTAGCTATGTTTTGTTTTTCTTCAAGACAAAGTTTTGCAAAACCAATAAACTTTGGTCGAGCTGCAAGATTTAGACTGAAATTAGTTTCTATAGATCAACATTATAGTATGACAAGCTAGAACGTACTCTAATATATGGCATCTGCTTTATAGAGAATACGCAGTTATGTGGTATATTTTCTTATTTTATGAGAAGTAGTCAAATGTCCATATAAGAAACATGACAGAAGGAATACAGATTTACCCAAATTATGATATACTATTTAGATGCCTGTCTATTGCAATGGAACGGGGTGGTTTTAGTTTTTCTCCCGAATTTTTCTCTCTCTTGGTTAGTTAGGAACGTGGTTCATTTTTTCTGTTCTCCCATAATTTTCTCTTGGTTGGTCAGTTTTTTTTGGTACACCGTTTTTTTTGGAGCGGGCTTTTCTATACGTGGGGCCTGTTTGGTAGAGCTCCAACTCCTAAATTCTGCTCTAGGAGTTGGGTCTGGAGTGGAGTTGTGGAGCAGCCTAAACCCAGCTCCACCTCTCTAGTTCATTTTGTGAGAGTGCTCCACCCAGCTCCGCTCCTATTTCTGATGGAGCTGAAACTATTTGGTTGGGCTCCAGCTCCAGGAGAGGTGGAGTTGGAGCTGGAGCTATGCCAAACAGGCCCGTGGGATGGGAGTGGGAAGGGAAGGAGGATGTATTTGTGTAATAGCAGAGATAAGCAATTGCAATTCTAGTTCTAGAGTCCATCTGTTCGGACCATAGTATCAGCAATTCTGTAATTGCAGTTCAATTGTTTAGTACTAAGGAGCAACTTGATCTCCCTAAACTACAATTGCTCAATAGCATTTGTAGTTTAAGTAACCTACTGATGAAATCAGTTTTGAAGGATAAATGAAGGCTTGCAAGCAGAATGAACATTTTATTATTCAGGCATGTGTACCTTTTCTTTATTCAAATTATTCTGAAGGTACCTTTTCTTTCACATGTGTTTTGGAGGAAGGAAAAAACAATTATCAGAGTAGTATTACTTTTTGATGCACTATATGGTAAAAGCAATTTGAGAGCTTACCAATCTTGTGGGTATTGTCCGCTCAATTTTCTTGTTCAACTCAAAGTGTGTATATGTATGAAAAAAAATGAAAATGAATATTTAGCAATACCTATTTCATGACCACCTCCGAAACAAGCTGAACAATCCGCCACTTGTACATATGCGTACCTATGGCGTAGGCCAGAAAATTTATCATTGATAACTGGGAATTCCAAGGCAACATCTAAGCTAGTTAAGTATTTTCCTGCAACAGTCCTTGTTTTTAGGTTCAATCTCCATTCATACAAGCGAGAAAAGTTCTCTTCATTTGGTTCTTGACTGGAAGTATCCATAACCATGTTCTTCTGCCTTGGACCCATAATCGCAGAACTTGGTACATGAAATCCCCTTACTACAACCTAATAATAATCAGGATAACAAATTAGAGTATGCAAGGATATCCCACAAACAGTGAAATACACATAGATTGGAGATACAATGGAACAATTCACAAGTGACAACTTTTAGGAAGGTTTACAATTTTGTATATATGTAAAAGATTTGAGTGCTTGATGTGGGTGAGAAATTGACATTGAGTTTCTGCACTCCTTTAAAAGAGAGTAGTGGTGGTGGTGAGTGGTGAATCTGCCACCACCACCCCACCACCAAACTCTCCAAATTTCTGACGTGTGGGACCACTGTCTACCCCCTCTCCAAATAGTTGCATAGAGTCTAAAGTACAAGACAATTGAGTCTGCTTGAAACTTTTTACGGCTAAAATATAAATCTATACTCCTTTAAAAGATAGTAGTGGTGGTGATGAGTCATGAATCTGCCACCACCACCCCACCACCAAATTCCCCAAATTTCTGATATGTGGGACCACTGTCCACTAGTTGTATAGAGTCTAAGGTACAAGTCGATTGAGTCCGCTTGAAATATTTTACGGCTAAAATATAAAAAGATGAAAAATCTCACTAATTCTAAAATTAAGCTCTAAAATTCAAAATAGATTTCTTCTTTGAAATGTGCCGATGTGATATTTTTAATTCTGTAACAACACACGGGCATTTTGCTAGTCACAAGAGAAACAGGTAGTCGTCGAGCTGCTGCTTTAGCTATTTGATCATCTGACTATCTGAGTTACTCAACTATTGCTTATGCTGCTTCCTTTGAACACACATTTACTGTAGTTCAAAATTGCAGTGGACCTGTGTCTAACTAAGGTAGATCTGTAGAAGTATTTAGAGATAACATAGATGCCTACCTCATGACCTTCCTCGAAGCAATTGACAAGATGGAATGTGCAGAATGGTTCTACATAAAACCATATTACTGAGTCTGCATCACCGTAATGGGGCATAACCCCAATTCTTGAATAGCTTTCCTCTTCAAACTCAAGCACTCTATATGAGGGATGAAGAAGGATAAATTCGATTTGTGAGAATAATTTTGGATTTTTGGTATTAGCTATACCAAGTACTTACGGAGCCCCTCTTAGCATCCTAGTTGGGTTGAGGGTAAGTGGTGAATCTATGATGATGTTGTACCTGCAATCATTGAGGATGTTAGATTTCACTAATTTTTCTAATTGGTTTGCTATTTCTAGAAAATTCATTACATCCTATTAAAGCTATTGTGTTCATGCATATTTGAAAGTTTTTAGGTCCACTTTACTTTTATATAAGAAAAGTGGAGCTTCAAGAGAACTTGACTTTAATAGAACTATTTTGACTTTAATGAAGTTATAGCTTATTTTATATGGCATAGTAAAAAATGAATATATTATTTTTTTGGTTATTCTGTACAGTTCAATAGAAAACTGCTAGACAAATATTGACTGAGCTGCTGACTAATTGCAAGCATTGAATTAGGCACAGTTAGAATGTGAGTTCTCAATCCTACAGTTAGTAGCAGAGCAACTCAGCTGGTTGCTGCCATTACTGGGATCCATGGATTTGGTTATTCCATATATATCATTTAGGGATTAATAGTGCTTTGTGTTTCAAATTCTAATAGATTTTTTATGGAGTCCATCTCCATCCCATGTGAGTTAAGACATTGTTGTTTTATTTCTGTGTAATGTTTAAGAAATTTGTAAATGACAGTAAACTAGACAAAATTAGTGTACTTCATATCATGAAAAAGAAACGAATATGATGGTTTTCTACTAGCTTCCAGTTGGTTCTAATCTAGTTCATAAGACACCATTCCTCTGTTCTTCACAATAAAATTGCTATTTTTTACTTAAAAATTCCCTGTTGAAAAAAAATAAAAATTAAGAATCCTCAAGAAGCGACCAAGATTGATTGTTTTCTTGTGCATCAGTCTATGGGAAATGTGCTGTTTAGTATCTTCCATTTCTTGAAATTAAATAAATATACTATTTGAAATAAGAGCAATTCTTGAAATTAAATAAATATACTATTTGAAATAAGAGCAAAATTTTACACGCATCTAAATATCTAATGAAATCAGAAGAGCAGCCATAAAAACAAATATAGCTAGCTGTAGGCAAGAAACTTACGTCCCGGTGACCCCAATTTCATGACAATATGTGCATCTGTCTAGCTTGAGACCAACCTTTTGTTTAAGTTTTTCTCCATCCTCTGTGATGTTTATGAAGTTAAGCATATGACCTCATTTTTATTCAGGAGATGTAGCAGAAGACAATGAAATTATGAAAGTAGATGACCTGAGATTATGCCAACTGTTAGGAAAGGCTGTACCGCATTGATCCCGAAAATGACCATCTCTTTTGACCCAGGGATTACCTGTTACCGTGGACATGATGCATTGCATAGCTAAAACATGACAAAAGAAAGCTAACAGATGTACAAATGAAACAATGGAGCACTAGTGGCTTTAACTACTGTAGTTGAACTGTTATTATTGGAAAACTTGGAAAGTTCAGATGAATGAAACTTATAGGGACTGAATTTTGGCTGTATCTACCTTCAGTTTGATTTGTATATTTTTGCTTGTCATTATTTAAATGATGTGGTGGCCATCTGTTGTGGTGGAAACATGTTTAAAAGTTACAGATTTCCATGGATATTTCTGCAATAATCTTTAGCTATCTTCTTAGTTTTGAAGCAGAGTAATGCTGTACTAATTTACCAACAGAAAACAATCTAACTGTTTCCATGTAAGAATTAACTTATAGACAGTACTCATAGATGCTATGCTTGGTTCTGGTGTTCATCTCCAATGTCAAATCGGCTATGTGATGCTTGTCAGTTAATCTAAGCACATGCATTGCATTCTCATTACTTTATTTATGGTCATGGTACTCCCTATTTACGGGCCATAAAAACCTGATGTGTAAGCTATTTAGCTTAACATTTTGAAGAACTAGGCAAAAGGACCACCGACCTTGGGGTGTGCTGTAAATGGCAACTTCCATTCACCACCGAGATGCCAGCTGCCTAGTGTACTGAGGTTATGCAAGTCAACCTCGTGGGGAACATCATCCTCTGATGCTGCATAAACTCTCCCTGCATGCTCAAACACGCTAGTGTTGCTCATGCTTTTCATTACCTTTCGGAATCTCAGCTGCACATACTCAAAACAGTCAACATATAGCATTTCCAAAATGTTTGCGACAATCCCAAAAAAATTACAGAAGAAATGCGATGTAGTAATAGCAGCAGGCACCATACTGTGTTAAGAACAGAGGCGATGAGCATGGCGGGAGGGTTCCCATCGGTCATAGGGAGAAAGCATGGTTTCTGACGTTCTTTCTCAATCCTAAATGTTTCAGATTGCACGTAGCGGTTATTGTACGAGATTGACCATGTGCTGTTATTACTTTTGCAGAAGTATACAGCATGGAGCATGCCTTCTCCTTCCACCCAGATGTTATGGGACTGCCCAAAAATGGAACTAACAGATTGGAGGGCTCCATAGAGAGGGTTTCCGCCTGCATTCCACAATCATCAGAGCATCTGGGTTTGTCCCATGACATTTTGTGAAAAAAAAAGGAAATCTTATTCGGTCAAACGTATTACTAATAAGCTTGCATATGTGAATTACCATTTCTTATGTAGACACCCTCAGGAAAATCTGCTGGAATCTCTCCTTCAATCTCTATAACCCGTGTGATCTCCCCGATCTCGTCGACTGGTGCAAAATTGCTCTATAGAAGTGCCAACACAAGGTATGCATATAATATTTTGCATTCTGCTCGTTTTTCAGCTCCTTGTCAGCAAGTTAACTGGAACAGAATCGAACCATTTGTATTTACCTCAGTGGGACGCAAAGGTTGACATTTGAATGTGAAGGTGTGATCAACAAATGAATCCAGCAGCTGTTGGTAAGTACTGTTCATGGCATTTGATGCCTCTCCCAGTTTGGAGCTTAGATGCTCCTGAATCTCCCTGAAATACGGCTGAAACATGAAACAAAGCAGAGTATTTGGTTTACATTTCTCACTCACTGAAGGATCACACATCTATTGCTGTGTGCAAGATTGCCAACCTTTCCAGTGGATGCTTTCTGATGAGATAGACGAGCAGCTTTAGGGGAGATGGATGACCTGGAGCTGGAGATGCATACGCGTGGTTGAAGGGTATACATGGATGGCACCGTTTTTGGTCTCCCTGTATGCACATTTTAATTGATCGCCGGGGTTTCTATTTATATCTGCACTTCATGTGTGAATGCTTTTATGCCCACACGTAACTGTCCGTATCACGGTACTTTACAAGCGGTACGGAGACGAAACAAAATCTCCATCAGAGAGAACATGAAGTGACAAATTCACCGTACTTTTTAGTCGTGATTGCGTTTCTTGTGTTATATTAGTAGGATAAATTGGAGAGCACGTGCTCTCCATGGAGAAGGGAGAGTAATTAAAGCGGTAGATATTTTTGATAAACTATATAGAAAACGCTACTACCTCCGTCAAAAAAAAAAAAGGTATTTTCTTACCTAGGTACCTGTCTAGAAAATGCACTCCCTTGGCTTTTTAGGTGGTGTTTGGTTCCAGGGACTTAACTTTAGTCCCTATATTTAGACACTAATTTAGAGTATTAAATATAGACTACTTATAAAACTAATTACATAAATGAAAACTAATTCGCGAGACAAATTTTTTAAGTCTAATTAATCCATAATTAGAGAATGTTTACTGTAGCATCACATAGGCTAATCATGAATTAATTAGGCTCAATAGATACGTCTCGTGAATTAGTCCAAGATTATGGATGTGTTTTATTAATAGTCTACGTTTAATATTTATAATTAATATCTAAACATTCGATGTGGTAGGGACTTAAAAGTTTTAGTCCCATCTAAACAGAGTCTTAGGACGGAGATCACTCAGACTCCGAAAGGGGGTTCCTTTTGGGCAGTGGTGCGCCAAGAAAATAAATACTTCCTCCGTCCTTGAAAAAAATTTACTACGATGTGACATATCCTAGTACTAGGTTGTCTTTTTTTAGGACGGAGGGAGTACCGTGCATCTTGGACTCGGTTGTCTTTTTTGTTTTTATACACGCTTTTCCTTATTGTGCATAGTGTCGCATCGCTATGATAGCTCGCACGCTATTAGTGCTAATTGCAGTGCTAAGCGAATTGATTCGTGTTACTTGTAGTTTTTATAATGAAAATAGCCACTTTCTCCGTTTCACCATATAAGACTTTCTAGCATTGTCCACATTTATGTAGATGTTGATGAATCTAGACACATTGTGAAACGGAGGAAGTACGATAGCTCACACGCTATTAGTGCTAATTACAGTGCTAAGCGAATTGATTCGTGTTAATTATAGTTTTTATAATGAAAATAGTAAACAAATAGTTAAGTTGAAAAGTTTTGAAACGAGTAAAATGTTTTCAAAATTTAACTTGAAAGTTCAAAAATTGAGTTAAAAGTTTTCAAAATTAGACTTGATAGTTTAAATTTTGAGTTGAAATCTTTCAAAATTTTACTTGAAAGTTCAAATTTTGAGTTGAAAATTTTCAAAATCTAGTTGTTAGTTCTAAATTTTTAGTTGAAAATTTTAAATTTTAGTTTCATATTTTTATAGGAAGTACTTTTAAATTTTATTTGAAAGTTAGCAAATTTTAGTATATATTTTTTAATTTTTTATATAAAAAAGAAACAACTTCCTATGAATAAAATAAAAGAAAAGGTTACCTTAATTAAATCCGTGATAATCAAAAACTAATTATTTGAGCAAATCATAACCTTTCCTGATCCCACTCTAACAACGCACACGTAACTGGTGGTCTAGTGGGGCGGAATCGTGAACTTATCAAAATTCGGAATTGCTTGTAGCTGGTGGGTCAAAACCGCACATGTGGGTTTGGGCCAAAAACACGCGCCACCTTGCTTGTCGGTGCGCCTGTGCGGAACAGGAATAGTGATTAAAACAGATGGCATCTAAAAGAGGTACAGATGACACCCACAATACCTCCATACTCTTGTGTTGACAAGTCCATACTCCCATCTATCTTTACACCATTTTTTTTATAAAGAAATAAACATCCCGGCCTTTACTCAAGAGAGCTATAACCCATTATTACAATTTAGCACTTCACATCGAGTGTAGTCCAAATAAGACAGCAAACATCACGGAAAAATAAAGCGAACCATATGAAGTTAAAACCATGATTAAACAGGGATGAAAGCTGTGAATTATATCTATTCTTTTTGGTTGATGGATAATTTTATCTGGTTTTGAGATAATTTTATCTGGTTGATGGAATTCATTTTATTTTAAATGGCTATAATCGGTTGAGTTATGGATGATAAGACGTAGAAAAATAACAAATCAAACAAGGAACATTTATGTGTAAAACTTTTTTTTCCTTTTTATGTTTCAAAAGCTAAGGCAAATAGAATCTACTGTTGCGGCCAGGGGCATATCATAGGATATCTAGGGCTCAACTGCTCAAGCTTTATGCTTGGGTTATGGACTCCAGTAAGTTTCATATTAATTTCTAAAGTTTATAGAAAACTATGAGTCCATAAGCCAGGGCCTAGATGTGGCTCCTGGAGCCTCTGCTTATGACTGATAAGCCAATCAGGAGATGATTAGATTGATGAGACTAGCTCACTTCTAAATACGTGGTCGTGATATATTACGGCTTAGAGCGTTACATGTATTTTTTCGATAAAGTTGATGGTAAAACGTAGTTTTGTCACCGAACAAAGAAGAAAGCAATCGCTATCTGATTACTTGTACAGACAGAACTCACGCTGCAAATTCGTGTCGATCTTGTACGGATAGACAGTGGCTAATTTTGTTCACCTTGACAATTCCGTGAAAAATTAATGATACTTTACTGTTGGCCTAACATGGACAGCAAATGGAGAATGGTACTTTACTGTTAGCCTAACATGGACAAAAATGGAGTCCCCATGAGTGTGGCCGCAACACATGATTGGAGTTTACACTGTTCGGCCCATGTTGCACGCAAGTTAATTATCCCTGGACGAACTAGTTGACCAATGAAGTTGGAGGAAGATATTTTTGTAAATTTCAAAAACCTTTCACAAAAATCTTTATAACTATGGCCTGGATTAGTTACTAAATTTTTTTCCCCAAAACATAACATCAAATCTTTGGACACATGCATGTAGCATTAAATATAGATAAAAACAAAAACTAAATGTACAGTTTGCATGGAAATCGTGAGACGAATCTTTTGAGCCTAATTAGTTCATGATTAGCTATATAAGTACTACAGTAACCCACATGTGCTAATGACGGTTTAATTAGGCTCAAAAGATCTGTCTCACGGTTTCCAAGCGAGTTATGAAATTAGTTTTTTCATTCGTGTTCGAAAACCCCTTCCGACATCCGGTTAAACATCCGTTGTGACATAAAAATATTTTCTTTCCGCGGACTAAACAAGGTCTATCTGTCTTTATATTCCAGCACCTTTTATGGTCGCTACAAAGCTTGGATTACCGAGATTTGGTTGTGTTAAGCCTGTTAGCCAGTATCACGATTGATATGACAGGCCAACATGAAGTTCATCTTTTCACACTGACGGTGTGTTTAGTTCACATAAAAATTGAAAGTTTGATTAAAATTGGAACGATGTGACGAAAAAGTTGGATGTTTGTGTGTGTAGAAAAATTTTGATGCGATGAAAAAGTTGAAAGTTTAAAGGAAAAGTTGGGAACTAAACAAGACCTGAGATTCAGCACTTCCTTTGATTTGCCCGGAATCCAAGCCATATTTAGGCCGAGTTTAGTTCTAAACTTTTTCTTCAAACTTCTAACTTTTCTATCACATCAAAACTTTCCTACACATACAATTTTTCAACTTTTCCATCACATCGTTCTAATTTTAACCAAATTTCTAATTTTGACGTGAACTAACACACCCCTACTCCAAAAGTGTCTTGAGTTGGTTGTAATTGTGACTTCAATGACATGCCTTACCTCGTTCATAAATTGTGACTACAGGTGCCTTTATAATAAAGCACTCTCTTATTTACTTGTTTCGGTCATAAATATTTGCCATTAAACTAGGGAGTAGATATTTGATGTTGGGGTGCGCCGGCGCTGCTCAATTAGAATTCTTGTTAGCAGGATAGTAGTATCAGGCCCTTTCTTTGATCCTTTGCTAGTTTCGGAGTCATTAACTTCCTTGGAGTTTTTCTTTTCTTCCCCTAACCGTTTTTTCCTTGGCGTTCCTTGGCAGTGACCTGACCTCCTGCTGTTGTGTTGTGTAATTGAAATTTTACTTTCCTCTAATATATTGACGTATAATATTTTTGCGTATTTGTGAAGAAAAAATGATGTTGAACTTATAAAATTCGGATCATCAACAATTTCTCAAGTGCTTAATATTGAACGTAATATGGTATAGATAGATTTGGCTTGAAAATAACTATCACAACACCATACACTTGCTAAGGCTGTGTTCTTTGTGCGTTGGGATTTGGGAACCACCATAGATTCCACAATGTTTGATTTGCACACCATACACTATCACTAGCATAGAAACACCCATTACTGCGGGTCCACAATTGGCTTTGTTGTCAAACGACAACTGCGTCATGTCAAAGGACGTGGTTCTCTCAACAATAGTCGGAAGTAAAGATAATTGTATTACTTGGTCAAATTTTTTCGGGACCCCCCATTAGGCTATTTATAACCCTATTATAGGCTCCCTTCTTTTAGGTTTTAGGCTTATAGGGGAATTTACATGGTTGCCCTTATGATAGGGACATTATTGAGGGCACACTGTGTCCTTTACATATACGGGCTTCTAATGGGCCAACAGACTCAGCCCAGTCATGGCGAAGGGGCTCCTCGAGGGCACGACGGCCCATCAGGCCTTCTTCTGGCAAGGCCTGGCTTTGGCGAAGCTCGCGTGCCTCGCGATATGGCTTTCATCATACAGCCTTCGCCCACGTAGTCTTCTTCTGACAAGGTCCATCTCCAGCGAAGTCCGTGTGCTTCGCGACATGGCTTTCACCATGTGGCTTTCACCCATGCAGCCTTCTCGGGTGTGGAGCGCAACCGCGTCCCCTCGGTCTTCGCCGTACGTCTTCGGCTTGAATCCTTGCTAGCGCTTCGGTTTCGGCAGGTCCGGTCGAAGGACCTCGTGGTATACCTCCAACAAGCCCCTCACGGGCAAGGGTGAGTACGGAGCTCTGGCTGACACCGTGCAAAATTTATGGTATGGCATGAGGCACCCCCTTTCAGTCGATGTTCCTGCCGAAACCTGTTCTCGTTCCTGCACAAATTTTGACACTTGTTATTTTTGCCTGTGCTTTTTCCTGGGCAAATTGTCTTGGACCTTCGCCTTCTTTATGGCGAAGCTTTTGTCTTGGCTTTACCGCCTATGAATAGTGTTGGGCTTTTTGGGCCGGCTATCCATTGTTTTCGGCCTTTCACTGTTCGGCCCACTCTAACAAGAAATTACCGTTCCGTATACCCCCTGGCGACACGTGGCAAGCTCTAATTGGGTGGTAGGCGAACCGTCGCGTGGGTGGGTTATATATACTTCCCCCCGGTGTCGCTTTCACTTTTACCCCGAGTCACTTTCACCATCTCCTCTACCGGGAGTATTGCCCTGTCTGCCTTTTGCGTTCACCGGCTCTTGTTGTCCACTTTGACTAGCGTGATCTCAACTCCTTCACTAGCCTTTCCGTACTTTTTAGTCATGGCTCCTCGTAAACCTGCTCCTGCTTCGACCACTGGTCTAGGCCCGGGAAAGATCGACGAAGAGCACACCGGGTATCTTGGTGCTTCGCTCATTGATGAGGCGGAGCTAGCGAAGCTGGTTTCGGTCGGGGTCGTGACCGAAGAACAGGCCTTTGCCTCTGGCAAGGCGGTGGTGCCGAAGCCTGACGAGAACTAGACCGTAGTCTTCGTCGCATTCTTCGATGCAGGACTCCAGTTTCCTTGCAATGTCTTGCTACCAGAGATACTTCGGCCTTTTGAGATTGTATTGCCCCAGCTCAGCCCTTCCGCTTTGGTTCGGGTCGCCATCTTCGACTGGATGTGCCGAACCGCGGGTTTTGAGCCGACTGCCGAGCTGTTTGGAGCGATCTTCTACGCCATCGTAAATTCGAAGACGGTGGTCACCCCAGCCGGTACCTGGAGGACGGTTTTCGGGAGCACGAATTTTAACTTCCACCCCGAGCGCTCCGATTTATGGTATGTGAACACGTCCATGCCTAAATGGGACCGTCATTGGATGTCGATGTGGTTTTACCACACCATCCCCTTTGAGGCCGCATCGGACGCAGCCAAGACCATGAAGTGGTGGTGTAGGGCCATCGCGCCCGTCCGAAAACCCAAAGTGGTGATCGACGGCGCGATGGAAGCTTGCTTCACCCTACTTCGGAAGATCACTCTTCGGCTTAGCTGTCATGATTTGGTGGAAGAGTTCTGTATGCTTCAGATTCTTCCCCTTTAGCAGACATGGCAAGTCGAAGTAAACAAGGAGGAGGAGGCGGATGGCCTACCGAAACTTGTGCTCCCCGGAGGGGCGAATTGTGAGTTTGCTATTCAATTCAATTTTTTTTTGGTGTTATTGTTTTTGTTATGCTTCCCCTTCTTATTGTGCTCATTCCTTTGCCTTTATTTCGATAGTACTTATGCTGCCTAAGGCCGAAAGTGAGGCCTGAAGAATGACCGGGGAGCTTACCATAAACGAGAATAGCCAGCTGCTTACTCATCAGATGAGCAGCTGGGCGAACCGTGTTTTCTCCGGCGAGCTGCCGGCCTGGGCAAACCCTATCAAGGTCGTCATCATTGACGAAGATGATGCCATACCATCTAAGAAGCGCAAGCGAGTTAAAGGAAGTTTTCTACGTGAAGGACATGGCTAGCAAACCAAAGAAGGGGAAAGGGCCCAATGAGCCAAGATGCCACGTGGTTCTCCTAGGCAAGAGGAAAATCGTCGGAGTCAAGGATAAGACTGACGAAAATTACAATCTATTTGAGGGACAACCTCCGTTCGCAGTGATGGTTGACCCGAACATCCTCCTATCAAAGGAGGAGACCCCTTACTCACGTAAGGATCATAGCGAAGGAACAATAGTGAGGAGAAAGTACGTGAGGAAGACAGTGACATAGGTAGTTGTATGGACGATGTAAATAATTTGTAATGTACTGAAGGTCAAACAGTTTGGATTAATTTTTAATATATTCTCCTTAACTTCATGATTTTATTTATTACGAATCATAATCCATTTAAATATGCCATATACTAATTATATGTGACTATAGATATTTATTAGGATTTTTAAACCATTTAAATATGCCATATGTTAATTATATGTGATTATTTGTATTTATTACGATTTTTAAACCATTTAAATAGGCAATATGTTAATTATATGTTATTATTGGTATTTATTAGGATTTTTAAACCATTTAAATAGGCCATATGTTAATTATATATGATTATTTGTATTTATTAGGATTTTTAAACAATTTAAATAGGCCATATGTTAATTATATATGATTATTGGTATTTATTAGGATTTTTAAACCATTTAAATAGGGAAGGCCATGTACTTATTTGACGAGTGAGGCCTAATTATTATTTTTGGATACAAGCAGCTCCATGTGAATTCATGTGTATGTCTGTTCATTTTTGGCTACAAACAGCTCCATGATCTTTTTGTATTACCAGATAGGACGACGTGGCCTTGTTCACAAATGGTTGACACTTTCGTGACGTAAGTGTTGTGTTTTGAATGCCTTGCAAATCATGTGGCTGACACGACACTCACTGTATCAGTGTTAGATGTAGGATCGAATCACAATAACTAAGCCAACCAGAACGGGGGTGAATAGTTGGTATACCCAAAAACGAAAACTTTTAGCGGAAATAAAAGTTACCCTTGGAATCAACGGATCGCAGTCTGACCGAAGATGAACGTCGGTTTGACCGATGTAGATCGATCGGTTGAACCGCCGAGATCAGCTGCCGCTAGTTGTCGCCGCCGCCGGTCTAACCGCCCTTATGCCGCCGGTCTGACCGCCGCTTGCCGCCGGTCTGACCGCCGGTATATCGCCGGTAAGACCGCCGAGATCCGGTAAACACAAATCGAAGAACTCTTAAAGTGGATGACGACTTTATTGATTCTCTCTGTGTTTACAAAGTGCACCAACAGCACTCCTTACAAAAATTTCGACTAAACTCGAAACCCTAACTCAAAACTCAACTCAATTGCTCTCAAAAGCGATACCGGGAAGCCTCACGCTCCCCCTCTATTTATACCCGAGGTAGGCAGCTTAAAGCCAACTAGGAGTCCTAAACACCTTAGGAAACCCTCTAGTACAAGAAACAAACTTTACATAACCAATCGTACCAAATTTGGACTCCTTCCAAATTCGACCCCGCATCCCATACGCACACAATACCTCCATCGTATGCCATATAGAATCTCCATCAACCACGTGCATCAACTCTAGTCTAAGTATCCCGCATGATCTCTGACCACCACGGACGTCGTCTTATCCCCAAGCTGACTCCCAGTCCATCACCGCAAATACTATCCCGAGACATCGAGTCACCTACACATGAAATAAACAAAGAAACCATATTCCAAGACCAAGCTATCCCAACTTGACTCATTAGTAGCAAACAACAGCATTACATACGTATAGTATCCATCTAGGAGCCATAATCATGAAACAATCACGGATATCCAAACAAACAACCCAAAACCGAAACCGACACAGAGTCGGCCGGTCAGACCGCGGGCTGGCCGGTCTGACCGCACGCATACCGCCGGTCTGACCGGCTACCAGAGCCCGGTCTGACCGGTCACATAAAATGACAGCATCCTGTAAATTCACCTGTGAAATCCAATCATCTCCAAAACCACTTCGCAAATTAATTCTAAATAATAAAACCAATAATCTCCGATGCGAATTGTTCATCACAAAATAATAATAAAAACACCTTTGATTTTACATTAGATGTCTGATATTAACACATGTCAAGTATTTCTCATTGAATTATAACTGGTGATGAAGTGATACACTTATTATATAATCAATATTTTTTAGATGGACATAGTGATTTTTCAGTACTCACTGTATTATGAAATCTGGTCTAATGCATCTGGGGTATTTACTCAATTTTTTAGTTTCATATCAACGAAAATTGGATTAGCTGCAAGCAATCTAGATTACTCCCTTTTACAAATGAGATTGTTAATATATTTTTGCCCTGTTCAGGTGAACAACCTTGATTCATATAGGTATCTTTATTGCGGTGCCACAAGTACTACTGCATCTCAGCAAACTAGATTGGTAAGGATTGAAGGGTTTGTTGTATAAAATAGGCCAGATGATTAACAGCTGGAACCAACAAGATTGTAATATACCCTATAATGTTAGCCTACTCCTTTTTCCAGATGCAAGATGCTATCGTACACTAAATTTGGGCTTCAATTTGTTCTGCTTTTATGCCTCCAATTTTTTATCAGTGTACTGATTTTTTTTTAGAAACACAGTACAAACGCAGGCACTCACAACGTGCGCACACTCACCCCTATGAACGCACACACGTACACCCTACCTCTATGAGCACATCTGGAAAACAATCTATCAAAAGCAACAGGCCTTGTACAATCTTTTTATTCTAAATGACTGATGATAGGGCACCATGCAGGATTTGTCGCCATGTTCTTCCTCTCCGTCCACGGCTGCAAGCTCTCCAACCAGGTCACCGGATCCCCTTATTTGTAGGGTCGCTAGGTAAATGAGTTGCTTCCATGTTCTGCTTCAATAGCATTTCTGAGGGCAACAATTCGATGTTGGCAGGTTTTAAATGGACCAACTGCATGTAAATACAAGTTTGCATTGCTTGCTGGACCGTAGATATTTCATATTGATAGCCGCAGGGTGAAAATATCTCCATAGCTTCAATAAGAGTTGAGATAGTTTTAGGAGGTATTATCCCTATATCTAATATCTATCTCCTAATTTGTCTTTGATGTGTACAACTGAATTAAAATTGAAATCAAATTTCAACTAATTGATAGTCTTTAAATGTTTGCTGAACCAAGGTTTTAAGGTAGATGGCATTGCAAAATGTTTGTAATAATTGTTTTGATAAAAAGTTAATGAGCTGTAAGTTCTTACCTCTGCATCTGACCACCTGACATAAAGCTAGCTGAATATGACCATGATCCATCTGTAGCTTTGCACATTAGGCCTTGTTTAGCTCCCAATTTTTTTCCCAAAAACGTCACATCGAACCTTTGGATATATGCATGGAGCATTAAATATAGATTAAGAAAAACTAATTGCACAGTTTGCACGGAAATCACGAGACGAATATTTTGAGCCTAATTAGTCCATTATTAGCCATAAGTGTTACAGTAACCCATATGTGCTAATGACGGATTAATTAGGCTTAATAAATTCGTCTCGCGGTTTCCAGGCAAGTTATGAAATTAGTTTTTTTCCATCTTAGACTAAGCAAAGTATCGACCATATAAATGGAGGAGCTCACTTCACTTCTCAACCCACTCAAGCAAGCTCAATTGCTCTTCATACATTACTATTAGTAGTATAGTGCTAAGTGGAGTAGTATAGAATAGTGTTCGGAAGTCCTCGGAGTCTTCAGAAGAGTTTTCGGTATGGCTCTAGCAGCTCTTGTAATATTCTGTAATACTCTCCAAATTAATGCAATACTCTTCTTTATACATCTTCGGAACTTTGCTTAGTCTAAGTACTGGTCTTACTTTATATCTGCATTATGTTAATTGTGTAGGTAGCCTACCAGAGAGGTGTAATGGTGTTGGTTTAATGTCTGATTTATCAGTTGCTCTATGTCGAGTGCACGGGTATAGAGTAGTATTTAGTAATGTGAGCATCGTGCTTAGATTATTAAATATCATTAATTGGGCATATATGTTGCGGGACAGTAGAGGTGGGCTGTTGATGGTGACAGCTCAGTACGGGTATTATTCCTCCACGTTAGTATATATTCCTAAGACAAATTCCTGGGGAGGGTACTCCTTCGTTTTAGCCCCGGTTGGACGGCCATGACAGGCTGTCGTAAGAAACTCGGCAACTCGGGGTGGTCTCTTCTGGGTAAAATGCTACAATTGTATATCCGTGCGCTTGCGGATTATATCTGTAACCATAAATATCCTAGGACTATTTCTAGCACCATTGCTGGGAATGTTCCCAGCAATGTCGTTAAGAAGTACCAACAAGCATTTCTGGCGTCGTTGCCAGGGAAGATTAATAATGAGTTGACTAAGCTAATAACTTTATATATATAATACCTCTGTATGAGTCACTATCCTTTGCAGGCTAACCTTGATTGCTTTTACTTGTGTCGTGAAAAGAGGATATTGTATGACTGGTTTCAACTTACGGAAAACTTTAACGAGAATCCAGAGTCCTTCTTCCGGAGAGTCAAGCCTCGTGTCATCCCTCCAGGAAGAGGCTCTCTGAAAAGAAATTAGCCATCCCAACGTCACCAAGTTTCATGAACAGGGCCGAGAAGACCCTTCGCGAATTCGCTGCCCCGTCTGCTGACAATGTGCTTGTTGGCCCGGCTGTCAACATGGGACACATCGACTTCGATCTTAAGAGCAGCCTGATAACTATGGCGCAGGCAAGCCCGTTCTGTGGCAAGCTGAACGAGGACGCAAGCGCTCATCTGCAACAATTTCTAGAGATCTGCAGCACCTACACTGTAAAGGGTGTCAGTCCGGACGCTGTCAGGCTTCGTCTGTTTTCATTCTCACTCCTGGGGAAGGCGAAGCAATGGTTCTATGCGAATCGGATGACAGTCAACACTTGGGATAGATGCTCCACCGCGTTCCTCTCAAAATTCTTCCCAATGGGCAAGACCAATGCCCTTCGCAGGAGAACATCAAGCTTCCAGCAGACTAGGGATGAGACGATATTCTCGAAGCATGGGAACGTCTGCAGGAGTATGTGGCCACCTGTCCTCATCATGGAATGGACGACTGACTCATTCTGCAAAGATTCTACAATGGACTCACTCCCTCATCTGGAAATCATCTAGATGCTGTTGCTGGGGGTGCCTTCTTCTCAAAGACGGTCCGTGCGGCCATTGATCTTATTGAGAAGATGGTATCCAACATGGGATGGAGCGAAGAACGACTCTAGACCAGACAATGCGGCATGCACTCCGTCAAGGAGACGGAGATGTTTGCTGCTAAACTGCATCTCCTGATGAAGAGACTGGACGACCAGGAGAAGGCCAAACCGCAAGCCACTGTCAAGGCATTAGACTCGCACATCACATGCAAGGTCTGCGAGAACACTGGTCACTCGGGGAATCATTGCCCGGAGACCCGTGAGGAAGCCATGTTCATGGGGAATAATGGCTACCGGCCTCAAGGAAGCCAGGGGTGGAACCAGCCCCGACCATACTATCAAGGAGGCAACAACGGCAACAATAACAATAACGGTAACTTCAATCAGCCCTCCGTGAAGGACTTAGTTTTTGCACAGGCTAAAACAAATGATGCTATAAACAAAAAGCTTGCCTTGAATGTTAAAGTTCTTGAGAATATAAATGTCAAGCTAGAAGGCTTTGCTTCCGCTTTCCAAAACTAGCTGAGCTTCAACAAAATGATAGACTCTGCTGGTGCAACTAGACTCTTTAGTACCTATTAAGGAGACAGGAAGGATTCCAGGGCAGCCCGAACCTTCCCTAAAAAAATGTTAAGGCGATCACCACGAGGGGAGGAAAATCCACTCAGGATCCGCCATATCCTAACACTATAGGGACCAAGCAAGCTGGAAAGGAGGCACAGCCCGCTAGCATAAATGAACCCGAGGAAGATGAGGAGATGCAGCCCAACAAGATCGTGCCGCAAGAATACTGCGACACAACGCGGCTGCCGTTTCCTCAATGTTGGAAGAAGCCCTCCATGGACGAGCAATTTTCTCGGTTCATGGATGTCATCCAAAAGATCCACATCAACATCCCGTTGGTGGACGCATTGCGGGTACCAACATAAGCCCGCTACCTAAAGGACATCCCGAACAACAAAAAGCCGTTGCCTACCATGGAGATGGCCAAGCTCATGGAGGAGTGTAGCAACGCTATACTCCACCGGCTGCCGGAAAAGAAGAAAGATCCGGGGTGTCCCACAATTTCATGCTCAATTGGGACACAACACTTCGATCAGGCCCTATGTGATCTTGAGGCCAGTGTCAGCGTGATGCCGAAGGACGCCTTCGACAAGCTGAACTATACGGGGTTGATTCCAACACCGATGAGGCTCCAACTGGCTGACTCCTCTGTCCGCTATCCAGTGGGCATCGCCGAGGATGTGCCAATAAAAGTCCGGGATTTCTTCATCCCAGTGGATTTCGTCGAACTTGAGATGGAGTTAGATAAGGAGACGCCTTTGATTCTGGGGCGTCCATTTTTGAGTACCGCGGAAGCCAGCATTGATGTGGGGGCTGGGAACATCCGGTTCCACATCAATGGAAAGGAGCAGAAATTCAACTTTAGACCAAGAGCAGAGCAATGCTCTATGGTCAAGATCAAATACGACCTGAATGCATGGAACATGAAGGATGTTGAAGTGCAGCCGCCAAAAATGGACAGCCTCGTAACCTTCATGAAGAAATACCCTTCATGGTGACCGATCTATCCCAACCACTTGATTTATGTATATATCGACGAAAATATTATGTGCCATTGATATCTACAGCCGATCGAATAGATTTAGTTCTTTCTTACTTGTTCATGACTGCCGATCGATTCAAATATGACATCGGCTCAAAGATAAATGATACGTCATCGGTGGCTGGCCGATCGGCTATCGTTTATGGATTTAACTGCGATTTCTTTGTCTTTATTTCTTGTTAATTGCAGGATCAAATCAACTGGCACGCTCACGAACCTAAAGGCAAGATTTTTGGACCTGCACTGAAGTTAAGCAGATCTTCCAGGTCTCGTGTTTTCGCATCAACATTTATGGTATTGAAATACTTTTTGAGTATATGAATGCCTACTTTACATTATGTTCATGTTATATTGAATATACTGCTAGCTTATCTGGGAGATGATTTGGTGCAGGTATAATGTTTGCATATGCAATTACTCTATGTCATGACGATGATATTAGAGTAGTATCTGGTAGTTTAGACGTCGTGTCTAGATTACGAGATATCATTATTTAGGGTTATATGCTGCGGATGAGAGGTGGGCTGCTGATGGTGACAGCTCAGTACGGGTATTCCTCCGCGCGTATATATAGTTCTAAGTTAATTTCCTGGGGAGGGTACTCCTCCGTATTTTGCCCCGGTTGTATGGTCATGACGGGCTGTCGTGAGGAACTCAGCAGTCAGGGGTGGCTTCTCGAAGTACCAGGAGGGCATCGCATAGAGGGTATTAGCTAGTATATCAGATAACTAGAATATATGTATACTATGTATACTAGAAGTATAGGAATAGATTCTCTTTCTCTTTTCTTTCCACTTAGCTTAGATATTTTATTATGAGAATGAGTAGCTTACTGTTTGTGTGTCACTCTACCCTTGGATTATCTTAACCCCTGCTTAGGATATGATTATCACAAATAATGTATAAATTATTAGTCAAGTTCTCTCTACATGATCTTCCCACGGGATAAAATAAATACGATACCCTTGGAATACTCTCGGGTGAAATGCTACAATGGTATATCCGTGTGCTTGCGGATGAACTCTATAACCATAATATACCAGAAGTATTTATGCGCCATTGCTGGGAATTATATTTCTAATAATGTCGTTAAGAAATACCAACAGTGATCTAACCCTAAGTTATTGTGAGATATGATATAGTGATATAGAGTTGCTATAATCTAGATCCAAGCTTGATTTAAATTCTGGATGATTTGTTTTTCAAAATGATAAATTTGCATGTTCCTCATTTGATATAAATTCCTACCACAGCCAAATATAGTTTGCACTTACAAACTTTATATAATATTTGGTTGCTTGTATATCCATTGAACTTTGTCAAATCTTGTGACTTGTGTAGATGCTTTTCATACTTTATGATCAAAATCATAAACACATATATGCACACATATGCTAAGCTTCTACACTGGAAGATAGCATCCATGTCATCATTATCCACAAATAAGCTCTCCATCCATGCTTCCTTTCCAAAGAAAAATCCTTTGCAAAAATAAAAAAAAGAGGGAATGGTATGGCTATGAGAAAATAATAAATTCTTGCTCTCCCAAAATTAGAGCATGATGAAAAAAAAAGGAAAAAGTAGCCATACCCTCTCTATGAAAAGTTAAAGGATATTTTGGAGGAAAAGCGTAAGCACAAAGGAGAAGCATTTTCTTTATCTACATTTTATTTTCCATCATATTTTCCGCCATACATTCCACACACTTTGCACGATCTTGATCTAAGTATGACTTACTATCTGCTCTAGTCTAAATTTTTGACATAGTAATATATGTGAATGCAAGTATTCCTCATTTGATCTTTACCAAGCTCCACATATTCAACCTTAGTATAGGGATCGAAAAGTTTTGTTTCCCTTTTGTCCTTTACTCGGAACGAGCAAAGGTTCAAGCTTGGGTGGTTTGTTGACGGTTGTTACAGACAAATTTTGACCGTCAATATAACTAAAATAATGGAGAATTAGCTATGCTTACAATGCATATTTGTTTTCAAATAATATAGTTCCACTTGTACTTGGAGAATAACATGTTGCAGGAATTTATCAAATAAAATAAAGAGAAAGTGAAGAAACCTCACTCCTAAGCAAGCAAATGGATAAAATGGGCCCACAAGTTAGGTGTAACAGTCGGAAACTGACCTTAACTTCCACAACCGCCTAAAGGACCCACTTGTCAGCCACTGTACCGAAGGGGAGGTCGGTTGGAGCCGACCCTGGTTCGGCCGAACCAGGGGCAAGTTCCAAAACGTTGTTTATTTGAACCTTTCTGAAGATCGGGAACCCTAGTGCACATCAGGAGTAGTATAGAATAGTGTTCGGAAGTCCCCGGAGTCTTCGGAAGAGTTATCGGTATAGCTCTAGCAGCTCTTGTAATCTCGTCTATAATACATTCCGAATTAATGCAATACTCTTCTTTATACATCTTCGGTACTTTGCTTAGTCTAAGTATTGGTCTTGCTTTATATCTGCATTATGTTAATTGTGTGGGTAGCCTACCAGAGAGGTGTAATGGTGTGGGTTTAATGTCTGATTTATCAGTTGCTCTATGTTGAGTGCACGTGTATAGAGTAGTATTTAGTAATGTGAGCATGGTGCTTAGATTATTAAATATCATTAATTGGGCATATATGTTGTGGGACAGTAGAGGTGGGCCGCTGATGATGACAGCTCAGTACAGGTATTCCTCCACATTAGTATATATTCCTAAGACAAATTCATGGGGAGGGTACTCCTCCATATTTAGCCCTGGCTGGATAGCCATGACAGGTTGTCGTAAGAAACTTAGCAACCGGGGTGGTCTCTTGAAGTACCAGGAGGACACTTTTAGGGGTATTGGCCAAATGATTGTACATTAGCAGATGTAAACTAGGATTTAAGTGTATACTAGAAGTATAGGAATTGAATGTTTTCTATTTCTTTTCCCACTTAGTTAGAATTATTTCATGATGAGGATTTAATCAGCTTTGCTTCGTGTCACTCTATCCCTCTATTACACTTAACCGCTATTTAGGCTTTGACAATTATAAGCAGTATATGTATAAAGTGCATTAGCAAAGCTCACTCTTATTATGTTCCCTTGAGATTAAAAATATGATACCTTGGAATACTTCTAGGTGAAATGCTACAATGGTATATCCGTGCGCTTGCTGATTATAGTAACTGTTGACGGTCCTTAAATCATAATATTTTACCATCAATACTTGCATATAATGAAATAAAATATAGTATCCAACTTAGTGGTAGGGTTTATTACTAATCATTTCCACTAGTGTTGGTGAAATATGTGTATGCGGGTATTTTGAGAAGAAAACACATCTGTCAAGCGACAAACTGCACCTCTGCGCATTCAGGACACATTTACACAGATTGGAGGCCCCATAAGTCAGTTAAACACCTCCAAATGGCCCAATCCATCGGGCCAATGGGCTGAGGGCCTCAAAATTAGTGTCCACGAGGAAAAACGGGCCGATCAGAGCCGTCCTGAGTTCGGTCAAACCGTTCCTAAGGCCGTTGATCGCCATTTTCCATGTGGACGGCCCTGATTACTTCCTGATGGCGGTTTAGGGGCATTTTGGACATTTCACATAAGCTGTAACCGTCATACCTGCCTATAAATGGAGTAGCTCACTCTCATTTCCAACACACAACTTTGAGCTGAATTACAAGAGGTTCTATTGTATCTTTTGTACATTAGAATAAGGTAGAGAGTGAGGGGAAGCTCTGGAGTGGTGCCCGAAAGTTTGGCGCTCATCCGACTTCTTTCTCGACGACTGCAGTTTCCTAGGAGGAATTCTGGAGGAGTATCGGAGCTGGCGGTACACTCTGCTCCGGGTTTGGAGAACTTCTTCTATAAAGTAAGCATTCGTGTTTCTTTCTTATGTTATTTAATTACTTAGTCTAAGTAAGATATATTTCCATCTTTGTGGGTTCATTGTTTAGTATTCGTACTAAGTGCTCTAGTACTAGGACTACGGATATTGAAGGAAGTTCCTGCGCAAATATTAGAGTAGTAATTAATAACTTAGACGTGGTGTCTAGGTTAGAGATTACCTTTGTTTGTTGTGTATCCCATGGATTTGTCAGAGGTAGGCGGCAGGTGGTGATAGCCCTGAATCCCGTCCCAGTAATCCTCCACATTCAGGTACATCATAGAGCTATAGCCGGAATCACGCTGGTAGAAAAGCAGGGGTTGGTGCCCGAAGCTACAGATAGGAAGTGCTACATCGGTATTCCGTGCGCTTGCGGATTTATCTATGGTCGTAAGAAATACCAACAGTAACCATAAATATGCCAGGACTATTTCTGGCACCATTGCTGGGAATGACTATTCCTAGTAGTGTCGTTAACAAGTACCAACACCCACCATTAAAGCATATTTTAGTTTAATTATGGTGGCACATCATAATATAATTAAGGACATAATTATAATGATTCCCATTGTGAGCTAATTGATCTAAGCATGGCTAAGTATTGCTAAACCAATAATCTAGTCAATTATAACCCAAGTTATCAATGGCATAAGATATTCAACAGGCTAAGTACGATAGGCATCCATCCCACATGACATTCTAAAACAATAAATTTAATAGAAAGCGGTGGATTTTGTAAAAATAGGTTCAGTGTGATCAATGTTGTATGTATGACTTGCCTTGCTCTTGAGCTGACGAAACCTCGGTACCACTTCGAAATAAACTGGATCACTGGAACTGGCGGAATCTAGACGACAAACAAAGTACACAAGAAATACAAGCAATAAGGCTACTGAAACAACAAAAGAAACCAATTTTAATGGATGTTATATATTTTAACGGACTCACTGCAACTTGAATTGGTTAAAATGGAGCTCAAATTATTTAGTTATGAATTTTACAATATGAGCTGCATGATTACTAATAATCGGAATACCTTAATCATTTATTACATATTATTGCCCAAAGATAAATAGATCAATAGAAATATATCTCCGGTAAGCAAGTCTCACGAGTTAATGACTCAATGAGTCAATACTTCGTGACACGGGACCATCCAAACAGTCAACTGAACCAGCGAATGGAACCGGCGGCTTAGAACGACTACGGCTAAATCGGTAAACTAGACACGGAGTAGAGATTTGGTACGGCAAACGATAGGCCGATAGGAATTTAGGGATGCACCTACGGCTTTGCGACTCAGCTACCGAGCTACGGGCAGTGAACCAACCATGAAGACGTTGCGGGAGAGCGGTGGCGGCGACGGCTAAGGCTGCGGCTTGGCTAGGCGACGGCTAGGCGCACGGCAGCGGCAGCTAGGGCCGCAGCGTGGCGGCGGCGCTAGAGCGGTGGCGCGGCGGCACTATGGTTTAGCGGGACTAAACAATTAGGGTTACGGCAATAACGCTAGGAAAAATAATACCTAAACTAGGGGACCACGGGAAAGTTCCTCACCAAACTGAGACGATCGGCGAGGAGGATTCGACGATGATGATCCGGCGGCAACACATGGGAACAACGGCGACGCTAGATGAGAAACAAACGGAATAGAATAAATAAATTGATGGTTGCAGTGGCAAACACACCAATAGAGAGGGAGAACGGAGTATCGACGACGCAACGGCGATGGCGGGAGGCGACGGCAGTGGCCGGTGGCAGCGGCGGCGCTAGGGCGTAGGGCAGCAGCGGCTTGCGTCTAGGACTAGGCAAAAATAGATTAGAAAAAGGTGGGGGACTAGGACTTATATAGGAGAGGAAAATAGGAGTGGAGGTGGGACCGGTGGGGAGTCGGATTAGGAGGGGAAAGGAGGCCGACTCGGATGGGGAGAGGGGGAGGGCGCACGCGGCTAGGGGGAGAGAGAGGGCGCACGGCCGGCTAGGGGGAGGGAGAGGGAGAGGGAGAGGGATTAGGATTAGGACTAGGACTTTCCCAAACCGGAAAAGAAATGCGCTGTTATTTTTGGAAAAGAACGGAAACAGAACAGGAAACTGACTCGGACTCGTCTCGTCATGCAAAACGAAACCGTGGACGAAGAGAGGAGTGAATCGAGCACATTTTAGGAAAAGAATGGAAACGGAACAAGAAACTGACTCGGACTCGTCTCGTCATGCAAAACGAAACCGTGGACGAAGAGAGGAATGAATTGAGCACGATTCACGACCAAAGGCGGGAGAGAAAAAATATTATTAATTTAAATCCTGACAATTTAAATTAACAACATTTATTCCGATGGTTTTTGAGCAAAGAGAATTCGGAAAAAAAAAATTCTCCCTGACATTTTCGATTATTAAATACCTTGTTAATTTGGGTTTTATCCTGTTTAACTAAAGTAATTTCTATAGACAATTTATTGGTGAATTAGAAACTACCGAAAAAGGAAAACTCCGGGTGTGACAGTATATATAGCATCGTCTTTTGGAGGACAAAAATTTAAATTCTTAGCGAAGGCATACGTAACCGTGCCGTAATTAATTAAAGGATATTTTGCCATTATGTTGATTGAGTCTATACTTAATCGATCCTTCTGTTTTGTCTTGTCTTCCTCCGAAGTCATCAACAACTTATCAATATTGCAGACTAATTTACCATAACGTCTCTATTGCTGAACTTCAAAATTTTCCAATCACATAACAACGGTTCGTTGAAACGCTGAATATGTATAGACCACGTTAGCTTCGTAAACATCCTTTTAAGAGAAAAAAAACTACGATATCCTGGTAAGATGGCAGTTGGGATATCAGCATCCGGCATGATTATGTGCTCGAAAAAGTGTGGACTATGTCAAGTCAAAATCATATATGCATAATGTGCTTATTTGATCATATATATTTTTCCAAAAGATAATCGCATAGAGAATAAATTTGTCTTGTGACATGGAAAGATTGGATTTACAGAACCAAACTTCTTGGTTACACACTAATATACACCACGAAAAGTGTACGAGTTATTACTATTCGTTCTAACAGAAGATGTTTTGCCTTTTTCTATATATTTATTGATAAAACATTGTATATTTATAACATACTTAAAAAAATATTCATGTATTGCAACAGGTTAAAGGAATTTTAATTTTACATATTACTTAAGTCCACACTCGGAGTAAAATATTACACTCTGTGAGCAAAATTGCCATCCCTACACACTCAGGATATCCTACTCTAGAAAGGAAGCTCAAGGTTGATCTAAAGAGCTGGCCATTATTTGCTGGATGAAAATAGGAGCCCTGCTATCATTTTTGCATCCATGCAAAATCTATACATCATGATGTCCATCTATACTGAATTATAGCTCATGATGTCACTATACCGAATTATATATCATTATATACCTCATGATGTCAGGACGTATGATGTCACTATATACACCATGATGTGAAATTTGGAAGGTTTTTATGCTATACGTCCATAAAAACATTGTCTGGATATCCTTCAATCTCCAAATAACTCTGTCACTATATACAACATGCGTATAGCTTGTGCATGGATGCAAAAATGATAGCAGGGCTCTTATTTTCATCGAGCAAATGATGGCCTGCTCCTTTCGATCAACCTTGAGCTTCCTTTCGAGATTAGGATATCCTGCGGAGTGTGGACTTAATATGTAAAATTAAATTCCTTTAACCTGTTGCAATCACTACTAGAAGAATTGTTTTTACAGGCGGCGAAAAATATATTTCCCTGGTGGAGAAAAGAACCTCTCGTAACCAAAGACCTAAAAAATAGATGATTCGAAAATAATGTTCACAGCCGGCATCTCGGCATCTCCATCTTCGTAGGCATTAGATCCACCCGCCTACGAAAATATTTTCAGTGCACGAAAAGAAAATCTGTTGTCAGCTGGCCTCTCCCTCCAGCCGACGGCTCTCTACCTCTGTCCGCCTCCGCCTCTGCCTCCGCCGCCGCCGGCTGGCTCCCCTCTTCTGTCTAGATCTGGGAAGGGAGGGGCCGGTGCTGTCTGCGCCGCGGCGGCGGACGGATCTGGGAGGAAGGGAAGGAGAGGATTGGAGCGTCACCGCCATTGTCTCCTCTTCCGTCTAGATCTGGGAGGGTGGGGAGGGGCCAGCGCCATATTTGAGATGAAGGGGGGAGGGCAGCGCGGACGGCTGTCAGCTCCCCTCCTTGGATGTCGCCACCGCTGCCTCCTTGCACGAGCCGAGCCGCTGACGGCCACCGGCTCCTCCTTCTTGCATGCACCGACGGTCATCGGCTCCACCTACTTTGACGCCGCCGCGGCCTCCTTACGCGCCGAGCCGCCGACGGCAGCTGGTTCCTCCTCGTCCTTGTGCACACGGACGGCCGTCAGCTCCTCCATCTCCTCCGCCGCTGCCGCCTCCTTGCGCGTGCTGAGCCGCCAGCTCCTCCTTGCGCATACGTGCTTTGAGGAGATGGAGAGGGACAGGCCGGTTGGACGAGTGAATAAGGATAAGTAGTCTGCACGTGAAAAGTAATTTTTGCTGGCGAACCACTTAAGAGGTCTGCTAGCGAAAATAAAAGTATTTTTACGGGCGGTTCTCTTAAGTGATCCGTCCAGAAAAATTGATTTTTGCAGGCGGACGACGGTCTTACCCCCGGTTGCCATTTTCGTAGGCGGCCATTTGGCTTCGAGGGACATATCCGCTTGGGAAAAAATAAGCATACATCTGCAAAAATGATTCTTCTAGTTATGAATACACGAATATTTGTTTTAGTATATATATATAACATATATACAATGTTTCATCAATGAATATAGAAAAAGGCAAAACATCTTCTGTTGGAACGAATAGTAATAACTCGTACACTTTTCGTGGTGTATATTAGTGTGTAACCAAGAAGTTTGGTTGTATAAATCCATTCTTTCATGTCACAAGACAAATTTATTCACTATATGCGATTATATTTTGGAAAAATATATATGATCAAATAAGCACATTATGCATATATAATTTTGACTTGACATAGTCCACCCTTTCGTGTATTAATAATGCCGGATGCTGATATCCCAACTGCCATCTTAACAGGATATCGTAGTTTATTTTTTCTCTTAACAGCATGTTTACGAAGCTAACAAGGTCTATATATTCAGCGTTGTTCAACGAACCGTTGTTATGTGATCGGAAAATTTTGAAGTTCAGCAATATAGACGTTATGGTAAATTAGTCTGCAATATTGGCAAGTCGTTGATGACTTCGGAGGAAGACAGGACAAAACAGAAGGATCGATTAAGTATAGACTCAATCAACATAATGGCAAAATATCGGAGGCGACTCCCCGTCGGGCGGCCGATAGGGAGGTGGTAAAATCGGGGGCGCTGCAGCGCCACGTATACGTGAAAAACACTTTAAATTATTTTTTTCTCTTAATTATTTATCCAAATCATGATCCGATTTCACCATTAAATTCATTGCAATTAAATTTTTAAAACAAGACCACACATGGATATATTACAACGAAATTTTTTTAGCTTATTATTGAATTATTTTTATATATTGCACGATGTTCCACCAGGTTGTCAGGGTTATGGATACCACATACCTAATAGTAGTCGACTAAATTTCGGCAGGACCCACCACATACCATGTCCTATACGAAAACAACCTTCAGATATAGGAGGAGTTCCATATAAGAAAGGATGAATAGAGTTCTACATGGAAACAACAAGGACTACTTGGATTGTATCCATATTGGTTTTCCCTACTTCTATTTAGACAAGGGGACACCTATTGGTATAAATACAAGGCCCCCTAAGAGGAGAGGGGAGACGGAACAATAGATCAAGACACAAGATCAACATACAAGCCAACATGCGCCAAGACAAGACGCCGGATATCGACTTCAGAGATAAGCATGGCTAGTCCCCTACGGTGTCTACGGATACTGATATGAGAGATATAGTGCTGTCTTTGATCTTGCCGGATGCGGATTCGAGGAGGAAGGCTACCCTGTTGTCGACTACGAGTCAGCACTTCAGACCGCCAAGTCGACAACAGTTAGATAGGCTACCCTAAATATTGTACTGGTGTGATTATGGTGAATAAGAGCAACGACCAGCTTCGGCCAACAGGAGTAGGGTTATTACTTGACAATTCAGGGGCCCGAACCTGTATAAAAATCCTCGTCTCTGTCTTTTTTACCTCAATCTCGCATATATCCTAGTACCAACGATCCCCATACTATAAAAATACCGGAATCGTGACATCAAACGTTGACATAGGTATATCGGAATTGTTTCACTAAGTAGATAAAAAATGTTTTAATCGTTTAAATCAGATGTTGTTTTACCTTATATAAAAACAATGTTTCAGCAAATAGTGAAAGGATGTTTCAGTTAACTACAACATTTGAACCATACATAGTGAAACATTATAAGTACACTTGGTAAAATATTTTTGTTGGAACAAAAAATGAAACGAATTTCCTTAATAGAGGGTTTCCAAAATATGTAGGTGATTTGTTGTAAAAGAATGTTTCGTTCACTGCAACATTAGATCATATATAGTGAAACATTGTGAGTATAATAGGTGAAACATTTTTGGTGGAACAAAAAAATGAAACAAAATCCCTTAATAGAGGGTTTCCAAAATATGTGGGTTATTTGTTGCAAAAGAATATTTTAATTCACTGCAACATTAGATCTATTCATAGTAAAATATTGTGAGTACACCTGGTGAAACATTTTTTTGAGACGTGGCAGGTGGGGGTAGGACACATAGTGAGGCCTGGGAGACATGTGCGCGTCAGGGGGGAGCGCCCAATTTTGCTCCCATGGTCGGTCCCCCGAGGCGAAGGATTTCCACAAAATATCCTTTAATTAATTACGGCACGGTTACGTATGCCTTCGCTAAGAATTTAAATTTTGTCCACCAAACTACGATGCTATACTTCTACTTTTTCCTCTGACCGTTAACACGCATTTCTTCCATCGATTTTACCCAAGAATTCTTTCCTACTCTAAAAAAAATCATCATTTAATAAGGGACATATAAGTCATTTTTCTTCCCTACGATTTTGTCTCTTGATTGCAACTGTATCAACTCTTTTTGGGACAGAGTGATTAGTTAACTATATTGACTTGGTACCGTTGACCGTTCGTTTGCAAATTGCAAGTACTGAAAGAAAGGAAATAATGAGAAGTCCCATTATTTCCAAATTTAAGTACTGTAAGATTCCAAATCAATGTCATTTTCGTTTTCCTACTAATCTGTTTTTTGATTGCTACTGTACGTTATAATACGATATTCCACTTACTGGAATATGCCATTAACTTTTCAACTTCTGCGATTTAACATTGTTGTCTAGTTAGTCTCCGTTAGTACTGCATAACTCTATCCAAATGACCCAAAAAAGTCCAAAGTTTAGACAAATTCCGAAATCTAACGGCGACAGTTAATCGGAGAAATTCAAAAGTCAATGGCATAGTGTAGAATTTGATAAAGTCTGCGTCAAATCATAGAATCGGGTCAAAGTCAGTGCCATACAATAGATTTTCTCTTTTTGAAATACATTAGAAATCTTATATAAAATAGTATATATTTATTCTGTAGTTTATTATAAAGTCTGATATGATCCAATCCTACGATTGAATACTATAAAAAAATAATTCATGGCGTACAATACCTTTTACAGGTTGATAGGTGCTTAAAACAACATACAATACCTTAATTACAAGTTGATGTACATAAACTAGCTAGCAAAACTAGTAGCTAGTTACATTAATAATATCACAAGCACATTCAGTTGCATATATAGATAATTAAATTTACGGAGTTTGCCAATTGATTATCACTTTTCAAGCTGGGGATAACTGATGTGACAGAGGAAACTCTATGGCTATCTCGTCAGCTTCTTCGCAACTGATTTTACCTTGATTTTGCATGAATTCCTTTCTTGCCAAATGAAGATGTTCCGAAACTTCCTTCATAGCTGGCCTCTTATCCACATCTTCTTCCAGGCATTGAACAGCAATATCACCAATCATCTCAAGACAATTTACCTCTTCAGTACACATGAGTTCCTTGTCAAACATCTCCCTGGCCCTACTCTCTGTCATATAAGACTTAACGAAGTTCAATGGGAGGCTCTCATTGCCTTCGTACCTTGCTTTCTTTCCTGTGATAAGTTCTAGTAGTACAACACCAAAGCTGTATACGTCACTCTTTTCGGTAAGAAGGCCTGTCTTCATATACACAGGATCCATGTAGTTTGCATCCCCTATGACGAATTTAGTGTGATCTTTCTCAATAGATAGGAGTCTGGATATTCCAAAATCTGAGACCTTTGGAGTGAAATTTTCATCTAAGAGAATGTTGCTAGACTTAACATCTCCGTGAAGGATCTTCTGACTAGCAGATGAATGCATGTAAGCCAAAGCTTCTGCGGATTCAATAGCTATTCCTAAGCGTACATCTAGTGATAGTTTATGCTCCGTAATATTACTGTCATCACCATTACCATGAAGCACATCATAGAGGCTTCCTCGTGGTATGAATTCATATACCAGTATCGGTATATTTGTCTCCAAACAACACCCCAAGAGCCTCACCACATTCTTGTGGCTTATCTGAGATTGGATACTGACCTCATTTGCAAAATCATTTTGGCGTGCCGTGTCAACTGAAATGGGGTTCGGGCACTTAACAGCAACTTTCTGGTCATTGTCAACAGCTCCCTTGTAGACCAAACCAAATCCACCCTTTCCAATAATTGTACTGTAATTATTTGTGATTTTTTCTATCGTCTTCTTTTTGAAAATCTTAATGCCCATGCTTTGTAGTAGTTGGCCATCATTTTTCTTGAAAAACTCTCGAAGCTTCCTCTTTTCACGCTCCATGTGCAAGAAAAGGAATATGATGGACAAAATTGAGATGGCACATGTTGTTGCTGAGAAAAAAAAATCGTGGGATTAATCTTTGATTTGTGTTAGTTATTATATTTCATAAATCAATAAGTAGGAAAGGAGGACTGTATTAATTAAGAACATTACCTGTCACTACTATAGCAGGTTTGGACAGCACGGGTTGGCAAATGTGGCTATTTTTACTATCCCTCTTTCGTCCAAAATTGCATTTGCACTTGAAACCACCTTCTGTGTCAAGGCATTTCCCACCAATGCAAGGATAATTTTCTTTATAGAAGGATGGATCACACTCGTTAACATCTGTATGATAAAGAAAACAAATTCAGTGATCAAGATATCTGAATCACTATATATGCATTCATTTCAATTTTTAAAAAAAAACTTTTGTGTGTCTGTCTGTGTACAGTAGTGGTAAATTAAGGGTGCTTCCTGGAACAAGAAAATATTCAATTATAGTATGAGTCTAGAAACACTTTGCAGGTCTTTTTATTAGCTACGTGTTGCCTGATCGAATGGTGTCATGGATAACTACTACTACTAATTAAGGGGCCGGGGTTTGCATAAGCATCATATGTTTAGTTACATGCAAGTTTGTTTTAAGGAGATCGATATGGAAAAATAAAATAATGGAAACTTTATAAAATTGTTTTGAATTTTTCATGTAAATTGCCTGTTGTTGATGTCAGACATTATTAGTATTTTTTGCGAAACAAGTAAGGAAAAATGACAGACTTTTGCACCCGTTGGAGACATAGGGATTCCCAGCATAGCCGTCTGAGCAGTTGCAGAAGTACCCTGGTCCGTTGGTTGCATTCAAACAATAGCTGTGCGGACTAACACATGCGGCAGCAGCTTGTTGTCGCTGCTTCCCGTTTTCACCGCTGCTCAGAGCTGGAGGGCACGTCCCATTGTTTCTTATGGCCCAGTCGAGCACCAAAGGGGCACCCCTCTCAATCCTTCGGGCAAACGTCATGTTGCCGATTACATCCTCCTTGCTGATCTTGATATCCCTATATATATAGTTTATATCATCGTCAATGCATGGAAGGACCTCCAATCAATAATACCATTAGACACATATATATGTTTATACACTGATTTGCATAGGACGCTGACAGGGGCACAAGGGCTCTAGGATTTGAAATACGTGAATTCAACTCGAGTTAGAACTGTTCTTTTGGAAATTTCAATTTCTGGGTATATATATATATATATATATATATATATATATATATATATATATATATATATATATATGCGTACGTACCCAGGTGTGATATAGTTCGAATAATAATACCCACACCTTGCAAAGGAACAACTATAATTTAGAAATTTCAGTATGCTCACATCGCATAGTTTGCTAATTATTGGCGCATACGACCTTGCATGAATCCGAAGTTCTTTTTTTTTTTTTAAAAAAAAAGAAGACATAAACAGTTCCAAATGAAGTTTCAGACTTGTTTGAATTAGTTAGTAAACAATCCCAAAAAGTTTATAATGTATTTTTATACTTTGTTTCATTCGGGTATATACCCGCCGACTTAAATTTTGGTTTTAAGTTCTGACCGATTCAATGGCCTGCAAGAAAGTATTCTTGTTTCTCATATAGATCATATCATTAAATTTTAAGTTAGAAAAATATTCCGTATGCTGTAAAATATAAGCAGTATTAACTTTCTACATGGTTTTTAATATTGTATTTTTACTATTGATTTATTTCATAATATGACCAACAATTATGAAATTAACATCATACGAAAATTTGACTAAATTGTACTTTTGGTCACCTTTTATTATCCAAGTTTCATTTCCACAAATCTATATTTTCACTTTGAACTGGATAAATTAATATTTATCATTGTTGTAGTTCAAACTAAACCGTATGTCTAATCTCCCTTTTGGCAAATATATGGACTGCACATATATGTGAGTTCATTAGTGTACAGGAGCTGGTATGTTTGATGTCATTGATGTATCTCTATTATTATAAAAATTGAAGATGTTTTTGTCTGTATTTTGTTACATCAACTGTTTTTGAGTCGGTTCGTTCGCTTTTGGAAATATAGGTCCGTGTTTGAGTTGGATTTTAAGCTCGTTTGCTTTTGAAAATACAAAAAGGAGTCGTATAAGAAATTTCTTTTAAAAAACTCCGCATGCTAAGTTGAGATAAAAGTCGGACTTCTAATTGCAGCTCATCATTTTCTAAAAAAAATATCCAAGAGAATTCATACAGTGAATTTTACCCTAACTAAACCGTATAACAAATAATAATATTAAAATAGCATTCACCCGTTGTAATGCACGGACATTTTTTCTAGTTGAGTAAATTATTTGGGGGTGATTCAAACCGCAACAATAATTCATTCACCCGCTCCAAAGTGAATAAATAGGTTTAAGAGTGGCCCAAAATGAGAACTTGTGTAATAAAATTTGACCCAAAATGCAATTTACTCGAGAATTTTTGAAATATGGATCTAATAATACTACATGCATATATATGCACTAAACAGTACACATTCATATATTTTTAGTACAAATATTAACTAAAGTTTCTAAAAGTCTATTTTTCTGAAAATAAAGGTGTTTATATATTAGAACATATAGAAGAAGTAGTATTTTGTGTATATTAGCATGGTTAACTAGGAAATATGTACCAGCTTTTATCGGCTACCATGGCGTAGCTGCAAGGGCTGTAGTTCCAGGAAGGGTTGTTGGGGACGTTGAAGTAGAAAGCAATGTAGCTGAGACCTCCTGCGATAGACGTTTGGCAGCAGCCGAGGCCGGTGCACCCTTTGCCGTCGCCAACCTTGACCTCGCTCTCGCTGGCACAGTAGCTGATGCACCCGGTGCTGTATGTCCCGTTGTCTCGGCCTGAAAGCATAGCAATAGTGTAGCAGCCTAGGGCAGTGAAAATGTTCTTGGTCGGCGAGACCAGAAACTGCGAGGAGCTGGAGTTCAAGGACCATCCCCAGTTTGAGTCTGCAGATTGGTTGGTCGAGCTGAAGCATTTGTGAGACACAGGCAGGTAAACGCGCATCTCGGCAGTGGCTATGTTTATGTCAATGATCTCCAAATTACTCCAGTATGGTCTTGGAGGAACAAAGCTGTTGTTGCATGTGATTGGGAATACGTCGAAGCCTGGCCGCGAACAGTTTTCGCCGACCCCAAACGGGTAAGGGATGAGCACGCCACCGCACTCGTTTTGGCAGTTCGGCATGTCACTGGCAGCAGCCATGGCTACGTATATGGACGACGTTGACGGCAGGAAAAGGGAGGTGAAGAAGAAGAAGAAGCAGCTGCAGCAGCAGCGGCGGATGGGCTCATGCAGTGACATGGTCGCTAATTTCTTGTATTTGTGATCGATATCACTATGCATAAGCTGTGTGTACAACAATCTCATCTCTAGGTATGCATATTTATAAGCGGGCCGGGGCAATAGCATGCAAGCACAGGTCTCCTATCGTCTTTGTCTATCAATCCTCCATTTATTTTTGCATGACGAAACTGCAGTCCATTTTTTAACGTCCGTTAAGGAGACGCAGTCATACAGTCATACACACACATATAGAAAACTCATCATATGCCACTGAGTTTGTTACATGTCTACGATTTACCATTGACTTTGTCACCTTTTTACAATATGCCATCAACTCTTTTTCAACTTCTACGATTTACCATCATCGTCCAGTTAACCTCCGCTAGGACCGTATAATTTTACCCAAATGACCAAAATACCCCTGAAACAAAAACTTTCAAAATTCGGACAAAATTCTGAAATACTCCCTCCATTCCATAATATAAGACACAACCACTTTTCTTAGATGTTTCATAATATAAGGCATGCATGCAAGTATACAATTAACTATGACATCTTCTCCATTAAATTATTACTTTTTTAAATCCTCCACTCTCATGTTATCTAATCCTATTGGATGCATGCATTATATTTATTAAGATGATTCAAACTACAAGATGATAATAATTATTTCTTGGTCTTTGGGTTAAGGGTGGTTGTGCCTTATATTTTGGAATGGAGGGAGTATCATATTGTAAACATCCAATTTTTTGCCAAAAAACTTAAAATCCTATATTTCGGAATCTTTGACCCAATTTTGGAAGTTTTTGTCCCAAGAGTATTTTGGTCGATTTAACAAAAATATACAGTACTAACGGTGGCTAACCGGATGGCAATGGTAAATCGTAGAAGTTAAGAAAAAGTCGATGGTAGATGGCATATTATAGAACATGATAAAGTCAGTGGCAAATCGTAGTCATGTCGCTAACATAGTGGCATATAATGGATTCTTTATATATATATATATATATATATATATATATATATATATATATATATATATATATATATATATATATATATAGGTGTTGCATAATATGAACCAAGATGCATATGCACCTACATGGATAGTTTGACACATGTACCTACTTGATTGGTTCCCTTCATGGTGGCCGTAAAGGATGGTACATGTTATAATTTTTGTGGTCCAAAATGCCCCTCAAGTAGTACTACAGTAGTTCGCATGAAAAATTTATTTTGTGGTTTTCCCTTTTTTTCAAAGTAATGTCCTACGTATATTTAATATGTTGATAAAAAAACATGACATTATATTTCTGAAAAATATATGATGTAGATTCATTACAACATATTGTGAGATAATTTTGTAATTATTTTACAACTTTAGATTTGTAATTGAGATTTTATTCAAGAATAATGTATTTCCATTTCCCCCCTCAACGGTTGTATTATCTTTCTATGGGTGGATTTTGTGTTCTGTTTGGTTTGCATTTGCATTTTCAGGAAAAAAATTTCTAATTGTTTTCTAGTCAATTCAAGTTATGGGTTTAGGTATAAATTATTTTCTAAATGCTATTTAGAGATGTGTCATTTGCAAGTTTCATTTTCAGAGGAATGTTATTAGTATGAACATTAGGAGACCATTAGTATGAACATTAGGAGACCATTTTCCTTTTTTTTTTCAAAGTAATGTCCTATGTTTTGTTTAATATGTTGATAAAAAAAATATGACATTATATTTCTGAAAAATATATGATATAGATTCATAACAACATATTGTGAGATAATTTTGCAAATTTTTTTACAACTTTAGATATGTAATTGATATTTTTTTCAAGAATAATGAATTTCCATTTTAGGAGAATGAGATTGTTGAGACAGGCCTTCTAGTCAAAGCAAGTTATGGGTTTAGATATAAATTATTTTCTAAATACTATTTAGAGATGTGTCATTTGCAAGTTTCATTTTTAGAGAAATGTCATTAGTATGAACACTAGGAGACCATTTGCACATTTTATTTAGAGATATAAAATCATTTTCTAAATGCTATTTATTAGAGAAATGCCATTAAGAGATCATCTGCAAATTTTATATTTCATACAAAAGAAGATATATGATATATCAGTATGAACATGTTCAACAAATCTTAATATATATCACTCAAGTTACAAAGTCAAGAGAGATAAAAAAAACTAATGTTTATATGTACAAGTACAATATAGAAATTTGCTTTGAATCAATGAATGTTTCATGTTGTGACATACTAGTACAAAAGGGCAATTTGGGACAAACTCAAAATGTGACAGTGGCATTGTGTACCATCCCCTTCTCTCCCCTGTATAGCAATAGCACAAATCTTAACACCCATCAATGGTGTAGATTGTTGGTGCATATGAACCTAGGTTCACATTTGCTTTTCCCCATATATATATATATATATAGGAGTTGGATAATATGAACCTAGGTGCATATGCACCAACAATCTACACCATTCATATGCGTGCATGGATCTTAAAGCTTGGTCCATTTAGCCCATGGTAAAATGTACCTATCCGCTTTAACCCTTATAGTGAGAGCATGGGATGGTACACAATGCAATTTCAATGACTGAAATGCCCTTTAAGTAGTACTACAGTGCAATTCAATGGGTAATATTTGTTTTTTCATTTTTTTTGAGCTATGGTGGTGATAGTGGATTGCTCTATGGTCTGCACAACTTGCAAAATTTGATTTAGAGATATATCGGTGACAAATTTTCATTCTATAGATAGATATTAATTTGTAAATGTCATTTGCAGGAACATCAAGCTTGATCAGAATGACCTTTATACAGATATGATCTCCTTTCATTTTGGTCTGGGATGACAACCATATGATTGCCTTGTTTCTGTACAAACGATTGTTGAACTCTGAAATCTTGTGAATGACACTACTCCAATGTCCTGTATTGATGCGCTAATTTTTCTTTTCAAGTGTAAAATCCCGGTTCATGAAGATTTTTGTGTTTCTTGTAACTGAGATTGTTATTTTCTTAAGGCATGTGTTTTATATGCTTGGCCCTTTTAATTTCATATGCTTGCCTAGATTTATGATTAGCCTGATGGAGTATTTTCTTAATATGTTTGATGAAATAAATCAACAGAGTTATATATTATTTTGGGATGTCATGCATGGCAGCGTCATTTGTTGAATGGATATATAGATATCATTTTCGTAAGATGTGTCTGGATATATAGGTCCCGTTCGTTTCTTGTGGAAGAAGTGGATGAAAATTTGGATACTCATGGCATGCTTTTCAAACAGCTAAACGGTACACTTCATGCGAAAACTTTATATATGAAAGTTGTTTTAAAATATTAGATTAATCCATTTTTCAAGTTTGTAATAATTAAAACCCAATTAGTCACACTTTATTACCACCTCGTTTTGCGTGGAACACTTAATTTTCATCTTTATATATCTTCATCTTCAAGAGATTCAAACGCCACCATAATAGACATCGTTTTGTCATTATTGGCTGAATGTCATATTGAGATAAAAAATCTTGGGCTTGGAGATATACCATGTGCCAAACGTGACATATATGATATATAGATATATCATACAAATATGTGTAGATTAGACTTCGTCACATGACATGAGGTTCTGTTAGTTCTCCATTGGGGCAATGAACTGGAGTACAGCAGCAAAAGGGCAATTTTGGAACCATAAAGAGTGCCTAAGACTCATTCTGTACCCATCCCATCTCTTTTCTCTATAATAAATATCCATTTGGTCAAGTGAAGGTACTTTTCCATCACGAATCTTAGCAAGCACCAACGGTGTAGATTTTGGGTGCAGGTTTCCATATATATATATATATATATATATATATATATATATATATATATATATATATATATATATATATATATAGAATAGTTATTCTATACCCTATCGTCCCTCCCTCCCTCCCTCCCGATCCCCCCTTCCCGATCTCTCTCTTCTCTCGCTCCCCTCCCCCTTCTCTCTCGCTCCCCCTCCCTCCTCCGATCTCTCTCTTTTTTTTATTTTAGTTTTTTCTGTTTTTTTTCTCCCTGAAACATTTTTTTCCTCTTTTCTAGAGGAATAAAAAATAAATTACCAAATTCAAGACTTAAACCCATGACCTCATAGTTCAAAGTACATTCGTCTAACCAATTCATCTAATGATGCTATTTGTTTTAAGAATTTTGTGAGAAAATAATATGATTATCAAGTCCTATATCTTTCACTATTGAAACTCATAGCATGTTACTATGCTCCAGTAGTAACATTGTTGTAAAAGTACAGTAACACGTGACGTTATTGTATAACACATAGGACGTTACTGCACTTCTGGCAGTAATGTCATAGTAAAATTATAGTAGACCAGGAATCGAAACAAAAATATATGGGTTAAAGCCTCACATGCTAACCATATACTTGTTACTGCACAAAAGTAGAAGTGTTACTACATAGTAGGTATATGTTACCACTTTCAAGTAGCTATGTTACTGCACGATAATTGTAGTTTTACTATGTCATTTTTAGAAGATGAAGATCGAATAGGTGGGCTATAGGAAAAGTCTGTAGGTGGCTTTAAGCGAGGTCTGATTGATGTATGAGTGTTTTGAACAATTTTATACATTTGGTAAAATCATGTTACTGCATGTATATATACATGTTACTGCAAATTACATACTATGTTACTGCATATGGAGTATTAAAGTTCAAAATGCCAATATTTGAAAAGCAATATCTCACAAGTTATGTATTATTTTTTAAAACCGTTTTCACAATGATGCTACAGTGTTATTGCATGTGGAGGTTTAAACTTCAAAACGCATCTACGTACTCCCCTCCTCAAGAAACCGTTCTTCCTCCCTCTTTTCAAGAAAACTGATCTCCTCCCTCCAATATAGTGTTACTGCATGTATATGACGTTACTGCACTTTTGACAGTAATATTATGGTGAATTACAGTAAATCAGGAATTGAAACAAAAATATATAGGTTAAAAGTCTTAGATGCTAACCATATACTTATTACTGCACAAAAGTAAAAGTGTTACTGCACGGAAGGAACACATTACCACGTGTTTATGCAGTAACACTACCCAAAAAAATATAGTAAAACGCAGTGTAATAACATCGTGATGTGATTGTAGTAACATACAACAGACAAGTAGTAACAAGTAATAGTATAGTATTACTACTTGTGGAGAGACAAATTGCAAAAAAGTCAAGCTTTGAAGAACAATATCTCCCAAGTGATGTAAGGTTTTTTAAAACTGTTTGCACCATGATGCTAGAAAAAAAGAGCTTATCAAAAGTAGATCCGTCATAACTATATTTCAACTATATTTTAACGTTGTTACTGCACGTAAGACACAATGTTACTACACAGTGGTCGTCGTGTTACTGCACCGTCCTGGGATGAGAGCTGAGAAGAGGTGGGTGGTGGGGGGAGTTAGTAGGTGGGTTTGACCGGTGGGAGGGGCCTTTGATCAAGGTGGGAGGCGGGTTTTGGGCCTTGGTAAGGAGAGGGAAGTGGGTGTGACCCTTGGGAGGGAGGGGGGTGTAGAATAGTTTTTTTATATATACACACACACACGAAAAAATGCCTGTGCGTTGCAATGGGTAAATTCTATTTTAATTTTATTATTGTTATACGGTTTAGTTAGGGTAAAATTTGCTGTGGGAATACGCTTCACTTTTTTTTAGAAAATAATGAGCTGTAATTAGGAGTGTATATTTCAACTCAAATTAGCGTGCGAGTTTTTTCAAAAGATTTCTTATTCGAATCCTTTTATACTTTCAAAAAGAAAACAAGCTTAAAATTTAACTCAAACACGAATCTATATTTCCAAAAACAAATGAACTTAAAAACGGACTCAAACAACTCAAATAGATCTCCCAGTAGCTGCCCAAGATTAGATGGAAACATAAGCATAGTAGGAAACGTAAATACGTTATCTGCTTGTCTCGTCTGTTTGCCATGAAAATAGGAACGAAAATATTGAAGCGAATTGTCGAAACATGAATTCGGCAATAATAAAAGGGGATAGCGCACGAGACCTAAAAGTGGATGATGCGGAGACAAAGGATTTAGACAGGTTTAGACCTTCTCAATGAGAGGTAATACCCTACTCCTGTTTGGGGATTTGAATCCGCCAGGTGTGTATTGATCTGACGATCAGGTTGTGTCATATGCCCCCTAGAGGGCCTCCTGCCCACCTTATATAGGATGGGGGGCAAGATTACAAGATAGAAACCTTAACCAATATGGTATCTATTTCCTAAATCTACTTTACAATCTTATAAAACCAGGACTTTAGGCCGTTCCATAATATACAGGGAAACGTAATACCCAAGTCATGATCCGTTACATATTTCATAGATATAAGTTATCCCCTATAACCAGTCAGATAACCACGCCGTGTGGGTATGGGGTACCCATAATCTCCACAGTAGCCCCTGAGACCTTCACAGTCGAAAATATAATCTTCTCTCAAACCAGATTACTCCAAAGCCGAGTGCTTCAATCATCTTTGCCATGGTCTCCCTAGTACTTTTATCGACTAGATGCACCTAATAGGTGTAGCCCCTGACTATGTGGATAGTTGAACAAACTAAACATATAGTCAAGGAGTAAATAATCCAACCAACTGAGTGGTTTTGATAATTGTAGTCAACCGAGTGAATTAATATTAATATATAGCATATGCGGTGTGAATCCTTGAATAATATGATCCAAGTGATATACCGACTGCTTTGCAGAATATGATGCGTGCAACCTAAAGTTGACAACATCGTTGAAAATTCACATAGCAAAATAGCTATAAAGAAGAGCTTGATGTTGTGAATAAAGAAATTTCCAAAGTATTGGGCATACACCATGCGCACACTGCTTTAACAGATGTGCTTAAGTCCCTAAAAGACACATGGTTTCACCACACCTGGAAATATATGGCATATGTGGTGTAACATCCGAGTAAATAAACTCATAAGGATTTACAACCATCTGGAAAATGACCAAAATATATAATCAGCCGTAGCCATAATATTGGTCAATAAAAATGCACACTTATATGGCAAAAAGCAATGATATTGTATCCAATCAATTGCTTGATAAACCCAAACAGCGCCATGACTATATAAAAAAGTCAGCGGGGCAGCTATATAAAGCTTTACCGTTTGACACCTTTTAAGATGCATTGTACCAACTCCTAAAAAGTTGAGTAACTGCGGTATAAAAGGATTTTAAGGTATTGGGCACTTGATCACGCGCACTTTGGCCCAAGCAAAAAGTGCCTAAGTCCCTAAAAGAACGTGACAGGCCACACCTGAAAATATGGGCTGTAGACATATTAGGCCTAGGCCAAAAAATATGCCTTCGACACCATTTAAAGGATGACGCATGTAACATGCTCCCGAGTAATAAATCTTCCGGGTGATATAGACCAAGTGTAGCTCATATGAATAGCTTCTGATCTGAGTGATTATCCATTATGGGATACTCCCAAATAGATATAATAATTGAATCCCAACTGGCGCAAGTATTCGGTTGATAACCCTTACGGGGAATAATAAATAGTCCAGTATTTGAGCATAGAAAATAGACCCATGATCATGAATTCATGTTGCATGTATCCAGAACAAGTCCAAATTGAAGGTATGCTACTTGTGTTTGAGCTAGTAAGCCCCTGAGCATATAGCTTATCCTTCTGTCGTAGTCACAATTGTCCATTGATGGTAGCTGACGTAGTTAGCATAGAGACAAGACGACCAATATAGAGATAATATTGTCCACCAGAGGTGGCAAAAATATTGGTGGTAGTGAAGATAGTGATACCAATCAAAAGTGATGAAGTTGCACAGCCGTAGAGGCAAAGAAACCAGTCAGCAGCAGTCAGGTCAGCCAGCAACGAAGATGAAGGCACCCAGCGATAAAGTTGTATAACCATGGCAGCGAAATAATCAGTCGTTGACAGACGAGGCAGCTGGTGAAGAAGATGAGGATGCCCACTAGTGGCGACATAATAAGCCATCCGTGAAGACGAGAATACTAGTCGGTGGTGACGAAAGCAAGCCGACGGTGAAGATGTAGACACGCATCAAAGGCGATGACGAAATCCACCAATCATGAAGATGAAGAAAATAGTAGCCGACGACAAACGCAACCGACAGTAATGATGATAAGCAGCAATAGAGATGATCAAATATGATGACGAAGTTGTCCATCAATAGTAGTAGAGTGGGCTATGTTGAAGAGGCTTGATAGGATATTGATGAAGATGACGATGTCGGTGATCCAGTCAATAGCGGTGTAACAGCTGATGATAATGACGAAGATGTTCATCAGCGTTTGCATAGTAGGTCAACCATGAAGGCAAAATAATAAGTCGGCAATGACGGAAGCAGCCAGAGGCGAAGACGTAGTCACCCATTAGCAACGGCAGAGATGTCAGGGCCAATGAAATAGAGGTGCTGGTGATGATGTCAGTGACAATAATCCATCAAACTGTTGAAAAGATATCAAAGCTCGAGTAATTTCCTTGATGTGAGCATGTGCATAACGAAGACTGATGCAACGCTTCTTGATTTACGAAGATGACTGCAGAACTTAGTGTTATAGCTGTTGTAGATGCTTCACTTGGAGGAAAGTAGATGCTGTTGTCCAACTCGTCTAAACTGAGCTGATTGGTTGATAACTCCAAACTCCCAAACATGTAGATTAAATCTTGAACTTGATACTTTAATTATGGCAGCGTCCAGAAACCAAAATTGCCGGTGAAATAGTTGGAGTTGCTGAAGTAGAATGTCTGCTCCGAAGCAAAGATGAAGATAATGACTCCTAGAGTTGACTCGTTGGCTGATTAATTGATTTCTTCAGCTTGTCGAATTTTGAGAGTCTTGTATTTGTGTAGCCCCCGACTCTTTGGTTAGTTGGAAAGCAACTGAACATAGAGTCGAGAACTGTAGCTTCTTGTCGTGGAGTAGCCATCACTTGAGTGAAGATGTGTGTTGAAGATGTCCGAGTAGAAATCTTGATAATTGGAGAACCACTTGTTGTAGTAGAATAACACGGCATTATATTTGTTGACGCATGCCGAGATGTCGAGGTTCTTGTAGACGTCATGGTCGGTGAAGTAGCAAAGCTTGCGAAGTAGAGGCAATAGAGTTTGCCAGTGCCGAAGATAATAAAGATGAAGCCGCTCCATCATGGTGACAAAGTTGCATAGCCGTGATGAAGTGAACACGAGTCGGCAGCAACAGAAGCAAACCGGTAGCGAAGACGCGTAGTTGTGAAGATAAAAACACTAGTCGGCGGCGGCATAACCAGTCGGCGATGGAAGAAGTAGAATGATGACGAAAACGAAGACGTCTTTGAACAGCAGCAAAATAGGCCAGCCGTGAAAGTGAAGACACCATGGGCGGCAGCGAAGGCAAACCGGCGATGACAATGACGCCAGTCAATGATGACGAAGACGCGCAGCCATGGAGGCGAACAAACCAGTCGGCGTCAGATAAGACGCCCAACAATGAAGACGATGACGTCCATCAGTAATGGTAGCGGTATAAACCAGCCGTAGAGGCGAGAGCAGTAGTCAGCAGCAAACCAGACGACCGACGGTGAAGACGATAAGGCCAATCAACAGTATCAGAATCATGCAGCCATGGGAGTGAAGAAACCAGTCGGCAACAGACGCAGACAGCATGCGTTGAAGATGATGACGCCTATTAGCGGTGGTAGCGACGTGGCCAGCCGTGAAGACGATAGCACCAGTTGGCGTCATACGAGGCGGCCGGTCGGTGAACATGTAGACGCCCAACAACGGCGGTATAATAGGCCAGCCGTGTGTAACACCCTGAAAATTCGACGACAAAAATGTAAACTCTAAAAATACGGATTTTCAAAAACTTTTTAAATTAATTGCATCATGCCGATCTTATTCGCCTATTTTATTTGGATTTGATCTCGAAGTTTATTAATCGTGAGTAAAGAATAGTTAATTAGGAGCAAACCTTAAAAAAAACAAAAACAAAAAGGTAAAATAAATGTAAATTAAAATAAAGATTAGGTGTGGATAGGAATAAATAAAATATTATCGCGACCATATTTGGATCAATTAAATTTAAATACGATGGAATAAGAATTAACGCTAATTAAAAATTCAAATAAATTATATAAAAATAAAATATGAGTAATATTAATCTAGGGTGAATTCATTAGTTAAGATAACACAAATATTGAGTAAAATGCATATATGCAAAATTAGGAATTGTGGAATCAAATTCATATGGAAAATACACTAAAATCGGGTTAATTAGAAAACGGCACTGTTCATTGCACCTAAAGTGTTCGACCAAGTCCCCTAGCCCTAACCCTGCCCCGCTGCCGCGCCGACGCCGCCCCGAGCCCCGTGCCGCCGCTGCCGGCCGTCGCCATCGCGCCCGGCCGCCTCAAGCGCCGTGCCGCCGTCGTGTCGCCGCTGCCGCGCCGCGGCAACGTCGCCGTCGCTGCCTCGCGCCGCGCGCCGCCGCGGTTGAATCGCCGTTCCACGCCCGCGCGCCGTGAAGCTGCCACATCGCCGCCTTGCGCCCCGAGCTGCCGCGCCGTCCCGTCGCCGCGCCGCCGTCTCATCGCTGTCGCATCGCCGCCTCGCGCCTCGCGCCCACGCCTCGCGTCTCGCGCGCCGCCTCGAGCCCCGCGCTGCTGCGTGCCACTCGCCCCTCGTGCCGCTGGCCGCAGTCGTCGGCGGCCGTCGCCGTCGCCGCTCGTCCGCCTGCCGCCGCTGCTACCGCGCCGCACCGCCCGTTCCATCGCCGCGCGCCGTCGCCGTTCGCCCGTCGCGTCGCCGCTGCCGCGCCATCGCCATCGCGCGTCGCATCACCTGCCGCGCCGCGCCCCCGAGCCCCGTGCCGCCGCTGCTGCCGCGCCGCTGCCGCTCCTCGCGCCCCGCGCCCTACCGCGCCGCGTCGTCGTCACATCGCCGCGTCGAGCCCCGCGCCGCGCCAACCCGCCGACGCCATGAGGCCGCCGCCCCTCTCCTCCTCCCCTCTCTACAAATACCCTCCCTCTCTCCATTTTCCCCCACCCCATCTCACCCTTCCTCCCCTCTTCCCTCTCCACCGCGCCGCCGTTCCCGTGCCGCCGCGCCGCCGCTCTCGTACCACCGCGCCGCCGTTCCCGTGCTGCCGCGCCGCCGTTCCCGTGCCGCTGCTCCCGCGCCACCGTGCGCCACCGTCGCCGCCGCCGTCGTCGCCGCTGCCGCCGCTGGTGAGCCGCCCTCCTTCCCCTTGCGTCCACCGCCGCCACGGCTCAGGTGGGAGAGAGAGCCGAGAGAGAGAGGGAGAGGAAAAGAGAGGCCGGCAGAGAAAAGGAAAAGAGAGGAAGAGAGAAAAGAAAGAAAAAGAGAAAGAGAGAAAAGAAAGAAAAAGAAAAGAAAAGAAAAGAGAAAAGGGAGAAAAAGGAAAAGGAAAAATAAATAGAAAATTTGGAAGAAAATTAGGGAGGTTAATAGTTTAGAAAATTTAAAATAATTAGAATTTAATTATAGAATAATCATGGTCGTAGAATTGCAAAATTTAATTATTCTTGGTAATTTCTAAAAGAAATCAATTCGTAGTAGTGATTTAGATATAATTAACAATTAGATGAATCTTTATGGACTATTATAGATCATTTTTTTTAAAATAATCTCTATAAGTAATCGATTCGCGGTAGAAATTCGGATTCGGATTTAATCGCTAGGAATTTTAGACGTATATTATATTTAATTGTTTAGTCATAGACTAAATTAAAACGTATAATATTATAAGATAATTTTAGGGTTCCGTCCGACATTTAGCTCACGATAGAAATTTCTAACCTATTATATGGATATAATGTTCGGGTAGATTAAGTTAAAAACTTACGATAACAAAATATTTATACCCGCAAAATAGTTTAGGATATTAAAAATCGAAATTAGGTTTGCCCTAGTTTGCGAATAGTAAAGTTAATATAAAAGAATCAACTTTCGCATTCGATTTCCACTTGGATTTATTTGGATTTTTATTTGAATTCTAACCGAATTCAAATCGTTTCTTCGCACGTAATTTTAGAGCCTGAGGGAGTTGCGGATCCAAGCGAGGATCAAGACCCGCAAGACTTTGAGCAAGGCAAGTCATCACTATTCCTTGAACATGTTGATCCCAATTGCGAAATTGTTTTGTTTACAAATAAAATTGCATGCAATGATGAAAATCCCACTTGTGATTATGCCATGCCTTGATTATTGTTTACCCTTAAATCTTTGTAACCATGTTTACGTATGAGTCCATAGTCAACTATGACAAATGCTTAGGAATGCTATTCTAGAATCATGCATACTTATATTTGTCAAATGCTATATGCTTGGGCAATTACCTTTGGGAAGGTAATTGAGATGCGGCATGTGGAGACATGAGCGCCACATTGCCATGATATTGAGGACATGATTTGTGAAAGGAGAAATAAACTTAATAACTGTTTTCGACTAGGGCGGACGGAGGATTTGGGTGGTATCTGGAAAAGGCTAGTACCGTCCCCGGTCAATTAAGGACCGAGCCATGAAGTTAAGCATGAAACGACCCCCGTACAACCGCACTTCTCGTATGGGTATAGACCTAGCGGATTAGATAGCCAAGCGGAGGCAGTATCCCTGCATAGATGGTTCACCCCTGAGTGAGGCAGGTGCGCTACGGTGGGACAGCCGTTGAGGTAGGGCCGAGAGGCGTGCCCTACATCGGTGTCGCCATTGGTAGGACTGCCATGAGTGTGTGTGAGAGAGAACTTAACTTGAACCATAATTTAATATGTGTGTGAGACTTCTCTTTCCCGGGAGCGCCAGAACTCCTCTCACTGCTAGAAACATGGACGCCTTGAGTGCATGAGGATTTAAGTTCATGGAGCGGGTACTGCCAATGTGAGGTTATCGAAAAGCTTTGCCGTAACGCGTCTCATGTGTTGGAACAAGGCTCATGTGTTGGGCAGTCGCAGAGTGCGGGTAAAGTGTACATCCACTGCAGTGTGAGTAAACCAAATCTATTCGAATAGCCGTGCTCACGGTTATCGAGCACCGGGACATGTATTACACTTGGCTAGACTCTATATCCTTAATTGTGTGGGATGGGATATTGCATGATGATTTCTATGCTGATAGAGCCACTTCCTGAGAGGCGGGAATGTGAACGTCCTCAGAAAACCATGACGACTCAATGGTGGGAAGCTATCCTTGGGATCACAATGTGGTAGACAGAACCGTCATTGTTTAATATGAACACTGGTACTAAAATTTGATCAGTCTGTGCTAGGTCTTAGGCTTGTGAAAAGAATTACAAAACTTACTTTGCGCAAAAGAACCATAGCCATCCTTTGAATACCCCTGTCATGTGCATTATTGCTGTGGTGGCTTGCTGAGTACGGTTGGTACTCACCCTTGCAAATATAAAATTAATCAGAAGCGGGAGATGAAGCTTCGGAGGATCCCTATGCCAACTACCAGGAGGGAGGTGAAGACGATGGCGCTCAGTAGGTCTTAGTTACGGTCGTTGCCTGTGGCAATGGCGTGTCGCTGCCTTAACTCCGCCGCCATACCTACTTCTGTTTTTGGAATGTATTCTGGACCGCTTGGTCCGATGATTTAAGACTGTGCCTGCGGGCTTATGATGTAATAATTCATACTAGACTCTCGTGTATGTGCACTTGATATTTCAGCCATGAGTTCGTGTATACCAGACTACTTGATCCAGGGAAATGGTACTGTTTACACGATTGATTCCTGTTATACAAACGGGGGTCCACACCGTGCAGGTGGAGACACCAGTCGGCGGTGAAGACGTAGAGGCCCAACAACGGTGGTATGACCAACCAACCGTATAGGCGAAAACACCAGTCGGCGATGGACGAGGCGGCCGGTCGTTGAAGACATAGACGCTCAACAACGGTGGTGTGACCAACCAACCGTATAGGTGAAGACACCAGTCGGCGGCGGACGAGACGGTCGGTCGGTGAAGACAACGGCGCCCAACAACGGCGGCATAATATGCCAGCCGTGCAGGCGGAGACACCAGTCGGTGGCGGCGAAGGCAAGCCGGTGGTGATGTTCTAACTGATCCATTCCTAGAGCGTAAGAGATAAGCTTAAAGCCATGAATCCCTTTTATGAATATCTGGATCTGGATCCTGCAGAACAAACATATGGAATGAGTAGTATCTGATGTAAATATAATACTCGAAGATATAATTCATGTATTTTAAAATGTTTATAAATATATATTTCTCCTCTTGTCAATTTTGATTTCCCCGAGCTGATGACTCATTACGTTTAAACACTCTGTCCGACTAGTCATAGCCCCCAAGCACCGGGAGTCGGCCTAGGCACTTCCCAAACATGCATATGAGTGACATGAGTTCGTCATTAATGGAACAAAGCTTCACGAATCGGAATTTACTACTCAGGTACTTTTGCAATTGTTAAGAGAAGAAAATAAATTATCTTATCTCTATGCTTTTGATTTCTTCCGAGTAATACTTAGCACCTTGCGTTACTCGGTCTATCCAACGAGCCCCCGGGTGCTAGGAATCGGCCCAAATGCAACTATCCATGACAAACCAAACGGAAAGCATAGGAAGATAGAACTCCATAACTCGATAGGCACTTTTGTACTCAGATTATATCGCAAGCAATCAAAATAAATATTATGAAAATTGTTTAAAAAATATGATATAATATCTGTAGCCCCCGACTCACTAGTCAACGGCGAACCAGTTGATGTAGTGAGGCAGAGGAAGAGCAAAATATCATATAAAGAATAAATGATGACTTAACTTTGCAATATTCCCCTTGATGACGGCAGAGGTGGCCGATGTGGAAACGAGGTCGTCCATCAATAACAATGAAGACACCAGTCGGCGGCGAGGAAGGCGGTCGACGGTGAAAGCGAAGATGCCCACCAACGGCGGCATAATAGACCAGCCGTGTAGACAAGGACACCAGTCGGCGGCAGCAAAGGCAAGCCGGTCGGTGAAGACGTGGACGCCCATAAACGGTGGTGTGGCCAACCAACCATATAGGCGAGGACACCAGTCGGCGGCGACAGAGGTAGGCCGGCGGTGAAGTCGTAGACGCCCAACAACAGCGGCATAATAGGCCAGCTGTGTAGGCAGAGACACCAGTCGGCGGCAGCAAAGGCAAGCCGGTCGGTGAAGACGTGGACATCCATGAATGGTGGTGAGGACGTAGACGCCCAACAATGGCGGCATAGTAGGCCAGCTGTGCAGGCGGAAACACCAATCAGTTGCGGCGAAGGCTAGCCGGTCGGTGAAGACGTAGACGCCCAACAACGGCGGCATAATAGGCCAGCCGTGGAGGCGGAGACACCAGTCGGCGGCGACGGAGGCAGACCGCAATGAAGTCGTAGACGCCCAACAACGGCAGCATAAGTGGCCAGCCGTGGAGGCGGAGACACCGGTCGGTGGCCAAGGCAAACCGGTCGGTGAAGTCGTAGATGCCCAACAACAGCGGCATAATAGGCCAGCTGTGCAGGCGAAGACACCAATCAGCAGCGGCATCATCCGACGTGTTCTGTAGAGACCGTGGCAAATTTGGCGGTGGCTCCAACAATACATGTAAAGAGACAAAAATAATCTCTAGTTAGTATCAAGAAAATTAATCCTGTGGATGTATATTTGCATATATGCAGCACGCATATGTTATTTGGTTGGCCGATTGATCTCCTGTAGCATGGACATTATATGCATCCACACAATCAGATTATTAGACCGATCTTCTGCCATGCGTGCATATAGGTCGCGGGTCCGAGTCCGGATCGAATTAGACTCGGGCAACGAGGTGCATGCAAAATAATAAACCACAGATCAAACTGAGATTGGTAGTAGAAACAAATAAAAAGTGCAGATGATTATGGGTATTAATCAATGCATGTATGTATGTATGTATGCCATCTGCTTTCTGCTTCTTTATATGCTGTGACACCATCAGGAGTCTGTGGCAATTGGAGTATTTCACGTGTGGCTTCCACATTACGTCTCCTATACGTATCCGATGGCTTGCTTGATAGTCTCCCAGCACGATGAGTCGTGCACAGGCGGTCGGCGGATCTCATCGACCTCCAGTACGCGTATTCGAACAAAATATCGGAGGGTAAATCAATATATGATTAGAAATCAGTCTAATATAAAATATTGAAACGACAAACTAGGGATTAGAATCGTAGTTCTAATTGAGATTGTCCTCGACCGAAAAAGATGTCGGCGAGTTCTGAAATTGTTTCCATCGCCCTAATTGACGGAAATCTCGACGCACCCCTACCTGGCGCACCAACTGTCTAAACATGAATTCGATAATAATAAAAGGGATAGTGCACGAGACCTAAAAAAAGTAGATGGATGCGGAGACAAAGGATTTAGACAGGTTCAGGCCCTCTCAATGAGAGGTAATACCCTACTCTTGTTTGGGGATTTGAATCCGTCGGGTGTGTATTGATCTGACGATCAGGTTGTGTCATATGCCCCCTAGAGGGCCTCCTGCCCACCTTATATAGGATGGGGGGCAGGATTACAATATAGAAACCTTAACCAATACGGTATCTGTTTCCTAAATCTACTTTACAATCTTATCAAATCAGGACTTTAGGCCGTTCCATAATATACAGGGAAACGTAATACCCAAGTCATGATCCGTTACATATTTCATAGCTATAAGTTATCCCCTATAACCAGTCGGATAACCACGCCGTGTGGGTATGGGATACCCATAATCTCCACACGAATCAGCAGAAAGTGCCGGTGTAATTAGCTAATTAACCAATCGAAACAGATCGCTGCTGTTTTAATTGTATGAACCAGTGTGATCGTTGCGCATGTGGTTTGCACGCGCGGGCGCGTGGCTTGCGAGTACATGACGATGTACTGAACAAAAGCGAGCGCGCGGGTGGCGAGACACGCGAGGCCAGGTGCAACATACCAAACGGGATCATCGGTCGGGCTGAAATTAAAGGAAAGTCACGCTAAACGTGGCACGTGCGAACAAACAGGACGGGAAACGCGTGGAACAGGAAATTGGAATCGGACAAGGCGATGTGTCAAAGGCCTGACAAAAACACCTCGAATTTTTATAAAACCAAATTAAAAACCGACTCAAACACAGATCTAAATAAATTAAATCCAAAATAAATAATACACAATTAGGCCCATAATTAGAAGGACGTTGTGGCTGGCCTGTTAAGTGCGTTGGGCCCATGTGGCAGGCCACGGCCCAAGTCGGTACAGGTGTGCTAAGAGTCATCGAATTCGACTGAACGGTTAGGATCGCTCGTGATTTAGATAAAGCTTGTTCCTCGTCCACAGCCTTTTCGGCCGCAAGTTCCGCCTCCCCTTCGTCCTCTCCTTCCTCTTCGCCGTCATGGTCTTCGGCGTTATCTTCCTCATCGGCGTCAAAGTCGGACGAGGCGGGGGCCCACCTTCACTTGCCCGCGCATACGCTTCCTGGACGTCCTCTCGTCCCCATCAGCCTTGAAGGGTTTTGCCCGGGGTGGAAGATCACCATCATACACCCGATTCGCCCAACCGGCCGCCTGCCGCGTGAGCAGTTGGCTGTACTCAGTGACCGACACATCGCCGATCATACTACGGGCTTCGGTGTTGGCTTGAGCAAGAGTCAGCACTGCGAAAACAAAACGTGTCAAAACATCAGGCGTCGAACAGATAAAAAAAGGGGCGGCGAAACACAAGTGCATTTAGAGAAAATCTGCTATTGTTTGCTAAAGACTTGTCTGTGTTATATTATTTTCATAAGAAAACATATAGCAAATCTTCTCTTATCACATATTTTATACTTATTACTCTTTTGCTTTAGGTTGCTGAAGTTTCTGTAGAGATTAGGATGAAAAATGCTAGGAACAGAAAGTTTTCAACCTGCTTCCATATTTTTTTCAAACTCAAAACGAAATTATGACATCAGCCACTAAATTATTGCATATTTTTTTCATGATTGAGTCTTGTCGTTCGTTTTTCTTTCCTTTCCCTCGTCGTTTTTTTTATAATCTTATATCTGACGTTCGCCCTCTTCGTCCCCTCTATTTTTTGAACTAGATTCTTGTGGCCCATTGTTCGACGGAGCGAACCATGCGGGCTCGCCTTGACGGATTCAAGAACTGGCTTCGAGCCAAGGATGACGAACTGGGCCGCAAGAGCTTGGAGATCGAGGGCCTCGTTAACACCCTCAAAGAAACGAAGGCTGAAAATAAGCGGCTCCAAGCCGAGCTAGAGAAGGGGAGCGAGGCGAAGGCCGAGATCGAACGACTGAAGGCTGAGCTCCAAAAGGAGAAGGATCAATCCGCCGCCTTGACTGAGTACTATAACCTTACTGAGCCGAAGATGGAGGCTCTTCGCCAGAAGGCCCTCAAGGCAGAGGCGAGCGCTGAAAAAGAGGCGGAACGGTTCACGCAAGGGATGGTGAAAGCCACCGAGTCCACCAAAACCGCGTGCCGTACGCTTCGCCTTGCCCTCAATGATATGGGGGAGGAGGTACAAGGAGTCCCTAGAGAAGATGCCTCCGTCTTTGACTTCTCGGAGTGGACTCAGCAGGCCGGCGGGGCGGTCTCGGATTGCGCCACCGCGTACGGCGATTGCTGTGCGCATGTGTCGGCGGCCTTCACCACGGGCTTGCTGCAGCAGTTCGGGTGCGAACACGTCGCCGAATTCCCTAACTTTGCGAAGGGGGATTGGGAGGTCAGCTGTCAAGATGTTTCCCTCGCGCTTCGTGCCTGGCGCAAGCAGTTCTGGCAAAAGGACGGCCGATCCACTGCCAAGGCGCATCTGCTTGAACAATTGGCGAAGGCAGAGGCGGCAAACCAGGGTGAAGAGGCAGCGGCCGGAGAGGGTGGAGGAGATGCCCAAGATCACCCAGAGGTGTGAGGCCCTCCGCCCGCTCTTTAGATTTTGTAGTTTTCTTTTGGCATTTGCCGTGGAGGGCGAATAATGTAAATTTGGCCAATGGCCCTCCCTCTTTCGTATTGTAGCCGAATAAAACGGCCTTTCTACAAATAGATCATAAATCTCTACTACATAAAAAATTGAAGATGTTTCCTTTGTCCGTTTAATTAGAAAAAAGTGCAAAAAAACATATAAAAAGAAAAAAAAGGAAAGTCTAATTCGTGATAAAAAACATAAAAAAGGAAAAGAAGGAAACTCCGATTCAATGATGCGGAGTCCCAGATCGCTCCCATGCGCAGTTGCGTCCAATCCCAAGTCCGATTACATGAAAATGTAAAAGTCAAAGCCTCTTATTTCTATTTCTAAAGCCACAATTAAAATTTTCCGACAAAATTCCCTAAATTCGAAGAACCCTAATTTCGGGTAAGAACCCTAAGACTCAAAATCTAAATCAATTAAGCTAAGGGTTTGGATTACTTACCAGACTTGAAGCCCCTATGCTCACCGGAGCGGCACCGCCACACCTTCACCTTCTTGCAGTCGCATCGGGTTCACCGTGCGTGCGCGCGCGTGCGCGTCCTTCTCTCCCGCCGCTGACGAGGTCCGGGCCACTCGGCGCTCGCCGTTTGCGCGCCCGCCTCGCCGGACTACCATGTCATGGCATGGCTTGGCGGCGCCCTCAGGTGCCCCCCTCCCCTAGTCGGCGAAGCAGGATCCGCTCGGCGGTCGTCACTGCACGCGCGCACCAGCTCACCGAACCGCTGTCGCCACCTTCGCCGTCGTTCCGCTTGCTCGTCGCCGGAGAGAAAGGGATTGGGAGAACATTTGGGAGCTAGGGTTTTGCCCCTCTCTCCTCATCGGCGCTTCATCCAGCGCGTGGACGATCGGAGCCGTCCATCAGATCGTTACACAACATGAAAGCTTGTATAGAAGATTCATGTTTTTTATGGTATATTTAATTTTTAGAAAAAATATTTTTATGTGGTATATAAGAGAGGATTTGCTTAAACAAGAGATAATAGCATAAAAATAAATATCTTATGTAGTGTAGGAAAGATCATTTGCATTAAAAATAACAATAAAATATTATATTATATAGCATATAACAGATAAGTTATATCTTTTTTAAAAATATAAAAGTTAAAAAACTTGAAACTTTTATACAAATTTTCCAGGTTGTGTAAGAGATCACATAAAATTTTTCATATTTTTATGAAATTACTAATGAGATAAAACAATTATTAATCTTGTATGTTCGTAATGGTATTTGGGGTGTTTTTTGAAAGAAAACCCAACCCAATAACGTATCATAAAAAACTAATAAAGTTGTCAGCTATTATAGAAAGAGATAATATCGATGACAAATCATTAAACACTGCTATATGGTATAGAATAAATTCTCTCCTCCCTTTTTTCTCTCTCCCGGGGCTCCTCCTTCCCGGATGGCCCATGCCACGCTAGGCCCGCGCCTCGCTCGGCCTCGTGGCCTACTCGCCTCCACGCGCGTGGGCCGCCACCTCGCCCAGCCAGCCCACGCCGCTCGCCCACACGGCCTGCTCCCGCTCATCGCTTGGGCCGCTTTCTCCCTGCTGGGCCACTCTGCGGCTCCCCGCGCCTCGGCCTGGGCCGCTTCGCCCAGCCGGCCCGTTTCACACGCGCGACGCCTACGATAGCCCGCCCTGCAGCCCTGCTGCCGATTCGTAGTCTCGTAGATGCCGATTGTCGAGTCCAGCCGTAAGGAACAACCTCGCTGGTGATAATCAAATTTAGCATGTATTGTGATTTAGGTCGAAATTATAGAAGTACGGGGTTGATCAGCTATATTTGGCTAATACTACTAGTTAATTAGCTTAATTAGCATTTAACGTATAGGAATAAGGAAGAAATCGGCTGCCAAGATCAAGCTGGCAGTCATACTTGATTATCCTTAATCAAGTATAATTAATTTGCGGCAAGATTAGTATTTCTTTCTATGCAGGGTTTGCATGCATGCAGATGGCAAGTTTATTCCCTTCTTTTGATAAATTGATCCTAGTAGAAAATTTATTTCGAAACTAGTCCCTATAAAAAACTATATCTAGGAATAGGCTGTCGGCTCAGCGTCATTTTGGCGCTGATGTTGTTCCTATCAGCGCCAACGGGATCGGCGCTGACATCGCGCCAGCGTGGCGGGCGAGGCGTGACGTGGCAGGGCCTCAGCGCCAATGCACTTGGCGCTGACACCTTGTACACGCTAAATAGACTGTTGTGCAGCAATGAATTAATGGTGTCGCTAGTGGTGCAACCAGTAGTTTCTTTCCTGGTGTACGTTAGGACTAGGGTTTGAATCCCAGGTCAGCCATTTTCCTTTTTTTAAAAATCATCAATCTACGTGCGTGCATATTAAATCATCAATCTCCATTTTCGTTTTTTTGTCTTCAAATCTTCAATGTACTTTTTTTTGTTTAAATTAATTTTTATTAAAAAGAAATATCACATTTAGTACAAATTTAAAAAGTAGAAGAATGGATTAAAAAAGTTTAGAGTCAACTTTTAAAAGAAATATCACTTTTTTATAAAAAAGAAATTAGAATAATGGATTTAAAAAAACTAAGTAAAAAAAAGTTTAGTAAAAACATAAAAGGAGAGGGTTCGAACCCTGGTCACTGTAACGACCCCATTCAAGTACCTACCGCTGAGCTTAGCCAAACCTCATTGTTACTTTTGCTTTTGCTTTTACTTCTATTTAGCCAGTATAAAGGCCAGCGCCGCTGTAGACCATATTCTGATGTGATGTTGTGATCTTTTTTTCCTCCATGTATATATCTATAACTGATATAAATATTCATATTTTTTCGGTCGTCACATCTAATTTTCGTCCATACACACAATCCGATTTGGTTAGCAACAGCAATAGCGATAGAAAAAATTGCAAAAAAAAAAAAAATCAGCGGCCGCCGACACCACCATCGCCGCCGGACTGAGAAGAGTCGGATCCAAAAACAAAAACAAAATTCATCCACTCTTTGCCCCCAAAAAAATCAATCTCAACCATCACAAAATCACAACATAATCATGCAAGAACAACATACATACATCATGCCTGCCGCCGGATCCGCCCTCAGCCATTGCCACCACCGCCGACGCCACCGCCACCGCCGGAGGGAGCCGCCATTGCCGGATCAACCCGCGGTCGCCGCCACCGCCGGCGGATCCACCCACGGACACCGCCGACGCTGCCACCGCTGCCAGATCCGACGTTGGGGCCACCACCGCCGCCGGAGGGAGCCGCCACTGCCGGATCCGCCCGCGGACACCGCCACCGTCGGAGGGACGCTACCACCGCCGTCGGATCCGCCGTTGGGAGGAAGGGACAGCCGTCGAGGCCGACGGGAAGAGGGAGACGGGGAGGGACGGCCGTCGCCGCCGGCTCCGCCACACCCCGTCGTCTCCGCGCCGTGCCGGTGAGACGGGAGGGAGAGGAGGAGAAGGAGCGGCGCCGCCGGAGGGGAGAGGGGAGGAAAGCGGCGCCGCTAGAGGGGAGAGGGGAGAGGGGAGAGCCAGCGCCGATGGGGAAAGGGAGGGGGAGAGACAGCGTTGGGCGAGGGAGGCAGCCGGCAATGGGAGGGAGGATGGGGGACGGGCGGACGGCTGAGCCGATGGGGGTAGGGGAGGGTTAGGGTTAGGGTTTTGATTCATTTGGAATCGATCTGAACCGTTCCTCAAAACAAACGGCTCAGATCAATCAAGTGTTGGGCTGGCCTCCCACACTTATGGGCCGATGGAAGGCCAGCGGGTCCAACAAACGTAATTAAAGGAGGATTTTTTCGAGGAGGTAAATTAGACTTTATTTATCAAAATTAGCAATTAAGACCTGTAAATTCCAAGAAAATTTCAAAGGGTGTAATCAATATGGAGAATTTAATAAAAATTAAATCCAATTATATACCTACCTACTTAAAAAAATACCCAAATATTTTAGAAAAATTGTATTTCATTTAGTTAGAATTTAATATGTTTTAATTCAATTTTCTCTTTTTTCTTTCCGTTGCAACGCACGACCACTTTTGCTATAATTTTAAAGTGTAATTAATATTGCAGAAAAATTATATTTCATTAAATTACAATTCATTTTCTTCATATAAATAGTTCAAATCAAATTTCAGTCACCATATCATTACCCGGTGCAACGCACAGATATTTTTCTAGTGTATATATATATCAAAAACAGAGAGCATCATTAATCATTTATATGTACTAATGTACGCACGTAGATTGAACATTTGAAGAAAAAAAAAGAACGAAAAAAGCTGCCGTGATGGGGATTCGAACACTGGTGCTAGGGTACACAAGCAAATGATCATACCATTGCACCACAAGTGCATTGCTTATCCTTTTAATTACCCTGTACAGGGGGGTCAGCGCAATGTCAGCGCCAGTCCGATTGGCGCTGATAGGAATGACCTCAGCGCCAACCTCTTTGGCGCTGAGCCGACGGCCTATTTTTAGCTATAGTTTTTTTTTGTAGAGACTAAGTTTCGAAATAAGTTTTCTACGAGGACCAATTTATAAAAAAAAAAACGAAGTTTATTTGATGTTTGCACTTGCACACAATGCAGATGGGAGCCCTGCTGCCTAGCTAGCGGCCGGCAAGATTAGACCAAGGTGGGTGATGAGCTACGCGTAAACCAAGACGAACTGGGAGTCTGGGAGCTGATCAAATGCATATTTCCATGGGCATATGCGCGCTGCATGTGTTGATGAGCTGAACTTGACATATTGCCAGGCGCATGGACGCATGGTTGCTTAATTGCGGACTGGCGCAAGAGGACAAATTTAGGCTGTGTGATATGCGAACGTCGTCGAAGCAAGAAGTAGAGATTTTTTTTTTTTTTTTTGACAATGGAATAGAATATCCCGGCCTTTGCTTAAAACGAGCTACAGCCAATTATTATAAAGTTGCACTCAAAAAAGAGTGTAGTTCAACAAAACATTGAGAACACGCACTTAAAATAAAAAATAACCTATCTAAGATAAGGTGAACACGTTATTGAAGTCTATTTGTGAATCTCCAACCATAATTAGCAAAAAGTTGCATAACTGTCCTCTCAAGCCTACGGCATGCAACCTTTGTAAACTCGCCATCTTCATCACACCTTTGTAGCTGAGCCCAACACCGGAGCCAATATGTTGCCCTGAAATTTACCTGCATATATGTAATAGATGGTGATTTGTCAAAAACCAAATTATTCCTGCTCAACCACAGAGCCCAACATATTACAGAGGCTCCCACAAGTATAAGCTTACTCCTTTTCTTGTCCACCCCCAAAAGCCAACCATCAAAAATATGTGATATCCTACTAGGAGGGCATAGACCAGAAGAATACTGTATTGCTCTCCATATAAAGTTTGTATAATGGCAATTCATGAAAAGATGTTGAATATTCTCATTTTTCATTAAAAAACAACATCTTGAACTACCATTCCAATTTCGTCTTGCTAAATTGTCTTTGGTTAACACAACCCCTTTAAGTAAGTACCACATGAAGATCTTAATCTTAAGCGGCATTTTAAGCTTCCAAATCATTTTATTTCTCTCAATATAGCCATTATTAATAAAAGCAAGATACATTGACCTAACCGAGAACCTTTCATTCTGATTAAAGTTCCATCTAAAACAATCAGAAGAATGATTCAACTGGATATGTACAATAGAGGCACACAACTCATACCAAAAAATAAGATTCTGACCAACTAAAGCTCTCCTAAAAGAAACATTAAGTGGAACAGATCTCATAATACTAGCAATTGAAGAACCTTTCCTTCGGACAATAGCATATAAAGAGGGATACTTATCTTTAAAGGCTAAGTTATCTAACCATTTATCTTCCCAAAATCTAGTTGTTCCCCACTATTCACAATCCAGGAACCCATGTTTAAGAAAGTATACTTAACTTTCATGAGACCTGACAAAAATGAGAGTCACCTTGCTTCTTATCAACTTGAGTAATAGACTTATTATGAAGATATTTCCTCCTCAATAAGTCTTGCCAAACTCCTTGTTCATTAATTAACTTAAACAACCATTTGCTCAAAAGACATTTATTTTGTATTTCCAAATTATGAACCCCTAAACCACCCTGATCTTTGGGCTGGCAAATGATATCCCATCTAGTAAGTCTGTACTTTTTCTTATAATCATTTCCTTACCAAAAAAAATGAGATCTATAATAATCAATTTTTTGAAGTACCCCTTTCGGTATCTCAAAAAAGGAAATCATAAACATAGCTAAACTTGAAAGTACAGAATTAATCAACACCAATCTACCACCCACAGACATATACTTACCTTTCCAACTACTAAGTTTTTTTTTCAATTCTTTGTTCAATAACCTTCCAGTCTTTGTTACCCAGCTTTCTAAAATGCATTAGAATACCAAGATATTCGACAGGAAGAGAGCCTAACTTACAACCAAAGATATTAGAATATTGATCGTAATAATCCTTCGCTTGACCGAAGCAAAATAATTCACTTTTGTGAAAATTAATTTTAAGACCAGAGAGCTTTTCAAATATGGATAAAATCAATTTTAGATTCTTTGCTTGCTGTAAATCATGCTCTAGAAAAATGATAGTATCATCTGCATACTGCAATATAGATAAACCATCATCTACCAAATGAGGAATTACACCATTTATAGAACCAACATCTTTAGCCCTCTTAATAAGTAAAGCAAGCGTATCAGCCACTATATTAAAAAGAATTGGAGATAAAGGATCCCCTTGCCTAAGACCTTTATGGGTTTGAAAATTATTACCAATTTGATTATTAACTTTAATACCAACATGACCCCCTTGAATAAAGGAAGCTATCCACTGACACCATTTAGGGGAGAAACCTTTCATTCTTAGTGTCTGTTGAACAAAGGACCATTTGACCTTGTCATAAGCTTTTTCAAAATCAATCTTAAAGATTACACCGCTTTTATTCTTGCGATGTAATTCATGTATAGTCTCATGCAAAATAACCACACCTTACATAATATTCCTCCCCGGTATAAAAGCAGTTTGAGTAGGACTAATGACCTTCTAGGCAACACTCATAATTCTATTCGTAGCAACTTTGGTAAAAATCTTGAAACTAACATTAAGTAGACATATAGGCCTATATTGCTGAATTTTCATGGCCTCAACACACTTGGGTAGTAGAATAATTGTACCAAAGTTAAAAGAGAATAGAGGTAAAGTACCATTATGAAAATCATTAAAGAGATCCATTAAATCATGTTTAATAACATTCCAAAAAACTTGATAGAACTCAGCAGGAAATCCATCAGGACTTGGTGCTTTGTTATGTTCCATTTGGAAAATAGCCTCCTTAATCTCTTTTTCAGTAAATTGTTGCGTTAAAGCTTCGTTTTCAAAATGAGAAACTTGAGGAGGGTTTTTTATTATCAGATCTTCTTTTAATAGACTGAGATATTGCAAACGTATCATGTAGAATATGTACGTCAAAAGACCAGGGCATAGCGTATATGTATCTATAGGTATACTAGCAAAATACCCGTGCTTCGCTACAGTGTATTAAAACTAAAAATATTTATTTTTAGCCGAAGTTATTTTCACACTGTTTGGTACTTTTGCTTGATAGGAAAAGTCTTAAATGATAGGTGACGCCGCTTTTTTTTTCTTTTTTTGGGGATTATCGTTCGGTTTTTATGTTGTGATTTGTACTCCGTTCACGATTAGGATTTTGTATCATCTTTGATTTTTTTCAAGAAAAAGTGCCCGTGCGTTGCAACGGGAAGAAAAGATGAGAAAATTGAGGAGGAGTTAAGAAAGATTTACTTAATTAACTAAAATACAAATTTCCGGAATACTTGTATTTTTTAAGTAGGTAGGTGTTTAAATTAATTGAAAAGTAAAGTTAGTGTAGGAAATAAAATTGATATGGCTAGATTTAATTTTAATTAAATTCTCCATAGTTAATTACACTTTCTAGAATTTTCTTGGAATTTTCATAGCTTAATTGCTATTTTTAATAATACAAATATCATTTCAGCATTTATTTAAATAGAAATCTAAATAAAATCCTCATTACACCTGGGCCATTTTCAGCCCATGGCCACCCTCAGTCCACAGCCGAGCCGGCCCACTTTCATTCCTTATTCTCCCCTCCTCCTCGGCCCGCGGACACGCGTCGGACCCAGCAAGCAACGAAAAACTAATTACCCTCCCTATCTCCCTAACGTGTGGGCCCATCACTACAGTGTCATCCCCTACCTCCGTCAAGTTCCTCATCTTCCCGACGCCTCCTGATGTCACCGCCTTCATAAAATTCGGCCGCATCCTTTAAGATAATATGAAATTAGTTGAGGGGTTTCAATCCTTATATTCTGCTCTTTCCGTTTTCCCAAAAATCAGAGCAAATCCGCTTCGTATCTAGCTGAGAATAAAGCCCTATCCAAACCCTATTTTTCCTACTGTATTACGATGCAACCCATGTTATTTTTCCGCGCTAACTATTGGAGACGGGCAACGCACACACGCGCGAGAGGGGGAAGAGGGAATCACACGATTGATGGACGAAAATAAGTGTGACGAACGGAAATTTATGAATCTTTAAATTAGTTAAGATATGGTCGATTGGGAAGGCACCCAACATCCAACAATTGAATTATCTGCTGTTTACTTTGTTCTATTTATACCTTCTATTTCTTTGTTTTTTTGCTCAGAAAGTAATCTTTCATCGTCATGTAAGTACGATAGTTATCTTCTTTTATCTAAAAATATTCTTTACAAATGTAAATTAGTTTTTGATTCCATGAAAGTGAATTGATTGCTTTCATTAACTGGTTTTGATCTTAATTTTAAGGACTCTGTTAATTATACCGTAAGCCGTTAGGTAATCTTGTGTTGAAAAAAAAAGCGTCAATACTTCTCAACTCGAGACACCAGCACTCCATCTTCACTAATCATAAATTCACAATTCCTAATCTCTGTTGTTCGTGTAGTAGCAGCAAGAAGCAATTTCAGATATAATTGTAAATGATGTTTTAGAGAAGATTAAGTATGGTTGTCGAAGTGACAACTGCGTACGTCGAAGGATGTGGATATTCAATAGTCACTGGAAACGGTGAAGTGTATTATCTTTCTTTTATTTTTTCTGGATCCCCGTTACATGGCCCTAGGGGCCTATTTATAACCCTATTACAGGTTCCCCTATTGAGGTTTAGGTTTAACAGGGGAATTTACATGGTTGCCCTTATGAAAGGGACATTTACATGGGTATATAGTGTAATTGAAGTATATGGGCCCCTAATGGGCCGACTGGCGAACGCTGGCCCAGTGGCCCCCGGGCTTGATCGGCTGAGATGGCCTCTTGGGCCTCCTTGAAGTTGGACTTGCTACGGCGAAGTCATCCGCCTTCGCCATACACTCTTCGCCATATAGTCTTCGCCCAAGATGCCTTCAACCTTGTGGGATACCTGTGCGATTCTTCACCCTTCGCCATCTTTGCTTCATAGTCTTCGCCATGGGGGCTTTGCCTCAATAGACTCGACGTCTTGGGCTTGAACCATTCCCTGGTTGCATGGTTTCGGCAGGTCCGGTCGAAGGGTTTCATGACATACCGCCAACAAGCCCCTCACGGGTAATAGTGAGATAGGAGCTTCGGCCGAGACCGTGCAAACCATGTGGTATGGTATGAGGCGCCCCCTTTGGACCGACGCTCCTGCCAAAACCTATTCTGGAGTCCTGCAGAGAAAGTGTGCATTGTGTGTACGTGTACTTTTATGGTTAGTAACGTTTTCTAGGTTTCGCGTGTTGCGAACGGCGAAACCATTTTTAATTTTCTCTAGGCCGAAATGAACAGTGATGGGCTTTCCCTTTGTGGGCTTATCACTGTGTGGCTCTCGATGGGAATTTACCGTTTCGCCTACCCTTGTGACACGTGGCGGCTTACGATTGGGTGGGGAGACGAACCGTCGCCTGGGTGGGCTATATATTTCCCCCTTCCCCTTTTTCACCGCCGCACTCTCGTCATTTTCACTGCGAGCGCTCTCTCTTTCTCCATTCTTTCCTTTCACGACGCCCTTTGATTTCCTAGATCTTTCGCTCATTCTCCCTTTTCGCCACCGCGCACACCTTTCACCATGGCTCCTTGCAAGCCGAACACAGCTTCCGCGACAGGCCCTAATCCCGGCCGAATCGGCGACGACACCACCGCCTTTCTAGGGGCTTCGCTTGTGAACGACGACGAGCTGGCAAAGCTTGTCAGCGCCGGCCTGCTGGTGGAGGGGAAGGCCTTCGCTCCGGGAAAGGCCGTGGTGCCGAAACCCAGCGACAACCAGACGATGGTATTTGCCGTGTTTTTTGAGGCGGGGCTTCGGTTTCCATGCAACGTTTTGTTGCCGCAGATCCTTCGCCTTTTCCAGGTGGAGCTTCCCCAGCTGAGCCATTGGCACTTGTCCGAGTCGCCATCTTCGACTGGGCGTGCTGGCCCGCCAGGTTCGAACCGAGCGCCGAGCTTTTCAGCGCCGTGTTCTATGGCACCGTGAACTCGAAGACAGTGGTCACCCCAGCCGGGACAAAGAAAACGACGTTTGGGAGCATGAACTTTAATGTTCGCCCCGAGCGCTCCGATCTATGGCCGGTGAACGCCGCCATGTCGAAGTGGGATCGCCATTAGATGGCGAAGTGGTTCTACCACCCCATCCCCTTCGAGGCCGGTTCCGACGCGGCAAAGGCCCTCCGTTGGCGGCGCAGGGCAATTTCGCCGAACAGGAAGCCCAAGGTCGCCATCGATGGCACCATGGAGGCTCGGTTCACCCTGCTTCGCAAGGTCTGCTCTCGGCTTAGCTACCGCGATCTGGTGGAGGAATTTTGCATGCTTTGGATTTTCCCCCTCTCCCAATCATGGCAAGTTGTGGTGAATGAAGACGAGGAAGTTGACGGCTTGTCGAAGCTTGGAGATGGAGGGCCTCGCCAATACCCTCAAGGAGGCGAAGGCTGAGAATAAGCGGCTCCAAGCTAAATTAGAGAAGGGGAGCGAGGCGAAGGCTGAGATCGAGTGCCTCAAGGCTGAGCTCAAAAAGGGGCAAGCACATTCTACCGCTCTGACCGATTACTACAATCTCATCGAGTCGAAGATTTAGGCTCTTCGCCTAGAGGTCAGCAAAGCGGAGGCGAACGCCGAGAAGGAGTCGTAGCGGTTTGCACGGGAGATAGCGAAAGCCACCGAGTCCGCCAAAACCATGTGTCGTACGCTTCGCCTTGCCCTTACCGACATGGGGGCGAGGGTATGAGGTGTCCCCGGCAAAGACGCTTCCGCCTTTGAGTTCTCAGAGTGGACTCAGCAGACTGGCGGTGCGGTTTCGGACTGTGCCACCACGTATGGCGATTGCTGTGCACGCGTGTCGGCCGCCTTTACCATGGGCCTGCTGCAGCTGTTCGGGTGCGAGCACATCGCCGAGTTCCCCAACTTCGCGAAGGGGGACTAGGAGGTCAATGCTCAGGACTTTTCGCCCGCGCTTCGTGCTTGGCATAAACAATTCTGGCAGAAGGACGGTCGATCCACTACTAAGGCGCGCCTGCTCGAGCATCTGGCGAAGGCAGAGGCGGCGGACCAGGGCGAAGAGCCGGCAGCCGAGGAGGGCGGAGGCGATGCCGAAGATCACCCAGAGGTGTGAGGCCCTCTGTCCGCTCTTTAGATTTTGTAGTTTTTTTTTTGGCGTTCGCTATGGAAGGCTGTCACGCCCAGAAATTTACTAGTAATTTCCAAACTTATTTGTGCATTAAATCTTCGTCCAGGAATCAGCCGAGGTACACAAACTGACAATTTAATATATAGATTCATCATAATAATAACGTTACGTACTTACAAAAGAAAAGAGAAAACAACAGCGGAATTACGGTCTAGCGAAGCTCCGGCTCCACTCCCACAGGCAGCTCAACTGGGGTATAAGCCAAACGTCTTCTCCATCGCAACTTGTCTTCAACTGAGGTTTGATTGATTATTGCAAGGTGAGTACATGGAATATTTCGCAAGCCACACAGCAAGTATGCAAGTGCACAAGGATACCAAAGAGTGGCATAATATAGGGCTCATTTGCAAAAACAGCATTTAGCAAACATTTGAGAATTATAAAGCAGTAGAGTAATTAATCATCAATATTAATCAACACTGAACAGCATACCCATGCTGCACAGGCCGAACCATCTTGAACAACCATACCCGGCTGTACAGATCTATCTCCAAACCAGGAATGTACCATTCCAAACTAGGAGCTAATCAAATTATTACCATTTATAGCATAATTTATTATGGTGAGAAGTGTGAGACTAATCACGAAAGACATTGTTAGACCCGCCCATAACCGCGGGCATGGCTATTCGAATAGTTTTACTCTGGCCAGAGGTGTACCACTGTACCCACAAGACACAGCCCCACGACATGTCACCATGCGCCTCAATACCACCACGGTACCTCGGAAAGGAGCTGTGACAGTACCCCTTGCATAGCACAATCCACCACAGCCCACCGTTCCTAGATCATAATCACCCCCTTATAAAGCAAGGCATGGATTCCCCAGCGACCCCCGTGGGCTTATCTCCGCCACTTCTCAGTCTGGTGCCCCGCAATGAACCATGCTATACAAAAGGTAAAGCCGTTGCCCATGCTGGCTTGTGGTTGGCACGGTTAATGTTTCACAACCGAAACTCGTGAACCGGTCCTTAATTATCATGAGCATGACCATCAAAACCATGTGCTCACAACCCACCTTTATCAAGTTTTAAATAAGCAATTAATTAATTAACCAATCACGATTAACCATCATGAGCTATCATTAAATATCCATCACTAAGTAACAGTGAAACATTAGTTATCCCAATAGTGTGCTAATGTTTCTAAGCATGGCTAAGCAATTATATCTAATACATCTAGTTGAACCATTATATAAGTACAACTAGTCAAATTGTAACCCAAGGTATCAAAGGATAGAGTAATCAATGCAAAGTAGCCATAACAAAGGAATAGTTTCATACCACCCGGTGATATTCGAAAATAAATGCACATTTGAAATAAATAGAGAATTTAAATATAGGATCAACATGTTCAAAGGAATTGTGTTTAGGATCTATGTGACTTGCCTTGGAATAATCGGTCTTCAATGAATCTTCTTAAATACTTCCGACGCCCACGCGAACCTTCGAAACGACGGAAACGACAAGCTAACACTGAAAACGAAGAAAAAGACTAAGGAACTCCAAATAAACAGTACATATAAAATAAACAAACATGTAGATCATAATTTTAGATGAATTATGAGTCTTGAACGGCCTTATTTCGATTTCATATGAATTAGTTACGAATTTTACAAGATTTAATTCCAATTAAGCCTATTAAAGAAAAGACTATTCCATATTAATTAAACCAATTACAGATGATTTATAACTGAGATAAAAGATTAAAACAACCTCCGGAAATAGATTAGATTATATTTGGTAGATGACACATATTAAAAAGAATAATATGCCACTGAAAAGAGGGAACGGATAGAAGTCTCACCGAACCAAAGCGATCGGAGAGGAAGGGTCGACGATGACGGTCCGGCGACAACACACGGAGACGATGACGACGCTAGGGCCAAACAAGATTAGATTAGATGGGATTAGGACCCTAGGGACAAACTACACCGGTGAACAGCATGGGAGCAGCAGTTGCCGGTGAACCACGGTACAATAACGCAAACGGAGGGCACTGGGAGGTAGAGAAGGCGACGGCGATTCTTACCAACACTTACGCGACGACAGCGAAGGAGTTGGCCAGCGACGAGCTTCGTAAGGCGACGAGGTACTGTCCACGGCGGCGACGACTTTCTGGCGATGAGTGGCGACAACAGAGGGGTGGACGGTCTTCACCTCGCTGCTGCGAACCCAAAGGAGGCGGCGGTGAAGCTTGGCGATGACGGAAGTGTTGGGATACGCGTAGGCTACGATAGCATAAATCAAAATTTTCTATCGTGTAAACCAGGAACCATGCAAGTATTAGATCATAGATCGTTACCACTCGACGCGCTGCGCAGCGGAAGAAGACGCTGAGAAGTCGAAGGAACTCTCGCGAAGTAGCGCGCGTCGATGTAGAGGAAGTAGTCGATCGCACCGGCTCGACCTTCTCCTCCTTGTGCATTTTCCTCGCCGTATTCCCACGCCGATCAGCACCGCAAACCAGCGGCGTCTCTACCGGTATCCACACGTTCAGGGACGGAACGCCACGCGCAGATGTGCTAGCACCCGCGCGTGGCTAGGGTTTTGCTCGGGGAGGGAAGTGACGGCTAGGGTTTCTCACGTGATGCAATACCTCCGCCAGTCACACCCCTCATGAATATATAGGATCCATCACTCGGGCCTCCAAGGCCCGTAGGACTCCTATTCGGATCCCTATCCGAATTAAGCTCATATTGGATCCCTATCAAATCCCCTTATTCCGGCCCATTAAGTATGCGACCCTGTATGTTCATATATACTTGGCTGTAATCCGAAAACTCCTTTTCGGTCCACGCGTCAACAGCGGCCCCTAGCATAACGTATTGACCCACCAGGCATACATAAAGATCATATCGGTTGAACCTCTAGTGTATACTTGTATGAACCCCTTTGCCTCACGATATCGATTAAGCTCAAGGCTAGATATGTGCCATCCTCTAATAGCTCAATCATTCACTCGAACCTGTTGATAGATTATATAACTTGTGATTGACTCCTCAATCACCTTTGGCATGGCCATGCACTTCCATAATCTACAACATCGAGGGGCCCAGAGATATCTCTCCATAGGAGGGGCAAATCCCATCTTGATTATACATATCCCACTACATGTTTCATAGCATACCCGAAAACTACTTTTATAGCTACCCTTTTACGGAGTAGCATTTAGCAGTCTTTAAGTAAGCTACTACACATGTTGAGAACCATGATAATCTCAGGTCTAAGGATTCAACACCAACACTAAATGAGAACACTGATGACAACATATAGCTCTTGCAGTGTCTCATGTTGGGTCTATCCAACAACATGTTCACTAACATGTGTCCATATTATTAATTTGGTATCTCTATACCATGATCCATGAGACATGATCATCAATTAATACATGTACTGATCATATAAACATATTTGTTCCACATATGATATTTGATTAGGGATCCTATAGAAATAGTAACAAACAACATAAAGAGTCTCATGAAAGAATCACATATTCATTAACCAATAAGGAGTTATCTATTTCAAGGAACAATGTCAGATAAATATGTAAACAAAGTATGTGATACAATCATCTCTATGATTGCCTCTAGGGCATATCACTAACAGGAAGGAGCAGCAGGGCCTCGCCGGAGATCAAAACGCGGCGGCGAGCTCGGTCTTCACGGTGACGAAGTGCTTCCCGGGGTCTTCGGCTTTGGGGAGATGGCTGCCGAGCTTGCTATTGACCTTGTGGAGCCGAGAGAGGTGGCGGCGCTGACCGGCGATGGCCGAAGCGACGGCGCACGGCGGCTGGAGCGGCGGCCGGAGGTAGAGAGAGAAGGGGCTCGCGGGGAGAGCGATTTCGGCGACGGCGGAAGACGGGACTTGAGGGAGAGGTAGAGGACGACGAGGGGGTCCTTTATATAGGCACGGGAGCTCGGGTCTAGGCCCAAATCGACGAAAAAACTCTGGGAAATTCTAGGGATCTTCGCCGGAAAAAGGAAAGATTGATCCGCGAAATTGGAAAGGATTTCCATAGAAACTTTTGGGGATTTCTTGGGGAAAAGGAAGAGGAGATTGAGAGGATTCCATTCCCAGAACTAATTTGGAAATAGGAGCAACAGGGAGGTCGGATTTGGAAGGAGGAGGCGGCGGCAGTGCATGCGCACGGGAGACAGTCGGCTCTTCCTGAGCTGGAAGATGAACAGTGGCGCAGGAAGGCAAAATAGACTTTTGGCTAGGCTTCTATTGCACAGCCCGATAGAAGGAGGGATGCAAACCAGACTTCAGGAAGGGATAAGGCCGGCCGAATAGAGGGAAGAATGGGCGAGGACTAAAGCTGAACTTTTCCTGTTTCGGCCCGAAAAGGAAAAGGGGATTTAATTTATTTTTCCAATTAAATTAACCAATAAGATGATCTTTCTATTGTTAAAAATACTTCCAATGCTCAAATAATTCCAAGAAAAATCTTGAACATACTTGTGTCAGGGTTATGGATACCACATATCTAATAGTAGTTGACTAAATCTCGGCAGGACCCACCATATACCATGTCCTATACGGAAAGAACCTGTGGATATGGGAGGAGTTCCGGATAAGGAAAGACAACCAGAGTTCTACATGTAAACGACAAGGACTGCTCGGATTGTATCCATATTTGTTTCCCTAGTTCTACTTGGACAAGGGGATACCTATGGGTAAAAATACAAGGCCCCCTAGGAGGAGAGGGGATACACCCACCATAGAAGACACAGACAACATAGACGCCACAAAGCTACAAGCCAATATAAGCCAACATGCGCCAAGACAAGCCGCCGGATATCGACATCAGAGATACGCCTGGATCGACCCTATCCGGTACCTATAGAGGCTGGCCGTAGGGATCTAGCGCTGTCTCTGACCTCGCCGGGCACGAACTCGAGGAAGAAGACTATCCAGTTGTCGACTACGAGTCAGACCTACAGACCGCCAAGTCGACAACAGTTAGATAGGCTACCACAAATATTGTACTGGTGTGATTACGGTGAATAAGAGCAATACCGGCTTCGGCCAACAGGATGTAGGGCTATTACCTGACAATTCAGGGGCCCGAACCTGTATAAAAATCTCTGTCTCCATCTCTTTTACCTTAGTCTCGCGTATATTCTAGTACCAACGATCCCCATACTATGCAAATACTGGAATCGCGACATAAAACGTCTACAGTGGCGCGCCAGGTAGGGGGATTTTTGGTGCTTCAAGGTTTCGACGAGATGGGTTTACGAGATGGATTCTCCAACAACAAGCTACTCGACGACTTTGGCTGCGGGAAAATCTAACCTGATCGGAGCATATCTTCCGACGAGATTGGGACTACCGCCGCCGCGGAGAACCATGATGTCGGAAGCAGCCTAACCCTCGACGCGTGCGACATCAACTGGTGCAAGGCATCGGCCGGCCGAGTCCAAGCCGAAGCCGACACCGATTCCTACCAACCAAGCAAGTGTGTCGAGGAGCCAAAAATCAACTGCCAGAGTAGTGCTACCATGTTCTGACTAGGACCCGATTTTTAGTCAGTCGACACGGGCGTCAACTCATCACGGCCGGCGTCAAGTCCAACCAATTTGGATAACGTCCATATGTGCATGCATCAGAGCAATTAACAGCAAGTGCATGTGTTTACTGTATGCATGCGGCTGTACACCTGGAGAAGTAAGATTGCATCGATCTAATCTACTCCGAATACACATGTCAGAAATGTAATTAGTAGGTTAATTAATTTAATTGATCTACTAATTTCGTAGATATATCCGGCATATATCTACACAGGTACGCATTATTTTATATAAAATTTTCCATACTAATATTCAGATCATATAGCATTGTCTGATTTATAATTTATTATGTTTACCTAGAGCATGTTTTTTATACAATATCTGTTGCGCGGGTGTACCCGATGTTAAATCGACTACGATCTAACATTGGGGGCTCGCTCTGTCTTCTTTTGTATAAATCATGCTTGTTTACAGTTTACATAATGCCCTGATATTTAATCTGCTCGTTATATCCTGATAATGCTAGAAGATCCATGCAGTTTTTCGAGTACATACTCGATATTATCTGCTATATATCTTGTCTTCTAGAAAATATTTTTCAGGAACAATTGAGCACACGAGTAGGTTGTGGTCAAGTACACCGCATTATCGAGAACGATCTCGACAAATGCAGAGTCGTCGCGCCCAACCTACCAACGAAAACTGACGACCTATCTCATAGCACCGGCTGTGGCTGGACTATTTGAGAAAATGTTGTTAACGGATAATTCCTCGTGAACGTTGTCAGCTTTATCACCCGACATGATTGCGAACGGACATCCGGATATGCTACAAGTTGGGTGTGTGAGTCATGCTGGCCACATGAGATGCGCATGTAATAAACCAACTCCAGCGCCTCCATAGGTGTTCGAGAGTCGAGGTACGACTACAGCAATAACGCAGCGGTCCTCGTACTACGACTTCAAATGATCGAGAGACACCTACTCACTGGTCCTCAACCAGTCAATTGTAGCGATCTCTCGTACATTTACTTCTAGTGGTTGAGTTACGACTACTACCTGGTTCTTGACCAGAGGTGTAGCGATTCTCCCATTACCTCTACTTCAATAAAGTTGATATCAGGTGCACAATATCGCCAAGTGTTTTACCCAGAGATCCCTTACCACAAAAGCCACCTAGCATTGAAACCTATCCTAATGTCCCTTTACGCTGTCTTGACAAAGTCTGTGAGGAACCTAAGGGAAGTTTGGCTGGGGACGCCTAGAGCGGATAAGGCTTTGTCGGATCCTTCAGAGACGAAAGACCATGTAAGATCTGGTCGTGTAAAAGTTCTCGCCGTGCGTATTAACCAAGCCGTGTAATCGAAAATGGATTTTCCAACTTCACGGCTGGGGGCTAGGATCAGTGCTTGTTCAACCGAGGCAGGTCAAAGGTCCAAGAACCTTATCCTCCTCCGACAACAAGGCTGGGGGCTAGGGAGAGTGTATAACTCAACAAACTGACTGATCGAAGTCGGTAAAAGAGTAGACGCTCATATACAAAACATTGGTCTGTAAGTTTAATGCATTTTCGGTTTTCCATACATATTATAACATGTTACCCTTTGAGCGTTCGCTCGGGGGCTATTTCTATCTAATATTCTTTTCTGAGTATTGATTTCAGGAAAATTCTATTCGACATTATTGAAGGCTCCATGTCTCTATGGTTCTACACCAAGATCGACTAAGGCGAGTACGACAAAAGTCGACAAGGCTTCGTCGCTGATTCTACGCCTTCTCGATCACTTGAGAACAGTTGGTGGATCTCGACAAGGAATACGGAATGAAGAAATGGTGTACCCGCCGAGATAAAATTTCTTGACTTCAATCCAAATTCTCGATTACACCAAGACGGGAGACTTAGTCATATGCTTTGTACTTTCTTGGTTGACGTCGGAGATTGACTCAGACACACCCTTTAGGTGCCCGCACGAGGCTGATAAAGGAAGTCTAACGTTATCCCTGAATTCACCGAGAACGGTCACATGAGCTCGATAACAGTTACTCTAAGGTCTACGCGCGGTTGAGAATATGTATTCGTTCATTTGCATCGAAGTCTGGGGCTACTGTCAGGGTTATGGATACCACATACCTAATAGTAGTTGACTAAATCTCGGCAGGACACACCACATACCATGTCCTATACGGAAACAACCTGCGGATATGGGAGGAGTTCCGGATAAGGAAAGACAACCTGAGTTCTACATGGAAACGACAAGGACTACTCGGATTGTATCCATATTGGTTTCCCTAGTTCTACTTGGACAAGGGGATACCTATGAGTATAAATACAAGGCCCCCTAGGAGGAGAGGGGACACACCCACCATAGAAGACACAGACAACATAGATGCCAGAAAGCCACAAGCTAATACAAGCCAACATGTGCCAAGACAAGCCGCCGGATATCGACATCAGAGATACGCCTGGATCGACCCTATCCGGTACGTACTGAGGCCGGCCGTAGGGATCTAGCGTTGTCTCTGACCTCGCCGGGCACAAACTCAAGGAAGAAGACTACCTTGTTGTCGACTACGAGTCAGACCTACAGACCGCCAAGTTGAGAACAGTTAGATAGGCTACCCCAAATATTGTACTGGTGTGATTATGGTGAATAAGAGCAATACCGGCTTCGGCCAACAGGATGTAGGGCTATTACCTGACAATTCAGGGGCCCGAACCTATATAAAAATCCTTGTCTCCATCTTTTTTACCTCAGTCTCGCGTATATCCTAGTACCAACGATCCCCATACTATGCAATTACCGGAATCGCGACATCAAACGTCGACAACTTGGGCACCCTAAGTATTTAACAAAATTGAAACCAGCTCATTTAATGATTAATTTAATATGTGAATAATTACTGAAATAGTCCTTGTATTATTAAAATTAGGAATTGAGCTCTGAAAAATCCAAGAGAATTTCAGAGAGTACAATTAATCATGGAGAATTTAATAAAAATTAAATCCAGCCATGCTTTATATTTAGGAAATTTTATTTCCCATATTTAACTTCACTTGTAAATTAAGGAACATTTAATATAAATTCTATTAATAATTTATTAAATACTTTATAAATCCTGAAACGAAAATTCAGGCTGTGACAAAGGCGAACGATGTAAATTTGGCCGATGGCCCCTTCTCTTTCTTACTATAGCCGAGAACGGCCTTTTTGATATATGGAATGGATGATCCAAGTTTAGCCAATTATTATGCTTGATGCCTTTGGCATATATGCTTGCGTCATTTTCGCATTATTTTTGCATACTAGAGAGTGCTTACTCTTTTCGCCCACTTTTACGTTTCTTGTGGAGTCTTAACTTTGCACTTCGCCATTTGCCCTTTCTGCACTGTTTTAGCAGGGTGTTCGCCGAAAATTGTGTGTTCGGTCCCCCTTTGGGAATTGGCGAAACAAGAATGAGAAGTTCGTGGCGGCGAAGGGTATGCCGCAGGTGCGATGCCCGTTTCGGCCTGTTTACTGCGAGATGATAATAAACGGCAACAGCTACAAGGTTTTGAAGGTTGCCGGCTGAATGCGGGGGCACCCCGGGAGAACCCTGGAAGACTACGACCGTATCCATACAGAACGTCTGGAGGACATGGTTCGCTTTTGGCGAAACCATCAGAAAACATATCGTTAGGAGGCGATCTCCCAACGTCGTTATAGTCTAGTCTGTGTTTCGCCCCCTTCCCTCTTAGGGTCGTGTATAATATTAATAGTGATGACGAACCTAATTCGCCAAATCATTCCTTAGGGAATGAGGATTGTTGTGGGGGCGAATGTGTGATTTATCTGTAAGCTAGGCTGTAAAGCCGTTGCTTTCTTTGTCTGTACCATGTTGTAAGACTTGTATTCTTCGATTGTTTTTTTGAAGTTGATAAAGATGTGTTTTACTTCCTTTTCGCTATTCTTTGCATTGTCACTTTTCGTGCTTTCGTTAGGTCAGAACGTGTCGGCCCATTTGCGTATATTAGCGAAATAGGTCTGCTGACTTTTCAGCTTTCGGCTTCCGTTTCCGATCTGTAGTATTCTGCGCTAATAGGAGCGCTTGTGTTATCATATTGATCGAGTGTAACGGTGTTCGGTTAGTTGTTTCCCGAAACAAGTCGTCGGAGTACGTCACCCAAGGTTGTTTCGACAGGCTCGGATTAAAGGGTGAATGCCGGTGTCCATTCGGCTACGAAGTCAGCTAGGACTTCAGACTTGATGGCAGTGCGGGCGAGGAAATGTAGGTTGAAGGGAGATAACTCTGCCGCCCACTTGCTGAGCCGGCCAGTAATTTCCTTGCCCCGGAGCTCTTCGCCTAAAGGATACTGTGATGGCACTGTGACTTTGTGGGCTTGAAAGTAGTGTTTAAGCTCGCGCGAAGCCATCACTAGGGCGTAAGCAAGCTTCTCCATTTCAATGTATCGTATATTCGCCCCTTGCAAGGCTTCGGAGACAAAATACACTGGTTTCTGGCCTGACTCTGTTTCTTGGACGAGGGCCACACTGACCGCCACCAGCGAGGCTGCTAGGTAGAGTAGCAGTTCGTTTCCCGGTGCTGGGCTGACCAAAGCAGGTGGACTCTGCAGATATTGCTTCAACTCGTCGAACGCTGCTTGGCATTCGGGTGTCCAGGTAAACTTTTCCGCGTCCCGGAGGGTCTTGAAGAAACGCAAGCCTCTTTCGGCCGCTTTTGAGAGGAATCGACTAAGTGCCGCAATTTGGCCCGCGAGCTTTTGTATTTCGCGTACGCTCGAAGGGGGCCTCATTTGCTGAATGGCATCGATTTCCTCGGGGTTCGCCTCGATACCCCTTTCAGAAACGAGAAAACCCAACAAATTGCCCGCGCGAACACCAAAAACACACTTCTCAGGATTTAATTTCATACCCGCCGCGCGTAAGTTGTCGAAGGTCCCCTGTAAGTCGGACGCATGGTCGAAAGCCTTGTGGCTTTTCACGACGATGTCATCAACATAAGCCTCCACATTTCACCCCAACTGCTTGTAAATGACCTTGTACACCAGCCTAGCGAAGGTTGCCTCGGCGTTCCTCGGGCCGAAAGGCATCCTAAGGTGGCAAAAGGTGTCGAATGGTGTGATGAAGGCTGTCTTAGGGATGTCGGCCGGATTCATGAGGATCTGGTGGTAGCCGGAGTACGCATCCAAAAAGCTCATGAGTTCGCAGCCAGTTGTCGAATCCACGAGCTAGTCGATCCGCGGCAGGGGGAAATCGTCTTTTGGGCACGCCTTGTTAAGGTCCGTGAAATCGACACACATGCGCCATTTGCCATTTGATTTCCGCACCAGTATCGGATTCTCCAACCACTCGGGGTGATCGATCTCCTGGATCACCCCAGCTTTGAGCAGCTTTTGCACTTCGGCTTTCGCTGCTTCTTGGCGATTAGCAGACATCTTGCGCAGCTTCTGTTTCCTTGGCTTGGCATCCGGCCTGACCGTCAGATGATGCATGATGAGATCTGGCGAAACACCTACCACCTTGTCGGGGCCCCAAGCGAAGATATCAATGTTTTTCTTGAGCACCTCCAGGATGTTCTCAACTTCTCTTTCGCCCATGTCGCCCCTAGCGATACAAGTCTTATGGGATCGGCATCATCGACCTGCACCTGCCATGAGAGGCGCGCTTCGGCGTGTGCTTCGCCCGGTCATGCGGTTCGGCCTCATCATTTTGGACTGCTCTGTTGATTACAGCCAAATCGCCCTTTGATGTAGCTGAAGGTTGAAGCCCATTGACCACAATCACTCTTGCAGGGCCAGGCATCTTGAGATAATTGTGGCGGGAGATGGCTTCGAACTTGTTCAAGGTTGCACGACCGAAGATGGCATTATAGTTGTATGGGATGTCGACAACATCGAACAGTATTTGCTCTTCACGCCTCTTTTCACTTGTGCCGAAGGCTACCACCAATTATACTTGGCCTAGGACTTGAACTGCTTCTCTATCAAAACCACGAAGCGAGGCCGGTGCTTGGGTGAGGGCTAGGGTTGGCACCCCCATCCTGGCATATGCTTCGGCGAAGATGACGTCGGTCGAACTTCCTCCGTCGACTATGATTCGCCGGACTTCGAAGCCAACTACCTCGGCCGAGATCACCAGGGGGTCTTGATGCGGGAACAGCACTCCTTCGGCATATTCTGGCCAGAAGGAAATCTACTGATTCAAGTATCGCGGGGCCTCTTCGCCTGCCGAAGTGATGTTGTGCGCCATTCACAGTTGCATCTTCTTTTGCTGTTTTGATAGTTGATTCGGCGGGTCGGCCCTTGTAATCACTTGGATTACTCTGCGCTGCACATCTTGGCGTTGTTCGGCCGGGGGTGCTTGCTCTTGAACAGCTTCGTGAGGTGCTTCGACAGCTACTCCTTATTGCGGTTTTGGATCTTGCGTGTTGCCATGCTGCCGAATGTTTTGGCATTGATCGGTGGTGTGCGAAGAGCGTCCGTGGAAGGCGCAGTAAAGGTCTTTTCTGACCTTCTTGCGAACGGGCTATTGATGGCTACTTGCTTGCTGGGCGTCGAACTCCTTGCGGAGGGCTTGAACTTCATTTAACAACCATCACGGCCTTGCCTGCACGGTCGGTTCTAAATTTCCTCCAAGTCATGGGAGCTTGACCTGGCCTTGGCGGTTGTCCTTGGTTCGCCGGCTGAGGCTGGCGAATGGCGGGAGGAGCCGGTTTGGCGTCCTGTGCTTGTGCTTGGGCTTGAGCAGCCGTGACAGAGGCCTTATTGTACTCGGCTTGGATTGCTTGCCGTCGCTTGGAATCCTCTTCGCCCCTTGCGTATCCGTTAATGATGCGAAGCAGGTGCTCGAGTGTCTGCGGCTCCTTGTTGGCGATTTTTCTTGTGAGTTCGTCCTCGAGCAGCCCAACCGAAGCGGCGTTGATGACGGACGCCTCAGTTATGTCCTGAACTTGGCATCGGGCTTGCGAGAAGCGACGCATGTACTCCCTTATCGACTCCCCCGGCCTCTAGCGAATGCCGAGTAGATGTTGTTGCGTCTTCGGCTCCTCATAGGTGCCTCGAAAGTTAAGGACAAAAACATCACGCAATTGCTCCCATGGGTAAATGCTGTTAGCTGGTAAATTGAAGTACCAAGAGCGGGCGATGCCGCATAGAGCGAGATGTATTACCTTTGCCTTGGTATTTTCGTCGCCATGAGCGGCTTCGATTGCGGACTCGTAGATGGACAGGAACTCTTTTGGGCCTGTTTCGCCCGAGTACCGTGGAACGGGTGGGAACATGAACAGTGGTGGGATTGGACGAACCTTGATTCCCCCACTCAGCAGCAGCCCCTTTTCGCCCCCCGCCTTGCTCACGGTACCTTGCTGTAGAGGCCCGTTTGGATATGGCGTGGCGAAGGGCGAAGTCATGGCTTGCGCGTGCGGTTGGGCCACAGTGTTCGGCTGCCTGGCCCCTAACGGTGACGCTTGGTGCGCCGCCATGGATGGGTCAAACGAAAGCTGGGTCCATGCCATGGAGACCTGGTTTGGCGCCTGATTTGTTCCGAAGCCTGGTGTCGGTGCCTGTGATCAGATGGTTGGTGCTTGAGTAGCATTGCCGAAGTCGAACTGCGGTGCTTGACTCTATGGCGAAGCCCCCGGACCAGGCAGGTTCGATTGTAGCCAACTGGGTGCACCTTGACTTATGCTCCCCTCTGGTTGGGCCGAAGGGGCTACTTCTGGAGTGTTGTGGGGTTGGTTGAGCTGCTAAAGAAAAGCCTGAAGCTGCGCTTGCAAGGCTGAAGCTCCTTCCACCATTGCTTGCGACATTTGACCGGGCGGCGGGTTGCGTACTTGGGCAGCGACCGGCCGAACTTGTGGCTGTACATGAGGGGTCGGGTGAACTATTGCGGTCGAAGGCCGTCCGGCAAAGTACGCTGGCGCTTGCATGACTTGTGATGGAAGGGCTTGGATCGGCGCTTGCGGGTAGACCTAGAGTGGGATGTAGCTTGCCGAATACTGGAGGATGGGGGCCGAGACGACCTTGGCTTGTCGGGCAGCTTCGTATGCCTGCTGCTACTCTTGCATTTGACGAAGCATGTCCTGGAGTCGTGCCATGTTCTGACGCATGGCCCCCATGTCGGCTTCGGCTTGCGCTTCGAGGTTGGAGTTGACTTGTGTGGCGGTGAGCGTGGTTGAAGCTATAGCCTGCTGCGGCGGAGCAGCCTGGGGTGCTTCCAGTTGACTTGTCGAAAGGATCTCCGCCCTTGCCGCTGCTGCCGCCTTCGCCGCATCGACCATGTTCGGCGCCTGCCCCGTCGAAGCGGCGGGAGCCGAAGGTGGTGGTTGCGGCGCAGGGACCTAAGTCGATGGTGCCGCACCAGCTTCGGCGCCGAGTGCCGAAGGCTCTCCTCCCTCTTCGGCTGCCATCTCCACTCCTGCTTCACTCTCCTTACGCCTTGCAACCTTCTCCTTAGCGACCTTCTTCGGTGGCATTCGCTCTCAGTGGTTTCGCACAGAGGTCCCCACGGTCGGCGCCAGCTGTTGTCGAAGTGAAAACTGCATACGTCGAAGGACGTCGGCGCCAGCTGTTGTCGAAGTGTATTATGTTTCTTGTATTTTTTTTCTGGATCCCCTTTTACATGGCCCTAGGGGCCTATTTATAACCCTATTACAGGTTCCCCTATTGAGGTTTAGGTTTAACATTGGAATTTACATGGTTGCCCTTATGAAAGGGACATTTACATGGGTATATAGTGTAATTGAGGTATATGGGCCCCTAATGGGCCGACTGGCGAACGCTAGCCTAGTGGCCCCCGGGCTTGATCGGCTGAGATGGCCTCTTGGGCCTCCTTGAAGTTGGACTTGCTATACGGCGAAATCATCCGCCTTCGCCATACACTCTTCGCCATATAGTCTTCGCGCCAAGATGCCTTCAACCTTGTGGGATACCATCGTGATTCTTCGCCTTTCGCCATCTTTGTTTCATAGTCTTCGCCATGGGGGCTTCGCCTCGACAGACTCGATGTCTTGGGCTTGAACCCTCCACTGGTTGCATAGTTTCGGCAGGTCCGGTCGAAGGGTCTCATGACATACCGCCAATAAGTATGAATATATAATTGAAGATTTCATCTAAAAAATAACTGAAGGATTATACTTCTCAGCAAACATGAGGCCGGTTTGTTACTTGAGTATACCTTTACTGTTTTAAGATTAAATTTTGATATATTGCTTACAATTGTAAATAGAAACATATATTCAAGTTCTATACTTGCTTATGTTGCAGTTTCATGTTGGATCCCGTTATATGTTTCGCATCTAGAACTTGATTTCCTAGGTACGTCCCTAAAGAGAAACACAATCAATCACATCATTTGTAGTATCTTATATATCATATCAAATTACATGAAGATATATATATTTTTGTAGTAACACAACACGATGTTTGCAGTAATGTACACACCTCCAGGAGTCATCTCTTCTTATACGTGCTTCTTGAGATGAATGCTCCATGAAAACCATAGGGTACTCTGTGTTTCAATATTATCTTAGCAACTGGTCCATTCTCAAATCTTTGTGCATCGATGATATGTGCCTGCAACGTATATTAAGAATCGCAATTGAGTCATACAAAAGAGTACATGTATAACTGGCAAACGAAATTAAAAATGTGGCATACCTTCTTCTCATTTTTATATATCATTCTTGATTATAAGTACTGAGATGTATTTCTTTTATTAAGCTGTAGTGGGTATTGAAAAACAAACTACATATTTTTTTCGATTATATGGCAGACACACACGCGCACACACCACTACACACAGAACACATCACACCCCAGCGAATGTGCCCCTAACACATGCTCATCCCTGATCTTACTAAAATTTTGTTGAAAATTTACCTGCATGTGTGTAATATTCGTGGGCATCAGGATTTGAACTATGATAGGTGGATTCATGCACCTATGATTCCACAACCACAGCACTGGTGGTTTAAAAAAAGATTATGCATGAGCATATCGGGCACTCTAATGTAATATAAAACCTGGAGAATACACTTTATAGAATATTGTAACATGCCAGTTTAAATAACAAAAGTAATTCTGATTCGCTATGGAAATTTTCTTGATAGAACAATCACTCTAGCATGTATAGTGCAAGAAACATGGTTACAGAGAAATTTAACTTGCCTGTGAATTGTTGATTTCCTCGTCATGTACAAAAGAGATTATCCATCCGTCATCCTCATTTGCTCCATTGACCTTCGGAACAAAAGTTGCTCCTGAGCAAAATTTGTTTCTACCAAGATGATGGTACTCTACATTTATTAGATCTTGACAGGGCTGCATGAAGAGTTCCAAATTTAAAGCAAAATATTAAGATATTTCAAAGAAGCATGATGACAATTGATGTTGCAGGTATCTATATTCCAGGGGTTACCTTAATTTTGTCTTCAAGATATAGTTTTGCAAAACCTCCAAATTTTGGTCGCACTGCAAGACAAATAGTAAAATTAGAATCTCATGAATACTCCCTCCGTCTCGTAAAAACTCCATTTTAGATACTATGTCCAACGTTTGACCTTCTATCTTATTTAAAAAATTTATGAATTTTTTTTAAAATAGTCACGCACAATATACTATTCATGTTTTATCATCTAATAACAAAAAAAAATACTAATCATGGAAAATTTTTAAATAAGATGAAGAAGTCGAGTCTTTGTGGGATGGATGGAGTATATCATTGTCTGCTTGGTGTATGATCAGCCACAAACTAAATTTGAACTTTCAAAATAAAATATAGTGTTCATTTTTGTGTTTTTTCATCGTGGTCTATTTTTCATAAGTAACTTTTAAATGCTACTAATGTACATATAAAACTTTTACTCTTAAATAATTTTGGTTGCTTGACTCATTTTTTCTTGGCTTATTAGCCATAGTTCAAATATTCAGAATCGAAGGTAAGGTATATCGTACTCTGCACATGCCTAAATATGGTTCTTGCATCCAAGAAATTCATGGACAGTTCTTCTTCTGTTCTTCAAATACAGAAGAAACCAGATCTCCTATGTTCCTAACTTCATATAAATTTTTGTTCAATTTTGTACTGCATACGTTTAAGATAACTGCAATATTTGCTTAGAAACATACCTATTCCACAACCACCTGCCAAGCTCCCTTGGGAATCCACCACTTGTGCATATGCATACTTGTGATTCAAGCCAACATATTTGTCATTGATGACTGGGAATTCCATATCAATACCTGCTCCAGTTAAGTATTTTTCTATAACAGACATGCTTTTCATGTTTAACCTCCACTCGTACAAGCGAGAAAAATATTCCTCATTGAGTCCTTGGTTAGCTGGTTCTTCATCAACAGAGTGCTCAAGTACTGTAGGACCCATAAGAATGGAACCTGGCACTCGAAATCCCCTCATAACAACCTAATAAGTTGTTATAGGAAGGCAAATTAGAGATTGAATGTGTTTGAAAAGTTATTGTGCACGGAATAAATATTAACCATTATATATTTCCATCATTCGGCAGCTTCGGTAATTAGATTATTTTTTTGTCTTATGTGTGATAAACCATTACTTATTTTTCTATAGATAGATTTTGTGAGATGATCTGTAAGTCAACCAATTTCAATAATGAATAATTTCTTGGAACTTCATTTTCAGCAATTCTTTTTTTGCACTGATCACTGTAGTAATACAATCTTGCAAAATAGCTGTATTTTAGAGATGCACTATGTAGTAACCATTTTGGATTAGTGTACCTCATTATGTTCCTCAAAGCAGTTGACAAGATGGATAGTGCAGAATGGTTCTACGTCAAACCAAATTACTGAGTCTGCATCTCCATAACGGGGCATGACTCCAATTCTTGCGTAACTTTCTGCTTCGTAATCAAGAAACCTACATGACGGTATATAATCAGGAACTTGGTAAAGCTATCACTTACTAAAGTAAGTCTAATATATGTACTTACGGAGCACCTTGTAGAATCCTACTTAGGTTCATTGTAAGAGGCATATCCATGATGATGTTGTACCTATAGATGGAAGAAGAAAATAAATAAATATTTATGTGTCACCGATTATTTCCAAAAGTTTTCAATGTAATTTGTATGTACATTGAAATTAGGTTGACAAAACTAGATAACAACGTTATCTTTATCTGATAAAATTTTCAGTTCAAATTAACTAGATATACTCATTCTATGGAATTACGATGAATTTAAGAATGCAGGGAAAAAATCAAATGACATGTGTTTTTTTTTCCAAGTTCCTCTAGTGTGTTCGGACCCCTTTTATTATTATTTTTATTCTCCATAAAATTTGGTCGAAAATGAATATAATATCGAGAAGCATATAAATTGAGGGTCATGCTCTTTTAATAAGATGACTGCCCATGTTTTGCCTCAATTAAAAAAGAGAACCCCATCATATGCTCTAATGCCCAAAAATAGTAATAAAAATATTTCCACTGTGTGTCGTGCTATGTAATTCCTTAAAATATGTATTTGTACAATTCGCTATAGAGGAATCGACCTACTCAGTATTCATAGGTCTCACATGGTAGTGTTTGGTGGGTAGCACTAAACTCACCATTCACCACCAGCATTGGAGTCTTTTTAAATAGTATAGATGTTTTCAACTGATTTTAATTGTTTGCCAAACATAATTACACCCGCATCAGGTAACTTTTCAGTTGTCCCTCTCAACTAATTCAGAAGTTTCTCTAACTATCACCACTGAGCTAAGCCTATAACTTATTCTGTACCTTTTTAGGAACAATAATTGCTGATATTCTATACTAATTTAAGAGATGCTATAGTGATAATGGTGGTGAATCTGTCACTACCATCACCCAAGTGCCCGACAACCATGTGTGACCCACAGACAATGAGACTGCCTATTTCTCAACCCCTACACGCCACGGACCCTGAGAGTCAATAGGCACCTAGAAAGTGACAACAAAAGAAACATGATGATATTATATTAGATAACAAGAATAAATTTTTGGATTTAAAATATATGCAATGAGCTATGTTTATTAAAGAAATATGTTGCAACGCATGGGTATTTTGCTAGTAGTACTCAAATAATAATTAGCAAGCTATGCATGAAATTCTAATGGTTACAGGATAGAGAAAATTTCTTATTTGCCATTGAAAATTGCCATGTTTTCTTATTTGCTATATAAAGTTAGGTTTTCCATGTATACCATTGAAGAACTTCTTATTCTGATTCAGGCGCCTGATTGAATGGGAAAAATCGGTTGACTCTATTGGAAAAAAAAGTTTTGGGTCCCATAAGGCCACAACCACTACATGCACCCTCCCTCCCCCATTGTATGCATGCTCTCTCTGTCTAGGCATGAGCTTTTCTCCCTACCTCAGTACACCACATGCATTCATACATGCAAGTTTTCAGTAATTTTAAAGCAAACTTTCTTTTAAACTACATATGCATTATACAATATGATTTTATTCTTTACACCTTTGTATTCATTATGTTTAAATCTTTACAATAACATATCAAATGATATATCTTATTAAAAAATTATATGTTTAAAGTTTTAAATTCGATGTTTCATGTGTGTGAAACAAATGTGTCAACTTGAATTTATTTTTGTTGCATATTTTATGTTTTTATGTTGCAACGAATGTTTTTTAGTGTTGCATATGGTGTTGTTTGGATGTCTCAATTAGTGTCATTTAGGTGTTTCATTAATTCATTTGCGAATGTTTCACGTCATATTGTTTTCGTTGTTTCAATAATTATTTTGTGATGTTTCATGCCATATATAAAAATGTTTCAATTATATATAAAGTTCTATTATAAAAGAAACATATATGATCAAGTAAGATCTTGTTATGAAGATTTAATTGTAATGAATATAGTGGTGCAATTACATTTCAAATTGAATTAGTAAATTAGACAATAAAGTGATTTGAAGATTTAGTAAACATACAGTGGAATAGAAAGGAGGGTTAAAGGTTGCTACATGATGCAACTTGTATTAGCAACGACATTAACATTTTGGCAGGAGATTCGATGGACATGCTTGTTACGCTAGGTAGGAGCGGGGCACACGTAGTTCCCCCCAAAAACTCCAGATCGGTCGTTCGATTCCTCTTAAAAAATTGGTCAAATGTTGCAGTTGACCAACGAGTTAAACATTAAGTTATATATGATGAAACAAAATAAATCAGCAACTGAAATATTTAAAAATTTTGTGAAAGATGGTGAAAACACATGTTAAAGCATGGCGCTATCATGTTAAAACGTACATTTTTCTTTCATCAGAAATATAATCATGTGATAACTTTTTGTAAAGATTTAATTGCAATAAATATAATGTTGTGATCGAATTGTAGATCAGATAAATATTTTAGAAGAAGAATTATTTTGAAGATCACTACATGGATGCATTCATGAATGGAATAAAGAAAGAGAAAGTAGTATGACAGGAGAGAGAGTAAAAGCATGTAGTTGCATAAGTTTTGTGAAACACGGTCAAAATATATATTGAAACATGTCACTATAGCATATGAAGCATTAAGTTTTAACGGTTTGAAACATATATCTTTTTTCATAGTAATATAATCATGCATAATCTTGTTATAAATATTTAATTACAACATGTACAATGGTGTAATCCGATCATAGATCGGATAAGTAGTTTATGAGAAAAACATTTCTAAGATAGATATATGTATGTATTATTGGAACAAAAAAGGGAGCAGCAGTACACTAGTACATGTAGTTGTTGAAGTTGAACGCTCAATAAATTTTCCAGCATCGGTAGATTGATCAGTAGCATTCTCATAACTGTTTGTATTGTATTTATGAAAAAAAATACACGAATCTCTCATGGACCTAGATTCCACTTCAAGCAATCTGCTACACATGCCATGGAAAAGGGCCACCTCTATTCATGTGAAATCTCAACCCAACCATCAGGAGTAATGCAGTTGAATAAGGATATTCAAGTATGACTACACCTTAGTTAACAGCTTATGAACAACGTAAAAATGATGATATCAGTTAGCCAATGGCATATAAACAAATACCTACTTTTTTATGGCAAACAACAAAACCTAATGATGGTACATATGATTATAATAGAACACCAACAAAACCATACTCGTTGTTTGATGGAGAAGATTCTATTCAATTCTTTCCACTAGACAAACAGGGTGACGTTGATAATATTATGACTTGGATTAATTCATTGTAATTTTCTTTTCTTTCTTTTTTTTTTATCTTTCCTTTTGTTTGTTTTGACTATCTTGCTGTAGTTGCTTTCCTGTTGATAATAAAATATAACCATGGGGCCTCCCCTATTGTTTTCCTGTCAAAAATAATTTGGATGGTAAATAAGGAATTTTATCTTTATCATAATATGGTTATTTTTTTGTTATTTTATATGAACTGTTGTAAACTTTCATATAAATGAGTTAAAAATGCATGTTTTTGTAGCAAGCAAAGTTAGTAGTGCCAATGAACTTACCTTTCAGTAATCCCAATTTCGTGAGAAAAGGCACATCTCTCTTGCTTGAGGTCAACCTTATGTTTAAGTTTCTTTCCATCCTCTGTAATGTGATTGGCATGATCAAACTACTTAGTATATTTTTGGGAAACGATATGCAGCACAAGAACTCACATAAGAAAATTTTCAAACATCATTGATAATTTTTTCAAACCTGAGATAACTCCAACAGTAAGGAAGGGCTTCACAAAACTAAACCCATGTATGACTAAATCTCCTGACCCAGGTGCTACCTGCTCCCTCAGAAAAAAAAATGAATGTATCAAGTAACTTGAAATAGAATGGCAGTCATGCAATGATTTTCGCTTGTTTTAGTGAGCAGGTACTATTTGGTAGTTTTAACACTACATTTTTGTAAAATTAAATACTGTCAAGAATTAAATTATTTCAAAAGAATAGTAAAATACCCCCCCCCCTTTGCACTCTTTGACAATTGCATTGTGATTCTAAATAAATTCTTAAAAATTGAGGAAAAAAAATCTGCTGAGGCTAAAAAAATTGGAAGTAATCGACCGATACATGAGTCACACTAGCTTCCAGGAAGCCGCTGGGCAAGACAAAGGATCAACCTTGGGGTGCGCTGTGAACGGCATGTTCCAGTCACCACCGACGTCCCAGCTGCAAATTGTGCCGAGATTTTCCAAGTCAATCTCATGGGGATTGTCATTCTCTGCAGCCGAGAATACCCTCCCAGCATGCTGAAACACATTGGTATTACTGTAGTTCCTACTCGCCTTACCAAACCTCTGCTGCATAGATGTATGCATTGATATCAGTTCCATTTGAAAATAGTGAGAGAGCTTTAACATATGACACTAGCAAAAAGCTAAAAGCAAAATATTACTGCCTCCATTAGTTGTCTACTTTACACATTTAAGTTATGACCAAGGTTTGATTATTGATTAGGTAATCATATTTTTTATACTGTATAACCAAAATGCCTGCAATAATTATACATGTGTGCTATGCGCCCATTAGGTGTGTGTCATATGAGAGGAGGAATTGGGCCAGAAGGCAGTGAAAAAATATATGCTTTGAATATCATGAAGTGCAAAGTATTTGCTAGCATGTAAAGTAATCAAGTGTAGAGAAAACAAAAACAGACCAAGCACAGTTATTAACAAACCTTGTTCAAAATACTGGCTGCAAATATGGCGATAGGGTCACCCTTGGCTGACGAGAGGAAGCATGGTTTCTGACGATCTTTTTCAATCCTGAAAGTATCAGATTGAACGTACCGATTGTTGTATGAGATTGACCAGGTGTTATCCTCTCCTTTCTTGTTAAAGTAGAGGGCATGTAGCATGCCTTCTCCCTCGACCCAAATGTCTTCAGTCTGACCAAAGATTGAATTCACCGTGTGCAGCGCACCAAAGAGTGGGTTTGGACCTGCATGCATTCGACGCATTCAGTGATGAGAGCATATTTTTTTTTAAAAAAAAAACATTCAGGGAGAAGAGCAAACCAAGGCTTGAGCTATTGATATGTTGGCTCAACGATTACAAAGCACATGCATGCCAACCTACTGCTAAAACATTTCTGCTAGTTGGAATAATTTTTCTAGAGAAAATTTATGTGTTGGCAATGACAAGATTGATTTCCACGAATTGCTATTGACAAATAAAAGTTCCACAAGATGCTATCGAACAAGTGGTTTTTTCTTCCCCTTTTACCATCACTATTAGCCTACCCTTAACTACACTCTATTGCACCACACATAAAGTGTATTTTAGCATATATTATTCAAAGTGTGAAATGGACTTTTCACATAGTTTATGGGACACTAACGGTGATACAATGAAAGGTAGGGGTGAAAATGGATCGGATTATATCCGATTCGATCCGTTCCAAATCCGTCCTAAACGAGGATGGTATGGAATTTTAGAAATCGGTGGATATAGATGCGGATGCGGATAGTAAGGTGCGGATTCTGATTCGGATGTGGTATCTCTAAAAACCGATAAATGCGGATTATTTGGTATTTCTATCGGATTATCCCATAGGCCGTTTGCCGGATAATCCGAAAATATCAACCCAGGTAACTACTCTATCTGGGCATATAACATGAGTCGGCCCATCCAATGGCCTAATTTATCAATTAACCTAAACTTCTTTGTTTGAGGCTTTTGCCGTCTCATATTACACTTAAGTATGCAGTTATTATGAAAGGTCGTTTAATGATTATTGTATTGTTGTCCCTTGCATTGATAACTCAATTTTGTATTGATTGTATAAACATCTAACATCTGATAAATTTAATTTGTTTCCCGAACCGAGTCTGCACCGACTCCGCAGGATTTCCAACATCCGAAACAATCCGCTCCGCATGCGCACATATCTGCACCCGCTTTGAATCTGCTTAAAAATGGTTTAGAATATGGTTGTTGATGTGAAAACACGGTGGCCTAGGAGATCTGCTGAACTTCAGTGCAGGTCCAAAGGTTGATGAGATGCGGGCGTTCTAATCAGTTTGATCCTGCAACTCACAAGATATACAATAGCAGATCAAATAGCCGATCGGCTGATAAGCTGATGGAGTAGTTCCAGTCGATGCCGATACTAGCCGATGTCAATAGGGTTTTGATCAAACGGCTATATGTCCAATGTAGATAACGATATAAAGACAATCGGCTGATGGTAATGTAATCCAGTAGAAACCAATCGGCTAATAATGATATGAGAGCATAAACACTAATCCGAAGGTTAAAGCATACATCGGCTGAAAGTTTGATGTTATTAAATCCAAACGATTAGATAAACAATGAAACCTTTATTGCGATCGGCTAAAACCAACTTGTATGCAATCCTTGTAAGCCGATGCAACATCCATGTAACTCATCGGCTGAAACCCCGATGAAACCCTTATTAGCAATCAAGAAGCAGGCTAGAGATCATGGTTCTAAATACGACTTAGTAGATCGAATGTACTAATGCAGCACTAAGTATGAAAAGAAACACAATATCTAGACAATCAAGCCTTTGACTAATTTTCAGGGTAGTGGATACCTTAGCTAATCCAGTCTAGTAAATCGATTTAGCTGATACCGGCATAAACCCTTAAGCGAGAATCAGCCGATATGACTAAATCGATATACTAAAACTAGATTAACTAAGATATATGATAAATAGGTAGGCAAAAATATCAACTGAATCAGCCGATATGACTAAATCGATATACTAAAACTAGATTAACTAAGATATATGATAAATAGGTAGGCAAAAATATCAACTGAATCAGAGCGATCCAAGAGGTTGAAGCGATGCAACCTTGAACAACACCATTATAGCCGATACAATTGCTAGGACTGGCAGAACGTAGGACTTACCCCCTTCGCTGAAGATCGAAAGCCGATACAACCCCGCGTCAGGTGATAAATAAAAACCTCGGGAAAGAGGGTGGCTATGCGCCAAGAGTAGTTGTATTGATCTATGAGATAAATTACAATTACCACATGTGTACATATTTATACCCATGGGTAGATACTAGTCCTTGTTGGACAAGAAAGAAATTTTTCGAAAGATAAAAAGAAAACATAAAATCCTTATGAGACACTAAACACACTTTCCTAAAGATAAAAGGAAATAAACAAACTCTTCCTAATTAATAGATAAACTGCCATGCCACATCTTCCTTGAACACGGTCTCTTCTAGATAAGCTTTCTTTAATTGATTAATTTTCTTAATCTGACTACTGGCGACTTGATGAATCTCATCGGCTGATTCCAGAACTCTGAAGCCAATGCTAACTCTAGGCTGATCAGGACTTCGGGGCTTACCGAATTTCACTGTTAACAATGGTGTGACCACTATCCGTCCGAATCCGATCCGTTTTCACCCCTAACGATAGGATGTCGTTTTAGATTAGTGGTACTAGGTTATAATATTCTAGGAAAGAGGGAGTTATATTTACATATATTAATGATTAATATTTAATGGTTTAACTGTACACATTTTAAAATGTCATCTATATTCGAGAAGCTAGTAGATAGTTATGCTTTGTTTTGCATCTGACCGTATGTGTCTGTTGTGATGAAATGACTACAAATCGGGTGCCCGATTTTTCATAAAAATCAGGCATTATTTTACCCCTTATGAAAGAGTGTTTCAGCACTAAGTGAAAGAATGTTTTAGTTCGTGAAAAAAGTGAAGCGCAATCGGGTCGCCAGATGAAACAATTTGGTTCAATAAATAAAACAAATGATTTAAAGCCATTGAAAGATCAACAAGTTCCGAGCGAAATCGATGACAAAAATTGAAACACCATAAAAAATCCAAGTGAAACACTTTGATCTGACTAATGAAACAACCATATACATAGAATGAAAACATTGAAACAATCACCCCGAAAATAGACCAGCTAAATCCACTTCAGGTTAGCCGGATCATCGACGGTAGATGCTGCCCAAGCCATGGAGGAGACGTGGCTAATGATGGCGTGCAGCTGCCGAAGATGATGATTTGGCTGATGATGCCCTATAAACCACCACCACCACCCACTCCTACAGCCACTCAGGACATCACCATTGCCGCCGTTGTTGCATAGACTCAGCTAAGTCTACATTGCCGCCACTGCAGCTGCCTGCCACCATCACCCCTATTAGCCACCGCCTTGGCCTGCCGATATCTTGCCGTAGGTTTCTGCCTGTCACTACCTTGCCTCCACCTTTGCCTCCTCACAGATCAAAGGGGATAGAGAGGTGAGAAATGGTGAAGAGAGAGATAAAGGAGGGGAATAGATGAGACCGAGAGAGAAAGGAGGGATGTGGGGCGCAGGGCGCCCGATATTTTCCTTCCCACCAGGCACCCAAGCCAAATGCTACCATATATAACTTTCTCAATCTAGTTAGTAATAGTTAGTAATGAAAGAGAATTACCATTTCTAATATATACACCCTCTGGAAAGTCCTCAGGGATTGCCCCTTCTATCCGCAATATATTTGTTATTTGACCAATTTCTTCAACTGGTGCAAAATTACTCTGCATGGATATATAGATCCAACACATACGTAAGTTATTAGCAATGGAAATTGAACTGTTTCTCCAATTTAGTTTTAGAGGAAAATTGTTTCTCCAAGGGAAATTAATGTATTTCTCTCCAATTCATTGCTTACATCCCAAAATAAGTGCTACTTGCTCTTCTAACTTGTTTAGCATAAATCAATGCTTGAGAAGGAAACAACTATGATGTATGATAGGAGGATGCATTATTAGGAGTAGGATGGGACAAAGTTTTGAATATAACATGTACTTCCTCCGTTTCATATTATAAGACTTTCTAGCATTGCCCATATTTATATATATATTAATGAATCTAGACATCTATGTGTGCCTAGATTCATTAACATCTATATGAATATGAGCAATGCTAAAAAGTTTTATAACCTGAAACGGAGGTAGTAGTACTTAGAAGAATACTCTTTTCAGACAAATTTTTAATCCTAAAAAGCATTCATTTTTACAGGACGGAAGAAAATTTATATTATAGGAAGTTCAAAGCAATAAATTGCTGCTGCATTTTGTGTAACGTATATGCAATCATGCTTGCCTGCCCTACCTCGGTGGGACGTAAAGATTGATGACTGAATGTGAAGATAGAGTCCACAAACGCATCCAGCAATTTCTTGGAAGCACTGCTTCCTGCAGCAGATGCCTCCCTAAGTTTGGTTTTCAATACTTGCTGAAGCTCCTTGAAACGAGGTGGCTGTATGTATCAAATGAACGTATATATTAAAATGGAATCATATGATCATCTCATTGTACATATGCAATGCAACAGTAAAATATACACAATCTCAATCTCGTTGTTGCATGCTTATATTGCAGTAGAGCTTGCTAGCTCTGGAATAATTGATCAGTTCAGTTGTTATATGCAGAGGGACAGAAAGGAGACTAGAGAGGGTAACTACGGAGGGAGGTGTAGTTTAGTACTGTGCGTACGATGTGCGCAGAGGAATCATGAGTCGCCAATGGCTTAGTCCTGGTGATCTTGGCTGGCCTTCCTCTGGTGCTGCACAAGCGTGGTTGAAGAGAGAAGCCATACATATGCATGGATGCTATGGTCGCCATTGTTGCAAGCTTGTTGCTCCTAACAACTACTCCTTTTATAAGGCTATTCCAAGAGATAGATATAGTACTCGCCTTCTGTCCCAGTATGACGTTGTTGACTTTCACGTAACATTTAACCATTCATTTTATTTAAAAAGTTATATAAATATTATTTATTTTATTATGACTTATTTTATCATCAAAGAAACTAAAATCCTAGCCTGTACTTTTACATATTTATACTACATTTATAATAAAACGAATAGTCAAATGCTATACGAAAAGTGAACGATATGATCTATTTTGGTTGGGTTTTCACAACAGAACAAGGACAATCCTCCAACATAAGGATGCTGACATATTCGCGTGTAAAAATATCTAGATATTTATCCACCCTAAGCTTGGGTATGTTATTATTGCATATTTATTAATTAGAGATGCATACTACTACTCCCTCCGTTGTTTATAACCGATAGTTTGGATAGTTCCAATATATAATTATTCGTGGATTGTTTGGGCGTTTAGCAGAGATAAGAAAAAAAGAACTTTGATATCCTTCATTAAATAAGACTTTATTAGGTTAGGTTGGTAATTATATTAAAAAATAAAAAGAGAGGTGATTGATTACACGGGTATAAAGTAATACGAATAGCACTTAAATTACTTAGATTTCGGTACAAATTTCAATTGTTAGAACCGTTTATATTGTATAACTTAACCGACCAAGCAAGCATATTATATTCAAAATAGTGGTACTATAGTAGTTCCTCCGTTAGTAGAATTACGTGAACAATGCTGTAAAGTCTTATAATATAAAACGTTTCATCTCCACTCAACTCACATGAACTACAATAGGCCTAGCTAATAGGTACCACTGGACCAAGCAGATTGATTGGCTCAACGAAATTGCCACGTGATTTTTTGTACCGTCTGGACGCATCTTTCACCAACTTTCACTGGCCATCTCTCTCACTCAAGAGTCACGGTCGGCACATGCTAGAGGCCGAGATCCTGGCTAGGAGTCTGTTTCAGGAGTTTTTTTCAAAACAGTTTAATTAACTTTTTCATTCAGATTTTGAGAAGCTATAATTATAGAATTCGGAAAATTAATTAGCAAATATAATTAAGTTGAGAAACCTAGATTCTCAGAAGCTGACTACCAACCGGCTGTTTCTTATAACTAATTTAAACTACCCAAACATACCGTATGACCGACCAAGGTTTGAAATTTCAGTAATTTCGACCCCATCGGCAAACACAAATCTCCCCAAAAGTTTCAGTTTTTTTATCAAATATTTCTAAATTTGTTCAAATTCAGTCAAAATACGTTACAAATTCAAATCACTTCGGTCTGAAAAATCCAGAAATCACGACATTTCCAAATTTCGGTAACCACCGAAATGTCGGTGGGGACCAAAATTGAAACCTTGAGACTGACCCGGCCCGACTCGCGCACGGGGTAACATCGTCGGATCGAATGACACGCCAACACACAGGATGAGCTAGCGTGCGGCGGCCTCAAATATCGTCCGCGTCAACGTCGTCGTCCTCTTCCTCTTCCTCTCGGTGCCTCAAATTTCTTCCGCGACTCTCTTTAGTCCTCGGATGCCGGCCGGTGTCGATCGATCGGCAAGCTACAGATGTGGCACGGTCGATCGACAAGCAAGCGGGCGCCGCTGTCGGGCTCGTGTCTTTTGACACCTGGTAATATTGTACCGATCGACGATCGAGCTTGCTGCCGAAGTCGACGGGCATTTGAGGGGACGCTCTCTTGTCTCCTTGCTCTCTCTCTCTCTCTCTCTCTCTCTCTCATTCCATGTACAGGGTAAACGATGAATTGGATGGACACTAATAGTTGCCTTATCGTACAGCTTCCACTGATGCAGCCTGATCCTCTGACCTTTCTCCTCAATTAATTAATGGGTCTGTCCTAAAATAATTAGTAATAACGATAATTTGTAGAGTTAGGTACAGACAATAAGAAAATAGTTGGAATTAAATATAGGAGAATATCGTGATTTTCTATTAAAGAAGACACGGCAAAGGAGGTCCCCGTTGTTATTGCATGCTTTATTTAATATAAAGAAAAATGTAATTACAATAGAAATATTAAAAAACATTGATCCAATACATGGCTACATCTTTATCTCTCTCTCTCTGCTAGCTTGAAAAGGAGTAGAAGATCTCCTTTTAAGAGACACCTCTCCAAGACGACATGGAAACTGGCTTGCTTTCAAAAATAAAACCATTTCTCACTTTCCAAACTTTTCAAGTCACCATTAAAATTTTCTCGATAAAGCATCTTTCTCGGTAGCGAAGATAGACACCAAACATTATATTCTCCAAATTGTCTGATGTTTTCCAAAAAATCCTAACAACGGCCCAGCAAATCTTGAAAAGGGGCACTCAAAATTTAGATGCAACATGGTCTCCACAATTCCATGTCCACATAAAACACACCCGCGGTCACAATCAGGAGGTTCACATTTTCTATGATCTAGCATGTATCTTTTATTCAGTGGATCCTTTAATGAAAGCCACCCAAAAGCTTTTATGTTAGACATACATTTACTCTTCAAGATTCAATTGCTAGCAAAAAGTACCGTCGAGTATGGAACTCCTCTAGCGGGGAAGTGAGTACTAGTGGGGAACCCATCTTTAATCCCGGTTTGCAACCCCCTGTAGTCTCGGGTTACAAACCGGGACCTCGAATCCGGGACTAAAAATGGTCCCGGTTAGTGGCACCACATGACTGTGGCGCCACCATCTTTAGTCCCGGTTGGTGTATTTTTTTCATTGTTTTTTGTTGTTCACATATTTCCCAAATCCGCACATCAAATTGACATCACATATTAAATGAACATACTCAACAACAATTTGATAGCACATATCGAATGAACAAATTCAACGGCAAAACCATCCACAACTTATGGCTGTGCACAACTCATGTTCTCACTCGCAAAAAAGGACTAGTTCACAGCTACACATCTTCAAAGAGAAGATTAATTATGTACATGAACACTACACGCATTCAGAAGAGAAGAACAAAGAAACAAGAGCTCCTGGCGGCCGCGCACACGCCGCGGCGCTGTTCGTCTCCGCCGTCGCGCGGCCTGGGCCCGGCGCTCCTCCCTTGAGCCGAGGACAAGTACGCCGACGCCGACGGTAACCCGGCCGCCTCTCACCCGTCGGCGCCTGCCGCCTCCCACCCTCTGCTGACGCCGTCGACGGAGAGGGGAAAGGGAGGTGGGGAGGAGAGGGGAGGTCGCTGCCGCCGCTCACCACCCCAATAATACATAAACGCTTTTTGTGTACGAGACCCTCGGTAGGTTGCAAACGGACCATAACTTACAGCATCTGGAAAAATCGAGCGGCATTTTCGCATATGGCTCCTTAAGACGTCCGTATGGAAAAATTTCCATACGGGCGTCTTAAGGAGCCGTATGTGAAAATCGATTTTTCCACAACAAAGGTTTCTCTTTTTAATCTTTCACTAAAACTTGTAACTAGTCTTTTTCCCTCATACTAACTTGTTGACGTAAAACACGAGGCCTGGGAGATCTGCTTAACTCCAGTGCAGGTCCAAAACTCGCCTTCGGGTATGATAGCGTGCCAGTTGATTTGATCCTGCAATCAACAAGAAATAGAGACAAAGAAAACACGGTTAAACCTATAAATGATAGCCGATCAGCTAGGTGCCGTGACATATCATTTATCTTTGAGCCGATGTCATATATATATGTAAATCGATCGGCGGTTATAAATAGATAATAAAGAACTAAATCTACTCGATCGGCTGTAGACATCAACAATATATAGTTCTTATATCCATATATACTTAAATCAAGTGATTGGGATAGATCGGTCGCCATGCCGAGACAGTATAAATCACTTAGATCGAAATATATATTATTAATAGGACTATATATGTTTATAGCATAGCCGATCAGATAGATCTAGCATGTATCGGCTAATACTCCGATACGGCTTTATGTTAAGCCATTAAACAAGCAGAATATACCAAACAAAAGCTTAATATATTTGTATGCAATGGAATCTTAACATATAGAGCATATATAGTTAAATGTATCAATAAAGTTAAATTAGATAAGATCGGCTGAAACTCCGACACTACCCTAATCGGCAACCAGGAAGTAGGCTAAAGATTGGTATTCTAAGCACGACTTAATAGATCAAACTCAACTGATGCAGCATTAAGTATGAAAAGAAAAACAATATGACAATCAAGCCGTTGGAAGTTTCATAGAATGGTAGATATCTTATATAATCTAAATCAACGTCGTTGTCTAACCTAATCGGCTGCCTCTTCCAACAAATGTTAGCCGATTGTAGGTTAGATAACGATATTGCCAGAGATTATGTAAGATATATGATAACTCGACATATTACATAAACAAGATTAGAGTATCATAAAGATGGAAGCACTAATCCCGAGAACACAAGCCGTCATAACAAGTTTTACCTCTTGTTGAAGAACGAAACCGATGCAGCTCAACCCGAAAGCAAGAACTCGTCGAAATAAAACTAAAGCAAAAGGGTGGCGATGCACCGAAATTGTATTGAACGTGTGTTTTAATTGATTACATGGGGTTCGGGGTCTATTTATACCCGAAAATTACAAACAATGTCCATATCGGACACGACTCTTATCTCTAACAAACTCTAAGATACCATAAGTCTTTACGGCAGACTTTTGCCCAAACATATCTCTAAGGAAATTACAATTGCCTTCTCAGGACTCTATCCATATGCGGCAATCATCTTGAAGTACCTCGACTCAACCCGATGTCATACACTAAGTCGTATTGCCGGAATCGGCTGCATCGGCTTACCTAGTCCGACTCAGACCCAGCCGATCCTAATCATAGCCGATCTGGACTCCAGCCAATTCTTGCTCTGTTCTCGAACCGATCTCCGCCTTTGACTCCACTTCGATCTAATCTTCTTTTCCGATGCCGAGATTACCAAATTTGGTTGTTAACATAACTTCAAATGTGTTGATTCTTTCCTAAATGTTTCTAAAATCATGCTCTATTATGTTATTGTGTTCTTACTGCTATTATTTTAGCCAACTTTTCTTGTGACTTTTTTTTATCAATTAAAAATTTGAATTTCAAAAAATGACAACTTCAAATAATATTTTGATGTAGTAAATATTTTCAGCTGAAAAAGTCATGAACATAAAAGTTGTGGAACTCATCAAGATATACAACTTTTCTTTTAGTCATTTCTTTATCCGACAAAGTTATAGTAACATTGTTCACACAATTTACATATCTCTCTTACAGTTTATAAAACCTTATGCGAGATATGTGAAATTCGTGAACATATTACTTATCTTTTTGTTGGATGAAGAAATGATAAAAGTAAAAGTTATAGATCTTAATGAGTTATAAACTTTTTCAGTTGAAATCATTTAGTTTTTGAAAATGTTGTTTGAAGTTGTCATATTTTGATGTTTAAATTCAAACTGTTCAAACAAAGTCGTATAGAAAAATGATCAGAACAAAAGTTGTAGATCTTTATGCGTTACACAAATTTCTTGTTGACAATTTATCTAGTTGAAATCATTTACTACCGTAAAATTATTTGAATTTCTTATATTTTAAAATTCAAATTTTATGTAGTTCAGTCAAACTCAGATAGATAAATGACGAAAATAAAATTGGTAGATCTCAACAAGTTCTACAACTTTGTTTTTGACGATGTTTTCACATGAGTTTATTTAGTCTCACAAAATTCGATTTGAAATTCTCATATTTTCGCATGCGGCCCCTTAAGAGGTCCGTATGCAAAAATAGATTTTTGCATGCGGACTTCTTAAGTGGTTCGCATGCAAAAATGCCACCCCTTTACATATTTTTTTCATCTCCCTCCGCTCTCTTTTCCCTCCCACCACTTCAATTTTTTTCAACCCATCTCCTCTCTCTCTCCCCTCACCTCTCTTACTATTATTTACTTTCCTCTCTCTCTCTTTTTCTCTCCCTTTCTCTCCTCTCCCCTCTCTATCTCTCTCTTCTCTCCTCTCCCTCTCAGAGCGGGCACCGGCGGCCTGGAGTAGGGGCGGTGATGGCGTCGGTGGGCGGCGGATCCGGCAACGCTGCCCTAGGGAGCGGCTGCAGCTGCGGCGGCGACAGCGAGCGGCGGATCCGGCGGAGCGGAGTATTTTCTCACGTGGGTCACTAAAGAGGCCCATATATGAAAATAGGTTTATTTTCAGATGCAGGCTTTTTAAGAGGCCCACATGTGAAAATTCATTTGCATGTTAAGGTTACAGTCCGTGCCAGCAACCTACAGGATCTTCGTCCCGAAAAATCTTTTCTATAGTAGTGTCCTCCCTCCATTGTTTATAGCAAATAGTTTGGATAGTTCTAAAATATAAGCATTTGTAATTTGTTTAACTGTTTAGCTGAGATAAGGTTAAGGATAAAAGATTTTGATGTCTTTCATTAAACAAGAGATTGTTAGTACAAATTTCAATTGTTAGATGTATTCATATTTTAGAACTGAGAGAGTGTATGTTTGAATTATATAATAGAGCCGGCCGCTTCCATCTCCACTTAATTCACATAAACTACATTAGGCCTAATAGGTACCCTGCAGATTGATTGCCTCAGTAAATTGCCAGTGAAGTAACAAAAAGTGGGTCCAGACGGGACAATAATTGATCTGCAGATTGACAGGCTAGTGAATTATTGTCCTGTCTGGACCCACTTTTCGTCACTTCACTAGCGATTTTTTATTTCAAATATTAATAAAACAATATTTTTAATTACCATACAATATTTATTTTGTGAAATTGTGCGTTTTATCATGCTAATATAATTCAAGTGACATTTGATTAATGTCACGTCAGTTTGAATTAATAACGTACTCCCTTAGGTTCCATAATTCATGACATTTTGGACAAGGTTGATGTCAAACTTTTGCAACTTTAATTATCAATAACTTTAAAAATATTAAGTTTAAAGGAACTAGAACAGCATATATATATAGATTCGTCTTTCAAAATAATATAAGAAAAGTAAACATGTATTTATTTATTGTATATATTATTTTAGGAAAACAAAATGAAAGACATATTTTGATATTTTGAAGACCGTGTCATTATCCAAAACGTCAAGAATTATAGAACCGGAGGGAGTAGCAAATTCTGGTCAAGTTGGCAAGAATCTACCTATGTGATATAGCATTACTCCCTCCATCCCAAGATGTAGCAACCTAGGATGGGTGACTATGAATCTGGACATAAGTCCTAGGACGGAGGTTCCTGCATTTTCGGACAGATGCAGTATTAAACTAGGTGAAACCCCGCGTGGTGCTGTGGGAGTTTACTATATGATAACAATAAATAATTATAATGTGTAAAATAACTTAAACAACATAAGTTTATATAAACATAAGTTTATATAAATTGATGTAATTTAAATTTAAATAGTATATACAATGATGACTCAAATATAAAAGTAAGATGGTGTGGCCTTAGGAGAGAATAAAAGAAGGAAGATAATTTAGACTATACATATAAGGGCTAAAAAAAATTGAGATGATATGGCTTAACGAGAGAAGAAAAGGATAGAGATAATTTGAAGCACGGATTAATCGCATAAGCACAATTCATCTGATACGACTTAACGAGAGAAAAGAAAAATATAATGACCTAAGTGAGGATGAACTATACATAGGTATATACTGTATTATAAAAAAATGATGGAGAGATATATTGAAATATTGTGTGAATTATGTGGGATGATTTAACATTCTTATATTTTAAATCTTTAAAATTTAATAAATTATTAAATTATAGATAATATAGCATGTTTGCATGATAATTAAATGTAATACTTGTTAGTGGATGATGATGTGATATTTTTACATGTTAAGTTTTAGAAATTAGTGTACTATAACTTTCTATATAGTATATAGTAAGAGAGGATTGGTTGTTGACCACACCAGTTTAATTGGTGTGGTAACCTCGTGCAACAATGCTAAACTTTATGGCGTGACAACTTCGTCGTGCATGCATGCATGTATTTGTAGACAATGTATATGTTTACTAGATGAATATCCCATCGTGTTGCTGCGGAGAATTAAGTTGTATAATATGTACAAATAAAATATAATTTGATTATCCAAACTAAAACAATTTGATACAATTTTGAGCCTGAAAATAATTGAGATGTCATATTTTATGAGAGAAGAAAGAATAGACAATTTAGACCATAGATCTTTTATCCAAAGGCTAGAAAAAATTGAGGTGGTGTGGTTTAATAAGAGAAGAGAGAAATATCATTAACTACACTTAGTGGGGATGAACTATATAAGTATATATGATTACCTTGGTTATTTTAATTTGCAAAGAAGAACCTTGCTTTCACATAATTAACAACAATTTGTCATAATATAATTATTTAGATAACTTTCAATATATGTACTGTTTTTGGTAAAAATATAGTGATATGTCTTTATATATAGTTGAGTTCGATATAATGCTGAATGTTATTGGTGCTCGTCTATGTTGACACCCCGTTCATGTTGAATACCACGTTGATTATATTGCGTGGATTTTTTTTTTGGTATAGGTGCTCGTCTATGTTGACACTCCATTCGTGTTATTAGTTAAATACCATGTTAATTATATTGCGTGAATTTTTTAGAGAAGAATTTTTTTACCCGATCGGATATATGCAACTTTTCAAATTGGGACTTAGCTTCTCAAACAATCCAATCTGAAATTCGCCCCTATAAAAATTTGAAGTCAGTACTACAGGTCACTGTAACTAATAGGCTATATGTCCTTTTGCTATATTGTGTGGATATGAGGTTCCATTTTGAAAATAGAATTTTATATGGTCTGTCAATAATATGTTATTTTAGAAATGTTGAGAAAACAAAGCGAAATTCTTCACAGGCTATTTTTTGTCACTGATCGATCCAGTAGCTGTCGGTGGGCGGTGGCTACGGCTGGTGGCCAGTTATTATGATCCTGATTGACCATGAGCAAATCGTGCAACACGCGTAGGCTAATGAGAGACGCTAGCTCCGTAGCCTCATCATCCCCCCTCTCCATCGTGCGCCACGGATGTGTGCTGCTCTGCTCGGGATCTTCATCTACCGTGTGCGGGCGTAGCTAGGTGGTAGTTTCCTGATATTCTCGGAACTACATCCTCCGTTTTACGATGTAAAACTTTATAGTATTATGTTAATGAATCTAAACACATACACATATCTAGATGAATTAACATCTAAATAAATACAGACAATGCTAGAATGTTTTATAGTGTGAAACGGAGGAAGTACCACCGATTTTGACCCAAGGACCCCTACCTCCTAAATTCTGTCCCAAGAGTAAGCACAAGAAATGAAAAGAAGCCAGCCCAAGAAAGAGAAAGAGAAAACAAAGCAGAAGCCCTAGGCTGATCGGCTGGGACGCGACCCTCCACTCCTTGCACGCCCGTGAGAGCGCCGCACCGCTACCGTTCTCTGGCTCTCGCCTCTCTCCACTCCTCACCTCGCCGCGCCGCCGTTTTCCTGGATCGATTTGCAGAGGGTAGAGGAGGGCAGACGGGCGACGCAGCATAGGCAAGGAACTTGCTCCCCGCCCAGCGCCCAGCTGGCTTCCCCCTCATGGTGGCATGGCGCCCCCACCGGCCCCCTGAGGCCCTACTTGATATCTCTCTCTACCAAGTTCTATCATCCTATGCTGTCTGGTCGTCTGTTGTTCGATCTTGGAGCGTGCAATGGAGGAAAATTTTTATCTTGGAAGAGTGAAACAAAACAATGTAGTTTAGCTCTGAGTAATCCGCGTTCTTGGGTTGGTACAACTGGAGAAGGTTCAAATTTTCTCAACATATAGAAGATCATGTCTTGATTAATTACCGATATTCTTCATCGCTGACGGGCCTAGTAGTTCGGCCTGATTGAGATATAGCCTGATTGAGATATAGGATGTAATCACAATCGGGCCTAAGGGAGAGCCCGACACTGATGAGTGTCATCGGTGATGGGCTATAGGTATATGCACCTCTATTATGTCTGTATGAGTACATCTATAACGATGTTAATTTAGGCCCAATTGAGATGACTTCGTTCTGACGGCCCATGTTGCCTAGGCATATGAGCGGCTCATTTTGCTTCACTTGTTCTGTGTGGAGATCAGATTCTATCAACCTAATCAACTGTTTGAGAGCAACAGAGCCGAGCGGGAGAACCATCAGCATGACCGAAAACCAGCTACTCACCTTCATTAGGCCAAACCTGGTTCATCTAATTTGTCACATTGGAAAATATATGGATCGTCTGAAATAAATGTTACTCATGTTTCTTTATTTGTACCATATTCTCAACGTATTACTACTTGTATATATGATTTAAGGTGTTTGAAAATTTTGAAGTGTAATATGAACTTGTGAAATAGGACTACCCATCGAAAAATTTCTGACTACACCAGCTACTCTGGCTCATTCCGGTTCTGGCAGCATGCTAACCTAGCTAGCTTAGGGCACCAGCAATGTACAAGGAGAGAGAGAGAGAGGGGGCATTGGCCATCGCGGACGGGAGTGGAGCCAACGACGGCGGTGGCGGCAGCATGTGCGGCCATATGTGGCAGCATCGATGGTGATCGTTGGTTGATCTCGCAGCGGCAACAGTGATAGCAATTGCGAACACGCGCACGGGCGAATTCGACGGCGGTCCTGGGTGGATCTCTAGCGGTGTCGGCGACGGTCGAGGTTGGATGCAGCGTTAGCGATGGTGGGCACGGGCAGATCCCGCGACGGTGCGAACGAGCGGATCCAGCGGCGGTCGTGGGCAGATCTTCGACGGTCACGGGTGGATCTCCGGTTGCAGAGATGGCAGTCGTAGGGGGATTTCTAGCGATGTCCATGCAGGTGCTCCCATGCTCTTTCACTCTCCCACGGCGGACTACTTACTGCTTCTCCTCCCTTACGGAGGCAACCAACAAATTTGGAGAGAGACAAAGTTGGAGCACGGAAGATTGAATTTTTTATTCTTTATGAGTGGTCCTTTTGTATAATGCTTACTCAAGTAAAGAATAGCTATAAGGATCACCTCCACGTACAACGTATAAGTAGATATCATAAGCATAATGCCCTTTCCGATTTTCATATTGTTGATGCCCTAACTGTTGAGTTCGGTGTGCGTCGTCCTCAGGCTACTCCCTCTGTCCCAAAAAAAGACAAACCCTAGTTCCCATGCCCAATGTTTGACAAGTCACACATAAAATATTAATCATATTTTATCATCTAACAATAATGAAAATACGAATTATAAAAAAATTTTATATAAGACGGACAGTCAAATTAAAGTCGGATACGGAAACCCAGTGTTTGCTTTTTTCTTTTTTTTTGGGAACGGATGGAGTACGTGCGTGCCGCTGTCGGGCTCGTGCCGCGTCACCCGGTAATGTGTGACACTGATTGAGTTAGCCGCCGAAGACGTACGACTCGATCGATCGACACTGAGCGGACACTCTCTTGTCCCCTTGTTACTGAGCGGACACTCTCTTGTTCCCTTGTCTCCTTCTTCTCTCCTGCACGCGGAAACAATGATGAATTGGATGGACTATAATAGTGGCCATACAATGTTTTAATTATAGTACTTTGTCTAATGCAGCTTGATACTTCGTGGTGGTACTATATATCCGTTTTAAAATATGGCAATACAGTATCATATGGAACATATCTCACTAATATAAATTTTGGACAGACCCTTTGTATAGATTAATAATACTAGGATGCATCTCATCCGATGCTATATTGCTATATTTTGGACCGATGTAGTACAATCAAAGCATGCATCTAAACTATTTTAGGATTAGGAAAATATCTGAATTACCCACTGAACTATCACGACATTACGAATTGCCCTCTAAATCATACTGTAAAAAACCGGACCGGAGAGGAACCCAGACAACCCCTCGGTTCACCGGTCCGATGGTCCGACCGGAAAACCGCCGGTTGAACCGCGGTTCAATAGATATATTAAGGTTGTATATTTCCTATAGAACACAATGTGGTGAATGACTGGATGGCTAGAGCCAAGTGCTCTCAACGCACAGACCCACGTTCGAATCCCATGCCACCCGCCTTTTCTGCGATTTTTGAGGAAAAAAACAGGCGTGTGGTCCATTTATCTTCTTGGCCCGGTCTGACCGAGGCGGTTTAACATCCGGTTTAATGCAAAACCGGCCGGTTCAATCCAGTCTTCGAACGCAACCGAACCGTGGAGACCTCTGGTTCTGGTTTTTTCCGGTTGAACTGTTGACCCGGTCCGGTTTTTTCTACTAGGCTCTAAATCCCAAAATCGGACATTTTAAACCCTGAACTATTTATACCAGAAAAAATAACCCCCGCGAATTAATCCGAAGCAGTTTTGTCCTACATTACGTACGTATGCGTGGCAATCCAGTTAGCATTTTTCTTTTTAAAAAATAAGTGGGGTGGAGCAGTTAGACTCTCACCTCTCTCTTTACTCTCTTCCCCGACCATTAACGACATTGACGACGGCGCCGTCGTCGCCACTCCCTCTTCCTTTCTTCCTCGCTCTCGACCACGGTAGGTGACGGCATTAGCAGGGGCGAGGTGCTTGCCTGTTTCCGCCGTGTCGGTGATATGGGCCCGGGGGTACCTATGCTGAGGGGAAGGGATCCTTTCCCATCAGCCACGTGGCCGCGCGGCCTAGGCCCCACATCGGGGGGTTGGATGCACGGACGGTGAATAGCCAAGGAGCGTCCGCGCTCCCCCAGGGGGCTCGGGGTATCTCGCCATATCCCTCGGCCCCAAGGGGCTGCCTTACCTCGAGGCCCTCGCTTGGTGCCACGTGGTGACCGCGAGGGGGATCGAGCGGGCGGGAACGCGGGGACTGCCAGGCGCATTTATGGGCAGCACCCCAACCGCCCACCGGAAGACGTGCGTCAAGCAGCCTTGACCGGTCTGCAACCGGCGTGCGATCGGTGACAGATGGATGTGACAGGCGGCAGCGCACGCACGCCCTACCCTGTATCAGGTGACGTGGGGGCAGGTATGCCCCGTCCCATCGACAGCAGGGGATCGACGTGCGGGTCGATGCACCCCACACGCGTGAACCCACGAAGTCTCCAAAAATTTATGAGGGAATGATAGGGGATGTCCCCCGTGTCAGGCGAAGGACTTCGCTAGGGACCACCTGAGGACGAGTGCACACTTCACTTCCGGCCAAAGGATTGGGTAGCTGTTCAACCCAGACCGATGTGGGCCCCTCTCCAAGGTGGGGACCGTAGCGGCGGTGTATGTGGTATTCCCTTGAACTATAAAAGAAGGACCTTGCCCAGCGAGCAAAGGGACGACTCTTAAGAACTCTAGCTCTAGGAAGAGACTAGAAAAACCCTAGTTGTTTTCCCTGAGATTTGGATTCCTTGTAACTTCTCGAAGATCAACCCATATATAGGAGTAGGGTATTACGCTTCATAGCAGCCCAAACCTGGATAATCTCTAGTCCCCGTCTGGATTACCATCCACTTTGCGAGCTTAGCCCCGAGCGAATCCGATTCGCTAAGTAGAGATAGCGCTCCTGATCATCACGCCTAATCCTCTGGTCGAACTCACAAAGGGGGGTCTCACGTTCTCCCGCTAGAGATGGTCACTCCTCGACAGCTGGCACGCAAGGTAGGGGAAAACCCGCGCGTTTGTGAAGGAGCCGTTTTTCTTCCGCCCCAAGTTTCCTTGCATCCTCAACGACCATGGTCGAGGTAGTGGAGGAAGAAGTGGTGGCGTACACTCCCACTCCGTCTGGAAGTGAGGACGGTAGCGGGAGTCGTAATCCCCGCCACCACCGCCAGGACTCTCCGACCCCTCCTCGCGAAGCCCCAGACGGCTGGAGGACCCCAACCAGTTAGGAGGTTCGGCCCTTTCCCTGCCGGCTGACGGGGGAAGGGCGCGCCGTGCCGGGGTACGCCGCCGCCTCACCTACGACGACGGCGGCACGCCCTAGGGCGCGCTCCAAGCCATGGGGGCTCTCCTACGGCACCCTCTCGTCGTTCCAGAGCCGAAAACCCCGGTCCAGCGGTGGCTGGATGATGTGGCCAACTTGGTCGTAGCCGCACAGCGGCAACTGGCCATTGACGGCTGGCCCATAACCACTGGTACCTCGCATACCTCTACTGCCCTCTCCTCATCGGCGAGGAGGAGACTTGTCGGTCAGCCATGATCTCACGGCGATCGACAGCCCCGACGTTGTCGAGGCCCTCGAAAAGCCGAGGGCGTTACGATAGTCTTTACGGGGAACAGGACACCCGAATCAACATCGAGCGTCACAGGGATGAGCGCCGCGCTGCCTGCGCGGGGGAAGGCGCCTCCTTATCAGGAGTGTCGCGCCACCCCGCGCGAGGCGGCCGGCCCCCCACGCCCCCGTCCGGTGGGGCTAGGTGCAAGGCCTTCGTGACGAGTCTCCGAAACGTCCGGTGGCCCCCGAAGTTCTACCCCAACCTCACCGAGAGAGAGAGGACGGCCTGAGATGAAGGAGGAAAGGAGGGAGGGGGAAACAAGCCAAGGAGAGAGAGGGAGGGATTTGGGCCGGTAGAGGCCCAAAGGAAGGAGGGGAAATTTAATTGGTTTTCCATTTAATTTAATTGATTAATTGAATTTTGTGACTTTAAAAATTTACTTCTTGAGCTCCGAAAATTCACGGGAAATTTTAGAGAATATATTAGGGCACAGAGAATATTACAAAAATATTTCCGGCCATGATTTTTAAGGAAATTTTGTTAATTCCCTCAATAATTCGCTTGATTAAATTACTTTAACTTTTATTTAATTTCTAGAAAATGTACTATTAATTGATTTTTAATCCCGAATGAAAATCGGGGTGTTATAAGGACTTCCCTAAAAGGGAAAATAACTGCGGCACCGTTCTAGGAAAGGAAAGGAAATGGTCCCGCGAACAAAAACGGACACGATTGATCATGCAAAATGAAACCACGGACAGAGTGGGGAGTGAATTGGGCACAATTCATGACCAAAGGCAAAAGGAAGAATTATTATTAATGTGATATTGACATTTTTAAACTTAGCAACATTACCTCTGGTGCTCTATGAATTCCGCTTTAAGTCATGTTAGTCATTTTTAGAGCAAAGAGAATTCGAAAATAAATTCCCTCTGGCAATTCCGATTATTAAATATATTGTTAATTATGGTTTTTTCCTGGTTAACCAAAGTAATTTCTATAGACCATTTATTAGTGAATTGGAACCTAAGGAAAGGGAAAACTCCAGGTGTGACATTAACCTAGGAACTAGCTTCACATGAGTATGTGTTTAGAGCATTTGAGATGTTGTAGAACTCTAGCTTATTTTTTCATGTCTCCTGAGATGTGTAACCTGGTCGCCACCTTCGTGTGGTTTGACGGTTGACTAGCACATTGAGTCCTAGTAGTCCTAGTAATATCTCCTATGCTCCGTACTTGAGGCTTCGGGTTTCATAAGTTGGATGGTTACCGTTTTATTTAGATTTTATCGAGACCCCATCCAACTAAATATTTCACGATGTCATTTGAAATAAGCTTACGTAATATTTAACTCGGGGTGTTATCTATATTTTTTTTAAAAAAAATATAATCATTTAGTTGAATAAAATGAGGGGATGTTCATTCGGGTGATTAAAAGAGTTTGCCATTGTTCCAAGTGCTATCAGCCATCAGTATCAGGAAACTCAGGTGGTCACGTACGACACAAGGGTTTAGAATCAACATTCTTGCCCCATGCATCACCAGTGAAGTTGCTTCTGCCATGCCAAGACCAGTTGACTGATACCTTAGTAACAACCTAAGTCTGTGTGGCCTTTAATCAGTTTAAGAAGCAAAACCAATTTCAGGCAAGCTAGCACCTGTCTTGTGATAGCTAGGTATGCTCGGCAATTTACATCGTTAAGCTGTAACTGTGGTGGTCTTCATTAATTTTGTAGTTAATTAAGATTTAAGAACATACATCATGTAGCCTTCACATGAAGATCTAAGTTGCTGATCGAATCCTACAAGGCACATAGAATTAATTTCCAAATCCTTTTTCCTGGCACTGAACCGGAAGAGCTGCTCCTAGCTAGCCTCCTAGGGCTCATGGAAAAAAGCGTGAAATTTGCAGTTTTGCACTCGAACGACGTAAACATTCACCACGCTCTGCACATTATTCCTGGCATTTTTCGTTTCTTTATCTAAGGAGTGTATCTGTACATTGTAGAGAGTAGTATACAATAATCCAAGAGGCTGTCTCGTTTTATGTTTACCACTGCGTTAAATTGCATTCGTTTGAAATGCTAATAGGCTAATTAACTAATAACAAAACTACAAAAGAACAACAAAAATATATAGCGAAATGGAGCTGTAACGTTAGTGCCATCACGGATTATTGACTCAATATAATCACAGTTCTTGTATTAAGACGGAAGCTCACAGTTCTTGTATCGTGCATGTCATCTCGGCAGTAAATATATTATACAATTATTTCTTATTTCTTGAAATGAACGTTCCATGAAAACCGTAGGATACTCTTTATGATAATGTTATCTTTACCAATTTGGTCCAAAATGGTGAAATCTGTGCGCATCAATTATACTTGTGTGCCTACAATGTTGAGGAATTACGCGTTTAAGATTATGGCGGTTTGGAAGCGAGGCCGTGGACGTGCGCTGCGCTGGCTTTGCTTGCCCAAATCGCATTGCGACGCCGAGGAGCATGTGGGCATGGGTGCGAAGCAGCGGCGGCGAGCGTGGCGGCGCGCAGTGCGCTTGCACGACCATGACATCGCGCTGGGATGACACGCACGCAGCGTGTGACGGGCGGGAGACGCGCCCGCGCGCGGGGCGGCAGGACAGCGCGCTGGCGCCGCGCGGCGCGGCTCCTTGGGAAGACGTCGCGCGAGGAGCCAATCACAGAGCAGGGACAATGTGGTGCGCGAAGCTGGTCGCGACCGGGAGTCCGAGGTCGCGCGTAATGCCGCGTTGGCGGCGATGGCGGCGGCGACGTCGTGCTCGCCTCTGCCTCGGCCGAGCGACGGCGGCGCACCAAGGTGGTTTGGACTGAGATAGCTGGGTTCGAGATGTTGTTGGGGTAAAAGTGGAAGAAATTGGCCTTGGGCTCAGGGTTTGGGCCGTCTAAGATGCGCTGGACATTATGTCGAACAAATGGTGGGCGTGAACAGTGAGTTTTCAGAATTTTTGTAGGCTTTTCACATATGGCTTTTCACATATTAATATTTTTTTGCGAGGATTCACATATTAATATTGAATAAAAGGAGGGGCTTTGCTGTAAATTCTGAGTGTATAAGTACGCTATGATATTATTGGAGTTTTGTGGAAAGATGTTTGAAATTCAAATGAGGTTTATATTTGGAAAGGGGATTGGAGAGATTAAAATGCCAGAATGGTTCTTAGCACAAGAGCAATCATCACTACCACAATATTTATGACTAGATTCTAAGGAAATAATTAGGTTCAAAAGAATTCCTGGTGAAATGTATGTTAATTTTGGATTTGACTAAATTTGTGGTATAGGAGAATATAGAGGATATTTGGTGACAAGAATTTCAAGGAGAAGATTATGCTTAGAAAAGTTGGGACTAGGCTAGATTGAAGGTTTGAAACTTAGAAGTGGAGGTGTTGTGGATTAATTTTGAGAAAAGTGCAAATCAGCCCCCCCTCCCCCCCCCTAATTATTAGGTGAGTATGAATAACACCCCTAAACTCGAAAACCAGAAATCGTTAACCCCGAACTTTCAATACCGGACAAGAAACCCCCCAGCACTGTTGTGAGCGGTTTAGAGTTCGAATAGAACACGTGGTAATCCAGTCAGCAATTTTTTTCTAAACAAAATAGTGGGCCAACTTTGTTAGCATCCCCACCCCTATTACTCTCTCTTCTCCCTCTCGTTCTGAAGCGCACGGCGGTGGCGACCAGCCCGCTCTCCCGCACACGCTAGCCACGGAGGAGTAGCGCAAGCGCGCATGCGGAGAAATACGGTGGCGGGGAAAGGGTCTGACGCGGCAGGGCGCCTGCAGAGGCCGGTGGCATGGAGGCGGAGGCGATGGCAGCGGGACCGGCGGCGAAGGTGCGGCGGAGGAGATGGAGCCACCACCACCACAGCCTCTGCCGCCACCGCAACCACCACAGCCTCTTCCGGGGGAGAACATCGTCGTGGACGCCGGAGCTGTGGCCGCAGACAAAGACGGCGAACGAGAGGACCGCGCAGGCCACCACCATACACAACGCCATGTCCACGGTCGCCTGATCAATAATCGATAAAACCATTACTCAGTTTTTTGAGATGGAGATAATAACCGATCTGGATCTGATGTGTCCATGGAATTCGGAACATTTGTTGCTTCAAATCCGATTCACAGTTGAGCACTTAGCTCCTCCGCCATGCACGGTGACCCAGAGCTTGGACGCCACCAAGAAGGAAGAAGCTTTTCTTTTCTTTTTTTTTTTTTTGTTTTCAGTTCTCCGACCCCATGGACTTCCAGGTTCCAGCAGCCAACGCCCGTCGCCCCACCGACGGCACGGTGGTTAGCTGGCGATGCGTTGCCGTCATGTTGCCTTACACAAGCCATGGCCGCCTCCGCCGCCGCACCTTCGCAGTCGACCGTGGCGCCGGTTGCGCCGCCCTCGCCTCCGTCTCCATGACACCGGTCTCTGCAGGCGCCACACCGCATCGCCCCCTGTCCCCTGCCACGAAGCGAGAGCGCGTGCCGGACAGCGGGCCGGCCGCGCGTTTATGGAGAGAGAGAAAGAGGGGTGGGGGATTCTGACAAGTGGGCCCGCTATTTTTTTAGAAAAATATTGCTGACTGGACTGCCACGTGTAATATTCGAACTCTAAACCGCTCGCAACAGTGCTGGGGAGGGGGGGGGTTTCTTGTTCGGTTTTAAAAGTTCGAGGTAAGCGATGTCTGGTTTCGAGTTTAGGGGTGTTATTCATACTCACTCAATAGTTTAGGGGGTAATTCGTACTTTTCTCATTAATTTTTTTACCTTATTTAAAAAGGAAGTATTTAAAGATAGAAATCATCCAAGAAACTCGAAATTAATACAAAAGGTTTAAAATATAAAATTTGGATGATACTAATTTGAGGCTTTCTCATTAAAGGATGGAAATAAGAAAAGTTAAAAATTCAAGGAATTTAATTTAAGAAACATAAAATAAAGAGATTTAAGATTTGAATGAAGACATAAAATAGAGTTTTCTGAAATTAATTTCCTAAATGAAATACTTACTTTATATTATTTTAAGATATTACCAAAATAATAGGTTAACAATCAGCATGATGCATTTTTAAAATTTTCAGGATGTTACACATGGTTTGCATGCCATTGTACACTTTTTAGTTTCAAAACTACCATGTAGTAAGTATTTCTAAAGAAATAATTAATGCTAGATTATATCTAAGTTTGTGAATGTGTTTTTCATATCACAGGTAAAAAAAATATTTTCGCAGATAATCCTTTACTGCACATGTGCTACGGTCCATAAGGAAATCTGCCATTGCAGTAAGTCAGGAGGGACCTTACTTTTAGAGGCGGTAGTCGTAATCCAGACACCTTTGAAAATTGTCTGTTTTCACAGTGCACTAAGATTGTTCCTGACATTAGGAAGGGTGTAATCCTAATTTATTGCGTACAAAGCTACAAAACACTTACAGATGTAGTAATAAAGGACACAAGATTAATCACAGTATTTGTAATATCATAAGCCGTATCGAATTGTCAGAAAATGTGCCTATAGGTATGGATTAACGCCAAAAGTTTGGCAGTAATTTATATGCTTATACAAGAGTCATGTCTTATTGTATGTAGTTCTTGGGATGAATGCGCCATGAAAGCCATAGGGTACTCTTTGTGGTAATGTTATCTTAGCGATTGGTCCATTTTCAAATCTCTGAGCATCAATGACATGTGCCTGTAAAGTTAAAGAATCACGGTTTAATCATTAATAATATATATATCCGCTGATGGGCTATAAGTTATTCTTTTAATTTTCTTTATCAAGCTTTCCGGTTTATGAGTTGGTGTCGTCGGTTGTCAAATCTGACACCTATGAAGGATTGCCAATCGGCATTTATTAGGGGTTTTGTACTGGTGAGTAGGGAGTAAAAAGGATTATAGGCCTATTTGGTACAGCTCCAACTCCTAAATATAACTCCAGGAGTTGAGTCTGGAGAGGAGTTGTGGAGCTGCCTAAACCTAGCTCCACAACTCTAGTACATTTTGTGAGAGAGCTCCACTCAACTCCACTCCTAGTTTTGGTGGAGCTGAAACTATTTGGCTGAGCTCCAGCTACAGGAGGGGTGGAGCTGGAGTTGGAGCTGTGTTATACTCCCTCCGTTTCTAAATATTTGACACCATTGACTTTTTAGCATATGTTTGACCGTTCGTATTATTCAATAGTTTTTGTGAAATTTGTAAAACTATATGTATACATATAAGTATATTTAACAATGAATTAAATGATAGGAAAAGAATTAACAATTAATTAAAATTTTTGAATAAGACGAACGGTCAAATATATTTTAAAAAGTCAATGGCGTCAAATATTTAAAAACGGAGGGAGCATATGGGAATAACATGCATTGTAATGTAATGTCAAGAATATAAAGAATGTTGTAATTAACATGCTAGTTCGAATATCAAAGGTAATTTTGAATTTTATTTTATCTAATTTTCTAGGCAGAACAGTCACGATAGGGTAGCACAGATAATAGAAGAAAGATGATTCTAGAGAGAGAGCTCGCCTGTGAAGTGTTTATTTCCTCATCATGTACAAAGGAAATTATCCATCCATCATCTTCATTTGCTCCATTGACCTTTGGAACAAAAGTTGCTCCTGAGCAAAACTGATTTTTACCAAGATGATGATACTCCACATTTATTAGATCTCCACCAAACTATCTCAAGAGTTGCAAACCATGATGTTATAAGATATTTCAAAAAAGAAAGCAGCAAGACAAAGGCATTGTTTTCTTATATATATGTACTACAAGAACTACCTTGTTGTTATCTTGAAGATGTAGTTTTGCGAAACCTCCAAATTTTGGTCGCACTAAATGAAATGAAAGTAAAGTTAGCATATGATGAATAGTTGAATATATCCTTCTTGGTCAGTTTTTTTTTAATATACCCTTAGATATGGTTGATCCGACATGATATGCAATATTTAGGTTATCCGGCAAAAATGTTATTGTATATTTTCATTATATTTTCCTTGTTGAAATTTTTTATCCTAATCAGCAAATAAACTGTTTAACTTAATTTTGTCAGTTCAACTTAGTGCTGAATATATTTAAGACAAATGCAATCTTTGCTGAGAAAATACCTGTTCCACAGCCACCTTCCAGGCTCCCTTGGACATCAATCACTTGTGCATATGCATACTTGTGATGCAGGCCAGCATATTTGTTATTGATCACTGGGAATTCCAGAGCAATATCTGTCCCAGTTAAGTATTTACCTGTGACAGCCCTGCTTTTCAAGTTTAATCTCCACTCATATAAGCAAGGAAAAGATTTCTCACTGGGTCCTTGATTAGCTGGCTCTTCATTAGCCGTGTGCTCAAGTGTTATGCCAGTAATTATGGAACCCGGCACTCGAAATCCTCTGATGACAACCTAATCATAAAAAATTAAACAACGCCAAATTATATTTTGAAAGTGTTTGAACATTTACTCTACATGGATTTGATCTTGACCAAATCATTCAAACACTTCAGCAATTTGATTGTTTCTTCACTGAGTGTGACAAAATGGCTCTTGATTTTTAATGTGCATTATGATAGAAAAAACATACCACAACCACTTGTTTACTGACAAAATGGCCTCTATGATCTAGTCATCCAATTCAAATAACTGCTAATCTCTTGGAGCATACATTTTAGTGTAGCAGTTCAATTGTGCAACACAGCTTCATGTCGATAGAAAAAACACTATACAACAACCACTTGATACGCTACCTCATGATCTTCCTCAAAGCAATTGATGAGATGCAATGTGCAAAATGGTTCTACATCGAACCATATTACTGAATCTGCATCTCCATGACGGGGCATGACTCCAATTCTTGCATAACTTTCCGTTTCAAAATCAATCAACCTGTATAATGTTATATAATTAATATGTTAGAAACATGGAAGATTGTTGTCTCAACTATGGTATGTCTAACATAAGTACTCACGGAGCTCCTCTTAGAATCCTAGTAAGGTCCACTGTAAGAGGCATATCCATGATAATATTGTACCTACATATGGAAGAACGGATTAATCATACTTTTGATGCAAATGTAGTTATCTTCTTTTGCATTTCCAAATTGTTTCTACATTGTATTGTATTGTATTATGTTGTATTATATTGTATTGTGTATTGTATTGTATTGTATTGTATTGTATTGCATTGTATTGTATTTGCAGCCACTGTCACCACCGCCTCATCAACCTACTGACTGCTGTCCATCCAATGCCACTGCTGCTGCGCTGAGTTGATACTTCTTTCCAATTCCTCCATCTGTTACTGTGAGCCAATTGTAGCGCCCGTTCCGTCGTGGCGCCTAGCGGGAAAACTATCTCTTAAAAACCCTAATTGCGAAATCCGTTTCTTTGCTAGTTGTCTAGTGTCCGTGCCATCTCAGATCTCAAATCCCCGATCTATCGTCGAGTTCAATCCCGAATCCAAATCCTTCCCAAATCAAATCCCTCCGCAAAAGTCTATTTCGCCTCCCTAGGGTTCGATGGGCCGAATCCCTCTCGGCCCATCTCCCCCTCCCTCCCCGGCTCTCTCTCTCTCTCTCTCGCTCTCCCCCGCTCTGCCCGAGCGCTGCACGCGCGTGCGCGCGAGCCGCACCGAGCCGAGCGCCCCGCCCTCGCTGCCGCCTCCCGCCGATGCCGCCCAAATCGCCGCGCCGCCGTTGCTTCCCGCGCGCGCGCGCCGTGGTGGCCGACCGCCTGGTCGCCGCCGCCGTCAGGCTCTGCCGCGCCTGCCCGCGCCTGCCGCCCGTGTCGCCGCTCCGCTCCAAGCCGGTCCGCCGTCATCGCCGTCGTCACAACCCGGCCCCGCCTCTCCGCGCGCTAGCTTCCAAGGGACGGAGGCAGAGTCCCCCGCCCTCTCTGCCGCGTCGCCCTCTCTCCCTCCTCCTTTTCCCGAAATGGCAAGGAGGCAAGCCCCCTTTCCTCTCCTCCTTTTCCCCTTTTCCCTCCCGCCGGCGTCATCCTCCCCCCTCCTGTCGCCGTTTTGGCCGCGAGCGCCGAGCGCCAGCTCGCTCCCTTGACCGCCCAAGGTCGGTTTCCAAACCGACATTGCCACCCTTTAAAGCCCAGGTGCCCTCTCTCCCTTCTCCTCTCGTTTTGTCCCATCATCTCCACTCCATTGTCGCCGCCTCCCGTGCTCTGTTCGCCGTCGCCGTTCGCCGTCGCGCGTGTCGGAGGAGCAGGCACGAGCGAGGACACGGAAGGGGACTCCGGGCGCTCGTTTTCTTCCTCTTCCCCGGCCCGAGACCGAAGAGATCGCTCCCGCGCCGTCGGTTCTCGTCACTGCGCCCCTTCCCCGCACGGTAGTGTCTCCCTCCGTTCTCCCTTCTCGTTCCATCTCCTCCCCTTAGACTCGGGTAGTAGCACGAGTAGCCTCCCCGTAGCTAGCTGGCACCGCCCCGACCGTTGCCGCCGCCCGCCGTGTGCTCGCCGCCGTCGCCGCCCGTGCTCCGTAGCGCCCGCTCGTCGCCGGCCTCGCTCGGCGTAGCTCCGCCCAATCCGACGCTAGCAACGGATTCCCATAGCCGCGTAGATGCTCTCACCGCCGGGAATCGACCCCTCGTGACCTCATCGCCGTTTCCCCCTTCTCCCGCCGCCGGATGCCGCCGCCGTAATCCGCCGCCGGCGAGCATCCCCCGGCGAATCCGAGCCGTTGGCTCGTCTCCTCTCGTCCCGTGCAACCCCCCGGTGTGCTCGCTTTCGCCTGTATTGCCGTGGTTCGCTCCACCGCTCGCCGCTGTCGTCCGCCGTCCGTTCCGGCCGCGTCGTCGTCTACCTCCCGCCGGTCCGCGTGGCAGCCACGTAGGCGCCATGACGGCGCCACCTCGGCCGCGACCGGACCCACCGACCAAGCCAGCCGCCCCTCCATTTCCCTCCACGTGCGCGCGGTCCACCGCGAGCCGTGAGGCTGCGCGTGGGCCCGCCGTACCGCGCCCTCCGCGAACCGCGCGCATGCGCCGCGCCTCCCTCCCAAAACCCTAACTTGCCCCGCGTGCACCTCGCCCACGGTGAGCCGAGTCGCTGACAAGCGGGTCCCACCCGGGACCACGCGGGATGGACCCGGCCCACCGGCTCTCTCTCCTCCCCGCTCGCGCGCGCGCCTTGGTCCGCCCTCTTGGGCCGGCCGGCCCATTAAGCTTGGCCGAGCCGCCCCTTCCTCTCGGGCCGCGCCCTAGCCGCCCGAGGGAAGTCTAATTTCCCTCCCTCTTTCTTTTCTTTTCCTTTCTTTTTCAAAAAGGGTTTAAATAAATCCTTTTCCTTTAGACCAAAAATCCAATAATCTTAGAAATTCAATATCTTCCCAACCGTAAGTTCGTCTGACTCCGTTCAACTTCCAAAATTCCTCAAATCTCGAGATCTATCTAATGGCATGCTTAGAGGTCAATAATAGGGCTTTATTTTAGCCGTTTGTTGAGTTGTCCCGTTTTGCGTGTAGTTTCGGAGCCCGAAGACCCGCAGTGCGAGGATTCGAGGATCAGGCTCAAGATCTCGAGCAAGGCAAGCCACCTTTGAACATCTTGAGTCTATATTTGAATTTAATTATGTTGCTTGAAAAATATTATGCATAGGTAGGATTGCACTTAATCTGTTTTCACCGTCTGCAAGGCAGACCGGTGTGCCTACCTAACTTGCTGCATCTGATCCTTCCATTGTAATTGTTATACCATGTTCCCTTGTAACCACCTAGTTGCGCCTCGGTAATCATGCACTCTGCACGGGTATCGACGGTCGCCATCAAACTTAAAATCTGAGAAACATCTTGGGTAAAACTTGGGGTTTTACAAAAGACTTGGAAAACCCGACACTTGGGTCGGTGCTTGCGAACTAAATGAATTTCCAAAATCGCGGACCGGGGAACGTACCGGGAGTACGGTTTCCTGCTCTTGCACTTAAGGACCGTTTCCTTGGAATTTCATCCGAACATAAGACAAGTACGACCACATGGGTGGAATGGGACACCCCTGGCTGAGTAATTAGCTAATCGGGGGAGCCTTGATGCCAAGAGACATGTGGATTCGCCGGGGTGGTGTCGGGGAGGACCCCTGGGCTTCCTGGCACAGTATGGTCTGGGACCTAATCTGGTGTTGGTCTGGGACCCCTCTCGTTGGCATATGGTGAACCTGTGTTGGCTTTCGAAATGCCTTGTCATGAAAGCCTTAAGGTCTCTAGTCGTGGCCGTTCTGCACGGGCTGGATGATCCGGGTTAGTAATGTCGTGTGGGTAAAGTGTACCCCCTCTGCAGAGGTTATTAAACTGTTCGAACAGCCGTGCCCACGGTCATGGGTGCATGTGAGGTGATTCCTAGCGTAGTTTTGTTTGACTACTGCCTTGTGAAATTTGCTGTTGAGGAATGGGTTTGATGTTTGGAAAATCTGCGGCTGATGGGATCAGCCAGGCCCGGGTGGCCGTTTGAAAGCTGTTGGCCGGGTGCCAAACTTGATCAATTCAAAAGACTGATACATTGCACATACTCCGACCGGACACGACGCACTGTCTCATCCGTGTCGTTTGAGAAGCACTCACTTAGCTGTTTCAAAAAGGAGTTTAAATAAAAATCAATTGCAAAAACAACAGCCTTTCCTTTGAAGCCTGCATTAAACACTTATTTCCCATGGCTTGCTGAGTACTCCCGTACTCACCCTTGCCCTATATACATAATCCCCCCCCAGTTGTTGAAGAAGATGAAGCGGATCCCGCTGACGAGGAGTTCTTCCAGGAGCAAGCCGGATACGATGAGTTTTAGGGTTTCGGCCTAGTTCCCAAGTCGCGCCTGTGATGTTTGGTCCAATTCTTGACTTCCGCTTCCCTTTTGAAATGCAGTTGTGAGCTCGGGATCTGTCCGTAGCCCAACATGACTGTACTCCTACTCTATAATAAAGAGACCTCTGTTGCTGTGATATTCTGTCTTCCTGTGATACCAGCACTGTTTCCTGGGACTGGTATTAATTTGGAGCGTCACGGGCTAGTTCCGCTCAGGACTAGTTCGGGGCATGACACCAATGCACCAAGCACAGAAGCACAGGGGAAGAAAAAAATGAAGAGAAGAGGAGTAGAGGTAGATAGTTTGGAGAGTTGTGTTCAATATAAGGTTTTCGGTTGAAATTAGGCTAGATGTATCAATTTTAAATACAATTCAAGTTTAATAGTGGGCGCTTCAAATTTAACCTTTTGATTGGTAAGATGAAACAAAACATTGTAATCTGGGATTGATCTATCAAGAAATAAGTTTTATGTTCTAAATAAAAGTTGTAGGTATCAGTCATATTTTTCTAATGGCGCTTGTTTCATTTATTTTAGATCGGTTATTTGTAAGTAATTGCTAAAATTTTGCTAACATGGTAAGAAAACTGGTGCAGCAATCCTTTTATTTCATTTTGATAATTATAAACACATAACTAGGTCATTTTCATAACATGAAAGTTGCAGGTACTCTTCTATAGATGCTCCAGATGTACTTAATGTTTTCTTTTGTTTAATGGTATAAAAGTAATTGCTAGAATAGCGAGCAAGCAAGGGTTTAGTTAGTTCATAAATAAATTTCTATGTTTTGGGGTTTTAAAAATTATACCAAGAAATTAGTGTGTTTTTATTTACTAGCATTGCAGTTTTTTTTTAATTTAGATGCATGTTATTTTGTTCTTATGTTTGGAGGATTCCGATGCCAAGTTACCACTAAGGTTAAGGCAAGTGCACGGTAACTATTTGTATATGATGCGTGAACTAGTTTAATTTAATTGTTTCACTTTTATTATGTTGTAATTATTGATGTGATTACGTGTAATCTTGATTTGGTTTCATCTTATCAATCATGTTATATATTCATGTTTCATGATTCTGCTCTTTTTTTGGTTTAATATCAAGTGCCACGCATAGCCACGGAAGTGTAATTTGGTTCTTCATTCATGACACCTGAGTTACATTGAACCTAATACTCAGGTTAACCAGTAAATGCTAAAATGATATTTGCGTAAAATAAAAATAGTTTCCTACTCGCTCTTTTTTATAAACTGTTCCGTACACATTTTCTAGTTCCATATAATCTTGCTGAGTATTTTATACTCATCTTTGTGTTTTATTTGGTTTTAGGTATCACGTGACACCAGCATGCAAGGACGGGAATAGCACCCAACATCGATACACTTATGCACATATGAAAATTAAACTTAGTTTGTAAGATTAGATTAACTTGGTTTCATTATATTTGGATAGTTTACTTCATGTTTATGTTATTATGGTTGTTCCTGATACTTCTTGGATGTTGTTGATGGTACCATATTCATTGATGCTGGTGTGTTTAAATATTCTTATAATTGCTATCGTGCGTGTCTATAAATATAAATAGAACTTTGCCATGGTTTTTAATCAATTTTAGATTTTAGACTAAAAGAGTTTTTGTGTGTGGTGTTGATATCTAACACTCCAGATGAATAGATATAGGGCATAAGGCAGTTAATTAATCAAATTCTCTTAGTTACTTAAGAAATCAAATGACCCATTCATTCCTATGATGTTTCACAAGTGCATTTGAACCATTTAAGATATAGGTCTATCTAAATGGAAGTCATGCAATCTTAAGGACTGGACTACACAGGGCATGTGCACTAATTATTGTTAACCACCTATCATCCTCACAAATGCTAAAGTTAACATGTACTCTCTGGCTGTAAAGTTTTGGCGTAAACCGCCACATCGGATCCAGGGGTGTAAAGTTTTGGCGTGTCACATCAGATATACTGACACACATTTAAAGTATTGAATGTAGTCTAATAACAAAACAAATTAGAGAATCCGTCTATAAACCGCGAGACGAATTTATTAAGCCTAATTAATCCATCGTCATTAGCAAATGTTTACTTTAGCACCACATTGTCAAATCATGGCGCCATTAGGCTTAAAAGATTCATCTCGCAATTTACACGCAATCTGCGTAATTAGTTTTTTTTCGTTTATATTTAATACTCCATGCATGTGTCCAAACATTTGATGTGACAGAGTGTAAAATTTTGCCAGGGGATCTAAACAGGACCTCTATGTTCCATATTGATCATCATAAATGCTAAAGTCAATTTACATGCATAAATGCAGTAATACTACATGTGAAGTGAAGGGGCCAAGGTTATATGATGATCAATTTTGAATTTTTGAGTTTTGGTTATATGATGATCAATATGGAATGGAGGGAATATATCTTTCCTACGCAGGAATATACATTCTTGTAATAAGGAAACGATTCCTAACACCTAAATTAAAACAAAATTTTTTCTTAAGTTACTTTTGTAATATATGCAAATTATTTTTATACTTTATTGAATTTACTTCTAGATGTCTAAAAAGTAATTTAATGGAGTCTAAAAGTAACTAGATATGTTATAAAATTAATTTGTAATTTTTCATCAAAATATAATCATGTGATATCTTTTATAAAGATTTAATTGCAACGAACACAACAGTATAATCGGATCTTAGAAAAAAAATTGAAGCTTAGGTGGTAGGAATATATATATTTTTTACTTGCTTGATGAAGGAGAACAGTGCACTAGTTAAGCTAGATTTCCCGGAACAACATATATGTAGACAACATATCATAGCTCGTAACGGGATGCTCGTTAGGTCAAAAATGTGCGTGCGTACTAATTTGATTACACACACTCTTAAATAAGATAGCTTTCAACTAATTCTAGTTGATTTATTAACATATATCAAGCTGCCATGTTTTGTTTGTGCGAACGAAATTATTACCAAGTTACTGGTCAATGGCAACTGAGTTGGTACTTCCTCGTTTCAAATTATAAGACGCATTTTGTTTTGTTAGGATGAGACTTCCACTAACAACTAGCCACCCAGTCATGCTTCACGCGACTCTGAGCGCTGGCATAACCTACGTATAGGAGTTGACGACCGATCTTGATAATTACGGGATAAATTCTATGAGACCATTCTCTCTGTTCTCAAATATAAGGATTTCTATATTGTTTAACAAAGATTATGTTCGATCATATAAAACTTTATATCCCTTTACAGAGAAATGATAGGAGTTGAGAAAAAGTTGAGAGTAGGGTAAAAAAAATTGAATGGAAGGTGAGATTGAAGGTAAGTTATTCTATAAATCCTTATGTTTTTGAATAAATTATAAACATTTGTGATGCTTATATTTGCAGATAGAGAGTAGCTACCTTTATGCTTTTTTGAAGGGATTAAGAAGAGGGCAATAAAATTAAATGGGAGGGTTGTGTTTTATTTTTGTTTTTGATAGAAAGTGTGAAGGTTATGGTTGATTGAGATAAAGAAGTATATGAAGAAATTAAAAAGATAATGGTTGTAGTTAATTGAGATGAAGGAATATGTAAAGTAGGATAAATTTTATATATTGTCGCTGCGGGTGAATGAGACGAGCTGCTGGTGTTCTCCATCTGAAACTATCTGTATATGCACCGGTGTGGACCGATGGATGCACAGGAGCTATTCATCTGGAACTTTCCTGATGTGTGATTGGTATACACAAATGGATCCAACGGTCCAATTTTATTCCTCCTCTCATCCTAAGGCTATTATTCTTCACATGACGTGGCTTATTGGTTTTCGAAAGCTTGTTGCTTTCACATATGTAGATTACTATATTATGATATCATTTAAATGATACAAAAGCATAATAATAATTAAATACTTTTGAATACAAATCTAATAATAAATAAATTATATCATTAAAATTATATCGTAATAGAATAATTGTTGGTCAAAGCCTATCGTAAGAAACAAAATATGTCTTTTATTTTAAAACGGCGAGATTAATACTTTAGTATTAGCAATTATTACTTAACATTAATTAAATATGGGCTAGTAGCTTTTGGAGAAGTTTTATCTGTCATGGTATACTAGTTTTTCAAAGAAGGGTAATTTTTACCCGGCCTTTATATCCAACCGGATATATGCAGCCTTTTAAATTTGGAACTTATCCCCTCAAACAAGCCAATATGAAATTCGCTCTTACAAAGATTTGAACTCAGGACCTTAGGGTGTTACTCAGGGCACTGCAATCACTAGGCTACATCATGGTATATGATGGTCAATATGCTTTTTTATATGTTTGGTGAACTATTGTAATATAGAACTAGTGCCAAATTTTGATATAGATAAAACAAGAAAACATGTTTTTTTGTTTGAAAAACAGTTGGTAGTGGCATTGAACTTACATTTTAGTGACCCCAATTTCATGGCAATATGTACATCTTTCTAGCTTGAGATCAACCTTCCGTTCAAGTTTCTTTCCATCCTCTACAGAATGTGTTTGGCGTGATCAAATGTACTTAGTACTTTTTTTTGGTAAAAGGATATGCAGAAAAAGAATTGAGATTACAGAGCTACCAAACCTGAGACAACTCCAATAGTTAGGAAGGGCTTCACAATGTTAAACCCATATATGACTAACTCTCCTGACCCTGGGGCTACCTGCGCCCATAGAAAAATTGGATGCAATAAGGTAACATGAAATAGAATTAATGTACAAATCAAATAATTATAATTAAGCATCCCAACGTTTCCCATGGTCACTCATATTCTTAGCACAAGCATACATTTTATGCTAGATGTTGGCCTAACATATTAAATACTCCAAGAACTGCTGAATTTAGCATTAATAAAATGGTAAAAGGTGTTAAAGTAGGGTGCTGACACTAAATAGTGACAAAACTATAAGCCAGTTCTTTACCATGTTTGTCAAGGTAGGTCAATCTGTGAATGGCACTTTTCAAGAAAAAACAAGTGCTGCACTATTGACCTTTTTTCCACTAGTTGATAAGCTTAAATTATCTCTCTACCTTTTTTTTTCAAATATCTTTCTCTCCTGCTCTTAAGATAGTAATGTGCTTGTAAATTTCATCAAAATGGAAGACAAACAGATGTTGAGACTTATAGCCAAAAGCAACGCAAAACAAAACTGAAAAGAGATAGTAGAAGGCAAGTCTTCTGTAGAAAATGCTGGTGAATATGGAACAATTAACCAAGAATAAAACAAACTGATACATAATCTTCATGTATTCAGATTCACATGTTTAAGAGGCAGAGAGGCATATGCAGAGGGACCAACCTTGGGGTGTGCTGTGAATGGCATGTTCCACTGACCATCGACTACCCAGCTACACAGTGTGCCAAGACTGTCCAAGTCAATCTCGTAGGGAATGTCATTCTCTGCCACTGAGAAAACCCTCTCGGCGTGCTCAAACACACCGGTATTACTCATGTTTCTAAACACCTTGCCAAACCTCAGCTACAGCAAGATATGCAATTAATGATCAGTGTCACTTGAACACTACGGTGCCTTAGCATATGACACTAGAACAGAAGAAAATGCTATTATCAAATCTTTATGACCCAGAGGGTACTATGGTTCACTAGAGATGTGTGGTAGTGGATCAAGGGCGAAAATCAAAGAGGACAAAATTGAAATTGTGAAGTTGCAAATGTTTGTCAACATAGAAAATACTCCGTGTTTGTTTTTATAAGACCTGTAATTTTTTCAATCTTCCTGCAAAATTGAAGTCTTGCACCATGAGTTTGTTGAATATGTTCAATGTTTGGCCATGGATATTACATGGCCTCTCTTCTGCATTTATCAGAAGAATCTCACTAACCATGTCACTTCAGCTATCTATAAGAAGTATGAGAAGCATGGAAGTTTTAACTCATACTCCCTGTGGCATCCCTATTTTCAAAACAGAAATCAACATTTGAAAATATTTTTCTTATGATGTCAACTCCGTCCATACTTGTTTGTAATATATTATGAAAGAAGCCAATGGTAAAACTATAATATTGTATACCGTGTAGCAAACTAATATGTATTACTTCCTCCGTTCTAAAATATGGGATATTCTTGTTTTCCATAAAGTCAACAATTAAAATTTTGACTAATTATTGAGCTAACAATTAATATATCTGTATTGTGTCATGCATATAGTGCCATTAGATTTGTATTTGAATGTATTTTCATCCGATGTTAGATTTGTTACTATTAATAATATATTATAAACAAAATTAGTAGTTGAAGAATAAGAATAAGGCTGGAGACCGTGTAAAAGGCTGCTACACATAATATTTTCAAATAGAGGGAGTTTCTCTTTATTGTAAACTCTGTATTCATTCTAGCTACTTAAAGTACTAGTTATATTTTGATAGAGACAAGAGTAGTAAAAAGTTCCTTGCCGACAAAAAACAAAGGGTGCAAATTATTTACAAACCATGTTCAAAATGCTGGCTGCGATTATGGCAAGAGGGTCACCCTTGATTGCTGAGAGGAAGCATGGTCTCTGACGATCTCTTTCAGTATTAAAAGTGTCAGATTGCACGTAGCGGTTGTTGTATGAGATTGACCAAGTGCTTCCTTCTCCGCTCTTGGTGAAGTAGAGGGCATGCAGCATGCCTTCTCCCTCGACCCAGATGTCTTCAGACTGGCCGAAGATTGAGTTCACCTTGTGCAAGGCTCCAAAGAGAGGGTTGGAACCTGCATTATATTGCATTCAGCGATGAGAAAAGGTTGAGTTTTAATCTATTCAGAACTAGAGCAAATTAAGATCAAACTTTGCGAACCTAATAATAGCATTGTGAAAAGTAATACTGTGAACTAGCATCTGAGCACATAACTGACGTAGCACAAAAGTCAAGAGTTAAGGGCTTAAACTACAATAGTTTTCGCTAGCTTGCTAGTTGCTAATGAAAGATTGAAAGAAAATTACCATTTCTGATATAAACACCCTCAGGAAAATCATCTGGGATCGTCCCTTCTATCCTCCATATTTCTGTTCTTCCACCGATTTCATCAACTGGTGCGAAATTGCTCTGCTCATGGATAGATCCATCATATAAATTAGCACTTGCAATTCAGCCATTTTTCCGATAGTCCAAACTACACCCCTTAACTATTGGATTTGTCTAATAATATTAGAAACATCCATTAACTACAAAATCAGATATTTTATAACCCCTAGGCCTTCAACTATTAAAACAAGTCAAAATTCAACCATAAATGTAATGATATTATACACCCAGTTTTAGTAGCGGTTTTCATGATTTTCACAACAAAATATATATTTTTTGACTTATATTAAACCACTTTCTACCTATCTGTCTAACTTGGTTTTTTTATCGTACTATTTGGATTTCAAATCATGAATATTACCATTAAAATCAGGTTGTATTCTATTTCATCCGGTTATGGTAATGGAAAGCTGTAAAATATCTATTTTTTTAGTTGATGGGTGGTTTTCTAAGAAACAGGGAGTTCAAAAGCGTGTGATGAAAATTAATTGGAATCTGAAGTGTTCTCCCCTCTACTATACCTCTAAATTGAAAAAAAAAAGGTTCAAAGCAATTTAATATTATGATTTCTTTTTTCAGGCGGTGCTCTTCAGCAGCCATCAGCGAAAATTGGTTTCCATCGATGGGAATATAACAAACATGCTTGTAAAAATAACCCTATATTTATAAGCAGACCCCTTAAGTGATAGCCGGCGATAATCGATTTTCATTGGCAGTACCACTACTACAGATTTGATTTTTTTTTCTATACAAAACCCCCAATAGGTTGTAGGCGGCCCATAAGTGCTCCCGCATGCAAAAACCACTCTCGTGGGGGCGATTGATGGGTAGCATGGGATAATCCAGATACTGTGATTATATGACAATTCCACAACACCCCCATTCTAGACGACCATGCAAGGGTGCAGGTAACTAAGGTCCACGCTGAACATGTCACGTTCGAGCTAGACATCCCTAAACTGGAGGGGATCAAACTTTTGGGAGATGCAGTGAACCAATTTGTCTTGTGGCATCATCGAGACATCATCCTTGCCGGACAACCACCATCTGCCCTAGCTCCATCCCAACCAATGACAGTTGCCGCTCCTGCACCGACCTCCCAGCTAGGATCACCTTCCCCACAAGCTTCCCTGCCTCTAGTAAGGTCACCACACCATCCACCATCCCTACCAGTTTCGATTCCTCCGGTAACGTCACCACATCATTCACGTTCTCCACCTACACCTTCTGCTCAAGTCCCTTGCCCTCCCCCTTCGCCACCTACCGAACAACCATCTCCCATTCACCAATTAATCTCCTCCTACACCACAATTTGCTCTCGCCCAACAAGTCCCATTCACCAATTAATCTCCTCCTACACCACAATTTGCTCTCGCCCAACAAGTCCCACCTCACCAAGTAAATCAATCTGGCCCCATTTCTACTACCCTTGAACATCGCAGGCTCATACGAAAATTGGTTTCCATGTACGACCACAAGGAAATGTCAAGAGATAAAGAGAGGTTCCTGTTTTCAATCTTCAGTGGGAGAGGTTGGGCAAAGAAGAAGAAAGAAGATGTTGCTGAGCTGTAAAATTCCTAGAAGTCAGTAGTATGGGCCAAGGATAAGTTGCAATCTTGGCTATCTGTAGATGTGCCCCAAGAATATAAATATGACAAGCCATTCTTACCATGGTACATTATGAATAATCTACCACGACAGATGAGGGTGATGCATGAATGGTACCTCAAGGCATCTAGAAAGGACCTGAGCTTCATTAGTGTCAAGGTCCCACGAGACGATTTCATGAGTAAAACCAATGAGATCTTTATCATCGATTTCCGGGACCTACACGCCCTCTTCAAGCTCGATAAGATGGACATCAATCTCGTTGTTGTATTTTGCGTGTAAGTGTTTTTACACTAGTTTGTTGTAAGTGAAATGTGTGAAAGAAACTTCCTTTTCAATCAAGCTGCATTCCATAGGTCACAGTTCTACGACACAGAAAGAGCGAGGCAACTCGTTGGCTATATCGAGCCAACAAGGATTTGCAGGCCACACAACAAACTGTACAGCTTCTTGCTAATAGCCCGGAACTAACAGATAAGACACCGGAGGAACACAAGCATATATCAAGAAATTGCACAAGGAAGAAGATTGAAGTAGCTTGCTACTTGGGAACCGCAATTCTCATGCACTGAGACAAAAACATCATAATGGTCCCTTACGCTCTTAGATAAGCAGCATCTCTTCCGTTTGATTATTTTTTTTCTTGTAATACAAGATAACTAGCAAATGTCATCTCTAATTCATCTATCTTGTTTGCAGGACCACTATATTTTATTCCTGGTATATCCGAGGGACCACTTGGTCGTCGCGCTTGATCTGGCACACTATCCAAGAAAGCCTATATGGAGTTCCTCACTATTTCAAATTTCGACGTAGTAACATACTACCTCAGTACCTAATTGCCGTTCCGAAATTTGAAAGTAACACAAATAAATGTTTTATCGGCACAGAGTACGTAAATTTTATGTCAAACATCACAGGCCAGTAAAGGATGTGCAGAGGAAAAAGCTTCATGTGAAGACGGACTGGCCGGTACGTAATGGCGTGTGCCATGCACACAAATTGTTGTAATCATTACTATTTTTAAACTGACTGGTCTTATTATCATGTTTGTTGTGTTTCAAGCAACCCTAGGCACTAACCTATGTGGATATTAAGTGTGCAAGATGCTTAGGGTCAACAGGAGATGCACAACAAACAACAATAACGTAAGTCCGGAGATTGTTCTCTACATAGATTATTTAGTCACATTTCATTTCCTGACTTTCATTGTCTTCGTTTTTTTCACAGATCCCTCAAATAATCCTTATGTAGCAAACCGGTTCAACAAACAAACAATTTCGAACATATGCGCTGACCTATGCCACTTCATATGTCGTGACTGCTGCAATGCATTAGGGAATCCTATCTTACCATAAAGTTATAACCCACTAAATCCTAAATCTTAACATGCAAAGATATCACAACATTATACAATAATCTTACTATAAAGTTATAACCCACTAAATTTAAAAACTTAACATGCAAAGATGGCACATCATCATGCAATAACAAGATACCACATCATCATCCACTAACAATTATTATATTTAAACATCAGCAAGCATGCTATATTATTTATAATTCTATCATTAATTTTATTTTAGAGTTTTAAAATGCAAGTATGTTAAAGCATCGTTCCATATATTTCACAAAATATTTTAATATATCTCTTCATCATTTTTGTAATATCATATATACCTATATAGTTCATCATCACTTAGTTAATTAATGTTATTTCTCTCTTCTCTCATTAAGTAATATCACCTCAGTTGTTTTTAGCTTTAGATGATTAATCTACGGTCCAAACTATCTCCCTCATTTTTTCTCTCATAAAGCCACATCACTTTACTTTTACATTTAAATCATCATTCTGTATACTCCTTCCGTCCCAAAATATAAGCATTTTTGGGTCTCGACACGGTCTCTGAGATACTACTTTAATTAACAATATCTACGGAAGTAAAATGTTTTAAATAAAAAGAGTTGCATATTATGATAGTTCATTTAATGATAAATATAGTAACATCAAATTTATATGATTAATCTTTTTAGTTTTTTTGCTATTAATAGTCAATATTTAAAAAGTTTGACTTGGCACTATTCTAAAAATGTTTATATTTTGGGACAGAGGGAGTATTATTTAAATTTAAACTATCATAAACCCCATCAACTTATGTAAGTTTATACTGTCTAATCATCTTACGTATTATTTTGACTCATTGTTATTATAGTAAATTCCCGTAGCAATACCCGGGGTTTACCTAATTTCTACGATGATCAGAGCGAACTGGGCAAAGAAGACAAATTCAAGCCCCTGAAAGAGAGTAGGAGAAAGAACGTATACTTATAATAATTATACACGCATATATATGTACCTCGGTGGGACGCAAAGATTGGTGACTGAATGTGAAGGTGGAGTCCACAAACGCATCCAGCAATAGACTGGAAGCCATGGTTACTGCCGCAGATACCTCCCCAAGTTTGGTGGTAAGCTGCTGCTGAAACTCCTTGAAATGTGGCTGCAAGTATATATCGACAACGCAATTAAAATAGGATCAACATGAGAGGAGGGGAGGTCGTTCTTACATTGGATGTGATACATTTGGTGAAATGATCAGTCGCATTAGGCCTTGTGATTGATGGTCTTCGTGTTCCAGTAGTGCTGCTCCTTCTGCAGTACAAGCATGGTTGGAGAGTGCCGCCATACATGGATGGCGATGCTACGGCCACCATATTGATCGTACTACGTACGTTGTGCGCTTCCTTGCTATCTAATTTGTGTGACAGCTACAACTATTGTTTCATCCCCTCTATTCGTCAGAGGAATTCGGCAAGAGAAGCTCACTTTTATAGTAACCTAGCTACGTACTACCGTCAAGGCATGAGGCATCCATGCATGGGCGCATGTGCCGTATTTAAGACAGCTTTGCCCCAGTAATCAATTGTATGGTATTTTTAGGACTTATAAATTTGACCACGCGGTCTATGATATTATCACATGTATTTATTAGATAAATTTTATGCATGCATTCTTTCATTTTAAAACAGTATTGAAAGTTTTTTTTTGAGAACACTGGTGGAGAAATGATCTTTGCTGGGTCGACCCAAAACCACAATAATCCCGGTTCCAAAAAGAACCGGGACTAAAAATGATCTTTAGTCCCGGTTGAAAACCTCAGAGGCATTCTATGATCTCCAACCGGGACTAAAAAATCATCTTTAGTTCCGGTTCATCCCCTGTCAGATTGATGTCAGGAGGCCGAGGATCTTTAGTCTACAGATCACCACTTTAGTTAGTCCCGGTTAGGAATACCAACCGGAACTAAAATTCGAAGCGTAGTATATAATCCCTATTCCTTATCCTCTCCTCCACAGATCAAATCTCTCCCCTTCTTTCCCTTCCTCCTCCGTTTCCTCCATCCTCATCCCGATCCTTCCCCTCCACCTCCTCCTGTTCCTCATCCGATCCCCTCCCCTCCCCTCTCCTCCACCTCCTCCTCTCCCCTTCCTGCCCATCCTCCCCTTCCCCTCCACCTCCCCTCTCCTCATCCCCTCCCCTCTCCTCCACCTCCTCCTCTCCCCTTTCCTGCCCATCCTCCTCCCCTTCCCATCCGGCAGCCGGCGGCCAGCGGGGCCGTGCCCGGCGGCGGGCCGGCAGCCGTGGCAGGCGGCGGCGGGCCGGGGCAGCGGGGCCGCGCCGGGCGGCAGCGGGCCGACGGCCATGGCGCGCGGCAGCAACGGCGTTATTTTCTCTTTTTTTTAATTTGTGATTCACATGTATAATTTTGTGGTTTATTGGATGGATCTTAGATGACCTATGATGTATTTGATTTGTGTGTAATTTTTTAGGATTTGTGATGTATTTGATTTGTGTGTATATGTAACTTTAAGATTTGTGATGTTACTTTATTTGTGATGTGGATTTGAGATGTTACTTTGATTTGGGGATATGCTTCCCACTTGATTTGGGAGAAAATAGATATGCTTCCCACTTGATTTGGGAGAAAATAAAAAAAAGAAAAGGGGACCATCTGGAACTGCCGCTATTCTCTCTTTACTCCCGGTTGGTGTTACCAACCGGGACTAAAGATAGCGATCTTTAGTCCCGGATTTGTAGTCCGGGTTGGAAAACCGGGACTACAGGGGGTTACGAACCGGGAGTAAAAAGCACTTCTCCACCAATGGAAGTATTTGAAAAATATTAATGGTTGAAATTTCATAAGTCCACTAAATTTTGTTCTAAACATCCGTTGGCAGCTGTTAAATGCCAATTCTGTACCGCCAACATCTGCATAGAGTTCAGATAATAAAACATCCAACATAGTGATAGGTGCTTAAATCTTACATATTCCACTGTGTTGGTGTATATTTGTATGCAGGTGAAAAACCCCGATGTTGGGAGGAAATCTAGACTAAAGTGAGGAGAATTCTGTATCCATACAAGGATGGGTTGTGAACTTCATCGAAACGTCAGTAAATCAGCCCAAAATACCAAGAAATGGATAAAGGATGATCAGGGGAGGAGATGAGCCGAAGACCAGGCTAGATGGGCCCAGCCCAGGTTCGACCGAACCCTGTGGTTCGGCCGAACCAAAATCTCAGCCGTTCAGGCTGGGGTTTGGTGTGGATGCTCTGGATCACTCCCTGATGGCGGTTGGAAGGCACTTCGGACGTTTCCCCTTCGCCAACCGTCATACCTACCCCTATATAAAGACATCACTTTCTCACTTCACACACACACTTCAAGCTTGAGCTGAATTATAAGAGGCTCTATTGTACTATATTGTATACTAGAATAGGAAGAGAGTAGAGTAGAAGGAGTCGGAAGAATTCCGGAGTTGCCGGTAATCTTCTCCTATTTCTTTTATTCTGTTTATTACTCTGAATTCAATATAATATTCTTCTTGAGTAATTTAGATTTATCTTGTGAGAATTAACTCTTGGTTAGTATCTAAGTAGCATATGGGATTATTGTTCACTACAATCAACAAAAATATAGTGATTGTTTTGAAGAGTTATAAACACTAAAGTTGATAGTAATTGCTTAGACATGGTGTTTAGGTAATTATTATCCAATAATTGCTGCGTATCCTACAGTACATTTGAGGTGGGTGTATAGGTACTGACAGCCTTCGAGATCACTTAAGTCCTCCCTGTCCGGGTACGTAGTAAAGCAACATCTGAGAATAGCGGGTTACCAGTACCTGAAGTATTGCATTAGGATTAAAGTTAAGCTTTCCCTAGACACTGTTTCTTACTAGTAAATCCTCTCTATCCTAGCCTATCATTTGCTTGGTGTCCTTGGATAAACCGAAGGAAGATCTGATCACACACGTTCCCTTGGATTCGATACCCTTGGAATACTCCATAGGCGAAGTGCTATATCGGTATATCCGTGCACTTGCGGATTTTATCTGTGATCGTAAGAAATACCAACAACATCAAAAAAAAATTATGACCAAATTAAGAAACTAGTAGATATACTAACTAAGCTTTGTGTATGTCAGATTATAGTTCGATCGGATATACAGTATGTGATTTTGACTCGAGAAATTTAACAATATGCCACTCCATAGAGGTGGCTTTAACAGGATGCCACCCCATAGAATATCCTCGTAAAAATGCCACTCCATAGAGTATGCTTCTTAATAAAATACCACTTTGGGGGTGATTAGAGGCTTACCGGCATTCGTCCGCGCGGTCGTCGCCGGAGTCATCGCCTGTCCAGAGCCGGAGTCGTCACCCGTCCTTGCGGTCGTCGCCGCTGCTCCCGTCGTCCGTCCGCGCGCCTGCCGGAGTCGTCGACCGTCCGCGCGCCCGCCGGAGTTGGCGCCCGACGACGATGAGGAGGATGCGAAGCGGGCTGGAGATGGTGGCGGCGGCGGTTGCAGTTGCTATGGCGGCAGATGGCGGTGGCGCCGGCACCGGCGGCGGGAAGGATGGGGGAGAGGAGGGAGTTCGAGTCCACCCCGGCGGCGCCTCGCCATGAATGGCTGCGGCGGCGGGGGGAGGCGCCGGCGCCGGCGGCGGGGAGGATGGGGGAGAGGAGGGAGTTGGAGTCCTCCCCGGTGGCGCCTCGCCATGAATGGCTATGGCGGCAGGGGGAGGCGGAGGCGCCGGCATCGGCGGTGGGGAGAAGGGGGGAGAGGAGGATTAAAAGCCTCTAATCACTCCTAAAGTGTGATTAAAATTCTCTAATCACCTCAAAGTGTGATTAAGAGCCTCTAATCACCCTAAAGTGGCATTTCATTAAGAAGTATACTCTATGGAGTGGTATTTTTATAAGGACGTTCTATGGGGTGGCATCCTGTATTAAAGCCACCTCTATAGAGTGGCATATTGTTAAATTTATCTTGACTCATGATCAAGTTAATCAAAGCAGCCACACAGTAATGTTGACTTCGATCTTGGAAGCCACCGTAGTGTTTTTGGTGCAGAATCCGGCATTAGTTAACCATTCAGCAGCCAAATTTGACGATCCATGGAATGATTGTATATAAGACGACGCGCAGGGAGGCGGCGCCTACGTACGGTATGGCGACGACCAGGGCATACGCTTCTCGATCTTCGTTGTATATAAGACGACGCGCAGTCGAGGAGGCGGCTAAGTTGTGCAGGAGCATATATAGCTGACCATAGCCGGTCCAAAATGATTTGGGATATTTTGGAAGATTTTGATGACTACTGTAACAACAAGGAAGTAAGTACAAAATTACCAGCACGTTGAGATGTGGAGGGGGCTGGATGTAAAATGCTGCTTACACGGAGCGCCACATAGGCGGTCAGCTCTGGTCAAACGCGCTTTGGACCGGCTATGATTCAATAAAATAAGATCGTGGACTGCAATGTGTAATTTTCAAATTTCTGGACTTAAGTGATATCTTCGCTCAAGTTTAAGGACCGACCATGTATTTTACTTCTATATAAATATGAAACTCGCATCATCCTGTGTTGTTCGTTAAAAAAACATTGTAAGAAAACCATAACGATCCAATAATTATGCAACAAGTTGAGAGTAGTTGCGAGAATTGAAGAGCCCTTCAGTACCATGCTGAGAGTCAGATATTTATTATACTTTGTCAACGGAGGATACCCGTAGACCGAATATAGAGGGTATTGGGGTACGTTGGAACGAGGATCTACATAATATGATATCAAGCAAACAAAAGACAAGGATTATACTGGTTCAGGCCCCTTGGTAGGTAATAACCCTAATCCAGTTGGTATGGGATTATATGATGGAAACCACAGATTATAAAGGGGATTATGAAACTTGATGATACCGACGAGACCATAGTCGAGTTGGTTCGACTAGATCACCCGGCGATTTGGCTCGTGTAGGCTCCGACTCCGTAGGCTGTGGTGGATGTGTTGGCGGTGAGATTCGATGCCCTAGGTCCTCCCCGGGGGTCCCTTTTATACCACGAGTCAGTTGGTCTCCAAGTGGGACTCAGAGATGTCGGACCCCTCACGATATAGTAACAACCCAGTCTTATCCGAGTAGGACTCCTTCCATCTATGGATTATGTTTCTATTACGTGATAGATTTCCTTAACGTATACAGGAACTACCCGTATACGCGCGGGTATACCGTATTAGTATACAACGCATATCCAAGGGTAGAGGGCATACCTTATCCGTAACCCTGATAGTAGCCCCCCGACTTCTGCTTAAATGAACTCATGTGACCGATCGCGACTTTTGATATCGGAATCGTTGTCGTTCTCATCTGGTCGATCTCGGTGTGAGAACCGTAGAGACAAAGAGTTATCGACAACGCCGTATGAAGTTCTAACGATCATGAGTGAATTTAAATTGAAGTCTAAAAACTACCGCGCGCAACGGACCCAGAATTTTCCGGCGGCAATCTCTCTCCTTTCCTGGGAATACGCACCGTCGGTAGTGCGCTTATTTAAAGGGATTTTGGGGATCCATTTTGAAGTCCGTTTGCCAAAGAACTCTCCAGTCTTCAAGCGCCCTTCGTCTCCTCCGCTCCCGCGGAGAAAACCCTAGCTTGCTCATTGTGACATTCCGGCCCAGGGCTTAATAGGATTAATAGAATACTCATAAAAACAAGTTGCAACTTCGGGATGGGTGACCGACCGGGAAATTCTTCCCGGGCGCGCACGAGTGAGGACAAAGTGTGCAGAAAAGACTAGTGTTGGTCTATGAGGATAGTCTATGTCCTAGGAAAGTTGCCAGATGTAAGAGGGCCCAGCCTCGGATAGTGCAGGGCGTCACAGATGGTATCAGAGCCGACCCTTGCAGCTATACGTATATATGAATATGTACGCGGGCATACGGTACATACGGGATGATCCACGATGTGGTCGTATGGCATGACGTATGTGCGCCGAAAATTGTTTGTACATACGTGTGTCAGGGTTATGGATACCACATACCTAATAGTAGTTGACTAAATCTCGGCAGGACCCACCACATACCATGTCCTATACGGAAACAACCTGCGGATATAGGAGGAGTTCCGGATAAGGAAAGACAACCAGAGTTCTACATGGAAACGACAAGGACTACTTGGATTGTATCTATTCTGGTTTCCCTAGTTCTACTTGGACAAGGGGACACCTATGGGTATAAACACAAGCCCCCCTAGGAGGACAGGGGGACACTCACCATGAGACGATCAACACATGATCAATACAGACAATCAACGACCACCTCAATCAACACCCTACACAATACACGGGACAACATACAAGCCAACGTACGCCAAGACAAGCCGCCGGATATCGACATCAGAGATACGCGTGGATCGACCCTATCCAGTACCTTTAGAGCCCGGCTATAGGGATCTAGCACTGTCTCTGATTTTGTCGGGCGCGAGCTCGAGGAGCAAGGTTACCCTGTTGTCGATTACGAGTCAGACCTTCAGACCGCCATGTCGACAACAGTTAGATAGGCTACCCCACATATTGTACTGGTGTTATTATGGCGAATAAAGAGCAACACCGGCTCCGGCCAACAGGATGTAGGGTTATTACCTGACAGTTCAGGGGCCCAAACCTGTATAAAAATCCTCGTCTCCGTCTCTTTTACCTCAGTCTCGCATATATCCTAGCACCGACGATCCCCATACTATGCAAATACCAGAATTGCGACATCAAACGTCGACAACGTGGTGCTAATAGGGGATGTTCCTGGCCTGGGTTGACCGACGAGGACGTCGATATCTTAAGGGTGTGAGAATGTGACATCCCGGCCCAGGGCTTAATAGAATTAATAGAATACTCATAATAAAAATAAGTTGCAACTTCTTTTCCAGAAGCCGATCTCGAAAGAACTCTGAGGTTAAGCGTGCTTGGCCTTGAGCAATTTTGGGATGGGTGACAGACCGGAAAATTCTTCCCGGGTGCGCACGAGTGAGGACAAAGTATGCAGAAAAGACTAGTGTTGGTCTGTGAGGGTAATCTATGTCCTACGAAAGCTGCCAGATGTAAGAGGGCCCGGCCTCGGATAGTGCGGGACGTCACACTCATGTTGCTTTGTTCTCCGGCGATCCTCCAGCGGTGATGGATCTCGACAAGTCCTGTTCCTGAAGAAGTTGCCTGGCCTCGGATGGATAGTGCGGGGCGTCACACTCATCTTGCTTTGTTCTCCGGTGATCCTCCGGTGGCGATGGATCTCAACAAGTCCACCTCCACCACCACGTTCCTGAAGAAGTTGCAGGACAACGGCGCCCTCCCTAGTCGCGGGACCATGCAGAGAGAGAGAAGAGGTGCTGAACCCGAACCCATCTTAGGCCATATGGTTACGGTCGAAGATTACATTTGTTGTGGTTTTCTTCCTCCGCCTTCCGAATTTCTTCTTCTCATCTTGAACTTCTATGGCCTTTCCTTGCTTCACCTGAACCCCAATTCCATCGCATTCCTCAGCATTTCTCCTATGGGGTAAGGCCTACATTGGGGTAGGGCCTTTCCTTGATCTTTTCCGTTTTTATTATGATTTGCGCTGGATGGAACCCAAAAAGGTATCCGGATGTGTCGGATTCCGACATCGGGATGGCCTGAAGTCGCGATACATCCCTTTCCAGTGCCCCTCTTCTCGCAGCAAATGGCGGGCGAGATGGTTCTATCTTCAGATAGAGAACTTGGATCCTGTCCTTGTTGTCCCTGAAGAACAACCAGACAAGATCCCAGAGTGGACCGCCAAACCCGACCTGACTCCCTCCCTCTAGTCTTTCATCGACATCATCGATGACCTCCGAATACGGGGGTTGTCGGGGTACGAAGTCGCTGCCGACTTCGTAAGTCGGCGGATCCAACCGCTCCAGGCCCGCGCCCATCTGGCTTTCGATTATTTGGGGCCAGAGGACATGACCTGTCTCTCCTCAGGGTACTTTTCCTTGTATTTCAAATTTCTTTCTAGGTGTGCCTGTTTCTCCTGACTTATCGAGTTCCTATTCTCGGTCTACAGGTCTGGGCAGCGACACCGTGGCACGCCGCGTCGGGCAAGTGATGATCAGCCCCCCCGCGACGGCGAGCGACATCCCCGTCCCCCTTTGCGAGAAGGGTCCGGCTGAACGCGAGGCCGCAATCAACATGAGTGTACTCGATGACTTCTTTATCTTTTTCTTCCCGGGATCGCGTCGTGACTTCATGTTACGTAGGCTCTCCCTCTGACGGATATCATCGGGCCACTCGCGGACCATCAGGCGGCGGCATCGTTGAAGGAGGGCGTCACCAAGGAGGCGTCCGACATCGCGGCTGCTGCCACCACGAGCGGCAGCAACGTTCCGAAGAAGAGGAGAAAGTTCTCCTCCGTACTCAGGACCCGTCGGAAGGCACCAAGCCCGGTGGTAAGTCTTTCTTGTTTTTTAAACACATTGTCGAAATGACTGAACCTCACACTGTCATATCTCACTTAGGCCTCGGACGCGTCACCTCCTCCTCAACGGAGGCGAAGGCTGGTGACGATCGGCGAGAAGTAAGTAGACGTTCTTGAAGTTTTTCCATTCACGAATTCTTGATCACCTAGCTTTATGAGAACGAGAAAACTCTTCGCAGGGCGGCGCGGGCGAAGGCGGCACAAGGTGGGACCATTGAGACTACCAGCGTGTCCCCATCAGCGACCTCGGCAGATGTCGTGGTTGTTACTAGGGACCGGGAGGTTACGCCGAGTAGGCCCCGCCGTCGGTCTTGTGCCTGCTCGGAGCCCGCCTGTTGATGCCCTCACCTGGGGGGGAGCTCCAAGCGGAGATGGAGGACATCCTCCAGGCTGGTGCTCGCGGTGTGGGCCGCGAGATCGAGGAGGCCAGGGCAGCAGCGTCGTCAGCGAACCAACGCGCCGACAAGCTAGCGCGCGACCTGGCGGAGGCCCGCGAGGACCTCCTGAATATAAGGGAGCTGGTGGCCGGCAACAAAAGGCTGCGGCAAGGGCTCGAGCACCGGATGTCGAAGCTCGAGAACAACTTGTGAGAGATCCGCGGCTCGCTGCGGGTGTCTTACACCGGCCTATACCAGCTCGCCGGGGAGTGCGGTGTCATGACCACCATCCCCGCGAACCAGGACGAGTTCTCGCTGACGTCGTCGCTCGCGCGAGCTGGCCACGGCGATGGGGGTGATCCCCTCCAAGCACGCAGCCAGGATCGGCGAGGAGACGTCCAACGGGATCTACACCGGGGCGTGCCACGTCCTCGCGTGCATGAGGTTGGCGTACCCTGATCTAGACCTTAAGAAGGCTTTGGATCAGAGGGCCGCCGATGACGCGCGTCGGGGCGTGATGGAGGAGGTCGGTGACCAGGGGGAATCCGTGCTCCCCCTTTTTGAAGAGTAGTGTTTTATTTCCCTTGTACACCTTAACCAACATGTTGTAAAACTTTCGTGGGTTCAAACTGCCTCTATGTATGCAGTTGTTTCCTTTGTTCTCATAGCATGTGATTCCGAGTACTTTGTTGTCGTTGTAGAGATGTTGATGTCGAGGATGTCTAGCAGCGCGGGCAGCCTGAGATGCCGGTGATCGTCCCGGCACTTGCGCTTGAGCCGTATGTGCCGCAGGAGGACGTCGGTCAAAGCCTGTCCGCGGAGACGAACATGGCGATGACGTTCTTAGGTTTGCACCTTGGTCTTTACTTCCTCCCTTTCGTTCAGATTGACTTAATTAGCCGTGTTCTTGGGAGGCGGCTTGACTTAGTCTTTACCGTGTTAGGCAGAACTCGAGGATGCGTTGGCTGACCGAGATCGTCGAATCCAATACTGGAAGACGAAGCTCGACGTGGCCGAACTCGAGAAGACCATGGTGGAAGTGAAGAAAGACCAGGCCGTGGAAGCCCTCCGAGGCCGCGAGGTGAGGTTCAACTCGTACCTCAGGAGCTGCTACATGGCAATGGCGGGAGTCTGCAGGAAGCTCTGAGTTCCTCGCGGGAATCCCGAGGAGTCGGCGGTCGGATACATCTCGTGGTTGAATGGGCCTGTGTCGCGTCCCAAATCGACCCTAAAATACATCCCCTAAATTATGCCTAGAATAATTAAAATGCTTGTGAAAGCCTTCAAAAATTAAAATGTGCAAAGTTAAAAGTCAAATAGGGCTTGGAGGATTTTTGTATATTTCCTAAAAGCCTAAAATGTGTAAATAAATTTTAGTGTAATGTTCAGAGCACAAATAATAATTATTAAGAAATAAACAAAGTTAAAATGATTTTATAAAAAGAAAACCCTAAAAATCACCCTCTCCCCTCTAATGGGCCGAATTCGGCCCAGCTCCCTCCCTCTCCCTCCTCCTCCCCGTGGCCCATTCGGCCTCCTCCCCACGCGCGCGCCGCTGACGGGCGGGCCCGCCCGCCACCCTCGCTGACGGGTAGGGCCCACCCGTCATCCCCTTCCTCCCGCGGCCCCCGTCGCCTCGCCCGCGCCTAGCGCCGCCGCCGCCGCGAATCCCGCCGCCTTCCACCGTCCCCGCGCGCAATAAACTGGGGGGAATTATTCCCCGGGATCCCCTCCCCCTTTCCCCCCATTTTTCCCTCCCTCTCTCCCTCGGATTTGTTTGGAAACCTCTCCCCTAACCTCGCCGGCGCCATTAATGGCGGCCGGGTCTCCCGCGCCCGTTTCCCCCTCCTCCGGCCGCCCTCTCTCACTCCCAACCCTATATAAACCCTCCTCAAGCTCCCCACCACCGTTTCCGCCACTCACCGCCCTCTCTCCTCGCCGGAATCGAGCTCGCGCCGTCGCTCTCTCTCTCCGCCGTCGCCGCCGAGCTCCGGCCCGCCGCCGTCGTCGCCCCGGACCACCTCCCACCTCGGCACCGCCTCCTTCGGCTTCGCCGCATCCTCGCCGACCTCGTCCACCCCTCCGTTTCGCTCGCCGACCGCCGGAGCGCCGTCGACCCCGTCCACCCAAGCCGCGCCGCCGCCTTCCTCCGCTCCGGTCGCCGTTTCCGTCGTCGCCGTTGACCCGGGGTGAGCCATGGACCGCCGCTTCGTTTCCCCCTTTCCCTGCCCTCTCCCGGCCGCCGCTCCGCCGTGCCTATGGCCGCCGCCGGCGACCATAGGGGCGCGGGCGCGCCGCCTCCCGCCGGCCGCGCCGACGTGGCCGCCTCCGGGCGCGCCTAGCGGCTGCCGCGTGGGGCCCGGCCGTCAGCCGCCCGCGCCCTCGGGTGCGGCTGACGCGTGGGGCCCACGGCGCCGGCCGGTGTGAGCCGGGTGCACCCGGTCCACCGTGTACCGTGAGGCTGCCGCATGGGTCCCACTCCCGTGGACCCGGTCCGCGCGCCCTCTCTCCTGGCTGACGCAATAAATATATTTTTAAAATTAAAATTTAAATGAAGAAATTCGCAAATATTCATTTAAAGAGCATATAAACTTCAAATGGTCATAACTTGGCCATTTGAACTCGGAATTGGACCGTTCAAGTCTCTAATTTTTCCTTAAGAAGTCAAGAACCCATTTTTGTGCTTTGTTCCTGCTTGTTATATGGAGTTTATTAGAGTAAAAGCCCTTTTATTTTCCGTTGGTCGTGTAGACGCTGCAGCTTCGGAAGATCCGCTCTTCGTGGTGGTTGAAGCCGACGTTTGGGAAAGCGAGCAAGGCAAGTCACATCATCCTTGAACATATTGAATCCCAGTTTATAAAGTTATTTTGATTTAAATTATTGCATTACCGCTTTATTTAAATTCCCGCGTTATCACTGTTTTATTTAGCCATGCCTATTTACCTTTGTTATGAACTTATTATTGTTATTGCTATTATTACCTTGTTCACCCTAGGATAAACAAAACCCCAACTAGTGGACATTTTATTCATGGTTCCACTAGTATGAATTTAGGTAGATGCTTCGCTGTTTAATAGGACAACATTAGGTGGTTTTATAACTCTAGACTTTGGGAATATTCATATCACTTGGACACCATGGAATGGTTGGATTATTGTGGAATTGGATTCACACCTCTCCCTCTATTCAAAACCCTCAAAATGGTTTTAGGCTGGGCTCGTGGTGCATGGTTTTGACGGTAGCACCTCGGCCATATAAGGACCGGTCTTCGGGCCTCTGTTGCAAAGCACTACCGTACTACCACATGTCTAATGGGTAAGGCTTAGTTTGTGGCTCAGTCTGGTTATAAACAAAAGTACACGGATGGAGATGGACGAAGTCGGGGGTCGATGGATATCTCTAGGGCAAATGAAGGCTACACGAGCTGCGGCCCGGTAGTCGAGATGTCATGGCACAGGGCCGGTGTCCTGCTGCTAGGGGCTCAGTCCTGCCTACCTGTCCTGGGGGTTCCGGCCGTAGGTGGGGTTGGGTCGGTACTCTTGTCTATGGCTAGGATGGGTTGGAAACTATGTCACGTCTTCCGTCCGTATACCGTGGTGGTATGTGGCACGTGGTTACACGTGAGGAAGATGTGTCTTGTGGGTAAAGATGTACACCTCTGATCAGAGTATAATCTATTCGAATAGCCGCGCCCTCGGTTATGGGCAAGCCGAGCAATGTACCCAAGTTAGTGTTTTAATCCTTAGAACCTGCTTAATAACTAAAATGTGGAATGGTTGGCCTGGGTTGGCTTGGGACGAGCTGGGACCCAGGGTCGGGTTGCCAGTTCGGTCTGAATCATCGTAGGCCTTGGGTTAAGGCAGGTTCGTGTGGGTTCGCGGCCTTGTTTAATAATATTAAATAGTTCTAGGATCGTGTTTTAAATTTAGCTTTGAGCAACTAAGGGTCTCTTAAATGCTGTTTATTGCAAAACCTAACCTCTATACTATAACTCCATTGTACTCCCTTGCATTTATTCTGCACTCATGGGTGTGTCTTGTTGAGTACGGTGGTTGTACTCAGTCTTGCTCAATTTTTTCCCAAACCCAGAAGAGGAGCCCCTGGATGATGAAGGCTTTGGTGTCTAGCTCGTGCCTGCCGTCAAGCGCCTGTGGTCGTCGCCTTAGTCTTCCGCTGTTTTTTTTTTGTTGTCTTTGAGTGTGCTGGGCCGTCGCTGCCCATGTAATAATTATTTAATTACGCTTCCGCTTGGTAAACTCTGAATTGTATCAACTTTGGGTGTACCTTGCCTCCTGGGATAAGGAATAATGCACGCACGTAAGGAACGCCCGTTGGGTTATTTCCGGTCGTGACAAGTTGGTATCAGAGCCCCCTTGACCCTAGGACGAGCCTTAGATCCCAAGCCTTAGCAATATTTTCGAAATAAAAATCCTCTCTTATTTGTGAAAATCCTTTAGTCTCTCTCTGTCTTGCTGCTTCATTTATCATCTAAAGCTGATCTTTAAAATATTTTCTCTCGTTTGTCCTTGCTTGTAGATGGCCGGCAGCATCAACCGTCGTGGCCTGGATCTGACCGGCTTTGTTCTGGAGCTGCGGGGCATGTGCGTTGTCCTGGGATGTCCACATGGAGTGGACTACCAGGGCAAGCAGCTCCCGGAGCAGGAGGGTGACGATGCAGAGCCCCACGCTGCTTGGGAGGTCACTGCAGTGATCCTCACTGGCTCACCCGAGAGGACTTCGTTGGCAGTCACCGCGGGAGGAGATTCCTTCTCCGCCGCTTGCCAGAGCGCCGCACTCCTCGCCATCGGCACTCTTCACCAGCGCTACCCGGACGAGTTGCAGCACTCGCCCTACCGCTACCACCCTCGTCGCGGAGGAGCCCGCGACCACGCCACCTTCCGGGATGCTAGCGCGGAGGATGACGCTACCATCATGCACCTGGCGCGCATGGTGGAGGCGTACGATGCGGCCCGTATTGACTTCCATCATATGGTGCGCCGTGGGATGGTCGAGAACAACATGAAGATCCTGGAGCTGCGTCAGGAGAATCTGCAGCTGAAGAAGGACCTAGACGCGCTGGAGGCGCAGCTGTGTCAGCTCAAGGTCGCCCAGGGAGAGGTCTGCCATCCCAAGCGCCGCCGCGTCTGCCGCAGCCAGAAGATCACCGCCCGCAAGAGCACCTCCAGGCCTGAGCTTGTTCGTCAGTCCCTGGCGTGGACCTGCTTCGTGGAGACCCCTCGTGCCGAGCCCGCGCCCGTGGTTCCTCAGGAGGGGGAAGCCTCCGGCGTTGGTAGCACGGAGGATGCGCTGCTGCTCACCTTCCGCCCTAGCCCGTCGCAGAAGTAGACGAGCAGTTAGTAGGCTTGCGCGTGTGTTCTTTCTCGTTTGTCTTCCTGTTGGAGTCGTGTGGGGCATGGTTGTACTGGTGTGTGGTATAACTGTGTCGGAGCCTGTCTTTATTTTTATCTGCCTAAGCAACTTGAACCTTAATGAACCCATTTCAATAGTAGTAATAAATTCAAGAATTATGGTAGTCGTGGGTGATTAGTTTTAATAGTCTGTTCTCTCTCTTGGCTGGTTCTGTATGGGATACTTCAGATGGTGACAACCAGGAGAAGTGCTGCTACCGGTGATGGCAACCAACCCGAAGGCAGCAACCACAACAACCATGGCAGCCCACCTCCCCCGCCTCCTCCACCACCACCAGACACCAACACCATCCTCACCCAAATCCTCGCCCAGCAGGCCAACATGATGGCTGCTTTCCTCCATCACATCCAAAATCCGCCACAGCATAATGCTCCACCTCCACCCCCACCCCCGTAACATTCTAAACTCGCCGAGTTCCTCCGCATCCGTCCGCCTACCTTCTCTAGCTCCAATAACCCCGTGGATGCTTTGGATTGGTTGCATGCCGTGGGGAAAAAGTTAGACACCGTGCAATGCAACGATGAGGAGAAAGTCATCTTTGCCGCTCACCAACTGCAGGGGCCCGCATCTCTATGGTGGGACCACTTCCAGGCTACGCAGCCAGAGGGGCAGCCTATTACTTGGGCCCGATTCACCGCCGCTTTCCGGAGGACCCATGTGCCCGCCGGAGTCTTGGCCCTTAAGAAAAGGGAATTCCCGGAGTTGAAGCAAGGCAACCACTCCGTGATGGAGTATTTGCATGAGTTTAACAACTTGGCCCGATACGCTCCGGAGGATGTTCGGGAAGATGAGGAAAAGCAGGAGAAGTTCTTGGCAGGAATGGACCCTGAGCTTTCTGTGCGTCTCGTTTCCGGGGACTATCCGGATTTCCAACGTCTGGTGGACAAGAGCGTCTGCTTGGAAGCCAAGCACAAGGAACTGGAGTCGCACAAGCGTCGCTTGGCGAATTTCCGCAATCAACAGGGGGCTAACCAAAGGGTCCGCTACACCAATCCCTATCCAGGGGGATCCTCCTCGCAGCAGCAGCAGCAGCAACCACGCTCCGCGCCCCGACCTCAATTCGTGGTGCGCGTCCCACAGCTGCAGCAACAGCAGAGTCAGCAAGGTACCCGTGCACCCCGTCCCCCTGCGCCCGTTGTGCAGCCTGGTCAAGGCCGCAGAGACGTTCAAGGTCAGCAGCGTCTATGCTTCAACTGCTTCGAGCCCGGACACTTTGCGGATAAATGCTCAAAGCTGCGGCGCCAGCAAGGCCAAGCGCCTCCCCGCCCCCACAACGGTGGTAAGGATGTCGCTCGGGGTCGTGTGAACCACGTGACCGCCGAAGATGTGCTGACGACTCCGGACGTCATCGTTGGTACGTTCCTCATTCATTCCATCCCTGCTACCATTTTGTTCGACTCTGGAGCTTCCCACTCGTTTATATCTGTGCCATTCGTGGGGAGAAATCAGCTGGGGGTAGAAAAGCTTCGGAACCCTCTGCTCATCACCACCCCTGGAGGGGTTATGACAGCAAAGTATTATAGCCCTGCCGTTCCTATAGAAATCCAGGGAATTCCTTTTCCCTCGGATCTGATTCTTCTAGACACCAAGAACTTGGATGTGATCCTCGGGATGAATTGGTTGGCTCAATTCCAAGGAGTAGTGGATTGCGCAAGACGCACTGTCACTCTGTACCGAGGGCCGGAACAACCGGTTGTTTTCTTTGCACCCCCAACCTCTGTTGGCAGTTCAGAACTTCATCAGATAGGACTGTCAGAAATCCCCATCGCCAGTGAATTCGGTGACGTGTTTCCGGAAGAACTACCCGGTATGCCGCCCAAGCGGGAGATCAAGTTCCGGATAGATCTTGCTCCCGGAACAACTCCTCTGTACAAGCGACCCTACCGTATGGCAGCAAATGAACTGGCCGAAGTCAAGAAACAGTTGGAGGAGTTGAAAGAAAAGGGGTATATACGGCCGAGCACTTCCCCCTGGGGTGCTCCCGTGATTTTTGTGGAAAAGAAGGACAGGACAAAGAGGATGTGTGTTGACTACAGAGCTCTCAATGAAGTTACTATCAAAAACAAGTACCCTCTTCCCCGGATCGATGATCTGTTCGATCAGCTTAAAGGAGCCACCGTCTTTTCTAAAATCAATCTTCGTTCCGGATATCACCAATTGCGTATCCGTGAAGAAGATATCCCGAAGACCGCATTCACCACGCGTTATGGACTGTATGAATTCACGGTGATGTCATTCGGTCTGACTAATGCTCCTGCCTTCTTCATGAACTTAATGAACAAAGTGTTCATGGAATACTTGGATAAGTTTGTCGTGGTCTTCATCGACGACATCCTGGTGTACTCGCAATCAGAGGAAGACCATCAGCAGCATCTCCGTCTGGTGTTGGGAAAGCTGCGGGAACATCAATTGTATGCCAAGCTTAGCAAGTGTGAGTTCTGGTTGTCCGAAGTCAAATTCTTAGGGCACGTGATATCTGCTAAAGGAGTTGCTGTGGACCCTGAAACAGTGACCGCCGTCACTGATTGGAAGCAACCCAAGACGGTCACCCAAGTCCGCAGTTTTTTGGGTTTGGCAGGATACTACCGAAGATTCATCGAGAACTTTTCCAAAATCGCTCGACCCATGACACAGTTGTTGAAGAAAGAAAAAAAATTTGTGTGGAGCCCGCAATGCGAGAAGACGTTCCAAACTCTCAAGGAAAAGCTGGTTTCCTCGCCAGTTTTAATCTTACCAGATACTCGCAAGGACTTCATGGTGTACTGTGATGCTTCGCGCCAAGGATTGGGGTGCGTGCTCATGCAGGAAGGTCATGTGGTAGCCTATGCCTCACGCCAGTTACGGCCTCATGAAGGCAACTACCCTACCCATGATTTGGAGTTAGCCGCTGTGGTTCATGCTCTAAAGATCTGGTGGCACTATCTCATTGGGAATCGCTGTGAAATATATACTGATCACAAGAGTTTGAAATACATCTTCACTCAGTCGGATCTGAATCTTCGGCAGAGAAGATGGTTAGAGCTCATCAAGGATTATGATGTGGGAATCCACTATCACCCTGGTAAGGCCAACGTGGTCGCAGACGCGCTGAGTCGACAAAGCCATTGCAACACTCTTGGCGTCCGTGGCATTCCACCGGAACTTAATCAACAGATGGAAGCCCTGAACCTAAGCATCGTTAGCCATGGCTTCTTGGCTACGCTGGAAGCCAAGCCTACCTTGCTCGATCAAATCCGCGATGCTCAGAAGAATGATGCAGATATGCATGGGATCCTCAAGAATATGAAACAGGGTAAAGCCGCTGGTTTCACAGAAGATGAACACGGAACCCTATGGAACGGAAATCGGGTATGCGTTCCAGACGACAGGGAACTTAAACAGCTGATACTTCAGGAAGCTCACGAAAGTCCTTATTCCATCCACCCTGGCAGTACGAAGATGTACTTAGACTTGAAAGAGAAATACTGGTGGGTTAGTATGAAGCGGGAAATTGCAGAGTTCGTGGCTCTTTGTGATGTGTGCCAGCGTGTCAAAGCAGAGCACCAACGACCGGCCGGACTTCTCCAACCTCTCCAAGTACCAGAGTGGAAATGGGACGAAATTGGGATGGATTTCATCACCGGACTTCCAAAAACCCAAGGCGGATATGATTCTATATGGGTGGTCGTGGACCGACTAACCAAGGTAGCTCGGTTTATTCTTGTGAAGACCACCTATGGAGGGAACAAACTAGTCGAACTCTACTTCGCTAGGATCGTGAGTCTCCATGGCGTTCCTAAGAAAATTGTATCTGATAGGGGAAGCCAATTCACCTCTCACTTTTGGAAGAAGCTCCAAGAAGAGTTGGGTACCCGATTAAATTTCAGCACCGCGTATCACCCGCAGACAGATGGACAGACCGAGCGTCTGAATCAGATCCTGGAAGATATGCTCCGTGCCTGTGTTCTAGATTTTGGGAAGACCTGGGATAAGAGTCTCTCCTATGCCGAGTTCTCCTACAATAATAGCTACCAAGCCAGCATACAAATGGCACCCTATGAAGCGTTGTATGGACGTAAATGCCGGACACCGCTATTGTGGGACCAAGTTGGGGAAAGCCAAGTGTTCGGGACTGATATCCTGAGAGAAGCTGAAGCTAAAGTCAGAACCATTCGGGATAATCTCAAGGTGGCACAGTCTCGGCAGAAAAGTTATGCAGACAACCGACGCCGTAACCTGGAGTTCGCAGTGGGCGATTTTGTGTACCTTCGGGTTACGCCATTGCGGGGCGTACACAGGTTTCAGACGAAAGGGAAGCTCGTACCTCGGTTCGTGGGTCCTTTTCGCATCATTGCTCGACGCGGAGAAGTTGCTTACCAGTTGGAGTTACCCGCATCCTTGGGCAACGTGCATGATGTGTTCCATGTGTCACAACTCAAGAAATGCCTTCGAGTGCCGTCCGAGCAGGCCGACTCAGAGCAGATTGAAGTTCGCGAAGACTTGACCTACGTGGAGAGACCAGTGAAAATCCTGGACGTCATGGAGCGCAGGACCAGGAACCGGGTAATCCGTTTTTGCAAGGTCCAATGGAGCAACCACGCCGAGGAAGAAGCTACCTGGGAGCGTGAAGACGAGCTGAAGGCAGCCCATCCAGATCTCTTCGCCAGTTCTTCCGAATCTCGGGGTCGAGATTCCGTTTAAGGGGGGTAGGTTTGTCGCGTCCCAAATCGACCCTAAAATACATCCCCTAAATTATGCCTAGAATAATTAAAATGCTTGTGAAAGCCTTCAAAAATTAAAATGTGCAAAGTTAAAAGTCAAATAGGGCTTGGAGGATTTTTGTATATTTCCTAAAAGCCTAAAATGTGTAAATAAATTTTAGTGGAATGTTCAGAGCACAAATAATAATTATTAAGAAATAAACAAAGTTAAAATGATTTTATAAAAAGAAAACCCTAAAAATCACCCTCTCCCCTCTAATGGGCCGAATTCGGCCCAGCTCCCTCCCTCTCCCTCCTCCTCCCCGCGGCCCATTCGGCCTCCTCCCCACGCGCGCGCCGCTGACGGGCGGGCCCGCCCGCCACCCTCGCTGATGGGTGGGGCCCACCCGTCATCCCCTTCCTCCCGCCGCCCCCGCCGCCTCGCCCGCGCCTAGCGCCGCCGCCGCCGCGAATCCCGCCGCCTTCCGCCGTCCCCGCGCGCAATAAACTGGGGGGAATTATTCCCCGGGATCCCCTCCCCCTTTCCCCCCATTTTTCCCTCCCTCTCTCCCTCGGATTTGTTTGGAAACCTCTCCCCTAACCTCGCCGGCGCCATTAATGGCGGCCGGGTCTCCCGCGCCCGTTTCCCCCTCCTCCGGCCGCCCTCTCTCACTCCCAACCCTATATAAACCCTCCCCAAGCTCCCCACCACCGTTTCCGCCACTCACCGCCCTCTCTCCTCGCCGGAATCGAGCTCGCGCCGTCGCTCTCTCTCTCCGCCGTCGCCGCCGAGCTCCGGCCCGCCGCCGTCGTCGCCCCGGACCACCTCCCACCTCGGCGCCGCCTTCTTCGGCTTCGCCGCATCCTCGCCGACCTCGTCCACCCCTCCGTTTCGCTCGCCGACCGCCGGAGCGCCGTCGACCCCGTCCACCCAAGCCGCGCCGCCGCCTTCCTCCGCTCCGGTCGCCGTTTCCGTCGTCGCCGTTGACCCGGGGTGAGCCATGGACCGCCGCTTCGTTTCCCCCTTTCCCTGCCCTCTCCCGGCCGCCGCTCCGCCGTGCCTATGGCCGCCGCCGGCGACCATAGGGGCGCGGGCGCGCCGCCTCCCGCCGGCCGCGCCGACGTGGCCGCCTCCGGGCACGCCTAGCGGCTGCCGCGTGGGGCCCGACCGTCAGCCGCCCGCGCCCTCGGGTGCGGCTGACGCGTGGGGCCCACGGCGCCGGCCGGTGTGAGCCGGGTGCACCCGGTCCACCGTGTACCGTGAGGCTGCCGCGTGGGTCCCACTCCCGTGGACCCGGTCCACGCGCCCTCTCTCCCGGCTGACGCAATAAATATATTTTTAAAATTAAAATTTAAATGAAGAAATTCGCAAATATTCATTTAAAGAGCATATAAACTTCAAATGGTCATAACTTGGCCATTTGAACTCGGAATTGGACCGTTCAAGTCTCTAATTTTTCCTTAAGAAGTCAAGAACCCATTTTTGTGCTTTGTTCCTGCTTGTTATATGGAGTTTATTAGAGTAAAAGCCCTTTTATTTTCCGTTGGTCGTGTAGACGCTGCAGCTTCGGAAGATCCGCTCTTCCTGGAGGTTGAAGCCGACGTTTGGGAAAGCGAGCAAGGCAAGTCACATCATCCTTGAACATATTGAATCCTAGTTTATAAAGTTATTTTGATTTAAATTATTGCATTACCGCTTTATTTAAATTCCCGCGTTATCACTGTTTTATTTAGCCATGCCTATTTACCTTTGTTATGAACTTATTATTGTTATTGCTATTATTACCTTGTTCACCCTAGGATAAACAAAACCCCAACTAGTGGACATTTTATTCATGGTTCCACTAGTATGAATTTAGGTAGATGCTTCGCTGTTTAATAGGACAACATTAGGTGGTTTTATAACTCTAGACTTTGGGAATATTCATATCACTTGGACACCATGGAATGGTTGGATTATTGTGGAATTGGATTCACACCTCTCCCTCTATTCAAAACCCTCAAAATGGTTTTAGGCTGGGCTCGTGGTGCATGGTTTTAACGGTAGCACCTCGGCCATATAAGGACCGGTCTTCGGGCCTCTGTTGCAAAGCACTACCGTACTACCACATGTCTAATGGGTAAGGCTTAGTTTGTGGCTCAGTCTGGTTATAAACAAAAGTACACGGATGGAGATGGACGAAGTCGGGGGTCGATGGACATCTCTAGGGCAAATGAAGGCTACACGAGCTGCGGCCCGGTAGTCGAGATGTCATGGCATAGGGCCGGTGTCCTGCTGCTAGGGGCTCAGTCCTGCCTACCTGTCCCGGGGGTTCCGGCCGTAGGTGGGGTTGGGTCGGTACTCTTGTCTATGGCTAGGATGGGTTGGAAACTATGTCACGTCTTCCGTCCGTATACCGTGGTGGTATGTGGCACGTGGTTACACGTGAGGAAGATGTGTCTTGTGGGTAAAGATGTACACCTCTGATCAGAGTATAATCTATTCGAATAGCCGCGCCCTCGGTTATGGGCAAGCCGAGCAATGTACCCAAGTTAGTGTTTTAATCCTTAGAACCTGCTTAATAACTAAAATGTGGAATGGTTGGCCTGGGTTGGCTTGGGACGAGCTGGGACCCAGGGTCGGGTTGCCAGTTCGGTCTGAATCATCGTAGGCCTTGGGTTAAGGCAGGTTCGTGTGGGTTCGCGGCCTTGTTTAATAATATTAAATAGTTCTAGGATCGTGTTTTAAATTTAGCTTTGAGCAACTAAGGGTCTCTTAAATGCTGTTTATTGCAAAACCTAACCTCTATACTATAACTCCATTGTACTCCCTTGCATTTATTCTGCACTCATGGGTGTGTCTTGTTGAGTACGGTGGTTGTACTCAGTCTTGCTCAATTTTTTCCCAAACCCAGAAGAGGAGCCCCTGGATGATGAAGGCTTTGGTGTCTAGCTCGTGCCTGTCGTCAAGCGCCTGTGGTCGTCGCCTTAGTCTTCCGCTGTTTTTTTTTTGTTGTCTTTGAGTGTGCTGGGCCGTCGCTGCCCATGTAATAATTATTTAATTACGCTTCCGCTTGGTAAACTCTGAATTGTATCGACTTTGGGTGTACCTTGCCTCCTGGGACAAGGAATAATGCACGCACGTAAGGAACGCCCGTTGGGTTATTTCCGGTCGTGACAGCCTGCACATAGCTCGAAGGGATCGGCAAACGCATCGACGAGGCCCTGAAGCAGGAGTGTCGTCGATCGAGCCGCTACACCGGAGGGCATGTGCTGGCCTGTATCCGAGATCACCGCCTGCAGCTGCACCTCGAGTTCCTCCACGAAGGGTTCTCACGTTCTCGGAGGACTCCCGTAGAGATTGATGATCTGGCGCAATCGATGGTGCCACTCGTCGAGAAGGTGTTTCGGTCCATGGATTGGCATTGGCCATCCTGATAATCTTTGTATCCTGTAGAAAATATCTCAAGGAAACATGTATATATTTTGGAATATTTACGAATTGTAAGAGGTACTTATGAAATAAAAAAGAAATCTATCTAGCTAAGTTCTCTTACTCTAGATATGCTGTGTATGAGTGTTTTCTCATTTTGCGACTTCGATTAGCCACTTGAGTCATACACTCTCCCTAGCCCCCAGCCTTGTCGTTGGAGAATCGTTCTCGGAGGATAAGGCTCTTGGACCCTTGACCTGCCTTAGTTGAAAAAGCACTGACCCTAGCCCCCAGCCGTGAAGTTGGAAAACTCAATTTCCGATTACACGGCTTGGTTAATACGCATGGCGAGAACTCTTACATGACCAGATCTTACATGGTCGTTTGTCTCTACATGATCCGACAAGGCTTTATCCGCTCTGGGCGTCCCCAGCCGAAGTTTCCTTAGGTTCCTCAGAGGCCTTGTCAAGACGGTGTAACGGGACATGAGGATAGGTTTCAACGCTAGGTGTTGTCGTGGTAAGGGATCGTCGGGAAGGAACACTTTGATCATACTCTTTACCTGAAATTAACTTTATTGAAATCGTAAGATGTCTTACAAATATGGATACTATTGATTTATACATAAAATTTACGTAATTGATCAATGTTCCAGGAATTTGCTAACTCGCGACCATCGCCGTCTACAATCTTGAATACACCAGGCCGCAAGACTTGCGTGATCGTGTATGGTCCTTCCCACTTGGGTGAGAGCTTGTTACGCCCTGCTTGGCTTTGAACCCGCCGGAGGACGTAATCGCCGATCGAAAGTGTGCGTGCTCTAATGCGCTTCTCATGGTATGGGCGAAGGGCCTGTTGGTAGCTGACTGCTCTGACGGCAACTCTTTCTCGATGTTCCTCGAGTAGATTCACATCGTCGCTTCGCTGCTCCTCATGGTCCTCGTCGAAGTGCTTCTGTACTCGTGTGCTCTGATGTTGTAGCTCCGTGGGGAGCATAGTTTCTGAGCCATACATGAGGAAGAAGGGTGTCTCCTTGTTGGACGTTGTCGGTGTGGTACACACGGCCCATAGGACAGAGGGGAGTTCTTTGACCCACTTCTTGTCGTGTGACATGAGTCTGTCGTAGACACGGGTCTTGATCACTTGTAGTACTATGTCGTTTGCCCTCTCGACCTGTCCATTGCTCTGAGGGTGAGAAATTGAGGCAAAGCAGATCTTGACTCCCAATCCAATGCAGTAATCCTGGAAGTCGGCACTAATGAACTGGGAGCCGTTGTCTGTTATGATGCGGTGAGGCAATCCATATCTAGAGAATATCCCTTTGATAAATTTGATGGCGTTGTCGGCCTTGATTTTCCCCGTGGGCGTCACTTCAATCCACTTGGTGAACTTGTCGATCGCCACGAATAGGAACCTGTAGCCGCCCTGTCCTCGTGGGAATGGTCCGAGTATGTCGAGCCCTCAGCACGAGAACGGCCAAGTAAGAGGGATAGTCTGGAGCGCTTGCGCTAGTAGCCTTGTGTGTTTACTGTGGAATTGACAGGCTTCACACTGCTGAACCATGTCGCAAGTGTCTTTGAGCGCGGTCGGCCAGATAAACCCCTGTCGAAAAGCTTTTCCGACCAATGTCAGACCGGCGGCGTGTGACCCGCAGATTCCTTCATGTATGTCCAGGAGGAGATGTTTGCCGTCGTCGAACGAAATGCATTTGAGAAGTACCCCGTTTGGTGCCTTTTTGTATAGATCGTTGCCGATCATACAATAGATCTTGGCTTGTCGGGTTATTTTCTCGGCTTCTGTATCGTCCTCGGGCAACTCATCGCTACTCAAGAACTTGATGAGTGGGGTCCGCTAGTCGTCTGTGGTCTCGACGTCGGCAACGACGTGTTCTACCTCTGTAGCCCCCGAGCCGATGTCAGGGACAACTGTGCTATCTTCGTCGTTTGCCTCTTTCACCGATGGCTTTGTCAGGACGTCCAGGAAGGTGCCAGGTTCGAGTGGCTCTCGTCTGGACACACGCTGTGCTAGGTCATCTGGTTCGATGTTGTCCTTGCGGTATACGTGTTGGATTTCGATCCCATCAAACCTTTTCTCTAGCTTCCTGACTTCTGCGAGGTACTTGGATAACTCGGGGCTAGAGCACTTGTAGTCTTTGTGCACCTGGTTCGCGACTAGTTCGGAATCCCCTTTCACAATTAGTCGCTTGACTCCTAGTGCGGCTGCTACTCTTATACAAGCAAGTAGTCCTTTGTACTCGGCTGTGTTGTTGGTTGCCCTGAAGTTGAGGTGAATTGCATTCTTGAACTGATCTCCCGAAGGTGATATCAAGATGAACCCTGCCCCTGCTCCTTGGCTATTGAGTGTGCCATCAAACGTCATTGTCCATGTCTCGTCGTCGGTCTAACTGTCTGGCCTGTTGTCAGGCATAGTCCAGTCAGCTACGAAATCGGCGAGGACCTGGGACTTGATGGCTGTTCGTGGCACAAAGTGAGCATCAAACTGGCTTAGCTCGACTACCCATTTCGTAATGCGGCCGACGATGTCTTTGTTTCTCACAACTTCTCTAAGGGGGAAGGAGAAAACAACTGTGACTCTGTGGGCTTGGAAGTAGTGGCGTAGCTTTCTTGATGTCATAATTACTGTATAAAGCAGCTTTTGAATATGTGAGTATCTTGTCTTCGCGTCGTGGAGAGCTTCGCTGACGTAGTAAACTGGTCTTTGCATCTTCTCTCTCTCGACAACAATGACGGTACTCACAGAATAGGGCGTGGCGGCAATATAGAGGAATAATTCTTCATTAGGTTGGGGACCAACAAATACAGGGGGATTTGACAGGTAGCGTTTGAGTGCGATGAACGCATCTTCGGCTTCCTGTGTCCACACAAATTTGTCTTGTTTCTTCAGTAGAGCGAAGAAGGGTTGTCCTCGTTCTCCCATCCTAGCGACAAACCTGCTCAATGCCGCCATGCATCCAGTTAGCTTCTGGACTTCCTTGAGTCTTGTGGGCGACTTCATGTTCTCGATTGCCTTGATATTCTCGGGATTTGCTTCGATCCCTCTGCCAGAGATGAGGAATCCGAGGAGCGTGCCCGATGGTACTCCGAACGTGCACTTCTCTGGGTTGAGCATGAGACGATATCGTCGGAGGTTGTCAAACGTTTCCCGGAGGTCATCGATCAATGAGTCGCTTATCTTGGTCTTGACAACAATGTCGTCGACGTAGGCCTCGACATTGTTCCCAAGCTGGTCGATAAGTGGCCCTTGGACCGTGCGCTGGAAAGTGTTTCCAGCGGTTATCAGTCAAAATGGCATCTTAACGTAGCAAAATACACCAAATGGTGTGATGAATGATGTCTTCTCCTCGTCCTCTTTCACCATGCTGATCTGATGGTAGCTGGAGTATGCGTCAAGAAAGCTTAACAACTCACAACCAGCTGTTGAGTCCACCAATTGGTCTATTCGAGGAAGAGGGAAGTGATCTTTGGAACACGCCTTGTTGAGGTCGGTGAAATCGAAACACATTCTCCACTTCCCGTTGGCCTTGCGTACCATGACTGGATTGGCTAGCCACTCTGGATGGTTCTCAGATGAAACCAGATTTGAGAAACTTGTCGAGCTCTTCTCGTATGGCTTGCTTCCGATCTGGTGCAAATCTCCGCAGTTTTTGCTTTACTGGCTTGACATCGGGTCGCACCATGAGTTTGTGCTCAACCACCTCCCTGGGGACCCCCGGCATGTCGGACGACTGCCAAGCGAACACGTATGCATTGTCGCGGAGGAATGTGATGACCATGAGTTCCTATTTCTCATCCAGTGACGCCCCGATCTTGACAGTCTTGTCGGGGTTGGCGCTGGAGAGTGGAACGATCTTGATTGCGCCATCTGGCTTCGGCGTCTTGTTGGTTTTGCTCACCTTCTTGGGCGGCTCAGCTGTGGCAGGTGGGTTGGGAGTATGTTCGACCATGTCGAGACTCCGCTTGTCGCACTGCACTGCCAGCTTCGCGTTTCCCTAGATAGTGATTGTTCCCTTCGGCCCAGGCATCTTGAGCACTTGATACGTGTAGTGAGATGCGGCCATGAACTTCGCGAGTGCAGTTCTCCCGACGATGGCATTGTATGTTGTGTCAAATTCAGCGACATCAAAGGTGATCTGCTCTGTTCGGAAGTTGTTTGCTTGGCCGAAAGTCACAGGCAGCGTAATCTTGCCCAATGGCTTGGACGATGATTGAGGAGTGATTCCGTGGAAGGGTTGATCGGTGGGCGTCAACTCACTTCGTGGGATCCCCATTGCGTCCAAGGTGCTGGCGAAGAGTAGGTTAATGGAGCTGCCGCCGTCGATGAGAACCCGTGCGACTTTGATATTCCGAATAGTGGGCTCGACCACGATCGGATATCGCCCTGGGATGACAGTAGTCTTGGGGTTGTCTGCTTCTGAGAACTCGATCTTCTGCTCTGACCACTTCATCTTGGGTGCAGCCCCCTGCCATGTTGAACAAACTTCGCGCTCCACTTTCTTGTACTCTCGCTTTGAGGAGTACGCCGTGGAACCTCCAAAGATGTGCGAAACATGGAGGTCGGAGTCTGTGTAGGCTGAGTCTGAGTCCTGAGTGGCTACTTCTGCGGCCTTCTCGACTACACATACTCACTTGCCCTTCTCCAACGCCAGTTGTTTCGTGAGCGCCTTTTTGAAAACGAAACAAGTCTCCAAAGAATGCTTGTCCGACATGTGTATAGGGCACCATATTTTCTTCGTATCGTCGCCTTGTGGGTCTGGGTGCTTGGGTGGGTCCGCATACTCTGCAGCGAGGACCTCTCTCTCCCTCTCTCTCTCTCTCTCACGCCGCTCATCACAATCCACCACGCCGGTAGCCGGATCCCCTCTCCCACGTTGTCCCTCACCCTCCACCCAGCGTACGGGGCAAGCTAGCTGACGGCGAGATGCGCGCTGGACACGGTGGTCAACGACGAGCGGCTAGTCGGGAGGCCAAATCTGGTCAGCCGCATCGCGGATCCATCTTCGCTAGGGCCGCCAACAGCTCCTCCATCATCTCGCCACCCCTGACTCCTCCCCACCGCCCTGGTCCTCCTCCCAGTGACAAGGCCGAGGGTAGAAGAAGAAATCTCTGGTGCGGGAACAGTGTCCATGAGCACGAGGCTAGCCACGATGTCGCTCAACACAGAGCCTAGCTCCGTGGCTCGATGAAAAGGAGCCGAGGAGCGGAGGGAGGCAGTACCTCTACTAGGGAGCACGCTCCTATGCTAGGAGATGGCTCCGGCTCCAAAAGGGATGGCGAGCCGAGAATAGGTTGAAATAAGAAGATGGCCTAACCTGAGCTCTCCTAGTATTTAAAATTGACAGTAAGAGATTGAATTATTTAAAAATGACAGCAAGCTTGAGAGTTTCAACCACAATCACAATATAATTCTCATGATTTGATTTTTACACCATGAAAATTTGATGTGCGAATTAACTTCAGCAAAGAACTGCGAAAATACTCACCAAAACGAAATCGTCATGGCGGATATAAAAAGGCCATGTTCAACGCTCCACGCTGAAGCGTGGTCTCATCCCTCCCGAGGCGAATATTCACGCCACCTCATCTGGGACCGCACCCTCGCCTAGTGCCGCGATGCTCTGCTAAGGGTCACATGGTTTCGATAGCTTTTCGGCGAGGAACGAGCGAGGAGCCGCGTTGGGGGAGAGGCGTCGCCCCGAGCCTTCGCCCCGCACCGAGAAGAAGATGGAGGGATGTGCTGCCGTTGCGTCAACAGTGTCGATCCGCGCGAAGATGGCGAGGAGCCGAGGAGGTAGGTGGGGGAGAAGAAGATGGCCGCCGCCGCCGCTCGATCTGGCAGCACCGCCTCGATCCCCCGCCGCCGCCGCTCGATCCGGCGCCGCTGCGTCTCGATCTGCCGCTGCCCCCGTCGATTCGGCGGCGCCGCCTCGATCTGCCGCTGCCGCTACTCGAGGAGCCGAGTAGAACCGCTGCTCTAGGAAGGGGAATGGGAGGACGGGAAGGGGAAGGGAAAGGGAGGGGTTAATGTTTAGGGTGTATACTGCAAATAATGGACGTATAGGCAAATAAAAATAATCCATGGGTGGTTTAAATGTAAATGGGACCCGCTAACAAGTGCTACAATGTAAAAAAACACATGGGGGTATGACTTGCATTGTGTGAGGTATATCTCTATATAAGTCTCTAGTCACTTTTGCTCACTTGGAAGGTGGGGGTGCTCCTTGTGTTGAACATGGCCTGGTAGATTTCCGTGAAAATACTCGAGTTGGTTTATTCGTTGCGAGTTCTTTTATTCACAGGTCAGAGAACACGTGCACTATGCAGCATTGAAAGGCTCTGACAGCAATTCTTGCCAGGGTTTAAATACAATACATAAATCATAAATAAAGCATCGACTATTTACGTCCATTGTGTTTGTGTGCACCCTGAATTTCTTATATATAATAACCCAAAAAGAAAAGGTCAAATTGGTTGCTTTTAAAGCTCCACGGTGGAGATCCATTTGCTGCAATTCTGTTGCTTGGCTCAACAAGCGCCATTGAATTCTGTTACTACCTTCTTAGGGAAAGCTGTAAAAAGTACAAATGATAAAAACATATTAGTGTAGTTTTAAACACACTGTGCATACCAACACTTTCCATATCACCAAACTTCCCATTGTTTTATCAGAGTCAAAGAAACCAAAAGATAGTCTTGACTAATTATTATCCGAAAATTTTCAGAAATATCCACCAAAAGTGCTTCAGCAAACACAATCAGGGTGAATAAACAAAGAAAGATTGACCAGTCCAATGATAAAAACAATGAAAATTGCAGGAGCCAGTACCCTGCTTAAATTCACACACAAAAAGAGGAAAAAACATCAAGAGAGATGATGTGAGTGAATGCAAGAGGGAACTATCACACACAAAAAGAGGAAAAAACATCAAGAGAGATGATGTGACTGAATGCAAGAGGGAACTATCAGGTCAACACTGCTTTTGCAACAATCTTCACAGAACTAAAACTGGTTCTGCAACTTCACTTTGCTAGCTCCAAGGTCTCGTTTGCCCCCTCGCTCTTGTAATAGCGTTGGTCATAATCTTGCCCAGCTAGGTGTGAGTTGGGACCCAGGTCACTCTTTGGTTTGGGTAGACCCCCTCACAGATTTTGTAAATGTTTTGGTGATTCGTGATCTCACTGAATCTACCCAGTAATAAAAATGTGTGGTTGAAGCTAAAAAAAACACTGATTTGTTTGAGAACAAGAATTGGTCCTGAAGCTTGCTTGGATGATGCATATGGGCACATGGGATGCCTCCAGAGCCCTCTTATAACTTTGTTGATCATCGTCATAACCTCCTCCTGAACAAAGTTCTCTACGCCAATAAATCAGATACTAATCCTCCAGACCCTATACCATGTGAGTGAACCTAAAGAGAGCATCTCCAAGGGCCGTGATAAGCCTCGTCAACCTTTGGTAAGAAAGAACTAGAACATCTGTAAACAGGGGAATTACCTATGCAAATGATAATATTTTATTGGACTATTGAGCCATCCAAATCAGGAAAAGAGCTTCTAGCTAGCAACCATTTGGTCAGCAAGAACTAGAAAACATCTATAAACAGGGGAAGTTGCCTACGTCAATGGTAATCTTTTATTGGACTATTGTGCAGCCCAGATTAGGATAAGAGCTTCCCAGTGATCGACTTCAAATATGTGGCTCGAGACTACGACTTGCAAACAAATGCTGGGCTTCCTTACACAGCAATGCATAATAGACCACAAATGGAGCCAATTTGTATACTTGTATAATAACTGTGACAAAATAGCAATCCTTTTCTATAAGAACAGCATTATTACAATAAAGCCTAACTGACCAACATAAATTAGAACATTCTGTACCTGTTTAAAACATGCATGATTGAGCCTTCTGTTGAGCTTCTGCATCGAATTCCAAATATGTTACTGACAGTATTGACTATTGAAGGTAGAAAAATTAGAAAAAATGTAAAGGGACCGTCATAGAAAAAGAAGGGCAGTGAAACATATAATGTATTGCCTCATCCATATTGCAAAAAATCACATTACCTACCAACTTTCCATTTTGCTGTAACATGATTATCCTTAGCAAGAGCCACGCCTTTGAAATGATCCACATTAAAACTTTTACCTTCAACAGAACTCATCTACAAAATCACCATATTCCTCCTTTGTAAATGTGGGTTGGTTGGGATGGCTGATGATTGATCTCTCCAATGCAGCCAGCATAGCCACCTTGGCCAGTCTGGTTTCATACTTGTAATGAATACAGCAATATATGCTTGTGAGGCGGGACAGATGCTCTATGCCAAACACAACATTACTGCTGCTGGTGTGGTTTTCTTCTGCTACCATGCATTCGAGGTTCAGTTGTTGTAGCTTCGGCAAGCACCCAACTTCAAAAGTCAACTCAAGCCTGCAACTTTCCCCACCGAGTCGGATACGTTCCAAGGATGGGAATCCATAACTGCTGCTGATCCTAAGCCTTCCTCCCTCCTCTGTAATTACTTCTTCCACATAGAGTATGAGAGAGAGCAGGGCTGGCAGTCCTCCCAGTGTACTGACATCTTCTTGCGAGAGTTCCTTCAGATATAAACCTAATCGTTGGAGGTTGACAAGTGAGCCAATCCATCTTGGAACCCTAGACATTGGCGCCTGATTGATGACAAGTTCTTGAAGACTCAATGGAGGAGGGCACCATGGTTCCTGGATGAAGTCATCTGCTGATACGGATGAAATATGAATTGTTAGACAATGAAGGTTGTCTCTGCCTAGCTTACATATGGAAGAGATCATTGCTTTCATATGACCCTTGTATCTTTCTGCCGCATCAGCGTGATGGCCAGGCATAAATATACTAAGCTTCCTCAGGTTTGTTAATTTACCAAGTCCTTGCAGCGTGTTCAGTGACTGCGCAAGCACATTCACAACTTTCAGCTCTTGCAATGCTTGCATGTTCCCAATTTTAGCCGGCAGTTGACATCTCATATCAACAAGTAGATAAGTCAGTTGTCGAAGTCGATAAATATGTGTTGGAATGTTAATTGCCCCTCTTACATCTACATTCAATGTCTGTAAATATCGTAGTCTTATTATTTGAGTCGGAAGCACATTAACAATTGTATCTTTGATGCTGAGGTACTTCAGGTGCAATAAATTCTCTATATTTGCAAGGTGATGATTTTCTAACTGCTCACAGCCTTCAAAGTCGAGCACACGCAACCGCCTAAACTGCAACAAAGATGGGACTTTCACAGAATGTGGAAAAATAGTTAGCAATCGAGCATTGCACAAATTCAACTTTTTTAGGATATGAAAACCGTTACTGTTATCTTCCTGCTCATTGCTATCATCTTCTTTTTTATCCAGGACATATTTTATGTTATTCTCCTCCAAACTGCTATAATACTCTTCAGTATTAACAAGGAGGGATAGCCGCTGGACCTTCTTCTGCCGATCAATAGGAACGTTAGGAATTCCTAACAAGGTTACGAAGTTCTCTTCAATAGACTTTGACCGGATGAAATCAAGAATCGTATCATGAACTCGACAGGATTTCACCTCACCGAACTTGCCAATATACCTTGGCTCAATCAAACTTCTATTGATCAGCTCATTGAAACACCTCTGCCCCAATTCATATAAAGTATGTCCATGTTCCTCGTGAATAAATCCCTCTGCAATCCACCTTCTAACCAACCGTTTTTTATGAATAATATAATCTTCTGGAAATGTACATAGATATAATAGACATGTACGCAAGTTATGAGGAAGATCAAAGTAACTAAGCGACAGTATCCTTATCATTCCATTGACATCCTCGTTTCTTTCCAATGCATAACCAATTGACTTTTCCACTTGATTCCATTGATCTTCTGTCGGTGCTTTTGTAGCCAATAAACCGGATATTGCAATAGTTGCCAACGGTAAACCATCACATTTTGCCAATATGTTACAACAAACTTCAGTCAGGTGTGATGGACATTCCTCCAGACCAAAAATTCTCTTCAGAAACAACCTTTTTGAATCAACAAAATGAAGAGGCCTTAATTTATATACCCGATGCACATGTGGGAAGCAGCAAGATTTAGCTACTTCATTTATACGTGTGGTTGTGATGATTCGGTTGCCAGTAATACTTCTTGAAAAAGCACATTTAATAATTTTCCAACTTTCTATATTCCATAAGTCATCAATCACAATAAGATACCTGCCAATTTTTTTATTACAAGCATCAGTAGAAATATTTGATCTAATAAATGTTAGAAAGGGGATATTTTTCCCATTTCGGTCTCATGTCGTCCTAGAATAATTCAACTAAAGCTGACTTGTTAAATTAACACAAATCTGGTCTCGCTTCTCTAAATCATGTCTCAGTTAGGTGAAATGTGTCCTCATTGTTACTGATTTTGCATGATTGTAGCTATGGTTGTAACACTTATAGCACATGGATATTTGATTAAAGAAATGTAACAAGGCGGGTAGTTCTCAGACTCCATCCACTAATGAATCAGCTAAACCATAATTCATTCAACAGCCAAGAATCTGGTCCTTCTTGTCAAAAACAATATTTTTGTTAGGTGAAATGTGTCCCTTATGGATACTTTATTAAAAAATCATAATGAAAGTGAGAAGTTTTCATGTTTGGCAAGACTATGTCCTCGAATGATTTTTGCTCAACTTTTTGATATGGTTCAAACCTATATTTGTAAATAAAATCTGAAAAGCAGAATGGTATGCACATAAGAGAGCTGAATGCAAGTAAAAGAAAACACGGACTACTTAGCAAGTTGGACCGGCAAAGAATGAACTAAAGGCTTAAAATCTTGAAGGTCTGTCCTTATAATACACACACCATATATTTTGGAGACAACAATATATGATTGATGGTTAGAATTTTGCATACCTTTTGTTCTTAAGGAAAGTAGTGATTTTTCTAATGAGTTGTTGTACGTCCCCTGATTCAGTGTTGCCATAAGGTTCGGCGCTAACTTCACTGAGAATAATTCTCAAGATTCCAGAGATGTCAGGGTTTCTTGACACAGACACAAAAGCAGAACAATCGAATTGCTCCCTCAGCTCCTCAAAGACGAGGTTTGCGATTGTTGTCTTCCCTAATCCCCCAATTCCAACAATGGAGATGATCCTTAGATGCTCGGATGCCACATGCCCATCATCTTTCATCAACAGATCGATGAACTCCTTCTTCGGCTGATCAACCCCAACTAGAGATGACACATCCTGAAAGATGGTAAGAGCTCTTTGGTCTACAGTCGCATTGGCTGTCCTCAAACTGATCCCACCATTGCTCCTGTACCTTGCATTTCTCTCCCCAACTTGTTTGATTTGTGCCTTGAACTCTCCAATCATCTTTGGAATCCGATGCCGCGCCACGATCTTGGCCAGCAAATTCCTGAATTTGTCGATGAACCCATCTGGATTAGCGGATTCACCATCTAGATGGAGCATGAACTCGTCGAGGCTGTCCTCGATGTCGTAGGAGAGCTCCCGCACCTCCCTCATCCAGGCCTTGTCCTGAGGGTCAGCGTTCCCCTCCTCCGAATCCGACATCCTGAGGAGGAACGCGTGCATGGCGGCGAGCTCGTCGGCGAGGAAACTGATTTGGCCGCGCACCCCGTTGGAGCGCGTGTCGCCGGCCATGGCAGCGATCTTCACCAGCACGGACTTGAGTGCCCCGGTGGCCGCGGTCACCAGAAACCCCTCCATATGCTCCTCGAGCGTACGCAAAGAAAGATCCCGCGAAACAGAAGCAGAAGCAGATCTATAGATCAGCAGGTGGGGAATCAACACAGACCGCAAAAGACGGCGGGGGCGATTGTTGATTGATGGCCGGAGCTCACCGCCGTGATCCTGGGGAAGCTCGGCGGCAAGCTGGAAAAGATCCACGAAGAAGCAGCAGCAGCAGCAGCTGAGACTGATCAGTGGTCAGTGGAGTGGTGGTCAACTGGTCATAGAGATAGTGAACATGTTTGACTCGCAGCGGACGGAGCAGGTGGAGAAGTCGATAGGCCGGGCCCACAGCGAGCCAGCGAGTTGTTGCTTTGCTCTCTCCATTTCCAAATTGTAGTCATCGTTTTTTATTTTTTATTTTTATTTTCTAGCAGTGCAGACCATGAGTTTGAGATGAAATGAATATACTGTGAGTAGAGCCCTATAAGGGCTAATTGAGTTTGCGATTTTCCGTTAGCACGTTTTTCAAATACTATTTTCGTCTCATTTTAAGTCTCATTTTAAGTATAGTTATGGTTTTCGTGTCTAACTTTTTACCGTCGTCTTATTTGAAATTTATGAAATAATTAAAAAATTAGTCACACATAAGTATTATTCATGTTTTATCATCTAATAACAATAAAAAAATACTAGCCATAAAAATCTTTCAAAATAAAACGGACACTACGAACTATCTAGGATGGAGGTAGTATTAAATAGTACGTTTCAAAAGAAAAACTTGCTTTCTCCGTTCTGACAACCTACCAAGTATACAATGAAATATAATATAGTATAATAAATTAGTTTTTTTATCGGAAGGAGAGAATATTATATGGAAGGTGATTTAAAAACTAAATAATATATATTTTAAATTTTTAATAATCAATACTCAATTAATCAAATGGTAACTATGTATCTCGTTTTGCTTGCAGCCAACCAGTCAAAACTATCAGCGAAAAAGAACGTGCCCTAAGTACCATCCATGGTTTGGCGAAGATTTTTTTCCAAGGTGTTAGCGCTAAGGCTAAGCTCGCTAAGAGCAAGTTTAATAATATAACCAACTACTAACTCTAAATTATAAGCATGTTTACTTTAATGCCATTTTTAACCTTACCAAATTTTGGTAAAGTTGTAAATAAAAAATGGCTACATTTAATTTGCTGCCAAATTTGGATAACTATATAAGAAATCCTACCAAAATTTGGTAAGGTTTTTTTCATCAAAGTGAACAAGCCCTATCTATAGACTCTGTTTGCTGCGGGCAGTTCCATCCGGAACAGTGCGCGTGAAAAACGGAGCAGTCTATTAGCACGTGATTAATTAAGTATTAGCTATTTTTTTCAAAAATGGATCAATCTGATTTTTTTAAGCAACTTTCGTATAGAAACTTTTTACAAAAAAACGACCATTTAGCATTTTGAAAAGCGTGCGCACGAAATACGATGGAGAGGATTTGGGAACCATAGGTCCAAACAAACCCATAGTCAATTTAATAGCCAATTCATACAATAGTTACCTATAAACATGTACCACGCAAGTAATATCTGGACCCACCTGTTATACATACATTTCGCCTTATAGTTAGTGCTGTAGCTGGCTATAAATCTATAACCCGCTGCCCTTATCTCTCCTCATTAATCTCCTCGATATGTGTTTATAATTGACTTATAGTCTGCTATTGTACCTGCTCTTAGCAGCTTAGAGCAAGGTCAATAATATAACCTAGCACTAACGATAAATATCATCCACATCAACTGCAGTAAACATAGCAGGTGGCTTTTTCAATAATTGGCTCTAATGCGTATCCCAACTCCTAAAAGTTCTTTTATTTATTGTGTTTTGGTTGACTATCTTTTTTTCTCTATCTTTGCCATGTGTGGGGATTATGGGCACCACATACCCACACGGCTAGGCTATCCGACTAGTTAGAGGGGATAGATCATGTATATAGAATATGTATAATACTAGAACTCGGGTATTACGTTTACTTGTGTATCAAGGAATGGCTTGTAGTCCTAATCTATTAAGTTCGTAGATTAGATATAGGAAACTTAAACCATAAGGGGATAAGTTTCTATATTGTAAGAATGCTCCTTTGCATTTATAAGGAGAGCAGGATGCCCCTTTAGGGGTTATTCACAACTAGATTGTTATTACACCCAGGGATTCAAATCTCTAAATAGGAATAGAGTATTACCTCTCATCGAGAGGGCCTGAACCTATCTAAATCCTTGTCTCCGCATCTATCTCGCATCCATCTACTTTTAGGTCTCACATGCTACACTGCTACCCCTTTTCATATTTCCGAATTCCAGTTTCGGCACCATGTTTCTCTCTGAGACTCAACTGCCAAACAAATCAAGAAAATCTCATATGTACTCAGTTTTGCCATAAAGAGAGCAAGGCCGGCCCACAACATTGTGCTCCTAGTCAGAAGGCAAGCGTATCTCTCTTAACATTCTTTTTCTTTCAACTCAGCTTTAATTTGACATGGAATTTCGGTAGAGCCTCTGGTTAGTCTTAGGCTAAGGTGGAGGTTGAGAACTTCACCTCCCCGTTCATAAAACGGAGCACTCATTAGTTCATGATTAATTATACATTAACTAAAATAAATATCAAAACTAGATTAATATGTTTTTTAAAACAACTTCCTTATATTATATTTTAAAAAAACAGCGTTCTAAAAAGCATCCAACATAGTGGTAGGATTTATTTCTAACAATTTCTACGAGTGTTGGTGTATATTTGTATGCAGGAGACAAACCATCAAAGTTGAGATAAAATATATATGAAGGATGAGTATATAACTTTCATATATTCAAGTCCATGGAGTTTTGAGCCCATAAATCTAATAAGATACATTTATCTTGAGCCAAACTTCGGTGGAACATATAGTGGGACCCACATGTCAGATTACCAGAGAAGGAGCTAGGCTGGATGGGCCAGCTAGGGTCTAGCTGAACCCCTGGTTTAGCCGAACCAGCGGTTGGCCCAAACAAACCAAATTTTCACCAGCTGACAGTGGACACTTGTTAAGAGAAAGATGAAGATGCTCTTTTGATTCTATGGAGAATATTCTCTTAGCATCTCCACTCTCTCAAGTCACCTCCACACTATAAATACTCCTCTCCTCCCTCATTATCATACACACCAAAGCATGAGCTGAATTACAAGAGGCTCTATTATACTTTATTGTATACTATATTAGGGAGAGAGTAGAGTAGAAGAAGTCGGAGGAATTCTGGAGTTGTCGGTAATCCTTTCTTTTTTATATATTTTAATAATTACTCTGATTTAAGAGAAATATCATTCTAAGTAACTAAGATTTGCTCGGTGAGAATTAACTCTTAGTTAGTTTCTAATTACCATGCGGGATCATTGTTCACTATAATCCATCAGGTATTGATTCAGGCATCACATTGAAATTGTCATTGAGTCTTTATAAGATGAGACAATAATAGTAGATATGTGGATGGTAACTTAAAGCTTAGATTTGTTTTAAGATATGGCACTACACCATACTATAGCATCCGCAACAGCTTAGAACTGCTGGTGAAAGGTATGAAACTGTCGCGGATGCCATTTCATTTGTCAACAGCCAGCTCTTGGGTATTTCCTGTTGGGGTTGCTATGTCAGGGATGTGGTCTCATCGTTGACGGCCAGGCCATGTTGTGGTTCTTGTTTACTGACTGTCCACATTGTGGGTAACTTGGTGTCAATCAGTCTCAACATGGTGTCCAGCTAGCCCCTTTCTATGACTGCAATGTCAGAAAATTCAACATAAATAGTGACAACACAGTCACAAGTAGCAAAATAAAACAAGTGTAGGCATGTCATGGATACAGTTGCTTTCACGATAGCACTGTCAAAAAAATCAATGGATATTACTTTAGAATTATGTTCAATAAATGAACCACTGCCATTTCTAGCCATTTTCATAGCACTACACTTTTCAATACTATTACAGACTGCAAAGTTAACTTGATCCAGTAATCTCAATACTTAACTAATTATATCACATATAATCAGAAATTGTACTGACATTTTGTTTCACAGTGAAAACAGAAATCATGATTCCTAAATAGAAGTAATTGTCTTGCACTAAGGATAAGTAAATTGAAGTTCCTCTCCAACATAAAACAGTGAGTATTACTTTGTACAAGGATAATCAACTATAACTGCAGCAATGAATGATTCTTATATTCCAAATAAACTGAACAATGGATTAGGAGTTCCATCAGCATCATCATAGTTTCCATCATCAGCATAATCATCTTCACTATCAACATAGTCATCATCTCTCCCTCGCTTACTGTTGCCTTGATTAGTAGTAGGGGCAGTTTGTTGGCTAGAATAACCAAATGTGCTTCCATCCATGCGTTGTAACACCACATTTTCTGAGTTGTTTCCCATGTCACCCTAAAAGGAAAAAGGTCAATGACAATGTATCCCTCCAATCTCCAATTTAGCTAAAAAGTGCAAAAATGTCTTCTAAAGATGTTTGAAACAGATACGCTCTACTTGGATAGTATTCTATGGATAAGTTAATGTCTCTATGGTTAAACATATGAAACAATGGTTTAGTTGTACAAGCTAGTTTTTACTTTCATGTGGTGGTCATCAATGACTATGCAAGATTATGATCAAACTAGTTTTGGACAAAACATAGTAACACTGCCTGGTAAAATTACTTCTAGCTAGTAAGAAAATTATAAATTTTTCTAGAGATAAAGCAATTTCAGCCCTCAATAAAAGCTCTAAGTGAAAAGGCTAGCATAATGTTAAATATGTGGAATGATATGTCATACTATATCTAATCAACACATTATCTTTAATTATGTATGTAACATATATGCATAATTTGGTATAGTGTGGGTAAAAAAAATAGCTAGGCTAATATAATGTTCCAGGGTCATATTGGTTTACACTTGAGAAGACAAAGAAATTGATATTGACTAAGTTCCACAATTTAATTGACAAATGATTATTAGTTTTTTACTTGATCAGTCATTCTGAAAAAGGAACTACCAAAAGAGTATATTTGTTAATACCTGTCCATTGTTGCTCAAACCAGCATCTTGTTGGCTGCAGTTTCTACCATTATTTCCATCTATTTGGTTGAACACATTTCTGGAGCTATTCTTCGTAGCATTCTAAAACAAAAGAAAATATGATACCATTAGTCAAACATATATATTTTAAACAGAGATGGATGAATGCTCCAAGTAGTACAGATCTGCAGTAGAAAACTTTTTTTCAGAATATTCTTACCTGCTGAGTAGTTGGAGATGAATGACTAGGAAATAATGCAGCCAAATTGATCTAAGGTGGAGGTGTACTTGCAGATCTATTCACCATATACTAATAAACATTCATTAGGCAGTAGTTAGACACGTTCACTTTGCGGTAAAAACAAAGAAGAACAGTAATATAGCATCATTGTGAAAAGAGGAATAACCTCCATTATCCGATTGTTGAACTCAGATAGAGCATTTCGTATTGATTGGCAATCGTCTTGTCGCTGACGCTTGAAATTAGCAAGCTCTTGACGTAGTTCAACCTCTATTTGGCTAGGTCTAACTATGTAAGTGTGAGAAGGATGAGCATTTGTGGATAATTGCACTTCTGAGCTATCAATTGCACCGTCCGCCATTGCAAACTTCCCATGTGCCTTGTGTCCAGTGCATTCGTACATAACCTGTGCATCCAAAGGGGCCCTTACCCATATAACATTTGGTCCATGTGCTGCTTTCATCCCATCACGGTACTTGTCCTAACACCAAGAAATGTTATACACAAATCACTCACATTAATCATAAGGTAATGGTTGGGTCTAATACCAGATTTTCTTGGGCACGCTCATCAGGAATAGGAGGCAAATCATTGCCTTGACCTTTAGCCACTGCTTGTTTAGATGCCCACATGTGCACAACATATGCCTCAATTATGCTAAATGATCTGCCATCAGTTCTCTCCTACAAATTGAAGAATATAATAAGTTTGTTTATTGGTTTTTTATAAGTAAACAACAAGGTAGCTAACATAAACTAAGTAGTTACCAGAATTTGTTGAGTGCGTGCAACAGAGCTTGAGCCCCCACGATTGGTAGATTCAGGTCTACTTAGGCGTGCATTCCTCTTCAATGTACTCAATCGCTTGAAAGAATCTCTAGCCCACCAATTGCTTAGTGCTTCCCAAGCATCAGTATTTATCCACATGAAAGGAACTCGTCGGTACTTATTTGCTTCCAAGTGGACTAATTTTGCTTCATCAGAACTGACAATTTCCTTCAAGATCTCTATGTGATATGCCATTACAGCATAAATTCTCACTTGGTATATCTCTTGTGTTGCCAACTTTTCACAACATTTTTCAAGAGTTGTAATCCATTTCTCCTTAAGGTCAGGCTAATCATCAGGTGTCACACCCTAAAAATCCCAAATATATAAATTGTTGTCTAAATTGGAATTATTAGAATTTATTTTAAAAGCCTAGAAGAGAAGATCTAATTTTAATTAATAAATTCCAATATAAAATGGGGCCAGATAAAATTTCATTAAATACTTTGCTTAATTCTATAATTCCTAGATTTTTCTGGGATTTATTTGAGCAAAGGAAGTATTTTTAATAAATGGAATTGCATTTAATGAATAATTTAAATTGAAAAAGGTTTTTAAAATCCTCTTTTGGATTTGGGCCAAAAGTCGGCCCAAAACCTTCTCTCTCTCCCCGGCCCAAGTCGGCCCGCAGCCGCCCGCCCGCGCGCGCGTTCGCCGCTGACAGGTGGGGCCCGCCTGTTAAGGTCGTCGTCTTCCTCCCGACGAAACCCTAGCCGCGCCGCGCCGCCGCCGCCATTCCAACTCCGGCTGTCCCTTTCCGTTTCCGGTGAAATTGATTGAGGGGAAAGGATCCCCGTGATCCACTCTACCTTTTCCCTTTTGGAAACATCGTCTAAATCGCTTTGCAAATTCGCGGATTCGATCTCGAATCGGATTCGTCTCTCTCTCCCGAACCCTAATCTTTCCATCGCATCGCCGGTCGCCGTCGCCACCCTCGCCTTCGTCTCTCGTCGCCTGTAGAGCCCTAGCGCCGTGAGTCCTCGCGCCGTCGTCGTCGCCGCTGCTCCAGCCGTGCGCCGCCGTCGCTCCAGTCGTCGCCGTCACTCGGGGAAGTCACCGTCGTGGTCGCCGTCTCGTTGCCATCCTCGTCCGCCCCTTCGCCGTCGTTGTCAACCGCCGGAGCACCGTCGTTGTTGTCGACCCGATCGTCTCCGCCGCCTTTTCCTCATCGCCGGCGCCGTCTGTTGCTCCTCCGCCGCTACTTTGGTCACCGGTGAGTTCGCCGTGCCGTCCGCTACCCGTAGGTGCTCTCCGTTCGCGCCGCCGCTCCGTCGTTCGCTGGCGAGCATGCGTGCCCGAGCTGTCGCCGGTGATGACGTCACCGCTGACGTCATCGTCGTCGTCCCCCGTGGCCCGGTCGTGGACCGATGGATCTTGGCCGTCCGTTTTGGATGGATGGATCTCGGCCGTCCAATCTCGTGAACCGCCGCCATGCACCCGGTCCTTCGCGAACCCTAGCCGCTGACACAATAATTCCCTTTTCCTTTTCAAAAATAATTCATTATTGCGTCATAATTCAATTAAAATCCATATAAGTGTTTTAATCCGATTTAATCTTTAAAAATTCATAACTAATTCATCTTAGCTCGATTTTAGTTGGTTCAAGTCTCTAAATTTTTCTAAAATTGAGATCTACATGTTAAAAATATCCACATGTACTGTTCATGCTTGTTTGTGTGATGTTTTGGTGATTTTGCTCCTTTCTGTTTAGATTCCGACGTTTCCGGAGAGTCCGTTTTTGCAGGAGAAGAATTTGAAGAGTTCCAAGGCCAGCAAGGCAAGTCACACAGATCCCAAACAATCCTTTGAGCATGTTGATCCCGTTTAAAGCTATTGTTTCTATTCAACTATTGCATTTATTTTCGAATGTCATTGGGTGGAATTAACCTATTGTTTGTTATAGCCCTTTTGTTCTTGATTACTTTATTCCTTGATACCTTGGGTTATTATAAATTGACTAGTTGAGCTTTATATATTGGTTCAGCTAGATATTAGATATGATTGCTTAGCCATGCTTAGAAACTTTAGCACACTATTGGGATAACTTATAATTCACTATTATTTAATGATGGCTTAATGATAGCTCACGATGGTTAATCGTGATTGGTTAATTAATTAAATTGCCAACTAAAACTTGATAATGGTGGGTTGTGAGCACATGGTTTTGATGGTCGTGCTCATGACAATTAAGGACCGGTTCACGAGTTTCGGTTGTGAAACATTAACCGTGCCAACCACAAGCCAGCGTGGGCAACGGCTTTACCTTTTGTATAGCATGGTTCATTGCGGGGCACCAGACTGAGAAGTGGCGGAGATAAGCCCACGGGGGTCGCTGGGGAGTCCATGCGTTGTTTATAAGGGGGTGATTATGATCCAGGAACGGTGCGCTGTGGTGGATTGTGTTGTGCGAGGGGTACTGTCACAGCTCCTTTCCGAGGTACCGTGGTGGTATTGAGGCACATGGTGACATGTCGTGGAGCTGTGTCTTGTGGGTACAGTGGTACACCTCTGGCCAGAGTAAAACTATTCGAATAGCCATGCCCGCGGTTATGGGCGGGTCTAACAATGTCTTTCGTGATTAGTTTCACACTTCTCACCATAATAAAAGACGCTATAACTGGTAATAATTTGATTAGCTCCTGGTTTGGAATGGTATATTCCTGGTTTGGAGATAGAACTGTGCAGCCGGGATGGTTGTTCAGAATGGTTGGGCCTATGCAACAGGGTATGTTGTATAGCGTTGGATTAATATTGTTTAATTACTACTTAACTATTTTATTAAATTCTGAAATGTTTATTAAATGCTGTTTATGCAAATGAAACCCTACTATGCCATCCTTTGTTATCCTGTGCACTTGCATATTTGCTGCGTGGCTTGCTGAGTATGTCATATACTCACCTTGCAATCATTCATCAGAGGAGGAGTTCTATAGTGATGCTGATGGTGTGGAAGATTAGGTGTAGCCCTGGTCAAGCTGCCTGTGGAGTGGAGTCGTCTGCGCCGTTTATCTTATTTTTCCGCTGCTTAGATCTTTATTGATTGAGAGGAACTATCTACCTCTGTAATGACATTTTATTCACTTATTAATTAGAGTAATAATTGTACTCTATTATCAATTTGTTATTGTGTGCCTCGGCTGATTCCTGGACGAGGGTTCACACACATGTAAGTGTTTGAAATTTTGGATAGAAATTCCGGGCGTGACATCGGGCCATTTGTATCTTGCCTAATGGACACACATAAATATGACATACAGTAAAATTAAACCAGGTAATTCTACCAGGTACATGTTGGCAAAAAAAAAATGATATAAATGGTGCCACAAACTTACCATAAAGTCACTCCTTACCTTGTGAGCACAAGTGTCATATTGTGGTCCTTTCATGCACCAGTGACGCCATTTTTTAGCAGGAACATCACATGGTTGCTTCAGTGATCTATCACGCACAATCTAAGGGTAGTGATGCTTTAGCAGAGCCCCAAGAATGGTATTGGGGACACGACCTTTTGGGTTAAATGGCAGCTCTTTCCAATTTCCGCATGTAGAGAGGTCAGTTTCACATTATATGATTTCAATACATGCATAGAAAATATAATGAAAGTGTATCATGAACAAATAACTTCAAACCATTTTCTTTGGTACACTCATTTACATTATCTTGTAAAATTTTGCAGAAATGTATTAAACCTACATTTTTAATATCCATGATTTGTTAGTAATTTCATAATAGCATATGGCTTAAGTTATTTTCATAACAGTAAACATCATTTTTTTTTCACTTTGATACACCAAGCATCTAATTGAAGCAACATACAGCCTAAAAGATTACCTATCACCACTAGGTATGATAACAATCTTGGCAGCATGTGTTGTTGGTGCTGGCAGGATCGTGTTTGCTCCTCGTGGTGTCTGAGTTTGGGTAGAGATTTGTGCTGTGACGCCAGCACTCCTATTGTCTTGCTGTTCCTCGCCCTCATTTGGCGGCTGCTCTGGGACACCACACCTCCTACGAGAAGCGCGTATTTCCTCTCCAATATCCCTAGCTCGTGGCCTGCAAATAGAATATTAGAACAAAGAGCATATCTCTATATATACAAGGTACATTATATATTAAACGCAAACATAAAACTTATGACATGCCAGATAGGAAATGAATTCATTAATATATAAATATTTGTTTTCTACTAAAAATAAGATTAAGAATGTCCTTCACTAAAATAAGACTAGAAGTTATATTAAAACATGATTAAAAGTCATCTGGATCATCATAGAAGTCCTCTTCTTCCGAATCATCTGTCACATAGGCTATCACATCACCAACATCACTAGCAGAATGCTCATTTGGCTGTTCAGAAGTGTCATCAATGCTTAGTTTGTTCAGAAGGTCAATATCAGATTTATCAAGTACTATATCAGCCTCTCCAACTGTAGCCTCAAGGTTGACATCAATTGTATGATCAATGACAAGATGCCATGTTCTGTTCTCATCTTGATAGAACATAGAACTTGGTGCTTCGTCATCATTTCCATATTCACCAGCCACTGGTACTTCTAAATCACCACGCTTTGGAACTTGGTTAACAACCCACCAATTTCGCAAATCACCGGTTTGGCATGGATATGGAGTGTAGTATACTTGTTTGCATTGGTGAGGAAGTACAAAGGGCTCATAGCCAGGAAGCCTAGCGTTTGGATTGATCTCAACTAAACCTATGTTTGGAGACCTTCTAATCCCATTTATTGGGTGAAACCAGTGGCACTGAAATAAAACTAGCTTAAACTATTGTGATCCATAAAAATTAATTTCAATAATTTCCTCAATAACCCCATGGTAGTCTGTGGTGGCACCATCTTCGCTGGAGCATGAGAGGAATACACCACTATTTTCATATTTTTCAGAACGGAACCTAAAGTTATCAACATCATATCCAGTTAAGCATGACACACGAGTTCGGCAACCATGAGATAACTGGACCAGATCCTTGTTGATGCCTCCTTGTTTTATGCACAACAATGATCAAGTCCAAAAACAACTTGGAAAGTTCTTTAACAGGCAGTTGCATATTCCTTGGGTCAATCTGATTTGGTCTTCTCATTATCTGAATAACTTGCCGCAGCATGCCAATTTGTGTGGTTCATTCTAGTGGAAAGATATAGTTCAACTTGAAACTCTTGTTAGATGAATTGCCCACCCAATCATCAATAATAGGGCATTAGTAAGCTTTTGGAATGATCTTTTCAATGGAAGAGTTATGGCACAAGCTTTCCCCATTTTGTTTTCCTTTGCAAAACACAAATATGATTCTGTGGCACAGCATCTTTCAAGGTCTGTTGATGATCAGTTTTTTCTGCCCCTCTCAGCTCAAGATTATGATGAGTACAAGATCTACTTGCATGACATATCACAGATTACAATCTCCTCTCTCTCTCTGATACATGGAGATACATGTGGGGAAATGATTCTTACTCTTCTCAGAAATTCTACATGTTTTGTTTCTTGTCAATCCAGCCGCCAACATCTTTGCCTTGGATTTGGAAATGTAAAGCTTTTATGAAGATCAAAGTTTTTGCTTGGCTAATGTTTCTGGATAGAACAAACACAAGAGATATGCTCGAAAGAAAACATTGTAAGCCTCCAAATGTGCCTTCTTCTTGTGCCATGTGCTCTTCAGGGGAAAGAGAGACAAGAAACCATTTATTCTTTGAATGTCCTTTTGTTGATTCCTGCTGGTCTTCAATTGGTTACTTTTGGGACACATCTGTTGATTTTCATCCCATGATCCAGAGGCAGAGAAATATCTCTCCAAACTGTTTTATGGAAATTTTTCTGGTGGCTGCTTGGCTTCTGTGGAAGCAGAGGAATGATCTGATCTTTAACAGTATTTCTCCCTCCCTCCCAAGGTGGAAATCAAGTCTCAAGGAGGAACTAAGTCTACATTTAACTAGGCTTAGAGTAGCTTTCAGACCTTTTCTTCAATCATGGATTGATAACTTGTAATTAATTTGTACAGTTTTTCTTTGTATTAATGAAATTACCGTGGGGGACTCCCCCACTGTTTCCTGGTCAAAAAAAAAATGATCAAGTCCAAATTATTAAATTGGCATTTAAATAATAGAAAACATGTTTAGAAAGATTTGACACATACCAGTTCTCTAAACCATTCAAATAAGTTAAGGTGCCCTCTGCCAGCTCTGTTTTTTCTAATTCTATCAATTTGCTGCTGCGTTGCACGGTGAAAACCCCTACATTCTGCTTGATCGAATTGCCTATAATGCATACATGTAATTTAAAATGTGTAGAAAAATAAATAACAGTAAAAAAATATGATTCTACTATCACTTACTTTATGTATTCATCCATTTCTAGAGTGTTGGTGTAAATGTGAAGCATGATTGTGTGATACTCATCTCTTGTTAGTACTTTTGTCCCTTGTCTCCCATGAGCACGGCCTGGTACTTGGAAAGTACTGATACTACAATTATAGTTCATAGTTTCATATCCATCATCATATCTTCTGTTTTTACTTCGACTTGATGGTACATCACTTTTGAAGTACAGGCTCACAAATTTTGAAATCTCCTCTACTATGTAAGCCTCTATTATGCATCCCTCAACACGAGCTTTGTTCTTTACCATCTTTTTGAGATATTTCATTAACCTGTCAATTTGGAAATGTCATATAATAATTATATAATATATGAATTATGGAAAACTAAATTGAAAATATTAGTTCATTACCTTTCAAATGGATACATCCATCTATATTGCACTGGCCCCCCAACTCGTGCCTCATATGATAAATGGATTAGCAAGTGTTGCATAACATTGAAAAATCCTGGCGGGAAGTTCTTCTCTAGCTTGCACACTAGGACTGGAATGCCTTCTTCTAATTTTTTCAAGTTTTCTAAATCTAGTTCCTTAGAGCAAAGTTCTCTATAAAAAAAACTTAACTCTGCTAGTGCAAGCCATATGCTATTATCAATAAAACCACGAAAAGCTATAGGTAGCAAGCGCTCCATGAATATGCGGTAGTCATGGCTTTTAAGCCCTGTGATCTGTAGGTCAGTCAATTTTACTCCCCTCCTGATGTTTGCAGTGTACATATCTGGAAATTTCAAACCTTTGAGCCACTCTAGCACGGCCACTTTTTGGGGTCGAGTAAGGCAGAACAATGCCCTTGGTTTTTCCCAACCTCCATTTGACTTCTCAGGGAGATGATATTGTGGCCTATCACAGATTGAAACTAAATCTAACCTTGCCTTAACATTGTCCTTTGTCTTTTCACTTATGTCTAGGCATGTGGCCAATAAAGCCTCAGCCATGTTCTTCTCATTATGCATGACATCAATGTTATGACGAATAAGAAGCTTTCAAAATATGGCAATTGCCATAATCCACATATGTGTGTCCAATTGTGTGTCTTTCCAAACCCTTCAAAATCATCTTTTCCATTACCGTCATTAGGAACTAGAGACTAACTGTGAGTGAATCTGTTCCCCAGTCAAATGTTGCGGCGCAAGGTTAAGTACTTTAGTTTTCTTTCGAAAAGCTTTTGTACTTTTTCTAAAGGAGTGTTCCATGGGTAGAAATTTCCTATGACAATCAAGCCAACAATACTTTCTACCATTGACTAGCCAAAAAGCACTAACAGTACCTAAGCACACTGGGCATGCAAACTTTCCATGAGTACTATCTCCAGGGACCATTCCTAGTGCAGGCAAGTCATTTATAGAGTAGAAATAAAAAGCTCTTAGTCTAAAAGATTGCCGAACAGATCTATCATAAACCATAATACCTTCCCTCCACAATAACTTCAAATCATCATATAGTGGCTCCATGTACACATCTAGATTCTTACCAGGATGTTGTGGACCAGGTATCACGAGTGTTAAAAATATATTTTCCTTTTTCATGCACATAGAAGGTGGAAGGTTTTAAGGGACAAGGAACACTGGCCAACATGAGTACGATGCTGCAGAAAAACTAAAAGGAGTAAAGCCATCTGTGCACAAACCTAAACGAACATTCCTAGGTTCATTTGCAAAATTAGGAAACTCCTAGTCAAAATGTTTACAAGCCTCACCATCTGATGGATGTACCATAACTCCTACCTTCTCCTTATGAGACTCCTTGTGCAACCCCATGTGCTTTGCAATTTCTTCGGACATGAATAATCTTTTCAACCTTGGAATGTTGGCAAGTATCTTAGCACCTTTCGAGCAACTGGTTTCAAATGCTTATTTAGACCACTAGAATCTCTTTGACGGTATCGAGGTTCATTGCATTTGTCACAAGTTAATTTATCCTTGTGTTCCTTACGAAAAAGCATGCAGCCATTGTAGCAAGCATCTATCTTTTCATATGGCATCCCTAAACTACTCAACATCTTCTTGGATTCATTAAAGTTCTTGGGGATTTTAGAATTTTCAGGAAGAAGATCACCTATCAGTCTCATTAAAGTGTCATAACCAGCAGCAGAAGTATTGAATTGAGACTTCAGATTCATTAAACGAGTTACTGCAGAGAGGGTAGTTTCCTTAGGCTGCGTTCGTGAGTATTGGTTCGGAACGCTTGCCTCCCGCACATGAAACGGAGCGATCTATTAGCGCGTGATTAATTAAGTATTAGCTAATTTTTTTTCAAAAATGAAACAATATGATTTTTCTAAACAACTTTCATGTAGAAACTTTTTGCAAAAAAACACACTGAAATAGGAGTTTGAAAAGCGTGCGCGCGGAAATCGAGATAGGAGAGTTGCCAACCTTATGGACTGGTTGTTCAGAGGCTTCCAATAACTCAAAAAATTGTTCAGCTTCATTGGTTGCACTATCAATTTGATCGGCATCAGCTAAATCATGTACCATATCATTTAAGTGATCTGTGTCATCAAACACTTCATTTGAGGGGACATGAGCAGTCTCCCCATGATATGTCCAGACAGAATAATTAGGCACAAAACCATTCTTATGGTGTGAGATGGTGTTTTGATCTTGCTTCTTAAAGTTACCACACTTGCTACATGGACAATGCACGCCTTGACTATGAGCATTTGTATGAGAAAATGCATGATTGATAAATTCCTGTGCTTTCTTGCACCAGTTTGCATTAGGACCTTTTATATTCCAATCATCATACATCCATCTACGGTCACTTTCCATTGCTTGTTTTTCTGTAGTGATTTGCAAAACTAATTTATGTATCTCTGTTGAAATGTCAAAAATACATAACCAAGTTAAATTTAAGAACAATTGTTGCATAACAAAAAAAAATCATTTGAACACAATATGCAGAGCAAACATGCTAATAGCTCTGAATAATCCAGATATGCTAATAGTTTGATAGAACACAATATATCTTATCATATATGTAATATTATGAAGGCAAGAATAGCTCTGAATTACTTACATGGTATGCAGTGATCTTCCAGTCACAAGTCGCAGAGATGAAGCCAACCATGTAAAGGACAGGTTAACTGCATTGATACAGAAACAATATTAATATTTTTACCATCCAGGAAACATCATGACACAATAAAATTCAATTAGCTGTTAGATATAATCTGATAATACAATTTAGTAATCCTGACTGATGTAAAAGAGCAATCTATCTACTGAGTTCCAGTTACAGAATGTAAAGCAACAGATCCATGTGAAGCTATCCATAGCAGGTGCATTGCCACAACATCCAACAAGATTCCAGATAAACAAAGATATCTATCCAGTGCCTCCCTACTACAAAAGCAGAAAATAGAACTAGTACAGAGAAACATATATGTATATCAATTCCAAGTTTTAGTTGTTTATCACGAAAACTGATATTTAGACTATAAGAAAAATACAACGTTGTATATAACAATTTTTATCAGGATTGTATATATTATTTTCGAAAATTGAAGGATAAAATCAAAATAGTTATCACTCCACAACGAATACAACATTCTATTTATAAATTTGCTCCCATATAGGACTTGCTCATTATTAGCTTTGATGAAAATGATGGTACTTATTAATTTTGAAAAGGAGTAAAACTTTGCATTTATGAATTTCAAATCTAAGAACTATTAAGCTAATAACATAAAAGGAAATGGTATAAATATGCAGTTGCTTCTATATATAACTTTGTAACTACTAAATTCAGATTTCGAAATTATTGCAAAAACAAATTACTTTCTTCTTATATAGTTACAAAAAAAAGTTCACACCTACACAAAAAATCTAATCTAAGAACTATTAAGCTAATAACATAAAAGGTAATGGTATAAATACGCAGTTGCTTCTATATATAACTTTGTAACTACTAAATTCAGATTTTGAAATTATTGCAAAAACAAATTACTTTCTTTTATATATTTACAAAAAAAAAGTTCACACCTACACAAAGTATCTTATATAAATCCTTGGCACACCACGGCATGGTTGCCGATATTCCGACACCCAACCGACCCATCTATTTTCCTATTTTCCCTATAGTTTTCCTAAATTTCACATTTTCCCTATTTTTTTCATTTTTTTCCATTTTCTCATGTATTTCATATTCTTCCTGATTATGCCTATTTTCTCTCTTTTATCCTCCCCGACCCACATTTTTTTCTTTTTTCTCTCACCTCACATTTCAATATTTTGACCATGGTATCTTTTTTAGTACATGTTTTAAGAAAATAAAAGCCTTGTTATCATAACAAAATGTATTATGAGAAATATAATAAATACTCTAATTAAGTTTTGTGCATCGTATTCAAAAGATTTATATATAGCAACATCGTGAATGTGAGTGTCAAATTTAGAATAATTAATTATTTGCCACTCTTACGGATGGTGATAAATGATTTGCCATTGGACTCACATGTCATAGACCCACATGTCATAGACATGAGGGTCCACATGTCATAGACAGCGAGTGGCAAATAATTAATTGTCACATCTTAAAAGTGGCCAAAAGTTAAATGTCCCCGTCAAATTCACATAAGTAATACGTTAGAGGAATAATAAAGGGAATGTATCTGGCTCTTGGAAAAATAAGGCAAATTTATGTCTTTTAACTTATATATCAAAAAATATATACAAAATATATCTACAACAGTACTATCATACATTGATTGCTAGTATCTAGTTGTCATGGCACATTCCCAACAAGTCTATCATCCATTGAAGTGAAATGGCATCATGGTATTAACTAGGTTGTTGGTATATATGGGTCACGATAATCGTGATAGTATTGTCAGCAGAAAGTGCTTGAGAGGGCTGTTGGCCATCCTTTCTACATTCCATGACATCACTATCCAAATAGCTGTTGCTAAAAATCGCAGCTGCTGTAGTGTGGTATACAAACTAAGCATCAGCACCTAGATCTCGCAAACTTTGTACACACATCTTATAACAGTAAAAATTGTCTACACAGATTCAGCTAGTAGTTCAGTAAACAAATAAACACCCTCAGAATCGGTATGTTCTTCGAACAGATAAACGGGGACTCAGAAATGTACCACATCAAACTTGTTTGCCAACGGATCGTCAGTCGCCAGCTCGCTACTGACCTGAGAGCAGAAATAAGCGCAAGTGCGGTTCGGCAAGGCCGCGAAGCGCACCCCTAAAACCAATTCCTCTTTCATAAGGAGGCTCGATCGAGCTTATAGAAGTTTCCTCCAGTAGTTCTTCCCCGTATCGCCAGTTACCATAAAAATATATCCAGAAAATCTAACCAAATCACCCAAAAAACAACAATATTACAATATCACGGCTTCGGTGTGGAAGAAGATGAACGCACAAAACCTCATCAAAAGAGACCAAAATTAATGAAGGAATAAGGGGAAAATGAAGCATTAATTGATCTAAAAATTAATATTTAGTGTCCAAAAATCTAGATTTTACCCAAAAGTTGTGATGGCACAATTATATTTCTATTACATTATTTAAATGAGGTTTAATCCCAAAATTAGCCTAAATAATATCGGGGTGTTGATATATCTTAGGAGTTTATTAAAATATTTTAAGTAGACATAGTGACGATGTGTTGCTCCATTACTTTACACGACCGTTTATTTTATATGAATGGATTTTTATGCCTTGAGAGACTTGATAAAGTGTTTTAAATATTTCTTTAAATAACACTCCCTTATATATAGGGTCGTTGTAGTGGCGACTATTTCATGATTCCTTAGATGTCATGACACTTGTCAACATGGTTCAAGTATTTAACATTCAATCCGTAATTTATGTTATACTTCCTCCGTTTCACAATGTAAGTCATTCTAGCATTTTCCACATTCATTTTGATGGTAATGAATCTAGATAGATATATATGTCTAGATTCATTAACATCAATATGAATGTGGGAAATGCTAGAATAACTTACATTGTGAAACGGAGGGAGTAGAAATTAATAATTGACTTGTACTCTATTTGGCTTGTTATCATGTGCACAAATATTTATAGGATTAATAATAGATATCTTATTATTATAATTATTACTTAGTTGTACAGCTTTAGCTTATTTTTCAATTGTGATAATTTATAGTTTGGCCAGCAATAGCAACCATAACATCTAGCATGATGCAGAAGTTTCAAAAAGTTCGAAATTTTAGTGATTTTTATTGTCAGGAATTTTCAGGATGTTACACCTTTGGTCGTGAACCGTGCCCGCTTCACTTTTCTTCCTGTTTGCGTCAGTTTCCGGTTCCGTTTCCATTCTTTCCTAAAACGGCACCGCGTCTATTTATTTTTCCTTTTCCTTTTCGGTATCCTACTCCTATTCAGATTTTTATCTCCCCCTCTCCCCTAGCCGCTGCGCCGCCCCTACTCCTTGGCCGAGCCGCGCGCCCTCCCCCTCTGCACCACACGGCCGAGTCTCTCTCCAGCTCCCCAAACCAAGTCCTATTATACCTATTTATATTTCCCCTATATAATTTCCCCCACCCTCCTATTTTTCTATTTTCTTTTTCGCCGCCACCCTAGCCCTAGCCCTAGCACCGCCGCCGCCTCCCGCCGTCGCCGTCGTCGTTGTTGCGTCGCCGGTAATCCATTCTCCATCTCCGTGTCATGGCTACCGCCATTATCTATATATCTATCTTCTAATCTACTCCATCCTAGGTTTTGATCTAGCGTAGCCGTCATCTCCGTGTGTTGCCGCCAGACCGCCATCGTCGTCTCCTCCTCGCTGACCGTCTCGGTTTGGCGAGGAACCTATTCATGATCTTCTGGTTTAGGTGTTAATTCTTTTAGCGTCGTTGTTATAACCCTAGAAGTATAACTCCGCCAAACCCTAGTGTTGCCACCGGCCTAGCCACAGCCGTGCAACGCCGCCAACCGCCGCCGTGTCGCCGCCAACCGCTAGCCGCCCCGATTGCTACAGCGTTGTCGCTGTCCGTCGTCGCGTTAATCGCTGCCTAGCCGCTGCCCGAAGCTCGGTAGCCAAGTTGTCTAGTTGCAATAGTGAGCATGAGTCGCTACCGGCCTATAGTTTGCCGTACCGAGTCATTGCCGCAAACCGTGTTTAGTTGCCGCCTTTGCCACAGCCGTTCGCTAATCCGTTGACCGTTCATCTGCACGTAGTACTGTTGAAGCTTTAGTTCGTTCGGTCGTTCCGAGTTGTTCTGAGCTGCCGGTTCGGTTGATCGTTTGAATGGTCCTGTGTCACGAAGTATTGGCTCGTTGAGTTGCTAATTCGTGAGGCTTGCTTACCGGTGATATATTTCCATTGATCTATTTATCTATGGGCATTAATATGTAATAAATGATTAAGGTTTTTGGTTAATAGAAATAATGTAGCTTATATTGTAAAATTCATAACTAAATAATCCGAGCTCCGTTTTAACCTATTCAAGTTGCAATGAATTCGTTAAAATGTGTAGAATCCATTAAAATTGGTTTCTTTTACTGTTTTAGTAGCCTTATTGCTTGTATTTCTTGTATGCTTTATTTTTTGTTTAGATTCTGGCAGTTTCGGTGATCTAGTTTATTTCGAAGTGGTTGCCGAGGTTCCGTCAGCTCAAGAGCAAGGAAAGTCATACACATGTTGAACCTATTTTATAAAATCCCTTGCTTTCTATTAAATTGCATTGTTTTAGAATGTCATGTTGGATGTATGCCTATCATACTCAGCCTATTGAATATCTTATGCCATTAATAACTTGGGATATAATTGACTACATATAAAAAAAAAGAGACAAATATCAGATGTCCCTACATGACTTAAAACCATATTGTTTTCCCTGATAAACCAAAACTGAAGTCACAATTTGGATTTCTAACTTAATTAAAGTTGATTTTAAGATATTTTCAACATAGTTTTTATTTCAGCATTGGCTTTTAATTCGCTAACAATACATATATAAAAGTTTAAACTATAAATTAATTTTTAATTTCTGATAAGCCATTTTGACTTATTATGAAATATGTACAACCCATAAGAACCGCCGGTGAGCTCGCCGATAATTATAAGATTGATTATTGTCGCTTGGTTCATTTTTACTCCATCTCATATATATCTAAGAAATCAAACTAATTCTAAATAACTCTACATTTATATATCCTAAAAAAATAAATATTCAAAGGGTATTTTTAGTTGGTGCGCCAAAGGCGCGCCCATTTTCTAGTACTACCACAAACCCACCAAATACCACCTGAAACTACCCCAAACTTCAACGTCGGAACGGCGCAGTTTGGTGCGGAAGAGGATCGAGAGCTGGAGAGCGAGGAGACGAGAATCCTCACCTCAGATTCCTCCATGTAACATCCTGAAAATTCGACCGACAAAAATCTAAACTCTAAAAATATGGGCCTTCAAAAACTTTTTAAATAAATTGCATCATGCCGACTTTATTCACCTATTCCATTGAATTTTGATTTCGGAGTTTGTAGAACGCAAATAAAGAACAATTGATTAGGAATAAAACCTAAAATTAAATGAGCAAAATAAATAACTGAAATATAATTTAAAATAAAGGTTGAGGTGAGGATAGAAATGAATAAAATATTATCGCGATCATATTTGTATTAATTAAATCTAAATACAACGGAATGAGAATTAACTCTAATTAAAATCAAGTAAATTATAAAAAATAAAATATGGGTACAATTAATCTAGAGTGGATCCATTGGTTGGGATAATACACATATTGAGTAAACTTCATTTATGCAAGATTTAGAAATTATAGAATCAAATTTATATGGGAAATAAACTAAAATCGGGATAAATAGGAAAATACAATGTTCATTATGGTGTAGGTGTTCGATGCGGTCCCTAGCCTTCTCCCTCCTCTCCCACCTCTGCGCCCTAGCCGGCCTTGAGCCCCATCGCCACGCCACTGTTGCTGTCGCCATCCCATCGCCGCTGCCGCGCCACGCGCTGTCGCCCGCGCCTCGAGCCCGCGCCGTCGCCGTCGTGTCGCCATCGCCGCGCGCCGACCCCCGCGCCGCGCCGCGCCGTCCCGTCGCCGCGTCGCCGTCCCGTCGAGCCCCGCGCCACCCATCGCATCGCCACTCCGAGCCCCGCGCCGCCATCGCGTCGCCGCCTGCGCGTTGCCGTCGTCCCGAACCCCGTGCGCCGCCGTCGCATCGCCATTAAGCCGCCACCCCTCCCCCTCTCCTTCTCCCCCTCTTCCCTATAAATACCCCACCCCTCTCCATTTCCCCCACTCCATCTCCCTCTTCCTCCCCTCTTCCCTCTCCACCGTGCCACCGCCTTCGTGCCGCCGCGCCGCCGCCCTCGCGCCGCTGCACCGCCGCCATCTTGCCGCCGCGCCGTGCGCCGTCGTCGCGCCGCCCTCACGCCGCCGCCCCTCCCCTCATTCCGCTGCCGTCGCCGCCCCGGGTAGCACGAGCCGATAGAGAAAGAGAGAGAGAGAGGAAGGGAGAAGCCGGGAGGGAGAAGGAAAAAAGAAAAGAAAGAAAGAGGAGAGAAAAGAAAGAAGGAAAAAGAAAAGAAAGAAAGAGGAGAGAAAAGAAAGAAGGGAAAAAGAAAAGAAAGAAAAGAGGAGAGAAAAAGAAAAGGAAAAAAATAAATAGAAATTAGAGGGAGATTAGGGAAGTTAGAAAATTTAAAATAATTAGAGTTTAATTGTAGATCAATTATAGTCGTAGAATTGCAAAATTTAATATAATTATAGATTATATTGGTAATCTCTATAGGTGATCAATTCACGGTAGATACTCGGATTTAATTACTAGGAATTTTAGACGTATATTATATTTAGTCGTTTAGTCATGGCCTAAATTAAATCATAATTTTAGGATTTTGTCCGATATCTAGCTCGCGATAGAAATTTCTAACCTATTATATGGATGTAATACCCGGGCGGATTAAATTAAAAACTTGTGCTAATAAAATAATTATGCCACAAAATAGTTTGGGGATGGATAAAGTTAAACAAACGGAGTAACTCTATTTCACGAACGAAAATAGATAATGTAAGAAACTGACTTCCGCGCTTGATATCTTCTTGGATTTACTTGGATCTTTATTTGAATTCTAACCGAATTCAAATCGTTTCTTTGCACGTAATTATAGAGCCCGAGGGAGTTGCGGATCCAAGCGAAGGTCAAGACCCGCAAGACTTTGAGCAAGGCAAGTCATCACTATTCCTTGAACATGTTGATCCCAATTGTGAAACTATTTTGGTTACAAATAAAATTGCATGCAATGATAAACATCCTACTTGTAATTATGCCATGCCTTGATTATTGTTTACCCCTTATTCCTTCGTAACCATGTTTATGTATGAGTCTCTAGTCAATTATGACAATTGCTTAGAAATGCTATTATAGAATCATGCATACTCATATTTATCAAATGCTATATGCTTGGGCAATTACCTTTGGGAAGGTAATTGAGATGCGGCATGTGGAGACATGAGCGCCACATTGCCATGATATTGGTGACATGATTTGTGAAAGGAAAATAAAGTTAAACAACTGTTTTCGACTGGGGCGGCTGGAGGATTTGGGTGGTGTCCGGAAAAGGCTAGTGCCGACCCTGGTCAATTAAGGACCGAGCCATGAAGTTAAGCATGAAACGACCCCCGTACAACCACACTTCTCGTATGGGTATAGACCTAGCGGAGTAGATAGCTGAGCGGAGGCAGTATCCATGCGTAGTGGTCTTCTTTTAGGTGTGTGATGTGGCAAGTAGTCTCCTGGCGGATGCCCGGTTCGGATGGCCAGGTGGATGGTAGATGCCCGTTCCGGATGGTCAGAGGCTGGCTTGGCAATACTACATGAGGATACCCATAAGAGAACAATCATGATGGACTGGGTTCAACGATAAGAAGCAACGTAGGAGTGTGTGTTCTTCCCTTCCTGGGTGCGCCAGAACTCCTCTCACTGCTAGAAATCGTGTACGCCTAGAGTGTATGAGGATGTAAAGTTCATGGAGCGGGTACTGCCAATGCGAGGTTATCAAAAAGCTTTGCCGTGACGCGTCTCATGTGTTGAGACGAGGCTCATGTGTTGGGCAGTCGCGGAGTGCAGGTAAAGTGTACATCCACTGCAGTGTGAGTAAACCAAATCTATTCGAATAGCCGTGCTCGCGGTTATTGAGCACCGGGACATGTATTACACTTGGCTAGACTCTAAATTCTTAACTTGTGTGGGATGGGATATTGTATGATGATTTCTATACTGATGGAGCCACTTCCTGAGAGGCGGGAATGTGGACGTCCTCAGAAAACCATGATGACTCAATGGCGGGAAGCTATCCTTGGGATCACAATAGATGGTGGACAGAACCGTCATTGTTTAATATGAACACTGGCACTAAAATTTGATCAGTCTGTGCTAGGTCTTAGGTTTGTGAAAAGAATTACAAAACTTGCTTTGTGCAAAAGAGCCATAGCAATCCTTTGAATACCCATGTCGTGTGCATTGTTGCTGTGGTGGCTTGCTGAGTACGGTTGGTACTCACCCTTGCAATATACAAACTTAATCAGAGGTCGGAGATGAAGCTTCGGAGGATCCCTACGCTTACTACCAGGAGGGTGATGAAGACGATGGCGCTCAGTAGTTCTTAGCTATGGTCGTTGCCTGTGGCAATGGCGTGCCGCTGCCTTATCTACTTCTGTTTTTGGAATGTATTCCGGACCGCTCGGTCCGATGATCTAAGACTATGCCTGCGGGCTTATGATGTAATAATTCGCACTAGACTTTCGTGTATGTGCATTTGGTATTTCAGCTATGAACTCGTGTGTACCAGACTACTTAATCCAGGGAAATGGTACTGTTTACACGATTGATTCCTGTTATAAAAACGGGGGTCCACACTCCATGAGCTAGTGGATAAATGGGTAGCGGCAGCACCATGGGCCGCGGCAATGCAGGAGAGGGAGAGTTGGCGGAGCGGGCGCGGAAAGGCGGTGCCGTGTGGGTTTGTGGTATTTATATCAGGTAGGCACCAGCGAGCTCTCCCCTCCCGCGCTTGTAGGGGTCTTGCCCGCCTTGGCAACGGGGAATTTTCACAGTAGCCAATCCTTGTCCCAACCATTTTATCGGATACTCCCTTCATCGTAAAATATAAGGCACAATCACTTTTTTCTCATACTAAGTAATTTGTCCGTGCTAACGCTACAGTAGCATTTAGTAATAGAAATTTAACAAGCAAAAGAATACAATATATGTTTTTTCAAACAAGCATAAAATAGAAGCATTAATATTAAACACGAGTTATTATTCATGATTCATCAACCATAGCTCCAGGTTCATTTGAAAAAAAGCTGCTCTCGGTTGTCCCTAACAAGGGCACTATAGAATGTGTTCTATAGTGAAGCAGCCATTGATAGGGGTAGGGGGATGTGGGTGCTGGGGGTTGGGGCGCGGGCGGAGTATCGCCGATCCGACGGTGGGGATTGGGTCACGGGATATTTTGTTTTTCCGTTGCGGAGGAGCATGCGCCTTTTTTTTTCCACTCCGAACGTGTCAACGCACGTTTCTACGTTGGATCACGTGTCTGCGCTGGCTTCACCATCACTACTACGTATTTTTTAAATAGTAGAGAGTAGAGAAGTGACATGACACATCCCTATCCATATTATATTTATTGTATTAAGAGCATCCCAGCAGATCATCTAAATTTGGACCTCCATATTCTTATTCGAATGGTCATCCAAAAAAGATTACTCCTCTGTACCTCTACCCATTCCAACAGATCATCCATATTACACCATTCATATCACACTCTTTTATATTTTACTAATATTTTTAACTACCCATATATATCTAATGATTTTTTAAGAGGCATATATTTACAATGGTTTGAATAGGTGTTTGTTCGATTTAATTGCAGTTACCACTTTGAGAACACTGTGTACCACCTTTAATCCTCTTTTAAAACCACATCAGCCACATCTACCTTATCCTCTCGCTAAAAACAAAAAAAAAAAAACAAAACAAAATCCACCACATCCATCGCTCCTGGGAGACCAACAGATAGCGAGAGGCGGACGGAGGAGCGACGGAGGGGATGCGGCAGGTTGGCGCGGCCCACGGGGCAGGGCGCCATGGGCGGAGGTGCAGCGGTGCAGGTGGCGGGGTGGCGCGGCGACACGGACGGAGTCGCGATGGGCAACGCAAGCGAAGAAGCAGCGGCGCCGGTTGATTTGCAGTGGGGGCGGCGCGGGCGGAGGCCGGATGGTGGCGGGGCCTCCACTCCGGCGATCTCCAGCACGAGCGAAGGAGCAACGGCGCCTGCAGTGGGGGCGGCGCAGGCGGAGTCCGGATGGTGGTGGCGCGGCGGAGGAGCAGTGGCGGGAGCAGTGGGGCGGCGCAGACGGCGGGGCCTCCACTCCAGCGATCTCCAACGGTAGACCCGGTATGTCCATCCTCTCTATTCCCCTTGGCACAGTCCGGATGGTGGCGCGAGTTCGTCGGAGCTGGGCAGTTGAGGGAATGGCGTGAGGAGAGAGAAACGCCAAATATGGCATGGAGAGGGCTTGGTTTGGAGGACATCTAAAGATGGCGTGTGTGATGGAGACTCTACTGGACCGTGTTTTTTCACCTCCATACGCCAAACATGGGACGGATGTCCGGATGGAAGCTCTGCTGGGCTTGCTCTAAGAATATGTCACATCCACCTAAACATCCACCTAAAATATATTATATTTTAGAACGGAAGCAGTATATACAGTAACAAAACTAGCAGTATATACAGTAACAAAACTCAAATTGATCAATGAGTAGTATTGTCAACAGTTGCGTACAGGAATGGCTGCTTAGGAAACACAGGCTGTGTGTTTAGTTCCTTTCAAACTTTCTACTTTTCCATCACATTAAATGTTTAAACACATACATGAAGCATTAGATATGAAAAAAAAACTAATTGTACAATTTGTATGTAAATTGCCAAACGAATCTTTTGAGCCTAATTACGACATGATTTGATAATATGATGCTACAGTAAATATTTGCTAATGACGGATTAATTTGGCTTAATTGATTCGTGTCGTAATTTACAGACGGAATCTGTTGTTGACAGTATACGTCAAAATTTTTTTTTCCAAAACAACAAAACACGGCCACAATCTATTTGTTCCAGGACGACCTACACAACCGTCCCAAAAAAAAAAGTTGTCTGTAGAAATCACAACATGTGCTTAGCTCAACGGATTAAAACTATTTTCATGTAACCAGCTTATTTGGATTCTCATGGGTGATTCATAGTGTTTCCTAAGCAGCCATTCCTGTACGAGTAGGTGAGCGTACATTCACCTAACCTGGTTAGCTCTCTTCATTGTCAGTAGTAATCAATTTTTTTCTGGGTGGCCGTGTAGTACAAATATTATTAGTTTAGTTGGTAGCGTCCTTTTCCCTAGACGTTTAATTTGGCATATCCATTGACAAGGGGTGTGCATTCGGTGTGATTAAAAATTTAGGTTTCAGTCTTTAATCTTTTGGTCTTTCAAAAGTGAAAACCGAATTTCAACGTAAAAAATACCAGGACAGACAAATTTAGTCGTGGTCTTGGTCCTGACCGAAATTCAACAACATTTTCATATATGCAAAGAAATAATAGAAATTTTCAACACAAAAATCAGAAAAAAAATCGTAAGTATGTATGAGTAAAGACTCTTATTAGCTTGCATGACTATAAAAAGTAGGGATGTGAAAATTCGAGTTTAATCCTATTAAACTTAATGGACTAGTGGATTCTAGGTTGCATTTAGATATTTTTTTTTAATTCAGTCTTTTTGGTCTATGAGGTTAACCGAGAAGACTAACCGAATTGACCAAACAAAATTCGGTTTTTCACTGCCTAGGACTAAATTGATGATCGAATTTTTTGGTCTTGATATTTTCTGTCTCGGTCTCGATCTTTGATATTTTCTGCCTCGGTCTCGATCTTTTCAGTTCGATCGGTTCGGTTTTTTTCTGTCCACACTATTTGACGGTGTTGTGTTGACATGGTTCTGCTCTTTCGCAGCAAATCACATTGATGGGACAGAAGAAAGAACGGAAGATGCTTACCTACCGAGTGTGCAGGTAAAGAAGATGCATCATATTAACTCCTAGCCCTACAATTAAGCTCACCTGCTTCGGTCACATCGGCAGCTAATTAACGCTAATAGCATAGTAATAGTACTATACTACCGAATACCGACCTATTAGCATCTTAATTTCGATATGTTCTCTTCCGCTCTGTTCTGATCCAGATCTGTCATCTCCTCTTTACAAAGATCCCGTTTGTGTTTTTTTTGTCTTTCAGGTTTCAAAGTCTTTTGCATGGTAAATGTTCAAGAGCAAAGTTTATGTCGCCTTTATTTAAGTTCGATCTATGTCTCCCTGTATATCATGCGTACTCCCTCCGTTTCACAATGTAAGTAATTCTAGCATTTCCCACATTCATATTAGTGTTAATGAATCTAGACATATATATTTATCTAGATTTATTAACATCAATATGAATATGGAAAATGCTAAAATGACTTACATTGTGAAACGGAGGAAGTACCATGTATTCTGTGTCAACTAGAACTATATAGTTGCAACTGATTCTTCTTTGTATTCTTAATGGAAATAAGAAAACAGATTCTAGTTTGTTCTTCCCCACAAAACTGAAAGATTAGGGTGTTTAAGAGATGGAAGGGGCTCTAGTAAGCACAGCCACCGGGGCATTGAACCCCGTTCTCATGAAGCTAGCTGCTCAGCTTTGCAATGAGTACATGATCTCCAAGGAAGTGCACAAAGAGATCGAGTCTTTCTCTAGCGAACTCACGGCCATCCATTCATTTCTTCTGAAGATGTCGGAGGAAGATCGAGAATCCTGATGCCCAAGATCATGCTTGGATGACTGATGCAAGGGAGCTATCCTACGACATTGAGGACACTAGATGACTGGGCGCGCCCATGTCGTGCCGCCTGCACATAGCTTTGTTAAGTTAATTAGATTAACTAGAAGAACATGCGCGGCGACACATTTCTGTTTGAATGGATTTAGTGAATAAAGATAGTACGTCTTGTTTTTTAACAAACAAAAGTGTAGCCCCGCAGGGCAGAGGTACGTAAAAAAACTCGGACTACATGGATGGCCGCGGAAACGAACACGATCTAGCTGTCAAATTCTATATTCAAGGATCACACAGATTACCCACCTGTTGGTTTCCACTGGCTTTCATGAAAATCACAGGAATAAATAATGTTCGGGAATTATTTCTCTTTAGTAAAGTACTTCATGTTATATGATTCAACCTTTTGTGTGAAAATACCTTCTCTCCAAACGAAGATTGCAGACATAGTACTTGTCCTGTTGCTACTCTCCTGATATTTCTAATTTAATGTAGTAGGCATATGTAGCAGTTTAGGACTAAAGTACTTGTATAATTTTCGCTTTCCAGCCTAGATATCTGCAGAACCAAATCATCTACAGGTTGGAGAGGCTATAAGAGTGATAAACTTCTGGCTACAGAATCACATCATAGGCAATTCATGAACAATTCAGACAAGTCTATAGAGTCATTACCTGCTTGGATTTGGATTCAGCTTGCGGGATCTCCAGTACCTCCTTATCAGGGTTGATCCCATACCTCGCTTGCACGTTCATCTCCATAAACTCCAGCAGAGGAATCAAAGCTTCAATGCAGGAAAAACACAGTCAAAAACAAATGGTAAATCAGATGCAAAACCTGTAAGTCTTTCCTGAACCAGAACTTGCTGAAAAAGAGAGTGCCACCTCCGTCTTAGCGTCGTCTTTTTGCTCCTGATCATCATCCCAGATGCCGAACGAAGAGTCGTCGTCGATGCCCAGGTGGTGCTTGCCGATGCGCCACCGGAGGACCAGCCTCTCCCACTCGATCTGCATCCATGCCTCCAGTCCTGCCCTCTCGCCGACGCGCTCCTCGCCGGCGGAGTCCACCCTCACCCACCCAACGAAGCCCTATCAGTCGTCCAGGAAGCCATAGGGGGTCTCCACCTTGTCCCTGTGCGTCGCGATCTTGTCCGCCACCCGCGTGATCCTCCGCTTCAGCCGTGCCCTCTAATCGATCACTGCCACCACCGCCGCCGACACCCTGCGCCTCTTCGGCGACGGCGGAGCAGGGGCGGCGCCACCGTCGTGGATGTTTGTTGTCACCGCTGGTGACTCGTCCGTCGTGGATTTGGCGGTGGTGGTGCAGGGCGGGTTCATCATCGATGGACATGCCTCGTCGTCGTGCGTAGTGGCCGACATTGTTTTGAAGTCAAGGTTTCGACGGGGGTGATGGTGGCGACAGCGGCGGCGGGTTTAGGGTTATGAGGTGCGGAGCCGAGGGGGGTGAAGGACAATGGAGACGACGGGGGAAGGAGGGCGGACGGCGATGAGGGGAGGGCAGACGGCGGCGGAGGCAGTCCTGCGCCGACATCGGTGTGGTGCGAGGGTGAGGGTGGCGGTGCTGAGGTGAGGGAATGAGGGATCCGATTCAGGTGCAATAGCTAGTGTGACTGCAAGATAAGCAGACACACTAGCATCATATGATTCAAAATGGACGTCCCATATATATATATGAGCACTGTAGCAAAACAGTGTAGCGATTACTGCGGAAAGGTACTGTTCTGATTTTACTGTATGCCGAATCCTTTTTGGCGGAGATAGATTCTAATAGCTCGAGTGGACCTCCATCCGTTTATTGCATGTCAACTAAATTGTTATGAAAAACTTTTAAAAAAATTGACAAGATAGATCAATATGTAATATATCACTTCACAAACATGCAAGTTCAAATTCAACTTCTATAAGTTGTAACAAAAATAACAAATTTAATTGTAAATATACATATATTAATTTGAATCTTGTTTGTTATTTTTGTTACAATTTGTAGAAGTCTAATTTTAACTTGCATGTTTGTGGAGTGATATATTACATATTGATATATCTTGTTCATATTTTTTCAAATTTTTTCATAACCATTTAGATGACATGCAATAAATGGGTAAATATCCACTCAAGCTATTAAAACAGTTTCCCCTTTTTGGCCGTTAGATTTTGACATGGAGGGCTCGGATTGTGTGCAGTAGTTACCCCGCAGTCCTAATAGCTACTGCATTTGATCTTAATTCGGGAAAGAGGGAGGGGATCGGGGGAGGGTTTGGGGATTGGGGGTAGGGCATGAATGTTTTGCATAAAAACCCCTATACTTATCATGTTTACAGCGCTACCTCTAGAAGCGAAATTTTCTCTTCTTCACATTATATTTCATTGAAATACAAGGGGTTTTCTGGATAAAACATGACGGGTTGTCAGTCGATTTAAGGATTTGTGCGATGTTTTCTACAAACACAAGGAGCTTGTTATAAAATTGCAAATCACGCTTAACCTCCCGAGGACCGAAAAAATTCAAAAAACAGACAAAATCGCGATGGGTAGGGGAGTTATTGATTGATGATGTCTCCATTGTACGTGTCTCATGTTTGTGTTCAATTCATAGGTTACTGTGACTGCAGTGCAGCAACGCCACAATAAAGTTACAAATGAAGAAGTCACTACTACAAGACATCAAATAGGTGTCGGCACTATAGGTGCCGGAAGTACTAAAACCGGCACATATATAGGCCTTTTCCCATTTTCGCAGGTTTAAATCGCAAAAAACAGGCGCCATTAAGCAATTATAAGTGCCGGTTCAAAATTAGAACCGACACCTATATATAGGTGCCCTTTTTTTAAAAAAAAGGTACCTTTAATATATTATATGTGTTGGTTAGTTAAAAACCGACACCTATAATATATTATATGTGCTGGTTTTTTAAAAAAACGACACCCACGGAAATTGAGCTGAGCCAAGCCGACTAGCGGGCCCCACCACGATGAAGCGATGAGGAGATAAGGTTGAGTTCGATCTCGCTCTCTTCTCTCTGTCTCCCTCCTCCTTTCTCTCTCGCTCTCTTCTCTCTCACCTTCCCTTCTCTCCCGCTGCCGGCGGTTGGCCGGCGGAGGCAGCAACAACGACTGTTGTCAACGTTTGATGTCGTGATTCCGGTATTTGCATAGTATGAGGATCGTTGGTACTAGGATATATGCGAGACTGAGGTAAAAGATGGTGACGAGGATTTTTATATAGGTTTGGGCCCCTGAATTGTCAAGTAATAGCCCTACATCATGTTGACCGAAGCCGGTCATTGCTCTTATTCATCATAATCACACCAGTACAATATTTGGGGTAGCCTATCTAACTGTTGTGGACATAGCAGACTGAAGTATCATCACGTAGTCGACAACAGGGTAGCCTTCCTCCTCGAATCCGCATCCGGTGAGATCAAAGACAGCGCTATGTCTCTCCTGACAGTATCTGTAGACACCATAGGGGACTAGCCATACTTATCTCTAAATTCGATATCCGGCGTTTTGTCTTGGCGTATGTTGGCTTGTATGTTGATCTATTGCTCCGTGTCCCCTCTACTCCTAGGGGTCTTGTATTTATACCCATAGGTGTCCCCTTGTCCAAGTAGAACTAGAGAGACGAATATGGATACAATCCGAGTAGTCCTTGTCGTTTCCATGTAGAACTCTGGTTGTCTTTCCTTATCCGGAACTCCATCCATATCCGAAGTCAGTTTCCATAAAAGACATGGTATGTGGTGGGTCCTGCCATGCTTTAGTCAACTACTATTAGGTATGTGGTATCCATGGCCCTGACAGTAGCCTCCGACTCCAATGCAAATGAACAAATTCATATTCTCAACCGCAGACCTTGGAGTAACTATTATCGAGCTCACGTGACCGTTCTCGGTGAGTTCAGAGATAACGTTAGACTTCCCTTATCAGCCTCGTGCAGGCACCTATAGGGTTTGTCTGAGTCAATCTCTGACGTCAACCAAGAAAGTATAGAGCATACGACTAAGTCTCGACAATTTGGATTGAAGTCAAGAAATTTTATCTCTGCGGGTACACCATTTCTTCATTCCGTAATCCTTGTCGAGATCCACCAATCGTTCTCGAGTGATCGAGAAGGCGCAGAGTCTGCGACAGAGCCTTGTCAATATTTGTCATACTCGCCTTAGTCGATCTTGGTATAGAACCATAGAGATATGAAATCTTCAACAATGTCAAATAGAATTTTCCTGAAATCAAAACTTAGAAAAGAATATTAGATAGAAATAGGGGAGAATTCCCTATATGCCATGCCAAATTAGCCTTGTCCCTTATATGCCACTGAAAATTGGCTCTTTCCCTCTATGCCACTAGTTTGAAATTGTCCACCCTCATATGCCACTGCCGTCACCCCTCCGGCTCATCACTGTTAATAGGATGGGGTTAGTTGTCAGTTTTTTGCATAAATGGCAAAAATGCCCTTTGGCCCAAGTTGTGGATATGACCCAAACTAACCAAACTCCCACACTAGCCATCCCCAAACTGCAGCAGCTAGCTATCCCCAAATCGTATCGACGGGCGACGGCGGCGGCGGCGGCGACGGCGGCGGCGACGGCGGCGGCGGCGGCGAGGTGGCTAGGGCAACGGCAAGGGCTCGCATGGTGGTGGTGCCTGCGATTCCCGTGGCGGCTGCTGCTGCTGCGCGAGGTGGTGGCGGCGGTGGCTGCGGTTCCCGTGGCGGTGGCTGGTGCAGCTTGAGGAGGTGGCGGCAGCTATGGCGGCTGCTATTGCTTGAGGCGGCGGCGGCGGCTGGTGTGGATTGAGGCGGCGTCGGCAGCTACTGCGGCTTGAGGTGGTGGCTGCGGCAGCCACGGCGGCTGCTGCTGCTGCGCCTCAAAGCTGTGGCGCCCGCGCGGACGGCTACTGTGGCTCCCGCGGCGGCGCCCGTGGTGGCGGCTACTGCTGCGGCTTGAGGTGGTGGCTGCGACCAAGACAACAGCGAAAGATGAAGGCTCAAGCAAGCAAATCGCCTCCCCAATCTTGGGTGCCTGAAGGGTATGTGTCCATTTTCCCCCTCCCGTTTGGCAATGAATTTTGTTGAATACATGGTAGGATGCACTTATTTTTTTGGCATGCATTTTGGATAGGATGGATCCTGGTACAACATATCTGTTGAAAATCAGGCTCCATGGGCACCAGAGTAGAGAAAACTTTACATTTAGAACAGAGGAAGTGATAGATAGCGACAGAACAAACTTCAAGGATTTTATTGATCACATTAGAGAGAAGTACCCATGGGGGGTGAATGAATTTGTAACAGTGAACTACTTTGATCCAGTAAACAGAAACTACCCTCAAGTATGCTCAGACCAGTCAATGCTAGAAATGTTTGACAAGAATATGACTAGCAAGGAAATATCTATGTTGATTCAAATTCATAAGAACAATGAGCAAGCTGTAGTTCTGCCACTTGCTGATTGGCCAACACCTAAAAAGGTAGTTAGTGGGGCAGAACCTAATGCAGCTAATATACATGAGGTGCCATGTACTCCATCTCTTGCAGTGCCATCTCAGGCTACTATATCTCAGCCTAGCAGCAGCACACAACCAGTTGTTGATATGTACTTGGAAAATTTATTTGAACAAAATGAACATGTCGGTGTTGACGATAAGGATATGTATTCAGATGATGAAATTGTTGTGGCTGTCACTAATGCTAGGCAAGAGAAAGAGCCTACTGATGTGCCTGAGGTGGATAGTGAGGAAAGGGATGAGGTTGAGGGTGAGGTTGAGGTAGAGGAGGGGGGGGAGGAGGAGGGGGAGGAGGACGAAGGGGATGAGGAGTGGGTGGAGGAGGAGGAGGATGAGGAGGGGGAGGAGGAGGAGGAAGGGGAGGAGGAGTGGGTGGCGAAGATGCTATTCCTGTTAAAGATCCAAAGGTGGCATATGATAGTAATGATCCACCGATGACAAAAAATAGTGTGTATGAAAACATTGTGCAATTCAGATTGGCAATAGCTCAACATGCTATTAAACATGAATTTGAGTATAACATTGTTAAGACTGACCCAGGGAGGTTCATTGCCAAGTGTGCTGCTGAGGGATGTGGGTGGAGAATTCATGCCTCAACTATGCAAGACGGTGTTACAATGCAGGTTATAACTTAATTTCTATTGTTTTTTCAACAGGTTTCATAGTTTTGCAGTTGCTAATGAAACAATGTTTTTGTTCTTTTGTTGTTTTGCCAGGTGAAGACCAATAGTGTGCCTCACTCTTGTTCAAGTGCAAGAAGAAGTGAAAAGATCAAACCTGCAAGTAAGGCTTGGATATGTGAAAAGGTTAAGGATTGGTTGTTAGAGGATGCAACCGTGGGAGCAAAAGAATTGCAAAGAAGGATCCTTGAAACTCACAAAGTTCTGATTAACTACAAGAGGGTATATGCTGGGAAGGAATTGGCTCTTGAAAAGTTATATGGTAAATGGGAGGACAGTTTTGAAAAATTGTACAGTTACAAGGCAATAATTGAAAGAGAATGCCCTGGAAGCCTTGTTGTAATTGATCACCACACAGTGCTGAATAAGTTGAGATTCAGAAGACTATTCTTTGCACTAAAACCTTGCATAGATGGTTTTCGAGATGGTTGCAGGCCATATGTAGCAATAGATAGCACTTTTTTGACTGGCATGTTCAAGGGACAGCTAGCAACTGCTTGTGCTGTCGATGGGCATAACTGGATGTACCCAGTAGCCTTTGGAGTGATGGACTCAGAGACCAATTAAAACTGGAAATGGTTCATGGAAAGACTTAGGGATGCTATTGGTAATCCAGAAGGTCTCACAATTTGTACAGATGCAGGGAAAGGAGTAGATACTACAGTACATGACATTTTTCGTGATGCAGAACATAGAGAATGCATGCCACATTTGGTGAATAATTTCAAAAAGAGGTTTCATGGAAAGGTGTTTGATGATAACCTCTAGCCTGCAGCATACTCATATAATCCATATTTTTTCCAGAAGCACATTGAGAAAATGGATGAAGCAAAGCTAGAGGCTATGGCTTATTTAAGGAAAAACCATGTTAGGCTTTGGACTAGAAGCCAATTCTCTGGGCAATGCAAGGTTGATTATGTTACAAATAATTTGGCTGAATGTTTCAATAGCTGGATCAGGCCACATAAAGGATTGCACTTGGTGGATTTCATGGATAAGATTAGGCACAAGTTAATGGTGAAGTGGAACAGAAGAAGATCAATTTCAAAAAAGCTAGAAGGGAATATACTACCACACATTATGAATGAATTGAATGAAAAGAGCAGGGGTTTGAACCATGAGGTTACAAGAAGTGATGATGCATTAGCAGAGGTGGAGTGCAAGGGAGGAAGTGGCCACAGGTTAGTTTTTTTTATGTTCATTGCAACTTAATTGCCAAGTTTGTGCACTTCCTAAGTATACCATGTTTGTTCTTTTGTTCTGGTGGTAAGTTTGTTGTCAATCTTACAGATAGGACATGTAGCTGTAGAGAGTGGCAGGTTTCAGGCAAACCATGCACACATGCTATAGCTTTTATCACATCCATCCGAGGCTGCAAAATTGAGGATTTTGTAGATGAGTGCTACTCTGTTAGTAGGTTCCAAATGGCTTATTCAAAAGTAATCCCTCCTTTGGTTGACAAATCTCAATGGCCCAATCCTACCCATGACTTCTTGCATCCACCAGTTCTCAAAAAGGTAGCAGGCAGGCCAAAAAGGACAAGATATAGAGGTTGTAGTGAAAAGGGCAACCCAGGAGGAGTTAACAAGTGCAAGCATAAGTGCCCGTTGTGTAAGGGTTATAGTCATCATTGGCATAGTTGCAGAGAGGGTGATCCTGCTGATTACCAAGCAATGCTAGCTGAAAGGTAACCTTTTTAATTGATAATAATGTGATATATTTTCTGTTTACCCTCATTGTAAATTCTGTTATACAACCTACTACTCGTTTGCAGGGGACCTCCAAAAAAAAGGCAAAAGTCTAGTAATGCACATGCTGAAACTAGCATTGTACATGTTCCTAGCGCATCTTCTGCTCAAAATGCAATATTGTCTGCAACAATGACATATCCACCAAGCAAAAGTTGTCAAACCGGGAAAAAAGGACAGGACCTCAGTAATACTTCATCAGGGTTAGTTAGGTATATTAGTTCCATCTACCATTGCAATAATGACTTCCTCATATGCTTACATTTTCCTTTACCATTTATGTCAATGTCAAATCAAGGTCAGTGACAGGATCCAACCAACCTGAACCTTTGAGTGTGTTGATGCCACTAGCAGCGCCTGGAGAGAACTCTAAGGCCAAGGCTAAGACAAAGACCAAAGCTAAAGCCAAGATAGCTCCTAGGAAGAATACAAAGGATAGCGCTGCTACTATGCCTTTGGCACAAGTCAAACAAAAAGGCAACCCCATTCCTGTGTCTCCTGATAGTCCAGCCATGAGTACAAGGAGCAAAAAGAAATCTCTAAATTTTAATTAGGGATCCTTTTTAATTAACATGTGCTCACATATTTTGGTACTGTGATCTCTGGTTGCACGGTACTTATGTAGTACTCCAGTTAATCTAGCGTTTTGGTACTATGGTGCTGATGCATTTTAGTCATGTATATGGTGATGGTACTGTATGTGGTGAGATGGCACTTCTATGGCACTGCAAGACATGCATATGTGATGGTACTGTACGTGGCACTTAATGGTAGTGATGCATTTTGGGGTTGTATGCAAATCTGTGATGAGAGATGATGCACTGTATGTGCTGATTTCAACATTTATGTCATGACCATGTTATTTCAGCTGTATGTGGAAAATTGGATTTTTCATGCCTTTGTTACAAATTCATATGTGATGATACATTGGTACTGTACGTGGAAAATCGGATTTTTCATGCTTTTGTTGGAAATTCATATGTGATGGTACTGTATGTGGTGATGCAAAAATTCATTTTTCAGATCCAACAGCTATATTAGCACTAAAATGTACATACATATACATATCAACCAACTTTACTTTGTCATGCAAATATCTTGCCAAATTTCACCTAATTGTTATAACTGGTTCTATAGCAACTAGTAAGGGCAAATATGTCATTCTAACGTCCTATTAACAGTGAAGAGCCGGAGGGGTGACGGCAGTGGCATATGAGGGTGGACAATTTCAAACTAGTGGCATAGAGGGAAAGAGCCAATTTTCAGTGTCATATAAGGGACAAGGCTAATTTGGTATGGCATATAGGGAATTCTCCCTAGAAATAGCCCCCGAGCGAACGCTCAAAGGGTGACATTATAATATATATGGAAAACTGAAAATAAATTAAATTTACAGACCAATGTTTTGTGTACGAGCGTCTTCTCTTTTACCGACTTCGATCAGTCAGTTTGTTGAGTTATACACTCTCCCTAGCCCCCAGCCTTGTCATCGGAGAATCGTTCTCAGAGGATAAGGCTCTTGGACCCTTGACCTGCCTGGGTTGGAAAAGCACTTACCCTAGCCCCCAGTCGTGAAGTTGGAAAACTCAATTTTCAATTATACTGCTTGGTTAATATGCAAGGTGAGAACTTTTACATGACCAGATCTTACATGGTCGTTTGTCTCTGGATGATCCAACAAGGCCTTATCCGCTCTATGCGTCCCCAGCCGATGTTCCCTTAGGTTCCTCGGAGGCTTTGCCAGGACGGCGTAAAGGGACAGTAGGATTGGTTTCAACTCTAGGTGTCGTCGTGGTAAGGGATCTCTGGGTAAAACACTTGGCGATATTGTGTACCTGATATCAACTTTGTTGGAGTAGAGGTAGTGGGAGGATCGCTACACCGCTGATCGAAAACCAGTTGTAGCCCCAACTCGACCACTTGAAGTAAAGGTAGTGGGAGAATCACTACACCACTGGTCGAGGACCATGTAGTAGTCGTAACTCAACCACTAGAAGTGGATGTAGTAGGAGAATCGCTACACCGCTGGTTGAGAACCAAGTGTAGCCTTAACTCGACCACCTGAAGTGGAAGTAGTGGGAGAATCGCTACACCGTTGGTCGAGAACCAGGTGTAGCCTTAACTCGACCACTAGAAGTAAATGTACGATAGATCGCTACGATTGACTGGTGGAGAACCAGTGAGTAGATGTCTCTTGACCATTTGATGTTGGTTCGTAGGCCGCTACACTGCCAGTCGAAGACCAGCCGTAGTTGTCCCTCAACCATCTGAAGTCATAGTTGTCCCTCAACTTAGGCAATAGCCGTAGTCGTACCTCGACCATCCGGAGTTAAGGCGCGAGAGATCGCTACGTCCTACTAGTTTGAGAACCAGGAGTAGGAGCCTCTCAATCACCTATAGGGGTGCCTAAGTTGATTTGTTACAAGTGCATCTCATGTGGCCAGCATAACTCACATACCCAACTTATAAAATATCCGGATGTCTGCTTGCAATCATGTCAGGTGATCAAGCCGACAACGTTCGCGAGAAGTAAAGCTAGTGGGAGTGTCGCTACACCGCTTGGTCGAAAACCAGGTGTAGCCTCAACTTGACCATGAGAAGTAGAGGTGCGAGAGATCCCTACAGCTTACTGGTCCGAGAACCAGGAGTAGCCTTATCTCTCAACCGATTGAAGTTGTGGTGCGAGGACCACTACGCTGCCGGTCGAAAACCAGTCGTAGTCGTACCTCGACCATCTGAAGTGGCGGTGCGAGAGATTACTACGATTCACTGGTTCGAGAACCAGTGAGTAGAATTATCTCTCGAACACCAATGGAAGTCGCGGTGCGAGAGATTGCTACGATTCACTGGTTCGAGAACCAACGAGTAGAATTATCTCTCGAACAACAATGGAAGTCGCAGTGCGAGAGATTGCTACGATTCACTGGTTCGAGAACAGACGCCAATGGAAGTTGCGGTGCGAGAGATTGCTATGATTTACTGGTTCGAGAACCAACGAGTAGAATTATCTTTCGAACACCAATGGAGGCGCTAGAGTTGGTTTATTACATGTGTATCTCATGTGGCCAGCATGACTCACATACCCAACTTGTAGCATGTCCGGATGTCCGTCCGCAATCATGTCGGGTGATCAAGCCGACATCGTTCGCGAGCAATTATCCGTTAACAACCCTTTTCTCAAATAGCCCAGCCATAGCCGGTGTTATGAGATAGGTCGTCGGTCTTCGTTGGTAGGTTGGGTGCGACAACTCTGCATTTGTCGAGAACGTTCTCGATAATGGGGTGTGCTCGACCACAACCTACTCGAGTGCTCAATTGTTCCTGAAAAATATTTTTCTAGAAGGCAAGGCATATAGCAGAGAATATCGAGTATGTACTCAGAAAACTGTATGGATCTTCTAGTATTATCAGGATATAATGAACATATTAAATATGATGCATTATGTAAACCGTAGACAAGCATGATTTATACAGAAGAAAATAGAGCAAGCCCCCAGCATTAGATCGTAGTCGATTTAACGTCGGAAGCACTCGCACAATAGATATTGTATAAAAAATATGCTTTAGGTAAACATAATAAATTATTGATCTGACAATAGGTACGATAAATTGTATATAGAATATTGCGTACCTTTTGTAGATACATGCCGGATGTATCTACGAAATTAGCAGATCAATTTAATAAACTGATATACTAAATACCTTTCTGATGTATACTCGGAGCATACTATAAATTGATGCGCCGTTATATCTCCTTTGGTGACACCGGCCACGAGGCCTGACACCCTATGCTGCTTTTGGCTTGATACGTTCCGAATAGGAGTTGACCAAAAAACAGCTGATCGGCATCAAGCCTGATGAACCCGGACTTGTCGGCAATGGTACGTGCGAGTATAAACCAGAAAGTACCAGCACGTGATTAGTAGTAAAAATAATCATGACCTTAATTAGAATCAGACTATAATTAGAGCAAAAAACCTGGTGGTGGTCAAATTGTATGGCGGTGGATGTCAACTCTGAAGTAGTCGATACGGACGAAATATCGTGGTCGACAATATTGGATCGTTGTTCTCCACCGCGGCGATGTCTTGATAGATCGAGTAACTGACGACGAATTCCGATATAGTCCAAAGATGTACATGGACAGGTTGGATCTCCCCACAGCCGAAATCGTCGAGTAGCTTGTTGAAGAATCCATCTCTTCAACCCATCTCGTCAAAATCCAGAAGCACCAAGATCACCTACCTGGCGCGCCACTGTCGACGTTTGATGTCGTGATTCCGGTATTTGCATAGTATGGGAATCGTTGGTACTAGGATATATGCGAGACTGAGGTAAAGATGGCGACGAGGATTTTTATACAGGTTCGGGCCCCTGAATTGTCAGGTAATAGCCTTACATATTGTTGACCGAAACCGATCGTTGCTCTTATTCATCATAATCACACCAGTACAATATTTGGGGTAGCCTATCTAACTGTTGTCGACATAGCGGACTGAAGTATCATCACGTAGTCGACAATAGGATAGCCTTCCTCCTCGAATCCGCATCCGGCGAGATCAAAGACAGCGTTATGTCTCTCCTGAAGTATCTGTAGACACCATAGGGGACTAGCCATACTTATCTCTGAAGTCGATATCCGGCGTCTTGTCTTAGCGTATGTTGGCTTGTATGTTGATCTATTGCTCCGTCTCCCCTCTCCTCCTAGGGGTCTAGTATTTATACCCATAGGTGTCCCCTTGTCCAAGTAGAACTAGGGATACGAATATGGATACAATCCGAGTAGTCATTGTCGTTTCCATGTAGAACTCTTGTTGTCTTTCCTTATTCGGAACTCCATCCATATCCGAGGTCAGTTTCCGTATAAGACATGGTATGTGGTGGGTCCTGCTGAGATTTAGTCAACTACTATTAGGTATGTGGTATCCATAACCCTGACAACTGTGCCCTCCCCTTTGGCAGATCCAGCCGGGGGGGGGGGGGGGAGGGGAGGTGTCAGTGGCGGGTGGGGTCGGCGGTAGGTGGGGCAGCGTCAGCGATGGGCGGGGTGGCTGGATCCGGTGGCGGCGGGCGGGATGGCCGGTGGGAGGCGGTGATTTGCCGCGGAGAGGAGCCCTCCTCTCCGCCAGATCTAGCGGGAGGAGAGGCAACGTCAGGGGTAGCGGGCTCGCCAGGGGATGGTGGCGGCAGGCGGCGGGCTCGTGGAGGAGACGCCGCGGCGGGATCGCCGATGGGAGACGGCACGACGCGGGAGGTGGCACGACGGCTTGAAGACGACCGACCATGTGATGGTGACAATGGTGGAGGTGTGATTATTATTTTTTATTGCATAAAATTTGAATGTTGGATGAATGGACAGTGATATATGGATGAATCTATATGTGGATGGATATGAGTGAATGGGTGATGATATTCTTGTTCGTTCTGTTCATTCTTGTTCATTCTGTTCGTTCTTGTTCATTCTTGTTCTTGCGGATGTGGGAGGAGGGACTGCCTGGTTCGATGCGTCGGCTCGATCGGTTCGATGCATCTGCTCGATCGAGCCGACGCATCGAGCCAGCTTTTTTTTTCATTCGTCGAACGTAAAAGGTGCCGGTTCCAAATCAGTGTCGCCTCCCAAGGGTGTTTCACAACCAGCACCAATTTGTGATTCTGTAGTAGTGAGTATTGCTCACCTGCCCACAGTTACTTGATGATATCGTCGTTGGTTTTATTAATTTGTTTCAAATCTGACAAGTGGCAATCAATTTTTTTTGCACACAGAGACGCATTGGTGCAACATGGTTTTTGTTACTTGTTCTTACCGATACGTTTTGTTATAAACTTGTTACAATGAGGTTGCCTCTTATTCTAAACCTAACACAAAATTTCCATATTTCGAAGTTGCCAATTTACTGATCAAAGAGATAGCAAAATCATCAGTAACTCCTGTGTGTTACTTGGGTGAGTATCAAATGATTACCCTGTGATGTACTGATGTGATGGATACTTAATATTGGGCTCAGAGCTGGTTTTACATTCTTGTGGCCCATAGATCTCGATGCAAATCTATGTCAACGAACAATTTGGCAGACACCATCAAATTAAATTAAGAGGGGACCACAGATTTGGATGAAATAATAACTATAGTGGGCAACTTGCCCGTACCAAGTTTATGTTTTATCTATTGAAAGCATCAGTGGTTTTCTTGATGTTTGTTCATTCGTGCCTTTCACAAAACTCAGTGATGGTCTAGCTGTGCAGCCTACCAACACCATCTTTCGATCAATGTTCGTTCATTCAGGCTTTCTTCTCTACACGTCGTCCCAACTTACTACCTTGTGCAGATAACAAACTCAGAGCTAGCTCCTATACCAATCCAAAAAAATGGAGCGTTTTGTGGTGACCGCAGCCACAGGGGCTCTAAAGCCTGTCCTGGAGAAACTTGCTGCTCTGGTGAGCGACGAGTACAGGCGATTCAAGGGGGTAAGTAGTGATATCAAGTTCCTCACTGATGAACTCGCGGCCATGCATGCTTTTCTCTTGAAAATGTCAGAGGTAGAGGAACCTGATGTGCAAGATCAGGCCTGGATGATGGAGGTGCGGGAGCTCTCCTACGACCTTGAAGATAATCTCGATGAGTTCATTCTACGCATGGATGATAAAACTGCAAAGCAAAGTGACTTCATAGGGAGGTGTAAGAACATGTTGACCAAGATGAAGACTCGGCATCGGATTGACAAGGCGATTGAAGATTTCAAGGCACAAGTCAAGGAAGTGGGAGAAAGACATGCAAGGTATAGAATTTGCGACACCATCATCAACACCAGCAATGTAAGAATTGATCGTAGAGCTCTTGCTATCTTTGAGAATGCTTCAAATCTCGTTGGCATTGACGAATCCAAGGATGAGCTAATTAAATTGATGGCGCAAGAGGGTGGATATGCATCAATGGAATTGCAGCTGAAGGTCATTGCTATTGTTGGCCCTGGAGGACTAGGCAAGACAACTCTCGCAAACCAACTATATCAAAGTCTCAAAGGGGATTTTGACTGTGGAGCTTTCATATCCGTTTCACGAAATCCAGATATGATGAGAATCTTCAGAACTGTTCTTAGTGAAGTGAGTCACATGGGTTATACCGACACAGATGCTGGGGATGAAAATCAACTTATTACCAGAATCTCCAATTTCCTCGCGGACAAAAGGTGTTGCCTCCATTCCTTTTACTTGTGTGATCTTTTTTGACTTAATACCTATGGACACTATCTTTGGGCTACATGGCGCCTGGGCACCCCAACCCTAACCTGACTACTCACACATTGCTAGGAATGGGAAACAAACAAGTGGAAACATCATGCACAAATAGTAGAATGTTTCCCTCGATGCTAATCTTCTACACATGAACCACCGATGTGACAAGTACCAAATCTATGATGTAGATGATGGACATCGTGAAGAAATGATGGAAGAATGTACGGCAACATGGGAATGACTATTACAATTGCGGAAATAGAAGATGCACTACATCAAAAAGACATAAAGATCGGCACTATAGGTGCCGGAAGTACTGAAACTAACACCTATAGATCTTTTCCCACCTCCGCGAATTGAAAAAAAAACGCAGCTTTAAGCAACTATATGTGCATGTTCTAAAGAAAAACCGGCGCTTATACTATAGGTATCGGTTTTCTAAAACAACTGGCATCTATAATAATATATTATAGGTGTTGAAATATAATATATTAAAACCGACACCTATAATATATCATAGGTACCATTTTTTAAAAAACCGGCACCTATGTGCCGAGCTGACCAAGCCGAGCCAATCAACCCTATCCACTCCCTCCGTCGCTCCATCCCCCCACCTTATCCACTCCCTCCTCTCGCTCTCTCTTCCTCTCTCGCTTTCGCTTCCTCTCTCCACCTCGACGGTGATGGCAGCTAGTGTGCGAGGATCTGGCGCGGCGGCCGCTCGGGCGCGCGGATCCAGTGGTAGGTAGGTCCCTCCTTCCCAATGTGGTTGCATCGGTAGCTGCTCCCTCCCTGATGTGGCACCTGCTGCTCCCCCGGCGACGGTGGCGGCGGCTACTCCCCCTCCCCGGCTTGGCGGCAGCGGCGACGGCTGCTCCACCCTCCCTGGCGGCTAGCCCCGCCTCCACCACCAAACCTCTTCCCCTCATCCTTCCCGGCGGTGAAGGCAGCGACGACCAACGATGGTTTGGTTGTGTGTGTTCTTGATTCCTTCCTGAGTTGTGGATGTTCTTGATTTGTTCTAGAGTTGTAAATGTTCTTGATTTCTTCACCTATGGAATTGTTGTTTGTGAGATTTGTCAGCTGGAAGCCGATAACTGATATTTTTTTTTAATTCTAGAACCTCAAAGGTGCCGGTTTAGCACCTTTGATTCTCCACATCAATTCCGCTGTTGGGGTGCCGCTGTTAGGAAATGCGGCACATATAGTCACAAGTGATGGGTCGATTTGGTGGTGATCCCTGCCCTTTAGATTTGGTGATTCCTTCCTGCCCTTTAGATTTGGTGCCATCTTTCATATCCATGATTTAGGAATAGACTCAACTTTGGGAGTAATTCGCACCTGAGCCTTCACGAAACTGCACTTCAGCCTTGATGATGCATGCGCACTATCGTCCGATACGGTCGCAATAACGGTATTGTGTCCCATCTGTGGATTTAAGAAAAGAAACTGTTGTTGTTGGCAGTTAATATTTTTTTAATAATAGAATTAAATCCAGCCTTTATTTCAAAGAAGCTATAATGAATTGTTACAATATTCTCTCAAAAAGAGCAAACACTTAGGCAATAAAAATAACTTAGATAATAAAACCAACAGATAAGGAGTAAACAATTGTTGAAGTCTATTTGCCAATCTCCATCCATACTTGGCGAAAATCTATATGACGATAACTTCTTGTAGAACATATGAGTTCCTTGTTCTCTTTATACTTTTGAATCTATGCCCAAAGCCGGAGCAAGTAAGTTATCCTGAAAAGCACTCGCACATAAGATTTATTTGAAGATTTATCAAAAAATACATTATTTCTACACAACCATAGAACCCAACATAAAGCAGAAGCTCCAACAAATATGAGACTCAGTTTTGACTCAACACCACTGAGCCAATTCCCAACCATATTAGATACAATATTAGGGGTTTCAGTCCAAAGGAAATATAAACTATTCACTAGAGAAATTTTGCAATATGGCATTCAAGGAAAAGATGTTGAATAGTCTCATTATACATAAAAAACATCTTTGAAACCCATTCCAATTTCTTTTCGCTAAATTAACCAAGGTTAGAATCACACCTCTGAACAAAAAACCACAAAAAATATTTATCTTGATTGGCACCTTTAGTTTCCATGTAAACGTATTCCTCTCAATAATTAAAACCATTATTAATCAGAGATAAATACATTGATCTAGTAGAAAATTGTCCATTCTGATGAAGATTCCATTTAAAAGAATAATTAGATCCATTTAATTAGATCCATTCAAACTAGTATGCAAAATCAATGCAACTAAATTATGCTAGTTAATTAAGTTCTAACCAACCAACGCTCTCCTAAAAGAAACATTAAGTAGAACAGAATTCATAGTAGTTACGATTGAGACATTTCTCTTATGAATAATATTATATAGAGATGGAAATTTATCTTGTAAAGATGGATTCCTAACCCAAATATCCTCCCAAAATCTTACTTGGTCGTCACTATTTACTACCCAAGTTCCTAGATGCAAGAATTTGTCTTTTAACATTGATAACAAAAAATAAGAATCTCCTTGTTTTGACCCTACTTGAGTAATTGAGTGATTTTACAAATATTTTATTCTCAACAGTTGCTGCCGTACACCCTGTTGATTAAGCAGTTTGAAAAACCAATTGCTTAGTAGACACTGATTCTAAATCTCTATATTATGAATCGCAAGTTCCCCTGTTCTTTTGGTTGACAAATGATATCCCATCTTGCTAGTATGTATTTCTTTTTATGATTGTCTTCTTGCCATAAAAAAAGTGATCTATAATAATCAATGTTTTGAAGAACTCATTTCAGTATTAAAAAAGACATCATGAACATTACAAGAGAAGACAAGATGGAATTAATTAAAGCCAATCTGCCTCTTATCGATGTTTGTTTATCTATCCAACTGCTCAACTTCTTTTCAATTCTCTCCTCTATCATTTTCCAATCCTTGCTATTTAACTTTCTAAAATGCATAGGAATACTAAGATATCTAAAAGTGTATGTCCCAATACGACATCCAAAAATTTGAGAATATTATTCTTGACATTCTTTTGCTTCACCAAAGCAGAATAATTCACTCTTAGAAAAATGAGTAAATTTCACAAAACTACAATAACTTTGATTAAATTATCATAAAACTATAGGTTTAACACATTGTATCACAAAACTACTGGTAGTTTTGTACTTTGTACTTAACATGATGTGAAGCATGTCCTGCTAGGATAATTCTATCACTAAATTTGTAGTTTGGTGACCTTCCACCTTAAATCTATAGTTTTTTTGATAAATTTGGTCCTAAATCTGTAGTTTTATGATACACCTTTTTAAATATGTAGTTTTGTGATAGTTTTGTAAAAGTACATGTAGTTTTGTGAAATTTATCCTAGAAAAATTATTTAAAGACTGGAAAGCTTTTTGAACACAGAAAGAAGTACCTACATGTTCCATAAAAATCAACGTGTCATCCACATATTGCAGGATAGACGAACCCTCATCAACAAGATAAGGAATCAAACCAGCTATTTGACCATCTTCCTTGGCCCTCTTAATAAGTACAGCCAACATATCAACACCTACATTAAACAGGATTAGAGAGAGATGATCACCTTGCCTTAGGCCCTTCCATGTTTTAAAATTTGGTCCAATCTGATCATTAATTTTTAAACCAACGTGACCCCCTTGAATGAAAGAATAAATCCATTGACACCATTTAGTAGAAAAGCCTTTCATTCTGAGAGTTTGTTGCGGAAAAGACCAATTAACTTTATGATACACTTTCTCAAAATTAATATTAATAATAACACCACTTTGTTTTTTTTCCTATGCAACTCATGAATCTTCTCATTAAAATAACTATCCCTTCCATGTTAATATAGGGTTAGTAAAGAAATAGTTATAGCAAACCACATCCATAAATCGAAGTGCCCTGATAATATTTCACTTGCTGATAGATTTTTAATTAGTGGGATAAAATAATTTAGTTCAGCTTAGTTGCATTTTAAACTACATCCATAAATTGCAATAGGGGCATGAAATGGAATCACCCCCAAAACATGGTTCATTGATGTTATGTATGTAATTTTAACACTGCTTCATTACAGCTTGTTTGCACATGTTTTGCCATTAATGAACACCATTGAGTTCCTATCTTTCTTATTTTGTTACAAACTTCTCCATCAAGAGGTCGGCCTGAGTTTTTGGCCTGAAGGCCTGGCCTGATGCCCAAACAGGTATGAAAAGTAGTTTAACTGTTAAAATTTATAAATTTTGTGTTCAGAGAAATAATAATGAAATAATATTTTTATTCCTAAAAATATAGGTTTAGTTAAGCTTTATTCAAGTCTACTCCACAAGGAACGGTAAAAGGACCCCCTTTTTAAGCATACTAGGACTTTTAGGCGCGCTTCGCGGTGCCTACTGTTCATTAAGAGCTATGTAGCTTATAGATGGTAATAGGGAAACATCTCATTAAGAGCTATGTAGCTTATACAGTAGATGGTAATAGGGAAACATTGTATAGTACTCAAAGCAGAGCAAATAGCATGACTATGAGAGAGACGCTGAGAGCATCTAATCTAAAGCAAAGAAAACAAAGAAAACATTTGACCAATGTGAAGGCTTCGAACTTCAGGAGTAGCCTGAACAGTAAAAAACATTTGCATACTTCAAAAAGCTCTAATAAGATTATATAAGGCATATTATCATATCCGCAATTTTATATAATTTCACTATCACCATCTGTAATTTTTTTGACACGAAAATATTTACAGAGTTATGTACAAAAGCTTAAAAGGAAAATTTTCTTTAATTTACACAGTTGGACCATTAGATTTTTACCAAACACTGTAAAATCTCTCCTTCAACATATAGGGAATGCCTTGGCTGTACTCTCGAGCTTCCGTTCCATGAAGCGGCCGTTGTAGAACACCGGCCTCGTCGTCACTGGTGATGAGGACGCCTATTCACCCATTATTAGTTGCAGGCATTCATTGCCGCTAGGTAAGCTGGCCGCCCTACCAATGCCAGCACTCCAGCCAGCGCCACCAACGCTGCTATACACCGCCCTCAGCACCCTCCATTACGTGCCCCGTCGTCCACGGAATCGCCGCCGCCCATCTCAAACCCCTTCTTGCCCAGATCTGTCACCCTCCACTGCTTCTGCAGGGACTCCACCACCACCACGCCGGTCAATGTAGCCGCCCTCCCCTGGGGAGGTCTCCTAGGTCTCGGAAACGCCAGATCGGGGCTCTAGCAGCCCTTAATTAAGGCATTGTTTAGGCCTCGTTTACTTGGCAAAAACTTTTGCCCATACGTACCATCGGATATACGGACATACATTTAAAGTATTAAACTAGTCTAATAATAAAAAAAAATATAGATTCCGCTAGGAAATTGCGAGAGGAATTTATTAAGCATAATTAATTCGTCATTAGCAAATATTTACTGTAGCATCACATTATCAAATCATGGCGCAATTAGACTTAAAAGATTCGTCTCGCAATTTTACACGCAAAATGTGTAATTGATTTTTTATTTTGTCCACATTTATACTTCATATATATGTCCAAACATTCAATGTGATGGGTGAAAAAATTTTGTTTTGGAAACTTTGGCCTTGTTTAGTTCGCGAAAAAAAATTTAGGTGTCACATCGGACGTTTGACCGGATGTTGGAAGTGTTTTTGACACGAATAAAAAAACTAACTTCATAATTTACCTGGAAAACACGAGATGAATCTTTTTAGTCTAATTAATCCATCATTAGCACATGTGGGTTACTATAGCACTTATGGTTAATCAGGTGCAATTAATTGCACAGTTTGCACGGAAATCGCGAGACGAATTTTTTAAGACTAATTAGTCTATGATTAACCATAAGTGCTACAGTAACCCACATGTACTAATGACGGATTAATTAGGCTAAAAAGATTCGTTTCGCGCTTTCCAAGCAAGTTATGAAATTAGTTTTTTCATTCGTATCCAAATACCCTTCTAACATCCGGTCAAACGCCCGATGTGACCCACAAAAATTTTCTTTTCGCAAACTAAACAAGGCCGTAATCCAGACACGACGCTCCTTCAATCCGCTCTGCCAACCAGCTCGTCTCCGCATCCCATCGAGCCTTCAAGGAGAAGACGCAAGGAAGGTGCTTTATCTACCTTGCGCATGACCATCAAGTGGCGACTATCAGGGCGATAGCAATGCGTCCCGTGTATATACCGAATCTCAGATGCCACATGGGCTAAGGAACTGTGGTAGTCACAAGATTCACAATGTAGCAACTCCAAAGTGGGGTCCACAAAAATAAAGTTCTCCTTTTTTTCTCCACTTTTCCCCATCTCCCTCTCCCTTTCCTCAGGACCACCGCTATCCTTCTTCTCCCCCATCTCTCACGCCTTCCCCTCTCTCTCCTCTCATGCTCGGGTGGCAACCTGACTCAGTCTTCTCTCCTTACACCGTGTTGGGGCGGTCGGGCGGAGCAGCAGCCTGCGGAGATGGCGCCGAGGTGGCCGGGCGGAGCGGCGGCCTCTAAGGCAACGGAGCTAGGCGGAGACAGCGCCGGTGCGGCCGGGCGGAGCGCCGGCCTCTGCGGCGACGGAGCCGGACGGAGCGCCGGCCTCTATGGCGATGAAGCCGGGCAAAGAGGCGACGGCAACCGAGCAGAGAGGCGACCGAAGCGGTGACGACGCAGGCCGGAGCGGCGGAGGGGTGGGCTCGCCGGATCTAGCCTCAGGTTCTCTCCGGCGCGGATGTGGCTCCCTATCCCCACCCCCACCTCCTCTCTCTCTCTTCCGCTTTCTCCCCACGGGCGGATGCGATTTTTTTGGCAAAAGTTGATTTTTTTTTCTAACAAGGTTCTTGGAGCCAATGTTGATCACGTGAACCTGGCGAAGGAACGGTCACCACTCCCCTCTCTCCTCCACGCAAGCACTTTGTCTACGTGGACAAACATTGACACATGTCACGTGCATGCAACGTGAATGGCCTCAGAGACCCAATCTGATGTTTCTCCTGCCATCGCTCGGGTTACTGTGCCTATGAATGCACTAAGGCCATTCACAGTGCATGTATGTGGCGTTTGGTCTCGATGCACCAGCTCAGCGATTCCCCTCTACACAAGCGTTCGTCGTAACACTGAAATCTGCGGAGCCAATTTTGTGAACTCGTTCTTCTGACAAAATCAAGGTCGCGTGACTTGGGGGAGAACGGTGCAGATGCATTGTGAGGTTGTGGCCTTACGGGTTCATGGCTCCGCGCTTCCCCTCCCCATCCCCCGAGCTGGCGATGAAGGAAGAGGAAGAGATGGTAGCGGAGGAGGAAGAGGAGGCGGCAAATCTAGTGCCTACCTTGTTGACGTCCCCCGAGCCATGTTGTCGCTCATTGTCGTGTCTCGCTCCAACCCACCGGACCCGTCCTCGTTCTCTGATCTATGCCGCTGCTCGTCATCATCGCCCACTCCAAGCCGCAACGACCTCTCCTTAACCCCTCCACAGCCTCAATGGGAGCCTCCACGACCCATCCAGATCGATGCACCACCGAGGAGAGGGTAGAGGCCGCGCTGCCGCTCGTCCTTGTTGCCCATAGCCATGGGCGCCGACAAGGAGAGAGAAAGGATTTGGCACCGACGAGGAGAGGGGTGAAGGGATTTAGCGCCAGAGAGGAGAGGAGAGAGGGGAGATCTGGCGAGCTTCGGGCTTGTTTTGGCCGCCCGGCACTGTCGCTTCATGGGGACCACCGCTGCAAACAACCCTCCGCCTGGCTCGCCGTCACCGCTTCTAGCTTTCACGAGAGCATGTGGGTTGGGGAAAGGGGAAGCATCGGTTTTGGGGATAGAGACGGAAAAAGGCGAGAAAAATATTATTTTTTCATGGACCCCAGTTAAGGCTACATAGCACGGTGAAACTTGTGGCTAACATTATTCTTTGGTGTTCTTGGACCTACGTGACATATGAGGTCTGGCAAAATTCGATGTTGCACTGCTAATGCCCTAAGCAGTGGTCCCTAGGCACCACCTGCCGTCACCCCCCATCTCTAGTGCAACCTTCACCGCGGAGCACCTGGACGGACCGGCAGCACTCACTTCGATGACAAGCTATGCCCTTGCCACCACCACCTCCAAGAAATATGCATGGAAGGCAATGGCACTTCTCGGCAACACGCCCTATTGATGACGAGTATCTCAGCCCAACCTCCTACGCCCTTGATGAGGAGCACTATGTGACATCCTGGCCCTATTAGGATATGGACTGTGTGGCTCATGAGAGCCGTGTGCTCCTGTTTGATACCACCTTGCTAATGTAGTGAAAAGCTGGAACCAACTTATAATGGTTTGTCCCTCTAGTCGTATTACTCCTGGGTTAATCATTTTACACAAAGCAAGGATGAAAGTATCTGTGTGTGCTATGTGTAAGTGGGCCCACCCATAGGATGGACAGGGTTGCACGGTTCCGGAGGGCGTGTTGTTACATGCTTAATTTTTTTTTCCATTTTGGTTCGCTTTACCATAACATATCCCATTCTCTAATTTTATTTATTCTTCAGGAGAATCCAAGGATGTGTGGTTTTACTTTATGGATCAACATCGTCAGCCCGACGTATGATGGCGGAAGAGTAACTAAAGCTGAATGCAAACAAAGTACAAGAGAACGAAGGAGCACAAAGTTGCAGTTCGCGCTAAACGACGTAGAAAGGGGTAGTAGAGAAGCTTAGGCCTGATTCGTTTTTGGCCATTTCTTTTGTTATGTTGGTGTATGTGTCACGAATGTGTTATGTTTATCTGCGTGTTAGCTAATGGTTAACTCTCTTTTTCATCAATTAAGTTGATTTGTGCTACCGCTGCAATATCTTTATTCTCCTTCTATTCTTTATCCGCCTTCTATTCTTTTTCATCGATTAAGTTGATTTGTGCTACGGCGAGGTGAATATGTGATTGTCTTACGAGGGCAAATAAATTGCGACAAAGCCATGAAACCAAAAAAGCCAATGAAAGTAATAAAAAATATGTAAATAGATAATACCTCATTAGTCCAATTATTTTAATAAACAAATAAATACTAGAACTACAAAATAATAATGTATTTTCCAACTGAGAAAAACATAACATATATTAAAAAATTGCTAACGAAATTAACCAAACAAACATATATTAAAAAAAATAATTTCGGCTGTACAAAGGTAAAGAGAGGACACTCAGATTGTATTGAAAGCCCGACAGACAAACCATATATAGTTTGATTGGGATTCTAGTTTTACAGGATGAAGAAGTACACATTACACAAAGAGCAATTTTACGGTACATGTAGAGACTCCTAGCAGACATAGGTCCCGACTACAAAAGAAAGTAAACTAACGACAGAAAACATCTGTTTTTATGCAACATTTCTAAACATATCCAAGGCAGCTATCAGACATCCAAACACAATCAGACACATCATCATCTTGCTGTCCATAGAGAATTGCTTCGTACTGCCGCGCATGTCCACCTTATACATGGCTGGGCCACTTCTCTCCATATTTCTGCATGGCATCACATTGCCGCAACTCTTTAGTAGACCAGTAGCCATCTTATTTGAGGACATTGCACTTTTCTCCATATTTACTGTTCCATTTTCACAGTTCATTTGCCCATCCTCCCTGCAAGTGACAGCATTATTGGCATATGATAGAGGGCATTGCTCCCGCGCAACTCTGCTACCTGGACATTATCGAATTTTTAGTGGTTAGATTCTGCCGCGAGAATTGATCAGTTCTTTCCATGCTTTATCGATTTACATATATGGTGCTACATGGTGCTGGACAATCTGCAGTTTTAATCATGTTGGTTTAAGACAGGTGCTACCGCTTGAATTTTTTTCCCTATAATATGTATAGAGAGTTGATCATTGCATTAGTAGAAGGAGAAGAGCGTGAAAAACATGCAAAAACAACATTAACTAAAAAAACTAACTTGTGCCAAAAAAGAAGAAAAAAACGACCCACAAGCTACAACAAGACAATTAACAAAAAATCAAAATGAAAAGCTACCATATAACTTAAGTATAATATGTGCAAGATTAATTAAGTATTAACTTAAAAAACTTAAAAATAAATTAATATGATTTTTATAGCTACTTTCATATAGATTTTTTTAAAAAAACAACACTTAACAGTTCGTGAAGAGTAAGCTAGGGAGTCGAAGATGGGAAGAGGTAGATTCAAACTCAACCTTAAGCGTACTGCCCATACAGTTATTGATTTATTAGCTAAACAACCTCAATCAATTCTTTTCATAGTTCATTTCAAATTTAAGGGTGTACAGAAAAAAAAAACAATCGACCATATGTCTAGGGGTGAGGAAAGAGCCTGAGTGAGATTAATTATTGATGTCGACTGAACTGAAGCTTAATTGTCACTGTTAGCCTGAAGATAATCTTGTGCATTTGCAATAATTTGTTTGCTTTCAGTTAGTAAGTTTGAATTCTTAGGCATAGGATGCTGCATGCATTGTAACGGCTGTCCCAGGAAGATTCAGTCTTGGGCAGCTGAGCTTTTCCCGTTTTTTCTGTTAGTAGCGATGGAACTGGACTGGAGCGTGGGATGGCGCGTTCAGTCGTTTGGATCCGGTGAAATCGGTGTTTGTTATGCATGTAACAACCTCACAAGATGAGGGAATAAAATTGAAGAGAAATCAGAAAAGCTGCAGGTGGTTACGCAGCACCAAAAAAAAAACTCTATTCTTCGTTTCAGTTCTTCAGTTACTGTTCACGTCTGAAAAATATCTGAGATTGTGAGATTGTAGGTTAGCCACTGATCGAGAGCTGAGCGAGGGGTTTTTGCTGTAGGTCACTACTAACGCCAACTGATATCTTATCCACAAAACCAATAATTAACCCTTTAACTAGTATATATACCCTTCATAAGTTCATATATAACTCGTCGACATAATCAAGCACATTATATATATATATATATATATATATATATATATATATATATATATATATATATATATATATATATATATATATATATATGGTGTGGCTGCACTACTAATTAATGAAGTTTAAATCATGCTCCAACCCGCATAGATATTTTTACAAGTTCTAGAGAGATGAAATAAAAATAATAACATCCAACTCATAGTCACGAATTGAAGTGCTTCAAGAAAATCATATATAGTTGTCGGCATTTCTATAGATATGATACTGTAATAAAAAAAATAGTGATCAAAGTTCTTTTTGGAGACCGTGTACTTGGTTGAAATGATAATTATTTTTAACGGAGGGAGTAATACCTAGTTTATTTGGTACTAAGAATACAAATTTTTCTTAGCTAAACAGTGCACAAATACAGATCAGTTCTGAAAACTAGCGCACCATATATGAAACGATTTCCCAAAACCACGGGCAGCTACCTGGCCGTGTCACAGTTATGTTTGTAATACATTCTTTAATTTAACCTTTGTGACACACTAGAGGATTTTGTTTCATTTTATGTCTTGAAATCCAGGAATATTAATTTTCTTAATTAGAAATTAAGAATTTGTTTGTTTGGTTAGCTACTAACATTACTAATAGTATGTACTTTTGTACGGTTTGGTTTTGTTTTCAACTATAATAGCATGAACTTTGGTTTTGATTTTGTACTCTTTAGTTTTGTTTGCAAAATGATAGCACCTTCTCCAGTGAATAGAGGTTAATTAGTTTTATCAGCGAATTTCAGCAATGTTTATACAAAGTACAATATCTTAATAGTATATAAAAGAATCTAGTTTAATACCTTGGTGCACATACGAGTCAGAGTAGACTGCAGGAGGGTAGCCACCTGAAGGGTAACCAACAGGTTGAGGAGGGTAAGCACTAGAAAGAGGGTATGTCCATGGAGGAGGTGGATATGCTTCCGGCAGCAGTAGGTAGCTCTGAGCCTGAGTGTATCCCTGGTGAGGAGTATACCCATAGATGCCGGCAGCAACACCGTGCATTAGGTTAGAGAAGATGAGCCCATTGTCACTTCCATCACGCTTGTTCTTGCCCCTTTCCATTGTCACCCCACAATCTAGGCTATCTGCACAAAAAAAAAAATGTTGGTCCATCACTGTTGTTTAGACCATGGTTTTTTGTGCTAAGCAAGATTTAGTAGTACTTTAGATTTATTTGATGTACGTCAAATTTTTTGACTGTAGGGAGTATATTTTGCACTTAAGCTTGATTGAGAAGATAATTAATTTATTGCTTTAATATCTTAAGGAAACTAAAAGAAAATATATCTTTATATGATGGGTTGTTTATTAAGTTTCTGCATCTTCTGTTTTGCACTGAAAATGATTTCATCTAAATGCACACAGTTCTAAACATCTATTTCCTCTGTTTCACACATTATAAGATATGTTTTAGCCTCTCCATCTCGTAGTCTAGATTCACTAGTATTAATTCATATGAATTTGGATAACCGCATGAATGCATCCATGCTGAATCTATTCAAAACACCAAAACATCTAATCTTATTGTGTGAGAAATTAAATAGAGGAGGTAGCATGCAGCATTCAAATATACTCTAGTAACTCAACCAATTTTTTGTTACTTTTGCATCAAACAGGACATTTAGACCATATAAGATGCTAACTTCTAACATTATCAGCACTCTTTTCAACCACCTCACAATGCAAATGATGATTAGCAATAGCCACAAATTCAATATCTATGTCAATACTTGTCTTACAAGGTTACTATGATGATCTATATATGATGGATCCAATGGCGTAAACATACAAGATAACAGCATTTATACTAGCAATCAATCTGAAACTTTCATGCTGCGTGCAATTTTCAGAGCCATAGCCTAAGAGTTGTCACTAGCTCTAAAAATTTTGGAACTGTGGTTCTAGTTCCCTTCCTATTTTGCAGTACCTATAGAATTTTATCCCTCTGTAGTTTCCTATTTTGCAGTTCATATAGAATTTGCACAACAAAATTTGTCTATTTTTTTCAGCCATGTACAGTCGTCCCACAAATACTATTCTATACCTAAAGTGGAAACCGAACAGTTTAACAAAATCAGAAAAACGGTGGCTGCCCCTGGGAGATCGCTGCTCCCCCGGGCAGCGGGGCGGAAGCTTTCGAGCGGCGCTAGATTGCCCCACTCTGTTACCATGTTTAATAGTATAAGAAGAGAGGAATACTACAAATATTGAGCATTGAATTCAGTCTCATGAGGGTTATATATATATATATATATATATATATATATATATATATATATATATATATATATATATTATATATATATATATATATATATATATATATATATATATATATATATATATGTATATATAGTAGAAAAGACGAGGAAGGGGATCTACATATAAGGAAAGACTCTAAACAAATCAATCTTATCCTAATAATCCTCGAGCATCTGATAAATATCAAAACTGAAAACAAAAACAAGAAAAATTTAAAGCGCGCAATTACCTGGACTTCGATCAATTGTTTGCTGCCGCTGTCGCTGTGGTTGCCAAGAAGCAGAACAATTTGGAAGGTTATTTGCTGGGTGGCAGAGCTCTTGCAGCCGCTTTATGAGTTCGGCGCGTCGTGTTCCGGCGACCGCTGCAGGCTGCAGGCGCCGGTAGCGGCCGGACCGGCTACTTGTGCTCCGGCAAGTCTCCGCCGTGCGCTCTCGGCACAGCCATGCTCCACTCTGGGCTGATATCCTGTTGGGGCCATCGCCGAATCTGTTCCTCATCCGCATGCCGGTTCCGGGACTGATCAGATCAGGGCGCCGGCAGCGGGCGCACCCGCACACCGCGGCGTTGCTGCGGCAGCTGGACTCCGGCGACGGCGGAGCGGGGCCGTCGTCGAGGTCGTGGCTTCTGTGCGTCGATGAGCCGGCTGACCGCCGCCGTGGCAGCAGCACGTCGGCGTGGCAGAGAGGGCACGTGGCGGTTTTTGACGAGCTTGTTGTTGACATGGCCGGCGGGCGCCGGGAGCGGCCGGAAGAGACCGCCGTCGGCTGCGGCGTAGCACTATTATATTCAGAGGTCAGTTACTATGGGATGGGTAGCTTTTGCTCCTGCTATATACGTACTTGCAAGTACGACTACACGGCTACCAGTCAGATTAAAAATTGTTCATCTGGCAGTACACGCTTTACAGCATTGATGTTGCTGTACGCGACTACTTGCTCGCCCATGGTACCGTTTTCATATAAAGTAAACCAGTAAACCATTAGCTCCAGTTACATAGTAGTCCGTCGATTGGAAGCAAAAAGCTGATAAATATAGGCCCTGTTTAGTTTCCACGTAAAAATTTTACACCCTATGATATCAAACGTTTGCATATCTGCATAAAATATTAAATATAGGCCAAAATAATAACTAATTGTATATATTGTGACTAATTTACGAGACGAGTCTTTTAAGCCTAATTGCTCCATGATTTGACAATGTGGTGCTACAGTAAATATTTGCTAATGACGGATTAATTAGGCTTAATAAATTCGTCTCGCAGTTTACTGACGGATTCTGTAATAGTTTTTTTATTAGGGCCCGAACATCCCATGTGACACACTATATAAATAAATTCGTCTCGCAGTTTACTGACGGATTCTGTAATACTTTTTTATTAGTGCCCGAACACCCCCTGTGACACACTATATAATACCCGATGTAACACGTTAAAACTTTACACCTATAGATCTAAACACCCCCATAGTTTTTTCATATTCTCTCATGAGTCTTCTCACCAACTATTTTTAAGAATCTTAAGTTACTAGTAATATGCGCGTGCTAACGCTATGACATTATTTGGTAATGTAAAGATAACCAACAGGTAACAGTGAGAACTCTAAAAAATTGAAATATATACCATTAGGAATAATGCACTGTAGTGTAGCAAAACTGATGTCTAGGATTGGAGAGATGAACCTTACCATGAGAACTCCAACTTACAAAAGCTACATATGAATTGTTTATAAATATATATATTTGTAAACCTACAAATAGTACTACTCCATTTCCTTTTCACAACCATTACCATGTACTTTCAGCACAAATTTATGTTAATTAGTCAAATATGTCCGTGCTAACACTACAGCGTTATAATATTTTGGTTAATAAATTATTAAATCCATGTTAGTCAAATTAATTTTCCAAGATCTAGTTCAATTAAGCTTGAATTCGATCCATGTCACATATCAAATATATCTATTATATACTAAAAGTCCATTAAACATCCTGTAAACGCTCCTAAGCCGCCACGTGGCGCATTACAAACGCTCCTAGATCACCATGTGGCATTCTACAATCCCACCATCGATTTTCATTTAAATTGATGGACCCATTATCTTACAATCGTCAGATTAAATATATTTAAAAAGTTTATGCTTTCTATATCTGAGATAATCCGTCCACCGGAAATATTTATGTATGTACATGGAAATACCCAAATAGTACGTACGTTACTTTGGATGAAAAAAATATATACCTTGGTACTGTTTATTTGAAAAGAAAACAAACAGCGTACGTAGTACGTACGATAAAAAATATAAAGACAAAAAAAACTGTTCACCTGGGAAAAGACGAAGGATAGGTACCATATAACGATTAAAGATGTACAATGTTATAACCATCAAGGCCTTTTTAAAATATATGATCTTCTATACTATAAAAATAAAGTTTATTATTCTACAAATATGGTCATTTGGTGCTTCTACAAGCGTTCTTAGACTCCCACGTAACACTACGTAATTTCACCGTCGATTTTCATTTAAATTAATAGACCAGTTATTTTCTACCATTGCATTAGCCCACTTTCTCTTAATCTCCTGTGTATGAGAAACTATTTTCCGGATAGTCGATTAAAAAAACCAAAGAAACATACGTACATACCATTAAAAAAAGCTATAAAGCCTCCCAAAAAAATAAATATGTACGTTGGTACAACATCGAAAAAATATAGTTATTCCTTAAAATAGGATTTTTTATACTATAAAACTAAATTTATTACTCCAGAAATAAGTATCAAATCAAAGGTATTTAAACACCCATTTTTAAATTATAATCCATTGTATTCAAATGTTGATGACTTATCATAGTTATATTATGATGCTAAATACATTACAACACATGGAGCTGACATTAATAATTAATATTATAATAATTTTTAAATGATTTAGGTGACATATAATAATTAATTTCGTCATAATATTTGAAATAATTTCACATCATATTTTGTGGTGTCAAATATCACTTGACAAATATATAACACTAACTGAAATCGACATGCGTGAATACGAAACGACATGCGTGAATACGAAACAACGTTATGTTTTGTTAGTTATATATGATTTAATTTTAATTTATGGAGACTAAGATTTTCAAATGTTTTTTTTTCATATTTTCAAAACTATTTCATTAGTATTCCTAGGCAATAATCTTTCTATAATACAGCCCCTTAATCCATATGTTTTTCCCACCATACTGGTTTGTTAACAAATGTGCATTAAACTACTCATGATATATTTTGTTTATAGTCGAGAAATTCTAATATGTCGGGTATAAGTGATAGTTGATAGTTGATGAATGTATGATATAAGTGCACTCCAACAAATTAGTTATTTTTTAATAATTTTTGAAAATAAATAAAATTTAAAATTAGTATATGTGTCTCATGCAATTATGAACAACAGGTCACGAAAACAAACCATACGCTAAAATATTGATCTTTGTCAAAATATAAATAATGATATAATGATATGATACTCTGAGGATGGTTATGGTCATATATCTGTTTAGCGATACATTTTTTAATGATCAACCTCACTCATTTCAAAATGGAATATTGTATTTATACCATAAAAATTTGGGTAGTACTGCTTAATACTAGAAAAGAAATTATGTCTACACAAAACATAAAAACAACTATTTTTAATGGGAAGAATTATTTTCATTACATCGCTTTCTATAAAAGGTATTGAACATCTTTTACAAGTATAGTTGAGGTAGCCCAGTGGAGACCACCATTGATAATAGTGTTCAACTTTTTACTTATTGATGCAATCGTTTTTGAGGGTGCTGATAGTGAATTAGGCCTTAAAATTACACTGCATGCTGGCCTTGAGAGGCACGAGTATATCGATACGGAACCCATGTTTAAAGGCAACAGAGAAATAAAGACTTGGTATCTCCACCTGTTAGAGGGATATTCATATCTAATTTCAACACTGTTATCATATTTACCAATAGATGCAGCATTTTAAGTATATTTATTTATAGATTTAGAACTAAGTGTTGACATAAACATTTAGGTATATAGTAGAGATAAATGTTTTATGTATTAATGATGTATTAGGTTTATTTTGGTGCTACAGATGCAGTTTCATTTATTAAAAAGGCATCTAGCGACAATGGTAAGAAGTAATGGTGACAATAGACGAGTTTACATAATCAGGACAAAAGTGATTTTTTAATATAAGAAACATTCCTATCGTTTATATTAAAATCTACAATATATTTCAGAACATAGATTTTTGTTATTATGAGGTAAAATATACAATTTCTTATACGCATATGATGAGATATGACTTAATTCTCTTAACGTTATTTTTATAAACATAATGAATAAGATCCCTGCGCATCTACGCGGGCTTCCTTCCTAGTTTAAGGAAAAGTAAAAAAAATATAATATTGTCAGAACATTAATTCAAAACCATAAAAAAATTATCTAATAAGAGATTCAAAAATCTAGCAAATAGTACTGCTAAAAAGTTGGGATAAACTATAAGCTTCAGATCATGGGTTTGATTTTTCTTCCGCAGATCGCCATTGTTGACTTGGGTGATCTAGATTGCCAGTGTTGATTTTCCTAAGATGCAAATTAACAAACTGATAGAACGCAGCAGAGATAGGGCAAAAAATGTACTAACAAAGAGAATAAGAGATACATTTTTTTGACACAAGGTAGATCCAGTTACTTTATTGATAGAAATGATAAGTTACTTTATTATATGATTAAAGTGGAAAAGAGGAGAACAAATAAGAAGATTAAAAAGGACCAATGGTGCCTACAATGCACCGAAGGTCCGACGTATGATAACAACATGGAAGAAAGATGATGCACATCGTCTAAGCAACATGCTCCTACTTGCCGGCTCGTTAGCTACCAGGTTGCGTAGTGCTGTAAGGAGATCAGGAACAAAATCAATATTACCCGGTAGTATATGGTGACTACTCACCACGTACGCATCCATGACAGCTAAACAATGCCCTCCAATGAAGTTTCCCCTTGATGCAGCCAGCCAGCGAAAGCAAGCTCCGGAGATCTATATGCCTTGTCCAACACCACTGTGTCATCCTCCTTTTCACCTGCCCTAATCCGCTCCCTTTCATCCTACCTAGGGCTGTCATCCTCCTCGCACCTGCACTAATCCGCTCCCCTTCATCTTAACGGGTTGTCACTGGGTATTCATTAACCATTCCCATATCCATACTCACATTTATGCGGTCTCTCTGAATGAAGCAAACTGGAATTCGTGCAACTTCGTAATCCAGCCACATTTATATTTCATCCTCACTACTGCATGATTGATTTTCCTGAACGCCACCCCATTTTGTTTCCATGCAATCCGTAAGTTGGACCGCACGGAAAAATAGGGGGAGCGAAGCCGGGTCGTTACCCGCACACGAAAATCAATTTTCGTGTGCGGGTCACTTAACAGGCCGCACGCAAAAATAACTCTATTTTCGCGTGCGGGCCTCCTAATCTAACCGTACAGGAAAATAGCACTTCCCTCCTATCCTATTCAAAAAAAAAATTGGACTTTTCTTCTCTCTCCCCCGCCCCCTTCTCTCCTCTCTCTCTCCCCCTTATCTTCTCACTTTCCTCTCCTCTCATTTTCCTCTCTCTCTCTCATCTTCTCCTCCTCCTGTGCATGGCGCCGATGCCTCCTCTCCTTCGGGCGGCTCTCAGCGGAGGGGTCGACGGCAACTGGCGGGCACGGCGGGCTCGCGGCGGTGGCGGGTGGGCGTGGCGGGCTTGCGGCGGTGCTGGGCGGGCGCAGCGGGCTTGCGGCGGCAGCGGGCCAGCACGGGGGGCTCACGGCGGCGGCGGGCGGACGTGGGGAGGTGGCCGGGAGCAGCGTGCGCGCGGCCAACGACAACGACGACAGCGGCGAGGTGGCGGCCAAGAGCAGCGTGCGCGCGGCCGACGACAACGACGACAGCGGCGAGGTGGCGGACAAGAGCAGCGTGCGCGCGGCCGACAACGAGGCGGCGGCCGGCAGTGGCGTGCGCGCGACGATGACGACAACTGCAAGGCGGCGGCCAGGAGCGGGCAGACGACGTGTGCCGGGAGCGGGAGGAGGAGGCGGCCGGCGACAACGACGATGGCGAGGCGGCGGCTGGCAGCGGCGCCGCCCTCCCCATGCCTAGATCCGGCGGCAATGGCGGTGGGGTGCTGGATCCAGATTTAGGGTTAGGGTTTGTGTTTTTTGAAATTTTTTTTTCGGATTTTTATTTTCCCGTGCGGGCGGCATAAGCAGCCGCACGCGAAAATCGGATTTTCGCGTGCGGTTGCGCCACCCGCACAAGAAAATCGCGATTTTCCCAGACGCAATGTTCCAGACGGGCAAAACAACCGTACGCAAAAATTAAAACAACCACACGAAAAAATAGCTATTCTTGTAGTGCCTGTATATACATGTTAGTAAAAGCAAATTTCTCAAAAATTGCAAGTGAACTTCAGAATTAATGCACAAGTTCAAACCAGAGACGTCAACTGGCTATAATTAAATCTATACAAATTGATCTCATTAACATTGCCAAAAAAAAACAATCAGTTTACGACAGCCAATTGCAGACTGAACCGAAACATCAAGAAACATTTCTATTACGCAACCGTACTGCTACACGAAGCAGTCTAAGAGGGTCCCGTAATTATATAGAAAAGTGGAGACACAAAGATGTAGGGGTAGGACCTTCTCATTCTCATTCATTCTCTTAGTGATACAATAGTGAGTCTCTTCCCCTCTATTTAAAGGCATGATGCATATATGGAAGGTTAGGTGAGGGGCCCAGTAAATGTATTGGGTTGGGCCTTCATGGGCCCAAGCCCAATGGTTTCTTAACACTCCCCCTTGGACATTCACCGCGTGATGCCTATGCTTCATCGAAACTTCACAAAAACCCAGTGGAAAAATTTGGAGAAAAAGAGTACATAGCATACGCTTGCGATGTCGCACGAATTGCCTCGTTAAAAACCATGATAAGAAACTGCTAGGAAAACTTATCCAAGGGAAATAAGAGTGCAATTCACCCAATTCTTCGTTCAATCTTTCTAGATTGTTTTTGGGTACTTGATTTTCTATATCAAGATTCTGGAATGAGTCAGCGAAATTCTCCCCCTGAATTTCGCATTTCCCTAAGTCTCATTATTCCGATTTCTCGGACACACCCATTCAAGAGAAGATGTCAATAATAAGTTAGTGGACAAATCTGTAAGACTTCCACATAACTTAGTTCGTTGCTTTCATGCAATTTATGCGCTGTCGGTGATATGGGCTCGAGGTATACGCACGCTGAAGGGAAATAATCCTTTTATCCAGCCGCGTGGCCGCGCGGCCTAGTTTTCCCTCCTCCCTCGGGGGAGGCTGGGCGCGCAAATCACAAGTAGCCAAGGGGCCTCGGGGTATCCCGTCGCACCCCTGGGGCTTAGGGGGCTACATCACCCCGAGGCCCCTGCTCAGCTGCCACGTCGTAGCCAAGCAAACGGAGGAGGGGGCACCACCAAGTCAATTGATGAGCAGCGCCCCAACCACCCCCCCCCCCCTCCCCCCCCCCCCCGCGCTGCGTTTAATGCGGCATGGGCAGGCATGCCACGCCAGTCGATTGACGTGCGTCAATCGGCCTTGACTAGGTTGCAATCGGTCACAGCCGAATGGGACGGGCAGCAGCTGTTGGTATTTCTTAACGACATTATTAGAAATATAATTCCCAGTAATGGCGCAGAAACACTTCTGGTATATTATGGTTACAGAGTTCATCCGTAAGCGCACAGATATACTATTGTAGCATTTCACCCAAGAGTATTTCAAGGGTATCGTATTTATTTTATCCCGTAGGTAGATCATGTAGAGAGAATTCGACTAATAATTTATATATTGCTTGCGATATTCATATCCTAAGTAGGGGTTAAGATAATCCGAGGGTAGAGTGACACACAAGCAGCAGCTACTCATTCTCATAATATATTATCTAAGCTAAGTGGAAAGAAAAGAGAAAGAAAATCTATTCCTATACTTCTAGTATACATAGTATACATACATTCTAGTTATCTGATATACCAGCTAATACCCTCTATCCGATGCCCTCCTGGTTACTTTTTCTGTTTCACAATATAAGACTTTCTAGCATTGCACATATTCTTATAGTAGATGTTAATGAATTAGACGCTTATCTAAATTCATTAATATCTATATAAATATGAGCAATGCTAAAATGTCTTACATTGTAAAACGGGGGAAATAACACCTAAGGACACAAATGATACCTCGTGGTACTGACCTCTGTCAGCCGTTGGATCTGGTCGTATCAATGATTGAGATATGGTATCTCCTCGCCATGTTGGATGGTAAAAAATACAACAGATCGAGAGAGAGAGAGAGAGTAGGTGAGCGTGCATCCACCAAACCTGGTTAGCTTTGAAGTGAGCATGAGATAACAAAACAGAGGAACTTATTTAGAAATGAAATAGCCCAATAGCAATAATTTTTGGTAGCTCTCTTTATCATCAGTAGTAATCAAATTTTTTTTCTGGCCGCGTAGTACAAATATTATTAATTTAGTTGGTAACGTCCTTTTCTCTACACGTTTAATTTGGCATATCCTACCATTGACAGTGTTGTGTTGACATGGTTTGTTCTTTCGCAGCAAATCACATTGATGGGACATAAGAAAGAATGAAAGATGCCCAGTACCTATCAAGTGTACAAGTAAAGAAGGTACATCATGCATGTTAATGCCTAGCCCTACAATTAAGCTCACATGCTTCGGTCACATCGGCAGCTAATTAACGCTAATAGCATAGCAGTACTATACTGCTGAATACCGATCTATTAGCATCATTCGATATATTCTCTTCCGCTCTGTTCTGATCCAGATCTGTCATCTCCTCTTTATACTGATCCAGTTTGTGTGTTTTGTCTTTCAGGCGTCTTTTGCGTGGTAAAGGTTTAAGAGCAAAGTTTATGTCGCCTTTATTCAGGTTCGATCTATGTCCCTGTATATCATTCGTACCATGTATTCTGTGTCAACTAGAACTATATAGTTCTAACTGATTCTTCTTTGTATTCTTAATGGAAAAAGAAAACAGATTCTAGTTTGTTCTTCCCCACAAAACTGAAAGATTAGGGTGTCAAAGAGGATGGAAGGGGCTATAGTGAGCATAGCCACCGGGGCATTGAAGCCCGTCCTCATGAAGCTAGCCACTCTGCTTTGCAATGAGTACATGATCTCCAAGGAGGTGCACAAAGAGATCGAGACCCTCTCTAGCGAACTCACGGCCATCCATTCATTTCTTCTGAAGATGTCAGAGGAAGAGAATCCTGATGCCCAAGATCATGCTTGGATGATGGATGTAAGGGAGCTATCCTACGACATTGAGGATATTATTGATGAGTTCATGGTCCGAGTTGATGATGATTCTGCTAATCCTGATGGGTTTATCAGCAAGTGTAAGAACTCGCTCGCGAAGATGAAGACTAGAAGTCGAATTGCCAAGGCAATCAGAGATTTCAAGAGCCAAATCACGAAGGTTGGAGATAGGCATGCAAGGTATAGAACAAGGGAGACTGTCTTGAGGACCAACAATAGAATCGTTGACCATAGAGCTCTCTCTATCTTTGAGCTTGCTTCAAACCTTGTAGGTATTGATGAACCAAAAAATGAGGTAATAAAATTATTGTCCAGTAATGATGGGTGTGAATCTATGCAGCAACAACCAAAGGTTATCTCGATTGTTGGATTTGGAGGACTAGGTAAAACTACCCTTGCATACCAAGTATACCAAGAGCTCAAGGGGAAATTTGACTGTTCGGCTTTCCTATCAGTATCACGAAATCCAAACATGATGAGAATTCTAAGAACTATTTTAAGTGAGGTGGCACAACGTGACTATGCTTTGACAGAAGATGGATATGAACAACAACTTATTATCAAAATTTCCAATTTTCTTTCCAACAAAAGGTAAGAGCGTGCTCCGTAACTAAAATATTATTTTACGAGCAATTTTATCATCCAACATTTGACATCTCGAGATACAACAAATTTTTGGTACCTCGAGATACTTTCTAGTGCAAAATTTAGTACCTCGAGGTACCAAAATTTTGTGTGTGAAATGTGGTACCTCGAGGTATCAAATGTTGGATGATAAAATTGCTCTTATTTTACATAGCAAGATGATTCATGTTTGAATTTGTTTATTGTATTTAGATATTTTTTATCGAGTTTAGCTATTCATGTTTGTTGAAATTTTTGTAACTATTTGGATGTCAAGCGAAGGATTTGGTATGTGCTGAAATGGCACATTTCTTATATAGCAAAACATAGCCAATATGGATATTGAATTATTGATTAAATTATTAAAAAAACAGCAGTTAAAATGGATTAAAAATTAACTATGTAGCTTACACATAATGGTGATTTTTATATATCTAATTATTGGCTATTTCTTTCTATCTGAAGTTGCTAGCTAAACAATATAATGGAGAGATGAGAGGAGAGGGCAGGGAACTTGGACAGCTTTTTTAAAAAAGACAAATCTAATAGCCTAAATAGTGGGTTAATTTAAGTCGAAATTGATAACTATATTTTTTTCAACTAGTATTTTCTTTAATTTATTGTAGGACTAAAAAGAGAAATCCTCATAGAGATAGATAGATTTAATTATAGGATGTAAAAAAACATACTTCAATCTGTCCATCAAATTCGTTAGTTTGGCAGCTTGATCCAAATAGGTTGAGTTATATTCTTTACCATCTAACTGCGGGCTATAAGAAATTTTAAAATGTCTATATATATTTCTTGATTTTCTGTTAATTACAAGAGAAAAATATCAAACTAGGTTCAAGAACAGCTTCCATGGCTTGCCAATTTATCTTATCTTAAAATTTTGATTGATAAATTAAATATATTATTATATCACTCCTAAAATATATGTAGGTACCTTATTGTAATTGATGACATATGGAAGGTGGAAATATGGAACATTATTAAGGGTGCATTCTCAATGAGCAGTCAGTGCAGTAAAATAATCACCACTACTCGTATAAATGATGTCGCTAGATCATGCTGTTCTTCATTTAGTGGTCATGTGTATAATATAAGGCCACTTAATATGGTACATTCAAGACATTTATTCCACAGAAGATTATTCAATTCCAAAGAAAAATGCCCTTCACACCTAGAAGAAGTTTCTGATCAAATCTTGAAAAAGTGTGATGGCTTACCTCTGGCAATCATAGCTATATCTGGTTTGTTGGTTAACAAACCAATGACAAAGGATCAATGGGATCATGTAAAAAATTCAATTGGTTCTGCGCTCGAAAGAAATCCTAGCGTGGATGTAATGATAAGTATATTATCACTGAGTTACTATGATCTTCCTCCTCATCTGAAAACTTGCCTATTACATCTCAGTATATTTCCAGAAGACTACTTAATTGAGAAGGATGACTTAATACTTAGATGGATTGCCGAGGGATTCGTTCATAAAAAGGGAAGTTATACATCATTTGAGCTAGGAGAAATGTGTTTCAATGAACTCGCCAACAGAAATTTGATCCAACGTTGCAGTAACAAGGATGATTGGAAAGTTCATGACACAATTCTTGATTTTATCATCTCGATGTCCATCAAAGATAACTTTGTTACTTTAGTAGCTTCTCCTGATCAAACTATTGGGACGAACAAGGTTCGTCGGCTCTCCCTTCAAATTGGTATCGAGGATGGAAATTCAATCTTACAAAGAAGGTTGTCTGACTTGTCTCATGCTCGATCTCTTGATGTGTTCTGCTATCAACCAAAGTTGCCTTCTCTATTGGAGTTCAGGCACTTGCGTGTTCTGAGTTTTAGATATTGCAAATGGTTGAAAAGCCACTGTATTGCAAATATAGGCAGGTTGTTTCAATTAAGGTACCTGAATCTCAAGAAAACAGGTTTAACTGAACTTCCTGAAGAAATCGGATGTCTACAGAACTTGGAGACGCTGAATGTTATGGACAACCATATGGTTCAGTTACCACAATGTATTACACGACTTGGAAATTTGATGCATCTATTTATTGGCAATCAGATTCAACTCCCAGATGGCATTGCAAAGATGCAGGCACTAGAGACATTACAAGCGGTGGACCTATCCAAGCATTCCTCTAACATCGTCAAAGAACTTGGACAGCTAAAGAATCTGAGGGAACTGAATTTGTTGATCTACGACTATGATGCATGCACAGAAGAGCATATGAAGACTATTGCCTCTTGTCTACTTCAACTAGGCACGTACAACCTCCGTCGTCTAAATATTATGACTTCTATCATACTTGGCAACATCTACTTACCAGATCCCTGGTGCCCTGCTCCGCTTAAACTCGAAGGACTTGACATCTCAGGCTCACCAATGCCACGAGTTCCAACTTGGATAGGTTCATTGGTCAACCTCAAAAGGTTAGGCCTTGCTCTAGAGGGAGTGAATTGTGAAGATCTATCAATCATCGGATGTTTACCTTCTCTGCTACAGCTTTCTCTCCGTGTACCAGGGTACAGAGACAGTCTCATAATCAGTGGCTGCTATGGATTCTCTTGTTTGAGGGACTTTTGTTTCATCGGGCAACAACCAATTTTTACAGCGGGATCAATGCCAAGGCTAGAACTACTCATACTCAATATAAATGCATCTAAACCAGAGACTGTGACTAATGCTGCTCTAGAAAATCTCCCCTGCCTCATGACGGTCCAGTATTTGCTTTACCAATATAACAAAAATGATCATGAGATTGAAAATGCAGAGGCTGCATTGAAGAGAGCAGTGAGCTCTCATCCCAACCACCCTAGCCTTGTGCGAATATACTCCCTCCCTCCCAAAAAGAGTATATTTTTAGCTTGAAAATTTGTACCACAAAGGCTGCCTTTTTTAAAAGTAGTGATTAAGTTAGTTGCATTTGTTTTAAGTTTGCTACATTGGATTCTGCATGTAACGGGTGGCTGAATTGTTCAAAGTTTCATTCATCCGAGTAGTTAGTTTTCTTTCCATTTTGTCAATCGTAGAATAGGCTGAGCCGAATTCAGATCATGGGATGGCACGTTTGGTAGTTGGATCCGATGATTTCATTATTTATTAGGCATATACCTATCTTAATAAAAGGAGCAAGGCCAGCAGGCAGGACGGGCAGTGCAGCCGCCCCCAGGCGTCAAGGCCCTGGCCGGCCATGCACAATTAGGCATATAGAAGTTCGGATCCGGCTCCTTTGACTTTAGGAGCAAACTGCACAGGCGCACAGTAAAATAAGTCTGATTCTATAGTGGAAAACAGTGATTTGCAGTTTTTTAGTGTAGATATAGTTTAAAACTTTGCGCACTGTAGCGATTAGTCTCGTTTGTTCGTTGTAGATTGGATGGCTGATAATACCCTAAAGTTATGGCACTGTGAGATCGTGTGATTTCCTAACATTTTTTAGTGGGATCCATTCACTATAAGGTTTTCAGGCTAATGCCACGAAATTTTGGACAACGACGTGATTTTCATTGCAATACATAAGGATTATTGCGACCGAAGTCTAATTTGGTTGCGATAGGGGGGCATATTACCACTAATTGTGTAGTGTTGCGATTGTAATTTTTTTTGTTGCAATAAGTAAGAAGTATCACAATGAATAAATTTGCGTTGTAATTAGGGTGACGATATTGCCGCGCTTTTTGTTATCGTTGCAATAGTTATCCATGTCGCAACGAATTTAGAGCGTTGTTATTAGAGTCATGTATATAACAACGCGAAACTACTTTGTTGCAAATGAGTCTGTAGGTATTGCAACGCAATCCTGAATCGTTGCAAATGAGTCTTTAGGTATTGCAACGCAAACTTGAATCGTTGCAATGATTCTTAGATATTGCAACAAACACCAGAAATCGTTGCAACTAGCAAGGATCTATTGCAACGAATATTTCGTCATTGCTATAGTAGAACAATTCGTGGCAATAGATGAGTTTGGCGCTGCCACCAAAGTTGTCCACGGGCCTTTGCATCAATATGGCCCAAGTCGGACTCGGCACATACGTAATTTGGCTCACACATACACAGTTGGGTTGTACAAGAACTTAATTCGTGTAAAAAATCTGATACGAGAAAACCCTACCCTGATTGATTGCGGAAACCTATGCATTTTGTACACTATATTATCAAACTAATGCATTCATTTGCATCACGTACATGGATTCATTTTCTATTCTTACATCACGTGGATTCATATTGCATCATGTTACACGAGTTTGATTTTGTATTTATCGATCCAAACCCTTATGGTCACTCGTTCGCATTTAGTATACTATTATTAAACTCATGCATTCATTTGCATCACATGGATTCATTCTCTAGCTGAAGAATCAATGTCGATTCTTACATAACGAGGATTTGGATTGCATTATGTTACACGAGATTGATTTTGTACTTATCGATCCAAATCTATTGAATTGCAATTCCTTAACATGAAACAAATTAATCTAACAGATGGTAAAACGATTTTTTTATTGATAGTAATCTGTACTCCTCGAGTTAAATATGTAGTAATTCCAAACATAGATTTGTAGGAATAGGAAGGACGCTGGGCTGGACAGCGTCCAAGTGCGGACGCTAACGAGTACAACGTCCAGGTTAGGACGCGGTTTGTAAAAGCGTCCACCTTTGGTTGGGCCACGAAACAACCTGGAGTATCCAGCCTTCAAGTCTCGCGGATAATCCCGATCGGAGAAGCAAGATGATGGTCATCGCCCCTATAATTTGCCTCGTTCTGAATCCTTTTATGTTTACCCTGGATCTCTTGCTGTATGGAATCGGTATAATTACTTACTGCACGAACGTGTATTTATTTGCCCAGCTGACATCTGCATTGATCTAGTGCAGATCATAGTATCATAGCTAGCAGCGTACAATCCATATATACTAGTTCATTGCTGATTCGGAAGCAAATGAAATTATTTGGATGTTGAACTGCCATGAAACTTGAAATCACCATGTATTGTAGAAATGTTGTCGAATCGTCTTCCTCAGGAATATGGCTACATTTGGATTCCTTGCTTGACCAACGCAAGAGCAGGTAAATCACAACTTTGCCTTCAGAAATCAATTCGGTTGGCAAGCAAATGTGGTGACACGAATTTATAAATAATGGCCTGCAATAGAACAATCAGATCAGATTGAAAGTCAGAATCGATGTGGAAAGAGAAATTTGCAAACGTTTGAGGTAGAACCAAGCAGGGAGGGTTCCAGTGAGTAACTGGAGAACAACTGCCTTGCCCATCCAAACAAACTGGTGCATGGAAGCCGAGAGGCTGGCGGCGCTGATGACTCCAAAAAATGCCATGGCCTCGCCTCTTTCTCTCCCTCGCCCTCTCTCTCTCTCTCTCTCTCTCTCTCTCTCTCTCTCTCTCTCTCTCTCTCTCTCTCTCTCTCATCGACCTCAAGGATGGATGGCAGACGGCAGCTTCGCCACCGCGGCGTGTGGACAGGAAGGAGGACCATGGTTGGGTTTGGTCATTGGGCCGCACCAAGTGAGGACGCTGTAACGAATGACGTCCAAGATTGGACACTATTTCGAATAGCGTCCACGGCTGGACGCTCTCAACAACAACGTCCTTCTTATTTTCGTTATTAATAGAGCAGATTCACTACTTATTTAATTCAAGATATAATAATTACTATAAATAAAAAAATCGGGATGGTAAATGCCTTTTTTCGTTAGTACTAGTCCAATAAAAAAACTGAGATATATTTATGACTCACTAGTAGTTGATGATGATGCTTCACGCAAATCTGATTTCGTTTACTAGTAATTTTTTTTCTTTACTAAATCTTGTATTGTGTTGTCAATCTAGACATGTGAACATGTGAAACATGCATATGATAGACACAAGCACGTAGAATCAACTTACCAGCTTGTAATTAACCACTTCACTTTTTCAAAACGAATGTGCATGTTCTCCACGGCCCTGTAGGACAAAACCATATTTCCATATTACAACCAAATAAGCAAAAGTTGATTAGTATTCTTAAGCACAATATGCTTCCAAGAACATAACAAAGCACCTCGCACCGATTGAGTTGCCAATGATAAATTTCTAACCAAAAAACAAATTAATCTAACACAAGACCAAGTGCCAGCCCAATCAGCAATGCACCAACCACTTGTGGAGAAACCATCTTTAATCGGTCGGCCGAAATCCGCAATAGTCCCGATTCCACTAAAAACCGGGACTAAAGATGATCTTTAGTCCTGGTTGATGGCTACAACGGGCATATGTGAGACCTTGTCAGACCCCCCGGGATTTTTAGTCCCGGTTGATGTTCCCGGCGATCTTTAGCTCCGGTTGATAACACCAACCGGGACTAAAAATCCCCTCATTTATATATGTCTTCTTCCTCCTTTAGCCCGAGCAAGCTTCAAAATTTCTCTAAAAAAGAAGGGAGGTCCTACCAAAATTTCTTGTGAAATTTTTTTAGTGATTATATACAAATCAGAGGTGTCTAAAAGGTTAGTAACTTCATCCTCCAATGTTTTTTTGTTGTTAGTAACTTCATCCTCCAATGTTTTTTGTTGTTATATTACTTTTGAAGCTATGTTTCACACATTTTTTTTTGTCTCCAAAACTTTATTGTAAGTTGATGAGAGAGAAAATTTATGTGGGAAAGAAGAATATATAGAAATTTTGTTTGTTTACTTAAAAAAGTTTTATTCTCATAGTTTAAAATATAATGAAAATTACTATTAAAAAATAGAAAACAAACTAAATTGAAAATTAAAAGAAGTACAACATTAATATTAGTTTAGAACTTCAAAAATAATAAATAAGAATTGTTTGTTGGATTATTTTATAATTATTAATAATTGTATGAGTAATGATATGTCATTATTGTATGACTGTTGAAAGAGTTTTTAATTATTTTATCATTATTGTATGACTGTCATTATTGTACGAAAATTTATTTATGTACGATTTTTTTTCATTTCATGTAGGTGGATCGGCAATGGATGTACGCTGACCGGTGGTCCAAAAAGTTTATCGATGGCGTGCATTATTTTTTGAGAGTAGCCGAAGCTAACAAGCATAAGGGTTTTTATTTGTTGTCCATGCAATAAGTGTAAGAACCAGAAGGAGTATTCTGCATCCAGGACTATTCATTTCCACTTGTTTGAGTCAGGGTTCATGCCAAGCTATAATTGTTGGACATCCCACGGTGAGCAAGGGGTTGAAATGGAAGAAGATGAAGTGGAGGACGAGAACATTCCGGACTAGGCTCTGTATGTTGGATTTGAAGAAAATCAAACGGGCGAGGTGGACAGGGATGCTGACGATAGCGACGCTGCGGATGATCTTGGTCAGATGTTGAAGGACGCCAAGGAGGACTGTGAAAGTGAAAAGGAGGCCCATAAATTGGAGCGTATGTTAGAGGACCACAGAACGTCGTTGTACCCAGGTTGCGAGCAGGGGCACAAAAAGTTGGATACCACTCTGGAGTTCTTGCAATGGAAGGCAAAAAAATGGTGTTAGTGACAAGGCATTTGGCGATTTATTGAAACTCCTCAAGAACATTTTTCCGGAGGGAAACAAATTGCCCGAGACAACGTACGAGGCTAAGAAGATAGTCTGCCCTCTAGGACTGGAAGTTCAGAAGATTCACGCATGTCCGAATGATTGTATCCTATATCGCGGTGAGGAGTACGAGAACCTAGAAACATGCCCTGTTTGTAAAGCACTACGATACAAGATTAGACGAGATGATCCAGGTGAAGTTGACGGGCAGCCAACGAAGAAGAGAATTCCTGCTAAGGTGATGTGGTATTTCCCTATAATACCACGGCTAAGGCGTTTGTTCAGGAACAAGGGGAATGCTACAATGATGCGTTGGCACGCTGAAGAACGTCAACAGGACGGGATGCTGAGACACCCCGCCGATAGTTCGCAGTGGCGAAACATCAACAGAACATCAACAGAACATTTAAAGACTTTGGAAAGGACGCACGAAACATTCGGTTTGGTTTAAGTACGGATGGCATGAATCCTTTTGGAGAGATGAGCAGCGGCCATAGCACTTGGCCCATTACGATGTGTATCTACAACCTCCCCCCTTGACTATGTATGAAGAGGAAGTACATAATGATGTCGATTATTATTCAAGGCCCCAAACAACCTGGTAACGACATCGATGTGTACCTAAGACCACTGATCGAAGATCTGAAACTGTTGTGGAAGAAAGAAGGTGTCCCCATCTGGGACGAGGATAAACGGGAGGAGTTTAACCTACGAGCGCTGCTATTCGTAACCATCAATGATTGGCATGCACTTAGCAACCTATCCGGGCAGTCTAACAAGGTTTGGGATTTGGGGGAAAAATCAATGGGAAAAGATAAAACTCAGAAGAGAGTTAGAGGGTGCCGGAGGATGGCGCGATACCTGGCGCAGCCTTGTAGTGGTGAGCGTCGGGATGGAGATGCAGCGGCGCCGGCGATCCCCCGATTCACAAGCCGCAAGAAAAGAGAGGATGTGGTCACAGTCGCCGGAGAAAAGCGAGGAATGGCCGTAATGAGCGGAGAAGACAGTAAATGAGATGTTTTGGAATGACTACCGCCTGAAGATTCGCTGCTATACGCACTGTAACTGTCAGCGAAGAAAAACTAAAAAAAATGGCAGCGGATAAAAAAGTTAATCTTGTGATGAGTTATAAAATAACTGAAGGAGTTTTCACCCGATGAGTCTATCTCACACCGGATAAGATGGTTCGGTAAATCGTAACTTGCCACTGCGTAAACGGGAGTTATTTCTATGCCATCGATTAATTAACACAATCCATGTGGTGTTGAGTAAAAAAAAAGCTTTGACACGTATTGACTACAAACGAACATTAGATGTAGCCGTAAAAGTTATAATTTTACTGGCTGGCCAAGCTATAAACATGGCACACCCTGTGTGTATGGTTGAAAGCGAGTCAAAATTTGACTCACTTACGTGTAACACGTTGGCTGTTGTCGCGTGCGATGGTTGTATAGAAAGTAAACTTTTGACTCGCGATGTCAAGTTGTGTGGGGAGAGTGAGAAATGCTCAGATGGCGCGTGGGTGGTAACGGAGGGATTGTTTTATAGTCAATTTTTGACTCGCAACAACACGTTGTTTGTGGAGAGGACAGGTGGGTTGGATGAGCGTGGGTGGACATGGGTAGATGGTATGTAGTTATAATTTGACTCTGGACGTTGTGGTAGGATGAAGCATTGGTAGGCATGGACGGATGTTACATAGTTAAAATTTGACTCGCGACGACGTGCTCACGATCACTGATGACACGTAGTACGTCTGTAGGCTAAAATTGATGTGCACAGAGTAAAATTTTGACTCGTAACGTGCTACAGGTAGTGGCGGATTGGATGGACTGCCAGCGTGAAATAAAGTAAAACAATGACTCACCTTGACGTGGTGGGTGGTGCTGAGGTGGGCTGCGGGGACACGTTGGCTGGAGGACGGGTGGGAACTGAATGAGGCACCACCTAATACGTAGCACCATAAGGTGCCACATATATATATATATATGTGTGTATGTATATATATATATATGTGTATGTATATATATATATATATATATATATATATATATATATATATATATATATATATATATGTATGTATGTATGTATGTATGTATGTATGTATGTATGTATGTATGTATGTATGTATGTGTATGTATATATATATATATGTATGTATGTGTATGTATATATATACGTATGTATATGTATGTATATATATATATACGTATGTATGTATATGTGTGTGTGTGTGTGTGTGTATATATATATATATATATATATATATGTATAGATATATGTATATGTGTGTGTGTATATATATATATAAACATATACATATACATATATATCATGCAGCAACAGGGCCATGCAAAAAATAAGTAGCTAGATCTTTAGTCCAACCGACCAATCGAGACTAAAGATGGCTAAGCCATCTTTAGTCTCGGTTGGTGTTACCAACCGAGACTAAAGATCGATCTTTAATCCCGATTATTTCACCCGGGACTAAAGATAGCGATCTTTAGTCCCGGATTGGTAGAGGGTTACGAACCGAGACTAAAGAAGGTTCTCCACCAGTGAACAAAAAAGGGGATACATACATGGCTTGCTAGCTAGTAGCTGTTTAGAAAAGCAAACTATTCAGACAATAGTTAGCTCATATAAAAAGGAGCAAAAATAGTGAAACTATTCACTTTAAAAAGGCACAACGTCTGATATCCAAATTAGGTATTGAATTGCTAAAGAAAACATGAACTGAGAACAACTGTCAGAATGCAAATCTAAAGACGTGATGATTTAACACCTACCGAAAAACAATAGATTTAGATAATGCTGCACAAATGTATATATAGGCAGATGGTATATCCGAGTGCAGATATTATCTGAACCTACAAAATATTGCATGATATAGAACTGTATAATTTAATAAAACAAGTCAGCTAGAATCCTGATTCTCAAAGCAGCAAAGCAAAACACCGTCTTTCCACCTGCAGCTAAACCGAAAGATGTGCAACCTTTGGAGAATTGGGGATTCATTCACTCACCTTTGGACGATAGCTGATGAGTGGCCAACAATAATGTACTAGTGAAAAATGTTTCTTCTTGGCAAAACTGAGGTTAACTAGTGCCATGCAATGCAAGATATCTCAAGTTCTACACATTATAAAACACAACATCAATCAAGCATATTTAGTAGAAATTGTGCAGTGTAGTACCACACTCCAAACATGACAAACTGATAATGACACCTATATCCAACCGGATATATGCAGCCTTTTTTTAAAATAAGAACTTAGCCTATCGAGCAGAGAACTAGCCCTCAAATAACTCAATCTGAAATTCGCTCATACGAAGATTTGAACTCGGAACCTTGGGTGCTACTCATGTCACTGCAACCACTAGGCTACATGTCCTTTCACAACACCTACCAATAGATACCAATTAATTTCAGTACTCAAAATCACTCGTTCTTGGTGGCAAAATACTGCCGCAACCCTAAAATATGGACAAGTTAACAATCCTAAACCAGTGACAGGTTGATAGCTTGCAGTCAGGATAAACACAAGATGCCTATCCAAAAACCAAGATTTCATTAGGTTGTACAAATAAAAGTGCCCTTTTATCACTTTCAGTGAATTAACCAAGAAACAATGCAATTGGCACAAATTAAAAATTCCTTTACCACTTAATATTCATTTGGAAAACAAAATAAACATCATCATATTAAACAGAGACAATGCACTTTCAAAAAAAATAGAGAGAGACTTAAAAATCGAGTTCAATTTCCTAATATACACAAATAGGAGTGGATTAATCCATTGGGTTGTTCACTTATTGTTCAATAGCAAGATTGTGTGCATGATGGCAAGATAAGTGAAGAGATTTAGACCCACATTATTCCCATTCGCCCCCCCCCCCACCCCCCCCCCCCCCCCCCCCCCCATACCTCTGTGCATGTGCCAGCCATTTCACCCCCACACCCAACAAAAGATCAAGATCGAGATGACTTGACCTATAGCTAGCAAACTCTACCTGGCCAGCAGTGTGATGGGTTTTGGCAAGATCCAGTATTGCGGGGCTTTGCAGGGATCGATAACACGAGGTGAGAGGTGACGTGAGCAACTGCAGCTGCGAGAGTGGAGGACAAAGCGTCTCCCCGTTGGCGAGAAACTTACTGGCGAGAAGGTGGCCACTCGAGGGGCAGCCGTCGGCGGCGCCGACACCATTGCCATTGCCTCCGCCGTCGCATCTTTGCTGCAGCCTCCGGCCCACCGCAACGGCGCCTCCTGTGTGCTCCGCGTCACCTTCCTCCCGTCCGTGCGCCCATGATCTTCAGACCTCGAGGGAGACCGGAGCCGAAAGTGACAGGCAGGAGAGGATTTGCTCTGGGAGGACCTTTTTGCGGAGAGGTAGAGAGGATTTGGGGCGGGGGCAGGGGTACTTGTATTTGAGGAGAGATTAGACGCTGGATTTGGCGCCATAAGCAGAGATTTGGCGCCTTGATGAAACATTTGGCGCCAGTAATTTGCACAAGGAATGGAATTTCGCGCCAGTGGATATGGGGTTCGGCTCAAAATTATATTTATGTGATATATTCTTTATTGGACAATCAACAGTGCAACATTTTAATATGAAGTTAAACAACATTAATTGATTATTTAATTGAATATCTAGTTATTCTTTATTAGCTAAACATCCATTAATTGACTATTTCCATAATACATGCACATCCAATTATTCATTTTTAGCTAAACAACGTTAATTGATTATTTTCACCACTTAAACATACAAACTATCGTCCTTCCAATTATTCATTTTGAGCTAAACAATATTAATTGATTTTTTTCGTAATATTGTTTTGACTTGACTGAACCTTAATGGTCACGGGATATATAGCTCGTACACCAAACCAATAACCCTTTCACAAGGAAACTACCTTCATATATAACACATCGACATATACTCGAGCATATTATATATAGGTGTGGACATACTATACTCATACATAACTCCCTCTTGTTTTTTTATGTGCTGTTGACTTTTTGCGCGTAACGTTTAACTATTCGTTTTATTTCAAAATCTATTATATATCTATTATATACTAAAAGTCCATAAAACTTTCTACAAACGCTCCTAAGCCGCCATGTGTACTCCTACAAATACTCCTACACCATCACATGTCATCTTAACAAACCGGGTGGACCCAATATTTTTATCTATTAGAATTTTATTAAAAAAAATAACCCCACAAACTCCCCTCCTCTCTCCTCTCCCCATGGGTCCATCCTTCAACCGGACGTACAACTCAAGTTCGTACATACGTACTTCCTCCCTCCCGTCCTATCCAATCTCTTCTTCTTTTTTCTTTAGTTATAAATTTTTTTAAAAAATAATAAATCTTAAATACCATATTTTTTTCTATAGTTATTTGCATGTTGTCTATCAACAATTAAAAAATATAAGGTGTTCTTTAATCTATATGAAATATTTAATTTTTTTTATCACATCCTAAACTTTGCATATCACATAATACTGTCATATAAAATAGGGAAAAATTGATAATGTAGATTACACGATCATATATCAATTCACATAATATGCATAAACAAATTAAGTTAGATCTATTATATAACAAACGTTTCTAAGCCACCACGTGGCATCCTGCAAACCACTAGTACAGATCCTTCTATCTGTGACGAGCTCTAATATGCCTAGAAATAGCGGGCCATCACAAGGAAGTCATCTCAATTGGGCCGAAAAGTGTCCGATTGAGATATGGTCGCACAGACATGTTAGATGGGCATAAAACCTAAGCCCGTCACGGATGAACCTATCAGTGACGGGCCGTAGTTTAGGCCTGTTTGAGATAACATTCCATATCTCAAACAGGCCTAAAGTTGCGGCCCGTCACAGTTAACGCTACGTACTAAGACGCCACGTGTCACTATAATAAATTAGAGAAATTTCTAAAAATTTTAAGAAAAAACAAAACATCTAGACATTAATTTTCATTAAATTAGGTGGACCCATTATTTACCATCATTAGACTTATCTTTAAAAGAACTCCCTAACCCCCAAACCGGATCCAATGGGCCTGTACGTAGCGTACGTTTTCTTTATTACGCAACCCTCCTGCTACACGAAGCAGTCCAAGAGGGTCCTGTAATGTCTACAAGAAATGGAGACACAGAGATGTAGGGGTAGGACTCTTTTCCTTCATTCATTCACTTGTGTAATACAATAGCACCTCCTCCCCTCTATATATATAGGCATAGCCATGAGTACTTTCCATATTTAGTGATGGGCCCAATTAGTGGGTAACCGGGCCGGGCCTTCATGGGCCGGCAGTTTCCTAACACTCCCCCTTGGGCTCTCACTGCGTGATGCCTATGCCTCATCAAAACTCCACAAAAACCCAGTAGGAAAAATTTGGAGAAAGAGTACATAGCATACGCTTGCAACGTCGCATGAATTGCCTCATTAAAAACCTTGATAAGAAATTGCTGGGAAAACTTATCCAAGGGAAAAAGAGTACAATTCACCCAGTTCTTCGTTCAGTCTTTCTAGATTGATTCTAGGTACTTCAATTTCCATATCAAGATTCTGGAATGAGTTAGCGAAATTCTCCCCCTAAATTTTGCATTCCTCTAAGTCTCGGAATTTCTCGGACACACCTATTCAAGAGAAGATGTCAATAATGAGTTAGTGGACAAATCTATAAGACTTCCACATGACTTAGTTCACTACTTCTATGCAATTCATGCGCATAGAAGAGCTTGGGGTTCATGTGCTTAGTGAGTTTGCTTCTCACGTAACTCATTTTGCATATATGCGACATATGCTGCTTTTAGTTTCATAAGTAGTGGGGGTTAAGATAGTTTCCAAGTCGTGATTGCTGTCGCGGGTAACCATCTCTCAAAACCATGCCGAGGCTCTGAACAGTTCAATGATGTTTAGTTCGGTTTAGTTCAATTAGCCAAGTATTTGTCTGCTGCTATGACACACTTGTGTTTGGGAATTCCGTCCCATTTTGGCGATAATTGACTAACCAAAAGCTATGCACCATGAACATTTCTAAGTGCGGTTGGACTGATGTACTAGACTTCCATCTGTCGCATGCTTTTAGATACAAAGCGTGAGCATGATTTGGGTTCAGCCAAATATTTCAAAATTAAACTCAAATTCAAAACAAACGAGTTTGCTTCTTCGATTCTTTTCTGGTTGTTCTATTCTTTCTATGTTGGTTTGGGACCTAGTACTTCTTCATGTACTATTATGCAAGTGTCCGATCCAAGCTCCTGAAATGCATTCATTGATTCTATCTTCAATGTTTATCAATATTCAGGTCGAGTTTTTCTTTTCAACTTCTAGTTCACCAATTCCATTCAACCCCGGGTTGACTGCCAATGAGTTTTATTGTCTAAAAGGGACATTGCCCATAATCGGTCTCATTGCTAACTTCTATTGGTTGCATGAGACTCTATGCAAATATCCATGGATATACGAGGAGATGCATTTTCATATGCTTAATCTTCTTCTTTGCTTAATACTTCTTGATGTGGGCATGTACCAGCGTTAGTGTGCACTCCAACAGCTGGTTTTCTTCCTTGATGGGAAGGTGCGGTACGCCTATTCTGAGGTTCCGTACCGTTTTCCAGATCTCAAGTGGCTCCCCTTCTATTCGGTAGGGTATCTTTCATGACTTTGAGTATGATAGTCCCTCTTGCCCTATTTTCACCAGACATCTCCAGTTACTTTAGGGGTGTGAGGAGCCGAAGTTTCTTGTCCAATTCTTTTGTTCGAAGCCTCTAGACAAGACGAGGGATACCTTTACTTTATTCGGTATCACCCTCCTCCGGTGCATTTTATTCATGCGACTTAGTCAAACTCTTCGAAATCACAAAAGTATTTACAAAGTGATTTGGCAGTTTTAATTCTTTATGCAAACTGCATTCACTAGTGCGGTGTAACATGCATTAGTCCCTTTCTACTATCATATTTCCTGACATTTCCTATCTAGGGGTCCATTCTCTCCCCCTAAATGACTGGAAATAATTCTTATTTGTCAAGGAATTTAGGCTTCATAACTATCTCCGTAAAAGGTTTCCGACTTTCGGAGAGAGCCTTTTGCAACGCATTATGATAGTGGGATATGCACATAAACCAAACAGATGCAATAGCACTAGTTGCAGGATGGATGTTCATGCCGATGGTCTGAATTCACAGAGTCCGCTGCTTTCAAGACTACATGTCCTTTTCTATCGCGGGTATTACAACAATGATATAACAAATATTGCAATTCATAGCTTATACTTAGTTCGCTTATGCGGATATTTGGTACTTCGTGCTGCCAATTCACCAATCATCAAATGCAATGCTTGCATTATCCTCGTGGACTTCTGAAGATGATTTAGTGAGTTCTATTGGAGTTCACGTAATCTTGCTGGATCAGTCTTGGCAAGGACACGGTGTCTAACAGACACTGGATGTTTGCTGCTTCGGAAGCGCATTTATCCATTTAGTACCAAATAGGACCGCAACTATTCCTCGCAATCCAGTTCAGGGATGTTGGAACTATATGTGGTTTATGCATTAATCTCCTATTGGTGCATACTGGCACACAAATTTTCATGGTTTAGGAAAATTATGCATATATGAGCTTTGATCATACGAGTTGTAATATTTATTCTTATAATTCTAAGACCGAAATGGCTGAAAAATCCATTGCTAAAAGGTGTAGCCCAAATCATCACACTTTTAGAAAGTTCAGAGGGGGGGGTGATGGACAATACATGCTTCTATAATGTGCATAATTGTTCCATAGGTAATATAACCGTGGCACTTTCTAGGCCAACAAATTCGGTTGTTGCTGCTAGCGACAGTCATAATATTTCCAATTCTATGAGTCTGGAAATACCTCTTTCTCTTAAAGTGTTATTTGTGGTTATGCAGACCACAATTCATTCTTCTTTTATGTTTGGGCGCTACACGAAATTCAAAGCATTATAACTATGTGCTAGAAAAGAGCAACAAAATAGTAAATGCCTTAAATATGCTATTTTATACTGGAAATAATTCTTATTGCAGGGAAATGTGTGTTCTACTTGGGCAAGGACCATTTTTCGATGCAATGCTATATTCAAAAATTGCAACATGTGATGACGAAGTTTATTGATTCAACGAAGTATTCCGGTACATCGGATTCAATTAACTTCATAGCGAGCTTCTTGCTCAACAGCTATGGCAATGATTTACTATTCCGACATAAATTTTAGGGCCTATCCGATATAGCAGAGGAGATTCTACGTCCATGGCCATGCAAATAGGCTAGGAGTTCTCCCCCTCAATTCATGATGAGTGTGCTATTAGGATAGTCCTTTTCTTTTTATGTTCGTAGTTCTGGATTGTTCACCTTGACCTGTGTTCTACTCCCCCTTTTCCTCTTCTTCTATTAAGGTAAGCGCATCAGGCTAGCTGCTCATGTTGAATTCATTATCAACTGTGCTAGTTGGTTTTGGAAGATAATGCTCTTCTAGTGAACACTATCCTGAATGTTACGCAATTCTATTATCGACTAGTTAGGCATACTTCTTTGTATGTACACTAGTGATGTTTGCGTGCGACTTTCGTCGCGTTCGGGTAGAACATCAAGAGTTTCTGCAGTATTCAGTGCAAATTCGGTGCACTGTATTACCATACTCTCTGGGTCATTTACTCAGTGAACTATAGTCAAGACATACCCACTCTTGCTCATAGTACTTGCTCTACGAGAGATAGGGTCCATAATCTTCTAACGCGCTCATTCGTACTCATTCATGAGAGTAGCTTGGAGGCACTAACGAGAGATTGAAATGCTAGATCAAACTCATCGAGTCAATGCACATGTCGCGATTAGATTAATGGTACCATAGAGTTTCTCGCTCTATCGTAATTTCAACATTAAATAAATATGTCAGAGATATTCTAGATTTTGCAAATTTTCTAATTCGTGATGCCTGTCATCTTTCGTTATTCAAAAATATGTGCAAATTAAATGCCGGTAAAATGCACAAGTGTTGCAATATAATGGTACACAAAATTCCCGCAAATAATTCCAATATATACTGTGCAATTCTATACATTTTACCGCAACGATATTAATTATAAGTAATAAAGCATCACAAATAATCAATAATCGTAAATGCGATAAATAAATTTCATAATCATATATATCAGCAATAAAAGTACTTGAAATACAAAGTTGGGGTTGAAATTCAATGTCCCGTGGCTCTTTTATGCGATAATATGATTTTCGGTGAATTTTGCAAATTTCAAATGCCTTTCAAACAAATATCCCAAATGCAGAGGGTTATTTGTGTATTTTCTGAAAAATTCAGGGTTTAGAGTGCAAAGATTCCAATGCAGTGGAGCATGCACTTAATTTCCAAAAACAGCAAGCGCATTTTTGCAAAATCACAGGATACTTTCCTTCTTTTTCTCTTTCCTTATCTTCTCCTTTCCTTCTTTTCTCCCCCTCGATGCGGCCGGCGGAGGGGGCCGGCGTAACCAGCGCCGTGGCCGGCGGCAGGCACGGCGAGTACCGGCGGCGGCACGGCAGCCACCTTGGGCGGCGCCGCGTCCAGGCGACGGTGGGGCGGCGGCGAGGTGGCTGGTAGGCGGCGCGAGTATGCGGCGGCCTGGATACAGGCGCGGCCGGGTTTCCCGCGCGCGGTGGCGGCGGGGCAGCCGGCACGGGGGCACGCGGCGGCGGTGCGGCCGGGACGCGGGCGTGGCTGGCCGGCGCGGCCGTGCGGTGGTCGGAAGGTGGTGGCGTGGCTGGTGGCGACCGCGTGCGGCCGGATGGCGGCGGCACGGCGCGGTCGGCCGGCAGGGCTCGGCCGTCCGGCGGAGAGGCACAGGCGCGGTCGACGGCGGCCTTGCGCGGCGGACGGCGCGACGGTGTCGCAGCGATGCATAGGCGCGACGTCATCGGCGCGGTCTCCTCCGTTCCCCTTTTTCATCATTTTTTTTTTCTTTCAATTTCTTCCTTTGATTGGGGCATTTGCCATATGCGGCGGCGCGGCCGGCCAAGATGCGGCACCTCGCGGCGGCCGGAGCGGCGCGGTGCAGCCGTGCGACGGCGGGGTGAGGCCATGCGGCTCGTCCTCAGCGCAAGCCGCAAGCGGTGCGGCACCGACGGTACTTGGTGCGGGCTCGGCCGGGCACGGCGAGGCGCAGGCCGGTCGGCGGTGGTGGCCTAGCGACACGTTTGCAGGGCGCGGGCTTGGCACAGGATGCGGCCATGCGAGGATGGTGCGCGCGCCGCCGTTCGATGGCGAGGCGCAGCACAGTGCAGACGTGGGCCGGCGATGCTCGGCCGTGCGTCGGCAGCGAGGGCGGCGCGGATGCGGCCGTTTTTGCACAGACGGCGCAGTCGCGACCTCTATGGGCACCGCCGTCGCCGTCGCAAGCCTCAGCGGTGCGGCCGGCATGGCCTTTTCTTTTTTTTCAATTTTATTCCTTCTTCTTTTCTTGGTTCTGTTCTTCATCCTTGAAGTCCTCTCCGGCCAGCGCCTCCATTGCACGCGGGCACGCTGCCCTTGCAGGGTGCGGCCGTGGTGTTGCATGCGCAGGCTAGCGGCCATGGCGCTTTGTCAGCATGCAAACGCAGTGTTTTGTCAATCGCGGTTTCCACCAATCGGCATACACCGGCGACTCCAAGTCGGCTGTGGTGGATTTCGTCGAGAACGGCAAAAACGGAAAAAGAACAAAGAGAGGAATTCGTTTTCGCGATTAGATCGTAATGTCTACAAAAAATGAAGACACAGATGTGTAGGGGTAGAACTCTTTTCCTTCATTTATTCACTTGTGTAATACAATAGCACCTCCTCCCCTCTATATATAGGCATAGCCATAAGTACTTTCCATATTTAGTGATGGACCCAATTAGTGGGTAACCGGGCCGGGCCTTCATGGGCCGGCGGTTTCCTAACATTCTTAAGGATAGTAGTTAAGGATAGTAAGTACGTTCGTTAGTAACGTACTTCCACTTCTTTCCTCAATTTCTTCATATTTTTGCACATATTTCTTCCCCTATTATCATATACTTTATTAGTTAGAAAAGATGTTTTTTGTGTTAAACAATTCAACAACTATATACTTTATTAGTTAGAAAAGATGTTTTTTGTGTTAAACAATTCAACAACTATATACTTTATTAGTTAGAAAAGATAGTTTTTGTGTTAAACAATTCAACAACTATAACATCTATCTAAATCATACAACTAACTTTTAATCCGCTTATATCTTTAAATTATTTATGACTAAATCTACCGGCAAAGACCAAATTTCCACAATAATTCAACTTTGAGAAAAAAATGACACTTTGGATTATATTTCCAGACTTTTGCGTACCTTTCAAGCAATTACAAAAAAATATTAAATAATAATATTATAGACTTTATCATTGTGCATAACTTCATAAGAATTAAATTATATCTACAATCATAAAATCTAAAATAAAAATAGCTATGAGTAATGTTCCCAAAATATATAAGTTAGAAAGCAAGAGTTACACGAAAAAAATAAGCAGCTTTAACATCTCAATCATGGGATCCCCTAAATCATACAAGTAATATTTTTGCTTATGTATTTTGATTATTTTACATTTAAAGACCCATATTTGGGGTTATATTATCTGACTTTTATGTGCCATTCAAACAATTATAAAATTGTGAATAGTAATGATATATATTTTTATCATTGTATATAAGTTCACAATAATTCAATTAGATCTGTAATGACAAAAAGTAAAATGAACCTAATAACACTAAGTATTGTTCCAAAAATTTTACTCTTCCCATTCTGATATTATAATAAATCAAAAATAACATTAGTAGAGTTGTAGTGTTCACATTTTCAATATTGTATACTATTCAATATTGTATACTATGTAGGAAAAGATGAGTAAAAAAGATAGATCTTAATCAATCAATACAAATTTTATTCTATTTTTAGTTAAGAAAGTAATAGTAAGTAAAACACAATAAATGTAAAAAAATAATTATATGTGCACGTACTTTGTCCCATTCGACCTTCTCTTCTTCTCCTATCTCACTCAACTCCTATGTCTTATAATTTTTAACTAATTAACAACATAATAAAAAATGATCAATAATTACAAAGCTAAATAATTATGATTCTTATGTCATATCTGTTTTTTAGTTTTTTTGAAATGTTATTTTGTTTATAATTAAATAAATAATTCAAGATGCATATTACTCATATTTCACTTCATAAAAATGAAAATACACCATTTAAGCATACACATATATCCTTTGCATGGTAACCAAATAGAAAAAAATAGAGCATTATAAAAAAATGACAATAAGTATTACATCACCTTAAATCATTGTACATCCTCTGTAGCGTATTTACAGTGGTACGTAACTTACATGTTACATCTTAATTAAAAGTAAGACCTTAGAAATTGTAAGGAAAAACATCTAACCATCAGTTTCCACTTAATAGGTGGATCCATTATTTTAACCAATAGATATAATATTAGAGAAAATCTTAAGCTGCCATGTGTTACGCTTTAAAATTTAGACATAAAGGATATTAAAAATTTTGACAAAAAAATCGGATCATCGGTTTTCACTTAAATCATTAGAAACCCCCCCCCCCCCCCCACACTTTGCCCTCCCCTTACATGTGCACAACATAGCACTACCCGTCCCTTCCTTCCCTCCCGTCTCAGCTTGAGCTCTCCACTCTCTCCTTTACCCCTCCTTTTTATAGTGAGAAATAATCAATAATAATAAAACATGCAATTTTTTTAACTGTACATCTGATTTCTAATCTAACTATTGCTATATTCATAATTAAATCAACAATTTAATGGTTCATAACCTCTATAGTTTGAACTGGTATAAAATAAAATTTAAAATATAAAATATCAATAGGGACTAAATTGAACTATTTGGAGAAAATCAAATAAGATCATACCTTTCACTAAAATTGGACCAACCATTACATGTTTCATTTTTATAATATTTTTTAAATGCTTACATATTAATGGCCTTGCATCTATCCTATACCATAGTATTATGAGTTGGTCAGCCTATTAAGCCACACTATGGTAGCAGTATACATATAGTTAGTTGAAAAGTTATATTTATTACTATTAAATTAAAATTTTTGGAACTCATGTTGACTATATTTTCTTTTAGAAAAGATACCGTAGGTCAAACATATTACAAGGAAGCGATGATCTATGATATGTCTTTGTTAATTTATATGTAAGTATGTAACAACTTGTGTGAATCTAAACCAACTAAAAAGAGGACTAACTTGATGGTACAAATAAAGCATATTTACTAACGATAATAGTGCTTTAGGATTTGTTAAAAAAGCCACTAAACATTTAATTAAACAAGACAAAATATTTTACTTTTAATTTACGTTTAATTCGTTATATATGTTTTTTTTCCAAACAAACTAAATAGATTCTTTTGAAACATGACATATGTTTATACAGATCATAGATAATTATTTATACGAATGAGTTAAATATTATATATTTTAAAAGCTAACAAATAGTTTGAAAAAATTATCTAAGCAATACCGATGAAGTAAAATTATGGAGAAATAGTACTTATGAAACATGGCAATGTCATTGAGTTGATATTCGATCTATATAAGTTTTTCGAACACAATCTAAAATACATGCCCGCGCAATGCGCGGGCTACCTTCCTAGTTAGTATAAATATGTAAAAGTATAAGTTATGATTATAGTGTTTTTTTATACAACAAAGTAAATATCATTTATATTTTTTTTATAAGATGAATGATTAAACACCAAGTCAAAAGTCAATGGTGTTACTATTAAAAACCGAAGGGAATATATTTACACATCCAACTAAATGATCATAACAATCAGCCGTGCATGTAGGCCATGTGTGGTAGAGCTCAAACTCCTAAATTTAGCTCCAGGAGTTTAGGTCTGGAGTGGAGTTGTGGAACTGCCTAAACCCAGCTCCACCTCTCTAGTTCATTTTGTGAGAGAGCTCCACCCAGCTCCACTCCTATTTTAGGTGGAGCTGAAATTTTTTGGCTGAGCTCTAACTCCAGGACAAGTGGAGCTGGAGCTGGAGCTGTGCTAAACAGACCCTTAGCTCCAAGAGTTGGGTCTAGAGTAGAGTTATGGAGCTGACTAAACCCAGCTCCACCTCTCTAGTTCATTTTGTGAGAGAGCTCCACCCAGCTCCGTTCCCATTTTACGAGGAGCTGAAATTATTTGGCTGAGCTCCTCCAGGAGAGGTGGAGCATGAGCTGGAGTTGTGCCAAACAGGCCCATAGTATCAGTAAAGAAAGCCATAGGAGATACCACCAGGGCTGATCAAATAAAATTTGAAGTTACATTATTCAACACAGTTTAAACATATACCTCCATCAAAATTATTATATACTCCATGCTTTTTTTTAATATATGACATTATTAACTTTTGGACATACGTTTGACAATTCGTTTTATTCAAATTTTTGTGCAAACGCATAAGATAAAATTCAGGCTTAAAGTACTTTTAGTGAAAATACAACTCGCAACAAAATAAATTATATTATAGTTATATAAACGTTTTGAATAAGACGAATAGTCAAATGTGTGACCAAAATCAACAAGGTCATCAATTAAAAAGTTTAATCAGAGATAGTATTTGACATGTGGCCTCACTACTAATCAGGTTCGAACCATGCTCCCATCGCTCTATAAATCGATCCAATAGTAATATTACTATGTTTTGTACATCGCACTAAAACATCACAACAATCCGTTGTGTGCCTACTCTATACTAATATAGAAAGGAGGAGTTGTGCCTAGCAATCCTACAGGTGAAATCAACCCCTCCCATCTCATCCATCCATCTGCTATCTCCTCTCATCTCATCCGTCAATTTATTTCGCTGTCCTCCTCGATCCACCTATTCCGACGATTATTATCCTCTCCACCGCCGTCCACGCGCGATCACTCCGCCCTCGCCATCTCTGCCTCGCACCCCGCCTCCGCCGCTTTCAATCCATCGCGCATCCGCCACCGCGCATCCATCCATCCATCCGCGCCGGAGGTTTCGCTGGAGCTGTCGCATCTCCCACTCTTCCCCTCCCCGCTGTATATCCTCCTCACTCCAACACTGCGCCGGGCACCGGTCCTCCTCGCGGTCTCCGCCGTCGCCGTCCATCTTCCACAAGTGGTCACCGCCGCTGCCTCCTCCACTCCGCCTGCATCACCGTTCAATCACGGCGCTGCCACGACACAATTCGACCTCAACCACGGCGCTGCCTCCTGCGCTCCCGCCACTCAATGTCACCCACGTGATCCGGCCCTCAAGCCCGATGTGGCCAGCTGATCTTATCCCCTCCCCCCAGCAGTGAAGGTAAATGGTGTTTGATCTGTGTTTTCCCTTTTAGTTTAGTTGTTTCATCTTGATCCACAACAAAAGCTAGATATTGAGTTATGGGCTGATCATTTTACATGTCTGAGTGCCTTCCAATCAGTCTATTTTCAGGATTATTAGGGACAAAAGGATCATTGATACTCATGTCCAAAAGGTGTTCGATGAAATGCTGGTTAGTCAATATTATTCCCCAAGCATATTTCACTTTGCAAAGTGGGTATGCTGTATGCACTCTTTTTTTCTTCAACCGATTTTTAGCACACTTTTACTCCGTTTCTGTTTTGTAGCTGATAGCTGGTTCGTTGGACATGATTTGTTCCTTCACATGATCTATGTGTTTCCCAAGCTCCAGATATCACGGTATAATGCTTCTGCTCTGGTCCTAAGGCCTGACTATTGCTGCCTATGGTGAGTTCTATTACAGAAAAAAAAATTAAGTGTTTTGGAAGACTACAAGGACCATGGATGCCATATGTTATTGGGGCTTATCCCATAGTAAAAATGTAAACAAGAGCTCCAGCAAGGTCAGTTGTCACTGATTTCTCTTCCACGATTTTGCTGCACTTGCATGTAATTTCGGGGAATTGGGTTCAATCCATGTCGTTACTGTGTGCAGCAAAATTCAAGTCAGCCTAGCATGAAACATATGTAAAGGTGCCTTCAAGGCTTGAAACAAAGGGCAAGGATAGGTGCCTAATCACCCGTATTAGCACCTACGCGATATGAATGATTGAGAGTAATTATCCCTAGGTAGAAAATGTGCAGTACCTAGGCTTGTCATATTGTTTAGTTATATGCTTTTGGAAGCTTTTTCAAAGTTGTTCCCTTGGCGATACATTTAAGTGTACCTGCTGTTTATATTAATTATTTCTCTCAACACACTTAATGACACTAATGATTTGTAAATTGCAAATATCATTATTTTCTGCTAATATTTGCATCGATCCTTCATGTCAGTGGCAGATGCTCATGGCATGTATATCATTTTTATCCTTTAAATTACTATGTTATTATACACTCTTAACACTAGCAATATGGCGTTAAGAAGTGTGATATGGAGTTAGGCATGAAAAAGTTATAAGATTACTGCGATGTTCAGTATTGCTTGGAGTGACTAAATCGGATTAACTGATTGACAAATTGGCAAAATAATTGATATTAATAGAGTAGCTCACTCCATTTTAACTGACTTTTTTTTTCTTAGGGGTAATCGAATGCCTATGTCAAATTTGAGTTCATGCATATTTATACCTATTTGTGACTTCTATTTGGCTTCCTCTACTGAATATCACGGAGCCCTTATTTTTTATTGATAGTACTCATGTTACATGGTGGAATGCATTTTCAGGGCAGGTTGTATTCCAAAGTATGGCTTTGTGCTGCCCAGTTGTATGTTTCAGCGTCATCTGGCTCTTATCTGGTGATTTCTGGCCCATGTGAGCACTCTATTTCTTAAGTCTGGTTTCTTTTTTCTGCCAACCAGTTTCTTGCGGGAAAATATCTTATCGCAAGAAATTGCCATGTAATCTCCAACGTGCTTTTGAAATTTTAGATTGAGCTATGTTAGTTTGAAGAATACTATCCACATGTGGTAGTGGATTATTATAGCCAGCTAAGTATACTATTGAGTTGCAGGATTATGTACTCAAATTTATGCATTTCTTAATTTAATCATGTATTTTGGTTTGAGTTGATATATCCTTGATTTGCATAATTATAATTGCAAAGTAAAATTGATTTTATCATTGTAAAAATAAACTAGATTCTGGATAATGTGACTTTGTCAAAACATGATAAACCATCCATTTGTCAGTATAGTTCTGATTTTCTTTTACTTTTGAAAGTAGGAGATATATTTTACCACATATTTGATGGAGATAAGCTTTTGTTTGTGAATCTCCTGCTAAAAGCAATATTGAGGTCCAATCCTTTCTTGTTCCACTGATTGGACCAGCAGTAGCAGCAGGTTGGGAGCTAGAGACATGACAATCCTGTTCTTGCCTTATATTTACCTCCCAAAGGTTAGATGCCCCTGCTTGGTAATTATGGATTTAGATAAAATTAAATCTGAAGGTTTTGGTTTGACAGACATACTGTAATAAGGCAGTGTATCCATTTCCTAATCTTTTGATACAAATAGATGTTTGTGTTGGGTAGAGGATTCTTACATCCAAAAATATTTCGTGATTGTACCAGAATATATAGATATAGCTTTCATGGAACAATCAACATTTTAGACATACAAAACCTATATTCATTGCCCTCCCTTCATTATGTATCAGTTCTTAAAAAAATGGATAGTTTAATTGTTGGTTCTGTACAATATGGTAACAAACTACTCCACGACATCCTGAAAAGGGTTGATTTCCTTCTATTCATGTTTTTATTTTCATCAAGGGAAAGATTCATTATTTTATTTTTTTTGGTTTTTAAGCAATTTTTCTATGAACTACCCATACATAGTTGTGCACATATTTTGCTACTATTCTTTCTTTGCTTGTCAAGGATATGAACTCTATCAATGCCAGCATTGAGTGCAGCTGTTTGGGTTTACAGGACAAAGAGGATAGAGGGGAGGAGCAAAAGAGAAAAGCCCATGGAAAATGGGATGGCGCCTCATTGAGCAAGGTTGACGCTGTACCATGTCATATAATTGATAATGTACGCACTTTTGTGTTTTTTTAATCATTGTCTCAAATGAAATAACAGCTTCGATACGCATTACAAATTTACAATAGAGTTTTTCGTATTTTCAATAAAAATATTTTCTATGATATATATTGCATATCGTACAAATGAAAATATCTTGATTTAGTTCCAAGGTAATATGACTGGTTTATTTTTCTTTGCTTATTTTTAGGAACCAACACATGCATATATGTAATATAAATATAAATTTGTAAGAATATTTAGTAGAGCAGTGAATTTACTCTTGTGCAGCCTAAAGTAGCCAAACCTTGTGCAGCCTAAAGTAGCCAAAGGTCACCCGCATCTTTCTCTTAACATTCTTTTTTCCCCATATTTTTTTTTGCAATGGTCTTACTGTTCTTTTAAATCTTGTATGTGCCATCATTGTGTACTCTGCAGCGCTTGTTCTTGAAATATTTATCGAGTTCCAGAATTTTTGATTTCTACTTCGACGAGGTGGGTAGATGTGGTTAGTTGCTTACAGTACCAAATATGAAGTTAAAAGAAATTTAGACTCTAAATTACCCCTTTTATCAAATATTAAATAGTGCTCTAAGTGCAGACTCCTATTGGAGTTGTGAGTATTTGTATACATGACCCTGACAAGTTGCCACTCATTGTGCAGGAATCTTATATCAATATGTCATCCCAGCTACACTCATCTGCTGTCAGAATAGGGATAACTGAAATTGGTGCATTAATTGAGCCCCTTTTTAAAAAAGGTTTTAACATATATTGTAGTACATGAAATTGCAATTCCTTTTACTTGCTAGAAAGTAAATGCAGTGCATTTGCATCTTTGTTAAACAACAAATATATCCACTGGTTTGTGGGCAATGTTTTGAAAATTAGATTATATGGTGTAAAGATTTCATCTCTTTTTTTACCAACACTATCTTATGAGTTTTTAGCTTGTGTTTTGTATTCAAATCTCGATGTTTTCATGCAGTCGATCTTGACAAAAATGACTATTTTTTTTGTTGCCATGGATTTCATTGTTATGCTATAATCTGGTGTGGAATATAGGAATGTCTACTTTGTACATTATGAATATAGATGTACCAAATTGTTATTTTACTATGGTGTATGAAACTCTATTTTTACCTTGAGATTTTTATAGAATGTACTGTCTTTTTAAGGTCACTATTATTCTCTCTCTACACACACATAAAACTAAAGAGAGACCCAAAGGAGAGATCAACGGTGCTGATCGGCTAAAATTCGGATATCCTTTAATCAAAACAGTTTTAATATATACACCTCTAGTTATTTATTATTTATTTGACATTAAATGATCATATGCGCAATAGTTGGTATTCATTTAAGCGATCATAATAAACCTTCGTGACATACCATGTAAGTCCACTTATAAATCATTTTCACTCATTTTCGTAATATTTTATTAATATATTCATATAAATATATACCGCTTATTTGCTCTATTAATTATTTCATATATTAATTGTATTTTGATGTGCCAAAATTAAGAAAATTATAGGCTCCGGCGCCAAAGATTTCAACATTTCAGCGTGGCGGGAGTCAAAAGCTTAGGTTCGAAATATTTTGAGGTTAAATTACTTTTCTGTCCATATTGGATTACCCGTGCACCCCTATACATCCCATGGGTATTATAGTAAATTCGCGTGAACGATAGTTCCTCCCAACCCTAGCTGATTCAGGATAGTACACAATCCCCAAACCACAGCTGCCACTCATCCCCTTCGCTCCATCACCCCCATCTCCTCTCGTCTCGCTCCTCTTCGGCGATTTCATCCCAGCTCATCTCGTCTCGCTCTCCCCATCACGCAGCAGCACCGCATCCCGCTCGTCCTCGACTCCTTGGCGTTAGCGGCGTGCATCGGGGCGGAAGGGGGCGGCGGCGCACATCGGGGCCGAACCGGAAGGGGGCGGCAGCGTGGCGCACTCCTGCGCATCGGCGGCGTCGGCGGCACGCATCAGGGCGGAAAGGGGCGGCAGTGCGGCGCACTCGGGCGCATCGGCGGCGCGAATCGATGGAAGGAGGCAGCGCGCTTCCACTGCGACAACTACGGCGCGCATCGGCGGCGAGTGGAGGCGCAGGTCGATAGCGAGTACTATTACTGCATATACATGTTTTGGAGAGGGATTTGGGAGTAGCAGTACTGGTTAGGGAAGATCTTAGTTTGTTTTGCTGTTTTTCCTTCCCAGGTTTTTATTCATAGTTCATACTAAGCGTGGCAAGCCAAGTACAAGCAGCCAAGGAGTCCATGGCCTGGAACCATTGATATCTGCCGGAATCGCCAGCTCCGAGGGTGTCAACTAATTCATTGAGATGATCTGTTAATGCAACATATTTATCAGTTGCAATCTGCCATTCTGATTTGGCATGCAGTTTGTGAGTTCTCGGTCTGCTAGGTCTTCTACACATTTAGCAGGGTGGATCCAAAATCATATTGGTAATTCACATAGGAACTTGAATTGAACAGTATGATTCATTAATTTTCAATTGCATTAAGTACTATCATATATGCCGGTTAATTTTTTTTAACCATGTTACAAATGGAACTGTTTTCTAGCAGAAAATGTATGGAAAACTACTGAATAAGATCTTTCTAGCAGAAAATGTATGGAAAACTACTGAATAAGATCGCAATCTTAGATGCCCATTTTATCCATGAAAGTTCATGGGCATATCTGAAATGGTTAATTAGATGCTTAATGTTCATTTTGCTGTTTTTTTTTCAAATAGAATTTAATCTTTTCTAGGCGTACACTTTGTTACTCATCCTTCTACGAGGAAGCTTTTTTTTTTACTATGTTTATTTCATTTACAAATCCATCTACATGGTAATCTACTCCGTTACAAGGATACAAATAAACCCATTTTGTCTTATGCTCTTTGAGGCAAGCGCAGTGTAATATGTTCCAAGATAAATCATGGTTGTGCTATAGTAAAATCTCTAAATAACTGCCATTGCATTTTCTCAGGTCGCAAACAAACCACTGTTTACTCTAGGCATGAGTACATCTGCTTCCAATGCACAAGTCCAATTGTGCCATTATTCACCCAATTGTCTATGAAGGTTAGACCATTCATCTGATTTTTCATTAATCAGCCTTTCCTGCATATCAAATGCTATTGATATAGGAGTTTAACTCGATTCTCATCCAACACACTATTTTGGAGGCAACATGAATGGAACTAAGTGTTTTCATATGAGATTTATAGTTATTAGCATGCATCTTGAGTTGCTAAACAGAATGCCATGTGCCCATGACAAAGATTGCAATTTTCCCTGTACTGTCAAATAGATATTTTAATTCTGTCATATACTCTCAAATCATTGCTATTTATTCTGACACTAGCAATCGTACTGGAGAAAATTAATGATGATCACTTAGAAGTACCGCCACAACGCGCGGGGTGTCATCTAGTTTATGCTTATGCTCCTGTTTAGGGAAAATTTAGCAGACGCAAAAAGCACGCCTATCAAATATGCTTGTGCTGATTTGCTCAAGTATGGACATGCCAGATGAGGTAGCAATTGAAGAATACATATTTTGTGGTAAATCACCAAATAAAGTGAGAAAAAACATCACCGCTGAAGAGTATGACTGATGATCAATGGAAAGCACTATGGAAAATGTGGTCAGACCAAAAGCACAAGGTACAAACTTCAATGTTTTTAGAAATCATGGCACAATTATACAATCTTACATGTTGTTGACTACTATAAGAATAATGATGTTGCATCTATCTGTCTTATGTCTTATGTATGATAGCTAAATTGGTTCAAGATGTTGCATAAACTATGACCTTGGTTTAATGACAACTAGTTATCTATTGTTGACTTGAAAATCATAACCTGCAAATGAACTATTGTTGACTTATTAAGTCTTTGTATTCAAGTGAAAATTATAGAATGTGTATTGAAAAAAGATATATCTGGTAATGAAAAAGATTTAAAAGCAAGGGGAAAGCTAGCATATTGTTTGCACTAGAATCTCACCTTCTCTAGGGCGTCACATTGCATAGTAAGGTTCTCATGATCTAATTTGTTCCTGACATTAGTAATTTTTTTCTCATCTTTGCAAAACCTTGCAATTTTCTTGTACAACAGACACGAGTATATGTTATTTTCTAATTTGAACCTGTAAATATTTAATATTTTTCTTCTGACTAGTCAAAACATATGTGATTGGGTAGCATATTGTAATATCTATATATTGTGTATGGTTGTATTTTCTACGTGTGATACAAGCCTGTAGAACATATCAGTCTCTCATTTCACTTCAAACCATGTTTCTCTTCAGCATGACATTTCAGCTCGAGCGGAACAATAAGACTCAAAGATTGTTACGAGTGATCTAGATTACACATGGGTATAAATAATAGAGGGTTTATGTACATTTTATTATTGAGAGTGATGGATGAATGGATAAGTTACAATGTTTTGTTAAAATGATGTGATCGCAATTTGAATGGGTTGTAAGAGTGAATGATGGTTTGATTCCTTTCAAATTTCAATATACATATGCTGCATCAATTTCTATGTATTGTTGCTGTGGAATATTTGTGTTGCAATAACCAAATAAATCCGTGTTACAACATATTTCGCTTTGTTGCTATATTCTAGCATCTGCGACAACTCCTATTTCGTTGCGATATGGTTCAAGCCTATAGCGACGGGTATATTTTGTTGCGATGTAGTTCTAGCCTATGGCGACGGGATGCATGTTGATGCTATAACCTACAGGCATATATCGACGACCCATACTTGGTTGCGATATCCTTTGAGCGTATAGCCATGGGTTACATGTTGTACTTAGTTGCGATATCCTTTGAGCATACAGCCACGGGATATCCTTTGAGCATACAGCCATGAGTTACATTTTGCGATACATGTTTAGTGTATAGCAACGCCTCTAACTTCGTTGCTATATCTTTCAAGTGAATAGTGACGATTTACTTCGTTGTGATATCATTTAATCGTATAGCGACGACTCTAACTCGTTGCGATATTCTGTAAGCTTATAGCTACGAATCCTATGTCATTGCGATATCCTTTAAACATATCGCAACACAGTACGTGTTATTGCCACCTGCAAATATCGTTGCAATATAGAGGATTACAACGAAACTGAAACGTTTTGATAATTCTTCTTTGCAACTATTATACGTTGTTGTGATAACAACTATTGCAACGTCAGTTATCACTAATGCAACGTCAATTATCGTTGCTTCTTCAATCTTTCGCTACGCTTCGTCTCGTTGCAACAGGCCGGTTTTATGGCAACGCGTGACACACTCGTTGCGATACCCTATCGCATCGGAGGTACTTGCAACGCCTGCCAATAAAATTTTTTTGTTGCGATTTCTACGTATTGCAACGTTTTCGCGTCATGGTGCTAGGCCGATTTCCTTGTAGTGATTAGACCTCTTTTGGCATGGGGTTGTGGCCCGACCCAGACACGACGCAGCTTGAGTGGTGCTGGGCTTATGACTGCATGACCCGACCTTTTAATCATGCCTGGGCCTCTGCCTCAGCATGATGTGTCGACCCGGAAGGCATAAACCACAGTTTGGGGGAAAAATAACTTGTTTCAGTCATACAAGACAACCAATAAAGATGAGGGATGCAAAAGAGACTAATTCCAGCCAAATAAGACCATGTTCCAAAGAAATGAGGGAGGCAAAATAGACTTTTCTAAGAAGAGTACAGTGGGTCAGTCGTGCCTTCGAGTTCGCTAGATACAACCCGAGTCTTATTGGACCGTGTCTGTGCCGTTGGTGCAGCTCATCGGTGGCCACGACACGCCCTAGCGTATCGGTTGGGCCGTTCCAGTCTGACTGATCTCAAGCCGTGCTTGATCGCGTCCAGGCTAGGCTAGGCTTTGCAACCCATTTGACAATCTATAGGCCAGGCTTTTATGGGTCAAGCCTAAAAGCTTCCTAACAAGGCTAGCCATACTGATCTAAGAATCTCTATATTGTTTGAGTGCGTAGGGACGCCACACTACTAGAGAACTAATCTTTTATCGTGCTATAAAAAACACAAATATCTCGGATAGATTTAGAACCAGTGCTAAAAATATTTCTAGTACCAATTCTAAAAGTCCATGTCCCAAAAACATTTTTATTTCCGGTTGGTGTTACCAACCAGCACTAAAAATGCATCTTTAGTCTCGGTTGGTGTGCATTTTTAGTCTCGGTTGGTAACACCAACCGAGACTGTTACCAACCGAGACTAAAGATGGTGGATCTTTAATCCCGATTGGTGCAACCGAGACTAAAGATGGTGGATCTTTAATCCCGATTGGTGTTACCATTCGGTACTAAAAATTTAGCACCGGTTGGTAACGCCAACCGGGAATAAAGGTCTCTCCAGGGTTAGTTCAAAAAGAAAGCATCCCTATCCATATCAGATAGGTGGAGTTGGTTGGATGGTTATGCGTACGAGGGTTGAGGTGAGAGGTCTTGAGTTTGAATCCCATGTCCCCACATATTTTTTTCCCCGACAATTTTCAGAATATAACACCCAATACGCACTGCTTCCAGGATTTGTGAACCAATTCGTACTACTTTCAGAATACACCACTAGAGTGCGAATTTTCTTCGTTCCGTAACACTCCGTCCCCTAGCGTCAGTCGGCCCGTCGTCCTCCGTCCTCCCGGCGCCGCCATCGTCAGTCCGCCGCCGCTCGAGCCCGTGTCAGCCCCGCCGTCGCCGGTCCGTCGCCGCCCGCGTCAGCCCCGCCGTCGCTCGTCCGTCGCCGCCCGCGTTAGCCGCGCCGTCGATCGTCCGTCGCCACCATCGGCGCACGCGGTGGAGGGCCGGAGGAGATTGGAGCAGCGGTGGAGGGCGAAGGGCTTCGAGCTCCGGCGGCGGAGGTTGGACCGGTGCCGGCTCGGGGCGCGGTGGCGGTAGCCCGGTGTGGCGGCGGCTGAGCTCGGGGACGACACGAGCTAGCTCGCCAGATGCGTGCGGGAGGAGGAGCTCGCTAGTGTGGGGAGGACGAGCTCGCCGGCGTGGGGGAGGATGAGCTCGCCGGCGGCCAGATTCATGCGGGCAAACGGCGCGAGATGGATGAACTGACGACGGGCGTCTTTGGGTGGACGGAGTGTTACGGAACGAAGAAAATTCGCACTTTAGTGGTGTATTATGAAAGTAGTGCGAATTGGGTGATAAATCCTGGAAGCAGTGCGTATTGGGTGTTATATTATGAAAATTCTCTTTTTCCCCTAGTATGTATCTTTAGTCTCGATTTGTTGGTCACGGTTGCTACAAGGTAGCAAAGGGGGTTACAAATCGGTATAAAAGACCCATTCTAGTGCCATACCGCGCGCTAGCATTTCTTTTTTGCAGTATCCTTTTTTTAAAGCATGTGAAAATAAAGCATGTATTTATATAATCAGACATGCAAATGCAGACACGCGGAATGTGAGCCGTCGGATCGCTAAATCCAACGGCGCACCGATCCCCACCCAGCTCCTCGCCTTATCCCTCCTGCATCCACCGCTCCATCGCTCCCGCATGCCCGCATCCACCGGCTCCATCGCCGTACCCTAACCGTCCTGTGCCACCGTCGCCTTCGATCCTCCCCGCCGCCATCGCCGTCCTCCTCCACCGCGTCGCCGACGGCTCTATCGCCGTCCCCTAACCGTCCCGTGCCACCGCCGCCTTCGCTCCTCCCCGCCGTCCTCCACCAGCTCCCTCCCCCACTGCTCGCCTCGCCACCGCCACCGCCTCCGTCGAACCACCGCTGGCGCAGGGAGGACTCCTCGCGGCGGACTCCGAAACCCTAGACACTGCCCCCAACGCCGGTCACGCCGTCCTGTCCGCCGCCGCGTCCTCCTCCTCCCCATCACCCGCCACCAACGCCTACTCCTCCGTCCACTCACCACCGACGCCGAATCCTCCACCCACCCGCAACCGATGCCGAATCCCCCGCCGTCGAGTCCGCTCCAGATCCCCCCGCCGGGCCGACTCCTACTCCTCCTCCTCCCCGCCGCCAACGCCTACTCCTCCTCCCCGGCTCCCCCCGCCGCTGATGCCTACTCCTCCGCGTCGCCATCGGCTCCAGGTTGTCGTCATCAGGTGGCTCCTACCGCGGCGCCCCCACGCCAGCGCCACCGCCACCAACGCCCCATCCTCCTCCCCAGTCGCCGCATCACGCCTCCACCGTCGACGCCCCCATCGCCGCCGTCTCCTCCTGCCTCATCACGTAGGCGCGCCCTCGACCGATCCCCACCGCCGGAAGCCTTCCTCGCCATGCCACTTCCCCACCCCGCCCAACCACCGCGCCGCCTCGCTCCTCCCCCATCGCCGATCCCACGTCCCCAAATCACCGTGGAATCCACGCCCCACAAGCCCACGACCTCCCAGGTCTACAAGCCGGATTCATCATCGACCTCACCTCCGCAGGCCGGCTGCATCAACCCCCCACATCCCGGCCTCCCACTAGACCACCACCCCCATCCCGCGGCGGCCTCCGTCGTCGACTCCGCTTCCCCATGCGCAGCCCACGTCCACGCCAACAGTCCGTCGCCTACGCCACATCTCGCGACTGGATCCGCTCCTCTCCGTTGATCTCCACCACGGTCCCTTTCGCGCCGCACCGGAAGCTGGCCGCCAGTCCTCCGGTCGTCGCTGGATGCTGTCGGCAGGTGGATGCAGTACTCGCCCGTCTCCCCTCCATCACTGAGGGACATTCCCATCTACAAAAGGTAAACAAAATTTCTTATATGGCATTCGATTGCTAGACATCCCCCATCTAGAAAAGTTACAAATCAAGTAAAGTTCATAAATTTGTTGAGCAAATGTCCAGAAACCAATTCACTTTTCAAAGTGATTTTAGCACTGTACTGCTTTGTTCGAGCTGTAATCAAAATGTATGTGAAAGTATCACTTAGACAGTTTCGTTTTAAGTAAAAGAAACAGTTTCCTGTTGAAGGTATATCTACAATGTGTATCTGATTTGTGGACATTATCTGTTTTCTCCCTTTTCGTCTCGCTGCTTCGTACTGTTGCTATGTTGTGAAATGATTTCTGTACAAGTTTCTGTAGGTACACTTGGCGGCATCACTAATTTAACTCTGATTTAATTTACGCGGAAGCGTGCTAGGGAGCGGTATGCTGCTCTTAGTGCTGGCGACAAGGAAGCTAGGCTTCAAAAGATGCGAGAGTACTACCAGCGAAAAAAGAGCATTGATCCTGTACCTACCCATGGTATTTAAATTATTATCTCACAAACGGCGTAGATCTGAAGTGAAATCTTGCCACTGGACACAAGCTCACTCTTCTTCAGGACGTCAGGTTCCTTCATCACCCGGGTACTCTTCCCTACTGTGAAAGTAAGACCAGTTTCTTCTGTTTGTCCTGTTTTTACTTGATTAATTTCTGCAATATCAATTTTTTAACATGCAATGGAAATATCGTTGATCTATGTTGTGTCTGTCATTTATTGATCTGTGATGCCGCATTTACATGTGGTGCACACTCATCACTACAACGACTTCTCCTATGGTATTAACATACTGTCTCTCTGTTTGGTCATGATCCTGGTAGTTGTTTTACTGGCTAGGTGCTCACATTAGACATAAAATTTTGGATGTGATTATATATATACTTCCTCATGGTAAGTGTCTCATGTTAAGTTCTGATGATCAGCGTAATTGCTGATGGGAATTCATGGTGATAAACCACACCTGAATTCATGATGATAAACCACACCTGAATTCTATAAATGTGAGAGAAGACCTCCACTCAATGAAATTTAGTCAATATGCGAGGAGAAAATACACTAATCCCTGATTCAGTCATGGAGTAAATTGCATCATCTATGCTCACACGGTTATATTATCTTCCTTACCAATGCAGTCATCTTACTGCTATCAATGCATCTTGGCAGAATCATTTCCTTCAATTAAGCTTAATCAGTATAGAAAAGGAAGGTTGTTAATATTATTGCATATCGCTGTAAACTATCCACTGCACATTTGATTATCTGGAATGCAGTACGAGAGAACACTTTGCCGGTTTGGCTTGCCCCGTCAATTTCCGTATCCATTTAACGTTGCAGAGAATAGGCTGCAGTACTTACGAACTCTAATTTATATCACATTAATACATAACCACACATTTTTTTAGCTGACACTGATTCCGTGAGCTTAGTTCATAATTTACATAGCATAAAGTTTATTCTCTCTACTACATGTGTTTCTTTTAACTGATGTTGGTCACCTCTATTATATTTAACTCGGGTTCATGGAAAGGTACTTCTGAGGACTGAGGCCTATATAACCCTTCCTTCATCTATGAGCCTTCGAAGGCATCATTTGGCAGTAAAATGGGAAGACGGTCATTTATGTATTTGTTATTTAACGTTATATGTAATGGGTCTGCTGTACTCATGCTATGCCCTTTCGGTGCAGTTCATCCTTTGGTCTGTAGCAGTGCTCTTTCTATCAGAAAGATTATCTATACAAAGTATTGTATGGTCATTAAATTATTGTATGGGAGCTTATTATCTGTTTTATCTTATTAGAGACGTGGAATTATTAAATTGTTGTATAGGAGCTTATTTTCTGTTTCATCTTATTAGAGACGTGAAAATATTATGTGCTTATTCTCTGCTTTATTTTATTATTGACGTGGATTTCACGTGCACACTTACATTATTTATGCACCAGAGTCTGTAGTAGATTGTTCAGCTCATACAAACAGAATCAGTAACTGCTTAAATTAGAACCAAAGTCATCGGATGCCATTTGCTCTTGAATTGTCATGTTTTAAGCATGTATTGCTCTGAAAAAAAATACTTCAACCTTTCAGCACAATATATTTTTAACTGAATACTTTACACCTTCATTATTTGTGTCCTCTAAGATCGTGAAATTCAGTTTGTTGCTGTTCATTTGTGAATATTCCAGTTATTTTGCCAGATGAAAAGCAGCTTAAGGTTTTGAATCCATGCAAGTTTTTTTTAAATGTTCTGACGGTACACATCATTTGAGGTACCTAATATTGTCCTTTTGTTCAGTAGTCCTTCCATTTGGTCAATAACCCCCTTAAAAGCTTTATTTAAGATACCATGCCCATATAAAACTTTGCATGCACCTTGGGCATGAGAACAACTAAATGGATTTGTTTTCATTATTTTATCTATGTTTGGGCATTTTATCGTGTTTGAGACACTAATGTGTTGGGCTACCATTGACCAGAAAGATAGACTGATGCAGAAATCATTCTTTGTTATCTCTCTTAGTTTGTAATTAGAATTATCTGATTGTTGAACTCGAATTTCCTTGATGAAAATTATATTTGTTCAGAGATGCTCATTCTAGCTCTGTATGCGGATTTGGTGATTGAAGAAATGCATGGTAACATTTTGGCATGGTTTGAAAATATCGCAAATTCATGCTTTGTCAGTAAATTCTTAGTACCCATGTTCTGTAGCCTCTCCTTTTCTCATTTTTCACACAATCCCTTTGATCTGCATACATACTATTTTTCTTTGTGTGCTACGGAATGTGATTAAACCATGTTGTTTATATAAAAAAGCATAGAATTGACGTGGGTGCACATGTCCATATTCCTCTTTGCTGAATTCAAAGATCTACAAGTTTTACTTCTTAATATATAGCATAATAACTTGGCAAATGAATCAGATTCGTTACAATTTCGTTTTGTTCAGATCAAGGAAACGATTCCTCATTGATTTGTGCATATTTCTATATGGCATAGATTGGATGTTTCAAATGATGCATATTTTCCCCGTTGCAACACACGGGCACCCAACTAGTCACAGCCAAAAAGCTCAGAACTAAAGTACAAAATACAGGAGAGGACTCGAGGAATTTTGGTGCTGCCTCTACAAGCGCAGCTTTTCTGGTTTACTTAATGCTTAGTATAAAGCAAACTACACGGAGAACTTGGCCTTAGTGGCAGTACAACTAGACCCATGAACTCACAAACGACGCGAGCGGCACAGATCTCAACAGAAAAACACGCAAGAAAACAGGAGAGTAGTAGAAAAGCTAACAAACCAAGCATGGACACACGAAGTGAATTATCCAGAACCAACAGTAGAGCTCTCTCTTTGCACGCATTCTTTATTTCCCATGACATTTCTTGATTTGCTGCCTAAACTTGCGCGCACCGACCACGAGCAGCTAGATGGTATCATAAGAACTCGATTAAACAATATGGGTATTTGAAGACAGGATTAAATGGACGGAAAAGAGCATGGTTATTACAGTTACCTCAGTAGAATTTCAGTAAGCACAGCCATCACATCCTAGTGCACTGATGACTTTGTTGTCCTCATCCTGATTCTTGCCACCATTGTTGTCAGTGAGATGTGCACTATCCTCCTCATCAACATTGCCATCATTCATTACCTCCCCAAAGTATATATAACTACTAATAGTAATATTGGTCTTGAGATTACTCGGGTGCTTAGCAATTTCGTGATTGATGTTGCGATGCGCAGCTTCAATGTTTGATTGTATGGCACCAGCTGTATAAATCTCAACATGGACATTTTTAAGACTCTTGAGGTGCTGAATGCCAGAATGCGTGCTTCCATATAATTCTGCCCCGCAAGCACTGTACATCAACTTGAGGGTTTCAAGCTTTGGCATGGACTTCTCTTGGAAACTTAAGCATGGCAACCCGGACCACAGGAGGAATAAGACAAGACTACGGAAACCTGTTTCCTTAATGACAATTTTCTCTTTACGAAGAGGTACCACCCAAAGATTGAACTGAAGCAGCGCCGGCAGATGAGCAAGCAAATCCAAATCTTCATCCTCCAGCTCCCACACATCAAGTTTCAACTCAGTGAGCCTATCGAGCGGTGCAATCCACTTGGGGCACCGCTGAAAGTAGGAGTTCCACATCCAGAACCTTTGAAGGAGGCATGGCGGGGGTGACAAAGATGCTAGAAAATCAACAGGAATAGGTCTGGCACTCAGAATACTTAGTGATTTGAGGCTACAGCTGCTCAATTTGCTGAGAGAAGAGGACAAGTACTCCTTGTATCTTGCATCACTTGGCTCGTCCTCATCCCAAGATATCGAGAGCTCTCTCAAGTTCCTCAAATTTCCAAGTTCCTGCACTGCATTTACTGGGCTGTCACAGATGTTGAATTGTGACAGTGTCCGAAGTGCTTGCATGCTCCCAATGTCTTTCGGTAACATCCCCTCATTGTCCACAAGGAGATGTCTAAGATGTTGTAGCCGAGAAATCCCATCCGGCAGCAAACTATTCCATGAGAAACTGCACCATTCTAGTGTCTCAAGACACTGCAGCTCCCCGATTTCTGCAGGAAGCTTAAAGGCATTTAGTCTCAAATATTTCAGCTGATGTAGTTTGCAAATAATCTTCAAATCGACATCCTCATTCAACTCACAATCGAGACTCAGGACTCGTAAAACTCTGAAATAAGCAAATGGCAGTGTCTGATTGAGACAGTCACCAAAGGTGCTGAATGATCTAACATGGTTTAACGATGTAACTTCTTGGGGTGCCAACTTCTGATCTCCATCATTATATTGAATTGAGAGCCGGCGAACAACACCTTTTGGTTTTGTTGAGATCGGGCTCGGACCTATGATTGTAAGAAAATTCTCTTCTCTTGCCTTTGATTTCATAAGTTCTAGCATCATGTCATGTACACGACAAACTCGCACCCTTCCATCGTAGTCAATGTCCACTGGCAGAATCATACTCCTATTAATGAGCTCATTGAAGTAGCTTTCAGCAACATCCTCCACATTTTGCCCATAATCTTCACTGACCAATCCTTCTGCTATCCATCTCCTCACTAAACTACCTCTTTCAATGTCATAATCCTCAGGAAATATGCTCAAATAGAGTAAACAAGGTTTGAGATAGTGGGGAAGATCATTATAACTCAGAGACAATATAGTTTTCATGCCCTCAAGATCATGATTTTCTTGTAATACAGATCCTGTCGATGTACTCACCTTTTCCCATTGCTCCTTTGTATTGGACCTGCTAGCCAATAAGCTTGCTATACTAACTATCGCCAGGGGAAGGCCAGTGCATTTTCTCAATATATCATCTGAAACATGTGTAATTTGCACAGGGCAACCATCCACATGGCCAAAAACTCTTTTGAAAAGTAGCATTCTTGAGTGGAGCTCACTAAGAGGCTCAATTTTGTAACAGCGGTCACTGGGCAGAGAACAACACGCCTTTGCGACAGACTCAATACGTGTTGTAGTAATTACTCTGCTACCATTTTTGTTCTCTGGAAGAGCACATTTCAGTACATCCCATGCTGAAGCAGACCATATGTCATCAATTATGATGAAGTACCTATTCAAAAATGTGAATCAGAAAATGTCCCAAAACGGATTCCTTTTGAAAAGAAATTGGACTGAGAACCAAAACATGCTTTTTTAAGTGAACACAATAGAGCAATAATAATTGGCACTAACATCATCACTTAAAGTTTTTGTATGATCAATTCATTTCGCTGAAAGATTTAGAAAAGAAACTATAGAGTTGGGGAAGTACATGAACATGAATGAAAGTGCCCATGCCAGATTCATAAATTTGATAGTATACATGGTTTGAAATTTCGGTTCAAAATTTCAGGAATTTCCGAAATTTTGGACCCTATCAGCAAGATCAAATCTCCCCCGAAATTTTCGGATTTTTTCAAATATTTATGAATCTGGTCAATAAATTGTTTAAATTCTGTCAAAATATGTTAAAATTTCAAAAAGAAAATCAGTCAGAAGACACCGAAATTCACAAATTTTTCAAAATTCAGGTATCGACATTGCAAGCACTGATAGTATACTCGCTAATTCGTTTTACAAGGTTGTAATTTAGGTTCCCCAACTTGTCGAATTGAATCATAAGATTAATCTAACTAGTAGCATCTCAAACGGTATTCATGAATATTTTTTCTTATGTTTTTTTTTGACTCTCGTGTTAAGATTATTAAGTGTAGTTTGTAGGGGCTTTTTTAGTCATTTCACATCTGTTGTATCGATACATATCAGCCCTAAGGGCCTTGATAACGCTTGAAATCACCAGATTTCTCTTCTATCCAAAATTCATATGATATCAAAGTCTAGAACAGAGACACCGAAACCTCCTAATGAATAACATATAAAGGAGCATTAAAGCCCATAGTTATTCTTTCTAAATTCCAACCAAGAATGCAAAGAAGGTGCAAAGTAATACATTAGAAAGTATAAAACAAAATAAATAGTTTTTTCAAAGTCACATATTTCTGATGTGAGAAAAAATAAAATATTTCCAGATTTTGAAATATTTCAATTTACTAAACTAATTTAAGTGAATATAGTTTTGAACATTGGTATTCTATATTCAATTTGAATTAATCGAAGTAATGAATAGTTTTTAGAATTTCCATTCTATATGAAGATATACATGATTTTGAAGAATTAAAATTAATTATCCATTTCACATACTAATTATAATTGCAAAACACGAACCAACTTTTTCCTAAATTAAATATGATTCAAACTTGTGAATTGAACTTTTGTTATAAACCTAACGTTAGTATAAGAAATATTGAAAATTAGTTCAAAATGTCATATGATTTTTATATTATTTGGTATTATAAATCTAATATCATATTAAGGAAACATTAGTCCATACCATATTAGACTACAATAATTACATTTCATAGAATTCATTTAACCATAAATGCTGCCTTATCTTCCCAAAGTATTTCTGAGGTAAGAATGTTAGAACATGCATCAATAGGTAATGGAATTGTTCACAACAACAACGTGATTCAAAAATTAACGTTGAGCACTAGGTTCTTGTACAGCGAAAAAAAATCTGATGGTTGTAAAAAGTTAGAGAGCATTCTCAAAGTGTGACAATTCCCTGCACTCTTTTGAGGACGTGAATGGAGTTTATTGTCATCTTCACAACAGTTGTCATGGTTTCTTATTCGATGTTTTTGTTAGGAAAAATACTTTGGGAAGATCTCCTCTTGTGTGTATATTAATGAAAAATACTTTGGGAAGATCTCCTCTTGTGTGTATATTAATATGAGAGGATTGTACGTAGGTGACTTCTGTCACTTTTCTATTTCCTTGGATGACAATCTAATGGTTCTCATCACTCATTTCTCTTTATTAGATAAACTATTTTAACCTATAAAAATTTAAAAAGAAATACCAAACTACATGAAATAAACCTCCAATTCATAAAGATTTACAAAATTAAATGTAAAAAATATTCAAACTCAGATAATAATAAATTAATGTAGAACCATATATAACAACATAATTACAGTACAAATGAAGTAGAATTGCATATTCCACACTGCTGCAATTTTAATCTTAGGCAAATGCACCTTTTAGGTGATGTACCGAAATTTCACAAATTTTCAGCCATTTGAAATTTAGGAATACTCTATTAGTATATATATGATTATCCGATGTTATTTGGGTTATTTCGAGATGATTCATATGTGTTGTTCTCGAGTTATGGATATCACAATACTGAATTCAGATCTGTTGTCTGCTCCATATGAAATTATAAGGTGTATTTTATTTGGAAAAAGTCTGTGATATTGATTGCTTACAAAATATGTTCGGATGAAAACTGTTTGAAAAATAAATTCATTGGTATGACTTTTATGTACTAAATATAATTACAGTTCAATTGATTGTTGCTCAAAATCTATAAAGTTACACTTATTCAAAATATTATACTTCTTACAATTAGGTTATCTTTCCAAATGGTAGAGGGTGGGCTATTTAGATATAGATTATTAGTCGATTACTATAGGGTTATTTTATACTAGGAGAAGTGAGTAATTGAGTAGCAAATTAGATCCAATGGTTGATATCTACCTATCTATTATATACTAAAAGTCCATTAAGCTTCCTACAAACGCTCTTAAACCGCCACATGGCACTCCTAAAAATACTCTTAGTCTGTCATGTGGCACTGTCTAATCTCACCATCGATTTTCACTTAAATTAGTGGACCCATTAATTTACACCATTAAATTAGATCTATTATTAAAAAATTATAACTTCCTCCTCTATGCATACGCTCCTACTATTTTACATACGTATCTGATTTTATATATTAAAAGTCCATTAAACTTTCCACGAACGCTCTCAAACCGTCACATGGTAGTCCTACAAATGCTCTTTGTCCGCCATATGGCACTGTCTAATCTCACCATTGATTTTCATTTAAATTAGTGGACCTATTAATTTACATCATTGGATTAGATCTATTATTAAAAAATTATAACTTCCTCCTCTATGCATACGCTACTACTATTTTACATACGTACGTGATTTCTGCCGTTAATTTAGGTTTTAATGAATCAAGTTCCATATATACAATGGTTTGTACCGTAACCAAACCAAGCATAGCATATTTACGTACTCAACGTTTCTTCTTGCGAAGAAAAAAAGATGAGTTCAGCGGTACATGTTTTTTTTTAAAAAAAGTGCACTGGTGCATGTTTGCGCTGAATTATAGAGTTTTCATCTTCATAAAAAGAGGTGACGAAAATATTGATATATACACAGATAATTAGTAACCAAACAAGTCATTATGGTATTCAGGAGCACTATGCTGGGGAATTCTCGACTTTGCGCTTAGTTTAACAATTAGCCATGCCAAATTAAATGAACAATTTTTCCAAACATATCTTCTATTATATATATTAAGAAGTTAATTGAACTTCCTACAAGCACTCTTGAGCCGCCACGTGACACTCCTACAAACACTCTTAGACCGTCACATGGCTCTATCTAATCTCACCATCGATTTTAACTTAAATTGGTGACCCGATATTTTGGATCAATAGATTAGATGTATTATTAAAAAGTAATAATTGTTGGCCGGCAAAAGAAAAAAAAAATTACTTCCTACATACAATTGAAAAAACAATAAATATTACCTACAGTTCACGAGAAGGAAAAAAAACTATGCACAGACTTACGATACAAAAAAAATATACGTATATAGTACCATTGAAAAAAAATCGTTTGTCTTTAGAATAGGATTTTCTACAACTTTTTTAGTTAAAACAACAGGAGAGACTTCTACTGATACATTAGAACTATATAAAAGTTACAAATTACATATGTACAAGAGGAGATTACATAAGAGTATCAAGCCATGATTTCCAAAAGGGTTGATCTAACAATTTTGCTCTGTGCACAAGCAGAGCAAAGTCTCTCTTGAAGTGATTTCCATAGCTGGAAAGAAATAGGATCTTCTACAATTTAGAGATAAAATACATTACTTTACAAATTTACACAAATATACGATGTTAAACTATAGATCTATAATATCTAATCAATGCTCTATGAATGTTCTATCTTTTAAATTATTTTAAAATCATATATCCAATTTATGATACTGTTGTATTCCTTTAATTAAATAAACTATTGTTGTTTAAGGTCCTAAAGACATCACAATGCATGAGGCCGACATATAATAATTAATGCTATGATAATTTTAAATAATTTCGCATCATATTTAGGGCGTCAAATATCATTTGGTGAATATACAACGCTATATATATATATATATATATATATATATATATATATATATATATATATATATATATATATATATATATATATATATATATATATATATATATATATATAAACAACCCAATTTAGTTGTGTTTTTCAAGTAAATCTTATTTTAATTTTAAATTATTTGAATTAAGATTCTCAAAAAAAAATTTGAACTATTTGATTGGTATTTGAGAAGTGACCAGCACAAATGTTACATACATTTGAAAAAAAAATCAAAAATATTTCTAGCCAATAATCTTGCTATAATCCAACCCATTAGTCCATTTTTGAGATTTATGGCCATATAGTATGTTTTTTTATTTGGCAAATAGTTTTGACAATAAATGAATAATCAAGTAACATGTCCAATAAACTACTTATGGTATATTTTTTTTATAGTTGATAAGATTCAATATTTCAGGATAATTGATGGATGTATGTCAATATGTCATACACTCTATTGACGTGACTATAACTATACTTCAACGAATCATAGTTTGGGAAAATAAATGCATTCTTTAAATTAGTAAATATGTCTCATGTGATTATGAATCATAGGTGTTGAAAAAAACCAGGAGACATTTGTCAAAATATAAACGATAACACAATACTCTGGAGATTATCGTGGTACTATTTAAAAAATTCACTTTGTTTTTTTAACAAAATTCACTTTGTTTTGATTATATATAAATTCCCCAATTGGTTTGGGACAAAATTTGATTCTTTGGATTTATGCAACACAGGGTGTATAAGTAATATAAGTCTATTTAATTAGATGAAGTAGTTCTATTAGATATAATTTTAATAGAAAATACCATTCACTAATATATCATAAAGTCCATCGTCATCTATAGCATACAAGGATAAGAATAAAATGTTACTTAAAGTTTGTAAACTCCAAAAATAAGATATGCTAAATATTCCTAAAAAGAATCACACATAGTACAAATATATATGAATCAACTTCATTATTGTGACTTTTTTCTCATAAATTCAAGGTTGTACGGTTTCAAGTAACATGCATAAACCAATTATTATAAAAAACATGTTTAAAATAGAGTTAAAGAGTATTTGAAAGATATCATCCACACATAAATGTTTGTACTCAAAATTAAAGCAATATTAAATAAGATACCCGCGCATATGCACGGACTACCTTTCTAGTTGTCAATAAAGATAGAATCAACCAAATATACAGTCAGATTTTTCCAGATTTTTGTGGTAATTATTCCCAGGATTAATCTCTTTTTCAAGCCCTTCTCATGAGGATTAACGTGGAAGCTCTCGAATTAGTAGTTGTAAGATGGCAAATCTGACGTGCAACAGAATATTGTAAATATCTTTTTGAAAAGTATTTAATATGAAACTAGTTAGTCAGATATGTCCTGCTGTGCAGAAGCCGCGCGCAAACTGCACCTTAATTGCGTACAAGCGTAATAATATTGTCGCGCTAAGATTGATATGGAGAAACAATAGACCTAAAATGTTTAACAATGAGCGAGAAATAAGATAATTACCTCTTATCCTGTAGGATTTCTCTTATCTTTTCAATAAGCATTGTCTCACTCTCATCCCAGGTCTCTCTCAGATCTCTGACAAGATTAGTGCCTTTCGGAGTTATACGAGAGAGTATGCCCCAGAGAATTTTCTTAAAATCAGGCTTTTGGGAAACAGATACAAGAGCCGCACAACCGAATTGCGGTCCAATCTTACGACGGACCTCATTGGCTAGCGTGGTCTTGCCCAAACCACCAAAGCCATAGATGGACAGCACCTTCCGATGATTCAAATGCTCAGCTTCACCCTCCATCAGCCAGCTCACTAGGTCATCCCTTGGGCCATCGATGCCCACAAGGTGAGCCTCCTCAGTGAAAAGAGCACCCATGCGAGGATCTATTGTCAAGCTGGTGTAACTGCTGCCAGCAACATCATCGAGCTTGTATCTCTCCCTCTGGTCTTTGACCTCGACAACACGGGCCTTCAGTTCTTGGATCTGGTTTGCAATGCGGTGCCTAGTGCACAGTGTCTTCAAACGCCGAGCACATCGGCGAAAGAACTCCTTGATGCCTCCGTGACCGTGGTGGTCATTGGTGTCAACTCCGTGGACATACTCGTCCACGCAGTCTTCGATGTCGTGTGAGAGCTCCCTCAACTCCTTTGTCCAGGTCTTCACTTGGATGTCAGGGTTCTCCATTGCAGCACACTTTTGGAGAAGGGCGTGCATGTTGTTCAGCTCTGACCGGAGGAAGCGGATTTCACGGCGGACTCCTTTCAGTCGGGCACACTCCTCAACAAGCAGATTGGTGAGTTTCTTTAGGAGGGAGTCCATGGCACCTTGAGCCTCCATGCTTCCTACCCCTCCCGTTCTCTCTCTTATGCTCAGCAATGGTGAGTATGAGGAAGGACCGAAGGAGAAAGAATGCTTGCTATATAAATTGTGGACTGTGTGTGTAGCATATAATGGCGAGAAGTATCATTAGTTTGCTCAAGGCAATTAAATGGAATCCATGACAGCTCCAAAATTTAAATTGCTCATAAAGCTTGAGATCTAGTGCTGCCAGAGTTTAGATGTTATAACAAGGACTTGCCATGTACGAGTACTGGTGTTGAATGCGATGTTATTGGCTCATGTAGTGTTTCTTATTCATGTTTATTCATACCAATGCTCAGCCTACCTAATTTAAACATCCACTTGCTAAATCCTCATTTAGCAATTTAGCAAGTTGGGATGTAATGTATTGTCTCCAAGTAATCGATCGACAAAAGCTGACCACATGGCAGCATCAAATTTTGATGGTGCCTTTAGAATCTTTTGACCAGACTTCCATGGATCCACTGTTTGATGTCTTTTATTAGACTTGTGGAAATCTACTCATCGACATGTACCACATGGCAACTTGGTGGGTTTGTATATTCGATGGTACCGTACCTTAGAATCTTTTCATTAGCTCGACTTGCATAAATATCTACTCCTCCACATGTAGGCTTATCACATGCATGGCAACGTGCTGGTGGTAAATTTGATGGTGCCTTCAGAATCTTTTCATTGCAAAACAAAGACCTACTTCTCAGGGCTTTGTAGGAGGTATCTTCATTATCAATACTTCTCGACATCTCAGGGTAACCTAAAAATAGACATCCCTATAGGAAGAGAACATCAAACTGACTGAATGAAAGAACCCCACAAGTGAATCTTGATTCTTGAATTAGAAGATCAGCTAAGCCTTATTTGGTCACTTCAGGTACAAGCATTCATAGTCATTATGGGAAATTCTTTTCTAAAGGAGATGTGTATTAGTTCCTTTTCTATACGGAACATGGAGGTCTAACCACATAAGAGACTTGCGTAAACCTTCTCATCGACATGTAAGCCTACCACATGCTAACTTGGTGGGATTGTAAATTCGATGGTACGTACCTTATAATCTTTTCATTGGACTTGCATAAATCTACTCCTCGATATGTAGGCTTACCGCATGGTAACATTGGGTGGTGGACGTGCATAAATCTACTCCTTGTCAAGTTGGCTGCACACATGGCAGCACGGTGGGTGGCAAATTTGATTCTCCCTTTAGAATAATCCTTTGATTAGATGCACAAATCCAGCGCTTGACAAATACGCTGACCACATGACAATAAGGCAGATAGGTGTTGAATAGTCCCATATTGGTTGTGGAAGGGCAAATGACCTAAGATATAAGTGAGGGAGCCCCTCAACTTAATGGCTAGCTTTTAGGGTGGGAAAGGCCCTTTACGATCCTACAATTGGTATCAGAGCCTGGCTAGGTTAACATCTATGTCCGATGGACACCGTGTGTGAAGGCTTGATGGACCGTGGGTGCCTGCGGGGCCCGTATACCAGATGGACCGTGGGCCAGTGGGGCCCGAATACGGTGAAGGGGCTGAGGGACAACAATGTGTGAAGGGAGAGATTGTTGAATAGTCCCACATTGGTTGTGGAAGGGCAAATGACCTAAGATATAAGTGGGGGAGCCCCTCACCTCAATGGCTAGCTTTTGGGGTGGGAAAGGCCCTTTACGATCCTACAGTAGGGATGGAAATGGACGAAATCTAGTTCTACCATATTCATTTTTATATTTTCTCAGAATCCTAATCGAAAATCCCGGATACAAAAATGGAATCGAATATTATTAGATACAGGCATGGAGCGAATACGTAACGGAGTGAATACACTAACGAATATTTAGCAGAATTTAAAAATCCCTCAAATTGAGCTTCGTGAAGTAACGAAGAAATATAGCTTGTTATTTTTCATCAACATTTTCAAATTTTATATCGTTAATTTCTAGACGGTTCTATAACCATTTGTGAAAATCGATTTTCATAGTCAATATCTGTTGATGTGAAAACACGAGGCCTAGGAGATCTGCTTAACTCCAGTGTAGGTCCAAAAAGCTTGCCTTTAGGTTCATGAGCGTGCCAATTAATTTGATCCTGCAATCAACAAGAAACAAAGACGGGAAAATAGCAGTTAAATCCATAAGCGATAGCCGATCGGCCAGTCGCCGATGACATATCATTTATCTTTGAGCCGATGTCATCTTTGCATCGATCGGCATTCATGAATAAACAAGAAAGACTAAATCTATTCGATCGGCTGTAGATATTAATGGTATATAATCCTTATGTCGATATATACTTAAATCAAGTGATTGGGATAGATCGGTCGCCATGCCAAGACAGTATAAATCACTTAGATCGAAATATATATTAACAAGAAGATTATAAGCATTCATAGCATAGCCGATCAGATAGATCTAGCAAGTATCGGCTAATACTCCAATACCACTCTATATTAAGATATTAAAGCAAGCAAAATATATCAAACAGGAAGCTTAATATACCTAAAAGCAATAAGATCTCAACATAAATGGCAGATCTAGCATATCAATTAAGCACATAAGATATAAGGCTAAATCAGGTAAGATCGGCTGAAACCCCGATACTACCCTAATCGGCAACCAAAGACAGGCTAGAGATTGAGATTCTAATAATGACTTATAAGGTCAAACTCAACTGATGCAGCTATAAGTATGAAAAGAAGAGCAATATCTAGACAATCAAGCCGTTGGATATTTCATAGGGTGGTGGATACTCTATATAATCTAAGTCAACGTTGGAATTTAACCTAATCGGCTGCTCTCTAGAGATATATATTAGCCGACTGAAGGTTAAATAGCAATATTGCCAAAGATTATATAGAATATATGATAACTCGACAACTTACATAAACAAGATTAGAGTGTCATAAAGATGGAAGCACTAATCCCGAGAACGCAAGCCGCCATAACAAGTTTTACCTCTAGTTGAAGATCGAAATCGATGCAGCTCAACCCGAAAGCAAGAACTCATCGAAAATAAAACGAAAGTAAAAGGGTGGCGATGCGCCGAGATTGTTATTGAACGTGTGTTATCTGATTACATGGGTCTCGGGTTCTATTTATACCCGAGATTACAAAATATGCCCATGTCGGACACGACTCTTATTTCTAACAAACTCTAAGATACCATAAGTCTTTGCGGCAGACTTTTGCCCAAACTTATCTCTAAGGAAATTACATAAAATATCCTAATTAATAGATACAATTGCCTTTCCATGACTCAATCCGTGTGTGGCAATCCATATGAAGCACGTTAACTCAACCCGACAACGTGTACCGAGTCGTATTATCGGAGTCGGCTCAATCGGCTAACCTTGTCCGACTCGAACTTTGCCGATTCTGGTCGCAGTCTATTCGGACTTCAGCCGATTCTTGCTCTGTTTCCAGAACGATCTACCTCTTGGATTCCGCTTCGGTTTTATCTTCATCTCCGATACTGAAATTACCAAATTTTTCGTTAACAATATCTTAAGTGACCCTCTTGTGAAAATGATTTTCCACTTCCTGGTCCCTTAATATCTCTATGTATAGCTTACTCACCATCTGACATGTTAAGCTCTCGTTATTTAGATTGAAGATGCTATTCATGTTAGATTGAGAGTGTTGCCTAAGTTTTTTTTTTTAATAATGGAAGAGATTTCACTAAGGCCAGATTTTATATGTTATAGCAAGACTAATTTGTTAGGTACTACGATGAGTTTATATGTTATAACAAGAATAAGCCAGGTATGACGAGTTTATATGTTATAACAGGACTAATTGCCATGTACAACTTGCTTGTGATGTTGTTGGCTGATATAGTATTTCTTGCTCATGTTTAACCATACGTACCATGATAGCTATCTGTCGATTCTAGAAATCGGTAATAAGAAAAGGGGTTGTGTATGGGAGCTAAAGTAAATAGGTCATGAGACAAAGGTTTAGGTAGGTTCAGGCCCTCTCGACGAGAGGTAATACTCTAATCCTGTTTGCGGATTAGAATCCGCCGGGTGTTGTACTAATTTGACGATCTAGTTGAAGCTTATGCCCTTGGAGGGCCTCTAGCCCACCTTATATAGGTTGGAGAGCAAGATTATAACGATAGAAACCTAACCAAATACGGAATCAATTTTCTTATCCTGCATTACAATTTACCAAACCAAGACTTTTAAGTCGTCTCCTTAATATAGAAGGAGATGTAACACTCAAGTCATGATCTGTTACATATTCTATAGATATAATGTATCCCTTATAACTAATCGGATAATCCAGCCATGTAGGTATATAGTATCTGTCGATTCTGGAAATCGGCAATGATAAAAGGGGGTAGCGCATAAGACCTAAAAGTGGCAGGATGCGGAAGACAAGGATTTAGGCAAGTTTATGCTCTCTCAATGAGAGGTAATTCGCTACCTGTTTAGGATTGTATCCATCGGCTGTATATTGATCTGACGATCTAGTTGTGGTTTATGTGTTGCCATGTTTCTATGCCCTTGGAGGAGTAGAGGACATCGGGCCCACCTTATATAGGTTGGGGAGCAGGGTTACCAAGAGGAAAACATAGTCGGATACGACATCAGTTTCCTAATCACTTATATGGTAGTACCTGGTTAGGACTCTAGGTCCTGTCATAGAACACTAGGTAACATTGCAACCGAGTCCTACTCTATAACATAATATATGGATTTAGCCCACCTCCTATCTCTAGTCGAATATGGAGGTCGTGTGGGGTACCTGGTACCCAAATTCTCCACAGCTGGCCCTAAGACCTTCACAGTCAAGTTGCAGTCTTCTCTGTGGTTCATGACCAATACTGAGTGCTTCATCTTCCCTGCGAAGGCTTCCCGAGTGCTTCCTTCTTGAGTCCTCATTTGATAACTTGCATAGAGGCTATGGAGGGCTCGTCCAAAAGATTAAATAAAAAAGATATATCAAGTAGATGAATAAATAGGTGCAACGAATAGATGCGCCTAATAGGTGTAACTCCTGACTATGTGATTAATTGAACAAACCAAGCATATAGTCAAGAACTATAATTTTAACTAGTCGAGTGACTTAATACGAATATATAACATATGCAGTGTGAGTCTCTGAATAACATGACCCGAACAATGTACCGACTGCATAGAATATGTTGCGCGTAGCTCTAGGCCAATTGTGGCTTAAGAATATAATGTGTATAGCTCTAGGGCAACGAGGTCTTAAGAATGATACCAAGTAGCACCCGACTCTTACAAAGAAAAAGCCTTATAAAAGCCACGAAAGCATGCTATTGGTCACCTTTAAAAATTGCATAGCCCATGACTCAAATTAAAAGCCTTTATGCAGCAATAAAGGATTTTGAAGGTATTGGGCTCACATTGAGCGCATATTGCCAAGACAAATATGCTCAAGTCCCTATAAGACACAGAATTTCAGCACACCTGAAGATATATGGCATATATGGTATAAAATCTGAGTGAAATAACACCCATAAATAGATTTACTAGCCACCTGACAACAACCAAACTATATAATCAGCCTAAAGCCATAATTTTGGTCTTTGTTAAAGAATGCATACATATGTAGCTCAAAACAATGATATAGTATCCAATCAATTGCCTTATGAAATCCAAACAATGACTTAACTTATATAAAAAAGTTATCAGGTCAGCTATATATAAAGCTTAACTGTTTGCCACCTTTTAAATTGCATTGTAGTAACTCCTAAAAAGTTGAATAACAATGGTATAAAAAGATTTCTAAGGTATTGGGCACTTGATCACGCGCAATTTTGTCTAAGAAAAAAATGCCTAAGTCCCTAAAAGAATGTGATGGGTCACACCTAAAAATATGGACTGTGGACATATTGGACCTCAGCCAAAAATGCTAACTGATACCCTTAAAATGACGAGACATGTGCCTATCGGTATGCTCATGTATGACAAATCTCCCAGGTGATGTAGACCGAGCACACTTCATCTGAGTGGCTTATGATCTGAGTGGTAAGTCAAATGGTAAAGTAACAATCTGGCGATTACTGAGGTGGTCAATAAAACAGAGGTGTAAAGTACTTGAAATGATAGCACGAAATATTTAGTTGAAGTGTGCTCGGTCATTAGAAGTGGCGCAGTAAAGATGAGATCGTCCATTAGAAGTGGCGTAGTAAGCCAACTGTGAAGATGAGATCATAAGTCAACGAGCACACTTCATCTTAACACACTTTGTCGATGGTAAAGATGAGATAATCCATTAGAAGTGGCGTTATAAGCCAACCGTGAAGACGAGATCATAAGTCAACGATGATGAAGGTAGCCTATGGATAACCCGGGTTAGATAATATGTAAACTACTTGAAATGATAGCGCAAAATATTTAGTTGGATGGGGTCTCAATAAAACTCAAATAAAACAGTAACCATCCAACCTTGTCGCTGCCCTACCAAGTAAAATTACCTTAGCCTCTTCTTCACATGTGGAAGCCATCAATGCAAGACATGCATCTTCACTTGTCTCCTTTCGATCCAAATACCAAAGTCTATCACGTCTGACGCCAATCCCAAGTTTCTTCCCTGTTTGCCTCTCCTTAATTAAACAATTCTCACGATCAAGAGAGACCCAACAGTCCATATGATCAACAAGAGAACTTATTGAAACCAAATTCACTGGAAAAGAAGAGACATATAACACTGATGATAAAGTGATTGAAGGAGTATATTGTATTGCTCCCTCTCCCTTAACTGGGCATGATGTTCCATCAGTAGTTTGAATTGTTTCTTTTCGTGTAAATGGGTATGGTTTATATGATGCAAATTCTCCACATGTACCCGTGACATGTTTGGATGCACCCGAGTCTAGTATCCAATTTGAATGAGAACTATTGATGGACATAAATGCTTGGTTTGAGTTACTGTTAGTATTTCTTAACGACATTACTAGAAATATTCATTCCCAGCAATGGCGAAGAAATAGTCCTAGTATATTTATGGTTATAGAAGTAATCCGCAAGCGCATGGATATACCATTGTAGCATTTCACCCGGAAGTATTCCAAGATATCGTATTTATTTAATCCCAAGGGAAGATTGTGAAAGACAGAACTATGCTAACATATACACATATATATTACTTGCCTTTATCAAAGCCTAGGCAGGGGTTAATTTAATATGAGGGAAGAGTGACACGAAACGAAGCTAATAGATTTCCTCAGATAAATAATTCTAACTAAGTGGAAGAAGAGATAGAGAGAACTCATTTCCTATGCTTCTAATATACACTCAACTTTACTCTGCACTTGCTAGTATACAATGATGTGGCCAATACCCCCTAATAGTGTCCTCCTGGTGTTTCGAGAGACCACCCCGGGTTACCGAGTTTCTTATGACAACCTATCATGGCCATCTAACCAGGGTTAAATACGGAGGAGTACCCTCCCCAAGAATTTGTCTTAGGAATATATAATAACGTGGAGGAATACCTGTACTGAGCTATCATCATCAGCGGCCCACCTCTACTGTCCCGCAGCATATATGCCCAGATAATGATATTTACTAATCTAAGCACCATGCTTACATTAATAAATACTACTCTACACCTCTGCAGAAGATATAGAGCAATCGATAATTCGGACATTAAACCCACACCATTGCACCTCTCTGGTAGGCTATCCACACAATTATACTGACACAAATGTAAAGCAAGAGCAGTACTCATACTACGTAAAGTACCGAGAATATATAAAGAAGAATATTTCATTAATTCGGAAAGTATTATAGAACAGAATAGAAAAGCTACTAGAGCCATACCGAAACTCCTCCGAAAGCTCTGAGCACTCCGAGAACTATTCTATACTACTTCCATTTAGCACTAATCTACTAAATAAAGTATGAAGAGGAATCTTGAGCTTGCTTGAGTGTGTTGAGAGAGTGAATGGGCTCCTCCTTTTATAGGGCTGTTATGACAGTTGTAGCTATGCGAGATGTCCATTTTGCCCTTGCAAAAGTCATTGAGGAGTGATCTGGAGCGTCCACGTAGAGGGCCAGCCGGAGCCGACGCCAGCAGGTTCAGCCGAACCTAGGCCGGCCCAACAGGCCTCCAACTTCGGGCAGGGCACTGACAGGTGGGTCCTTTAGTAGTTTGTGACAGTTAAGTCAGTTTCCGGATGGTTACACCTGACATGTGGGCCCTCCTTATCCTTTAGCTTGCTTAGGAGTGAGGTTTCTTCACTTTCTCTTTATTTTATTTGCTAAAATCCTGCAACATATTATTCTCAAAGTAAAAGTGGAACTATATTATTCTAAAATAAATATACATTGCAAGCATAGCTAATTCTCCATTATTTTAGTTTTATTGACGATCGAAATTTATCTGTAACGACCGTCAACAGTTACCTTAGGTGAAATTAACAAGGTTGGCAACATCAACATTTGTAGCTTCAGAAGAACCCTCTTTATGAGTGACCACATTAGTTTTGTGATCACCTCTATACTCATAGCCTCTACCTCTGTTACCACTACCCACATAACATCTTCCACCTCTTGCTCCACCCCTATTACCACATCTTCCTCTCCCATAACTAGGCTTGCATGGAGCACGGCAATCACGCATAAGTTGCCCCATCTCACCACAATTGAAGCACTCCCTGGTCTCTTTACTTTGTGCTACTACATATATGGTGTGGACACCTGGACTTTATATTATAATTGCGAATTGAGATGAACAAATCAAATCAAGAAGCAAGCATAATATAAGATCCGAAGCCTCGAATAGAGAACGTAGGAGATGAAGCTAGGCCTTTAGCTTGCCAGCCAATTTCAGCATTTGATGTGCCCGTCAAACCACACGAAGGCGGCGACTAGATATGTTACACATTCAGGAGACTTGACAAAACAACTAAAGATCTAATGCATCCCAAATGTTCTAAACTCATACTCATGTGAAGCTAGTTCCCAGGATATGCACTAGCTCCACGCTTTCATCTTAAGCAATGATTGTTGGCATTTCTTAACGTCACAGATAAAATCCGCAAGCGCATGGAAGATACTGATGTAGCACTTCACCCGGGAGTATTCTCGGGTATCGATTTCCACAGGGAACGTGTGTGCTTAGCTCTTCTTCAGGTTCATCCAAGGACACAAAGCAAAGATAAGCAAAGGGTAGAGAGGATTTCCTAGTGAGAAATAGTGTCTAAGGAAAACTTAATTTTAATCCTAACGCGATACTTTAGGCACTAGAAACCCGATGTTCCCAGATGTCGCTCTACTACGTACCCGGACAGAGAGGACTTAAGTGCTCTTGAGCGCTGTCACCACCACTACACCCACCTCTAACATACTATGGGATACGCAGCAACCACCGGAAATTAATTACCCAGACACCGCGTCTACGCAATTAATAACTACTCTAGTGCTAGCTAAACACTAAAGAAATCACTATATAATTAATGGACTATAGTGAACAATGATCCCGTATGCTAATTTGGAATGAACCAAGAATAACTCTCACGAAGCAAATCTTAATTACTCATAATGATATTTCTATTGAACCAGAGTAATTAACAAAGTACAAGAATAAGGAGAGGATTACCGACAACTCTGGTATTCCTCCAAATTCTACTACTTTATTCTCTCCGTATTCTAAGTATACTATAGAACATATAAAGAACTTAAAGTATACTTAGAGCCTCTTATAATTCAGCTCTATATCTTGGTGTGTGTTGAAATGAGGGATGAGGAGGGGTATTTATAGGTGAAGAAGTGCCTTGGGAATGTGGAGATGCTAAAGCATCCAAAGAGCATCTCTTCTCTCCTCTTGACAAGTGTTCATGACGGTTTCTTCAGGTAAAACGCTCACAGCCGTCATTGGGAGTTCGTTATCCATAGAATGCAACTTGGGCTAGGGCCAGCGGCCTCCTGTTAACGACCAAATTTGGTAATTCAGGTATCAGAGATGAAGATAAAACCAAAGCGGAATCTAAGATAGAAATCGTTCCGGAAACAGAGAAAGAATCAGCTGAAGTCCGAATCGACTGCAACCAAATAGACAGAGTTTGAGTCGCACAAGGTTAGCCGATTGAGCTGATTCTGACAATACGACTCGGTATACGTCGTCGGGTTGGATTGAAGTGCTTCACATGGATTGCCATGCACGGGTTGAGTCCTGGAAAGGCAATTGTATCTATTAATTAGGATATTTTATGTAATTTCCTTAGAGATAAGTTTGGGCAAAAGTTTGCCGCAAAGACTTATGGTATCTTAGAGTTTGTTAGAGATAAGAGTCGTCTCCGACATGGACATATTTTGTAATCTCGGGTATAAATAGACCCCGAGCCCCATGTAATCAGATAACACACGTTCAATAACAATCTCAGCGCATCGCCACCCTTTTACTTTTGTTTTGTTTTCGACGAGTTCTTGCTTCCGGGTTAAGCTGCATCGGTTTCGATCTTCAACTAGAGGTAAAACTTGTTATGGCGGCTTGCGTTCTCGGGATTAGTGCTTCCATCTTTATGACACTCTAATCTTGTTTATGTAAGTTGTCGAGTTATCATATATTCTATATAATCTCCGGCAATATTGTTATTTAACCTCCAGTCGGCTAACATCTATCACTAGAGGGCAGCCGATTAGGTTAAATACCAACGTTGACTTAGATTATATAGGGTATCCACCACCCTATGAAACATCCAATGGCTTGATTGTCTAGATATTGTTCTTCTTTTCATACTTATAGCTGCATCGGTTTAGTTTGACCTTATAAGTCGTGATTAGAATCTAGATCTCTAGCTTGTCTTTGGTTGTCGATTAGGGTAGTATCGGGGTTTCAGCCGATCTTACCTGATTTAGCCTTATATCTTATGTGCTTAATTGATATGCTAGATCTGCCCCTTTATGTTGAGATCTTATTGCTTTTAGGTATATTAAGCTTCCTGTTTGATATATTTTGCTTGCTTTAATATCTTAACATAGAGTGGTATCGGAGTATTAGCTGATACGTGCTAGATCTATCTGATCGGCTATGCTATGAATGCTTATAATCTTCTTGTTAATATATATTTCGATCTAAGTGATTTATACTATCTCGGCATTGGCGACCGATCTATCCCAATCACTTGATTTAAGTATATATCGACATAAGGATTATATACCATTAATATCTACAGCCGATCGAATAGATTTAGTTCTTTCTTGTTTACTCATGACTGCCGATCGATGCAAAGATGACATCGGCTCAAAGATAAATGATACGTCATCAGCGACTGGCCGATCGGCTATCGTTTATGGATTTAACTGCTATTTTCCTGTCTTTGTTTCTTGTTGATTGCAGGATAAAATCAACTGGCACGCTCACGAACCTAAAGGCAAGCTTTTTGGACCTGCACTGGAGTTAAGCAAATCTCCCAGGCCTCGTGTTTTTCACATCAACACGCTTTTGGCACGCTCAGTGGGACCCAGTTTCAGCAACATCTTCTCATGGCTGAGATACCACCACAGTCACCATCATCGGCAACAAAGCCGGTGGTCCCTCCTCAAACCATGATTCCAAAGCCCACAGGAACCAACGAGTCTGAGGTGAACGAAGGAAATATTATGCCAGTCACTATAGATAAGCTATCACCAGAGCAGAAGAAAGAGTTTGAATTAATGATGAAACATAAGCAACAGCAATTCATGAATTCATTCACAGAGACTCGACAAGGGAGAGTTGTTCAAAAGTACAAGCTGAAGCTAGTTGCCGATGTCCCTGGAACAAGTTCTTCTAAAGATGGTGAGGTACAAAAAAACTCAAGTTGGTACAGATAATTCAAGCAGTAAGGGCATTGCAGGTGGTTCGGGCGATAAAGGTGATGAACCCCAAGATGGTTCGGTTGAGGATCTCGGTGAAGATAGCAACAGAGAGCAATTGCAGTTCAACAACTTCCAAGATCGGATTGACTATGCCGTGCAACATGCTTTGATCAACCAATCTGGAGTGCTAGTTAATACCTTGACAAACATGGTGAAGTCTGTGGTCGATGGCACAATAGCTGAGCATCAAACTACGGGGCCAGCCTATTTACCAGGGGGTGTTTTCCCGAACTACAGGCCTTTGGTCACAAGCAACCAACAGAGTGCTTCCAGTGTACCACCAGTTCAGCCGACGGTACCGGTTTCAACTCCTGGACCAGCTGCACCATCACTGGCACAAAGGCAAATGACCAATCCTCGATTGTTGACCAGGGAACAACCGCAGCATGTTGGGCAAAATATCAATCGGCTGACTCAGGACCAGGTTGCTGCAATGTTTTTACCAAATCCAACAATTGTCGATCAGTACAATCAGTGCCGATTCAGCAAACACCGCCAAGGCAACAGACCGTTCAGCCGATCCAACAGCAGCACTTGCAACATACATCGGCTAGATTGAGGACACTTGACAATCGGCAAAGGCAGCACGCTGTGACTCAAGTTGTCCCTGGGCATTTGGTACATAATGTTCAGCCAGATCAATCGGTTGTAGCTCAAGTTATTCCTGAACATATGGTGCACAACATACAGCCGAATTTCCAGAATTACCTGGGAGGTAATTTGAACTACCAGTACCAGCCTCCGTCACCTCATGTCCAATACCAGCAAAGAGGATCACCTCAGCCCCAATTTGCTCCTCAGCTTAATCAGTTCGAGCCGATACAGCAACAGATGCAAGTAGTACCTTAGCAGAGGCCTTGGGCCCGTATGATTGTACATGTGATGAGGGAGCAGTTTGGGCTCAAGCCAAAGGACTCTGGAAATTTGTATCGGCATCCATACCCTGAGTGGTTTGAAAGGGTTCCATTGCCTGGCCGATACAAGGTACCAGACTTCTCAAAATTTTCAGGGCAAGACAATGTTTCGACTTATGAACATGTCAGCTGATTCTTGGCTCAATGTGGTGAGGCATCGGCTGTTGATGCCTTGAGAGTTAGGTTGTTTCCTTTATGTTTGTCCGGATCGGCATTCACATGGTTTTCTTCTCTGCCATATAACTCTGTCAATAGTTGGGCCGATTTGGAAAATCAGTTTCACAGCTATTTTTATAGTGGAATTCATGAGATGAAATTGTCTGACCTAACAGCAATTAGGAAAAGGCATGATGAATCTGTGCAAGATTATATCTAGAGATTCAGGGAGATGAGGAATAGGTGTTACAGCTTGTCTTTAACAGATTCCCAGTTAGCCGATCTGGCTTTTCAGGGCCTGATAGCACCAATTAAGGAAAAATTTTCATCCCAGGATTTCGAGAGCTTATCGCATCTTGCACAGAAGGTCACTTTGCATGAGCAAAGATTTGCCGAAGCTAAGGAGAACTTCAAAAGGATCAACCATGTATACCCGTACATATATGATTCTGATGATGAAGAGGATGATTCCGAAGTAGCAGCAGCCGAATGGGTCGGGAGCAAGAAGGTTGTGCCATGCCCATGGGTGAGGAGTTCTGGAATAGAAGAATGATTTGATTTTGATGTCACCAAGGCTGACAAGATTTTCGATTTGTTGCTTCGGGAGAAACAGATTTAACTTTCTGCTGGTCATATAATCCCATCGGCCGAAGAGCTAGGCAAAAGGAGGTATTGCAAGTGGCATAATTCTGGTTCTCATTCTACTAATAACTGCAAAGTTTTCAGGCAGCAAATCCAGGTGGCCATTGAAGGGGGAAAGATCAAATTTGATGATTCAAAGAAGCCGATGAAGGTTGATGGTAATCCTTTCCCTGTTAACATGGTGCATACATCTGGGAGGACAGCCGATGGGGGGAAGAATCAAAATTTTCAGATGAATTCGGCTAGAATTATCAACAAGTATCAGAGAAAGTATGACAAGCAGCAGGAAAAGTATTGTGAAGAAGATGATGGTGGTTTTGATCCTCATTGGGACTGTAAGTTTTTCAGATTCTGCTGGAATGAACGTATAAGGCTGCCATCGATTGAAGATTGCCCTGGATACAGCGACATTGCAGGGAGTCCAAGCCGATCCTATAATAGAGGCAATCGGCTGAGTCAGAAGATAGTACCTGTTCATTAGAGATTGGGCCCAGTAAATCAAGATTATCACCATGATGAAGATGAAGATAGGAAAACACAATGGTGTCCTACAGGCATTTTCACCAAGAATCAGAACAGAAGAGTTCAAAGAATGAGGAACAGAGAACGTTTTCAGGAGGTGCAACAGGAGATTAATCATCGGCTGAAGAAAACAAAGGCTAAGCAGGAGTGGCGTGTTAAGAGCATGGTCACGACAGCCGATGAAGTTGAAGTCGATAAAGCAAAACGGTTGCTCAAGGGTAAGGCTCCTGCATCTGCATCGGTAAACATGGTTTTTGCGCTACCAGCAGAGTTTGAAGCTAGGCAAGCCGATGTTGATGATGTTGAAGAAGCCTCTGCTAGATTGGTTTTGTCACCGGAGCAGGCGGTTTTTGAGAAGCCAGAGGGAACAGAAAATCGGCATCTCAAGCTGTTATATATCAATGGGTTTGTCAATGGGAAGCCGATGTCCAAGATGATGGTTGAAGGAGGAGCTGCTGTGAATTTGATGCCATATGCTACATTCAGGAAGTTGGGCAGAAATCCAGACGATCTCATCAAGACTAACATGGTTCTCAAGGATTTTGGTGGCAATCCATCGGAGACTAAAGGAGTTTTGAATGTGGAGCTGACAGTCGGAAGTAAAACCGTTCCTACAACATTTTTTGTCATCGATGGAAAGGGTTCCTACAGCCTGTTGCTTGGAAGGGAGTGGATTCATGCTAATTGTTGTATTCCTTCGACTATGCACCAGTGCTTGATTCAATGGCAAGGTGACAAGATTGAAATTGTACCAGCCGACAGGTTAGTTAACGTTGCTAATGCCGATTTAGCTCTTTGGGAGATGGATGGTATTGATTGCCTATCTGGAAAAGTTTGGGATGGAGATTTTCTAAAAGTGTCCGATTGTGATATATAGCCAATTGAAGATGGAGAGCCCAAATTATTATTTTGAGGGCGTCGTGGAGGGTTCAAACGTCTACACCAAGGACACGGTAGATGATCTCGATGACAAGCAAGGACAAGGTTTCATGTCGGCTGATGATTTGGAGGAAATTGACATAGGTCCAGGAGATAGACCAAGGCCGACATTTATTAGTAAGAACTTATCTCCAGAATTCATAACCAAGTTGATAGAGCTTCTAAAAGAATACAGAGATTGCTTTGCTTGGGAGTTTTATGAGATGCCAGGACTCAGCCGATCGATTGTTGAACATCGGCTTCCTATTAAACCTGGGGTTAGACCATATCAGCAGCCACCAAGGAGATGTAAGGCCGATATGCTCGAGGCTATCAAGGCTGAGGTTGCACGTTTGTATGGTGCTGGTTTTATTCGTCCATGCCGTTATGCTGAGTGGGTTTCTAATATAGTTCCAGTCATCAAGAAAAATGGCAAAGTCAGGGTGTGCATTGATTTTCGGGACCTAAACAAGGCTACCCCAAAGGATGAGTATCCAATGCCGGTTGCCGATCAGTTGGTTGATGCTACTTCAGGGCATAAGATATTAAGTTTTATGGATGGTAATGTAGGTTACAATCAAATCTTTATGGCAGAAGAAGATATTCATAAGACAGCCTTCAGATGTCCTGGTGCAATCGACTTGTTTGAGTGGGTTGTGATGACTTTCGGCTTGAAGAGCGCTGGAGCTACATATCAGAGAGCCATGAATTACATATTTCATGATCTGATCGGTTGGTTGGTTGAGGTTTACATCGATGATGTGGTCGTTAAGTCAAAAGAAATAAAAAACCATATAGCCGATCTGAGGAAGGTTTTTGAGAGAACTAGAAAATATGGCTTGAAGATGAACCCGATAAAGTGTGCTTTTGGTGTATCGGCTGGCCAGTTTTGGATAATATTGAGGAATATCTTAGTTCCCCACCAGTTTTGATTTCACCATAGAAGGGGGTACCATTCAAGTTGTATTTGTTGGCTGGCGAGAAGTCAATCGGCTCAATTTTGATTCAGGAGCTTGAGGGGAAAGAGATGGATATATTTTATTTAAGCCGCAGGCTCTTGGACACAGAAATGAGGTATTCTCCTGTGGAGAAGTTATGTTTGTGTTTGTATTTCTCCTATACAAAGTTAAGGCATTATCTATTATCCAATGAATGCACTGTGATATGCAAAGCCGATGTGGTCAAGTACATGCTATCGGCCCTAATTTTGAAAGGAAGGGTTGGAAAATGGATATTTGCTTTAACGGAATTTGATCTTCGGTACGAGTCACCGAAGGCGATTAAGGGGCAAGCTATAGCCGATTTTATTGTGGATCATCGTGATGACTCAATCGGCTCAGTTGATATTGTGCCTTGGACTTTATTTTTTGACGGATCAGTGTGTACTCATGGTTGTGGTATCGGCTTGAGTTTGCCTATACTATTAAGCCTTATGCAACTAATAATCAGGCTGAATATGAAGCGGTTCTCAAGGGGTTGCAATTGATTAAGGAAGTTGAAGCCGATGCTATCGAAATTATGAGTGATTCCTTGTTGGTGATCAGTCAATTGGCAGGAGAATATGAATGCAAGAATGATACATTGATGATCTACAATGATAAGTGCCAAGAGTTGATGGGTGGGTTTTGGCTGGTAACTTTAAAGCATGTATCTCAAGAGCAAAATGTTGAAGCTAATGATTTGGCTCAAGGAGCATCAGGGTACAAGCCGATAATAAGAGATATCAAGGTGGAAGTTGCCACAATATCAGCCGATGATTGGAGGTATGATGTGTATCAATATTTGCAGAATCCATCTCAATCGGCTTCTCGGAAATTGCGTTATAAGGCTTTGAAGTACACCTTGTTGGATGATGAGTTATATTATCGAATGATTGATGGGGTGTTGCTTAAGTGTTTGAGTGCCGATCAAGCCAAAATTGCGATAGGCAAGGTAAATGAAGGAATTTGTGGTACTCATCAATCGGCTCACAAGATGAAGTGGTTACTTCAGCGTGCAGGGTATTTTTGGCCGACAATGTTGGAAGATTGCTTCAGATACTACAAGGGATGTCAAGATTGTCAGAAGTTTAGAGCAATTCAGAGAGCACCAGCATCGGCTATGAATCCTATTATCAAGCCATGGCCGTTTAGAGGATGGGGTATGGATATGATCAGCCAGATTAATCCACCTTCAAGTAAGGGGCATAAATTTATATTGGTTGCGACTGATTATTTCACCAAATGGGTAGAAGCTATTCCTTTGAAGAAGGTTGATTCAGGAGATGCTATACAATTTGTTCAAGAACATATCATCTACCGATTTGGTATTCCCCAGACCATTACAACTGATCAAGGTTCGATCTTTGTGTCCGATGAGTTTGTTCAGTTTGCCGATAGCATGGGCATCAAGTTGTTACTTCCCCGTACTATGCGCAGGCTAACGGACAAACCGAGGCGTCTAACAAGAGTTTGCTCAAGTTGGTTAAGAGAAAGATTTCTGATTATCCTCGGCAATGGCACACTAGACTAGCCGAAGCGTTGTGGTCTTATCGGATGGCTTGTTATGGATCGATTCAAGTCCCTCCTTATTAGCTTGTTTATGGGCATGAAGCAGTTTTACCATGGGAAATTAGAATCGGCTTGAGAAGAACGGATTTACAGGATGAATTGACAGCCGATGAGTATTATAATCTCATGGCAGATGAGAGGGAGGATTTGGTTCAGTCAAGATTGCGAGCTCTTGCAAAAGTTACCAACGACAAAGAAAGGGTTGCTCGACATTATAACAAGAAGGTAGTGCCTAAGTCTTTTTCTGAGGGAGAGCTTTTTTGGAAGTTAATCTTGCTGATAGGAACTCGAGATAACAAATTCGGCAAGTGGTCACCAAACTGGGAAGGACCATTTCAAATTCATAAGGTTGTGTCCAAAGGAGCTTATATGTTGCAAGGGCTTGATGGAGAAGTTTATGGACGAGCACTCAATGGCAAGTATTTGAAGAAATATTACCCAAGTGTTTGGGTCAATTCATGATCGGCTAGATACTGCCGATGCGTGATAGCCGATGTGTTTACATCGCCTTGAGATGGTCGATATAGTTATATAGCCCTTAGCAGTTTTATTATCATAATCGGCTGTGTTCTGCCGATGTATGATGGCCGATATTTAATGTATCGCCCTTAGTAGTTTTTGTTATTTTGTCACCATCGGTTGTGTTCTGCCGATGTATGATGGCCGATATTTCATATATCGCCCTTAATCCAAATTATAATTTTATCAACGCCTTCATCATTGCAAAATTAGGGGGGCACATATATACACAAATTGCGAATTTTTCAAGCAAATTGAGAAGTTGAAAAAGTTATATTAATCGGCACAAAGGATCAGCATGACAATCAAAAGGAGTACCAAAGTTTCTTAGACGATTATAAAAATTTTTCTAAGTCCTATTACAGAGATAATCAGCCAATTACATAGACAGATAACGCTGGATAGCCGACACAGCCCGTTGTCTAATTTGATCTACTTCTTCGATGGCTTGGATGTCTTGGGCATCGGTTCCAGGAATGACCTTGAGAGACTTAGTCAAATCGGCCACGTTTCTGCCTCTGCAAATCTTGCCCGGATTGAACCACAGTCCACCACCAAGTTGTCTAATGATGACTCTAGCTGATGAGATATGTCTTCAAGAGTTCTTTTGACATCATCGGTCAGAGGGGCTGAAGCTTTGCTTGTTGTTTCTTCGTCTGCCTCTTCATCAAAGTAATCCTTGATATCAAAAGAGAACAGATCTGAGATTCTAAAGGTAAAGTTGAAGATGATTGAATACCAAAACATGTTATACAGCTGATCTGAGATTCTAAAGGGTAAACTTACTAGGATGGCAGGAGCAGCTGGTTGTTCTTCTTCCTCGATGTTATGGCTGCCTGCAGCCGATAGAGTACGATCACTTGGCATCGGCTGCACAGGAGGTGAAGGAGGAGGAGGAGGAGGCTGCAAAAGATAAGTGTTAATTAACACCGGTTTTGATAGGAGCAAAAGGATTTTACAGAGGGAACTTTACTGGTGGGGCTGGTTTGGGTGGTGCTGGTGCCGATTTCTTCTTCACGACAGTTTTCTTTTTCTGCACATACAAGATTAATAAATAATCAGCTATGCAAGTTGTTTCAAGAGATGATCAAGATATTTACCCTTGAAAAGTGAGCTGGAGCAGCAGGAGTTGGAGGAGTCTGTTTGGGCGAAGCCGAAGGTGTTTTTTCTCCTAAGTCACTCAGTTCGGCTGCCGCTTGGTCGACGTCGTCCTCGATCTCTTCTTCATCTAGAGCTTGTTCTATAGATGGATCTAAGGCAGGCAAATCATTGGTTGGCATGGATTTCTTCTTCTTGGCCTTTTTCTTTGGAGCCATAGCCGATGGATCAGCAGCCGATGCCCTGGTCTTTCTCTTCCTGCCTGTATCGGTTGGCTCTCTCAACTGCCCTTGGAGTAGACTTGAGGTCCTGTGGGCATGGTAGCCGATGACAGGGGGAGATGGTCCACCTCCGTTTGGTATAAGGCCTGGAGCATATTCTATGCCCTTGCCACTATTGCTTTTGCAAGGAGGAGAGGATTCTGTTGTCTGCAAGGTAGAAGAGGAGATTAGTCAAGATACAAATCGGCTAACAGTTATTTTAACAGAATTAACAGAATAGAAATTTACCTGAGGGATGACATCTGGGAATAGATCCGTCATGTACATGGAAGTCGATTGATGGAACAGGTGTAGCTTCCATTCATCCCACCATCTATCAAAGGCCTTGCTCTTGAACTTTGCCAGTTCTATGTTCTCAATGTTGCCCAAGGGAGGTCCTGGGATGTTGAGCAGCCGATCCATCATCAAGGTCGACGAGATCTCTCCTCTGCACTGAATTTTGTCGGCAAAATACAAGCCGATTGGCAGCTGTCCCATCCCAAATTGCCTAGCCGAGCTCATTGGATGGTAGAACTCATAGGACACTTGAATGTTTCTTCCTTGATGGATGCCAATAGGAAGAATGCATGGGTTGATAGTAGCCGAGAAGACCTCTCTAGACTTATCATATCTTTCAGCATTGATTTCTTCGAATCTGAAATCTGATGGCAGTTCAAAGCTCATTGAGTTTGCATACGGAAACCAAACTCGGGCATCTTTCTAAAAACCATCATAAAAACTAAAGAACCAGTCTTTCAGCAGCTCAGCCGATAACTTGGATCCAGAATCGGCTGGTGTGGATGCAGCGTCTCCATACGACATGCATCGGCGGTGTGTGCGCTCTTCTCCATCATCATCTGTGATCGACTCTAGTCTTGGAAATTCAGCATTTGTCAAAGATGGCCGATTCACAACCTTCATGGCAACAAGGTTAAGCTATGTCTGCAGAAACCACCATGGGCCACCTGCACTGACCACTGACCCTGTGGCTATCTTAGCCGATGAGTTGTTCAACATCTGATATAGGTAGCTGAGAAGGATTTTTCCCAAAGGAATTTGCTTTTTGGTTTCAAGGGATTCGGCTAGAACTGCCAGTTGGTAGTAGGGCCACAACTTGATCCACAGAAGAGGAACTTCTCAAGCCACATCATCAGAAAGGTTGTATGCTCTCGAGGGGTGACAGACCCTCTTTGCCCATATATGTAGCAATATAGCCAGACCAGTTGCCTATGGTCTTAGTTTTGAACTCAAACTGGTTCTTGGAGTTCAAGTTCATGGAGTTCGCCGATGCGGTGATATCTAGGCTAGTGATCATGGTGATGTCTAGCAGAGTAGGGGTCATCGGCCCATGATTAAACAGGAAGGTGTTGAGGGCGTTGGACCAGAAATACGTTGCAGAAGCCATCAGGGGCTCGTCCTTAGCCGAATTTGCTAAAGTAAGAGCAAGCGCTTGGCCAATTCCGAGTTCATCCCAATGGGTCTGCTTGCTAGCTGATATACGCTTGTACCATACGGGCCAACTTGTGTCAGGAGAACTTTTCTCAAGGGAAGGCCAGGACTTGAAAGTATTCTTCAATGACCTAGATTTGGGTTGGCCAATCTAAAGGGTATCCTATTGGTCTCGGCGCTAATGAACTCAGTGGGGTCGGAATTGCCGATTGGACCAAGAAAATACTGATGCTCATGTGACAGGCTGGGAATCGCAACCAGATTGGAGAGATGCTACAGATGCAAAAGGATAGAGAAGAAGAAAACAAGATGCGACAAGGAAAACCGATCTACTGCACAAAGAAGGGGATCTAGCCGATGGGCATGGACCTCTGCATACTCGACCGATGGCGCGGCAGTCGGGCTGGCGGAAGTCGACATCGCCGCGGGCGGAAGCTTGGCCGGAGGAAGAGTCGCCTTGAATCGCCTTGCGCACCGAGGGGATCGCCGGGGAGAGAGAGGACGAAGTTGGCTTAAGCGGTGAAAACGGAAGTAACGGTGTGAAATCTCTCGGGGGTGACGGTTAGTATTTAAAGCGCTGCGGTAACGGTTGGAAAAACAACAATGAGCGATATTCTTGGAGGAGCAAATATGGCAAATCCGAAACATTACCAAATATTCCGGACTTGGGGGGCATGTGTTAACGACCAAATTTGATAATTCAGGTATCGGAGATGAAGATAAAACTGAAGTGGAATCCAAGATAGAAATCATTCCGGAAACAGAGCAAGAATCGGCTGAAGTCCGAATCGGCTGCAACCAGATCGGCAGAGTTCGAGTCGGACAAGGTTAGCCGATTGAGCCGATTCCGACAATACGACTCGGTATACGTCGTCGGGTTAGGTTGAAGTGCTTCACATGGATTTCCATGCACGGGTTGAGTCCTGGAAAGGCAATTGTATCTATTAATTAGGATATTTTATGTAATTTCCTTAGAGATAAGTTTGGGCAAAAGTTTGCCGCAAAGACTTATGGTATATTAGAGTTTGTTAGAGATAAGAGTCGTCTCCGACATGGACATATTTTGTAATCTCGGGTATAAATAGACCCCGAGCCCCATGTAATCAGATAACACACGTTCAATAACAATCTCAGCGCATCGCCACCCTTTTACTTTCGTTTTGTTTTCGACGAGTTCTTGCTTTTGGGTTGAGCTGCATCGGTTTCGATCTTCAACTAGAGGTAAAACTTGTTATGGCGGCTTGCGTTCTCGGGATTAGTGCTTCCATCTTTATGACACTCTAATCTTGTTTATGTAAGTTGTCGAGTTATCATATATTCTATATAATCTCCGGCAATATTGTTATTTAACCTCCAGTCGGCTAACATCTATCACTAGAGGGCAGCCGATTAGGTTAAATACCAACGTTGACTTAGATTATATAGGGTATCCACCACCCTATGAAACATCCAACGGCTTGATTGTCTAGATATTGTTCTTCTTTTCATACTTATAGCTGCATCGGTTTAGTTTGACCTTATAAGTCGTGATTAGAATCTCAATCTCTAGCTTGTCTTTGGTTGTCGATTAGGGTAGTATCAAGGTTTCAGCCGATCTTACCTGATTTAGCCTTATATCTTATGTGCTTAATTGATATGCTAGATCTGCCCCTTTATGTTGAGATCTTATTGCTTTTAGGTATATTAAGCTTCCTGTTTGATATATTTTGCTTGCTTTAATATCTTAATATAGAGTGGTATCGGAGTATTAGCCGATACATGCTAGATCTATCTGATCGGCTATGCTATGAATGCTTATAATCTTCTTGTTAATATATATTTCGATCTAAGTGATTTATACTGTCTCGGCATTGGCGACCGATCTATCCCAATCACTTGATTTAAGTATATATCGACATAAGGATTATATACCATTAATATCTACAGCCGATCGAATAGATTTAGTTCTTTCTTGTTTACTCATGACTGCCGATCGATGCAAAGATGACATTGGCTCAAAGATAAATGATACGTCATCGGCGACTGGCCGATCGGCTATCGTTTATGGATTTAACTGCTACTTTCCTGTCTTTGTTTCTTGTTGATTGCAGGATAAAATCAACTGGCACGCTCACGAACCTAAAGGCAAGCTTTTTGGACCTGCACTGGAGTTAAGCAGATCTCCCAGGCCTCGTGTTTTTCACATCAACACCTCCGTAAGGGTTCAGCCGAACCCGGGATGGCTCCGTTGGCTCCGGTGTTTTGCCAGGACACTCATTTAGGGCCCCTCAATCTATTGGTATGCATGTTCGCGCCATTTGGAGGTGTTTAATTAGGTTTTTAGGTCCAAAAATCCATAAGTTTGGATACGAGTTTGATTTTCCTCCTCCTTCATATATATTTCTTCTCAACTTGGGTAGTTTGTCACCTGCATACAAATATACACTAACACTCGTGGAAATTGTTAGAAATAAACCCTACCACTATGTTGGATGTTTTATATTTATAGTCTTATGCTGGTATTGACGGCGTTAATTTGGTACTTAACAGTCGTCAACAATGATACACATAGGCGAATACAACTAAGACAAATAAATTTCAGATTACAACAACTTTAGATATACATAGGCCGACAGGCCGAATACAACTAAGACAAATAAATTTCAGATTACAACAACTTTAGATATACATAGGCCGACAGGCCATACAATATACGGTTCAGCGGAAGCATGTCTACCCAAAAGAATCCCACAAGCAACCGACAAGAGGTAAGCCCCTAGTTAGAACCATCCTAAAAGAGCAACGGTTCCCGCAACATTCAACCCAAAATAACCTTATCACCTACAACAAAGACTAAGGAAAACAAAATATACAACAAGCAAGATTCATTACATTAATTAAATCAAACCTAAATGCATGCAAGCTCTAAATCGAAGGAAAGGCTATATGTTGTCTTTAATTTTCAGCATAAAGCAAATTTTATTTCACAAGCATTTTGCAACAGTATTTAATAAAACATTTGAAACATATATATCAAGTAAATCATGTTGTTCACCATCAAGATAACAGAAGTATACCCTTGCTGCCCTCCATGGCAACAAGTCATAATATACATCATCTTAAGCCAAAAAGTTACCATAAATCTACCATTTTCACATCCTAAATTCACAAACACATTTAGAAAACATAAAACTATACTCATGGCACTCGTTGTGTCGCTCATGACCGTGAGCACGACCAATCGATTAGACTCTGCAGAGTTTATACAGTTTTACCCACATGATGTGAATCACTCAAGTTTGTCCAGTACCCATCGGTACCACCACACTCTACATATTGAGTACGATCTAGAGGTCACAATGAAGCCTTTACATTATTTACTATCAAATCCTTGCATGAGCACGATGAGTGTTGTTCCACATAAAGTCTACAATCTTAATGCCATTAGATTGGGGGGGGGGGGTCTTTACCAATGTAACGCCGTAGGCAAACCGGTACAGTCATTTCCTACGTGGCACTCAACGTTGTACGTGAGGCGGAACAATACAATCGTCCCCTCACGCGGAATAGTACAATTGTCCCCTACCAAATCAGAAATAAATGTGAGGCGGAATATTACAGTTGTCCCCTCATAAACAATAAACATAGAAAAGGCGAATCGATACACTCGTTCCCTTGCAATTCACATAAACATGGGCAACTCCCACAAATAGCCCTACCATCAAGTCGTAGGCACTATCGCTACTACAATGGCCTCCCAACTGCATGCATAGATAATAAACAACTTAATGAGCTTAGGCCATCCATACTAGCACATATGGTTGCACGGTATATAATAGTTGGTGACATAGAGTTTAGTCCTTAGTTGACTCAGGCGAACACTCCCCCTATCGGTATGCAACTACCACCATATACTCCCAAGTCTTAAAACATGTTTTTCACCATTTTAGTTCACAATTATCTAGAGTATACATCTCTGTCCAGAAGTTACAAAATTTCCAAAATATTGAGTATAAATGATCCATTATGTTTGAGGTATAGTTTCTATGCATGTCTAAGCATATGGCAAATATATAGGCATGTATATATCCATTTGAGCACTTGATAAGTACTCTAAACCATTCTAAGTTTACAAACAGTAGGGAGACCAAGTTTCAAGGTGGAATATGCACCAAATAGGTCATAGCTACCATCTACCAAATTTCAAGTATCGGTATAGCAAATACGCGTGCAATTTTGTAAAGAAAACATTTCACTCCCCAAAGCATAGGCTTCATTATGTTCAAAGGATGAGGGGAGCACTTGTCTTTCTCAGATTCAATCTGATCATATACTAAAATCACTCCTCCGTTGACGGACTCCTTACCTATACAATTTATAATGTGTACGCATAAAAATATCAAAATATGCGAAAAAGCCAAAATGCTCTAAAACGCATGATTTCTTCACAGTAGTTGGGTTCTGACCTAAGATGAGTTTAGGTAAAATAATTTATATTTTATCATTTTTATTTTAGGACATATGAATTTTATAAGTTATAGGCTTGAATATGTCATTTGTTCCTTAGGCTAAACTTTGGAATAATTTTGTTATGTGGTTGTGTCGAGATACTTCAAAGCGTTAAAGAGCATAATTTTCTAAGCTCAATCTAACTGGTATCATAATTTTTGAACCTTCTATGAATTTCTTATGCATTTTACAAGCTAGGGTGCACATTATGTTAACATTTTGCTGTACAAAATTTTAGAAAGATTTCTTGTACTGTTTGTTCCATATTTTAGTGCATAGAAATAAAGGGTGCGATTTTGTGGTTCTAACAAATTTTAGTTCAACTCATTTTGTTTGTTCCATGTTTTTGTTTACAAACTTCATGAGCACAACTTTTTGTGAGTCTACTGGAACTTTGTCCAACTCAAACTGAGCTAATATGAGTTTTTCCACAAAATTTACAAGTTTATCTATTTTCAGTTGAACAAGTAATGCCTTAACTATTTCTCTTATATTTTTCCAGATTTGAAATAGGGGGTCCACTGGCAGTGTCTGGTCGATATGCAAAGAGACCCCTTAGGTTCCAAGGAATCAACCCGCTATCCTATTTCTGCCCTATGTGAGTGGAAATTCTTTCAGGTAGATCCTTAGACTTATTCTAATTTACAAACTAGGTCCCTGTGATTTGCCATGATTAGCCTTGCCGGCGGCAAACGGTGGGAAATCTCGTGAGGCGGCTAAAATAGGAACTGTAGAGAACACTTTTGCAAACCTAGAGGTGGTGGTCTTAATGAGAATGATGACCGGATCATCGCCAGAGGCGAGTCCGAGCGGCGGCTGTGCAGGGGCTATGCATGCAGGTGAGTCAGCCTTGTTCATGGGAAGGGAATGCATGCATGCTACTTCTTGGGCGTCCAGGATGCTCACTGGTATAGATGGCCATATGGTCCGAGGCCCGTGGCCCAGCCCAAGGCACGCCATTTTGGCCCGGCCCAAGCACGGCACGGCCCGACTTGGGGTCGTGCCCATGCCGGCTCGGCCCGACAGCCGGGCCGTGCCTGGGCTGCACCCTCGGCACGGTGGGCCGGCCCGGTACAGCACGACCGAACAAAAAAAGTTGAGGGACGCAAAATAGACTTAATGAACCATATCATACAGGGCCCAAAGAGAAGAGGAATACAAAATAGACTTATTTTCTAGCCATATGGACCTAGACCATAGAGTTGAGGAACCCAAAATATACTTATTCTGTGAAAAAGCGCAATGGACAGTTGTGCCTTCGGGCCAGCCCAGCATAGCCCGAGTCATGTTGGGCCGTGCCTGGGCCATGTGTGTGGCCCGTGGGCTGGCACAACACGGCCCAGAGTGTAGATCGGGCCGTGCCGGCCAGACTAATTTCGGCACAGGCATGGCCAGGCCTGGGCCGTGCCGGGCCGTGCCGCCCGTTTGGCCATCTATACTCACTAGGATGTAAGAAGGGATCTGCGAGGCTTGGATAGCAGCGGCTTCGGTTGGAACGGCTCGGCGGCGAGGAAGAACTCCGGGTGGATGTCGACGGCGTGCTACGGTCAACGAGCTGGAAAAACAACATGTCCAGTGTGTCAGTGTTGTCCTAGGGAAACTACGGATGCGACGAATCGTGCTGCAACTCACCGGAGAGGACGAAATCAAGGATGGAGGCGGCGGCCGGACTTGAGGAAGGAGGGGATCTCCCTATCCACGCGCTTCCAGTTCGATTCCTTCGGCCATCGTTCTCGTGGAATCTTGTGGACATCGGGGGTGTGAGAGCTCAGCCGGAAATGCACCCGGTCAACGGAAACGGCGAAGCGACGAATGGCGGCGCTTTGGACACCGGGGACAGCCGTGGCCACGCTCCGCCGTTCTTGAACAGCTCGATCTCGAAAACAAAAGGTATGGATAGATTAAGCATGGAAATAGTAATACGTTTTCGATGATGGTTTGCAGCAAAGCTCACCAGAGAGTGGATGAAGACGATCAAACACTTCCGACTGACAAGAAAGACAAGGCCGTTCCCGGCGATTCCGAGGTGGACGCGTTTTGTTTCTTCGTGGAACGTAATAAGGGAGAGAAATGGAGTATGCTGGCGAGGTGGATCGTCAAATGGTAGAGTTTTAGGTGTCAAGTTCGAGCTAGGTGTCAACCGGTGGCCATGACACGTTCTATGGCACTTGGCTGTGTTCCAGGCTGTGGGGGTGAGCTAGGGGTGTGTTATTGAGGATGACGAGTAGTTCCCATGGACCCTGGGCCCCTCTGGCAGAGATAGAGAGAATGAAACACTCTAGAAGCAAGTATGTAGACTATTTCAAGGTTTGATTTTGCACTCTTGTGTTTCTCTATTTATATTGGGACTTAGGGGGAGACAAGCCAGCACTAGGTAGACAAGGATGTGATCTTTGATATGAGCCAAGTCCCAAGGCTAAACATCTTTTAGAATTACCATGGTAAATTTGTAAAGAAGGCCAATTTACTATGTTGACTGCAGTCAAATATTGTTTAAAGAACTTGTGGCTCATTTAAAGTGGTTAGATTTCGAATTAAATTAATCCAAGACTCCTGTTAGTTAAGTATACCATGTTTAACATGCTGATAAAAGGTTTTTGCTAGGAGAGCTATGGTTGAATTACGGTGAAGGTGTAAATTAGGCAATGTGCTATTTCGTTTTTTTTTTTTTCAGATTTTGCTGTTTTGGATGATTTATTGAGGTATCAAATCAAGTGATAAAATGATGTCAAAATTACAGTAAGTTGTCGGTAGCGCAAATCCATGCGCTACATCGCAGAATAGTAGTTCAAGCACCGCACAACGCCTTCTCCATCTGGTTTTCGTTTTTTTACCACCCCACATTTCCTTCGCATCCCACCTTTTCTCGGTTCGTTTTTTTCTTTTTTTACCACCCCACCTTCTGTGTTTCTTTTTTCTTTTTTTCATCTCATTCGTGCTTCATCAATGGGCCTGGTAAAATATTAACCATCCAGATTTTTCTGTTTTTCATTCCTTCTCTGTAGTTTTTCTGTTTTCGCGTTTTAGTAAAACATTTACCGTCTAGTTTTTCTTTCCGAGTTTTCCCTTTTTCTAGTATCTCCGCACGATTCAAAAATAACGAATTTACTCCGTGGAGTTTTTCATTTACTTCCAGTCTCCCACATCTGCTCATTCTAAAGTAACAAATTTACTCGCATGAATGCCTCCACATCGTATAACGCCATACCTAGATGGTCGTAAAAGAATTACTACCAGCTTACAATGCTAGTAATTTTTTTACCAATATTATAAATATTGTTTAGATTTCATGGTCTGTGAGTAAAACAATTACTACCTTCCTCTCGATATAGCCCATGATCTCGTAGCCACCGTGTAGTAATATGTTCACTGATGTGTTCAATACACAGTATAAGAGTAAAAACTGAGATTTCGTGGTCTGCGAGTAAAACAATTACCACCTTCCTCTCAATATAACCATGATCTCGTAGCCACTGTGTAGTAATATGTTTACTTATGTGTTCAATATACAGTATAAGAGTAAAAACTGATACTAAGAGTATTGTTGATCTATATCACAAAATAGTCGTATGAATGAAAAAATTACAGACTTAATCACACACAAGCGATAAAATTACTCACAGGTGGATCAAACTAGAAAATAAAAAAATGATTCAGCTAAAAATCTATCTGGTGGCTTTGCTGGATCTTGCTATAAGGACAAAGAGGATGGTCTGTGTCTTGTGACTGGTAGTGGAGAGGGCAACTGGGTGGCGAGCAGTAATCGACGATGGAATCATAGAAGGATGTAGCAGTGTGATATAAAGATGAGCTCGATGTTGCATAGTAGCAGCCATCCATCATCTAGCAAGCACAAAAAAAATGCAAAAACATTCTCGTTCATGTCAATAGAGATGACGAGCAAAAGAAAAATAGCAAACAACCTCCATCACCGGTGGACTCCACCCTATCCTCTGCGGCCAGCCACATGGAGCACGATGTGCAAATGTAGAACTTGTGCAGCCCATCAATTGAGATCAGGTAACATTGGAGATTGCACATTAATTTGATATGCAAAATAATTGGGGCTTCTTGCGTGAAGTTGAAGGAGAATATGCAGATGCAAATCAGAGTGTTATTTCCTTACTTGCTTGTTCTATTAATGTCGCCAACGCGAAGCAGCCGTTGGTTGCTTCTATTGGCCTAGGTGAACACCTCCTTGCTGGTTAAGGTGCTGCCCAGTGTCCGGCAGCGAGGCTTGAAGCAGTGCCTTCGCCTCAAGCGCCGCCAGCCAGGCCACCGCTCGCCGGCCACTGCCATCAACCGCCACGGTGTCATCGTCCTCCTCCATGGTGTGTCGCCGATCTGTGGGCTGGGATGGTGGATCGATTCAGATCCGAAAAAAAAAGGAAAAAAATGAAGTGGGGGCGAGAGTGGTTGGTTGGGTACGGAAAAAATAGAATATATACTGGGAGCAGAGAAGTTGTATTTATCAAAGTAAAACATTTACTCCAATAATGGTGGGAGCACGATGCGAGACATGGGGTGGGATCGGAAGCAGGGGAGTTGTTTTTATTATCGAAGTAAATCGATTACTCGAATAAAGGTGGGTGGTAGAGGCGCGCGATAGGAGTAAATCGTTTACTCCAACAACGGTAGGAATAGGATGACGGGGCCTGGGATGATGCATGTTTCGTGCTTGGAATGCTGCGCTCCTAATAGTAGTTCTAGTAAGTTGTATGTGTTGTATAGATTATTTAGGAATTTTTTATTTTATATTGCACCATAATTGTTTAGAATTTTAATTATCTTTACAATGCATATGAAACCTATAATGAAGATGCATTGAAGAGCCAAAAACAAATGAAAATAATATATGCACATACAGCAAATGATGGTTTTACTCATTTACATATTTTGTTCACGAATTTCTCAAAGTATATTTTATTGGTATGTTATATGTGGGACTTGGTGAAGATGGTGTGACTCTAGGCAATACTTTCTTCTTAAACACCTCCCGTTTCATAGCTGCAATAGCCTCATCCAAGGTAGGAATTGTGGTTTGATGAAACATTGCATCTCTTCTCCCTTCAAACTCCGAATTTAGGCTCTTCAAGAACTCAATGACCCTTGTGCGCTCAATCCATTTTCTCATTTTCGCTATACAATCGGGGTGCTCTAATCCAAGAGGATCATAATGATCTAAATTAGACTACAAATGCTTCAGTTTTGCAACATATTCTACAATAGAATGCTCCCCTTATTTCAAAGCACTTATCTTCTCTTGTGCCTCCACCATTAGCATCACATTTCCTTCTCCCAAGTAAAGATTAGTGAGAGTTTTCCACATCTCACTTGCACTAGAGATGGTCTCAACAGTTGTAGCAATAACAGGGATAAATAAAGTCAACAACCACACTACTACTAAAGAGTTGGTAGCACTCCAAGTCTTCCACTCAGCACTTGATGTGCTCTCAGACACTTTTATCTCCCCTGTAACATATCCTTCTAATCCCTTTGTCTTCAAGATCAACAATGTTCTTATAGACCAACTCAAACAATTTTTGACACCTTCCAACTTAATATCATTTTGCATCAACTCAATTGTTTTACTGATTCAACATGAGAAACAATCGCATTGCTGGTATTAGATGTCTCGCTAAATTTCTTAGCAAGCATATCTACCAATTTACCCATCACCTATTCAATCCCTTGGTTTTCCCTATTACAGCAAGTTAATAGCAGCTATATCCCTTCTTCTCGCCTCCACAAGTTAATCTCTTCCCCTTCTTTTCTTGCTGTGAGACCTCAATCTGACCAAATCCTCACCTTCTCAAGCAGCAGCCGCAGCACTTTCTCAAGCAGCAAGCAGCAGCTGCACCTTCTCAAGCAGCACCTTCACACGGCAGCAAGCAACAGCACCTTCTTCTCTCCACACGCCGTCGCCAACTTGCCCTCCGTGCACGCGGTCTCCGTTGGCGCTCCCTGCTAGCCAAACCTTCTTCTCTCCACGTCGGAATCCTCCAAGCACAACCACAGCAGCCACCGCTACCTCCACCGTCAACACGCTCGCTTCCTCGCCGGGAGCTCCAGCACCACACGCCAATACACCGCCGGTGCGCCGTGCTTCTCCAGCCACAGCCACCGCTAGCTAGGGTTTAGCCTTGGCGCAGTCGCTGGCGACCAAGCTCTGATACCATGAAGATATTTGTGATTGTTTTTCTAGAATCTTCATACACATTATCTCATTTTCAGCCATACATATACAAGAAGCATATATGGACTTCTTTTTGGGTACGGTCTAGAAACACACACATGTATAGCCCAACAAATAGTAATTAGTACAGGGTTATTACATTACATAGCACTTGGCATAGCACACTTCCAGAAAGGTACTAGGCAGGTATTACACATGTCAAGCCTAGTACTCTATACGCTGTCCTACCCATAGGTTTCTTCATACTTATCTTCATTAAGATGACAACAGCTTTTGTCATTTTACTAGTTAGTGGCTTCGCAAGTCTCAAACAATTTAAGAAACCCGAGGGCGGCATCCTTGGCCTTCTCTGGTGGCGGGGAAGTGGGGGTGATGGGCTCAAACTCAGCCTTCCACCCAGCGACGCACTGCTCGCCTTCCTTCCCCGGGACGGGGGCGAAGGAGAAGGTGACATGGTAGGGATCATAGACCTCCTTCAGCTCACCGCTGACCACTTCATAGCCGAAGGACCGGCCTGTCTCGACCTTCTCAACCTTCTGAACAGATTCCTTGACAAAGTGATGAAGTGCTGCAGTTGACACAGTTCATGCTTACAACAATTAGAACAGCTGACAATACTATTTGACAGCTACAGTATGAAAATGACACTATGACATTGCATGTGAACAATTGGAAACTTTGTACCAAAAACATATCTGAGATAGTTTCTTTACCAGGTCCTAGCTTGAAGATCCTGAGGCTGCCAGGGCTGCCATCTCCTTCAAGGTACTCGGCGCCCGACAGCATTTCGGGGCTGATCTTGCCCAGGGTCTCATTGTTGGTGAACATCTCCCATGCCTTGGATGCAGGGATGTTCAGGTGGACCTCACCTTGCAGGCTCTTCATCTTCCTAGCTGCTGCTGCTGCTGCTGCTGCTCTCAGCTCCAATCTCCTACTGAGTAGTGGCTGGCTTCTGGTTGCAGTGCAAGTGTTGCTGTGTGTGCATTCTTCTGAGACATTCACATGGACTTATATAGGGGCAGCTGCTGGCATTTGGTCCCTTGCAGTCTTGCAGAGGAGTGTAAATATTGAATTGTTGCCTTGACAAGGATGGCCACATTGGAGGGTGTAAAATGGATCCTTTACATCGGAGAATCGATGTGCTGAAGATTTCAGGCTGTTTTGAAGTATCAGATACACACTGGACTGACTGATTGCTGTTGATGTTTCTGAACTTGACCATGACCAAGGCTACTCCCTAAATTCTTTTGTAAAGATGAGTAGTAAATTTACTGTTGCTTTGTGGTGCTCTGGAGATCTTGACCGGATGGTCCATATGATTTCGCAAACTATTCATATTGGTTTTCTGGATCAGAGAATCCAAATCCACTCCAATACACATCATGTGCCTACGAAGGAACCCACTAGAAGGGATAAACGCAAACAATGATGAATGATTGTTATAGGCATGTAGAGTAAGGTAAACTATGCGAAGTGCTTATCAATGTCATCCCCGTCAGTCCATGATCATCATTCTCCTAAGTTCGAATAGATTTTTGCGGCTATAGAATATCTATTCAATCAAATATCAGAAAAGAGAGGAAAGAATGAGGTCATCGGACGCATCATTTTGCCAGTAAGCCATTCAAGACATACTAATCCATCCATCCCTGAAATAACATCTTTTCATTCTATAAAAAAAAACTCAGCTTTATATATTTTTCAAGTAAATTTCACAAAACAACATAAACATTGACCAAACTATCACAAAACTATAAATTTGAGGATGCGTATCACAAAACTATATTTTTAGCACCATTTTTTTTTCACGAAACTACATATTGAAGACGTCATATAAAAAACTACAGATTATAAAAATGTCCCTCTTTGTGCAAACGGAGTATGAGCTACTTCTAGAACAGAAGTTCTGAAACGATTGAAAGCGAAGTAAAAGTTGTTTTGGGGGGATACAATGTTGCAAATCTTATCTATGGAGTAATACAAAGATCATGCAAATTAGAAAGGGCAGGTAAAGAACTAGGAGCAATAAGCATATGCTCTAAACTCTCATTACAATGCCTTTCCACTGCATCATCCATTAGTACGTGTGCCGCTAGTCATTGATTACTTCTCATGGCACTACTACACTATTCCTTCTTAATTGAAACCAATCAATGTAACAGAGCAATTTGTTCTTCGGCTCAACACTTGTCGAAATCTACCTTCTACCTGCTCTAGCTCAATAGATTTATAAAGCCACTACAGATGAATCTTCTTTGTTTACTTTTTTGATAGATTTTGGATGTATGACCACAGATTTGCAGAAAGCAACAGCTCCAGGCCCTTTGCAGTTAAAATAGCCATGAAATGCCTTTCAGAACATTTAGGTGGAGAAGACCTTTCCAGTTACAGAGCTTGGAAAAAAGAACAACACAACTACCCAAGGTAGCATGTTACATTAAGCAATGTTAGTGAACTTGTTCTTACTTCCTGGTAGCCATAAGTCATAACAGGCAGTAAGTGCAGCACACACATACTGTTCAGCATTTTCTCTAGCTGGCATTATACAAAAGCATCTCAGAAACTGGTATGAATCAGAATGACTGAGATGCGCGCGAGGGCCAAAAGAGAACATTTGCCACAACAGGTTAACCCAGAGTCTTCGGATTGCGGGTTATGAACGTGAGTTCAATTGCCTCACTAACTTACTTTCTAGCAACTGCTGTTGTTACATAACAGAGAAGTTCCTTCTTGGTTACATATACTGCTTTTACCATAGTGCATTGGTAGGAGAAATGGCAGCAGCAGATAAGTCAGGTACCGATCACCATCTTCAGGCCTTACATACATCTAGGGAAGTGGGTTTCACCAACATAGCCTCCAGCCATTGCCCTCTGGACATTTCTCTCAAACTTTTCTGGGTTGTCTCGAAGAACTGCTGCCGCCTCATGATTTAGAGGGTCCTCATCATTAGGTTGCTGCACATGATGATGGAAAATTAGACACCAAGGTAATAAATAACAAAACGAAATTATTAAAGAAATTTCTGTTTCACGAAACCAAAATAACTTTTCATGGGTAAATGATGTACAGAGAAGTGAAGATACAACCGTGAAAAAATATTCCAAAAGAGCGAAATACAAATCATTTTTCCACAGAGATGTACAGTTCTTTTTTTTTGTTTGTTTTAATTCACACATGCAATCACTGTACTTACTGAGAAAAGAAGATTCAAGCCATATACAATCGTGTTGACATTCAGGACAGGCTTCCAATCTTCACGCAGAATGTTAAGGCAGACATTTCCCTCCAAGTCAATATTGGGATGATAGACCTAGTAACAAGTTGCAATTATGAGAACCAAAAAGCAGGTTTGCTGGAAGATTTAATTGGGAAGAATTAAAAAGCACTATATCAATGGGAAGAGACTCGCTACCTTAGTCTTGCACTTGACTTTGGGTGGTTCATGAGGATAGGCAGGAGGAACTTGGAAAGTAAAAATAAATTTACCACCTCTGAAGAATAACAAAATTCATATTAGAACCAACACTTGAAATAAAAATAATAAGTACTTGGCTATGTTCCACCATTATCTGAAATAGAAAACGAGAAAGGTAAAAAATGGTCCACCTCTGCCACTTTCTTCAAATTTGAGTAGCTATAGGGTAAATATTCCCCCATGCAGAATAAAGAAACCAAAACGACAAAAACCAAAACAATAATTATGAGTTACTGCAATACCGTAATCAAGAACAGGTATATGTTGAGGGGAAGACAAAGGCAAAGTTAAGTTTGCTGCTAATGCCCCTGCATGCATTCCTATGTAAACTATCATATGAAACATATCAAATAGAAAAACTTATTTAGCCCTTCATGATACACACATGACTCCTCTTATTCCTTGTTCTAACAACTATCACTACATCATGGAATGCAATTATTAATGCAGGAAGAGGCGAATGCATATTTTATTCTGCATATAATTCAAATGTCATTTCAATGGATGTTGTAGGTGTAGAATCACCAATTCAGATAAAAATTGGTAACATATTTCACAGAACCACCAAATGAAAATTACATGTAAAAGTAACACCTGCAATAACTTACACATAGTATCCCTCATCAGGTCGAATAGTAACTTCAAAGTTCATCAAATCATCCTTGCCATTAGGAAAAGAAATTCTAGTCGACTTAGGAAGGTTAAGTTCAGCAATATCTAAAAGCAAGAAAAAACAAAGTCAATGTGAAAGTGACAGTAAAAAATTCACATACTGCACCAATTGGATATGAGAGTAGTAAAATGCAGAGACACGCTCATGCAAACTAAACAAAGGAAAGGATATCCTTGATAAGTATAATCACACTGCATAAACCAAATGATGGCCCAAGTGAACTGTATTATTTGTGAAATGGCAAACCTTTGTGAAGACGCAACTCCCCTGGACTTTGCTTTTTGGCAGGAGGCTTTCCATTTGCATTGGCTGCATCTTCCTTCTTTTGACCCTTTATCTTAATAAGGTTTAGCATTTTTCCTGCGAAAGAAGAATAAATTATCCAAAGAAACCTTTTTTTCTACATGAGCATACACATGAAATGGACAGGGTGTGACACAAAATCAGTTCAGTTACTTACGGAAAGTTCCAAGTTACATATATCAATAATCTATTAGTAGCCTCTAAAGTAATTATTCACTATTTTCACATGCAAACTAACTCAAGATCAAGTAAAGTTTTCCAACACGGGCAAAGCATCAACAAGAGACATCCACAAGACTAATTCATGCATGTCATAAAGTTTCATATGTAAATCTCGAATTGTGATAATTGTCCACTCACAGCAGGATGCTCTGGTGCATCATAAGGTGTGTCAGGGGTCATAATCATTTGCAGACAGATGAATCACTCAGAAACATATCATATGCGTTTATGCGATTAGAGAAATACTAGTTAGCATATTTCCTACATTACTCTAGCCCACTTAGACACAGGGACGGATCCAACTTGGGACATGGCCGGGGTTCAGTTGAACCCCCAAACTTTTGGGTGGAACAAACAACAAACTGTTGCTTTTATTAAGGTTAAGGCTCTGGAATTAAGAGAAAGAGCTTCTTCCAGATCTAGAAGAGAAGCTAGGGTTTTAACGCAAAGCAAATTCCAGACAGAAGTAGTCCCGGTGGGAGAGCGAGATGAATCAGAAAGAGGATGTGGATGCTCACCAGGATCCCCTCCCCTCCCCTGCTCTGCTCGCCGGATGGATGGAGATCGCCGCCCCTCCCCTGTTGAGCTGCGACTCGTCTCTTGGCGCAAGGAGCTGAGGAGACGACGAGAATGGAGATTTCTCTTTCTTTTACGCCAAGGCCCATGGGATGGAAGGGGAAGATACTCTAGTACTTCACCTTTATCTCATTTTCTTGTACTTTAAAACTAGTTATTACTTCATCGTGACTAGTGGCCCACGTATCAGTAGGACTAAGGGAAAAAAATACAATAAGCTTAGTTGGGGATTGTGTCGACGGCAAACTTTTTAAACCACCAGCAACCACTAGCTGCTGCTCCATGCACCGCCACCACTACTCTTTCTCTATGAGCTACTATCGTTCCTTCTCTCCGCTTTATATATGCAGTCACACTCTTTAGTCACTGACATGTCTTTTCTCTTTTTTTTTTTGTCATGCACAATGTTGTCATGGACTCAGAAGTGTTGGGCTTGCATGGACTCAAGGAGGCAGGAGCCGACCCGATGAAGAGCGAAGACGCTAGATCCGAGCTCCTCTTTGCTACTAGTACAATATGATATTTCGGAATTGTCAACCAAATTTTCGAAACTTTCATCTTAGGGTTATTTTAGTCATTAGGATAAAATTGTACAATACTAACGGGATCTAACTGGACAGGGATGGTATATTATATAAGTTAAGCCAAATACGATGGCATATTGTAGATCTTGATAAACTCAATATCATATTATAGAACGGGGCCAAAATCACTTGCACACAATGGATTTTCTCTATAAAAGATAATATAGTCAAATCGTTTTTGTATATTTCACGAAACAAAATATTTCTTATCTAAACATGTTAGGAGAATTTTGAAAGAAGGTAAGAAAAATAAGAGGTTAGTCACTAGCCCTAATATGACATCATAAATATATTGCTAATCCTGATAAATATTAGCTACCCATATAAGCTGACTACCCTAAACTTACGTGCTGACAATATTTTGAGTCGATTTGGCAATACTATTGCATCCTATGTTTTTTCAAAAGAACATTGGCACTGACAAGGGACACAAGTCATAACAACAGTATATGTTGTTACCCTTATGTCCTTTCTTATCCATGAACCTCTCTAAAGGATGTGATGTTTGGAATTTTGTTTCATGTAAGGGGGCTAAAACCGTGAAATTTTGTGTTCAACACGACAAATTTTCCCAGTCCCGAAAGCCACTGAGAGCATGAATTTTCAAAAGAGAAATTGCATTGCCAAAGATGTTCAGGGTTGTGACAAAGTACCAGAGATGTCAAAAGATGCCAATCGCATCGCAACGTGTGGTAATTAGAGTGCCATAGTGGAAAAAGGAATCAGCTGCAAAATTGATCTATTAAAATGATCCATCCATTTTAAAGTCGTGGCCACAAGCCAAAAATCTAAGCATAAATCTTCTTGCCATATGAGAATCTCTTCATCGGTAGTTGTACCTTCGGCCAAAATACAGAGTCAAATTGGAATAATTCTCATCCTTTTCCTTTTCTTTATTCCCTGAAATTGACATTTGACAAAGAAAAAGAAAGATGAAATTCGGATCACCGGAAGAGAATCGTATTCCCATCTCTCAATCCATGCTGCAACAAGCACCACGCAAGATTAAGAACAAGTTGACTCCTCTGATCTTTCGTACAACACTGGTATACTGATCCATGTGACTATGTGAGCATGAAAATGAATTCAAAAACTAGGTAAAACATTTTTCAAGGATTTATTACCAGACATGCCTAATTTTTATCCGAAGACGATAGTTTTTCTGTTCAAACACTGATAGCGTTGTTTCAAAAAGAGCGTTGAATAACTTCTTGTGTTTGCCATTTTCCACCCAAAGAAATGAATTTAATGAAAACAAATATTAATTTACAAAGTATTCGATTTATTCTAGTTTTATTTATTTTACCACCCAACTATTTCTAATCCAAACTGAACTTTGGTCTGTTTGGTTTGATACCCTACCAAACTTTGAGTGTCAAAGTTACAAAACATATTATCAAATATATCAAGTTGGGCCATGATTCACAAAAAACTAGACGGAGAAGTGCCCCAATGTTTCCTCTTTTCCCTACTGAGAGAAATGCATGTGTCACCAACTGAAACTAACACAGAAGTCGGTCCTGTACTTTCAAAAACTGAACCGACACTGTAAATTCCGATAGCACCATCAACCTATAACTATCTACAAGCATGCCAAATATAACATCGCAACTAGTAACACAAAAAGGCAATTTTTCATACATTCCATCGGACATTATACAAGCTGAAGCAGAAATAGGAAACCAGAAAAACTGCATACAGACTTGAGTAAGATTCTGTCCGCGACTCTCCTAACAATACAAGGGAACAAAGAAGCCAAGTTAGCGTTCCAGGGGCTCTTCTCCCACCCAAGAAACCAGTGAACTGAAAATGCTCCCATGGAGGACATTTGATGTGGTTGAACTCATTGGTTACCACCATTGCGGCCACCATATCCTCTTCCTCGCCGCTGTTGCTGATTACGCCGCTGCTGGGCAATCTGCCGGCCAGGGGCAGTATTCGTCTGCTGCTGTGGCATGGTCCTCATCCTCTGCTGCTTCATTTCTGCAAAGAGCGCATCCATTGTCCTTGGTGCCTTGTTCTGCACCTCCTTCCCCTAGACATGGATAAAAGCTACATTATGATTTAGCGATAGTGTCAACAAAACTAACTTAAAATAAAAAAATGCAACATAAGCATGAAATAATCAAACATGTTTCATATTTTTTATATTTGCAACTCATTAAAAGAAATTATTCACAACAACTGGTATAATATTGTTGCCAAATAAAAAGCATGAAACTATCAAGGAAATACAGTCAAATACACACACAAAAAAAGAGAACATATAAATTTATTTATCTTAGTATCATCATATATCATTGTTGAACAACTCCCCACATTCTGCTCTATCAGCAAATCCAGTCTCCTTGCAAGCAGTCTAAGGTTTGCTGTGGGGAGGTGAATAACAGAAGTGTAACCAAGAAACAGAAAGAGGAATCTCCTTGGAGTATGGTGGGCTGTGAGATCAATTGTGTAGTTAATTTCTTTTCATTTGGTTTATCTATATAGTTATGTTTGGCCATCATAAGTCATAACAAGGTATTGCACTAATGCTCAACAAAATTGGTCGATGATAGCAACCAAACACTAATATGAGCAATCACTAAGAATTGTGGCAAAGCTAAATCAAAATTAATGGTATAAAACATCAGGATAGCATTCAAGTATTCAACTAAAGCCTCCAGAATCGTCCAATTTCTTGTGGACTCCACTCATGCACATTATTTTTCCTTTACCTTTTTGGGTTTCACCAAATTTGTCCATGATCTTTTATTCAAAACTCTTCCCATCTTACCCCCACTTACCCTCCCACCCCCACTCATCCCTTATCAATATATTGATGGGCAATAGTCTTTTCTTCTCAACCTTAATCCCTGCTAGACAACCTAGAAATCCCTATATTTTGTAAAGGAGGGCGTACAAACTAAATGTACTACCCCGTACTTCACAAGAATAATATAGTATCAATGCGATACAGAAAACTAAAGCAGATGTGCAAACAAGGTTTTACACCCTAGTAATAAAAACTAAAAAAGTATGCTTGAATAAGTGCTGGCAGTAAACTCATCTAAACTCTGATTCTGTTCTTACCTTCCCATTCTGAAAAGCCTGTCCTACAGGCCTCCGCTGTATTGAGTTAGATGGGGCACTGCATCCAGGACAAAACATTAGCAGCTCACACAGGCAAAAATTCAATCAGGCAGATATTGTTGTATGCAACAGAGTACCAAAAGCAGTATGTTTCCATAACCTATATGCTACATAAAGTGGTCAAACCACTCACCATACCCCTCTTTAAGTTTTAAAGTCAGGTTATACATACCATACAACAATACCAAGCAGAAACAGTAAATGTGACCATTACATCAATGAGGGCAAATACATGGTGCACCATGGTTCACAAGGCCCTCAACATCCTAATTGTTACCTCATACCAAATTTGAGTTCAATACGTCCCAAATCCCAATAGTCGTGATTTATTGCTTGCTTGAACCAATGAGGTACCAGTCAACACTTGGGAACGTCATTCCAGGACCAACCAAGAATGCTAGAGAATCCACCCACTCTTAACAAGCAAAATCATGATATGTCAAGATCTTCAGATGAGTAATGTGAATATCACTGTTGGGGACCACTAATTGGGGCATATAAAATAGAAAGCACATAGCACCTGATGTCCAAAATCCAACAAGAGGACACTCAAAATAATGCACAGCAGTACACCGGTTCATATGGCCAACTAGGAATGAGACCAGCAGCAGAATATACTCCAAAACATAGATGATCACAGCTTTGCTGAAAACACTATAAGCTAGATTCACACTTCCGTTGTCAAAGCAAAATAAAAACCATTGATCCACACCATGCAGCAAATAGTTGAAAGTCATTCAACTTCAGCACATCAATCCATAACCAGTATCGGGGATGAACAGCTATGGGGATGCTAGAGATCACCAAACAAGTGAGAATAATGAACCCTCACAAAGAGTTTTGGCTGACCTCCCCAAGCAGCAGTCACCCAGCTGCCATAAATACATCCAAAATTTGCCATATTGATTGCCAGGCAATAACTGATGTATGCCAAGGTCCTTTCAAATTCCATAAATTTGACCAGCACAGCCAGAAAAAAAAGGCAAAATGCTCAACGCTTGTGATGAGTGATGGCATTTTGGCATACAAATCAAGTTCAACCCAGTATGATCTGATCAGCTTACTCCAACTCATATCCATCATGTTTCTATCAGCTCAACCAAAAAATAGGCCGTATACCCCAAGAGTGTCTGTTGAACTTTAAACTTGCATGTGCTTTGTACCAACCAAACACCAATAGTGGTGAATCTAATACAGTAGTTGCATGCAAACACCAGCACCGATCAATCTCAGGTCATGTACCCACAGGTGCATTTGTCTAAAATATTTAACAAGTTCTTGAATGCAGTAAACCTTCTCATAAGCAATAAAAGAACCATCGTTTACCTGTTCATAATTTCTTATAAGATAAATTCATAAAGACTCTGCGGAGAAGAAGAGTAATGAAACAGTGCAGCAGTTAGCTCATACCTTGGCTTGTTCCATCTGACACCCCTGCTGCGTATTGGCATTGTAGCAGCCTTCTTTGCAGCCTGCTTTGTAGCTACGAACTGATTTCCGCCCAGATTTGTCCTCCTTTGTGCAAGGACCCCCTAAAGATCCAGAAAAACAATATTAAGATGGAACCTAATACAAAGTACAAAAAGGAATTACTTCATATGGAAAAAACAGCATACTTGTCTTAAGGACGATCTAGATTCCATAAATCGCTGAACCTTTGCATTCCCTTGATTAGTGTTGTCATTCTGGAATGGACGTTTCTTGATCTGCAATGATAGAAGATGAGATTATTCACTGACTTCCATACAAGATGGCATGGAGTACAGTCAATAATTAAAATGCTTACAGGTTGTCTAGCAGGTTTCTTGCCTCCAGGATTCTTTTTCTTTGACATCTTAATAATATCATCTGCATGTACACATAAAAAGTTAAAATCCCAGGAACTATGCTCATATTCTGAAATCTTAATTGATGCCATTAAGCAAACAATGAATAAATAGCAGACCTAAAGTCATGTCCATCTTTTTCTCGGTAAAAGCAATAGCTTCAGCAGTTAGTGGCACTGACTCCATCTCTGTAAAAAGTCAATAAACAGTGACCGTAAGAACTAAGAACAAACATGATTCCAGCAAGTAATTCTAACAACACAATTCAGCTACAGAAGAACTGTCAAATAGCTAAAAAGGCAGCATTAAACAAAGAAGTTCAAGTGCAGATCATGGAACATTCCAGTGAATTCTCATGAGCAAAATCAACTGACTATTATGAACTCCACCCCCCTCATTGTTTTCTAGATAACAGAGACTATATGATATATACAGCTCTGTTTCCTAGATAAAACTAAAGCCATGTTTTTGTAGATAACAGAAGACTATGATATATATACCACATCATTACAGCTTTGGACCAAAGCACTGAAACATCATACCTGATCTGAGGGCAAAACATAACCTCAAAGAATGAAATCAAATGGGTTGAACACACCCAAAAAAAAAAAACACAATCCCCTTCTAGTTAGCAAAAGGCAGAATTATCTGCAAGCAAGCTTGTCCTACGGAACATTATAGATGAATCAACAACTAACTACTAGAACGCGGGCACCCAAACAGGGGCGGATCCAACACGGGAACCCCCAAAACTTTTTTTTGGGGAAAAAAAATCAAACAGATTACTTGTATTAACTAGGTTAAGGCAAATTATTAAGAGAGAAGAAGCTGCTTCCAGATCTAGAAGAGAAGCTAGGGTTAACGCGAGCAAATATCGAGACAAAAGTGGGTGGGAGAGAGATGAACGAGAAAGACAGAGATTCAGATGCTCACCGGGATGTGGCAGGAGCAGCAGGACGACGGCGACGGCGGCGGTGGCCCTCCCCCGCTGTGCTCGCGAGATGGAAATCGGCGCGCCGGCGGCGGTGGGCGAATTCGCAAGGAGCGGAGACGAGGAGACGGGATTTTTTTTTCCTTTTTCTAATTATTTTTTTGACGAAGAGGGGACGGGATATACACTACGGATCCTCGACGGCTTGACGGCGCACAATCCTCTCTCTCTCTTTTTTTTTTTTTTTTTTTTTTTGCAATTATACTATAGTGCTATATATTTTTTGGCCGAATGTGTAACATCGGGTCTCTCTAAAATTCGTACTGTGTTATCGGGCTCGGCCACATAATCAGGTTAAACCCGTTTTCTTTCTTAAGCCATCTACAATGTTATTATCTATAAAAGTAGTCCATAGATAATATTATATTCTTTCCAGATTCCAGCTATCTAATCATATTGTGCAAGTAGTCTATAGCAAGAATATAGCAAAAGTTGTCTATAGCACTATGGGTAGGCAATAAGATACTAGTAATAAAATATTATAGTTGAATAGTTGTACTTTTCACAAATGTTAAACAAACCGTTACACAGCTATGGGGCCAATGGGAGTAGCAACGCTGTAGGGGTGGCTGAATTAATTTTTACCTTTAGTGGGACTCACTTTAATTACTCACATTGTGGTGGTTTAACTATGGACTCCTAGCTGCGGGTTCCACGTCTATAGACTAGTTAGCTAAATATATTGGAGTTGCCCTTAGTTTAGTCTGAATCCAAAAGAGAATCCATGTGGCTGTGTCCCCTAATCAACGGAAAATTTAGTTATGTGTCAATTTTTTATGTATCTTTTTAGTTTTACACTTACAAATTTATCATCGGAGGGAAACTTTTTTTATTTATTACTATTTTGTACTTTGGAGCGCCGCATGTACATACCATAGTATACGAATTTCCACATAGTATATCTCATATGTTTAGGAATTGGCTTATGGGTGTTGATAAAAAAATCAAAAATTTATTCTTGTTAGAGCTTCCGTTGTATGTTGGGCTCTTTAGCTTAGTAGAAATGATATTGTTTTTGATAAAACACTATTAAAATCCTATTTATAGGTGCTTTTCAGGGCAACGTATTGGCTTTGGGGATGGGCTCAATTACAAAGACATAATGAAGATATCAAGCTAACAAATGATACATGTCGTAAACTTGAGACGATGATTATGCAACTATTTGCTAACTTTGATTGGAGGTTCTCTAATAGAGGGGATCTTTATTTTCTGTTGGTGCCTATTAGTTTGTTCTTGCTTTTAGCTTTGTTTCTACTACCGTGAACTTTCTGTGTGAGTTCTGTAATAATTGATTGTAGCTATTTGAGTAAAGACCGGGATGTTTCTTTCTATTATTAAAAAAAACAAAAATACAAAACAGTTAGGTCGTTGTCCTGGCATCCTTTCTATCCCGAAACCGCATCCTAGACCTGGTACGGCATCCTCCAATGTGATGAAGCTCTTTGTTTGCCCTTCTTGGTAGGTTTATTTCCTCCTGCCCTTCTTGGTATATGTGTTGTATGCATTTTGTAATGATGTATGGCAGGATGAACCTATTAGTATGGCCTGATGATGATGTATTTTGCTTTTGTAATTATTAATGGCATGATAAATCTATATGTACGGCCTAGTTAAGTTGTGGCCAGTTAAGCCCTTATGAACCTATGCATGGATGATGAACCTATCTCTTCTTTCTATAAAGCTAATATCCACTAAACACCTAAACCTCAATATGCAAGCATAATATTTATTAGCACTCCATCGCCATCGATGTAGTTGTTGACGGTCGTTATCGATTAGTTTCGACCGTCAATATTACTAAAATAGAGGAGAACTAGTGATGCTTGCAATGCATATATCTGTTAGAATAATAATATTCCACTAGTATTAGGTATATTAACCTTTTGCAGAGAATGATAATAAAGTGGAGGAGAATCGACATCAACATAGAAGATAAATCAGTCGGACGATGTCAAGAATCAGACTTATACATGAATGGGTCAAGAACTCAGAATTAACACGTCAAACTGGGCCAAATTCACAAGTCCACATAAAGGAGCAACAGAGGAGGCCGCCAGCTGAAAGGTGGGCTGGTTGGGCCGGCCCCTGGTTCGGCTGAACCAGGAGGTTCGGCCGAACCTCCCTCGCCTCCGTTGGATCCAGGTTTTGGCTGGACGGTTCAGATGAAGCCCCAATGACGGTTGGAGGGTATTACCGACCATTCCAACCGTCACAACCGTCATAGTTCAGCTATAAAAGGAGCTCCTCTTCTCACTTCACTCACACACCTCAAGCAATAGCTCTCTCATTTCTCTCAAGTTTAGTTTAGTAGTATTTAGCTGGTGGAATAGGAATAGAGTAGAAATCAGGAGTCCGGAAACCTTCAGAAGAGTTCGGGTATGGCTCTAGTAGCTTTCCTCTTCTCTTTTGTAAGCTTTGTACTTTTATTAGAATACTCTTCTATATACATTTATGGTATTGAAATACTTTCCTAGTATATGAATGCCTACTTTACATTATGTTCATGTTATACTGAATATATGGCTAGTTTATCTGGGAGATGCTTTGGTGCGGGTATAATGTTTGCATATGCAATTACTCTATATCATGACGATGATATTAGAGTAGTATCTGGTAGTTTAGGCGTGGTGTCTAGATTACGGGATATCATTATTTGGGGTTATATATTGCGGATGAGAGGCGCCGGTATATAATCCTAAGTTAATTCCCTAGGGAGGGTATTCCTCCGTATATTAGCCCCGGTTGTATGGTCATAACGTGCTGTCGTAAGGAACTCGACAGTCAGGGGTGGCTTCTCGAAGTACCAGGAGGGCATCGGATAGAGGGTATTAGCTAGTATATCGGTTAACTAGAATGTATGTATACTATGTATAATAGAAGTATAGAAATAGATTTTCTTTCTCTTTTCTTTCCACTTAGCTTAGATAATATATTATGAGAATGAATAGTTAATGCTTGTGTGTCACTCTACCCTTGGATTATTTTTAACCCCTGCTTAGAATATGATTATCACAAGTAATATATAAATTATTAGTCAAGTTCTCTTTACATGATCTTCCCACGGGATAAAATAAATACGATACCCTTGGAATACTCTCGGGTGAAATGCTATAATGGTATATCCGTGCGTTTGCGGATGAACTCTGTAACCATAATATACCAGGAGTATTTCCGCGCCATTGCTTGGAATTATATTTCTAGTAATGTCATTAAGAAATACCAACAGTAGTATCCTCGTGCCGGTCACTGTTAGATCCACACCCCACCGCTCGTGGCCACAGGATCTAGGCCCCCTCATCTCCATCATCTCAAGATCTGCGACCAATCTGCTAAACCACTGCCCCTTCGCTACCACGCTTGGCCATTAGCCAAACGCCCCCATCGTTGCCAAAGAGAGGAATGCCGGCCGTGGGAGGAACCACTGCTCGACGTGCTCATGTCACTCCCGGACAGGGAGAGCGCACGTGTGTCGAGGTCCTGAGCGTCGCGCTTACCACCAAGCTACTCCTCGTTACCGCCCCCCTATTGAAGTCCTCGGGGTCGAGGCCACCCAATTTCCGTGGATAGATGAGATCCGAGCATATCTACTCCGATCCCATCTTCCCAAAGATGATGTAGAGGCATAAAGGGTTGCGCGCATGACCAAGCACTACGTCCTGGTAAGAATTTAACCTTTACCTGGCTCGCCAGCTGTCGAAGAATGGATCTCCTCTAGTAAGGAATAAAATACTTCCCCTTGAGTGATTCGGCCAGGGGTGAGTTGTGATTAAGCTGGTTCACGTGAACACAAAAGACAGACAAGTATACAGGTTCAGGCCGCTTAGAAGTGTAATACCCTATCTATGTGTTTGGCACTATGTGTGATGTATGTTTTACAGAGTTCTTATAGCAAGATCAACTAGGTTCTGCCTTTTCCCAACCTCCCACTTTTTTTCTTAGTAGTCTGACTCCTCCTTTTATACTTCGGGGGAGCCAACAATTACATTCTTGTATAGGGAAGTGATTATACTTGGTCTTGTCACTATCCCCCTATCACATCAATCTGAATGTAATCATTGTTGCTGATCGGACATGTGCTTGTGCCCCGAAAGAGCTGAGCAGGGGGCTCAAGACAACTGGTGAAGGCTTCTTGTGCCACCTGTTTCTGAAACTGGGCCCGGTGGGACCAGGTGAGGGCGTAGTGGATTGGTCGCCTACCTTATTGCTTCTCAGCAAAGTCATGCGCTGCTCTTCAACACACGGCACATTGCCCCTGCCACTGTTCCTTTTTAGGTGACGCATCTAGTTTGATTACTTCATGTCTTGCCACCTCCTTCTTGAATGTAATTGAGTTGTAATCTCGAGTTGTAATTCTTTGGGCGCCGCTTTGCTACATCTTAATGCCACCACTTGCCATCCAATCACCGAGCACACCACCCTATGAAGACCGCCGGGAGGAGGTCATGGGCAGGGTGTACCACCAACGGATTCCTAGGTCGAACCACAAGCAAGAAGCGCCGCTAGGATCGCCTTCCAAGATAGTAATCATATGCCTAAGCCTTACTTTAGGGCCGTATCAGTGCCCTGATCTGCTGCATCTCCGAGATAGACCGCACTCCCGAGTACAGTCCGCGCCCAGGGCCCATAGACACTCTCGGGGCCCGCGCGCTCCTAGGCTGCTTGATGAGATGGGTTTTTTGTTTTTAACTTTGACAGGCTTCTCAAAAAGATATCATTGATGAAGCAGTTCATGATGGACATAACCTTTGGGATATGCCGATGTCCAGATGTATCCACTTCAGTACCTTGAATATGTAGTCCTTTGTTCTTTTAAAAAAATATGTAGTTCTTTGTATGTCTCTACACTCTTCTTGATACCTTGTAGATATAGATCTTATATGTCTCGACACTCTTCTTGAGGCTTTCCAAATGAAAACCTTTAAAAGAGTCATGTCGGTGCCTCAGGCCTCGTTTGGATAAGGGCCTAGGTTCCCATTTCTCGCAAGCTGTCATCTTTAACTTCCATGGTTTCTAACCTGGCGAGGGCATAGTGGATTGGTTGCCGACATTATTGCATCTCGGCAAAGTTGTGCGCTGCTCTTCAACACACGGCACATCACCCTATTCCTTTAGGTGACACGACTAGTTTGATTACTTCATGTCTTGCCACCTCCTTCTTGCATGTCATTGGGCTATAATATCGAGCTATAATTCTCCGAGCGCCACCCTACTATACGGGATAATGCCACTTCACCGTCCAATCACTAGGGCCCACCACCCTATGAAGACCACCAGGAGGAGATTCCAGGCTAATCCCGAGTAGTGTGCACAACCAACGGATTCCCGGGTCGAACCACAAGCAAGAAGTGCCGCTAGGCTCGCCTTCCAAGATAGTTATGATATGCCTAAGCCTAACCAGGCCATTGATGCCGCTTGTTCTCATTGCCTTCATGCTGAGCTGTGCCACGCTGTCGTCGCACGTGCTCTAGTACGTATGCAGCTACTACTACAAGATCCGGAGAAGAATCGAAAGAGGAGGAAAAGATAGAGGAAGAAGACAAGGGCATTTTGGTCGAAAAAATTGATAAATGCGTATAAAGGGTAAGTAGTGACATCCATCAAATTCCTATCAAATTGTAATCAAAACCGTCAAATTTATAATGACATGTAGCCAATTAACCCTTGTATGTATTAGAACATGCACTTACGCTGTTGTATGGTTTGTTATTTGAATCCATATGGCTGTTCAATTTATTTAGATATTGGATATATATGCTAAAGATATTAATCCTTGTATATATGTTGTCATGAACTGGTTGAATTTATCAAATTATTCTCACATGGTTGTATCATTTTGTCCCAAAGTGATTCTGTTGTAGCCCTATATTGCAGCCAATTCTAGAGCTTGGTTATCAGAGGTAGAATAGTTATTCCGCGTGTTGCGTCCATGCTGGCATGTACATTTGGCACTCCCCAATGCCAAAAGTGGCAAACAATTAGAAAAGTTTCTCTCTCTATTTGCAACTTTATAAGTGCAAAACTAAGAAGGGTATTTATATGCCAAATGTAAAAGTGGCAAATAGTTAAATTTCCCCTATTCCACTTCAGTCTTCTCCTCAATACACGACAAGAAGAGAGAGGGATGGGTGAGATGTGCTCATCGGCTGTGTCACTCCTGAGCTTGCCGTCCTGTAGTAGTAGTAGTGAATAATAATAATAATAATAATAATCATAATAATAATAATAATAATAATAATAATAATAATAGTAGCAGCAGCAGGGAACCATTCATATATTCTTGAATTGTTTTAGGAGGAGGACAGATAAATATCACCGAGGTTGATGGATAGGATCGAACCCTTCTAGTGTAAGGAAGAGGGAGGGTGAATCCTATCCACATCATCATGGCTTTGGACAGATGTCTGCTTCACACTGAAGGAAGCTTCACTATTTAAGCCATACGTGAGCCTACAACTCTTGTCCATCAGTAGTACTTTTCCCTGCTCTGGCTGTGGCGAGAGGTCTGTGAGAGACTTGAGAGTTTAGGCAAGAGGTCTGTGAGAGACTTGAGAGTTTAGAGCTAGAAGAAGCCTTTCAGGTATTAGAGCTAGAAGAAGCCTTCCAGGTAATGCATGGAACCTTGTCCTTTGGCTTTACTGAGTGCATGGCTAGAATAAACATCTGATGTCTAGCTATAAGTAGATGGATTAGTGTAGAAAGTATACATATTAGTGAAAAGACTAATACTCTGGCTAGCAGCAGCTACATGCACGCATCGAGTTTTAGTGGCTAGCAGCAGCTACATGCATGCATGCAAGCATCTACTAGTACTAGTTGGTTCCCTCCCTCTAGTATAGTCACATCAACTAGCTATACTCTAGTAGGCTGTTAGTAGCTGTCATGCATGCAAATTTATACATTGATTAATATCAAAGATTTGCATATTTGACTAGGTGAGACGTACTGGTAGAACGGCAGGAAACCAGGCAAGATTGCGCCTATCAACTATTTTACTTAAGCATCTCTAATTGAGTTTGTTTACCTGTATTATATTGAGATGGTGGTACTAACAATCTAACAATAAACATTATTAACACCCGAATAATGGATTGATGATTTCATCGGTGAGAATAATAACGTGATTATGATACTTAGCTTGAGACGGCCGATGCCTGAAATAACGATATCGGGTCGGCTGATATCAGTGTGAGATGAGGAAGGCCTCACACAAGTAGGGGATTCAGCGGCATGATTCTCAGAAGAGGATATCACTAATTGAGGGAAAAAATGGATTGAAGGAACGAGATTATGACGATTATTTTAATACCTCTGCAGTGTATTTTAACTCATTTACTATGTTTAATGTCCTTTATTATTTATTGGCTGTTAATATCTATGGGTAGTAGTATTTTTCTTCCGTCTTTAAAAACATATATATAGCTATATGTACTAATCTTGCTGAGTATGTATAACATACTCATATATTATTATTACTATTTAATGTGCGCAGAAACTAGTCAAGATGAGATGTCAGAGGGGAATGATGACATGCAGACCTGGTGGGGAGTGTGTTCTACTTAGTCTTCAGAGACATCCAGAGCACATACTTGCATGCTAAGTATAGGGTTTCATCCTAGTGACAATAAGTTGGTCAGTAAACCAACCGATGTAATATGCAGTGTAGCTGGTGAAAAAAAGAGTAATAATAATAAACGGAACCACTGTTGTAGGTGTCCAAGCTCCAGTTGTGATGGTTAGACATTGCATCTTGCCTTGTATCCTTATGGACATATATAAATATTAGTATATATGCGTGTAAGGATACGACAGACTGTCAAGGAAAAAAATATATATTTGGGTTGTGACACGTCCCCTTGCTGTAGCGCTGCTGTCAGGACAGACGACAACAAGAAGGCGATGTCGTGTGAAGGGTGTTGGGGTGTGGGAGGCTGCAGTGAGGTAGGGGCCAATGACGAGAGAACCGCGACATTGTTGAGAAAGGTACTGGAGGCGATCGTGATACCGTTGTGAAGGCGGGGAGCTGCTGGATCCGACGGTCCGTAGCTTAGGGGCCGCTAGATATGGTGGCTCCTCGATGACAACAGCGAGGCTTTTATGGAGCCCTTCATGATTGTTAATGACCAAATTTGGTAATATCAGTATCGGAGAAGAAGATTAGATCGAAACGGAATCAAAGATGAGGATCGTCGCGGAAACAGAGTAAGAATCGGCTGGAGTTCGAATCGGCTACGATCGGGATCGGCTAAGTCCGAGTCAGACTGGGTTAGGTGATACAGCCGATTCCGACAATACGACTTGGTGTACGACATCGGGTCGAGTTGATATGCTTCAAGATGATTACCACGTATGGATAGAGTCCTGAGAAGGCAATTGTATCTATTAATTAGGATATCTTATGTAATTTCCTTAGAGATATGTTTGGGAAAAAGTCTGTCGTAAAGACTTATGATATCTTAGAGTTTGTTAGAGATAAGATTTGTGTCCGATATGGACATAGTTTGTAATTCTCGGGTATAAATAGACCCCGAACCCCATGTAATTAAAAACACACATTCAATACAATCTCGGCGCATCGCCACCCTTTTTACTTTCGTTTTGTTTCGACGAGTTCTTGCTTTCGGGTTGAGCTGCATCGGTTTCGATCTTCAACAAGAGGTAAAACTTGTTACGGCGGCTTGCGTTCTCGGGATCAGTGCTTCCATCTTTATAATACTCTAATCTTGTTTATGTAATTCATCGAGTTATCATATATCTTACGTAATCTCTGGCAATATCGACATCTAACCTATAATCGGCTAACATCTGTCGGTAGAAGGCAGCCGATTAGGTTAGATATCGATGTTGACTTAGATTATATGAGGTATCCACCACTCTACGAAACTTCCAATGGCTTGATTGTTTAGATATTATCCTTCTTTTCATACTTATAGCTGCATCAGTTGAGTTTGATCTTATGAGTCATGATTAGAATCTCAATCTCTAGCCTGCTTTTTGGTCGCCGATTAGGGTAGTATCGGGGTTTCAGCCGATCTTACCTGATTTAAATATATTTGTTCTATATGCTTCATTGATATGTTAAATCTGCCCTTTATGTTAAGATTTTGTTGCATTTAAGTATATTAGGCTTTTGTTTGATATATTCTACTTACTTTAATATCTTAATATAGAGTGGTATCGGAGTATTAGCCGATATATGCTAGATCTATCTGATCGACTATGCTATGAACATATATAGTCTCATTATTAATATATATTTCGATCTAAGTGATTTATACTGTCTCGGCATGGCGACCGATCTATCCCAATCACTTGATTTAAGTATATATCGATATAAGAAGTATATATTGTTAATATCTACAGCCGATCGAGTAGATATAGTTCATTCTTATCTATTTATGACTGCCGATCGATACATACATGACATCGGCTCAAAGATAAATGATATGTCATCGGCACCTAGCCGATCGGCTATCGTTTATAGGTTTAACCGCTGTTTTTTTGTCTTTGTTTCTTGTTGATTGCAGGATCAAATCAACTGGCACGCTAGCATACCAGAATGCGAATTTTGGAGCTGCACTGGAGTTAAGCAGATCTCCCAGGCCTCGTGTTTTACATCAACAGTGATGTGTTATGTTTTGTCCCAGTGGTCTGTCTTCTCTTTTCTACGTCATGTGACCTAACTTAGCAGCTTCTTTTCTCACTCATGGTACATGATGCTGCATGATTAGCACTTCTGTAACAGAATTTTGCACATTGTTTTTGTCTTATCTAAATTGTTAACAGAATTTTGGTAAAAAAATATATCTAAATTGTTCTATTGTCTTATCTATTTCAGGTCCCATGGACAGGCTGCAATTAAATTCCGTAGTGGGGAAGAATACGTCAACTTCACCCTAGATGACTAATGACATAAAGGTGATCAGATTAGTTCAGCATACCAGAACAAATGCTACCAAAAATTGTCATATTTATCTACATCTTTTTTTTTCTTGGGCTCATATTGATTATATATATATATATATATCATGTTCTTGTTAAGGAATTGCATTGCCCATTGGCAGATGAATAACTTTGGCAACGAAGAGTTAGTTCAAGTTAAACAACAGGTCATGAGCTTTATCAGGGGAAGCTCATGGTTCAGGGGGATCACCCTCCATAAGTACAGAAAATGGGAGACCCAGGATGGCACTGCATGTTTCGCAATGTTTTTTGCAGGGAGTTTTGAAGATTCGCTGAAAAGAGGAGAGCGGCATGGTTGAGTGATGAGGACATCACTTGGAGAGAGGCTAGGAGATGGACAAGACCAACAAGAGCGTTCAAGTCAAGTTGGAGGTTCAATTCATATCACGTCCATCTTGGAATTCACAAGTATCCACACTAAAACACATCGCCTAGATTGCATTCAAACTCCGTTGTTGACGTTATACATATGTATGGAAAGTTAGCAAGATCACCTTTCCAATGGATTTAGTCTCACTTAAAAATTCTTTCTAAGTCAATGGAACTCATCGAAATAAGTGGGTGTACAGAATCTGTCCGATGTTGCGTCACCGTCTTTTGGCTATTGGGCCATGTATTGTGTTGGAGTTCATTAGGGTCACATCTAGAGGCCATTGGCCGACCCTAGAACCTATATATTCAGTAGCTGTCATCAAGTTAAGGTTTGGTTTTGCTTAGATTATTATGCCATTGCAGTTTCACCGCTTAGCTTGATTTGTGGAACCCCAACTTGTGAGATTCATCTGATATTCATAATGTATTCAAATTGCATCTTCTACTTGCTTGCCTGTGTTCTTGATTCGCTCGTAGGAGATAGCCTGATTGGCGAGGTCAACCGAGTGTTCGGCTTGGTCGATAACCAACGGAGCAGTGGTATTGTGATTGCGAGGGGTTCGATCATTCTGGTCGGAGCCTTTGGATCATTGTTGACGGCTGTTAAGTACCAAATTAACGCCATCAATACCTGCATAAAACCATAACTACAAAACATCCAACATAGTGGTAGGGTTTATTTCTAACAATTTCCATGAGTGTTGGTGTATATTCATATGCAGGTGACAAACTACCTAAGTTGGGAAGAAATATATATGAAGTAGAATGAGAATCAAACTCGTATCCGAACTTATGGAGTTTTGGACCCAAGAACCCAATTAAACACCTCCAAATGGGCCAAACATTCATACCAATGGATTAAGGGGCCCAAAATGAGTGTCTAGGCCGAAAACCAGAGCAAACGGAGCCGTCCCGGGTTCGGCCGAACCCTCACGGAGGCTGTTCGCCACGGCCCAAGTCCAGTTCGGTAGATAACTGCTCCCTAGGGTTCGGCCGAACCCTCACGGAGGCCGTTCGCCCTAGCCCAAGTCCAGTTCGGTAGATAACTGCTCCCCAATGATGGTTATGACCGTTTCTGGCGCTCCAACCATCATCCAAATGGACACATGGCCTAGGAGGATGAAGATGCTCATTGGATGCTTGGAGGATCTCCACTCTCTCAAGTCACCTCCACACTATAAATACCCCTCTCCTCTCCCTCATTCACACACCAAAGCATGAGCTGAATTAGAAGAGGCTCTAGTGTACTTTATTGTATATTAGAATAGGCAGAGAATAAAGTAGAAGAAGTCAGAGGAAGTCAGAGGAATTCCGGAGCTGTCGGTAACCCTCCTTTATCTCTTGTACTTTGTTATTTACTCTGCTTTAATAGAAATATCATTCTGAGTAATAAAGATTTGCCTAGTGAGAATTACTTCTTGGTTAGTTCCTAATTAGCATATGGGATCATTGTTCACTATAGTCCATTTATTTATATTGATTGCTTTAGTGTTTGATCGACACTACAGTAGTTATTAATCGCGTAGACGCGGTGTCTGGGTAATTAATTTCCAGTGGTTGCTGCGTATCCCACAGTACGTTTGAGGTGGGTGTAGAGGTGGTGACAACCCTCAAGAGCACTTAAGTCCTCCCTGTCCGGGTACGTAGTAGAGCGACATCTGGGAATAGCGGGTTGCCAGTGCCTGAAGTATTGTGTTAGGATTAAAGTTAAGCTTTCCCTAGACACTGTTTCTCATCAGGAAATCCTCTTTGCCCTCTGCCCACATTAGCTTTGTGTCCTTGGATGAACCTGACGAGGAGATAATCACACACGTTCCCTTGGATTCGATACCCTTGGAATACTCCGTACGGAAAGTGCTACATCGGTATATCCGTGCACTTGCGGATCTTATCTGTGATCGTAAGAAATACCAACAATCATCAACACTGAGATCTCCATAATCAACTTATTAATACATTTCATTAGATCGGGACCTAGTTCCTCATTATTCAGACATGGCTCCCGTTGCTTGAGAAGAAGATGAGAGTTTGCAAGGTAAGTTAATTGGTGCTAAAATTAAATAGGGTGAGTATGCTCAAGGTGAACTACAGATGTCCACCTTTTATCCTACATAGAGCAATCATTAATAAGTGGAACCCATTGTTGAGATTCCTTTGTCATAAGTTGATTTTCTTGTTATTTCTTGTACTAAGAAGGACTTGTGTAGTAATATTTCACTTATATCCGTGCCACAACTTGTGAATAAACATACAAATTTTATGGTTGGACTGTTAGATGTTGATTTTAAGCATGATGTTCATAATGTTATATTGTATAAATACTTTGTGCTATATTTTGTTGGATGATCTCTGTGAGCTCAATAATTTAAAGCAGAACTATCTGTCGGATCTGATTTGCCATGTCTTGGTAATGTAATTTTTCACATCTTTAACAAATATAATGATAAAGGAGTTTACATGCTGCACATATTTCATTTATTTTTAGATCAAGATTTTCTTGTAGTTGTGCAAGAAAATAGCGAACTGAAGAATGGTGTTTTGGTTAATCATGTTATTTTCGAATTTGTTTTGTTTTAATTTAAAGAACCATGTTTGATCTGAATAAGGGAAGAGTTTGCATTATGCCATATTGTCTCCATACATCAAAGTAGTTGCATCATATATTTGCTTATAAAGAAGGGAAGCAAAATAAGCCGTAAGAGAAACAAACAAATGTGATATCCATATCTTGATATGTGATTCCTCGATACCGTGTACATTTGTTTCATTGAAGATTAATATTATTTGCAAAAAGTTAATGATATTATATAATGAAAGTTTGTTACGTTCCTTTTCATGTATGTACTTTTATGGGCATGGTAAAGAGTACCACATGAAAAATCAAGTACAATTTTACGTGAATAAGGAAATGATTTTTTTAACAAGCAAATGACTATCTAACCAATCAATAAAAAACAGATACTCCATCCATTTCATAATGTAAGACTTTCTAGCATTGCCCACATTCATATAAATGTTAATGAATCTAGACACACAAATATGCATAGATTCATTAAAATCTTTATGAATGTGGGCAATGCTAGAAAGTCTTACATTATGAAACGGAGGAAGTAATACAATTGAGATGATATGGTCTATGAGAGAAGGAATATAATAAAACTGTCTTTGTGAATTAAAGATGAAATAAAGAAGTAAGATAATTTAATTCATAGATTAATCATTGAAAAGTTTAGGCTTAAAAACAATTTAGCTAAGGTGACTGAAGAGAGAAAAGTTAGTGGGTTGATCGTTCGTCTTATTAAAAGTTAAATTATGCTTCGAGTGTCTTTATTGATAAAACAAGTAATAGCAAGATAAAAATACTTAAATATTTTTAATAAGACAAATATTCATAAAAATCATGTAAAAAGTCAACACACTAATAATTATTAAAAATGAAAAGAGTATAAGTGAGTTAGTCCTCCATTGTTTATGTTTTACCAATTTGTACTTAGAAAATACTCCATATTACTCCTTCCATGAGCTTATGTGAATAGTTGCAAATCCGAACTTACCTAAAACAACTAAATCTAAAGTCCTATTGAAAAATCAATCCAAGCAAAGATCTACTCCCTCTGTCCCAACATAAGTGTAACCTAATACAAATATGACATGGAGAATGCTACAAATTGGATGTCCGGACAGTGTTGCAGCGCATGTATTGAAATGTTTCACTGACCAATAAAAAATATTTCAACAAAATGTATCAGTTATTTGTATCTTGAAGAGAAAAATATTTCATCACTCTTTAAGAAAATGTTTCATCGGTTGGGTTAATGAGTTTTAACTTGATGCAACACTTACTTGAAAAGTACCGATTGCAACAAAAAGAGAACATTATTTGTGATATACACTAAAAAAAAACAATGAAACATCATACCACAACTAGGTGCAACAAAGCAAATAATGGATTGCAACAAACACTGAACTCCAAGATCCTTGCCTCGTCGCACCTCCGATGATAGCCAGCCACCATCATCACTTGACCTCCCATATCTCTCCACATCTCCTTCTATTTGTGGCGGTGTCAGCGGCCAACTTCACGTGTTCATCACTTTCTTTCTCTCCATGTTGCCTTGCTGCTGCTGCCGCTCAGCGGCGGATACAACGTGGGGGCTGTGGGGTATTTAGACCCCCTACCTCCTAATGGACCATTAGAGCTCCCATAATACCTCTCTAAAATTCTAATCCATATATTTATACTCTGTATTAGAAATATAGCCATTTTATATAAGACATGTTTTAATTTTTATTGGCTTCTTTGGTTTAGCCCCCGCTATAATTTTATCCTGCTCCGCCACTGCTGCCGCTGCCGCCACCGGTAATGATGGTTAGCTCCGCCGCCTGTCTTCCTACCGGTGAAGAAATAGTGAGAACATAAGAGGACAAGGATTGGGAACATATGGGTTGAATACTTAAATAGACAACGGATCCTACCTTGCATGCCTTCCGACGTTTTGTCTCCTATTGAACGTTCGGTGATAGGTATTTCCAATATGATATACTTTAGAACTACGAATCTAGATATAAATGAGTGTTTCTTAACCTTTTCGGAATCATGTTTTATCGCAAGGTTGTACACACATCCACGTTAGTACTAGTAGTTTACAAAGACTAATGAAGCTGTGGTTGAGCAAGAAAAGCATGTCGATCGCACAGCACGTCACGTCGCGCCAGCCACCGGCTGCTAGCCGGCGGCGTCGAGGATGCGCTTGATCTGCGCGCGCTGCCGCCGCGTCAGCCGCTCCGGGAACGCGACGTCGAACCGGATCCTCAGGCTGCCGTGGCTGCCGGGCTCGCGGGCGATGGGCATGCCCTCCGACGGCACCACCAGCTCGTACCCGGGGTACACCACGGGGTCCTCGTCGTCGTCGCCGTCGTCCTCGTCGCCGGCGACGACGCCGCCGCCGCTCACCTCCACCAGCAGCTCGCGGCCGTCGAGCGTGGCGAGGACGAGCACCGTGCCGCCCAGCGCGTCGGCCAGCGTGACGCGGGCCTCCGCCACCAGGTCGTTGCCGTCGCGGCAGTACACGTCGTGCGGCTTCTCGTCGACGACGAACACCAGGTCGGCGGGGAGCTGGCTCCACTGCTGGTTCCCCTTCCCCGGGAACGTGATCTTGGTCCCCTTCTTCCACCCCGGCTTCACCTCGATCGACAGAATCTCCGACTCCGTTTTCATTCTCCTGTACCAAATTATTTACAAACTGTTTTAGATTCGGCACAAATTTAGAAAAGAACTGGTGGTATGTTGGTGAAGTTGTGAGTGTATCACTCTACCTGCCGATAATGTTCAAATCGAATATCTATAAATATCACGCACATGCAAGTGGGTGGCTAATGGGCGGGTGATCAGCCACAACGATCACCCCCAGCCCCCTATACACTACTCCTCTCCTTCTCTTCCTACTACATCATAAATTTAAAAAAAATAAAAAAAATAAAGTTGGAAAAATTTATATATAGAAATACTGTATATAAAAAATATTTGAATTCAAATTCAAATTTGAATCTGGTATGTAAACTTTTGACTTATAAACTTTAGGTATATAAACTAATATTTGAATTCAAATTCAAATTTGAACGGGTATGTAAACTTTTGTCTTATAAACTTTGGGTCTATAAACTAATATTTGAATTCAAATTCAAATTTGAAACGGGAATGTAAACTTTTGGCTAATAAACTTTGGTCTATAAACTAATATTTGAATTCAAATTCAAATTTGAAACGGGTATGTAAACTTTTGACTTATAAATTTTGGGTCTATAAACTTTAGGTGTATAAACTTTAGATGTATAGAAATACACTATATATAAAAATATTTGAATTCAAATTCAAATTTGAATCGGATATATAAACTTTTGACTTATAAACTTTTGGTTTCAACTTTAGATGTGTAAACTTTAGATGCATAAATTTACTAAAATAGGAAAGTAATACGGTGCTAAAAAAAGAAACCACGTGGAGAAAGGGGGTGGGGGAGGGGGGGATCGGCTGATCGCTGCCAGCGATCGTTTGCCCCTTAGCCTTCTCGCATGCAAGTTTCAATACTCCTTCCGTTTCATATTATAAATTGTTTGACGTTTTTATTAGTCAAGTTTGATCAAATTTGTAGAAAAATTTAGCAACATCTAAAATACCAAACTAGTTTAATAAGATCTTACATTGAATATCTATTGATAATATATTTGTTTTGTGTTGAAAGTGTTAATATATTTTTCCATAAACTTGCACAAACTTAACTAGGAAAAAAATAAAACGACTTATAATATTAATAGATGGAGCGGAATTTAGTGAGATATGATGTGGCACTAGTTTCCTTCTCTTTGAGGTGCGTATTTATTGGTGTGCGAGTGTCATGTTGGATATGCCTTTCTACTCTATAGTTAAACAAATAGTTTTACTCATTCCTCATTCATCGTATCATACATCCAACAATTCAAATTCATGCGAGGACTTAAATCCAACGGCTCCCCGCCTCCCTCCCGATCCGATCCGATCGGATCGCCTCCCTTCCCCTCCCCCCGGCAAAATCACCGCGCACTCCCATCTGCCACGCCTTTCGCTGCCCTCCATCTCGCCACCGCCACCCCCCTCCGCCCGCCGCCCCTCCTCCCCTGCGCCGCTGCATCCGCATCGCCCAGCCCCGCCGCCACCAAGGACGCGGAAACCGCACCTCCCTCCCAGTCCCCTACGCCTCCCTCTCCTCTTTTAGATCGCGGACACCCTCCTCTCTCGCAGCCGTCGTTGGAGCGAGAGCCGTCGTTGGTCCCTCCTCCCACCGCCGCGCCACCGTTGCCACCACCGGATCCCCGACGCCGACTGCCCGCATCGTAGCCTCCGTGCCAATCCCCCCATCTCGCGAGCAAAGCAGGGGAGGGGAGGTGTGCCGTGGTCCTGCTGCATCCCGGTGAGCACCCACATCATCTTTCTGATTCATCTCTCTCTCTCTCTCTCTCTCTTTCCCACCCACTTTTGTCTCAAATTTGCTTGCATTAACCCTAGCTTCTCTTCTAGATCTGGATGGAGCTCTGTTTGTTTGTTTCCCCAAAAGTCCAAGTTCGATCCGCCCCTGCTAGGGATAAATAAGATTCAATTCAACATGAAACACACGCCTACATCTGACGGGTTTCTCTTCAAGATGATCCCATGGTTCTCAGTTTTCTGTTTTCTACACTGCCTACATCTTATATGTGTTCCTTGAAGCTACAGATTGATGGACACAGCTGTCAAACCTAAACCTACCAGGCCACCAGGTCATGTTTCTCCTCAGCTCTCATCACATTTATATGTTTTCTTACCCAATTCCATACAAAAAAAATTACCAATGAAAAAAATCAAGTAGTGAATAATGTACTTGTATTCATGAGACAATCATTGCATAAGAATGATATGGAGGCAATTGCAGGCGTCAGTAAACAAAATATAACAATTGATCATTTTTTTTTGGAGCTAGCAGAGTAAATTGTTTCGAAGGCAGACATACCAAGAATATGGTTTCCCTTCAATAAGTAAACAGGAATATGGTTTCAGTAAAAAAAAATATGTGATCTTGCAAAGTTATTTTTTTGGAGCTAGCAGAGTAAATAGGTTTCTCACTGGATTGCTATCCTCCCTTGTCTAACATGTCAAATTGATCACTCATACTTGCTGATTCATACAAAAAATAACCCAAGATAACATAGTTTTTACCCTCAGAAGCTCAGTACTGTATTTGCTCACTCACACTTGAAATTTGGCCACGTCAAATTGATAAACTAAAACAAAGGAAATTTGTGGGTTGTAAGGCATTTAATACAAAGGAAATTCAGCACTTTCCAGTATTCAGGCACACATGGATTTGTAGATTGATGGAACAATCTACCGTGCATATCTGGAATTCTGGATATTTGCATGATATATTCAATCTGGATATTTCTGAGTTTCATCTATTTATGATATTCAAATGACTGGAGCGGGCATTATTAGTACCATAGTATGCAAACTAAGTCTGCCCGACACAGCAACGTGACTCCGAAATCTGGATCCACGAGATTGATCGCCACACTGCCTAGCACAAACAGCATGAGATTTTTTTCCCTGTAGTCCTTTTCTTGGTGTGCTGTGAGAGGATTAAAGAACCAATCTCTACCAGGTTTTCCTTAATTTAGGCATGATTTTTCAGGTGTGCTCCATTATATTTATGTGGTTATTGGTCTGCATCATGATTCTATTTACTATATTTAGACAAAAACTGCATACAGATATGATATGATATGAGTTGTAGCAGCTAGGCATTTGATCAATGGTAAATTGTTCAATCTTTCAGGCAAGTGGAGGCCATGGGAAAAAGCTATTTAGATCATGCTCACTTTGTAAAGATCACATGACAAAAGCATATGGTTTTAGTAAGGGTTGATATTGATCTGTTCTTTAGATTGGAGAAATAGACATTTGTATGGCATTTGGAATGAGTATAGTAACCAGCTTCTCAAGGAGAAAGCAAAGCTTCAGGATGATTTTGTTTTGTATGAATCATGGAGAACATCGTGTAATTATTTGCAGGATGTTGATGAAGAAAGAGAATTGCAATAGTTTTATGAAAAAAAAAAGTTGGATCAGATTATTGTGATGACTTCCATTGTGTTGGCTTCTGTCCTTTAGTTCGTCAATTTCCTTGCATGCTAATGAGTTCTATAAATTATTTTTAAGAGGCAATGACACTAGAATAATTGATCCTTGATGCTAATGAGTTTTAGGCATTTTTCAGAACTGAAGGGCACTATAGGATATGCTCTATGAAGAATTTTGCAGGTTCTCTTCTATGCATCACATATCGATTTGCACAACCTTTTCGGTCATAGCTGCCAGAATGAAAAATTGCCTGAACGCATGCCCGAAAATGAGTAGTAGATCTTTTGCAAGTTTTGAATCGTGCACCCTGTCAGCTGGCTAACAGAGCGTGAAAAATTCCTTATTACTGTTTGTGCACGTCTTTATGCTTTAGCTGTAGCTGCGAGCCATGAAAATTATAGACCTATCCTCTTGTAAATTTTATGTTATATATACCAACCTTAGTAGACATCCATTACATTTTTAAGATTTATACTGAAAAAATGAAACATATTTTAGAAAAAATGCCTGACCATAAGAAATTTTTAAATAAAAACTTTTGATGAAAAATAGTCTTAACATGAGAACATGACAGAAATTATGTTGGAATTTACTTGCAAAAGATCTACTCATGAGTTGAGTTACTTGTCTTTTCAGACCAGAATAATACATAACTCACTAGATTTATTTTATGTGTAAGTGCTGAAATATATGTCTTTTTATATCCGACTTATCAAATAAAATTAAATATAGCCGTAGCGTTAGCACGGGAAAATTACTAGTGTCATGTAATAAAAAATTACTGCACAAATTTGGAACCAAGATTAAAAAAAAAGTTCATTTTTATAATTACCCGCTAGCATCGACGACGTTGCGGGAGATCTTCATGTTCTTGGTGACGCCGACGTAGAGCTCCTCCAGGGTGCACGCCAGCTTGCTCTCCACCGGCGGCGGCTGGGGCGCCGCCGCCGCGCCACCGCCGCCGTGGTCACGGGCGAACCCGCCTCTTCCAAAGTACGCGCCGCCGCCACCGGCGTCCCAGGCCGCCTGCTGCTTGGCGCGCGCCGTGGTGCCGGCGCCCGTGTTGCAGTACGTGAACGGCGTGCTCCCGAAGAACTCGGCGAAGATGTCGTCGGCGCCGCCGCCGCCGGGCTGCGGCGGCGCGCCACCGGCCCTGACCCCCTCCTCCCCGTACTGGTCGTACAGCGCCCTCTTCCCGGCGTCGCTGAGCACCTGACCATCCATCCATTGATCAAAAGAATCATATGACCATCCATTAATTCGCAAGAACAAATCGATCGATCGATCTAACATACGTTGTAGGCTTCGGTGATGTCTTTGAACTTGGCCTCGGCGTCCTTCTTGCCGGTGTGGTTCTTGTCGGGGTGCCACCGCATGGCGAGGCGGCGGTAGGCGCGGCGGATGTCGTCGTCGGTGGCGCTCCGGTCGACGTGGAGGATCTCGTAGTAGTCCATCGATCTCATAACCCTGGGCAGCAGCAGCACTTCTTCTTCTTCCTCCCCGGCAGATCCGACAATGATGAAGATGCATGACAAGAACCAACCATCCTTCGATCGATCGATCGATGCTTCTTATCTCTCTAGATTTCAGATACACATGGGTTTGATCGGATCGGATCGGATCAATGGCGGATAAATTGGATGGATGGATGGATGGATCACCAGAGGAAATGGGAGATGAACCAGAGCAACGCTCCCGTGAGGAATGTGCAGAGGAAGAGGAGGCTCCTGATCTTGAAAGTGCACAACATTTGATCGATGAGATGGGAGGATACCGAGGTTGAAGAAGGTAAATGAACTAATTACGCGGTGATTGGTTAATTGCAGAATATGATGATCTTTCTCGATCGAGGAGGCAAGATAACAATGGCAATTGACAGCAAAAGTTGGCTGGGTTTGCTCTGTTTCTTTATTTGGCATGCATGAGAGTTGTTCCCATTTTAATTTCTTCCGCATGGTTAATTAGACGGCTTGGGCCATATGACTCGGTAAAAGCATTGTCACTTTTGACGTCATTCCAAAAGCATAGGTTTTCGAGATTGTTGTTACGAGGGGCCGTGCCTAACAATTTAAGATCCTGCGAAATATAAAATGAATCCGTATCATTAGAAAATGCTAATTGTATAATAAATTTGAGTTAGGGCTATATATTATTTATAATAGATTGGAACATGCCTCTATTATTACTTATTTTTACTTGATCCACATTGCCTTCCAACTATGCCAGAAAAGCTTACATCAGTTTGATACTCCTTTCTTTAGATATGTCCTGCTATCAAACAAGCAAGAATTTTTTGCAATCAATGACAACTAAAACTATGTTAAGAAACTCACCCACGTACATATATGTAGTGGCATTCCGGTTAAAGCCCGTTTGGTACATCTCAAAACTCCAACTCCCAACTCTAAACTCTAACTCTAGTGAGAGTTGGTTCCTATAGGAGCTGAGGTGGGGTATAGAAAATGTTTGGCTAGATTACTCAGCTCCACGCCACGTCGCCATTTCGTCGAACACCTTGTAGGCGTCACCCTGTCATTGCCGCCGTCGGGCACCCTGCGAGCCGCCGCCACCGGTCAGCCCATGCATCTCCGCCTCGGGCCGCTGCCTGTCGATGCCGTCGCCCGCGCGACGTCGCCTATCGACGCCGCCACCCGCACACCGCCCGCCGACGTCGCACGCCACCGCTGACGCCACCACGTGCCGCCCGCCGCGGCCAACGGGCCCGTCGCCACCACCTGCCGTCACCCGCACACACGCCGCCGCTGACGTGCTGAGGCCCGTGCCCACCACCACTGCATGCCACCGCCACAGCCGGCCATCGGAGGAGGATGGGAGGAAGATAGAGAGGAGAGAGAACGGGAGGAGAGGGTATGAAGGGGTAGCTTAGTGGCATTTTTACGTAAATACACTTAAAAACTAAAGGGTAGTGGGTCTCTTGAGGTGGAGTGGAGCTGTGGAGCAGCAAAAACCCAGCTCCACCTTTGTAGTACAAATTTGTGGAGCAGCTCTGCTAACTCCGCTCAAAAAATAAAGAATCTGTACCGTTTCACACTTCCAGCTTCAGATAAGTTGGAGTTGGGAACTAGAGCTGTGCGAAACGGGTAGAAAAAGAATAGTTGTAACAACTCAGTTTTTTCTTACTAAATGGAAAAAATGGAATTCTTGTTGCTTTGAACGCTCGTTCACATCCTTGTCACGCAATACAATTTTTTTTATGTAGTTATGATTAGCGTAAAACACTTGTTTGAGTTGAGAGGAAGACAAATTGTTCCTATTGTGAATAAGATTGATTGGAGCGAGAGAGATTGAGCGAGAGAGAGAATTGAACACAGTAGAGCGAATGAGCGGGTGTCCTTTATTGATCAATGCGATACAATTTATAGATGGGGAAGGGGTGGCAACTGGAGACGCGATGGTTCCCATCGCGTCCGTTGCCAAGGAGCGCCTAGGAAGAGGCGCGGTTGCCTTCGGTTGCGATCCATCCTTTTATATGGATGAGATCACCCTTGTTATTTCATAACACTCCCCCTTGATCGAATTCAGCTTTGATCATTGCTCTTTCATTGTTCCAAATATCTGTAAATATAATTTTAGAAATAATTATAGTTAAATACATCACGTAAAACTCCTCGAAAACTCAGTGGGAAAAATAAGGAAAGAACCGTGATATATTATTGACTATTTTTAGATCTCTATGAGTAAAGCTCATAGTATGATTCAAAATAGTATAATGTCTACAGTTATCATTTAGTAAAAACCCTAGTGGGGAAAAGCCAAATGATAAGACATATAATCTTATGTTGATATTACCTCGTTAAAAACTTTGGATTAGAAAACCTAAAGGGTAAAACTCATACAAAGGAAAAAGAGTATAATATGACGAAAATAGTTTATTTTCTAGAGGAATGTACTCCCCCTAAATCCGGCAAATTTTTAAGTTGTCTCATACCAATTCCTTCGACACATTTAAAGAATGTGGAGTATGGCAGAGATTTTGTGAATAAATCAGCAAGATTATCACATGACTTAGTTTGCAAGATGTTTATCTCTCCATGTTGCTGAAGCTCATGAGGATAAAATAATTTAGTAGCAATATGCTTAGTGATGTTGCTCTTAATATAACCAGTTTCATCTGAACAACACAAGCGGCATTATCTTCATAGATAATGGTAGGTGATTCCAATGAACCAATACCACAGGATGTTAATATGTGGTTAATCATTCTGCGAAGCCATACACATTCACGTGATGCCTCATATAATGCAATTATTTCAGAATGATTTGTCGAAGTGGCTACCAGAGTCTGTTTAGAAGACTTCCATGAAATAGTAGTTCCACCTTATAAAAATATGAATCCTGTTTGTGATCTGGTGTTGTGGGGATCAGATAGATAGCCAGCATTAGTATACCCAATTAAAGTCGAATCCTGGTTCTTTTTAAAGAAAAGTCCAAGATCTCTCGTGCCATTAAGATATCAAAAGACATTCTTAACTCCAGTCCAATGGCGTTTGGTAGGAGCAGCGCTGTATCTTGCTAGCTAATAGATTTACCGAGAAAGCAATATCTGGCCTCGTACTATTTGCAAGGTACATAAGTGTGCCAATAGCACTAAGATATGGAAATTAGGTCCAAGTACATCCTCACCATCTTCCTTTGGTCTAAATGGGTCTTTCTCTATGTCTAGAGATCGAACCACCATAGGGGTTTTGGAAGGATATGACTTGTCCATATTAAATTTCTCCAAAATTTTCTGGGTATATGCACTTTGATGCACAAGGATTCCAGAAGGTAAATGCTCAAGTTGTAGACCTAAGCAAAATTTAGTTTGACCCAAATCCTTCATCTCATATTCCGTCTTTAAATGATGGCGTGCTTCATTAATATCTTGTGTATTGCCAATGATGTTGAGATCATCAACATATACCGAGATAATACAAAATCCTGTGGGGGACTTTTTGATAAAGACGCACGGGCAATCATCATTTTTAGTGTATCCCTTTAGTGAAAGGAATTCACTTAATCGGTTGCACCACATCCTGCCCGATTGTTTTAAGCCATAAAGTGACTTCTGCAACGTAACACAATACATGTTACGATTTACCTTCTGATTCGGGATGTCGATTCCGTCAGGAACCTTCATGTAAATATCAAAATCAAGTAACCCATAAAGATATGTTGTCACTACGTCCATCAACTGTATAAATAGACGATTTTGTACTGCCAATGATATTAAATATCGGAAAGTTATACCACTCATAACTGGAGAGTAAGTTTCGTTGAAATCAATGCCAGGTTTTTGCATAAAACCTTGTGCTACAAGCCTTGCTTTATATCTCACCACCTCGTTGTTTTCATTCCGTTTCCAGACGAAAACCCATTTGTATCCCACAGGAAAGATACCACGAGGAGTAGGCATTACAGCCGAGAATACATCTCTTTTGTAAAGCGAGGCTAATTCTGCGTCAATTGCGTCCTGCCATTTGTTCCAGTCAGAGCGCTTTTGGCACTCTTTTATAGACCTAGGTTCTGGATCAACTTGGAGGCAATCAGCAATTTGTTCAGAAAAATTAATGTTGACAATTGTAGCTCTTCTATCAAAAGATTCTCCAGTTTCAGAGTAGCTGATGGCAATTTCATCAACCCTTATAGACTCATCGTGATCTCCCGAAACAATGTGTCTATGGTCTTCCGAATTCCTAGTCTCAGCATTGTGCACCACCGAGCTAGGTTGCAGACTATCACGATCTGCTTGATATATAGTATCAATTTGGTGTGTACCAACTAAAGGTTGGTTTGCATTTACCGTCTTTCTTTGCTTATTAGCAATTGTTTCTCGCTGAGTGGCCATACTTCTTCCTCTCTTTTTAGTGAGTGGAAGTTGAGTGGTTTTATTTGGTACCTCCACTCTTTCTGGCATTCTGAGCGGGAATGAAAGATTTAGTCACACCTTTATAATTGGTAAATGCATCTGGCAGGTTATTTGCAAGTCTTTGCAAATGTATAATTTTCTGAACTTGAAGTTCAGCTTCAGTAGTACGTGGGTCTGAGGCTGGAATACCCTGGGCATCCCAATCAATTTCCTGGCATTCTTTCTAGTACTTCAAGTCTCCCCCTAATGCCGGGAAATGTTCCTCATCAAAGATAGAGTCAGCGAACCGGGCAGTAAATAGATCACCTGTTAAGGATTCTAAATACTTTATGATCGACGGAGATTTGAATCCCACATAGATCCCCACCTTCCTGTGTGGGCCCATAGCGTTACGCTGTGGTGGTGAGATCGGTATGTATACAGCACATCCGAACTTACGCATATGGGAAATACTCGGAGGATTTCCACATACTAACTGCATTGGGGAAGTTTCATGATATGCAGTTGGTCGTAGTTGGACAAGGTCAGCAGCGTGCAAAACTGCATGACCCCAACACGACGAAGGTAATTTGAAATTCATCAATAATGGTCGAGCAATAAGCTTAATTCTTTTGATCAACGATTCAGCCAAACCATTTTGTATGTGGACATATGGAACAAAGTGCTTGTAACGCCCCGATTTTCGTTCAGGATTAAAAATCATTAAATAATGCATTTCCTAGAAATTAAATAAAAGTTAAAGCAATTTAACCAAGTGAAATAGTGAGGGGATTAAAATTTTCCTTTAAAAATCATTGGCCGAGAATATTTTGTAATATTCTTTGTGCCCTAAATATTCTCTGAAATTTTCCTATGAATTTTCGGAGCTCAAGAAGTAATTATAACAATACAAAGTTCATTTAATCAAACTAAATAAAAAGAAAAGAAAATAATCTTCCCCTTCCTCCCTTTCGGGCTCGGCCCAAATTCCTTCCCCCTTCCGCTCCGGCCCGGCCGCCCTCCTCCCGTCTTTGGGCCGCTCGGCCTGCTCGCTCCCCTCCCCCTCCAAGTCCACTTCGCCTCCCTCCCAGCCTCCCTTCTCCCTCCGGCTGACAGGTGGGACCCATGGGCCCCGCCTGTCATCTCCTACCTCCAGCCACACCATAGCAACTGCCATGGCCGCCGAAACCATCCCACTCCGCCGCAAAATCCGCCATCTCCCGTCCCCCGTTCTCGCGTCTAACCATCAGGACGTGGATCCCCTCCACGTCCTCCACCACTTCCCCTACTTCTCCCCAAATTTCGGCGCCAATCGAGCCACGATCCACCCCACGTCGCCACCTCCATTCGCCGGCCGATTCCGCCACGTCCGGCCTCGATCCCGCCTTCCCAAGCCCATAAAAAGCATCCCCGTGCTCCCTTCGTCCGTTTCCCCATTTTTCCTGAGCCCGGCACACTCTCTCTCGCTCTCCCCACGCTGCTCCCGCGCGCCGCCACACTCCGGCGAGCTCCGGCCACCTCTAGCCGCTCGCCCTAGCCACCGCCGCGCCGCGCCGCTTGCACCGCCAGCTTCTCTGTGCCTCGCCGCACCCCAGCCTCCGCTCCGTTTCCCCATTTCATCGCCGCAACCACCCTTCCACCGTGCATCCCGAACCACCTCCACCATACGCCACCGCCGCCGACTCCAGATGCGTCGCGCCGCTGCCTCGGTCGACGCTGACCCACGCCGTCGCCTCCCTCGGCTCCGCAAGGATGAGGAGGTCCTCGGCCGCCGCCCCTCTTCGCCGGAAATCCGCTGGAGCTCTACTCCCCTCGTGCGCCGGTGAGCTCCCCTAATTCCTTCGCCTTCGGCCGGTGTTTCCCATTGTCTCACGCCTTCTCCCATCCTCCTAACCATACCATTGCATTCCCCATGTCCTCGCAGCCGCCGTCCGCCGGTTCCCGCTTGCGGAACGCCGCCGGACTATCGACCCCCGATTTTGTAAATCGGAAATCTTCTGTGTTTATCAGTACCAATCCCTAGATCAGTAGTTGGTACACACATACATAGCCGAATCACAACATATCACGAATGAATTCAGACTAAGAGAGTTAAATGCTTACATTAGGGCCAGGCAGGCCAACAACTATCAGAGAACAACAGTGGAAGACAAAATAATATAAGGGCCCAGTTGACATGCCACAAGCAGTCGACTGGGGAACGAGACCTAGAATGGAACCGCACTCCGATCATCTTGTTAGCTACGCAAACGTACTAACAAGGGCTTCTCTTCAACACTCTGCTAAAAGATATATATAGATTAACAATGAGTACAAAAGTACTCAGCAAGCCACCACACAAAATGCAGTAATGTACAGGATAATACAAGGAGTGGCTATGGTTACTTTGCGTAAAGCTGAGTTTTCAAATATCATTTCACAAATGTCACGCCCGGAATTTCTATCCAAAATTCCAAACGCTTACATGTGTGTTAAATCCTCGTCCAGGAATCAGCCGAGGCACACAATAACAAATTGATAATAGATTACTCTTAAACAACTAATTAATATTCGCAAAATAGCAAATTATTACAGAGGTGGATAGTTCCTCTAAAAAAATAAAATTCTACGCAGCGGAAAAATAAAACAAACTACGGAATAGCTATGGCGACTCCACTCCACAGGCAACTTAACCCGGACCAAGCCTAGTCCTCCAGATTATCACCTTCACTGAAGTACTCCTCCTCTGATGAATGAATATTGCAAGAATGAGCATATGACATACTCAACAAGCCACACAACAAATATGCAAGTGCACAGGATAACAAAGGATGGCATAATATAGCTCATTTGCATAAACAACATTTAATAAATATTTAAGAGAGTAGTAAAACAGTTGAATAATTAATCAGTATTAAGTAAACACTATACAACACACCCGTGTTGCATAGGCCCAACCCCATCTGAACAACCAACCCCGGTTGTACAAATCAAACCTCCATACCAGGAATATACCATTCCAAACCAGGAGTCAAATTAATTATCACAATCACCATCAATGAATAATGTGAAACTAATCACGAAAAACATTGTTAGACCCACCCATAACCGCGGGCACGGCTATTCGAATAGTTTTACTCTGGCCAGAGATGTACCACTGTACCCACAAGACACAGTTCCACAACATGTTGCCATGCGCCTCAATACCACCACGGTACCTCGGAAAGGAACTGTGACAATACCCCTCGCACAACACAACTCACCACAGTGCACCATACCTGGATCATAATCACCCCCTCTACAACCAGAGGCATGGACTCCCCAGCGACCCCCACGGACTTCTCGCCGCTTCTCAGTCTGGCACCCCATAATGAATCATGCTATACAAAAGGTAAAGCCGTTGCCCACGCTGGCTTGTGGTTGGCACGGTAAATGTTTCACAACAGTAGCTCATGAGCACGACCATCAAAACCATATGCTCACAACCCACCTTAATCAGGTTTTAAATATCAATTAATTAACATAACACGATTAACCATCGTGAGCTACCATTAAATATAATCGTGAATAATAATGTAATATGATTCATCCCATTAATGAGCTTATGTTTCTAAGCATGGCTAAGCAATTATACATATATAGCACTTAGCTGAACCAAACCAATATATAAGGTTCTAGCTAATCAAATTATAACCCATAGGAAAATAAAGTCATCTTCGGCCATAATTAAATGGGAAAAGGCTCACCACCCGATGACATTCGAAAATAATGCATAAGTTGAAATAAAACATTAGCTTTAAACGGGTTCAACATGCTCAAAGGGTTGTTTGGGATCTGTGTGACTTGCCTTGGGCTTCCACAAAAATCTCTGAACCTTCCTCAACTGAAACGCTCTCCTCCGGAACGTCGGAAACTAAAGCAAATAAACAAAATCAACAAAACAGTACAAAAACAAGCATAAACAGTACATGTGGATATTTTTAACATGTAGATCTTGATTTTAGAAAAATTTAGCAACTTGAACCACCTGAAACGGATCTACGGTTATTTAGTTATGATTTTCCGAGGATTTAATCTATTGGAAAAACGAGAAAAAGAAAAACGATGATGACATCATGATGACATCATCAATGGCCGGACCAAGATGGCGACCTCGCCGGAGATTGGATGGTCGGCTACGAATTTGGAGGGCATGTACACGTAGAGGACGACGAGGCGAACCCAACGGTACTCACCCTCGTGCCAAACGACGACCGACGACGGCCGGCGACGAAGGGGCGACGGCGGCGGCTCGGGATAACCGGCGACGGCGAGCTACGGCGGCCGGCGACGAAGAGGGAGGTGCGGCCGGGCTAGCCCTCGGTCACGCGCACCCGAAGGCGGCGAGAGGAGGCAGAGGTGATGGCTAGGGCGACGGCGCGGCGCGGCTGGTGGTTGGCCGGCGACGGCGGCGGCTAAAGCGACGCGGCGACGACTCTACGGCGCACTAGAGAGCTCGGGAAAGGGGGCAAACGAAAGAGGAGGACTAGGGGATCCTATTTATAGCCTTGGATTGAAGAGATCGGACTCCTCCCGCAAGAAATCGCTCCGGGAAAATCTAAACTCGGTTTTGGAGATAAACTCGAAAACGAGTTCGATTCAGAGAGATTACTCAACGGTTTGCTCCGATTCTTGAGGGGATACGAAAGAGGGAGATAAGGGAAATATTTCCCCTCAACAAATTTTAGGAAAACACAAGAGAAAAGGTTGGATTTGGAGGAGAAAATCCGAGCCAATTCGGTCTCAGTTCGGCTGCTAGAGGTAGAAGATGAACAGTGCCGAGGGAGGCAAATTAGATTTTCAGCTGGGCTGAGAAGGGGAAGAGCTGCTCGGCTTGGGCAGGCTTGGGCTGCACAGCATGCACACGAGGGGGAGAGATGTTGGGCTGAAATCAGCCCAACGGCTTAGGAGAGGATTTTAAAAACTTTTCCAATTAAAATAATTCGTGAAATGATGTTTCATTATTTAAAAATACTTTCCTTGCTCAAATAATTCCCAGAAAAATCTAGAAAATAGATAAACAAGCAAAGTATTTAACAAGATTTTATCTAACTCAGTTTTATGTTACAATTTCTCCTAGATTATTAGAGTTTAACTTGAAGGCTTTTTTAAAATAATTTCTAGAAATGATTTAAAATATGGATTATTAATTTAGGCGATTTTTAGGGCGTGACAACAAACCTAAGACCTAGCATAAACTGTTCAAGTTTTAGTTCCATTGTTCATTAAACAGCGACGGTTCTGTCCACCATCCACTGTGTTCCCAAGGATAGCTTCCCGCCACTGGTCGTCATGGTTTTCTGGGGTCTACCCCTTCTCACCTCTCGAGAAGTTGTTCCACTAGTACAAAATCATCATGCAGCATCCCACCCAATCAGTTTAAGAAATTAGAGTCTAGCCAAGTGTAATACATGTCCCGGTGCTCAATAACCGTGAGCACGGCTATTCGAATAGATTTGGTTTACTCACACTGCAGTGGATGTACACTTTACCTGTACTCCGCGACTTGCCCAACACATGAGCCTACGTCCCAACGAATGAGACTTGCCACGGCAAAGCCTTTCAACAACCTCACTTTGGCAGTACACGCTCCATGAACTTGAGTCCTCATGCACTCTAGGCGTACACGGTTTCTAGCAGTGAGAGGAGTTATGGTGCTCTCGGGAAGGGAAGACTCACACATGCATTAAGTTATAGTTAAGTTTAGGTTTACACATGGAAGTCCTATCGATGGCGACACCACTGTAGGCACCCGCCCCTCGCGGTCCTACCAATGGCTGCCCCACCGTAGGCCCTGCCTCACACACATCAAGAAAACCACTATGGCTTGGGTACCGCCTCTGCTCGGCTATTTACTCCGCTAGGTCTATACCCACATGAGAAGTACGGTTGTACGGGGGTCGTTTCATGCTTAGCTTCATGGCTCGGTCCTTAACTGACTAGGGACGACACTAGCCTTTACCGGACACCACCCAAGTCCTCCAGCTGCCCCAGTCGAAAACATTTTTTTAGTTTTAACTTTCTTTCACAAATCATCTCATCAATGTCATGGCAATGTGGCGCTCATGTCTCCACATGCCGTATCTCAACTATCTTCCCCAAGGTAGTTGCCTAAGCATAAAGCATTTGATAAATATGAGAATGCATGAATCTAAATTAGCATTACTAAGCATTTGTCATAAGTGACTAGGGACTCATACGTAATTATGGGTACAAGGGAATAATGAGATAAGCAATAATCAAAGGCATGGCATAATAACAAGTAGGATATTCATCATTGCATGCAAGTTTATTTTTAAACAAAACAGTTTCACAATTGGGATCAACATGCTCAAGGAATGGGGTGATGACTTGCCTGCTCAGGATAGTTCTTATTCTTGATATAATCTTGATCAACCTTCACCTCCTGGAAGCGGCATACGTTGCCTCACGACTAACCGATATACAAATTCTATAATACGCGATAAAAACCAATATTCAAACAACAATCAAATGTGCACAAGCAGAATATAATGATGGTGTCGAACCTAGGGTTGTTCATATTATTCGTGCTTGCTAATGGTTTCCAATCATGCTAGGGCTAACATTTCTTAATCATTCTATTATCATGGCAGTTCATTTGGGAGCTAACTAGTATAATATGAATGAGGTACATACAGCTAATATGTGGTTTAGTCAAGCTACAGGGTTATGGGAGGGTTATACGACTATGCATACATCTATAAATGGTCTTATACTAAAGGTTCTGTTGTTGGATGGATTTAGGGTCAAACAAATAATTACATCGATCAATTTATATTATCATTTTTCCAATGAGGCGTTATTTTAATTATGATCATATTTTACTTGTCATTATAAATTATAAAAGGGTTAATAATTATCCATGCTCTATATGTTAGATCTGTGAGGTTATAGGTACAGATTATTTGTAATTGTGGTCCCGTAACGATCAATTACAGGAGGTTGAAATTTATAATTAGTGTTTATCTAATATACATATACATGCTTGTCATATACTCCCCAGGTTAATGTATGGAAAAGGTAAATCAATAGTATAGCTATAATGGAATGTACATTATATGTGTGTGCAACAACATATATGGTTTTGGTCGCCTACTGTACATGAGCCATTTAGAAAGTGTACTACACAATGCTCCAAGTGATTCCTGAATATATTGTAGTTAAACTGGTTTTGTTGGGTTACTAATAAGTGGTAACCAATTTAGGTATATACATGCTATTCTATATGGTATTGCATTGATTAAATTATTTGGTGATTCCTCCACATCTAGCTCTATTATTATTCTCCTAAACAAGTTAAAGATTCATCTATGTGTGTTTATATTTTAGTTACCAAATATGAGGCTAAAATTTATGTAAATAATTTATAAGTCATGGGTTTAATTATACAACCATTAAATAGTACTAGTATCTTCCTATACATTAATATAAGACATCATTTAAAAATTAGTTTGTGTGGATGTTACAGTGATAAGACATGCTGGAGACAAATATTCTTACATCTACTTTACTGTAAAATTTTAATTTTATTTGTTAGCACATTTTTAAGTTAACTAGTATCTAATTTCTTGGTATTAATTATTTTATAATTAAAAATATATTTTATTAATTAGTAAATTATATACCATTGGAAAGATTATGAATTTAGATGAATTTAGGTTCAAGTTTCACTCAAATACGAGTTCAAATGAGCAAGTTATACTAGTAAATTTAGATGAATTTAGGTTCAAGTTTCACTCAAATCCGAGTTCAAATAAAGATTCAATTTTGAATTAATCCGAGAAATTACGAAAAGCTACTGTTTCTAATTCATTTAATTTTTATTCCAAAATATATCCTTATCCCTAACAGCTGATGACATGTGGGGTCAAAGCTTTGATTTTCTTTTTCACAGGATTAATTTTCTAAAGGGAAATAGGATGGAGCTAATGACAAGTGGGCCCGGCAGCTCTCTTTCCGTTTCTCTCTCCTACCCTTCTTCTACCTCCAGCCGAACGGGAGGCATGTCACGTCCCAAAACGACCCTAAAATATATCCTTTAAAATTATGCCTAGAATAATTAAAATCCTTCTGAAAGCCTCCAAGAAATAAAATGTGCAAAGTTAAAAGTCACATAAGGCTTGGAGGATTTTTGTATATTTCCTAAAAGCCTAAAATGTGTAAATAAATTTTAGTGGAATTTTCAAAGCACAAATAATAATTATTAAGAAATAAACAAAGTTGAAAAGGTTTTATAAAAAGAAAAACCCTAAATAAATCCCCTCTCCCCTCTAATGGGCCAGCTCGGCCCATCTCCCTCCCCCCTCTCTCTCCTCTCCCCCACGGCCCATTCGGCCTCCCTCCCCACGCGCGCGCCGCTGACGGGCGGGCCCGCCCGCCACCCTCGCTGACGGGTGGGGCCCACCTGTCATCCCCGTCCTCTCGCCACTCCCGCCGCCCCGCCCGCGCCAAGCGCCGCCGCCGCCGCCGAATCCGCCGCATCCCGCCGTCCCCACCTGCAATTAAATGGGGGGAATTATTCCCCGTGATCCCCTCCCCCTTTCCCCCCATTTTTCCCTCTCTCTCTCGCATTCAAACGGCCGGATTTGCTCCCGTAAATCTCGCCGGCGCCATTGATGGCGGCCGGACCTCCCGGCCGGTTTCCTTCCTCTCCCGGCCGCCCTCTCCCTCTTCCAACCCTATTTAAACCCTCCTCGCGCCTCCCTCGCCCGTTTCCGCCCCTTGCCGCACCGTCTCCTTGCCGGAATCAAGCTCGCGCCGTCGCCCTCTCTCTCCTCCGTCGTCGACGACCTCCAGCCGGCCTTCTCCGCTCACCGGGACCGTCTCCCGCCCCAGCGTTGCCTCCTCCGGCTTCGCCGCACCGCCGTCGACCCCGTCCACCCCCTCGCCGAGCTCGCGGACGCCGGAACGCCGCCGACCCCATCGACCCGAGCCGCGCCGCCGCCTTCCTCCGCTCCGGCGGCCTTTTTCGTCGTCGCCGTCGACCTAGGGTGAGCCGTGGACCGCCGCCTCTTTTCCCCCTTCCCTTCCCCTCTCTCGGCCGCCGCTCCGCCGTGCCTATGGCCGCCGCCGGCGACCATAGGGGCGCGGGCGCCGCCTCCCGCCGACCGCGCCGGCATGGCCGCCTTCGGGCGCACCGAGTGGCCGCCGCGTGGGCCCGGCCGTCAGCCGCCCGTGCCCTCGGGTGCGGCTGACGCGTGGGGCCCATGACGCCGGCCGGTGTGAGCCTGGGTGCGCCCGGTCCACCGTGGACCGTGAGTCTGCCGCGTGGACCCTACTCCCGTGGACTCGGTCCGCGCGCCCTCTCCCTTCGGCTGACGCAATAAACCCCTTTTTAAATTAAAAATTAAATGAAGAAATTCGCAAATATTCACTTAAAGAGCATATAAACTTCAAATGGCCATAACTTGGCCACTTGAACTAGGAATTGGACCGTTCAAGTCTCTAATTTATCCTCAAGAAGTCAAGAACCCATTTTTGTACTTTGTTCCTGCTTGTTATATGGAGTTTATTAGAGTAAAAGCCTTTTTCCTTTCCGTTGGTCGTGTAGACGCTGCAGCTTCAGGAGATCCGCTCTACGTGGAGGTTGAAGCCGACGTTTGGGATTGAATCCGCTCTACGTGGAGATCCGCTCTGCAAGTCACGTCATCCTTGAGCATATTGAATCCCAGTTTATAAAATTATTTTGATTTAAATTATTGCATTATCGCTTTATTTAAATTCCCGCGTTATCACTATTTTATTTAGCCATGCCTATTTACCTTTGTTATGACCTTATTATTATTGTTATTGTTATTATTACCTTGTTCACCCTACAATAAACAAAACCCCAACTAGTGGGTACTCTATTCATGGTACCACTAGTATGAATTTAGGTAGATGCTTCGCTGTTTAATTAGGCAACATTAGGTGGTTTTATAACTCTAGACTTTGGGAATATTCATATCACTTGGGCATTGTGGAATGGTTGGATTATTGTGGAATTGGATTCACACCTCCCCCTCTATTCAAAACCCTCAAAATGGTTTTAGGCTGGGCTCGGGGTGCATGGTTTTGATAGTAGCACCTCGGCCACATAAGGACCGGTCTTCGGGCCTCTGTTGCAAAGCACTACCGTACTTCCACATGTCTAGTGGGTAAGGCTTAGTTTGTGGCTCAGTCTGGTTATAAACAAAAGTACACGGATGGAGATGGACGAAGTCGGGGGTCGATGGAGATCTCTAGGGCAAATGAAGGCTACACGAGCTGCGGCCCGGTAGTCGAGATGTCATGGCACAGGGCTGGTGTCCTGCTCCTAGGGGCTCAGTCCTGCCTACCTGTCCCGGAGGTTCCGGCCGTAGGTGGGGTTGGGTCGGTACTCTTGTCTATGGCTAGGATGGGTTGGAAACTATGTCATGTCTTCCGTCCATATGCCGTGGTGGTATGTGGCACGTGGTTACACGTGATGAAGACATGTCTTGTGGGTAAAGATGTACACCTCTGATCAGAGTATAACCTATTCGAATAGCCACGCCCTCGGTTATGGGCAAGCCGAGCAATGTACCCAAATTAGTGTTTTAATTCTTAAAACCTGCTTAACAACTAAAATGTGGAATGGTTGGCCTGGGTTGGCTTGGGACGAGCTGGGACCCTGGGTCGGGTTGCCAGTTCGGTCTGAATCATCGTAGGCCTTGGGTTAAGGCAGGTTCGTGTGGGTTCACAGTCTTGATTAATAATCTTGTATAGCTCTAGGATCGTCTTTATAAAATAGCTTTGGGCAACTAAGTGACTTTTAAATGCTGTTTACTGCAAAACTTAACCCCTATATTATAATTACCTTGTACTCCTTTGCATTTATTCTGCACTTGTGGGTGTGTCTTGTTGAGTACGGTGGTTGTACTCAGTCTTGCTCAATTTTCCCAAACCCAGAAGAGGAGTTCCTGGAAGATGAAGGCTTTGGTGTCTAGCTCGTGCCTGCCGTCAAGCGCCTGTGGTCGTCGCCCTAGTCTTCCGTTGTTTTTCGTTTGTCTTCATGTGTGCTGGGCCTTCGCCGCCCATGTAATAAATTAACTATTTACGCTTCCGCTTGTTAAACTCTGTATTGTATCAACTTTTGGTGTACCTTGCCTCCTGGGACAAGGAATAATACACGCACGTAAGGAACGCCCGTTGGGTTATTTCCGGTCGTGACAAGTTGGTATCAGAGCCTCCTTGACCCTAGGACGAGCCTTAGGTCCCAAGCCTTAGCAATATTTTCGAAATAAAAATCCTTTCTTACTTGTGAAAATTCTTTAGTCTCTCTCTATCCTGCTGCTTCATTTATTGTCAAAAGCTGATCTTTAAAATGTTGCTTTTCTCTTTTGCTTTTGTTTGTAGATGGCCAACAACCTCAACCGTCGTGGCCTGGACTTGACTGGCTTTGTTTTGGAGCTGCGGGGCATGTGCGTTGTTCTAGGGTATCCGCATGGAGTGGTCTACGAGGGCAAGAAGCTTCTGGAGCAGGACGGTGACGATGCAGAGCCCCGCGCCGCTTGGGAGGTCACTGCGATGATCCTCACTGGCTCTCCCGAGAGGACTTCGTTGACAGTCACCGCAGGTAGAGATTCTTTCCCCGCTGCTTGCCAGAACGCCGCGCTCCTCGCCATCGGCACTCTTCACCAGTGCTATCCGGACGAGTTGCAGCACTCGTCCTACCGCTACCACCCTCGTCGAGGAGGAGCCCGCGACTACGCCACCTTCAGGGATGCTAGCTCGGAGGATGACGCTACCATCATGCACCTGGCGCGCATGGTGGAGGCGTACGACGCGGCCCGTATCGACTTCCATCATATGGTGCGCCGTGGGTTGGTCGAGAACAACATGAAGATCCTGGAGCTGCGTCAGGAGAATTTGCAGCTGAAGAAGGACTTGGACGCAGTGCAGGCGCAGCTGTGTCAGCTCAAGATCGCCTAGGGAGAGGTCTGTCGCCCCAAGCACCGCCGCGTCTGCCGCAGCCTGAAGATCACCGCCCGCAAGAGTACCTCCAGGCCTAAGCTTGTTCGTCAGTCCTTGGCGTGGACCTGCTTCATGGAGACCCCTCGCGCCGAGCCCGCACCCTTGGTTCCTCAGGAGGAGGGAGCCTCTGGCGTTGGTAGCACGGAGGATGTGCTGTTTCTTACCTTCCTCTCTGGCCCGTCGCAGAAGTAGACGAGCAGCTAGTAGGCTCGCGCGTGTGTTCTTCTCGTTTGTTTTCCTGTTTGAGTCGTGTGGGGCATGGTTATACCGGTGTGTGGTATAACTGTGTCGGAGCCTGTCTTTATTTTATTTGCTTAAGCAACTTGAACCTTAATGAACCAATTTAATAGCAGAAATAAATTCAAGAATTATGGTAGTCGTGGGTGGTTAGTTTTAATAGTCAGCTCTCTCTGTTTGCTGGTTCTGTGTGAGATTTTCAGATGGTGACAACTAGGAGAAGCGCTGCTACCGGTGAGGGCAGTCACCCCGAAGGCAGCAACCACAACAACCATGGCAGCCCACCTCCACCTCCTCCCCCGCCACCACCACCGCCACCTGACACCAACCCCATCCTCCCCCAAATCCTCGCCCAGCAGGCCAACATGATGGCTGCTTTCCTCCACCACATCCAGAATCCGCCGCAACACAATGCTCCGCCTCCACCACCACCCCCACAGCACTCTAAGCTTGCCGAGTTCCTCCGCATCCGCCCGCCTACCTTCTCTAGCTCCCATAACCCCGTTGATGCATTGGATTGGTTGCATGACGTAGGGAAAAAGTTGGACACCGTACAGTGCAATGATGAGGAGAAAGTCATCTTCGCCGCTCATCAACTACAGGGGCCCGCATCTCTATGGTGGGACCACTTCCAGGCTACTCAGCCAGAGGGACAGCCTATCACCTGGGCCCGTTTCACCGCCGCCTTCCGGAGGACCCATGTGCCCGCCGGAGTCATGGCCCTTAAGAAGAGGGAATTTCGGGAGTTGAAGCAAGGCAACCGCTCCGTGATGGAGTATTTGTACGAGTTCAATAATTTGGCCTGGTACGCCCCAGAGGATGTTCGTGAAGATGAGGAGAAGCAGGAGAAATTCCTGGTAGGGATGGACCCTGAGCTGTCTGTGCGTCTGGTCTTCGGGGACTATCCTGATTTCCAGCGCCTGGTGGACAAGAGCATTCGCCTAGAAGCCAAGCACAAGGAATTTGAGTCGCACAAGCGTCGCTTGGCGAATTTTCGCAATCAACAGGGGGCTAACCAAAGGATCCGCTACACCAATCCCTATCCAGGGGGATCCTCCTCGCAGCAGCAGCAGCAGCAACAACCTCGCTCCACGCCCCGACCTCAATTTGTGGTGCGCGTCCCACAGCCGCAGCAGCAGCAGCAGAATCAGCAAGGGACCCGTGCACCCCGCCCTCCTGCACCAGCCGTGCAGCCTGGACAAGGCCGCAGGGATGCTCAAGGTCAACAACGTCTATGCTTCAACTGCTTCGAGCCCGGGCACTTTGCGGATAAATGCCCAAAGCTGAGGCGCCAGCAAGGCCAAGCGCCTCCCCGCCCCAACAATGGTGGTAAGGATGTCACTCGGGGTCGTGTGAACCACGTGACTGCCGAGGATGTGCTGACAACTCCAGACGTCATCGTTGGTATGTTCCTCATTCATTCCATCCCTGCTACCATTTTGTTCGACTCTAGAGCTTCCCACTCGTTTATATCTGTGCCATTCGTGGGGAGAAATCAGCTGGGGGTAGAAAGGCTTAGGAACCCTCTGCTCATCACCACCCCTGGAGGTGTTATGACCACAAAGTATTATAGCCCTGCCGTTCCTATAGAAATCCAGGGAATTCCTTTCCCCTCAGATCTGATTCTTCTAGACACCAAGAACTTGGATGTGATCCTCGGGATGAATTGGTTGGCTCAATTCCAAGGAGTAGTGGATTGCGCAAGGCGCACTGTCACTCTGTATTGGGGGCCTGATCAACCGGTTGTTTTCTTTGCACCCCCAACTTCCGCTGGCAGTTCAGTACTTCATCAGCTAGGAGTGCCAGAAATACCCATCGTCAGTGAGTTCGGAGATGTGTTTCCGGAAGAGCTACCCGGTATGCTGCCCAAGCGAGAGATTGAGTTCCGGATAGATCTTGCTCCAGGAACCACTCCTCTATACAAGCGATCCTACCGTATGGCTGCAAATGAACTGGCCGAAGTCAAGAAACAGTTGGAAGAGTTGAAAGAAAAGGGGTATATACGGCCGAGCACTTCCTCCCGTGATTTTTGTGGAGAATAAGGACAAGACAAAGAGGATGTGTGTTGACTACAGAGCTCTCAATGAAGTCACTATCAAAAACAAGTACCCTCTTCCTCGGATCGATAATCTGTTCGATCAGCTTAAAGGTGCCACTGTATTCTCCAAGATTGATCTTCGTTCCGGATATCACCAGTTACGCATCCGTGAAGAAGATATCCCGAAGACCGCATTCACCACGCGATACGGACTGTATGAATTCACGGTGATGTCATTCGGTCTGACCAATGCTCCTGCCTTCTTCATGAACTTAATGAACAAAGTGTTCATGGAATACCTGGATAAGTTTGTTGTGGTCTTTATTGACGACATACTGGTGTACTCACAATCAGAGGAAGACCATCAGCAGCATCTCCGTTTAGTGTTGGGAAAGCTCCGGGAGCACCAATTGTATGCCAAGCTCAGCAAGTGTGAGTTCTGGTTGTCCGAAGTCAAGTTCTTAGGGCACGTGATATCTGCTAAAGGAGTTGCTGTGGATCCCAAAACGGTGACCGTCGTCACAGATTGGAAGCAACCCAAGACAGTCACTCAGGTTCGCAGCTTTTTGGGTTCGGCAGGATACTACCGAAGATTCATCGAGAATTTCTCCAAAATTGCCAGGCCCATGACGCAGTTGCTGAAGAAGGAAGAAAAATTTGTGTGGAGCCCGCAATGCGAGAATGCATTCCAAACTCTCAAAGAAAAGCTGGTTTCCTCGCCAGTGTTAATCTTACCGGATACTCGCAAGGACTTCCTGGTGTACTGTGACGCTTCGCGCCAAGGATTGGTGTGCGTATTAATGCAGGAAGGTCATGTGGTAGTCTATGCCTCACGCTAGCTATGGCTCCATGAAGGCAACTATCCTACCCATGATTTGGAGTTGGCCGCTGTGGTTCATGCTCTAAAAATCAGGCGGCATTATCTCATTGGAAATTGCTGCGAAATATATACCGATCATAAGAGTTTGAAATACATCTTCATTCAGTCAGATCTGAATCTTTGGCAGAGAAGATGGTTAGAGCTCATCAAGGATTATGATGTGGGAATCCACTATCACCCTGGTAAGGCCAACATGGTCGCAGACGCGCTGAGTCGAAAAAGCCATTGCAACACTCTTGGCGTCCGTGGCATTCCACCGGAGCTTAATCAACAGTTGGGAGCCTTGAACCTAAGCATCGTTAGCCAGGGATTCTTGGCTACGCTGGAAGCCAAGCCTATCTTACTCGATCAAATCCGCGAGGCTCAGAAGAATGATCCAGATATGCATGGGATCCTCAAGAATATGAAACAGGGTAAAGCCGCTGGTTTCACAGAAGATGAACACGGAACCCTATGGAACGGAAATCGTGTATGCGTTCCAAACGACAAGGAACTTAAACAGTTGATACTTCAGGAAGCTCATGAAAGTCCTTACTCGATCCACCCTAGCAGCACAAAGATGTACTTGGACTTGAAAGAGAAATACCGGTGGGTTAGTATGAAGCGGGAAATTGCAGAGTTCGTGGCCCTTTGTGATGTGTGCCAGCGTGTCAAAGCAGAGCACCAACGACCGGCCGGACTTCTCCAACCTCTCCAAGTACCAGAATGGAAATGGGATGAAATTGGGATGGATTTCATCACCGGACTTCCAAAAACCCAAGGCGGATATGATTCTATATGGGTAGTCGTGGACCGACTAACCAAGGTAGCTTGGTTTATTCCTGTGAAGACCACCTATGGAGGGAACGTGAAGACGAGCTGTAGGCAGCCCATCCCGATCTCTTCGCCAGTTCTTCCGAATCTCAGGGTCGAGATTCCGTTTAAGGGGGTAGGTTTGTCACGTCCCAAAACGACCCTAAAATATATCCTTTAAAATTATGCCTAGAATAATTAAAATCCTTGTGAAAGCCTCCAAAATATAAAATGTGCAAAGTTAAAAGTCACATAAGGCTTGGAGGATTTTTGTATATTTCCTAAAAGCCTAAAATGTGTAAATAAATTTTAGTGGAATTTTCAGAGCACAAATAATAATTATTAAGAAATAAAGAAAGTTGAAAAGGTTTTATAAAAAGAATAACCCTAAAAAAATCCCCTCTCCCCTCTAATGGGCCGGCTTGGCCCATCTCCCTCCCCCTCTCTCTCTCCTCTCCCCCGCGGCCCATTCGGCCTCCCTCCCCGCGCGCGCGCCGCTGACGGGCGGGCCCGCCCGCCACACTCGCTGACGGGTGGGGCCCACTTGTCATCCCTGTCCTCCCGCCGCTCCCGCCGCCCCGCCCGCGCCAAGCGCCGCCGCCGCCGAATCCACCGCATCCCGCCGTCCCCGCGTGCAATTAAATGGGGGGAATTATTCCCCGTGATCCCCTCCCCCTTTCCCCCCATTTTTCCCTCGCTCTCTCGCATTCAAACGGCCGGATTTGCTCCCGCAAATCTCGCCGGCACCATTGATGGCGGTCGGACCTCCCGGCCGGTTTCCTTCCTCTCCCGGCCGCCCTATCCCCCTTCCAACCCTATTTAAACCCTCCCCACGCCTCCCTCGCCCGTTTCCGCCCCTTGCCGCACCGTCTCCTCGCCGGAATCGAGCTCGCGCCGTCGCCCTCTCTCTCCTCCGTCGCCGACGACCTCCGGCCAGCCTTCTCCGCTCGCCGGGACCGTCTCCCGCCCCAGCGTCGCCTCCTCTGGCTTCGCCGCACCGCCGTCGACCCCGTCCACCCCCTCGCTGAGCTCGCCGACCGCCGGAACGCCGCTGACCCCGTCGACCCGAGCCGCGCCGCCGCCTTCCCCCGCTCCGGCCGCCTTTTTCGTCATCGCCGTCGACCTAGGGTGGGCCATGGACCGCCGCCTCTTTTCCCCCTTCCCTTCCCCACTCTCGGCCGCCGCTCCGCCATGCCTATGGCCGCCGCCGGCGACCATAGGGGCACGGGCGCCGCCTCCCGCCGACCGCGCCGGCATGGCCGCCTTCGGGCGCACCGAGTGGCCGCCGCGTGGGCCCGGCCGTCAGCCGCCCGTGCCCTCGGGTGCGGCTGACGCGTGGGGCCCATGACGCCGGCCGGTGTGAGCCTGGGTGCGCCCGGTCCACCGTGGACCGTGAGTCTGCCGCGTGGGCCCTACTCCCGTGGACTCGGTCCGCGCGCCCTCTCCCTTCGGCTGACGCAATAAACCCCTTTTTAAATTAAAAATTAAATGAAGAAATTCGCAAATATTCACTTAAAGAGCATATAAACTTCAAATGGCCATAACTTGGCCACTTGAACTAGGAATTGGACCGTTCAAGTCTCTAATTTATCCTCAAGAAGTCAAGAACCCATTTTTGTACTTTGTTCCTGCTTGTTATATGGAGTTTATTAGAGTAAAAGCCTTTTTCCTTTCCGTTGGTCGTGTAGACGCTGCAGCTTCAGGAGATCCGCTCTACGTGGAGGTTGAAGCCGACGTTTGGGATTGAATCCGCTCTACGTGGAGATCCGCTCTGCAAGTCACGTCATCCTTGAGCATATTGAATCCCAGTTTATAAAATTATTTTGATTTAAATTATTGCATTATCGCTTTATTTAAATTCCCGCGTTATCACTATTTTATTTAGCCATGCCTATTTACCTTTGTTATGACCTTATTATTATTGTTATTGTTATTATTACCTTGTTCACCCTACAATAAACAAAACCCCAACTAGTGGGTACTCTATTCATGGTACCACTAGTATGAATTTAGGTAGATGCTTCGCTGTTTAATTAGGCAACATTAGGTGGTTTTATAACTCTAGACTTTGGGAATATTCATATCACTTGGGCATTGTGGAATGGTTGGATTATTGTGGAATTGGATTCACACCTCCCCCTCTATTCAAAACCCTCAAAATGGTTTTAGGCTGGGCTCGGGGTGCATGGTTTTGATAGTAGCACCTCGGCCACATAAGGACCGGTCTTCGGGCCTCTGTTGCAAAGCACTACCGTACTTCCACATGTCTAGTGGGTAAGGCTTAGTTTGTGGCTCAGTCTGGTTATAAACAAAAGTACACGGATGGAGATGGACGAAGTCGGGGGTCGATGGACATCTCTAGGGCAAATGAAGGCTACACGAGCTGCGGCCCGGTAGTCGAGATGTCATGGCACAGGGCTGGTGTCCTGCTGCTAAGGGCTCAGTCCTGCCTACCTGTCCCGGAGGTTCCGGCCGTAGGTGGGGTTAGGTCGGTACTCTTGTCTATGGCTAGGATGGGTTGGAAACTATGTCATGTTTTCCGTCCGTATGCCGTGGTGGTATGTGGCACGTGGTTACACGTGAGGAAGACATGTCTTGTGGGTAAAGATGTACACCATTAATCAGAGTATAACCTATTCGAATAGCCGCGCCCTCGGTTATGGGCAAGCCGAGCAATGTACCCAAGTTAGTGTTTTAATTCTTAAAACCAGCTTAACAACTAAAATGTGGAATGGTTGGCCTGGGTTGGCTTGGGACGAGCTGGGACCCAGGGTCGGGTTGCAAGTTCGGTCTGAATCATCGTAGGCCTTGGGTTAAGGCAGGTTCGTGTGGGTTCACGGTCTTGATTAATAATCTTGTATAGCTCTAGGATCGTCTTTATAAAATAGTTTTGGGCAACTAAGTGACTTTTAAATGCTGTTTACTGCAAAACTTAACCCCTATATTATAATTCCCTTGTACTCCTTTGCATTTATTCTGCACTTGTGGGTGTGTCTTGTTGAGTACGGTGTTGTACTCAGTCTTGCTCAATTTTCCCAAACCCAGAAGAGGAGTTTCTGAAAGATGAAGGCTTTGGTGTCTAGCTCGTGCCTGCCGTCAAGCGCCTGTGGTCGTCGCCCTAGTCTTCCGTTGTTTTTCGTTTGTCTTCATGTGTGCTAGGCCTTTGCCGCCCATGTAATAAATTAACTATTTACGCTTCCGCTTGTTAAACTCTGTATTGTATCAACTTTTGGTGTACCTTGCCTCCTGGGACAAGGAATAATACACGCACGTAAGGAACGCCCGTTGGGTTATTTCCGGTCGTGACAAGGCAGCACCCAGGGCACGGCTGGGCTCGGCCGAGCGCAGCCGGTACGGCGCGAGGCCGGCACGGTGGCGTACAGGGGGTTTGCGGAGGAGCTCTGGCGGCGGTGCATGGCGGAGCAGAGGCGAGCATTGCGGCACGGCAACGCCATGGCCTAGCTCGGCTGCAACCAGCTACGGCGAACGGGATGGTTTGCGACCAAATTGGTGAGGGCGTGAGCATCTTTGGCGCATGAGAGTTCCGTTTTTCCAGTAAAATAGAAGGGAGATCCCCCGGGATAGCATGTCCACGGTGACCTCCATGGGTGGAGCTTTGGAGCTCGGGCTCGGCATGGTTATGGCCATGATCGGCGACATTGATGTGGGAGTTAGTTCCTAGGGGATTAAGAGGAGTCACAGGAGCGAGGAGTTACCGAGGGAAGGAGGAACGACGAAGTTCGATGTCGCGGTGGTGGAGCAGGGAAGAAGCTGCAGCACGCGCCCAAGGTGTCACACCCTAAAAATCTCAAATATATAAATTGTTGTTTAATTGGAACTACTAGAATTTATTTTAAAAGCCTAGAAGAGAAGATCTAATTTTTAAATAATAAATTCCAATATAAAATGGGGCCAGATAAAATTTCATTAAATACTTTGCTTAATTCTATAATTCCTAGATTTTTCTGGGATTTATTTGAGCTAAGGAAGTATTTTTAATAAATGGAATTGCATTTCATGAATAATTTAAATTGGAAAAGGTTTTAAAAAGTCTCTTTTGGCTTTGGGCTGAAAGTCGGCCCAAAACCTTCTCTCTCTCCTCCTCGGCCCAAGCCGGCCCGCAGCCGCCGCTCGCGCGCGCGTCCGCCCGCTGACAGGTGGGGCTCGCCTGTCAGGGTCGTCATCTTCCTCCCGACGAAACCCTAGCCGCGCCGCGCCGCCGCCGCCATTCCAAATCCGGCCGCCCCTTTCCGTTCCGGTGAAATTGATTGAGGGGAAAGGATCCCCGTGATCCACTCTACCTTTTCCCTTTTGGAATCTTCATCTAAATCGCTTTGGAAATTCGTGGATTCGATCTCGAATCGGATTCATCTCTCTCCTCCGAACCCTAGACTTTCCTTCTCGTCGCCGGCCGCCGTGGGCCTTCGCCGCCGTGTCCTTGCCCCTATAAAAGGATCCCCGGTGTCTTCGCTACCCGTCGCCACCCTCGCCTTCGCCTCTCGTCGTCCGTAGAGCCCTAGCGCCATGAGCCCTTGCGCCGCCGTCGTCGCCGCCGCTCTAGCCGTGCGCCGCCGTTGCTCCAGTCGTCCCCGTCGCTTGGGGAGGCCGCTGTCGTGGTCACCAAGCCATCGCCGACCTCGTCCGTCCCTCCGTCGTCACCGTAGACCGCCGGAACACCGTCGCCGTCGTCAAGCCGAAGGTCGCCGCCGCTTCTTCCTCGTCGTCGTCGCCGTCCGTTGATCTTCCGCCGCCGTTTTGGTCACCGGTGAGTTCGCCGTGCCGTCCGCTACCCGTAGGTGCTCTCCGTTCGTGCCGCCGCGCCGTTGTTCGCCGGCGAGCTTGCGCGCCCGAGCCGCCGCCGGTGATGACGTCATCGCCGACGTCATCGTTGCCGTCCGTCGTAGACCGGTCGTGGACCGAGAGATCTCGGCCGTTCGTTTTGGATGGATCGAACTCGGCCGTTCGTTCCCGTGAACCGTCGCCGTGCACCGGGTCCACCGCAAACCCTAGCTGCTGACGCAATAAATCCTCTTTTCCTTTTCAAAAATAATTCATTATTGTGTCATAATTCAATTAAAATCTAAATAAATGATTTAATCCGATTTAATCTTTGAAAATTCATAACTAATTCATCTTAGCTCGGATTTAGTTGGTTCAAGTCTCTAAATTTTTCTAAAATTGAGATCTACATGTTAAAAATATCCACATGTATTGTTCATGCTTGTTTATGTGCTGTTTGGGTGATTTTGCTCTTTTCTCTTTAGATTCCGACGTTTCCGGAGAGTCCGTTTTCGCAGGAGAAGAATTTGAAGAGTTCCAAGGCCAGCAAGGCAAGTCACCCAGATCCCAAAACAACCCTTTGAGCATGTTGATCCTGTTTAAAGCTATCGTTTTTATTCAACTATTGCATTTAATTTCGAATGTCATTGAGTGGAATTAACCTATTGTTTGTCATAGCCCTTTTGTTCTTGATTACTTTATTCCTTGATACCTTGGGTTATTATAACTTGACTAGTTGGGCTTTATATATTGGTTCAACTAGATATTAGAGGTGATTGCTTAGCCATGCTTAGAAACATTAGCACACTATTGGGATAACTTTTAATTCACTAATATTTAATGATGGCTTAATGATAGCTCATGATGGTTAATCATGATTAGTTAATTAATTGATTTGCCAACTAAAACCTGATAATGGTGGGTTGTGAGCACATGGTTTTGATGGTCGTGCTCATGACAATTAAGGACCAGTTCACGAGTTTCGGTTGTGAAACATTAACCGTGCCAACCACAAGCCAGCGTGGGCAACGGCTTTACCTTTTGTATAGCATGTTCGTTGCGGGGCACCAGACTGAGAAGTGGCGGAGATAAGCCCACGGGGGTCGTTGGGGAGTCCATGCCTTGTTTATAAGGGGGTGATTATGATCCAGGAACGGTGCGCTGTGGTGGATTGTGTTGTGCGAGGGGTACTGTCACAGCTCCTTTCCGAGGTACCATGGTGGTATCAAGGCGCATGGTGACATGTCGTGGGGCTGTGTCTTGTGGGTACAGTGGTACACCTCTGGTCAGAATAAAACTATTCGAATAGCCGTGCCCGCGGTTATGGGCGGGTCTAACAATGTCTTTCGTGATTAGTCCCACACCTCTCACCATAATAAAAGATGCTATAACTGGTAATAATCTGATTAGCTCCTGGTTTGGAATGGTATATTCCTGGTTTGGAGATAGAACTGTGTAGCCGGGTTGGTTGTTCAGAATGGTTGAGCCTATGCAACAGGGTATGTTGTATAGCGTTAGATTAATATTGTTTAATTATTACTTAACTGTTTTATTAAATTCTGAAATATTTATTAAATGCTGTTTATGCAAATGAAACCCTACTATGCCGTCCTTTGTTATCCTGTGCACTTGCATATTTGCTACGTGGCTTGCTGAGTATGTCATATACTCACCTTGCAATCATTCATCAGAGGAGGAGTTCTACAGTGATGCCGATGGTGTGGAGGATTAGGTGTAGCCCTGGTCAAGCTGCCTGTGGAGTAGAGTCGTCTACGCCGTTTACCTTATTTTCCGCTGCTTAGATCTTTATTGATTGAGAGGAACTATCTACCTCTGTAATGACATTTTATTCGCTTATTAATTAGAGTAATAATTGTACTCTATTATCAATTTGTTATTGTGTGCCTCGGCTGATTCCTGGACGAGGGTTCACACACATGTAAGCGTTTGGAATTTTGGATAGAAATTCCGGGCGTGACAAAAAGGCAGAGAGGGATGGGGATTTTGTCGGGGGCTTAGCTTAGGGTGTAAGGAAACCGTGGAGGATAAGGATGCCAACACACAATAGCTGAGCTAGAGCCCTAATGGCAATCGGATAAGGGCATTGAGGTGGACGACGTGGATAAGGGTTGATTTCCTTCAACACTAAGGTTTTGTGGCTCCATCATCACCCTACAGCTCCTAGCCTGTGAGCCTCGGTGCTAGCTTGAGAGGGTGCGCATCGTTTTGTCCAGCGGTTGCATGGAGGGGCAACGGGACGCGTGCACATGAGCGACGGCAGAGCGACGCGAGATGGCGACGGCGCTGACACGCGCACATGGCGGCGCAGCCTTTGTGCGGGGTTTCGGCGGCTCGGTCGGGTGGTGGGCCCACGCGGGCGCGGTGCGTCGTGGTGCGGCGCACAGTCACGATGCGGCTGGGGTTGGGAACGTGCGCGTACCTGCGGTGTTGGGTCGCTGGGTGCTCAGCTTGGGCTAGAACTCAGGTCGAGCACCTGGCGGCCCATGAACAGTTGCGCCAGGAAAAGAAAAAGAAAGAGAAGAGAAAGGATAAGGGAAAAAGGAAAGGGTTAATCTGTAAATTTGCCAGGAAACCTAATTTAATATTTAGTGTCCAAAAATCTAGATTTTAATCAAAAGTTGTGATGGCACAATTATATTTCCATAGCATTATTTAAATGAGGTTTAATCCCAAAGATTATCCAATATAACTTCTAGGCTTTGATATTTCTTAAAAACTAATTAAATATTCTAATGTGACCTTAATAATACAATAGCACATTCGTCGAGTTTATTTGTATAACAATGTATTTTACATGGACACGTTTAATCTATTATTCCATAAAAGTAAATTGAGACTTGGTACAATATTGATCTAAATGCTTAATTAAACACTCACAAAAATGTATTTTATATATAAAGCTCAATTCATTTACATGGCCAATTTTTTTATATGAGTGAATTTTATGCCCAGAAAGATAGGTTAAATATTAATGTAAATATTCCAATGAAATACTCATCTACAAATAGGATCACTATAGTGGTGATCATCATTTCATGTGGATAGGTTGTCCTTTTAAATTGGTTTTACCTCTATATGAATCATTATATTTTAATATTTGACCTATAAATTAAATTAGTAATTAACCTTCTCTTTGTATGGCTTTGTTGTGGTGCGTAATTGTTTATAGAGTTCATAACAAATATCTTATTTTTATAATTGTTACTCAGTTGTATAGCTTTAGCTTAATTTTCAGTGGTGACAATTTATAGTTTGGCAAGCAATAACAACCATAACATCCAGCATGATGCAAAAGTTTTAAAAAGTTCAAAATTTTAGTGATTTTTATTGTCGGGAATTTTCAGGATGTTACACGGACCGCCGTCGCCGTCGTCATGTCTCCCCGAGGAGCGCCGCCGCCTTCCCATCCTCGCCTCGTCGTCCCGTCCGCTCGGTGAGCATCCCTCCCTTTCCCTCTATCTCCCCTTCGCCGGTCGCCCGCGTTGCGCCGCCGCCGCTCGGCCGGCCGGTCTCGGCCGCGCCCGCCCTGCCCTGTAGCCGCCCGTGGACCGGCGTGGTCCTGGTCCACGGCGCGCCCGAGGTCGCGGTGGACCGTGTCCACCGTGGGCCGCCCCCTTGAGCCGCTGACGCCTAGGGCCCACCTGTCGGCGCCGGTTCCCCTTTCATGACGTCAGCAACAGACCTTTCCTTTGAGAAATTATTTAATAATTGCGTCATAAATCAATAATAATTCTAGAAATTCATTTAAATGGCCCAAAACTTCTAAAATTCATATCTAATTCATTCGAACTCCGAATTGGGCCATTCAACTTGCAAAATTCATCTAAACTTGAGCTCTACATGTTTGTTTACTTTTTATGTACTGTTTCCTTGGCTTTTATTAGAGTTTTTCCTCGTTTTGTGTGCCAGCGTGTAGAATCCGTCGTTTCGGAAGTCCGCGGTCGCGAGGAAAACAGTTCGGAAGATCAGAGTGAAGAAGCAAGGCAAGTCACACATTCCCCTTGAGCATTTTGATCCTAATTTACAAATGTTTTATCGTTTGCAAATAAAATTGCATGTCTTGCTAATTACATGGGATCCGGGTATTACCTATCTATTTGCTTGTGCCATGTTTACTTGAAATCTGTTCTTTGTCAACAGTGGGTAATAAATCGACTAGCTCATGTTACTTATGTGACCTAGCTAGAACTATATGCTTAGCCATGCTTAATTACCACTAGCTCAGTTGATGGAATAATTACAGTATTAGACCTTTTTAGTATCACAATGAGCTGCGTGCTCGAGACATCTGGCCATGCTTCATGGTCGTAATTATACAACTAAAATGTGACTGAATGGTGGGCTGTGGGTGCATGGTTTTGCTAGTCGCATCCATGGCAATTAAGGACCGGTTCGCGGGATGCCCTGGAAGAACTTATCATACTTACCACAAGCCAGCGTGGGCAACGGCTAGGCTTGTAGTGTAGCTTTCCTCTAGCCGACGTACCCAGACGAGGGTGGGCGTGATGGAGTTGGGTCGGCCGGAGTGTCCGGTTGATCGGCTTCCGGATTCACCGCAGCACGAGAGGGGGGCTGCCCGTTGCCTGCTGGGGACGGGGGAGAACCCTGATGTGTGGTGCGATTGGTTAGAGGGGTTTATGCGAAGGGTCCTATCACGGCCTCTTTCCGGTATGTCGTGGTGGCATGTCGGCGCACAGAAACGTGTCGTGGGGCTGTGTCTTGTGGGTACAGTTGTACACCTCTGATTAGAGTTAAACTATTCGAATAGCCATGCCCGCGGTTATGGGCGGTCGAACAGATTCACCGTGATTAGTCCCACCTTAATAAATCGACTCAATGCACTGTAGTTCAGGTGGGTTGGTTGGGCCTGTTCAACGTGATGTAGCGTTGATCAGTAGAAATTTAATGTTACTTTAATTACTCAACCGTTTTATTGTTTTGCTTAATCAAATGTTTTACAACCGCCTTTATGCAAATAGCCACCAGCCATCCTTGTATCCCCTTGCACGTCTGCATCATTGGTGTGGCTTGCTGAGTACGGTGGTTGTACTCAGCCTTGCTATTATTCCCCCTTTTCAGAAGTGTAGTGCTTCTGAGCTGAAGACGAAGTTAGAAGACCAAGGCTCAGACCCCAGTTGAGTTTTGCCTGTGGAGTGGAGCTGAAGCCCCGCTAGAATCGCCTTTTTCTGCGGCTGTTGCTTTTGTTTCGGTGTGAGGACTAAGTGCCTCTTCTGTAAGTATTTTACGCTTTATTTACGTTTGGAACTGTTTATTACTTGTCGTTTTGTATACCCTGGCTGGTCCTGGATAGAGATTTAATACACAAAATAGTCTGGAAATTTGGGCTAAATTTCTAGGCATGACAGTGCTGAACCTGAATTCCCAATGCCATACAGTAATCATCGAAAGCATGAGATGTAAATTCGGCAGCGTTGTCCATATGGATTGATTGAATCCTATGTTCACGGTAATTTGCCTTCAGCCTTATAATTTGAGACATTAGTTTGGCAAAGGCATGGTTTCGTGTTGATAGAAGACACACATGAGACCATCTAGTAGATGCGTCAATCAAAACCATAAAGTAACTGAACGGTCCAGATCTTGGCACAATAGGGCCACAGGTATCTCCTTGAATGTGTTCAAGGAATTTTAGTGGTTCGGCTCTAATTTTGAGATAAGGTGGTCTCAAAATCAGTTTCCCAGTAGCACATGCAGTGCATACGAAATCAGAGGATTTGGGAAATTTATCAGTGATCAAAAGATGACCAATAGAGTTGCCAATAATTTTTCTCATCATCCCGATACCGAGGTGCCCAAGTCGATCATGCCAAGTGTGGAATGCATCAACATTTTGAAAACTTACTTTATACGCAACATGTGCAATGGGCTTAATGCGTTTGCCATATCCGTTTTGTTTGGTTAAGAGAAGAAATTCTTCTCGATTATGCATATGGGTTTCAACGTGAAACCCATTTTGACGGATATCTCTATAACTTAGTAGGGTACGGGTTGAATCAGGATACAATAAAGCATCCTCGATTGTAATTTGTGTATCCATTGGGAGTGTAATGGTTGCTCGTCCGGAGCCAACTATCACAGTATCGCGCCCAGCAATAGTCAAAACTTTGCCTTCTCTCTTTTTGAGAGTTTGAAAGTATTTGATCTCCCTAAGTATAGAGTTTGTGGTACCACTGTCCACAAGATATAATTCCTCTCCAATCGGAGCGATATCCTTAGACATCTATAATGAAAGAAGAATTGCTTGATTAAGAATTCTTTATCCAATATATATACATACATACAATAATTAAAACATCAAATACATAGTATGACATTTACATATGTTAAAAGTACAAACTCTAATGACTAGCAAACCATACAACCTTACAATATAAGGGAGTTCGTACTTATCTACTTATTACAACCAATATTGTTTGGCAAACTTATAGGACATCAATATACTGTTTCAAGCACACTGACATAAGAACAGCTTCATCTCCAAGTGGGACGCACCGAGATTATTGCAAATCTTCAAGTGGGTCTGTTGAGCAGTATTCGATGAACATATCGTCCATCGCAGAGAGTGGAGCGACATCTTCCGGGAGAACATTGAGGTTGCTCTCTGGTTCAATAGGAGCCTGGTGAGAACTTGCAACCTCAGGGTGCTCTTCATGTGTAAGATTGAAGTGGGCTTCAAATCTTGGGTTCTCAGAAGATTTTTTGTCCTTGAGGGATTTTTGGTACAAGAGAACAAGATGTTTCGGGATACGGCAGTCTTTAGCGACATGAGTGTCAGATCCACACCTGTTGCAATGCTTGTTGCCATTGCTACGAGGTTGTGGTGCCTTACCCTTCCCTTTTCCTTTCTTTCGACCCTTGAATTTGCGCCTGTTGTTGTTGCATTTGCGCTTTCCAGTCAGATTCTTAGGATTATTCAAAGAATTTCCCTTGAATCATTTCTTATTCTCAGCATTATTCTGTACATTGAAGTGCACCTCAGGCAGCGGAGCAGAGCCCGGGGGGCACTGTTGGGCATTCTTTAAAGAAAGCTCATGGTGTCTTTCTGCCTGAGTCAATGTATGTATAAGCAGAGAATGTTTCTGGAAATTGTTAGCGCGATACTGTTGAGTCAGTATCCTGTCCTCCGGAAGCATAGTTGATAGAGTTTTCTCTATCTTCTCTGCCTCCGTTGGCTCTTGTTCGCAAAACTTCAACCTGGAGCAAATGTTATGAACAACATGGTTGTATTCTGCCACAGTTTTAAAGTCCTGTAGGCGTAAATGAACCCACTCATAATTAGCCTCAGGCCAAATGAGTTCCTCTTGCTGATCATAATGCTCTTTTAGAGCTTTCCAAAGGTTGAGAGGGCTCGTCTCTAACATGTATTCATGTTTGAGATCCTTGTGAATGTAGAGCCTTAGAAGGAAAAGGGCTATATTTAACTTCCTGTTCTCAATTGGCGGGTCCCCATCATTGGGTTCCTCAATTGTATTTAAAATCCCCCGAGAGGCAAAATTGATTTTGATATCGGAAGCCCAGATGGGATAGTTAGTCCCATTGAGGGCAAGTTCGTCGAACTCTTTTGTTGCCATGTCCCTACAATCATGGTTAACATTATCAATTTACAGAGGTAAATTAATAAAAACATGATATTAAGGTTGTAATCTCAATGCGAAATGTAAGACTTCATATTTTGTAATGTTTCGAAGAGATGCAGGTAATAGACCTGACAATTTGAGTTAGAATTCGAAATTAGGTGGCACAATGCGGATAATCTCCAAGTGATTAAACAGTGGAGTAGATCCCTTAATAATGGGCAAGTTATACTTGCTGCCTAAAACACGGTCTCTAGGCAAATATATTCTGGTGAATATACCGCAGCTAATGTTTAGGACTCCACTACCTTGTGCTCAACCAAATTTCAAATAATCTCATTTTTCAAAACATATTCTCGGAAAATAACACATGTGGGTAATCATCGTGAGATGTAGACCTCTGTGAGATGGGCGAGATGCTCGCTGCCTAGGTTATGACCAGTGCGGCCAATTTCTAGGACTCCATCGGGTAATCATCTCAAAATGTAGACCACTTGTTGATGGGCGAGATACCCGCTGCCTAAGTTATGGTCGCGATGACCAAAGTATAGGACTCCATCGACATGTGATTAATTTCTGAGTCAAAATGTGCAATCGAACATGTATTAAATCCTCCATTAATCATGTTGTACATAATTAAGAGAATTTGCTAAATCAAAGTACAAAATTTATAGAATTTTGTAAATTAATAAAGCGAGAAAGTAGAGCATGTCTTGAAATGAAATGCAAAAGGCATATTATTAAGACAAAAAATAAATTTAGTGAAACAGGGTATTTGAATAAACACCTATGTTAATAAACACATAACATCAGTGGTCTATATGACCATTACATAATTGTTTGTACAACTGATGAACTATTTCGACTAAATTATATAAAACACAGGGACAAAAATAAAATTGTTGCTAAATTAAAATTAAAACTAAATTTAAATGGTAAATTGGGTGGTGGGCCAAAATCTAAAGAAATCGGCCCACCACCATGTGGCACAGGCCGGCAGGCTAGGGGGGGTGGTGGGCCGGCCCATCCAGCCCGGCAGTAAAGGGTCACGGGGTGGGGCGTCGGGGGGTTAGGGTTAACCATATCCGCCTCCACGATTTCGCCGCCGCCGCCGCCCTTTCCGCCGCCCACGCCACCGCCCTGTTCGCCGCCCACCGCCGCCGACGTCGCCGTGGGGGGCACCACCAACGCCGCCGTGGGGAGCCACCGACGCCGCCGAGGGAGCGCCGAGGTGCGCCGCTGCTGCCTTCATTTCCACCGCCGCCACACGCCGCCACCACCCTTCAGCCGCCGATACCACCTGCATCCACCATTCGCCGCCCACCGCCGTTGCCATCCACCACCACAGCCGCCACGGCCGCTCCTCCTTCCGCCGGCGGTTGGCCGGCCGGATTAGGCCTACGGCTCCCGATCCTCGTCGGAGTCAGAAGCCGGCCGAGCCTGGACGCCATTCCCCGGCACCCTGTTAGGGAGTACTGAACGGCTTGGAGAGCCATGGGGAACGGCGATGAAGGTGTGGCGGAGTCCGGGACGGCAAGCGGTGGCTTCACCGGCGTGACGACGAGACAAGGACGGTTCACCGGCATGATGACGAGACGAGGACGGATTGAAGAAGGGCGGCTCCCCCGTGCGCGCAGCCAGGGTACCGGTCCGGCCGGACCCCGGTGGCGCAGGAGTGGGGGAACGGCGTCGGCGTCGGCGTCGGCTTGGTGTTGGTGGAGGTGGTGAAGGAGCGGTTGATGGTGGCGGCAGCGACTCCATCTCCGGGGGAAGATCGCATGGCTCGCTAGGCAGTGTCACCACTGCTGTCCATCCGTGGTGGGCGCAATACTGCACCCCCTGCACAAGGATCCGGTGAGGTGCTTCGGCAACCGGAGGCGGAGGAGGAGGCGCGACAGGGACGAGCGGGGGAACCACAACCGGAGTTGCAGTCACACGGCAGCGAGGGTAGTGGCGGCGGCCACCAACCCTAGCCCTGCCTCCGCGGGATCCCCGGCGTGTCCTCCTCATCGGTCGGCGAAGAAGATGGCGGAGCCGGCGTACGCGCTGATGGTGAGGGAGGCCGAGAACGGCATCCATGATCCAATGAAAGGTAGGCATCGTACCTTCTCTAATGATTCTTCTGTTCGCTTTTCTGTTACTGTTAGATCAAAAGCGATGGGTTTCCTTCTTTCACTTCGCGATCTCCTTCGCAAGAGCGAAAATGCTGATAACATATTGTGAATAAGATTGATTGGAGCGAGAGAGATTGAGCGAGAGAGAGAATTGAACACAGTAGAGCGAATGAGCGGGTGTCCTTTATTGACCAATGCGATACAATTTATAGATGAGGAAGGGGTGGCAACTGAAGACGCGATGGTTCCGATCGCGTCCGTTGCCAAGGAGCGCCTAGGAAGAGGCGCGGTTGCCTTCGGTTGCGATCCATCCTTTTATATGGATGAGATCACCCTGTTGTTTCATAACAGTTCCAACCGATTTAGTGGAGTAGAAAGAGTAAAATTTTAAAAAATGGAATCAAGATATCGTAAATATATCGGAAAGTATATAGTTTAAACAGAAACACATAATTTTTGGGCCTCTAATTTTTTAGCCCTGTGCTCACACGTGTCCAGGGATGGACTTGGTTGTTACCCTAACTAGGAAGGTGGCCTGCGCATATGCGCAAGCACCTTATTAACTGCGTTAGAAATTTGTTTCGAATGTTTATAATTACTCTATTGTAAACATGTTTAATTTTTTAATAGTTTGTGTGGTGTTTCTCGTAATGCTAGTAAACATCGCTGGCGTATAAACTCTAAACTAAAAGTACTTAAAACCGTGCAGTTTTGGTTTTATAAGAAAATATATATATATATATGAAACTATATATGATTTGTACATAACGCGTTTTTTTAATATTTAGCATATCTTATTTTTCCACTTTCTAAACTATGAGTAACAATTTTTCTTTTGTATACTATATATGTTTTTATGAATTTTAGGATATATTTATTAAAAATATGGCTAATACAACTACATCCTCTAATTAAATGAGCTGAGTATGAAAGTACGGTTTAGCGGTAATTTTTTTCTCAATCAGAAAATATATTTGAAAATGAGACTTTTATCGCTTCCAAGTTGTAGTTTTGGGTTGTATACTTCGAACTGAAATTTATGTTAGATTTTATTTCCAACATAATGCCAAAAAAGTCAAATTTTTTATTATATTTTATTTAAAATTTTAGCTATTTTCATTATATCAGTAGTCTTAAAATATTTGAACATTGCTATTTAGAATGGGTTTCAAATTAAAAAAAATGTTAAATTTAGAGGAAAAAAGTTCAGTGTTCAATTTTTTTATCATGTTATTTCTTTTTTTTCTAGATTTCCATTCCATCAAGCATCCCTTAAATATTTTGATCTCTGGCAAATTGGAATGGAAATATAAGTGGGTTAAGGCCATACAACTTGACATGGGATAAAGGCATCCCTTAAATGTTTTCAATTTTTTGTCTATGACAAATAGATCCTAGACGAGGTACATGTTATGACATGAAAAAAAATATAATTAAAAGCTTTTTCTCTAATGTATTCGTGACATCAGATATCATATGAATAATTTTAGATGTTATGATCATTTTAGGAATGTTTATTTATCTCTAAATAAAAGTGCATCTAAAATCAAGTTTAAGTAAATAGCCCCTATATGCGCATTAAGAGAAATTAACTACTTCCATTGTTGAGGAAAAAAATATCAATATTTACAACACCAAATTATTTCTATTGAGGAAAAATTGAATATGTTTTCATAATATTTTTTTTTGAAAATATTACTATGTTTATTATAAACTAATTCAAGTAATTTGACGTGGACAAAATTTAAAATGACTTGTAGATGTCTAGCATGGTATAAATAATGGGTTGACCGTTTATTAAAAACATATGGTGGGATATTTTAATTTTTAGTGAGAAATTTTAGTATTTTATTTTATTTAGTGGAGGCTTCAAGGTGGATTGATGTGGTCCACAATGTAAGTCAATACGCATATCAAATTATTGATTTAATTGAAAACTACAATAGTTTAGAAATATCATAAATTGAATATACGATTTAAAAATTTATGATTATTTTTAAGTCTTCTATAAGTGCTAGCTTGAGGAGAAAGAGAAGAAAAGCATATGACAGAGGGAAAGCTGGCTAGAATTGTTAGGCGGAGTCCATTTGTGGGAGTTTTTTTTCCTTTAAAGATAATTTTGGATTTAGTTGCTATGGAGATAAAAAGAACAGAGAAGGAATACTAGGGAGAGAGGAACAGGAGGAATAGGAGGGAGGGAGGAGTTTTGGGATTTTCTTTTAAAGATAGAAGTGGAAACCGATGGTTAGGTGTTTTATTTTCACTTGTCACTTATCGAATTATTTTAATTTATTAAAGTGTTACGTGGCGACCATATATTCGTAGTTAGAATGGCTGCATGATCTAATATGAGCAATATGAATTTTGATTTTGATTTTTGGTTATAAATAACACAACAATTGACAAAAACATAGAACAAAATTGTAGCTTGAGAGTTATGAATATTTAGATGTCCGAATTATTTTTGATATATTGAGTGTTAATTAGAACATATGATAAGTTAGCGGAAGAAGGAGTACGTATTGCGGTTTTTATTACCTCATGTACATAAGGTGTTGGCGGTGGGGATACCTGATTTATTTTTTTTGAGATAGAGATCTAATGGTTAAAATTAATGGGTCCACCGATTTAAAAGAGAATTGACCGTGTGATTATATAATGCCACATGGCGATCTAGGATCATTTGTAGGAGACCATGTGGTGGTCTGGTAGCGTTTATAGGAAGTTTAATTGGCTTTTAGTATATAAGTCTATTAAACTTCTACAAATGCTATTAAGCTGCCACGTGCCACTGGTATAAACGCTCGTAGGTCACCACTTTTCATCTCTCTTAATTAAAAGAAATATTAACCTAACCGTCGATTTTCACTTAAATCGCGGTAAGATGTGATTTTATATCTATTAACACTCCCTCCTAAACTCTCATATGTGTACGTACGATGTGTGTAGTAGTAGTACTGTTTGTCAAAGGTGTAAAGGAAAAATACTGTTTGTTAAAAGGCAAATTTTGCTGCAGGGCACTCAAAGATTGTGGTCTTTGCTGTGAGACACCCGAAGATAGTGTATTTGCTCATGGACACTGTAAAAAATTGGTAATTAGGAGCTGGACACTCCTCCCATTATTTTATTATTTTCGATGAAAACGGAGAGAGAAACTTTGGTTAAAGACAAGTTTGCCCATGGGCCCACTTGTCAATCTCTCTTTCTCTATTCCTCTTCCTCTCTTTATCTGTTCTTCTTCGACAGCAACGCGACGCTTTTCATCGCCCTCGGCGCGCCCAACAGCACCAACACGGCGGCCGGCTTCTTGTTCACACTGATGTGCCGCATCCCCATGGTGCCGACGTTCTACGTTGTGACGCTCACCGGCATCAGCTGCCGCAACACGCGTCGCCGGTCTCCGACGCGTCGAGCCGCTTCACGGCGAAGGCACGCCCGCCGCCGAGGTCGGCGCGGTACACGGTCCCGAAGCTCCCCTTGCCGATGCAGTACGCGTTGTTGAAGTGCTCCGTCGCCGCCAGGATTGTCACCGAAGGAGAACGTTGTGTCCTTGCTCCATATCGAGGCCGACGGTTGGCCTCGGCCACAGCGGAGTGGCGGTGGGGGCGGCCACGGCAGGGCAGTGGCGGGAAGATGACGAAGCTGGCCACGGTGGGGCGGCAATGGAGGTGACGAAGCTGGCCGAGGCTGGTGCTCGCTATCACGCTCTCCGTCGCCGCCGCTCTGCTGGTGTCCATGGTCGCGGTGGTGTGCGCGGTGTCATGCAAGGCGAGGTGAGCCACCGACGTCGTCGTAGAGAAGGCGGAGATGTCGGCGAGCGGCGGGAGCTCGACGGTGGCGGCGGCCAGCTTCGTCATCTTCCTGCCGCCGCCCCGCTGTGGCCGCCGCCGCCGCCGTTGCGCCTCTGCTATGCTGCAAGGAAGAAAAAGGGGAAAAAAAGATAGAGGGAGGAAGAACAGTGTCTAGTGGTATTTTGGTACTTACACAACTCTTTCTCTCTCCATCTCGATCGAAAATAATAAAATAATGGGAGGAGTGTCCAGCAGCTAATTACCACTTTTTACAGTGTCCACGAGCAAATACACGATCTTCGGGTTTCTCACAGCAAAGATCACAATCTTTGAGTGTACTGTAGTAAATTTTGCCTTGTTAAAAAAAGGCCAAAAAAAATTAATACTAACGTAGTAACGTTTGTACGCCACCCTGATCCTCACCTCTTGTCTAGTTATGGTGTTCTGCTCCTATTTTTTTTCTATATACTAGAAAAAATACTCGTGCGTGGTAACGGGTGAAGTCTATTTTAATTTTATTATTGCTATATGATATAATTAAGATGAAATTCACTGTGGGGGTTCCCTTGGATATATATATTTATAGAAAATCATGAGCTGCAGTTAGGAGTCCGATCGTCTCAAGTTAGCAGGTGAGTTTTTTAAACAGATTTCTTATATGATTCCTTTTGCATTACAGAAAGTAAACGATCTTAAAAACTGACTCAAATACGGATATATATTTCAAAAAAACGAACTTAAAAACATACTCATACACGGATGACGTATCAAAATAGCAGCAAAATATCTTCAACTTTTATAATAGTAGAGATTAGTTAAAGAAAACACAGAATTTTTTTTTCAAAAGAAGTGGGGTACAAGATTTAGTATTTTTTTAATGCAAATCTAATAGTAAAATTAACGGGTCCACTTATTTATAACAAAATCGATAGTGAGACTATAGAATGTCACGTGACGACCTAGAAGCATTTGTAGCAAGCCACGTGGTGACGTGAGAATATTTATAGAAAGTTTAATGGATTTTTAGTATATAATAGTTTTCAGTCATTTTTTCACCATTTTATTGTTAACTCTCTCTGTCTTTCTGTCCCTCGCTCTCTCTCATGTGTAACAGTGTAAGTATCTCTCAGTATTTTTTTTTCGTTTCTTTCTGTTCATTTATTATTATTTTTTGGAGGAGTGTCTCAATTTCATGTGACTTCCATCTATTGGTTTCCCATCCAATCGGTTCCCATCATTTAGATAAATTGAAATAAAACCATAGTATATATTATTCTAAACTACAAAAACTACGAATTTCATGGAAGAAACTTATGATTCATAAATGTTTACAAAACTGCATAAAAAATATTCATACTTGGATAAATTAAAGTAAAACCATAGTATATATGACCAAAATTGTAGTAAAAAAGAAATAAAATTGCACATTGCATATTAATATAATTTTAGGCAATTTTAGGTGGTTCAAACTTTACAGGCACCTAAAATTTAGCTATACACTCTACAGAAAGTATAGTACTACTTCCGCCCGAAATATATCAACCTACTATTGAATGAAACACATACTCCCTCCGTCCTAAAATATAACAAATTTAGCCCTCAGGATTTATCCCAAAATATAACAACTTCTCCATCAATATTCTCTTTCCAACCAATCACAACCCTCCACCATTTACTTTTCCCACCTACCTCCACTTCTCATCCAATCACAACTCTCCACCACTCACTTCTATCTACTTTCTTAATAATCGTGTCTAACCCTAAAACTTCTTATATTTAGGGATGAAGGGAGTACTATTAAGATTCATAATACTGGTATGTGTTTCATTCAATACTATATGTCATATTTTAGGACATAGTATGAAGAAACCTACGAGGACAGACTGTGCTTGTTTGTCGCACAGTGTAGTTGTAAAAGAAACGCTACATATTAACGGAGGAATTTTGATGTCGATATTTTTTAGATAATGGATTATATTAACCCAGCCTCTACACGTGTACACAGCCTAAACCACAATCAAGAATACATAAGACTCCACCCATTATATGGGGATACCAAATAATAGTGTAATAAAACGGTTAAAAAAGAACCACAGCCTAAGCTTCAATTCTTCTACTAAAATTCCAACCAAAGGTAGAAAAAAACTTCATTACTCTCTTCTCCAGAAAACTGCATTTGGCTTGAACTTTCTCTCCCTCATCTTCTTTAAGAAGCAAAGACCAAAGTCTTGCACAATGAGTTGTCTTGAAAATCACCTGCAAGAAAGATATATGATTGTGATCGTTAAAGACCATGTCATTCCTAGTGAGCCGTAAAGCCTAACAAATTATCGCTATACCAACCTAGGCTACATTTGTCTTTTGAGTCTAGGTTCAACACCATGCAACAAATTCCCAAACATGTGAGTAGTGTTCCGGGGTTGTCTAATTCCGAAGATGAAAACAACGTAGTCCATATGTATGTAGCAAAAACACAATCTAGGAAGAGGTATTGAATCGACTCTTTAGAGTTGCAAAAGCTACATAATAAGCTACCCTTCCACCTTCTCTTAGCTAGATTATCCTTTATTAGAATCATCCTTTATTTACAAAAGCAGCAGCGCGCAGTTACCATTGCTTGGAGAGTGACTTGTTTATAAGACGGCTTGCCCCGTGACTGTTAACACTGAGTTTGAACTTGTCGTTTCGCAGTGTAGGTACGATTGAACTCGATGAGTTAGGTCCAATATTGTTTTTGCCCTACAGTCGAACACACAATGCAATGTTCTCGTGTTGTTTAAGTTTTCACGAAGTGGTCGAGCATTTCCAAGACATTAATTAACTTTATACAATAGGACATGAATATATAGTACTAGTATAACAGCAGAACGAACCATGTAAAATAGAGCAGAAACCCACAACAATTCTTGCTCAAATTAATATTTTGGGCTTCTGCTGCAAAATATTGCTTCCAGACAATACTATGTCATCACACCACAAATTAAAGGTACTACATTTTAGAAGCAATAGAAGTGTATAGTCCCTTCATACTTATAAAGGAAGTTGTTTAGGATAATGTTTAAGTCGAAATATAAATATAAATTATTAATGACTCTCAACATGAAAATATGAAAGTTATATGAATAGATTTATCTTGAAAAACGTTTTCATAAAAGTATACATATATCACTTTTCAATAAATATTTTTATATAAAAAAAATCAAAGTTGTATTTTGAAAACCGTGTCGCTGTTCTATACGACTTCCATACGGAGGGAGTACTGTATAACCAGATCAATTACCGAGCTACCCTCTACTCATCGAGACTAAGGAGCTCGAGCGCCTCCTGGAGGCTGGCTACGACCTCTGTCATGGGCGGACGCTCCTTCCCCTGTGAATGCACGCAGCGCACTGCCGTCCGCGCCACCTTCTCGGTCGCCTCTAGCTGCCTTGGCGTTGGCTTCAGCCCTGGGCCCCTATCGATCTCCTTCATCAAATCCCCAGCCTCCATGTTTGGCAGCACGGATGCAACCAAGCTTGTGGCAACAACGGCGCCGTGCTTCTCGTCGTGAATTGCCTTCTTCCCCGTCAGAAGCTCTAGCATCACGACGCCGAAGCTGTACACGTCGCTCGCCGGCGTCAGGTTCCCCGTGCTCAGGTACTCGGGGTCCATGTACTCGAACGTGCCTAAGATCGGCATCTCGGCCGTACGCTCTACCTCGTCGCAGCTTACCGCCAAGCCGAAGTCCGACAAGCGAGGGGCGTAGGTGGAGTCGAGCAGGATGTTGGACAGCTTGATGTCCCGGTGGATCACCGGCGGCGCGGCGTGGGAGTGAAGGTGGTCGATGGCCCGCGACACGCCTGCTAGTATCTCGATGCGCGTCTTCCACGATGTGGTCACCAGTGATGATGCTCCATCTGATCCGTGGAGGTGATCGTAGAGCGTGCCGTTGTCGACGTACTCGTAGACAAGGAGGCAGTCCTCCTCCTCCTCCTCAGCCGGCGACGACGTCGTCGCCGCCGCAACGCAGCAGCCAAGGAGGCGGACGATGTGGTGGTGGCAGAGCGGGGAGAGGATTGCGAGCTCCCTCAGGAAATCCCCCTTCCTGCGCGGAGATGCGCGTCTGATGGCCACCTCGCGCCGGTCGGGAAGCCTTCCCTTGTACATCATGCTGCCAAAGCCGCGGCCTTCACCGATCTGCCTGTCGACGGCGAAGTTGTTGGTCGCCATCGCGAGCTGTGGCATGGTGAATTTCTCACAATATTCGCCGTCCCCATGGAGTACCTAGTATAAATAACACAAAAGCACAGAGTAGTGAGTTTCATCAAAATAAGGAAGAGGTAGCTAGCTTGATGTACGATTCCTAGCTCTACCAGCCGTCGTTGAAGCTGGGAGTCTGCAGAGGGAGATGCCATGGTCCTGCAAACGCCGTCGCCGGTTGAAATGAGCACTCGGTGGATCTGGTCGAGGCAGCGGATGATGTCGATGTGGCTGATGAGGGGGAGGAAGAGGAGGTAAGAGTCGATCCTAGCCTGCACGCTCCTGATCTTGTCAGCCAGCCGCCCCGCCATCACGAACCGGTAGGTTGGGCCCTTGTGCTGGCAGCAAGTCACGAGCTGGTGAGCCTCCCGGAGCGTGTCCTCCAGCAAGGCCAGCGGCCGCAGGACCTCCGGCCGCCGCACCACCTCCGGGTGTTGCAGGTGCGGCAGCAGGTCGTAGATCATGGACGCGCGGACGGCGAGCTGCTCGCACTCCGCCTTGTTCCGGCGAGCCGTCGCGGCCGCCTGGATGATCTTGGAGATGAGCCCCCCGAGGTCCGCCCCGACCAGCTGCGCCACCGTTGCCGCGTTCCCCAGCTCACCCCACATCTTGCAAACTCTCTCGAGGATTAACTAACTAGTATACTAATTTGCGTGCTGGCCGGCCTTGATACTTTTAAACGGGGAAGAAGCGCAGGATGTAGAGGATTGACGAGGAAGACGCAGAGGCTGACACGTGGAGAGGAAAAAAAAATGAAAATCCCGCGATACCCGATCGAGCTGAGGCTCGAGACGGCATCTAGCTGTCGGCACCGCTGGTTGAGCGAGATGAAGAAAAGAGACGCGTTGCCGCAGCGTCGACCGAGAGGGCGGCGACGACGAGACGGTCGTGTTGTCGTTCGATCGGCGACCCCGCGCGAGTCTGACTAGTACGTGGTCCCGGTAGGAGCGTAGGAGGGCGCGACGGTGCACCGTGTACGTGCAGAGTGCATTTGTGGTCCTCGGGATGCCTATATTCACGAGGCTCACTACATTGCTATTTACTAGTAAGTAGAAAATAGTATAAAGTGTTGATCTCATTTAATCAAATGTTCATATCTATTTATACTACCACTTCAGTTAACGGTAGTAGAAATATAAATGAGCATTATTATAAAAAAAATAGGTGTGAAGTGGTATAATCGTCAATTAAGCGGTGACAAAACTTTTTTTCTCTCTTCACTAACTCCATTCCATTTTAATTCTAGTTGTGGGTTTCCGTGTACAACGTTAAACTGGCCGTCTTATTTGAAAAAAATAATCACACATAAAGTACTATTCATGTTTTATCATCTAATAACAACAAAAATACTAATCTTAAAAAAATTTCAAATAATATGGAGAGTCACATTAGATATAAACAATGCAAAACTACATTATTTATAGGATGGAGGTAATAGCTTTTTCGATGAAATATAAGCGATGTCAGCGCAATGGATGGTCATAGATTGTATTAACAAATTACCTTTTTTCCGTAATAATTTGGCAGTATAATACTATGGGCCTGTTTAGATCCCACTCCAAAATTTTACACCCTATCACAACGAACGCTTAAATATCTGTATGAATTATTAAATATAGGCTAAAAAAATTACTAATCGCACAGATTGTGACTAATTTACAAAACAAATCTTTTAAGTATAATTGCACTATGATTTGACAATGTGGTGCTGCAGTAAATATATGCTAATGATGGATTAATTAGGCTTAATAAATTCGTCTCGCAATTTACTGACGAATTCTATAATTAGTTTTTTTATTAGTACCCAAACACCTCATACAACACCCTATATAATATCTAATGTGATACGCTAAAACTTTACACCCCTACGTTTAAACACCCCGTACAAAGAGCACCGGAGCTCAATTGCTGCGAAGCATATCTCACGAGCATATATTCTCTGTTTGCTGATAACGCGCGGCCGTCCGCCGACCGAGAGGGTGTCACGTGTGAACAGTTTCGCACATTTTGACTGGAGCCAACCCACCTGTCATTTCTCACATGTTTGGTTCGAATGTGGTAACGCAAATACTAAAGGTAAATATTCGGTCGTAGCTGATACCATTGTATCCAATTACGTGATTTGTTTGGTTACGTAACAACTTTTTTTTACACTAGTTAGGTGTCTGTACGTTGCAACGAGAAAATACTATAGCACGAAACAATATATCAAATTTTTTAATATGTTTTAAGTAGAAAGTGTGTCAACAGATGCATGTTGCACCATAAAGTTCATCCAAAAATATTTGTGCAGCAATTCACGGGAAATGGGTAAAATGCCCTATTTTAGAAAATTTTCCCAAGGCTTTCTACACATCATTTTCTCACAAATGATCAACACCCAAACTCTTTGAACATGGCTCTAAAGATGAACCACACTCGCTTCGTTGTGCAAAACACAACTGCATAGGAGGCAGTTAGCACATATGCCCGTACTGATCCAGCTCACAGAAACTGCGGGATCTATTATATACGTCTCCTTTGGAAAAATAATATGACAATCCTATTTGTTTTTTCGAGAAGGGTATTTTTTACCCGACTTCTACATCCAAACAGATATATGCAGTCTAATTAGAAACTTAGCCTGAAATTCGCTCCTACGGAGATTTGAACTCAGGACCTTGGGGTGCTACTCAGATCACTGCAACCACTAGGCTACATGCCCTTTCACAATATGACAATCCCATAGAAGTGGAGAAAAAATAATTATAAATAATATATGTAAGAAACAAATTATATTTTTGGTCATTTAGATAGTAGGTGGCACGGAAATATATAAGAATGCGTAAAAACAATTTATATTGATGTGTATATAATCGGATGTTCCGAAATATATAAAGATGTGTACATAATCAGATGGTGGAAAGGGCGTACTTGCAGCAGATCATCTTCAACTCATTGTACTTGAGCACGCGGACGAGGAGGTTGCAGTATTGCACAACCAATTTCTTGATGCACTGCCTATGTACTTTTTTATCTCTCTGAGAAGGCCATGCAAAAGCTCGGCCCTAATTGCACTCATGAGAAAAGGGCAAGGTAACCAATGATGAACCCATAGCTTCTCAAGATATTCATGGAGACATGTCTAGCGATAATTCAAATATAGTAGCTGATAATTCTCTAATAACATCTAGTGTTCAATTTGGAGCTATTTATTTTGATGAGAAATATGGTAAAAATATGGAGAAATTTACTAGCGCTGGTCTATCATCAAATATATATTTTAGAATCACTAGTAAACAATATCCTTATTTGTTAAAAGATCAGAAAGTAAATTATACTCATAATAATAGTTTAGTTTTTCAGTAATTTATCTCCAAGATTCAGTGTCAATATATTTCACAATATTCTATTTAAGAGCAATGAAATAGAATATTCAATGTTCTACAGTTATATTATATATAGCACATAGGAGCAGGTGATGCATAGTTAATTAATGTCTTTCCTATTAAGTTATTAGAAGGTTTAACAAAAGAATAGTGGAAACTGGCAAAGGGTTTCATGGATAATGCACCAATTAAAAAAAAACTCGAAGTCATCTGATACCTTGCCTGAATTGGAAAGCAAATCAAACACTGCTTCTTGTTGCTTAACTGTAAAATATAGGCTTCTGTCAGCCTTTTGACCCAAGGAATCCAAGTAAGGCCTTGTTCATGGGACGTTTAGATCAAGTGGTGTAAAATTTTAACTTGTCATATCGAATATTATATAGGATGTTACATGTGGTGTTTGGACACTAATAAAAAAACTAATTACAGAATCCGTCAGTAAACCGCAAGACGAATTTATTGAGCCTAATTAATCTGTCATTAGCACATGTGGGTTACTGTAATACTTATGACTAATCATGGACTAATTAGGCTCAAAAGATTCATATTGTGATTTCCATGTAAACTGTGTAATTAGTTTTTTTATTTATTTTTAGTGCTCTATACATATGTGCAAAGATTTGATGTGACCTTTTAGAAAAAAAAATTTCGGGGAACTAAGGCCCTGTTTAGATCCCACACAAACATTTTACACCCTGTCACATCAAACGTTTGAATAACTGCATGAAATATTAAATATAGTCTAAAAAATAACTAATTGCACAGATTGCAATAAATTTGCAAGACGAATCTTTTGAGCCTAATTGCTCCATGATTTGACAATGGGGTGCTACAGTAAATATTTGCTTATGACGGATTAATTAGGCTTAATTAATTTGTCTCGCGGTTTCCAGGCGAGTTATGAAATTAGTTTTTTCATTCGTGTCCGAAAACCCTTTCTGATATCCGGTTAAACATCCGATGTGACACCCAAAAAATTTCTTTTCGCGAACTAAACATACCCTAAGAGGAAATTATGTACGTATATGTAGGTCCAGAGTTAAATGATGATTTAAAAGTTATATTTGGTACTATTAAATTTAAATTTTAGAACCCTTGTTGACTGCATATTTTAGAAAAAAAAACTATAAATCACGCATATCATAGGAAACAAGTTCAAGGATAATAGGATACATATATCTTTTGTCCTTATTCAAAGTATGTAACAAATTGCACTAACATAAACTAATTAGGAGGGGTAGCTTGATGGTACGAATAAAACATATCTTTTAGCAATAATATGTTTATAGAATTTGTTAAAAAATATGGCCCCCTAAAAAAGAATAACATCTTACTTTTTAATTTCTTAGTTTGTTAGACATGCCTTTTAAACAAACTAAGTAAACATTTTTCTAGGTAATGAAAAAGATTATAATAGTTTCGTACAGGGATGGATCAGATACTATATAGTTTAAACTTGGAAAAACTGTCCAAACAAGGTTGATAAAGAAAATATGTTGAAAAATAGTACTTTCAAAGCGTGGCATATGTCATCTGGTAGATATTCCGCTCTTGAAACTTAGTATATAATGATCATGCCCACACAGATACACGTACGGACTACCTCTCTACTTATATCTACTTATATCAGTTGTTATATCTTTCAGCAAATCGTTTCAAACAATGTACTATATATATATGAATTATTTCCTGCCAGAAGAGTGATATTTCATCCTCCCAATAGAGACCGGATGATTAACATGATAATCATTGATGGCAAAGTAGAACGGAAGCGACATGGGTTCTCTACATAAATGTTGGTGCCGTATGAGTCACTAAATATAGCAGTATTCGAAATTGTCCGGATGAATGAGGGGGCATCATAAAACTTTGTATTACAAATAGTACACTGATATTCCAACACACAAGTGGTTCTCTTTATCATTTTAGAGCTGTGTATATATATGTACGATCTAGAATACATGATCAGCAGCTTCACAACGTCAACGTGCAATATACGGTAGATACATTACCCTCAACATCAGAAATGGAGCTCGACAACACATAATCAGCAGCCTCATTCGTGCCGATGGTCATGCTTGAAATTCAAATATATATCGATCCGTTCTATAGTATGATGGAAAGCCCGAGTGAAAAGAACATCTATCTATCTATCTAGAGTAAATTTCATAAAACTACATGTTTTATGGTTCAAGTTGCAGAAAACCACACACATTTTGACACTTGGCATTTAAGTACATATATTTTAGTAGTTTAGTTTCACAAAACTACACTATCGATGAATGGATTCACCCATGAGATGACATGGTTGTTCCATCTAGGATGATGACACGGTATATCCTATTAATTTCGTGATATGGCTAGTAATAGGATGTCATGTCCTTGTCCTATGTGAAACAACCACGTCATCTCGCGGGTGAATCCATTCATTGATAGTGTGGTTTTATGAAACTACACAACCAAAATATATGTACTTAAGTACCAAGTGTCCAAGTGTGTGTGGTTTTCTGCAACTTGAACCATAAAACGTGTAGTTTTGTGAAATTTACTCATCTATCTATTATCTATCTATCTATTATATACTAAAAGTCCATTAAACATCCTATAAACGCTCCTAAGCCGCCACGTGGCGCATTATAAACGCTCCTAAGCTGCCACGTGGCGCATTATAAGCGCTCCTAGATCGCCATGTGGCATTCTACAATCCCACCATCGATTTTCATTTAAATTGGTGAACCCATTATTTTACACCGTCAGATTAAATCTATTTAAAAGTTTATGCTTTCTATATCTGAGATAATCCGTCCACCATAAATATTTACGTATGTACATGGAAATACCCAAATAGTATGTACGTTACTTTGGATGAAAAAAAATATATACCTTGGTACTGTTTATTTGAAAAGAAAACAAACAGCGTAGTACGTACGATAAAAAATATAAAGAAAAAAACTGTTCACCTGGGAAAAAACGAAGGATACGTACCATATAAGCACGATTAAAGATGTACAATGTTATAACCATCAAGGCCTTTTTAAAATATGATCTTATACTATAAAAATAAAAATAAAGTTTATTACTCTACATATATGGTCATTTGGTGCTTCTACAAGTGTTTTTAAGACCGCCACATGACACTACGTAATTTCACCGTCGATTTTTATTTAAATTAATGGACCATTTATTTTCTACCATTGCATTAGCCCGCTTTCTCTTAATCTCCTGTGTATGAGAGAAACTATTTTCTGGATAGTCGAATAAAAAAACCAAAGAAACATACGTACATACCATTAAAAAAAGCTATAAACAATAAATATGTACGTTGGTACAACATCGAAAAAATATAGTTAGTCCTTAAAATAGGATTTTTTTATACTATAAAACTAAATTTATTACTCCAGAAATATGCAAGTTAAACTATATCAATATAAGTATCAAATCAAAGGTATTTAAACACTCATTTTTAAATTATAATTCATTGTATTCAAATGTTGATGACTTACCATAGTTATATTATGATGCTAAATACATTACAACACATGGAGCTGACATATAATAATTAATATTAATTTTCAAATGATTTAGGTGACATATAATAATTAATTTCATCATAATCTTTGAAATAATTTCACATCATATTTTGTGGTGTCAAATATCACTTGACAAATATATAACACTAACTGAAATCGACATGCGTTAAAACGAAACAACATTATGTTTGGTCAGTTACATATGATTTAATTTTAATTTATGAAGACTAAGATTCTCAAATGTTTTTTTTCATATTTTCAAAACTATTTCATTGGTGTTCCTAGGCAATAATCTTGCTATAATATGGCCCCTTAATCCATACGTTTTTCCCACCAGATTAGTTTGTTAACAAATGTGCATTAAACTACTCATGATATATTTTGTTTATAGTCGAGGAATTCTAATATGTCGGGTATAAGTGATAGTTGATAGTTGATGAATGTATGCTATAAGTGCACTCCAAAAAAATAGTTATTTTTTAATATTTTTTGAAAATAAATAAAATTTAAAATTAGTAAATGTGTCTCATGCAATTATGAACAACAGGTCATGAAAACAAACCATACGCTAAAATATTGATCTTTGTCAATATATAAACAATGATATAATGATATGATACTCTGAAGATGGTTATGGTCGTATATCTGTTTAGCGATACATTTTTTAATGATCAACCTCACTCATTTCAAAACGGAATATTGTATTTATACCATAAAAATTTGGGTAGTACTGCTTAATACTAGAAAAAAAAATTATGTCTACACAAAACGTAAAAACAACTATTTTTTTATGGGAAGAATTATTTTCATTACATCGCTTTCTGTAAAGGGTATTGAACATCTTTTACAAGTATAGTTGAGGTAGCCCCAGTGGAGACCACCATTGATAATAGTGCTCACCTTTTACTTACTAATGCAATCGTTTTTGAGGGTGCTGATAGTGAATTAGGCCTTAAAATTACACTGCATATTGGCCTTGAGAGGCACGAGTATGTCGATATGGAACCCATGTTTAGAGGCAACAGAGAAATAAAGACTTTGTATCTCCACCTGTTAGAGGGGATATTCATGTCTAATTTTCAACACTGTTATCATATTTACTATTAGATGTAACATTTTAAGTATATTTATTTATTGATTTAGAACTAAGTGTTGACATAAACATTTAGGTATATAGTGGAGATAAATGTTTTATGTATTAATGATGTATTAGGCTTATTTTGGTGCTACAGATGCAGCTTCATTTATTAAAAAGGCATCTAGCGACAATGGTAAAAACTAATGGTGACAATAGGCGAGTTTACATAATCAGGACAAAAGTGATTTTTTAATATAAAAAACATTCCTATCGTTTATATTAAAATCTACAATATATTTCATGACATAGATTTTTGTTATTATGAGATAAAATATACAATTTCTTATACGTATATGATGAGATATGACTTAATTCTCTTAACGTTATTTTTATAAACATAATGAATAAGATCCCCGCGTATCTGCGCGGGCTTTCTTTCTAGTTATATACTAAAAATCCATTAAACTTCTTACAAACGCTCCTAGGCCGCCAACATAGCACCCCTACAAACACTATCAGGTCGCCACATGGCACTATAGAAAACCAAAAACATCTGGCCATCGGTTTTCATTAAATCCGGTGGACCCATTGTTTTCCACCATTAGATCTATATTGAAAATTTACCATTTAAATTTTCCACAATATAAAATGTACATCGCTCCTCTGTAGATGCACGTATGTACGTCCGTACATAACAGCCCCTCCCAAAAATAGGTACGTACTTTGTTTTCTTTTTTTTCTTTCCCAAAGTAATAATTCAATTCCATATTATCTATGCTTTTATGCTTTGATTTATAAAAACATATGTGATTAGTATTATTAAAAGTTACTCGCTCCGTACGGTAGAAAAAGCATGTCACATTACTAAATTATGGTTTCATTTATTTTATATTACTAGCAATAGTGCTCGTGCGTTGCAACGGGAAAAACACCGTTTGATAGCGTGATGCCTTGAAAACCTTAAATCGGTAAAAATCAAGTCTAATTTGATATATTAACAAATAGGTAGAACCGAGTCTAATTTGATGAATTAGCATAAGATTTAGGATTTAGTTTTAGATTTATTTTTCGAGCCTACTTTGGAGTTTATCCGACGGACATTAATTTAAAAAATCTGAGCCATATTGTTTGATCAAATTTACTTTTGGCCCAGGTCTTCCCAAGCCGGCCCAAACATGGGATGGCCCATCTTCGGGGAGCCGAGTCAATTCGACGGCCCGCAAGCCGAGCAGCTGACCGTGGCACATATGCGGGGCGGTCCGATGCACTTCCGCGGCCCATTGGGCGCAGCGTAATCTGCGGCAGCGGTGGCCCGACGCTAGGCAAATCTGAGCCGTCCGATCTAATGGACGGCTCCGATCATCCCCTTGCCGGATGAAGTGCCGGCCGAGAGAGAGGGGCAAAACCCTAGCTCCCAAATCCCTCTCTCCCGATCCCATTTCTCTCCAGCGATGAGCGAGCGGAACGACGGCGAAGGCGGTGACGGCGAGCTGGTGCGCGCATGCGGTGACGACCGCCGAGTGGCTCCTGCTTCGCCAGCTGGGGGCGCACCCGAGGGCGGCACAAAGCCGTGCCACGGCGTCGGTGGTCCGGCTAGGCGGGTGCGCAAACGGCAACGAGCGCTGAGCGGCATGAACCTCTCAGTGGGAGGAGCGACGCCAAACCGACGCTTCCCGTCTTTGGCAAGGGTGGCGGAGGGGTGCTCCAGGACAACGTGTGTGCAGGGAACCCGACGTGACTGCGAGAAGGTGAAGGTGCGGCGGTGCCGCTTCTCGGAAAGCTCCGGTGACCTTTGGGACTTCAAGTCAGGTAAGTAACCCGAGCCCTTAGCTTAATTGATTTGGATTTTGTCTCTTAGGGTTCTACCCGAAATTAGGGTTCTTTGAATTTGGGGAATTTTGTCGAAAATTTCAATCTATTTTATTCCCTCTTTTCGAGTTAGGGGAGTTTCAATATCGTTTATCCTCTTTTAATTTTGGGAACTTCAATCTAGTTTATCCCTTTGTTCAATTTCGTTTTTTTTTTTTTTGCTCTGGCCAGCGTTTCATCGCGCGGGCGGGGACGGAGGGCGCCTCTGGGTCCCCTCGGAAAGATTGAGATTAAGATAATATAAGATTTTCACGGACGACGGAAGTAAATTCTATCATAAGATACTATTTTATTCTTTTTTTGTTTTAATGTGTTTTTTGCCTTTTTTTAGGAACGATGGAAACGTTTTTAATTTTTTAATTAGTAGAGACAGAGATAGAGATATATTGTATAGTGTCACATATAATATATTCGATTTTTTTTTACCGCGTCATATATAATTCTTTTTTTTAATTGGACAGAATTCGTTTTTTTTTGCCTTTTTTTACCGCGTCCACGAAATCGGATTCTTTTTTTCCCTTTTTTTTCACCCAATTTTTTTTCACCCGATTCTTTTTTTTATCGGACAGATTCGGTTTTTTTTAATTTTTTTCGCCTTTTTTTACACGGGATCGGATTTGTTTTTTTTCCGGTTTTTTCTCGCCTGATTTTAATCGCAGACGGACGAAACAGGGAAAAGTGACGATAGGGAAAATACTAATCTATTAATTAGTTAAGATTTAAAAATTAACGATCAAATATATTATTTTGACACCATGTCCTATATCTCCTACTTTGACTACATTTGATCTAGCTCATTGCCTAAGCTAATAGTCTATTAAACTTCCTATAAACACTCTCAAACCGCCATATGCTACTCCTACGAACGTTTCTAAGCTGTCACGTACGTGGAGCTCTAATAAATAAGAGAAAATCTTACAAATTCTGAGAAAAAAAACAAAAACATCTAACCCTCAATTTTTATTTAATTCGGTGGACCCACTTTTTTGAACCATTAGATTAGATATATTTAAAAACATCACACGTATATATACGTACGTATACGTACTTCCATACTTTGCTACTCACAAAAAAAGAACAAAATACGTAATTATGATTGAAAAAAAAAGAAGGAGGATTAGCCATGCCTCGGTCCCGCCTAATTGCTACGAGAGAAACGTACATACGTACTGCTCAAAAAAAAAACGGAAAAAAATCTCACATGTATAATACGTGCTACTAGCCACAATTGAGAAAAAATAAAATCTCCCGGGTATGTACATACTACGCACCGTTCTTCCCTACTGAAATCTTTATACATACGAGAAACATCCATCCATCCCTAATAAACTTATCTAAATTAGATAAATTAGATGTATATAGCTAGGGAAAATACTACGACTGCATTTGATATTAATTATATTTTCATTTAAAAATTAACATATTTAGCTCTTTGTACATTAAACATTCTGTAAACGCTCTCAAGCTGCCATGTAGTACTTCTACAAACACTTCTACACTGCACATGACATTTTAATAAATTAGAAAAATCATAAAAATTATGAGAATAAACAAAACGTCTGTTTGTCGATTTTCACTAATATATGGTGGACCCATTGTGCGTATGTACTCTCCCACCTATATCCTTTCTCTCCTATTTTCCTCATTTAGTTAGATAAAAAAATATTTTATGATAACAAATTTTAAACAACTATATTATCTAAATTATATAGCTAACTTTTTATTGGTGCACACCATTAGATTATTTAGTATAAAACTTAAAATTGAAGAACCAAGTTAACTATATTTTTACCAAAAAAAAAATCATTACTTTGGGTCATGCATATTCTATGGAATGGCTATTGTTCACTAATCCATACATTTTTAAGAAAAACATGAAATAGATTTTTAAACCTTCTGATTAATAATATACACTTAAATTAGAACAATTTAAGTAGTTTAATTAAAAATACAATACCTAAAGTATTTTCTAATAGATCTAAGATTAAATGTATTTATAAAAATAAACAACTCAAAACTAGGACCTATTCCGTTTATCTTAAAAACAATAATCTCCTCCTGTCCTCCTGCTTTACGTACACCCTTTACCCTCCCCTATGACTCTCCCTTCCTCTCCTCTCCAATTCAACCATCTCGTCTTCTATTTTTTTTAACTAACATAAAATAAAAATAGTCATAGCTATTGTTTTATTTATAATGTTAGATTTTTTTTTAGAAACAAATATCTCCTTTTTTTATCTATTAAACAAAAAGAGAAACAACAAATAATGTTGGATTTTTTTTAGAAACAAAGTACATACGCCCCTATGAACACACACCCTACCCCTATGAGGACCTCTGAGAGATTAGGCTGATATATTTTGAGATTAACGAAGTCACCACGAGTGTCTCATTGTTGATGGATACGTCGTCTACCACTAAAAAATTTTTCAAGTCTGGGACTTGAACCCAAGTGGGAAAGTTCCACCATAAGGAAACTAACCAGTTGAGATATATTCACTTCACAATAATATTGGATATTAAAACAACCATAATTTTTAAGCAATATCTCTGGAATATTCCTATGTCTTTTAAACCGGTGGAACCATTATTTCTAATCGTTAGATCTATGGTTATATGTATTCATGGTACATCACATTTCAAAAATATTATTGTGCAATTATATTTCATCTATATTGTATTCACATTAGGTTGTGTAGTACCTCTTACCAACTCTACATAAAATGTTCATAGATGGACCGCCTCTCAAACTATGTCAATCATTGTGACATCCCGGCCCAGGACTTAATAGGATTAATTGAATACTTATATCAATAAATTGTAACTTATTTTCCGGAAGCCGATCTCCAAAGAACTCTGAGGATAAGCGTGCTTGGCCTGGAGCAATTTGGGATGAATGACCGACCAGGAAATTCTTCCCCGGTGCACATGAGTGAGGACAAAGTGTGCAGCAGTCTATGTCCAAGAAAAGCTGCCAGATGTAAGTGGGCCCGGCCTGGGAGAGGCAGGACGTTACAATCATATTAAGCTATATAAAATTTAGTGGAGCTTTATGTCCCACCTAAATCATCCTCTAATAAACCATGATAATATGTATGCAACTAAAAAGAAAAACATCTTACTTTTATTTTACACTTACTTTTACTTTTATTTTACACTTACTTTTACTTTTTCGTTGACATGTTTTCTAAAGAAAATAAGTATACCTTCCTTTTAAATGATGAAGAAGATTATAAATAATTGTTTATAGATATTACTTAAATATGATATAATATAAAGGTAATAGGTTAGAAAATTATAAAAGCACTTAATGCCGACAAAAACAATTTAGGAGAAATCATGGTAGATGTTCTCCGGTTAATATTTCGCTATTATAAGTATCTCAAATCTAGCATACGACACATGCCTGCACATTCGCGCGGGCTATCTTTTTAGTTATATACTAAAAGTCCATTAAATATCCTATAAACGCTCCTAAGCTGCCACATGACACTCATACAAACGCTCCTAATTTGCCACGTGACACTATAATAGATTAGATCTATTTTGCTTTAAGTATGGTGGACCCATTATTTTCTACCATAAAAACTTAAAAAATTGAAAGGATGTTCCACCCCATCCAACCTGTACATATAGTTCTCACGCCATGCTACCATACATACCATACATAGGTACGTATTGGCCCCTCAACGTCTCTTCTATTTTGATGATGTATTAGATTGAAAACATATTATATGACTATACAATCTAAAATCTCAAATAGCTATTTTTTATGCACGTGCATTAGATTTTGTTGCATAATTTAAGACACAAATTAATAACAAGTAAAGAAATATGTTACATTGGACTAGCGGTTGATCACTCGAGACCCAATTTTAAGGGAAAATTTTATAGAGTTTTAAGCACCTGAATAACATCACATAGCTTATATACAACACTATGAAACACAAAGAATTAATAATAAGTAGAAGAAATACATCATTTTGGTTCGCTAACCATTATATTTATGTTTAAATATAGATAACTCAAAATGGTGAACCCACCATTATTTGGATCTATCGCAATCTATATGTAGCTTGATATCGCGTATAATATATCAGTTAATAAACAATAATAATCTTACTCTGCTTATAGATAAAAGATTAATGGATTATTTTTTTAAAAACAATGACACATAGGGTGTAACGCTTTCACTGTTTATCATATCTTAAAATTTGAACTGAAAATAAGATTTGTATAAAATAAAATAGAAAATAGAAAAATATTCATACAATGTAAATTGAACCAATTGTAGAAATTCATATAATTTCATAGAACCATTATGGTTCTTAATTTTCACTTAAATTGAGACAACCATTACCATAACTATCACATTATTTTTAAGTGATTATATATTAATGGCCTTCCCTTTATCATATTATTGCATATATAAGCCACACTAAGTTAGCACTACATAGTTAGTTTTAAATATTATATTTTTACTATTAAATTTAAACTTTAACACCTTAGGTCGACAAGATGTATTTAAAAAATGCTATAGCTCACATGTATTATAAGGAACCGAGATCTATATCTGTTCTACTTTTAATGATTCATGTGTAAGCCGTATAACAAATTGCGTCAAATGTAAACCAATCAAAATGAGGGTTTGGTGGTACGAATAAAAATTCATTTGTTAGCAATAACTATTTTTCGAGATTTGTTAAAAAATATTCAATTAAAAAAGAAAAAAATTGAAAAAAAGAAAAATATATAACCGTTTATTTTTACTTAAAACTGTGGACCCGATAATACTAACCATTAGATTAAGTTCACCGATCCGATCACCCTTTTCTCTTGGACCCACAGGTACGTATAATACGTTCTTACCACCACATATGCTCCTTCCCCTCTGTATTCTCTTTCTTTTTAAGGTTATATGCACCATAATTTGTTACTATAAAAATTATTAGATCTATTTTTAAGTGGAACATTAATTTATATATGAATGATCTTGGTGATATAAATAAATAAATATTTTTTTAGCCGATCTACACATTCAATTTAAGACACACTTGAGCGAAGCCATCAATGATAAATCATTTGTGATAGGTCTCATACTAACGAATGGATCAAAATGTAGCATGTTTGAGATATGTCTGTAGGGATAATCCATAAAAAAAAGTAAGATCATCTAAGATGGGCATAGTTTTAACGAATTACGCATATGAACTAACTGATGATAAGTCTACGCTTTCCTCACTTCCTCTCTCAGTTTTCTAGCTAATGAGATAAAAAAAAGTCAATACTTAGATGGCTAAATATTTTTTAACATATTTGATTTTTAGTTTGATCCATATTGACCATGTGTTTGGTATGTAATATTATACACTAAAAGTCCATGAAAATTCCTACAAATACTTCTCAGCTACCACGTGTATCCTATAAATGCTTTTAAGCCGCCGCGTGGTACTCTGGTAGATTAGAGAAATTCTTAAAATATCTAACCATTGATTTTCATTTAATCCGGTAGATCCAATATTTTTAACCATTAGATCAATCTCTAAAAGACAAGTGCGAGGGCCGCGGTCAAAGAGCGAGACGTGGGGCCTCTTCTGCTCTGCGCACCACATGGGCAGCTGCCGGATGGGCGCCACGGTGGGCAACGGTGCCGTCGACGCCCGCGGCGAGAGCTAGGAGGCGGGGCAGCTGTACGTGTGCAACAGCAGCGTGCTACCCACCACGGGGGCGTCAACCCCATGATCACCATAGTCCGTACACGTATTGTGTCACCAATGGCATCGCTGACTCCCTATCCGGTAAAACGAATTTGGCCTTGTTTGGATCATTAGTCCCTGATAGAAGATTGAGAAGGGAAATACCTCATTTTAATAATTCAATTAAGAAGGGAAATGCCATCCCTTTAAATAAGGGAAATACCTCACTTTAATTTAAATTCATTTTGTTAGTCCTGTTTTCGAAACGAAATAACAAGCATGCCTGTACAAATGCACGGGCTACCTTCCTATTTACATTTAAATTTCGTTACTAAGTACAAAACTACACTTTAGTTGGGAACCATTCACACAAAACTATACTTTTACAGCGAATCAGGGTATGAAATTTTTGAAATTTTGGTAATTACCCCCCCCCCCCCAACCCCCCACTTTAGTTGGGAACCATTCACACAAAACTATACTTTTACAGCGAATCAGGGTATGAAATTTTCGAAATTTTGGTAATTACCCCCCCCCCCCCCCCCCCCCAAAAGCAAATCCAATTTCAAAATTAAAAACCCTGTAGCGAATGCAACTAAAAGTGTAGTTCTTAATAAGGAAGTCAAATGCGCTCGTCTAACGTGCATTTGTCCCAAATGGCATATTGACACTAACAGAATTGAGCCACACGCAAGAATTACACAAAAGAAAAGCTTTTATCTGAAATAGAATTTCTATTTCTCATCCGCATGGATAGTACTTGGGCTGTCCACTTCTACGAATGAACATATGACATGTGAAGAGAAAACATGAGCATCGGTTTTAGACTAATTCCCCTTCATAAATATTACATCATAAAATACACAAAAAGAGATATGGTACAGGAATCAGTCAAAGCTCTGTAACAGATAATGCAGCTCAATTAGCAATGAAAGAATCGAATCAGCTGGTTGGCTAAATGTTCACATTCCTACAACAAATCTGAAAGAAAAATAATACACTCAAAGTAGGAGATAAATATATACCCACAGGCAGTGGGATTCTTCAGCCAACGATGAACAATGAAAGAATATTATCTAAGCTCGACCATGTTCGTGTGACCTGCCAATCCGTCGTTGACCTGCAACGATCTCGGATCATCGTTTCGATACATCGCATGTACAAGGAGCCCACAGGCCAACTCAAGGCTGAAGCATGGTCAGTGGAAGTGGCCGTTGCCGTTATGCTTGGCAGAGTCGACCAGTCCATATCCGTTGTGACCATTATGCCTAGTGGATTCAGAAAATCCATTTGTGCAGTGGCCATTCTGCTTGGGAGAGCCAGTTGATCCGTACGAGTGGTGTCCGTTCTGCTTGGTGGAGTCAAGTGACCCGTATCCATAAGGGTTCTTGCTAGCCCAGTTCCATTGATCCCTACACATTTCATCGATGCCAAATTTCGCTCTGGGGAAAGACAATACCAGTTAGGTGGAAACCAAGAAAAAGGTTCATGTGATTATCCGTTGATGTAAAACTTACTTCCAGTTGAGTTCCTTCTCTGCTTTAGCAGGTAATGAAAATAGAATCTCCGCATCACCAGGGCGTCTTGGGCCAATAATCAGAGGAATTTTCTAGCACAGCAATAAAAAAAAATAAGAACAAAGCAAATCCTGGCAAGGCGCGCAAGCTGGAGAAAGCATTTTATCTACAATAAATGCTAACAATCACCTAAGCAAAAAAACTTAAGCACATACAAGGCTCAACAGGCAAGACAAGAGCTTAGCATTGTGGTACTATTCATATATAAATTAATGCATACTGATTAGTACTACCATGACAGAAAAGTACTGTGCCTTAAAATGCACCTAGTTAGTGGAAAAAGATAATTTCCCATATTATACATCAATCTAGCATACCTTCCCAGAAGCCTTCTCAAATGCCTTGACTATCTCCAGCACAGAGGTACCTTTACCAGTTCCAAGGTTGTATGCTTCACACCCTGCAAGTACAATAAAGTTCAAAACATGGTTCAAATAAAAATAAATAAATAAAGTCCAATCCCTCTAGTTTCATGTTGCCCAAGAAGAACAATAAATTAGATTATGTATACCCCCAAAGAGATATCCTTGTTTACCTGGGTTCTAAGATCAAATATAAGCTACATAAAATGGTAAGTATTGCTACACATGATAAACTTATATATCTATCTATCAAGAAAGAATGTTTCTTATACAAGTTCATTTACAACAAGGGTTTTGTGTTCGTCCAACTAAAATTTAATATCCTAAATAAACATGCAATAAACATAAAAGCGGCTAGTTACTGCATCTGAAAAGAGGTAAAAAGCACTAGCAAATAAGTATTCAAAAATCATCTAAGGCCAGGGCCTAACCTATGCTGGAGCTCTCAAAGAGTTTCTGCAATGCCGCAATATGTCCATCAGCAAGGTCAACCACATGGATGTAATCTCGGACCTGTAAATCATGTAAGTGTCATTAAACAATGAAAGGATGCCATGACACATGCGAATCACTGTTATTACAACAGCCCAAATATCAGAGGTTATAACTTAATATCCCATATCTAAAAAAGAGGTTATAACTAGAACTGTCAGATGAATAAATACGTTTTGAAATGAAGAAGTATTGACATAAGTAAATGCACATTATACTATCCCTTGCAAGTATTTGCCCAATAGTTCAATGAGATGCCCTAAATGGAGAATTCAAGGTAACCTGACACGATACAACAAACACACATATCCATAGAAGCATAGCAGCTTCAAAAAAGGTTCCTAGAAATGTGGGGCCAGAGAGCTGACTAAGGTAGCAAAGAGCAAATTGCATGAACACACTTAGTAAAAGTACTGGATGGGCACACACCTTTGGTGAAAAAAAATATTACGAGTCTTTTAATTTGTTATCTTTCTTTGTTTCTTAGGAAATACTACATTGTCACATACATTGGACACAGTCTTATTAGATATCATAAATGAACAGACAGTTCCAAGCAGCAGATACAATCAGTAACTGACTATTTTGCCAAATATTCAAGTCTCATCCCCCAAGGACATATCCTGAAGGAAAATAAAGCTAATTTCTAACAACGTAACATGAGAATCAGAATCTTGAAAGGTACTAACATGTATTAATCAAATTTAAACAGACGCAAATAATGACAAATTGAATATACATGTGAAAAGCATTACCCCGGTACCATCTCTGGTTGCATAATCATTTCCTAGTATTGTCAGAGCTGGCCTCCTGCCAACAGCAACTTGCTGAACATAAGGCATAAGATTGTTGGGAATGCCACATGGATCTTCCCCAAGGTATCCGCTAGGATGAGCCCCAACTGGATTGAAGTACCTAAGTAGAATAATCTTCCATTCAGGATCTGTACGGTAGATATCACGGCAAATATCTTCAACAACAAGCTGCAGTTCATTTTTACAATTGTAGTCAATTTGGAGAACTTATGAATGGTAGAAGATTTGCTCATTAAAAGAAAAGTGAAGGGACACAGACCTTTGTTTTGCCATATGGATTGTTTGGAGTGAGAGGAAACTCTTCTGTGCAGGGTGAGTTCTTCGGTGATCCATAAACTGCAGCTGATGATGAGAACACCAACTACAACATTTAAACATACAAAAAAAAAGGAGGAACAGTATGTCAATGCCAGAGTCTAAAGGTAACCAGCGAAATAAAAATATCAAAATCCAACCTATTTGTTGTAAGTACAGTCCACAGAGCTTGATGTTACTATGTGTATCAAAGTGCAAAGGATAAATACCTTCTTACATCCATGAGCAGACATAACTTCCAGAAGATTTACTGTTCCATTAACATTGTTGTCGTAATAAAGCAATGGCTTCTGCACACTTTCGCCCACAGCTTTTAGCCCAGCAAAGTGAACTACAGCATCGAATCTGAAAAGCAAAGAAGCTAACAATAAAGAATAAGTAATGATGATGGGCATGCCTCTGCATGCAAGGAAACAGAAAAGCATCCAGATAAAGTAAAGATACCATAACTAAAAAACCAGTACGATTTACCTTGTTGAAGCAAAAACCTTTTCCAGTGCTCCCTTGTCACGGAGGTCAACCTGCAAAAGCATTAGTAATGGTGGTAAGTTGCATCCATGTCCATGAACTTTTAGATAGTTTTTCAGAATGAGACTAAAAGGGGAAGAAAAAAAATATAATGCTTTCGACAGTAAACATTTTTAAAATTGTAGTACAATCACATAATGAGAATCAAAATTCATGAAGCCATATCTAATCTTGTAGGAAAAAGAAAGCAAGATCACAGAACGAGAGAAGCTGCTTTCATGAAATCATCATACCGAGTTGAAATACCAAACAATCACAACTACATCAGACATTACTCATATCAAGTTACGTTTTCTGACTAGTGCAGTGTATTTCACTCTAAACACACTTCCTGACACACAACTAGGAACAAAGGCATAGGAGTTATGCTGCCAAAGAGACCATTAGCATTTCTCTGAATGTGAAGGTACATAACTTGCTCCTCCAAGAAATTCCTCTGCCAAATTTAGATGAATTTTTCAGGGATATGAAATGCAGACTAGTAACAAAGAATTATAAGGTTCTGTCTGGCAAGTTCAAAGAGAAATCTACAAAGTTAACTTGTCAATAGATGCACTTTCAATAGATGCAGTTTTACAAGGCAATGAATGACCAAATAGCAGAACTCCAATTGTCTCATTGACTTAAACACAAATAACAACAGATGTGCACCTAGAACAAATTGAAGCAAATTTCACCAGGAGATACAGATACAGTCAGACATCACAGGACAGCAGGGTGCTAAATATTGATCCCACTTCAGTAGCAACCAAAAGAAAACCCTGCGAATCTTAAAGCAAAAGCACATAATGCTAATGATAAGCAAATATGTACCAATGATACTAAGTTTGATTTCAAAAATTATTGGTCCCAGTTCAGAACACGATTTTAATGTTTAACAAGAAAATGGTTTATAGTTTAAAACCTGATATTATGAGTTCAACCAAAAAGGGCTTCTAGTTCAGAACATCATTCAATGGAATCAAATAAAAAGAAAAAAATGTGTTATAATGGTCTCAAATGGGATGATGGACCCTACAATTTCAATCTATGGATCTTCCATACAGTTTGACTAACAATAATACCTTCATGCGACATACAGAATTCTGCAACCAGTATAAATCAGTACTTCTATGGCCCTGTTCTTTTCAAGGAATGGATATAGAAGCTGCTCTTTTATCAACATGATATCCATTAGCTTCTGGGCAAAAAAAAGTCAAAGCCCACTTAAAAGGAGAAAGGGCAGGTCATCAGAGCAAGCATAATTAGCAAAGCAATCATCTAGTTTTCCCCTCCCTTTTTGGTTGTCCTTCTGGGATCCACTAAGGCAGCTCTTATAATGTTACAAGCATTTCATTGGAATATATCACTGATAAGTGATCACATATCAAATCCAAGCTAACTACCATAGTACTATCAGTACAGAGTTGCCCTATGAGCTTTAAAAATTAGCTAAAAAAAGGAAGGTACTTTTCAAATGCTAGCTGTGACGGTGTTTAAATTAGCCAACCACTCTAATTGTAATAATTAGGACAGCATATCAATCAGAGCTACCAAATGAATGCCAATTGTGCAAAGTTGGCAGTGCCAACAGGGAAGAGTTAAACAAATCAGCTGGGGGAGACAATGTCACATGCAAACAATCCAATTTGACAGCTGCAAAGCAATAGCAAACCCATTGCCTACAATTAAAAGTAGACTTTGGCAGTTGCCTACATGCCAGGATTATTGTGCGTACCGCACAAACACTCTTGGTTAAACAATTACAGTCAAAATGACCGGTAATTCCCCATTGAAGAACCACTGAGACAGCAAATAATTGCCACAAGAGTAACAAATTTGTTTTTCAGATAACAGCCAGAATAACAAATCTGTATTAGCAATTATTAACGCCAATGAATTACTGTTTTTTTCCTGACATCAGGTGATGTATTAAATCCCCAATAGCCAATATCTCCGACAATCTGGCAGTCTGGCACACGAATTAGAAGACAGGTTTCGAATCGAAACCAAAATACGCTGGCATTTTCCCCTCTAACCAAGTAGAATGAAGAAAGGAGTCCTAAATTCTAGCAAGAAAAGGGGAAAACAACCTTAACATCTAGCAGCAAATCAAACGTTGAAGCACCAGCTATCCTCGCAACGCCATTTTTGTTTCAATTGCCATAAATTGCGACAACATCGCATCGCCATTTATTAAACTAACACCATAGTCAAAACTAACTTAATAATACTAGTAAGATGGGAACATCCAAAAGAACCGTACCGAGTAGAAATCGGAAATGTGGCACAGCCAGACATTTCCCAATTAGCAGTCGAGAAATTTGAAGGTAAAACCACTTGGTTATCAGGTAAAATCAAGCAATCAATGCAGCGAAAAATAATGGGAAAAAAGAACTCAACATTGTGAAGTTCTGTGCGGAAACTGTAGCACGCAGGACTCTGCAGAGATCTAGCCGCACCAGAAAAAGTTTTTGTTTAAAAAAATAAAAATAATTGAGGCATTGCACGGAGAGGGAGAGATCCATGGAGGAGGAGGCGGATGGGCAGGGGCAGGGGCAGGGGCAGGGGCAGCATTTGCAAGTGACCGACCTTGTGGAAGGCGAGGTTCCGGGAGTGATCGCCGGCGAGGGCGGCGACGCGGCGGACGGCGAGCTCGGAGGAGTTGTTGAGGTTGTCGACGACGACGGCGCGGAATCCGGCGAGGAGGAGCTGCAGCACGGCGTGGCTGCCGATGTACCCCGCCCCGCCCGTCACCAGCACCGTCCTCACCCCGCCCGGCACCGTCTTCTCCACCGCCATCTCTCTCTCTCTCACACACACACCTCCCTCTCCCTCCCCTTCCTCTCTCTCTCTCTCTCTCTCTCTCGCTCGTTCGCTCGCTCGCTCGCGCCCCTCCCCTCCCCCAAGACCAGAAGCACCACCACCCGCGAGAGCACGCGCGGCGGATCTGGGGGCTCGGAGGAGGATGCGGAGGAGGTGGAGGAGGAGGACGCGTGGAGAGCGGAGCGGAGGAGGAGGCCGCGAAGCTTCTCTTTGGGAATGTGGGGAGGAGAAGAGTAGGAGGGATTCAGGGAAGAGGAGTTGGGGAAGGGGAGGGGTGGCGATGGTTATGAGCTGTGTGTGTGCTAGTGGCGCGGCGGCGTGGGGGCCCACCGGGCAGCGGCTGCGGTGGAGGCTTGTTTGTCGGTTCCGTGGGGTGGGTTCGTGGCGGGGCAGCACCACCACCCGAACCCGCGGGTCGCTGCGCTCGGCTGGACCGCGCCGTCTCGGTTGGTTTTTTCTGTGCCTTAAACACATTTCGAAAGGGTAAAAGAGAAGAGGGAAAAGGAGCGCACTAGGTTTGTAGCTAGCGGTAGCATTGACTCTAAGATGCATATATGTATGATAGGTGGGACTAGATATTAATTATGTAGTATATGTTTATAGCTAATTATTATATGAATTGGTTATTAAGTTGACTATAGATGATTTTGGAGCCAACAATTGGCTATACTATTAAACTTCTCTAAGAGAAAGTATAATAGTATAGTCCACTACCATCAACAATTCATCTATATTTAATCTAATAGCCAATTCATATAATAGTTGCTTACTATACTATTAATATATGGTCCCACATGTTATACACACATTGTGTCTTGGAGTCCGTGCTGCAGCTGGCTATAGATCTGTAGCCCGTTGCTCTTCTATGTTATCTTTTATCTTATTAAAATATATTTATAGCTGGCTAATAGTCTGCTATTATCCCTACTCTAAGATACGCGTCGGCATATGTAATTGGCCTACGCGCCCTACTGCTATGCTATGCTATGCTATGCTTTGCTTTTGCTTGGGGGTTGGGGTTCGGTTCGGATCCCTGGGCCTAGGTAGCGCAGCTGTTTGTTGCTGTACGTGCCAGCCACTCTGAGGTGGTGCCGCCGCAAACAAAATTATTTAAAAAAAGAGACAATTTGAACCATGCCACATAAATTTAAAAAAAATAGTTCATCAAGCGCGCACACTCATCGCTATAAACGTACTCCTATAAGAACCTTCAAAGACTAGACTGGTATATCTTAAGATTGACGAAGTCACCACACATATCTCGCTGTTGACGGATATATCGACTATCATTAAAAGAATAATAAGGTGTAAATATAAGCACATGTGTCGAATCTAGAACATGAACCCGACTAGGCTGGTTCCACCACAAGAAATCTAACCAGTTGAGCTACGCTCATTTCGTGCGGCAAGCGAAATCATTACGGGAGGTTTGTCCCCTGTCTTCGTCTTTCAATGGTTAAGAGCCCTTTGGAACGTCGGATAAGAAAAATATAGAAATAAAAACATAATAATTAACGTAGCATTTTCTTTTGTCCTATAGGAATGAAAAACATAGAAAACATACAAAACATAAATATATAGTCCTTTCATAACATCATAGAAAATTAACAAAGCAAAATCAAATGAAAGTTTTCCAGTAGGTTAGACTTCTTGCTTATTTTCCTATGAAATTGGGTCATAGGAATACAATCCTATGAAAAATTTCATATCATTTCCTACGAATCAAATTGCTCTAGTGGAAAAACTCGCAAGGAAACCGAATTTACAAAATTTCTATGGCAATCCTTGATTTTAAAGGAGCCCTAAATCTACTAAATTAATATTTACATTTTTTAATCATAGTATCTTTAGATCTATTAAATGTAACATGTATGCAATTTTAATTAATAAAACTAAGATATGCTTTCTCCATCTTAAAATTTAAAAATTGGTTGTCATGTCACCCCAATAATAATTATCTAGCCATGTTCAAATCTAAAAGTAAATTTAGAAATCTTATTGTAAAATTATATAAAAGGTACCTAGTACGCATCCATGACCATTAGTTTATATTAGTAATGCCAGTTTTATGTGATAGATCATAGGATATTTATTTTGAGCTTGTCTAATAGTTTTATAGAACTTAATCCCATGTACTGATTTAAAATTAGAGTGAAATGCACAAATGGTCTCTAAATTTGTGCGGGTACATTATCACGTCCTTAACTCTTAAAACACCTTTTTTTTAAACTTGTCCTAGCAGTCATATAGGTCCAAATGGGCTCGACATGTCAGTCACATAAAAAATAAAATTAAAAGAGAAAGGAGAAAAGGATTTATTTTTAAAATTTTGAAAAAATAAATTTAAAAGGAGAGGAAATGAGATGATAAAAAGATGTTTTTATTTTTTTTCTATATATGACTAACATGTGGGTCTCATTGACACGTAGACACCACCATGACATGCCATGTCATTGCACGATTGCATGAAATGTGTTGAAACATATTTAGATTTATATGATACCCATGATATGTTTGGAGATCAAAAATATATTTTAAGAGTTTAGAGATCAATATGGTCCACCCGTGAACTTTACTACTTAAATAGATATCTATTTAAAATAGGCATATTTCTCAAATATCAACCTATCTAAATTCTTTTATCACTAATATAATACATCTACTATTCGACTTAACCGAACAAGAAACAAAGAAAATTTTCTATGCATAAGAAAAATATAGCAGATGCTATGTCATCTTGTATCGCATACAACTTAGGTGGTGTTTGAAATGTACAAGAGGTTCAGGTAAAACAGTTCGACCCCATGAAAAACCACTGATATCCAGATGTAACAAGCAACCTCATCCGCAATCTATCCAACCAGATTACCAGGGTAGCTTGCAAGAGTGCAAGACCGAGACAAAGCATATGACCTGTGCTCCCGGCACCCACCATCCACTCATTCCTCCCCCTGTGTGCAAACATTTTTGTTGCTACTACCCACATGGTGGGGGCAAAATGGACCCAATGATGGACCTCAATGCTTGGCAAAGGTTGGCAGACCAGTGTCCCACCCACAACTTCAATTTCAGCTCATATGGTTTTCATTGCATTAGCATGCAGGCAGGCAGGTAGGCAGGCATGCATGGATGGATGCTTGCTTGCATGAATGGTTCATTGCACATAGAATATCCAGCAGAATATTTTCCAAAGTTTCCTATTAAGAAGTAGTCAAGCACTCATGCATGTAATGCTGTATATCAGAGGGTGTCTAAAACAACACATGCTGTGTGAGGCTTTAGCTGGATTTGGGAGTTGGCAGACTGTCAGCCCTCACCACCCTTGTCTGAACTCTGAATATTGCAAATTAAGAAGGCCTCCTGACTGTTTCCTCTCCTGCTCTATTTTCCCTTTCTTTTTTTTTTTATTGTGGCCATTAATCATGGACAGATTCCGGCCACAGGCAGTAGGAGTAGGACACATGGAGGGTTTTGTTTAATGTATGATAGCTACTGCACTTGTTTTATTATGCGTTGATGATTTAGGACTTCCTTGCATGTAGTGCATTCGCATATTCCGCAGGCTCGAGCTATAAAATATTTCTCGAGTGGTTCAGAACAGACGTGTGTAGACACAGGAGACTTGTTCACAGGCTGCTCTCTAATTTCCTCCAATTTCATTTTCTTTTGTGAAAAAACGACTTCAACAAATTCTGTTTAAAAATATATACACGGTTAGAACGAACTTTAATTTGGAATTGAGATCCCGCCGCAGTGGCTATTTTTTAGCATCCCTGGCTAGATCTTTAATTTTCAAGTAGTGTTCACTAAACAATCTCGGTCGTTGCAATCATTCTAGCGTTATTGTTTAGAACTAGTAATCTGCCGTGCTAACGCTACAGCGACATTCAGAAATACAAATTAAGATCGATGGATATAGTTGTTATGTTGTTAATTAAATTGCCACATGCATAAAATAACATAGTTATTATCCTTGTTCAAATGGGATCATTAGTGACAACATAGCAAACATTCTCTATGGAAAGATCTGAAATGATCAAACTTAATATTCGACGTGCATGATGAGCATATTGGAAAAGAAAGCAATTTGCACACCATATTCTATAGGTGGATAGTGTTTTAACTATGCTGCACAAATTGTTTTTTAGAGCTAGCTTCATGTTCGGTTCGGTGTTCATTAAGCTTAGAGTGAGTCAGATACAAGGACCCATAGCCAAACATAAGGAAATGACTATCTGATTGCTTTTGCTAGATGGCATGTGTTCTATCTTCAGAATTACACACTTCTCTAAAGTTACAGAGAGCGAGGCAATACCCTTAATAATTCGTAGGTATTGTTAAGGGTATTGTCACCTCTTAATTAACACCCAATTGGACCGATTCTAGGATACTTAATTTTATTTTAATGAAATTTAATGATTTATTAACCAAAATATTATGCCACCGTGGCGTAGCACGGGCATATTATTATATGTACTAAATTTTTACTAAGGCTCCCATCAGATGGCTTTATCAGCCAAAGAAAAAGCTAAATATTAAATTTTCGAACTTAATTTTAAGATTGATTTTGAGATATTTTAAACGTAGTTTCTTTTTAGCATTGGTTTTTAAGTCAAAAAACACATGTATAAAAGTTTTACCTATAAATTAATTTTTATTCCCTAATAAGCCAAAAAAAACCAAACGATGGGGCCCTAACAATCATCTCAACCATTTGATTTAGATATGTGGAAGTTATAAAAAAGCTAGATACACTCATAGAATAGCACATCAGTGTTAGTAAGAATTTAGTAAAATAAAGTTAGTGTGTATAGCCTTTTCCGTTTAAAACCAAGTATCACGGAACCAATCTTACAAGATTGAAATGAATGAATCTACCATTGTATTGTAATGTACAGTAAATACTTGTACACAGCTGCATCTGATGGAAAGGAAAAAAAGAGCTAGATGCCTGTACAATAGCCTGTATCATTCAGCACACTTCCATCTATCATGAGAGCTTAGCCGCATCGTCATCCCTCAGTTCTGTGGCTTCATAGTTAAGTAGCTTGTGCAGCGGGAGAAAATAGGGAGCCACCGATGCCAGCGCAATGCAGAATAGAGATCCAATTCCAACCCACCAGGCAAAATGTGGGATCCCAAACATAAGTTCGTCACAAACTGCACAAAAGAAATCAATACAAACAAAACACCGCTCTGATCAAAGGTGTTATTTCAATGCTTGAACCGGATGAAAGGTTAAGGAGTATAGGCGACAATATCCAGAAGCAAGGAAGGGCAGCAAAACTTGAACTACCTAATTTGACATATTTCTTAGAGCATGGCACTGGTTTGATCTTCTAAGGATTGTTATTATAATTATTATTATAGTTTCCAAAGTAGATTATACATAAAATGTGAAGTAAATAATTTATCAACAGAAATAAATGGTCGTGCAGTTAACTGGTCAACCAGAGACCAAAGTTTTACAGATTGATACTAATCTCATGACCTTGGATGGGCGGGTATAACATTTTCAGTTTCTGCATTATACATTGAAAGTTCAGTAGGAACCTACAACCAAGGTCTTGGTGTACAAGTACGACTAGAAGATGTTCTAGATATTCCTGATTGACTAGGTGCTTTGTCAAAGAATAAACACAAATAGTTGAAGCAGAATCAAATCAAAGCAATATTTAAAAGCTTTTGGTCAGTCAGCTAGAAATAACACAAAAGAACTGTAAAACAAAAGTAGATGAAATCCAAATACTAAAGGACAAGTAACTAAAAAAGCATCACTGATAAATAAGTATTTTAGATCAAGCTTTCTCAAGGTTCCTTCTCAACCGTAGTTATGAATTTCAACTCCACCAAAAAAACTAAACTAGACAAAATACCATTCTCCAACTGAAGTTCAGGCCTCTTTGTCACAGATGAAAAAAAAGGTACGAATGCTTATCAATGAGGCAGAAATTTGGGTAACAACATATGCAATTAGGACGTGACAAGAGTTATAGATCAGGTAATATGTCTAAACTCCAAACCATAATCACAACAGCAGTTGAAATGAATGAGGTTGCTTAAGCCTCTATTCAAAATTCATCCTATGGGATCACGATTCACACAGAACTAACCAACTCCGAGAATATACACCTAATGCTACCATAACACAACAACAAAAGGTACTTTATTAGAGTTTCTAAAATTTCTGTCTTGCTTCGATCGATCCGATTTCATTATCATTGAAAGAAAAAAAAAGCATAACATAAAGAACCATACTGCCATACCAATGTTGAACACCGCAAGCTCTCTCTCCGGCACATTTGGCTTTGCAACTACCCCTTCAGGCTCCACCGTGACAAGAACATAAACCTAAAATCAATATCACACAGCCACTATAAATTATGTATTCTCATCGGAAGATGCCAGTCCAATTCTACGGGGAAGCAACAAATATAGCTGAAGAATTATGAGCACATACTAGCCAGCTATTCTGAGCCTTGAAAATTATCTTCTCCGTGTTGAGCAACCTCCTGTTCATGCTCCCCAAATCCTCCACAGAGTGAGGATCGTCCACAAGCCGGATCGAGAAGCTCGACGGTATCTAGAAGCACAAACAATGCCTTCAAGAACAAGAAGAAGCATCAATGGTGAAACAATGATGCCTCATTTCCCTAATTTTCTCAACCAATGGGGGTCAGGTCGTACGGAAGCCGGGTAGGAGATCTTGACTTCGTACCACGCGGACGACCGCGTCCCGTCGAGCCTGTACAGCCGGCTGCCGTGGCGCAACAGCATCGTCTCACCCATCAGCTCGTCGCCGACGGTGAGGACCCTCCCCTCCTCCAAGCTGCAGGGCAAAACACACAAGGAGAGGTTGAGAAACAGCACGGTGAGGCCGCGTGGATCGTGGCAGAGGAAGGGGACTGACCTGCTTGCTGAAGAGAGCAGAAGCGTGGAGAGCAGGAGAAGCAGCAGGCAGCAGTGTCGGCGGCATGGTGACGGAAGGGGGTGCTGCGGCGGCGGCGGCATCGCCGCGGGATCTCCTGGTCACCGGCGTCGTCGAGGCGGCGGGGAGGCGATGGGCTCCTTTGGCGGATGCTACAATTGGCCAGAACAAAGGGCCGTCAAATGGGTTGTTCGTGGGCCTATTCGGACAATTTATTTTATTTGGTCCTTATAATGGATAGGTTGAAATTATGGCCCATAGCATACAGATGGGCTGGGTTTTAGGTCCATCCAAAACGAGGCCTTTCTTGGGCTTGGGGTACTAACCAAGCAGTTGTATCTCTATCCCAAAATAAATTCATTTTTCACCCATTCACAAAGCAATACAAAACTAAAAAGAATAAAATACCCTTGTTTTTTTTTATCTACTCTCAATGCAAACAAAAATTGACATACCCATAAAAAAAAACAATGCAGATATAATAGACAAATAATGCAGATATAACACTCCGTCTTGGGCCAATAATAAGAGGAATTTTCTAGCACAGCAATAAAAAAAATAAGAACAAAGCAAATCCTGGCAAGGCGCGCAAGCTGAAGAAAGCATTTTATCTTCAATAAATGCTAATAATCACCTAAGCAAAAAAACTTAAGCCCATACAAGGCTCAACAGGCAAGACAAGAGCTTAGCACTGAGGTACTAATCATACATAAATTAACGCATACTAATTAGTACTACCATGACAGAAAAGTAATGTGCCTTAAAATGCACCTAGCTAGCGGAGAAAGATAATTTCCCATATTATACATCAATCTAGCATACCTTCCCAGAAGCCTTCTCAAATGCCTTCACTATCTCCAGCACAGAAATACTTTTACCAGTTCTAAGGTTCTATGCTTATTGCCAGGATTCACAAATTTTGATAATTTGATCCTTTGCAAAAACTAATTATACAAATGAACCATGGCTAAAACTTATTTCAAAAACAACCCTTTTGTTCAGCGCCAAATCATATGACGCTGAATTTAGACACCTCAGCGCCACGTCAACTGGCGCTGTATGCCGTGCCACCACGGATGGGAGTCTGAGTTGGTGTGCCAACGTGCATTCAGCGCTACGCTAGTTGGCGCTAAGGTGTCTAAGTTCAGCGCCAAACGATTTGGCGCTGAGCAAAAGGGTTATTTTTAAAATAAGTTTTGGCCACGATTCATTTTTATAATTAGTTTTTTAAAGATTGCAGGCCAGGATTACTGTGCTTACCGCACAAACACTCTTGGTTAACAATTACAGTCAAAATGACCAGTAATTCCCCATTGAACAACCATTCAGACATCAAAGAATTGCCGCAAGAGTAACAAATCTGTTTTTTCAGATAAATTGAAGTAATGAACTCCCGGCCTCACAGCCAGAATAACAAATCTATACTACTCCCTCCGTTTCACGATGAAAGTCATTCTATATTTTCCACATTCATAATGATGTTAATGAATATAAACATATATATATCTATTTAGATTTATTAACATTAATATAAATGTAGGAAATGCTAGAATGACTTACATTGTGAAACGGAGGAAATACACAATTTTAACCCTAATGGACTACTATTTTTTTTTCTGACATAAGTGATGTATTAAATGGGGGCGGCTAGCTGGCGCGTACGCGCCGCTAGCACGCACTCCCTTCCCTTAAGTCCCTCTATTAGTTACTATTAGGAAAGATTCTAAATATTTTTTGTTAGAGATTTTTTTACTAACAGATTAAAAATTTTTAAGCTAGATTTAAAAACTTTCGATTTGAGATTTAAATTTTAAAGTCAAATTTTGAAAAAACTTTTAACTTAGATTTGAAAACTTTCAACTGTAGATTCGAAAACTTTCAAGTCCAGATTCGAAAATTTGAAAACTTTCAACTTAAGATTTGAAAATTCTCAACTCGAGATTTGAAAACTTTCAACTCGAGATTCGAAAACTTTCAAGTCCAGATTCGAAAATTTGAAAACTTTCAACTTGAGATGTGAAAATTTTCAACTCAAGATTTGAAAACTTTCAAGTCTAGATTTGAAAATTTTGAAAACTTTCAACTAGAGATTTGAAAATTTTCAACTCGAGATTTAAAAACTTTCAACTCAAGATTTAAAAACTTTCAAGTCCAAAATTGAAAATTTTTAAGTTAAGATTTACAAATTACTAGCAAACTATCACTAGTAAAAATAGGAAACTAATTACTCGTAAACTAATTACGATTTTTTTCTCCTATACGTGCATACGTGCGATAGCAAACTGCGGAAAAAAGAAAAAAAAAGAGAAGAAATAGTGGTAGAAAAAAAACTGCGGAAAAAAAAAAGAAGAAGAGAAGAGACGCGGGCACGTGCCGTGGGCCCTGTAGGCCGAAGTGCGTGCCGGCAATACGCGCGCGCGATCTAGCAATCTCGGTATTAAATCCCCAATAGCCAATATCTCTGACAATGTGGCAGTTTGCCACACGAATTAGAAGACAGGTTTCGAATCAAAGCCAAAATACGCTGGCATTTTCCCGTATAACCAAGTAGAATGAACAAAGGTCCATGGAGGAGGAGGCGGATGGATAGCATTTGCAGGTGACCGACCTTGTGGAAGGCGAGGTTCCGGGAGTGGTCGCCGGCGATGGCGGCGACGCGGCGCACGGCGAGCTCGGAGGAGTTGTTGAGGTTGTCGACGACGACGGCGTGGAAGTCGACGACGATGGCGCGGAAGCACGGCATGGCTGCCGATGTACCCCGCCCCGCCCGTCACCAGCACCGTCCTCACCCCGCCCGGCACCGTCTTCTCCACCGCCATCTCTCTCTCTCTCTCGCTCGCTCGCGCCCCTCCCCTCCCCAAGACCAGAAGCACCACCACTCGCGAGAACACGCGCGTGGAGCGGATCTGGGGGCTCGAAGGAGGAGGAGGAGGCGTGGAGAACGGGGAGGAGGAGCCGGGGGGGGGGGGGGGGTCTCGAAGGTTCGGAGAAGGCTCGAAGGTCCCGAGCGCCGTCGCCTCTGCCTCCCACTACAACAGGAACCCCCCTCTAGCAATACATGCTTGGCAACGTACTAAGCATGCGTTGCCAAAATGCGAGCCTAACAACACTTATTAGTGGGTGAGCTTAATTTGCAATAGATAATATGTGTTGTAGAATATGTGTTGCAGAGATTGAGTATCTTGCAACGCCTGAGTCCACTTTGCAATAGATAACATGCGTTGCAATGGTCTCAATGCCCTGTAAAAACTTTTGGACTAAGCAAACTTATTGTTTATTTTTATAAAATAATTGAAAGAGATATTTTTTTTTACATTTCGGACCTCTAGCGAACTGTTTTTTTTAAGAAATCATCAAGTGAGTTGGTTTTTTGCCATGTAAAAACTTTTGGACAAAAGCAAGCTTTTTTAAAAAATAATAATAATTGAGCGAGCTGTTTTTTTACATTGTGTACTGGGCGAGCTGTTTTTTTTAAAAAAAAATCAAGCGAGTTTATTTTATTTTTTAAAAAAACGGATCGGCCTGTGTTAATCGAAACAGAGACGCAACATTCGTGAAAAAGTGCTCTCCGTCCAGTCACCTAACCACCTAGTAATGTTATGCTTTATGTTTATATGTAGGCATAACTAATGAGAACCAACAGAACGATATACGTGAACGAAATACAGCCCAGTGGGCTCAACCCAGCGCCGCCTCCTCGACCCCAACTCTGCTCCGCCTCTTCCTCGCGTCGTAGCGCACCGCCGGCGCCGGCCTCCGACGCCACGCCGCGCAGCACCACTGCCCTCCGCCGCCGCGCCGTCCCCCTCCGCCACCGCGCCGCTCCGCCATCCCCCTCCGCTGCGCCGTGCCGCCGTCGCCCTCCGCCGCCGGGCACAGCGACGCCGGCCGCCGCCTCCTTCGTCGGGCTGCCGACTGCCAACCCCAGCCTCCGAAGACGGTATTTGGAATTGGAGGCTCAACTGCTTCTCTCGAACTCCTACGTATAGCACATTATCCATGGGATAGCTACCTGATGGGCCTGATCTTCTGTCAAAGTGCTAAAAGATTTTTGGTGCATTGAACCTGTTCGATGATATGGCATTATCAATGATGCAAACACCAATTAAACTTATTTAGCTATTGAGTTGAACATGATATTCTGACTAGTTCATGCCATGTACGAGCAGACCATGGACATTCAGCATTGTATTGAATGCCGCAGAAACTTTCTGCTACCCTGTTAATCAAGCAAAGTTGTAGTCAATAGTAGGAAAGTATTACACCAATATGTTATGCTGCTGGATTTGTTTATAAAACAATTACCAATCTGTTTCTCTACATTGCCATGCCTATAGGATTTTAAATAAATTTGTGCTAACAATATTTTCACTGGATTTAGACCAAAGCGATGATCCCCTTCATTTATGTTGCCTCTTTTCCAATTAAAGGAATTAACTAAGTTCTGAATTTTCAAGAGACTAATTTACATTTATGGATGATAATATAATTTTGATAGTTTATTTCTCATGTTAATAGTCCCGGCGCTGATCCTCCGTCAACGTCGTGACTTTCAACCCCGCAGTCGATCGCCGGAGGTCTCACCACTTGGCAGCGCCCCGATCTGTTCCGCGTCCGCTGACGGGGTGAACGCGGGTGAAGGTGGTCTACGGCTAGGCTGCAGAACTAAGGTCTGAGCCCAATCCCCGGCCTGCTCCACTCATTTCATTAGTGTATTTGTTTGATAAATTATTAGAAATGTCTTCATAAAAATGATGGACTGAAGTTGAATGGGATATGTGTGTGTATACATTATATAGCAGTGCATGAAATTTGATTATGTCGAGATACTTGCTGCTGGCGGATGAAGTTTGATGGTTATTATACTTCGTATTTGGTTCCATACAGTTATTTTGAAATTAGAACATTTATGTCTCATTTATTTGCTTGATCTCATCTTCTTGCAAGCTACAGCCATCCTGGGTTTTTCTTAAGTGCTGCACCTCTCTCTCTCTCTCTCTCTATATATATATATATATATATTCTTTCTTGGTAAATTTTAACCCTTAATGTTCACTTTCTCCGAGAGAATCCATTTTCTTTGCTTTAATTTCAGGTAGTATATAGCCTGTTTTTACAGTTTATGGCCTGAGGCTTACATACTATGCTACTTTCAAAAAATTATCATAAGAGACAATTCCTTGTCATTGTTATTATCTACAAGAATCTTAAATATCATTTTTTTATACAGGTCTAAATGGATTTAAAAACCATCAAGATTCTTTTGCGCTACCCTAGAGGTTCTGATGAGTACTTAGCTGGAGTACATGGATTTCTTGAATTTGCATATAAAGATAAGTCAGAGGATACAAAGATTTATTGTCCATGTGGAACATGCGTACATACTATGCTACTTTCAAAAAATGATGTCTATGATCATTTGGTGTGCAATGGAATGCTTCAGAGTTATGACCAATGGGATTTTCATGGTGAGTCTTCAGAGGAGCAAACTAGGAATCAACAACCACAGCCCCACAATGAAAATATGCGTGCTAACATGCACGAATTAATTAATGATGCACTTAGGACTGTATATGACGACGTGCCTATGAGTGATCATGCAGATTCACCATGTACACACACTGATGGGCCAAATTTAGAAGCTCAAGCATTTTATAAGCTGGTGAAAGATTCAGAGAAGCCTTTATGGGATGGATGTGAACTATCACACTTATCTCTGCTAGTGCTTTTGTTCAATATGAAATCCATGAACAAATGGAGTGATAAATCATTTGGAGATCTACTTGATATCCTTCACATGGCAATTCCAAATGGAAAAGAATTGCCAAAAAACTTTTATGAGGCTAAGAAGGTGGTTTCAAAATTTGGTCTAGATTATCAACAAATTCATGCATGTCCCAATAACTGTCAGCTGTTTTGGAAAGATAAGGTTAATGATGATTTTTGTTCAACTTGTAAGGCTTCTAGATGGAAAGATAAAAAACCAGAAACCAAGTTAACGAAGAAAGAAAGAAAGAAAGCAACGCCAAGCAAAGTTTTACGATATTTTCCAATAAAGGATAGGCTAAAAAGATTGTTCATGTGCAAAGAAACAGCATCGCTCCCACGTTGGCATGATGAAGAGCGCTTAGAGGATGGTGCGCTTCGACATCCAGCTGATTCTCCGGCATGGAAGAACTTTGATGAAAGGTTCAAGCACTTTGCATCTGATTCTCGTAATATACGGTTTGGGTTAGCTACAGATGGGTTTAACCCATATGGTATGTTGAGCTCTACATATAGTTGTTGGCCAGTTGTTTTAGTAATTTATAATCTTCCACCATGGCTCTGCATGAAGGAACCTAATCTTCTAATGCCATTAATAATTCCTGGGCCCAAAAGTCCTGGAGATAACATTCATGTTTTCCTCCAGCCACTTCTAGAAGATTTAAGAGACATATTTTTCAATGGCATTTCCACATATGATGCATCTAGAGATGAAACTTTTAATTTGAGGGCAGCTGTACTATGGACTATAAATGACTTGCCAGCTTTAGGAATGCTTGCTTCACATATGGTGCATGGAGAATTTGTATGCCCGCCTTGTGGTCCAAATGTATGGTCCAAACGTTTGGCACATGGGAAAAAATCTTGTTTATGGGTCATCGTCGATTTTTGCCACCTAATCATGAATTTCGTTTTGATAGAAATTCTTTTGATGGAACCACAGAGATTAGTGCAGAGCCTATAACTTACTATAGGCGTCCGGTATTGGATGAAATAAATGCTATTGGTGATTTTAAGAAGTCAAAAACTTATAAGGCAGTAAGTAGTCTATTCACATTACCTTACTGGGATGGCAATCTTCTTCGGCATAATCTTGATGTGATGCACATAGAAAAAAATGTGTGCGACAATATTTATGGTACACTTCTAAATTTAGAAGGAAAGTCAAAGGATAATCTCCAAGCTCGTCTTGATCTCAAAGAAATGAACATTAGAGAGGAGCTGCATCCACAACAAAGAACTTCAAGCAAGTTTTACTTGCCACCTGCTAGCTTTACTATGTCGAAAAGCGAGAAGCAATTGTTCTGTAAAGTTCTTCGAGATATAAAAGTTCCTGATGGCTATTCTGCAAATATATCCAGATGTGTAAACTATGCCGAAGGAAAAATTCATGGGCTCAAAACACATGATTGCCATGTTCTAATGCAACAATTGATGCCAATTGCTTTGAGGGGTGTTCTTCCCGATGATGTCACATCCGTCTTGTTTGACTTATCTGCTTACTTTCGAGGAATATGTTCAAAAGTTCTTCATGTTGATGAGCTTGACCGTTTGGAAGAAGCAATTAAAATCACATTATGCAGAATGGAAATGATATTTCCTCCTGGATTCTTCACGGTTATGGTTCACTTGGTTGTCCATTTAGCTACTGAATGTAAGATTGCTGGGCCAGTTTGCTATCGATGGATGTATTTTATTGAAAGGTACTTTATTAAATATATTAGTATACAATTTATAATATTTGTCATATGTCATATGATATAGTCGTAACTTATTAATTTTGTGTCTTGTATATATATTACAGGTACTTGGATAAATTGAAGTCGTATGTTCGCAACAGAGCGCATCCAGAAGGTTCAATTGCAGAATCATATTTGGCAGATGAGTGTATGGCATTTTGTTCACGATATTTGGAAGGTTTCCCTACCAAGCATAACCTACCATCAAGGAATAATGACAAACCAGATCAGTTTGAGACTCCCATGAGTAGGCAAGAATCCACTTTGTTTCCTCCAGTAGGAAAACCACTGGAAAAACCATCAGTGTACTCCTTAACTGATAGAGAGAAATTGCAAGCCCATAGATATGTGCTATACAACTGTGATGCTGTAGTACCATATCTAAGGTACGTATTGTCCTGACATAGCCTTTTATATGTGGCGTAAAGTGTTTTGCTTAGCCTTTTATGTTTATTTGTTTTGCAGAGAACATGCTGCTGATTTGAAAAGGAATAAGCGCAAAAGGTTAACTCCAAAAAACATTGAGGACATGCAAAATGAACAATTTCCTAATTGGTTCAGAGATCATGTAAGTCTCAAAATTTAGATTTTTCTTTCAAATATGAGTAAAACTAATGCATCTTTTGGTGTGGTGTAGATCTTGCAGTTGGAGAATCAAAGAGGTATCGATAGCATTGATGAAGATATTAGATGGTTGGCATGTGGACCAATTGAGGTAGCAAAACGACATAGAGCATTCAATACCCATGGGTACAGGTTCAGATCAAAGTGTTATGACAGGGTGACTCAAAATAGTGGAGTTGTTGTGACTGCAAAAACATCGAGCTACACGTCCGTGAGTGATACCAACCCTGTCCTTGGTGATATCATGTATTACGGAAGGATACTTGATATAATTGAGTTAGACTACTATGGAAATTTCTCAGTTGTGTTGTTTAAATGTGAATGGGTCGATGTAACTAAAGGAAAAGGAGTGAAAACAGATAAGTTTGGCTGCACACTTGTGAATTTCTCAAATAAAATTCATACCGGTGAAAAGATTGAGCATGAGCCCTTTGTATTTGCAAATCAAGTCGACCAAGTGTTTTACATTGAAGACCATTTAAATCCAGGGTGGTCTATTGTAAGGAAGATGAAACCCAGAGATGTATTTGAACTGGGCGAAGAATGGAATGATGTGGAATGTGAACCATATCATGTTAGTAATCTTGGGGAGCTATTTGACAATGCACATGATGGTCAGACATGGGTCCGAAGAGATATAGAAGGAACAACTGTCGATAACATGGTAACTAATTAAAGGTGAGGTTACGAAGGTTGTTCTCTATCTATCTGTCCATTATCACTGATTTTCTTATATCATTGATATCCTCACTTGGCGAGCTCTTTATTTTTATGGCAGTAATTTTGGATGGAGATTTACTGGGATCGAGGCTTCTTCACCACAATAGCTTTACTGTGTCGTTCGCAGATTTCCTTGGATTGTCCAAGTGATTGAGCCAGATGGATGCATTTTTTTTATTTGCATATATGCTTTGTGTAATAATGTTCTACATTAGTTATATACAGAACTGGTGGTTAGATCTTATTTTTCAATATATAAGATATTATATTGTTTATATGATGAGAAAATGGAATGGCTGACTATAATTTTTGCATCTATCTGTGTTGTGTTATTCTATTTTCATCTCATACAAATACCTAGAGAAAACTATTTACATTGTCAATGGCACCTAACGTGAATAAATAAATAGAACAGACTTCTCCAACGTGAAGTGGACATAGCCTAGTGGTACTTGGCTGCTTCAACGTGAATTGAGGACTCCAGTTCAAATACTAGCAAATGCATATTTTTTTTCATTTCTTCTCTAGTGACGATTTTTCATTTCTTCTCTAGTGGCGATTCCTAAAACTTTTTAAATTCTGTCGGCTCAGTTTTTTTTAAATTTCTTGAACTTTTTTATTTCTAAATTTTAAAATAAACCATTCAAAAACATATTTTTAGAATATGTGGTTTTTCGCTCGTCCTAACATAATTTAAATAACTATTAAGAAAAAAAATATGTTACGTCCAAATTTCACGCGATCTATCCGAATCGGGTCGACAACGAAATAACATGTGGCTTTTTTTGGTGCTAACATAATTTAAATAACTATTATTTTAATACAAAAAATACGTTACATCTGGATTTAATCCGCGGTGTCCGGACTACAAGTGTTTTTTCGGTAGTGCTAACATAATTTAAATAACTATAATTTTAAGAAAAAATTTATGTTACGTCCGGAATTTATCCGGTCTGTCCGGACCGGGTCGACAACGAAAAAACAGGTGATTGTTTGGTCGTGCTAACATAATTTAAATAACTATATTTTTAAGACCAAAAATATATTACGTCTGTTTTTCATGTGGTATGTCCGGACCGGGTCGACGACGAAAAACCGCATGGTTTTTCGGTCGTGCTAAGATAAATTAAATAACGATTATTTTAGGACAAAAAATATGTTACGTCTTGATTTCATATGTTACTTCCGGAAAATATGTTACGTCTTGATTATTTTAGGACAAAAAATATGGTGTCCGGACCACAAGTGTTTTTTCGGTAGTGCTAACATAATTTAAATAACTATAATTTTATAATTTTAAGGAAAAAAATTATGTTATGTCCGGAATTTATCCGGTCTGTCCGGACCGGGTTGACAACGAAAAAACAGGTGATTGTTTGGTCGTGCTAACATAATTTAAATAACTATATTTTTAAGACCAAAAATATATTACGTCTGTTTTTCATGTGGTATGTCCGGACCGGGTCGACGACGACAAAAACGCATGGTTTTTCGGTCGTGCTAAGATAAATTAAATAACGAATATTTTAGGACAAAAAATATGTTACATCTTGATTTCATCTGGTCTGTCCGGACCAAATTGACAAAAAAAAATACGTTATTTCGGTCGTGCTAAGATAAATTGAATAACTACTATTTTAAGACAAAAATATGTTCTGGGCCGAGTCAACAATGTAAAATCAAGTGGTTTTTTTTTGTCGTAATAGGATAAATTAACTAACTACTTTTTTATTAAGACAACAATATGTTACGTCTGGATTTCATCTAGTCTGTCTAGACCATGAAAAAACACATGATTTTTCGGTCGTGCTAAGATAAATTAACTAACTACTATTTTAAGAAAACAATATGTTATGTCCGGATTTTATTTGGTCTCTCAGGACCGAGTCGGCAACGACGCAGTTTGTAGTAGTGCATTTTTGTTTTAGTAGTTAGTTAATTATTTTACTAGAAAATAATTTTTAATAGTGCATTTATGAAGTTTTATAACTAGTTCTTATTGATCCGCACAAAAATAAATTAGCTGAACTAGATTAGATAACCGGAGGTTAAATCTGCCCTGAAAAAAATCGAGCTTAAATTTACTTGATGTGAATTTAACATTTTGTGTATCTGCGCAAATTATTTTGCTCTCCCTCCATTCTTTCCCTCCTTTTCCATACTTATTCCAAATCATTCCCTCCAAAAAAAATTGAGCTTAAATCTACTCAGTCTGAATTTAACATTATTTTTATCTCTGACAAAACGTTTGCTCTCGCTCCGTTCTTTCCCTCTTTTTTTTCTCAGTCTCACGTTATTTTCCAAATCTTTCCTTAAAAAAAAATGAGCTTAAATTATTTTGCTCTCCCTCCATTTTTTTCAGTCTCAATATTGTTTTTCTCACGTCTTTCGTTGTCGCGCCATTTATTCCCTCCATTTTATTCCTCCAAGAAAATCTAACTACCCGTGAAAAACTCTATCCCCTCTCTCTCCATTCTCCAACAAAGAGATCGTGGGTGGGTTTTCTTCTCCAACGAAACTCTATCCCCTCTCTTCTTCTCTCTGCACTGCTCCTCCCCTCAGGCCTAAGCCGGGCACCAATCTGAAGGTAAGGCACCATGGTGATTTGCTGGCCAGCCGCTCCGCGTGTCCACACCTCTCCCAATCTGTGTTGGCTGCCATCCTCTGCACCTACGCCTCCCCGCCGACCAACAACCCTGAGCAGGCGAGCTCCCCCACGGCCGCTGAGGGCCACGCGGTGACGCCTCGTGCCCGGTGGCCGTGCGCTGCAGCGCTAGTGCGGTTTTGCCTCCCCAGCGCCTACGTCTACACCACGCCGCGCAGCCCACGGCCCTGCCGCCATGCTCCTGCATCTCCGCCTCCCTTCCTAGTTCCTACACGTTTCACTGCCTAGCTGTGTTGCCAAATCACACTCGGGTCTAATTCCATTTCAGCACTATACTACATTACTAATTTGATATATATGTTCTCTGTATGCAGGTTTTGGATCAGATGCAGTGATCAATCCTAGGTGACAGAGCCTATTAGGCTAGAACAGACCAGTGAGCAATCCAATGTGTGATCTTTTTATATTCCTCTGTCCTGGATGTTGCAATCTAGCCGAATAAACCACTTTTGCTTTTGATCATTCACTGTCCATCTATGCATTTTATCTCCTTGCGTCAAATTAAATTTTGTTCTTTCTATCAATTACTTGTTTCAAATTGTTGGCCAATTAAAATGGACAAAGGAATTAGTGACTGGCAAATAAATCCAAATTGGAATTGGTAAATTTATTGTTCAATTTTTAATGTGTTGACACCTCTATTTGAAAATTGTTCATTAGCTAACAGAGGTATCTAATAACCTGTAGGCTAGCACCTTTCTCATCAATACAAACCATAGTGGTACTTTTTTGGACAACAGTAGAGTAAAATGCCTAAAGTTTTAGCCAATTCTGAAATTCTTCTTCTAGAGCAGTAGAGAAAAGTGGTACTCAGACTGCAATACATAGGTTTATGCTATTTTTGTTTTGGTGCAGCAGATATGGCAAGGAGTAGAAGGCGGTGCATTGTTCAAAGCCATGAGGAATATTTGTCAGAGGAACACATTGCAGAAGAAAATGCCCCTAAACAGCTTGCCACACCATCTGAACAAGAAACAATATGTAGTGATGTTCATGAGGGTAATGAAGATACTGATGACGATGTTGGAGAAGCCAATGAAGATACTGATGACGATGCTACTATGAATGCTGGAGAAGGCAATGAAGAATCTGATGATGATGTTGAAATTAATGTTCGAGGTAAATACTAAATCTTGATGGTAAGAAATAATGAAATTATTCTTCTTATCCTGGACTGTTGAGCATCACTTTTATCTTTGCAATTTAACATTGAACAGATGAAAATGGAACAATTGAAACACGTGGGAAGACAAAACTGAAAGATATTTGGAACCTTCCGAAAGGGCTTAGGATTGTGGTTCAGTGCAATGATCTCAACCAGGCAGTAGGAGATGAAGCTGGAATTTTGTCTAAATTTCTTGGAATGGTAGCTAGGAATGGTACTTTGTGTAGCTTAAGCTACACAGACTGGAGATTTCTAATAGGAAAGAGAGAGAGAAAAACAAATGAATTAAAAGTTAAAAAGGACATGCTTAAGCAAGTAAAGGTAAACCCTTCCCACATCTACACTTTTGTTAACTTCCTGTATTATTGTACAGTGCATATCCCTAGATGAGTTTCTTTGTTGGTATGCAGATGAGATTCCTTTATGCTCCTCGGATGGAAGAATTCATATTAAAAACTATTAGAGAGAGATGGAGGGGACATAAAGCAAAACTAAAAGAAAAGTATTTTGATGTAAATAAGAGCAAAGAAGCTAATTGCAACAATGTCCCAGCTGATGTGCTTCCTGACCAGTGGATTGCTCTTATCAATCATTGGATGAGCGAGAAATCGAAGGTATATAGGCAATGCATATTCACTACTGTGATGTTCTTACAAATGAGACTATCAATTGAACTAAACAATGTTGTGCTCATGTATATTTGCTAACTCTTATGATACGAGAACAGAAAATAAGCAAGCAGAACAAGGAAAATTGTCGAAAGAAGAAGGCATTACACACAGCAGGGACAAAGAGTTTTGCTCGTACAAGAGAAGAGATGGTAAAACATGTCCTGGAATAGCATTCGTCCAATTTCCATTCCAATCCTATATAGACTGTGTAGGATTTAATGATTTGTTCACATGTTCCATAGAGACAAAAAGATCCTGCAAAGAAGAATCCTCATAGAGCTGTTGTGTACATCCACACACACAAGTGCAAAACTGGCAAGAATCTAAATGGGCATGTGGTATACTATCAAATCTAAACCATAGATAATTTAAGTTTCAACATTTTTCATATGTTCTATTCATATTGTTCCTGTGTTTAGGATAATTTGAAGAAACTTGTAGCTGAACAACCAGCTTTAGCAGACACTAGTGAAGGAAGGACTGCTTGGAAAGGAGATGCATTGAACCAAATACTTGGAGATGACAAGCCTGGGCATGTGCATGGTCTTGGACTAGTTCCAAAGCCTAAACAAGTTCTCGATGTGCCAACTTCCCGACGCTTAAAGAATATAAATGTTACTAGACTGGATGATAACTGGAGTGAAGATGTTATGGCTGCTAGACTGCAGTTGGAAAAGATCAAAAATCATGTCCAGAATCATGATGCTGAGCTTTTGGAATTGAAAGCGAAGACAAACAAGTTGGAAAAAGAACAAATGAATCAGGTGAGAATTTGAAGAAGTTGTCCTAAAATGTTTGTAACTCACTGAATGTATCTAACCTACCTAGTTGGTGTTACAGGGAGGTTTAGATCGAGTATCTACAAACAAAGAAGCTAGTGTTGATGGTCCTATTTTGAAAAGGAGGGTATGTATCTATATGGAAGATTACCCTATATAGTTTGGAAAAAATATGGTCTAAATCTCCTTTTCTTTTCTACTGTTGACAGAGGGTGTATTCTGACCGTCCCTTGCAAGAAATTTGTATTGCTGAGGAGGAAAACGATATGGTTCAGGAAGAAAACAATATGATGGTAATATACTGGAATTGCACTATTGTATTGCTAGGAATAGTTGCACTATTTTGTAATTGAGAATATATGGTCCCTTTCAAAACAGAATACATGCTCCCTTTCAAAACAGAATATACAGAGCCATGTTCCAAATGAGGATTTGCAACCAAAAACCAAGCAATGTGTTGAAGACAAGGTACTTGTCTTACCAACTATATTATTATTCTGAACCCCCCATGATTACTTAACATTACATGATTTTGTACTGTTTGTAGCTATGGTTGTTTACTATAGTTCATAATCTTATGCATTTTATTTTAGAACAAACAAAATTGGGAACAACATGACTATGGGAAACAAAGGAAGGTTATTTCTGCACAGGTTAGTTTTCATTTTTTTTATTGATTGCAACTCACCATGTTTGCGCTATTCTAATGCAACAATTGATGAAACAATCCATGTCTTAGAGTTTTCGTAATGGTTTTTTTGCCTTCTTCTATAGAAAAAAAAACTAACAAGGAAAACCATGTGATGAATGCACGAAAAGTTGTTGAAGCATCCAAGGTTATTTTTTATTCATCATGTCTATAAATTTCTGTTTTTACAAAATATAGCATGTATGATTGACTAGTAGTTTTGATTACATTGCAGAATAAAGAAAGAGAAAAAAATGCTCAGAGCCATGTTAGACTAGGCCAAAACCAACCAACTGCTACTCCTAAGGTTAGTATTGTTTATTCTATTATATTTTGCAAGGGATTGACTTTGTGCACAGATTTATGTTTTGCTTTAGCACTTCAACATTTATTTTGAATGTATGCAGTTAAGTTGCAGACTCATGATCGAAACAATTCTTATTTTTACAGAAAAGACAGTGCAGCACAACAAACTTTATCGCTGACAATTCAATGGAGGTAAACCATATTAAAGTTTTACTGTACACTGCTTCATAAATATATGGTATGAATCTCCATTTGGTTTCTACTATTGTTAGAGAGTGTGTGTTAACGGTCCCTTGCAAGAAAATTCTATGGTTGAGCATCAAAACAATATGATTGAGCATGAAAACAATGCTATGGTAAAGTATAAAAATTACAATGTTTTTAGCTGGGAATAGTTGCACTATTTTCTAACTAGTAATATTGTCTCTCTTTCACATCAGGACACAAATATCCATGTTCAGGACAAGGTTTTGCAACTACCAACCAAGCAATCTACTATAGATAAGGTCATTCTCTTCCTATTTGTTATGTCGAACTCACCACATAGCATTATGCTATTGATCTCGATATTGTTTGCAACTGTCAACGTTTATTGTAGCTGTTCATTACAATCTTATGTCTTATTTTATTACAGCGCAATCAAACTTATGGCCAAAATCACCTTGAGAAACAGAGGAAGATTATTTGTGTGAAGGCTAGTCTTCACTTTTTTATTGATTGGAACTCACAGTGTTTAATTATAAAAATAACTAGATTATTGTAGTTTGTGCCAATATTTTGATATTCCATGCAGAATAAAGGAAACATGAACCAGAATGATCACATGCAACAAGGGAAGAATAATTCTAATGCTTATAAGGTAAATTTTCACTTCTGAAGCCACCTAATATAAAGATAAGCTATAGAATTCTATTTGGTATAATATGTTTGTACTTTATAGTTAAATTGTTGAATCTTGATCCAAATAACTTTGTACAGAAACAACAGTGCAATATAGTGGACATTATGGATGCCAATTCATTGGAGGTAAAACTTTTAATATGGTGTTCTTTTCCATACTTAATTGCTCTTTATATAGAGATAATGCTGATGGACATATATTTATGCACCAGATTGGAACTAATGTATTCTTGAAAAGCTGGAAAAATCGAAATAAGAATGTGGCTGTTGCTTCAATTGTAAGCTGTGATCCAACACGCAAAGTTGCAGGTGTTGAGCTAGGAACTGAATACTTGATGGTGCATGTTCATTTTCTATTGGCAAAATATGAAGAATTGATCAGGCCATACAAAGGCTACAAAATTATTGGCAATGTCGTAGGACTTGATATTGCGTGGCCAGCAATTTTTGTACGGTGCTATTTCTCAATTTCTTTAGATGTGGTCTTCTTTCTTCCAATGTTGTATCAATGGTTGTTTTTTTTTCTGTTACAGGTTGACAAGATAAATGGATCATGATCTGGGGCAATATGGTTACTGCAAGGTGGAAAACTATGTCATCTAAAGATCCCTTGTGAATATGATGATGACTGTAATGTGGAAGATGATGACAATGATAGTGGCAACTTCAGATGCATGTTTTTTTTTTCTATAGTTTAGATTACATTTGTGCATGATGTTCTGAACAAAATTTAATGCCATGACTTATGAGGATGATTTTCCATGTAATAAAAAAAATCTCTTTAATTACAATTAGTTTTATGAATGACTTGGTTTTTCTCATGTGTACATCATTTGAGTTTATGGGCCTCTAACGTACCCAGCAAGATAATTGTGCAAAGGCATGCTGGAATGAATAGTTGCCTATATTGCAATACTTATAAGTGTTGGTGCAACTTGATTATAGCCATTGCAAGGATTATATAGCATTGTTCATCACCGAAACTGCCAACGCATACAAGTATGGCTGAAAACTATTTACTTTGTTGCTAACTAGCAACGTTTATTCTTACATGTTACCAACGATTGTGTATGTGTTGTTATTGGTGCTAGCAACAGCAGCATAGGCAACGCATATTAAATGCGTTGATACAGACCCTAGCAATGCTTATTTTCACTTTTTGCAATATATATATGTATTGCTAAAGGGGGTTCCTCTTGTAGCGACCAAATAATCAGTAACGAGATACTACGTAGGATCGTTTTTTATATGTATTATAATATCAGTATATTACCGTAGGATTGGGATACTATCAGATGTTAGAAAATATATTTTTTTATATAAATATATAATATGGTGTATAAATTAAAGCATATAATATTGATTTTGATAATTTAATAGGTTTTTAATGTAAACTTGAGGATATTTTTTCATAATATTTTAAATCCACCTGATTTTAACTAATATTTATTAGGATTATAGTATTGAGATACTTCCGAAAAATGAACTAGAAACTATAAGCTAGATAGGAAATCTAGTTTTTCTATAGGTTCTTAAAATCTGGCTAAGCTCTTCAAACAGACCCTAGGATATCATGCTACTGATAACCTTGCCAAAAAGGCGAGCTAGCATGATTGCCTGGATGTGCCGATATCGTAGCTAGCTAACCATGCAGATGAAGGAAACGTATCCTAACTAGTACTCCTTGGTTTCCGAATCGGATTAACTGTAGATGATCCGTCTCTGACTCGATTTTAACAGATTAATTAAACAGCGCTATGCAGACAGCAAATCGATCGACTCCGTCTCGGATCAGAGTTGATGATTCATGCTATAAATACAGGACCCACCAAACAGTTCTCCAAGCCGTACCGAGGAGAAACAAGAAAACGACCTCTCTGTTCGGTAAATTAGCGCGGATTAAGATCGATCAAAAGGCTGCATCTACTAAGTTCGAGTAAAAGCAAGCCACCCGTTTCAATCCATGGCGGCGACAGCGGACAACGGCGAAAAGATGATCCTCCTGATCAGCTCGGACGGCGAGCGTTTTGAGCTGTCGGAGGCGGCGGCGAGTCAGTCAAAGACGTTATCCCACATGATCGAGGATGACTGCACCGACAATGGGGTTCCCCTCCCCAACGTCACCGCCGTCGTTCTCGCCAAGGTGGTCGAGTACTTCAAGAAACACGCCGCCGTCACCCCCAAGCCGGCCACAGAAGCCGTCGCCGCTGATAAAGCGAAGAGGGAGGAGGAGCTCAAGAGCTTCGACGCCGAGTTCGTCGACGTCGACAGGACGATGCTGTTCGAGTTGATTTTGGCCGCAAACTTCTTGAACGCGCAGGACCTGCTAGATCTGACCTGCCAGCACGCGGCGGACTTGATCAAAGACATGTCGGTGGAGGAGGTCAGGGAGGTGTTCAACATCACCAACGACTTCACGCCAGAGGAGGAGGCGGAGGTCCGTAAGGAGAACGCTTGGGCTTTTGACAACTAGGGCATCGAATTTAGATATAATTTAGGCATTTATCATTAACTATCGTCGTGTGTTAGTTACTAGTACTTATTTAGCACTGATATGATCTAGCTGTTTAGGTGGTTGATATATACTTGAGTAATTTACTGCATTGCCTCCTAATTTATTTACTTATTATTTAACTCTCGGTTTAGTCTAAGCTTATACTTGCTTGCTCTTCGGTGGTTTCGATTGAGCCATCAAATTAAAGGAAAAGTTCAGTGTAGCACAGGCAGGAAACAAAATCATGGTTCGGAATCTCAGGGTCGTCTTATACCGCAGCTTACACAACTTTCTTTGGTTTATACTTTATTATTCCACCTCCATCCACAGTAAAAGATGTGTCTTCTGTTAGAGTCGACTTTTATACACGAATCTAAAATTGTCGATGATACCCTACCTAGATATCACTATTATAATTCACCTTCTCATCTAATGCAAGTCATTGTGAGGTTACCCGTGCTCCGACTTTCTCATCTCTACGAGCTATTGTGAAGCTATCGGTGCTCTTGGGAAAGGAGGATAGGGATCTTTGATTATCGAGTGAATAGCTTGGGTTTTCAATTGTGCTCCTCGTGACGCTTTTCGATCCATTTTTTTTATAAAAAAATATTTGCAAAAAACCACCCAAAATATCGCCATGTATTTAAGATTCCTCCCTATAAAACAATTATTGCAAATACTCCTCGGCTCCTCTTAATTCACCTTGGACTGAGATTGGTCGCTCCTCCTCCTATTATTGTTGCTTGCCTATTCTCGTGGCCATAAAGCCGACACACGTTCATATGAATATATACTAATATACGATGAGCCGTGATTATCATTCATGTCGACCAGGCCCTATGACATGATTGTGGCATCCCTCCTCAGGCACACGCCTAGCATTTCGTTGGGCGATAGTAATCATGAGTCTTCGCTCTTGGACATCAAGGTTGCTACAAGGTGAACAATTATGTTCTTCGGTAGATTCAAGATGAGAAAGATGAGCTTAGTGCGACATATATGCCGCTGAGAAAAAAAAAGTGGTTGGGACCATGTCCATCAAAAAGTCATATAACACATCCGGAAAGAGGTGAAAAAAGGCGGACAATTAGTAATTGAGAAAGAATATCAAATTGATGTGAACTACGAGAGGGCTATTAAATCGTGTTGTAAGGAGAAGAAAGAAATTTGCGAATATACTTATTCTTTTAATAATTTAAGTTTATATATCGGCACGGAAAATTGCATAAATATACCCGTACCACAGGGTGAAAATGAGGGACCGAATGTTTGCCACAGCACAAAAACGCATGACCGACTGTATTGCAGGATGGCCACAGCGCAAAAACGCGTGACCGACTGTATTGCAGGATGGTCGTACAGCACCGCAACGGTCCCGAATCTCAAAAAATGCGGCACTGTGGTGGCTAGCGGTACTACATAGTACCGAGACAGTCCGGAGGCTCAAAAAACACAGTACCAACCTGTCCCGCTGCGCGGTACTGGCTCTGTGAACAGTAATAAACAGTGGTAAATAATGTCCAAACAGTGTATTAACAGCGCTAAACAGTATTATATATGCCCACCCAACGCATGCCATAGCCGGTGATTTGCGACCATCCCGCGAGATTGTCGGTCCCGCGTTTTTGCGCTACGGCAAACATTAGTCCCACGTTTTCATCCCAGGGGATTGGTAGATTTATGCAAATTCTTCTCGTTCGTGTATATAAATGTAAATTATTAAAAAAAGGTATATTCATGATTTTTTTTCGTAAGGAGAATCCAGGATATTATTTCGTATGAATTTTTACTCCCTCCCCCCTTCCCCTGCTTTTTTTTAACTCCACTACATTTAGGTTTGGGCAACTGCACTTGACGTGAGGGTATTTTCGACCATGGTCATGGTATAAACTGAATATTGTAGTGCGGACTGTGGTATGAGGCAATAATGGGATACTTTTATGGTATTTTCTGATTTGGACCCTACTTGTGCTCTAAACATAATTTTCCCCATTTAGAATTGAGAAAATATGTCCCCAAGTGTTTCACAATCCTATCTATACCTATGAATTTTGCCTCATTTCTTCCTTTTTTTTTTCATTTCAATTCCCTCTATATCTATACTGTTTAGTTGATTATGAGTTGGCTATTAGATTTTTCTGAAATGGCTAGCTATACTGTTTGTCGCTCGTACTTATACAACTTATAGATCTTATGTGCTACCTACTTAGAAACATAAATCTCAATGCTAAAAAATACTATATAATCAAATAGGACAACTAGTGAAATACAGGGAATTGAAGAGTATGACTATACCATTCAGTGACAATACAGTCATTTTAAAAAATAAGTTAACTGTTAATTCACGGCCATGTCAACTAGCGAAATGGATACAGAGGGAATCAAATACCTCCTCTACCTTTTTGACAGCCCATCTTTTTGTCTCAGTAGAGTCTTTCAGTGGCATGTTTCAGTCCTCTTCCCCATTACTTAGAAAAAGTGAGCCACCGGTTCAGGCACCAGAATAGATAGAGTTTTCCGAAGAAACCTGCTAGTGGAGGAAGGCCTCCTAGGGATAAGAGACATAGGGCTAAAGAGAGAGCCAAAAAAGGAGGATTTAGGTGTTTTTCTAGTGAGTCCTGGTAAAGCTCCCAGACGGAAATGATCCCCTTATTCCCGTGTCTTCCGGCTACTTTATCCCCAACTTTACTTTTCACATGCTCAGAACGGTCTGAAAAATTAGGGACTTTTTTCTTCTATTGGCTGATCTTATCATGAAAACTTTCTCCATTTATGTTTTATTTCCTCTAATTGGGTGGGGTATAAACGAATTTGCGCCCTTCATATACCCATATGGCTGGGTATTAATTTTCAGTGATATACTTCTTGTCTGTTTTGGTGAGAGGTTGAAACAATTTTTAACAGGCATCCCTTGGAAAAACCTTCGAGTCAGCAGTAGCTACAGATACAATTCTCAATCAAAAAGGGCAAGATGTAATATGTGTTTATGTAGCTATCGGTCAAAGAGCATCCTCCGTAGCTCAAGTAGTAACTACTTTCCATGAAGAGGGGCCAATTTTCCCTTTTTTTTGATTCCTTCGAATCTTTTTTTTCTCTTTCTAGTGGTATCAAACTGCCACCTAATATCTTATCCGCCTCTTCAGGAATGAAAACCTAGAGGCGTGCAGAGGAGGATGAGATATAGAGTATAGTTCTGAGCTTATAATGGGTTGAATAAGAACTCACAATTACATAAGTAATTTTCTCATTAAATTATGACACGTTATTTTCCTCGTTTCGCTTTTGCAACTCCCTTATTTATGAAGTTAATAATAATAAATAATTCACGTAATCATGCGCTAGTTGCTCGTTCCATTTTTCGTGCTCCATTGTTCAGCTTTAATGGGCCACCAATTTAACGGGGCTTTTAATTATTTGCCACTTTTAGATTTGGCAAATAACTATTTCCTACCCCTATCTCAATAACATGTGGGTCCATATGTGTCTATGACATGTGGGTATAATGACAAAAAGTTAATTGCCACATCTAAATGTGGCAAATGGTTAAATATCTCCAATTTAACAAGATAGCCAAGAGGTTAGCCCAACGCGGCCCAGCATGGTGTCGGCCATCTTCTTCTTCTTCTTCCCAGCCGCCATGGCTCCTCCTCCTCCTTCCTCCTCCGTTGCTCTTCGACGATTCAACCCAGCCGCCATGGAGAGTGGAGGGAGGTAGCTGACTAGCTGGGGCTGGGGATTTCCGGCGAACGGAGGTGAGGTTGGTGCCGCTCCGGCCGCTACTTCCGCGACCCAAAGAATCGGCACGTCCATAGATACCGGACCTCCGCGAATGCCCCGCGGCCATAGACGCCGCCGCCGCTGCGCATGCGCCACCACCAACTCTCCGTCGCCGCCGCGAGGTCCCACGCCTCCCTCCTCAAGTCCGGCGTCGCCGCCCCCACGCCCTGGAACCAGCTCCTCACCTCCTACTCCCGCTCCTCCCCCGACGGCCTCGCCGCCGCGCGCCGGGTGTTCGACGAGGTGCCCCGCCGCGACGAGGTCTCCTGGAACGCGCTCCTCGCCGCGCACGCCGCGTCCGGCGCGCACCCGGAAGCATGGCGCCTCCTCCGGGCCATGCACGCGCAGGGGCTCGCTTCCAACACGTTCGCCCTCGGCTCGGCCCTCCGCTCCGCCGCCGTAGCGCGGCGTCCTGCCATCGGCGCCCAACTGCAGTCGCTCGCTTTGAAATCCGGCCTTGCCAACAATGTGTTCGCGGCAAGTGCATTACTTGATGTGTATGCTAAATGTGGCCGCGTGAGGGATGCCCGACAGGTGTTTGATGGAATGCCAGAGCGGAACACTGTTTCTTGGAATGCACTCATTGCCGGGTATACTGAATCTGGGGACATGGCATCTGCACTGGAGCTGTTTCTTGAGATGGAAAGAGAAGGTTTGGCTCCAGATGAAGCAACATTTGCGTCGCTGCTCACAGCAGTTGAGGGCCCAAGCTGTTTCTTGATGCACCAGTTGCATGGGAAGATTGTGAAGTATGGATCTGCGTTAGGGCTGACAGTGTTGAATGCAGCAATCACTGCATATTCACAATGTGGGTCCCTGAAAGACTCTAGTAGGATCTTTGATGGAATTGGGGACATTAGGGATTTGATCTCATGGAATGCGATGCTTGGAGCTTACACTCACAATGGAATGGACGACGAGGCGATGAAATTCTTTGTTAGGATGATGCAAGAGAGTGGAGTTCATCCTGACATGTATAGTTTCACAAGTATCATAAGTTCATGTTCAGAGCATGGGCATGATGATCATCAAGGGAGAGTAATTCATGGGTTGGTGATCAAGAGTGCTCTGGAAGGAGTCACGCCTGTTTGTAATGCTCTGATTGCCATGTACACTAGGTACAATGAGAATTGCATGATGGAAGATGCATACAAGTGTTTTAACTCTTTGGTGCTTAAGGACACAGTGTCCTGGAATTCTATGCTGACTGGATATTCACAGCACGGTTTGAGTGCCGATGCCTTGAAGTTCTTCAGATGTATGTGTTCGGAAAATGTTAGAACCGATGAGTATGCATTTTCTGCGGCTCTGCGGTCCTCTTCTGAACTTGCTGTGCTTCAGTTAGGTAAACAAATACATGGTTTAGTCATCCATTCTGGTTTTGCTTCCAATGATTTTGTTTCCAGCTCGCTAATCTTCATGTACTCTAAGAGTGGCATTATTGACGATGCACGGAAATCTTTTGAGGAGGCAGATAAGAGTAGTTCAGTGCCCTGGAATGCTATGATATTTGGTTATGCACAACATGGACAAGCTGAAAACGTAGACATACTTTTCAATGAGATGCTGCAACGTAAGGCTCCTTTGGATCACATAACGTTTGTTGGCCTAATTACTTCCTGCAGTCATGCTGGTCTTGTAGATGAAGGGTCAGAGATTCTCAATACAATGGAAACTAAGTATGGAGTTCCTCTTCGAATGGAGCACTATGCATGTGGTGTTGATCTGTATGGGAGGGCTGGACAGCTTGATAAAGCAAAAAAGCTAATTGATTCTATGCCATTTGAACCAGATGCCATGGTATGGATGACCCTATTGGGTGCTTGCAGAATCCATGGGAATGTGGAACTAGCAAGCGATGTGGCCAGCCATCTATTTGTGGCAGAACCTAGACAGCACTCTACCTATGTTCTCCTGTCCAGCATGTATTCTGGTCTTGGGATGTGGAGTGATAGGGCAACAGTGCAGAGGGTAATGAAGAAACGAGGATTAAGCAAAGTCCCTGGGTGGAGCTGGATTGAGGTGAAGAATGAGGTGCATTCTTTCAATGCAGAGGATAAATCACACCCAAAGATGGATGAGATCTATGAGATGTTAAGGGTGTTGCTTCAAGTAGAGCAGATGCTTTCTAATTGTGAAGATGAAGATATTCTCATGATAACTTCCAGTGGCATATGAACTTGAATTTTGATAGCCCACTATTGTGTACGATATGTTCTCATCCAGATAGTGTTATTCCTTAAGTAAACATATATCACAAATATTATTTTTCTGACCATTTATTTGGTTAGAATTTTGTGTATTTCTTTGCACCTAGCATATTTAAATAGTACTATCAAGAGCTTTAATTTAGTTTCTGGGCAACTTACCAAGGAAATATTTTTGTTTTTTAGCTTGCCTATATCCTTGAGTCACCCAAGACCAAATGGTAAGGAAATATGTTGCTCTATCTTCTTTTCTGAGTTATGTTATATTCGTATTAAAATTCTTTCACACATTGCTTGCTTTTTGTCCCCAGCAAAGGGTAATGATGCTGCATGTGGATCCTTGACATGTCTATCAGATATTCCAAATGGTCTGCCACCTCAGATGTTTTTCAGGGCATTCAGGAATGATGCATTATTGTCGTATAGGACAACATGTGCCGGATTATTCTCTTATGGATGAAGAAATCTGGCAGGTACACGTACATGTTTATTCATCCTATATATGCAACTAGAGCTTACAAAGGTCGTCTTTTAGCACTTGATGCTTATTCACAAATGCTCATATCTGTTATTTTCAAGCAAGTAATGTGAAGCATATGCTTATCTTTTCTAGTAATTAAGAATAACAGCTATTCCTTACCTGTGCGCTGGGGGCTGTGGTGGATCTTCTTATACATTTTCTCTTGTAGCTCCTGCTGTTACTTCTATTGTTCACTAGGCCTGCTGCAGGGCACCTTTGGTCATCCTGTGATTGATTTTTTATGAATGCTTCTTGCAAAATTTCAAAATTAAAATTGAGACAAATATGACAGTATGGTGTTCTTTGTGTATCACTAGTCCACTACCTGCACTAGTTAACCAATTTGTGAACCCGTTATCTTCAGGCTGATCTTTTAATTGCTATTAAATGCGAGATGGCCTTATCCTGCTGGTATGTTGAACAGTAAACTATTGTTTCAACTGTATAATTGATGATGAAAAAAATTGTCATAGTCTGATTTTCTGAGATTCCCTGCTACATCACTCGTCAGCATTTCTGCAGAAAAGCCTGGTGCTTGGCTATTCTTTTAAGCATAGAAAACAATCCAACCAGTTGCAATTATATATGGATTTCAGATATCATACTCATGTGATGTAGCAGTACGGTGGAGAGAATTAGAAATAAAGATATTACATCATTAGAATATGGGGGAGCAAGTAGTGACAATGTGGTCAGGCAGATCCAGATAGATGTACGGGTTTGCAGCAGAACTGCTGAGAATGTGGAAACTAAACTATAGGATGTGGATACATATATGTTGCGTGTCTTTTGGTGTGTTTTGTGATAGAGTAAATAATGGAAATATTGGCCAAGTTAAGCACTCGCAATGAAAATATGGACCAATGTCAGTCCAAGAAGATAAACGCAAAGCGACCTTTTCTTTATCATTTTTTTATTTCATTATGTAATATATTTTGTTTTGATTAGCGTCAGTCTTTAGAAACTCCGATGCTCATTCTGTTCTAAAAAAATTCAATGCAATATGTAGCAAAAGTCGAATTATATGGAATCAGGATTCTGAAAATACATACCGTTAAATTGTACTTGCAGGAAAAAAATACATGCTCTGGAGACTGGACAGACCTTGTATAGTCAGAATTTGGAAGTTTAATATCAATTTTAGTTTGGGTTAATTTGATTGGATACAGTGGTGCTCACTCAGTAGTAAGTACGTTGTCGCATGAGTGTCAGGTGCCTCCTACCAGGTTGAACAGCAGAGAAATGCTACAATGTTTTTGTTTATTTTTTTTATGTAAATTACTGTCAGGCATTTGCCCAACAGTGTGATTTTATAAAAATAAATAAATATTTACAGATTACAAAGGGAACAAAACACACTGAAAAAATTACAAAAGTTTGTAACCAATCAAAAACTAATTGCTTATTTACTGCTCCCACTTCGATCTTGGGACAAGCACAGATGCGTTTCAGAAGGGCACTTGCGAAAAAGCCGCTGGAAGAAATAATCCATACTGAATTATTGATGTTTCAAAGAACCTGATACATGTCAATGAGATTCCCTTTTTCAAGTCCAAAAGGTTGAGCATCTTGGTGACAGGAGAGTATTTTTCGTAAATAACGGAAGCAAGATAGAAATGGAAATACATGCAAGACCACGTAGAGATGTGTATGGCGAGGCGACTTGATTAATCAAATTTAATATATGCATCGTGAACTAAGCCTATAGCTTCTTTCGGAATAAAAACTACTCCAATCAATCTTCTCTTTTTCAGATTCTTGGAAGGCTAGAATTCATAAAACGAACCAGAACCTAAAAGCTGGTTTTTCTCCTCCAAACATGCCCAAAGATAATGTGTGTTTGTATGTTTCTATACATTATATAAAGTTACAACTCATTATGTATCTAAATCTCAACATACAAGCATATTAGTTATTACTACATCGTTATTACTACATCGTAAAGATTAACATACAAGCATATCATATCAACCCACCGAACACCTAAAACCAAATATGCATGCATAGCAATAACATCTACAATTCATTACATTCTAAACCTCTAGCATACAAGTATGCCAAATTATCACTTCTTACATTATTTTCACAATATTTACTCCAAATCAAATCTATTGATAAGTATGCCACGTCAATCCACTAAGCACCTAAAACTCAACATGCATGTCTAATAATAACATCTACAATTCATTACTCTCCTGTCTACAAAAGTTACACATATTATTTTTATCACTAAGACCAAGAAGAAATTAAATCATCTTGGATGTTACAAAATCAATGAGTGAATACAACCATGCAACCAATGAGTATTTAAATAACTTCTTAGGTTCTAATCAAACATTTAATTTATCTTTTCATTTAAGTCTTGAATGTATACAAACTAAAAATAGAAACAATTTATTTGGAAAAACTTAAATGTGAAATATGTGTAACTTTTGTGGATGGAGGGAGAGTACATTCTAAACCTCAAGATCCAAGCATGCTAAATTATCATTTCTCATGTTATTTTCACAATATTTACCCAAATCAAATCCATCGATAAGTTTTACGACATTCAACATATATACATATATCTCACAGCAAAGTGGGGGCTTCATCTAGTTTACAGAGATGAATGTGCACCTGTGTATACAAATATATATATATATATATATATACTTGTATTTTTTTAAAATAAAAACAGATTCTTATAAATATTTTAAGAACATAACATGATATGGTACATTAGGACCAAATCTTGATTTACTTCTAATCATTTAGATCACATTGTTGAGAAATTTATATTTGTAACTGTTTTTCTATTATGTATTTCCTTCATCCAAAATATCAATAGCTAGGACCGAACAAGATATGAAAAAGATCTATCCATATCCATATTTACAGTAATAGTAAATTTTCTATCCAATTCTGAGTTATTACTCCCTTTAACCCAAAATAATCATTATATATGTTTATACACCAAGACTAAAAATAATTTAAATCGTATCAATTAAGATACCATGTACGCATTCGATTAAAGCATCATACGAATTACACCCTAGCATGTACATATTCTTCTATAATGTGTTAATTGTATTTCGATAAAATCCGTGTTTATGCGATTATATGATGATCAATTTATGAAATTTAGGAAGGATGGAGTATATTTTAGGACGGGGACAGTACACCAGCGTAGCATTGCTGTATTATAAATGGAGACCGTCTACACTGTACACGACCGCGCAGACCCAAGTACCAAAGCTTTCCATGTCCACCGATCTCACCATCCCACCTTCCATGGAGGCACCCGGCGCCGACATCCAGGCGCTCATCCAGCGCCTCAGGCTCCACCGCCCGCGCCCCTCCCCGTACGCCGCCGCCGCGGCCCCCTCGCCCGACGCGGCCGCGCCGCCGGCCGAGCTGCTGTTCCGCCCTCGGAGGGCCGCCGTGCTGATCTGCCTCTTCCGCGGCGCCGCCGGCGAGCTCCGTGTCCTCCTCACCAAGCGCTCCTCCAAACTCTCCTCCCACTCCGGTGAGCTGTCCTCGGTATCATCGATCCCAATCTTTTTTCTGCTTCTCCTCGATATGATCGATCGATCGGATACTTTGGGCAAGGTGAGAAGCCTTTGAGGGGAATGGGTCAAATTACTGGTTATAGTCTTATAGAGTATCGCCATTTCCAGTGCTTCTTCTTTTTACGATTCGTAGGTGAATTGCTGTTTCGGGCGTATACCGCTGCGAATTTCTTTTTTTTTTTTTGGAAGAAGTTGCAAAGCAATAAACTATAATCGAGTACTACAGTTCTAAATTGTAATCTCTTACAGAAATCTTAGGCTGTCAGATTAATCCAAGGACGATTTTACCGTGGTCTCAGCTATTCCATTAATGTGGAGGGTGGCGTTTATGATGAAACCTTTTTTTTTTCCTCGGCAGAGTCTTCGACCCTATTTATTTGGCGTAAATATATAGCAAGCATCCAATGAGCATCGATCATATTTAAAAAATGGTATCAATTTTGCATTGACATTAGTGACATAAACCATGGCATAATAATAGGATGGTGGCCTGACAGTTGTTTGTAATGATATACGCGAAATGGACCACATTTGTTTTCTGATGCTGGTTTCACATATTTTAGTTATCCTGAGCACATGAGGAGCGTACTTGCGGTGTTTTGTTGAGTTAACAGTTTGGACAAATGGTTGGAATTGATTGCATGGTTGGATGCTGATAATGACATTGAATCTTTGGTGCTTGCTTGGACAAGTAGGGTGCACCAGATGCTAACAATATGCTTCAAAAACTATCATGCAATGCTTGTACTATGCAATATTCTAAGGTGCATATGGGTTGGTCTCCTTATCAGTGTTGCACTGTTGCTGCTGGCCTAACTGGGTGCCCTTTTTTCCCTGGTCCACGGAAAGGCTTTGAGCTCCGCAATTGATTTAGATAGGGTAAATAAAATAATATGAGTTGGTTCCTTAATTCCAAACCCATACAACCTTCTTTTCTGCTCTGCTCGTTTTGGCTGCCACAGATTCAAGCTAAAAAATGGTCCTTTAGCTGATCCATCTTTTTGGCTGCCTCAGAGAGCTTGCTTAGCTCAAATTGGCTTCTGAAACCTGCTTGATATTTATTTCTTCCATCTGGGGTTTGCAGGGGAGGTTTCTTTGCCAGGAGGAAAGGCTGAGGAGGGTGATGCTGATGATGCAGCAACAGCATTAAGGGAGGCAAAGGAGGAGATTGGACTTGATCCAGCTTCTGTTACTGTTGTTGCCTCTCTTGAGCACTTCTTGTCAAAGGTAGAATACCATTTGGCTCTCCCTTACACCACATGAAACAGCAAGGAAGATGGAACTATACACCATTTTCCTTAATAATATTTTAGAACCAAACACGGGCAACTAAACCAACTTGACTCAGGATCTGCTTATAGATGTTTTGATGCATAAGCTGCTAACTGTTCTTTCCAAAATCCTTTCTTGTTTGGTAGCAATCATGTTTGCATGCCACAGAAAACCATATTGTACTTTAGTGCTTTGAATTGATATCATGCATCGCAAATGAAACTTCATTCTCAAAGACCGAATATTAAAATTGTAAGTTGAAACGAACCAAATTTTGTTACCAATGTTACTGTGGGACTATAGATCTTTGCATGGTGCACATTATTTTTTCATTGAAGGAACTGTGAACATGGTCACTTTTGCTGTCTTGGTTGTCTTGTTTAGGTTTTGATTACATCTGAAGGCTAGTCTTACTAGTATGATCCGTCTGTTGATGGATCATTTCACATGTCATTTAGCTAATTTGTCCTTTGAAGTTTGAATTGTGCTCGCCACATGTTTTATTAAGACTAACTTGGTACTTGTGCCTTGTCATGTCGTGAGGTCAAGTGAAACTCATATAGAAAATTATCCAAAATTTTCAATTCATTTTACACATATAAAGGTAGTCTCTTCAAATTGAATTAGCTGGGAGAGGCTAATTCTATGTTTTTTCATGTAAATTACTGACTTTGTTGCACTGTTGCAATTCTAAAATGTAGTTCCTTTGCTTCGCTTCAATACTTAATATCCAACTCCACTACAATTCTTATGCTGTTGTGCCCCACTGTTTTAATTACTTTTAGTTTGTTTCTACTAGCAATCAGTAATAAGATTACTCTTACAATGTCATCATCAGGATTAATATTCTCCATATTTTTGGCAGCATCTTCTGGTAGTTGTCCCTGTTGTTGGCATACTCTCTGATATACAAGCATTTAAACCTGTTCTTAATGTTGATGAGGTGGATAGCATTTTCGATGTACCCTTGGAGATGTTTCTCAAGGTTGGTATTATCACTGTCTTTTCCACCATGCTAATTAAAAGACCACACACATTTCCAGGCTTTTATGTGAACCTGGGTTGCATGTTTGTGATATTTCCAACTTATAACAAAAAAACAAAGGAGACCAGTTTATTGTGTAAAAGATACCAACCACATAGTTTTCCATACTGTAGTTTTCTGTACAGTGGTAATATAGGTTAGAGTTTAGACTTAACCAGAATAGCATACTATTATAGTTTTTTTTTTTCAACATATGGAACAAACTAGGGGATAAAGAAACCACTTATTTTACTGAAATCATGGAATATCTCAGTGACTTGGTGTCATTTCTATCTTCAACCTGCTGATCAAATACTGCAGGATGAGAAAAGGACATCTGAGGAGCGTGAATGGATGGGACAAGAATTCACAATTCATTACTTCAATTACGAGAAAGGGAGTGAGAAGTACGTAATATGGGGTCTGACTGCTGGCATCCTGATACATGCTGCTTCAGTTGTATTCCAGCGGCCACCAGACTTTCCTGCACGAACAGTGCAATTCAACTTGCCGAAGTACTCAAAGGAGTGTTCTTCAATGCCATGAGCAGCACCTGTGAAACACTAATGTTTACAATACAATTTCAGTTGTAGACCATTGGGGTGTACAGCAGAGCAGATTTCATCTCAAAAGATTGGTACTGAATCAAAAGGTTGTTTTATAGTTTATATTCTTTGCACATTTTTTGTACATAATACTATGAGAACATTAACATTTATGAAAATGTTAATGCTATTCGAGTACATCCCAAATCCCTGATTAGATGGGAGTAACCCATTATAAATATGGGTACCCATTAGTCCGCTAGTTTTACTAAAAACACACTTTTTCTTTATTTCTTTATTTGTAGGTGAAATAGAGTTGGGCAATGGGCACCTATGGATTAAACTACTGTCATCCCTACCCCCAGTTGTCCCAATAAGTATTGATGTAAACAAAGACTTGTACTAAAACAGTTTGTAATATGTCAAAATCAGGTTGAGTCCATTATTTAGTTAGTGCTGGAAGCTTGTAAATTCACTTTGTACTTCTTACCCAGTTGATTCTTCATTAATCTGCTTCCTCAATCTGGATGGTGGCTGCTAGCAGAACTCTGGTCCTAGTAACATGGACCACTCTACATTGCATCTAGTAATCATTCATAAGTTTCCTTTTTCTCTGAGCTTATAAGTTTTCTAGTTGCTTTCAGTTCATCCTTTGAAACAATGGATTGGACTCTTGCTGTTTGTGGATCCTTGTCTGGGATAGTAACCACAAATTATCATGGTTACCTACGATGATTGACACCAGCTATTGGGAGAGCTAGATAACCATGTTCATTTCCAATAAGAACAGTAGGGCAATCTACGGTCATGCATCTGCTGACTTTCTCAATACAGGTCAGTATTTCATAAACTTGATTGTATATTTACATTCCATAAGTATTATGGTTTTGCTTCTGTTCATCGGTCTTGAGGTCATAATTTTACTTTCATATGTACATCACTCTCACTGTATGCAGCAAAGTCCTGTTATGCTGGCATCACCCCCAAAAGAGAATCCTTTTTCCAATTCCAGTCATAAGAGCAGGTGCAATAGCAGTATGAGCCATCTATAAGTGAGAGTGATGTACATAGATAAGAGAGGAGAGAGGAGAGAGAAAAGAAGTGAGTTACAAATTTATAGCCAACTGCAACATGGATTTCAAGAAGCTATGCGTGTATGAGAGATAGAACTAGATATTAATTGTTTAGTGTATATTTATAGATAACTATGGTATAAATTGGCTATAGATGATTTAGAACTATGAATTGACTGTACTATTAAACTTGCACTAATTTACATTGTTATGCTCAGAATGTACCTATTATTCGATGTATTGTTTTGCGGTGGTAAAAGGAAATATATACTAAGTTAACCATATTCATGCCACTGGTGTGTGGTGACTGATCCAGCGAGATCCGTAATTTATTTCTGTATGGCAGCCTCTTGTTCGAAGGGAACAACGATGGCCGATTCATTTGTTCTTATTTATGGAACTAGCAAGCTGTTATCACACAAACTAGAGCATCTACTCTCGCGTCACCTCCTCTCAGGCGACACGGGAGGCGCCCCGTTCGCCATCGCCCACCGCCCTCCCTCCTCCACCTCGTCGCCGCCCGAGCGGCTGTCGGCAAAGCCGTGCGGCCACAAGGACAGCGGTGGCGGGGCTTCGCTCCGTCTCACCGCACAAGGGCAGGGGGGATTGCCCGGCGTTGGGAGGCGGAAACCGCCCAAATCCGCGCCAACCGGCCAGACTTGGCGGGGAAGGGCGTTCAGGCGGCTGCGTTTGGCGGGGGTGGCGGCGGAGTTTGGAGGCACTGGCTGCAGAGGACAAGGCCGCCAGATTCGCGCTGGATCTGGCGAGGAGGCATCCAGCAGTGCCTAGTGCCGGCGGGAAGTGTGCTAGCACTTGCTGTGGGATGGCGACGGCGGCGCCGACGCCACGGCGGCCGGATCTGGCGGTGGTGGAGTGGGATGACGACTGGCGGCGGTGGTAGCATCTTGTGGATGCGGTGGTTGCGGGCGCCGGTGACGGAGGGTGCGGCTGGCGGCGGCGGGCGCAACAGCGCGGAGGCGTTGGAGACAGAGGCGGAGGCCGCGATGGCGGCGGAGGGGCAGGAGGTGCGTGGGTGACGGCGAGGGCCGGGGGGGCTATGGCTGGCCGATGCCGGCATGTTGCGGCTGACAGCCGTGCAGCCGGTAGCCATGCAGCGTGGCCAGCGATGTCGAGGACTGCTGGCACATGATGGCTATGCAGCAGGAGGCGAAGCCGATGGAGACGGAGCCCGGCGAGGTAGCTGCACGCGAAGACCGGCCGGCGGGGGGCGCCGGTGCGATGTGCCCACACGCCGGCGGAAGTTTAGTTGGCAGTGGAGCAGTGGTGCATGTATGGTAGATTGGCAGGTGGTGGATGGCGGGTGAAAACCCAGCTCGGCCTTGGCCGGACCAACAACGATGACGCTCGAGTGTCATTTTCCCTCCTGAGGGCGTTATCGTGCCGTCTCACACCTTAAGGGCGGTTGCCGGGAGAAAGCCCAGTCTTGGCTCTCTTGAGTCCTTGACGGACGGCGGCGGCGGTGTTCCGCGAAATGGCTAACGGGCGATCGATCGCCCCTAGCGCGCCCCCCTCTCCTCCACGTGGTTTTCTTTTTTGGCACCGCATTACTTTCCTATTTTAGTAAATTTATGCACCTAAAGTTTATACACCTCAAGTTTACACATCTAAAAGTTTACATACCCGATTCAAATTTGAATTTAAATTATATCCGATTCATATTTGAATTTGAATTCAAATATTTTTTATATATAGTATTTCTATACATCTAAAGTATATATACCTAAAGTTTAATAACCCAAATTTTATAAGTTAAAAGTTTACATACCCGATTCAAATTTGAATTTAAATTATATTTGATTCAAATTTGAATTTGAATTCAAATATATTTTATATATAGTATTTCTATGCATCTAAAGTTTATACATCTAAAGTTTATAGACCCAAAGTTTATAAATCAAAAGTTTACATACCCGATACAAATTTGAATTTGAATTCAAATATTAGTTTATAGACCCAAAGTTTATAAGTCAAAAGTTTACATGCCCGTTTCAAATTTGAATTTGAATTCAAATTTTTTATATATAGTATTTCTGTGCATAAATTTTCCAACTTTGTTTTTTTTTAAAAAAATATTATGGTGTACTGTAGTAGGAAGAGAAGAAGGGGAGGAGGAAAAGGGGAGAGGAAGAGCGTACAAGGGGAGGGACGGGTGATCGCTAGGAGGAGAGTGAGGTGATCACCCGCCCACTAGCAATACCCGGTGTTCCGTTGCTCCGCTCCACACAATTACTACGATATTTTTTAGTTTTACCCATAAAAATGATTTTTTTTAGTCTGACAATCAACATGGAGCAATTTTTCCCTGTTAATCCAGCCATTATTGTATCTGAAAAAGTTTTGCAAATGCAGTATTTAATTATTGTAATAGGTAAGGGCTCCTTTGTAACAAAGGAAAAGGTGATGAAATATAGGAGTGCAATCCTATAAAAAATAATCCGACTCTGTTGCAGATTGGCTTCCACAAAATTCTATGATTTTCTAGAGGAATGGCCCATTTCACGAGAACTTTGGTGGAAAACTAACAAGTTCCTACGGAATACCTATTTCATGAGAATTTCGGTGAGAAACTAACATGGGATCGGTTAGCCTAGGGTTAAAAACGATGGGTTCTCGTAAAACCGCTGATCATTATTTGTGGTAACGAGCGTTTTAGTTGGTTTTCGTACAATATTGACTGAAAATCGTTGGTTTTTGCTAGTTTTCATTGATTTTTGATAAATCGGTGAGGAGTGGTTTTTATTTTGAAAACGAGAAGAACTCTAGCCTCGTGTTTTCTCTTCCTTGGTCCAAAAGTAACTATGATTTTGTTTTAGTGCCACCAACAACATTTGTTACAAATTCACGTGATCAATTGGATTGAACAATTTGTTCGTATGTTTTTTCTGCTCTTATGATTCCAAAAATATACTTCCGTCGTTCTAAAATATTTTGGGATGGAAGGAGTACATTTCGGAGCTTAAAAACCCTTTTGTTTTATATAATATTTTCTTCGTTTCATATCATAAGTAATAGTCAATTTTTTATGCTTAATCAAGTTTATAAAAATAATTAGCAACTTAACTCCAAATTAGTTTCGTTAAATATAGCATCGAATATATTTTAATAATATGTTTACTTTGTGTTGTAAATACTACTATGTTTTTTATTTAAACTTATCAAACTTAAACAAGTGTGACTTAAAAAAACAAAGCTGTTTATAATATAAAATAGAGGAAGTAATAAATAAAAATAAATACAGAACTACAAATGCGTTCTTGGCGGGGGGGGGGGGGGGGGGGGGGGGCGGGTCAACGGTCAACTTTGACCTAAAGCTCAACATCCAAACATAGTATTTATTAGTACTCCTAAAACCTACATGCAAGCATGTCACATCAACCTGTTAAGTACAAAACCTCAAGATACAAGCATATAATAATTATATCTATAATTTATTTCATTCCAAAAACTAAACATACACATACTAAATCATTATTCTTAAATCATTTTCATAATATTTCAATCCGAATGATTTCATCATTTCTCCGTTATCTAACATATATCCCGCAGCAAAGTGCGGAGCATCATCTAGTTACTGTAATAAGGGCTCCTTTGTAACAAAGGAAAATGTGATGAAATGAAAGATTGCAATCCTATGAAAAATAATCCGACTCTGCTCTAGATTGGCTTCCACAAAATTCTATGATATTCCAGGGGAATGGCCCATTTCTACAAGAATTTTGGTGGAAAACTAACAAATTCCTACTATGGAAATACCTATTTCATAGAATTTTGGTGAGAACTAACATGGAACCGGTTGACCTAGGGTTCCAAAAACGATCGGTTCTCGTAAAACCACTGATCATTAGTTTGTGGTAACAAGCATTTTAGTTGGTTTTCGTACAACATTGACTAAAAATCGTTGGTTTTTACTGGTTTTTGTAGATTTTTTTATAAATCGGTGAGGAGCGGTTTTTATTTTGGAAACGAGAAGGAGAGAGGAGAGAGAAAAGAAGTGAGTTACAAATTTATAGCCAACTGCAACATGGATTTCAAGAAGCTATGCGTGTATGAGAGATAGAACTAGATATTAATTGTTTAGTGTATATTTATAGATAACTATGGTATAAATTGGCTATAGATGATTTAGAACTATGAATTGACTGTACTATTAAACTTGCACTAATTTACATTGTTATGCTCAGAATGTACCTATTATTCGATGTATTGTTTTGCGGTGGTAAAAGGAAATATATACTAAGTTAACCATATTCATGCCACTGGTGTGTGGTGACTGATCCAGCGAGATCCGTAATTTATTTCTGTATGGCAGCCTCTTGTTCGAAGGGAACAACGATGGCCGATTCATTTGTTCTTATTTATGGAACTAGCAAGCTGTTATCACACAAACTAGAGCATCTACTCTCGCGTCACCTCCTCTCAGGCGACACGGGAGGCGCCCCGTTCGCCATCGCCCACCGCCCTCCCTCCTCCACCTCGTCGCCGCCCGAGCGGCTGTCGGCAAAGCCGTGCGGCCACAAGGACAGCGGTGGCGGGGCTTCGCTCCGTCTCACCGCACAAGGGCAGGGGGGATTGCCCGGCGTTGGGAGGCGGAAACCGCCCAAATCCGCGCCAACCGGCCAGACTTGGCGGGGAAGGGCGTTCAGGCGGCTGCGTTTGGCGGGGGTGGCGGCGGAGTTTGGAGGCACTGGCTGCAGAGGACAAGGCCGCCAGATTCGCGCTGGATCTGGCGAGGAGGCATCCAGCAGTGCCTAGTGCCGGCGGGAAGTGTGCTAGCACTTGCTGTGGGATGGCGACGGCGGCGCCGACGCCACGGCGGCCGGATCTGGCGGTGGTGGAGTGGGATGACGACTGGCGGCGGTGGTAGCATCTTGTGGATGCGGTGGTTGCGGGCGCCGGTGACGGAGGGTGCGGCTGGCGGCGGCGGGCGCAACAGCGCGGAGGCGTTGGAGACAGAGGCGGAGGCCGCGATGGCGGCGGAGGGGCAGGAGGTGCGTGGGTGACGGCGAGGGCCGGGGGGGCTATGGCTGGCCGATGCCGGCATGTTGCGGCTGACAGCCGTGCAGCCGGTAGCCATGCAGCGTGGCCAGCGATGTCGAGGACTGCTGGCACATGATGGCTATGCAGCAGGAGGCGAAGCCGATGGAGACGGAGCCCGGCGAGGTAGCTGCACGCGAAGACCGGCCGGCGGGGGGCGCCGGTGCGATGTGCCCACACGCCGGCGGAAGTTTAGTTGGCAGTGGAGCAGTGGTGCATGTATGGTAGATTGGCAGGTGGTGGATGGCGGGTGAAAACCCAGCTCGGCCTTGGCCGGACCAACAACGATGACGCTCGAGTGTCATTTTCCCTCCTGAGGGCGTTATCGTGCCGTCTCACACCTTAAGGGCGGTTGCCGGGAGAAAGCCCAGTCTTGGCTCTCTTGAGTCCTTGACGGACGGCGGCGGCGGTGTTCCGCGAAATGGCTAACGGGCGATCGATCGCCCCTAGCGCGCCCCCCTCTCCTCCACGTGGTTTCCTTTTTTGGCACCGCATTACTTTCCTATTTTAGTAAATTTATGCACCTAAAGTTTATACACCTCAAGTTTACACATCTAAAAGTTTACATACCCGATTCAAATTTGAATTTAAATTATATCCGATTCATATTTGAATTTGAATTCAAATATTTTTTATATATAGTATTTCTATACATCTAAAGTATATATACCTAAAGTTTAATAACCCAAATTTTATAAGTTAAAAGTTTACATACCCGATTCAAATTTGAATTTAAATTATATTTGATTCAAATTTGAATTTGAATTCAAATATATTTTATATATAGTATTTCTATGCATCTAAAGTTTATACATCTAAAGTTTATAGACCCAAAGTTTATAAATCAAAAGTTTACATACCCGATACAAATTTGAATTTGAATTCAAATATTAGTTTATAGACCCAAAGTTTATAAGTCAAAAGTTTACATGCCCGTTTCAAATTTGAATTTGAATTCAAATTTTTTATATATAGTATTTCTGTGCATAAATTTTCCAACTTTGTTTTTTTTTAAAAAAATATTATGGTGTACTGTAGTAGGAAGAGAAGAAGGGGAGGAGGAAAAGGGGAGAGGAAGAGCGTACAAGGGGAGGGACGGGTGATCGCTAGGAGGAGAGTGAGGTGATCACCCGCCCACTAGCAATACCCGGTGTTCCGTTGCTCCGCTCCACACAATTACTACGATATTTTTTAGTTTTACCCATAAAAATGATTTTTTTTAGTCTGACAATCAACATGGAGCAATTTTTCCCTGTTAATCCAGCCATTATTGTATCTGAAAAAGTTTTGCAAATGCAGTATTTAATTATTGTAATAGGTAAGGGCTCCTTTGTAACAAAGGAAAAGGTGATGAAATATAGGAGTGCAATCCTATAAAAAATAATCCGACTCTGTTGCAGATTGGCTTCCACAAAATTCTATGATTTTCTAGAGGAATGGCCCATTTCACGAGAACTTTGGTGGAAAACTAACAAGTTCCTACGGAATACCTATTTCATGAGAATTTCGGTGAGAAACTAACATGGGATCGGTTAGCCTAGGGTTAAAAACGATGGGTTCTCGTAAAACCGCTGATCATTATTTGTGGTAACGAGCGTTTTAGTTGGTTTTCGTACAATATTGACTGAAAATCGTTGGTTTTTGCTAGTTTTCATTGATTTTTGATAAATCGGTGAGGAGTGGTTTTTATTTTGAAAACGAGAAGAACTCTAGCCTCGTGTTTTCTCTTCCTTGGTCCAAAAGTAACTATGATTTTGTTTTAGTGCCACCAACAACATTTGTTACAAATTCACGTGATCAATTGGATTGAACAATTTGTTCGTATGTTTTTTCTGCTCTTATGATTCCAAAAATATACTTCCGTCGTTCTAAAATATTTTGGGATGGAAGGAGTACATTTCGGAGCTTAAAAACCCTTTTGTTTTATATAATATTTTCTTCGTTTCATATCATAAGTAATAGTCAATTTTTTATGCTTAATCAAGTTTATAAAAATAATTAGCAACTTAACTCCAAATTAGTTTCGTTAAATATAGCATCGAATATATTTTAATAATATGTTTACTTTGTGTTGTAAATACTACTATGTTTTTTATTTAAACTTATCAAACTTAAACAAGTGTGACTTAAAAAAACAAAGCTGTTTATAATATAAAATAGAGGAAGTAATAAATAAAAATAAATACAGAACTACAAATGCGTTCTTGGCGGGGGGGGGGGGGGGGGGGGGGGCGGGTCAACGGTCAACTTTGACCTAAAGCTCAACATCCAAACATAGTATTTATTAGTACTCCTAAAACCTACATGCAAGCATGTCACATCAACCTGTTAAGTACAAAACCTCAAGATACAAGCATATAATAATTATATCTATAATTTATTTCATTCCAAAAACTAAACATACACATACTAAATCATTATTCTTAAATCATTTTCATAATATTTCAATCCGAATGATTTCATCATTTCTCCGTTATCTAACATATATCCCGCAGCAAAGTGCGGAGCATCATCTAGTTACTGTAATAAGGGCTCCTTTGTAACAAAGGAAAATGTGATGAAATGAAAGATTGCAATCCTATGAAAAATAATCCGACTCTGCTCTAGATTGGCTTCCACAAAATTCTATGATATTCCAGGGGAATGGCCCATTTCTACAAGAATTTTGGTGGAAAACTAACAAATTCCTACTATGGAAATACCTATTTCATAGAATTTTGGTGAGAACTAACATGGAACCGGTTGACCTAGGGTTCCAAAAACGATCGGTTCTCGTAAAACCACTGATCATTAGTTTGTGGTAACAAGCATTTTAGTTGGTTTTCGTACAACATTGACTAAAAATCGTTGGTTTTTACTGGTTTTTGTAGATTTTTTTATAAATCGGTGAGGAGCGGTTTTTATTTTGGAAACGAGAAGGAGAGAGGAGAGAGAAAAGAAGTGAGTTACAAATTTATAGCCAACTGCAACATGGATTTCAAGAAGCTATGCGTGTATGAGAGATAGAACTAGATATTAATTGTTTAGTGTATATTTATAGATAACTATGGTATAAATTGGCTATAGATGATTTAGAACTATGAATTGACTGTACTATTAAACTTGCACTAATTTACATTGTTATGCTCAGAATGTACCTATTATTCGATGTATTGTTTTGCGGTGGTAAAAGGAAATATATACTAAGTTAACCATATTCATGCCACTGGTGTGTGGTGACTGATCCAGCGAGATCCGTAATTTATTTCTGTATGGCAGCCTCTTGTTCGAAGGGAACAACGATGGCCGATTCATTTGTTCTTATTTATGGAACTAGCAAGCTGTTATCACACAAACTAGAGCATCTACTCTCGCGTCACCTCCTCTCAGGCGACACGGGAGGCGCCCCGTTCGCCATCGCCCACCGCCCTCCCTCCTCCACCTCGTCGCCGCCCGAGCGGCTGTCGGCAAAGCCGTGCGGCCACAAGGACAGCGGTGGCGGGGCTTCGCTCCGTCTCACCGCACAAGGGCAGGGGGGATTGCCCGGCGTTGGGAGGCGGAAACCGCCCAAATCCGCGCCAACCGGCCAGACTTGGCGGGGAAGGGCGTTCAGGCGGCTGCGTTTGGCGGGGGTGGCGGCGGAGTTTGGAGGCACTGGCTGCAGAGGACAAGGCCGCCAGATTCGCGCTGGATCTGGCGAGGAGGCATCCAGCAGTGCCTAGTGCCGGCGGGAAGTGTGCTAGCACTTGCTGTGGGATGGCGACGGCGGCGCCGACGCCACGGCGGCCGGATCTGGCGGTGGTGGAGTGGGATGACGACTGGCGGCGGTGGTAGCATCTTGTGGATGCGGTGGTTGCGGGCGCCGGTGACGGAGGGTGCGGCTGGCGGCGGCGGGCGCAACAGCGCGGAGGCGTTGGAGACAGAGGCGGAGGCCGCGATGGCGGCGGAGGGGCAGGAGGTGCGTGGGTGACGGCGAGGGCCGGGGGGGCTATGGCTGGCCGATGCCGGCATGTTGCGGCTGACAGCCGTGCAGCCGGTAGCCATGCAGCGTGGCCAGCGATGTCGAGGACTGCTGGCACATGATGGCTATGCAGCAGGAGGCGAAGCCGATGGAGACGGAGCCCGGCGAGGTAGCTGCACGCGAAGACCGGCCGGCGGGGGGCGCCGGTGCGATGTGCCCACACGCCGGCGGAAGTTTAGTTGGCAGTGGAGCAGTGGTGCATGTATGGTAGATTGGCAGGTGGTGGATGGCGGGTGAAAACCCAGCTCGGCCTTGGCCGGACCAACAACGATGACGCTCGAGTGTCATTTTCCCTCCTGAGGGCGTTATCGTGCCGTCTCACACCTTAAGGGCGGTTGCCGGGAGAAAGCCCAGTCTTGGCTCTCTTGAGTCCTTGACGGACGGCGGCGGCGGTGTTCCGCGAAATGGCTAACGGGCGATCGATCGCCCCTAGCGCGCCCCCCTCTCCTCCACGTGGTTTCCTTTTTTGGCACCGCATTACTTTCCTATTTTAGTAAATTTATGCACCTAAAGTTTATACACCTCAAGTTTACACATCTAAAAGTTTACATACCCGATTCAAATTTGAATTTAAATTATATCCGATTCATATTTGAATTTGAATTCAAATATTTTTTATATATAGTATTTCTATACATCTAAAGTATATATACCTAAAGTTTAATAACCCAAATTTTATAAGTTAAAAGTTTACATACCCGATTCAAATTTGAATTTAAATTATATTTGATTCAAATTTGAATTTGAATTCAAATATATTTTATATATAGTATTTCTATGCATCTAAAGTTTATACATCTAAAGTTTATAGACCCAAAGTTTATAAATCAAAAGTTTACATACCCGATACAAATTTGAATTTGAATTCAAATATTAGTTTATAGACCCAAAGTTTATAAGTCAAAAGTTTACATGCCCGTTTCAAATTTGAATTTGAATTCAAATTTTTTATATATAGTATTTCTGTGCATAAATTTTCCAACTTTGTTTTTTTTTAAAAAAATATTATGGTGTACTGTAGTAGGAAGAGAAGAAGGGGAGGAGGAAAAGGGGAGAGGAAGAGCGTACAAGGGGAGGGACGGGTGATCGCTAGGAGGAGAGTGAGGTGATCACCCGCCCACTAGCAATACCCGGTGTTCCGTTGCTCCGCTCCACACAATTACTACGATATTTTTTAGTTTTACCCATAAAAATGATTTTTTTTAGTCTGACAATCAACATGGAGCAATTTTTCCCTGTTAATCCAGCCATTATTGTATCTGAAAAAGTTTTGCAAATGCAGTATTTAATTATTGTAATAGGTAAGGGCTCCTTTGTAACAAAGGAAAAGGTGATGAAATATAGGAGTGCAATCCTATAAAAAATAATCCGACTCTGTTGCAGATTGGCTTCCACAAAATTCTATGATTTTCTAGAGGAATGGCCCATTTCACGAGAACTTTGGTGGAAAACTAACAAGTTCCTACGGAATACCTATTTCATGAGAATTTCGGTGAGAAACTAACATGGGATCGGTTAGCCTAGGGTTAAAAACGATGGGTTCTCGTAAAACCGCTGATCATTATTTGTGGTAACGAGCGTTTTAGTTGGTTTTCGTACAATATTGACTGAAAATCGTTGGTTTTTGCTAGTTTTCATTGATTTTTGATAAATCGGTGAGGAGTGGTTTTTATTTTGAAAACGAGAAGAACTCTAGCCTCGTGTTTTCTCTTCCTTGGTCCAAAAGTAACTATGATTTTGTTTTAGTGCCACCAACAACATTTGTTACAAATTCACGTGATCAATTGGATTGAACAATTTGTTCGTATGTTTTTTCTGCTCTTATGATTCCAAAAATATACTTCCGTCGTTCTAAAATATTTTGGGATGGAAGGAGTACATTTCGGAGCTTAAAAACCCTTTTGTTTTATATAATATTTTCTTCGTTTCATATCATAAGTAATAGTCAATTTTTTATGCTTAATCAAGTTTATAAAAATAATTAGCAACTTAACTCCAAATTAGTTTCGTTAAATATAGCATCGAATATATTTTAATAATATGTTTACTTTGTGTTGTAAATACTACTATGTTTTTTATTTAAACTTATCAAACTTAAACAAGTGTGACTTAAAAAAACAAAGCTGTTTATAATATAAAATAGAGGAAGTAATAAATAAAAATAAATACAGAACTACAAATGCGTTCTTGGCGGGGGGGGGGGGGGGGGGGGGGGGGGCGGGTCAACGGTCAACTTTGACCTAAAGCTCAACATCCAAACATAGTATTTATTAGTACTCCTAAAACCTACATGCAAGCATGTCACATCAACCTGTTAAGTACAAAACCTCAAGATACAAGCATATAATAATTATATCTATAATTTATTTCATTCCAAAAACTAAACATACACATACTAAATCATTATTCTTAAATCATTTTCATAATATTTCAATCCGAATGATTTCATCATTTCTCCGTTATCTAACATATATCCCGCAGCAAAGTGCGGAGCATCATCTAGTTACTGTAATAAGGGCTCCTTTGTAACAAAGGAAAATGTGATGAAATGAAAGATTGCAATCCTATGAAAAATAATCCGACTCTGCTCTAGATTGGCTTCCACAAAATTCTATGATATTCCAGGGGAATGGCCCATTTCTACAAGAATTTTGGTGGAAAACTAACAAATTCCTACTATGGAAATACCTATTTCATAGAATTTTGGTGAGAACTAACATGGAACCGGTTGACCTAGGGTTCCAAAAACGATCGGTTCTCGTAAAACCACTGATCATTAGTTTGTGGTAACAAGCATTTTAGTTGGTTTTCGTACAACATTGACTAAAAATCGTTGGTTTTTACTGGTTTTTGTAGATTTTTTTATAAATCGGTGAGGAGCGGTTTTTATTTTGGAAACGAGAAGGAGAACTCTAGCCTCGTGCTTTCTCTTCCTTACTCGAAAAGTAACTATGATTTTCTTTTAGTGCCACCAACAACATTTGTCACAAATTCATGTGATCAATTGGATTGAACAATTTGTTCATATGTTTTTTTTCTGTTAATACGATTTCAAAAATATACTTCCGTAGTTCCAAAATATTTTGGAATGGAAGAAGTACATTTCGAAGCTCTAAACCCTTTTGTTTTAGATAATATTTCTCTGTTTCATCCTATCATAAGCTATCAAACTTTTTTATGTTTAATCAATTTTATAAAAATAATTAGCAATATAACTCCAAATTAGTTTCGTTAAATCTAGCACCAAATATATTTTAATAATATGTTTACTTTGTGTTGTAAGTACTAATATGTTTTTCTATATAAACTTATCAAACTTAAACAAGTAGTTTGACTTAAAAAGCTGTTTATAATATAAAATAGAGGAAGTAATATAAATAAAAATAAATACAGAATTACAAATGCGTTCTTGGCGGGGGTCAACGGTCAACTTTGTACGCGACACACACACAACGCAACACAGTACAGTAGGCAGGCCATTGCTGTCGTGTCGACTGAAGGAAACGAGCCCTCCTCCCCTTCCACCATTCTCACCTTCTCCGATCTCTCATCCTTCCCATGGTGGGGACGACGGAGGTGGAGGGCATAGAGGCGCTCGTCCGCCGCCTCAGGCTGTACCAGCCGCCTCCCTCCCCGTACGACGGCGCCTCGACCACGGCGGCCGGCGGCGGCGGCGAGCTGTTCCGGCCGCGGAGGGCCGCCGTGCTGGTCTGCCTCTTCCGCCGCGGCGGAGGCGACGGCGAGCTCCGCGTCATCCTCACCAAGCGATCCTCCTCCCTCTCCACCCACTCCGGTGAGCTCGCTTCCTTCCTTCCTTCCTCCTCCCTCGCATCGCCTTCGCGTGGTGTGGTGTGGTGTGGGGGGGGGGGGGGGGGGGTCCGTTGGGCGATCGGGCGCGAGTGCGATCGATCGGATTCTTGCGGGTAAGCTCGGAGATTTGTCGGCAGCGGGGCTCGCCATTGCGGTCCATGCGAGCGGTAGGTTGGGGAATGTGGGGGGAGGGGGGCGGGCATTCCCTAGGCGCTTTCTTCTTTCCATCGGTCCCCAAGGGGGATTGGCCGTTAGTTCTTGGCATTTTTGCTAAGGTCAATGAAGCAAATATAATTGTTTCTGAGAGCATAGAGGAGCAGGAGTTCGTGATTTTTTGGTGGATTTTGTTCAGGTATTTTAGTGGCATAGATGTAAGTTTCTTCTGTTTCTAGTGTCCTCTACGGTGCCTATAGTAGTTTATATAAAAAATATTAGAGTAAATTTCACAAAAATACAGGTATTTTGACCAAATTATCACAAAACTACAACTACAGATTTAATGTGTTGTATCACAAAACTACAACTACAGATTTAGCATCAAATTTATCACAAAACTACAGTTTTAAGGTTAAGTATCACAAAAATGCATATTTAATATTGAAGTTATCACAAAACTACAACTTGGAGTTTAGATCCCTAGCACCATTGTTATATTGGAGCTATAAACATTATTGCTTTCTGACTAAATTGGTTCTAAACTTGTAGTCTTGTGGTAATTTAGTTAATAAACATGTAGTTTTGTGACACTTCATCATAAATGTGTAGTTTTGTGATACACCGAGTTAAATCTGTAGTTTTGTGATAATTTTGTCATAGTATTATGTCAGATTGAAACATTTTTTCTTTTTGGGGGTGAGGGGGGGGGGTGTTAATATATAGTTCACAAATATGATAGGGAGTCACTTTCTAGTTTCTACCATGTGGGTGATTCATTCATGAAGTTAGTTTACAAATGATATAGTTGTTTCTCTCTTGTCTTGTCCACTTCAACATTATTAGCCAACTGGCTTTTGTGGAATGTTTTGAACAAACAATTTGTACAGATGATTGGACTTATACTAGGAACATCATAGCATTTCTTACTTCGGTGTCTACTTGAGAAAAACAAGTAGGGTGCATCAGAATTTACAAATTTTAAGCGACTTGGCCTCACCTCAGGAATTGTTTGAGCAACTTGAGATTTGGTTCTGAAGTGAAATGAAACAAGCTGACTTTCTGAAATACTTTTGAAACCAAGCCTGCTCGTATATTTTCTTGTTATAGATTTTGAGTTTGGGGACTTGAGCTCACAAATGGTCTCAAGATAGGTTTGGCTTACACAAGAGTTATAAATTGAGCTTCTGGCTCTACTAGAGAGCTGACTTGGTTTGAGTCAGCATATTCAGGTGAGCTGATCCAAATGTAGTCTGCCCTGGCTCATTTTATCTAAACTTGCTTCAACTACACCCCAAAGTGTTGATGGGTGCTCATAGATGCCCAATGCTGCTTCTATGCTTTTTCTTAACTAAGTTTCTTGCCTAAATTTGAGATTGTCAGGGGAGGTTGCATTGCCAGGAGGGAAGGCTGAGGAAGGTGATGCTGATGATGCAGCAACAGCACTGAGAGAGGCAAAGGAGGAGATTGGGCTTGATCCTTCTTTGGTCACTGTTGTTGCCTCTTTAGAGCATTTCTTGTCAAAGGTGCAATGCCTTTCGGTCTTCTTTTACATCGAAACTGAAATTTTTTCTTAGATCAGAGAAAACCGTGTTGCAATGCATCAATAGAAAATAGGGAAATCTTTTTTTATTTTTTTTCTGGTGTTACAAATACAAATCTTTATACATTCTTGCAGCATCTTCTGGTGGTTGTTCCTATTGTCGGCATCCTCTCAGATATTGAAGCATTTAAGCCTGTTCTTAATGTCGATGAGGTAGATGACATTTTTGATGTACCGCTGGAGATGTTCCTCAAGGTCAGTTTATTTATCTTCTTACTGTATTAATTAAAAGGCATCACATTGTTTGTACTTTATGAGTAGTAAATTTTTTACATCCTTCATTCCATGTTCATGACATACTGACATTTGCAGTTTACTGTACAAAATTACAATTCACTGTTAAAAATGTCCAGGCATAACTGCCATAGTTACCATGCTGCAGTGATTTACTTTGGAACATGCTCTGTTATGTACGTTGAACTGCTTTGGAAAGTTACCAGAATTGCATGGGTTAATACAGTAAATTAATTATTATGTGCAAATAATGGCAAAAGAAATCTGCTTCTTTTTTCTTTTTTTTTGGGACATTGTGATATCCAATCCATTCTGGAACGCTGCAGGATGAAAATAGGACATCTGAGGAGCGCGAAAAGATGGGGCAGACATTCACAATTCATTACTTCAATTATGAGAAAGAGAACCAGAAGTACTTAATCTGGGGCCTGACTGCACGCATCTTAATTCATGCTGCTTCAGTTGTATACCAGCGCCCACCAGACTTTCCCGAGCGAAGAGTACATTTCAACCTGCCAAAGTTCTGAAGGGCAGTGCCATGGATCAGCATATACTAAATACTGTTAACTTACTATGGAGACTCAATTATACCGATTGAAGAGCATAGCGGAAAAAAAAATCCCAAAAAAGGTTGCTGGAGAATATATATTTTCTATTCTTTGCACCATTCTTTACACAACACGCTGATGTTAACATTTGTTGATGCTGAGTTATCTGAGTAACCCCCATTTGCTCCCTGTTGATGTCACCAAACAGTTGCACTAATACAGTTGGGTTTTATATGTGAAGTATAAATCAAATTTAGTGTGTTGAGTGCGTTGTTCAGTCACTCAATTAGGATCAGATGTTTGTGAAAACCTACCAAATTGCTGATCCTGTTGATGCTCAATTGTTCCATTCCTTCTGAAACCTGTTTTTTCTGCAGTGTTATCTTTTTGTTAACCTTTCCCTATGTTTACTACAATCAGATCATGGTGTTGCTTTTGTCATGTCTCTATCCCACAACTTCTCTTGATGTGTCGCAAACAAAAATGGTATATCCAACATACCCAGATGAAAACTTTTGCAGGTGGCAAGTTTGGATTGGGCAACTCAACCTGAGATAAAACAAATGAGATGCAAAAGAAAGAAAGAAAGAAATGGTAGACAATGGATTGCTAGTGCTTCTCCCAGTATGTATGCAGATAGTATAATTTCATTGCTAAACAATTTTTTCTCACCTTCTTTCTCAGTTACATTACTTCACATCAGAGTGTTACTTTGCTTAGTTTTCTGTTGGCTTTTTAGCCATCGTGTCCTCCTGTGGTTAGGCACTGTACTGCAGGATTGTCCATGGGCTTTCTGAAAAAACCTAACGAGTAGTGGGAACTTTTTGGTAATAGAACTTTAGAGCAGATTCATGGAGCCCACACAACATAAGCATGCCTCTTGTAAATCTTTGGGTTAATCATGGGGAGGCTTCCATGAATGTCATTTCCATGGATTCCATCATCCACAAAAATCAAATCATGCACCGCCATTCTTTATCTGCGCTTCGGTTGTTGACTACAGCGATAGCATGGCTCTATTGTAGTTTCTCTTGAGCGGCATGATTTGGGAAAAAAATGGTAGAGTTTCAAAACGAGATTTGTATTATTTTTTGGGGAGTTCTGCTGGCAATAAAGGGTCTGTTTGGTAGAACTCCAACTTCTAAATTTAACTCCAGGAGTTGGGTCTGGAGTGGAGTTGTAGAGCTACCTAAACACAGCTCCACCAGTCTATTTCATTTTGTGAGAGAGCTCCACCTAGATCCACCTCTTCTAGAGCTGGAGCTGTACTAAACATGTCCAAAATCCTGTTTGGAATGGAATTACGAAGGATTATCGTACTCTTGTTTGGTTGGACTACCCGTTGGGCATGTTGGTGTTTGACTGTTTGGTTAGCTGATTATCCCAAATTATGTGCTCTAGAACATAAGATTAAATTTAACAGTACATCAATTGGAAAACCACTACTCCCTCCGTTTCAGGTTACAAAACTTTTTGACTTTGGTCAAAGTCAAACTGTTTTAAGTTTGACTAAATTTATAGACAAATATAGTAATATTTATAATACTAAATTAGTGTCATCAAATCAATAATTGAATATATTTTCATAATAAATTTGTGTTGGGTTGAAAATACTACTACTTTTTTCTATAAACTTGGTCAAATTAAAGCAGTTTGACTTTGACCAAAGTCAAAATGTTTTATAACCTGAAACGGATGGAGTATTTATTAAGGGATTTTTTTAGCAGATAGTTTAGAGTTGCGAGTTTTGTTTAAAATAACTAATAATTGGATTCCAAATGGGATTACCTCGCCTACTATTTGGTGTTCTTTTTTATTATTCCAGTTGCAAAATGGCACAATTCCTTCTTTGTGTATGGTTACCCAATGCTATGTATCATCTTAGAAAATGAACACATCATAACAACCACAAATTTTGGACTGTAGAGGGTGTTGAATCAAGAAGCCTTCTTTGCAAAACCGAGCAGCAAAGATGGACATGATGCAACACAACTCCTTTTGCATATCCCCCAAAAGAAGAAGCAAAGAGGGACAGATGGACTGGTATTGATTTCGCAATAACATCTCTTGGAAACTCCTGTTATTATAATTCAGTTGATCGGTATAGGAACTCAAACTCCTCATTTCATAAACGGCACAAACACACTTCCTCTTAGTCCAAAGACAATGTTTTTTTTCATGCACTAATGGAGGTAATGGATTACACAAAACATGCCACTGAATGTGACCTGAGACAGAAATTCCCACTGAAGGAAACTTCCAAACCCTTGTGCTTTATTCCTTTTCAGCTTTAGCAACTTTGTTGATGTTCAGAGTTTCAGACAGACAGATAGACAGGGATGTGCACCTGTGAAGGAAAACGACGGCAGCACTAGAACGGAAGCTAAAAAGATTATCTGAATTTCAGTAGTAGGGGAGTGTGTGCTTGTTGTCTCCAAAGGCCACTTTGGTCAGGCAGGCGTGCCCCTGCAGTCCCATCGTCTCTGCATTTTTTGGCTGTCCATTTCTTCAGTCTCCCAGCTGCTTGCCATACCACTCTGCTCCTCTGAAAAGAAGGCGAATTGGCAATATGCATCCATGGATAGAGAGATTGCCTTTTGGTTTCAAGTTTTTAATTTCGACAACAGTGGGGCTGAAATATATAGATAATGTTTGGATCATAATAAGTTTGAACAGAAAAAAACTTTGTGAACTCCTTTCTGAAATAGATTTTGCAGTCTTTTCGGTGGTCAACTTTTCTTGAAACATTTGTGCTAACTTTATGTGAATTTTCAGTTAAATAGTAATATACCTGTGCATACCAATAAACATTGATTCATAAGCTTATGGGCCCATATAATTAGTAGACTCAAATTGTTTTTAGAGTGGATGGACGACTCTACTTTTAAGTATTTTCAGTTGACGTGAATCAAGAAAAACTCGACGATAAAGACATGTAAAACTGAAAATCCTTGAAATATCAGCAGGCAACAAGCCGACCATTCTGATCGTGACCCTGTCATATATCCTCTCAGAAAGAACCATTGATATAGTAGGCTATCCGAAGAGTCTCCTGTCTACTACTAGTACCAACAGCATGGACCCACATGTAATTCAGACAGACACTTGGACAAGTTTGGGGTTAACTGGTTACTGTGCTATGGTGTGCGGCAGCCGTTGAATTCAGTTAGTTACAGAAGTGAAAACGAAAATTCACTGATGCTGATCCTGTCCCCTCATATAAACTGTCCAAGCAGAGGGTAATTGTCTGGATCAGTCAGTGACAAAGGACTTAAAGACAGTAAAAACATTTTCTCTGAAATCTATGAAGGACAATTTGGAGCTTAGCATTTCATAAAGGTTTTCTTCAGGACCATTGACACCAAATGTACATGTTACTGTAGATGCAGACATTCACTACACAGTTGTGTGGCTATGGTCCAGGACTCCAGACTGTGTCCACAATTTGCATATCCTGACAGATGCAAAGCCCAACAGTAATCCCAACAACAAATCACCTAACCTTTTTGGATCTAAACCCTGCAGGCTAGCAGAAAGGTAAGGGAAGAAGGGAAAAGAGCCAGCACAGCTTCTGTACAGCCTCTTGTTCTGTTGCTGTCACTTGATCTCCACCACAGCTGAATGCTCCCAACTTAATAGCAAAAGCTGAAACCTAAGCCTGCAATTGAATGGAGCACTGAATGACCCAAAAATTACAGCACTGAAGGATCATATTTATCCGGGTCGAGAGATGATGTTCAGGTACATACCTAGAAATGCTTATACTAAAATGAAAAGTAATTAACATGTTAAAACTAAAATAGCAATTTTACTCCCCTTATCCCATAATATATGAATCTAGAACTGAATGGGACATAACATAGTACAATTAATTTGGACAGGAGATCTATCCAAATTTATTGTACTATGTTGTGTTCCATACGATTTTAGATTGCTATGAGTAATTACTACCCAATAATTTGTTCGATCCAAGCCAAATCAATCACTATATCTTATACATGTGTCTGTGTGATAAACTGATAGCAAGTGATAACTGAACATGTAAAATGGAAAAAAGCCGCTCAACAAGTTCAGGTACAACAAGAGGCACCTTTTTCACTTTTCAGGGTCTGAAATGAGCACAGAATAATGCAGATGGTCCACAGAGTCAAAAGTGTTAGCACCATCTAGCTTAAACCAAATCCTTGTTGGCATTGATACTTTAGACAAACTGGTAGTAGTACATTAACCCATGAAAATACTAGAATGAGCTATACATAGAGGACCTTTACTTAAGTAGTTCTAGCTTACATTGCATGCTTGAGGCTTCAACCTTAATGCTGGGTACTTGAGTACATTAATTACTACTGATTGTTAATGTGATTATGCTAACTGATTTTTGAAGCGAGTGATTATGCTAATTGCTAATTAAAGTGAGGTACTACTGTTCAGTGTGTTCATCAGTGCTGGCTTTGTGTGATCAAACGAGGAGAGGCTTCTCCTCCGCCATGGCCTTCTCCTTGCTCTCCGGCCGGAGCTCCAGCAGCAGCTTCACGACGGACCTCATCGACGGGCGGTTGATCGGGAGGCTGGACGTGCAGAGCAGCGCGACGTTGAGCGCCCTCCGCGTCTCGTCGCGCGGCGCGCCGGCGAGCCTCGCGTCGAGCACGCGGTCGACGCCGTCGCGCTCGACGCCGCCGCACACCCACCTGACGAGGTCCTTCTCCCCGAGCTCCGGCCCCGCCGGCGCCTTGCCGGTGAGGAGCTCCAGCATCACCACGCCGAAGCTGTACACGTCGCTCTTCTCCGTGATGCGCAGCGTGTACGAGTACTCTGGGAACACAAGAATATCGTCAGCTCGAGCTCGTCGGCGGCGCCATGGCGATCGAGGTGTGCGCATGATAACTCACCGGGGGCAATGTAGCCGCAGGAGCCGGCAATGGCGGACACGGTGGTGGGCGGCGCGGCGGAGACGGCCCTGGCGACGCCGAAGTCGGCGACCTTGGCGCGGAGGTCGGCGTCGAGGAGGATGTTGTTGGACTTGACGTCGCGGTGCACGATCGGCGGCGCGCAGTCGTGGTGGAGGTAGGAGAGACCCTCGGCGGCGTCGACCATGATGCGGTGCCGCGCCGGCCAGTCGAGGAGGCCGCCCTTGCCGCCGTGGAGGAGGTCGCCGAGGCTGCCGTTGGGCATGTACTCGTAGACGAGCAGCCGCCGCTCGCCGCTGCTGAGGCTGCACCACAGCTTCAAGATGTTCTTGTGCCGTATCCTCCCCAGCGTCGCCACCTCCGCCTCGAACGTGTCCTTGCCGCCGCCGCCGGCTTCCATGGCCGCCGCCTTCTTCGCCGCGCCGCCGTTGGCCCAGAGCTTCTTGACGGCGACGACGGCGCCATCGTCGCCGCCGCGGGCGCCGTGCCCGAGGACGGCCTTGTACACCTTGCCCGCCGCGCCTGTGCCGACCACGTTGTCCTCGTCGTCGAGGCAGCTGAGGATGTCCTCCTCGTCGAACTCCGCCTTGTGGAACGACGTGACCACCCACCTCGGCTTCTCGCCGGCGGCGTCCTCCGTGCTCCACCTCCTTTGACTCCTGTACCTGTGGACGAACCACGCGGCGCCGAGCAGCAGGATGACGCCGGCGACGGTGACGATGGAGGCGGTGACGCTCCCGACAAGGCCGCGGCGGCCGGCGCGGCCTCCGCGGCCGCTCGCGCACGAACCGCCGGTGCACAGCCCCGGATTGCCGAGGAAGCTGTCCTTGTACATATCGCCGGCGAACAGAGGAGGCAGGACGCCGGCGAGCCGGTTGTTCGACAGGTTGAACAGGCTCAGCTTAAGGTTCTCGAGTTGCACCGGCACGCCGCCGGTGAGCTCGTTGTTCGACAGGTCGAGCGAGTTGAGCACCGGCAGATCGCCGAGCTCGGCGGGGATGTCTCCGGTGAGGCGGTTGTCGGCGAGGTCGAGCTGCGTCAGCTTCCGCCACCGTCGAACACCTCGCGGCAGCTCGCCGGAGAGCGAGTTGTTCCTCAAATCAAGCCGGCCGAGCGTGGTGACCACGGTCATCGACGCCGGCAATGGCCCGGAGAACACGTTGTTGGAAGCCGACAGCTCGAACAGGTTCGGCAAGCTGCCGAGCTCCGGCGGCAGCGCGCCGGCGAAGCGGTTGTCAGATATCAGCAGCTGCGACAGGTTCCGCGCCGTGGCAATGGCGGGCGCGACGGCGCCGGAGAGGCCGTTCCCGGCGAGCTCCAGCAGGTAGAGGTGCGGAAGGCCCCACATGTCCGGCGGCACGGCGCCGGAGAGCCGGTTGTTCGGCAGCCGCACCCGCGTCAGCGTCCGGCATTGCCCCAGCTCCGCCGGAATCGGGCCGACGAGCTCGTTGTTCAGCATGAGAAGCTGCTCCAGCTTCCCGGCGCTGCACAGCGTTGCCGGAATCTCGCCGGAGATACGGTTGTCTGACAAGTCCAAGAACTCGAGCGGGCTGTTCTTCCCGAACTCCGGCGGCAACTCCCCGACCAGCCGGTTGGTGAACAGCCTGAGGTCGTTGAGCTTCGCCGCGTCGGCCACCGTCGCCGGCACGCGTCCGGTAAGCTCGTTCTGGTACAGGTGGAGGCTCTCCAGCCTCGGGGCGAGGAACAGGTCGGCCGGTATCTCGCCGGAGAGCTGGTTCATGGCTGCGTCGAAGAACCGCAGCTTCCTGAGCGCCGCCATCCCCTCCGGCAAGCTCCCGGTGAGCTGGTTCGAGTAGAGCTCGAGCTGGACGACGCTCTCCAGCCCTCCGATGCTGCTCGGGATCTCGCCGGTGAGGTTGTTCGTCGAGAGGTCGAGGTTGACGAGGCTCTTCAGGCTCCCGATCGACGGCGGGATATCTCCGACGAGGTTGCACCCGGCCAGCCACAGCACGCGCAGCCTCTGGATTCCGGTGAACGTCTCCGGCAACGGCGACGGCGCGAACTGGTTGTACGCGAGGAGGAGCTCCTCGAGGGCGCTGACGTTCGCCAAGAACGCCGGGAACTCGCCGGACAGCTCGTTCCCGGCCAGGCTGAGCGTCAAGAGAGACGGGAACCCCGCGCCGTAGCTCCTCGGGACCTCGTCGGAGAACCCATTCCCGGCGAGATCAAGGTGCCTCAGCGACGGCATCGCGGCGAGGCAGCCGGGCAACGGCCCGGTGAGGTCATTGTACGACAGGTCGAGCCGCGCCAGCGAACGGAGCTCGCACAGCGGCGCCGGGAACTCGCCGGCGAGGGAGAGGTTGGAGAGGAGCACGGCGGCGACGGCGGCGGCGGAGGAGGACGACGGGTTGGAGCAGAGGAGGTGCGGCCACCGGCACGGGGAGAGGGACGGCGACAGGCCAGGGTCCCACGCGGCGAGCGCGGAGGACGGGTCGGAGAGCGCGGCCTTGGCGGCGAGGAGGTTGGCGAAGTCGGCGGGGAAGGAGGCGGCGCCGGCGGCGAGGGCGAGGGCGAGGAGGAGGAGCAGGGGAGTCATGGGGGAAGCGTGCAGTGGAGCGAAGTGGGAGTGGGAGTAGTGGGTGGCTATTAAGGTGGATTTGGGTTTTGAGGCGTGGGTGGCTGTCTCACTGACTGGTGGGACCCACCATTCGTGTCAGTTTTGAGGGAGATTAGGGGGGTTTGGGTTTTGGAGCTTGGGTTACTGACGGGTGGGCCCGTGATTCTGTGTCAGTTTAGACGGAGTAGGCGTATGTTCTGCTTGCTAATGGTGACACTTGAGGCTAACCTACTCACAGAGTGAGCATGATCCAATGGGGGCGATGCAGTGGCGGGCCAAATTTAGAGCTTAAAAAATATAATTGTAATTATATTGAATGTTATCTGTGAAAATTTAATATTATTTCCTAAAATATTTTATTAATATAATATTTTAATTAATATATTTTGTCAATTGTTTTAAAGATTCTAACTTTTTATGAAAATTTTTTCAAAACTATTCGATGACATGTAAATAAAGACATCTCCTCGATGAGTTAAAAAAAAAGTCTTTTCCTCAAATTTATAGCGGTATACTCTATCGCCTTCCTATTATTACTAATGCAAGTGCATGAACCCAACCTTTGTAGTTATATACACAATATCAATTGCTAAGAGCTAGTATTTATTAACTCTTACCATCATTCTGATAGATGCTGCTAATACAAAGTGATCTTTTTCAAAAAAATATATATTTCTTCATTATTTACCCGCAACAAACAATATTGTTTGATAATGCATGGCCACAAGTTTCCCTTTCTTCTACTAGCAAATTAAAGCAGCAAATGAGATTATCATGCATGAGGTGATGAGGGGCATGCACATACATATAGCGTATTGCAACCTGTTGGTCCACATTATACATTATGGACATGCATGGGTGTGGTTGTGCAGTCTTGTGTGACTCTAGTACCGTGGAGTGCGAGATTAGCGAGAGCTCAATCCCTAAGCAAGTGCTTAGCTTGCTAAGCTAGCTAGCCATCCGAGCATGCAGGAACTGCACGCTGATTAAGCAAGAAAGAGCTAGTAGTTGGAGCAGCAAGAGAGGCATGCATGCAGGAGCGCATGTATTGCATGAGTGTGATGTGCAACCGTGTGGATTTTTTTTTTCTTTTGAAGAAATGCAACCCCTAGCTTTGACGGATGTATCCGCACCGCACATGCACACACTCGTTTCTATACTACTTAAAACATTAGAAATGGTGGTATCGGTTATGCCAACTGCAACACCCTCTCTCAACTGATATATATCCCGGACCCACAATATCGGATGCTCCCAAAATCCGGATCGACCCACAGGGGCGGATCTAGTTACTAAGACCAATGTCAGGTGACACGGACAATGACTTTAGACAAAACCTATAGCAAAACTGTTTATCCATATGTTATAACATCATGGTCTGGGCTGTGTATATCCACTTTGGGTGTAGAGGCCGGTTAATCTATTATCTTAAAAAAAATAACACCATGGTCTAAGTATAATTAGCATACTATGACACTGATAGACATGTCATGACATCAACGAACCAATTTTTTGGATCCGCCACTGTCCACCCATCCGGCCTGTCTGCACCGCCGCTACCTCTCCATCTTCGACGCCGCCCCAAGCAGCCACGTCTGCCGTCGATGGCAACTTCCCTAGCGAATTGCGAGCACCCACACCACAACCTCTCTCCGCCGCTGCTTAAGTGGGGCTGGTTGAGAGTTGGGAGCCACTGTGGTTTGGAGGCGGTGCCAAACTGTCCGTGTCTACATACAATGATACCCTTGCAGTGTGGAAGCCTAACGTGATTAAGGTGGAGCAGTGCAGAAGCCCACCGTGGATGCAGTGGCATAGCGTGGAAGACAGGCACCTCCACTGAAGTTGGCCTTATTGGGAGTTGGGAGCGATGTTGGCTTGGAGGCGGTGTCAAGTTGCGTGAAAACTATGTCGCGCACGTGCGATTTTTGGGCACGATTTCTGGAGGAGTTACGTAACTAACCAAGTTAGTTTAGGATAATAACGGTAATTAATTAAGAAAATATTTTTCTTTTTTGGAAGATTTTTTACTAGAAGATTAAAATAAATCTATATGTGAAAGAAATTTTCAACTTAAAATTTGAAACTCTAAGCTTTAACTTTTAAAAATTTTCAACGGTTAAATTTAAAAACTTTCAACTCAAGATTTAAAATTTAAAGTTAAGACAAATTTTAAAAACTTTTTAACTCGAGATTTGAAAACTTTTAGTTAAGATTTGAAAACTTTAAAATCTAGATTTAAAATTTTCTTTAGATTGAAAAACTTTTAAGTTAAGATTTGAAAACTTTCGACTCAAATAGATTAAAAAATCGGAAAAAGAACATGATAAAAAGGAAAACGCGTGAGGGGAGGGGGAAGAAAAAAAATGAAAAAAGCGAAAAGACGGAAAAAAAAGAAGAGAAAAACGAAAAAAAAAAGGGAAAAAAAGAGAGAGAGAACGGGCCACGGCCTCGCGGGTTGCGGCACGGAAGCCCGACGCGGTTGAGGAGGCGGAGTAGAGTGGGAGCCCCACCGTGTGGAACTGTGGATGCATGCTGCTGCGTGGCATGGAGGACGGGAGCACGACGTGGATGACGCGGGCCCAGCGTGGATGCAGCGGCGTGGCACGGATGCCAAGCACACGGCGTTGCTACGGAGGCCGAAGTGCCACGGTCGGCTGTGGCTGTGGGGACGGCGAGGCAGAGAGCGGTGTCGATCTGGAATTCTCGATCTGACACCTAGGATTTTATTTCTTCTGTGTATTTATATGCACGTAACAAATGGGCCACCGTCCGGTATTAATTTCTCATACAGATAATCCCTTCTATACCCTTAAAATTTTAACTAATTCTTTCTATGCTTCTAAATTTTATTTTCTTCCTTGTATATCTCCAAAATTTAATTTTGATCTCTTCCATGCCTTTTCCATCAATTGACCGTTAGTTGACGGTCTAATTTCTATAAAAATAACCATTATTAATAGTTATGATTGCTATGTGATATATTATTTATGATAAAATTTATTTTTAGATATTGAAATAATAATTATATTTATTTTATTTTTTGAAAATCATAAAAATGAGGAGCATTCATACAATGATAGGACTACCAATGCTCACGATATTTTTTTAAGAATGCTCCCGATCAAAAAAAATCTATTGTCCTATTAAATTTTAAATAAAAATTTGATTTGTTACATTTGTTTTATTTTCAAAATTTTCCGAACTAATTATTTAGTCTCATTAGTTATATAAAATGCACACACTCTGCACACAAACAAAATTTTCAATTGTTTATTAAGCTTATATTCAAACCTAAATCATCAAAGGCATTAAAGACATTTGCCACAAAACTTAACGGTGGAATGAAGGAAAATGTAATGGGAGGGGCATGGAAGAGATCAAGTTGAAATTTTAGGGGTATAGAAGTGAACGGGTAAATTTCAAAGGTATAAAAGGGATTGAGTGAATTTTCAAAGGTATATAGGGAATTTACTCTTTCTCATATGGGCTATGAGCATGTTACTGTAGAGGAATAAGTCTATTTTCCATCAAAGAATTGAAAGAGAGAGACCGAAGCCATAAGTTACGCATTTCACGGTCGTATTTAATAATTCAATTGAAAGATAACTCAACGTGCTTCGTTTGCTTTTTCCTTTCCATGGACTAAGATAAGACTAGTTGTTGGTTGGTTGTAAATCTGGGAATAGTCTAGATTGAGAATATGCATTATCTCGTTAGAGGAAACTCACTCTAGTAAGATCAGGCAAGGCAGCATATGATCCAAATATTCACTCGCTCTAAGCACGGGAATAGAAGCGAAAACGATCTCGATCCGTGATTTTTTAAATATCCAGAATGATCCATCCCGGTAAAGATAAGATAAGAACTGCTCGTTAGATAGAATGGATTCAATTTTGATTTGGAATTGCTTCTTTTAGGTAAAATAAAAAATAAGTAAAAGCACAGACCTTAATTTTACTTTACAGGAAATGCGTTTTTTACTGCATTTTTTTTCTTTCTTTTGGTATTCTTCATCTCTTGTTCCATGGAGGCGGCCATTGGAGGGCATGCGGCGGCGGTGTTGGAGGAGGAGGAGGAGCGCAGATCGGGTCCGGCGGGGCTGTGGCTCAGGCGGCATGGAGCGGCGGTATTGGCGTGGATGGGGCCGGCGGCAGTTGAAGAGGAGAGCGTGGAGCGAGAAAAAAAAGAAAGGCGAGCCATGAGATTAGGCGATCGGGTTAAGTGGGAGAGTGCGAAGCAAGAAAAAGAAAAGAAAGGCAATCGAGCCATCGGATTCAGCGATCGTATGGTTCACACTCCGCGGGTCTACCTGGTAAGGATTCAATACCACCACTACGTTTTTTTTAAAAGTAAAGTATATATAAGTATAGATATAGATACCAAACACCATCTAGGTATAAATACTTCTATCCTTACAAACATTAATATGTGGTCTTCATTATCCCATGGGTCTTTATGTCAGTGACAGTGATCGTACTAACTAACAATTATATCACACATCGAGCCCGTTTATTAACAATAGCAACTGCGTATTGGAAGGGGCGGAAATAAGGGTGGGCAATTAGGGCTTCAGCCCTAGGCTTAGGACCAAATTCCCATAAATTTATTCAAAATACTGTCAAAAGTTGAAGATAAAGAGAAACTTGCTAAGAACACACCAATTGAGCCCTACTTAGCCTCAGGAGTGATCTTTTCTTGGCTCCGCCACTGCGCATTGGTATCATACATTACAACCTAGCAACCACTACTAGAGAACTGATCTTTGCTGGGTCATGCAAAATCCACATTAGTTATCTTTAATCCTGATTCAAAAGCTTAACGGTACGTTTTGCTCTTTAGCCCCGGTTGGTGTAAAGATCATTTTTAGTCCCGGTTCAAAAATTCATCAGGCTGTGTCAAGCCCCCACTATCTTTAGTCCTAGTTGTTTATACCAACCGAGACCAAATAGAAAAAAGCGAACGAGCCGAGCCACACGCCTCCCTATGCCAGCTTCCCTTGTCCTTATCTCCTCCTCCCCATGCTGCACGCCTCCCTCGATCTCTGTCTCCTCCTTTCTCACTCCCTCTCCCTCCACCGCACCGCCCGGTGACGGCGGTGGGAGGGGAGGAGATGGCGGCGGCCCGGCGCTCGGAGGTGGTCTCTCGCTCCCCCTCTCTCTCACTCCCTCCCTCCACCGCACCAGCCGGAGACGGCAGAAGTGGCAGCGCAGTGGCCGGGCGGCTGTGCCCTCCCCTCTGCCAGATCTGGCGATAGGGGAGATCGGGCCGCAGCCCGGCGGAAGCAACGGTGGCGACCAGGCATTTGAATTTTTGTGAATTTTTTGTGATGTGGGGATTTAAGATAATTTTTGTGATGTAAATTATTTTTTCGATGTTTTTGTGACTTTATGGATGATTTTGTTGTTGAGTAATGCTCATTTGATGTTGAGTATGTTGTGAATCTGTGGTGTCAATTTGATGTGAGGATTTCAGTATACGGACGATTTCAATTTGTTGTTCAGTATGTTCAACAGCAAAAGACAATAAAAATATGCAAGCAAGCAAAAAAGCAATAAAAAAACTTTAGCGCGGGTTGGGCGTCCCGGTTTGCAACCCTAGACTAAAGGGGTTACAAATCGGGACTAAAAACGCATTCCCCAGCAGTGGTCCTTACCCAATACGGCTGCTTAATTATGAGTATATACCAAGTTGACGACCGAACTAGGTCTATGGCTTCAAATATTTCGTATTTTAATCCATTTCAATATGTTAAGATATATTTAAAAGTCTCTCACTCTATTTAACTAAAAAAAATCACCCTCTTACTCCTTTATCGATCTGGGTAGAATATTTTTGTTTTCTTCAAGTCTGTTCTGGTAAGTGTTCAATGGTTATTTCTATGACCACCTTAAAGAGCTAAGACTTATGACAATGATATGAACATGTATTTCATGCATTAAATATTTCATTTGTTCCTTAACAGAAAAACAAATCACTACTTCATGACACAAAATATTTTTAAAAGTTTTTTTTTTAAAAAAATTATCCGGATTCAGATAGAGCTCCACTCTTTTGTTCTTACATTTTATTTTCTAAATGTAGAGGCTCAATTTATAGTTAGCACCGGGAAATTTATATGTACAGCCATACTAACCAATACTTTATCCGTCTTAAAATATAAAAACCGAATACGGAATAGGATATATCATGTCTAAATTTATATATAGTATTAGGATATGTCACTTTTGCATAATACACTACTTCAGAAACCGTTTTTACAAACGGCTAAAAGTGATCTTTGCATGCGGCTATCCCAACCGCATGCACCAAAAGGCCTACGAAAATAGAATTTTTTGCATGTGGCTAGGGCAACCGCATGTAAAAATCCTATTTTTTTCATGCGGTCTCCTATACCGTCCGTATGCAAAAATAAATTCGGCGAAAAAATAAAAATAAAAGAACCCGGGTGAACCCGGGCCCGCCGCTGTCATCGTCTGGATCTGCCGCCCGCCGTTGTTGTCGTCGGTGCCGTCGGATCCACCGCCCGCCACCTTTGTCGTCGTCGGCGCCGTCGGATCCATCGCCCCCACCTCCCTGCGTCGTCGCCTGTGCTAGATCAATGTGAGGGAGATCCCCTGGCGCCAGATCCACGCGGGGACGGCCGCCGCTGTCGTTGCCGGTGCTAGATCCACGCGAGGGAGGGCCTCCGGTGCCGGATCCGCGAGGGATTGAGCTGCCGCCGCCCATCGTCCGTCGTCGAATCCATGCGGGGTGCCGCCGCCGCCGATGTATCCATGCGGGGCGGCGCCGCTCTTGGCCGCCTCATCGGTGTCGCTCGCCGCTTCCAGCCACCCCGCTCCCGGTCGCCCGCCTTCGTCACCGGATCCACGCGTGCCGCCCGTTGCTCCAGGTCTAGCTCCCCCTTCGGCCGTCGAGCCTGCTGGCTCTCTTGGCCGCTCCCTCGGCCACCCGTGGCGCGCCGCGCTGCTCTCGCCGTCGCTAGTGAGAGAGATGAGAGGAGAGAAAGTGAGAGAGAGGACTGAGAGGAAAGGTGAAGATAAGGTTGGTGAAAAATTTTGAAGTGGTCAAGAGGGAAGGAGGAGGCAAATCAGACTTCTAGGCCGATTACTAAGAGGCTCGCATGCAAAATAAATGATTTTTCATATGCGGGCATTTTAAGAGGTCCGCATGCAAAAATGAGCTCTTTTTTTTTCATGCGGCCCCTTAAGGGGTTCACCTACGAAAATCAATTTTTACATGCGGGCCTCTGAAGGAGCCGTATACGAAAATGCTTGCTTGATTTTTGCAGACGCGGCCAGTTATAGTCCGTTTGTAACCTACCGAGGGTCACGTACATAGAAATTGCTTTTTTTAAGTGATGGGTTTATATATTTTACTCTCTCCTTCCACAAAAGTTACACCTATTACTTTTGTTACCAAGATCAAGAAGAAATTAACTTATTTTACATGTAACAAAGATAAATGAGTATATATATGCATGAAACCAATGAGTATTAAGATAACTCCTTGGATTCTAACCCAACATTTTACCTTTTCATTTAAATCTGAGATAAATAGAGGCTACAAATAGAAATAACCTATTTGAAAATTTTAAATATGAAATAGGTCTACTTCCTCCGTCCAAAAATATATGCATTTTTAGCATAGTGACAAGTCAAACATTTTTTAACTTTGACTATTAATAGTAAAAAAAATCAATTATGTAAAATTGATGTTACTAGATTTATCATTCAACAAACTATTATAATATGCAAATTTTTTTATTTAAAACATCTTATTTATGTAGATGTTATTAGTCAAAATAGTATCTTCGAAGATAATGTGAAAGTTAAAAATGCTTATATTTTAGATAGAGATGTAGTAACTCTTATGGATGGACGGAATATGGACGAGGGAGTACTTTACATGCATGGCTGCGTAGCGTGTGCATCATGACGACCACGAGCTTTAGCTGCAACAAAATTAATTTCCTAAGTATTATTGTACACATATCCAGCTTATCCAGTCGTAGAAAAGTACGGTTCACGGAGTCACGGGCCATTATCCGTACGGCACATTATATTTCTTTACAGTTACAAGCAGAGCATGCATGCAATGCAAAAGCACGAGCCAGCGAGATTCCGGGAAAGCTCCCCTCCCCCCGATCTGCTTTGCCGCCCAATCGCACGTGCTGATCTCCGGCGCCGCATGCGCCACCACCTACCGCCATTCGCCGCCGTATATATAACACCGCCGGCGAGGGACGCATATAGCTCCCACACTACAACAACCGCGACCAACCTCCCCTTCAACTCAGTCGATCTCTCTCGCTCAAGCAGCCAGCCATGGCGCCAGTGCAAGTCCCGGCTGAGCTCATCGGCAGCAACAACGGCGGAAGCGCGGGGGGGTCACTGACCGTGGACCCGGCGCTCGGCCGGCGGCAGGCGACGGCGGCGCTGCCGACGCCGAGGTCGCCGCCGCCGGCGTTCGGGAGCATCGTGGCGGTGCTGAGCATCGACGGCGGCGGCGTGCGCGGGATCATCCCGGGCACCATCCTGGCGTTCCTGGAGGAGAGGCTGCAGGAGCTGGACGGGCCGGCGGCGAGGGTGGCGGACTACTTCGACGTCATCGCCGGGACCAGCACGGGCGGGCTGGTGACGGCCATGCTCGCGGCGCCCGGCGCCGACGGCCGGCCGCTCTTCGCCGCCAAGGACATCGTCGACTTCTACCTCCGGCATAGCCCCAAGATATTCCCTCCTGTCATGTACGTGCATAAGTATATACTCCCTCCGTTTCACAATACAAGTCATTCTAGCATTTCCGACATTCATATTGATGTTAGTGAATATAGACATATATATTTATCTAGATTTATTAACATAAATATGAATGTGGAAAATGCTAGAATGACTTACATTGTGAAACGGAGGAAGTGCGGTATATATACAGTGTTTGTATTTACCTTTTTTTTTCTTGACCAAATTTTACATCCAACGTTCTGTACTTTAGTATAAATTATGAAAAAAAGGTTAACTTGATTATTAAAATGTAGTTAACTGGGTGCATCAGTTAACTACATTTTAACTGTAGTATAAGATTTACCTAGACTACATGAAACAACAGATAATTTAGATAAGCGTAAAATGGTCTAAATTAGTTTAAGAGTAAAATGTACTAGCGGTTCTTAAACTTGTGTCATGAGGTTTCACATAGGTCCATGAACTTGTAAAGCGCACATCAATATCCGTAAACTTGGTTTATTGTATCATCCCGATTTAAAACGTCATTCGACCATGGTCGATGACATGGCCTTTTTTTCCTTTTTCCCTTTTTCATTTTCCTCCTCTTCTTTTATCTTCTTCCTCCACTGGAGCCACCTCGAGCTTCCCCGCGCCGACCGCCGCCGTCATCGCCAAGCGTCGCTGCTGTCGGAGGATGAGGCCGAACCGCCGAAGAAGAGAGAAATGAAAGAGGAAAAAGGGAGAAAAAAATAATAGTAATAACGTGCCATGTTATCATCTATATGGCATGCCATGTAGGCAAGACCACGGTCAAATAATACTTTGGACCGGGATGATACAATAAACCAAATTTAGAGACCTCAATATAGACTTTGTAAGTTCGTGGACGTAGATGAAACCTGCTTACAAGTTTAAGGACCGCCAATGTAATTTACTCTTAGTTTAATAAGAAAGAAAGAAAATTAAATTTCACAAATTTATACTATAGTTGCTGCATTTCAATTTAGGCTATTTATTCTGCAAGTTTAGTAGACTGGCAATTAATTAATTAAGATTATGTGAAAATACCTACAAATTTCAGTCGCTTTTACACGGTTCTGATCATGCCAAGATTCATCCAAGCAAACCTTAATGTTCCCATGTATAAATGCAGCAAAGGACCCCTGGGTTTGCTGAAGAGCATGATGGGTCCCAAGTACGACGGGCGATACCTCCGGTCCATTGTGCAGGAGCTGCTCGGTGACACCAGGATTAGCCAGGCCATCACCAACGTCGTCATCCCCACATTTGACATCAAGCTCCTCCAGCCCACCATCTTCTCTAGATTTGATGTAAACTTCCAATCCTTTTTGTAAGCTGTATAGTATATATATACTATAGTGATGAAAAAAGACATCACTATATATTGTAAACAGAAGTAAAATTTACATGTGCATTTTACTATATCCATGTATGTCCAGGCACAGAAGGATGCGTCCAAGAATGCTCTCTTGTCCGACGTGTGCATCAGCACGTCAGCGGCGCCGACCTACCTCCCTGGCCACCGTTTCGAGACCAAGGACAAGGCCGGCCAGCCCCGGGTCTTTAATCTCATCGATGGAGGTGTTGCTGCCAACAATCCGGTAAACAATTAGCCTATGTAGGATATTACTATGGAAATCATTTGCACAGCTGGCGTCTAACCCATTTATCTATGGGTGAATCTATAAGATGCACCCGTCTACCGCTAACAGGTTGAAACTAGTACGGATAGTTTCCGTCCGTCCAGACCATTTTTTAGATTTGGATAGGTTTGATCGAAACTATTCGGAAATTCTCATATTTGGAAACGAATTCGGATTTTTTTTCTCGGAAACAAAAACAAATACAGTAAGTGTACTATCCGCCGGAATCGGAAAACGGTCGGAAACTATCCGGCAATTTCGTTCGGATGTCCGCAGACATGGATCAAATTTTTGAAAACACACACACACACATATATATATATATACATAACTTTTTTCATATGGAGTCTGATGAAGACAAACTTTATATCAAAATTGTAGCGCTTGATGAGATCTATAACTTTCTTGTTGACTATTTTTTTATTTGAGATTATATGATGGTCTAAATGTTCATTATAAAATACCATATCTATTTTTACAAAATCTCAGATCTACAATTCAAACCACATCTGATGGAGATGTGTTTTGGGAGTAGATTTTAATCCCTCAAGAGGATGTCCCCTCGTTGTTTGCATGTTACTCAAATGGTTGAAAAAAATGAATAAAAAAGATGTATTAACATGTGATATATCACTCCAAAAATATGTAAGTTCAAATTCAAGTTCTACATCTCGCAACGAGAAAAATAAATTAAACTACAACCAATTATCGTATTCACAGTCAAATTTATTTTTTTCATTGCGAGATGTAGAAGTTGATTTTGAACTTGTATGTTTGAGGAGTGATATATCACATGTTAATACATCTTATCATATTTTTTCAAATATTTTTATAACCATTGGAGTAATATGCAAACAATGAGTGGACATTCCCTCGAGGGACCAAAATAGTTTCCCTATCAAAGTTGTAGAGCTCAATGAGATCTACCACTTTATAGTTTATAACATTTATATTTGAAAAATATTTAAAATATAAAACAGACACTATAAGTTTCAGATCCAATTGTCCCAATTTTTGATGAACAAAACACTTCAACAGTAGTGAGATTTGTCTGATTTATGTACTAAAAAGTTGTTGGTCCTTGTGTGTAGACGTTGGTGGCGATGACCCACGTGAGCAAGCAAATCCTGCTGGGGAACCAGGACTTCTTCCCGATCAAACCCGCCGACTACGGCAAGTTCATGGTGCTCTCCCTCGGGACCGGCTCGCCCAGGGTGGATGGGAGGACGTTCGGCGCCGACGAGTCCGGCCGGTGGGGCCTCCTCGGCTGGCTCCGCAACGACGGCGGCGGCGGCGGCGCGCCGCCGCTGATCGACAGCTTCGCCCAGTCCAGCTCCGACCTCGTCGACATCCACGCCTCCGTGCTCTTCCAGGCGCTCCGCTGCGAGCGCCACTACCTCCGCATCCAGGACGACGACCTCACCGGCGACGCCGCCTCCGTCGACGTGGCCACGCCGGAGAACCTCCGCGCGCTCGCCGGCGCCGGCGCGGCGCTGCTGCGGAGGCAGGCGTGCAGGGTGGACGTGGAGACCGGCAGGAACGTGGCCGACGCCGGCAGGGGCACCAACGAGGAGGAGCTGGCGCGCTTCGCCCGGATGCTGTCGATGGAGCGCCGGGCGAGGCTCGGCAAGCAGGAGTCAACCACTCGTGTATAAATGAGGCAATGAGGGCTTGATTAATTAATTAATTATTACTCCTTTCGTTCCATTGGAATGCCCGCATGTATTTTAAAATTCAACTATCCAAATATATTTGATCAGTAATATTTTATTATAACTTTCGTTCCATTAAAATGCCCGCATGTATTTTAAAGTTCAACTATCGAAATATATTTGATCAAAAATGTTTTATTAATTAAGTTTTATTTGATAGAAATAATTAATATTATTGAATTGACATTTGAATTTACTTTTTATATGTAATTGTGATTTTGTTACTATAAATATCATGGTATTGGGGAAATTTAAAGACGAAGTTTAGTTTTAAAGACTGACCGTCTGTTAGTAAGTGGGACGAAGGGACAAATTCTGGGTTTAATTCTATTGTTCTGACTAATGTTTAAGCTTTTATTTTTCTACCAAAGGTGTAGTCAGTGTCATTCGTTTTGTTTTTGTGTGCATCTCTTGTTTATTTAGTTGACAATAACATGTTGCGTGTGCTGTTTTTTTATTGTGTTTTAATATAGGATATGTAGGACCCCCATGAGTCAATGACATGTGGGTCATGATGGCATATCTCAAATTTTGTAAAATTATAATGGCATGGTTCCAATTTTCCCTTTAATTAATTATAACTTTTATTTTGGAATAACTGTGTTCTTTCGGAACATTTGTTGGACCATTGATATTTAGTTGTCCTGAGTACAGGGACACGCTTAGGATCGTTTGTGTTCTTGGTTTGGGAGAGATGGAAATATTAAACAACGATTATTTTCAAAATTTCGGTAAGTTCGAACCATTAGCAAATCATTATCTCGTCTGAAATTTTTGGTTTTTCTTAAATTTTTGTGAATTTGACCTAAATTTAGTCAAATTCAGTTAAATTGGGCTAAACTTTCAAAAAATTTTGTCCAAAAATTTCGAAAATCTCAAAATTTCATGAATCTCGGTTTAACCGAAATGGCTAAAATTTAATCTCGTTAGTGCGAATATTTGTTGCCAATGTTTCCCAAAGTTGATAAGTTAACCATTTGAGGCTAGTATTGAATTATTGACAAAGTTCTAGCATTCTACTTTCTTTACTGTATTATCTAAATATGTCATAGACACATTTTCTAGCTAGCTAAAACATGCCACAAGTGTGCCACATAAATTGGGAGACAAAATCCTTGGCTTACCACAGTTTTGGCAAAAAAAAAGTGGAAAATTGTGTCATTGTAGAATATGTCTCAGGTTTTATGTAAACTTTCTTGGTGACTACAATATTCTATATATTCTTTATATTTCATTTGCATGCTAGAAACTCTTTTACAACAAAAAAAAATATGTGACTCAATTTCACTTTCACCTATAATGGAAGTTGTATTCAATTCCTTCTGATCAGAGAACCCCTAATTCAGTTCAAGGAGTACAAGTCAGTTATATTAGTAATAATCATCATAAATATCTGAGATCTATGTGGAAAAATCTAATTTGTTGTATTCTAATGTTTTCTAATCTATTACATCGACCCTCTTATAGGGTATATATAGGAATACATACTGGATAGAGACTTGGAGTACAATACAAGTAAGAGTAGATTTATCTCTAGGACTCTATTTTATCTCTAGGATTCTATCTCTAGGATATATCTTATCTCTATATTTGTATTTGACTCTTATCTCTAACTAACATATTTGTACTTCTAACATTCCCCCTCAGTCGTAACGGGAGCAAAGTGAATGATTGCTACTATTTGAAATATTCTATTTCTTCGTCCTCTTCATCTTTTTCGAGTCACCATCATCAATTGCATCTCTGATGGACGGTCCTCCACCTGGTGCCTGCGTCCTCTTCTGTGTCATCTCTTAACTCTCCTCTATTCCCTCCTGCAGTCATAGCGAGAGTGTTATGGACGATAACAATGACACGGACGCTTTGACTGGAGTTTTCGTCAATGATTTTTTTGTTATAGACGTTCGTAGGCTAGGTTGGAGTGAGCAGTGTATGGTCACCAAGAGTGGGCCTAGCATTAGATGTGTTCCAAAAAATAAAAGGGGGAAGGGAGATGAAATAAAACAAAAGGAAGGTTTACTCTTAGACCCATATGTCATGAACATATTTTCTAGCTAAACATACCAAAAGTGTGGTAAACAAATTTGGAGCCATAAAATGTTTTAGCTAAATCATACGACACACATTTTCTAGCAAAACATGCCAGAAGTGTGCCAGAAAACAAATTTGGAGCGTAAAAGCGTGGCAAACATGCTTACCACACAAGGGGAAAATGTGGAAAAATGTGGTATGTGTAGCATATACGTATCATTTTCTTTATAAATTAACATTGATGGTGGCTGCAATATTTTCGAAATCTTTTTGTTGTTGATTTGTATGCAATAGTCTCTTTTACAACCAAACATTAACTCAATCTTAGTTCCACATTTAACTGAGTTAGTACTGCTCTTTTCAAAAAAACCTTATATTTAAGAACTAAAAAAAAGTCAGTACTACAATATTCTTTGTAATACCTAGGATTGCAAGAGTAAGTTGTATGAGATCTTCATAAGACTTCAGGCATGATTTTACATTAAGATACAACAATTAAAACAACTTTAATAACCTTCCTTGTTAGACAAACATAGGATTGAGCATTTGCCGAGAAGCCAATAGTGATATTCTTGTTTTCGAGTAGTTCCTTGCAAACTGATAGGTTTGTTGTTTAAGATTGTGCGGTGCTAGATCCAAAATAGATTGAAAGAATGATTAGCGACAACAAGGAACTGTACTATAGCTTTATGGAACATAGGCGGATCCAAGGGGTGGTCCTGGGACCACCCAAGAAAACCTATCCCAATGGATATATACATATGTGAAAAGAGACTTTTGGAAAAAGAAAAATACTTCCTTGTTAGTATATTATAATGCATATTTGATCAATTTATACTTCTAACATAGTTATAGTTAGGGTATTTAAAAATATATATAAGTTGGAATACCATACAAAAATTCTAGATGCGCTACTGTTATGGGATGAACGATTTTTATTGCAGGAGATAACATTAGTTTGAGCGGGTCCTAACCATAACGATGTTGTTCGTTTGGCATATCTAGTACATCTGTACATGTTTTTTGGCATACCGGTACATGAGATTCTTCTATGTTTTTCGGCTATTCATGTTCATCTCTGCATGTGATTCTCATCTCGCGGACTTTCTTTCTCATGGTGAACTCTTCCTCCCTATGGATTCTTCTACGGTGTTCTCTTATATGGGAAGTGTGAACTGTGATGTTACTGAGCGTATTGAGCCATAGTGAACTGATGCACGATTTAGTGATGTTACTGAGCGTATTGAGCCATAGTGAACTGATGCACGATTTAGGTATGGGGCTGTTTAAGTTTCCCCAAGGGGATTGCTCTTGCCTAACCATGGATATTTAGGTGCAACCATGTACAGGTATGTAAAGAGATGTGATCCCTGAATAGCCGAAAATAGTACGATCTTTTAGAAAATGCACGAACCTATTGTGTTCATTGGAAAACTATCTTGGATCATTTAGAAGGAGAGGATCAGAACGATTTTCTATAAAATACTGCCCATAGTCCATAGCCTAGGATTATATAGGATGTCAGAAAGGTTGGCAACCACCTCAACAAATAAAAATGCAATTGAGGAAGGTAGCTAAGGGTTACAAGCTTATAGAAGGTTCTAGAGAGAGCTAGAGGAAGTAGTGGAGCCTATAGTAGGAAGAAGAAGCAACGAATGAGAGAAATCAACTAGGTTCAGCTTGAACCAGGTCACCACTCTTGCCATTGCCATTCTATTCAAATGATCCCCTTGAAGTCATCCTCCGATTTTTTTACATTTTTTATTAAAAAATTACAAAAATAATTTTACATTTCGAAAATTTACAAATCTAGATGCCTCACCCCCTCCAGAGGATGTTTTTTAAAAAAGGTCCTTACAAAGGATGTTAAGGGACCTAAATGTAAAATTTTTCAATATAGATTGTGTATTCTATGATTTTGTAATTTAAAAATATATCATATAAAATCGGATGAAATCAAAATTTTTAACGAAATTGTAGAGCTTGAGAAGATCTACAACTTTGCAGTTAACAACTTTTTCATTTAAGATCTTTTAGATGTCCAAAACATTGTATGAAAATAAACTTTATATAAAAATTGTAGATCTCGACGAGATCTACGACTTGGTAGTTTATTACTTTTTAATTTTAAAATAATTTAGAGTGTCGAATAATCATTAATTACAGGTTTTTAAGCAATTGAATCCGACAGAAAGGGTTTGAATACAAATAAAAACATCATGTAAAAAAAGACAAATAAAAACATTACATTTAGGTCCCTTAACGTCGTTTGGAAGGGCGATTTTTAAAAAAGACGCTTCTAGAGGGCGTGAGACGTCTAGGTTTATAAATTTTCGAAACAATTTTTAAATATTTTAATAAGAAATTGTAAAAAAAAATGTCATCTGCCACTGCATTTATAATTGTTCTCCGAGGCTTAATTGGGCCCTGAGCGGCCAGTTGGCCCATGATCAGCCCATCCAAAATCTTAATAGGAAAGTAGGACATCTTACAAATATGAGGATCCTTCTAATTAGTTTGATGGTTGAATTTTATAATTTTTGTTTGAGCAAAGCTTGGTTCTAGAAAATATATACTACTCTTGTTGAAATATATGGGCAAAATATATCTGCTAGAAAAAAAAATCCCCGCTAGTGTGGCTTGCTCTATCTGTTTTTTTTTTTTTAAAGAACTCTATGTTGTTACCAAGATATCAAAACTGGGATGTATCGTGTGAACATATCTGTGATAACCATCAAACCATTAATAAGTAAAAATCCATCAAAATAGGATATAAAAGTTATCTAAATTCATAAAAAAAATAGAAATGGGTATATGCGTGAAACAAATTCTCACTAAATCACAAGTCCGAACTCGAAGAGAAAAAAAATATGAATTCATTAAATTTTCCCATGTATCGTAGTCATTTCTCATCGTTGTTCTCATGGTGTGAACTTCGGAAACCAAGGGAGGATCATCAAATAAGAAACTTAACTAACGAAGTTCTCACGAAAAAAAGAAAGTTCACATTTGTAGTATTTGTTCTTTCGCTGACATAAGATCTTCTGAGCGAAGTTAACAACAATCAGTTTCCTTTACCTGCTCTGCCCTTAATAAACTCCACCGGATCACGTTAGTTATAACAACTAATACCTGTTTCAAGTGTTGGGTGCATGAACACAAACATAAAAATACAAACTTGCAATTCCTAACATGAATTTGGTCCAGAGTTGACGTAAGATTGGGCATCCAAACCCCGCCCAACTGCTATGATCGATTTGCTACCTGCACAGTTGCACTTGACTACATTATCATAAAATGGCCATGATCATCTCTGTTTAATTAATTAATTGGATGTCCAGGATCTCCCTCTAATCCACACTTTGAAGTCTCAGCAGCTAGCTAGATATATAACAACAGGCTCAAAGTTTTTTTGAGTTCAAAATGTGTAACAAGGTCTGTTCACTTTGATGCCATTTTCAACCATATCATTTTTTTTAAAGTTACAAAACGTTTTAGTTTGTTGCTAAATTTAGTTAATACATAAGAAATCCTACCAAAATTTTGACAATATTATCATCTTATCAAAATTTTATCATTGCTAAAACTTGGTAAGATTTATTTTGGCTACAATCTGAATAGGTCCTTATTTCCAATTAATGATCCTTCCGCTTACGTTTTCACAAATTTCCAAAGTTTCCAATAAGAATCCGAAATCAATATGTTTTCTAGGGAGGCAGAGGGCAATCTTTGCATTCAAATTTGTTGGATTAGAACATGATGTTTGTTAGTGATATGCCCTACAGGCAATCATAGAGATGATTGTATCACATACTATGTTTACATATTTATCCGACATTGTTCCTTGAAATAGATAACTCCTTATTGGTTAATGAATATGTGATTCTTTCATGAGACTCTTTATGTTGTTTGTTACTATTTCTAAAGGATCCCTGATCAAATATCATATGTGGAACAAATATGTTTATATGATCAGCACATGTATTAATTGATGATCATGTCTCATGGATCATGGTATAGAGATACCAAATTGATAATGTGGACATATGTTGGTAAATATGTTGTTGGATAGACCCAACATGAGACACTGCAAGAGCCATATGTATTGTATCATCAGTGATCTCATTGAGTGTTGGTGTTGAATCCTTAGACCTGAGATTATCATGGTTCTCAACACATGTGTAGTAGCTTACTTAGGGACTGCTAAACACTACTCCGTAATTGGGTAGTTATAAAAGTAGTTTTCGGGTATGTTATGAAACATGTAGTGGGATATGAATAATCAAGATGGGATTTGCCCCTCCTATGGAGAGATATCTCTGGGCCCCTCGATGTTGTAGATTATGGAAGTGCATGGCCATGCCAAAGGTGATTGAGGAGTCAATCACGAGTTATATAATCTCTTAACATGTTCGAGTGAATGATTAAGCTATTAGAGGATGGCACATATCTAGCCTTGAGCTTAATCGATATCGTGAGGCAAAGGGGTTCATACAAGTATACACTAGAGGTTCAGCCGATATGATCTTTATGTATGCCCGGTGGGTCAATACGTTTTGCTAGGGGCCGCTGTTAACGTGTGGACCGAAAAGGAGTTTTCGGGTTACAGCCAAGTATACATGAACCTACAGGGTCGCACGCTTAATGGGCCGGAATAAGGGGATTGGATAGAGATCCAATATGAGCTTAATTCGAATAGGGATCCGAATAGGAGTCCTACAGGCCTTGGAGGCCCAAGTGATGGATCCTATATATTCGTGAGGGTGTGACCGGTGGAGGCATTGCATCACGTGAGAAACCCTAGCTGTCACTTCCTTCCCCGAGCAAAACCCTAGCCGCGCGCGGGTGCTAGCACATCTGCGCGTGGCGTTCCGTCCCTGTACGTGTGGATACCGGTAGAGGCACCGCTGGTTTGCGGTGCTGATCGGCGTGGGATTACGGCGAGGAGAACGTACGAGGAGGAGAAGGACGAGCCGGTGCGATCGACTACTTCCTCTACATTGACGCGCGCTACTTCGCGAGAGTTCTTTCGACTTCTCAGTGTCTTCTTCCGCTGCAGAGCGTGTCGAGTGGAAACGATCTATGATCTAATACTTGCATGGTTCCTGGTTTACGCGATAGAAAATTTTGATTTATACTATCGTAGCCTACGCGTATCCCAACAGTTTTGGCTGGACTAAAAAAGAAAACTTGGCAAGTTCTTGTACATGAATCCCTCGTGTACCACCAGAAGGTCCAAATCTTGTTAATTTACAAGATCACACCAGCATCGTCAGAGGTTAACCTACATATTCTTAATGGGGTATCTGTCGGGTTCAAATGTAGAAAAAAAAAACAAACAACCAAGCAGAAAGAAATGTAAATTCTTCATTGAGACACAAATAGCAAGTGCGAATCAGAAATATAAATCTTATATGTTCAACACAATAAATAAGCTTGACTGCCAACCAAATTCATTAAAATTAACAATAACAATTATATTTGTTTTTGCCTTAAGAAGATACTAGAAAGTACCAAGAAAAATACTAGCATGATACCCATAAGTATTTCTAGTAAAACCAATTCATGCCAACCATTCCAACCATGTCAGCCACCCAATAAATATTTTGGATGGCATTCTGTTGACACAATGACACTGACTTCGGTTGTTGCCATTGTACGCATAGCAGATTTGACCCATGTTTAGTTTAATCACGTACGTACCGTGTCACTTAGCGTGCTACTTAATCCCACTGAAAATCCGCTCACGAAACGTCTCCAATTAATCTCTCTCATCAGGTGACACCGACGCGCGCCGCGCCGCGCCGTGCCACGCCCGTTCGTCCATGTCCGCGGCGGCGGTGGCGGTGGCGAAGTTCTGATCCATTGACTAGCTAGCTCGGCCATGCGCGAGTCCGTCGAGGAAGCCGTCCACCACGCCGTCGTCGCTGTCGCCGCCGCGGCGGTCGTGGCGCTGGCCGTCGCGCTGTTCCTGCTCTGGCGCAACAAGCGCGTGGCGAGAGCGGGCGGTGGCGCCGGCGCCGGCGGTGGTGGTGGTGGTGGTGATGGCGACGGTGGTGCGATTGCGGTTGCGGTGGCGCCGTTGCCGGTGGTCCCGCTGGCCGACGTGGAGCGCGCCACCGACGGGTTCCACCCGAGCAGGGTGATCGGGCAGGGGAGGCACTTCACCGTGTACGCGGCGGCGCCGGGGCTCGCCGCCAAGCGCATGCGGCCGCACCTCGTGCTCGGGGAGCCCGGCGGGCGGCGGTTCCCCGCCGCGCTCCGGTCGCTCGCCGTGCCGCCGCACCCCAACCTCGCCGGCATCGTCGGCCTCTCCGAGGGCCCCGGCGAGCGCGTCCTCATCGTGGAGCGGGCGTCCGCCGGGTCGGTCGGCCTCGACGCCCTCCTCTACCACGGCGGCACCGACGCGCCGCTGCTGCCGTGGCCGGAGCGCGCCGCGGTCGCCGCGGGCGCGGCGCGGGGGCTGGCGCACCTGCACGCGCACGGCGTGGTGCACGGCCGCGTCAGGCCACGCAACGTGCTCGTCGACGCGGCCGCCGCGGCGCGTGGCCCCTGCGGCGTCAGGGTCAGCGACTACGGGCTGTCCACCTTCCTCCACAGCGACGACGGCGACGGCGACGACCACGGCCGCCTGGACGCCCGCGCGGAGAACGACGTCTACATGTTCGGCGCGGTGCTCCTCCACCTCCTCACCGGCCGGCAATGGGACGGCGGCCGGCTGGCGCACTGGGCGCTCCCGCTGATACGCGCCAGCCCGCCGGCGCTGGCGGAGGTGCTCGACGAGCGCGCCGGCAAGCCGGCGGACAAGGCCGAGTCCCGCCTGCTCGCGCGGACGGCCAGGGTGGCGCTGGCGTGCGTGGCGAACGACGGGCGCAGCCGGCCGCGGATGGCGGAGGTGTCCGCCATCCTCGACGACGTGGAGGCGGCGTACCGGCGCCGCGGCAGGTCGCCGGAACACGACGTGGACGGCGGCGAGGAGCGGTTCAGTGGGTGCCTTCTCGCGCCGAGCCGGAGCGCGCACAGATCGGAGACGCTGCTCCGGCTTCCCGTGTGAGAACAGTGATGATTAATCGGATTCTTTGGCGTGTCAAGTGATCATCAGCTCATTAATTAGCTAGGAAATTCATACTCTAGAGATTATAAAATGTTCTTGTTTGGTAGAACATGGGATGAATTTTGGATTATATTTTCTCTCTTTTTTTTTTGCGTTAGTTTCTGTATCTGTATACATTGTAGTACGGAGTATTGTACTACGCAGACGTTGACTAGAATGTACAGAGTACTGAGTGCTTTTAATATATAGTGATTAAATTTCTGAAAATTGATTCTTTTCGATCGTCGGTGATCACTTTCATTTTCAGGAAGTATCCCATGCATGTCACGGCATCACCTGCTGAAATCTGAAAAATCTGCAGAGGATGCCTACCGTATACTCAATCCATGAATAAATGACATTCCTTGAGTTGTTAATCTTATCCTTGTGATTTTTTTTAACACAAAACCACATAATTTTAGCTTTTTGCTGTCAATCGAATTCTACCTGAAGCACTTGTACTTTAAAACCAAGGCAAAGGGTTCATTTGAATAGTTGGCAAAATTTATTGAAGCAAACTATTATGAAGTGAGAGCAATCCCCTTTGCATGTGATGTGTAAAGAAATATATTTTGTGCAACGTTGGTGAATTTTGCAAGAAAAAAAAAAGGAGAAAGGACTCATGGTCACACACACGCACATAGTTACGTCCTAATAATGTCAATGTTCAGACCTTAACTCGTGTGGATAAGTTCTACCACAAGGAGCGTAATGGGAGAGGGCCGATGTTCATGAATCTTAGAACATTGCACCATGGTGAATGGTGCATTACCGATAATTTCATGTCTCTACGCCAATACATCAAGCACTCACCTATATTGAGGAAGGTGTTTTCAAAGCTCAGTCTGGTCAGTACCATCGATTTGCATCATATATGTGCTATCATATCTGGAAACATAAAATCCTAATAATATTGTGAATCTTTCAATTTGAGGTGAATTGGCGGTTTGAACTCACAACCGATCAGTTGACGGCGTTGGTCATAATTAGCCGAGGAGGTTCCATCTATATTGACTTCTACTATAACTGAAGGCTGAGGTGTTTCTGCAATAGTGTGCAATGCTGAATTAAACTATTGCAAAGTGTTGCAAGCTCCGTTTGCTAGCGGGAAACATTTGAGACCCAAATAAGTGTTCTTGTGTTTTAATTGGAGTGGATCAAATTTGTTTGTGACTATATGCGATAGTCTGGAGTGTGGATGTTGTTTTTGATTGTGGAGTCCTGGTTACTTTACTGTTTGTGGTTGGCTATTATATGGATGAACCAGTGAATCGTTAGAACCTCATATCATGCGATACTTTATCCTCTTTTTTTTTTCTCATTTCATAATTCAGCAGTTTGATTTCCTCCTGCTTTGTGTGTTCAGGACCTGTCATAATTCTGCTTGGTTTTTAGCTTGCTGCATAAAACGCTTTCCTGGAACTATTTCGGGTAACTGTTTGTTAGTGCTGGCAAGTTGACAGCTCGTATTATTGGTAATATTTTAGGGGGTGTTTAGATCTAGGGGTGTAAAATTTTAGCGTGTCACATCGGGTAATACAGGGTGTCGCATGGGGTGTTCGGGTACTAATAAAAAAACTAGTTACAGAATCCGTCAGTAAACAACGAGACGAATTTATTAAGCCTAATTAATCCATCATTAGCAATTGTTTACTGTAGCACCATATTATTAAATCATAGAGCAATTGGGCTTAAAAGATTCGTCTCGCAAATTAGTCGCAATCTGTGCATTAGTTATGTTTTTAGCCTATATTTAATACTTCATGCAGATATTCAAACGTTCGATGTGATAGGGTATAATTTTTTTTGTGTGGGAACTAAACAGGGGCCTAATGTCTTATTTGGATATGTAGGTTGTGTTAGCATATGGAGAGTTGGGAACTAAACTCCCTGCACGGAAAACGGAGTGATCCATTAGTGCGTGATTAATTAAATATTTGCTATTTTTTTTTTAAAAAAGGATCAATATGATTTTTTAAGCAACTTTTGTATAGAATTTTGTTTGCAAAAACTGTATCGTTTAGTAGTTCGAAAAACATGCGCGCGGAAAAAGCGAGAGGTGAGTTGGGAACTCTGGGTTCTGAACACACCCGTAGTAAGGATTAGAACAAGACTTTTGAATTCGTATATCCACCATTCCAAAGAGACTATCCTATGATGTTGTGCATTCACGTGACACTAAACATCATGTAACGTGGTATGTGAGAGTTGCAGTATGTATGTGTTGGGCTTTTTGTTGTACAAAATATGGTCACGATGAAGATATTACACTCATACTATAAATGGCTTAATATATATTGCAAACTTTACATCTTCGTGAGTCACGGTTTATGGTTGTCGCCGCCATAACGCCATTGCAAGTCCCCCTTATCCTCTCTTTATTTTTTCAGCCCGTGACATATATCAGTACAATAGATTTGGCCTTCTATGATGGATTCACTGTGACAAAAAGGGAATCCATCATTGATCTATGACGAATTTTCAAGAAATCATCGTAAAGTTCAGGCTCGGATGATTCTAGTGGCAGCTTGAGTTTGTGGTCACAAAAAATGTCACGATGGTCATCTGAAACACTACACAATTTATCATTAGAAATTTGGGTTGGCATATGGTCACAAAGTATTCCGTCATAGAACTTGGTAACCATGGTCCTCATGGGTCCATGGTAGATGGTTCCATCTGTAGGTACAATATTCTATGACAAAGTCATCACAAGAGTAGGGCCAACACATGGCGGTGAAGTATTTTGGTCATAGAACTCCAGTAATAGTTGTCACGAAGTCCCACATGTAAGTATCAGAAAATATAAAGGAGGAGACAATTTGTCCAGTATTCACATGAACTGTGTGCATTTGCCTAGAATTTGTTTTTCCAAATCAATGTACATCCGACACTTTGTCGGTGACTGGATCCTATAACCCGGTGCGGTTATCTCATATGAAAACGTGTCGATATGCTCAAGACTTGGGAAGACGCCATTGATCACCATCGTTCTCGACTGAAAGCATGTTCCCAATGGTTTATTTATCTATAAACACCACGATTTAGATGGCCAATGGTTCATTCATCCATCCCCGATTCCAGGAGCACGTGAGGGGAGCCTTGGAGAACAACGAAGGATGAAACGCAGCTGCGAGTCGCCATGAAAACAACACCACGAGTTGGGCCTTATAGAATAAGATCATGCAAAAACCATAGTGGAGAAGGTACAAGCTTCACAAGATGGGCCTTTCGGACCAATGGGCTAAACCATGCCCATGTACACCACTACTCACTTGCTTTCTTTCATTTAGTACCATACCATCTATCAAACTAGGGTGTGACCAATTAATTAGTTTCTACTAGCCTCTTTGTTGTATTGACATTTAAATATGTACAAATTAAATAGGGCCAAGCCATTTATCAATATAGATATATCAAATATATGCTCATACATTAGACTATATCATTGCTCCTAGGTAGCTATAATTGTTGCAAGGTCACTATAGTTAATTTGTAAAAAATGAACAACTCTATAGGTACGAAAGAGGACAAATCCGTCAATCATTATACATTGTATGGTATATCAAAATTATCAAATACACGGTCACTAGTGATACTGTGAGATATGAGAGCTAATTATCATGCTAGTGATTTGATATTATATCTTTGCAATATCTCCGCGATTTTAAGACTTCTGCACTTTAAATGTGTGCATTCTAGGTCCATTTTCCTCAACAACAATTCAAAGTAACTCTGCACCAAAAGTTTGCAATGTCGTCCCCCCATGTGCTTGTTGTGGATGATACCCATGTTGATCGCCATGTTGTTTCCATGGCCTTAATGCGCCATAACGTCCGAGGTTCTTTGTTATGCAAGTTTCCATGTTTTTGACTGTTGTTAACTAAGTGTTTCCATGTTTGAAATCTTCTGACCTTCTTTTCGACTGTTGTTAACTAAGTGTTTCCATGTTTGATATATGCAGTGACTGCAGTAGAAAGTGTCATGCAAGCATTGATGTTTTTGGACTCGGTAAATTAAAAGTTTTCTACTTGTTTATTTGGTAATGTTATTTACAAACCATATAACAAACATGTATTTATGTCTGATGGACACAGGAACATGATGTGGACATGATTGTTAGTGACTACTGTATGCCAGACATGACCGGCTATGACCTACTCATGGAAGTGAAGGTGCGTACATACAATAGTGTTAATCTTCATCATATATATTTTATAATGTTTCTACCAAATATTTTACATGTTCAAATTGGGCTTGTTTTTACTCATAGAAATCACCTAAACTGGCACATCTCCCGGTTGTAATTGCTTCCTCTGATAACATCCCAGAAAGGATCAGAAAGTAAGTATGACGATGTATACCTTGATTTCCTTAGTTGATAGATTCTTAATCCGAGCAAGTGGATCCTAATATGTGCTCCCTTTTCCTTCTTTTTTTTTTCCTTGTTGGAGGTGCTTGGATGGAGGAGCAAAGGATTATATTCTGAAGCCAGTCAAGATTGTTGATGTGCCTCGTATTCTGAACTACATATGATTGGCAAGATCAAGATGGAATAAATTTTCGTGTTAAGATTAACTAGCTATTTTGTGCTTTGTTTGCTCTATGAGAATAACATTTTCTTTATTACCAAATGGAAACTAATGACAATTATCTGGGATTAAGAAAACAAACTCGATAATACTTCGGGTGCCTTCTCTCAAAGATTATGGTTCCATGACACAGTTTTTCTTTTTAACCGGAATCTATCACATAATATTGTGTTGTTTTCATCAATCAATTACTTTAAGAGGTGTGTTTAAACAATTAGACATGTAAAGAGGGGATGAAAATTAACACTGTATCTCTCTACTCCTTATTTTCCAATGATTGGCATTAAGCATAAATAGTACTAGGTGATTCCCCGCGTTTGGTGCGGAAATTCCTAAGTAACTTTTAATATTTTTTTTAATAATCGAGCTAAAAGTAAAAATTATATTAGTTATTAACAATAAATAAAACTGATTTGTCAGACTAGTATGAGATTGTATGAGATTGTAGATGAAATATGATATCGTATACAACAAGTCAAATCATACACAACAAGCATTCTTAATTTGGTTTGCACATTTTGCAAATAGCGTTGAAAGGCTAACTTAATAAAACTTTATTCTAAGGTCAAAACTCAGTAGACCTAATCATGGCTTAGGCAGCTTGCATCTCTTGACGATGTTATCTTCATAGTTCTTCATCTCTCCTTAGGAATTGACTGGCTGGGAGAGCTCCCTCGTCATTACTTGTGGTCGATCATATCCATCACGTACATACTGAAAGAGAACTCTAAGAACTCTCTCCGAATTGATTTGTTGATCGAGCTCTCTCTTGGTTATTTGCTGTGGCAGTGGATCCACTTCGACATCGACCGATTCATAAGATGCCATGAGTATTGTAGCACTAGTGAGTCTCATGGGCTTATACAAAGAAGGAGGATCGTGTGTTAGGGGAGAGGTAAGGAGAGAGAGGATTGTGTGGAAGGAGATGATTTGAGGATATATTTATCGACAGATGGGTACAAGGAATCAATGATTTTTTTATGATTCATTTGCATGTTGGAGGAGCAAATCATGACAAAACCAGGTGGGACTCATATGTAAATAGACACGCTCCAATAGAAATACAGTACTTTTGCGCATGCCACTATGCAACAGAATTGAATGAGCTGTCACTCATTCTCACCCCTGCCGCAAATTTATCACATTATATCAATACTGGAATTTAATATTAAAATTTATAAACATTATTAATATTTGATAATGTCTAAACATAGAAAATATATTTCCGGACATCACATACCATATCGTTCACAAATATATATTCACATTGTTTTCATCTTGCTTGTCAGTGAGTGATTACAGCGTGGCTAACTCCTATGATATGTTAACAATTGTTGTTCATGGAGTTGAAAAATGGCCATGGTAGCCTCAGAAAAAATGAAAAAAGATCTATAAATTCGTTTTTGCACTACGTGACCAATAGTTTGACATACGTGTTAAAAAGTCAGATGTTTAATATTAAACAATTTCAAATAAAATTACCCCGCATATAAAGTCAACTTTTCTATAAAAAATATACAAATTTGGCATACAATACTATTTCTTTTTTAATATTGGAATTTATAAAAAAATATTTATTAAGATTGGATGATGGATAAACATCTCTGCTAATATAAAAATCACTACAAGAGCTTAGGCCTTCTATGACTAATTAATTGTGACAATTACAGCCTTTTTCTTGTCATTGTACCCCTTCTATGACACACTAGTGACAAAATAGCTATAGTCATTGAATCCCTGTCATTATCCTCCTTCTGTGACTAATAGACCCAATTGTCATTAATCGTAGTGACAATTGCACGCTTGTCACTGGTCTATGACAATGGTTATTTGTCACTATATTTGTCATAATACATTAGATGGGATGCTGACAAGTGTCTAGCCATCTGACATGGCATATGACGTGGCGTGTGACATGGCATGTGGAGTATGACAAAAATAATTGTCACAAAAATGAAGTTGGCCCATTTATAACATGTGCTGGTTTTGCAATTATAATTCAAATAAGCCTAACTAGCCCATGGGCCAGCCAACCAATTTTGGCCCATTTCTCAACAGCCTTTTTATTTTTTTCATGTAAGCCCAGTAGTATTTCAGCCTATTTTACAGTTGATATTGAAGCCCAAGCTCATTTAAAGAATCATCATAAATAATAAACAACTTACAATTTTATAACAAAAATAATTAGACATCCAAACAGATCATTTCCTCCAAAATTAATGGTTCATACAACCTACATACAATAGTTCTAAACATTCACCATCCATCCAAATGAATCACAACAAAATACGTCCACCAAAGTCCTACAAGTCCAACAGATCACTAGGTCACCAATCAGTAATACCAAACATACATCCATCAAAATCATTCTAGTCAAGGAAATAGCAGATGGCAACTTCCAATCATCGCATGTTCACCAACTGCAGCAACCACTCCACTTACAGTTTCAGTCATGGAAACAATAGCATACACAAGTTTTTGTCATCACGAGATCACTAACAGAAACAACCACACTCCGGTCCAGTCATGCCAAAAGCAAAACACATGGTGTCATACTCTAGTCACAGTCACACCAAACTCCATTCACAGATCACCAAAATGAATCCAATAGCCTGCAAAGAACATTGTGTCAGGAATTAACACTAGTAAGAAATAAACACAAGCTCAACAATCTAGTAGTCCCTAGGGGCAGCAACCTTTTGGAAATTATATTCACCAGTGGTTTTATTTATTCAGCCTCATGAGTCCTAGCACTATAGGAAGTCATTGTAGTAGAGATATTGATTCCAAACAGTACCTATGTTCATTTGATTCCAGTATCTAACTATATCATACAATACTACTAATAGTATCAAAAAAAATGAGAGGTCTAAGAATAAGAAACAGAAACTGCATTATGTAAGAAGAGGCATATCATAAGATGAAGATGTGTACCTAAGCGCAACCAAGTCAAGGAGGAGTGGTCTGATGAGTGACCTGAGTCTGTCCAAATGCTATCATCTATCGAATGAGGTTCTGAGTATCTGTTGCTGACTTCTGAGTATTTGTTATTGCCTTCTTTAGGTTCTCAATCTCCTCAGCTTGTTTCTGAGCTTTTGCCTCAGATTCTTCTGCCTGGGCTTCCAACCTCTGGACCTTTTGGCGAAGTCCTGCAGATTCTTCCTTCTCAGCCTCCAATTGTGCTTGTAGCTCCTGCATCTGCGGTGAAATAGATTTTGGAGCGGCAACAGGCTGTTGAAGTCCCACATTACGAAGGAATGTGCTTGACTTTGTCAATACTTGGGCAACAATATCTGTGCAAGTCATTTCCTGCTCCCCTTCATGTACTGGTCTTCTCAAAATGGCTTCCATATCATCCTAGCAAGACAATGATTTGTCAGGTTTCCTTCACAATTTATTTTATCAGTAGTTTCCTTCACAATCTCTACTCTAGTCCACTTTCACTATTTATTTTTTTCACATTGTAAAGTTACATTGTATAGCAGGTTCTTGTGTGAAGATGATGATTAATGGGTGCATGAAGATGATGATTAATGAAATAACAGTTCAATCAATCTGGAGCAATAGAGAGTATACTTCAATTAGATGGAGAAGTCCAAGTTATGTATTTGTTTATGATATTGTAGCTGAAATTGTACATTTTTTTCCTGAAGTTCACCTTTTCATGTAAGATGTAAATTACCATTCAGTGAATGAAATGTGTGATTTTTCGACAAGTCCCTCCCTGACTTTTTTTATTTATAATGCTAAAGTGTGATGCAGTCTGATGTTCTCCAAATAAAATTGTGGATGCCAGAATTGAGGAGGTTTGTTTCTGTATCTAAGAAATTTATCTGTAGAGACGGTCTGAAGCCGTATCTAGTGTGTTTATTATAATATTTCTGCAAAATATGGAAAATATATGTAGAGACGGTTTATCCGTCTCTATGGACCGTCTCTACCTGGTAGACACGGCTAGCAAAACCGTCTCTTGAAACGGGAGCAATGGCAACGCCTCAGAGACGGTTCACAGGCCGTCTCTAGTACACCTAGAGAATGGCAAAACCGTCTCTACAAGAGAAGAAAACCGTCTCTACATCCTGTGTCTACTGTAGTGTACTAAATAAAAAAAAGGAGAGATACTTACTGCAGCTTTCTTGGCATCATCACTAAAACCCTTAGTTTTGCTGCAATGCGTCAACTTGAATAGATCAATTGTAGTGGGCTCTGTATCTTTGTATTTTTCTTGCTTCTGGAATGTTCACAAACATATAATGACATTAGCAATGCATAGATTAAATACACACGTAAGATAAAACGTGTTCCAACACATGCATGCTGTCATACAACCGGTTTATATTCTTACCGCGACGTAGGCTGCTACAATGTAAGACCGAGATCCAGTACACTGGTGAAACTTAACATTTTCACGGTTCTGTTTGAGCTTTCCACATTTTTCCTAGACATGACACAAGTGTATATCATAAGTAATACAATAAATATTGGAAACAGTAAAAACAATATGGTATTATATGAGCAATCTGGTCATGCACAGTTCATTAAATGTAATGTTTAGTACTATCAAATCATGGATGATATGAGCTAATTACTGATATCAGCATTTCATTGAATGTAGTGTTTACTACTGTTAAATCATGGATGAATGAGCTAATTACTGATATGAGCAATCCAATGCAGATTAACACCTACAAATAAATTAAGGAGCAATGCTGTCAATATGAAACTAGGCCTACAAATAAACCAATGATATTGCAGTTCGGGCTAAAAATGATAGTAAAACTGTACAAATATATTCCAGCAACCAAAATGATAGTTGAAAACCTGACTGGAACAAAGCATCACATTACAGCAAATTGACTGGAACAGTGCAGCAGGAAACCTGAAGGACCAAGAACTATGCAAAGCAACAGAGCACATTCATAGCAGCTTGAAAACACATCACCAGCACACATATCTCAATTACAGAGTTTACATAATTGAGTTCACAGCCCATAAGTTCATCAGCTTAAAAGACACATTAGGATGTAGTGCTCGAGTGCAACTAGCGGACTCACAGAAAACCAATATTGGCATAAACCATACCTTGTGTTTTGGGTTTGACCACATGTCTACCAATTTTCTCCATTGTTCATCAGTCATAGACGAACATGGTGATGTAGTCCTAACTTGATTTGCCGGTACCCCATCGAAGTATTTCTGCTTGAGCCTATACCTCATTTGGCGTGTTCCACCCTTTAGCATGTCAGCACACGCTGAAGTTACATCATTCTCCTTTTCACCAGTCAAGCTTAAGTTTACCTATACATTGAATAGCATAACATTAGTATTTAAAAAAGCAAAGGATGAAATTAGCATATATCGAACTAATCGAACAACGTCTTACAGATAGTTTGCCAATGAAGTTGTCCAATTGGTCCTTGAATTGGACTTTGTCCTTCTTGTATTCTTTCCAACTTGTAAGTATGGGTACATGCTGCCTGACTATGATCCCACCCTCAGAAGCCAACTTTGCAGCCTGCATAGGTGCCTCGGGCCTTCTTTTCCCTTCCTTTATAACAACTGGTATCCTAGTCCCTAAACCTCTGGTTATGCTATCCAGTTCTATGCCCATACTTGCTCCCCGATGGTCCACTTGAGTACTTGCCGTTAGGGTGCCTAAATAATACATTTCAAAAACCTTGTTGTCAATAATAAGATTCATGTGACTATTATGAATGAATCAGATCACATAAATTGACATTGAAATAAATAGTTGAAGGTACTTGCCTTCTACTGTAATGTCCATCTCTTCATCATTCTGGATAGAAGTAGAATCTAGTACTGGTGGTGGCACCTCTGTTGCTCCAATTAGTCTTAGCGCAGCTGCTTCTTTTTCTCTCATGACACTCTGCCTGGTGCACCTTGTTTGTTCCAAATTGTTAGGTGCCAGGACCCTCTTTGTAGTTGTTCCTATTACAGCAACAGACAGTGCCATAGCCTTACAAAGAAACAGAGACATGACACGATAAGATATTGAGAAATTTCCACTTCAAAGAAATTTCCACTTCAAAGGTACATACAAATATCACTCAAAAAAGGGGTCAGCCAGGAAATTGATTGTGCTCTCTGTCCATTGAATTACTCCAATAAAATTTACTTTACTCAAGAATAGCTACTCAACTTCTTGGAACCTACTCATATTTACAACTGAGTGAGGTGCACTACAACTGTGTTTCAATATGGGAGTCTTTTCTTGCCACTCGTAAGAAAAAAAAAGGTGATGTGACTGAAAAAAAAACTGCTTAATTCAGTTATAAAGACAAATAGAATTGCATTAGCACGGGCATATTACTAGTGTTGTGTAGTAGAAGAGTTGGTACCTCAAGTTCAGTGCTTTCACTAAGCTGGTCATTTTTGTTCCTGTTTTTACTTGGTTTCTTCCTAGCATATGACTGCTTAACAATTTCTGATAGTCTTTTGATACCCAACTGTTGCATCCTCTGATCGATCCTCATGATATTCTTAGCCCTCTCCTTCTCAATGTCAGTTAACAGTGGTTCTGCAGATACATTGGTGCATTGAAATTAGTGGCAGATAAATGAAAATGAAATAATCAAAAGTGATAGTACTAGTAGCAGTGCCCATTTGATATGACTTAATAAACTACCAGGATTCCAAGAATTACAATATATGGTCTGAAATTGAGGGAGACATAACTATACATAAGTATACGAAGGCACTGAAACACAGCAGATCGATCACCGGCCGGAATCGGAACCACAACGCAACACAACAGACGCACTCCATTGCCGCAGCCCCCGTCTCCTCGCGTCAGCGCCTCCGCGCGCCGCGCATCTGGGGACCCCACCCCGGCTTCACCGCCGTCCGGCCCTGGTGCTCGCGGCGCCGTCGTAGCGTACCCCGTAACCCTAAGGACTAATAGCCAAGATGGTACCTGGGACTACCGCCATTGATGGTCTTGCCCTCTTCCTCCCCGGAGGCATCTTCCTTCTGGTTGGAGCAGCAACAGGAAGGAGGGAGGGAGTCGACCGTCTGGATAGGGGGGAGTGGCGACTGGCTGGCGAGAGTGAAGCGAAATTTGGGAACGGGGAGTGATTCTAGGGTTAGCTTTGTATATATATGTGTGGCGCACCAGTTGGCTTTGTGCGAAAATGCCCTCACTTGGGCTGAGCCGCGACATAGCTAGTAGGGGCAAAACTGTCTTTCTCCATCAAAATCAGTGGCGGGGGGCTGGTTTGGCTTGCGCGGGTTAGCGGGACGATTTGGAGAACTAACTCCAAATGTGATGTTTTTTTCCTAAAATTTTCTAAAATCATTCTATTCAAGTTGTTGCGTTCTTACTTAAGTATTATTTTTGTCAATTTTTTTATTGTGAGCATTTGAAATTTGAATTTAGAAAATGATAACTTGAAACATCAATTTGAAACATCAAATGAATTCAGCTGAAGAAGTCATTAACATAAAAGTTGTAGAACTCACCTATATCTACAATTTTTATTTTGGTCATTTGTTCATTTCACAAAGTGATAGTAACATTGTGATGGGGGAGGGCACCACATCCTCCGCCTCCACAAAGTGATAGTACACGAATGCTGCTGCTGCTCTGGACGGGAAGTCTTCTCTTGCCACGCGTCCTACGACCTCTCCGTCCACCGCTGCGGCACCACATCTACCCCTTCGCACCCTCCCCCGCCGCATCCCGCTTCCACGTCGACGCCGGGGGCCTCCTTTTCCACCACAACTTCACTGCCTCGTCTCCCATCGTCAAGGAGTTCATCCTCTCGGTGGACACTGCTGGCAACACTTCCGACTGTCTCATCAACGCAACGGCAGCAACATGTGCACTGTCCGCGATTTTGGTCGTTACCGAGCCTGGTTGCCCTTCCCCACCCCCGGCGTGGCGCCATCCCCCACCCTCGATGAGGTGAGGCGCAAAGGTGGACGGCACGGCGCCCTTCCCCCACTCCGGTGTCCTCCTTCACCGGGAACACTCAACCCGCCGCGACGCTCTCCCCTAGCCCGAGAATTGCAAAGTGTTGCCGAAATAAAAATTGTAGATCTCGAACAGTTATGAAACTTTGTAGTTAACAACTTTTTCATTAATTTAAATTCATTTAGGGCCTCAGTCAATTCGAAGCACTAATATATATATATATATATATATATATATATATATATATATATATATATATAAACATATATGAAATTAATAGCCATCGTAGTAAGGATTAATAGCCATCGCATTAATGACCTTTAGGCACTGCTGCTAATAATCCTAGTACAAGAAAATGCCATGTCATGGATCATCCAAGAAACTAGAGTAATGATGCCTAGAGTAGAAACAAGGCAAAAGATGGCACAGATATTCCAGCAACTATGTTGTCCTCTCACAATCCAGAAATAAAATAAGAGCAACAAATGTCAGTACAATTCCAGGCACCAAGAACAGCTGGAATTCGCATATCTCAATTAAGGAGTTTACACAATTGAGTTCACAATTCATAATTATTTCACGGCTAACACATTAGGAGCTGTTTAAAAGCAACAATTTCATCACAACTCAGATTCACATATCTCAATTACTCGACATCACTATACTCACCATCATCATTAGGGATCATAATTGTACATTCATTTTCACTATCATACTGCCCTAAGGTATCATCATCGTCATCATCATTGTACAGGTCATCTTCTTCAACTTCCAGATCCCGTTGCCTGCGAATCTGATCAACTAGGGACTTTGGTACACTTATACCATCTTCGTTGACTGGTTGTTCGTCGACCAGAGATCCTTCCATGGTTTCAACTCGAGATATTTCCTGCTCATCATCTTGGTATGTCAGATCAACCCCTCCCTCTTGCCTGTCATCATTTTCCTCCTCATTCACATTCCACAAGTGCCGATGCGAAAATTTTTGAACAACTTTCCAGGGTTCACCATGCTTGTTATCATCCAAGTAGAAAACCTTTGTTGCCTGTGTGGCAAGAATGAAAGCATCATCTTTGTACCAACAACTTCCATGGCTGATGCTTTTGAAATATCCATCATTCTTCATCCTAGACTTTTTGCTACAGGTATCAAACCAATCACACTTGAATAACACCACTGTCCTTTGACTGTCAGCGTCAGAGTTGTACTGCAACTGTATTACTTCTTTCAGCTGACCATAAAAGTCTATATCTTCTCCATTATGTGTGCCCTCAACCATAACTCCACTGTTTTGTGTTCTTCTACTGCTCTCACGTTCCACGGTGTGATATCGGACACCATCAACAATACATCCTGAAAATATACGAACTCTAAGAAGTGGTAGACTTGCCAATGCATATAGGTCTTCATCGATTTGTTCTCCATTCACAAACCTCCGAGTAGCAAGCTGCAGTATATATATGTATATATATATATTAGCAAGGTACACCAGAAATAATGCAAGTACTAGCAGACTACTTAACTCTAAAAATTTGTAAATAGATTTTTCCTTAGGTCCATTTTTTATGCACAGGTTCTTCCATATTGGTCTACTAGTTTTTTAGGGAGAAAAAGACATTTTCTCAAAATGATTCAGGTAACACTAGCATGAACCTGATATTTCTTACAATTAGAGAAAAAAAATGGTGTGACTTCTCTACTTAATATACTGTATTTCTTCGTGTGATGGTCATCACTGAAAACTGCAGCTTCCTCCAACTATTGCACTAGCATGTGCATGAAACTCCACACAGCACCATAGCCCTACCAGCTCTTTTGACAGGAACAAAATGCTATGTGGATGTAGCCACACAGCCTGACAACACCCCACAGATGAACAAGGACGCTGGACTGGGAATCTCCATCACCAATACGCAACAACAATCATCCTATCAGACTTATATACAGGGAGCTATCAGGAATGTCATCATGGCAGAAGAGGCAACTGCACTTAATTTAGCAACTCATCTAATCTCAAAACTAAACATGCTGCTAATAAAATCATTTGTTGTAAAAAAACAAAAAATGCACACGATGCTCTATTCCTCTCATGTGCTTCATTCTGCCAAGCAAGGTTTTCAACAGTAGAAGCAATGATGCATGATAGCACAGCTGCATTTTATTCATGTACATATGTAAATTTCATTTGCATTCTCACTTCAGTAAATGAGATATGTATGAGATATATTCATTTGCAATATACTTGAAATACTTAAATAATGATATATTATCACAGAGTCAAAACTGAAAATACTTAAATAATGACTCACATGTTTCCTAAACCATCCCGGAAATTCCTTAGCAAGGTTCCCCTCAACATCATGACTGCCAGCAGTTTGTAAATCCTTCATGTAAATCCTACAAACAGGTGCACAACTCCCATGTAAGAGCTAAAATTTTATATGATACACAAATAAAAACAGGTGCGCTATTCAAGGACATACTCTATAAATGGCTCGACCTCCTTAGTATTGTTGAGGACATACCAAACCATCCTATCATACTCCTTCTCATTATATGTAAGCCTTGGTGCCCCCAACAGATTTGCTCCATGCTGGAAAATAGATAAACCACATCTACTCATAGGAACACGCTCTTTGTTCCTACCCTCACGATTGTGCCTAGTGTCAACATCAGCAAAATACCTTGAGCAAGCAGTCAAGCACTCATTTGCGACATATGCCTCTGCAATGGAGCCCTCAGGCCTTGCCATGTTCCTTACAAAGCGTTTCAAGGTCAGCAACCTACGCTCTACAGGGTACATCCATCCATATTGAACTGGACCTCTTAGGATTGCATCATCGATTAAATGAATGCATAAGTGCACCATCACATCAAAAAAGGCAGGCGGGAAAATCTTCTCAAGCTTGCACAATATTATTGGGATTTCACCTCTCATCTTGTTCAAAGCATCTAACTTCAATTTCTTAGCACAAATTTGCTGGAAAAAGTTACCTAATTCAGCAATTGCTTCATATATTTCCTTATGCATGATTCCTCGGAGACCGGCTGGTAATATCCTTTGCAGAAGGATATGACAGTCGTGAGTTTTCAATGCCTGTACTTTGCATTCATCAACACTAACACACCTTGCTAAGTTGGAGGCATATCCATCTGGGAATTTGACATTTTTTATGAAAGCACAGAAAGCTTTTCTCTGGGCTTTAGTCATCACATATGGAGCATGTGGAGCAGTGCATGATGAATTCCCATCATCCTTCAAGTGTAAATTTTTCCTTATGCCCATATCTTCTAAATCGAGCCTCGCAGTAACAGAGTCCTTTGACTTGCCTGCGATGTCGAGAAATGTACCAAGAAGGGCCTCACATATATTTTTCTCGATATGCATAACATCAAGATTGTGTCGTAGCTTTAAATTAGACCAATATGGCAAATCCCACAGAGTCGACCTGCGCTTCCAGCATTGACCTTCTTCTACCCTCTTTCTCTTTTTGTTATTAGGATGGTTCCCAGGTCTTACATGTTCCACCCTCGCCAATTGCTGCATCAACTCATCCTGAGTAAATTCTTCCGGTTGCGCACGTTCTTCAGTCTGACCATTAAAATCTTTCTTTCTCCTCCAAATATGGTCCACTGGAAGAAAACGGCGATGGCCAATGTAGCAAATCTTGTTCCTAAGTCTTTTGTAGCAAGGATTTTTATCACAACGAACGCAAGCATAGTAGCCTCTAGTTACTCTACCTGAAAGTGTGCTCAATGCTGGATAATCATGAATGCACCATGTGATTGCAGCGTGAAGATCAAATTCTTTGCCGGTCAATGCATCCAAAGTAGGGACACCACTCCAAAGATTTAACAATTCTTCAACCAGTGGCTGCAGGAAGAGATCCATATCCTTTCCAGGGCATGTCGGACCAGGAATAAGTAGGCACATCATGAAGTTGGATTGCTCCATACATTGCCACGGAGGAAAGTTGTAAGGGATAAGAAATACTGGCCACATGCTATATGAGGAGCTCATCTTCCCAAATGGATTAAACCCATCGGTAGCGAGGCCAAGTCGGACATTCCGTGCATCATTTGCAAACCATTCATACTTTCTATCAAAATCTTTCCATGCCTCACCATCAGCAGGATGGCTAAACTCATTGTCCACTGGTTTCCTCTTCAACTTGTGCCATTGTGCCTCAGCTGAAAGTTCTTTCGATCCAAACATCCTCTTCAACCTTGGAATCAAAGGAAAATGCCTTAGAACCTTTTCTGGAATCTTCCTTCGGCTATCTGCATCCTTCCATCTTGAAGCACCACATATTGGGCATGCATCCTTTTTAGCCAACTCCTTTCGGAAAAGAACACAGTTATTCGGACACACATGTATTGACTCATATCCAAGTCCTAATGCACGAATAAAATTCTTTGCTTCAGCATAGGATGCAGGGAGAGAACAATTTGGAAATGCTGAACTTAAAAGGTCCAAAAAAGCACTGAATGCAACATTGCTGATTCTGTAAAATGACTTGATGTGGAGCAACTTCACCACAAAAGAAAACCTAGTATAGGGACCACCGGGGTGTAGCACCTGTTTCATCTCTTCTAATATGGTGGCAAACTTTGACTTTGTTCTTGGTCCATGATTTTGATCTGGGTACAGATCCTGTACCATACGGTACATTTGATCATCTTCTGGGTCATCCGGAGGCTCATTCGTCTCAAATTCAACATTGCAGCTAACATCTTCATTCAAATGCTCAACATTGCAGCCAATATCTTCATTCAAATGCTCAACATTTCCAGTGACCATGACCAATTGTTCTCCATGATGTATCCACCGAGTGTATGTGTTAGACATCCCGTACATAAGTAAGTCATCCTCCACATGTCCTTTATATTGATGTAACCGATTCAAACACTTACGACATGGGCATAATATCTTCTGACTGCCACTCAAATTTTTAGAAACAAAGTCCATGAACTCAGTGACCCCCTCCCGATGCTCCTTGCTAAACAACTTACAATTCATCCAAGTTCTTTCCATTTGTTACATATTGAAATAAGACAAGCATTGAATCAATGACTGATCATTGCCCAGACTGCTATTTTCCTATTTCTATCACTTCAAATCTATGGTTTCAGTTCAAAATTTAAAACCAAAACATAAGTTCTTCTCATATGTACCTTTCCTTCCTAATTGAAGGGGATGGGCAGTCTCTGGTCGACCTCACCCGCCGTCGGCAGTGATCCCAGGCTAGAGCTCTTGGGGGCTTCCTAGCGGTTGAGCCCGTGAAGCCCGGCGGCCAGGATCTGCAGCCAGCCGGCCCAGCCGTCGAGATCCTAGAGGCGGGGGTGAGCTACTGTCATCGGCGTCGGGCTCTTGGGGGCATTCCCAGCAGTTGTGCCCATGAAGCCTGGCATCCTGGAGCTGCAGCAAGCTGGCATCGAGCTCCTGGGGATGGGGTGGGGCTTGGGATCCAGCCGGCGGTGCCGGGCTCCAGCAGCCGCGTTGGGCGAAGGGCGACGGCGTCGAGCTCCAACAGCCGGGCGCTACGTTGGGGACAGGGTGGGGCTACAGCCTGCGGCGTTGGGCTCCAGCAGGAGCAATGGGAAAGGGCGGCGGCGTCGGGTCCAGCAGCCGGGATGGGGAAAGGGCAGCGGCGTTGGTCTTTGCTAGATGTGCGTTGGGTTTCTTATGTCTCCCAGCAAGATGAAAAGAATCAAAGATTACATAGCAACGGAAGAGTAGCTCAGTGGTTTGTCTGTTACCTGGGATGCCAGAGGTTGTGTGTTCGATCCCTCCTCATTGCAAGAAGCGCTACATTTTTAGTCTTTTCAAGTTAATATTCTAACTTACACATGGGTCCCACATGTCCACCTAGACATGCTCACGTGGCTGTGCCAAGGTGTTCTTTTTTAAAAAACAAATGATTTTTAAATTATGACAATCATATTTATTCACTTTTGTCATGAACTATTGTCACAAAGAATGGGAAAGGCACATTGTGACATTTGTTTATGACTAAATTACAACTTAGTCACAAACGCTTGTCATCCTAAGTAAAATTGTCATAAAGGAATCACTACTGTGACTAAAATGTGTTTTGTCATATGAATTTTGTCATAGAAGGCCAAATTTCTTGTAGTGAATCTATTTTTTAATGTCACATGAAAAGGAATAGGTCCAATAAAAAATCTCTATTTCTGAAAGTCCCATTCGCATGGCAACATGCATGCGGAGATGGATGGAAGGAATAATTCCAATCTAATTTGTACGGTTTATATGCATGTAGAATAATTCTAATTTGTACGGTTTATAGTGTGCATGCATGCATGCAGAGATGAATGGAGGGAATTAGTCCAAAACTAATTTATCTTTACGCCTTTTGCACTCCAACAAAGCACCACTGGCTATAAATAACCAGTGTTGGGTGAGGCCTCTAACAAAAATACCGGAAATCCTCCTACTATTGCCGACCTCCAAAATTGTCCTACCTTTGTCAGCTGACAAGGCACTACGATCCTCCTCATTGCTATTTCCATTTTCATCTTTAATTCACATTCTTGCATGTATCATTGTGTTCATATAAATATTTGTAGAAACAATCAGTTTCACGTTCCAGCAAGTTTAAGATGTCGGCTGCCATGGGGAGTAAGTCAGGTGGCGGGAGAGGGCAGCGGTACCACCAGTAACAAAGTCAGTGAATAGGTAAATGAGCCAACAGTGAACATGGACTCCATAGATGATGGGGGTTAATTGGATCCATGCCACTGTAAATGTGGCAAATCAGAAAAAAGCCACTATTATTTACCTTATTGTTTGGGTGCCACTAAAAGAAATTAAAATTGGATCTATGCCACTCCCGTCACTATTTCCGTCATACTCTCTCATGATTGTCATCCTCCTCCGTCGCGTCTGCACGGTGAGAAGGCGAGTGACGAGGACAGTTGCGTGGAGGGGAGCGGGCGCAGCCGCCGCCAGCGAGGACGCTCGCGGGGAGGTCGCAGAGGGCCGCGGCCGCCGCCGAGGACACTCGTGGAGGCGGGCGCGGGCGCAGCCGCCGCCGGTGAGGATGCTCGCTGGAGGTCGCGGAGGGACACGGCTGCCGGCATGGACGGTCGCGAGCGTGGTCGCGGGCGCCGCCGAGGACAGTCGCGAAGGTGGGCGCGGGCACCGCTGGCGAGGACGTTCGTGGGGAGGTCGCGGAGGCGGGCGCGGGCGCAGCCGCCGCCGGTGAGGACGCTCGCGGGGAGGTCGCGGAGGGGCGCGGCTGCCGGCGAGGATGGTCACGGAGGCGGGCGCGGGCGCGGGCGCCGCCGCCGGCGAGGACGGTCGCGAGAGCGGCTGCGGCCGCCGCCGGCGAGGGCATGCTTTCTTCCTACTCTTGGTTTCTTCTTCCTCCAGAGAAATCAATGAATGCTGCAATGTTGCTGCCATAGTGCCATTGCTTGCCTGCTCTGCTTCTGCTTGTTGTGCTTGTTGCTTGCTGATTGCTGGCTCTTGCTGCTGCCGTCGGCCCGCTGCGTTGGCCCGCCTGCCATGCATGCTATCTATTGGCCGGCTATCTCACCGCCGTCGCGCGGTTGCTTTGGCTCAGCACCAGCGCACAGCCGTCCTGATCGGCCCATCCGCCGTCGAGACGAGGACGACGAGAAGATGAAGACGGAGACGGTGGAAAATGTGACGGATAGGACGGAAATCGTGATGGAGTGGCATGGTTCTAATTTTAGTAGATTATAGTGGCATATACCTAATTTCATGAATAGTAGTGGCATTTTTCTAATTTCCCATATTTGCAGTGGCATGTATCCAATTAACCCTAGATGATGTACAACTTCCTTCAAATCCAAACACAAAGAGTGAGAACCATCAATACATGAAACAACATAGAATTGTCAGAATCCATTTGGACTATATGTATGATACCAACCATCGTGTTGAGAGTGACATGGAAGAATAGAAGTGCATGTTGGAATATATAAGTTATACCAAGATAACACCACCCTTTAAATTTATTAAATAATAGTGAGATATATGACCTCCTCAAGTACCAATAAAGCCGTCTTTGTTTTCTTGAGTCTTATGCATACCAATAAAGAAATCTTTCATGTGGACTAGATTATTTTTATGATACAATTTTAATTTAGCATGTGCAAATGGTTTGACAAAAAGTGTATCTTCCAATTTGTTCTTTCTAAGCGCTAATTTTGTTCTTCCATAATCAGGGAATCTCGGGACAAATTCAAACATATAGTTGCCTCATGACATTGCCATATGGGACAATCATAGATATGGACGTGCTGATGGTCAAAAATAATTTATTATTACATTGCTTATGCTTTCAATTTTTGCAGATTTTGCTGGGGTCATAGCTAATGTGGGGCCAAAAGGACTGCAGTCTGGCTTAGATTATGGGCGTGAGAGATGTAGCACTATTAGATATTTGGTACTAAAGATGCTCAATATTCTTTACCCATATATTTTAATAATTTCATACTTAAACCACCAATCTTATTGCACCTTGCAGCTATGATATTGGATTTCTTTTGATGCTAGGTGATAAAGGATATTATTACCGAGATATGCTAATGAGAGCAGAAGTAGAAAGGTCAATCATTGTTACAAGATCTGTAGAGTTTAACCATCGGACAAGTACGTACATGTGCGAGCATGTGTCTTTTCTCCTTTTTCGCAAAATTCACCAACAGATATGTGTATAGACATGTACATACTCGTCTAATGATTAATCTCTACAGAACTTGCAACAACGATTGACCTTTATATTTCTATTCTCATTAGAATATCTCGGTAATAATCTCCGTTATCACCAAGCATCAAAAGAATCCAATATCATGGCTGGAAAGTGCAATAAGGTTAGTGGCTTAAATATGAAATTATTAAAATATAATAGTAAAGAATATTGAGCATCTTTAGTACCAAATATCTAATAGTGCTACATCTCTCACGCCCATAGGCCAATCCGGACTAAAGTCCTTTGGCCCCACATTAGCTATGACCCCAGTAAAATCTGCAAAGAATAAAAGCATAAGCAATATAATAATAAATTATTTTTGAACATCAGCACGTCAATACCTATGATTGTCCCGTGGGGCAATGTCATGAGGTAACTATATGCTTGAATTTGTCCTGAGATTGTCCGATTATGGAAGAACAAAATCAGTGTTTAGAAAGATTACATTGGAAGATACATTTTTTATCAAACCATTTGCACATGCTAAATTAAAATTTTATCATAATAATAATCCAGTCCACTTCCAAGATTTCTTTACTGGTACGTAAAAGACTTAAGAAAACAAAAACTGCTTTATTGGTACTTGCGGAGACCATATATCTCACTATTATTTAATAAATTGAAAGGTGGTGTTATCTTTGTATAACTTATATATTACTACTTGCACTTGTATTTTTCCATATCACTCTCAACACGATGGTAGGTATCACATATATAGTCAAAAAGATTCTGACAAGACTGTTGTCTCATGTATTGATGTTGCTCACTCTTTGTGTTTGGATTTGTACGAGTATCTACGTCATCTATGGAGTCCATGTTTACTGTTGGTCCATTTATCTATTCATTGACTTTGTTAATGGTGGTACCGCTACCCTCTCCCGCCACGCGACTTACTCCTTAGTGCAGCCAGCATCTTAAACTTGCTGGAACGTGAAACCGATTGGTTTCTACAAATATTTGTGTGAACACAATGATATATGCAAGAATGTGAACTAAATATGAAAATGGAAATAGCAAAGTGGAGGATCGTAGTGCCTTATTAGCTGAGAAAGGCAAGACAATTTTGGAGGTCGACGATAGTAGGAGGATTTCTGGTATTTTGCTTGGAGGTTTCACCCAACACCGATTATTTATAGCCAATGGTACTCGTTGGAGTACAAAAGGCGAAAAGATAAATTAGTTAGGGACTAATTATCTCCATTCATCTTTGCATGCATGCACGCTATGAACCATACAAGTTAGAATTATTCCGCATGCACGGGAGATTGAAATCATTCCTTCCATCCATCCCCGCATGCATGTTGCCATGCGAATTAAACTTTCCAAAAATAGAGATTTTCTTATTAGACCTATTCCTTTCATTGTGACATTAAACAACTAAATTTTATATTAGTAGAGATGTGTATCTATTATCCAATCTTAATAATATTATTTATAAATTCCAATATTAAAAAAAAGAAATAGTATTGTAAGCCAAATTTGTATTATCTTTTTTTTAAAAAAAAATTGACTTGATATGTGGGGTAATTTTATTTGAAAGTTTTTAATATCAAACATGTGACTTTTTAACACGTATGTCCAACTATTGGTCACGTAGTGCAAAAACGAATTTATAAATCTTTTTTGGTTTCTTCTTAGGCTAGAAGGCCATTTTTCAACTCCATGAACAACAATTGCTAACAAATAATTTTCGAACTAATTTATGCATTAATATCCTCGTCTAGGAATTAGCCGAGGTGCATGATAGAACAATTTAATATACAGAATATCATAATAAGTAAAGAGATAAAAATACTTACAGAAGAATAACTTAGTCCTCACCACGAAGAAAACTGCAGCGGAAAAATAAAATCTAGCGAAGCTTCAACTCAAATAGGATTTAAGACAAAGGTTTTCTCCTTCTGAATCCTTTGTCTCCAAATGAGGTTTGATGATTACTGCAAGGCGAGTATATGAAATACTTCGCAAAGCACACAATAAGTATGCAAGTGCACAGCGATAATATAGGATGGCATAATATAGGGTTTATTTGCAAAAGAAGCATTTGGCAAAGAGTTGAGAATTTGTAAAACAGTAGAGTAATTAATTAAAAGGTATTAATCCAATGATATACAACATACCTGTTGTATATGCTCCACCATATCTGAACAACCATGCTCGGTTGAACAGACCCAATCTCCAAACCAGGAGCTAAACCAAAGCATCATCATTTATCACATTATTATTGTTAATGAATATTCTGGTACTAATCACGAAAAAACATTGTTAGGCTCGCCCCATAACCGGAGGTGTATACATTTACCCACAAGACATAGCCCATAACATGTAGCCATGCCATCAGTAGCACCACGATACCTCGAAACAGGATCGTGACAAGACACCTCGCATGACACAATTAAAAGCAATGCACTATCCCCGGATCATAGTCACCCTTTTTAAAGGGTATAGACTCCCCAGCAACCCTGTGGACTCTCTGCCACTTCTCAGTCTGGCACTCCACAATGAACCATATTGCTATACAACGCATCCAGACGTTGCTCACGTTGGCTTATGTCTGAGCCTTTACGAGTAGGATCAATAGTAGTTGAATGACAACAACCCTCTCGAGGACATACCTGGGCGACTGAGGCTCTTCCTACGTCAAGTGTTAGGATGGATGTAATTCTTGAATTTCTAGCTCTCTACGTGAGGAACGGAGCTGTACTTCTGGTGGAACCCTACCTTTAGGAGGGGGCGCTTTGTTCCTATCTTGACTCTATCCGAGCAATGGATGATTTCTCTATTCTCCAGGCAGCTTATCAGGATCTGTGGGATCATGAGGAATGATCAGTTTTCTTCCGTGATGTGGTTTCCCACAACCGTGATTTCCTGGAAGCTCAAAGCATGAAAGGAATGTGGATTGAGGTGGAATGGAAATTGCTATATTCAAAGATAGAACGAGCCCAAGCAAGGCTCGAAAGAACCGAATTCCAACCCACTCTTTTGTTCTTCCAATTAGAAGATCGAAAGAGGGAGAGGGAGGAATAATATGCTTCAGAACTATTATCATTATCACAACAGTAGTTTGCGAACTGGTCCTTAATTGTCATCAGCATGGCCATCAAAACACTATGCTCACAACTCACGATTATCAGGTTTTAGTTGGCGATTATTTAATTAACTAATCATGATTTACCATCACGAGCTACCATTAAATAGCCATCATTAAGTAATTGTGAAGCATTCATTATCCCAATAGTGTGCTAATGTTTCTAAGCATGGATAAACAATTACATCTAATATATAGCTGAACCAATATATAAGGTCCAACCTAGTCAAATTATAACCCATAAGATAATAAAATCATCTTCGGCCATAATATGAGAAAAAAGGCTCACCACCCAATGACATTCGAAAATAAATACATATTTGATTGAAATAGAGAATTTTAAACATGTGTTCAGCATTCTCAAAGGATATTTTAGATCTGTGTGACTTGCCTTATAAATAAGCATCTTCGTCTTCAGGAACTTCTATAGTGAACGAACGATCCTTCATAAATAGAACGAGAGAAAACACTAATAGAAACTAATAGAAACCAAATAAACAGTACAACTGAAGTTCATAAATGAGTAGAGATTGAATTTATATGAATTGTGAAACTTGAACGAGCTCATTCCGAGTTCACATGAATTAATTATGAATTAATGAAGTTTTAATAATAAAACCCTATAAAAACGAACTAAATGATTTACTGCATCATATTTAATTATGTTTGTACGCAAAAGTAGAGGAATATGACGTCAGCACTTGGAGAGAAGAGAGATAAGGTTGATGACAGGTGGGACCTACTAGTCCTGGAGCCGCTACCATGAACCAAGTCCACAAAATGGTCCACGGGATGGATGGCTCAGATCGATCTTGACCGCCAGTTGATTGAGATCCAACCGATTAGATTGAAGCTGATCCAAGGTTTAGATCGGCTGCCACGTGGACAGAATGATGACGTGGCGCTGAGGTGGCGGTAATATGGCAACGACGTGGAAGCCATGCGGGATCGACGCGGGCCGGCTTAGGAACCGAGGGTCGCCGGCGAACGGCGGTGCTCCGGCGGAAACAGAGGGCACGGGGAGGAAGAAGGGACCGAGGCGATCCTTACCACTACTTACACGATGACACATGGCGAAGGGAGACACCGGCGGCGAGCTCCGAAGGGCGGCGAGCTCGGGTCGGCGCAGGCGGCGGCTTTCCGGCGACGGGCCGCGGCATCGAAGGGGTAGACGGGCTTCTCCTCGGCGCTGCGATGACGGGGATGGCGACGGCAAAGGTTCGGAATGGCGGGAACAACGGTGGGTGACGGCTGGAGGTCGACGGGAGGCAGCGGCGCTCGGGTTCGTTTGGGTAAGCGGCTTCCGGTGGTCTTCGGCGCAAGGGAGCCGGCGGCCGAGGTAGCACTCGTCCTTGTGCAGCCGAAGGAGGCGACAGCGCAAGGCGGCGTCGACCAGAGGGGCGGCGCGACGCGACGTGGCCGGAGTTGGCGGCGGAGAGAGTGCAATCTCGCGGGGAGAGGTGGCTAGGGCACGGCGGCTCGGGGGAAAGGAGGGTACCGAAGAGGAGATCCGGGGCATCTTTATATAGGCGGAGGAGGTAGAGATCGAGTCGTATTTGAGGGATTCGGTCAAGGAAAATTAGTTCGTCGGGATAAGAACGGGGCAGAAATTCGCGCGATTTACTTTCGCGAAAATTGGGGTTTCTTCGGGGAAGCCTAGAGGAGATCGAGGGGATTCCGTTTCCGTGATCAATTTTGGATGAGGAGCAACGGCGCGGGCGGATTTGGTGGAGGAGACTGCGTTGCAACGCACGGGCACGGGGAGTGAGGCTGGCTGGAGGAGGAAGACGGCACTGTGCCGAGTGGACCCGAAGCGTCAGAGAGAAGGGAGGTAGAGGGTTGCAAAGCAGACTTTTCTTTCTCTCTAGGCCCGGTTGAAAGTGAGAGCACAAAAGGACTTCGGACGAGAGAGAGGGGCGCGGGCTGCGGGCTGAGGAAGGTAGACAGGAGAGGAGTGAGCCGGATTTGGCCCGAGAGAAGGAAGAAAGATTTTAATTCCTTATTAATTTAAATAAATGTTGAAATGTTGTTTCACTTATTAAATATACTTCCAAAGCTCAAAAAATTACGGGAAGAATATAGAAAATACATGAACACTCAAAGTGTTTAAGAGAAGTTTTATCTAGCTCAACACTTACTTTAATTTTTAAAAAAATAGCTAGAAATTTCTTTTTCACAACAATTTATAATTTAGCGGTTTTTAGGGTCTGACAGTTATCCGCATCGTAACCTCTCACTGACAAGCAAGACAAAAACAATGTGAATATATATTTGTGAACGATATGGTAACTGATGTCCAGAAATATATTTTCTATGTTTATCCATTATCAAATCTTAATAATGTTTATAAATTTTAATATTAAATTCTAGTGCTGATATAATGTGATAAATTAGTGATGGGGTGAGAATGAGTGACAGCTCATTCAATTCTGTTGCATAGTGGCATGCTTATAAGTATTATATTTCTATTGGAGTGTGTCTATTTACATGCGAGTCCCACCTAGTTTTGTCATGATTATCTCCTCCAACATGCAAATGAATCATCAAAACTCATTAACACCTTGTACCCATCTGTCGATAAATATATCCTCAAATCATCTCCTTACTTCCACACAATCCTCCCTCTCCTCACCTCTCTCCTAACAGACGATCCACCTTCGTTGTATAAGCCCATGAGTTGATGAAATACTAATGGCATCTTATAAATCTGTTGATGAAGAATTGGATCCACCGCCACAGCAAGTGACCAAGAGAGAGCTCCATCAACCAATCAATTCGGAGAGAGTTGTTAGACGAGTGTTGACAAGTGCTGTTATACGCAATGGATAAGATCGGCCACAAGTGATGACGAGTGTTTTTTTCAGGGTTAAACAGCAGGAGAGGCTCCTATTGTGCTATATTAATAAATAATAATATGTACATAAGTGAGAGAATACAAGAGAGGGAGGGAGAAAGAAAGGGGAGTAAAAAAGAAAGAGTTCTATCTAATAGAATGTATCCATGATGGTCAACTTGGTTTGATTGTAGCCTTTACTTTGTGCATATGCCGAGTAAATTCCTCCTTGAAGTGTTCATACTTGCACTTGTATTTTTTCCGTGTCACTCTCAACATGATGGTTAGTATCGTACATATAGTCAAAAAGGATTCTGACATGTCTATGTTGTTTCATGTATTGATGGTGTTCTCACTTTGTGTTTAGATTTGTAGGAGGTTATACATCATCTATGGAGTCCATGTTCACTGTTGGTTCATTTACCTATTCATTGAACTTTGTTGCTGGTGGTACCGCTGCCTCTCCCGCTACCTGACTTACTCCCCATAGAACCCGACATCTTGAACTTGCTGGAAGGTGAAACTGACTGGTTTCTACAAATATTTGTATGAACACAATGATACATGCAGGAATGTGAACTAAAAATGAAAAAAAAAAAGCAAAGGAGAGGATAATAGCACCTTACCAGCTCGCAAAGGTAGGGTACCATCGGAGGTCGACGATAGTATGAGCATTTCTGGTATTTTAATTGTAGGCTTCACCCAACACCGGTTATTTATAGACAACGGTGCTTGTTGGAGCGCAAAAAGGAGACAAGATATTAGTTGGAGACTAATTCACTCCATTCATCTCTGCATGCATGCATGCAAGATATTAGTTAGAATTATTCCGCATGCATATTGTCACGTAAGATTGGAATTATTCCTTCCATCTATCTCCGCATGCATGTTGCCATGCGAATGGAACTTTTTAAAAATAGAGATTTTTCTGATTGGACCTATTTCTTTTCATGTGACTTTAAAAAAAAGATTTTTATATTAGTAGAGATGTGTATCCATCATCCAATCTTAATAAATATTTTTTTATAAAGGAAAAAGTATGATTTACCCCCCTCCCCGAACTATCACGGTCGATCGAATTACACCCAAAACCACAAAACCAGATATTTTACACCCTCAAGTATTCATACCGGACAAAGAACCCCTTTGAGCATTGTTCATAGCGGTTTAGAGTTGAGCTTGTACACGTGGCGCCAACGTGGAATCTAGTCTGCAAATAAAATAAAAAAAATTCCCTGGGCCCACAAGTCATACATATTCCTCAATCAAATCCCTCCAAGTCCCCCTTGTGCGCTCTCTCTCTCTCTTTCTCAGGTGGCCAGCGGTGGAGGTGGACCTCGCTGGGCTGGGTGGCGACAGTGGTAGAGCGAGCTCGAGTGGCCGGCGATGGAGGCGGTGGAGGAGTGAGCTCGGGAGGCTGCCGCCGGTGGCGAAACGAGCTCAGGTGGTCACGGTGGAGGCGGCAAGCTCGAACGGCCGACGGTGTAGGTGGAGGTAGAGGCGGAGCGCGTCGTTTGCACGAATCCACCGGTGTCTCTATGCGAAATCGCCGCCGCCGCTCAATCTCCCCAGCGTCATCCCTGTCCCCAACCTCCTTCTTGCTGTTGCCGCCCCCAACCACCGTGGTGCCGCTTGACCTCAAGGTGGCTGGATCCACGCGGAGCTTACCTCAACGACCGGTAGCTCCAGTGGCTTATGGTGGAGGCGGACGCGGAGCAAGCTCGGGCGGCCGCCGATGGCGGAGGAGCGAGCTCGAGTGGTCGTAGTGGAGACGGCGAGCTTGGGCGACCGACGGTGGAGGCGGAGGTGGAGCGCGACGTCCGCGCCAACCACCCGCAACGTCCTCGGCCCCCCTCCGCAGCACCCAGCTTCTTCGCCGCCGTCCTCGGCTCGCCACCACCGGTGAGTGCTGGAGTTGAGGGGAGGGAGAAGAGAGAGGGGGATTGGGGAAAGAGATATGATAGGGAGAGGTAGAGAGGGTGAAACTGACAGTGGGGCCCATTGATTTATTTAAAACAAAATAAAATTGCTGACTGTACTGCTACGTAGGACGAAAACCACTGCAGATTGAGCCAGAGGGGTTATTTGTCCGGTTTGCATAGTTCGCGGTGAAGGATGTCCGGTTTTGTAGTTCAGGGGGGGGGTAATTCGATTGACCGTGATAGACCGGGGGGGGGGGGGTAATTCGTACTTTTTTCTTTTATAAATTCCAAAATTTATTGTATGCCAAATTTGTAAAAAAGTTGACTTTATATGCGGGGTAATTTTATTTGAATTTTTTTATGTCAATCATGTGACTTTTTAACACGTATGTCAAACTATTGGTCACATAGTGCAAAAAAAATTATAGATATTTTTTCATTTCTTCTGAGGCTACCATGTCCATTTTTCAACTCCATGAACAATAATTGCTAACAGATCATAGGAGTTAGTCATGCCGTAATTTCTCACTGAAAAGAAAGATGAAAACAATGTAAATATATATTTGTCAAGGGGTGATCCTCTCTAGCGGGAGGCTATGAGGCCCCCCTTGTGAGTTCGGCCAGGGGACTGGGTGCAATGCTGAGGAACGTGTACTCGTCCGAGCGAGGCGAGTCTACGGGAATCAAGCTCTCGAGGTGGAAAGCGAGAGGGTGACATAGAGGGTTTATACAGGTTCGGGCCGCTATCAAGCGTAGCACCCTACTCCTGTTTGTGTGTGATGATCTTTGTGGGGTTACAAAGACTTCAGATCCTGGGAATACAAGCTAGGGCTTGGCTAGCCTCTTCCCTGAACCTGGGTTTCTAAGAGACGTCCCCTTTTCTCGTAGGGCATGGTCCTCCTTTTATAGATGAAGGGGATACCACATGCATCGCCCCTGCTCTCTTCTCACGGGAGTGGGGCCCACAATGCCTGTATTAAAATGCATCTTGTGCCTTGGGCCGGAAGCAATCCATGCGGCTAACCTTGGGTGGCCCCCACCGAAACTTTACAGCTGACACGGGGGGCACCCCCCATCATTCGCTATTAAATGTTTGGTGACTTCATGGGCACACGTCATCGGAGATGACGACCTGCAGGACCTCCCACTGCGCATGATGGGACAGGGCATACCTGCCCCCACGCCGCCTGACACGAATCGGGACATGGGTGCGCTGTCGCCCGTCCCATCCATCCATCACCGGGTCACAGACCGGTCAAAAGGCGGTCGCTAGGCGCACGTCCATCGGTGAACGGCGCATGCCCTGCCACGTCGCATTAAATGCGACCGGGGCGGTTGGCGTGCCGCTCATAAATGCGCCTGGTGGACAGCGCTCACACCTGCTCGAGGCTCCTGCGTGGTCACCACGTGGCGGCCGAGCGAGGGCCTCAAGGGCGGTTCAACCCCTCAGGCCTGAGGGGTACGACGAGGTACCCCGAGCCCGGGGGAGGGGGGGACAGGCAGCCGCTTCCCAATCGAAGGCGTGACCCCTCGAGGGGGACCGGGCCCGCTGTGCGCGCCACACAGGAAGGGCTTTCCTTCCCCTTAGACCAGGTACCCCCTGGCCCATATCACCGACAATATTTGTGAATGATATGGTATGTGATGTCATTTCCTGCTACATGCAAGTGAATCATCCAAAAATCGTTGACTCATTGTACCCATCTGCCGATAAATATATCATCAAATCATCTCCTTACTCCCACACGTCCTCCTTCGTTGTATAAGCCCACGAGACTCACTAGTGCTGCAATACTCATGGCATCGTATGAATTGATTGACGATGAAGTGGATCCACCACCACAACAAGTGACCAAGAGTGAGTTCTATGAACCAATCAATTAGGAGAGAGCTGTTAGAGTTCCCTTTCAGTATATACGCGACGGATGTGATCGTGACGATGAGGGAGCTCCATCAGCCAGTCAATTCCTAGGGAGAAATGAAGAACTATGAAGATAACATCGTCAAGAGATGCAAACTGCCTAAGCCATGATTAGGTCTACTATGTTTTGACCTTAGAATAAAGTTTTATTAAGTTAGCCTTTCAACGTTGTTTGCAAAATACGCAAACCAAATCAAGAATGCTTGTTGTGTATGCTTTGACTTGGTACAGGTGCTGAACTATGATGTGATCATGGCAACTATGGATACAACCATTGCTCATATCATGGATCAACAAGAAGACATTAAGATCAAGTCCTCCATGTGCTGGAATTCGATTCGGCCACCTACTACATTGCTGACTTTAAACGGCCGCCAAATATGCATACGAGCTCTGTTTTGGGTCCGCGAGTACTTGATGGAAAGCTCTCCGAGGCCTCTTTCTCATGGATCCAATCTCATTGCGAAATTCCGTCTTAGTGAGCTGCAATTGAAGAAACAAGATGTTGCGTCACCTATAAAGGGCCTATGGGCTTGTAACTTTGTCTGGGACCCCGACTCAAGTGGGGCCCATGTGGGGTGCGCCCCAACCTGGTGGAGAACAACCCTAGGGCACCCTTGGTCATTCTCCCACCCCTATAAATAGCTAGGTATCCCTTCAGGGTTTCTTGGGTTTTGTTTAGATTAAAGTTTAGCTTTGCTACTTTGCCATATAATCCCGTGATCGGTTAGATCGCCGGTTTACTCATTACGGAACCCCAACTTATCATTTGTACTCAATTCCTATTTGCATTTCGGATTTCTTTTATCTTGTTCTTGCTTGTTTCTTCGATTTGTTTGTAGGAATAAGGTTGATCTGCACCGGCAAGATCAACAACTCATGAAGAGGTGTATCGATCGCTAAGGCGCAACACAACAATGTCTAGTACGGTTGTAGTCGGGTCATCACCATTTCTCCCAAGTCGTAGTTATCATCAACTCATCGAAAGATCGGGCCAACAACAGCCTTGAGTGTCTCGAGTGGAGCTCAGGGTTCATCATACTATCAAATAAAACATGCTTCTTTCTCAAAATATATTATCTATGTTTATCCATTATTTGGTAATACATATAAAAATATTGTAGCAATCGGACAGTAAAGAGATAATTTAATATTAATGGAGAAAGGAAAGGGTAGAAATTGTTAGTTTTTTATTATTTTCATTAATTACATAGTTGTGTGTGCATGTGGAACCCATGCATGTTAGCATAATATATCAAATGGAGTATAAGTTCTAATTTTTCTGACGGTATCATTATTCAGACAGATAATGTTAAAAATGCATTAAATTTGCACAAACAAATAAGTACACCCAAACTCATGCAAATGATAGGAAAAATTATAATTAAAGTTGTGCAAACAATATGCAGTTGACTGAAGTTTTATTCTCAAGTTTCCACAAATGCTACTGATCACATGTTCAGTCAAGAATGATTTCATCAGCAGCCAAAATACTGAATTGCTATAGTCAAGAATGATACATGATTCCCAATAAGGGTTTCATCGGGGTTTCAGCCGATGAGGTATCTGTACGTTGCATCGGCTTACAAGGATTGCATATAGATTGGATTTAGACGATGACAACAAAGACTTTATTGTTTATCTAATCTTGTGGATTTTATGACATCGGATCTCCAGCAGATGTATGCTTTAACCTTCGGATTAGTGCTTATTCTATCATGTCATTGTTAGCCGATTGGTTTCTACTGGATTATATTGTTGCTTTCTTGCATTATCATCAGCCGATTGCCTTTATGTTGTTATTTACATCAAGTGTCAAACTCCACATCAAACACATAGCCGATACCTCGAAACCCTCTCGCTATCGGTTTGTATCGGCATCGGCTGGAACTACTCCATCGGCTTGTCAGCCGATCGGCTTATTGATCTGCTATTTGTATATCTTGTCAGTTGCAGGGTCAAACTAACTGGCACGCCCGCATCTCATCAACCTTTGGACCTGCACTAGAGCTAAGCAGGTCTCCCAAGCCAGTGTGTGTTTTTTGCGTCAACGCATTTTTGGCACGCCCAGTGGGACACGTGTTTTATACCCAACATGTCTGAAGAGGAAGTCAATGCCAACAAGGGACAATCTCCTAAGCCGATGGTTGAAACATCTCAAGATAAAGTTGATGAAACATTTCATCACGCCTTGTTTGATCAGTCTAGGTTTTTTTTTTACTAGAATCAGTCTGGGGTTTTGATGAGTACACTACAAGATGTGATCAAGAAGATAGTTCCTGATGTGCTGATCAGTGTGTGTTTTTCGCGTCAACAATAGGTGACAGTACTAAGAGTATGTTGGTCAATGACTGAAAATTGTACTGCAGTTGAGCAAAGTGACAGGCTGGCTCTCACCGAGTCGAGGAGGATGTTAGATGGATTGAAGTTGGTAGATGGCCAGCATCTAAGCGCAAAGGAGGAAGTCGAGCCCCTTCGCCATGTCGGCAGTGGTCTGCATCCTCCTCGTCCATTAGAATGCTGACCCTCCTCTCTCCTGCCTTGCAAAGGCAGACGGTAGCAAAGTGTGGTATTATCCAACCCAAGAATTGGAAGGTGAAGCATCTAGGCCCCCGGTGTTAATTTTGGTAATTAATGACAAGCACTAATTGTGGACTAACCGTTGTCTTTGAGCTATATATTTTAAGTTAGGTCCACGTCACATGTGCGCATGGATGATTATCGATGGATTAAAATTGACGGCGCAACGCAAAGGGAAAGAAAACGGTAAAACTAGCGCTTTAATTTAGAATTGATCGAGGTGTAGGGCGATCAAATTTGCTAGTTTAATTTTAGTTTCGCCGTACTATTAAGAGGGGTAATGACCTAGCAAAGAGATGATTTTAATTGCCACATTAGGTCATTGTATTTTCATTTGTGCTCTCTTTTTCATTACACAAATTCACTGGGTTCGGCCTGACCAGGGGCGGTCAGACCGGCCACATAGTAGCGGTCTGACCGGCGTGCCCTATTCGGTCAGACCGGCTAGATAGTGACAGTCTGACCGGCAGCACTTTCCCGGTTTGACCGGCCTCCTGGAGGCCGAGATGATGCAGCTTGGGATGGCCGATACAGAGCCGACGGAGCCGTAGTCGGTCAGACCGAGCCGAGGCCGGTCTGACCGGCCACCCCATGTCGGTCTGACCGGCCAGGCCGATGGGGCCCTCCGACAGGGCTACAACGGCTAGTTTTCTAGCCGTTGTAGAGTAGCACGGTCTGACCGGCCGCATACCTCCGGTCAGACCGACAGAGCACAGAGTTGGGGGATTTCGCCCCCAACGGTTAGTTTTGGTGGGTGGGAGTATAAATACTCCCCCACCAGCAGCAAGGGGGCTCTCTTGGCACCCAATTCAATTGCATACACTCTTTGCACCTCTCTCACACTCACTTGAGCTTTGTGTTCATCCATCTAGTGTGTTAGAGGGTTGTTTAGCCAAGAGTCAAGTGCATTTGCTTCCATTGTAGAGCTAGTGTGGCACTTGATCATCTCCACACCGGGTCATTGCTTGTTACTCTTGGAGGTTGCCGCCTCCTAGACGGCTTGTGGAGGAGTTGCCCGGTGACCTCTCCGAGAAGATTGTGGAGGAGGCCCGGCGCCGGTTTGTGAGTGGTTTGGAGTTCACCACCTTGGAGTGAAGGAAGAACTACCCCGAGTGATCGAGGCTTGAGTAGTCCTCTCCGTGGGCCGCCTCCCGCCTTGCCCACCCCTTGACGAAGGGGGCGTGCGGTGGCTTCGTGGTTGAGCGGTGGAGTTGGGCTCGCCTCAACGGGGAGTAGGAAACCGGCGAGTTTCTGAACCTCGGTGAAAAATCTCTTGTCTCATTGTCTCATTTGATTGTCGCATTTACATTTGTGCAATTTACATTTCTAGAGACACACTTAAGATCATATCACCCTAGGATTGCAAAACATCGACATAGGAGCGTGATTTACTTTCCTAGAGATATATTTGAGCCACTATCACCCTAGGTTTGCAAAACATAACTTAGTTGCTTAGTTAGAGTTCACCCTCACCAAGCCTAGCAACTTAGGTTAGATTTGATTAGGTGTTATTTAGTTTTAAATCGCCTATTCACCCCCCCCTCTAGTCGACATCTCGATCCTACAAGTGGTATCAGAGCTTGGTCTCTCTTGATTGGGCTTCACCGCCTAGAAAGAAGATGTCGAACGAGGTGAACCATGTTGGGAAGGCTCCCATGTTTAATGGCACAAACTACTCCACTTGGAAAATTAAAATGTCTACTCACCTCAAAGTTATGAGCTTCCATATTTGGAGTATTGTGGATGTAGGCTTTGCCATCACCGGCACACCCTTGACGGAGATTGATCACCGCAACCTCCAACTCAATGCCCAAGCCATGAATGCCTTGTTCAACTCTTTGAGCCAAGAGAAGTTCGATAGAGTGAGCAACCTTGAGACCGCATATGAGATTTGGAACAAGTTGGTGGAGATCCATGAGGGTACAAGTGAGTACAAGGATGCCAAGCTTCATTTCCTCAAGATTCAATATGAGACATTCTCCATGTTGCCTCATGAGAGTGTGAATGACATGTATGGGAGGCTCAATGTCATTGTGAATGATCTCAAGGGGCTTGGGGCAAACTACACTGATCTTGAGGTTGCCCAAAAGATGCTTAGAGCCCTACCGGAGAAGTATGAGACTCTTGTCACCATGCTCATCAACTCCGACATGTCAAGAATGACACCCGCAAGCCTCTTGGGGAAGATCAACACCAATGACATGTACAAGTTGAAGAAGAAGGAGATGGAGGAAGCCTCACCCTCCAAGAAGTGCATTGCTCTCCAAGCCGAAGTTGAAGACAAGAGTAAGAGCAAGGTGAATGAAGCCAATGAGGACTTGGAGGAAGAGATGGTCCTTCTTGCTAGAAGGTTCAATGATCTCTTGGGAAGGAGAAAGGAGAGAGGAAGGGGCTCCAACTCCAATAGGAGAAGAAATAGAAGACCCAACAAGACTCTCTCCAACTTGAGGTGTTTTGAGTGTGGTGAGAAGGGACACTTTGCTTCCAAGTGCCCTTCCAAGGATGATGATGGAGACAAGTCATCCAAGAAGAAGAGTGGAGGCTACAAGCTCATGAAGAAGCTTAAGAAGGAAGGGAAGAAGATTGAGGCTTTCATCGGGGAATGGGACTCAAATGAGGAGAGCTCTGCCTCATCCGGGTCCGAGGAAGAAGGTGGTGATGATGCAAGCTCCAAGAAGAAGAAGATGGCCATTGTTGCCATCAAGGAGGCTCCATCACTCTTCGCTCCACTTTGTCTCATGGCAAAGGGTTCCTCTAAGGTAACATCTCTTAGTGATAGTGAGAGTGATGATGTTTCCTATGATGAGCTTGTGAGTATGTTTGAGGAGCTCCATGCTTATAGTGAGAAGGAGATTGTCAAGTTCAAGGCCCTAAAGAAGGATCATGCTTCTTTGGAGGTCTTGTATGAGGAGCTAAAGACCTCTCATGAGAGACTCACCATTTCTCATGAGAAGCTTAAGGAAGCTCATGACAACCTCCTTTCCACTACTCAACATGGAGCTCACATTGATGTTGGCATATCTTGTGATTTGCTTGATGATAGTGCTACTTGCCATATTGCTCATGTTGCATCATCTAGCATTTCTACCTCTTGTGATGATCTTATGGATATGCCTAGCCCTTGCTCTAGTTCTAGCTCTTGTGTTTCTATTTGTGATGCCTCACTTGTTATTGAGAACAATGAGCTTAAGGAGCAAGTGGCTAAGCTCAACAAGAGTTTGGAGAGATGCTTCAAGGGTAAGAACACTCTTGACAAGATTTTGAGTGAGCAACGGTGCATCCTTAACAAGGAGGGACTTGGATTCATTCCAAAGAAGGGTAAGAAACCTTCTCACCATGCCACTCGTTTTGTCAAGAGAAATGGTAAGTATTGCTCCAAGTGTCGTGAGGTTGGGCATTTGGTGAGTGATTGCTCCGGAGGTAAGCCTCCTAAGACATGCATGTTTGATTCTCATTATATGCTTAGGAAGGCTCATGATGGTAGTATTGTTGTTAGATATGTGGGTTCCCCTATACTCGGTGGTAAAAAGAATGCCATTTGGGTGCCCAAAGCTTTGGTCTCTAATCTCCAAGGACCCAAACAAGTTTGGGTACCTAAAAGAGCTTGATCTTCTTTTGTAGGTGAACTACCGCACCGGTGGGAGCCATTGGGTGCTTGATAGTGGATGCACTCAACACATGACCGGTGATAGGGCTATGTTCACCACATTTGAAGTAGGAGGGAATGAACAAGAGAAAGTGACATTTGGAGACAATAGCAAAGGAAAGGTAATTGGGTTAGGTAAAATTGCTATCTCCAATGATTTGTCAATTGATAATGTCTCTCTTGTTAAATCTCTAAATTTCAATTTGCTTTCGGTTGCTCAAATTTGTGATCTTGGCTTGTCATGTGCTTTCTTCCCGCAAGAAGTTATTGTTTCTAGCCTTCTTGACAAGTCTTGTGTGTTCAAAGGTTTTAGATATGGAAATCTTTTCTTGGTTGATTTCAATTCTAGTGAAGCATATTTGAAAACTTGTTTAGTTGCAAAAACTTCATTGGGTTGGCTTTGGCATAGGAGGCTAGCGCATGTTGGCATGAATCAATTGAGCAAACTTTCAAAACGTGATCTAGTTGTGGGCTTGAAAGATGTGAAGTTTGAGAAAGATAAGCTTTGTAGTGCTTGTCAAGCCGGCAAGCAAGTTGCATGTTCTCATCCTACTAAGAGTATCATGTCCACATCTAGACCATTGGAGCTCTTGAATATGGATTTGTTTGGCCCAACAACCTATAAGAGCATTGGTGGTAATAGTCATTGTCTTGTGATTGTTGATGATTATTCTCACTATACTTGGGTATTCTTTTTGCATGATAAGTCTATTGTTGCCGAGTTTTTCAAAAAGTTTGCAAAAAGGGCCCAAAATGAATTTAGTTGCACTCTTGTGAAAATTAGAAGTGACAATGGTTCCGAATTTAAGAATACCAATATCGAGGACTATTGTGATGATCTTGGTATTAAACACGAACTTTCCGCTACCTACTCACCTCAACAAAATGGTGTAGTGGAAAGGAAAAATCGTACATTGATTGAGATGGCAAGGACTATGCTAGATGAATATGGTGTTTCCGATTCCTTTTGGGCGGAAGCCATAAACACCGCTTTCCATGCAACCAATAGGCTTTATTTGCATCGTCTCTTGAAAAAGACTTCCTATGAGCTAATTGTTGGGAGGAAGCCAAATGTTGCCTATTTTTGAGTTTTTGGTTGCAAGTGTTATATTTACTGAAAGGGTGTTAGATTAACCAAATTTGAAAGTCGGTGTGATGAAAGGTTTCTTCTAGGTTATGCCTCAAATAGCAAGGCATACCGGGTCTACAGCAAGAACAAAGGTATTGTGGAAGAAACCGCCGATGTTCAGTTTGATGAGACTAATGGCTCCCAAGAGGGGCACGAGAATTTGGATGATGTAGGTGATGAAGGCTTGATGAGAGCTATGAAGAACATATCTACTGGAGATGTCAAACCTATTGAAGTGGAAGACAAGCCATCCACCTCCACTCAAGATGAGCCATCTACTTCCGCTTCGCCAAGTCAAGCTCAAGTTGAAGTAGAGGAGGAGAAGGCACAAGATCCACCTATGCCTCCAAGAATACACACCGCTCTTTCCAAGGATCACCCAATTGACCAAGTGTTGGGTGACATTAGTAAGGGTGTTCAAACTCAATCTCGTGTCGCTTCGATTTGTGAACATTACTCGTTTGTTTCTTGTCTTGAGCCAAAACATGTAGATGAAGCTCTTTGTGATCCGGATTGGATGAATGCTATGCATGAAGAGCTCAACAACTTTGCAAGAAACAAGGTGTGGACTTTGGTTGAAAGACCTAGAGACCACAATGTCATAGGGACAAAGTGGATCTTTAGGAACCAACAAGATGAGAACGGATTGGTGGTGAGAAACAAGGCAAGGTTGGTGGCGCAAGGTTTCACACAAGTTGAAGGAATTTGGTGATATGATGTCTAGGGAATTTGAGATGTCCATGATTGGAGAGTTGAGCTTCTTCCTTGTACTTCAAATCAAGCAACTCAAGGATGGGACGTTCGTGAGCCAAACCAAGTACATCAAGGATCTACTCAAGAGGTTTGGCTTGGAGGATGCGAAGCCCATCAAGACACCTATGGCAACCAACGGGCATCTCGACCTTGATGAGGGAGGTAAACCGGTAGATTTAAAGCTTTATCGTTCCATGATTGGTAGCTTGCTTTACCTTACCGCATCTAGGCCGGATATCATGTTTAGTGTTTGCATGTGTGCACGGTTTTAAGCTGCTCCTAAGGAGTGTCACTTAGTGGCCGTGAAAAGGATTCTAAGATATTTAAAGCATTCCTCTACTATTGGCTTGTGGTACCCAAAAGGTGCTAAATTTAAGCTTGTTGGCTATTCCGATTCGGATTATGCCGGTTGCAAAGTGGATAGAAAGAGCACATCCGGTAGTTGCCAAATGCTTGGTAGATCCCTTGTGTCATGGTCATCCAAAAAACAAAACTCCGTAGCCCTCTCTACCGCCGAGGCGGAATATGTTTCGGCGGGTAGTTGTTGTGCCCAATTGCTTTGGATGAAACAAACCTTGTTGGACTATGGTATATCCTTCACCAAAACCCCACTCCTATGTGACAATGATAGTGCCATAAAAATAGCCAATAACCCGGTCCAACATTCTAGAACCAAGCAGATTGACATTCGCCATCACTTCCTAAGAGACCATGTTACCAAGTGTGACATAGTCATTAGCCACATAAGAACCGAGGATCAACTAGCCGACATTTTTACCAAGCCTCTTGATGAAACCCGCTTTTGCAAGTTGAGGAATGAGTTAAATGTCATAGACTTCTCTAATGTGGCTTGAGATGGTGCACCATGGTTGCTTCTTTTGCATATTGTATATTTGCTCCTATTTGCTCTTATGCTTTGGACTTATTACCATTTGGTTCTTCATTGCGAAAATGGAGCATGTCACATTAAGGGGGAGTTTTGGACTCTTGCATGTGCTCTACTTCCTTTTATATGTGAGCAAATCAACTAAAAGTGCTAGTAGTGTTTTCAAAATGCCCAAGTCAACATAAGTCAAAACTTTTGCAAAATCAATGAAATTTGAAAACTATCTCTTGGAAAATGTTTCAAAAGGGTCCCTATATGTTTTCCAAGCCTCACTTTGCTAGAAAAATGATTTTTGAATGAAAAATGCTATTTTGGCTCTCTTTTGAAGAATCTAGATTCTTGTTTTTGGCCAAAATGAGATTAAACCCCAAATGAGTTTGAGAAGAAATCTGAGAAAAGTTTCAAAACAATGTTGGTAGAGAGGAGGATTTGAAATGTTTTTGGTATGCAAATCATATTCAAAAACCAAATATTCCAAAAGTTGTTTGAAAATCAAATTCGCCCAAAAACCCCTATAGACCATAAATGGTCACCTCCTAGCACTCAAGTGAGTTTTGTTGCAAATCTTCATAAATTTCAAATATTATGAATGGTTGGCAATATTTCAAGTCACATATTTCAAAATTGCTCCAAAAATCAAATTTTTGTTGAATTTTATTGTGTGGGGGTAGCCGAACTGTGCAAGGGCTGTGCACAGTCGGCTGGGGGCCAGGCGGTCTGACCGGCGCTATATGCGCGGTCTGACGGCCTGGTGGCGGCGGTCTGACCGGCCTCTAGGGACCGGTCTGACCGGCTGCACCCTAGCGGTCTGACCGGCTGCGTATAGCTGGTCTGACCGGCCAAGGATGGTGGGCCCAGGACTTTGTCCTTTCTTCCTCCTCCTCCTTCTACCCGACCCCTCCTCATCCCATCTCATCTCTTCTCTTCTCCAACTCGAAAAAACTCCTCCTCTCTCCTCTCCCAAACCCTAGCCACCTCCCTCCACCAAATCCATCCGGTTCAACCGTCAAACTCACTTCAGTTACACCGTAAGTGAATCTCCTCCTCTTCCTCTCTCTATTCCATGGATTGATTTGAGTTCTTATTGAGTTTGTGATCCATTGCATGGAACCCTAGGTGAAGGAAGAGGTGTTCATCGATTTGCATCAATAGAGGGTAGTTTCTTGGTGTGATTCAACTCCAACCGGTAAATCCCTCTCCCTTTTGTGCATTGCTCTCAAATCGGTCTATTTCAATCTTTAGGGTTAAGGGTAGTTTCCCCATTGCTTTAATAGACCTACACCTTGATGTTCTAGTTCCAATCTTGTGCAACACTGTTCTAGCAATTTTTAGAATCATTTGTGTGGATTGTGGAAGGATTTGGGTGTGCTCGTGTCAGTGGCGGTCTGACCGGACGCGGTCTGACCGGCCGTGAGCCGTCGGTCTGACCGGCCGAGGGCCGGCAGTCTGACCGGCCTTGAGCCGTCGGTCTGACCGGCCGTGGCTCTCGGTCTAACCGCCCCTGACAGGCAGCACTCGCCCTTCCTCCCACTTCACTATGTGGTTTCTACAATTGTTGCTCATCCATCCTTTGCTCCTTGTTTTTCAGCTATGCCTCCCCGCACTCGGCATGGTCGTCGTGCTCCCACGCCCGATCCTGTTAGTGAGAATGAGGAATCAAGCGGAGATGAGTATGTTCAAAGTGATGAGGACAATATGGAAAATGTTGAGGGTGATGAGATGGAAGTAAGTAATGATGGTGATGACAATGAGAGTGGAAATGGTGAAGATGATGAGGCAAGTGATGATGGGAGTCCTCTTGATTCCTCCATCCAATTTGTGCTTAATTTGAGGAATGCTCAACAATACACTATCCTCCGTCATCATGATCAATTCCGGAGGCCTAACGATTGTAATGATCCAAGATTTCATACACGGTTCCAAAAGTCCGTGTATGTACAAGTGTATGCCAACAAAGCCTTCGCCGAACACAAATGGATCTCTTGGAGGCACATTGATGAGACACCGGAGTTTGAGAATTTGCAAGAGATGTTCCGGACCGTTGGGATTGATAGAATTGTCACCATGAAGCAACCTTTTGATGAAGATCTCATCCGGCAATTCTATGCCACCGTATGGGTGTCCGGCGATTGTGATGCAATGAAGTGGATGTCGGGGACCCTCCGATGCTCTATCAACCGCCGTGAATTCAAGGAGCTCTTGCACATTCGCTTCAACAATGGGGATGACCTTCATGATGAGCACACCCACAATCCCTTCCCCATTGATCACTTTTCTCAGTTTTATGAAGAAGGGGGAAGGCACACATATGGAAAGGTGGCGGGTTTAAGGGCTCTCCCTAGTGTGATCAACCGCATAGTAAGAGCCACCATCCTCCCAAGATGCGGCAACAATGATGACATACGCGGAGTTGCTTGGCATGTTATTGATGCCATTATGGATGGTCGTCAGTTTGATGTTATCAACCTTATGATGAAGGAGATTGCCATCTCAAATGGGACTATTGGACAAGGAATCTATTATGCTCCCTACATAATGAGGTTGATTCAAAGCAAGTTGGGACAAATTGGTCACAATTTAAAAGAACATAAGGAGTACAAGCCTCGTCTCCAACTCTCCTCCCCTAGAGCTCCTCGTGTGCGCCAACCAACTTTTGATCAAAGTGCAAGCTCAAGTGCAGCCCCCCCTCCTCCTCAAGGGTATGATCTAAGTACTTTATTCCATCCACAATATGCCTACTTTGGAATGCAACCAAATGACTTCTTCAACCCGGTCCTTGGGGCTATTAATACCCTAAGTGAAAGCATTCAACGCTTATCCACCGGGCATGAAGCATTGCATGAGGATGTTCGTGGCTTGCGCACCGATGTTGGCAACTTGAATACTTCGGTGGGAAGATTGCATACTAGGGTGGGTGTATTGGATTCTCGCGTCCAAACCTTGGAGAGTACCCAAGCTTTTGTCTATCATCGCCGCCGTGATGCTTCTCATCCTTCCACTTCGGCGCGTCCTCCTCCACAAGAGTGAAGACCTTTTTGGTGCTTGATGCCAAAAGGGGGAGAATAGCGTGTTTTATGTTTTGTGGGTTGGGACTAGTAGTAGTGAGGTTAGTCACCTCATATTTAATAGGTTAAGGAGGATTGGGCTATATTTGGTATGGGTATGGGCTATTACTCTATATTGTGTGTTCCTTTTTCGTTTTGTTGTTCTCTATGTCATTTGGACCCTTCGTGGTCTTGTAATAGCCTATATTTATTTGTGAGCCCTTTATGTGGTCTTAATGTGAACTTGTGCTATGATGGATGGTTGGTGTGACATTGATATATTTGTGACCATCTTATGCTCATGAATGAATATTTCTTGAAGTTCACATTGAGATATTGCTCTTGTGTTTGTGATATGTTGAAATGTTAAATTGAATTGTGCATTGGCTCCATATTTGCTATTTGTGATTGTTATGCATATGTTTAGGGGGAGCTTTTGCTTGTCAATACAATATATGTCCATGTGCTCTATGTTTGATTATATATATTTGTGGTGTTTGTCATCAATTACCAAAAAGGGGGAGATTGAAGCATCTAGGCCCCCGGTGTTAATTTTGGTAATTAATGACAAGAACTAATTGTGGACTAACCGTTGTCTTTGAGCTATACATTTTAAGTTAGGTCCACGTCACATGTGCGCATGGATGATTATCGATGGATTAAAATTGACGGCGCAACGCAAAGGGAAAGAAAACGGTAAAACTAGCGCTTTAATTTAGAATTGATCGAGGTGTAGGGCGATCAAATTTGCTAGTTTAATTTTAGTTTCGCTGTACTATTAAGAGGGGTAATGACCTAGCAAAGAGATGATTTTAATTGCCACATTAGGTCATTGCATTTTCATTTGTGCTCTCTTTTTCATTACACAAATTCACTGGGTTCGGCCTGACCAGGGGCGGTCAGACCGGCCACATAGTAGCGGTCTGACCGGCGTGCCCTGTCCGGTCACACCGGCTAGATAGTGACGGTCTGACCGGCGGCACTTTCCCGGTCAGACCGGCCTCCTGGAGGCCGAGATGATGCTGCTCGGGATGGCCGATACAGAGCCGACGGAGCCGTAGTCGGTCAGACCGAGCCGATGGCGGTCTGACCGAGCCGAGGCCGGTCTGACCGGCCACCCCATGTCGGTCTGACCGGCCAGGCCGATGGGGCCCTCTGACAGGGCTACAATGGGTAGTTTTCTAGCCGTTGCAGAGTAGCACGGTCTGACCAGCCGCATACCTCTGGTCAGACTGGCAGAGTACAGAGTTGGGGGATTTCGCCCCCAACGACTAGTTTTGGTGGGTAGGAGTATAAATACTCCCCCACCAGCAGCAAGGGGGCTCTCTTGGCACCCAATTCAATTGCATACACTCCTTGCACCTCTCTCACACTCACTTGAGCTTTTTGTTCATCCATCTAGTGTGTTAGAGGGTTGTTTAGCCAAGAGTCAAGTGCATTTGCTTCCATTATAGAGCTAGTGTGACACTTGATCATCTCCACACCGGGTCATTGCTTATTACTCTTGGAGGTTGCTGCCTCCTAGACGGCTTGTGGAGGAGTTGCCCGGTGACCTCTCCGAGAAGATTGTGGAGGAGGCCCGGCGCTGGTTTGTGAGTGGTTTGGAGTTCACCACCTTCGGAGTGAAGGAAGAACTACCCCGAGTGATCGAGGCTTGGGTAGTCCTCTCCGTGGGCCGGCTCCCGCCTTGCCCACCCCTTGACGAAGGGGGCGTGCGGTGGCTTCGTGGTTGAGCGGTGGAGTTGGGCTCGCCTCAACGGGGAGTAGGAAACCGGCGAGTTTCCGAACCTCAGTGAAAAATCTCTTGTCTCATTGTCTCATTTGATTGTCGCATTTACATTTGTGCAATTTACATTTCTAGAGACACACTTGAGATCATATCACCCTAGGATTGCAAAACATCGTCATAGGAGCGTGATTTACTTTCCTAGAGATATATTTGAGCCACTATCACCCTAGGTTTGCAAAACATAACTTAGTTGCTTAGTTAGAGTTCACCCTCACCAAGCCTAGCAACTTAGGTTAGATTTGATTAGGTGTTATTTAGTTTTAAATCGCCTATTCACCCCCCACTCTAGTCGACATCTCGATCCTACAGAGGGGCGGGCGGTCTGGGTGGAGACACGGGCGACCGTTTTTTTTAGCGAAGAGAATGATTGGCGAAGCACTAATTGGTGTTAATCCGACACTAATCACAGTGTTAATCCAATCGGCAATGTACATCGTTAGATTAGAGGATCCAACAGCTAGGAAACTTATGGGTACACTTTCTTGGGTGGATGTAGGGAAGAAACAACTTGCGCTTTATATATTAGTATAGATACTAGAAAAATGCCCGTGCGTAGCAACGGAGAAACCGTTTTTCAGGGATACAACAACTATTGGAAGCTTGCCAATAAATTGAACCATTAGAACCGCTGTATAATCATAATTGAAAAAGTTAATAAAAATTCATTCTTGGTTTTGGGCTGAAAGCCCATTCTTTTCTTTCTTTTTAGCCCCACCCAGTCCACTACCCCCCTCTCTCTCCCTCTCTCTCTCTCCTCTCGAGCTTAGCCCACAAGTGAGGCCACAAACCCCGCTCACACATCGACAGTCGTCATTAACCTTGGAAGATGGTCATATGAGCCAATCCTCCCCTCAAATCCAGCCAAATCTTTCGTGATCTCCCAAAATTGTCCCCTCAAATTCATCCAAATCTTTCTTGATCTCCCAAAATTGTTTGAGGGCTATTAATCCACTCAATCTGCCCTTTCCGTTTTTCCCAAAATCGAATGGCGGCGCTAAGGTTTGTCTTGGTGGTGGCAGTTATGTGACTGTATGCCTGAGCCAATCCTCCCCTCAAATCCACTCGATCACCTCTTTCTGTTTCTTTCAAAAATCAGCTTTAGGGTATGTCTCGGCGGTGGCGGGATGCACGTGAGATGGATCGGACGAGATAAAAAAAGGGCGAGATGCGAGAAAAACGAAAGAAAAAAAACCCGAAAGTGTGATAAAGAAACAGCGAAAAAAGGATAAAAAAATACCGGAAGCTATATGGGCTCTAGTTTGCTCGCCGCCGATGCAGATTCAACGCTTATGTTGGAAAAAAAAGGAATGATCAATAGGAACTCAATCGGACAGAACCAGCATGACCAGGACAGACGAAATGACCTATGAGTACGGAATCATCTTCAGTTTTATAATAGGTACATATATAAATAAAACCGATTCAAATACGGATGATGTATTAAAATTCTGGTAAAAACATCTTCAATTTTTATAATAGTAGGGATATGTCTCTGTTTGTTTTGGGGCTTCTAAGTGATTTGATTTTAAAAGGTTTAAAGCGAGGGCATCTAGCCAGCAAACCAACTCCTCCAGATGACTGTACCTATGAAGTTTCTATCTGCATTTTCTTTGACAGGATTACATATGACTTTTCACAATGGTAGTCTGAGGTGCGTCACTACACATTAATCATAGTCCAAATTTCACCCTGAACTCCTTTTAAAAACTGGGTCTATCCAAACTAGTTGGTGGTATCCCTTATAATGTGGCATCCACGTACAGTATGTGCTAGGGGAGCGGCTGCTGAACATTCGTTTGCATGCACATCGTGTCATGCGTTGGTCTTTCTAGTTCAATTTCGACTGGTTTTTTGGAGAGAGGTATATATAGGAGAATAACACTACTACTAGTAGTAGATCTATATTCACTATGGCAACGTTGTGCATGTCAACCTGGATGATGATTTTGAGTCAGCTTGTAGACAGCTTAATGCCAACGTACGTTGCACATGCAAATGAAGACGTGACGCCAACTATGGCGTGTTGGGGTGGCCAACCATGGTGACACTAGCTATTCTTTGGGTGGAAACGTCCCGCTTTTAGCTCCGGGTTAAACACATTTCCGAGAAATACCTTTAGGGATAAATTAATCCCAATCTTTTCCTTTTTTTTTTAAATCACCACATCGTACTATCATATAAGATCCGCTTTATAATACAACTGCTTCTTGATAGATATTGCTAGGGGTGAGTGTTCCGTCATGACTGATAATTCAGTCCAGTCTTTTTGGTGTTTGAAAATGGAAGACTGATCACTTGTCAGCACAAATGTGTGAATCGACTATTCGGTTAACAAATAGTTTGGTCTCTGTTCTTGGTATGACCGACCAGAATAGAACACTCATCTCCCATGTAGGACTGCATGCAGGCAAACCGCACACTTACATGTAGATGGGTCCAGATGTGGTTCTCAACTTTCATGTGGACTTCCAACTCTCCTCAGAGGAGATGGCCGCTATTGGCCGCCTTTGCTGGTAGCAGTGTGAAGATGCGAATTACACGGAGGGGATAGGCCCTTGCAAGCTGCAACATGTCCCCGGAGAGGCACCATCGTGGCCATAACCTACCAGCTGCTACACCCTTAGCTTCAGTTCCTCCCCACCATTTCCACCTTACTGTAGATGCAGTGGCAGCCCGAGGAGGGTATCCCGACTAGAGGTGGAGGTGGATGTATAGATGGGATGAGAACCATGTTGTAACATCCCGACCTAGGGCTTAATAGGATTAATAGGATATTGATATTAACAAGTTGCAACTTCTTTTCCGGAAGCCGATCTCTAAAGAACTCCAAGGTTAAGCTGGGTGACTGACCAGGAAATTCTTCCCGGGTGCGCACGAGTGAGGACAAAGTGTGCAGAAAAGACTTGTGTTGATCTGTCGGGGCAGTCTATGACCTATGAAAGCTGCCAGATGTAAGTGGGCCCGGCCGAAATTCTAAGGCGGGAAGAAGAGGGTGAGAAGCACCGGAATGGAGGAAGGGTGTCGGCTACGGCAGTTGACGGAGCGCAACTGCACAAGGATGTGCTGAGGAATAAGGAGTGGATTCGGATAACACGTAAATAGAATGGGTAGTCCGGATACCCCCATACAAAGACCAAATAAACTGAAATAAGAATTGGCCTTTGCAAACCTGAGACCGACGTCGGGAACATTGACCAGTGCTTCAGTTTTTTTGGTTTTGTCTTGGTTTTGGGTTTGATTTTCGGTTTCGATTTTTTTAACCCTAGATATTGGAAGTCAATTGCCACAATTTTATTTTGTATAGGTCTCTATTGAGGTTCTAGAAGCTACCTCACATGTTATAAGCTAGGTGATGTTGTCAAGTCATGTGGGCCATATCCTTCTCCCGTGTTATAAGTAATTTTGTCATGTCATGTGAGCTATACCCTTCTCCCACGGAAGCGTTACTTCTTTTGTGGATCCCACCAACAACTAAAGCTTATAAGGTTCAATTCTGCCTATATCATCGACCTCTTGTTGTTCTTCGCCATCTCTGAGCACTTCTTCTGCCTAACGAAAGCAAAGAAGCAAAGATTTGAGTTAATCGGCATAATGGACGAGTTAGGGATCATCGAGGAAGGTGTCGATTGGAGGACCCGCCTTGGCCAGGATATTCGCGATAGGGTAAAACGTGATATGTAAGTGCCTCCTCCTCGTCTCTCTCTTCCCCTATTCTTACTTTTTTTCCATGAGAAATTGATTACAAAGTTTTGAATTGATGATAGTTTATTATCAAGATTGGAAATTGTCATCCATGCTATACTTGTTAATGATCTAATTGAATCATCATATCGATAGTCAGATCCAATCTGATGTTTTCTAGATTTAAGTAACAGTTAGATTTGTTTGGTAGAGCTACAAATCTAATATGTAGCTGAAGTTCTGGATCCAAAAAAAGGTAGCTCCACCCTTTCTGCATATCTTGTGGAGCAGATCCACGCACTTCACTTTTAGAAAACTGAGGATCTAGTATTGTTTGGTTCAACTCCGGTTCTAACTCTGCCATAGGCCCAAATCACCTAAAAATCATTGTTGTTCTGGGCAAAACATTGTTGATTGGACTCAAACCTTTGTATTTTGATCGTATCCAAGTATAAAAGGTAAGTTGTTTCATATTTAGAAAATTACCCTAGTAAATGAATCATCGCCAAAAGAAAATGAACTAAGTTTGCATGTCAATAGTTCCGTACTAAATTATGTGGCCAGTTCCTTGCATGGGTATAAGCTTTATGGACTAGTGTTTTAGTTCTGCTCCTAATTTGTTCTGTCTTTCAAATTTTTTGGCTAGCATATTTAATTTGGAGTAGGTGTTAAAACCCTTAAGGTGATTCACGTTCCCACCTTGAGGGAGGAGGAAGAACTGGAGAAGTCATGGTGTTGGACTGTTGGTTCTGCAATTGTGTAACTGAGTCCACCTTACACAATGAAAAATATATGAGATGATGCAGCTACTCTAGAAAAAAGCAAAAATCTGTTGGTAGATATCACTTATAGGTTTAGGTGCTTTTTCTTTCTTTCTTTCTTTCTTTTTTTTGGGGGGGGGGGGGGGTGGATGTAGGTGGTAAAACTTACAAGAAAGATGGTCCCATGTTCACACATCCATCTTGTTTTGTTTGTCGTATACATAATTCCTCCTTATTATTGGTTATGAATGCTCTCCTCCAAACTCTTAGCATACATGATGGCACAAATTTGCTAAAATATGACACTTTTGGTTGGACAAATGATATTTCAGTATTTATGAGAATGTATCTACAATTCCAAACATGTTACTTTCACAAACATGCATTTCTCAAACAGTGAATATATAGCATGCATGTATTTCTTGACTGGCCACATTTTGGATTAATATTAAACAGTGAAGTACCATAGTGAAATATTAAATATGTTGTATTAATATTTGGTATTCTGCTTGCAGATTGTTCAGCCTGCAGATGAAATTGCAAACAACTACTTCTACAACATTGATTGATCTTCAAAAAGTTGCTGCTAGAATAGAGGAGAGAATCTACAAAATAGCTATTGACTTTGTACGATGGTTTGTTCTTAATAGTTTTTTATGCAATCAAATTTCCTTAGGTATTAAATTTTATTTTTATGTCTGTTAATGCGCGTAATAGTGTTAACCTTAATAGTAACACCTCTGCTCATCTGCTGGTTCTTGCAAAGTCTTAAAGCTCCTAAACAAGTACAATAACTTATTGCGGAGAAGTCTAGAACTACTTAGAGCTATAACAATTGTGTGAGGCCGTTAGGATGACCATCTTACTTGAAAACATATGGTTGCAAGATGTTCTATGCAAATTCTGTCATCTAATTAAAAATGTTTAATTACTCTTCCTTTACTGTGGCGCAGAAGCCACTAGGATTGATGTTGTATTTAATTGAAGTGATCGTTCATAAACAATTCCAATTATTTATGTTCCCCTTTCGATTCAATTTTTATATAGTTGACAAAAATCATCCTTTTCTGTTTTTTTGACTTATATATGTGCATCTCTAGAAAAAATCTATAATATATTGATTTTATCCTCGTATAGAAAGTACTTTGTTTAGGTTCATTCTCCATTCAATAATATATGCACTTATTCTTGGCTTGCCAGATTGTGGAACACTCTCTTTGCTAACTTTGTATGTTCTGGTATTATAAAGTTATGGTTCAATATAGGATTTTATGGTTAAATAAAAGTTCTGATGATTTTTCTTTCTCGCACTACATAGGGTGATTATCTACGGAGGATTAGTCTGATAAAAGGCGATTTGGATGATTCATATCCTCTGATGTTGAACAATTTTCTGCATATTCATCAGCAAGCTTCAACCTCTTCATTTTTCTTGCTCCATCAGAAGAATAAGCAGGGCCAAATTATCCAGGCAGAAGGAAATGTTCAGGGGACATCATCTAGCAGTAAGTTCTTGAAAATTTGAACACCAGTATGTTCTTTTTTTTTATGTTGCCTACATGATGTATTTTCTCCATAGTCTACACATGATTATAATCTTCTAGACAGGTTGATACATGAAAAATATATGAGAATAAAATTTGTAAATACACAACCCGATCCCATGTTTGAGTTAAAGCATTTTTCATGTTTTCATCCTTTACACATTGGTAATTTTGGTGCAAAATCGAGAATATTTGTTATTCTGGTGCAACACATGATTGATGTGTGAGACTCACCTCCTTACTTTTTTCTTTAAAAAAAACGAAAAACTCAAAGCTACTAGGGCAATGTTTTATCATTTATGTAAAGTGTATTTAAGATAGCAATATCTCTGTGAATCTAGATTTAAGCCCGCACAGAAGTTGTAAATTTGTTGTGAGTTGTTTGTGTGGTTCTCCAAGATCATGTACCTACACTAAGAAGCATGTACTGAATCAATGTCAAAACTTGTTCATACTGAATTTAAGTAACTCAGTATCCAGTTCTAAACTGCAGGCCACAAGGAACCCTCCCATCCCCATGGAAAAGATAGGATCAGCGAACTCCCAAATGATCTGATCCACCACATAATGTCCTTCTTGTCGATGAAGGAGGCGGTGCGCACGAGTGTCCTGTCCCACTGGTGGGTCAACAAGTGGACTTGCTTGCAGTCAATAAAGCTTGATATAAATTGGTTTCGCCTAGATAGGGAAAAATTCCGTAGTTCTATTGACAAACTATTGCTAAGCCGTGACCATCTTGATGCTCCTATGGATACATTCCAGCTAGATTCTTTTGCAGTGGACCGGGCCAGTTCTTGGATCAACCATGCTATCAAGTACAACGCTAAAGTAGTTAAATTTTCTGAGTATCCAAGTTGGGAACCTTTTTACTTGGATCCAGAACTTGTGGATTTCAGTTCTCGGTATCTAAAAACATTGGAGCTGACTAATGCAGCTCTAAATGAGATGGTATTTGATCGTCTCAATAACACATGCCCGGTTTTGGAAAATCTGGTACTAAAAGAGTGTTTAATGGAGGTGCAACACATTTCTTCAAGTTCACTACAAAATTTGGATTTGATCGGTTGCTCTCTTCTCTATAATGTAAGCATCTGTACTCCGAGTTTGGTCTCGTTGTGCATCAAGGGTCAACAAACGGGCAGTTCTTCATTTACAAACTCTTACCTGACATTCACAACAATCACTCTCGTTGATGCTTCAGATGTCACAAGCATAGAATTGACAGCTACTGATAGACAGGTATCACTAATCCCTTTTTGCAGACATTTTATTACTTCCATAAACATCATACAATTTTTATGTGACCATACTTACGTGAATGAATTTGCTATATTATTTAGAAAATAATATAGTGAGTATTTATTTCATAGCAAGGAAAGCATGAAACATTCATTTTGGATTATATGCATATACCATTTTGGCTTATCAAAAATGGTATATAGCACTTTGCTTTTTCAAAAAAATGTATATGCCACTTTGCCTTTTCAAAAACATATGTATATACCACTTTACGTTTTCAAAAAAGTGTATGTACCACTTTTCCTTTTTAAAAAATGTATATACCACTTTTAACCTCGACACATATTTGTGTAGTGTTGTATATAATAATATAAACCGAGGAGGAGAAATAATCTCTTTATTATCACCGTTTTGCCACAAATTATTGGTATTCATAGCATACTTGTAATTTTTTGCTTTGCACATATGAAGTTTACATTCGTGGAACAACAAGGAAGTAGGCCGATGTTTAGGAATCTCAGAACCTTGCGCTTGGGTGAATGGTGCATGGCCGATAATTTCTTGCCTCTACACCAATATGTCATCCACTCACCTGTTCTGAGGAAGGTGTTTCTGAAGCTCAGTCTGGTCAGTACCATTGATTGCATGATCCATGTGCTATCAACTCTGGAAACTTGAAATCCTATTAACATTGTGAATCTTTCAACTTCAGGTGGATTGGTGGTCTGAACTCACGACCAATCAGTTGATGGCATTAGTCGAAATTAGCAGTGGAGGTTCCATCAGTATTGACTTCTACTAGAATTTAAGGCTGGCAGGTTTCTACAATAGTGTGCAATGTTGAATGAAACTGCTGCAAAGTGTTGCAAGCTCTATCCGATGGATGAAAATGTTTGTGACCCAAATAAGTTTTCCTGTGTTTTAATTGGAGAGGATCAAACTTGTTTATGACTATATGTTTAGTCTGGAATGTGGATGTTGTTTTTGACAATGAAATAAAGGTTACATGGTACATGGGAGTTGCAGTATGTCTCTATTGGGCTTTTTGCGTAACTATGAGTCAAGATGAGTGATATTACGCTCATACTATAAATGGATTAATAAGTTTTGCAAACTTTACATCTGCTTGAGTTGTGGCTTTTATTTTTTCGTTGGTGTGCATGCTTTATAGCCCTTGACCTATATCACTACAACAGATTTGGCCATCTATGATGAATTCACTCTGATGAATAGTGAATCCATCATTGATCCATCATAAATTTCAGACTCGGCCGATTCTAGTGGCAACTTAACTTTGTGGTCACAAAAAATGTCATGGTGGCAAACATTGGTCATCACAAATGTTATGCAATTTTTCATTAGAAGTTTGGGCTAACACATGGTGAGAAAGTATTTTGTCATAGAACTTGGTAGCCATGGTCTCATGGGTCCACGGTAGCCGTTCCCATTTGTAAGTATGAGATTCTATGACAAAATCGTCATAAAAAGGCATTATTCATCACAAGAGTCAAACCTGCACATGACAGCGAAGTATTTTGGTCATAGAACTCTAGCAATAGTTGTCAGGAAGACCCACATGTAAATATAAAAAAAAAACATAAAGGAGGAGACAATTTGTCCAATGTTCACATGAACTGTGTGCCTTTGCCCGATATTTGTTTTTCCAAATAAGTATAGTCTGTCGTATGGCCGTATCCCTCTTTGAGCTGATGGAGCTAGAGGAAGGTGATCGAGATAAATGATTTGAGCCAATGCCATGGCTCTGAGCTAGACAAGACAACGCCAAACTTGAGAAGGCCAAGTCCAAGATCGTTGAGCTAGAGAAGAAGGCCGAAATAGAGTAGAACTCCGGGTCAGTTTGATTAATATTGTAATATGTTATACTAATAATATTGTACCTATCATTTTAATATGTATCTACTAGACTGTTTTTTTCTACTGAGTATCTACTAGACTGTCGATTCAATAAATTGTTTGCTCAATATTATACAATAGTTTTTATATTTGTGAATTTTACTAGACAATCTAGCATTCATATATTTTTCTACTATTAAAAAACAAAGGATTTGGTAATAAAATTATCACATAGGTACAAGCATAGCACCAAGTTAAATGTAATACTACCGCATTTATAACTTCAATATACCAGTAGCGTTAGGGATTTAAACATTAAAATCTATGGTTTTGCGATAATTTTAATATGAAATAAGTAGTTATTGTTATACATTGTCTTAAATCTATAGCGACTACAGCGTTGTGGTCAATTGCGGGTAAATAGTATGGTACTAAGGGTGGCCTACCTGATAGATGGCGCGAAAACAAGACCATGAGCTGGGCCTTACAAAAAAAAGGTCATGTGAAAACCATAGAGGAGAAGGTAGAAGCCCCACAATGTGGGCCTTTTGGACCAATAGGCCAAACCATGCCCATTTATCAATATAGATATATCAAATATATGCTCATTTATTAGATTGTATCTTTCCTTTGAGGTAGCTACAATTGTTGCGAGGTCACTTTAATTAGTTTGTGAATAATAAACAACTCTATAGGTACGAAAAGTACAAAACCATTTATCATTATACATTGTATAGTATATCAAAATTATCAAATATACGGATACTGTGAGATATGACAGCTAACTTTTGTGCCAGTGAATTATATATTTGCAATATCTCTGCACTATAATTATGTGCATTCTTGGTCCATTTTCCTCAATAACAGTTCAAGATAACTCTATGCCGAAAGTTTGCAATGTCGTCCCCCCATGTGCTTGTGTTGGATGGTACCCATGTTGATCGACATGTTGTTTCCATGGCCTTAATGCACCATAACGTCTGAGGTTCTTTGTTTTGCAGGTTTCCATGTTTTCAATCGCTGTGAACGAAGTGTTCCCTGTTTGATATCTTCTGTCATTCTTTTTTACTGTTGTTAACTATGTGTTTCCATGTTTGATATATGCAATGACTGCAGTAGAAAGTGTAATGCAAGCGTTGATGTTTTTGGACTCTGTAAAATTAAAGGTTCTCTACAGTTGGTCAGATTAATTATGACGTTTTCTAGATCTAAGTACAGTTAGGTCCGGTTGGTTGAGTTCCATATATGATATGGAGCTGGAGTTCTGAGTTCGAAAAATGGTAGCTCCAGCCTCTCTATGAATTTTGTGGAGCAGATCGACACACTTTACATTTTAAAAAATTGAGGATATAGTAGTGCTTGGTTTGGCTCTGGCTCTAACAGACAAGGATCTAGCCCTGCCACAGATCCAGGTCGCCTAAAAATCATTGTTGTTCTTGGCAAGAAGTTGTTGGTTGGATTCAAACCTTTGTTTTTTTATCCTACTCAAGGATAAAAGGTAAGTTTTTTTTCATATTTAGAAAATGATCCCGGTTAATGATTCATTGCCAAAAGAAAATGAACTAAGGTTCCCTGTCCATAATTGCCTACTAAATTTGGACAGTTCCTTGCATGGATCTAAGCTTTATGGACTAGTGTTTTAGTTCTGCACCTAATTTGTTGTGTTTCAAATTTTTGGGCTAGCTTATTCAATTAGGTGTTAAAACTCTCATCATGAGGGAAGAGGAAGGACAGGGGGAGGAGAACTGGAGAAGTCATGGTGTTGGTTGTGCAGTTGTGTAACTAATTAAGTCCACCATACGCAACCAAAAATATATGAGATGATGTTGCTACTCTGGTAAATAGGGATAATATGTTAGTAGATAACACTTATAGTTTTAGGTGTTTTTTTTGGGCGGCGGGGGGGGGGGGGGGGGGGATGTACGTGGTGAAACTCGTCAGAAGAAATATGGTGCCATGTTCACACGTCCTTGTGTTGTTTGTGGTATATATAATTCCTTGTTATTGGTTATGAATGCTCTCCTCCAAACTCTTAGCATGCATGATGGCACAATTTTTCTAAAAGATGACACTTCTGGTTGGACAAATGATATTTCAGTATTTATGAGACTGTATCTACAATTCCAAACAAGTTACTTTAGCAAAGATGCATTTCTCAAACAGTGAATATATAGCATGCATATATTTCTTGCATGAAGGCATGCTACCCCAAATCCCCAATTGCCTGGCTTGTTATTGTTTGTTATATTAGAACTACAATTTGGATTATTTCGGTTGGCATTCTGTTTGCCTATTGGTCAGCCTGCAGATGAAATTGCAAACAACTACTTCTACAACATTGATTGATCTTCAAAAAGTTGCTGCCAGGATAGAGTGAGAGAATCTACAAAATAGCTATTGACTTTGTAAGATGGTTTGTTCTTAATAGTTTTTTATGCAATCTAATTTCCTTAGGTATTAATTTTCTATTTAAGTATCTTAATGCGTGTAGTAGTGTTAACCTTAATAGTAACACTTCTGCTCTGCTGCTCATCTGCTGATTATTGCAAAGTTTCGAAGCTCCTAAACGAGTACAACCTATTGCCGAGAAGTCTAGAATAACTTAGAGCTATAAAATTGTGTGAAGCCATTAGGATGACCATCTTACTTGAGAACATATGGTTGCAAGAAGTTGTACGCAAATTTTGACAATCTAATTAAAAATGTTTAATTACGCTTCCTTTATAGTGACGTATAAGATACCAGGACTGAGGTTGTATTTAATTGAAGTGTTCGTTCATACGCAATTCCAAATATTTATGTTCCCTTTTAGATTCAGTTTTTTCATATAGCAGATAGAAATCACCCCTTTCCAACTTATTGGCTTATATATGTGTATTTGTAGATAACTTCTATAATATATAGATTTTATCCTCGTGTGGCAAGTACTTTGTTTTGGCTCATTCACCATTCAATAATATATAACTTATTCTTGTCGTGCCAGATTGAGGACATGCTCGCATTGCTATCTTTATATGCTTTCTCTGGCACTATTTAGGGTGATTACCTAAGGAGTAGCCTTATAAAAGGTGATTTGATGATTCATATCCGGTGTTGTTGAACAATTTTATGCATATTCGTCAACAAGCTTCAACCCCTTCATTTGTCTTGCTCCATCAGAAGAATAAGCAAGGCCAAATTATCTAGGCAGAGGGAAATGTTTAGGGGACATCATCTAGCAGTTAGTTCATGAAAATTTAAATACCAATTTGTTCCTTTTTCTTATGGTACCTACATGATAAATTTTCTCTTTGTTATTATAATCTCTTGGACTTATACAAGAAAAATATATGCGAATAAAATTTGCAAATCCACAACCTGATTCCCCTGTTTGAGTTAAAGCATTTTTCATGTTTTCGTCCTTTACACATAGGTAATTTTGGTGCAAGACCATGAATATTTGTTATTCTTATGCAACGCCTGATTGATGTGTGAGCCTCACATCCATACTGTTTTTTTTAAAAAAAAAACCTCAAAGTTACCCTAGGTAAATTCTTTATCATTTATGTAAAGTGCATTTAAGATAGCAATATCTCTGTGAAGCTAGACTTAAGCACGCATTAAAATTGTAAATTTGTTGCAAGTTGTTTGTGTGGTTCTCCAAGATCATGTAGCTACACTAAGTAAATCAGTATCCACTTCTACACTGCAGGCCACAAGGAACCCTCCCATCCCTATGGAGAAGATAGGATCAGCGAACTCCCTAATGATCTAATCCCCCCCCATAATGTCATTCTTGTTGTCGATGAAGGAGGCGGTGCGCACTAGTGTGCTGTCCCACTAGTGGGTCAACAAGTGGAGTTTCTTGCAGTCGATCAAGCTTGATATAAATTAGTTTCGCTTAGATAGGGAAAAATTGGCGGTGTGCATGGTCCTGTCCCACTGACAGGTCAACAAGTGGACTTGCTTGTAGTCGATCAAGCTTGATATAAATTGGTTTCACCTGGATGGGGAAAATTTTGGTAGTTCTATTGACAAACTATTGCTAAGCCGGCCATGAAAGTGTCTTGATGCTCCTATGGATACATACCAGCCAGATTCTTTTGCGATTGACCGTGCCACTTCTTGGATCATACATTTTTATGTGACCATTGTTACACGAATGAATTTGCCACCTTATTTAGAAATTAGTATAGTGAGTATATATCTCATAGCAAGGAAAGCATGAAAGATTAATTTTGGATGATATGCATATAGCACTTTGCCTTTTCAAAAAAATGTGCGTACCACTTTGCCTTTTAAAAAAATGTATATACCACTTTGCCTTTTCGAAAAATGTATATGCCACTTTTAACCTCGACACATATTTGTGTAATGTCGTATATAATAACTTGAGCTGAGGAGGAGAATTAATATCTTTAGTATCACCTTTCTGCAACAAATTTTCGGTATTCATAGAAGACTTTTTTTTTTTGCTTTGCACATATGAAGTTTACATTCACGGAACAATCTAGGAGCGGGCCAATGTTCAGGAATTTTAGAACATTGCGCTTGGGTGAATGGTGCATTGACAATAATTTCTAGCCTCTACGCCAATACGTCAAGCACTCACCTATTCTAAGGAAGGTGTTTCTGAAGCTTAGTCTGATCAGTACCATCGATTGCATCATCCCTATGCTATCATCTCTGGAAAACTAAAATCCTAATAATATTGTGAATCTTTCAACTTCAGATGGATTGGTGACTTGAACTCACGGCCGATCAGTTGATGGCGTTGGTCAAAATCACCCATGGAGGATCCATCAGTACTGACTTCGACTAGAACTAAAGGTTGAGGGATTGATGCAATAGTGTGCAATGTCTACTAGTTTGAAATGCTTGAGACCCAAATAAGTTTTATTGTGTTTTAATTGGAGTGGATCAAACTTGTTTGTGACTATATGTGTCAGTCTAGAGTGTGGATGTTATTGTTGATTGTGGAGTCCTGGTTACTTCTACTATGCGTGATTGGCCATTATATGGATGAACGAGTGAATCGTTAAGAACTTCATATCATGTGTTCCTTTATCTTGTTTTTCTCATTTTGTAATTCGCAAGTTTGAACTCCTGCCTGCTTAGTTTGTTTAGACCTGTCATAATTATGGTTGGTTTTTAGCTTGCTGCATCAAACATTTTCCATGCACAAATGCACAATGATCCTATTTCACAGTCGTTACTTCTAGTAACTATTTGTTAGGGTTGGCCAGTTGACAGCTCATATTATTGGTAACATTTTAATGTCTTATTTGAATATGTTGTAAGGATTACAACATATTCCATTGAAATTCATATATCCAATGTTCCAAAGAGACTATCCTATGATGTCGTGCAGTCATGTGACACTAAACATCCTGTTACATGTTACATGGGAGTTGCAGTATGTCTCTATTGGGCTTTTTGTTGTACAAAATATGAGGATGAAAGATATTATGCTCATATTATAAATTTCTTAAGATATATCACAAACTTTACATCTTCACGAGTCGCGGCTTTTATGGCTATCTCCGCCATTGCAAGACCCCCTTATTCTCTCTTTATTTTTCAGCCCATGACATATATGACTACAATAGATTTGGCCTTCTATAATGGATTCACTGTGATAAAAAGGGAATCCATCGTTAATCTCTGATGATTTTTCAATAAATAATCATAAAGTTCAGGCTCGGTTGATTCTAGTGGAAACTTGAGTTTGTGGTCACAAAAAGTGTCACGATGGCAAACATGGCCATCTGAAATGTTGCGCAATTTAGAAATTTGGGTTGGCATATGGTGACAAAGTACTTTGTCATAGAACTTGGTAGCCATGGACCTCATGGGTCCATGGTAGCTAGTTCCATCCGTAGGTATGAGATTCTATGACAAAATCGTCGTAAACAAGGCATTATTCAAAACAAGAGTAGGGCCAGCACATGGCGGTGAAGTATTTTGGTCATAGAACTCCAGCTATAGTTGTGACGAACTCCCACATGTAACTATCACAAAACATAAAGGAGGAGATAATTTATCTAGTGTTCACTGAACTGTGTGCATTTGCCTGGAATTCCAGTGTTCACACTTTGTCCAGTGACTGTATCCTATTGCAGCTATCTCATCTGAAAACGTGTCGATATGCTCAAGAGTTGAGGAGACGCCATTGATCACCATTGTTCCCGAATGAAGCCATGTTCCCAATGTTTTCTTATCTATAAACACCACGATTTAGATGGCGAATGGCTGATTCATCCATCCCCATCTGATTCCATTCCTAAACACCTGAATAAAGAAGGAACACGCGAGGAGAGCCTTGGAAAACAATGAAGGATGAAACGCAGCTTCGAGCCGCCACAAAAATAAGACCACGAGGTGGGCCTTATAGAATAAAGGAATAAGTTCATCTGAGGTCCTTTAACTTGTCAACGAATCCGATTTTCGTCCTTCAATCAAAAAACTAGATACAACGGGTCCCTCAACTATCAAAACCGGTGCAGACAAGATCCCTCGGCAGTTTAGATGGCGGTTTTAGCTGACATGGCGTCTACATGGCTAATTTGACTCGGTCTTCATCTGACGTAGCATTGACGTGGCGCTTACGTGGCAATTCGATCCGAAAAAATAATAAAACATGTGGGACCCACATGTCAGTTTCACACTAAATTAATAAAAAATGGTGGGACCCACGTGGGCCCCATATGTAATCCTCAATCCCCTAAGGTTTCTGGCTTGGTGCTACTCCTCTTCCTCCTCCGGCATTGCTCCTATCCAGCGGCGGCGGCGGAGGCGAGCGGCGCCTCTCCCTCCCCCGGGAATCCGGCAGTGAGAGGTCACGCCGCGCCGTCGGTGCTTCTCCTCATGCCGCAGCCGTTGTCGTCCTTCTCCCCAGTCCCCACTGCCGCCGAGGATGATGACGACGACGGCAGCGCGGGGTCATCTCGGATGACGCAGTCACGCGGACCAGCACAGAGTCGTCGAGGGGGACGAGGTCGTGGAAGCGGCGGGCGACGAGGGAGCAGCGGCCGAACTAGATCAGGGCAGCGGCTTTCGGTTCACGGTGGCGGCACCGGCACCGATGGGGAAGAAGACCGAATACCGGGACAGGCTGGTGGAGAACGCCTTCATGGGGCTGTTCGCATGCAAAATGCAGGAGTACGCCGTCGTCTCCAGCTCCGGCGGGAAGGAGAAGAAGAAGAGCTCGTGAAGAAGCTCTTCCTGCCGACACGTTGGGTAGTTGGGCCTGCGAGTTCAACGCCGCCCTCACCGTTCCCTTTTTCCACTGGCTCGTCGGTCCATCAGAGGTATAATTCATAGACACAACTAGTTCATCGTCATGAACTCATTCTGAACCCAAAAGTTGGCATTATCACCACTGACTCTGCACATGATCAAACAGGGAGACCCAATAAGAAAAACACGTTCATTTTCATCCATTAAACCCGGAATCTGCTCCTCTTAACAACAGAACCCGGAATCTGCTCCTCTTAACAAAGATTTCATGGACATCAAACCCACTGTCAGAATTATGATTGTAAGTATACATGCCACTGGAAACTTCTCCTTTCCGTTCTTGTTCCATGGTCTCAGTGGATAAAACAATAGCAAATGAATTAGGCAGTTAGGCACATCTCAAAGGTAACTAAAACAGAACCAGCAATATAATCAGCACTAAAGCAGGGCAGAAATATGGATAAAAAACCAACCATATGAACAATTTTAGCATACAGATAGAGATAGCAGTAGCAGATATCTGATCCATCACGAAGCATGAGAGATGAGGCAAACCTTGCTGCCTGCTGCCTGCCTGGCCCTGGCCTACGGCGCCGCTGCCAGCCGTTGCCCCTAGCGCCCACCCTTGACGCAGCCTACGCTGAGCAGCACCCGCACCAAGACACGCGCCCAGGGACGGCACACGGCGTAGCAACGGAGGAGCCCCTTCACCGGGAGACAGGCCAAAATCACTCAGATGAGCTTGTTGGGGAGGACGGGACCGGCGTCGCCGAGTAGTCGGCAGAGGCGGTGCAGGGGGAGGAGGATGGAGGCGGTGGGCCGGCGAGGGAGGATCCTGGAACCTCAGGCAGCGGCGGATTCCCGAGGGAGGGAGAGGCACCGCTCACATCCGCCACTGCCGCTGGCTAGGAGCAATGCTGGAGGAGGAAGAGGAGCACCAGCAACCGCTGGGGATTGAGGATTACATGTGGGGCCCACGTGGGTCCATCCATTTTTTATTATTTTGGTGTGAAACTGGCATGTGGGTCCCACATGTTTTATCAACGCCACGTCATTGCCACGTCAGATGAAGACCGAGTCAAATTAGCCACGTAGGCACCACGTCAGCCATAACCGTCATCTAAACCGCCGAGGGACCTTGTCTGCATTGGTTTTGATAGTAGAGGGACCCGTTGTATCTGGTTTTTGGATTGAAGGACGAAAATCGGATTCGTTGACAAGTTAAGGGACCTCAGATGAACTTATTCCTAGAATAAATTCATGTAAAAACCATAGAGGAGAAGATAAGAGCTCCACGAGGTGGGCCTTTCGGACTAAAGGGCCACGCCATGCCAAAGTACGCCACTGCTCACTTGCTTTCTTTTCTTTCATTTAGTACCATGCCGTCTATCAAACCAGAGTGTGACCAATTAATTAGTTTCTATTAGCCTCTTTGTTGTATTGACATATTTCCCTCCGTTTCAGGTTATAAGACATTTTGACTTTGGTCAAAGTCAAATTGCTTTAAGTTTGACCGAAGATTGTAGAAAAAAGTAGTAACATTTTCAACCCAAGACAAATTTATTATGAAAATATATTAAATTATTGATTTGATGAAACTAATTTAATGTTATAAGTATTACTATATTTGTCTATAAACTTAGTTAAACTTGAAACGGTTTGACTTTGAGCAAAGTCAAAACGTCTTATAACCTGAAACGGAGGAAGTACAAATTAAATAGGGCAAATTCATTTATCAATACAGATATATAAAATATATACTCATTCATTAGACTGTATCTTTGCTCCTAGGTAGCTATAATTGTTGCAAGGTCACTATAATTAATTTGTGAAAAATGAACAACACTATGGGTACGAAAGAGGACAAAGCCATCAATCATTTTGCATTGTATGGTATATCAAAATTATCAAATATACAGTCACTAGTGATACTGTAAGATATGACAGCTAATTTTCATGCCAGTGAATTGATATTATATCTTTGAAATATCTCCAAGATTTTAAGACTTTTGCACTATAAATATGTGCATTCTAGGTCCATTTTCCTCAACAACAATTCAAAGTAACTCTACACCAACAGTTTGCAATGTCATCCCCCCATGTGCTTGTTGTGGATGATACCCTTGTTGATCGCCATGTTGTTTCCATGGCCTTAATGCGCCATAACGTCCGAGGTTCTTTGTTATGCAAGTTTTGACTATTGTTAACTAAGTATTTCCATGTTTGATATCTTCTGACATTCTTTTTGACTATTATTAACTAAGTGTTTCCATGTTTGATATATGCAGTGACTGCAGTAGAAAGTGTCGTGCAAGCATTGATATTTTTGGATTCGGTAAATTAAAAGTTCTCTTATTGTTTATTAGGTAATGTTATTTACAACTGTATAACAAACATGTATTTATCTGTGATGGACACAGGAACATGATGTGAACATGATTGTTAGCGATTACTGTATGCCAGACATGACCGGCTATGACTTACTCATGGAAGTGAAGGTGCGTACAATAGTATCACGGATCGGAGTATAGTGTTAATCTTCATCATATATATTTTATAATGTTTCTACCAAATATTTTACATGTTCAAATTGGACTTGTTTTTACTTATAGAAATCACCTAAACTAGCACATCTCCCAGTGGTAATTGCTTCCTCTGATAACATCCCAGAAAGGATTAGAAAGTAAGTACAAAGACATATACCTTGATTTCCTTAGTTGATATTCTCAATCTGAGCAAGTGGATCCTAATATGTGCTCCATTTTCCTTCTTTTTTTTTCCTTGTTGGAGGTGCTTGGATGGAGGAGCAAAGGATTATATTCTGAAGCCAGTCAAGATTGTTGATGTGCCTCGTATTCTGAACTACATATGATTGGCAAGATGAAGAAACAATGATCAAGATGGAATAAAGTTTCGTGTTAAGATTACCTAGCTACTTATTTACTTTATTTGCTATATGAGAAAGAAATGTATGTTTGTTACGAAATGGAAACGAATGACAATTATCTGGGATTAAGAAAACAAACTCGATAATACTTCTGGTGCCTTCTTTCAAATATTATGGTTCTATGACATGGTTTTTCTTTTTTTACTGAAATCTATCACTTGGTATTGTGTTGTTTTAATCAATTAATCACATTTAGAGGTGTGTTTAAACAATTAGGCATATAAAAAGGGGTTGAAAATTAACATTGCGTATCTCTACTCTTTATTTTCCAATGATTGGCATCAAACATAAATACGATATGTTGCATCCATCACATCCTCATACAACTATCCATGCAACATATGTATAATTAATAAGAGTGGACTTTCCTCATAGAGTGGTGAGCGGCCGTACTATCATTATCATTGACATGCTCCTTGATATATGTGCAATACTAAAATATTAAAAGAAATAGCTTGTTTGAAGAATGGAAATACATTTGAATTATGTACACGACTAGGGCTGATGCAAAAAAAAACATAATATCTAGACAATCAAGCCCTTGACTGATTTTCAGGGTGGTAGATACCTTAGCTAAACTAATTTGGTAAAGCAATTTAGTCAATACCGGCATAAACCCTAAAACGAATCTTAGCCGATACAAGTAAAATAAACCACCAAACTACATATGATAGATAGGTGCTTACATTGACAAGATCAGAGTGTCGAAGCCCTAGCCCCACCGACGCAAACAGCCATGATAAGTATAAACTCGTCGAAAAAGTAGAAAAGTAAAAAGGATGGTGATGCGCTGAATTTGTATTCGTGGAGATAGTTTACAATGACCCCGGGTATACATATTTATACCTATGGGTAGATACTAGTCCTTGTTGGAAAAGAAAAAAGTTTTCCTAAAGATTAAAGGAAAACATAAACTCCTTATCGGACACTAAACACACTTTCCTAAAGATAAAAGGAAACTAACAGAATATTCCTAATTAATAGATAAACTGTTATGCCGCATCCTCCTTGAACTCGGTCACTTTTGGATAAACTTCCTTTAGTAGATTAATTTCCTTAACCGAATCTACTAAGAATCCGACTATTGGCGACTTAATAATTCCCATCGGTCGATTCCAGGACTCTGAAGCCGATACTGACTTTAGGCCGATGATGACTTCGGGGCTTACCAAATTTCACTGTTAACAACTAACTAGGATAGTCATAGGGATTAGAAATTCCTCTTGGTAGAAAAACATGTGATGAATTTTGCATAATATTTTTTTCATTCTTTTTTTTGCATTTTTTCTGTATAAATTGTACGGATAATGTTGACCCGAATGTACAGCAAATGGAGTGCTTTTAATATAGAAGTGATTAAATTTCTGAAAAACAATATTCTTTTTTATTGTCGGTGAAATCTGAAAATTGGTAGAGGAACCCTAGCGTATGCTCATTCCACGAATAAATCCCATTCCTCGAGATGTTAATCTTATCTTTGTGATTTTTTTCCAACACAAAACCGCATGATTTTAGCTTTTTCCTGTCAATTGGATTCTACCTGAAACGCTTGTACTTTAAAACTGAGGCAATTGGTTCATTCGAATAGTTGGCAAAATTTGTTGAAGGGGACTATTATGAAGTGAGACCAATCCCCTTTACATGTGTTGTGTAAAGAAATATGTTTCGTGCAAGGTTGGCGATTGCAAAAAAGACAAAAGACTCATACTCACACAAACCAACGTTGTTACGTCGTAACAATGTCAAAGTACAGAACTTAACTCTAGTGGATAAGATAAGTTCTACCACAAGAAGCATAACCACATCTGTGTTTCGTTTTTTTTTCTATATATGACTATGTTTGCTTCGGGGCTTCTAAATGATTTGATTTTCAACATGCTTTTTCTTTGACATGATTATATACATTGTCCAAATTTCACTTTGAACTCCTTTCAAAAACTGGGTCTATCCAAACCAGTTGGAGGTACCCCTTGTGATGTGGCAACCATGTGTGGTCTAAACCCCCCCCCCCACCCCTCTCCCCCCACAGTATGTGCCAGGGAAGCGGCTCGTGCGTGTTTGTCCGCATGCACATCGTGTCGCATGTTGGCCTCTCCAGTTCCATTCCGACTGGTTTTTGGAGAGACGTGCAAGAGAATGACACTAGTAGCTGTAGTAGATCTATACATTATGACAACATTGTGCATGTCAGCCTGGATAATGATTTTGTGACAGCTTGCCAAGAATGCAACGCCAACTCATGACTCACATATAGATGAACACGTGACGCCAACTATGGCGACACCAACTATTCTTGGGGTGGAAACATCCTGCTTTGTAGCTCAGGGTTAAAAACATATTCAAACAATACCTCTAGGGATAATTAATCTCAGTCATTTCCTTTTCATTAATCACCGCAACGTACTATCCTATAAGAACCACGCTGGAATACAACTTCCTGTTGATAGGTATTTCCAGGGGTGTTGTTCCATCATGACTGATAATTCAGTCCAGTCTTTTTGGTCATTGAAAATGGAAGACTGATCACTTGTCAGCACAAATGTGTGAATCGGCCATTCGGTTAACTGATAGTTCGGTCTTGTTTCTCGGTCTGACCAACTAGACCAGAACAACCATCTACCATGGTGCTTGCGTGAAAATACGGTGGCCTGGGAGATCTGCTTAACTCCAGTGCAAGTCCAAGGCTAGTCTCGAGTGTGTCAAGGACGTGCCAGCTAATTTGATCCTACAATCAGCAAGAAAGACAAAAGCAGAGTTAGTCAGTCGATAGGCCAATAACGTACCATTGGTGGTCTCAGCTTATGGAGTTAGACAAAATTGGCTATAGAATAGATATATCAAAGAATATTAAACCCTAAATATACATCATCGATTGTAACACTGTCTATCAAGATTGATAAAGAAGCTTAAAATAGCCGATGTGACATTAGAGCAAGAAAGATAATATACTAGCTAATACTCTAGTACAGATCTATATGGGCAAGTCAATCTATAGTAATATACCAAATATAGGTCAATAGCCAATATTGATAGCCTAGCCGATATGACCTAGACTTGATATATTACTATTAGGTGATATGTCTATATAGATGGAAAATATACATGGAACATATAAGGAAACATATATATTAGGTAAGATCAGCTGAAACCCCGATACTACCATATTAGCAATCAAGAAGAAGGCTAGAGATCATGGTTCTAAACACGACTTAGTAGGTCCAATGTACTGATGCAGCACTAAGTATGAAAAGAAACACGATATCTAGACAATCAAGCCGTTGACTGAATTTTCAAGGTGGTAAGACACTACGCCGATATTGCCATACAAGGATTGGGTCCAAAGAAGGCAATTGTATCTATTAATTGAGAAAATCCCTTGTGTGCCCATGAAAACTCACCTAATCCCTTCTATACCCCCGAATTTTACCCAATCCCCTGTGTACCCCTGAAATTTCGCTGTGATCCCTTCCATGCCCTCCCGTTAGGTTTCCTTCATTTTCACGTTATGTGTGGTTCCAAATGTCTAAAATACCCTTGTAGATGTAGGAGTGGCAGCTAGATTGAAAAAATTGAAAAAATGTTAACTGAACAATATGTGTATTTTATGAGACTAAATAATGAGCGTATAACAAATTTATTGTGGCACTGAAAAAAATGCAATATAATGAACTTTTTGTTTGGAAAAATAATAGGATCAGGAAAAGCTGACTGTCTGTACAGTCATCAGTTTTCTCTATAGAAGAAATTGGTTCCTATGTACAAGAAATTGATTATGGTAAAATAAGAGCATCAATAGCATCATATATAACAATAGAGATATCCATACAGAACACACAATATCATGCACAGAACATAATCTTTCCATCATCCATACATAACAGTTCATATCATGCGCACCCACAATTTCATTTCCATACCCAATAGTGCAGGAACCAAACCAACTTTCCATTTCAAACAAAATAGTGCAACCAACAAACCAAATTAGCTAGGCAGTATATCATGAGCATAATGGCATAAGGTCCATAACAGTGCATCATTACATCATGAGGAAGCAATCCTTACAATAGCAAAATATGTCAACTATGACTAGACCACTTTGCAGGGCATCACAACAACAAAATCCATCAGCCTCCACAAGAGAAATGGACAGTACCAAAATAAAACCTAATTAGCAAGCCATATGATTCAGTCCATAAGTTTTCTTTTGCTCCTAGTGCCCATTGCAGGACTCTTATTTTTGCTCCTTGTGCTCATAGCTAGGCTACCAGGAGTACTAGAACATGATGACTTTCCCTTTGTCTTGCTCTTGGTCATTTTTGGTGCAACTGTAGGTGTTTCCTCCCCCAGACATGGCAAGGCTACAATCATGTTAGATGGCTCAGGTTGGTTGGAGCCAGTAAGTGATCTTGATCTGAAAAAGAGAATTGTGAATATATTGCATAGAACAACATAATACCAGCAAATTGACATAATTGATCTAATTACTTACCTAATTGATATACTTGAACCTGAGCTATTGTTCAATGTCCTATTGTCCTCGGTGAAATTAAAGTTTTGACTGTGAAAAATAAATTGTTATGTAGCTAATTGATCTAAATCCAATGTAGAATGAAATAAAGAAGATAGGCTAACCTAGGAGGGTATGCCATTATTGGTGTAACTATTGGAGCAGCCATGATACTAGTCTCTGAGGTTGCTTCATTAGTTTTCTTCGTTCTCTTCTTTGGTGGCCCTCTATGAACAAGAGAAAATATATGTCATAAGGCTTGTTAGAAATAGAATGGAAATTTGTGAGACAAATATACACAAGTGTTTAGGTTATTTAATCGAACCACCGCATTACTTTCTAATCTTATCCATTAATTATAATGTTTAGTACTACAAGGATGGAATGTCATGAAATATATTTATCAACTTACACAGCTGCCTAAATTGCAACCACCAAGTAAAATGAATAAAAGACTTGCAATGATATGTACCTTTCAGCAAGCATTGCTGCTACTTCCTCTGGATCACCCTCTTTGCAATTGTGCCAATGATGGCCATAACTCTTGCAAATTGGGCATTTGTGCCTCCTACTCCTTTTGCTTCCTTTCTCAGTCCATCCTTTGTACCTCATAGTTCTTGGTCTCTCAGCTGATTTCTTCAGAATGGGTGGTGCCAAGAAAAACCCATGATCAGCTTTTGGCCATTGTGCCTTGTCAGGTAACGAAGGGATCAATTTCTCATATGCTGCCCTGAATCGATGCACACTAAAGCAATCATCCACATAATCTACAAGCCTTCCTCTAATTGATGTGATGAATGCTATAGCATGGATACAAGGCTTCCCTGAGATCTGGAATTCCCTACATGTACATGTTTTGTGCTCCAAATTCACAATATGTCTAAACCCACTACCTCCCTTGACCTCAATTTCTGCCTCAAAGTCTCCATTCCTTGTGACCACCATGTCTAAATCTCTACTTTTTTCATTCAATTCCTTGACAATATGAGGTAGAATGCAGCCTTCGAATTTCTTTCCTATTCTTTGCCTCTTATCCCATTTCACCAACAACCACCGCCGAATCCTCTCCAAGAAGTCATATAAATGTAGTGCTTTCCAATCTTTCACCAAGTTGTTGAAGCTTTCTGCAAGGTTATTTGTCACATAATCAACCTTGCAAATTGTAGAGAACTGACTCCTACTCCATAGCCTTTTGTGATACTTCTTAAGGTATGCTACTGCTTCTGGTTTAACTTCTTGTATGGCTGCCATATGTTTCTCATAGAAGTATGGGCTCCATGCATATGCCGCAGGCCAAAGGTTATCATCAAAAATCTTGCCGGTGAACTTCTTTTTGAAGTTGGTGACCATGTGCTTCATGCACTCCCGGTGTTCTGCATTACGAAAGACCTACAAGAAAGGAGAATCTTAGCTCATTTTAGCTATTATTTAAGAAAATAACAGAATATATTAGCTGCATAAGAAAGCAATTTACCTCATGCACTGCACTATCTATCCCCTTCCCTGCATCAGTACAAATAGCCAAGCCACTTGGAGTGCCAATTGCATCTTTTAGTTGTTCCATGAACCACATCCAGTTCTCAGCGGTCTCTGAGTCAAATATACCCAAAGCAACTGGGTACATCCAGTTATGTCCATCTACAGCACAAGCAATTGCTAGCTGCCCCTTGAACTTGCCCGTGAAGAAAGTACTGTCTATGGCCAAATATGGCCTACAACCAGTAAGGAAACCATGAATACATGGTTTCAAGGCAAAGAACAACCTTCTGAATTTTATCTCTTCAAGAATAGTGTGATGATCAATGATGAAAAAACTGCCGGGACTTGATATCAACAAACTTTTCAAACATTGCAAGCATATCCTGGTCAGTTGTGACATGATGAGTAATTTTATGTACCATATCCACGTAGCCAATTGTGACAGTTTCATTTGGCCCCCATGGATATGACTTCGCAATATCATCAATAAAGTCTTTGTAGCACATCGCATTTGAGTCTATCACTTTACTGAAAATAAACCAATCATATTCCACCCTAGCATTTTTTCGATCCTCGACTAGTTTGATTTCCAACAAATATGTAGTTAAGGGGTCCATCCTGTGGATGAACACAATAGTATGTATCTATCAATGTATGTATCTATCAACCAAAATGATCCCCACGCATACAACTACGTCAAAATTATGAACGACGGAAAGTTAAGTCACTTACCCTACGGGAAGCCATGAAGGAACCGTGCTAAGCATTGAATCTGCCATGCCAAGTTGATGTGGTGCAGAGAAGGAATGGTGGCCTCCACTGCTCCGCTTTCACTTCCTTACTTTTTGGTCACCTTTGCTAGTCAAAACATAAGTAATAATGAAACCAAAGTGTGGGCATAATGATTAAATACAACCAAAGTGTGGGCATAATGATTAAGCTTTGTTGAGTCAATCAAGCATATGGAAAATTTTGTAAAGTCTCCAGTAGACAAATACTAGTACACTAGACAAATATTAGTAGAGTTCTCATACTAATAAGGCAGAAAGAATGATGTAATGCATTTATGTGCATGGTGAGATCCTGGAACTTATAGATCAGTTTTTTCTAATCAAACCTCTTATCCTTCCAAGGGCATTTCCAATGGCAAGAAAGTAGACCTAGGTTATATGCAAAAACAAGAAGAAATCGGTGTTAACCTATATTGGGGATGGGAGAATGGGAGCTGGGAGGGCGGCTGACTTTGGCGCACGCGACGGGAGGGAGGTGGCCGGCGACGCCCGCGCGGCTGGAGGGGCGGTGGCCGGCGGCCCGCGCGGCGGGAGGGCGGCGGCTGGCGACACCCGTGGGGCGGAAGCGGCCGTGGCCGGCTGCCCGCGCGGAGGGAGGGGCCGTGGCCGGCAGCCCAGGCAGCAGGGCGACGCCCGTGCGGCGGGAGGGCGGTGGCCAGTAGCCCGCGCGGCGGGAGGGCGGTGGCCGGCGACGCACGCGGGCGGGAGGGGCCGTGGCCAGCGACGCCCGCGCGGCGGGATGGGCCGTGGCTGGCTGCCCTTGCGGCGGGAGGGCGGTGGCCGGCGCCCCGCGCGGTGTGACGGCGGCTGGACGACGGCGCGTGGCCGGAGGGCGGCGGGAGGATGCGTCGACGGCGTGCACGGTCGGAGGACGCCGGGACAACGGCTCGCGTGGTGGGAGGGCGGCGGGACGACGGCTTAGCGGCCGGAGGGTGGTGGGACGGCGGCGCAGGACTGCAGGCCGGCGGCGCGTAGAGGCCGCTCGCATGGAGAGATGCGAGAGAAGGAAAGGGGATCGAAACTAGTTAGGGTTGGCAGGGGCATTTTGGTATTTCCTAAAAATACTGACAATACAACACACGGTTTGATTAACATCTCTAACGGAAACCTGACGGGAGGGGCATGGGAGGGATCACAGCGAAATTTCAGGGGTACACAAGGGATTGGGTAAAATTCGGGGGTATAGAAGGGATTAGGTGAGTTTTCATGGGCACACAAGGGATTTTCTCCTATTAATTAGGATGTTTTTAATTAATTTCCTTAGATATATTTTTTGATAAGAGACCGCCTAAGGGAATTGTTCGTGTTTTAAATTGTAATAGAGATAAAGTCGTGTCCAGCAAGGATATATTAACTATTTCGGGTATAAATATAGCCAGATGCCTTGTAAACAAACAACACCAGTTCAATAATACTTTCAGCGCATCGCCACCCTTTTTCTACTCTTATTGTTTTCGACGAATTCTTGCTTTGGAGTTGGGCTACATCGGTCTCGATCTCCGACGAAGAGGTAAGGCTTGTTATGGCGGTTTGTGTTCTCGGGATTAGTGCTTACATCATCATGACACTCTAATCTTGCCTATGTGAATCGCCGAGTTATCATATATGCTATATAACCTAGATTAATATCGTTATCCAACCCCATCGGCTAGCCTCTATCATCGAAAACAGTCGGCAAGTTAGTTATCGACGTTGAATTAGGTTATATAGCGTATCTACCATCTCAGAAGAGCTTCTATCGACTTGTTTAGATCTTGCACTTCTCTTCATGACTTAATGCTGCATCAGTTGAGTTTGATCTATATCGAGTAATGTTTGGAATTGCAATATCTAGCCCGTCTATAGTTGCTAATAGAGATAGCATCAGGTTTTCATCCGATCTTATCTGGTTTAGTTATCTTGTCGCTCTTGCGTTTGCTTGATATGCTAAATCTGTCCTCTATACTAAGATCTCGTTTGTTTGAAATATATTAAGCTTGCTATCAATCTATTAGGCCATCCTGATGTTAGATCGGTTCCTGTTCAGTATATTTCATCCACTTTCATATCTTAATATAGAGTAGTATCGGAGTGCTAGCCGATATGCCCTAGGTTTGCTTCATCGGCTATGGTATGAGTGTTTATAATCTTTATTTCAGAGTACTTTTAGTCATAAGTGATTCATACTAACTCGGCATACTGTCCGATCTATCCAAATCACTTAGTTTAAATATATTCTGAGGAACTGATTATAAGTTTATTGATATCTACAGCCGATCAGGTAGGCCTATGTGTTCTTGTGCTACATTTTTCCATTGCCGATCTGATCTTTACCATATGGGCCTGATATTGAATGGTACGTCATCGGAAATCTAGCCGATCGGCTATCATTTACGGATTTAACTTTGTTCTCTTTTATTTCTTGTTGGTTGCAGAATCAAACCAACTGGCATGCTCAGAACCCGAAGGCAAGTTTTTTTTTGGACCTGCACTAAGCAAATCTCTTAGGCCAGTGCGTGTTTTTCGCATCAACACTTACATGAGCTCAATTTAGGCCCATGCCAAGCCCAAGTTATGCCGTATCAGCCAAGTCAAGCTTCTGTCCGGTTTTCAGCCGATACGATACTTAGCCGATGCACAGTCGGACTTGGATATTAACTCGATTCCACACCAAATCCATTTCGATCTTTCTTCTTCTTCTCCGAATCTGATGCAAAATTCCGTTCTTAATACTTTCACATGGACTTCTGACTCTCCCCCGAGGAGATGGCCACCATCAGTCGTCGTGACCGCCTATGCCAGTAGCAGCGTGAAGATGCGAAGTACACGAAGGGGATAGGCCCTAGCCAGCTGCACATGTGGAGTGGAGAGGCACCACCATCGCCATAACCTACCAGCTGCTAGACCCTTAGCTCCAGTCCTTCCCACCATTTCCACTTCACTGTAGAGGCAGTGGCGGCCCGATGATGGTATCATGACTAGAGGTGGAGGTGGATGGATGAGAGGTGGTGGCTGGCTGGGAATGGACGCCATGTGTGGCCACCCAGCCAGGAAGGTGTGCCCAAGATGGGATTGAAGCCAAGGAGGCACGCTCAAGAAATTTTGAGGCGGGAAGAAGAGGGAGAGAAGCACCATAATGGAGGAAGGGGTGCTGGCTGTGGCAGTTGATGGAGCACAAGGGACTGGCTGAGGAATGAGGAGTGGATTAGAATAAGGCTTGAATAGAATCGGTAGTCCGAATATCCCATGCAAAGAAGTTCGGTTTCATTTGTCTTGGTTATTTTGGGTTTGATCTTGGTTATTTTTGGTTTGATTTTTAGTCTCGGTTTCTGACTCATAGATATTGGACATCAATTGCCACAAAACCTTTTTGCATAGGATTTTGTCAAGGTTCTAGAAGCTACATCACGTGTTATATGCTAGGTGATGTTGTCACATCATGTGGGCCATACCCCTCTCCCGTGTAATAAGCTAGGCGATGTTGTCATGTCATGTGAGCCAGAACCTTCTCCCATGGAAGCGTTACTTCTTTTGTGGATCCCACCAACAACTAAAGCCTATAAGATTCAATTCTACCTATATCATCGACCTCTTATTGTTCTTCCCCTCTCTGGGCACTTCTTCTGCCTAACAAAACCAAAGAAGCACACCATGGACGAGTTAGGGATTATCGACGAAGGAGTCGACTGGAGGACCCGCCTTGGCCAGGATATTCGCGATAGGGTAACACATGATATGTAAGCGCTCCCCCTCATCTCTCTCTCTCTCTCTCTCTCTCTCTCTCTCTCTCTCTCTCTCTCATGTTCTTACTTTTTTTCCCATGAGAAATTGATTATAGAGTCTTCAATTGATGATGATTTATCAAGATTGGAAACCATCATCCATGCTATACTTGTTAATGATCTAATTAATTCATCATACCGGAAGTCAGATCCAATCTGACATTTTCTAGCTCCAAGTAACAGATAGATCTGTTTGGTAGAGCTCCAAATTTTACATGGAGCTGGAGTTGTGGATCTGAAAAAAGGTAGCTCCACCTTTTCTACCTCTTTTTTTGGAGCAGATCCACGCACTTCACTTTTAAAAAACCGAGGATCTATTAGTGTTTGGTTCGGCTCTGGCTATAATGGACAAGGATCTAGCCCTACCACAGGCCCAGATCGCCCAAAAAGCATTGTTCTTGGCAAAATTTTGTTGGTTGGATTCAAACCTTTTATATTTTGATTGTACTCAAATATAAAAGGTAAATTGTTTCATATTTAGAAAATTACCCAAGTTAATGATTCGTCGCCAAAATAAAATGAACTAAGGTTGCATGTCGATAATTCAATACTAAATTTTGTGGCCAGCTCCTTGCATGGGTCTAAGCTTAATGGACTAGTGTTTTAGTGCTGCACATAGTCTATATATTATGTCTTTCAAATTTTTTGGGCTAGCTTATTAAATTAGGTGTTAAAACTCTTAGGGAAGAGGAAGAACAGGGGAAGAACTGGAGAAGTCATGGTGTTGATTGTGCAGTTGTGTAACTGAGTCCACCTTACACAACCAAAAATATATGAGATGATGCAGCTACTCCAAAAAATAGGGAAGATCTGTTAGTAGATAATACTTGTAGGTTTAGGTTGTTTTTTTTGTTGGATGTAGGTGGTAAAACTCATGAAGAAGATGGTCCCATGTTCACACATTCTTCTTGTTTTGTTTGTAGTATTTATAATTCCTCCGTGTTATTGGTTATCAATGATCTCCTCCAAACTATTAGCACGCATGATGACACAACTTTGATAAAAGATGACACTTCTGGTTGGACAAATGATATTTCAGTATTTATGAGAATGTATCTGCGATTCCAAACATGTTACTTTAGCAAAGATGCATTTCTCAAATAGTGAATACATAGCAGGCATGTATTTCTTGCATAAAGGCATGCTACCCCAAACCATCAATTGCCTGGCTGCTTATTGTTTGTTATATTAGAACCATATTTTGGATTATTTCGGTTGGAAGTACCATAGTGAAATATTTAGTATCTCATATTAATATTCGGCATTCTCTTTGCAGATTGGTAAGCCTGCAGATGAAATTGAAAACAACTACTTCAACAACATTGATTGATCTTCAAAATGTTGCTTCCAGAATAGAGGAGAGAATCTACAAAATAGCTATTGACTTTGTATGACGGTTTGTTCTTAATAGTTTTTTAAGCAATATAATTTCCTTAGATATTAATTTTATTTTTTATGTATCTTAATGCACGTAATATTGTTAACCTTAATAGTAACAATTTTGTTCATCTGTTGATTATTGCAAAGTCTCAAAGCTCCTGAATGAGTACAACTTATTGCCGAGAAGTCTATAACTACTTAGAGCTATAACAATTGTGTGATACAGTTAGGATGACCATCTTACTTGAGAACATATGGTTGCAATATGTTCTATGCAAATTTTGTCAATCTAATTAAAAAAAATTAATTACTATTCCAGTATTGTAGCGCGGAAGACACTAGGACTGAGGTTGTATTTAATTAAAGTGTTCGTTTATACACAATTCCAAATATTTATGTTCCCCTTTCGATTAACTTCTTTTTTATATTGTGGATAGAATCATCACTTTCTGATTTATTGGCTTATACGTGTATCGCTAGATAAATTCTTTCATATATTGATTATGCACTTATTCTTGGCTTGCCAGATTGTGGACATGCCCTCTTTGCTATCTTTGTATGCTTTCTCTGGTATTCATAAAGTTATGGTTCAATATAGGATGTTATGTTTTAATAAAAGTTCTCATATTTTTTTCTTTCTCGCACTACTTAGGGTGATTATCTATGGAGGACTGGTCTTATAAAAGGCGATTTGGATGATTATATCCTGTGCTGTTGAACAATTTTCTTCATGTTCGAAAGCAAGCTTCAACCCCTTCAGTTGTCTTGCTCCATGAGAAGAATAAGCATGGCGAAATTATCCATGCACAAGGAAATGTTCAGGGGACATCATCTAGTGGTATGTTCTTCTTTTTTATGGTGCCTACATGATGTATTTTCTCCATAGTCTACACATGATTCTAATTTTCTGGAATGCTTTACGCATGAAAAATATATGCCAATAAAATTTGCAAATCCACAACCCGATTCCCTGTTTGAGTTAAAGCAATTTTCATATTTGTGTCCTTTACACATTGGTAATTTTGGTGCAAAAACTATGAATATTTGTTATTCTTATGCAAAACTTGATTGATGTGTGAGCCTCAACCTCCTTACTGTTCTAAGAAAACACTCAAAGCTACCCAAGGGAAATTCTTTATCATTTGTGTAAAGTGCATTTAAGATAGCAATATCTCTGTGAAGCTAGACTTCAGCACACATAAAAATTGTAAAATTGTTGCGAGTTGTTTGTGTGGTTCTCAAAGATCATGTACTTACACTAAGTAACAGAGTATCCACTTATACACTGCAGGCCACAAGGAACCCTCCAATCCCTATGGAAAAGGTAGGATCAGCGAACTCCCTAACAATCTAATCCACCACATAATGTCCTTCTTATCGATGAAGGAGGCGGTGCGAACTAGTGTCCTGTCCCACTGGTGGGTCAGCAAGAGGACTTGCTTGCAGTTGATCAAGCTTAATATAAATTGGTTTTGCCTAGATAGGGAAAATTTTGGTAGTTCTATTAACAAACTATTGCTTAGCCGTGACAATCTTGATGCTCCCATGGATACATTCCAGCTAGATTCTTTTGCGATTGACCGTGCTAGTTCTTGGGTCAATCATGCTATCAAGCACAACGCTAAAGTGGTTAAATTTGCCGAGTATGAAAGATGGGAACCTTTCTACTTGGATCCAAAACTTGTGGAGTTCAGTTCTTGGTATCTTAAAACTCGAGAGCTGACTAATGCTGCTCTAAATGAAACGATATTTGATCCTCTCAACAACGCATGCCCAACTTTAGAAAATCTGGTAGTAAAAGAGTGTTTAATGGAGGTGCAACAAATTTCTTCAAGTTCACTATAAAATCTGGATCTGATTGGTTGCTCTCTTCTCAAGAATGTATGCATCTATACTCCGAGTTTGGTCTCATTGTGCATCAAGGGTCAACAAACGGGCAGTTCTTCATTTACAAAATGTTACCTAACATTCGCAACAATCACTCTCATTGATGCTTCAAATGTCACAAGCATAGAGTTGACAGCTACTAATAGATAGGTATCACTGATCCTTTCTTGCAGACATTATTTTACTCTCATAACCATCACACATTTTTGTGTGACCATACTTATGCGAATGAATTTGCCATCTTATCTAGAAATTAATATAGTGATTTTTTTCATAGCAAGGAAGCATAAAACTTTCATTTTAGATTGTATGTGTATACCACTTTGCCTTCTCAAAAAATGTATATACCACGTTGCCTTCTCAAAAATTGTATATATACCACTTTGCCTTCTCAAAAAATGTATATACCACTTTGCCTTTTCAAAAAATGTATATACCACTTTTAACCATGACACATATGTGTGTAGTCTTGTATATCCTTGTGCTATCATTTCTAGAAACCTGAATTCCTAATAATATTCTGAACCTTTCAACTTTAGGTGAATTGGTCGTTCAAACTCACGACCAATCAGTTGATGGCATTGGTCTAAATTAGCCATGGAGGTTCCATCAATATTGACTTCTATTAGAACTGAAGGCTGAGAGGCTTCTGCAAATAGTATGCAATGCTGAATGAAACTACTACCAAGTGTTGCAAGCTGTGCCTGCTGTTTGGAAACGTTTGAGACCCAAATAAGTTTTCTTGTGTTTTAATTGGAGTGGATCAAACTTTGTTGTGACTATATGTGTCCGTCCAGATTGTGGATGTTATTTTTGATTGTGGAGTCCTAGTTACTTGTGTTGTGTGTGGTTGGCCATTATATGGATAAACCAGTGAATCGTTAAGAACCTCATATCATGCGTTCCTTTATCTTATTTTGCTCACATTTCATAATTCACCAGTTTGATTTCCTGCCTGCTTAGTGTTCAGAACCTGTCATAATTCTGCATTTTTTTTAGCTTGCTGCATCAAACATGTTCCATACACAATGATCATATTTCACAATTCAAGGTATAAACTTTTAATTCTTTGTAATTGTTTGTTAGTGCTAGCTAGTTCACAGCTCACATTATCAACTTGGCATTTTTTTTTGATATAAAGGAAGCTTGTCAAGTACATCAAGGTGATACTATCGTATCGTACTGAGAACAATCCCAGGCTCTGCATAACTAACATGCACATAGCCAAACACTCACACACACTTTAAAGTATCAACTTGGCATAAATATTGATAACAATTTAAGGTCTCGTTTGGATATGTAAATATTAGAGACCATACCTCTTAATTGGTATATCCACCATTAACCATTCCAAAGAGATTGGCCCTAATCCTGGTTGGGGGTTCCTAATTAATGTTGAGTAATGATTAGTTTGCATTCCTTTTAGGTACGGATGAAAATGATTCAGAATGTTTCCGGTTTCCGGACGTGTTTCTGGAAACAGAAAGTGTTGGTTGAAATTTTTCCTAAAATTTCAGAAACGGAAACAAATTCTGATTTTTTTATCTCGTAAACGGAAACGAATACGTTAAGACTACTATCCGTCGGAATCTGTCCGTCGGAATCTGGAACGATCGGAAACTTTCCAAAAAAATTTTGAATTTTTTTTCCTCGGGATCATAAATGAATTACTCTTCATATACAGCTAATTAGCTTCAACCTTCTCTACTCTAGATGTTCACGTTTGGACTGAGTATTGACGTTGTTAGTTGAATGCATGTATTTTTTTTCTAGTATGATGCTTTAGATATGTTTTTCGTTTACCCAATTACTCCCTCCGTTTCACAATGTAAGACATTCTAGCATTTTCCACATTCATATTGATGTTAATGTGAAACGGAGGAAGTATTTTTTTTTTATTAAACCATGCCATACTACTTACTGTCATAGATGAATATAGTTCTTACTTATTGTAGTTCTCTTTAAAAGTGAAATGTGCAACTGTTTGTATTATTATTAATTGATAAAAAATAGAAATATCAATTTATTATTTTAAAAAAATAACGAGCTACATCTCTTTATTGATTTGACAAGCTCAATTAGAGTTTTTTCATATTCCGATAAATATATGTTACCATATTCACTCAGGGGCGGACCCTCCCTTGTGGCATGCTGTGGCGGCCGCCATAGCTGTCCCGTGGCACCAATACCATATATACCTCCGTCTTCTACATCGCCGTTGAGCTGCCGACTTGCCATGGCTGAGTGACATCTGTTGGTGCGGAAAAGCTAGTTAGCGCGCGCCGCCAACGCGCGTTTCCGGCCCACGCAGCCCACGCGCACGCGCTCTCCTTTTCTTCGCTGGTCCTTTCTCTCTTTTTTTTTCTTTTTCGCTGGTACCGTTTTTTCGCTGCTTCTTTCTTTTTTTTCTTTTTCGCTGTTCCACGTAATTAGTTTAGATTAGTTTTTTACTAGTGATTAGTTTTAGTTTACTAGTTATTTTTAAATCTTAACTTTAAATTTTTAAATTTTGGACTTGAAAGTTTTTAAATCTCGAGTTGAAAATTTTCAAATCTCAAGTTAAAAGTTTTCAAATATTTCAAATATGGACTTAAAAGTTTTCGAATCTCGAGTTGAAAATTTTCAAATCTCAAGTTGAAAATTTTCAAAATTTTCAAATCTGAACTTGAAAGTTTTCGAATCTGAGTTGAAAGTTTTCGAATCTGAGTTGAAAGTTTTCGAATCTCAAGTTGAAAGTTTTCAAATTTTTTAAATCTGGACTTAAAAGTTTTTGAATCTCAAGTTGAAAGTTTTCGAATCTGAGCTGAAAGTTTTCAAAATCTCGGGTTGAAAGTTTTCAAATCCGAGTAGAAAGTTTTCAAATTTTGACTTTAAAATTTAAATCTTAAATCTTACTTAAAAATTTTCAATCTGTTAGTAAAAAATCTCCCAAAAAAATAAAAAATCTTGAAAATCTTTTTTTAATTACTCGTCATTAGTAGTTAAGTGGGTATTAACTAATACTACTATAGATTAGTTAGAGAGATGCTCGCTGCTGGCGCGCACGCGCTAGCTAGCAGCCCCCCCCCCCCTGTTGGTGAGGCAACGACGACGCTAGCTCGACCACGAGGAGGAGCGCTCCACGTCCTGACGGAGCTTGCGTACCTCACGGAGTCAGTGGTCCTTCGTCCTTTAGGAAGTTTGTTTTTCTTTTAGTAATTAAGATCTTGAGCCCACGTGGTTCAGCTACAGATTATAATTTGAAGTTTGTTTCCAAGTCTTAGAATTTGATACTTTTTTAGATATTTTTAGTATTGTTTTACGATTGGGCTTGGAAAAAATCTAATCTACAATTAGAAAACACTTTCCCCTGCCTTATAGATTCTTCATTTTGAATTTAAAGTATACTAAGGTGGTGTTTGAATCTCCTGAAGATGAAGATTAAGTGTTTCACACAAAACAATGTGGTAATAACGTGTGATTAATTGAGTTTTATTTTTTACAAACTTAAAAAATGGATTAATCTGATATTTTAGAACAACTTTTATATAGAAAGTTTTCGCACGAAACACATCGTTTAGAAGTTTGAAAAGCGTGCCACGAAAATCCAAAAGTTTGTGTTTTACTCCGCCATAGCTATAATTTTAGGCTGGGTCCGCCACTGAATTCACTCTGTTTTCATATATCGATTATGTTTCCGTATCTAGGATTTCTGATTTCGATTTCGATTCCAAAAGGTATGAAAAAGGAAAAGGTAGAAGTGGTTTTCCGTTCGTTTCCGAGTCGTTTTCATCCCTACTTTCAGGATATTTTTCCCCGGTTATATAGAAGACGTGCACACATACACCACTACATACCCCGTTACACCCCGAGAGTTCACCCCCTCGAACAATTTAAACAGAATCTGCCCTTAGATAAGAAATTTTGTAGAAAGTTTAATGTTTCCTGCATCAAAGTTGGGCAACTTGACCCATGTCTCATGCAGCCCACGCTGGCTATTCAGCAGCTCCGATGTGTCTCTTTTGGTGAAATTCTTGTTCTTTGGCTGCCAATCCATGATTCCTCTTTGCATGCGTAGCACACTAGCATAAGCTTCCGTTCTAGGTTGTCGATATCATGGGTCACCGTGTCCATTGCAGGAGACCCCTGTTTGAGGTAGAGGTGGCAATGGGTGGATCAGCTTCAGGAGAAGTAAGAACATGTCCAATCCAAGATCTTAAACTCCTCGTACACCCATACCTAATAGTTAAATCTGGCGTAAAAGATAACCCATGTCCATGCCCATCAAGTACTGGGTATCCACTAATTACCATGTTTTTTTTAATAAAACTGTATAATATATCTATTGATAGGTATAGACCATCACAATTAGACATCTATTGTTAGCTAGTTATCTCCTCCATCTAAAAACACCTATTCCTAGCTAGGAACCTGAACATATGTGTTCAGGTTTGTAGCTAGGATTTGTATTTTTTTTTAACGGAGTAGTAGCCTTTTTTTTTTTTTGGACGGATTAGTAGGCCTGTTCGGTGCATCCAGTTTGAGGAATATTTTCTGCACACGCAAAACAAGAAAACTCATTAGCACATGATTAATTAAGTATTAACTATTATAAATTTGAAAAAATTATTTATTTATTTTTTAAACAACTTCTTAAATAGAAACTTTTCGTCAAAAATACATCATTTTAACAGTTTGAAAACGTGTTAATGGAAAATGAGAAAGTTGAAGTTTGGAGTTGAGAAAAAGAACAAGGCCTAAGTATAAAACCACTAACAATCAATAGTATAACTTACATCAATTCATAAAGTATTAATTGCACAACAAAATACATAATTCCACGACTACAAATTATTTTATTACCAAATAAGAAAACAAATGAGTAAGCCATTAGTAGCCTATGATTTTGTTACACTTAAACGTTCATATTTTAGTTAGTGTTGACACACAATCATCCAAAAATCACATATGAATATGTATATTTTGGTACCAATGGGTTACCTATGGGCATAGAATAAAACATTTACCTAGCTGCCCGCTAAAACTCAGGTTAAGATCGGGCATACTATGTACACTAAATCTAACCCATACTCATGCCCATCGAGTGGGGTACCAGACTTATGGGTAAAATTGTCATCCATGGTTCGAGGGAATGCAACAGGATGAGCGGCGGGGCAGGAGGGGCTGGTGTTTGTCTTGGTCAGAAGTAATTATTTATTTTATCATATAAGAACAAGCTATCGGATATTAAGATAATGGAAGTACAACTCTGCACATTAGTTAAATTACTTCTGCCTTAGAATACCGAACTCTCACAAATATACATTTTTACAACTCACGTGGGAGAAACCTTGTTTATTTCTATACCAGGAGGAATGTTAGGTTGCCATTCTGGAATATTTTGTTAGCAGTGCAAATATGTGTACTAACTGAATGCTAAAAGTGGTAGTACCTTTGAAGGCATTGTTTGATATTCATGTGATGATTGCAAACCTGTAGGGGGGTTTTTTCCTCGAGCCTTGACCAGTTTCAATTTTCTCAATATTCTACTTTGATGTTGTAAACTTGAGAGGTTAAACATTTAAGTGGTTGTATTATCTGCTAAATCTATAATCTATCTCATTACGGGATTGTCCAAAACATCGTTAGTCGGAGGTAGAGAGCTCGAATATATATAAGCCAGTTGGGATCAATCAGGCTAGCAAACAGAGGAAGCCAAATCAGCCAAGCCTGAATTCTGAATGTGACCACGAATCACCGTATCGTCCTGTTTTTGGATGTGAATCGACACGAGATTTTGTCAATCTAAGAGATGTACCACAAGTACTCAAGCGAAGGCCCATGGTTCTTGAGTGCAAGCAAACGCAATTCTCCACGCGGAGACACAGGAGTTGGCGTAACGGGCTTGCAACTCCATTACCCGAACCCGTTAGCAGGCAGCTGCACCTTAAGCTCAGTTGCAGCTTTTATATATACATGGATAATTTTACTCGATTTATTCAGAGTAGGGACATGTATACAACCACTACCATAGAAATTTATTTATATTATATTTAAATCATAAATTATTGATTTTGACATGTAGCTTTATGCAAGTTGGGTTTCGGATCTTGGAAGGTTAGGAGATACAGTAACCCGGGAAGCAACAATTGCCTGGATTTCTTGGAAGCAAGCTCCATGAATTTTGCTTGCCTGACCCTCCTCCCAAGTCTTTGATCCCAAGCGACAAGCCAAGCCAGAATGTACCGTTGGTACCACGTACTGATCCTATCCATTAATCCATAAGCAACCCAGCTCCACCACTCTGCCACTAGCACACCCACACACAAATAAACCCGGATTAAAACGCAATCATGCATGCGCCACGATCAGATCACATTCTCAAGAACACAAATAAGATAATAGCATCATGGCTATGTGAGCTTAGAGAGAGAATAATGCAGAGCCAGAGAGACAGAGAGAGGTAGGTGATTGATAATAAGAAAGAAGGGAAGAAGAACACAGGTCTAACCGGAGGAGGGCAAGAGAAGATGGTGGTGATGATGATGCAGAAGAGCTCCCTGGACCTGGTGCTTGTGCCATGTGGTCTGGTGATCATGTTCGGCTACCACCTCATCCTCCTCTACCGGATTCTCCGCCGCCCCGCCGCCACCGTCATCGGCTACGAGAACCACAACAAGCTGGCATGGGTCCGCCGCATGGTGCAGGTAAACCACCCACCGCCGGCTGGCCGGCGACATGGAGCAACTGAATTTTCTGTGACAACTGAACAGCTGAATCCCAAGTGTGGGCATGGTGATGGGAGGTTGATGATTTACCTTGTTGATGTCATTGCAGGCGAGCCCGGACGAGACGGGGCTGGCACTGAGCGTCATCTCCAGCAACATCTCGGCGTCGACGAACCTGGCGTCGCTGTGCATCGCGCTGGGCTCGCTCATCGGGGCCTGGGTGAGCAGCACCTCCAAGGTTTTCATGACGGAGCTCGTCTACGGCGACCGCACCCAGGCAACGGCCACCGTGAAGTACATCTCCCTTCTCGTCTGCTTCCTCGTCTCCTTCACTTGCTTCATCCACTCTGCAAGGTTAGCTTCCCTTCAGGCTTCAGCTGCTGCTCACCTCTGAAACCAGCCTCTGTAAATACCTGAAAGAAGGATATTCAAATTTAAATTTTGAAACTTGAATTTAGAAAAACTTCTAGTGGTTACCAGTAAAAAAATACAACCTTTTGCATTTGAATCTTTAAAGTTGAATTTTTGGAGCCACTAATTCTGGAGATACTACCGGTATTCCAACCCTGCTGAGGTAACATAACATGGCATCAAAATCAGAAATTTTCAGACCTGTTTCCTGTGGAGATGCAGGTACTATGTCCAAGCCAGCTTCCTAATAACCACGCTGGATTCTGATGTCCCGGCAAGCTACATCCAACATGCTGTGATCCGAGGAGGCAACTTCTGGTCAATGGGGCTCCGTGCACTCTACTTCGCGACAACGCTGCTGATGTGGATCTTCGGGCCGATACCAATGTTCGCCTGCTCGGTGTTGATGGTGTTCATCCTGCACCTGCTGGACAGCAATTCCCTGCCATTGCACAACCATCAGTTCACAATTAGAAAACGGCATGATCAGAGAGCTCTGGCATCTACAGTGGTTACAAGGCACCCCAGCCCTCAGAATCCGATTCTCAGTAACCCGGTCTTGTCTCCTGTAACTTTTTCAATAAATTAATAGATATGTTTGCTGCAAAGCTTGGAGGTTTGTATGGAGTAACATTACATGAGAATATGAGATTCAGGTACAAAATTTTCATCAGAAATATTGCTTCCCTAAAACAAATGCTACTACATGAAATGTGATGAATCCATGGAATCGTGACACTGTCATCGAGAAATGTGTTGATGTTCATCATGATTGAGCTGCACCACATCTTGGGTCAGCATAATGCCTCATTTAAGTTCCATGAGAATCTCACACAAATAGCCTTTGGCATCTTCAAATTCATGTCAGGTAGGGCAATGCATCACACTAGCTTCCTAAATCCATCCTCTATAGAAGAACCGTGGGAACATTAGGATCATTCCCACTGCCTTCAGCAGATTTCTTCTTGCCTCGCTTCTTGAGCTTCTTTCTAAATCTGAATTGTTCTTTCATATTCTTCTCCCATACTTTCTTGTGCTTGTTGTAAATGAACATTGCTGCACGGGCATCCTCAATCTATAAGAGTATCAAAATGGCCACGAAAATTAGTATTTAGTACAAGCATAAATGATATTGACAAGAAAGTTTAGTCAAATGATTACAAGTTTTCGCTGTACAAGTGATTAACCATGTGAAAGATTACTAGCAGTAATTCAAGAGTAATCAGAAGTACATTTTAAAATGAATAAACAAATCTACATTGCATAAAGAGAAAAATATTATGTATAACTTACTGGGCAATGCTCTTTCTGTTGTATTTTAGCACCAAGTACTTGAGCAGTAAGATCTTTCAGTGATCTCCTCTTCCCTTCCCTAAAATAACAGGAGCACATGTCAATACAATGTTGAGCAATCTTAACAAGAACACATAATATAGAAAATATATATGTCAAGATCATCTAACCTTCGAAAAACCTCATATTCTGAGGTATCCCTTATGTCCTTCTTTGGGTGGCCTAGTAGCAAAACCTGAAAAATGTTTACCGTGTTACACAAGAACACAAAGTGCATAAATAATTAAATTATGGTGATTGACAACCTTAAGATCATGGTGCAAGGCATGCCCAACAAGAATTCTTCCTTTGATCAGCTCAGCTACATCTTTCTGAACAACCCAGAAATCTTTGGCTGCAGTGTTGTAGAACATTGTTGCATAACCCATATAGGTTGCCATCCTCTAAAGAAATAAAATCATGCAGTGCCAGTTTAGTGATGTTTACCTTTATTCATGTGCTTCGGTCTAATCCCACTAATATGGGTACGGTAGTCAACAATCCGCTCTACCGGTCTTGTATATTCATCATATACAACGTTACCCCAAGAGTTAACCTAGTAAAAAGCACAATAAGATTAATGGGTGATATTCAAAAGAAGGGTATTTATTATAACTAAACTTCTTTGTAAAGAGGCTAGAATTCTCTTCAGCTTTCTAAATCAACCTTAAGGCCACAGCAATTTACAGATTCCATGAAATCCTTTGATGCTTCAACCAGTGAAATCAATCCAACACTCAACATACTAAGAAATAACATACATGTACATTCAAATTACGAAAGCAAAGCAGGATGTAACTAGACATTGGTTTTTGTTCCTTCTCAAGAACTACATCATGCTCATTGCTCCCCATCAGTAAAAGAAAATAAGAGTATGGGACTTCCTTAGTTGCTTCCTTCCTTCCTAGAGAGTAGAGTGCATAATAAAATGATACAAACATAACCTCTCCTCGACACATTGTTAGCATTACCACATAGCTGGTATTACAGTTTAATAGTGGGTCTCATAGTTTAACTCCAGCTTCTTTGTTCTTTGATAAAGATAACGAAAATGGGTACACAAATCAGCAGAATACTTATATGGTACAATTAATCATGCCATGCCCATTTGACTGTAATATTACAAATCATGAATTTCAAGCATAACCCTTAAAACCTCAGCCAATGCATGGGAACCATTTCCATAGCACAGCACAAAGATTAGGTGACAATATTGCCAAACAAACTAGTCACTAGTTAGTGAAAATAAAAATTGAACTGGCTACTGGTGAGAAATTCATGTTTCATACTATATATTCCTTGCAACCAAATAAGGCCATAAATTCCAATCAAGTAAATGATCCATCTGAGTTCCAAAGTTAAGCTAAGCCCAACATTTTGTCATTACCCATCCTCCTATTGTGAATAGTCCAACTAGAATATAATCCAAATCAAACTCTGTACTCAAAGCAGTTGCAATCTCATTGCCAGCAAAACACGAATCACAATACAGCCTTTTTTCAAGATTAAACAGCTTATGTCGCATCCTCACCATTTTCATCCAATCGTAACAACAAACTCCGAAACTAATGCTAGCGCATATCCCTGACTCCCAAACTATAATGAGCTGATCAATATATACTATGATCTTTAGCTCATTCATCATTGCTGCGCGCACAGAATACAAAAGGATGTATGGAATTGGGATTTGGGAGAACGGTGCTTACCAAGGTGACCCTGCCGAGGGCGCTCTTGCTGCCGCCGGCGCCGACCCCGACCATCTCGCAATCCACAGCGACCGCCTTCGTCAAGCTGCCAAAACCATCCCCCATCCATCCGGCCATCCCCACAGCAATCAAAATCAAAAGCCAAAGCATCTCAAAAGCGGCAGCACAGTCCGAAGACAAGAAGATGCCTCCTCGCGCGGCGTTTGCTCTGGCTCACCTGGCGTCGTCGGAGGTGGGCACGAGCTTGACCTCCGCCGCCGCCGCCGCATCCTCCGCGGCGGGCTCGGTGGGCGCGGGGACCGGAGAAGGGTGGTCGGGGCGGTGCTTGCGCTTGCCGAGGGTGGTGGCGGCGGCGGGGCGGGGGAGTTTGGACTGGAGCTGCGCCCAGTTAGGGTTTAGGGTGGAGGCGCCGGCTGCCTTCGGCTTGGGCTTGGGTCTCCGCTTCGGGTTCGCGGCGGCGGCGGCGGCGGTCGCCGGTGGCGGCGGAGACGCCATGGATGGTTTTTGCGGCGCGGGGTTTGGGGTTTTCTGCTCTCAACGAGGGTTCATTTGATTTTATATTTGCCTTGATTTTATACTGAGTAGTAACTTTTATTATATCCACCATTTTATGTCCATGATCCTCAGTTATTATACTCTCTGGTCAAATATTTTGACCCTTACAAAGATTCAGTCAATTGTTTAAAAGTTAATTAAAATTCAAATAACCCCACACCTTATAGCCAACGTTAGTACATCTTCTGACATATAATCACACGTTTTATAGTCTAAATATTTCTTAAAACCCCACTCTTATCAAATATCAACTAATTTCATCATATCTAGAACAATACATTTTAAAGTAGGGGAGAGTTAAACCAACAATATAATAAAGAAATTGACAATTACAAATTTCATATACACTATATTTTAAAAAATTGAAGTAAACGACATTTACTAAACGTGTATTCAAAATGTATAATGGTGGGGGTTTTGTGAAACTTTCTAACCATAGTTTATGTAATGTACATGGTGTTTTGTATAATTTCGACCATGTTAATATGGGTTCATTGAAATTTACTCTTAAATTTTTAGTTTTGAAACATCAAACTAGTATGTGCATATGTGTTTTGAAATGCTTTTATTATTTCTTAAACTTTAGATCTTCTAAACTTCCTCTAATATGAGATTTTGGTCAAACTTAAAACTCAAATGCCATCTATATTTTTTAGCTGAGTGAATTTTTCTCAAGGTATTCCATACCTCTAAGAGCAAGTTTAGTAGTATAGCCAACGATTGGCTCCAAATCATATAGTCAATTCATACAATATTTACCTATAAACATGTACTATATAATTAATATCTGGTCCCACTTATCATACACACATGTATCTTAAAGTCTGTACTGCAGCTACCTACAAATATGTAGCTCGCTGCTCTTATCTTAAAATATGTTTATAGTTGGCTTATAGTCTGCTATTGTACTTGTTTTAAGCTTAACATGTTGGGCCCATTTTGAATTTAAAATAAAAGAACAAGAATCAATGAAACCCACTAATCCTCGCTTTTATCTCTCTGTTGGTTCTCGCTCCATCAATTTCAATATCTTTATAATCTATCGTTGGATACGATCTGGCTCTAGCAATTTTATGATTCGCCTCTCCTTGCAATAACTACGACATGAGAGGTGGAAAAAAAAAAGAAAGCTCTTAGCTCCTCTTCTTGACCAACAATGCCCAAACATAATCAAACTGTGTTCTGCTTTAAAATAACACTGCACAATTTTTTTAGAGAATGGTATTTTTTACCTGGCCTCTGTATCCCTGAGATACTACTTGGGTCACTGCAACCATTAGGCTACATGTCCTTTCGTTAATAACACTGTACATGACCTGTTTGGTTCATATACTCAACTTGCCTAAGATCGTCATAACTTTCATAACTTGTCAAAAACTTCAGCTATCATAACTTTTGTTTGACATTAAAACATGGTGTCTAGGTGGTGAAGAAGAAATCCTTTCATAAGTGTATCACTGAAACAAATGGATGCCTAACATGATGGCACACGGTGAGGTAATTTGTAGCAGTGAACCAAACAGCCCGTGATGTTTTCATTTAGGCAAAAAAATCAAGATTTGATCTGAAAGTAGTCCTATTTACGACAGTTGAAAAGTTGCACCTGATCCAGATTGTCCAGAGAGCTCAAAAGATTACACAGGTTGGGATTGAGTTGGACAGAGAGAAGACTTAAACCGTCTTGAACAAAAGCAAGAGGCAACCACAAAATCTATTTATACAAGTAGAATAGGAGAACAAGTCATGATCTCGCCGTTCAACATTTTACCCATTATTTCATTTAAAATCCAAATAGAAGCATGAGCTACCACAGCTTTGCAACTCGGGAAACTACCCCACCAGCATACTACAAATTTGGGAAGGGCCAACCCAGCATCAAGATGCATGTCATCTCTTACAGAAAGAAAGCATGCCAACTGTCGCTCTCACTCCACGTATGCAACGTTAGATGCAAAAAGGGATCACTCAAGCATTTTCTAATTCAGGTCGAACTGTCTGTTGCTTCTAATTTTCTACTTCCAAGACCTCCAGAACTGGTGTCATTTTCAGCCAGGTCAAAATAGATCCTGAACTCTGACTATTGCAGGCATTCCTCTCAAATACAGTAGCAGTGGTTTATAATGAACTGATTAGACACTTGAGATCAAGAAAACATCTCAAATTCGTTGGGCTGGGAAACTCTCTCAATGGCATGGATCAATTTCCTCCGTGGACCTACAGCATCAAGACCCATATCTTTTAGCTGGTTCATTGTAAGGGAAACTATCTGATACATCCCCAGCTTTTCACTGTCCAGTATGTCGACAAACCATCCGAAACCACAAGTGAAAAGCCAATTCTTCAGCCCACCAAATCCAGCAATCCGTCTCTCGAGAAGTCGTGCTCGCATTATCCTATTCGTAACTTGGGAAGAAATAACTGGCAGCTCTTCCTTATAAATGTTTCCAAATGAATTTCCTGCTTTCTCAATATTCTCATGAAACTGTCCTTGAATGGAAGCATGGTTTGCTTTCACAACAGGGGCAACAGGACGGTGTGAAGATGTAGCATTTTCTTGAGCTTTCTTGATGTTGGTAGCATGATGCCCTCTGGAAGTGACTCCTGAGCATTGTTGGTAGTCATCTGCTTTGGATGCTACTTTCTCGCAGCATCACAGTTTTCCATGCTCTTTTTGGCTAAGCAAGCTTGTTCAGAACTAAGGCCTTGTTTAGTTGGGGAAAATTTTTGGGTTTAGTTGTCACATCGGATATACGGACACACATTTAAAGTATTAAATATAGTCTAATAAGTAATAACAAAACAAATTATATATTCCGCTAGAAAACTGTGAGATGAATTTATTAAGCCTAATTAATTCGTCATTAGTAAATGTTTACTGTATCACTATATTGTTAAATCATGGTGCAATTAGGTTTAAAAAATTTGTATCACAATTTACACGTAATCTGTGTAATTGGTTTTTTTTTTGTCTACATTTAATACTTTATTCATGTGTCCAAACATTCGATGTGATAACGTAAAAATTTTTGTTTTGAGAACTAAATAGACCTTATTTTTGGAACTAAACTTGCGGCTGCAGATGATGGTGGAGGGATCAGGAATGGACGCAGAAATGGACCCGGTCGAACAGATTGAGGAGTCACACTATATAGTCAAGATAGCACATATTGACGTCTAGTATATCCGATTTAATCGGATGCTTCTTCTGGCTGTGTTTAGATCCAAACTTTGGATCTAAACTTTTAACTTTTTCCATTACATCAACATGTTATACACACAACTTTTCAGTTACATTGTATCAATTTGAACCCAAACTTTTAACTTTGGAAACAACTGAACATAACCTCTGTCGAAGTGCTGGATCCACGGCCTGCAGTGGTGACCTGGAGTTGAGGACGACACGGTGGTGCTTGGCAGTGGCATGGCTACTGAGCGGCCTAATATGTCCATAGATGTAGGGTGTGTTTAGTACCAAAATTTTTATTCAAACTTTTAACTTTCCATCACATCAAACCTTTCATACACACAACTTTTCAGTCACACCGTTTCCAATTTCAACAAAATTCCAAACTTTAGATCAATCTAAACACAGGTTGTGTTTAGTTGAGGGGGAAGTTTAGATTTTAGTTGAAATTAAAGATGATGTGACTGAAAAGTTGTATGTGTATCACAGGTTGATGTAATGGAAAAGGACTGAAATTTGGATCCAAATTTTGAATTAAACACAGCCACAGCCGGATTTAGAGACGACGGGTCTGACATCAAAGTTTCTAAGGCTGTCAGAGTTTCGAACACGATTGATGTGATGAGTTGTCGTTGCACAAGTTCAGAGCAAGTTCGAAGCAAGTACTCCGGAGAAGTTTTGAAGCTTCCCCCTCTCTCAGAAAAAACGAATCTAGGACCAGATGTAACATATTCTAATACAATGAATCTAGACAAAGTTATATTCAGATTTATAGTACTAGAATATGACACATCTAGTATTATGTTGGTTTTTTATTAGACGGAGGGAGTAGTTTTGTATTTTTTTTTTCAGTAGGTAGTAGTATTCTTATTCTTTTTAATCTTTTGTGTTCCTTTGATAAGAGACGTGAAGTCTAAGCTGCGTTCATTAGCCAGGGTTCCCAACCCATATCTCTTTTTTTCCGCGTGCACGTTTTTCAAACTGCTAAACAACGGTGTGTGTTTTGCTAAAAGTTTCTATACGAAAGTTGCTTAAAAATCATATTGATTCATTTTTGAAAAAATATCTAACACTTAATCACGTGCTAATAGACTGCTCCGTTTTCTATACATAGGCCATTACTTCCCAACTGGGTGAAACGAACACAGCTCTCGTTTGTAACTTGGCTGGGTATATTCATCTATGAATTTAGAGGTTGGGTTTTTATCCATTATGTAAAAAAAATATAGGATTTCATCAAGCTTTAAAACTATAACAATTAATACTTCCTCCATCCCATTTTGATTATCCTTCAAAAGTTTTGAGGTTATCCCAAAATAATCATCATCTAACAAGTGTCTTTTATTTTATTTGTACAAAGAGTAGATGTGCATTACTGAATGTGTTACATGCAACCAATCAATATTAATATATATCGGTGCAATGGCATGCGATATTTAAAACATGAGCCCTACTAAAAAAACTAAATAGGTGCCGGTTGAAAACCCCGCATAGGTGTGATTTTCCCAACCGACACCTTTGAGGTCCCAAGAATAATAAAAAAAAAGCTCAATGCATCGGTTCGATTCGAGCTGATGCTTCGAGCAAAGAATTTCATAAAAAAATTGAATCACAAAATTTCTTAGAAAATTCATCACAAATATAAATCATATAGAAAATTCATCACAAAAGATATAAGGTTGGAGAAGGGTGCCGATGGGAGGACCACTGCCAACGGGAGGGCGCCGCGGCTGCCATGCGCCGTGAGGAGGAGGCCACCGCCAATGGGAGGAGACAACCTCGAGCTCACGGCAACCGGATCTGGACGCCCGGAGCTTGCAATGGCCAAATCTGGCTGCGCCAAAGATGGAGAAGGGGAGCACCAGACCACTGACGGGAGGATGCCACTGCCAACAAGATGGTGCACAGCGGCCACTGTGCGCCATGAGGAGGAGGCCACCGCCGACAGGAGGGTACCGCCACCTTCACTGTGAGGATGTTGCCCCGAGCTTGTGGCAACAGGATCTGGACGCCTTGAGCTCGTGGTGCTCGGCCCGAGGTTTGAGAAGGGGGCCACCGTATCTATGCTGTGAGGAGGAAGCCACCGCCAATGGGATGGTGCCGCTGCCATGCTGTCACACCCAGAAATTCACGAACCAGAATTTCTAAGCTAAATGTGGACTAAATCCCTGTCCAGGACCAGCCAGGGTACACAAACGACAATTGTTGACATACAGATCCACGTCTTACCAAAAATATAAAAGATTACAAATGCAGCGGAAAAGGTAAAACGAGCTAGACTTGGACGCTTGACTTCAGCAGCGGGGCGACTCCACTCCACAGGCATCCTTAACGCCAGCGACGAAACCAACCTTTCTGAGACAGCTCCAACTGGAAAGAACTTCCACTCTGGTGTGGGGGAAAAGAGAGCAAGACTGAGTACTACCCACTGTACTCAGCAAGTCATACCGGAAAAGGAGGTATGATGCAGGGTATAACCAAAGGAGGCTAAAGGTTCATTTGCAATAAAGCAGGCATTTAAAAACAATAGTTGAAAGTAGTAAAACAGTTGTAGTAGATTAATCAATATTAACCAATCACTGTCCAACGCTACACCACGTTGCAACAGGCCCAACTAACCACCTGAACTACACCAGTTCATTAAGCTAAACTAGGGGTGAGACTAATCACGGTTAATCTGGTTGATCGCCCATAACCGTGGGCATGGCTATTCGAATAGTTTTACTCTGGCCAGAGGTGTACAACTGTACCCACAAGACACGATTCCACACATGTCGCCATGCCCCTAAGTATCACCATGATACTGCAAAGAGGGAAATCGTGACAAGACCCTCCACATAACCCACCCCTAACCAAAGCAATGCTAATAATCAAAGTCTATGTACTAATGTGATCCCCATTTGTGTGCTAGTTGAGCTAGGCATGGCTAAGCATTTCCTAAACCAACATCTAGTCATTTTGATACCCAAGTTATCAATGGTATAAGGTAAATAATATATGGCTGAGTAATAGGACCCATCCCACATGACATTGTAAAAGAATGCAACATTTCATAGAAATGCGGGATATTTATAAATTGGGTACAATATGATCAATTGTAATGCATGACTTGCCTTGCTCTCGCACTAATGAGACCACAACAACATCTTCGAGGAACCACGGATTGACAAAATGGCCGAAATCTACGCGACAAACAAAGCACACAAGCAAAACATGCTATAAGACTACTGAAACAGGAAACAAAACCATTTTTAATGGATTCTAGGGATTTTTATGAATTTACTGAGACTTGAATGGACTTAAACGGAGCTCGGATGAATTATTTATGAATTTTAGAAGATAATATGTGTTTTTACTAATAAAGGAAAATCCTTATTCGATTTATTGCGCAATATATTCCCAGGGCTGACGTCAGCAAGGGGGGGCTCGGCAGGTGGGCCCCGCATGTCAGCGGCACAAAGGGCGGCCGGTCTACCGTGGACCGGGACCACGCGGGTGGTGCACCGCCTGTCCACAGGACCGACGGTCCAGATCGGCCTCGAGGCCGATCGGACGGCGCGGGCGCGGCGAGGCACGGCTCGGCTCGGCACAAAGCCGGCCGGCCGGCCATGGGGAGCGGCAGCGCGCGCTACCGCCGGCGACGGCAACCGGGTGGCGCGCGAGGTGGCGGCGCACGGCGCAAAGGGCGGCGGCATCGGCCGAAGGCGACGGCGCACACGCAAAGAACGGCGACGCACACGGGAGAGGAGAGTGAGAGGAGGGGGTCCTCACCGGCGAGCCAGCGGCGGCCAGTGCGGGAGGGGTAAGCGGCGGCGATGCTTCGAAAAAGGGCGGATGGGGCGGCGCGACCTGGGAAACGGCGGTGAAGGGGTTAAAGGAAGGAGAGGAGCCGTGGCATGGCGAGAAGAAATGGCCGGAGATGGAAACAATCGCAAGCTCACCGGCGGCGCGAGGGAATCGGAGCTCCAATGGCGATTTGCAGCAACCGAGCGGCGGACGAGGAGCGACCGGCACCGGAGGTCGTGAAGGCGGCGGTGGCGAGGCTATACGACGGCCCTAGCGGCGGCTAGCAGCTGCCGGAGGCGGCGGCGCGTGGGTAGAGCGGTACGGCGACGGCGCACGGCAAGCGAGTAGTGGCCAATGTAGCTCTCGCGGCGGCGAAGATATAGGCGGCGGTGGTGTGGCGTGGCGACGACGCTAGCAGCGGCGGTGTGCGGCTGAAATGCGGCGGCGAGCGGTGGAGTTCGGTGTGACGACGCTAGTGGCGGTAGGAAGCACGGGAGGGCGCGGCGAATGAGGGAAATGGGAGAGGAGGTTCGGGGGAGTGATTTACAGGTGGAGAGGGAGGCAGACGTGGCCGGGGGGTGGCCGAATTGGCCGGCGACGTTGGGGAGTGGAGGGAGAGAGAGAGAGAGAGGGGAGATTCAAATTGAGTCCTGCCCCTTTCGAGCGCGCGCCCGTGCGGGGGAGGTGGAGGAGGTGGGCGGCGACGTGGGCGTGGGGTGCGGAGTGGGGACGCGAGGTGGAGTGGAGAAGGCGGACGGCGTGGGGAGGTGGGGGCCCCGGCGGTTAGAGCTCAGCTCCAACCGGCTGGAGGTAGGGGAATGGCTGACAGGTGGGCCCCACCTGTCGACGCCTAAGAGTGAGAGGGAGGCCGGGTGGACTTCGGGAGGGGAAAAGGAAACGGGCCGGCCCGTAAGGAGGGAGAGGGCGCGAGAGGAGATGGGCCGGCAGCCCAAAAGAGAAAAAGAAGAAAAAGAAAAAGGAGGAGAAGGAAATTGATTTCCTGGGATTCTATATTGCACATGCTCATTTTTAATTTGCTAAAATTATTTCCAAGGCTCTGAAAATTCCACTAAAAATCTTGTTAATGTATTGGAGCATGGGGAACTCAAGAAAAATTCCACCACGCCGAATTCGATTATTAAATGCATTTATTAATTAGGGATTTAGCTCTAGGTTAATTAGAACAATTTCTTAGGATGATTTATTTAACCCAAATTTTAAAGAAAGAAGATGGGGGAAACTTCAGGGCGTGACACATGCCGCAGTGAGAGAGAGAGAGGAGGGGGGAGGAGAATGAGATAAGAACAAGCGGAGTGAGATAGAGAGAGAGACAGGGAGGGGAGGGAGGAGACCGGATAAGGACAAGCACGGCTCTCTCCCTCCCCCGTGTGGCTTGGCTTGGTTTATAGGGTGCTGGTTTTTAATTAACCGATAACTACAATATATAATAGGTGTCAGTTTTCTTAAAAAACCAGTACCTATAATATTGTTATAGGTTTTTCTCTAGAACCTAGACCTATAATTGTTCAAAGGTGTTGGTTATATATTTTTTTTTAACCAGCGGAGGTGGGAAAAGCACTATACGTGCCAGTTTTTCCTGTTCCGGCACCCATAGTGCCGACCTCTATTTGTCTTTTCTAGTAGTGGAGCAATCCACGAGACAAGAAGAGATGGAGCACCTTAATCGATAAAATGATGAATATTTTGGTGTTCTTGGTCTTGGTGCTTTTTGGTTAAAGGATGATCAAACTGGGATGGAGGGAATAACTTATAAAACGTACGCGTAGTTTAAAAATAGATTTTCGTTAAAACATTATCATAACTAGGAAGAAAGCCCGCGAGCCCGCGCAGATGCGCAGGCATGCTATTTATTGATTGTAAAAAGAATGCTAAAAGAAAAGCCTACCTCATTGTATTCATTATTAGTATGATAAACTACGTTATAATTAGAAAACACTGAAAAAGAATTATATATCTTGTGAAATATACTATAGACCTTTGATACACAGAATGTCTCTCATATTAAAAAAATCACTTTGTCACTCGCCAATCACGACTATTTATTATCTTTGTCTTGTAAGTTTGAGTCCCTTTTTATATATGAAACACCATCTGTATGACAAAAATAAGCATAATACATCATTAATACAATAACAAAATCATTTCCACCATGCACTGGTAGAGAAACCATCTTTGGTCGGTCGACCCAAATCCACAATAGTCCCGGTTCCATTAAAAACCGGGACTAAAAATGATTTTTAGTCTCGGTTTATAAGAGGAAATGTCAGGCCATGTCAGGGCCCTAGGATCTTTAATCCCGGTTAATAATACCAACCGAGACTAAAAACCTATTTTTAGTTCCGGTTGATGTTACTAACTGGGAATAAAAATCAAAACACACTATATAATCCCTAGTACCGATCATCTTTTCCCATCCATACAGCAAACTCCTCCCTCTATCTCTTTTTTCCTCTAACTTCTTATCTCTTTCCTTATCTAGCCTTCTCTTTCCTTTTTTCCTTCCATTCACAGTGAAGAAGAGGGCGGGCCGGCCGGCGGCCGGCGCGGCGGCGCGGGGGGCCGCTTGGCGGCGGCCGGCCGGTGCGGAGGGGAGGAGGGGAGGCGGCAGTGGCCGGCTGGCTCTTCTTTTCTTTTTTTTTACAATTTATGATTTATCATGTGATGTATTTGATTTGTGTGTGATGTAAATCTGTGATGTATTTTTTAGAACTTGTGATGTAATCTTTTTAAGAGTTTGTGATGTATTTGGAGATGTTCTGTGATATGTGATGATTTGGATTTGGGATTTCTTGGCATGATTAGGGGATGGTGTGAAATCAATATTCAATGCTAAAAACAATGAAAAAGAGAAAAAAAAGACTCCATCTTTAGTCCCGGATGGTGTTACCAACTGGGACTAAAGATCGATCTTTAGACTCGATTATTTGAACCGGGACTAAAGATAGCGATCTTTTGTCCCGGATTCGTAGTCCCGGTTGGAAAACCGGGACTAAAAAGGGTTACGAACCGGGACTAAAAAGCACTTCTCCACCAGTGATGTGGCAGTTTAGCAGCATTTGTATGAGTGCCACGTGATGGGTACATTTGTTCGACTTCACATAACTAAATGGCTTAACTAAACTAAAAAGAAGCTAAATCCGACTATATTTCTCCTGAGTTGGAAGAAAAGATAGGAAATCTCTCATTTCAGAATTATTGTCCCAATAAAAAAATTATTCTTGTGATAGATCAAGTTTAGCGGTGCATGTTTTTGGTAATTTATGATGGTATAATTTTATGTTAAGTTTGTTTTTAACTTTTTTAACTATTTGGATAACATGTAAGATAAGGGCTAGAACATAGTCCCACGTGCCTCTTTTTAATCAAAACATAGCGTTAACATGGGTTTTTATGGAAAGCTGGTAGTTTATTCAATTTCATTGTCCAACAATATGCCTTAAAATATCTCGGTGGTGAGATTCATATAAAAAAATATTTGCTCAAGCAACAATCCCTCACCAACAGATGAGTCAATTTGTGTTTTGATATTTCATCCATATATTATAGATGTAATATAGCTAGGCATGTCTGTAGGGTTAATATCGAAAATATGTGAGTTAATATAGTTTTTGATATTTCTCTTCTATTATAGATCTAGTTTAGTTATGAATGTCCTTGGGGTAATATATAATAGAATAATTTATGTTGTTAGTGTTGTTTTAATAGTTGTAAGACTTTGGATGAGAATAAAATGAACAGGGATATAGTTTGCTTATATGTGATATTTTTAAATCAAAATGTAGTTAGTACATTTGTAAAATTTCTACATAATAGATGAGTGATCAAGGTTCGTAAATGAATATAGTGCCCATTATGAATTACTTAAAAAAACAAAGGAAGTAATTAGTAAGAATATTTGGATGAGCAAGACGTAAAGGACTAATATGTTTCCATGTGACACTAGTACAAAATTTATTTTTCCGTGCGGTCAAAATCCATTTCTCCGTGTGGAGGTAGCGCCCGTGTGCACCGAAGGGTCTGCGAAAATTAATATTTCCGTGTGCGGGCGGCCCAACCGCATGGGATAATCGATTATCCCGTGCGGTCAAGTTATACCGCCCGCACGCACAAAAACAAATACTAAAAAATAAATTTGAAAAAAAAATAAAAAAACCCTAACCCTAACCCTAGAATCGTCCGCCACCGCTCCCGTAGTAACCATCGTCGTCGCCGTCGTCGCGCCACCGCCACGACCATAGCTGCCGCAGCCGCAACTTGTTGCCGTCGCTGTTGTCGCGCTGTCGCCGCTCTCAGCCCACCGCCGTCGAGCCTTCCCGCTGCAGCCACCATCACGCCAGACGCCACCGCCGTCGGATCCGCACGGATCCGGGAGGAGGACGGCCACCGCCGCTAGATCCAGGATAGGGACGACCGCCGCCGCCGAATCCGGGTGGGGGCCGGTTGCCATCGCCCCTTGCCGCACCGCGCCCGAGCTGCTCACCGCCGTGACTACCCGCCGCCGCCGTTCTCGAGGCCGCCACCGTCGAGCCCGCCCGCCGCCGCCACCGTCGCATCGGCCGCCACTGCTGCCGAATCCGCACGGATCCATGCGGGGGGCAGCCACCGCCGCCAGATCCGGATGGGAGATGGCCGCCGCCGAATCCGGGTGGGGGCCGGTTGTCGTCGCCCCTTGCCGTGGTGCCCGAGCTGCTCCCCGCCGCGACTAGCCGCCGCCGCCATTCTCGAGGCCACCGCCATCGAGCCCGCCCGCCACCGCCACCGTCGCGCCGGCCGCCACCGCTGCCGGATCTGCACGGATCCGAGCGGGGGAAGCCACCGCCGCCAGATCCGGGCGGGAGATGGCCGCCGCCACCGGATCTGGGCAGGGGTCGGTTGCCGTCGCCCCTTGCCGCCGTGCTCGAGCCGCTCGCCGCTGCTGTCCGCCGAGCCACTCGCCGCCGCACCCGCTCGGTCGCCACCTCGTCGCCAGCTGCCGCCGAGCCGGTCCCGTCCCGCGAAGAGGAGAGGAGAGGAGAGGAGAAGAGAAAGAGATAGAAAAGGAGATAGAGAGGAGGGAAGTGAGAGAGAGAGGAGAGAAAATAAAAAAGGAAAGGAAGGGAGAGGAGGTGTGAAAATTTTGAAGTAAGTGAGTGGGAGAAGTATTTTCGCATACGGTCCACTTAAGTAAAAAAAAGATGGGCACGTACATTACATGCGTACTAACGGGATAGGGAGGCGTACCTACATGCGGGTGAGACGGGAGGGAGTAATTAACTTTTCTTTAATGTAATCTAATCTTATGATCTAAAATAATGGACCCACTGGTTTGAGTGAAGTCGAGTGCCAGATGTTTCTAATATATTAGAACGGCATGTCGTGGTGGCATAGGATCGTTTTAGGAGTCCCATATAACGGTTTGTGAGCGTTTGTAGGAAGTTTAAAGGACTTTTTAAGTATATAATAGAAGATAGATAGATATCATAATTATTTTATTAGATTTTATTACTTATTTTAGTATAATTAAGATGGACTATTAAAGTTTTAAAACTACTTTTTTCTCGGTCGATTTCACTTTTAACGAAGATCCTTGTTTTCTCAACGTGTCCAGTACGTATCTTCGTTGACTTGCATTGATCTCTCCGAGTGTAACTTGAGCTTTCTCGTAAAAGTAAGCAACGACGTTGAAATGATAAATCTGCGCGTATGTTGACTAGTAGTGGTGGACTGACCATGCGACGACTGACCCAGTCCGCGTATCGATCGACCAATAATCGTAGGAGTACGTTCGATAATTTATCCAGCATGAAAGGGATCGGCGAACGGGCGTTCTTCAGGGCTCGCGCTCCCGCGCACAACACGTACTGATCCACACACAAACACAAACATGGAGAGGGTAGCAACAGTACTGGTCTCATGTATAGCGGCCGCGACCGCTATGCTTGCGGTGGCAGCAGCCGCAGCGGGAAGTGGGGGCGGAGGCGGCGGCGGCTGCACGCGGAGCTGCGGCAACATCAGCGTGCCGTACCCGTTCGGCGTGGAGGCCGGCTGCTACTACCCCGGCTTCAACCTCACCTGCAACCACTCGTACCACCCGCCCACGCTCTTCCTCGTCGACGGCGCCGGCACGTCCCAGCAGGTGCTCGACATCTCCATCCCCAACTCCACGGTGCGCATCAACAGCAGCCGCATCGCGTTCACCACGTCTGCTACCGACAAGCAAGCCACTGTCATCAACAGAACGTGGGAGGTGACAGGCCCGTACTACCTATCGGATCGTCCTTCCAACATGGTTGTCTTGGTAGGCTGCCAAGCCCGGGTCGACGTCCGGGGAAGCAACAACTCCCTGATCAGCTCCTGCACCGCCGTGTGCCCATCCCCCGATGCTAACATCACCTACATCGGAGCTGGCGACGTCGGCTCCTGCTCGGGCGTCGGCTGCTGCCAGGCCAACATCGTCCTACGCTACTCTCGCTACACCGTCCAGTTCCACAACCTGCAAGAGCAGGACGCGCCGCCCAGTCCAACTATTTATAATGGTTCGGCCTACATAGTTGATCAGCCATTCAATTACACACCTTTTTCGTTTCTCGAAGGAAATTTCCCTGAAGCGCTCCCAGCCATGCTAGGCTGGTTCATAGTCGGTTATAATTCGGCATGCCCGATGCCGACGAATGAGTCTGCGCCTGCGCCTGCGTCCGCCGCCGAGTGCCGCAGCGTGCACAGCTTTTGCCAAGGTTACAGTGACTCTGCTGATCATGTGGTGGGGTATCAGTGCCACTGCTCTCCGGGTTACCAAGGAAATCCTTACGTAAAAGATGGATGCTACGGTATGTGTTTACTCTGACACCTTTTTTTTTTTTTTACAGAATTGCTAGAGAACTTGCGCAAGCTTTTTTTCTTCCCTAGCTTTCGAATTTTCAGCCATACGATGGTACATTAAGATTTGTGTTACACCAGTTATTATATACTCCCTCCGTATTTTAATGTATGACGCCGTTGACTTTTTAACCAACGTTTGACTATTCGTTTTATTCATATTTTTTTTGTGCAAATATGAAAATATTTATGTCATGCTTAAAGAACATTTGATGAGGAATCAAGTCACAATAAAATAAATGATAATTACATAAATTTTTTGAATAAGACGAATGGTCAAACGTTAAATAAAAAGTTAACGGCGTCATACATTAAAATATGGAGGTAGTACAAGTTATATTATAATTACAGAATAATTATAATAAGTTACAATAAGTTACAGTGAGTTGCAGTTTATATATAATTTAAGTATAAAAAGTTGCATATTTTTTTTTTACTTATATAAAAGTTATATTATAGTTATAGTATAATTATGATGGAATTATATTATAACTATATTATATAACATTTAAAAGTTTTTCACTCAAAAAACTTGCGACAAATTTTTTCGATAATCCTCCCTCCATCTAGTATATTCGGACATACTAGCTTCGTTCATTTTTAACTAACAAAATCATAAAAAAAAAAAAAGAATTATGTGCCTCCTTCCTTATGCGGAACACCTTCCGTCACTACTACAAAACACCTCATAGGTCGGCTCATAGGTGCCAGTACCATTTTCCACCTCTATAGGAAAAAAAATATAGATAAAAACCGATACCTATACTATAGGTGCTGGTTTTTTAAAAACACCGATACCTGTATTATATTATAGGTGTCAGTTCTATGTGGAAACAAAAAAACCAGCACCTATGTACCGGCACCTGTACATAGGTGCTGGTTTTTTAAAAACATCGATACATGTATTATATTATAGGTGTCAGTTCTAGGTGGAAACAAAAAAGGGCACCGGTACATAGGTGTCGGTTTTAAAAAACACACATATATTTATATTATAGGTGTCAGTTCATTAAAAATCAACACCTATAATATAATATTATAGGTACTGGTTTTTTTAAACAACCAGCCTGTAACATCCTGGCCTAGGGCTTAATAGGATTAATAGAATACTCATATTAACAAGTTGCAACTTCTTTTCCGGAAGCCAATCTCCAAAGAACTTCAGGGTTAAGCGTGCTTGGTCTGGAGCAATTTGGGATGGGTGACCGACCGGGAAATTCTTCCCGGGTGCACACGAGTGAGGACAAAGTGTGCAGAAAAGACATGTGTTGGTCTGTGAGGGCAGTCTATGACCTATGAAAGCTATCAGATGTAAGTGGGCCCGGCCTGGGAGAGGCGGGTCGCTACAAAATGGTATCAGAGCCGACTCTCGCGGTTTCACGGGCGCGTGTGTCGCAGTTGCGCAGGCATGGTGCGCATGGCTGGTGTAGACCGGGAGTGGTTACACAGCATGGCACATGCGCTGGCACTGGACACATGGACGTGGCCAAGAGAGGACGTTCCTGGCCTGGGGTTGATCGACGGGGGCGTCGATCTCTCTTAAGGGGGTGAGGGTGTAACATCCTGGCCTAGGGCTTAATAGGATTAATAGAATACTCATATTAACAAGTTGCAACTTCTTTTCCGGAAGCCAATCTCCAAAGAACTTCAGGGTTAAGCGTGCTTGGTCTGGAGCAATTTGGGATGGGTGACCGACCGGGAAATTCTTCCCGGGTGCACACGAGTGAGGACAAAGTGTGCAGAAAAGACATGTGTTGGTCTGTGAGGGCAGTCTATGACCTATGAAAGCTATCAGATGTAAGTGGGCCCGGCCTGGGAGAGGCGGGTCGTTACACAGCCCCCATACAGAGCCAGTCACGGGCCGATCACCTCATCCGATCTAACCACCCATCGTCCTTATACATCTACCTAGAGCGCTCTCTCCTCGCCTCATTAGAGCATCTCCAACAACATCTCCAAATCGGACTCTCCAAACATCCATATTGCCAACTCTCCATCTGATTTGGCTAGTCAAACTAGTTGTTCACTCTAACAGCCTCTCTATCTACCCTCTCTACTTTGACTCTATGACACCGGGACCCATATGCTAGCCTCTCCCTTCTTCTTCCTCCTCTTTCTTCCCATCTTCCTCTTCTCTCGCTTTGGCCATCACCAAGCATGAAGCAGGCGGCAGCAGCGAGCGGGGAGGTGACAACGGTGGTGGGCGTGACGGGGAGCGAGGCGGCGAGGAGGGAGGGGAAGAGGCGCGCGGAGGAGTCTGGGAATAGGAGCACGAGCGTGCGGGTGGGGGAAGGGCGTGGCGAGAGGATGATGAAGGCGGGGGGTGAGGTCGAGGGCGGGAGAGGGAGGCGGTTGGCGGTGAGAGGAAGGTGAGAAGGCGCTGAGGAGGAGGAGGCATGACCACTGCCGGTGTTTGAGGGGGGTGGGTGGTGGCGCGACGACCGGTCGGGGCGATTTGACCAAGACGGCCCCCGAGTCTACGCCGCTAGATGGCTGGGGGTAGAGGCGGCGGCGGATGTGGTCGTGCACGAAGGCGGCGATGCTGTCAATGGAGGATCTGATCTTGGAGGTGATGCAATTGGAGGATCCCTCAGTTCTTGGTCCCTTGGTGAACGAGATGGTGACACTGGTAACCTTGTTGGACGATCTGTTCCATCCGTTGACCCTAGTTGAATATCAGTCTTGTGCCAGAGTATAAACTGGTTGACAGCATCTACAAGGTACACAATCCCCTCAAGTGTTGGAATGTCGATCTCGTGCATCCGGTGATCCTCATTGACCGTCCGGACCTTTACCTTGGCATAGTCGTCTGGAATGTCTTGGCAATGAAATCTGCGGTCCGGTATGAACCTCCCAGTTGCAACCTGTATTTTCTTGCCTGCCCTGCCGACCGGAATCAAGAGCTTGCACGGAGTATCCTCCGTTACATCTTCGACCGGATAGCTCGGGTCGGGCTCCAAAACCGCACCGCTGTGCATCACTTTCTCGCTCCAATATCTATGGCATTCCTCACGAGCTGCTGCCCTAGCCTGAGAGTCTATCTCTTCGTTATAACGATCATGCTTCTTGTAGGTATAAGCATTCTCTTTGAGTCCATCCTTCCAGCTAGTTTTTGAGGATACTCCCCGCACATGGCCTGAGTGCTCCGGTTTGCCCAACACATAGGTGAGCTCATCCCGGTCTCTATCTGGCACGAACGTCCAAGCCTATTGCTGCGTGATGATGTTCTTCATCTTGACAGTTACCTCCTGGAGCTTTTGATCCTTGAAGACTACATCCCCTTCTGGGGTGAAGGCCGGTGTTCTTGCACGCACCCAGTTCCTGTTTCGTGAGTTGTGATTTTTCATAGGAACTGGTTTCCCAGCCTTCTCCATCTCTTCATCTTGTTTTTTTTTCCATTTCTTCACCGCTTGACGGCATCCGGTCGATCCTAAATGATGAGGATATTCATTCCTTCTTGCTAGTTCAGCCATCTTCTGGCTCTTCTCTGTTTCTTCTGTCGATGTCTTAAGGGCAACGAACTCATCCCACCGGGCCTGTGTTATCCTTCTGTAGTTCTTAAACGGCGTGAGTCCCATATTTCCTATTCAGGTAGGTCTGTTTTCTAGTTTCGCCACAGCTTGCCCATAGTCTTCAGCGCATAGTCCTTCGCTTTATCGTCGTCTGTCCCCTTCGGATATTCAAACTTGCTTTGCAGCGACATCCAATAGCTGTTTTTTTTCCCTTCAGGAACTTTCTTCCAATCCTTCCATGTGATCTCCACGATATCCCTGACTACCGCCCCGCATTGGTTGCTATACTTGGAACATGAATCCTCCGGTGATTGGGGTTGCCCTGTCTCACTCATCCACGTTAGCACGCTGACTTCTTTGAACAACATGTTCTTCCCTCGCTCGTCCCTTCTTTTCTTGGGTTTACTTGAAACTGAGATGCGCACGACAGCTTTGGGTGCGGCTTGGGCTTTCCGCTTAGAGCGGCGTGGAGCATTCTTCTATATTTGCATTTCACGTGACTTCGGATAAAATCCATGTTATCCAACCCACGAGTAGACCCAGCTACAACCTCAGGTTCAGCATGACGCAACATCTCTTCCAAATCAAAATTACCATCATCTACTCTCACATTACCATCATCAGCATCATCAACTATACTGTGCTAACCATTGTCGCCAACAACATCATCATCATCAAAAGGTTCTTCTGCATGCACTTCTTCTTGTTCCGCTACTACCATGAAATCCTCGTCCCAACTGAACACTTCATCGCATACTGTCACCTGGTTGGGAACTTGTTTGCTTGGGATCTCTCCATGATGTGACCAAGTTGTGTAGCGTTCAACAAATCCATGCGTCACCAAGTGCTGCTCGATTACTGATGGATCGATCCAAATTTTTTGATTCTTGCAGTGCGTGCATGGACATCTAATTTCCTTCGTCTTCTTAGATGCAGCATTTTTCTTAGTTACTTTCATGAATATGTCGACTCCTTCAATGTATGACGCACGATATCTCTCTTTATACATCCATGCTCTGTCCGCCATCTATGCATTAATTAATTAATTGCGAAAAAAATAATACAACTTAGTTAGTTTAAATAATTTTGACAATATGTCACATTAAAATCCTACTAATTAATGTATATAACCAGTATAATCTAGACAAGATAATTAAATCTAGCCAAAAATCTACATATATAAGATGGAAACTAGCTACATACAACTAGAAAAATTACCAAACTACCCCTATTTCTCTTCTTCTTCATCATTCTCTGTAGTTAACTAATATATAGATCTGCTACATAACAAATAAAATATACTTTTCTTCCTCAGTGTCACATACTTTTGCCATGCAAAATCTCAACGAACAACCAATAAAAATGAAAAAAAAATTGACAAATTGAGTAGGAGAAAGTATAGCTAACCTCTGGTGCAATATATCTTTCAAAAGATTCGAGATCAAAACATTTCCCCCTATGTATGTGTTCATAAGAGAGAAAATCGTGTTCTAATGGCTCCCGAAATTACTGTAGCTTATTTATATAGGTGATGGCATTTTTCTTGGCGGTCGACATATGTTGGTTCAGTTGCATCGCCATAGAAAATAAATATTGGTGGCGGTTGCTTACGTGGGCCGCCAGCGAAGATGTAGGTATCTTCGCTGGTGGGCCACATCACCATACCGCCAGCGAAGATAGTGTATTTTCTCTGGCGTCAAGTTAAGAAGGCCGTCAGAGAAAATATACTATCGTCGCTTGCGGCCAATTTAAGTCGACCGCCAATGAAGATGGGTTTTCGCTGGCGGCCCGTGAACCCTCACCTCCCTATTTCTTGCGCTGGCGGTTTCATCTTATAGCCGCCATGAAAAAGTTTTTCCAAATGCCATGAAAAATCGTTTTTCTAGTAGTGGGGGTCTTGTGTTTATACCCTCGGGTGCCCCTTATCAAAGTAGAACTAGCTAGGGAGACAAGTATGAATAAGACTCGAATATTCCTTGTATTGCCCGAGTAGAACTCTACGTCTCATTTCTTATCAGGAACACCTTTCAATACGAGGCATGATTCCGTATAAAACTTGGTATATGGTGGGTCCTACCGAGCCCAATCCAAGATTATTCGATATGCCTTATCTGTAACATTGATAATATTATAATATTTTTAGGTTCATCTATGCACCATGTGACATACTTCCAACTATAAAGGAAATTCAAATATCTCTAAATTAACTACAATATTTAGCAAAAATGCAACTCAAATTAGTGATATTTCTTTAGAAACTTGATGTCTGAATGAAGGACATGCTTTGAAATATGTGATTTTGATACATTTAAAATTTATGGAAATTCATATTAATGTGTTTTAATTAAACAAATTTAAAATTATTACATTCAACATCTATAAAAGTAATTACACCAAAGCCATGGTGTGATTACGGTGTATGTAAAAGCTAATGTGCAATTATGATATAGGTATATAGTGTAATTACAATGTATTTTTTCTCAAAACAATCTGTAAATAAAGTATAAGAAGAGGGGCTAGTACTAAAATAGCATACTGACATGCAGCAGGATAGGCACATGTTCTCTTCATGTCTTAAATAGAAAAGGGAATGCACATGCTACTAAATGAAAAGGTTTCAGTACTCCGTCTATTCACAAATATAAGCACTATAAGTGTTTCAAATCTCTTTTTATAAATATAAGTATTCCTAGGTACTATTTCTCCTATCAATCACTTTATATTCATTTTTCACATCTTATTCCCAATCATCCTCCTACTCCTATTCATCCATCATCAAATGAGAAGGATAAAATATTTTATCCTCAACCTTAATCTCTTCTAAACAACCTAAACGCACCTGTGATAAGAGGAAGTAGAATAATTGTCTAGTTGCACAGTGCTATATGTGAAAGCTCTTCCAAAGAAATCTAGAAAACAGTTCCCTCCGTTACAAAATATAAGTATATAGGGTTTTAGCAAAGATTAAAGTTTGGTAGAAAAGAATATAACGCCTCTCGTTAAGGTACGGTTGATGTGGAGAAATTAGGGGTTGTTGACAGGACGAGTAGTAAAATATTCTCTCCACCCTCAAATAAGTTTATCTTTGCCTCCCTCTTCTTTGTCCCAAAATAAATTCATTTTGGTACAATCCTTACATTTGAGTTTGTAAAAATAGGAGACAAGTATACTCAAAGTACATGAAGTAGGAGACAACCGTATTGGAGGTTTGGCATTTGGTAATGTGAAGAAACTTTTTACTTTTGTAATGGTTTGTGTGGGATGTGTGAAAAATGTTTACAGCAGCAGTACTCTAGACATAGACTTAACTCTTTTACATATTTGAAATGTTAGAATTACTTATATTTTAAAAAGAGAGAGTAGTACGTACTACTGGTAGTGACTGTTACATGAATCTCAACAAAAACACTGGTCGGTTTGGAGATCAATGGTGATTGACAAGAAAATATGTCGACACTCGACAACATTATAGTAAAATAATTTTTTAACAACACAATTAGAAATGCTTAGAACTCTCTACACTTTTATCAAAGTTCGATTACAAAAGATCTACTAATACAATTTTCATCATATGAAGAATAGTATCAAAACACCAGACCGGCGCGGTTTAACCTGCAGGGAAAACTGAACCAGCATCTAGTTTGAATGAAAGAATTGATACGCATGTGAAACAGACAAAACCGATTAAACCGGTAAAGTGTTTATTCAGTTTCTACTACTTATATACTCCTAACAAATTTCATTCTGCTTGTCTAGATATCGATGAATGCAACTCTCCTCACATCTACCAGTGTTACGGTGACTGCAAAAACACGCAAGGAGGGTATGATTGCAATTGCCCTCGTGGATTCAAGGGCAACGCTTCAATACCGAATGGATGCACGGGTACGTATACCAACATTGACACATTGTTATTAACCCTACACTGCAAGAACTAGTAATAGACAGAAGCGGTACTAGATTTTCATTCAGTTCATACGAACCCTCGCACTCTATTTAACTTTAGTTATTTTTTTTAGAAAATACATTAAAACCAGCCTATATGTCTAAACTGGATGCACACAGCCATGTTAATTTCAGTTAATTAATACCATAGCTAGCAATCATGTCCCGTAATTTCTAACACTTTGGCGATCCTTAATTCTACTGCATTTATATTACAGCTTATAATTAATTCTACTGTATTTATATTATACTAGCTTATTATTACGTACTAGTACTAATTTGATGTCTTGGCGCATTGATACTTTTGGTTTGGTGTTTTCTAGACATTGACGAGTGCGCGCACCCAGAAACACATTCATGTTATGGTGGAGTATGCATAAATATGCCGGGAACTTTTCACTGTCGCTGCCATGACGGAACCCATGGGGATCCTTTTACAAAAGGAGGGTGTACGGACAATCATTCATCTAAAGGTGAAAAAGCCACAAAGTTTGCATGTGTGTAATTTACATATATACAGTTAATTTAAAGAGTTCATATCGTAATATGGCATACCTCTCTTTCAAAAAAGATTGTAAATCCACCTAATGCTAACTGCATCATGGTCGTACGATCTAAAGAACTAGGCAAATTTCTCACCCAATTGCAGGCCATGTGAAATATAGAATCATTGTTGACATTTAGCACTTTATTTATTTCTCACCCAATTGCAGGCCATGTGAAATATAGAATCATTGTTGACATAATTCTTTCTATTTATCTTTAATATGGTAATTTATTTTTAGACCTCAAGAACGAGTTAATGTTTTGTTGGCATGACTATATTTTCTTCATAGTATAATTAAAACAAGGATTTGCTAAAAAAAACTTTCGCAAGTTTTTTGCACCCAAAACATTCATATTTGTGGCCATTGGATCGCCTCAAGATATGTGCATGAAGAGAAAAAATTGCTAGAATGAAATTTTCACACATGTCGCGCATAGATTCCAGTGTTATCTAACCGAACCATTGTTGAATGCAAGTTTTAATAAGTTATATCATAGTTACAGTGTAGTTACAATGCAATTATTACAATGTAATTATAGTTCAATTATACTATGGTTACATCTTAGAGTTCTTGACAAAAAAACTTGTGACGGTCTTTTAGATACTCCCTTTAAAAAATTCAAAGGAGGTGTACCACCAAGCATACAGCTATTTTATTCCTAAATTGTGCTAATGTTACTCTTTTCTACATATATTAACATTTTCCTCTATTCAAATTCATGAAAATTTGTATTTCCATGTAATGCTTTATTTTCAGGCCTAATGATAGGTCTAATAGTCAGTGGTGGTTCATTACTTCTACTTCTGGGCTTCGCTGCTCCCTTCATAGTAAGCAAACTCAAGCTACAAAGGATGAAAAAAATGAGAGATAAATTCTTTACACAAAACCATGGGTTGCTATTGCAACAGTTAATATCTCAAAACACAGATTTTGCTGAAAGAATGATCATTACCTTAGAGGAGCTAGAGAAGGCCACAAACAATTTTGACAAAACTCGAGAGGTTGGAGATGGAGGGCACGGGGTTGTGTACAAAGGGATTATAGAGCTACATGTCGTGGCCATCAAGAAATCAAAGATTGTTGTACAAAGAGAAATAGATGAATTCATAAATGAAGTTGCAATTCTTTCACAAGTGAACCATAGAAATGTGGTGAAGCTCCTAGGATGTTGCCTTGAGACGGAAGTTCCATTATTAGTTTATGAGTTCATTTCAAATGGAACTCTTTATCGTCATCTCCATGTAGACGGACCGGTATCATTATCATGGGATGATAGACTAAGGATCACCGTTGAAGTTGCTAGAGCCCTATCATATCTACATTCAGCAGCATCAATGCCAATATTTCATAGAGATATTAAGTCATCCAACATACTTCTTGATGATAGTCTAACAGCTAAGGTATCTGATTTTGGAGCTTCAAGATACATCTCGATTAATCAAACAGGAATAACTACTGCAGTTCAAGGAACTGTTGGCTACTTGGATCCCATGTACTACTATACAGGGCGACTTACAAGCAAGAGCGATGTTTTTAGTTTTGGCGTTCTTCTAATGGAGTTGCTTACTCGGAAGAAACCTGTTGGTGATACATTTGATAATGGTCACAATCTTGTTTCACATTTTGTATTAGTATTTTCAGAAGGTAACCTTTATGATATAATAGATCCACAAGTCAAGGAAGAAGATGATGGAGAAGCCCTAGAAGTAGCCACACTAGCTATCGCATGTACAAAATTTAAAGGAGAAGACAGGCCTACGATGAGGGAAGTAGAGATGGCATTGGAAAACATAGCTTCAAAGAAAGGCCTCTTCCATAATGGGAATACTACTGCATCAAGGAGACCTGATGAAAATCAAAATTCAACTCTCTACATGTCAGTTGAAGGAGTTACCAAGGAAGCAATAACAGAAAGCACAACAGAAGAGGAAATATTATTGTCGTCAAGGTTTACGCGATGATCATTTTCTGGACTGTGTGGGAATATTTACAAGGTGCATTGAGCCTATTATGAGTATATATATATATATATTTTTTCTGAATAAATCCTGGAGTACTTTGTTCTTATCATCATTGAGAATAGAAAAGGAATGTGTGTGAGAGGTACTTTAATTTTGATTGAGTTCATGTGTACTAAAAGTACAAGATTAATTGTTGTTCTTACTATAATGGACTAAAGTTGCCGTGTGTCATTGGGTTCTTATATTCTAGCAAAAAATATATATTGGTACCTGCTGTTGCATGGCCCTGATAGGGGACTAACTTTTAGCCACTCTTTATCAGATCAGTTTAATCCCTCTCACGATGTGGCAAATCTTTTGCCACTCACCTCTGCACGACTGGCAAAAAGTTAAGGAAAATTGCAAAACCACCTCAAAAATCACTTGAAGTTTGATATTCCACTCCATAAGTCATTTTGTTGAAAATGCCCACCCCTACTCAATTTTGTTGCAAAACCACCCAATGCGCACGAGCTTAACCAAATCAGCCTGGTATCGCTGATGTAGGGCCTCATAGGATAAGCTAGTTAGGTCAATCTTTTCCAAGTGCTTGCATTAGACTTATTCTTCGTGTTTCATGATTTTTTTTCTACATATAGTGAAACTCAGTGCAACAACATTTAATCTCTCATCAGCAATTCTATTTGTGGAATTAAAAAAAAGGTGTCAAGACGGTACTCCTAGAAGTATTTAATTTTGTTATACACCACATTGATGCCTAATAATTTATTAAAACATATTGATTCGATATGGCACGTGTGTACTAGGGTGGTTTTTACAACAAAGCCGAGTATTGGAGTGGCCATTTGCAACAAAATAATTTATACGGTGAAATGTCAAACTTAACGTGACTTATGGGGTGGCTTTTACAATTTTCCCAAAATTTAATTACTCCCCCATTAGCAGGCTGATGTTTGATGAGTAAAATAGAGTTACCATATTCTCAGTCTCCTCTGGAACCAAGAATATATGGATACCAATGTTTGAATCCTTTGGGATTCCTTTGTTATTGCTCATTGCATGAAATTTTGAAGGAAAATTTTTCTTTGAGTCATACCTCTCATTCAATTCATGCATTTTCCCAGTAGCCAGTCCAAATATTTATTCCTACACTTTTTTCCCAATGTTTTGCAATCCTCAGGTTTTGCATATGCACTCTTATTAAAAATTTATGTTATCTATTCTTGTGCTTTGTAATTCCATAATTCTATAGAGGGTATTAATGTGTATTACATTAAATTTCACTTCGCACCAGATAGTATGTGCGTTATCTCACTTTGCACCAATTCTAGCATATACTTTCACCTTACACCACCATCTATCGAAATGAGTTTCACTTTGCACTAGCTAGGTTTACTTCATACAATTCAAGAAAATCTTGTAAAATATGAATAAAATTTATGAAACCTTTTGCATTTAGACCATGTTTCACAAAATCTTATTCGGAGTTTATGTATTTTTTTACTTGAAAGACACTGTCATCACGAAGGAATTCCCGGTCACCCCCATGACGATATGATGAAGAAAATAATCGCCATTCTTGGAGCATTGCCCCTGACCACAATGTCCCTTCCTCTTCGTCATCATCTTGAAGCATAACCCCATGGAGGCCTTCTCGGAGGATGACCACCGGTTGGCTTTCCAACCCAGTGGTGGCTGCAAGGCATTCAAACCCTCCCTACGGAAGTTACATTGGCCTACAAAGTTCCACCTAGGACCGGTTGTGAAATACGGTAGCAACACTAATCCCGAGGAATTCCTCCACATCTACTTGAGTGTTCTCTATGCAGCTGGCGCAAACAATAACACATTAGCAAAATTACTTGCCAACTGCATTAAAAGGATCTGCCCGCACATGGCTGATACACCTTCCCAGATCTTCAATTGGATCATGGGCGAATCTCTGGCAGCAATTAGTAGCAAACTTTCAGGGCACGTACAAGAGACGTGGTTAAGGATGATTTGCATGATATGAGATAAAACCGGTGAACCTCTCAAGGACTTTGTACAACGATTCAACGAATGTCGTAACACTATTCCCAAGATCACCAACACCTCTGTCATCAGAGCATAAGGAGTCTACACCATCCAAGAGTTGGCGATGAGAAAGACAACTTCAGCAATGAAGCTATTCGAAATTGTTGATGGGTGAGCCCATGCCGATGAGGTTGTTCAACGAAATGATGGAAAGGGAAAGGTAATTGATGAGAAACCACCTGCTAAGAAAGAGGAGCCCGAAACAAGAAAGAAGCCAGAGCAACCCCGCAAGAGGAACAAGAAGCTCAAGGCGGAAGGAGAGGTACTCGGTACAAAAACAGAACCACAACAGCCTCGACATTTCGGAGCCCAGGGTGAAGCCTCTGGATGAAAGTGGTGTTTGATACACAAAACCGGTTCACATAGCTTGGTAGCATGCTCTATTTTCCAAAAGGAGATGGTCAAATAGATGGCACTCCTACAGGGCCAACGAGTACGTTTGGTCGAGAAAGAATATAGAGGCCCACAATCTGATGATAATGGCAACTTCCTAGACCCTGATCATCACGTTGCTCACATCTTTGGCAGGTCCACCTCTTACTCTTCCAAGAGAGAATACAAAAGGGTGGAGCACGAAGTATGTTCGACTTCCTAGGGGTCAAACATCAAGTTGCCTTGGTTGTACCAGAAGATCAAATTCTCTAAAGATGACCACCCAACCTTGACCACTGCTCCTAGATGATATCCTATAGTGGTTGAGCCCATTATTAGGAATATCAAGATTCTGCGCATCATAATCGATGGTGGCAGCTCAATCAACCTCTCTTCGCCTGCGCCCTTGACGCGATGGGAATTCCTAGAAGAGAGCTCAAACCCTCTGATCACCCTTCCACGGGATCACCCTAGAACCATCCTCAAAACAGATGGGGAAGATCACTTTGTTGGTGAATTTTGCACTACCATCAACTTCGGGACCAAGAAAGATTACGTTTAATGTAACTGAGTTTAGTACTTCATACAACGCTATTCTCAGGAGGACAACGCTGGCAAAATTCATGTGAGCATCCCACTATGCGTATCAGCTTGTCAAGATGCTAGGACCAAAGGACGTCATCACAATATCTAGGAACACCAACATGGTTGTGCAGTGTGATAAGCGGAGTTTCAATATGGTCAAGCAAATTATCACCACACTCGCTGCCGATGAGCCTCCCCAAAATTAGAACAGGCATAGCCTATTGGCCAAAACTAACGAAGGCATCAAGTTGGTAACAGTCTCAAGTTTAGCCCCTAACAAGACGGTCGAAATCAGGGCTAGCCTCGATGAAAAATAGGAACTCACACTCATCACTTTCCTCCGGACAACATCGACATGTTTGCATGGCAGCCGTCCGACAAGACAGGGGTCCCTAGGAAGTGATTGTGCACAAACTGATGGTATGACCAAATGCACAACCAGTCAAACAAAAGTTGCATTGGTTCGCACCAAATAGAAATGGGGCTATTCGAGAAGAACTCGACAAACTCCTCAAAGCTAGATTCATCCGAGAAGTTCTTCACCCTGAGTGGCTGGCTAATCAAGTATTGGTGCGCAAAGCCCACGAAAAGTGGAGGATGTGCATATACTTTCTTTGATCTCAACAAGGCATCACCAAGAAACGTTCAACAATCTCCGAAAACACTGCTTCAGGTTGAATCCAGAGAAGTGTAAGTTCGAAGTACCTTCAGGCAAACTACTTGGATTTCTTCTCTTCGGGAGAGGAATCAAAGCTACTCCCTAAAATATCAAGGCAATCGAGAACATGAAATCACCTATAGAGCTCAAGGAGGTATAGAAATTAATCGGGTGCATGACTGCCCTTAGTCGGTTCATGGCCAAGATGGGAGAAAAAGGTTTGCCCTTGAAGAAGCACGGTAAGTTTGAGTGGACAAAGGAAGCCGAGGACGCATTCCTCGACCTCAAAACATATCTTTGAAACCCTTCCTTCCTTGCCACCCCAAAACTGCACGAAGAACTCTTCATGTACATTGCAGCCACTCCATACTCGGTCAGCATTGTCCTATTTATCGAGCGCAACAAAATACAATGACTGATCTATTACGTCAGTCAAGTCCTTCACGACGCAAAAGACAAGATACCCTCAAATTCAGAAGTTGTTCTACGTTGTGGTCATGACATCCTGAAAACAACGCCAGTGCTTCCAAGCCTACAAAACCATGATCGTCTCCTCATATCCTCTTGAGAAAGTCTTCTGAAGTAAGGATGTGTCTAGATCTATAGCCAAGTGGGTCATCAAGCTCAACCAATTCGATGTCACTATCGCTCCTCAGAGCACCAACAAGTCCCAACTCCTTGAGGATTCCGTTGCCGACAAGACCATCCTGGTGAACAGCATGGTCGACAACATGGCTAAAGAAATATGGATAGTGGCATTCGACGAAGTGTTCAATAGCCAAGGAGTAGGATTAGGAGTCATCCTCACTTCATCAATAGGCGATCAACTCAAATATGTTATACAACTTGAATTTTGCGCGACAAAAAACACAACCGAGTATGAAGGTTTACTTGTCGGATTATGAGCAGCCACGACACTTGGAATAAAACGATTGGTAGTCAAAGGGAACGTAGACGGCAGAACTAGTCACCAACCAAGTACACGAGAATTAGAAGTGCTCTTATCCCAAATTAACCAAATACTTAGTCGAGGTGCGCAAACTGGAGCGTAGGTTCGACGGGTTCGAAGTACGCCACATATACCGTAGGGGCAACTCGGAGCCGACAACTGTTGGTATTTCTTACGATCACAGATAAATCCGCAAGCGCATAGAATATCGTTATAACACTTCCCCTTAGAGTAGTCCAAGGGTATCGAACACAAGGAACGTGTGTGTATTATCTATGATCAAGATTCGATCCAAGGACAACAACCTGAGATAAATCAGCTAGAGAGGATTCCTATGTCTTTTAGTTAGCTTCTCAAGTTAAAGGTAAAACTATATCGAATGCTTCGGGCACCGGCCCTCCCTTGGTCTACCAAGATGAATCCGGCCTTGAGCTCTATGATGTACTTGAACGTGGAAGGATACGAAGGACGGATAGGGTTGTCACCACATGTCGCCTACCTCACTTTCCATGGAGCACATAACAAATGAAGATAGTTTCTAACCTAGACATCACGCCTAAGTTGTTAATTACTACTTTAGCCTTGTGCAGGAACTTCCTTCTTTATCAAGAGTCCTAGTACTAGAGCACTCAGTTGCACAATAAGCAACGAACCCGCACCAATGAGAATATATCTCACTTAAATAAACTAATTAAAGAACACAAAGAAACTCGAATACTTACTTAAATAAAAGAAGCATTCGATGAGATACGAGCGAGAGAAGAAGGCCGACAATCCCAGCTTTCTCCAGAACTCCGTTGGAAGAATGCCAACACTCCGGCTCTCCTCCATAAAATTCTTAGAGGAACTCTGATATTTTGGGGCACTCTTTCTGGAGCTTCCCCTCACTCTCTATTAAGCAAACATACTAAAAATAATAGTACAAGAGAGTTGTACTCTACTTGAGCACAAGAGTTGTGTGTAGAGAAGAGTGATGAAGCCCTCCTTTTATTGCCTCCATATGGCGATTGTGGCAGTTATCCAGGCCAAGAACCGGGCATAGCCGTCATTGGGGAGTCATCTGGGACCTATACGTGGAAGTCCAGGATGGGGCGCCACTATGGTGATTCGGCCGAACCCCTATTCGACCGAACTATGGGCCCACTTCTTGGCCTCTCTCTTGGCTAGGAGGCTGACAGTGGGCCCCTATGGCGGTTAATGATGGTTTGGTCCCATCTTAATATGGTTTCAACTATCAAGTGGGCCATCCAATCCTTTACTCGCACATGATTGGTCGGAGGTTCATTTCTGTCACATGTCGGGTGTATTTTCTCCTTAAATAACCTACATACATATATTTACCAAAACTAGTGGAAATGGTTAGTATTAAACTCCTACCACTAAGTTTTGAATTATATTTGATATCATTTTATGCAAGAGTTGACGGTTAAAGTTTGTACTTAACGACCATCAACAATAACCTAGCTCGTCAAGCTTCCTGACGATAGCTAGTGAAACCTGGAACATTCCTAAAAGTATTGACAAAAACTTTTGTTCGCAACACACCAGAGGACATAGGGGATATGAAAGAGTCTACAATCAATATCGAAAATATTGGCATCACTATTGCAGACATCAAGACAGATACCGATTGGCAAACTCCCATACAAAATTATCTAGTCTCCAATACAATTCCAGAAAATGACACATAGCCCGAAGAACTCATCTGATAGTCCAAGCTCTACTCTATGATTGAGAATGATGCATACAAAATAGCACAAAACGAATCAAGTGTGTCACTTCTGAAGACAACATTGAGCTCCTATCCGACATCCACGAGGGAATTTACAGAGCACATGCTGGAGGACGCACCATGGTAGGTAAAGCTTTCTTACGTGTATTTTATCGGCCAACCACCCTACAAGAGGCTTGCGATCTGGTATGAAAGTGTGAAGCCTGTTAGTTCCATAGCAAGCATAGCAAATTACTAGCTCAATCCCTACAAACCATAGCCCTATCATGGCCATTCTCCTGTTGAGGGGCTTGACATCCTCAGACCTTTTTCATGTAGGAGAGATGGCTACCAATTCATGTTTGTGGATATCAACAAATTCACCAAGTGGATAGAAGTGGAGCCAACATGGAACATCAAAGCCAAAGAGGTCATCAAGTTCATCAAGGGGGTTTTTGTTGATATGGTCGTCCACATCATATCTTGACCGACAATGGCTCTTAGTTCAAAAGCCGTGCTTTTCAGGATTATTGCCTCAATTTGGTGTCAACATATGCTTGCTTTGTTTTTACATCCTCGGAGTAATAGCCAAGTCGAGCGAGCAAACAACATCATCTTACAAGGGATTAAGACCTGCGTGTATGATAGGCTCGTGGCCGACAACAGCCATGAATTCGGATCTGCGCCACAAATTCACCCGAGTAAGAGAATAATCCAATGAGAATCAAGATGAATGGTAGGCAGATGAAGTCAACCTATCAGGAGAAAATCGAGAACGTGTAGCCCAGCTACAAGCAGCACGTTACCAACAGGTTCTTTGTCGATATCATTAAAAATGTATTCAATGGCAGGCAATGCTCGAGTAAGAGAATAATCCAATGAGAATCAAGATAAATGGCAGGCAGATGAAGTCACAAATTCACCCGAGTAAGAGAATAATCCAATGAGAATCAAGATAAATGGCAGGCAGATGAAGTCAACCTATTGGAAGAACATCGAGAACGTGTAGCCCAGCTATGAGCAGCACGTTACCAACAGGTTCTTTGTAAATATCATGAAAAACGTATTCAGGCCCATGCGCTCGCCGTTGGTGGCTTTGTACTTCGAGGGGTTCAAAGCCAACCAGGACACAACAAGCTTTCTCCCAACTAGGAAGGCCCTTACACAGTGGTGTACTTCGACCCAAAGCATACAAAATTGCTGACAACGAAGGCCATGAGTTGTCAAGTTGATGAAACATTGACCAAATACGTAAATTTTATGTATAAAGTAGTCACCTTGTGTAAGTTTTTGAGTTCTATGCTATATTAATAAAGTGTTCCCTGTTTACCCCTACGGTCTCGTCTAGTCATATCTATTTTTGTACAAAGCCTACAACTTCTACGTCATTTACATTATTCGGCTAATCAATAGGTAGGGACACCCTATATTCCCAATTGGCTGGGGCTATGAGCCTGTGCTGCATCTCATAACGTATTAACTAACTGCTAATGGCAATTCTGCTTCAACTCTTTGGGATGTGAATTATGGCTGCCTTCCCGAGATAATTCTCCCGACAAAACAGCCAGGGCTAGGGGATGTATATAATTTTCTATCAAGCAAAAGCCTTTGATACCAGACATATACTTGTATTTTCGCACACCTAAATACACTCCGTACATTTTGTTAGCAACTTAGATACATATATGTGTTTATATATCAAATTAACATTTCTAATCAAGTGTCTTTGCAGCAAACTATAGATTACATTACCAGGAGAACCATTTCTAGTACATGGACTTAAAGATGTTCTCAACCACTTCAACTAGAGAGCACGCCAACGCATCTATCTCCTTGGGTGTTCGACGAGATTGACCAAACCCTAAGTCTAAGAAGCGGAGATCCAAGTCAGGACAATAATCCTTCATGCAAGCCAATATGTGCCCTCTAGCATAACAACTGGCCCAACGACATTCTTCCTTAAGACATTCATCGATGCACCCAGCAATACCGACAAGCTCCTTGCATGATTCTCTCACCCAGCTTAGATATCACGACAAAGATTTCTATGGGAGGGGTAGATCAACATTCAACTCCTCGCATACTCGGCTAATAAAAACACGAGAGCCCTCTAGATAAGCTGAGAACCAAATGTCCCTATCCTACAAGACCTTTAGTTCATGGTACTTTGTGAGGATAGACGTCTCAAAGCTTATACAAATGTTATTTGTTATTCTAGTAACTTGCTTGATAAGAGTATAGTTTACTTGAAGGAATGATGAAATCATACTTTGACATTGCTCTTGGAAGAAACTGTGCTTCCAAGAAGCTACTTTGTTGGCGCTCATGTTTCTGGGAACGATTGAAACACGAGGAGAATCTGATACGATGACTATCACGCCTGGTGGACCACTTTGCTAGTCGATCATTGCGTCCTCTTAGTCGTTATTATGATAGAACAAAGAAAAACAAAAGTAAAAATATTGTAACAAATGGCTGCTAGGCTGTTCCTTGGGAGAGCTTGCTCCCTCTGTGTTATCTGCAATCCCATCCAAACTCCAACAGCAGAGAACAGTGGTGCAGGCCCTTCAAGATTTTAGCTGGCCGAGAGATATTCGGGCTGGCCTCTCCTTCATTGGCATGTTTGAGTTTTTCCAGCTTTGGGACCTCATCCACAAGGTAGTGTTATCTCATGAAGAGGATCAGCGCATTTGGAAATTTAATGGGTCGGGCAGTTTCTCTTCCAAATCTGCCTATAGAGCCATCTTCAATGGATCAACTACCTTTGAGCCATGGTGTAGATTGTGGAAATCATGGACACTGCCTCAGTGCAAAGTCTTCCTTTGGTTGGCCATTTAGAACAGGTGCTCGACGGCGGATCGGCTTGCTAAGTAAGGCCTCCCTCATCCGCACCATTGCCCACTTTGTGACCAAGAGGAGGAAACTATCCAGCATCTCCTCACTTCGTGTGTGTTTGCCCGGGAATTGTGGTTCAATATCTTATCACCTTTGGGCCTGCAAGCAGCCATACCAACGAGAAATGAGAGGTCGTTTGTGGAATGGTGGCGCAAGACAATCAAGCGAATACCGAAGGAGAAAAAGAAAGGCATAAATACATTTATCATCCTAACTGCTTGGGTGCTTTGGAAGCATAGGAACTCTTGTGTTTTCAAGAACACAAGACCAAACGCGGCAGCAGTCCTTCGATCTTTTAACGAGGAGCATCATCTATGGTGCCTCGCAGGAGCCCATGGATTGAGCGCACTCGATTTGGGTCATTTTAGTGGACTAGGTTAGTCGTGCTTGGGTTATGTAGGTCTGGTTTAAAAACCTTTGTCTTGTATACAACCCTTCACGGCTCGGCTCTCTTGATACAATGATACACAGCTCTCCGGCCTATTCGAGAAAAAAAAATCTTGTGACAAGATGTTAGGACAAATTTTTGACATAGTGTTGTTCCGAATACACGCAAAACAAAGATTGTTCTTAAACATTGTACAAGACAATTACTCTTCATAAAAAGTGATGAGGGATTCCCCAATGTCCTCCAACTCATCCATGATGCTTTCTCACCTATCATCGACCCTACCATCTTCCAGCATCTTATCAATGTTGATTTCGAGGTGGGTGAGCTTCAAGTATGCAAGAACGTGGTACACGCCAATCTTCAGGCCATTCCATTCGCCCTCGAGGGCTTGGTTGGAGTTATCCAGGAACACTCCTTCCAATGATGCAAGTGGACTCGAAATGAATCTCAAAAGTGGATTTTTATAATCCTCGGGTGACGGTTCGTATTTTGAGGAAAGTGGAGAGATTCCTAGCAGAGAAATAGCGGTTTTCCATATTTTGGTGGTTGAGTTTTGACCTTTATCCAGATTTGGATTCCGATAATGTTGTGGCCCAGTCCTATAAAGAAAAACCTTCTTGATGCCTCTTGGGCCTAATCGGTGATCCGAGTACACTCAACTCCGTTATGGTTCATCTTTTAGAAAAATATATAACAACATTGTAATAGTTATTTGCATTGAGGTTGGGGGCTACCGTCAGTGTTACATATGAGCTATACCTCCTAAAATTATACCAGTAACCACCGGGAATACCGCATGCCAAGTTTTATTCATAAGGGTATATCTGAGTTTGGGACTTCTACAAATAAGATGGTGTCGGTGTTATAGATAAGGGATACCCAATAGTCTTGGGTTGGACTCGGTGGGGCCCATTCTATATAAAGTCTTATACGGAATCATGCCTCATATATGGAAGGTATTCCGGATAAGGAAGGAGAAGCAAAATTATAATTGGGCACTATAATGACTACTCGAATCATATCCATACTTGTCTCCCTAGTTCTATTGGACAAGGGGATATCTGAGGGTATAAATATGAGGGTATAAATATAAGACCCCCTGAGAGAAGGGGCAAGATGCCAATACAAGCCAATACAGATCTAGCAAAACCCAATGTAGGAGCCACAAAGATCGACATGAGGGATCTAGAGACAACTTTAATCTTGCCGAGTTCATATTCGAGGAAGCTGACTATGCTAGCCGTTGACTAAGTGTGAGAGCTCCATGCCACCAAGCTGACAGAGACTAGATTAGGTCATCTCAAATATTATACTCAAGTGATACTAATATATAAAGGCAACACCGGCTTCGGCCAACAGGAGTATATCTATTACCTGTCAGTTAAGGGGCCCAAACATGTATAAAATTTCCTGTCTCCCTTCTCTTTTATCTCAATCTCGCATATACCCTGGTTACAACGATCCACATACTCTACAAATATTTTGGTCAGGATCTACTCCCTCGACAGATGGAAATTCCTTTTCTATTAAGGGAAGATGTTGGACTTCTATCCAGGTACTATAAGGTCTTATATGCGCATGTCCTACTTGGAGTACCCAAGTTCTACTTTGACAAAGGGTTACTTGCTTATATAAATACAAAGCCTTACAGGAGATAAATGCATCGAATCATAAGTCATAGACACAAGCATCATTAAGATATTGCTATAAGGAAGCCCTACAACTACCCACCGACTCTAAGTCTTGGATCAGTTCTCATCGAGATTAGTTGGTAGGCTATCCCTTTTGTAATTGGTGTGATTTATCCCAAAAGCTATATTTAAACTAGATTAGGACTATTATCTATCTTGAGAGGCCTGAATCATTGTAAAACTAGTTGATACCCTACGCTTTGCTCCAAGATATGTGGACGAATGCATATTATACATTATAGAAAATGGTATATGAAAATGGTATATGTATATGTTTAAATAATGTGAAAATGATGTGGAGATAATGATTTGACGTTGCTTGCATATTGAGTTCTAAAAATACAAAAAAATTGTAAATAATATGTCATGTTTGAATGATATTTAAAATACTCTAGATAATAATTGCTAGTGGATAATAATATGACACGCTTGCATATGATTTAAAATACTCTAGATAATAATTGCTAGTGGGTGATGATGTGACACACTTGCATAGAGCTTTAGGAGTTAGTGGACGTCAACTTTATAGTAAGATAGGATTCCATGTCTCCCGTCCTCTTATTTCAATCTCGCATATATTCTAGTATTAACGTACCCTATGTCCCTAAAATACTGTTATTGGGTTTAACCCTTTGACAATTGCAATTTACAATTTTTTTTGCTAGAATTTTTCATGATAATTTATATTGAATTTGATTGAAATAGATACAGAGGAGACATCCCCTCGAGAGCGTATTCTAGGGTCGAGCTCACGCTTGGAGCGAAGGCAAGCCTGATTTTTATTGAAAAAAAAAAAAAGAGTATGGGCTCCCGAGGCCACACTTTAGGTGAAACGGGCACACGGAGATAGATTTAGGAGACATTTGATAACGTATCATCCCTAACTTTGTGAGTTGCCCTAGCCCCATATCTAGTGACTCAGATAGTGAAAGGTGTCAATCTATATATGCATGATAGACGGTACAAACTCGTGGCTGTATTCAGCTGCTCTGCATCGCGGCTGCAGCCGCTGCACTGCAAATCCGCAACAATTGGATCAACAATAGAAACACTGTTCAAGCTGCTGTTGTCCAGCTGCAGTATCTAGCTTCCGAACAGAGCCCATATCTTTAATGAACGGGACTATCTACACAACTTGTGACAGAAAATCCCGCCCTGTGTCAAGCAAACTTTTTATCATTCGATTAGCTTTAAGATTCATGCACAACAGTGATAATATCCTTTTTCTCGCCGCACGAACGCACGAGCGCCGCTCTCGCCTCCTCCAGCATGCCACTGCCCAGCCTCGGCGCCTCACCGGCAGGCCAGATGGCGCGAACAGCATTCCTCCGCCAGCCGCCCAAGTCCACCGCACCCTGATGGAGGTCCACCCTCCACCGGCCACCGGAGTCCACCACACACCACCGGACCTTCGTCGTCCACGGCCATCCCTCTAAACCCTGAGAAAACCTCCCTCTTCCCCCTTCCCAATCCCCTCCCACCTTGACCGCAGCCCAAAACCCTAACTGTTCAGGGCCGCTGCCACCTCCCCAGAGCTGCCACGATTCACCTAAGATGGAGGAGGTTGGCACGAATTTTAGCACGGATCTAGCGGTCAAAAATTCAATAGAAATCCCCCTTAGTTTCTGTCGCATGAAGTTAGCAATTCCATTAAAGAACTCTCATGCAAAATAGTAGTGCAACTGAACATCTCAGATGCAAAATATTTTCAGGGATCATCTCATAAGCATTTTCTAATATAGGTCGAACTTGCTTCTAATTTTCTACTTCCAAAACCCCCAGAACTGGTGTCATTTTCAGGTCAAAATAGATCCTGAAGTCTGACTACTGCAGGCATTCCACCCAAATATAGTAGCAGTGGTTTATAATCAACTGATTAGGCACTTGAGATCAAGAAAACATTTCAAATTCGTTGGGCTGGGAAACACTCTCAATGGCATGGATCAATTTCCTCCGTGGACCTACAGCATCAAGACCCATATCTTTTAGCTGGTTCATTGTAAGGGAAACTATCTGATACATTCCCAGCTTTTCACTGTCCAGTATGTCAACAAACCATCCGAAACCACAAGTGAAAAGCCAATTCTTCAGCCCACCAAATCCAGCAACCCGTCTCTCGAGAAGTCGTGCTCGCATTATCCTATTCGTAACTTGGGAAGAAATAACTGGCAGCTCTTCCTTATAAATGTTTCCAAATGAATTTCCTGCTTTCTCAATATTCTCATGAAACTGTCCTTGGATGGAAGCATGGTTTGCTTTAACAGGGGCAACAGGATGGTGTGAAGATGTAGCAATTTCTTGAGCTTTCTTGATGTTGGCAGAAACTTTGATGCCCTCTAGAAGTGGCTCCTGAGCTTTGTTGGTTGTCATCTGCTTTGGATGCTTCTTTCTTGCAGCATCACAGTTTTCCATGCTCTTTTTGGCTAAGCAAGCTTGTTCACAACTTATTTTTTGCATATCATCCTGAAGACTTGCAGCTGCAGGTGATGGTGGAGGGATCAGGATGATGATTCGCTGCTTCTTGACTATCACCCAGTCATCATTCTCATCAATCAAAACCTCTGAAGGTGGTTTGTTACCATCGATGCCTGACATGTCTGCTGCCCAGTTTATAAAATGCCCTTCTTATGGGAAGCTCAAAATCTCCTTACTGTTTAGAAAAGCTACCTACAGGCTACAAGATGAAAAATACACAGAAGTTTAATACTTATCTTATATTTTCAAGAACCATAGAGAATTGAAATGTTAAGTACAGTTTGAAAGTTACATGTTGGTAATTTCGGATCCATGGAACATATAGTTAAGTATACAGTTCAATATAATTAGTGACCCTCTGGCACAGACACAAACACATATCAAGGGACTCAGGACACAACATGACACATTCACATGGATTCACCGTGTTTCTGAAAATGCCAACATGATGACATTGTTGTGTATAATAAAGAACAATCGCATCATTTTGTTTCGCCTATGTGCAACGGCTAAAACAATAGTCATCAGCAAGCATGAACAAATGCATCATACATGCTTTCTCAATTAGAACACTCATAAGTTTTCCTAGTTAGTACATAAACCATGCACATTCCATACACACTATCCTGATTCCTGTGAATTATAATCAGCATGAAATTAATATTGGCTCATCAGACAAACTAAGAACAAAAATGAGGATAATCGGATGGGTGTGTTCCATCAAACACCAACTACGAAACAAAGTCGCCGGTGAGGGATGGTACTCCGGCGCGCACGCTAGCTAGCGCAATCTCGCAAAAAGAGGAAGCGCGGCACAAAGAACGCCGCATCTGAAATCCCCCAAATTCCGGCTTAGGCTAGACGGTGCAGCAGCCGCGAGCAGCTTGCAATCACGCGCCCAAAAAAAGCTACAGATTCCGCTGATTTCTCCCCCGACCCTTGCAGCAGGGGGCGGACCTAACTGGGTACTGGTGGAATGAAATCCTCCACTGATCGAGGCGTGGAGAGCGGTGGAATACCTTGGAATCGATGCGAACGAGATGGAGGCCGGTGGAATGAGGCCCCGGCAGGCGGCAGCGTCGCGCCCCCCCCCCCCCCCCCCTGGGGTGGCTCCAAACCCGGCGGCCGGCCGTGCGCGCGAGGAGGCCGAGCAGGGGAGAAGGGCTAGGGCGGGGTTGGGAAGGAGGAGGCGCCTCCGGGGCCAGTTCGCCGGCGGCTGCGTGCGCGCGGCGGTTCTTTTTTCTTTAAGCACGAAAGATGGGATAAACTGTGATGATCGGTGTGACTGTCAACGGAGACGGATAGGAATGATTGGATCCAAACTTGGGTAAGTGGTTTAGTTTCCAACTTTTTTTTCGAACTTTCAATTTTTTCATCAGATCAAAAATTTTTTACACACACAAACTTTTAACTTTTTTGTCATTATAATTTCAATTAAACTTTTAATTTTAACGTTAACTAAACATACCCTCCTAGATAATTTTCCGTGCTTGGAAATGAAGATGCCCGTTGATCCAACCTAATCTAATGGTTTACAATACAAAGGTACCTATAAAAAGGTACTTAAAAAAGTGGGCTAGATATTAGCTTTTAGATTGGTTGAAAGGTTAGATGGGTAATTTTGTCTATAGTATCATATTAGATCGGTATAGGAAGTTCAGTTCTTCTTGATAAATCTACTGTTTGGGATCATGGAGCAGTTCTGTATGGTGAATGGCCCCGGACGTATTATGAATTTCCCGTCATCGATTACAGGGAACAAACATGTGCTTAGAGGTGGAAGAGAAGGTCCGATCGCACATACTGAAAGAGCTATATAATTGATCAGTAATCCATTAATCGCAAACTGTGTAAATGACAATAAACTAGTAATTGGTCAATAGCTAAGGCCATATGTAACTGTGAAAGAAAGCATAATTAAAATTAAAGTATATCTTGCTTTCGCACAAATGGGTTTACAAGAATGACTAAAAGTCAAATTTTAGATATCAACCATTAGAGGCAAGAAGAAATTAGATTTGGTTTAGTGGATGAAGCTTGCGTAGGTGGCAGTGATATAGTGGATGAAAACAGGATCGAGCAACAAGTGGAAATGAGAATTAGTGAATTGGGGCTTGCATCCAGCGGGCAGTTCGTCAATCTAGCTAAAAATTAATTAGGGTGTAGCAGCAAACAACGGAGACGACTACCGATCGGATGTCCAATGCGATTGTTTTCATCGGACGTCTCTTCTACTGTTGGATCCACATACATCATTTTCTGTCCATCCGATAAAAAAAACTATTACCCACATGCAGTATACATGGATAAAGATTTGACCGCGCATGCACGGTACAAAATGAAAGAGGTGCATGGAGCTTCAAACCTTTTTTTTCTCAAAAACCATTTATCTGATTTACAATCTGATTGCACAGTTGTATTTGTCGTAATTAAATCTCTATAACAAGATATCACATCATTATATTCTGATGAAAAAATACCAATGTTTCAACCGTTGAACTTGGATGTTTCACGTGTGAGAAATAAATGTTTCATTTTGAATTTGACTATGTTGCACATTTTAAATTTTATGTTGCAGTAGATCTTTATAAATGTTGCACATGATATTATTTAGATGTTTCAATACGTATTTTCTAATGTTTCACTAGTTCAATTTAAATGTCGCAGCGATGTTTTTTGAGTGTTTCAATAAATAGGTGCAGTGTTGCAACACTTATAACTCGATGTTTCATATATGGAATAAAAATGTTTCAATTAGGATCTAACAGTGATTCATTCTTCATATTTATTTTTTTCATCAAAATATAATCAACTAAGATCTTGTTTTAAAGATTTAATTGCAATGGGTATAATAGTGTAATCGGACTGTACATTTAATAAATATTTTAGGACAAAAATAGTTTAAAGTGTTTTTTTCATACAGTACATACTTTACATGAGAGTGAAGTACTAAGGAAAAAAAGTAAGAGAGAGAGATGTGCAGGCATACAGTAACTTAAGAGAAAAGATGAGACAATAGACATGCATGTAGGTCATGAGCAGGATCACATCCGATTTTCTTTGATGCGTCGGACGTTCGACCGCAAGCATTTCCGGCAAACAACCATGAATCAGTTAGAGGTTGTTACGGCTGATACAATTACTAAATCACCATTGTAGTGCTTTTTTATCCCTAAATTGCCCTTTAGCAAATTAAGGGTCGATACTGAGTAGTTTGAGAGGTACCTATGCAGATTCAGTGACATTCCCCCCGTGACATTCTTGGTGACATTGAATCACTGACATGTGGTACCCACATGTGTCTGGACCCACATGTCAGTGACTCAATGTCACCGAGAATGTCAGGGGGAATGTCACCGAATCCCAATCCGGTACCTTGGGTACCTCCCAAACACCTTGAAAGCTCTCACGCGAGCATTTACCTTTTTCTAACATGTGCTAGTTGTGATCTTTGCATGCTTGTTTAGCTCTATATTCATGCTCGTGTAGAAAGTGTGTTTGCATAGCTCTTTATTTGGTTTGCTTCTTGTTAAATTGCCTAAGTTGAGTTTCATGTGTTGCCTGGATTATCATACCATAGTGAAACGTCCAAGTCATTTACTCATTTGTTTTGTCTTTGCACGGACCAAATTATCTGCTATAGTGCCAACCAAATTGTCCAACTGCATCTATAGTCGGACTGGCCGATTTAGTATCGGACTATCTAGTTCGGTCTAATTTTACTGCAAGTTTTTCAGCACCCCCCCCCCCCCCCTCTCTCTTCCTCTCTCTCTTCCCCTTATAGACGACATATCCAATCTTCGAGACCCTTTTTAATTGGAAGATGGTTTAAGAAATTTGAATTTCATATAGGTTGTAAAACTTGGGCTGCACTAGTCTTAAACATTAGGCGCTAGGTTAGTTTAACTAGATGATATCGAGCGTGTTGCTACAGAGACAGTTTTAGCAAATACTTAAGAGTACAACGATTGAAAATGAACATGAACTATCAAGATGAAGGGGGTTATTTGGTTTGCTTCCAAAGTTTGTCAAAGGTTGTTACACCTCATGTGAGGCAAGTTTGACCAAGTTAGCCTATTGTTTGGTTCAAACCACACTTGTGACAAGATTCTTTCTTATCTATTATGGCCCCACATGTCATCAACTCAACATAACTAAGGTGTGGCTCATTTTTTGTAAGCCACAACTTAGATAAGTGTGGCATAAAAGTATGATGAATGGTGGTAAACTTAATACGGCATCCAAACAGCCCCCAAATCTATCGGCTCAACTTCCTGATGTTGTGAGGTCACGCGTGTGCTCCTCTATAGAAGTAATTCCAGTTAGTGGATTGTAGCTATAATAGGTTTTCTTGTAATTTAATTTTAGTTGTTAGCCTCCCTCCCTAGTCATCATAATCTTGAATCTTGATAATCATGAGGGCAGAGCACAAAGGTGCAAAAACTGTTTTATCTTGAACTAGGAATAACTGAATTATAGAGTAGCTTGTTAGTCTGAGGTACGAACCCCACATTTAGCATACTACATTCCACACGCAGACTCTGCGTACTAGAAGATTCAGAACCTTCCCACTAAAGATCACAAAGCTCAAATCTATCACATCTACTAGTGGCTAAAATACTTCAAACATCAAAATCTCAGCTATGTCCCTATATCCTAGCGATCACAATTCATTATCAATGATATTTCTGATCATATCAATAGGAATCAGTCCCTCAGTCCTTAGGGCGTCTTTGCTTTGATCTGGACTGAAGAAATACAGTGTTGGAAGTCCTCTTACCTGTATTTTTTCACCCATGGTGAGTGTTCAGAAAACATTGTAAAAAAAGTTATAAACCTAAACAAAACTATGATTACTAATTTCTTTGCTCAGTGTGTGCAATGATGTGTATACCTGCATATCTCTTGCAAGTTCATATTCATCATCGGTATCCACCTTCACAAATAGAGCATTGTTTTCATATTCAACTGCAAGCTGACACATTATATGGCAGAAATGTTGAAATCAGTTGATAGTGCAAGAGGATGCAAAAAATGAGTTTGCATTATATACTTATATATGGCACTTGGTGAAGTTACTTGAAACCTATAAGTATTATAAAAGAATATTAGGGAATATCTAGATACAAATGTGATGGAAACGTTATTGTTGAATATATTAAATCGAAGTCTCTTCAATAAATTCAGATTGTCAAGAACACCGGGGTGGAGCTTGCAGGAAAGGCAATATTGTCTCTGACAAATTCAGAGACTACAAAGAATACCACCAGCGTAACAGCCACAAATTTCAGGGAAGATTTTGGAATGGACATAAGGCATCTTGCACTGGCTATATCATTCCCTTTCCTTATTAGGCACAGGCATACACGTTGGGTCTGCCATTTCTTTACTAATCTAAGTAGAAAACGGTTAAAATTGTTGTAGTCTCATTTCGGATTAGAATCTTGTTAAGTAGTGCTTAATCAACAATACTAGAGTATTCATGGCACATGACACCTCCTAACACCCCTGTTCAGTTTGGTGCTAGCTAGACATTCAGAGAACCCTAAATCATACAAATGTTTTCAAAATCATGTGACGCTTTACTCCCTAAATCAGTTTAATGTATGTTTTCAAACATATGTGAAGTTTTTTTTTTCCTTTTTCTTATGACTGTTTCCTTCTTTCATTGCTAGTATTAACTCTACGTGGGAAGGGTGCGCCAACTTGTCATTTGGTCAGAGAGTGTTGCCCAACGTGAGAGAGAAGCAAACACTACACGGGGAACGTAAGATTTGCAGGGCACATATACCATCTCGATGTCCTGGGCCATGAGGACGCAGGGTCCGCACCACGTCGCGTAGAAATCCACGATGAGGGGCACCTTCCTCTCCCCCCTCACCAGCTCCTCCAGTTCCTTGGCCGTCACCTTCTTCTGCAACCATGAAATGAGGAAGGAAAGATAAATCCCGTTTCAGATACCGAAGTAGGACTCGATCGAGCAGACTCCTCGAACGTAGCCAGGCTCACTGCCAAATGCGAGTCGAGCCTGGGCAGGATCGTACCACGAGGTAGTCCGGGGCGATGTATTTGCCGGAGCCTGGGACGTAGGTCTCGGCTGCGGCATTCCGTCGAACGCCTTGCGCGCGACCCCCACCGAGGATGACGCCGAGGCCGACGCCGCGGCCGCGAGAGCCACCATCGCAGGAGAGGGAGGCCGTCGGGGTGGAGTTGCGGCGCGGGCGGAAGGCGCGTCCGGGGAGGGTTGGGGCGGCGCACGCCGGCAGGAGGGAGGCGGCCGCGGCCATGGCCATGGCTGGGGGGAGCGAGTGTGGGAGAGATAATCCTATCCTGTCTCTGCCTCGCGACTCACGAGCTGTCGCTACTCTACTCGAGGAAAAAAAAAGGCAAGTTGTCGTTTGTGAAAAAGCCTTAAAATTTTGGTTTTCGCTAAATATCTGTCTTGGAATAAATCCCCACCTTTACTTTAAAAAAACTACCGTCACTTATTACAAAATTCTTTCAAAGTGAACAAACATTTAGACAACATCATAAATACTAAATAAAAACCGATAGTACATAGGAAGAAAACAATTAGGCCCTGTTCCTTTCCTCTAAAATTTGAGAATAAACTTTAGGATTAAAATGGCACGCTTTTCAAACTGCTAAATAGTGCATTTCATGCGAAAACTTTTTATATGAAAGTTATTCTAAAATATCAGATTAATTTATTTTTCAAGTTTGTAATAATTAAAACTCAATTAATCACACGTTATTACCACCTCGTTTTATGTAAAACACTTAATCGTCATCTTCAGGAGATTCAAACACCACCTTATTGAAGTATTTGTAAATCTTCATCTATAGTTAGCGAAAATCTACATAACCGTAACTTATAAGCTTCAACATGTAGAATGTATGAGCTCCTTGTTTTCTTCACAAATTTGAAGCTTGTGCCCAGAACCATAATATAGGACCCACATATTCGCACGAATCTTAAGGCCATCATAGAGCAATAATATAGGACCCGCAATGCTACAACATACATGTCCTTTCGTAATCTTAAGCTAAACCTATGAATAAAAAAGACTATTCACCCAAGAATCAAAGGGCAAATGTATGTTGGATTGCAGGGACAGTCTTTGAGTTGAACTGAGCCACCAAGGTCACCAGCTCCAGTTTTTTCCGATTCGACCACCGGTCAGGTCCCTTTTTTTACTATGCTCTTGCTATTCTCCCAGTATATGAAGGTGGAATAAATAATGAGGTTGTCTACGACTCTTCGTTCCTCTTTGAACGCCAAAGCTTCTATTCTACTTAATTAATTTGTGCTGAAAATTCGTGTGAAAACAATTGTGCTAAAAACAAAGCACCAAGAATAGGTCTGTTCAGATCTTCAAATTGAAATTCAGTTTACAATTATTATGTTTTTAAGCGAAAGTAAAATAGCCATGAGAACCAGGCAAATAACACTGGGACCAAACAGTCCTGAAAAACGGATGCCATGTCTGTATCGTTCATAAATCAGGCTTTCATTGAGAACACACAACTTGGGATTCACTTTCCAAACACATTGTTAACTCAGATTTGTGCTACCAATGCCGACGTGAATTTCTCCGTCGGCTAATACACAGCTCCCAGCTACTGCTCTGCTGCAATGCCATATGTTTACTGCAATGATCATCTCCTTTTATCTTTGTCACCTGATAACCATTTACAACACTGACTTAACTGAAATGCTGCACAAACCACCCGATACATTGAGACGGAGCATCTGATATAGTGATATGTTAAAAATCGTGCAATGCTGAAATGACCACGCTGAAAGTACTACCAGCTCAACAAAAATATCTGATTTCAATCTCTCAGATCACTGGGGAACGCCAATAGCATTATCATACGATGCAATGTTCGGACGTGGATGGAACTTTGCATGCCAGGGGCACAACAGGTTGGCCCCCTAACTTCTAACTACGTAACATCAGGTTAAGGGCAGTAGAGCACATTTTCCAGTTGGTGTATACATTTTGTGTTACCTTGGTTGCAGATACTGCTGCTGCTGCGATATTTCCAAATCTTGTGTATCCGATACCGTACATACACTATATATCCATACTGATGACCTGGTAGAAGGCATCACATTACAGCATAACTTTTTAAGATATCCCTGCTTGAACTCACGATTTTCAGTGAATGAAGATACGCATTTGAATGCTTGACCAGGTGACGGTAATCAAGTTCTTCGGCATACCAAAGACGCCCTCTATTCAGCACAAGATAGCTTGCCAAAGTCCAAGTCCCTTGTTGACAAGCGTATCAAGGTAGCCAGATAAAGAACATAGATTGCCGCAGCCCATGTCACTTGCTGACAGAAAAAGCATGATTGCATTATAGGTAACACCGAACTTCAGATCTGTTACATGGAGATGCAAGCATCGCTGTTCTGACAGTACTGCTCCAGTGTCATCCCATGGAACACGTGAACATCCCTTTCCTGAGATATTTTGATGGATAAATGCATCCAATGGCACCGAGACCATTAATTGGAATTTCACGGATCCTTTGCTAACAATGCACATGGGCAATACAACATGAATTAGCGATTTGAGTGCTGAGATTGTGGGGTGGACGGATAGGATAATTCAGATTGTTCGCCACTCCGTAACTTAGAGCCATCACTCTGCAGAAAACAAATAATGAGTAGAGTCACTCTTACAGATTAAAGGCATCATTCTCAAGAGTATCCACGGAAAGGACACAATATTCTTCAAACTGATTTAAAACATAACACGTCGATATTAAACATCACCTGTGATGCTTCGGATTGTTGACCATGCTCCATCTTCATGTTCCTTGCATCCTGAAAAGAAAACAGTTCCTGAGAGCAATTGCCAGATAAGATATAACTGTTGAACAGTAAGAAGCTGAGATGAATTTAATTATGAAGCGAGTAAAAAAATCGACAAGAATGCATAAGAGAACTGAAACTACTAGAACAATGAATTACTAGAGAAATCTCAAGACCCATTGGCACGCCGTTTGTTTAACATGTTCATGTTGTTTAATGCGCTTTTGATTTAAGGCCTCTAAAAGGTTTATGGACAAAATAACTAGTGGATTTATTGGATAGATGCCTGACTGCTTAATATTCACAAATGGATAGATAGGATATAAAAAATAAAATGTGGTGGATATTGGTGCCTAAGGGAAAGGAAGTCATTTTTTTATGGAGCTGTGGAGAAGGCCGCCATGCAGTGGTTCCACATCATTCCGCATAGCTTGGCTTGATCTTTAGTTTTTCACTTTTCCTTGGATCTGTGGTTTGTTTCTCCATTTTGTTTCCATTTTCCTAATTTCCCTTAATTGTTCTCAATCTTTTATTCTCTACTATTTTTTGTGTGTATGATTATATTTAATACCACACGTCATAAGGAGTGGTTGCAACCTTGGCATCTATGAACTGAACTGGATTTGTTGGATGAGGAGAAGGGTGGATAGTTTGGCTATTTGTAGATGTTAAAATTATGGCATGTTTGATATGAATGCTATATCAATTATTTAATTGCTACCCTGCATCCAGAAGGACATGCAAAACTTGATCTTGGGAAGGAGCAAATATTAATGCCCACCAATGGCAGAGCTTCATGGAGGCCAGACTGGGTTCTGGCCCCTCCAGCTCCACGCAAGTTACACTACGTTGAATGTAGGTTGTATTAATAGATAGTGATTAGCCATCGTTAACAGCTTATTTATGTAGAACTCATTAGTGGCTCCCTCTTGATAGTCTATGAAGCTCCGTCACTAATGCCCACGTCTCAAGTATTTATGAAAATATAAATGTGGATATGTTTTATTTGCTACATCATACTCCCTTCGTCCCTAAAATACTTGTCTTAGATGGTCAAAGGCAAATTAAGCAAGAGACTAAAAGACTACCATGCCCTTCATTAATACGGAGAGAAAACGAGGGGGAGAAAACAAGAAGGATGAGGGAGTACTATTGGTTTGATGGTTAAAATGAGAAGAAAAGGTTGAAGTAATATTAAAAATGGGTGGTCAAGGGTTATTGCTGATGATGTTATCATGTTCCCCAGACCTTCCGAAGCAGACCTTTCACTCATTACACAGATCCTTGATCTGTTTGGGCATGTCGCGGGATCTCAAGACCAATATATTAAAGAGTTCAGTCACTCCTATTCAGTGCTCGGAGGAAGATCTTGAGATCATTTCTAATGAATTGTCTTGCAAAGTATAGGGGTTTCCATGTACTTATCTAGGCCTTCCCCTCACAATTCATAAACCTACCAAAGCAGCTCTGTTGACTTTGGTTGATAAAGTGGCTGATAATCTCCCGGGTTGGAAAACCTCCCTCATGAATAGAGCTGGTAGGGTAATTACGGTCAAGGTGGTCCTCACGGCAATTCCTATTTATCTCATGATGGCAATGGGCCTTCCTAAATGGGTGATCAAAGCTATTGATAAAAGACGAAGGGGTTTTCTATGGAAAGGACAGGAAAATGTTAATGGAGGCAGCTGCCTAGTTTCTCAGGATCGTGCTTGCTGGCCGCTCCAATATGGTGGTCTTGGAATTCATAACTTTGAGAAACTAAGATGGGCTCTAAGAGTGAGGTGGATATGGCTCCAAAAAACCGATCCCACAAGGCCATGGGCTGGGTTGCCCATTCAAGTGTCGCAAAGTGTTTGCGCCCTTTTCAACATTGTGGTGGTTACACAATTGGTAATGGTGAGGAGACCAAGCTTTGGACTGACCATTGGCAGCAAGGGAAAACAATTGCGGAATGGGCTCCTGGCCTCTTTCTTTTGAACCCGAAAAAACGAAAGAAGCAGCACAAGCTCTAACTAATAGAACATGGGTAGATGATATACAAGGAAGCCTCACTATACAGGTTATTTATGAATATCTGCAGCTATGGGACTTGGTGGATGGGTTGATTTTGCAACAAAATGTGTTGGACCAGCATGTTTGGAAGTACTCTGGGTCAGGATCTTACACAAGTAAATCTTCTTAATACTTACTTTGTGGGATCCATCAAATTTGCACCTTGGATGAGAATATGGAAAAGTTGGGCTCCTCTACAATGCAAATTCTTCACATGATTGGCAGTGAATAACCGATGTTGGACTTCCGACCATCTTGCCAAGTTCAGGTTGCAACACCCGGATGCATGATTTGACCATCCAACATCTCTTGGTCAAATGTGTTTTCTCCCGACAAGTTTGGTTATACATCATTGAGAAGATAGGAAGGGCGGTGACAGCACCTCAGCCTTCTTCGACTCATTTCTCTAACTGCTGGTTTAAAGCCATCCAAAATGTCCCTAAGGAGGAGAAGAAGGCCTGAATTCCTTGTTCATCCTAGTGGCTTGGGAAATTCGGAAGCGTCGTAAAGATTGTGTTTTTAATGGGGCTACGCCTAATATTTCAGTGGTTGTTCAAACCATGGCTAGGGAGAGTATTCTTTGGAGCATTGCTGGAGCCAAAGCACTCCATGAGCATTTTTGTAGGTCGCTACCTCTTGATGGCTAATTCCTCTTAGGGGTTGTTTTAGTGGTGCGTCATGTTGTGACGCATTTTTTCCTTTTTTTGGGTCTCTTCGGGGATACTTTGGATCTCTCTTGTAAATATTTCTCTTCTTCTTAATGAAATGAAGCACAGTTCTCCTGCGTTTTCGAAAAAAGAAAATAGGTCTAGTGGAGTCCACTCTAAAAATACAATCTTTGTGGGGGCATTTAACTATTTGCCACTTTTATATTTGGTGTTTAACTATTTGCCACCCATATGTCAATGACATGTGGGGCCCTCATGTGCCTATGACATGTGGGTCCAATGGCAAATAGTACTTATTTGACACGGTGGCATTGACATGTCTAGTTAACATTTTTCTATATCCAACTCGTGTCTAATTTTGTGAAGGTACTAGGACCAAATTGCTTTTGTTGAGGATTAGCAACTTGTGACATGTAAGTTTTGTCTAAAATTGCCTTCATTTAGTCCGAAGGCTTTAAGTTTCCTATAGATTCCACATGAGCGTAAGGATTATTTATGTCAAATGTATCTTTTTTTTCTACTAATGCCATTTTCTTATATGTAAGTAAAAATATCAAATAGGGTTTGCTCATATATATCCTAAAAACTTTCACGTTCAGATTCATATAGATCAGCAATACTTCTCATACATATAATTTTGGCATTGCAGTATCATACTGGTTCGCGAGCCGGTCAGTCCATTGGTTCATAGTTCACTAGTCCGTGAACTTGTGGTCCAACTGCCAAATCAGCCGGGTCAAAAAATGTTATGTGTAAATAGTTTTCTAAACTAGAATGTACTAAGCCTATATCTAATACAAATTGGTCATATGTATATCATAGCTGTCTACCCTATCAGATAATTATTGTGCCTCGGTTAATTTTGAGCCCATCATGATTCACGCAAGCTTCTAGGTTTTCCCTGCTATGCAACGGTTTTTTTTTCTTTTGCACAGGCCAGGTGCAACTGGAGTGGCCCAGCTGGCAGCAGTGGCCAGACGCGCGAGTAATTGAGTAAGGTGCAAGCGTACACAAGGGGGCTCACATGGTTAGCAAATTACATGGCCAGGTGGACCAAACAGCCAGCAGCAACACCGCCAGCTTTAGATGTACTAATGTTAACATGACATAGTAGCAAAATAAGTCACAGTGGTTCTAAATATCGATGAGAATTCAATTAACACTTATTTTGTTCTTTTTTAGGTCGGGTAGAATGAGATTAGTACCTGAGGATTTAATTCACAACTCTGAGAATTGGCCCCTTCTTGGTTTGTTTGCTGTTGAAGGTATTGCTGCATCTGCTGTTGGATAAACTGTTGCTGCTGCTGCTGCTGCAAAACTACCATTTGCTGCTGTTGCTGCTGAAATAGTTGCTGCTGTTGCTGTTGAAATAGCTGCTGTTGCTGTGTCATGTTTTGTTGCTGCTGTGGCATCTGCGAGAGATACTGTTGTTGCTGCAATAATTGCTGTTGAAGTAGCTGCTGCTGCAGCTGTTGCTGCTGTTGATACATCTGCTGCTGCTGCTGCATAAGATACATTTGCTGTTGTTGCTGGAAATAAACTTGCTGCTGCTGCACAAGTTCGCTTTGATGATCCATTTGAGATTCATGTTTCTGCGGTTTATTTTGTTCATGTCTAGTATCCCCCGAGGAAGGTAACTGACTGTATTTTTGGTCAGGCTGTTGCTGAAGTGGCAGTGCATGCTGCTGTAGCTGCAGTTGTTGTTGTTGTTGCTGCTGCTGCTGCTGTACTTGTTGCTGCCAAAGTACCATCTGTTGGTTCAGCTGTTGTACCTGCTGCATAAAATTTTGCTGGAGATGCTCAGTTGGAAGCTGCTGCTGTTGCAGGCTCTGCAACTGCTGATTGTGCTGGGCCTGCAGGTAGTACATCTGTTGCTGGTAGTATTGCCACATCTGAGATGCATACCCCTGCATCGTTTGGAGGTGTTGCTGGTCTCCCTGGTTAGGCTGTGCAAAGATTTGAGCTTGACTCTGCAAGGATGCCTGGACATTCTGAGGAATTTCATAAGCAAGCCCTTGCTGCTGTGTATTTTGTTCAGCCAAAGAAAGCTTGTCGGATTGGTGCATTTGAGAACTAACAATCTGGTGCTGAAGTTGAGTTTGAGATGTCACTGCAGTGCTAGGTGAAAATTGGGAAGATGTGGTAGCTGGTGTAGTTGCCATTTCTGAGCTGGATGGTCTTGCACAGTCTGGCAGCTGTTGTGGCTGTGAAGATTGAACATGCTCTTGACTGAGTGCAGATACTCCCCTATCATGTTGAGTTGCATCTGGACTATCACTAGACTTCTCTATATTTGCGTTACTGAGAGACATATCATCCTTTGTTTCCAGTTGTCCCTGGATTTTATCATGCTTCTTTTCCTCCAACTCAGGAGATATTCGAACTGGATCAGGAGAAGTTTCTTCCTTGGGTAAGCTTGCCACAGATGGAGAATCAGATCTTGAGCATATTGCTCCTTGATCAACACTAGCAGATACATCAATGGTGTTAGCTTTGTCTAGAGCACTTATCTTGGAGAAAGAATTAGATTTGGAAGGAGAATCACATGTAAATGATTCTGCATGGGGAGCATTCTCACATACAGATGGATGAGATTCTGTTGTCTGATCATTTTGTTCACATGACTCGTGAGCACCGTGTGCACTCACTTGGTTTTGCATTCCAGATTTGTCCAAGTTATGTTGACTATCAGTCATGTCAATGCATTCCTGAGCTGTATCACCAACCTCATGATGCACATCAACATTCCCTAATATGTTCTGCTCTTCTACTGTATGTCCTAATCCTGAATCCACAGTACTCTTGTCCACTTGCAACCCAACCACTTTATCAACTAACAGAGAAGTATCACTTTTGCACAACTGTTTCAATGTTATTGCGTCTTTTGGAGAATCATCTTGAGAAACAATATAACTTTCAGTTCTTCTCCTCTTGTTATTCTCTTGCAGGCTATTCTCACTGTTACAATACTGCTGCAACATGTGCCTTGTGTTGTGAGGGAATAGTTTGCTGTGCCGAGCCCATGCCTTTCTGAGATCTCTAACATCCCCGTAAAGGTCAACAAACTGCAAGCAGGAGATAACTAAGGCCAGAGAAATAACTTATGCAGGAAGCAATGAACAATTATAAAGAATCTAAGTTTGTGCTGCAAGCAAGTGTACTGAACCTTTCACAAGCATGACTAGCAAAATAGAGCAAACATGAGGCATCTATATGTATGAGTAGTCAAAAATTTGGCTAGAACTGGCTCGAAAGCAATAAGTTGTTTGGATAGACTATGGGATAGTATATACTTTAAGGTGCTAGGTGAAACTTTGGTGAGTAATGGCGCAAATAGAAGCTAGAAATTGTCAAACTAAACTCAAAATGAACCATTGAACATTTGTTTCCCCTTCAGAGGATACAATCACTGCTACTAACTACACCAGAACTAAAGTTAAATGAGGCATTTAGTTTATTCTACCCCGAAATTGATAGCACAGGGTTTCTGCTCATTTCAATGCCAACCAAGAACCAAGAAATAGGGCCATACACCAATGTAATAAGATCCAGACATCCATGCTAGGTTTGAAGAACCTGCAGATTGGGTTATCTGTCCTGTTATTAAAAATCTAAATGGTGAGGCGGAATGGCAGATCAACCCAACCCAATGGCAGGAAGTGATTGCAGTAGTTAATCAAGGAGGTTTACTGTTTAATGTCTTAAAAACTATAACATATGCACTGAATTGTAACAAGCAAAAGGACGAACATCGAGTCAAAACTCTCTAACCTCCAAAAATAGCAATGAAATATCTTCACGGTCTTCAGGACTTAAAACTGTTGATATATCAGATCCAGGAACTACAGCATTAGAAATAACAGAATCAAGTATAGGAATTTCTGTAGGTCCTCCATGTGTACTCATGAACTGCATGAATCCCTGATGAGAATAAAAATACATCAACAGATCCCCATTCAATAAATAAATAAATAACATAATGGATGTAGAGTCCCGTTGTTTACTCAACACAAGAACAATATTCATTACACAACACACCTTGATCAAAGCTTTACAGGGTGCTTGTTTTATCCCGTCAACAAATACTTCTTTAGCTTCACTAATGTTATGATTTACCTGTAGAATATAGAGCATATCAACTGAAAAGCAGGAAGATGCATAATGGAAGATGCAGAAAGTAGTTAGTGAAGAATATTGCACAAGAGTATACCCTACATAGGTAATCTGCCAGAACATAAAATAAGTTCCTCATATCTTACCATAGAGGTACACATAGTAATACAGCAAACCCTAATTCCAGTACATTGCAAACCATCATGGAAATGGGAATATATGCTAGAGAGTAAGAAATACAATCTAGTGATCTACAGGTTTCTTTCACATAACACATAAATGATGCCTCTGCGGAAAGCGTGAAATGGCAAATATATTACAACTTATTCTTAACCAAATTCATATGAACATGATATCAGTGACAAAGAACTCTGTCTCCTACCGCATATTTGAATTGTGCAAAATTTGTGTACAAGTCTGGAAGAATTTTAACGTTCTTCTGCAAGGCATCCTGAATTGCAGTCTCATATATTTCAGAAGCTGCTTTAGTATTTCCCTGTGAACAATGAATGGTGAGATTGAATGATAATATGATGGAGAGAACATAACTCTTAACCACAGAAAAATCTGGTAGTATACCATGCGTTTCTCCATGTTTGCCAGCCTATTAATGTTCGCACAGAAATTCGAAGTAAGATTATTGCTTCCTTCAATAAAAAGAGAACGGGCACCTTGTGCATCACCAATTTGCTCTTTAAACATCGCATAATACATGTGGAATGTCGGGACTCCCTGCTTGGTGGGAAAAAGCAGAGAAACTAACATTGATATTCCAAAATAACAAGTGAATAAGCTATAGGCATCTTTCCAGATGGAGAAGACAGAATGCTAACACTGGTTAAATTCATTTTGAGAAATGCATGGTCACACGACTCATATTCTTAAGCTCGATATAGTGTTTCAGAAACAGAATTTACGCTATATTGCAAATGACTGAAATTGGAAACATATAGGAGTACATCACTTAGTGGATGGATGATGTTAGTAAATTGAAAAGTCAAAATGGTAAAGCAGTTAATACTATTGGTCTATTACTAACTGAAGGAAAATGTATATATATAAGCTGCTCAGTTAAATGAAGCAAATGGATTGATTTGGAGGAAAATAACAAGAAATTGAAGCAAAGAACTCAAGAAAACTTTTTTCCACCCACACGATGGAATAATGGCTCATAAAACCCACAGCAAGACAAAGTCAGAATTTCGGTTGGTGTTGCTAGTGGTGGCTAATGCATAATAGTGAAAACTTTGATAAAGAATGTCAAAAGAAGCTAAAGAAAAGCTGTAGATATCAGCAGCACCATGAATGGTTTTAAGAAATATGATGTTAGGGAACTGTTAAGATGTTTAAAAGTAACAAATTCAAGTCATGTGAGCACTGAAAATACAAAGAGAAACAAATGAACTGTACTTAGTACCAAAGGTTACTAGATACAAAAAGAAGAGAGATGGAAGAGAAAAATATTACTCCCTCCATCCACAAAAGTTATACCTATTACTTTTATCACCAAGACAAGGAGAAATTAAATCATCTTGGATGTTATAAAATCAAGGAGTAAATGCAAGCATGCAACCAATGAGTATTTAGATGACTCCTTGGGTTCTAATCAAACATTTAATTTATCTCTCCATTTAAGTCTTGCATGCATAAAGACTACAAATAGGAACAACTTATTTGGAAAAACTCAAATGTGAAATATGTCTAACTTTTGTGGGTGGAGGGAGTTATTGAATAGTCCCACATTGGTTGTGGAAGGGCAAAGGACCTAAGGTATAAGTGGGGGAGCCCCTCACCTCAATGGCTAGCTTTTGGGGTGGGAAAGGCCCTTTACGATCCTACAATTGGTATCAGAGCCAGGCTAGGTTAACATCTCTGACTCGATGGACACGTGTGAAGGCCTGATGGACCGTGGGTGCCTGCGGAGCCCGTATACCTGATGGACCGTGGGCCTGTGGGGGCCTGAATACGGTGAAGGGGCGGTGAAGGGCTGAGGGACACCAATGTGTGAAGGGGGAGATTGTTGAATAGTCCCACATTGGTTGTGGAAGGGCAAAGGACCTAAGATGTAAGTGGGGGAGCCCCTCACCTCAATGGCTAGCTTTTGGGGTGGGAAAGGCCCTTTACGATCCTACAGAAGTATGGTAGTAAATGGGAACTGAATACCGATGCAAATTTTTATGACCACTGACTAAATACCCATGCTTTGCTATGGATAAAAACGAATTATACACTTTTTGCATGATGTTTTGGTATGATAAAATTGCATTCTAAAGATGAATAAGGTATTATGTGGAAGGATTGGTTTATAGTAAGATTGAAGAACATAGAGAGGTAGTTGGTAAGGGTTGCTGCCACCACCACTGCCTTCTTTAAAGAAGTATAGAAATATATCACGAATTAATTGGAGTCTCTGAAAAAAAACAGAGACAATCCAGTAGGTGTTTTTGTGGTGTTGATTTTGAAATGCAATTTTAGTGAGAATACACGTGAATACTAGCATTTAGCAAGGACATTATCACTGCAATTAGCTAATATGTGTCATGTTACATGTATTGTGGTTACTGCAATGCATACAATGATGCGCATGAACAGTGGGCCCAGTACAAGGATTGGAAAAACTTTACCGTGTCAATTAAGTTGTCTAGATGTACAAATATTTTATTAATTATGTAGAATAAGGCTAAATTACTTGCAATAGGAATGTTTCTAAAGATGAGGGCAGATTCCAATTAGTCCATTCCTAAATAATAATCGGTATATATGCATCAGATCCTACAACAAGAATGAACGCAGAGAACTCCTGGCATATGCACATCATTTTTTTAATATCACATCCACTTAAGTAGCCATCATGAACAAAAGATTTAGAATTTAAGTGCTTCCATTTTCTCCATTATGAGGTTCTGAAATCTTTATGCCAAAATGAAAATGATCTTAAAAATACAAAAGGACTACTGGTTCTTTTGTTTGACTGTTACAATAAGGGATAGATAAAAATCTGAATGTGTGCTGGGCTATAGTTATCTGAATTTCGCAGCCATAGCAAGGACAAACAAGAATGCAGTACCAGCCTGGAAAGGTAACTTCAAATGTTCATCTTTTCATAATATTACTGTTCTGTTTTATGCTATGCAAGCAAGTACAGGTATGCAAACACAGCCAAATAACTGCTGAAAGAGTAAAAGAAGTCAATAATAAAAAGTAAAGATAATGAATATGGAGACAGAGGGACTGTTTGGTTTTTTAGCAAGTTTAGCCCAGCTAAGATAGGCCAAACTAGACCAGTTAAGTTAAAACCCAATGACTTGTTTGGTTCTGTTCCTTTGCTCCATAAAATTGAAATAAGATGTGTTTAAGAAAGGATAACAATATCTGAGAAACATCATATCTTGTTTTGTTTTGAAATGTTTATATCCAACAGGTATAATCCATGAACTAGATAGAAGATAACTTTGCGTTAAATCGGTTAGCAGTTGTTGGTTTGCTGCCCTTAAATTTGATAGCATGTTTGAAACCACTTATTATCACTTATTCCTATTCATTCTCATTTTTCATAGTTACTGACTAGCTATGGAGACAAGGGATTAAGAACAATTACCATCAAGAAAGTTTTCCCATGCAGGAGAACCAATCTAGCCCTGCCAGTGGCAAGTTTTCCCTACTATTATTAGGCTAGTTTTTTTGGTTGTCCAGGAAAGACTTTATTCCAATCCAAACACACGGAAATAAATCTACAGTGCTTGGCAGTCACCACTACAGATAATGAGTTAACATGAGACTATCTATTATTTTGAATCTCCTTCAAAAACTTTAGCGAGTTTAGCCTATAATTTTTGGAATCAATAAAACACGTCTTAATGATAACATAAATTGGTTCTGCACATCCTCTCTTTTTTTAACATGAGTTTAAAAGAATATAATATGTATCGAGACAGTAATTTGCCAAGCAATACCTTCACAAAATATGATGACGCTCGACCAAGAGCATAGCTTGCAATCTCTCGGCCACCCTTAGCATCCACAAATTCCGCATAGCGGATCCAAAATTCAGAATAATTAGCACAAGGGATCAAACACCTCTCATAAAGTTTTACAGCCTGTTATTGAAATGAAAGGATACAATATGTAATCAGATGTTAGGATGGATGAAGCTAGTCAGAATGGCAAAAAATCTACAAGAAAAATACCCAGTCAAAATCGCCCTTCTTCTCAACAAAGTCAAGATACCGGTGCCAGTTTTCAAGCTGGTCATCATCAAGTGGCTTGACATGAAAAAATGGTCTCTTTATGGATGCCTCGAAGCAAGAGATTTCTTTATCGATTTTACTGGACCTTTGGTAGAGACTTTCCCCAGAAAGTAAGTACTGCTTGACTGCATCAGCCCTAAGGTGCCCACTATGTTCATCAAGTAAGGCAGAAATCTTAATTGAAGCATCCACTTCAGAATCCTCAGCCTTTATCACTTCCAAAGTACGCAAGTTTTCTGATGACCTTTCAGCACCAGCAGCCTCATGTTCCATCAAAGTTACCAACTTTCTGAAGCTGATAAGGTTTGCAACAAAAAAATAAAGGGAAAGTCAGACTTTTAACAATTGGCACATTGACAGACTTTGTTACATGGAATGTTCTGGCATCTTACTGCCCTAGGTGTTGACTGCAACTCATACAACTACAACTACCAAACAGTTTGGATCTATTGACCATCCTAGTACATGTTTTTTAACATTTCAGTGCAAGGTTATTATTTGCTATGATCTTCAGAAGGTGGCCTTGGATTATAACAAACACAGCAAATCCTTGTCTAACATTGAGAGAGAAAAATAGCATCCATTGCAGAGAGTAAAAAATGGGATGTTAAGGCTGTCTCTACATTAATTACCATCTATCTATTTGCCCATAATAGTATTACCGAATTGTTGTTGTTCATATTGATACCATCAGCAAGCGCTAGTTTTTCATTAAAGAAAAACGAACATGATGCTACCACACATGACACAACCAGAGACCTAAACATCTCAGAAATGGTAAAGAAAAAACAGTATTGTGTTTGAGGTTTATATATATAATTACTCATGAACCAGGCCAAGATCAAGGATTAAAAGTTTCATTGGGTTTAGGATTGGAGTCAACAGCTGCTGTGGATTGGTGCCATGGGATTAGGTACCCAAAAAGCTTTTGGCAGAAACCACATCCAGTTAAGATATGCACATAGCAGGCTAGCACTAATTCCAACTTTGCTAGTTAGTTTAGATTGATATCTCTATTTTTTTCCGGTTAATCTACAGTTTCCAGGTTATATATGTTACCTATATATGAAGGTAGTCTGCTTGTATGAGGGGAAGGGAGGGATAAAACCTTGTAAAGGTATTTCCCACCAAAACAGCCTATCAGAGTCCTAGTTGCATTGGGGGAGAAATCCATGTGATGTGACAAGGGGAGTTCAGCCCTATGTTTTTCTTGTGTATCCTTCATAATAACAGCGATGATAAAAGGAGGAACGGTATAGAACTAAAAGGTATAAGATATGGATCAAGAGATCAAGAACTACATGCTGCAATGGTAGCCAATGTGATATATAAAAAGAAGATATTATTGATATACCTCTCATAGTACCGACGCAACTTCTTTGTAGGAAATTTTAGGGTGTCAATATAAATTGTAGCAAGCTGAATTAACTGCTTTTGAGATTTTTCAAATTCTATGTACTTGTCCCATAGGTGATAGCACAAATAATCCTTCCCAACAAGAGATAAAGCCCTTTCGAATAATCTGCAAAAATTAAAAAAAAAAGTTTAGTTGATGGAGTAAACTACAGCAGAAACGTGATGAGACATATCACAAGCTGGCCTGATCAGAGGACCACCTGAAAATCACTGCAGGCTATTTCAACATTGCATTTTATGGCATGTATATCAATTTCCGTATATTCCGGGTCAACTTGACCAGGTATGTTTCACAATCAATAGTACACCCACAAAAGTCAATAGTTCATTTGGTGCAAATTTTCTCTTCAAGCACACAGAGATTAAGAGATAGAAGGCCTAGTTCGCCACTTCATCAAGCAGCACCAAACGAAAACAACCCAACCAAAAGTTTCATGCTAGAAGTATATGCATATGCAAACATTCCTGACCTATTTTCTTAGTACCAAGTTACCAACCAATCAGTAAACACATAGTATTTCTGCCATTAACCTTACTCAAACATCTTGGAACCTTGGATAAATAACACAAAACTATTATTGCTGGTTCAGGTAATACATCAGTTTAACTATTTAGAAAATGGTTTTAACTATTTAGAAAAGGGTTTCATCATGATAACTTTATTTGAAAAATGCTTCCTCTTGCCTTTTCTCTCAATTACAAAACATAGATACTATTGCATCATCATCAGAATTGTTTGCATGGAGATCAAAGGAACTAGAGAAGATTCAGCTGCATCAGAAATTGTTTACTTCAACATCTAAAGAAGAAAATGTTTAGCTTCAAACACAGATTACACATGTTCTTTTTTTTTTCGATTTCACCTTCTAATATGAGCAGGCTCTTCATATGTGCACATAGCAAATCCACAATAACTGACCCAAAGATCAATAGAGTGAGGCACTGCTTGGACTGCTTGTTCATACACCTCCTCCACCTCTTTGTTTGTGCATAGTCGTGCTTTGTGGGCTGCATACTTGATCCAGTAGCCATAGAACAAAGGAAATTCCAATAAGAAGTTGTGGTACACCAAGTCAATAACCTCAATGTCATTCTGAAAGAATGCAAACATCAAAAACCAGAGGCTGGCTTAACATAGAATAACAGAATGCAAGGGAATTAAAGAAAAACAAATCATATTTCCAATTTATGTATGCAGATGTAAAGGAGATGTCATTAAATTACATAAACAAACTAAAGTGAAAAGGAAACATTTCACTAACCATTGAAGTTTCTTCAGCAGCTTTAATTAATGACACCCAAGCATCAAAGTCGTGTCTGTTGCTATCACGTAATGACTGAATGGTGTTCTTCAAAATATCTGGTATGTAAAAGAATACTCTAAGTCCAGCACATTCTTGAAATGCAAATCAACCACCAATTACTGTCAACTAACTGAAAGACAAGATATAGCCATATAGGAAGCTTTCCTGAATTCATATCAGAAAGTAAATGACAGTGCAACATTATCCTAAATCCTACGGGACTAGAAATCCTTGGTGTATAATCATATTCCAAATTTTCAACTCCTCTGTCACCAGACATGGCCCACAATGTTATTCGTATGACTTGATCTGGGCACAACCTAAATATAAGGATAAAATTTTGATGGTTTGAACCAAGAAATTGTACGCACTACGCAGTGGCTATGCAGTGCAACATGCCAACAAACAAAGCCCTAAAAACCAACTCATAGAGCTTGAAGTGTCGACTGCTGAAGCCAAGCCCACAAGCATCCACACAACTCCACAATCTCTCTGCTTCATAAACAGGAACGAAGAGCGCCCTGCTCCTCAGCTAAAACAAGTGTGGTACAAAACTCACATCACCCCCACAATAGTTTTGGATTCGGATGGCTCCTCCAAGCTAGCCTAGATCGCAGGGCACACGGTTCACGAATTCGGGAAAAATCTTACCGACAAAAAAAAAAACTCACAGCCAACTGGAGCTCACAACGATTTTGAACCAATCCTATCCCCTCGGACAAAAACCCCCCACACCCCCAGCGACTGGGCTCACCTAGTTGCGACGGCAAGGGCTCCGGCGCCGGCGCGCCGGCCCCGGGCTGCTCCTCCTCCTCCTCCATCTCCGCCGTCTCCGGGCGGCGCTAGGGCGGCGGGGGTCGGGGAGTCGAGTCGACGAAGGGGGCGGCGTTTGCTTAGCCTACACGGCGGCCCAGCCCTTCCCCTGCCCGTTGCTTCGGTCGGTGGTGCTGTTCACACTTCACACCCTCGTTGATGGGAATAGAGGAGGACTGGAGGAGGAGGAATAGAGGGTGGGCTGGTGGGCTGGGAGGCCCGGCCCAATCGTTGATGGGATGGGCTGTGTCGTCCATGGTCTGGTCTGTAACAGTGGGAATAACATTGAGTTTGAATCACATCCTTCGACCGCAATACCACGTATAATGTGTTCCTTAACTCTAAAAACTAGTGCAAGCAAAATATTAAAGATGGTTTGGACAGTGGTTTTAGCTGACATGGTATCTACATGGCTGGTTTGACTTAGTCGTCATCCCACGTGGTGTTGACGTCGCACTAAAAGCAAGATTAAAAAACTTTAAAAGTAAGAAAAGGTGGGGGTCCACCTGTCAGCCTAATAAAAAGCTAAAAAAAAAGTGGGACACACATGTCGGTGGGTCATCCCCTCTCTCCTCCTTCCTCTACTCAGTGGGACCCCACATGTCGATGTCCAATCTCTTGGACGGGCTTGTTGCCATCGTTGGGGCCCACGAGGAAGAGGGGGCCATGGATGCAGATCCCGAGCAGCGACGCCAGGTGTATAGGCTAGCGAGCGGAGAAGGGGTGATGGAGTCCAGCTCTTGGGGGGCAAGACCAGTGGCAGGAGACGAAGGCGAGGATTGAGCAGCTGAGCCGGCGGTAGCCTCTAAAGGAGCCAAGAGCATGGAGGAGAAAGAGATGAGAGAGACAGAAAGAGGGGAATAAGCACTAGTCCCATCACCGTACTCACCGGCCGCCATCCTCCTCTCCTGGACTTACTCCTGCGACCCAGCCAGTAGATGCGCATCTCTTTGCCATGGCAAGCCCATCTATGGCACCAATGGGCACAAGGTCTCAAGCTCAGTTGGGGGTAGGGAAGCTTGTCCTCCGAGCGCGCCGCCGTCGGTTACCGAGGTGCATTCGCTCGATGGCTCTCCCGTCGTGGCATTCAGGTCAGCTACAGGGTGGGTGTTGACGGTCGTTATCGATCAGTTTCGACCGACAATATTACCAAGATAGAGGAGAACTAATGATGCTTACAATGCATAAATGTATTAGAATAATAAACTTCCACTAGTATTAGGCATACTAACCTCTTGCAGGGAATGACACTAAAGTGGAGGAGAATCGACATCAACTCAAATGATAAATCAATTGGACGATGTCAAGAACCAGACTTATGTATGAATGGGCCAAGAACTCAGAATTTACACGACAAACTGGGCCAAAATTCATAAGTCTGTGGAGAAGAACAACGGAGAAGGCCGCCAGCCGAAATTGGGCTGGATTGGGCCGACCCCAGGTTCGGCCGAACCTCCCGCAGCTCCGTTTGATCCAGGGTTCTCCTGGAAGGCTGAGATGGCTCTCCAATGACGGTTGGAGGGTATTACCGACCATTCCAACCGTCACAACCGTCATTGGGAGGCTATAAAAGGACCTCTCATCCTCACTTCACACACACACACCTCAAGCAATAGCTCTCTAATTTCTCAAGTTTAGTTTAGTAGTATCTAGCTGGTGGAATAGGAATAGAGTAGAAATCAGGAGTCCAGAAGCCTTCGGAAGAGTTCGAGTATGGCTCTAGCAGCTTTCCTTTCTTCTTTTGTAAGCTTTGTACTTTTATTAGAATACTCTTCTATATACATTTATAGTATTGAAATACTTTCCGAGTATATGAGTACCTACTTTACATTATGTTCATGTTATACTGAATATATGGCTAGCTTATCTGGGAGATGCTTTGGTGCGGGTATAATGTTTGCATATGCAATTACTCTATGTCATGACGATAATATTAGAGTAGTATCTGGTAGTTTAGACGTGGTGTCTAGATTACGGGATATCATTATTTGGGGTTATATATTGCGGATGAAAGGTGGGCCGCTGATGGTGACAGCTCAGTACGGGTATTCCTCCGCGCCGGTATATAATTCTAAGTTAATTTCCTGGGGAGGGTATTCCTTCGTATTTAGCGCCAGTTGTATGGTCATGACGGGCTGTCGTAAGGAACTCGGTAGTCAGGGGTGGCTTCTCGAAGTACCAGGGGGGCATCGGATAGAGGGTATTAGCTAGTATATCAATTAACTAGAATGTATGTATACTATGTATATTAGAAGTATAGGAATAGATTCTCTTTCTCTTTTCTTTCCACCTAGCTTAGATAATTTATTATGAGAATGAGTAGTTAATGCTTGTGTGTCACTCTACCCTTGGATTATCTTAACCCCTACTTAGAATATGATTATCACAAGTAATATATAAATTATTAGTCAAAGTTCTCTCTACATGATCTTCCCACGGGATAAAACAAATACGATACCCTTGGAATACTCTCGGATGAAATGCTACAATGGTATATCCGTGCGCTTGCGGATGAACTCTGTAACCGTAATATACCAGAAGTATTTCTGCGCCATTGCTGGGAATTATATTTCTAGTAATGTCGTTAAGAAATACCAACAATGGGGCTCCGCTACTGCGTCCCACCGTCCTTCTCCTCGCGCTGATCATCCTCGAGAGATTGGGAAGAGAGGAAAGAAAGATGGAGAGATATGAGGAAGAAGATTGGGTCACTAACATTAACATGTGGGCCCACGTGGGGGTCACACTAACTCATCTCATCATGTCAGCCAAAAACCGGTAAAATATTACCTAGGACCCCTAGTGCTTTGGTATTGTGTTGAAGGACATGTTATGTCTAGTTTTACAGTTCAAGGACTTGATTCAAACTCGACAATAAGATGAGTGACCAAATGTGAACTTATTCTTCAATAGTGTGAATCAGAAAACAAACCGCAAATATGAACTACATACAAAGAAATTAAAGGAAAAAGTTTTGTTTATGTCCCTCAAATTATGGGTTGAGTTTCAATTGCATCCTTCAAACGCAAAACAAGGTATAGATTATCCCCCTTTGCCAAAACCGGCATAAATTATGTCCCATGGTAGTTTTTTTGAATGTTTTTAAGCATGTGTTTTGTTTGGCTTGGTCTTTATCCTATGTGGCACTAGAGATGGGCACAAATTAAACGGACATCGAACCGAACCAACCAGATAAATGTGTTTTTTACGGTGCTTGGTTTCTGTTGACAGACTATGCTCGCCTATGATATTTGTAGAGTATGGGAAACTTTGGAACTAAGATATACGCGAGGACATATTAAGAACACAGGGAACAAATATTTATACCGGTTCGAGCTCTCAAGATGAGTAAATAAGATTACTCCATTTTTTATGTATATCTCGGAAAATGTCACACGGATTACAATGAAGGAGTGGGATGGTTAATCTAATCAGTCGACTAGGATCCACCGAGAATGGCTCAACAGGATCTAATCAACGACTAGCAACGGGGATTGCCTGCAGTACTGCTGGTGCACTAGCAGTGGCTGACGTTTGGGCCTGGGCCCATACGTCAGCCACTACTACTGCACCAACAGTACAGCAGAGGATCTGCACTCGACGACTAGGGCTTCGGCTTCCTCTGAATTATATCTTGATATGGCTCTAGCTATGGCTTGTAATTTAATACCCTCCCTTCCACAAGGGACTTTGTATTTATGGGCTTGTTCGGCAGGCAGGTGCAGCAGCAGCTGCAGCCAACCGTTGCCGTTTTTTGCTTGCTTTCACTGTTCGTATAGGTTGTAGCTCTGCTGCAGCACTTGCAGCCGAACACACCCTATATCGATAATCACCTTCTTCTCCAAATAGAACTCGGTGAACTATGACAAGATACGGGCTAAGGAGACCTTGTCTCCCTTGAATAGGACTTTGACACCTTCTATACCAAGAAGACAATTTCCTTGTAAATTCGTTGTATTACCTTAATCAAAGTATACCTTCCCATATATCATTAGGTATATGGTACTTCTGTATAGTACAAACCTAAGTATAGAAGGTGTGTCTTATCCTTAACATTGACCATTTCACATTGATTTTATTTTGCACTCAGATTGGTCTTTGGTGCTTTGTTCGGTTTGTACAAACTTGAAATCGAGTAGGTCGAAGAATCAACCCATGCTCCTTATTTTCTTGCTAATGCCCTAGGCCCATAAAGACAACCCTACGCAATATCGTGCGGTTACCACATGGTTATCGCAATTACCACGTGCAGTAACCCTCTCACGTTTTCGTGGTAAACTGCTATACCATCGGGCACCAGACAACGACAACCTTAACCCAAAATGAGAAGTGAACCCCGATTCCCTATAAGTCCTAGCTCTTCCATTATACGTGTCTCACGCTCGTACTCGCGGCTACCGGTGGCTTCGTGACCCCTGGTGAGTGGCGACTAGTGGCTCCCTCTATGAGGGTCCTGTACTCCTTCCGCCGTTACTACCAATCATGTTCCGAGCCCTAACCACTAGCGTCGTCTGTCCACGTCCTCCACTATTCACCCTATCTGTACCTCCCACCATAGCCATTGGCATAGGTCCTGTGCCATCGTCTTTGTTGGCATAGTCTGCGCCACCCTCCACCACCACTATGTTTCACCTTCCTCGCCCCTAGCTCCTTCCCCTTCTCCCAGTGGAGAAAGTTTGATGAAAATGGTGGAAGCTCAGGATGGGAATGGTTAGGTTTGGCCCATTTATCCATTGAACCTATCCACAAATATGCTTCACTGGGTCTTTAGGATTGATCCAAAACTCTAAATGGGCCAAACGGTTCGAACCCTAAAAACCTAGGAATCACTGGATTGATCCAACTTCTCGTCCTCGTGGACTTGGAGGCGCGGCGGCGCTCCGCCTACACGCGCCGGCGGCCAGGGAGGCGCACGCGGCGGCGGTCCTCCGGCGGCTCTCCGCCTACACGCGCCAGCGCTTGGGCCGGCGGCCACAAGGGAGGTGCACGCGCCGGCGGCCAGGGAGGCATTGATAATAATACTTATCAAGGATGCATTGTTCACACAGGTTGATCGAGGATGCATTGATAATAATACTTATCTTCTATTTTTTTAGGGAAGCTAGGACATGAAAGTTGTGTTGAAGATGGTGGGGCTATTTTTGGAGAACTGTGAATATTCTATTGGTGAATGCCAGATGCAATATGATACTTTTGTATGAAATGATGTTAGGCTGTTAGCTGTGCATCTTCTTTGACTTAGGCACATAATTTTTTATTATCATGTTATTGTAATGAATGATCTGATATCATGTGCTTGTGGTTGATGGTAGAGTACTAGAGTACTTGTGCGTTTCCAATTTTTTTATGGTGATCTTACTACAACTCTACTCTTTTATGGTGAATTGGCTGTGTAATTAGCCATGTGATGTACTGCTTTGCATATATGTAGCCCTGGGATGCCTTGCGTCTGTGATGTATCGCCTTGTATATGTGTAGCCCCATGAATTTGTGAATTAACTGTTGTCTGCTAGGTTCAATAGGTTAACCTTTTACTCCATTGGATAACCTATCTATTTAATGGAATCATTAAGGGTTGCCCTTGTTGAACCATGGATCAGCGGGGTCACGTGAAATGGTTTAGGTTCAATCCAGAACCTAACCATTCCCATCCTGAGTGAAAGCCAAACACCAAACCAAAACTGGATCGACTTGTTTGGCTCGATATATTATTTTCCGCTGGTTAATTCACTTATCATTTATAAACAATAAAAACAAAGATGGACCCACACGTCAACGGGTGACCAATAAAAAAAATAAACATGCGAGACCCTCTGTCATTACGCATCTTCTCTCCCCGTGTAGGGAGCTCACCGGCCTCTCTTCCTCCCTCCTTGGTGTCCCCTCCCATCGGTATCGACCGTCAGAAGAACGAGCGTGCTACGCCCATCGATATCCAGCTTATCGGTAGTGCCTGTAGTCACCCACCTTTCTCTTCCTCCACCTAAAATGTATGAGAATCTAGCTGTGTAAATACAGAAAAATCTCTCATGTTCTGTGAGATCACTGATAGTGAACCAAACAGCACTGTCATTTCGACGTTAACCGGCGCCGCTACCTAAGCTGAGGTTGCTCGTTCGCGATGCCGTGCGGACAAGTTGCCGTGTTAGCTACGGAGGAGTGCGGGGAGACGAGAGGACGGTGGTAAAGCCCACCCTGCGTCCTCTCGATTTCTTTAGCAAGGCGACGGTGGCGAACCTACGCGGCAAAAAATCTCCGTGGACGAATACGACGACGCGGCCGACGGTGCGAGGAGACGTGACGACGGCAGCAAGTGTTCCAAAGCAGAAAGTGCGGTGGTCCCTGCCTCCCTGCCACGCAGCTACTAGTGTCCTCCTATTTTGGTTTGTCTTAAAATAAATACTACCCACCTCAAAATATAGTGGAGTACTAGCTATTTCTAACACAATTTGATTTATCCCAAAATAAACTATTTCTCGCTCACCACCTTGGGCATCCGTAATATGACAAAAGGCAGTACTTAGGGCATCCATAATGTAAGCCAATTCTAGAATGCCCTCACTAACTGAGGGTACTCTAAGGGTACTTACCTCTACAATGCAGGTCACATGTGAGTACCAAAAAAACCCCTCTCTCTCCTCTTACTCTCTTTCCTATTATACCCCCCTCTCTCTCTTTTTCTCCACCGGAGCACGCCACCAACCAGAGCACGTGACCAACCCGCCGTCGCTCTCCCGCCGCTGCTCTCTAGCTCTCTCTCCGACGGCGGATGGTGGGCGCATCGAACTCCGCCGTCTCTCTCTGCGGCCGTGGATCTGCAGTGCGGCACCGCCTCTCTCTTCGGCCGTCTCCGCGCGGTGGCCGGATCTGGCCGCCGCCGCCTCTCTCTCCCGCCGGCGGAGGCCGAGGAGACGGCGCACCCCGGCGGTGCCCAAGGAGGAGCTCGGCTCGGTGGAGAAGACCATCTCGCGATGAGAACGGATGAGAGAGAGGGGAGAGGGGTGGAAAGGGAATATGGTGGTGGAGAGACCGTCACCTGGGATGCCCGTCGCTGCAACGCGTGCCTCCAGTCCGTTCCCTGGCCGAAAAGGAGGAGGAGGGGGTCGCGTGCCATCGCCAGGGCACGACTCGGACGGAAAAGTGAATTGCCGTCGCTGGGGGGCGGATTGAAGACACGCATTGGAGATGGCCTTATAACTCTATATGGTACCTTTGCCATTGTGATAGGTGACATTAAAAAGATCCATATGATCAGCTACCTATAGCTATAAGGACCACCATATAGATTAAACTATATTATATATCTACTTTTGCTTCTTCCATGAGAGAACTATAGCATTTGGATGTAATTATTTTTAGGGTGTGGGTCCAATCTTAATTTTGACTGTTATCTATATACATTATGAAAATGCGAACAATAAAAGATCACTTATGTTGGTCTCATCTATATGGATTACTTGATCCATATATATTGTTAATGCCCTAATATCTCAATCAATCACAACCATTTTTATTTAATTTCTTCACATACTTTATCTTCTCAACACCTTTATTTAATTATTTTTTACCTATTTTTTAGTATCCGTGTCTATCTAAAAGAAGTTTACTTTCTCTTCTCAACACATTTTTTAATTATTTCTATCTATTTTTTAATGCCAATGTTTATTAAAAAAATAATACTATTCTTTTCTCATAATATAGCAACCTATGACCAGTTATACTGTAAAATGATTCATTCAATTCTTGATTATTATATTATACTCAGTATGTACAATAAACAGACTATGGGTATGTTCCATACAGCTCTAACTCTAGGAGAGAGCTCTAGCTCCACCTCTTGGAGCTGGAGTCCAGCCAAACAGTTTCAGCTCCAAATAAAATGGGAGCAGAGCTAGGTAAGCGCTCTCACTAAATGAACTAAAGAGGTGGAGTTTGGTTTAGGCAGCTCCACAACTCCACTACAGGTTTAACTCCTGAAGCTAAATTTAGGAATTGGAGCTCTACCAAATAGACCCTATAAGTTAGCTATAAGCACATATGGAGGGGATAAGAGAGGAGAAAGGAGAGAGAAGAGAAACGAACTATAGATTTATAGCCAGCTGTAGCATGGACTCTAAAACATTACGTGTGTATGACATGTGGAAACAATTATTAATGATGTAGTATATATTTGTAGTTAACTATTGTATGAATTTGCTATTAGATTAAATATAAAGGGGGCATTTGCTTATTTGACCCTGTTTGACCCTACTTTTTGACCTTACTTTTTGAAGTTTGCTTATTTGACCCTCCTTTTCAAAAACGAAGCACCGGTCTAACCCTATTCCGTTTGGGTGAGTTAACGGTGTTAATTTAAGGGTAAATAGTCCATTTTGCCCTTGCTTATATCTTTCTTGTTTGACCCTATTATGTCATACCATGTATATATTCAAATATTTTGACATATTTGTAATAATTTTGGCTCAAGTTTGACAAATTTGTCACAAAATTGACAAATTTGAATAATTTGGATGCGGGCGACAGATCCGGCGATGGCTCAAGGCGCGGGCGGCGGATGCGGCGACGGCTCGAGGCGTGGGCGGTGGAGCTTGAGGCTTGGGGCGGCGGCGGAGAGGCAAGAGAGAGGGGCCCCGCCGCCGCCGCCGCCGCCGTTGCCTTCTACCTCTACCAGCGGACGCGGCGGGGCTCCGCATCACCCCGCCTTAGAGCGCAGCTGTCACCCCTCACCGCCCCCTCGCCGACGCCCCCTCAGAGCACCGCCACCGATGGCTCGAGGCGCGGGTGGCGGATCCAAAGGCGGCTCGGGGCACGGGCGGCGGATCTAGCGACGACGCGTGGTGCGGGCGATGGATTGGGCTTGGGGCGGCGGCGGAGAGGCAAGATAGAGGGGCCCCGCCGCCACCGTCGCCGCCGCCTTCTACCTCCACGAGCGGACGCCGGCGGGGCTCCGCATCACGCCGTTGACGCCCCCTCAGAGTGTGCCTCCGCCGCCCCCTCAGTGCACCGCCGCCGCCCCCTTGCCGACGCCCTCTCAGAGCGCCGCCGCCGCCGCCCCCACAGAGCATCGCCGCCGCACGAATCGCATGAGAGAGAGAGAGAGTTGCACGGTGGATGGATAGCCTTTATGAGGGTAATTTGGGTATTAGGAATATTAGTACCATTTTCTTTCTTTTTTTAATCCAACCCTAACGGAGTAGTGGAAAGGGGGTCAGACGGGAGCTTCGTTTTGAAAAAGGAGGGTCAAATAAGCAAACTTTAAAAAGTAGGGTCAAATTGGTGGGTCAAATAAGCAATTGTCCCAAATATAAATGATTTAGAGCTAGTAGTTGGCTATACTATTAAACTTACTCTTAACCAAATGGATCGGAGATACTTCCTCCGTCCCATTTTAAGTGTAGCGGTGATTTTCCGTACTTAATTTTGATCATCCGTCTTATTTGAAAACTTTTTTAAAAAAATTAAAAACATAAGTCACACATAAAATATTATTCATGTTTTATCATATCATAGTAATAAAAATACTAATTATAAAAGAATTTCAGATAAGACGAACGATTAAAATTAGATATGAAACTTATGGTTGTATTTAAAATGGGACGGAGAGAGTAGTACACATAGAACCAATTGTGAACAAGGTTGTCAGTATCCTGATTCGTATCCTAGTATCTTACGATACTACGATCCTACCAAGCCGAAACGATACCGATCCCATCTAATATCCTAATTTTCAGAGTATCTCGATCCTACTATTCATTACTATACGATTCTACGAAATCTTAGGTGGTATCCCGATTATACGATCCCTATGATATTACAAAAATATTATTTAAAATAATATGGTTTGAAAATAATGTAACTAAATATGCTCAAATTTATATGAAAATCAGTTAAATATATCAAAACCAACTTGGTTTCTCTTGATAAATGTCTCTATTTGCATGACATATATCATTATTATATTTTTTATATAGAATGGCTATATATAATTAATACATATTAATTAAACTTAAAAAAAGAAAATCTTATAGCATTACGATACTGCGATACGATCCTACGATATAATATTACTATGATCACAACGATATGATCTCGTATCCCGATTCAGTAGTCCTCCATGCTACTCCGAGTATCCTCCAGCGCGTCGCCACGTGCGGTGCGGGGCCCACGTCTCGCCCTCGCGCTTTCCAACGCGGCCGGGGGGTTCTTCTCTGGCCGTTGCGCCCTGCGCGTCGCGTTCGCCGTGGTGACGAAACGGAAAGGGGAGCCCTTTCTTCCCTCAGTTCCTCTCCTCCACCACTTCGCATCACACCCACCACCACCACCACCACCACCGCCCCACTCTCCCTCTCCCCTTCCCTTCCCTTCCCTTCCCCAGCAGTAGCCCTCCAGTCCACCACCCCAACCGCCAAACCCCTCTCCACCCCCAGATCCCCCTCCTCCTCCGCCTCGTCGGCCATGCGCCCCCCCGCCGCCTCCGCCGCCGACGAGCGCCCCCTCGTCGAGCTCGCCTCCGCCGCCGCGACCGCACCCGCGTCCACCGAGACCTCCACGTTCTCCTCCGCACCGGGATTCACCCGCGCGGTGCGCTGCAGCGGCGCGGGATGCTCATCCTCCTCCTCCTCGTCCTCATCCTCCTCCGACGAGGGTGGCGGTGGGGCGTACCCGGGGAACGCGATCTCGACGACCAAGTACACGGCGGCGAGCTTCGTGCCCAAGTCGCTGTTCGAGCAGTTCCGCCGCGCCGCCAACTGCTTCTTCCTCGTCGTCGCCTGCGTCTCCTTCAGCCCGCTCGCGCCGTACCGGGCCGTCTCCGTCCTCCTCCCGCTCGTCGTCGTCGTCGGGGCCGCCATGGCCAAGGAGGCCGTCGAGGACTGGCGGCGAAAGCAGCAGGTGCGGTTTGCCCTGCCACCTTCGCTACCCTACCGTTTTTGGTTAGCGGATCGGGCAATGGGAATGACGGCCTTTCTGGTCTTACTGTACATACATGTTACTTTCTTTATTTTCATAGGCGACCTATTGATTGTGATCTCAAATGGATGTTTATAATCGCAATAACTTTGCATTCATTTTTGTGTCTATGCTTGGTTCCACATTGTGTTGATGGTGCGTTCTTGCTACTTTGTGCTGTCCCGATTTTTTTTTTTTTGGCATCATTACCTGATTACCTGCAAATGCCAGTTCTGGGATGCTTGTATGGTAGGCTATTGGGGCATGTACTGTTTACTTCTTTTTGTTAGTACCGAACAGAATGTTGCAATATTGACTGATTTGATACATTTTAAACCGTTTGCACTCGATCGATATGTACAATATTGTTTTGGTAAATTGTTTGGCAAGTGTAAATTAGTTTTTTTTTGCTTTTGTTTAGGACATTGAAGTGAATAGCAGGAAGGTCGAGGTTTATGATGGCACCCAATCATTTCATCAGACAGAATGGAAGAAGCTTCAAGTTGGTGATATAGTTAAAGTGAAGAAAGATGAGTTCTTCCCTGCTGACCTTGTTTTGCTTTCTTCGAGCTATGAGGATGGAATATGTTATGTTGAGACAATGAATCTTGATGGAGAGACAAACTTGAAGCGAAAACAATCATTGGACGTGACTGTGGGCTTGAATGAGGATCATTCTTTCCACACCTTCAAGGCTTTCATTCAATGTGAGGATCCAAATGAGAAATTATATTCCTTTTTAGGGACATTGCACTATAATGGGCAACAATATCCTCTATCCCCACAACAGATCCTGTTAAGGGATTCAAAGCTTCGGAACACAAATCAAATTTATGGCATTGTAATTTTCACGGGGCATGACACAAAGGTAATGCAGAATGCAATGGAACCACCATCAAAGAGGAGTTCTGTTGAACGAAGAATGGATAAGATCATTTATCTTCTTTTTGTAATTCTCTTTGCTATTGCATCGTTTGGGTCGGTTATGTTTGGTATCAGAACGAGGGCTGAATTAAGTGCAGGGAACTATGCCTGGTACCTAAGGCCAGATAACTCAACTATGTACTTTGATCCAAACAGAGCAACATTAGCAGCTATTTGCCATTTTCTGACAAGTCTCATGCTGTATGTGTGCTTGGTGCCCATTTCCTTGTATATATCGATAGAGATCGTTAAAGTCTTACAGAGCACATTCATAAATCAAGACCAGAACATGTATTGCGAAGAGTCTGATAAACCAGCAAGGGCTCGCACATCAAATTTGAATGAGGAACTTGGTCAAGTGCACACCATACTCTCTGACAAAACAGGAACCTTAACATGTAATTCGATGGAGTTCCTGAAATGTTCCATTGCTGGTGTTGCTTATGGAAATAGGCCTATAGAAGTGCAGATGCCTTATGGAGGAATAGAGGAAGAATGTGTTGATATTGGGCAGAAGGGTGCTGTTAAATCTGTAAGACCGGTAAAGGGATTCAACTTTACTGATGACCGCTTGATGAATGGACAGTGGAGCAAAGAGTGCCATCAAGATGTTATAGAAATGTTTTTCCGTGTGTTAGCTGTCTGTCATACTGCAATTCCTGTTGCAGATAGAACTTCTGGTGGGATGTCTTATGAGGCGGAATCACCTGATGAAGGAGCTCTTGTTGCAGCTGCAAGGGAACTTGGTTTTGAATTTTATCATAGGTCACAGACAAGCATATCAGTGCATGAATATGATCCTGTCTTCGGTAGAAAGGTGGATAGGTGCTTATCGTTTCCACTGTTCTTAGTGCTTATTCTTCAAAATGGTGATGATTGCTTCCTACATGATGCCTAATTTTTATTTCAGAACCTATAAGCTACTGAACACCCTAGAGTTTAGCAGTGCCCGCAAGCGTATGTCTGTCATTGTGAGTACAGAAGAGGGTCGGCTATTTCTGTTCTGTAAAGGGGCAGACAGGTTTGATATGTTCCTTCTCACATGCGATGGAAATTTTTTACGCTTTATGAAATAGGGAATTGTTAGTTTATCTTTATTTATTGCACCCTTGATAAGTTCATCACATCTCCACATCACACTACTATTTTCTTGTAAACTGGGTCAGCCAATAGATTTTGTGTTACTACAGTTTTCTGTAGAGTGAAATAAGCTTGAATTGTCAACCTGTACTCTTGCAAGACACAAATTTCACATGCTAGCTTTTTGCTTCTAAAAGTTCTATTAATGTTATCTTCTATCTGCTGACATTTTATTCCTCAGCATTTGCTTAAAATTTATATTCTATCTTTGTGCTTCAGTGTTATTCTTGAGAGGCTCTCTAAGGATAATAGCAAAGCTTGTCTGACAAATACAAAGTGCCACATCGACGAGTATTCTGAGGCAGGTTTGCGGACTCTGGCACTTGCATATCGTGAACTTACTGAGGACGAGTATGTTGCGTGGAATATGGAGTACTCAGCTGCAAAGAATTCTGTACATAATGATCATGATGTAGCTGTCGAGAAGGCATCAGAAAATATCGAGAAAGATTTGGTTCTTTTAGGTGCTACTGCTGTGGAGGACAGATTGCAAAAGGGGGTATGTCGATTTCATTTGAGACTTTAAAGTTATCCTCTTCTCTTTTTTTTTTCATTTACTATGCTTGCTCACGGTGTAACATGGCCTCCTGTTCAGTCTGAAAAGCCCCAAATGATTTTTCTATTTGGTTGCTGTCACATAGCTTGCACTTTTCATATTTTGTGCGGTTGCTCTCGTATCTGTTGATGGTAATTTCTCCTGAATTTTTTCGTACGTAGACAAAGCACCCTACTCATTTTGTGGGACATGTTCAATGCATGTGTTGACTCTGTAGGTCCCAGAGTGTATTCACAAACTAGCTCAAGCTGGAATTAAGATCTGGATTCTCACAGGTGACAAATTGGAGACAGCTGTCAACATAGGGTTAGTACCATATGTTGCTTACGTTCCTGACAAGTAAGATCTCACAGGACTATATAGTTTTCACACATATTTGTGCTTGATATGCAGTTATGCTTGCAACCTTTTGAGGAAAGGGATGGAGGAAGTTTATATAACTCTGGATAACCCAGGCACGAATGTTCCTGAGGAACACAATGGAGAAAGCAGTGGAATGGTATATAAATATTTAACTAAGAGTGGATGCATTGACCTATTTGCAGTTATTTTCATGTCAGCACAATAACAGAATTTTAAGCTGTTCTTAAAATAACAGTATGTAACTGCTAAATATGAGTATTTAATGTGCACGACAACGTCAATTAGTATGAATACATCTTGTCATCTTGAAAGCAAATAAAACAGAGGATGTATAGTATCAGTTTACTTCATGTGCACTCTACTGTTTCTTACCTTCTGTATTTGCTCATGTAGGCTCCATACGAACAAATTGGTAGAAAGTTAGAAGATGCTCGAAGGCAAATTTTGCAGAAAGGAACTTCAGCCCCTTTTGCCCTTATAATTGATGGCAATGCTCTAACACATGCTCTCATGGGTGGTCTTAAAACCGCATTTCTGGATCTAGCAGTTGATTGTGCGTCTGTTTTATGCTGTCGCATATCCCCGAAACAGAAAGCGCTGGTGAGTAGTAAGCACCAGGTGCTGCTTCATCAATTATTTCTAACAAGATAATGTGGATATATCCACATTTCTATCTTTAAATGCTATTGGCTATTTGGAAGAATTGCAGATTACCAGACTGGTTAAAAATAGGATAAGGAAAACCACACTAGCAATTGGCGATGGAGCAAATGATGTTGGTATGCTACAGGAGGCTGACATTGGGGTTGGAATAAGTGGTGCTGAAGGAATGCAGGTCTGTAGTTTTGCATACGACGCTTTTTTTGGTCTTCTGTTTTAGGGAAGGCAGTATGGGGGAGCATGCTTCTAGAATATATTAGAATAGGTTTAAACTTTACAGATATATAATTAAAAAGACAAATAAAGATTACATTCAATGGCAATATTTCCAATTCAATAGTTGTGCTTAGACAGTACAAACTATATATATTTTTCCTCGTTACAAACTATTACTACCTCTGTTTTGAAATGTATGATGTTGTTGACTTGTGGATATAACATTTGACCATTCATCTTATTTAAAAAAATCGTTTACTCCGTATTTTGTTGCGAACTTATATTTTTGCATATTTACAATTAATTTTTCATAAGGCGAATGGTTAAATGTCATTTTCAAAAGTCAACAGCGTCATACATTTAAAAACAGCGGTAGTATAAGGTTTATCTGTTTTCTGACGTTTGATTTGCTTTGTATTGCAGGCTGTGATGGCAAGTGACTTTGCAATAGCTCAATTTCGTTTTTTAGAACGGTTACTCCTTGTCCATGGTCATTGGTGTTATCGCCGAATTGCAGCGATGGTAAAGTGCTTCCATCTCTGTTACAATTTTACGGTCTATGAGGTCACTTAAATATTGCAGACATGTTACAGTTTTCCTTTCAATAATTGAAGGTTCCTTGGTTTACATATAGACTTTCCATACAGCATACCTGCTGTAGTGTACAGCATCTTATGCAGTTTCTTATTTTAGAGATTCTGTTATACTTGTTGATATTTTCATCACTATGAAATACTTCCTCCGTTTCACAATGTAAGTCATTCTAAGGTTTATATGTCATAATTAATAGCACTTCCAATCTGACCACTTGATATATTCTGTTTGTGCTATGAACAGATATGCTACTTTTTCTTCAAGAATATCACATTTGGCTTTACACTTTTCTGGTTTGAGGCTCATGCTATGTTCTCAGCCCAACCTGGTTACAACGATTGGTTCATATCTTTCTACAATGTTGCCTTTACATCTCTCCCGGTCATTGCTCTAGGTGTCTTTGATAAAGATGTCTCTTCCCGTGTTTGCCTCGAGGTACATAATCTCCCAGGCTTGTGCAGTCGTAATGTACACCTGGCCTTACTTCAGAGCTGGTTTGGTATTTGTGCTGAGTCCTTGGCATATTTCAGGTCCCTTCATTACATCAAGATGGCGTGAATAATTTATTCTTCAGCTGGTCTCGTATACTCAGTTGGATGCTGAACGGAGTTTGCTGTTCAATAATAATATACTTTGGAGCCCTCCATGCTGTCCTCATTCAAGCTGTCCGACAGGATGGCCACGTTGCTGGATTTGACATCCTTGGAGTGACTATGTATACTTGCGTAGTTTGGACTGTCAACTGCCAACTAGCACTCTACATCAGCTACTTCACCTGGATACAGCATTTCGTCATCTGGGGCAGCATACTGATTTGGTACACTTTTCTGGTCATCTACGGCTCGTTTCCTCCAACAATATCAACCAGCGCATATCATGTTTTCTGGGAAGCTTGCGCTTCTAGCCCTTTATACTGGTTATCCACTCTAGTCATTGTTGTGACAGCCTTGATCCCATACTTCCTCTACAAAATCACACAGTCGCTGTTTTGTCCACAGCATTGTGATCAAGTTCAGAGACCTAACTCAAAAGAATTGGTGGCTCAATAATTATGGGACTGAAGGGGCTCAATTGAGAGATTGCTATGGTATCCTAACAACTTTACAGTTCAGTTTATAAACCATGATATTTTAGATGGTGAATATAGTATCAAAACAAAAATAGCTAGTTAATGCGTTAGAGTTAGATTGTGTACATACTTGAGCTCATACCCAAAAAATTAGAGTCGGGCTATAGTGTTGCATGAGTTGATATGGGAATGGAAGTGGCTGCTTCGACAGGCTCATTGTTTCCATTATACTGGTAAAGTACAGTTGCCTTTGTGGGGAACTTGTGTTTTTGGACACAAGGCTGATTTTTTTGCTGCTCAACAAACCCGTGAGTTCACTCTTGGTCCTCTGATATGGCTCGTCCTTTTTTTTTGTTTATTAGTAATCATGGTTGTAATTTGGTTGCCAGGAGGGATGAGATCTGTCGGCTTGTGCTTTGTACAGCCGAATGAGATGTTTATTCCCCCTTTTATGCACCATCATTGTAATTAAGTTTAAGCAGATAATGTTGGCGTTTTTTTGTGAGGCCAAATGCTGTTCTTACGTGAGACCAATCTTTCTTAGCCTGCCGTTAAGTGGTAAATCGGATGTTGATGTTCCATAGCTTTCAAGATGATTACAAGGATTGGACTGTGGTGTGGACTTGTGCAGTTGTGCCTGGACTTATTCAAGACTTGTAAAAATGAAAAGAAAACAAATGCAGGGAATCTCTCTTTTCCTTGTAGGAATTGAATTGTGCTCCATGGACTGTAATGTTATAGAGGTGATTGGAATTTGGATTTCAAACTCGAGAGTACTTAATAAGGAGAGAAAAAAAAACAAGTTGTCCAAGGGCCTGTTCACTTTGCTGCCATTTTCAACCTTATCAAATTTTGGTAAAGTTGTCAAAAAAGTGGCTACATTTAGTTTGCTACTAAATTTTGGTAACTATATAAGAAATCATGTTAAAATTTGGCAAGTTTGCTAAAATTTTAGCAACTATACCAAAATTTGGCAATACCAAAATTTGGTAAGTTTTTTTTTTTGGCATCAAAGTGAACAGGCCCCAAGTTCATCCTACCATTTTCTCCTTTTCTTTTTTGAATTACCATTTTTATTTTTTTTAATCGAATGTTCCACTCAATTATGTTTATACTCCCTTCGTTTCACAGTGTAAGACTTTCTAGTATTGCCTACATACATGTAGATGTTAATGAATCTAAACACATATATATGTCTAGATTTATTAACATCTAAATAAATGTGGGCAATGCTAGAAAGTCTTACATTGTGAAACGGATGAGTATAATATTTCTTATATATGTGTAGTATCTATAACTTACCAACGCTGTCCAGGTTAATGACTATATCTTATTTTTAATTAGGAATGTACTCTATCCATCTCTTTAGTGGAGTATGGAGTTATGTACAGGTATTAAGGATATGTTTTTGGAGGGTTTAAAATTCTTAGAAGTAGTGGGTTGATAGTTAACTTATAAGAATATAAAAAAGCTGAAAAAAACCAACCTTACTTTTAGTTTATTTTATGGATTATTTATTTAGAGCCTGAACGAAAAGAGTTTTGTGAGAAGCTCTCCAAACATGTCTAAGAAAACACATGATGAAATTAAATGAGAGATGCCATTATGATTGGTTAAAAGGAGATATGTAAAGTAATTGCTGTATTTGAGAATGCTGGTGGTGGTTACATCTTGAAATAAATAGACAAGAATTACTCCTATACACTGTTAATAAAGCGTACTACTTTTCTTGGAAAAAAAGAATTCCACGTCATATCCACCCAACTCCTCTATAGTATAGCCCATTACTAGCTCCAATTCATTTATAACCAATCTAATAGCCAATTCATACAGTAGTTGCTTACCATACTATTAATATATAGTTCGACCTAGCTGGCTACATATTTGTAGCTCGCTACATTTTTTTTAATTTTTTATTTTATTAAAATATGTTTATAGATGGTTAATAGTATGCTATTGTACCTACTTTCGGGGGCCACGTGAAGCCGGCAAGCCGCACGGCACGGCACGAGGTGATCGCGCCGAGAGGAAAAATATCACCAAAAACCGAAGAGAGCGGGACCCACACCCCCCGCGCGCAAACTCCCAAACCGCTTTCCTTTCCACACACTTCCCAACCCATCCCCCTCCCTCCGCAGTCTTCCCCTCTCCCCTCCGATCCCTCACCGCCGCTTCTCTCCCCTCCTCCTCCGACGAGAACCGATCGCCGACCCCGCCGGCCATGGCGCTCCATCTCACCGCCGCCCCGACCATTGCACCCTCCGCGGCCGCCGCCTGCAGGTCGCTGGCGCCGCCTCTCCCCGCCGTTTCGTGCTCGACTAGTAGGAGGGGGTGGAGGAGGAGGAGGCGGTGTGTCTCGGTGGTGGCCATGGCGGCGGCGGCGGACGGGGAGATGCGGCATGGGCACGCGGCGGAGGCTGGCGGTGGTGGTGCTGGGACTGGCACTGGGAGGATGAACCTCAACGAGTACATGGTCGCCGTCGACCGCCCGCTCGGCGTCCGCTTCGCGCTCGCCGTCGACGGCCGCGTCTTCGTCCACTCCCTCAAGAAAGGGGTAAGCATTTGTATCATCTCCGGCTCGCCCGCTGCGGTTACGACACTTCTTCATTTGTTTACTGTTTAGCGCAATCCATCCAGTCTGCTGCTGCTCAATGCTCACCTCATCCCACTTCACTTGGTAGTTGGTGCTGTGCAATTGCCACAGCTCCTGCTGCGCAGCAAAATTCACAGGCAGCATCATGCTGCCCACGTTGGTGTTTACGGCATTTCATTTCATCTGATGTGAATTTTACTGTAACCACTCGATGTTAGTGTCATGAGCAAGGGGGATACTGGGAAATTGTCGTCTGGTCAATAGTTGACATACTAGTTTACTTAACTTTTCTTCTTGTTCGTTGTGGAACTAAGATTTTTATCATTTTTAACTATCTCTAGTTGGGTATGGTTGTGGAGGCCTTGCAATTTTGCTGACTGTTGGTGCTGCATCCGTGTGACAGGGGAATGCGGAGAAATCACGGATTATCATGGTAGGGGACACTCTGAAGAAGGCTGGCAGTCGTGAGGGCGTGGGTCTTGTTGACATCAGAGACCTAGGTGACACGGAGTACGGAACTAGTAAAGTTTCTCTAGCTGAAACAGTATTCCTTTGCTCTTCTGTCTACATCATTTTCTGCAAAATTTAATAAAAAAAATGTGACATGACTGTTTGGAACTAGTAAGATGTACTGTATCTATTGGAACTTAGAGCTCATATTTGATTACATTTGATAATTTAAGGTCACGTCAAAATTTTATGACTGTAAGATGATGTAAAATGGTTTAGTTCAAATGTTCCAGAAATCAGAAGCTCTGCACAGAATAGAGTTAGCAAATGTGACAAGTGCAACATTGGCAATGTCTAAATATTACATGTCAACTAAAAAATAATACCAGCAGTGGAGTAACATTTCTAGTTGATTGTCAAAATGAATACAACTTTTCTTATGTTGCCTTTCAACTTTCATGTAGAATGGTGTTGAAGGAAACGTCAGGGCCATGCGATCTTGTCCTTGAGAGGCCATTTGCTCCTTTCCCGATACATCAGTTGCATCAAAATGAAGATTATCATCTCCTATTTAACAAGGGTAGGGTTCCTCTTACTAGCTGGAACGGTGCTCTATTATCATCAAAGCTGAATGAATCATCTGAGGGGAACGGAAATCCTGGATTTGCCATATTTTCGCCAAGGCTGCTAAATTCACATGGATGGGCAGTTTTGTCTAGTGAGCAAGATGGACTTAATCAGCGCAGTACTAGCCTTGCAAATCGTATAAGTGAGATTGTTGGTTTGTACTCTGATGAGGATGATGCAGATACTGAATGGGCACATGGTAGCTTTCCTTTGGAAGAGTACATTAAAGCACTAGACCGTGCTAAAGGTGAACTGTACTACAATCATTCACTTGGTATGCAATACAGCAAGGTAATTGTCCTCCTATAACTAATTAGTTCTTGGATGTGCATCAAAAGATTTTAATATTAACAGTGTTTTTGTCTTGTTGATATCCTCTCAGGACTTTAAGCTTACTCATTTTCCGTATATTTTTTAACAGATCACAGAACAAATATTTGTTGGATCATGCCTACAAACAGAAAGAGATGTGAAAATGCTATCAGAGACTATGGTAGGTTCCTCACATATGCAATGACAAATCTCATAACTGGTACTTCGAAAGGCTTTTTGCGTGTCCTTTAATTATCAAATTAAGTTTCTGATATTTCAAAAGGCTTCAGGGTATCACTGCTGTTCTGAATTTTCAAAGTGAAAGTGAGCGCACCAATTGGGGAATCAATTCAGAGGCAATCAACAATTCTTGTCGCGAGAACAACATTTTGATGGTTAACTACCCTATACGGTAGGATATGGTTTTCTCTTTTTGTAAAAGATCATAGTGAAAAACCTATTTGACTCTTGTAGCATAATATATTTGTAGTTGTTATTGGCATGCTAAGCTTATCAGTCTAATATTCATCAAACTCTAAGTGGCATTTCTGATTTAATTTTTTCAGAGAGGTTGATTCAATGGACCTGAGGAAGAAGCTTCCTTTCTGTGTTGGTCTTCTACTGCGGCTTATAAGGAAGAACTACCGCATATATGTGACTTGTACCACTGGATATGATAGATCACCAGCATGTGTGATTGCATATCTACATTGGGTGCAGGATACGCCTCTCCATATTGCTCACAAGTTCATCACTGGTTTGCACTCCTGTAGACCTGACAGGTGTTGTTAGTTGACATAATTTTCTTAATTGTCTGGGCTTGATCCATCTGCATAAGCAGTGTTGATCCTTAATGTCCACATTTGTCTGAATATGCAGAGCTGCAATTGTGTGGGCAACATGGGATCTCATTGCACTAGTTGAAAACGGAAGACATGATGGTACTCCCACACATTCAGTATGCTTTGTTTGGAACAGTGGTCGGGAGGTACATTTTGCCTAATGCGGAATGCATCAATTAGCAGTGTACTTTTTGTCTAAAAAATCACTATTTTAGCTTGATATTCAGTAAACTGATGAAGTTGAATGCACAATTTTTTTCTAGGGTGAGGATGTGGAATTGGTGGGGGATTTTACAAGTAACTGGAAAGACAAAGTAAAGTGTAACCACAAAGGTGGGTCAAGATATGAAGCTGAAATTCGACTTCGACATGGGAAGTAAGTAGTCAATCCTTCGATCTTATATTTTCTAACCCAGAAGCATGTAACATTCTTATATGCCTTGGGCTCAACTTCATCATTGGCTGAAAAGGATAAGGAACATCATCTTCCTTCCATTTCTCCATTTCTGATCCCTTCACTGCTGATCAAGAGTTATCTGCAACTAACAACATTTTATTCAGGTACTATTACAAATTCATAGCAGGGGGCCAGTGGAGGCACTCGACTTCATTGCCAACAGAGACTGATGAACATGGGAATGTCAACAATGTTATCAGGGTTGGTGACATCGCTCGTATTCGGCCTGCTCCCAGCCAACTGCAGATAAGGGTATGCATCCCCAATTACTCACTTGCTCTAGTGACCCCAACTGAGAATATTTGTGTCTTAGCCCACCTGCCTATATGTACGCCAGACATTCATTCTCCTCGCTCCATTGCTCCATTGTATCATTCATGCATATCAATTTTTATAGGTATATCTTATTCGATTTTTTTAATAGGTATAGGTTTAACATATAAAAAAAATTGTGTTTTCTCCCATGTCAGGACCCAACTGTTGTCAAGGTCATAGAGAGGGCACTAACTGAGGACGAGCGATTCTTACTGGCCTTCGCTGCACGCCGCATGGCATTTGCAATCTGCCCAATCAGATTGTCTCCCAAGCAATGAACACATCATAATACCTACTGAGATGAACTGCAGCGAAAATTTCAGCCCTTTCAAGACGAACTGAGGCGCGGTATATCGATGTTCCTTCCCTTACATAGCAAAACTCATGTAACATTGGGACATTCGGGGCACCACCTGCCTGTTCAAATCAACTGGACATTGCTAGAGAGGGGTTGTGGACATTGCTCAGCAGTTCATCACAGTGCGTACAACTTGTGTAACAGTGTAACTCTATGAACTGTAATATGAGATAAACTTCATTTTGGCCTATGCTGACACACTTCAGAATCAGAATCTCAGGTGCGAGAGACCATCATAAGCTCTGCCATTGATGTCAAGCTCTCATGGAATGGGTGAGATGACAACTTTCCCGGTGGCTCTCCCTGTCTCGAGGTAGGAGAAGGCCTCCACAACCTGTGAGAAGGCGAATGGCCCCTTGGGGTCCACCAGCGGCTTCACCTTCCCGGACTCCAGGTATGGGTTGAGCTTCTCCAACACCGACCCGTCGGAGGTGACCACGAACCGGAACCCCGGCGGCACGACGGCGCCGGTGAGCACCACCACGCTGCCCCCTTCCTTCACCACCTTGACGGCCTTCTCGCCCTGGCCTGGAACACCATGGAAGAAGAAGAAGGTAGCCAGGTACATATGTAATTAGTTGAGGGGTTTGAGGTTGGCATCTCGCCGGCGGTGAGTGGAGAGGGGGTCTTACCGACGGCGTCGAGGACGACGTCGTACTTGTCCGGCAGGTCCTCGAAGTTCTCCTTGGTGTAGTCGATGGCGACGTCGGCGCCGAGGCTCTTGAGGAGCTCCAGCTTGGGCGTGCTCGCCGTCGCCGCCACCTTGGACGCGCCGTACACGTGCTTGGCCAGCTGCAACGTACGGGAAGTTCGTTCAGGCCACGTGAATGTTTGGTGCAAATTAAGCTGATGGATGCTAATGCAGTGGTGGTGGGTGTCTGGCTGATTGACCTGGATGGCGAGGGAGCCGACGCCGCCGGCGCCGCCGAGGATGAGGATGGACTTGCCGGCGGAGAAGCCGGCGCGCTCGAGGCCCTCGTGGGCGGTCTCGACGGCGAGCGGCAGCCCGGCGGCCTGCGCGAAGCCGAGGCTCTTGGGCTTGAGCGCCAGCAGCTTCTCCTCCACGGCGGTGTACTCCGCCAGCGACCCCGACTGCTTGGGCCCCTCCAGCGCCTTCTCGCTGATGTTGCCGTACACCTCGTCCCCTTCCTTCAGCCCCTTCACCTTCCTCCCGGCCTTCACCACCACGCCGGCCACGTCGTACCCCGGCACCGTCTGCGCCGCGCGTCACCATCAGCAGCTCAGCAATGGCGAAGGAGATTGGAATGCCATGTGCAGGAAGGATTAATAATTTGAGGAGAGGTGATCACCGGGAGAGGGGAGTCGGTGGCCTTGAACTTGCCGGCGCGGCGCTTGGCGTCGACGGGGTTGAGCGCGGCGGCGGCGACGCGCACCAGCACCTGGTCGTCGGCGATGTCCGGCACCGCCGCGGCCTCGTTGAGCTTGAGCACGCTGCCGTCCCCGTACTCGTCGTACGCCCACGCCTTCATCGTCGCGGGCACCTCGCCGGCCTCCGCCGTGGTCACCGCCGGGGACGAAGACGACGACGACGACGCCGCCACCACGCACCGGCCGCCACTCGCCGATCTCCTCGACACGGCAGCAATGGCGCCACTCCTCGCCGCCGCGGCCACCGGGACCGAGGCAGCGGCGGCGAGCTTAGCGGTGGCCGGCGGGAAGAGCGGGGAGCCGGTGGTGCATGGGTTGGCGAGCACCGACGAGGAGAGGAGGGATTGCATCGTCGTAGTCGTCGTCTCCTTGCTCTTGGTCTGCTCTGATTTGCGCTGCTCTGCTGTGTTGAGTGTTGAGGAAGTGAGGTGTTATCCGTTGTGGCGGGAAGGAGTGGAGGGAAATACACGGATGTGGAGAGGGATTCGATGATTCAGTGGAACCTTCGGGAGGAGCAAATCAGTTTGTGGTTCATTTTGAATGCGGACAGATGGTATGTCCATGTTCGTTCCTACCAGTGAATCTCGGCCCGCTCGGTTAATTCCATGGAAGTTTCTAGTAATATATTTTTTAAATAACACGGTACAAAATTGGCACACGAACACACCCAGAAGATGTGAGGAATTCTCCAGTCACAAGTGAGAACGACACGACAAGTGGTATTTAAGTCATCCAATTGGCGATTGCGGATCGCAATGGTATATGCCTCATGATAACCGTATAGTTTTTACGGGGAAAAAGTACGAATTACCCCCTGAACTATCACGGTCGACCAAATTACCCCCCTAAACTCGAAAACCAGACATTGCTCACCCCGAACTTTCAATACCGGACGAATTACCCCCCTCGACCCAATCCGGAGCGGTTTTGTCCTACGTGGCGTACACATGGCAATCCAGTCAGCATTTTCTTTTTTAAAATGTTGTGGGACCCATATGTCATGCATCCCCTTCCCCTCTTCCTCTCTCTCTCTCACGGGGTGCGAGGGGGTGGGGGGGGAGGTGGGCAGCGGCGGCGGCGGCGGGCGCGGCTGGGTGGCGAGTGGCAGCGGCGACGCCACCTCCTCACCGCAGCCGCTCCACCTCTTCCCTTCCCCTTCTTCCTCCAGGTCCGGCGGTGACGGCGCGGAGGAGCCGCCGTGGGGGCGTTGTCCTCCGTGTCGCAGCCGGCGTTCGCGCACAACGCGCGCGTGGCGGCCGCCGCGGCGTTCCTGCTCGACCTCGGGGGCCTCCTGGTGTTCGTCGTGCTGCATTGGCCATGCCTGTGCGTGCTATTGGGGGATTGATTGGTTTTGGTCTGGAACGATTCGGGCGCCATGATCCGGAGGAGGATTCAGTGAACTTCCCTCGCGGTTGCTCCGACCAAATTTTCACGGCCACATTTTTCTTTCGGTGGATGGTTTTTGTGTCATGGGGAGTTGCAGCGAATGGATGCGATGTAGCCATGCGTGATTCTTGCGAGGTCGAAGGGCAGAGTGATGGATCTAGTAAAAGAAGTGAAAGTTTTCCTATCTGATTATCTCGTCCTCCATATGCTGTGCTAATTCTGGTTAAAGTGAGTGCCGACGGTTAAAGTTCTTTTCATTCATACTTTAGCAAAGCACACCAGTAATGCAAACAGTCTTATTCTTATGTGATGATACCTTCAGTGCAAAAGTTATTCTGAAGACTGACAAGTCGGCAGCGAGAGGAGGAAGAAGGGGAGAGGCCGGCAGCTGGCCAAGGAGAGCTCCTCGTCGTCGTCCGTGGCCTCGTCGACGGCGTCGTGGGCCAGCGGCTCCACCGTCATGGACTGGGTGAGCCCTGAGACACCGTCTCGCGCCGCTGCCCACTGCCCGGCCCGCGCGCCGCCGTCTGCCGCTCCCTCGTCTCGCACCGCCGCCTCACCTCGCGCCCCCGCCTGCCCCTCCGCGCCGTGAAGGTGAGGTCGGAGCGGTCGCAGCCGCGGTCGACGGAGACCACCACCTTGGCACCGAGGTGCTTCACGAGGCAGACGGCCACGGCGTTGCCGAGAAGAAGAACGCCACGTCGGCGGCGATGAGCGTGGCCCGGTCTCTGCGGCCACCGCGGCTAGCATCGAGCATGGCGACGAGCTCCTACCGGTTCCCCCTCCTCATTTCGCGTCGTCGCCGCCGCACACCGCCGTGCCCGTGCGCGCCTGCGGCCACGCGAGCGAGAGATTGGGAATAACTGAATAAGTGAAGAGTAGGTATGACAGGTGGGTCCCACCATTTTTTTTAATGAAAAATGCTGACTGGATTGCCACGCGAACGCCACGTAGGACAAAACAGCTCTAGATTGAATTGAGGGGGGGTAATTCATCCGGTACTAAAAGTTCAGAGTGATCGATATCTATTTTTCTAGTTCAGGGGTGCAATTCGGTCGACCACGATAGTTCAGGGGGGTATTTCGTACTTTTTCCTTTTTACGGTAATGCGTACTACTCCCTCTGTTTTATAATGTAAGTCATTCTAATATTTCCCACATTCATATTGATGTATGAATATAGAAAATGCTAGAATGAGTTATATTGTGAAAGAGAGGAAGTAGTTACCTAGGTAACCGTCAATACCTTGCGGATCGCACTAGTATTTTTACGGTAATGTGCAGCTAGGAGGTTGGACGTTCTCGTGCGTTGGATCGATCAGAGAGGAAGGCGCCTCTACTTGCTCAAAGTTGGATCGACCAAACGAGGAAGGCCTAATTATGTACGGGCCGAGCGAACACCTTGCTCTGGGCCCGTTTCTTGCAGCCCATACACATTTGATATGACATGCCGTATAACTACTTGCTAGCTCTCTCAAACGTGCTCAATTATTGTGCGGCTTTCAATTATTGTCACTTTTAACCTTATTAAAGTTTGATGTTACTAAATTTTGGTAAGATAATAAACTAAATATGATGTTTCCAATGACATTATACTAAAATTTGGTAGTTTCAAAATTTTCCTCTCGTAAAGACACTACCAAAATTTAAAAGGGCATAAAACTAAACATCTCTAAGGCTGTGTTCGGATCCACCTTTTCCCAATCCCTCTCCTTCGTTTTCCGCACGCACGCTTTTCAAACTACTAAACGGTGTGTTTTTTTACAAAAAGTTTCTATACGAAAGTTGCTTAAAAAAATCAAATTAATCCATTTTTGAAAAAAATAGCAAATACTTAATTAGTCACGCACTAATGGATCGCTCCGTTTTTCGTGCGGAGGAGATTAGTTCCCAACCGGTTCTACCGAACTCAGCCTAAAGCTACCAAGATTCAGTAATGTTAAAATTTATCAAACATTGGTATAACTAAAATTTAGTAAGGTTAATCTTAACAATAAAATAAACAGACCCTCTTTCAGTCCACCATGCATGCATGTCCCGTATAAATGCCAATCCACATTCAATTTTTCAGGAATATCCACATAGGGAAAGAGAGCAAAGTCACCAACATCACGAGTAGTACTTCCTCCGTTTCATATTATAAGACTTTCTAGCATAGCCCACATTCATATATATGTTAATGAATCTAGACATATGTGTGTGCCTAGATTCATTAATATTTATATGAATGTGAGTAATGCTAGAAAGTCTTATAATATAAAACATAGGTAATACAAACTTAACAGCAACAAAGAATAACTAGGGAAGTCGTGGCCGGTCTGATTTGCTCCAGCCATTAATTCCATGATTCATCATTAGCACAATCTCTTCTAGCTCCAGCTCCGGCATGCTCCAAGGAGCCCTCCAAGTTGGCGTTTTAGGTTATAGTAGGAGTGTGAGGGAGGAAGGGGCAGTTTCTCGGGTTCAAACTTCGATCTTGTTTTATCCAATGAACTACAAAATGATGAACTAATATAACATTAGGATTTTTTTTCTAAAAAGATATATAAGGTAGTTCTAAAAGTATAACCACAAAGAGCAAATTTCTAATTATGGTTCATGAAAGGTGACTATTTATTACTGTAAAATTTGGTACCTAGTATCTAAGTAAAATTTACACTATAAAGCGTGGTATTTCTCGGTACCTATACCATAAAATTAATTTCTCATCAAGGAAGACAGAAGAAACCCTGGAGCATTAATTTCAAAGAGATAGTTTCTTGTATATCCTAAACATCTAGCGAGTTCCTTCCATGTCCCCATATCCCCAGAGTTTTGTTTCTTTTCTTATATACTCTCGAATTTTAGTTTTGATCCTTTTATATCCTTTTCGTTAGTTGAATGTTGGTTGATCAAATAGATAGTTCGATCCAATAGCATAGGAAATATACCGGTACTATAAATAGAATAAAAATTTCCCGCTTTCAACCAGAAGTACAAGCCACCCATTTTCCATGGATCCCTAGCACTTTCATCATATTTTGAGCAACTAGTGTTAGCTCTAATTAGAGAATTTCTTCTCGGACTAATTTCCCTAGCTTGTCTTCTTTCTTCCCATCCCCATCGTGCAAGCAGCCAGCCGCCAATCCCCTCCACCCATCGCTAGCCGCCATTATTGAGCAAGTAGCGCGCCTCCACCATCTCCCCTCCGCCCGCCGCATGCAAGCGTCATTCTCAAACAGTCTTAGGCCAACAACAATTCAGCAAACATGGTACCAATCGTAATATGCCCTAATCTATTACTATTCGGTAAAATCATCTTACACACCCACAATTTTTCATTCTTTGATCTCCATTCATGCACCGTGGTTAGTATTTAATAGTAGGAACAAACAGAGGCTACAAATCGACTGGTGATGGCTGCTACTGAAGTGGTGGAAGGATGAGAAGATAGGGGGCGATGCGTACGGTGGAGAAGAGCTTGGCAAGGGCCTTGTCGGAGGGGCGGTGGAAGCCATTGGTGCGCATGAACTCGATGCCAGCGACGCAGCCGATAGAGGCGAACATGGACTCTAGGTTGTGGGCTCCACGCCCTTCGGAATACCTTCCACGAAGATGAGCACCATGGCACCACCACCGCCTCCCTCCTCCACCTCCACTACCGCTGCAGCCATAGGAATAATGTACACTAGGACTCAGATGTATGCCGGACGGGGATGGGTGCCAGGCGGGGGGAAGGCGAGGATGGAGACAGAGATAGGGAAAGCCGAGGAGGATAGAGAGCAAGGGCAAATTGGTCTTTCTTTGTCTCAACTCATGGCTAAACACTTGAGCAGAACGGTGGTTATGACGGAAGTGCTATAGATAAAAAAAAAATGGGTGGCATGTGCTTCTGATCAAAAGTAGGAAGTTTTTGTGCTATTTTGTTTACCGGCATGTTTCCTGTGGTATGGATCAAATTTTCTCAATAAAGATTTAGGGGTATACAAGAGAATGAGTGAAATTTTAGGGGTACATATGAAATTTTTCTTATTTTCCAATCCCGGTGTTTCCAGCCAAGTATGCAACCACACATATTATCCACATGCATCTATATATCCATACACATGAATGTTGCCCATTTCCATTTGGAAGCTATATAGGAGCTGAGCTAGCTGATCTGAGATCACGAGATCGAACGGCATAACTCCAAAGCTATCCAGGCCACAATATATATGGAGTTTCTGATGAGTTTTGGACACGTATATATAGGTAGCAGCATGCACTGATGCTCGCGCATATATAACAAAATGTAGTTTCTGAAATAATATATATAGTTGTATGCGCGTGGGCCGGGGCAGCCGCTCTTTTGGAGTGAAAGACAAGGTGTGATCAGTGGAGGACCTGTGACCTTGCCTTGGACTCACTCACTCTACTGCCTTGTGATCCTCATTTATTTCTCTCTACAAAAACCTGCAATTTAATTTGTTTCTCTTCATAAACATAATATTGTAACAAATAATCAATTCGTGTGGTGTATATATGTCAGATACATGTGTGGTCCATATGGTTACAGAAAGCATCCCATTTTGGGCATTAATTATTTCTATGCAAAATAATCCAACTTAGTTTGATTAAATATACATATATGATTGTCACACTTCAATCTAAATATATATACATGGTAATATATCGACGTTCAAAGTTTTTAAACTTTCGTGATTGAAGTTAGACTAATCATAACATGGAAACAAAAAAAAACTAGGACATTGAAATTATTCATACATAATGCCTTTTGTACTTACATACAATCGATGGAGTACTGTCTATAATACTACTGTATTACTACTTCCGTTCTCGAATAAATGACGCGCTATAATGCGCATGGTCAAACCTCTAAAATCTTAAATCACTATATATAAAACTATTTGGATTTAGTATGGGAAAATAATATTACTAGATTTTCCATGAAAAATACTTTCATCTAGTTATATATTTTCAATACTTTTTAATTAGTAAACATACATTTAAAGTAATAAAGATGGAACATGTGCATTGGTAGTATTTATTTTCAGCTCATACATACGCATTGCAAAGTATTGCATTCCAAGCCTACACTACATTGCAACTACTTGGGCCAGAGAAAATATATATAACACTATCAAATCCAGGAAGCATATATATCAAAATCAAATTAAGACAGTAATTGATCTCTTGTGTCCTGCACTGCAAGAAGAGCAGCTAGCTAGCAAGGGATGTAGGGTAGTATGTAAGAGAGTGACTGATGTAGTGGTGATGTACTGATGTGTGTGAACGCCCCACTGATTCACCTGAGGCAGAAAGAACAAGGGAAGCTCACATGCCAGCATTAGGACAAGCTTTGACAGAGGAGAAGCAGGAATCCCTTTTCCAAACAATCCACACATTCTTTCTGGAAACCACACACTCTCCCCTCCTCTGATCTCCCCCCCTCACCATATGCTTCCAACCAATAAGACTTACACTAACACATGACTACTTCAGACTTTCTCTATCACACACACAAGAGAGAGAGAGATAGAGATGTGTGATCTCAAGGGCTCTTAGCTGAGGCAGCTAGCTAGAGTTCTACATTGTTCTCTTCTTGACAATGTATGGGCCTAGCTCCAGTGTTCTATTGATTGAGAGATCCCATTTGGCATGCACACAGCCACACAGTGGGGTTATAGTTCTGAACTGTCTTACTGAGATTCAGACAATGATTGAGGAAATATAAATTTGTTTCTTCATAGTAGAAGTATTGATTACGAGGCAAATCAGACGCTCTTTAATACTTTGTTAGATTGATATCCGAATATGTTGCAATTAGCAGTACCAGGAAACAAAATAGGGTGCATTTAAACTGAATGATTGGATAGATTATGAACAGAGAAAAAAATACTCATATGGATGAATTAAATATTATGAAGTTAATAAATACTACCTCTGTTTCAAAGAACTTCATTTCTAACAAAATGCGTATTTATCCAGACTTGTAGCTAAAAATAAAATCTTTATAGAATAGAAGTAGCAGCTTACAAAAGTTATCTAAGCAATACTGATACAAGAAGCATTTAGAGAAATCGTATTTCTGAACCCTCATAAAAAGATGTGTTAAGAATCGAACTATGAAGAATAGGTCCTTGCGTAGAGAGCAGAGGCATCAAAGCACAGGTTAAGGACCTATCTAAAGAGGGCGAGTCCATGTGTGGGGCCAAGGATTCATCATCTCTCTCGACTGATTTGGTTGAAATTTCTTCTTAATAAGAAACCTGTGGGGATGATTTTTTTCTGTTGGTTGAGTTTTTTTTTTAAAGCATGGCATGAATAATGCATATCTCAATTAGCTGTTTATAACACGCCAGGACGAAAGTCCAGGCATTCTCCATGTGCAAGTGAGCATTATTAATTAATTATGGCTTCAGCATTCCAGAAAGCAGGAATGGCGAGAGAATAAGTTCTGCATGCAGTACAGGACACTACTGTACTTAGGCATGACAACTCTCAGTTTTTATTTTGCTGTTGCAACAGCCAAATTTAGGCCAGGCACTGAATCTCATACTTATATCAACCTAAATTAGTCATTCAGGCAAGTAGTTCAATTAAGGATATGCTTGTTCACTACTTGTCCACCAATGAGATGTTCACCAGATGACCTATATAGCTATAGCTATAGCTTACTGAGCCATGGATATTGTACTTCATTCCTGCTGCTTGCTCCTGCTTGGCACTGCATCATGCAGGGGCGGAGACTGGCCCAGGGCAGCTAAAGCTGGAGCCGTAGGCCTACCTCCAAAATCATGGCTAAATCATGTTAAATCACCATATAAATTTAAGAAAAGATAAACAACTCACTAGTTAAGTTCTACTTTAGTTCTACTCTTTAGTAATTTTTGGTTCCGCCACTGACTGCATGTATGAGTTAAGATGCTAACTAATTAAGATTCTGTTGGTTACTAAGCCTCCAACTATGCAAGCCGTTTTGGTTGTTAAGCAGGCCATATAACAATAGGTTGGAACGCATGCCCATGCACATGTTCATCAGGGTGAAACAAAGCAAAAGAAAAACTGTTGGCTGCCCACAGAAGCATTTGGATATATATGTTTATATCAAATGTATATGCATAGGGAAACTCTCATAATACCTTCTGATCACCAAGTACAAAATATTTAACGTTTAGGATAAAATTTAATAAAACTTTTAAATTTTTGATAATTAATTTGAGAAATTAGGATAAAATTTGGTTAAAATTTTAACGATCAAATTGAGAAATTATTGAAAATTTACCCTATGGGTATATTCAAGAGACTGGGACGATATATCTCCAAATTAACAAATTAAGTATAGCACAACAAAATGGAAACTACAGGTACAAAACACGAAAATGGATAATATCATAATAATGCATCGATATTTGCATGAAAAACATGGTACCAATGGATAAGGTAGTATATGTTTAGATCTTAATTCTCATATTAAAAGATATTCATGCAAGGAATCAACAAGAGATAGTAGCACAATCAGATTGAGTACAAAATAGTAGCGGTCATTGTGACGCTCGGCAAGTACCTAGAGTATTTTGCATATGGGAAATCACCATTTTTTTTAATGACTCGCACCAGACAGCGCGGAATTTATATTGATAGAGCAGAAAAAATTACAGGATTACAATTAAGGGAGATTGTAACAAGGAAAGAGAAGAGAAAATAGCCACCACCCACACACCGACAGCTCCAGCACACGAACCTAGCTGGAAGAAGGCTAGAACCGAACCGGCCGCCGCTAAGCGTGATCGGTCACCGCTAGGCTAACAAAGGAGTACAAGTGAGATCGTCCAAAACCCAACCCTAACACCCTACACCAAACTCTACTCTAACTGTGAAATCATTGTCATGATTAATATTTGTGATGAACAATTTGTTGTGCAAATGATTTAATCAACGAATCGCTTTTGAGAGCATTGAGTTGTGAGTTTAGTTAGGGTTTCGAGTTTAGTTAAGATTTTCGTGAGGAGTGCTGTTGTTGTACTTTGTAAACACAGAGAGAAGTAATAAAGTTGTCATCTACATCTAGAGTTCTTCGATTTGTGTTTTCTCGGGTTCGATGGTCTAACCGGCGAAACACCGGCGGTCAGACTGGCCAGGCCTCGGTCAGACCGACCCTAGTAGGTCGGATAGACCGCTGAACGTGTGTTCCATTGGTTTTTGAGGTTGGGGTGTGTTTTGATCTATCAAGATTCAATTATTTGACTTCCACTGACGTAATCTAACATTTACCCTTCTCTGGTAGGTTTTGTTACTTGTGTTCGATCCTACACTAACCACATCTTCAGGCCACCAAACTCCACTGCCGACCGCCCACGCCGGCATTCCACTGCCGTCGGCATGGGAAAGCACCATTGCTATAGGGTGATGTAGGTATGGGTGTATGATTACATCCATTAAGGTTTAAATCTTAATATTCATAAATATAGCTGTATATATTCTTAGATGGTATCAAGATGGTAGTTATATGTATATATGCTTTCCTTGTAAAAGAAGGAAAAGTATTTCGCATATATATAAGGCTGTTATTGCGGTCACTACGTTCTGATCTGCTATGTTATATGTCTTATCGGTAGTCGGTAGTGATAGAAGCCCGCTCTATTTAGCATGTTGAAGGTTGAAAATAACAATAATAAAATTTCTCCCACAAACGATCTTTGAAATGCATGTTTTAGTTAACCAATTTTTAAAAAAGTTTATTATACTATACATAGCATAATTTATTTTTATGTTCGTATGCCTGGAAGGGTGAGAGTTTGTTTTTTTAAAGGAGTGGAGAGGATGAGAGATAAGGAAATGGGATAAATATTTTACGCAAAGGGTGAGGATAATATTTTTATATGTAGTGAAGAGGGTTTCGAGGAGGATGACAGGACAGGAGAGGATAGGTGGATAGCCTTGTGATTGAATCAATGTTAAGGCAAGAGTGAGCATAATTTTTTTTACATCAAGAGAGGAGTAGGAGAGGAAAGTGGGAGAGGTCTTTACGAGCATCTCTAAAAGACTACACTAGCATATTTTATGATTGAAGAAGTCATCACGAATGTCTCGCTATTGACAGGTATATCGCCTATCATTGATAGTCAATGTTACCGTTAAAAAAATAATTTACTGTAAAGACGAGAATCTGTCTCAAATGCAGAATTTAAGTCCGGATGTACTGGTTTCACCAGAAGCAACCAATCACGAGGTATAATTGAGCTTCTAGTACCAATCACAAAGGTATAAATTGAGAGCCTGATCGATCGATCCCCTCTTATTCATTAGCACTGTAGCAGTGCCCACGTGGTGGTTAGCATGTGGTCCCCAACCTGTCAGCATCGGCGTGGAAATGGATGGATAAAACATACTCTCTCCGTTCCATAATATAAGGGATTTCTCTGTTCCATAATATAAGGGATTTTGAGTTTCTGCTTGTAACATTTGACCACTCGTCTTATTTAAATTTTTTTTGCAAATATAAAAAACAAAAAAGTATGCTTAAAGTAATGTAGATAATAAAGTAAGTCACAAATAAAATAAATAAGTAATATAGATAATAAAGTAAGCCACAAATAAAATAAATAATAATTTTAGAAAAATGTAAATAAGACAAGTGGTCAAACGTTATAAGTAAAAACTTAAAATCTCTTATATCTTGGAACGGAGAGAGTAGGAGTAGTATATGATCACTAATTAATTAACCAGCTGATTAGTCAATTACCTACTTTGTCCCGTGTCGCATGTACGTATGTACGCGCGTCACGCGTAAAGTTAGCATATATACGTGCACGTGATCACACAGGCCTTTCCGCCGGCGCCCATAGCACGAGCGTTTTTTCTTCCTCGCATATACTCCCTCCGTTTCGAAATGTTTGACACCGTTGACTTTTTAGCACAGGTTTAATCGTTCGTCTTATTCAAAAATTTTTGTGAAATATGTAAAATTATATACCTACATTAAAATATATTTAACAATGAATCAAATGATAGAAAAAGAATTAATAATTATTTAAATTGTTTGAATAAGACAAACGGTCAAAGATGTGCTAAAAAGTCAACGGCGTCAAACATTTCGAAACGGAGGGAGTATATAGCACACATACATTTCTGAGAATATTATTAAAATTCTATTAATAATATAAAACATATCTGTATGTACTCCCTCCGTCTCATAACATAAGGGATTTTGAGTTTTTGTTTGTACTGTTTGAACATTCGTCTTATTAAATAAAATTTAGAATTATTATTTATTTTTTTTGACTTACTTTATTGTCCAAAGTACTTTAACCACAACTTTTCGTTTTTTATATTTGCACAAATTTTTTGAATAAGACGAGTGGTCAAACAGTATAAGAAAAAGTCAAAATCCCTTATATTATGTGACTGAGGGATTAGCAATTATGGACAATAGAATCATTTTAAAAAAATTTCTTATATATTCCCCTGAGTTTATCCTCAATCTCTTCTACACTTGAATTTTGTCTCATCTCTTATACTAGATGATACCCCGCGCGTTGCCGCGGGAGTTTTGTGTAATATTAGTAGAAATAACATGTAAAATAACTATATTTTGTATAATTTTATTGAAAAAAGATAAAGGAATGAAGGGGCAACCTTTTGCCTTCCCATTGTTTAATATGTTTGCGATGGTTTTCCTATATTGAATCTAACGGTTGGTAAGGCAAAAAGACTCACTCGGTGACTGATGGGTTGTTATGTTTCATCCAACGGCTAAAAAGCGATGACCCTTTCTTTTCAAGAATCAGTAATGATGGATCTTAACTATCCCAATTTGCCCTCTTAATACCCCTTATCAATCGAACGGTTGGTATTAGCTGATATGAACTAATCTAACTGCTCTAATCAGCTGATAACATGAAAGCTTGTGGAAGCAGCTAATAGTCTTAAATTTATAAAAAGAAGAGATTTAGTTAATGGGAATTGCATGTGAACAGATAAGGTAAAACGATTCCAATTGATGTATGGATTTTAAGACATGATTTATGCAGAGCTATGAGATGGTGGGTGTATTAGCCGAGGACAATCACTTATTGTATGATGACATGGCTGATTGTGGAGGGAGATAGAAAATCTTAAATATCCTTATTGGGAGACAATTGGTCGAACAACCTCTGCCATCGTACGTTGCATAGTACTACTGCTTAGCCATCATACGTTACTGCTTAGCCCGTCGGTTCGGTGAGATATAAAGGATACATGGCAATCTGTGCCATCAAAAATCAATCCTACGGTGAGAAAAAAAATGATAACATGGCTTCTTCTAATCACAGCTAATGGTATTAACTTTCTAGAAAGAAAGGATTTCTATAAGTCTTCATTTTAATCTCATCTGTATCATGTTGTTAGCTGACCAAATGTTGACCATTATTTTTTTATGAAAAAACAATTACATTGACTCTCTCTCTCTCTCTCGTACTTATGAGCTAGCTTAATGAGGAATAGAATGATTTGACCATTTGAAAACTGAAAATTTTGAATTTGCAAATAAATTTCAAATCAATCTTGATGAAATTTGTAATACATTTTCATCAAAATTCAAACCGTCCTAGAACAAAAAATAGTTTTGGTTTTCAATTTCTCGGTAAAACTCTTGTATAGATTTAATCAATTTTTCAAATATATTTGAAAATTTAAATTTTGTTAATTCTGCATTTGATTTTGTTATAAATTTCTTTTTCACATTGATATATATGTTTTTGAAGCAGGTTGCACATAAGTATAAGTATGAGAGAGGGCAATGTAGCCAGAGAATGGGTTTAGAAGAGATTAGAATGAAAGCTTAGGGCCTGTTTAGTATGCTGTTAAAATCAACCATGCATACCAAAATTTGACATTGCTGATTTTTGTTAAGGTAACAAACTAAACAAGTTTTTACCATCACAACCTTTTTCAATTCTTATAAAAAATTGGTAATCATAAAAACTTCTACTCACAAAGCTCTAAAAAAATTTAGTAAGGCATCAAACTAAACACGGCCTTTAATTTACATATTGACTTTACTAAAATTTTGGCATTACCAAATTCAAAATTTGGATTTACCAACAAATGTTAAGGGTTTTTTTTTCAATAAACTGAACAAGGCTTGAGGGCAAGTAAGGGATGATGCAAAATTCAAAAAGACCCATGAGGGATTAATCGAACAAAATCTCAGTAACACGTAAGGAATTCTCTCTTTATTTAAACCCCATCACCAGTTCACTGTGCCTCAAAACAGATGGATTTAATTAGCACAACATATACCTGAAAAAATTGTTAAAGAGGAGGGATATTAAATGTTATTGGACATATATTTGAACATGTTCTTTGTACATGACAGATATATTATACGTATCTCTTAATTAATACACATATAGTGCAATGTCTTAATTAGAATAATTAATATTTTATAATTTTGTTGTTAACAAAAGAAGTATATTAGACCTATATATGTGGGAAAAATGGCTCCATATCTCGAAGCACTGCCAAAAAAAGAGAGCAAGGATGTAATCCAAAACCACGCTGCTGATCGACTTTGGCACATATAGCAAATTTGAACACGATCGGCTACCATGGTAACAAATTATTACCCGATTCTTTTTCTAGCTATGTCAATCCTATACTCGGGCAAAGAATGGTCTACTCATATATGATTGATTTCATCAGCATGCATAAAGCCAATGTCTTTGAAGACGTTAATGTGCTAAAGAAATGGTTTTGGATGGTCCAAAATGAAACAAACATAAATTTAATCTAAAGTAAAAAAGATTGGACTAGGGATAGTTTAAAGTGAAGTTAAGGTAACGAAAGATAGTTCAAAGTGTAATTCACTTGTAATCTAATGAGAAGAGATGGATAACTCCAATACTCAAAATCCGCTCAACTGAGGTTGGATAAAAAAAAAAAGGAAAAAGTACAACTCACCCCTCCCTCCCCCTTCCGAACTATCGCGGTCAGCCGAATTTCCCCCTAAATCCGAAAATCAGACATGACTAGGTTAGATAAAAAAAAGGGAAAAAGTACAACTCACCCCTCCCTCCCCCCCTTCCGAATTATCACGGTCAGCCGAATTTCCCCCTAAACCCGAAAACCAGACATGACTAACCCTGAACTTTCAATACCGGACAAATTACCCCCCTCGACCCAATTCAGAGCGGTTTTATCCTACGTGGCGTACACGTGGCAACCCGGTCAGCATTTTCTTTTTTTAAAACATGGTGGGGCCCACCTATTATATATACTCTCTCTCCTCTTCCCCTCATCACCCCTCTCTCTCTCCCTCTCTCTCGGCGCGCACTCTCTCTCTCTCGTCTTCGTTGTCGAGCAGTGGGTGGCGGCGCGGGACACAGAGACAGGAGCGGACGCGGACGCGACGGCGGCGCGGCACACGAAGGCGGCGGTAGGGCGGGACGCGGGACAACCCAGTCCCCTCCGGGCGGTGTCGGGATCCGCCAGGACAACCCGATCCTCCTCCTTCTCCTTCCCTGCAAAGGGCGGTCAGCAAAGGGCGTTCGGAGCGAGCGGCTGGCGATGGCGTGAGGGCGGGCGGTGGGCGGCGGCAGGAGGAGATCGAGACTTTGGAGGAGATCCTCAGGCAGCGGATGCGGGTGCTCGCCGGCAACGTGCGCTGTCGGGTCCCACCTTCTCTTTTTCCTCTTCGTCTCTCTCTCTCTCTCTCGGGCATCATCGGCCGCCGGCTCTGTGTCCCGCGCCGCCGGGTTTGTATCCCGCGCCGCCGCCGCCGCCTCCGCATCCCATGTTGTCGCCGCCTCAGCCGCCGCATCCCGCGCCGCCGCGGCCTCCGTATCCCGCGCCGCTGCCGCTGCTGGCTTCGTATCCCGCGCCGCCGTCGGCTCCGCATCCCACGCCGCCACCGCCTTCACATTCCAGGTCGTGGGCTCCGCCGGCTCTGTGTCCCATGACGACGACGACGCAGTAGCCGCCGCGAGTTGTGCCGTGCTCACCGAGAGAGGGAGAGAGAGAGGGGAAGAGGAGAGAGAGATAGTATATATGACAGGTGGGCCCCACCCTGTTTTAAAAAAAGAAAATGCTGACTGAGTTGCCACGCGTATACCACGTAGAATAAAACCGCTCTGGATTTGGTCGAGGGGGGTAATTCATCCGGTATTGAAAGTTCAGGGTAAGTCATATCTGGTTTTCGGGTTCAGGGGGAATTCGGCCGTAGTTCGGGGGGGAGAGGTAATTGGTACTTTTTCAAAAAAGAAAATGGTGTACAGTTCGCACGCTATAGGTCGATAGACGGCAGCGCCAATTCAAGTTGCAGGCGTGTCAATTTGCCGGCACATAGAAGCCTATCATGAAAAACTATATACCGCCGATGCACATTGTGGTAACATGCATGTCCTCGATCTGTGAAAGGAAATATTAACATGACCTTGTTGCATTTAAGCATACTCATATTTAAATTCGTAGAATGAGCTTGTTTTGATTCGTATTATTAACATCTGTCATATTAGTTTTAGATTGCCGTACGGAGAAAACATATATAGTTAGCGTAGATGTGTGGAGAGAGATCGAGAGATGAAGGATAGACTAGTGCACATATATATGCGTATATGTGAGGCCCAGAAACCGCGTGGTTTCGTTAAATTTCTAGTACCATATATTGTACGTAGCATGAAACACCCCGCGGCCATTGCATACGTTGCACGCGCGACAAGCTCATGTGACTCACTCACGCTGCAGACACATACACATGCATAACAAGGTAGCTAGATTGATCGATAAGCTAGCTAGGTAGCAAGCGGCGGCAAACTGAACCCAACCAACCAACCGCTAGTGGGCTACTACCTCCATCCAAAATATAACAACTTTTAGCTATAAATATGAATATACGTATATTTGTTTAAATTCATAGTTAAAATACTTATATTTTAGGACGGAGGGAATACGTACGTTAAGGGTATGTTTGATGAGACCAGTGACAAATCATCTATCACCACTCGTAAAAGTAGCAAATAAATAAATAATTATTCTTTGTTTGGTTGACGATCAAGAGTAGATGATGTCTATATGATCGTTCTGTTTCTGTTTGTAATAAAAACAGTACTAAACTATTAATTAATAATAACATAAGTAATTATCATCAATTTTACTATAAAATATAATAATTAGAAAGAAAACAAAATATATTAATTATATCTCATCAACACTAATCTTTGGCAATTTAATTACTAAGTAACATTAAAATATATTAATCATTAATCAATTACTATAATCAAGATTAGCCCTGCATCTTTGTGAAATATTCTCTCCTAATCACTGTATCTACTTTTATCCATCAACAAAATACGCCCAAAAATTAGATCGCCATCTCCTATCTAAATATGCCCCTCTAACCAAGTACACTTAAAAGATTGAGAGAAAAGATAACACATTCTCCGCACGCACACTTCCAAACTGCCAAATGGTGCATTTTTTTAAAAAAAAATTCTATAGGAAAGTTAATTTAAAAATATCATATTAATCCTTTTTTAAGTTTAAAATAATTAATAGTCAACTAATCATGTGCTAACAGTTCATCTCGTTTTACGTATCTTCTATTTTTCCCTTCTCTCAAACACACTGTTGCTATATAAGTGGGCAAGCCTACCATTACTCACGTAAAAACCTGCTTGCTATTTATTTCTTATATGATAGTATAAATTTTAGAATAAAAAATAAGCTAGAAGTAGAATAGGCATTTATTTCTTACATGATAGTACAAATTTTATAATAAAAAATAATCTAGAAGTGGAATAGGCGGGAAAAATAATCTGCTTGATCACCCCGCTTGCATCCCCCATATATACCTCTAGTTCACTCTATGATCAGGCACAGTATACATATTGGGAGAGTGCACTACCGGCCGGTTTGTGTGTTGATACCCAGTCGTACCAGCGTTGGGTACATAAGTCCAAGCAACCGACCAAAACTATTAGGTACAGTGGAACTGAGGTGGCATGTCGTCTCAACTTGATCCTAATGTTGTTTGGATGCATGCTTTGTAGGAAAATAGTACTACTACAGGAATTTAGGTAGAAAATGACACGAGGAAAATTTTCTCCAAATTTTGTATGAGTTTGATTATTCCATTTGCACAGGAGTTAGTTGCAAAAGGCTGGTTCCTTTGACTTTATTGACGTAACGGAACACATGGCAAATTTATTTTCCAAAGGATTCGCATTATACGATTTTTTTTCTAAAATTTCTTTATTTCCGAAGGAGTGGCACGCACCATAGTGTCCGTAAGATAATTAGGGTAAATTAAGCATAGTAAGAAAAGAAAACTAATATCTTCACGGTGGTGTCAGTGATAGTGTTCTACTATATACCATAGTTATTATCACCAACAAGAGATTACTCAATCATTGATTTATAAGTTATAGTACTAAGTAAAAAAAATCGACAAATAGTTAAAGTGGTAATACAAATAGATATGATGATTAGAAAACATGAACCGTATAGATTAATTCTACTCCCGCTAGATATCATTGTAAAATATCTCAAAGGGAGAAAAAAAAAAAGGCAAAAGAGTAATTGTGAGATTAACCGGCTACCAGCTGGGCACTTCCATGTGGACCCTCGACATGAGTGGCAGAGCTTGAGCTAAATATGTGACGAAGCCAGGACTAATTGACAAGAATATTAGTGGAATTAACGAATAGTTTGGTCTTAATTAATCCTACACAATTATTTCTATTTTTGGGAGTTGGGGGGTGTGTCAAAAGTCAAATTAGGCATGCGGCGCCCCTGCTTTACACCATGCGGCGCATAGGCATCAAATTGGTGCTCGTCCTCTCTAAACTCCATCAAATTAAATCATTGACACCATACATAAAAATAGAATGTATGTCTATTCTTTCTACCCTTAATTAGTTCAAGGGTTGGACAATCCTCAAGTACACATATGTAGTTTACTTCGTTTTTTTAAGCTAAAATTAGGCTGTATTCCATACTATATTTGGACCCTGTTTGGTTCCATGGGCTAATGTTTAGCCCTCACCTTTTAGTCTCAAATTAGCCCTCAAGGATCCAAACATATAGGCTAATTTTGAGCTAATGTGAATTAGTACCCCTCAAAATATTAGCCCCTCCAAGGAGTGCTAATAGGGCTAATTTTGTGTGGGGACCATCAAAAAGCAGCTCTCTCTCTCCTTCTCTCTCCTCTCTTTCTACTCTCTCTCTACCTTTTAGCCTTGAATTAACCCAAGGATCCAAACATACCACCCTAGGCTAATGTTTAGCCTACCAATTTATGACTAAACATTAGTTCTCAAAATTAGCCCCGGGCTAATCTTTTAACCATGGCCTTTCTCAACTTCTCATCTTGTTTTTCACGCGCACACTTCCCAAACTGTTAAACAATGTCTTTTCTAAAATCTATAAAAAATTATTTTTAAAAATATATTAATATATTTTTAAAGATTTTTAACTAATATTTAATTAATCATATGTTAATCTACTGTTCTATTTTGCGTGTCGGAAGGAAGTATTCCTGACCTCCCCAGAAAGAACATGGCCTTAGTGTCCGACGGGTTTGCTATGAATGTGATTAATAGCCTATTAAGTTCGGGATACAAACCCGAATTCACGACATAAGCTTTGTGTATATCCACAAATATTCGCATACCACCGAAATTTCTGTATTTTTTACCATTACTTATATACTACTGCGGAGTCGATCCGATCGATAATTATTACTACCAGGTTTTGAAAATCTTTTTTTGTCGTGCAGCCGTGCAGACATGGGCCGGGAGTTTTAACTCTGTTGGTACCCAGCCTGCTGTCCTTGCCGTCCTTTGGCAATGGAGTGATTCTCTATTTTTATTTTAGAAAAAAACACCGTACAAATGTTGGCGTTCACAATACGCACACGCTGCTGGTATGAGCACCTCCGAAAAACTGGATACGTCACCTACCACTAGAAACAACTAGCCGTAAATACGAGCACCGTGTCAAATCTAGAATTTAAATCCAGGTAGATTGGTTCTACCAAAAGAAACCTAACTAGTTGAGCTATGCTCAATTCGTAATGACCCACGTACTTAACAACAGTTGTGGCAAAAGTTATGATCGGCCGGCTCACGCATGCATTATTAAATCAAAATTCTTTCATTTTTTGAGAGCAATTTAAATGTGTTAGAATTTGCATGCACAACACAAAATATGGCCGTGTTTAGTTCCCAAAAAATTTTATCCAAAAACATCACATCGAATCTTTGGACACATGCATGGAGCATTAAATATAGATAAAAAATAATTGCACAGTTTACATGGAAATCGCGAGACGAATCTTTTGAGCCTAATTAGTCCATGATTAGCCATAAGTGCTACAGTAACCCACATGTGCTAATGCGGATTAATTAGGCTTAATAAATTCATCTCGCAGTTTCCAGGCGAGTTATGAAATTAATTTTTTATTCGTGTCCGAAAACCCGTTTCGACATATGGTCAAACGTCCGATGTGGTGATGTGACACCCAAAAATTTTCTTTTCGCGAACTAAACAGACCCTATATGTACAATTTCAGCCATCTTTACCAACCTTGGTAGATCGGTGATCTATCTTCTATTAATTTTTACTGAATTTATGGTACTACGTACAGCATGTTTCAGACAAATCAGATGTATCGTATAGTCCTTGTGGGCGAACCATTGATGGATTCCCTCTGCAGGCAAGTACTGTTAGTTGGACTGTATTTATTTGTGTTTAATTATTTGAGCCCCTCAACTGTTTAATTAATTAGACCAGTCTATTTTGAAAATTGAAATGAGCTTCACATGTTTCCTAAAATGGGCCTCTTCCTAATATGAGAACATGTAATAGCCATCAGAGTATAATTAATTAACCAGCCAGTTCATTATGGTAGCCACAATGGAAAGAAAAAAAATGTTACTAATATAGCTATATGGCCTGCCTCCCTTGTGAGAGTAGTCCATACAGACTACTCCTACAATAGTCTATCTGATGAACTATCTATATATGTGCCAATGACATGCTATAATGAATAAAAAATATATTATTCTCTCTTCGCTTTTTTCTGTCGTAATTGTCCACTTATGTGCCAATGACGTGGATCTCGTCTTAAATTTAAGTTACGTATCTACCTAAGTGAAAGGTTAATCTCACGGCGTTAGGAGGATGTGCCACGTTATACAAACGTTATTAGCCGTCGATCGATACTAACAGAGTAACAGTGAAATAAAGTGTACCGTTGGATATAGTGGCAAATAGTAAAAATAAAGTGCATGCATCTTCATGAGACTTCTAGACTTCCGGTAGAAGCCTCGCAGTCCACACTGGCCTGTTTACTTCGCGAAAAAAATAATTTTAAGTGTCACATTATTGGATGTTTGACCGGATGTTGGAAGAGATTTTCGGACACGAATGAAAAAACTAATTTCATAACTCGCTTGGAAACCGCGAGATGAATCTTTTGAGCCTAATTAATTCGTCATTAGCATATGTGGGTTACTGCAGCACTTATGGCTAATCATGGATTAATTAGACTCAAAAGATTCGTCTTGCGATTTCTCCCCTAACAATGCAATTTATTTTTTAATCTATATTTAGTGCTCCATACATGTGTCCAAAGATTCGATGTGATGTTTTTTGGAAAAAATTTTGGGAACTAAATCAGGCCTAAGAAGCCCAATAAAGAAGGTGAGGGGAAGGAGAAAACTAAAGAAAAATTGAAAAAAAATCTGATTAAAATTATCCGGACTTACGTACGTATAATACATTGAAAAATCTAATAAGCACTCTATAATGTTGATAATTTTCAATGATATTCAATGGGAAAAGGGGCGAGTATGAGATTAGCATTTATGCTATTTCTTAATTAAGTCTAGATAAAAGGGTCATACAATAATAGACATGGTCGTAAAGTGGGCTCAAGTTGCAGCGAACAAGATGATTATTCATACTCCATTTTTAACATCAAAATTATACATTTGAACGACTTATTGCAGGATAGTTAGAGTTGTGCGAATGCACAACTTTATATATAGTGGCCATGTGACTGATCCACGTAATGATCAAGAAAAGATGTTTAATAGCATGGGCTGTAGTAGCACGAATGTGCGACTGCATAGACTAGTTGCAAAAATCCTGCTATACAGCCGTGGATCCTACTTCCTCTGTTTCACAATGTAAGTCATTCTACCATTTCCTACATTTATATGAATGTTAATGAATCTAAATGGATATATATGTCTAAATTCATTAATATCAATATGAATATTGAAAATGCTAGAATGACTTACATTATGAAACGGAGGGAGTACCTCTAAGGAATGATATATGTCGCCCTCGCCCTCGCCCTTATTGTTACCTGCTTGCTAAAGATGTACTGAGAGATACAATTTATTTCTTTTTTTTATACCTATGAGATACTACCTCCGTCCCAAAATAAATGTAACTGTGCATATCAAAATAAGTGCAACCGTGGATATCTGTGTCTAACGTTTGACCATCCGTCTTATTTGAAAAATTTATGAAAAAAATAAAAAAAATAGTCACACATAAAGTACTATTCATGTTTTATCATCCAATAACAATGAAAATACTAATCATAAAAACATTTTAAATAAGATGAACGGTCAAACATTGGATATGAAAAATGCAAAACTGCACTTATTTTGGGACGAAGGGAGTAGAAGGTATAAGCATACCCTCTTAGGGTGCGTCTGGTTCACGGTTAAGGTTGGATGGGATATGGCGGTCCATATTTTGTTAGATATGGCGATCTAATTTTTTTTGTTAGGTTGTAGGGATAAAGGTGGATTTGGTGATCCAGTTCTTTGTTTGGTTGGAGGGAGTAGGGTGGATTTGTAAGTGCGGTCACCTCTTACTTGAGATGGTGAATATACCCCCCCAAAAAAAATCAAATTAATACATAATACAAATCATAAATTCTCCCTAAATTTTACAACCCTACCTCCATTATAAATACACATAGAAAAAAGAAAAAAAAGAAAAAACCAGGGTGGATGTGGATCTGGGGGCTCACCGCCGCTGCTCGCCTCCTCCCATCGCCGCTGCCGCCTCCTCCCGCCGACGCGGCGCTGGCCGCCCGCACCATCATTGTCGTCGCCGGGTTCACATTGTCGTTATCATCGGCTGGCAGCGCATCGTCATCATCGTCGCCGCGGCGCTCGTCTCCCGCGCCGGATCTCCGAGCTCGTCACCACTCCCTCCTCCCGCCGACGCAACACTTGCCGTCGCTCCCTCCTCCCACCGACGCGGCGCTCGCCGGCCGCAGCACATCGTTGTCATTGTCGCCGGGCACACATCGGCGTCGTCGTCACCAGCTGGCTCGTCTTGCTTGTCCAGTTGCTCGGGCGACCGCATCCGGGCGATTCGGCCGGAGTCAGCACTCCGGCATCTGAGGGGAATTTTCCCCTCCAAGCCACCATATCCAGTCTCTACCCACCAACTAAACACCCATAAAAAATGGGCCGCCATATCCTATCCACCCAAATCCTCTCATCCGAACACACCCTTAAGGTAGAAATCAGAAAATATACATGTTTTTGTTTGTGTGGTACACCTCTTGGCACCTGAACATAGAAAAACTTGTACCATTATGCAATTAGAAGGTTGTAACTTAGGTGTGTTTGAGAGGAGGGGAAATAAAAGATTGAGAAGATACATGAAGCAAGATGAACTATTAGAGTATGATTAGTTGAGTATTAATTATTTCAAAACTAATAAATGAATTAATATAATTTTAAAGCAACTATTATATAGAAAATTTACTACTACAGAAAACGTCATAGGTGCCGGTTGGGAAACCCCTACACCGGATTTCCCAACCAGAATGACGAAGGCGGCACTGATGACCTTGGGTCATTGGTACCGGTTCAGAAGAGACAAAAAAAATCGGTTGATGCATTGGCTCGAATCGAGCTAGTGCATCGAGCGCATCCACCCCGCGTCACCCCTGAACGAACTTCCAAATCAAGTGCATACAACTAAGAACAACAAACTCCCAGATCAACATCATAGCACAATGAACTTACAACCAAGAACAATGAACATAAAGGAAAACGCGGAAGGAAAGAAGGTCGATGCCACCACTGCTCACCTTAGCTGCCGATGCCGGTGCTGATTGCCGCCCGTCGTTGTGCATGTGGGAGAAGCCGCCACCAATCAGAGGGGAGTGGAGATGTGGTAAATGGAGAAGACGAAGGGGAGGGCATGTGGAATGGAGAGGAGCGGAGGGGAGTGAAGGAGCAACGGAGAGGATGAGGAGAAGAGGAGACTGCAGGGGCAAGGGATGTGGAGCGGATAAGGGCTAAGGGCGAGAATATGGTGCGGATAAGGTCGAGCTGCTGGCTTGGCTCGGTTTTCATGGGGTGCCGGCCTTTTAAAAATTGGCACCTATAATATATTATAGTTATCGGTTTTAAATTAATCGACACCTCTAATAAATTAATAGGTGCATGTTCGCATAGAAAACTGACACCTATAGTTATATTGGTGGTGATTTTTTCTATAGAACCGACATCTATTGTTGTTGAAAGGTGCCAGTCCTATATTTTCCCACCTCACAAAGGTGGGAAAAGCACCTGTATTACTTTTTTTTTCCTTTTTGTAGTAGTGATTTTAGCAAAAAAAAAACACATTTAATAGTTTGGAAAAGGTGCATAAGAAAAACGATGAACTTTTCTAGGTTCTTATTGTGCTTTAAATGAAACGCATCCTAGTCCATAAATTAGCAGTCAAAACTATGTCAGATTGTAATGACTATATTTACAAAAAAACTAGCTAGTAAGATTTCACATGACAATTCTTTTTATTTCCGTCAATCTTTTTTTTGGGGGAAAAAGGACTTCATTAAATCATATGGGACAAACTCTACTAAAAAATGATTTTTAGCAACGTTGGCCTTTTGTTTTCCAGGCGGGTATGACACCGCCTATAAAAATGTAAACCGGGGTGGATATTTGTTACCCGCCTGCGAAAATTAATTTTTTCAGGTGGACCACTTAAGAGGTCTGCCTGCGAAAATACCTTTATTTTGCAGACGGACCTCTTAACTGGTCCGCCTGGAAAAATATGATTTTTGCAGACAGAACCTTATGTAGTCCGCCTGCAAAAATCATGCAACCAAAAAAATTTCTAAGTGTCGTCCTTATCCTCTCCTCCACCAACCTTATCATCTCCTCCACCACTCATTTTCTCCCCCTCCTCTCTCTCCCCTCTCTCTCACCACTTAGAAATCCTCCATCTCCATCCCACCTCACCGCACCCCTCCTCGCCGCCTCCGCCGCCGGTTCCCCTCCTCCGCCGGCTCCCTTCCGCGCCACCTCCCCTTCGCCGCCGGTTCCCCTCATCGCCGTCTCCGCCGCCAGTTCCATTCCTCGACGACGACGACGACCGAGCCACCTCCAGCTCCCCTCCTCGACTGCTCCTCGACCGCGCCACCTCCGGCTCCCCTCCTCGCCACCACCGCCGCCGGCTCCCTCCTCACCGCCTCCGCCGCCGGCTCCCCTCCTCGATGCGCGACGACGATGGTGCCGACGCCTGGGCGCCGCTGGCCGCGACAACGACGACCTTCGTGACGCGGCGATGGCTCCCGCCTCTCCTCCTTAACGGCGACCTACACGCCACCGGCTCCCTCCTCGCCGCCGGCTCCTCTCCTCGACGCGCGACGACGACGCCGCCGACGCCCGGGCGCCGCTAGCCGTGACGACAACGACCTTCGCGACGCGGCGATGGCTCCCTCCTCTCCTCCTCGACGGCGACTGACACGCCACCGGCTCCCTTCTCGCAGCTAGCCGGTCTCAGGGAGAGGAGGGGAGGGGAGGCAACGCTGAGGACGACGACTGCCGCCGACACGACGATGACTGCCGCGAGGAAGACGACTGCCATGACCACGATGCGACGATGATGCGCCGACGCCTGTGGGGGTGGCGGCCAACGGAGGAGGAGGCCGGCGGCTGGAGGGGGAGGCCGGCGGTGGCAGCACGTTTTTTTATTTCCTGAAATGCTTTTCGCAGGCGGGTGATTATACCGCCTGCGGAGATGATTTTCGTAGGCGGACCATGGGCCTGCCTATGAAAATCATGTATTTTCACATGCGATAGCTTAACAACGGTCCCTTCCTCCGCCTACGAAAACAGTTTTTGGCCGCATGGAAAGACGTTTTTTCTAGTAGTGAAATTACAGTCGGTTTCAATCAACCAAGAAACAGAATTGGACTCAAACCCAGTCCAGAAGCCTGAGTAATCGTCCCTTCTAGCTTTGTTTGCTAATTCATGGCTAATCAAATTTTGTTCCCGCTGGATCTTCGTAATGGAAGCCGTCCTTTCTCCTGATCGAAGCCATCTTGCTTCTCTCACTAGAAACGCCAGGGTTGAGCAGATCTAATGCATGCATCATCATTTAATTAGCTACAGGACTTGCAGATCGAACTATAGTGACATTACTGATGTTTTTGTTTTGTTTTTCTCATCTCTTGGTCTATATACCAGGAGGTTTCGTTATCGCAACTCGACAGTAAACCCGGTTATGACGGTAAGAATAGTAAAGAAACTCTGTTGTAGTGGTAGGTGTTAGTAATAGCAATTAAACTAACTATCCACAAATTATACACAAGATCAATTAAACTCACATCTGCAAATTATACACAAGAGTTATTGTACCCTTCATTTCAAATTAATTATCATTTTAGTTTTATCCCAAGCCACACATTTATATCCTTAACCATCAATTCGTAGAAATTCATATAGTTTAACATCATAAGATTTATATTTTTAGATTACCATGAGAAATTCTAATTCACATGTTGTTAGACTATAGGAATTTCTAGAAATTAATGGTCGAAGATAGAAATGTTTGATTTAGGACAAATCTAGAATGTCAAATAATTTAAAGTAGAGGGATACAAACTTTGTTGTGAAAAATGAAATTTATAATACACTATTTTGTAGCAGCATATATTATTTTTAAAAATTGAAAATAGTACAAAGTAGATTTAAAATGTTCATATGTATTTTCGGGATGAGAGATGCACTACAGCTATAGAACTATTGGGGTGCCCTGCTCTGGAGGACGACCATTATATGATGATATTAATGTTTCTTGGGTGTTTGCAGATATATACTGTTATATTGTCCTCAGATCAGCCGGCCGGCCATCAGATCGCCTGATCTATGGGGACTTAGTACATACTACTATATAGTATTATTGTTCGTACGAATTAATTTTAATTCAGTGCATAACTGTAGTGATTATTATGTCCTTGCTGACATGAGTTAATCTTCACCCTACCGAATTTATGCTGTGAGGTGTGGTAGGCATATATGTGTGTTTGCCAAATTGCATGCCACATTAATCAGTGCAGTATGAGGAGCATAGTAATTAATGTTTTCATTTAATTTATTATGGAGGTATGTTAGCAATTTGTAAACATGAAACATACCGACAATTAATGAAGGCTAGTTTTAAGCATATTTTTTGAGGGGATAACGGCAGGAGCTCTGCCTATTCATTAAAAGGAGGATAGAAGAGTTTGATACAAGTTTTAAGCATATGGATACAAGTCATCATCAATAAGAAAACTTTTCTGGGTCAACCAACTGTCAAAAAATTCAGCAACTTTTCAGGAAGAACGGGAGATCTAGACCCTGTTTAAGACCCTGTTTAGATGGGACTAAGATTTTTAAGTCCATATCACATTGGATGTTTGGACACTAATTATAAATATTAAACGTAGACTATTAATAAAACCCATCCATAATCTTGGGCTAATTCGCGAGACGAATCTATTGAGCCTAATTAATCCACGATTAGCCTATGTGATGCTACAGTAAATATTATCTAATTATGGATTAATTAGGCTTAAAAAATTTGTCTCGCGAATTAGCTTTTATTTATATAATTAGTTTTATAAGTAGTCTATATTTAATACTCTAAATTAGTATCTAAATACGTTGACTAAAGTTAAGTCCCTGGATCTAAACACCACCTTAACTACTTGCTACTTTTTAGTATATTTTAATCCCTCTCATAACTCCTCCTCTGACAAAGTGGCAAAAAGTTACTATTAATTCCGTCTTCTCCATGTTAACAACTTAACATCCATTGGTGTCGAAGGTCAGAACCATTGATCAGCGTACATGCTATGCAGGGAGTATGGCTCTGACCTTCGTGCATATTCCTGAATAAGTTTTGTGGAGGGTTAATTTATAAAACGAGTTTCCCAAATAACAAAAATGCAAAAAATAAAAAAACTCTCTTGATTCACTTGTTTCGTCTATGTTGTTTGTTTTGTTTTTTTTTTTGAGAGGGGTGTGTGTGAAGCGTTTGCCATGCATTCCGAAAATGCTTCTCTTCGAACGTCCAAACAGATAAAAACATCGGACGCCTACGGTCAGCTCAGTCCTTGCTTGCTAATCTCTCCTTTTTCTCTGTTGACGTCAAGAAAATTAACTTTTCATTCTTTCCTCCTCTCTTTAAATATTTTTTTCTCCTAAATTACTTATCCGATCTATGAACCGATCACACCGTTGTATTCGTTGCAATTAAATCTTTACAACAAGATATCACATGATTATATTATGTCAAAAGAAAAACATATGTTTCAAACCGTTAAAACAAAATGTTTCATACGTGATAGTGATATGTTTTAATATGTGTCTTAAGTGTGTTTCACAAAATTCCTGAAACTACCTACTACTACTCTCTCTCCACCTCATGCATGCATACATGCATATATTTTAGCAAGCTTCAAAATGATTTTTCTCTTAAATTACATATTCAATCTAAGATCTGATTACACCATTGTATTCATTGTAATTAAATCTTTACAATAAGATATCGCTTGATTATATTTTGATAAAAGAAAAACATGCAGTTAATACTTGTTGTTTCATGTGTGATAGCAACATGTTTCAACGTGTATCTTCACCATGTTTCATAAAATATTTAAATGTTCCAATTGCTGATTTTTTTTTCACCATATATATAACATAATGTTTTACTTGTTGGTCAACTGCAACATTTGACCATCCGATTTTTTTTAATTTAAAAATGTTTCACCTAATGTACTCATGATGTTTCACTATGCATGAATCAAATGCTGCAGTAAGTTGAAACATCCTTTCGCTATTCGCTGAAACATTATTTTCATATAAGGCGAAACGACGTCTAATAAAACATTTTCGATCTATTTAGTAAAACAATTCTGATATACTTGGTGCAACAGCGTGCAACATTTAAAAATAATTCAATAATAAGCTATTTTTTTTTCATCGGATTATATTCATGTGTGGTCTTGTTTTAAAGATTTAATTGCAACGAATTTAATTGTGCAATCGGATCATGATTTGGATAAATATTTTGAGAGAAAAATAGTTTAAAATTCGTTTGATACATGCATGATGGATGGCTGGTGCACCTGTGCATGGATCGGACGGTTGCGGAGGCGTCTGATTTTTCGTCTCGCGCCGTACGTCCGACGCGTAGCGCTCTCCCATGCATTCACATCATGTAGTGTTGAAATTAATTCCAGCATATTCCAATCTAAATACACAGGCCAAGATATAGTGCATACTACAGGGCTAGAAATTTCACCTGTGGCTAAAGTCTATGCATTCGAGCTACAATTTTTATCTTAAAATATAATAATCTAAAATTAAGTACGATATTTTATAGTACTATGATAAGATATTTTTGTCTTATCTATTTTTAAATTACCATATTTTGAGATGGATGAAGTATATAATTTCCATGCACATGCATCTTTGCAGAGAAAGAGGTCGTCGGAGGTTTAATTAAACATTGACTGGATCGCTTGCACTGTTCGCACTGTTGTCAGTGCCGGGAGATTACTGTGTACAGCTGGTGTCCACATGAACTGTTCCTCTTTTATGGTTTTCACTGCTTCGTTTCCGGTCGGTGTTTGCCGTGCTCTCGCTATCTCTGATGAGGCTCTGAGCAACCGACGTGATTCATGGAAGGGAATTGAAGGTTGGTGAAAGTAGGGGAAAAGGCTACAGTTATATACGTAGAGATCGAAAACCCCAACATCTATCCTTGGGTTGGGGCTGCCTGGTCCTATCGGATAGTATGTTGCTGCCACCTTGGTACTTCCTCCGGTTTCATTTTAATTGACGCTTTGGACAATGACACGCTCTACAAGATATACCTTTAACCTTATTTTTTTATTATAATATGTACAATAAATAAGTACATGTTTACTTTTATTACAGTATTCTGAAAGACAAATCTATATATGTTTTTTTAGTTTCTTTGTACTAAATATTTTTAAAGTTATTGATGGTCAAAGTTATAAAAGTCTAACCTCAACCTGGTCCAAAACGTCAATTAATATAGAACCAGAGGGAGTACATGCTGATAAGCCTAGGGCTGAGAAGAAAAGGGTCAGAACCGAAAAGTTCGAGACTAATGCTGAAAAGATCAAGACTGAGAAATTTAGTCTTAAGCAGTGAAAGAACAAATTTTTTTTTGTTTATTCGGTTAGTCTTCTCGGTTAATCGAGAGATCAAATTAATAAAAAAAAAAGTCCAAATACAACCTACAATGCACTAAGTTCAATATGATTAAACTCTAATTTTCACATCCTACTCTTTCTATGCATGCAATCCAATAAGAGTCTTTACTTAGACATGCTTGCGATTTTTTTTGTGATTTTTGTGTTGAAAATTTCTATGATTTTTTTTGCATATATGAAATTATTGTTGAATTTCAGTCAGGACTGAGACCGAGACCGAATTTGCTGGTCCTGACATTTTTGCATTGAAATTCGGTACCGAACTGACCGGAAGATCGAAGGCCAAGGCTGAAATTTTCGGTCTGACAGAATGCCCACCCCTACTTATCAAGCCAGTCCCGTTGCGAGATATGCGATCGTACAGGTTTAAAAAAAATTAAAACCCTAAACATCGTATCTCAATGTAGACCAATACGTTCCTATATATTCAGATCTTTTCATTCCATTGTTTAAAATATCTCTCTTTCCGCTTCACTAAATAAGATAGAACTAGTTGTTTTTTCTTAACATCGATAAATGTTCGATATTAATCATGACTACATTAAAGAAATACATTCCGTGACAAAGATGTAAGCATACGTTCTAAGCAATAAGGATACAATATATTTTTCCATTTAGTAAGAAAAATCGAATTGCTACAAATTCTTTTACTTAGCCGGATCGCCATATATACAGGTGGTTGAGTTTCTTTGACATAGTTTTGGTTATCATTAGTTGCGAACAACTCTTGCTCGTTTTATAGTTAAACATAGCTAAATAAAGGAGCATTAGATTAATACTAACTTTCCTGACGGGTTGGAAGGTGCATTAGATTCAGCTGCAATGCAGATGAAGTAAAAAGAGAGATCCATTCTAATGTAATTTTTAAATTATCTAAAAAAATGTATTGAAACATAAGGCCTTTTTTATATTTGACACAGGACTTTGTTCGGGATGGCTCTAACCTCAACATTACCACCCTAATTGGGAGCCGAATTTCGATTCAAGAGTAACAAACTTGCGTGTTGAATTTGTCACGCAAGATGTTATGTATTATATATACATAAATGGGTTTAAAAGTCAAAACAAATCTTATCCCCAGACAGTCTTTCAGAAGTTGTGCAACCACTCAATGCAACGCATAGCAAAATCTAAGATTTCCAGCCTCACAAAATAAACCTAAGGTTTGGGAAGATGGAGAGCTCAAGAATTGAAAATTGCTTACTGCCAAAAAAATACAATAACTTATTTTCTGAAATAAACTTGGGCACATAAATATTATTTTTGGAATTATATAGTATATTACAAATAGGCAGTAACCGAGAAACAATATATTGATTTATACCGGAATTAGCAATGTCCTTACTGATAAATAATGTCATTGACTTTTGATGTTTAATCAGTCGTCTTATTAAAAAATTATAAATACGTAAAATGATATAAATCATATTAAAATTTCTACTTAGTATTTTTCTAGAAATTTCCCAGTAAGGCCCGGTTTAGTTTCTAATTTTTTTTTTAAAAAACATCAGATCGAATCTTTGGACACATGCATAAAGTATTAAATATAGATAAAAATAAAATTAATTGTACAGTTTGCATGAAAATCGCGAGATGAATCTTTTGAGCCTCATTAGTCATAAGTGCTACAGTAACCCACATGTGCTAATGACGGCTTAATTTCGCTCAAAAGATTCATCTTGTGGTTTTCAGGCGAGTTATGAAATTAGTTTTTTTATTGGTGTCCGAAAACCCCTTTTAATATCCAATTAAACATCTGATGTGACATCTAAAAATTTTCTTTTCGCTAACTAAACCCACCCTAGGTAGTATGAAACAGAGACTTCGCCTGTCTTTGGCAGGTTACCTGCACACTAGGGAGAGCAAGAAAGTAATAAATGGATTGCTCTTCTTGGCTTCTTTGACTTGTGTCAGCTAGTAGTATTAGTGGAGAAGGGTCACTGAATGCTACCACCTACAGAGGCTACACTTACAAACTTGCAGTACTCTCCTAAAAATAGAGGGGCTGCAGTTTTAGCTAAGGCCATTAGGCACGGTTTTTTTCAGCTTGGAATTATTATAATCCAGTTTATTGGGAGTAAGCTGAAAGAAACAGACAACTTATTAAAGTAGCTTATTATAATCTGGAGTCCAACTTATTATAATCTGATAAGGTCATTTAGGTGAGCTTGTTCCAGATTATTGGGTGAAAAATTACCCACCATGCCACCCCACTCTCTCTTTAGACTTGCAAACCCAATAATCTAGGCTCTAATAATCTACGAAAGAAACAACTAACCGATTATTCTACTACAGATTATAACAATCTAGCTTATAGTAATCTAACTCAATAATCTAGATTATAATAATCCCAATATGAAAGAAACAGGACCTTATATGAGCTAACAGTGCTGTTTATTTGAGCCTGAAAGCCACTATATATGCGATATTATTGGGATGTAATATCGCTGTTCATGTTGCCACACCCTTCTAGTTGGCCAGTACAACCCATGTGCAGAGTTGTCTGTGCCACATCTTGGATGAAAGTTGATAACTATGACTTCAAATGTGATTATTTAATTAAATTTTAACAGTAAAACATCTACTAGGTGTTGTAAACAACAGTAAATTTCATGAAACTACAAATATTTTAACAAACTTATTCAAAATACTACAAATTTAAACCAACCACCCCCTCCCTAGGTATGACAGAACTATATATATTTTATTTTAGTATCGCATTATCACAAAAGTATATATTTAAGTCACAATATTGTAAAATCATATTTAGCGTATAATTTATTAGAGTTCCCTACATGTTTTAAAATTCTTATCATGGCAATAGTGATAGGGATGTATGTTTGTAGTTCCGTCAAATTCAGTATGTAATTTTGTGATGTTTTTTAGAGAGAGTTTTGCATTTTTGTGATGTTTTTTAGAAATAGTTTTGTAATATTGTAGTTTAGCTTTGTAGTTTTTTTATAAATTGTGTTAAATGTGTAGTTTTGATATATAGTTTCTTAAATATGTAATTTTGCAATACTTTTGTCAAAATATATGTACTTTTTTTTTCAAATTTTACTCTAAAGATAAACCTTTTGCTGGCACGATAACTTTGTCATGTTGGAAAAATATAGTTGGGTGGTAAAGTTAGTTTTAGCCATGCCACCATGCATGGAGGCGATAGAAAATGGTGTACCAACATTGAAATTGCCATGGAGACAACAGGGCAAAAATATTAATTAGACAATGGATATTCCATTAAGAAATAGAATACATCCAACCTTTGCATCAACTCTGAATGCACGACAGAAAAAAAAAACAAGATCTAGGACAAACATGAACATATCACACTACCTTGCAGCAAAACATTACCTTAATAACTTAGTTGATAACATAAAGTTTATATACATATACTCCAAAACAACACTTTCAAAAATGATTTGACGCTTGTTCGCCAATGTCATCCAAATTTAAAGCCTAAAAACAACACCTTCAATAACGGAACGATAAACAAGCAAGGGCAATATTGAATATAGTTAATTTTTTTAGTAAAATGCACTAGCGGTCCTTAAACTTGTCAAGAGGTTTCACTTAGGTCCACGAACTTTCAAAGCGCACATCGAGGTCCCTAAACTTGGTTTATTATATCATCCCGGTCCAAAACCGCGTTTGACCGTGGTCATACCTACGTGGCATGCTACGTGGACGATGACATGGAATTTTTTTCAACCTTCTTCCTTCTTCTTTCTCTTTCTTCCTTCTTTTTTCTCGGTGGAGAGAGGCGGCATGAGGGGGAGGGGCCGTCGTGGTGGTGCTTGGCGAGGCGCCGGCCGACCGTCGCGGCGGAGGGAGGGCGACGGAGGCGGGGAAGTCGGCGTGAAGAGGCCGTGGCCGGGGTCGGAGGCCAGCACGTGGCGGCGGCGAGCGCGCGGGGGCGGCGTTGATGGGGGGAGGACAGCTGCGGCGGCGGCCTCCACGCGCCGGTCGGCCGCTGCCTCTCCCCACCTTCTTCGGATCTCAACCGGAGAAAAAAGAAGGAAGGAGGAAAAAAGAAGGAAGAAGAGAGAAAAAAATTCCATGCCATCATCCACGTGGTATGCCATGTAGGCAAGACCTCAGTCAAATGCTACTTTGGACCGGGATGATACAATAAACCAAGTTTAGAGACCTCGATGTGCGTTTTGCACATTCGTGGATCTAAGTGAAACCTCCTGACAAGTTTAAGGACCGCTGGTGCATTTTACTCTATTTTTTTATGTAGAGCTATAATTTACTCAACAATTCAATTTTATATAATAAAAAATGGGGGTACTCAGCATTACATGCATAGTATTGGAGTGAAGTCACAAAATACACGTGTTATTGTTCTAAAGGGTTCAATTGGGTATGATCGAATCCATGCTGATTAAAAATTATACATATATTAGTTTTATGCACGATTATTACTAGTAGCTAGATACTGATAATTAAGAGTAAAGTCCATCACCGGTCCCTAAACTTGTATCGTTGTGTCATCCCGGTCCCTAAACTCGCAAATCAACCGTTCAGGTCCTCAAAATTATTCGACTGTGTCATCCCGGTCCCTAAACTTGCAGACCACTCGTTTAGATCCTCCAACTTATTCAGTTGTGTCACTCCGGTCCCTAAACAGGACGGCCTAAAAACTTTATATTAAAAAATAATTCATAACTTTTTCATGTGAACTCTAATGAAGACAGACTTTATATCAAAATTATAGCCCTCGGTGCGACCTACAACTTTGTAGTTGAAAAGTTTTGGAATTAAAACTGTTTAGGGTCCCAAAATATTGTTGCATGCTTATAGATTTTGAAATTTTAATTTTAAAATTACATTTTGGGACAAAAAATGACTTAGAATAAAAAAAAATTAACTACAAAGTTAATCGCGTCGAGGGCTACAAGCTTGATATAAAGTTTGTCTTCATTAGAATTCACATGAAAAAGTTATGAATTATTTTTAAATATAAAGTCTTTAGACCGTCTTATTTCACCCAGATGATATTCAAATCCAAGTTTAGGGACTGGGGTGACACAACTGAACAAGTTGGAGGACCTAAACGATTGATCTTCAAGTTTAGGGACCGGGATGACACAGTCGAACAAGTTTGAGGACCTGAACGGTCGATTTGCGAGTTTAGGAACCGGGATGACACAGCGGTATAAGTTTAGAGACCGGTGATAGACTTTACTGGATAAGATAATTAATAAGAGACTACGAAATCCATAACTAGCAAAATAACATTCTCTAACATATAAATCACTGACAAACCAACATACCCTTTAATTTGGTTAAACATTCGAAACTTTGAGACATATAGTTTCTCAAATACTTTGTTTTCTACGAAAAAGTTATGCCTACTAGGATAAAATTAAATTGAATTAAATTAAAGGTTAAGTTTCACAAGTTTGACTAAATTTTATGACTGGACTGAAAAGAGTAAGATGGTAAAGTTTCGTAAAGCACATGTATATACAGACAATGTAATGTGATGGTATGAATCGCCGCCGGAAACCAACAGTCAATTTCCTGGAGAAAATGCACAAAATACCAGCAAAACAGCACCACTACAAACTGACAACGAGTGAGGAAAAAAAAAAGAGAAAGAACAGAATTAAGTTAAACATATAAGGCTGAGTAAAACAGAAAGGTACGAACTGTCGATGAGTACATGCTAAAAATAAAGAAGAAATCAAATAAGTTCGTGACCACTAGATGGAAAATAAAAAAAAAATAGAGGGCTTTCCTCCAGTCAATAGGCTACTTTCTTTTCTGATTAATATGTAGATTTATCTCGGTTTCTATTACCACGTATTTCAAACTATTAAACGGTGCATTTTGTATGGACACTTTCTATACATATGTTGATTTAAAATATTAGATATAACTATTTTTCGAGTTTAAAATAATTAAAACTCAATTAATCATATACCAACAACTTTCTTGTTTTACGTGGACAGTAATAAAAGTCTCTTTCTTCAAAATGGAGGAATTTTGTGCGATTTTGATGATATTTATGCTAAATCTTAGTACTGAACATGAACACGAATCATCATGGACATCATACGGCAAATAATTTCTTCTGTGATATTTTTTTTAAGTTGGTGGTTGTTTAGCAAACCCCAAGTCCAAATTTTACAGCCTCATCATTTCATTTATATTGATTATAAATGAAATGTCTTATTAGCGATTGAAAAATAATTTATAGACAAACATTTTATATACATGTTCTTAGCGATTTAAAAGTATGTTGAAAAATAAACAATGATAAAAAAGCTTTAAAATCAACTATAAGTTTTAAGATTTAAATATTCGCTTGTACTTGTAAGGTGAAGGCTAAACGATGCGGTTGTTAAAGGTAGCGAGAAAAAAAAACATCCAAATTCCAGATGGTCCCTCCCAAATTCCGAATGGACCTGCTCCGAAATCCAAAATTCCCAACTCAAAATGGATCCAGAAGCTTTCCCAAATGGCCCCAAATATTTTCCGAACTCCAAATGAACCCAAAAATCCAAATGGCCCCCAAAATTTCCTTTTTCCAAATTCCAGCAAATGGCCCCCAAAAATAGTTGCCATCCTGGAACTCCCTCTCCCTTCCAAAGAAAGTCACGTTCACACACACTCTCGCCCATCTCCTTCTCTCACTCCACTCCACTCTATTAATCTCTCCTCTTCCAAATCCCCTCTCCTCCCCCCCAAATCTGCACCACCGCCGCGCCGCAATGGCGTCTCCTCCCCACCTCCCCCTCCTCCTCCTCCTCGTCGTCGTCTGCAATGCCGCCGGCGGCGACGGTGCCAGGGTGAACCCGTTCACGGCGAAGGCGGCGTTCATCCGGTACTGGAACCGGCGGGTGCCCAACAACCGCCCCCACCCGGCCTTCTTCGTCGCCAAGCTCTCCCCGCTCCAGGCCGCCGACGCCGCCTCCTTCGCCGCCGCGCTCCCGCGGCTTCTCCCGCCGCTCTGCGCCAGGGCCGCCCTGCTCTGCCCCTCCGCCTCCGACACCGAGACGGCCGCCTCCCTCGCCGTCGGCGGCGGCGGAGGTGGTGGGCCGTTTAAGGGGTATAGTAATGCCAACTTCACCAACTACGGCAGCGGCGGCGTGGGCGGTGCCGACGGGTTCAGCGCCTACTCCCCCGACCTCAACGTCGTCGGCGACTCGTTCCGGCGGTACGGCCGCGACTCGACGCGGAGGGTGGACACGTTCGCCAGCTACGAGGCGGAGGGGAACGTGGTCACCGCCAACTTCACCTCCTACGCCGGCGCCGCCACGGGCGGGTCGGGCTCATTCTCCGCCTACGCCGCCGACACCAACGTGCCGGACTCCACCTTCACCAACTACGACGCCGAGGCCAACGGCCGCCGCCGCGAGTTCACCTCCTACTCCCAGGAGGCCAACCACGGGTCGAACACCTTCGCCGGCTACGGCAAGAACGGCAACGGCCTCAGGGAGACCTTCACCACCTACGGCAACGACTCCAACGTCATCGCCTCCGGCTTCACCAACTACGGCGAGTCCGGCAACGGCGCCACCGACACCTTCACCGCCTACGGCAAAGAGGGGAACGTCCCCGACAACACCTTCCGGAGCTACGGCGCCGGCGGCAATGCCGGCGTCGACACCTTCAAGGGCTACCGCTCCGAGTCCAATGTCGGCGACGACAGCTTCGCCTCCTACGCCAAGGGCGCCAACGGCAACGCCGCCGAGTTCCAGAACTATGGCGGCTCATTCAACCCCGGCACCGTCACCTTCAAAGGCTACGGCGAAGGGAGCAACCCCAATCACCACATTGGCTTCAAGGAGTATGCCGGGAGCAACAATTCATTCAAGGGGTATGCCAAGTCCGGCGTCGATTTCAAGGAGTACCACAACACGTCGTCGGCAGACGCGGCGACGACGATGTCATTGGAGGCGGTGTCGTCCGGCCACCAGCATTTGAAGTGGTCGCCGGAGCCAGGGAAGTTCTTTAGGGAGACGGAGCTGGTGTCCGGGAACACAATGCCGATGCCTGACATCAAGGACAAGATGCCACCCAGGGCATTCCTACCAAGGGACATTGCCAAGAAGATACCATTCAAGCCGAATGCGGTGTCGGAGGTGTTCGGGGTGCCGTTGGACACTGCAATGGGGAAGGCGGTCACGTCCACGGTGGCTGAGTGCGAGCGAGCGCCGAGCCGGGGTGAGACCAAGCGGTGTGCAACCTCAGCTGAGGACATTGTGGACTTTGCCGTGGAGATGCTAGGCAATGACATTGTTGTGCGCAGCACGGCCTCCACGGCTGGAAGTGGCGGGCAAATCAGGCTCGGCAATGTTACCGGTGTTGATGGTGGCAAGGTGACCTGGTCTGTATCGTGTCACCAGAGCTTGTTCCCGTATCTGGTGTACTACTGCCACTCGGTGCCGAAGGTGCGGGTGTATGAGGCCGATATCATGGCTGCCGACTCCGATCAGAAGATCAATCATGGGGTGGCAATTTGTCACCTCGATACTTCTGATTGGAGCCCAACCCATGGAGCGTTCATCGCGCTTGGTGGAAAACCCGGTGAGGTTGAGGTTTGTCACTGGATCTTCGAGGGTGACATGACATGGACAGTCGCGGATTAATGCGATCAAAACCATCTTATTAACCGGTCAATCTTCCTCTTGCCAAACTAAGAAGAGTTCTTTTTCCTATGCTTGATTTTTCTTCTTTTGCAACCATAAGGGTTTAAGAATTGTGCAATGTGTGTAGGAGAAAAGTGCTGGTTCATCACCAAATGTAAACAGTATATCCCGGAAATTTGGGGGAGTTGTGCGTAATTTGATTGTCTTGATCAAATTGCATTCGTTGTGGTAAAACAAAAGGAGTGGTTCAAAAGTTTGGTCAAATTTCCTACTTAAAGTGCTGTGCTGGCAGTAGGTTGTGTCATTGTCCAAGCTATGTAGCACATCAGATGCAAATAGTTTACATCATGGTCTCAAAAGAGTAACTATAAAGTGTCAACTTGTAACTGAAGCTACATGGTTTGGATTTGGGTGGCTTTTGCATGGACCATCCTCCAATGTTCCAATGATCAAAAGGAACAGAAAGTGAAAAAATAAAAATAAAAACAGTGATAGCACCAGTTCTTTTTTTTTCTTCCTCCCCTGTGAAGCTGAAAAAAAAGGAGTGGTACTGGATTCTTAGTCAGATTGACATATCTAAAGGAATGTAATCCCCTAGTGATCCAATCCAATAATGATCAACTCAAAGCATGTATGTTGCAATGTCATTTTCTCTTGAGAATCTTGAGAAAATGACCCTCTTGGATTTGCAGTACTCATGCTCTTTAGTTGTAATCAACAACTAGTAATCTGTTTCTTCCTTGTGATAGGTGACTGGATTTGGACACAATGCAGGGCTCCTGATTCCTAAGCCCTGCATGCTCATGCTCATGCGTGTTCTCCTGGAGAAGAGAGCTTGTGCACTAAAATACAATGGCTCTTTGTCAGAGCTCATGAGATGATTGCTGCCTTGCTCATTGTTGCCTAGTGCATCTGCACTGATAATCTAATCAGGATGGCCTTTGCATTGGCCTTCTACAAATCGCAAGTGGTCTAAGTGTTGGGTTGACAGGTTGTTATTACTACTACTCAACAAGACCAACCGTGTCCCCGTGATAGCTACTTATTAAGTTGATGCTGCTCTATGGCCTTGCAATCACGAGCCTCAGGCTTAATGCTGTTATAATATTCAGGTTACTGGAGTTGGGTCATGCTGGCTATTGACTGGAGTTGGGTCACTCTGGTCTCAACAAGATCCCCTGATGTATTCTGGAGGCTGTTCTGAAGTAAACAAGGTGCATCTTCTGAATGTAAGTGGAGTACTTTCTAGGCGAGTTTGGTTGCAAATATGCTCTCTGATCTAGGTTTTTTCTTTTTGCACTGCGGAAACTAGTTACAAATTACAGATGGGTATGTACTATGTACATCAGCCCTGAAACTATTTACCAATTTCTTGTAAAGTAAAACAACTATATATTCCTATTAATTTTTTTTTGACCTCCCTCTGTAAGATTTCTGAAGATGCCAAATTGCTCATCTTAGGCTCTAGGTAAAAGAAAAATCTAAAAGGATAATATAAGGATCTTATTCGATACGATGTTTCAGGACAACTCAACACATGCAAGGAATCAAAAAATCCTCATTCCGTTATGACGCATTTGACATCCGCATAAAGTTCATGATCATATTCCACTACATTGTCAACTTGGATGATCCAAACCCTGCTAGTGGATATGAGTCATACCACACCTTGTGCAGGGTATCCAGCATTCCCAAAGGGCCTGGACTGGAGGGCCCTATGAACAGTAATAAATGCAAGAGAGAAATGTTCCATCCTTTATGAGGTAGACATGCATTGTCATTTGGGGGAACAATAGTACAGCAGGGTGACTGGGTGAGACTCTTGAGAGAGGGAGGAGAGGACTCATCCATGGCTGGCTGGTAACTGGTGAGCATTTTGGAGGTCAAGGAGCTGGCAAGATTTAATGGCCAGAGTGTAATGCATCACATGAAGAAGAAGAAGAGGATCAAATTGGGGGACTGACTCAAAGATAAGGGCCTCTGATTTGCCAATTGCTAGTACTATAAAGCCTCTCCATTTCTCCAACCTCACAAGAGAAGAGTCAATGATGATCCCATTGAAATCCTTTTGTTTCTGTCTATTGTGTGTGTGTGGTGATGATGGAAGCTGCTCCTGGCTCACACTAGGGTTGTCTAGGAGAGGTATCAAGGAGTGAGTGGGCAAGTTTGGTGAAGGACTTTAGGGCATTTCTAGCCATGATCTCATGAATGATTCATCAATGAGAGGAAAACACTTTTGTTATCTGAAAATCTTTGTGAGTGTCTGGTGCTGATAATTGCAATACTGAAAACTGAAACATTGCCATGCACACCACAAGCTGTGGTCACACCATCACACCCTGTACAGCAAGTGTTTTTTCTTCTGAAAGAAAACCACTAGCATGACAAAACAATAATGATTTCTTGCTTCAGAACAAATAACAACTAGCAGTTTCCTACCTTCTAGCTAGGATCATTCTTCCCTTAAAACTTTTACCTTTTTTCTTCTGCAATCATATGGCTTGGTGCCAATCACAGAAGAAAGATAAGGCATGCCAATTTCAGAGCCTGTAAAATCCTATCTGAGACTCTATTATCAATTGTGTGAAGCCAATTTACCTTGACAACTTTTGTGAAATTGGGACTATCATTACAGCAATTATATGGTTTGGTGCCAATCAAAGAAGAAAGATAATGAATGCAATGCACATGGATCTGTCTGTAATTCTTAATCTCTTTAACTGAATGTTCACGCATGCTGTTATTGTAACTTTCTCCATTAGCAGTGAAACATGATGTACATCAATAATGAGATAGAATACGACTTCTTCCAATGCTGCACTTGGTGAAAAATAGTGTCACGCTAGATCTGGCAATTAGCACAGCATGTTCATACAAATGTGCCGATCTTTAAATAATGAAGCCTATCACTAGCATGGTCGTATGGTAGCAAGGTAGGCTCATGCAACTTTTAGGGATATATTCTGTCTCACTTACACTAGAGCCACTAACAACTGAATAATCTTCTCAATAAATCAAGCAAACTGCATAAGTGCAAAAGCTTGTTTTGGAGCTTCCTTAGTAGGTTGCTAACACACAAGGCAAAGTGATCAAAGAAAGAACAAAAGAAAGAGGCTTAGCACTAAAGGTGAATTTGTTCTTTCACCGAGCTTCCGACAAAAGCTGAGCAAATTTCAAGATCTCATGGCTACTTCGCTAATTAAATGCTCACCATGTCATGCTCTTAGCTATAAGTAAAATCTGACCCAAGGAAAGAGATTGTATTCTTCCATTGCTTAAAAGTTGAATGATATTGGTTTGAAGATAGATAAATAATATTAAAGGAAATTTGCCACCTTGCAGTGGTCACAATCTAAGTCAGCACAGGTCATCCTGACGTCATGCTAGATGACAAATCTCTCAGGGTAATTTGTCTTCTTGTCATAGTGCCAAAGATTTGATCATCACATAACACATTTTAACTCAAATTTCTTTCTAGAAATCTGAAAATTATATTATATGATGTTGATAGGTCACATTAACTTTTAAGATTGAGAAAAATTTACATTACAAAATGTGATACTTTTCTAGGACTGTTTGAATCTCCTGAAGATGAAGATTAAGTGTTTCATGCAAAACGATGTGGTAATAACGTGTGCTTATTGAGTTTTAATTATTACAAACTTGAAAAATGGATCAATATGATATTTTAGAACAACTTTCATATAGAAAGTTTTTGCACAAAACGCACCGTTTAGCAGTTTGAAATACGTGCCACGAAAATCAAAAACTTCATCAAGTGTTTGTAGTGGAAACGAACGGGGCCTGAGTTTATTTTTTTCTTAGGGTTTCTTCAGAACATAGGATTGTAAAACCTTAAGAACAGAAAAAATCACAAGAATAGAATAGGAATGCATGTATAAATATAGAGGGTTGAAAAACACAGGCATTCTTTAGATGGGATTGTAAAACATGTGTTTGGGCCAGGCATTGAAAAACTGTAGGAAATGAAACAAAGAGATCCAAGCGGATGTAAATTTTCCTTTTATTTCTCAGTAGAATCCACAGGAAACTAAAATTTTCCTTTGGTTTTACTTTAACGGTGCTATAGTCACCGAATCCAAAACCTCCATTTTCTTTTGTTTTTGTTTCGATCCAAATGAGCCCTTATCCTGGTTCCTGAATGACTTTCCAATCCTATGACACTTAAATTCCAAAGTCAGAAAGAATCTTAATTGAGGTTTGCCAGTCTTTGGTCAGCTTTGTGCTCTCAACTCTGGAGGCATACTGATTGATCCTTTTACAGACAACACAAAAGGAACGGCATAGTTTTGATGCAAAACCTGTGTTTGTTCCAGCTCCACTTTGCAATCCTGACCAAGAAAAGCCATAAACATCCTCAATGGATTCTGAAAGCAAAAGCAGACACTACCATATGCTTTGCTTCCTCATGCCTCCTGCTTAGGCCATGTTTAATGCGGGTCTTGGAGGCGTGTCCCTAGCGACTGCCGTCCAACGCCGTTAGAAGTTTTGGCCCGAGCCGTCCCCTGGCGATGCCGCGCGCGTCCCAGCTGGGAGACGCGTCCCTCGCTCGCTTTTTGCAGGGGCGCGGAGCGGAGGGACGCGCTGGCGCAGGCCCGGCTCAGGGACACCGAGCCCTCAGCGAAAAATTCCCCTCTTCACCCCTCTTCACCCCTCACAAATATCCCACTCCCACCTCTCGTTCTCCTCCATCTCCCGCCTCTCCCTCTCATCCATCTCCCGCCTCACGTCGGCTAGGGTAAGCACCGAAACCCTAGCTGTCCCTGCATACTTTTCCTTTTTCTTTTGTTGCATTTTTGTTCTTGTTTGCTCTTTTCATTGGTTATTTTCTTGCCGGATTTGGTATTTGTGCTGATTTACTTGGTGATTTGAATGGATTTGTTGTTTCTGCTAATTTAGTTGTCCATTTTTTATGGATTTGTTTTTTTGGTGATGGATCTACTGTTCTTGCTCATTTTCTTGGTGTTTTTGGTGATGGATATGATGTTCTTGGAGATTTTCTTGCTGTTTTTTTTTATGGATTTGGTTTTCTCTATGTATGGCAGGTGCTCTCATGGATCCCGACCGTGCATACTACTCTTTCTTGGAAGACTCAGAGGTAGCGCACCCATTTGGTCAATCAAGGAGCCAAGTCGACCTCCATCATCGCCAGGACGATTTCCCCTATGCTCATGCTGAGTTCCCCGCCTTCTCTACACAGCAACCAACAGATGGAGCCAGCAATGGTGGCCTGAGATCGGCCTCCCGAGCTGGGACGCGCCACCGTGTGCAGGCCAATCCGGTCGGCGAAGATGATGGAAGGGGCAGGATGTACTACACTCGTGATGAGGACCTACGCCTGGTAAGCACCTATGTTTTTTATGAAAATCCAAAGTTTGATGTCAGATTTGTCATGTCTGTGTTATACCTAGTAAAAAGGATTGTTGCAGTAGTCATGTGTAGGAAATATTGATGCTTTTTGGGTAGGGTATGACACTTATTAATGGATGATGTACTCTGAACGATTGATGGTATGCCTAGCTTGTGGTTGAAATACTCTGTGTTGGCTCAAAGTGTCGGTTAATTTATGGCTAGGCTGTGATTGAACATGTGTATTGTAGATATATCTCAGTTGGTGAAGTTTTGATGTGTCCGATATTTTAAGTATGATGACATAAATTTGATTGCTTATGGATGATCTATATTAAACTATTGGTGTCAATCATTTTTGATGGTATGCAGGTGAGTGCTTGGCTATTCCACTCTACAGATCCAATTGAGGGGAATAGCAGGAAAGGTGACACATATTGGAGACAAGTGACAGCTACATACAACTCAACCACAGAGGATGACAGGAAAAGGGACCCCAAACACCTCAAGGGACATTGGCACAAGACCACCAGGAAGATCTCAGCTTTCAATGGCATCTATATCCAGCTGAGGGATAATTATGAAAGTGGAAGGAGTGAGGAAATGTTGATGGAGCAAGCTCTGGAGATGTACAGGTCAAGAGTGGGGCAACCCTTCACTCTTGTGTACTGGTGGAAGGCTGTGTGTGATTCCCCCAAGTGGAATGCTCATATATCTCTACTTGGACGTGGCCCTAGGAAGATTGCTGCTGAGTTTGATGTCAATGCAGCACCTATTGAGGAGCATGAAGAACAACCAAGGCCAATGGGAATCAAGAGGGCAAAGAAGGCCAAGCAAGCTGGAATATCATTGGAGGTCAAAGATTTGGTCAAGTCTTTGGTAGATGCAAAGGCTAGGCAGGATGAAGAGACAAGTGCAATGAAGGAGTTTCAGCAAAAGCTTTCCGAGGAGAAAACCCAAACAGCTAACATTCTGCTCCTAGCTGCTCAGGAGAAGACAAAGGCTAAGTTGATTGAACAACAAACTAAGTTGTTGGAGAAGTTCACTGAGATGATTGCTGTGGACACATCTTGCATGGAGCCATGGGCTAGAGAGGCTCACATCAGAGCTTGCACCCACATGTCAGACCAGCTATGGGGCAAGGGACCATCTATGCAGTGATATGGGTAAGTACATGCACATCTGTTTAAATGAGTCACATGCAAGAATTCATTTCAGTGTACTAATGGCTGTTCAATTTTGGTGGTTCGATGCAGGTCGGTAATATGTGAAGTTTTTTGGCTGTGGTAGGCACCATTTTGGAGGTTGTGATTGAGTTAAGTCTTTTGGTGTGGTCACATGGATAGGTGGCTGACACAACATGTGATGGCTGCGGTGGAATTTACTTGCCTAAATGGGTTACTTGTAGATGAGAAGTGATGGAGTTACTTGTCTAAATGGGTTACTTGTAGATGAGATGTGATGGAGTTACTTCGAGATGAAGTAGTTGACATATGACATAGTAGTTTCTTTTGGGCTTTTATGACTAGAGATACATGTCAGGGTTACATGTAATTGGAGATGTTGCTTTTATTTATGTCTTATTAGAGATTTCAAGGCCACTGTACTTTGGTGGGGCTTGACATTTATGTAATACATGTTTAAAGACTAGACCTTCTATATATTGAACCTATGTGGCCTATGCTTGGCTGGGTTGGATATTGGGTTTTCTGCTCGGCTGTGTTGGAGATTGGGTTTCCTGGGATTAATATTGTCTCTGTGCCTATATTGTCTTATGCTTGGCTGTGATCTGTGAAGGTATTGTCAATGAATCTCAATTTATTTTGTACTTATGATGTGTTTGAGTTTTGTAAAACCATGGTTATGTTGTGATCTGAATTTATTTTTCAATGGATGATGTAATTAGTAGAAGTTGATTTCTTGAGTGAACTTGATGCCATTAGTTTTTGTAATTATCGCTTTTATTTGTTGCATATGCTATAGCAATGTCTGAACCATCGGATGATGAGATTAATCTCAGTGACAATGGGTTGGATCCAACCGAAATTTTTACCATGGATGATTATTTGCAAAGGCAATATGCGTGGAATGCATGTGCTGCACAACTAGCAACTGATCTGATGAGTTCTCTTGAGACATCCAGTTCTCGTCAACAGCGTCACCCAAGAAGATATGTGCAGAGGGATAGAGTGTCTGGGAATGCTAGGTTAATCGCTGATTATTTTTCTGAGAACCCAGTTTACAATGATCATGACTTTCGCAGGCGATTCCGAATGCGAAGGCCTCTATTCCTTCGCATTGTTAATGCTTTGGGACAATGGTCGGAATTCTTCACTCAGAGAGTTGATGGACTTGGTCGGCTAGGGCTATCCCCTTTGCAGAAGTGCACAGCTGTGAATCGAATGTTGGCATATGCGTGCTCCGCTGACCAAGTCGACGAATATATTCGTATTGGACCATCCACTGCACTTGAATCACTTAAGTTGTTCTGTGAAGGGGTGATTGAGATTTTTGGTCCCCAATATATGCGATCGCCAACAGTTGAGGATACACAGAGACTTTTGCAAATGCATGGTGCGAATGGATTTCCAGGGATACTTGGTAGCATAGACTGTATGCACTGGAAGTGGAAGAATTGCCCTAATGGGTGGAAAGGGATGTATACAAGGGGAGATTATGGGTCTGCTACTATTATTTTGGAGGCCGTTGCATCCCACGATCGTTGGATATGGCATGCATATTTTGGTGTGGCGGGTGCGAACAATGACATCAATGTGATTAACCAATCTCCGATTTTCACGGAGTTATTATGGGGTAGAGCTCCGAGAGTCAATTTTATTGTCAATGGCCACCAGTACAACATGGGATACTACCTGGCCGATGGAATTTACCCTGAATGGGCCACACTAGTGAAGTCAATCAAACTACCACAAACACGGAAACAACAGCTATTTGCGCGGGCACAAGAGTCCCAAAGAAAGGATGTCGAATGCGCTTTTGGCATTCTCAAGGCCCGGTTTAAGATTATTGCTGTTCCATGTCAATTGTGGAAGAAGGCCGACATTGGGTTGATAATGAAGGCATGTATTATAATGCACAATATGATTATTGAAGACGAGAGGGGAATGGATGTTCTCGATTTGAATGATGACCCCGGTGAATATGAGGTTGAAGCTCCGGAGTACACAAACGGCGTGCCACGTGCATTTTCCCAAGTGATATCTGCTGATTGTGAGGTGCACGATGCCTCTGTTCACAACCGTTTGAAGAAAGATCTAATGGAGCACATATGGACATACCATAGGGGAAGTTCAAGCGGAAGCTAGAACTCAGGTATGCTGTCCTCTGCACAATTTCGACCAAACATCATCTATTTTCCAACAATAAGTTAGCTGTAGAAGTAGTGTAGTTAAAATAAGGTCAATATGGCCATGGTTTGTTAGCAATAAGTTAAATAAGATTAGAGAATAAAGTAGCAGTAATAGTAAGACAAATGGAGTAGCAGTACTAGTTACTTTCATGCACTAGGCAGTAATAAAGGTCACCATGACTCACTGTACAAAAATAATGGTCATGTGAATGTAAATAAATAAAAAGTTGACCACTAACTGAAAGTTCACAAGCATCCATTTCACAAGTCCTAACACTAGCCTTCTTTGATTAGTCCCTGATCAGCCAAAACCCATGCATCACATAACACTTTCCTACTCCCCGGCGATCAGCCACCATCTACTGCTATGTGTCATCCAGTTAACAACTACCAGACTGCAGCCATCTTCATATATACACCAAAAGACAACTTGCCTCGATCCGTCGGCGGCCAATGCAATCGGTGCGCCGATGCGGCCGATGCAATCGGTGTGGGCTGAAAAGAACCAGGGGCAAGGGAGAAAATACATACCTGAGGACACCTAGGATGGAGCACCCCATTGTGGGCTGTAGTAGCCTCACCGGGTAGCTTCAGATTTTGAGGAGCCCATCTAAAGGGTGGTCTTCATTGGAAGATAAGTGCCCCTGAGAGTGCCCTCAGTTAATGAGGACACTCTAGGGGTGGTTTTGATTGAACATGCCCTTATTAGCTTTAGCAGGAAGCGGGACTACCAAGTTAGTGACAATCTCCAAGCTTTTGTTTGTGTGTGTGCCATGGTCAGAGACAAGTGCTTGCTATAATTGGCTTTATTCCCTGATCTCTCTGCTCCTTTTCAGTCTTCCTTTTGTTTGTTGTGACCTCCAGATTCTCTGCCATTGATAAAGCTTGATAACCATGGTCCAGAAAAGTGACTCATTAGGCACTAATCTTTTTGTTCTTAAAGTTGCAAAAACACCATGTTCATATTGCCATCTGCGCGTCCATGCTTAAACTAACACAGAAACAAACAAAAACAGGTTTACTTTGTCATCTCTCCGTTCTAGAATAACTAGGAAGGTGGCCCGCGCGCATGCGCGTGCACTTATATTATTGAAAGGTAAGATTATTATTTGTTCAAAATTAAATTGTCAAATAGATTAAGGGCAAACTAAAGTTGGGATAATGGTATTTTATAATAATTTAAGGGTTCTATTTTTTTTAAGGTATCTTAAAAAACCATTCATAAACTTTTGAGTAGAAAATGGATTAAGTTCTTACCACTTTTGAATCATGTTTTTTTCTCGAGTAAATAAGAAACTATTGCTAGTTAATTATCATACAATCCATCCATAGACATATCATGTAGTATGTCCACAAATGAATATTTGTGCGAGAGCAAGATATTCAAAATTCTTGTGATTAAATCGCTTCATGAAGGCGCATGATATAGTAAGAAATGGAGGGAAGCGTATGCAAGGAAAAAAAGAAGAAAGGGGAAAATGAAAAAAGGGAGGAGAAGAGTATGTACCCACGTACGTAGGTGCGCACCTATGCCGTGGGAGGAGAGGTGGGACCTCATAGTATTTAGTGTTTTCTAAGATCAATTTAGTCTAACGGTTTATAATATTGGATGCACTGATTTAAGTGAAAATCAAGTAATATATACTTTGCTTTTTTTTCATATAATTTCTAATATTTGCTCTAATTTATTAGAGCACCATGTGATAGCTCGAGAGCATTTTAAGAAATTTTAAAGGACTTAACACATGTAATTAGAATATTAACCACGTAATATATATGTATGGGGTATATAGTAATATTTGTTCCAGCTTCGTCGATGTTTATATACATGTAGAGAGAAACCATTAGATGTCTAATTAATAGCAATTAATTTTGACACCTAATTACAGTTGTTCATAGTAGCTCTTACATATTCATCTTATGACTTTGAGTATCCGTTGATCCTCAATTTACTGTTCACCATGATTCGCATGAAAAAATATACTACTTATGGTTTAGGACAACTGAAATTGATGAATTATCTGATTTATGTGATAGCTATTTGAGGGTATAAACGAATGAATTGATTTCTAAAAGTTAAAATGTTGTTTAAAAAAAGACACCATTAAGAAACTTGAAAAGCATGCAAATGAAAATCCAAACTATGGAATCGGGAAAAAAAAAGAGGGTCTTAAACTCCCTTGTCTTAGAAGAGTTCAATTGATATTCGTTAATATTGTGGTCACATTTATAATATAATGATTTCTTTCAACTGTACGAACAAATAGTACAAAATCCAAATACAACATAACACAATACATTATAATTATTCTGTAATCAACTCTCGGTTTAGCTTAAACGGAGCTAAGTGTTCCAAAAACACAACCCACGGTGCTTAATTCTTCTCTCGCTGCATCACACCTCTAATTTTCTTTTCATGTTATTAACAAAATTTATCATCTCCATATATGATTTGACATGTAGCAAAGCGGTAGCGCTGCAGCAATCGTGATCACCTTATGCCTCAAACACAATGCTTTGTCACGCGTGCAAAAGGCAAATGTGCATACGTGCATTGTGCAGCGGGCCAAAAAGGGAACTTTGGATGCTTTATTTATTAGCAAATAATAGATCGGATGATTTAAATAATGGGTCCACTGGTTTTAGTGTAAGTGTAAATTAGTTGATATAGATTTTAAATTGTTAATTTAATGGGTACACAATATAATGTCGTAGACTTTGTTTTGAAACAATGCATTATTTGAGAATGATAGTCCAATGTAATAAAAAATAGTTCCAATGATTTAAATAATGGGTTCATCGGTTTAAGTGCACGTATAAATTAGTTAATATAGATCTTAAATTATTTATTTGATAGGTACACAATATAATTGTGTAAACTTTATTCTAAAATAGTGTATTATTTGAAAATAATAGTACAAAGTAATGAGTACGACGGTTTAAGTGGAAATTATCTTACTCCCTTCGGTTTCATTCTAATTGAAGTTTTGGATAATAACACGGTCTACAAAATATATATTTGACCTTATTTTTCTATTATAATATATACAATAAATAAATATATGTTTACTTTTATTATAGTGCTTTGAAAGACAAATCTATATATGTTGTTCTAGTTCCTTTAAACTAAATATTTTTAAAGTTATTGATAGCCAAAGTTATAAAAGTTTGACCTCAACATTGTCCAAAAGGTCAATTATTATAGAACAGGAGAGAGTACATTATTAATTTAATGGGTAACATATAATGGTGTAAATTTTATTTTCAATAACTGTAGAGCTAATTTAGTTACATGTGAGTTGTTTGATGATAGATTCTTTGTTAGTAAAATTATGATTATTTAAAAAATATATATCCATTATATAAATGGAAAAGGAAGAAAAAAAAGAAGGGAAGGAATGTACGTACATATACCTACACATGCGCGGAGAAGAGGAGAGGTGGGACCTGTGGTTTGTTTGTTGTTAGAATTTCTATAATTTTCTCTAATAGCGGCTTGAGAGCATTTATAGGAAGTTTAATGAAGTTTTAGTATACCTACACATGCCCGGGAGAAGAGGAGAGGTGGGACCCCATAGTATTTGGTTTGCTTATTCTTAGAATTTCTAGGATTTTCTCTAATTTATTAGAGCATCACGTGACGGTTTGAGAGCATTTGTAAAAAATTTAATGAACTTTTAATATATAATAGATAGATAGATAGATATATTTTATTTTTAAAAAAATTATAGGAAATCCTATCGATTTTCTTTCCAATGATGGTATTACGTACATATGTTTCTTTGACTTTATTTTCTTCTGTATATTGTATAAGTACATGTATATGGTCTTTTTTTTTCTTGCGGCACAGTAGGCCAGCTTTATTTTTTTTCTTTGAATCGTACGTAGTACAGACAGTTATATATTTCTTATGTGGGAGGAAGGTATTATTTTTTTAATAACAGATCTAATCTAATGGTCAAAAATATAGGGGCCACTAATTTAAGTGAAAATCGACGGTGAGATTAGATAGTGCCACGTGGCGGTCTAGGAGCGTTTGTAGAAATGCCACATGACGGTTTGAGAGCGTTTGTAGGAAGTTTAATGGACTTTTAGTATATAATAGAAGATTGGCACTACCACTATTTAAGATTAAACTTTATGCATTTATTTTTTTAAAAAAAATATAAATACTTAAAAAATATGTTATAGTATTGAAGTGTGTAGTATCATAAATAACCATACAACTTTTGTTTATTACAATATAACCATTTAAAGTAATTTGTGGTCAATAATAGTCAACAACATCAGTTATTCGAGAAGGAAGGGAGTAAACCTAAATTCACATGATTTTCTACAAGGTAGTAGGTCAGCACACTTGGTATTTTTTCAGCCATATATCTCTTCAACAAGATTAGACACTTCAGATCAAGACTGCAAGAGGCAATATATTCGGAGCTTCTGTTCTTCAGTTTGTTATTATTCAATCCTGTCATCATTATTATTATTATTATTATTTGCGCAGAACAGTTATTGCTTGCCATCGACATCGTACCGAACAATCATGGCATTGATCTGAGATCAAGATGAGCAGTGAGCCATTTTGCACTCGCATTTTCTGCAGCAGAAATTAAGTTGCAAATGGCCTCCATTCCATGCCAAATCATTGAGCAGGCCATGTGCCCGGAGGACAAATAACTGTACCTGCTGCACTGCGCTACTACAGGTGCATTGCCTTCAGTGTTGCGCCCGGTTGGTAGAAGCAGCCTCTCCATGGCTTCTTATATCTGGTGTTTTATCTGAACTTATGAAGAATTTTGATTCCTTGCAAAGGAAAACCATATGTGGTGTTTTATCGATGGAAGGTTCAGATAAGCTTTTTTTTTTCTTTTTTTTTAAGAGCGTGTCTCGGTGTCTGCATGTAATTATGTGCTCAAAGTCTGAAAGTGATGTGCAAACATGAGTGTGTTTGTCTGCATGTTAGTTTGCCATTTTTCTGAATGGGTTGTCTGAACCAAACATGCATGGGGAGTAAATTGCAACATGTAAATAAAAGAGTAAATTACACTAGCGGTTCATAAACTTGTAACGAAGTTTAACTTAGGTCCACGAACTTGTAAACACACATCGAGATATCTAAACTTGGTTTAATGTATCATCCCGGTCCAAAGTCTCGTTTGACCGTGGTCTTGCCTACGTGGCATGCCACGTGGATGATGACATGGAATTTTTTTATTTTTTCTCCCCTCTTCCTTTTTTATCCTCCTTTTTTCTTGCTGCTGACGGCGATGAGATCCACGGCCGCCGCTCCCCTCCTCTCCCCGCTGAGCTAGACCTACCCGCAGGCCCTCGGCCTCTCGCCACCGCCGCCGCCGGCTGTGGAGTTTGCTGCTCCGGCCTCCGCGTCCTGCGTCGCCTCCCACCTCCCAGGCCTGCGCGTTGACGGCGGCTTTCCGGTGGAGGAGAAATCCTGGAAGATGGTGACGACGAGGGACGGATGGGCGAGTACGGGAAGAAGGAGGAGGGGAAGGGGAAGGGAAGGACCTCGCTCTAGTCGGCCGCGGGCGTGCACGGCAAGCGGCTATGGCCGCCCCGCTAACGCCGTCGAGCAAGTGCCGCCGAGCTCGAGCTCGCCCAGCCGCCCTACTGCCACCGTTGAGCAAGCGCCTACCCCTCTCGTGCCGATCTCACCGATGCCTCCCCCCGCACGCGCTGCCGCAGTCAGCGACCTCTCCCCCCGGCGTGGCTGGCGACGCATGAATGACGCGCTGCCACCCAACGAAGTGCGCCGCCTTCCTCTTCGCCCCACCACTCCGGTGGTGGCCCCCACATGGCTGCTATCACTATCGAGCTTGCCCTGCCGCCCCGCTGCCACCGTCGAGCTCGCTCCCGCCCCCCTCGCGCCGAGCTCGCCGACGCCTCCCCCCGCATGCGCGGCCGTGGTCGGCGACCCCTCCCCCCGAGCATGGCCGGCGACACCTCCCCCCGCGTGCGGCTCGGCCTCTTCACCCCACCACTTCGGCGGTGGCCCCCTCATGGCTGTTGTCGCCGTCGAGCTTGCACCGCCGAGCTCGAGCTCGCCCTGCTGCCCCGCTGCTGCGGCTCCTCTACTCCTGCCAGCCGGCACCTGCGCGCCGCTCCTTTCTCGCCGGCTGCCGGCCGCGCACGCTAGTGTAATTTACTCTAAAAAAATATGAGTAAATTTTAGAGAACGGGTAGAGTTGCAGCAAACCATAGGTATTATGACGCGTGGCACATAATCATAGGTTTTATGTCTATATGTTTCATAAGACTCCACCTTTATAAAAACTTGATTAATTGAAGCATATTTGAATATTTTTTTTTCAAAGTAACAAAGAATTAAAGTATCAGCCTTATCATCCTTATTCAAGAATTTAATAATTAAAAAATTATACACTTTATGTTTTAAAATTTTAAGTAAATTCGTGCTCAACATACATAAGTTTAGGGTTTTGTGAAACTTTACAACCATAATACCTGAAGCTATATGCCACGTGTTATAATACCTATGATTTTCTACAACTTTCACCATAGAATATGGGGTTTTGTAAAATTTACTCTAAAATATTAGTGTGCCGCTAAAATCTTTTCTCTACGAGTAACCAGTGGGATGGTTAAAAACTTAAATACGGGTCATATATTTTTGACTTTTTTTCTTAGTATATTTTGATCAACAAATTTTTTATTAGAATAAATTTGTAAAATTATAATGAGCTATATAATATTATAAAGTGTCTTTTAAGATAATTAATCACAGACCTTTTTAAAATGTCCAAACTATGTGTTTTAAAATTTAGAGAAAATTTCACAAACGACTGATACTTTGTCCAAATTATCGTAAAACTACAAATTTAAAGTAATGTAAAAAAAATACAGATTTAACAATAATTTATTATAAAACTATAAGTTTAAGACTAAGTGTCGCAAAAACTACAGATTTGATAATAAAAATATCACAAAACTATAGATTTTTAGGTTATAAATCCTTAGCATTAATGTTAAATTGAGTTATAAATATCCATGTTTTGTGATTAAATTGACATTAAACCTTTAGTTTTGTAATACATTTGTTACTAAATATGTAGTTTTGGGATATTTCACCCTAAATCTGTAGTTCTGAAATAAATTTAGTGTTAAATATGTAGTTTTGTGATGCATCTTGTTAAATGCAGTTTTATGATAATTTAGCCAAAGTACTTATAGTTTTGTAAAATTTACTTTAAAGTTATTTATAGTCAATGCTGTAAAGGTTAAAAAATTGAAGACTACATAAACGCTATTGTAAAGTGTGAATGATAAGACGTCGAGTTGAAGTTCAGGCCCTATATAAATTTAGGTACAATTGCTCATTTGGCCCTGTTTCGAAGCCTAACTATCAATTTGACCATACTTTTTTGAGTTTTCTTATTTAACCTTTGAAAGGTCATGTTCTCTAATCTTGTGTTAGGAGGAGTTTTGGTGATTAATGACAACGGTTGTTGGAACTAACCTTTGCTATAAGTTTGTGATGATAGATTATGTTACGGCATCAAGAAAAAAAGGTTGATGGCTCATATGTGAGAATCAAGTGATAGAATTGTGGATTAATGACAAAAAGGATGATACCTCACATATCGGGAATAAACAAGAGTCAAATGTTGATGATGAGTATACTTGATGAGATCCCATCATTAGTTGATGGATATGTTGAAGAATATACACCATGGTTCAAGATTGTTAGAAATAAAGATGGTGTGAGAAGTTAGAAGATGAACTTTGCCGATGGATGAGAATTAAAGGCAAGAAGTTGAAGATGCGTGATATGAAGTGACTACCTATGGCAAGACGGTGAAGCGCAGGTGACACTCAGCTGCGATGGACCATGCGGTGGTAAATGGCAAGCAAGGGGCTTGACGCCGATGAACTGAAACCGGTGGTGAAGGACGAGCGAAGACTTTGTCGTGATGGACCGTGCGAGATCATTTGAAGCCATGGATTATCCGCACCAATCATTTGAGAAATGGAATATGAAATGTCAAAGATCAAGAAGATGAGATTTTCCCGATGATCAAATGACCTTGACGTTGGTAACCCTCCAAGTGAAGAAAGAAAATGGTGTGAAGGTATTCCTATGGTATAACTTTCCTTTTTACATTTGAGTTTATTATGTCGTACTATTAAGAGGGATACCACATGCATATAATTAGTCAAGTACTAGTGCTCAAAATTTTTCATCTTTGTGTGAGTTGAAAAACGTAAACCAAAATTTGAACTCCGGGTTGTTTCACATGTCACAACACTTACACTGGGTTTCTTTGCAAGTATTTCAACATCTCTTGAAGGTTTTGGCTGATGTTTTATGATGTATTTGATAGCTTATGAAATAAGCTTTCCATAGAGTCCAAGATCTTGAAAATCAGACTCCGGAGTAAATAAGTTATTGCCTTTTTACTTAAGCAACATCAGACTATCTGATGTATCGGTCTATCCCTTTTTTCTCAGAACTTCACTCTCTGTCTTGATTTGAAAAATCCTCTCGAGTGAGTTTTTCTAAGTGTCGGAGTATCCGATTTTGAATCAGATAGTCCTATGACACAAATACTCCGAATTTTCATGGAACTTGAGTCTCTATTTGAGGACGAAGTTTTTACTTCTAAAATATCGGACTCTTCGATTTCACATCAGATAGTCCGATGTATCAGAAAGTCCGAAATTTCATGGAACTTTGTTCTCTGTCTCTCGTTTCCTTTGAGGTTTAAAATATCGGACTATCCGTCATGGGCTGAAAGATTCCCCTCCAATGGTCACATTTTGGGGATCTATATAAACCCCCCACCATCCCTTTTCTAGGGTTGCCCAAATTTATTTCATTCAAATCTTGTTTTGGGTTGAGCTTAGTGCTAAGTGCTTTGGATCTTTGAGCTCTCTCCATCTCTATCTCAAATCCCCCATATTGTTTGTGACTTGGATCTTTGTGTGTGGATTTGGAGTTTGGGAGCCTAGTGTGTGTTTTTCATGATCTTGAGCACTAGGATTTGTCCAAGAGTTGTGTGGTGTTTATTACTCTTGGAGGTTGAGGACTTGTCGTTCTTGGGACACCGACCTACTTGTGGTTGGCCGAGAGAAGTTTGTGAAGGCCGGATCTTGCCTTCGCAAGAAAAGAGATACCCTTAGTGGAAGGAGGAGTGCATTTGTGCAACCTCACGAGAATAGGGTTGAAAAAGACCCGGCTCTTTGCGAGCTCCTCAATGAAGGCTAGAATCCCCTCAAGGATTTGAACTCCGGGAAATACATCGTTGTGTAAACCTCGATGATATCCTCACTCTCTTTACCTTCTTGTTGCATTGCTTTGTGCCATGCTAATCTTGTTGTTGGTTGAGCTCACCTCCTTGCTTGTGGATTGGATCTAGAGTTTTTAGGTTGTTGCTTGTTTGATTGTTGCTGTGCAGGTCAGATAATCCGATCTCAGTTCAGACAATCCGATCCATAGGACTATTTGACCAGTATCAGACAATCCGACCCTGTTTAGTTTTTAGCTTCCGCATTCATTTTTAAACCGCCTATTCACCCCCTCCAGGTGACATCAAGTCCTTTCAACCTTACTTTTCAAAATCAAAGTCGCCGTTTGACCTTATTTTTACTACACCGTTAGGATTTCATTTCATCTTGTTCAAAATGACCAAAATGCCCTTAGTACACATTTATCTTGCCAAAACAGGGTCTGACCCCTCTTATCTTCGCGGCGGGGCTGATACCTTGTCGAGGCCGGTGCGGAGTGTCGCGCCGCAGCGCTTGGACCTTCAGAGGACAGAAGACGATGTGGGGGCTCATGGGCAGGAAGCAACGGCACACAGAGGGTCCGTGTGCGCGGCCCGTGGCTGGGTCATGCTGCCGTGCAAGGACCTGCGCTAGACGGAGGCCGGGGTGGGGCTCGTGGCGGTCAGCGTGGGAATGGAGTGGTGGCGCGCTGAGGGTCGCATGCGTGGCCGGTTGGTTGGTTGCGCTGCCGCGCACGGATCTACGCCGGACAGAGGCCAGGGCATGGGCTCGCGGCGGTTTAGAAGATTTTGCACAAATGACATGACCAAATGTTTTGCACATTATTTGTAGATTAGAAGATTTTGGAATGTATGAGTTCACCCTGCCTTAATTTATTTTACATTAGTTTTCAAGATTAGTTTTGCAGATCATTGTGGTTAAACATGAACTAAATGCAATTTCAGACATTAAGTTCTGTATTATTTTGCAGTTTTAAATTTTTTTGTATTCTTACATCTTTTGAATCATATATTGCTTACTAAATTAAGTAATTTGTTTTCAAATTAAGTAATTTGTTTTCAAATTCATACATGGTGTATCCATTTGGCATATTAATCTCAAGGATGGTGCTAACTTTGTTTTTGATATGTTGTATGGTACTGTAATAGTTTGCCTCATTTCCTGATCTAAGACTATTTGATCTAATCAAAGTTTGAAATAATGAGGTTTAATTTTGGTTTTCAGATAATATATGATTTGATCTGTTGTATGGTAGTATAATAGTCTGTTGCTTTCAACATCTAAGTTTACTTGATCTAATTTAATCTAGAATAATCAAGTTTAATCTTTGTTTTCAGATAATTAAAGAAGTGGTGATTTGATGGGAAGAAGTGTGGTGATATTTTTGTGGTTTGATCTAGCGTGGAGTTAGAGTTGGGAAAGGAGTGGTCCTCACATATGTGTTGGAATCATGTGACTGCTGATCAACTTGCATATCAAGTTTTCCAATTTTGTTGGTGTGCTTTATATTAAATTTGATATTTGGGCTTTAATAGATCTGAAATTTGGCGTTACAAGTTGTGTTTTCGGCCTGTCATTGCTTCGCAGGGCATATTTGGGCCTTTGATTTGTTAGAAATAACATTTGGATTTTTAAAATGGAATAAGTTCACTTAGGTCCCTCTATTTTTCAGTCAATCTGATTTTCGTCCCTTGACCGTAAAACTGGGTACGGCCTATCCCCCAACTTATGAAAACTGAGCAAACGAGGCCCCTCGGTAGTATGGAGGGCAGTTTTGGCCGACATGGCGCCTACGTGGTTCCTTTGACTAGGTCTTCATCTCACGTGGCGCTTATATGGCAATTTTGTCCCGAAAAAATAATAAAAATCGTGGGATCCATATGTCAGCCTCCCTATTCTCTCTATCCCCCCTCTCTCTCCCCTACACTACAAGGAGTAGACGAGCGGCGGCGGGACGGAGCGGCGGCGGGCGGTGGGCGGAACGGTGGCGGGCGGCTGGCGGAGTAGTGGCAGGCGAGTTCATGGAAGCTGTTCGCCGCTTAGGCCACTGCCGAGGTCGCCGCCCACCTCGTTCGCCCGTTCTCGACATCAATGCCGCTATCTCCGCCCCTCCACTGCCGCCGATGACCCTCCCCCAACCGTCGACCCCTCCCCGTCTGCCAGGGCTCGCCTGCAGGCACCGCAAGCATCGACCCAGTTGCCCTCACCACCCCTAAGCTGAACTGGAGGAGGGTCGACATTGAGGCAGCGGAAGAAGGGCAGAGCAAGCTTCCGCGGTAGTGGTCAACGAGGACGGGCGGGCAGGATGGCGAGCTCGAGCTCGCTGGCTCCCCTCCCCTCTTCCACTACACTCTCGGCTCTTCCTCTTCTTACTCTCAGCTCTCCCTCGTCCTCGCGGCGGAGCGGCGGCAGTAGGCCACGGGTAGAGCGGAGGGGCCGGCGGAGTGGAGGAGACCTCACTTGGTTTAATTATACATCGATGGAAGGATTATATATCGTTAATATGTACAGCCGATCGAGTAGATTTAGTCTTATCTTAGTTACCTATAATTGCCGATCGATCCCAATATGACATCGGCTCGAAGATAAATGATACGTCATCGGCAACTAGCCGATCGGCTATCGTTTATGGATTTAACCGCGGTTTTCTTGTCTTTCTTTCTTGTTGATTGCAAGATCAAATCAACTGGCACGCTCACGAACCTAAAAGCAAGATTTTGGACCTGCACTGAAGTTAAGCAGATCTTCCAGGCCTGTGTGTATTTTTCGCATCAACACGCTTTTGGCACACCCAGTGGGACCGAGTTGTGACAACTTTTTCTCATGGCAGAGAAACAATCACCGGCATCGACAGGCAAGCCTCCAAATCCTCCGGGGGCCAAATCTCAAAACCCTCCGGGGACCAAGCATCCAAAACCTCCGGGAACCAATCAATTATCATCTGAAGTCGATACTGAAAACATTGTCCCAGTTACTATAGAAAAAATATCACCAGAACAGAAGAAGGAGTTTGGACTAATGATAAAGAGTGCTCAGGAGCAGTTCATGAACTCAATTGGAGAAACCCGCCAGGGAAAAGTTATTCAAAAATACAAGGTGAAGGTGGTTGCTGCCGATGAACCTGGAACGAGCTCATCCCAAGGTGGTAAAGCTAAAGGTGTTGCAGATGGTTCGGGTGATAAAGGTCAGGGGCTTCAAGATGGTGTGGTCGAGGATGTTGATGAAGACGATACTGAGGAGCAAGAATCTCCAGGATGCAACAATTTCCAAGACTAGGTTGATTATGCTGTTCAACATGCCTTGATCAATCAATCAGGGGTGCTTGTCAATACCTTAACAAATATGAATAAGTCTATGGTTGATGGCACAATAGCTGAACATCAAAACACGGGGCCAGTCTTTCTACCAGGTGGCGTCTTCCCACAGTATAGGAATTTGGTGACAAACAACCAGCAACATACTACCAATGCACCACCAGTCCAGCCAACGGCAGCGGTTTCAGCTCTAGCACCAGCTGCACCGTCGCGGCGCAAAGGCGAGTGATTAATCCCCATGTCTTGACCAGGGAGCAACCACAACATGTTGGACAGAACATCAATCGGCTGACTTAGGAGCAGGTCGCTGCAATGTTTGCACCGACTCAGCCGACTGTCGAACTAGTACAGTCGACGCCGATCAAGCAGCAGATTATTCAGCCGATTACGCAACAGATGGTGCAACAGATACCAACAGGACAGAGAACACCTATTGCTTAGCAAAATCCACTTGTTGGAACCCCATTTGTACCTGAACAGCAGATGTACAATGTGCAACAGACCCCTCAGAACTACCTTGGTGGTAATTTCACTCTTCAGTATACACCTCGGTCACCTCACATCCAATATCAAACAGGGGGATCTCCTCAACCCCAGTTTGTTCCTTAGCTTAACCAATTTGATCCGATACAGCAGCAGATGCAAGGAGTGCCCTAGCAGAAGCCCTGGGCCAGCATGATTGCAGATGTGATGAGGGAGCAGTTTGGGCTTAAGCCAAAGGACACTGGAAATTTGTATCGGCACCCTTATCCTTAGTGGTTTGAGAGAGTTCCGCTTCCCAACCGATACAAGGTTCCAAATTTTTCAAAATTTTCAAGGCAAGACAATGTTTCGACATATGAGCATGTCAGCCGATTCTTGGCTCAGTGTAGAGAAGCATCGGCTGTTGATGCGTTCAGAATTCTGTTGTTTCCTTTGTCTTTGTCTGGGTTAGCATTCAGATGGTTTTCTTTGTTGCCTTATAATTATGTTCAAGGTTGGGCTGATTTGGAAAAGCAGTTCCATAGCTACTTCTACAGTGGAACCCATGAGATGAAACTTTCTGATTTGACAGCAGTTAGACAGAGGCATGATGAAACCGTGCAAGACTACATCCAGAGATTCAGAGATATGAGGAACAAGTGTTACAGTTTGGCCTTGATAGATTCCCAGTTAGCCGATCTCGCATTCCAGGGTTTGATAGCTCCGATCAAGGAGAAATTTTTGTCGCAGGAGTTTGAAAGCTGGTCTCATCTTGCATAGAAGGTGACCCTGCATGAGCAAAGGTTTGCGGAGGCTAAGAAGAATTTCAAGAAGATCAATCACGTGTATCCTTATATGTATGACACTGATGAGGAAGATGACTCCGAAGTGGCAGCAGCTGAATGGTGAGAAGCAAAAAGGTTGTACCGTGTCAATGGGTGAAGAGTTCTGGAAAAGAAGAGAGGTATGATTTTGATATCACTAAGGCTGATAATATTTTTGACTTGCTACTTCGGGAGAAACAGATACAACTTCCTACTGGTCATATAATACCATCGGCTGAGGAGTTAGGGAAGAGAAAATATTGTAAGTGGCATAACTCTGGTTCCCATGCTACCAATGATTGCAAAGTCTTTAGGCAGCAGATCCAAGCAGCTATTGAGGGAGGGAGAAATCAAATTTGATGAATCAAAGAAGCCGATGAAGGTAGATGGACATAATTTCCCCGTCAATATGGTGCATACAGCTGGAAGAGCAGCCGATGGAGGGAAAAATCGGAGTTCTCAGTTGAATTCAGCCAGGATTATTATCAGAGAAGCATGATAAGCAATAGGAGAAGTACTACGAGGAAGATGATGGTGGTTTTGATCCTCATTGGGATTGTGAGTTCTTCAGGTTCTGTTGGAATGAGGGAATGATGCTACCGTCAATTGAGGATTGCCCTGGATGTAGTGACAATGCAGGGAGTTCAAGCCGATCTTACAATAGAGGAAATCGGCTGAGTCAGAAGAGGTTGTATGTTCATCAGAGGTTGGGCCTGGTCAATCAAGATTGTCGTTAAGATGAGGAGGAGGACAGGAACACACAATGGTGTCCTTCTGGTATTTTCACAAAGAATCAGAAGAGAAGGGTTCAGCGGATGAGGAACAGGGAGCGTTTTCAGGAGGTGCAGCAGGAGATCAACCATCGGCTGAAGAAGACTAAGCAAGAATGGCGCATTAAGAGCAAAGTAGCGACGACAGATGAGGTTGAAGCTGGTAAGGCAAAGGGGCTAGCTAAAGGAAAACGTGTTACATCTACGTCGGTGAATATGGTGTTTTTATTGCCTGTAGAATATGAAGTCAAGGAAGCCGATGTCAATGATGTTGAAGAAGCCTCTGCTAGATTGATTTTGTTGCCAGAACAAGCAATTTTTGAGAAACCAGAGGAGACAGAAAATCGGCATCTCAAGCCATTGTATGTTAGTGGATATGTCAATGGGAAGCCGATGTCCAAAATGATGGTCGATGGTGGGGCTACTGTAAATTTGATGCCATATGCTACATTCAGGAAGCTGGGTAGAAATTCAGATGATCTCATGAAGACAAACATGGTTCTCAATGATTTTGGTGGCAATCCATCGGAAACCAAAGGAGTTTTGAATGTGGAGCTGACAATCGGCAATAAAACCGTTCCTACAACATTCTTTGTCATCGATGGGAAGGGTTCCTATAGCCTGTTGCTTGGAAGGGATTGGATTCATGCAAATTGTTGTATTCCTTCAATCATGCACCAGTGCTTGATTCAATGGCAAGGTGACAAGATTGAGATCGTGCCAGCCGACAGGTCAGTTAATGTTGCTAGTGCCGATTTAGCTCTTTGGGAGATGGATGGGATTGATTGCATGTCTGGAAAAGCTTGGGATGGAGATTTTCTAAAAGTGTCCGATTGTGATATACATCCAATTGAAGACGGAGACCCCAAATTATTATTTTGAGGGCGTCGTGGAGGGTTCAAATTTCTGCACCAAGGACACGGTGGATGATCTCGATGGCAAATTATGATAGGGTTTTATGTCGGCTGATGATTTGGAGGAGATTGACATAGGCCCAGGAGATAGGCCAGGGCCGACGTTTATCAGCAAGAATTTATCGGCAAAGTTTAGAACCAAGTTGATAGAGCTTTTAAAAGAGTATAGAGATTGCTTTGCTTGGGAATATTACGAGATGCCAGGACATAGCCGATCGATTGTTGAACATCGGCTCCCTATCGAGCCAGGATATGAGCCATACTAGCAACCTCCAAGGAGATGTAAAGCCGATATGTATGACGCTATCAAGGCTGAAGTTACTTGCTTATATGATGCTGGTTTTATTAGACCTTGCCGATATGCTGAGTGGGTTTCTAACATAGTTCCGGTCATCAAGAAGAACGGTAAGCTTAGGGTGTGCATCGATTTTCGGGATTTGAACAAGGCTACCCCTAAGGATGAGTACCCAATGCCGATTGCCGATCAATTGGTTGATGCTGCTTCAGGGCACAAGATTATCAGTTTTATGGATGGCAATGCGGGTTACAATCAAATTTTTATGGCGGAAGAAGACATTCAGAAGACTGCTTTCAGGTGTCCTGGTGCGATCGGTTTATATGAGTGGGTTGTGATGACTCCCGGCTTGAAGAGTGCTGGGTCTACATATCAGAGGGCCATGAATTATATATTCCTCGATCTGATCGGCTTGTTGGTTCATCTACATTGATGATGTGGTTGTTAAATAAATCAAAGGAGGTGGAGGACCACATAGCCGATTTGAAAAGGGTTTTCGAGAGGACAAGGAAATATGGTTTGAAGATGAATCCTATGAAGTGTGCTTTCGGTGTATTGGCTGGGCAGTTTTTGGGCTTTCTTGTTCATGAGAGGGGGATTGAAGTAACTCAGAGGAGTGTCAATGCGATTAAGAAAATTCTACCTCCAGAAGACAAGAAACAATTGCAGAAGTTGATCGGCAAGGTGAATTTTGTTAGAAGGTTTATTTCTAACTTATCTGGGAGATTGGAACCTTTTACACCTTTGTTAAGATTGAAAGCCGATCAAGAATTCACCTGGGGGGCAGAGCAACAGAAGGCTTTGGACAATATTAAGGAATATCTTAGCTCTCCTCCGGTGTTGACTTCTCCACAGAAGGGAGTACCTTTCAAACTATATTTGTTGGCTGGCGAGAAGTCAATCGGCTCGGTTTTAATCCAAGAACTCGAAGGCAAGGAAAGAGTTATTTTCTATTTGAGTCGCAGGCTCTTGGACGCAGAGACAAGGTATTCTCCGGTGGAGAAGTTATGTTTGTGTTTATATTTCTCTTACACAAAGTTGAGGCATTATTTGTTATCCAATGAATGCACTGTGGTGTGCAAAGCCGATGTGATCAAATATATGCTATCGGCTCCGGTTTTAAAGGGGAGAATCGGAAAGTGGATATATGCTTTGACAGAACTTGATCTTCAGTATGAATCACCTAAGGCAGTAAAGGGGCAGGCTATAGCCGATTTTATTGTAGAGCATCGTGATGATTTAGTCGGCTCAGTCGATATTGTGCCTTGGACTTTATTTTTCGACGGATCGGTGTGCACTCATGGATGTGGTATCGGCTTGGTTATAATTTCTCCTCGGGGGGCAAACTTTGAGTTTGCCTATACTATTAAACCTTACGCAACTAATAATCAGGCTGAGTATGAAGCAGTTCTCAAGGGTTTACAATTGCTCAGGGAGGTTGAAGCCGATGCTGTTGAAATTATGGGAGATTCTTTCTTGGTGATCAGTCAATTGGCAGGGGAATATGAATGCAAAAATGATATGTTGATGGTCTACAACGAGAAGTGCCGGGAATTGATGGATGGATTTCGGTTGGTGACTCGGTTGGTGACTCTAAAGCATGTGTCCCGGGAGCAAAACGTTGAAGCTAATGACTGGGCTCAAGGGGCATCCGGATATAAGCCGATGGTGAAAGATATTGAGGTTGAAGTTGCCATAGTAGCAGCCGATGATTGGAGGTATGATGTGTATCAATATTTGCAAAATCCATCACAATCGGCTTCTCGGAAATTGCGCTATAAGGCTTTGAAGTACACCTTGTTGGATGACGAGCTATATTATCGAACGATTGATGGGGTGTTGCTTAAATGTTTGAGCGCCGATAAGGCTAAAGTTGTGATGGGAGAGGTGCATGAAGGTATATGTGGTACTCATCAATCGTCACATAAGATGAAGTGGTTGCTTCGGCGTGCAGGGTATTTTTGGCCGACAATGTTAGAGGATTGCTTCCGATATTACAAGGGATGTCAAGATTGTCAGAAGTTTGGAGCAATTCAAAGAGCACCAGCGTTGGCTCTGAATCCTATCATCAAGCCGTGGCCATGCAGAGGATGGGGTATGGATATGATCGGTCAGATTAATCCTCCTTCAAGTAAGGGGCATAGATTTATATTGGTCGCGACCGATTATTTCACCAAGTGGGTAGAAGCTATTCCTTTGAAAAAGGTTGATTCAGGGGATGCTATACAATTTGTCAAGGAACATATCATCTACCGATTTGGTATCCCTTGGACCATAAGAACAGATCAAGGTTCGATCTTTGTGTCCGATGAATTTGTTCAGTTTGCCAATGATATGGGTATCAAGTTGTTGAATTCTTCTCCATATTACACACAAGCTAATGGGCAAGCCGAGGCATCTAATTAGAGTTTGATCAAATTAATTAAGAGAAAAATTTCTGATTATCCTCGGTAATGGCATACAAGATTAGCTAAAGCATTATGGTCTTATCGGATGGCTTGCCATGGATCGATTCAACTTCCTCCTTATAAGCTTGTTTATGGACATGAGGCAGTTTTACCATGGGAGATTAAAATCGACTCATGAAGGATAGGCTTACAAGATGAGTTGACAGCCGATGAATATTATAATCTCATGGCCGATGAAACAGAAGACCTAGTTCAGTCTAGATTGAGAGCCCTTGTGAAAGTTACTAAGGATAAGGAACGAGTTACTCGTCATTATAACAAAAAAGTGGTACATAAGTCCTTTTCAGAAGGAGAATTAGTTTGGAAATTGATTCTACTGATTGGAACACGTGATAATAAATTCGGCAAGTGGTCACCGAATTGGAAGGACCGTTTCAAATCCATAAAGTTGTATCCAAAGGAGCTTATATGTTACAAGGACTTGATGGTGAAGTTTATGGACGAGCGCTTAATGGCAAGTACTTGGTGGTGAAGTTTATGGACAAGTGCTTAATGGATTAATTCATGATCGGCTGAGGTTTGCCAATACATGCAAAGCCAATGTGGTTAACATCGCCTTTAGATGGCCGATATATGTTATATCGCCCTCAGTTGTTTTTAATTATCATAATCGGTTGTGTTCTGCCGATGTATGATGGTTCATATTTGACATATCACCCTTAGTTCAAATTATAATTTTATCAATGTCTTCAACATTGCAAAATTAGGGGGGCAGAGATATAGAAAACATGGATTTCAAAAGCGAAATTTAAAGGCAGGAGATTAACATGGAATTCATTACAGCCCAAAAGTTTGCATGTTTAATGTTAATTTTACAAGATATAGCTCATCCAGATATATTTCTTTGGATGGCTGATATCGCCCTTTGTCTAATTTGATCCACTTCATCTATCATCTTGGCGTCGGCCGCATCAGTGCCAGGGATCGGCTTCAGAGATTTTGTCAACTTAGTTAGGTGTTTGATAGAAGCCTTCAACTTGGACTTTTGATCTTCAATGGCTTTTGGCAAATCGGCAAGCTTTGCTTGTTCAAGAGCAAGTTGTGCATTGCATTGCTCTAGTTCAGCCAGGAGCTCTATCATTCGATTGTTTAGCCGATCAATGTTTGTTTGGGTTGCACTTGGACCGGCTTCCAATTCATCCAGTTTAGCTGTTTCCTCATTGATAGAAGCTCTGTTTGCTTGGATGGTTGCGGTTGCTTCAAGATCTCTTCTTTCATGCCGATCGGCAATTCTATTCTAGGCTTTTTCAAGCTTAAGCCGATGTTGCTCAAGGTATGTTGCTAGAGTAATGGCTTCGGCTAGCTCATCTGGAATTTTGTCATCTATTTCATGGAGCCTATCTCTAATAAGGACCACCTGTGATTATTCCAGGCGGTCTATTTATGTGGTCCGCCTGTGAAGCTCCATCTTCGCAAGCGCCCATTTTTTGCCACCTGCAAAATTCATTCGCGGCAACACCATTTACCGCCTATAAAAATCTGGCCGACTATATAGTCTTCTTCCTCCCCGAGCTCCTGTTCATACTCGACGATTTTCTCTCTCTTAAAGGCACCAAAATATAGGGGGGAGGTTTTGAACTTCAAATCTTTGAGGGATTTTTCTACTGTAGTTAGATCTATGCCTTTGCACTCTATATACATAATTTTTTTTGTAATTTAAACCCCCATTTGACTATGGATCTACGTATGCAAAATAGTGAGGGGAAAAGCTAGCTCCCATGATTGTTTTTTTAATTTGCTTTGATATGTGTGCTAGATTTATGTGTGTTTCTTGATGCTATGGGGTTCTCTCATCTTCTAGTGATTTTATAATGTAATATAATGGACTAAATTATATACTTTGCTCTTATGTATTTGCCTAGATCTAGATAGGAGAGAGAAAACTTCATGACATGAAGAAACCAATTATTATGTTTAATTTTTGTACATTATGATTTTGTTGGATTTATGTGTAATCTTTGATTTCATGTAGTCGTCCCATCCTCTAGTTGGTTAAATATAATATGTTAACTTCAAAATGTTACATTTGATTTCATTATAGTTATATTTTGTAGAAATAAGACTAGTATGTTCTCGAAAATTTATAGGTTCCAATTCGTTGTTTACAAATATATTTGTAAAAAAAATTTATTAATATAAATTTTGCAGAGATATGGAAAGGCTCGAATGGATGTATCATTGGCCGATGTTTTTATCGCCATATATGGAACAAGTGTCTAAATTTATTGATATTGCCAAGGAGCACGCTAAGGAGGGTGTTGACGGTCGTTATCGATCAGTTTCGACCGTCAATATTACCAAAATAGGAGAGAACTAGTGATGCTAGCAATGCATATGTTTGTTAGAGTAATAATATTCCACTAGTATTAGGTATACTAACCTTTTTGTAGAGAATGACACTAAAGTGGAGGAGAATTGACATCAACATAGACGATAAATCAATCGGACAATGTCGAGAACCAGACTTATGTATAAATGGGCCAAGAACTCAGAATTGACACGATGAATTGGGCCAAAATTCACAAGTCTATAAAGTGAAGCAATAGAGGAGGTCGCCAGCCGAAGATGGGCTGGTTTGGGCCAGCCCATGGTTCGGCCGAACCCCCATCTCCACCGTTGAGACCAGGGTTTGGCATGGATGTCCAAGATTGCATCCCAATGACGGTTGGAGGGTACTTTGGACAATTCCCCTTCCAAAACCGTCATAACCACCTCTATATAAAGGCTTCACTCTCTTCACTTCAACACACACCTCAAGCAATATCTAAACTACCAGATACTACTCTAATATCATTGTCATGACGTAGAGTAATTGTATAAGCAAACACTATACCCGCACCAAAGCATCTCCCAGATAATCTAGCTGTATATTCAGTATAACATGAACATAATGTAAAGTAGGTACTCATATACTCGGAGAGTATTTCAATACCATAAATGTATATAGAAGAGTATTCTAATAAAAGTACAAATCTTACAAAAGAGAAGAGATAAGCTACTAGAGCCATACCCGAACTCTTCCGAAGGCTTCGAACTTTCCATTTTCAGCTTTAAGTAATCGATGCTGCGGGAAGTCGTCATATAGAAGAAGAAGAAGAAGAAGAAGAAGAAGAAGAAGAAGAAGAAGAAGAAGTGGTAACACCATCTCCGGCCATCCCTGTAAGTTTCAATCTTCATCTTCTCAAATCATATCGGCTATCACATGACTCTAACTACCCATATTATTTTCAGACTTTAGCCGATATGTTTTCCTTCGATATCCGATAGTTTATGGATGAAGAAGAAGAGACCACGAGCACAGCTTTGGCACCTTTAGCCGATGATGTAAAAGCAATCTTGCTAAATATTTCAAATCGGCTAGAAGGTTCCTTCACTGGTGGAGAAACCATCTTTCGTTGGTCGCCCGAATTCCACAATAGTCCCGGTTGCAATAAAAACTGGGGCTAAACCCTTTTTAACCGGGACTAAAGATCATCTTTAGTCCCGGTTCAAATGCTGTCAGGGCCTGTCAGGTCCCCCTGGGATCTTTAATCCCGGTTGGTAACACCAACCGGGACTAAAGTCCCACCCCTATATATATGTCTTCTTCCTCCTCCAGCTGCCCGAGCAAGCTTCAAAATTTCTTCAAAAAAGAGGGGGAGGTCATGCCAAAATTTCTAGTGAATTTATTTTGGTGATTATATACAAATCGGAGCTGCCTAAAAGGTTAGCAACTTCATCCTCCAATGTTTTTTTTGTCATATTACATTTGGTGCTATGTTTTGCACACTTTTTTGTCTCCAAAATTTAGTTGTAAGTTGATGAGAGAGAAAATTTGTGTGGGGAAGAAAGAATATATAGAAATTTAGTTTATTTGCTAAAGAAGGTTTTATAAAATAGTTGAGAAGGAAAATATAGTGAAAGTTAATCTTAAATAATAGAAAACAAACTAAAATGAAAATTAAAAGATGTAAAACACATTAATATTAGTTTAAAACTTTAGAAATAGTAAATAAGAATTATTTGGTGTAATATTTTATAATTTTTGTATGAATAATGATATGTCATTATTGTATGACTGTTGAAAGAGTTTGTAATTATTTTATAATTATTGTATGACTGTCATTATTGTAAGAATAATTATTTGTGTACGATTTTTTTTATGTCATGTAGATGGATCGGTAATGGTTGTACGCTGACCGGCGGTCCAAAGAGTTTATTGACGGCGCGCATTATTTTTTGAGAGTGGCCGAAGCTAACAGGCATAATGGTTTTATTTGTTGTCCATGCAATAAGTGTAAGAATCAGAAGGAGTATTCTGCATCCAGGACTATTCATTTCCACTTGTTTGAGTTGGGGTTCATGCCAAGCTATAATTGTTGGACATCCCACGGAGAGCAAGGTGTTGAAATGGAAGAAGATGAAGTGGAAGACGATAATATTCCGGACTTTGCTCAGTACGTTGGATTTGAAGGAAATCAAATGGGCGAGGAGGAAAGGGATGCTGATGGTAACGACGCTGCGGATGATCTTGGTTAGATGTTGCAGGACGCCAAGGAGGACTGCGAAAGTGAAAAGGGGGCCCATAAATTGGACAAGATGTTAGAGGACCACAGAACGTCGTTGTACCTAGGTTGCGAGCAGGGGCACAAAAAGTTGGATACCACTTTGGAGTTCTTGCAATGGAAATCAAAAAATGGTGTTAGTGACAAGGCATTTGGCGATTTATTGAAACTCGTCAAGAACATTCTTCCGGAGGGAAACAAATTGCCCGAGACAACGTACGAGGCTAAGAAGATAGTCTGCCCTCTAGGACTGGAAGTTCAGAAGATTTACGCATGTCCGAATGATTGTATCCTATATCGCGGTGAGGAGTACGAGAACCTAGAAGCATGCCCTGTTTGCAAAGCACTACGATACAAGATTAGATAAGACGATCTAGGAGAAGTTGATCGGCAGCTAACAAAGAAGAGAATTCCTGCTAAGGTGATGTGGTATTTCCCTATAATACCACGGCTAAGGCGTTTGTTCAGGAACAAGGGGAATGCTAGAATGATGCGATGGCACGCTGAAGAGCGTCAACAGGACGGGATGTTGAGACACCCTGCCGATGGTTCACAGTGGCGGAACATTGACAGAGAATTTAAAGACTTTGGAAAGGACGCACGAGACATACGGTTTGGTTTGAGTACGGATGGCATGAATCCTTTTGGAGAGATGAGCAGCGGCTATAGCACTTGGTCCGTTACGATGTGTATCTACAACCTCCCCCTTGGCTATGCATGAAGAGGAAGTACATAATGATGCCGATTATTATTCAAGGCCCCAAGCAACCTGGTAACGACATCGATGTGTACCTAAGACCACTGGTCGAAGATCTTAAACTGTTGTGGAAGAAGGAAGGTGTCCCCGTGTGGGACGAGGACAAACAGGAGGAGTTTAACCTACGAGCGCTGCTGTTCGTAACCATCAACGATTGGCCTGCACTTAGCAACCTATCCGGACAGTCCAACAAGGGGTACAAGGCTTGCACTCACTGTATGGATGAAACAGAAAGTACGTATCTTAAGCACTGTAGGAAGGTTGTGTACATTGGTCATCGTCGATTCCTTGCAGCAAACCACCCGGTACGGAAGAAAGGCAAGCACTTTGAACATAAGGTGGACCACCATACGAAACCTAAACATCGCAGCGGGAAAACAGTGCTTGCTATGGTTAAAAATCTTAAATTAGTGTTCGGAAAGGGGACTGGAAGCTAGCCTATAGAGAGCGAAGATGGTCACACGGCGATGTGGAAAAAGAACTCTATATTTTGGGAGTTACCCTATTGGGAATTCTTGGACGTCCGCCACGCAATCGACGTGATGCACCTCACTAAGAACCTTTGCGTAAACCTTCTTGGCTTCCTAGGTGTATATGGAAAGTCGAAAGATACACTGGAAGCACGTAATGATCTGAAGCATATGGAACAACACGGCGACCTTCACCCGGAACCAAAGGAGAAAGGAAGCCATTACTTGAGTCCAGCCAGCTACACTCTTAGTAAGGCAGAGGAGGAAAGTATGTTTGAATGCATGGAGAGCATAAAGGTACCGTCTGGATACTCCACGAATATCAAGCGAATAATAAGCACGAAGGAGAAGAAGTTCAAAAACCTAAAGTCTCATGACTGTCACGTGTTCATGGCACAACTGCTACCAGTTGTAATAAGGGGTATCCTTCCAGACAATGTCCGAGCAACAATAACAAAGCTATGTGCATTCATGAACGCAATTTCGCAGAAGGTCATCGATCCGGATAGATTAGAAGCCCTTCAGAATGATGTGGTGCAATGTCTTGTCAGTTTTGAGTTGATATTTCCACCTTCATTTTTCAATATAATGACGCATCTGCTTTGTCAACTTGTCAAAGAGATCAGTATTCTCGGGCCTGTGTACCTACACAACATGTTTCCTTTCGAGAGATACATGGGCGTTCTGAAGAAGTATGTTTGTAACCGTGCTCGTCCAGAGGCAAGCATCGCCAAGGGGTATGGAATAGAGGAGGTCATCGAATTTTGCGTAGAATTTATTGAAGACCTTCGCCCAATCGGGGTACCTGAATCACGCCATGAAGGGAGACTACGGGGAAAGGGAACTCTCGGAAGGAAAGCAATAATGACGGTAGACAACAATTTATTCCGTAAAGCCCATTTCACGGTTCTACAACAATCTTCATTGGTAGCTCCTTACATCGAGGAGCACTTGGCTCTACTTCGCGCCAGAAACATCGGTAAGTCCGATGCATGGATTACACAGCATCACATTGATACTTTCCCCGCGTGGCTACGACAACATCTCATGGGTAACGAGACGATCAACCAACAACTAGCCTTTCTGGCGAGGGGACCATCTGGGTCGATCGCGACATTCCAGGGATATGAGATCAATGGGTACACATTCTGCACGAGAGCCTAAGACATGAAGAGCACGAACCAAAACAGCGCTGTTCGTATCGATGCCATGGGACGCGATGGAATAACTGGCACGTATTACGGTATTACGGTGCCATCGAGGACATATAGGAACTTGACTATGGTCCTCTCAAGGTTGACTGGTCGAGGCGTAATGATTGATGACAGTGGGATGACAACGGTTGAGCTTAACAAGGTTGGATACTCGGACGAACCTTTTGTCTTTGCCAATGATTAACGCAAGTCTTTTACGTGAAGGACATGTCTAGCAAAGGAAAGAAGGGCAGAGGGCCTAACGAGCTGAAGCGTCACGTGGTTCTCCCAGGCAAAATAAAAATCGTCGGAGTTGAGGACAAGACTGACGAGGATTACGATCAGTTTGATGGGCAACCCCCTTTCACGGTGACGATTGATCCTAGCATCCTCCTATCAAATGAATACACCCCTTACTCATGTAGCGATCACAAGGAGGGAACAATAGTGAGGAGAAAGTACGTGCGGTCAACCGTCACCGCCGATGTATTGCCGTAATTATTGTGTACACGATGTAAACTATTTTAGATGTATTGATTATCCATATAAATCAATTTTTGTATGGCATATGTTAATTACGTACGATTATTAGAGGTTTTAACAATTTTAAATCATGTAATTGCTAGTTACATGCGATAATTAGAATTTTTAAAAGTTTTAAGTCATGCATGTGGCATTTACATATGTTACTTAGAGTTTTTAACAATTTTAAATCATGCATATGCTAGTTATATGCGATAATTAGGATTTTTAAAAGTTTTAAATCATGCTTGTGGCATTTACATATGTTAATTAGAGTTTTTAACAATTAATTTAATATCATTCATTTGCTAATTATATATGATTATTTGAATTTTTATTAATTTTAAATCATGCATGTCGTATGTATTTACATATGTTAATTAGAGTTTTTAACAATTAATTTAATATCATTCATATGCTAATTATATAAGATTATTAGAACTTTTATTAATTTTAAATCATGCATGTCGTATGTATATACATATGTTAATTACAATTTTTAACAATTTAATATCATTCATATGCTAAGTATATATGATTATTAGAATTTTTATTAATTTTAAATCATATATTTGCTTATTACGTTTTATCCACTTAATTTACTACAAACAACAATAATTTTTCGAAGTAATTGTCATTAATTTTTCGACTTTAAATAATTTTAATGCATTATTTTCTATTTTAGAAACACAGATGTAATGGATATTAATATTCAGTATGCTTATCAGTAGTCCCGGTTCTTAATCCTAACCGGGTTTAAAAAGAATTTGGAAATAACTGGAAAATATCTTTAGTCCCGGTTGATGATATGTACTCCCGGTTGTTCTCATCAACCGGGACTAAAGATCTAGGGGTATATATATTCCCGATGCGCCGCCCTCGTCTTCTCCACCAACACTTAGAAGTTTCTTCCCCGATCGATCTCTCTCGGCTTCTCCTTCGCCGCCACTGCCTAGGGCATCCCCGCGCCGACGCCGCCGTCGTATCTTGCCGTCGTCTCACGCGCGTCGTCGTCGTCACCTCCGCCGCCTCCGCCGCCGCCGCCTCCCTCTCTCTCTCCGATCTCGATCTCTCTCTCTCTCTCCCCACACCACCGCCGGCCGCCTCGTTGCCGACGCCGCCGCCGACATCGTCGCGGCCGAACACGACTCCGCCGCGCTGACGATGCTGACCCCGACCTCGATGCAGCCGGCACCGGCGACGACGTCACGACGAAGCCGCGAGGCCGACGAAGCCGCGCCACGACGCCGCGGCGGCACGACACGCCGGGACGCCACGACGCCGCCGCGGCACGGCACCGCCACGCCGCCGCCGCGCAACGCCGCCGCCGCGCCATGCGCTTCGCTGCCGCCAGGCCGCGTGCCACACCGCCGCCGCGCCACGCCGATGCCGCACCGCCACGCCGCCGTCGCGCCAAGCCGTAGCCGCGCCGCCTCGCCACCGCTCCGCTGCCGCCACGTGGACGAACGAACGTGAACGTGAACGTGAACGAACGTGAACGAACGAAACGTACATGAACGAGAACATGAACAAACGAACGAACATGAACGAACGTTAACGAACGTGAACGTGAACGAACGTAAACTTAATGTTGTATTTGAACGTATGTAAACGAATGAACGTGCGTGAACGAAAAGTGAACTTAACAAGAACGCGAACATTACTTAACGTACGTTAACGTGGACGCACGTGAACGAACAAATGTAGGTGAATGAAACGTGAACTTAACGAGAACGCGAACGTGAACGAAACGTGAACTTAACGAGAACGCGAACGTGAAATACAATATATATTACTTCGCGTTTATCCTAATACATCTTTTTGTATGTTGCAGAAAAGACGTTGTCGTCATCGTCCCTCAAGCCGGAGTGGTAGCTAGCCCTCGAAGGAATTCGCGCAGGCAAGTGATGTAAATATATGATTGTTAGATTTTTAATGCAATTAAGACTATTAGATTTAATATACGACACTTAGACTTAGCATTATAATTAGAGTTTTAATACAATATTATTTGAGTTTTAATATAAGATCATTATAGTTTTAATATAAGATAATTAGATTTGTAATTAGACTTAGCATATAAGATTGTGTAGGGTTCTAATATATGACAGTTAGACTTAGCATATATATGACTATTTGAGTTTTAGTATAAGATTATTTGAGTTTTAATATAAGATTATTAGATTTGTAATTAGACTTAGCATATAAGATTGTGTAGGGTTCTAATATACGACAGTTAGACTTAGCATATATGACTATTTGAGTTTTAATATAAGATCATTATAGTTTTAATATAAGATTATTAGATTTGTAATTAGACTTAGCATATAAGATTGTGTAGGGTTCTAATATACGACAGTTAGACTTAGCATATATGACTATTTGAGTTTTAATATAAGATTATTATAGTTTTAATATAAGATTATTAGATTTGTAATTAGACTTAGCATATAAGATTGTGTAGGGTTCTAATATACGACAGTTAGACTTAGCATATATGATTGTTAGCATATAAGATTGTTAAAGCAAAAATGTCTCATGACTTAGCAACTATTTCTTGTATGAACAGACGGCTGATCGCGATGAGGAACATATATTGTATGATACAATCGCGGAGGGAAGCAGCCAGTACTAGAACGAAGAAGAGGGGAACGAGGATCCAAACCAGTACTTGAACGAGGAAGGGAACGTGGAGAGGGATGCGGAGGGGAACCAAGAGGGGCACGTGGAGAGGGATGTGGAGGGGAACCAGGAGGAGGAGGCTAGTGGAAGTCAACCCTCCGCTGGACAGAAGAGGGCACACGGGCAATGAGGTGCCGCGAAGAAGCTTGAGGGTCGGCACATCATAACGGAAGTGGACGAAGACGGCCGACCTAGTGCCCCGGTGGAAGCAGCGAAGAACTACATACGTCACAGCGATTGGGTTGTCCGGGATAACGTGCCTGTCAATACGGTGTACTGGCGCAGAACAAGGGCACGCGGAGATCATGAGAGCTTTGTCCCAGATTCGGACAAAGAGATGCTGTGGACCACAATGCTCGAGACATTCACCCTTCTCGTGGATACAGAGGACAAAGTGAAAAGGTAGACTCTAAAGAAAATGGCAGAACAGTTTCAGAGCTTCAAGGGAGATCTGTACCAGAAATATATCCTGAAGGGGCAGACACCGAACTTCGACACATTCCCAAAGCTAAGGGATCACTGGGACGAGTTTGTTGCATATAAGACAGGTCAACAAGGATAGGCGATGATGGAAAGAAACAAAGAAAATGCCTCCAAGAAGAAGTACCATCACCACTTGGGGTTAGGCGGCTATAGCGTCGCGATGCCGAAGTGGGAGGAGATGGAGGCAAGCTTGCTTGAGAGGGGTATCGAATCGGCCACCGCTAATTGGCCGGATCGATCGAAGTTCTGGTATTATGCTGACGGTGGAACGCTCGACCCAGCTGATGGCTCCCTGGTCTTCAGCGATCAGATACACGAGGCTGCACGTCGACTAACGGACGCAGTGGAAACCTCTTCTCAGGGCACGTTCCAACCCGACAGAGAGAAGGATGAGCTGTCACTCGCCCTGCAGACTCCAGAGCATCCAGGACGAACACGAGGGAAAGGGGTGATTCCTTGGAAGATTGGGTTCAAGGAGGACATCCACACGTACAGGAGTCGGATGAGCAGCAAGAGAGATACCGAGGCGAAGATTGCAGATCTTGAGTACAGGGTATCGAGCTACGAGCTCAGCATGCAAGAGGAGGTGGCAAGGAAGGCTGATGAACGCATGGCCGCACATCGGTCCCATGATCCCCAGCCGACCATTTCTCCTGCAATGGTGAGCCCTTCAGGAAATCGTAGTAGCTGCGCCTTAACGAGGCAAGTAGGATCACAGAGCATGGACGCCATGCAAACCCAGGACGAAACCACCTGCCCCGTTGATGACATCACTCAGCGGACACCATGTGAGCTGCATATTCCCTTCAAGAACTTATCAATAAAGGTAAGCTCGTAGTTTATAGATTTTAGATTTGTCCATTCCATAAGTTGCTGCTTATATATGTTCATTACTAATAAATAACCTCTCACCACGTGAAGGTGGCGTCGGGCATGGCCATCCCAACGGACCCTTCAGGTACTTACCACTACATGCCGATTCTAGCAGGATACTCCAAGGTTGAAGTTGAGTTGGTCGAAGGCGCGTACGAGGACCTCAAGTTAGATTACCCTGGAGGAGACAGTGAGACGCATCTACGAGACACAAGCCACGCCATTATACTATGGCGCAAGCGGTACATCATCCTCCCTGGGCGACAAGCGGCGTCTCGTGCACCATCTCCTCCTCAGGCTCCTGCACCGTCTCTTCCTCATGCTCCAGCACCATCTCCACCTCAGGCTCCTGCACCGACTCCTCCTCAGGCTCCTGTACCGACTCCTCCTCAGGCTCCTACACTGACTCCTCCGCAAGCTCCTCGTCCGGCACCTTCCAAGTCAAGGGCCCCCCAAGCTCCACCGCCTGCCCCCACAAGGGCAACGAAGAAGGCGAAAGTTGACACCGCCAAGAACAAGGACCCGGGGTATGATTGCACGCAAGAGGAGCTTGACGCTTATGTGGCATCAGAAGTCAGGAGACAATTGAAGCCTCGAAGCCCAGAAAAGAAGATTCCTATAGACCCGAGTGTCAAGAACTTCTTCAGGGGTATGTCTGCACCTGCCAAGGTGGCCATAAAGCTATCGGACTATGAGCGAACACTCAAGAAAGCACCTTCTGGAAAGTCCAAACCAGTCTCTCAGCTTGGAGAGCAACCAAACCAGGAGATCGAGCCGTTGGTGACCGGTGAAGATTTTGGAATACAAGAATTTATTAATGACACTGGGCTAACTACGGATCAATTCCTACGAGGCGCACCAATCGAAAAGGCAGAAGTGAAATACATGTACGAACTCGGTAAACCGCTTGTCAAGCCTGAGCAGCTGCAGTCCCTACCCACACAAATGTACAAGTTCCATCAACTGTACATGGAGATGAGCGCCACCGGTAGAGAGATGATCGGAGCGAGGATCAGGGACACGGACTTCTTGCAAGGAGATGACATTCTCTGGATCAATTTCAAGGGTATCTACGAACTATACCAGCTGGACGAGTTGCTGGATTTTGTAAGTATCGTTTAGTTAGATTTCTTATTACGTTTCCTTTAATTAGTTAGGTCCTTGTATATAAGTACACTATATGTAATATATACTCCCTTTTATCGTTATAGAATGGAGATTCAAAGGGCCCGACGGCGGGGGGTTTTCGATACTGGATTCATCGACCCTCGGAAAGTAAACGTCGCAATGCTCGACCAGTATCCGCAAGCCACAGAGGACAATCTCGTCCATCTCCTGAAGGCGCAGCATTACAAGACGTTCATACTGTTGCCGTACAACACAGAGTTAGTTTAATTTTACTGTCTTCCTATACCAAATTTCATTCTCGTACGAACATGCTAAGTTTTTCATAGGTAATGCATCCCACGCACATTGCAGATTCCACTGGGTGCTTTTACTCTTCGACCTGGAGGCCTGCACCGTCAACGTATATGACTCAATGGATAAAAAAGAGTCTACGTTTGACAAGGTTTTCGAACTTATAGACAGGTACTGTCATAAGTTCCTATGTTAATTAAGAATCTTGTTATAGTTAATTGCTACTACGAATCATAGCTTTAAACTCCATGTAGGGCTTGGTATCGGTTCCGTCATTTGGTTCGCGGCAAATGGAGATAAAGACTTAGGCGGAAGTTCAATTTTCCTGTGAGTACACATGCTCTACATTTATATTGAATCTCCAATTCAAATACATACAAGTGTATATTAATTAGATCTCTCGCCATTTGTCATTTATTTATAGTGCGCAAAGCAAAAGCAAGGAACTAACTTGTGCGGCTACTATGTGTGCGAGTATTGCCACTTCCTTACAGACGAAATCATCACCACAAGAGAGCTCGATGTACGTACAAATAAATTCAAAATTTCATTACGTATCAATTTGTTGTTTAATTACTAATTAATTTTATACATTCATATAGTTTATTCGCATGAGAGATATCCTGATCACACACAAGGAATTTATCACGGCGGTTCAAGAACAACTCATGGGATTCATCAACGAACAAATCCTTGATCCCAAGGGTAAATTCTACTACAACGGAAATACAATTCATAGGTCCTTAGCTTCTGAGATAACGACTGCTACTACGTCGAAATCGTAGCTAGCTAGCTAGGACATCATAATGGATTGTAATTAATACATGTGTATTTTTCTATATGCATGTGTACACATTTTCTTTAGTGTAAATACATATTTTGGTCATATATATATATATATATATATATATATATATATATATATATATATATATATATATATATATATATATGCATTTGCATAACATATATATGTATAGATACATATATATTATGCATGTATATATGTATTGAAACATATATAAATATAATATATATATATATATATATATATATATATATATATAAACCATGCAGCAACAGGGCCATGCAAAAAAAAAGGTCAGCTCGATCTTTAGTCCCGGATTGGAAGTCCTAGTTTAGAAACCGGGACTAAAGAGGGGTTACGAACCGGGACTACAAACGCTTTCTCCACCAATTCTTAGAGACTCTGGCAACCAGCCAGAGAAAAATTCAGTACATAATACCATCTAATAGAGTTCAGTAAGTATCCCTCCAATGAAAAAATTCAGTACATATACTATCGACTGTGGAAAATTCAGTATGTCTACAATTTTTTTTTGTGTGTGTGGGGAGGGGGGGTGGGGGGTAAAACAGCATTTACTTTATCCACCCAAAAATCCATCATATGCATTCACAGGGAAAAAATTAGCATGTGAAACTGAGAGCGTACATGAACCGAACTACACATAATCCTTCTCTACAGGCATACAGATATTCAATTTCATGTGGCATACCTTGGACTGTGGTGACAGACTGATTTTCCTGTGACCCTGCAAACAAGAAAATTTTAGGCATCGTGTCTTGATTTTGCCGTACAAAATAAACGAATACTAACCTGCTGCTTTGGATGAAATCCACTGCTATGACTGTTGAATTTTGCCATGGTTGCCACGCTCCTGCATTCAACCGACTCCAGATCGATGACCTCTCCTCCTGGGACACCAACGGGTGGCATCGTCTCCAGATCGATTACTTCTGCTTCAGTAACACGCACTGTTGAGAGAGGAGCCATCGCTGGAGGAAGGGGAGGAGCCATCACTGGAGGAAGGAACGAGCTGCTTCCAGAAAGAGAATAGAAAGCTTCTCTGTACCGCCGCCAGCCACCCAGTCGCCGCTGAATTGCCGGTCCGTCACTGCGCCGCCCCCCAAAACCCCAAATTTCGCGACAAGCAGTTCGGTCTGTTGCGAGTAACATGGAAATTCGCCCTGAATAATTCTGCACATATTTTAATTAGAAAAGTTTATCGATCCACCGAGGCAAACCCGTTATGATGAGTGAGGGAGTACGCATATCTGATTCATCAGATGAACGGTGGATGGAAGGGGAGTACGTACTCCCCAGGAGTACGGAACCATTTTCCTATGTATATATACATATACATATATATATATATATATACATATATATATATATACATATATAGTATAGTATAGTTAGTATAGTATTGCCTCATATGTGATATTCTCTTTTGGTTGTTCCAGCAAATATTTTCTTTGATGTTTAATAATTACAACTCAGTGCATCATACGTGACATCATATACTAAATAGTATAATGTATTTGCAAATAAATTGTATGTTGCATATAAGAAAATTTATGTGTTTTATCCGTTGGGACTGATGTTTCGTGTGATAGTTGTCGTTGTTGTAGTCAATATATTTTTAATCGATGCTTCTCTCTAAAATTTACTATTTCTAACTAAATGCCACATAGGCAGCCACGTAGGATGAAACCGCCATCAAACCATGTAGGGACGTAAATTGATCTGCTTTTAATATTTCGGGGTACTCCATATCTCATATCTGGTATGTGGTTTAAGTATGGGATTTCCAAAAGTAAACTCTTATTGGAATAAGTTCAGTATAGGTCTCTCCATATGTCGTTGAGTCTGAATTTCATCCTTGAATCGCAACCAGATATGGCAGCACAAATAAGGTCCCAAGGTGGTTTGAATCGTGGTTCGGCTGACATGGTGCCTACATGACGTTGCGACACTTAGAGTAAATGCGATCCACATGTCAGTGAGTATTTGGTTAAAAATAAAAAAATTTCGGGGATCCACATCATCAACCCCTCTCTTTCCCCTCTGTTCTTCCTTCCTCCTGTCTGTCTCCCTTTCTCTCACCCCAGAGCATCCCGCTGGCCACTCAACACCGTGCTCACCACGAGTACCTCCAACTTTCGCGTGCATGGTGCAGGAGTTCCACGGTGTCCCAGCCCCGCCCTTCGTTGCCGCACCGTTCGACGACTGCAAGAGAAGGCAACAAGGTGCACGGCGCCGCCACCACTGGCCATGGTGACTTCTTCTCCCTCTTGGGCGCTGACGGACGAGGAAAGAGGGAGAGAGAGGGAGACGAGGAAGGGAGAGAAGAAGGGAAATAGAGATGTGGGTCCCACTGAAATTTTTTTATTTTTAACCAAACAGTCACTAACATGCAGCCATGTGTCTTTTTTTTAAGGTTTGTTAGAACCATGCCACCCTATATTTGCAAAATTTAAGATATGCCACCCGTATCTCAATGACATGTAGGACCCACATGAGTCAATGACATGTGGGTCAGGGTGGCATATCACAAATTTTGCAAAATTTGTGTGGCATGGTTCAAATTGTCCCTTTTTTATTTTATAAGTACCACGTAGACGCCACATCAGCTAAAACCACCATGCAAACCACCTTGGGATCATGTTTACATTGGTTTTGAGAGTTGAGGGACGCGTCGTATCTGGTATTGTGGTTTAGGGGACAAATTTGAGGGACGTAAAGGAAACTTATTCACTCTTATACCTTCTGGTTTAGCTGCATCAATGAGGCCCATACTGCCATGCACAACCACTATACGTCCAGAGTAGTAGAGTACTCCAGCCGATACTTAATTCAATCCCTTAAATTGAGCCCACGTACGTATACGTTGTTATGTTGATTAGTACGAGAGTCCGACACGACCACGTACCTAAGCCTACCGGTACATACGACACCGCATCGGCAACGCAGCATCAACTCCGACTCCCATTAGGGCGCGCGCGTACGTACAGGCAGCGTGCCTTGGCTTAATTTGGCTCCCTCTATATATAGAGTACTACTATATTCTACGTAAGCATGCATGCATGCAGGTACGTGTATAGCATGTAACCTAGCTAGCTAGCTATATATAGCTACCACCCAGCCAGCCAGCCAGCCAATTAACTCGCCAGTCAAATCCAGCAGCAAAGAGATGGAGGGGGCGAACTCGAAGAAGAGGGCGGTGGACACAGCAGCAGCAGAGCACGCGCACATGTACCCAGTTGTACGCAGGAGACTGGAGCAGCAAGAGATCATCGCGATAGAGGAGTCGTCGTCGTCGTCGTTAAAGTCGAGCAGGAAGAGAGCGGTGGAACTGGAGGAGCTGGACGACTACGTGGCGATGGAGACGACCGGAGCGTACGAGGTCGCGGTGATGCCCAAGAGATTCAAGTTCCCGGGCGCGCTCGACGGGGAGGACTGCCGATGCACCGGCGTGTACGTGCGCGGTATGCTGCTGGTCGACGCCATGAAGAGAGAGATTGAAGCCAAGGCCGCCGCCCGTGCCCGCCGCTGATCCAATATCGTCGGTCGATCTCGTCGCCGGCCGGATAGATGGCATATATAGTATTTTTATTAATATTTTTTTGTTAGCGGGTATGGCGATTTTGTTAGTTCTTCTTATTAGCTTTTCCGAGGAGTGTATTTGTCGAAACATGAATTCGGCAATAATAAAAGAGAGTAGCGCACGAGATCTAAAAGTGGTTGGATGCGGAGACAAAGGATTTAGACAGGTTCAGGCCCTCTCAATGAGAGGTAATACCCTACTCCTGTTTGGGGATTTGAATCCGCCGAGTGTGTATAAATCTGACGATCTAGTTGTCTCATATGCCCCCTAAAGGGCCTCCTGCCCACCTTATATAGGATGGGAGGCAGGATTACAAGATAGAAACCTTAATCAATACGGTATCGGTTTCCTAAATCTACTTTACAATATTATCAAACCAGGACTTTAAGCCGTTCCGTAATATACAAGGAAACGTAACACCCAAGTCATGATCGGTTACATATTCTATATATATAAGTTATCCCCTATAGCTAGTCGGATAACCATGCCATGTGGGTATGGGGTACCCATAATCTCCACAGTAGCCCCTGAGACCTTCACAGTCGAAAAGATAATCTTCTCTCAAACTAGATTACTCCAAAGCCGAGTGCTTCAATCATTTTTGCCATGGTATCCTGAGTACTTTTACCAAATCTGAAGACTGTGGAGGGCTGAAAAATAAAGTCAGGTGTATCGACTAGATGCACCTAATAGGTGTAGCCCTCGACTATGTGGTTAATTGAACAAACCAAGCATATAGTCAAGGAATAAATAATCCAACCAACTGAGTGGCTTCGATAATTATAGTCAACCAAGCGACTTGATATTAATATGTAGCATATGCGGTGTGAATCCCTGAATAACATGATCTGAGTGATATACCGACTGCTTTGTAAAATATGATGAGTGTATCCTAAAGTTGGCTACATCATTGAAAATTCACATAGCAAAACAGCTATAAAGAAGCTTATATGTTGTGAATAAAGAAATTTCCAAAGTATTGGGCATACGCCATGCGCATACTGCTTTAACAGATGTGCTTAAGTCCCTAAAAGACACATGGTTTCACCACACCTGGAAATATATGGCATATGTGGTGTAAAATCCGAGTAAATAAACTCATAAAGGATTTACCAACCGCCTAAAAAATGACCAAAATATATAATCAGCCTAAGCCATAATATTGGTCAATAAAAGTGCACACTTACGTGGAAAAAAGCAATGATATTGTATCCAATCAATTGCTTTATGAACTCAAACAGCGCCTTGACATATAAAAAAGTCAGCGGGCAGCTATATAAAGTATTACTGTTTGGCACCTTTTAAAATGCATTGTACCAACTCCTAAAAAGTTGAGTAACTGTGGTATAAAAGGATTTTAAGATATTGGGCACTTGATCACGCGTGCTTTGGCCTAAGCAAAAAGTGCCTAAGTCCGTAAAAGAACGTGACAGGCCACACCTGAAAATATGGGCTGCAGACATATTAGGCCTAGGCCAAAAAATATGCCTTCGACACCCTTTAAAGGATGACGCATGTAACATGCTCCCGAGTAATAAATCTTCCGGGTAATATAGACCAAGTGCAGCTCATATGAATAGCTTCTGATCTGAGTGATTATCCCTTATGGGATACTTCCAAATAGATATAATAATTGAATCCTGACTGGTGCAAGTATTCGGTTGATAACCCTTACGGGGAATAATAAATAGTCCAGTCTTTGAGCATAGAAAATAAACCCATGATCATGAATTCATGTTGCATGTATCCGGAATAAGTCCAAATTGAAGGTATGATACTTGTGTTTGAGCTAGTAAGCCCCTGAGCATATAGCTTGTCCTTCTGTTGTAGTCACAATTGTCCATTGATGGTAGCTGACGCAGTTAGCATAGAGACAAGACGACCAATATAGAGATAATATTGCCCACCAGAGGTGGCAAAAATATTGGTGGTATTGAAGATAGTGATACCAATCAAAAGTGATGAAGTTGCACAGCCGTGGAGACGAAGAAACCAGTCGGCAACAGTCAGGTCAGCCAGCAATGAATATGAAGGCGCCCAGCGATAAAGTTGTGTAGCCATGGCAGCGAAATAATCAGTCGGTGACAGACGATGCAGCTGGTGAAGAAGATGAAGATGCCCATTAGTGGCGACATAATAAGCCATCCATGAAGGCGAGGATACCAGTCGGTGGTGACGAAAGCAAGCCGACGGTGAAGATGTAGACACGCATCAAAGGCGATGACGAAATCCACCAATCATAAAGATGAAGAAAATAGTCGGCGACGACAAACGCAACCAACAGTAATGATGATAAGCAACAATCATAGATGATCAAATATAATGACGAAGTTGCCCATCAATAGCAGTAGAGTGGGCTATGTTGAAGAGGCTTGACAGGATGTTGATGAAGATAACGATGTCGGTGATCCAGTCAATAGCAACCGTGAAAGTGAAATAATAAGTCGGCGAAGACATAGTCATCCATTAGCAACAGAGCTGATGTCAGGGCTGATGAAGCAGAGGTGCTGGTGATGATGTCAGTGACAATAATCCATCAAGTTGTTGAGAAGATATCAAAGCTCGAGTAGTTTCCTTGATGCGAGCGTGTGCATAATGAAGATTGATGCAACACCCCTTGATTTATAAAGATGGCAGTATTACTTGGTGTTATAGCTGTTGCAGATGCTTCACTTGGAGGAAAGTAGATGATGTTGTCCAACTCGTCGAAACTGAGCTGATTGGTTGATAACTCTGCTCTAAAGCAAAGACGAAGATAATGGCTCCTGGAGTTGACTCGTTGGCGGATTAATTGATTGCTTCAGCTTGTCGAATTTTGAGAGTCTTGTATTTGTGTAGCCCCCGACTCTTTGGTTAGTTGGGAAACAACTGAACATAGAGTCGAGAACTGTAGCTTCTTGTCGTCGAGTAGTCATTGCTTGAGTGAAGATTGGAACACCACTTGTTGTAATAAAATAACACGGCATCATATTTGGTGACGTATGCCGAGGTGTCGAAACTCTTGTAGTCGTCGTAGTTGGTGAAGTAGCAAAGCTTGCGAAGTAGAGGCAATAGAGTTTGCCGATGCCGAAGATAATAAAGATGAAGTTGCTCCACCATGGTGACAAAGTTGCATAGCCGTGATGAAGTGAATACGAGTAGGCGGCAACAGAAGCAAACCGGTAGTGAAGATGCGCAGTTGTGAAGATAAAAGCACCAGTCGGTGGCGGCATAACCAGTCGGCGATGGAAGACGATGATGTCCATCAGTAGTGGTAGCAGTCGGTAGCAGACGTAGACAACTTGAGTTGAAGGTGATGACGCCTATTAGCGGTGGCGGCGACGTGGTCGGCCGTGAAGACGATATCACCAGTTGGCGTCATACGAGGCGGCGAGCCGATCGGTGAAGAGGTAGACGCCCAACAACGGTGGTGTGACCAACCAACCATATAGGCGAGGGCACCAGTCGGTGGCGGCGAAGGCAGCCGGTCGGTGAAGACGTAGACGCCCAACAACGGCGGCATAATAGGCCAGCCGTGCAGGCGGAGACACTAGTCGGTGGCGGCGAAGGCGAACCGGTCGGTGAAGACGTAGACGCCCAACAACGGCGGCATAATAGGCCAGCCGTGCAGGCGGAGACACTAGTCGGTGGCGGCGAAGGCGAACCGGTCGGTGAAGACGTAGACGCCCAACAACGGCGGCATAATAGGCCAGCCGTGCAGGCGGAAACACCAGTCGGCGGCGGACGAGGCGGCCGGTCGGTGAAGATGTAGACGCCCAACAACAGCGGCATAATAGGCCAGCTGTGTAGGTGGTGACACCAGTCGACGGCGGTGAAAGCAAACCGGCGGTGAAGATGTAGACGCCCAACAACGGCGGCATAATAGGCCAGCCGTGCAGGCGGAAACACCAGTCGGCGGCGGACGAGGCAAACCGGCGGTGAAGATGTAGACGCCTAACAACGGTGTTGTGACCAACCAACCATCTAGGCGAAGACACCAGTCAGCGGCGACGACGGCGAGCCGGTGGTGATGTTCTGACTGATCTATTCCTGGAGCGTAAGAGATAAGCTTAAAGCCATGAATCCCTTTTATGCATATCTGGATTTGGATCCTGCAGAACAAACATATAGAATGAGTAGTATCTGATGTAAATGTAATCCTCGAGGAAAATTCAAGTATTTTGAAATGTTTATAAATATGTATTTCTTCTTTTGTCAATTTTGATTTCCCCGAGCAGATGACTCCTTATGTTTAAACACTCTGCCCGACTAGTCATAACCCCCAAGCACCGGGAGTCGGCCTAGGCACTTCCCAAACATGCATATGAGTGACATGAGTTCATCATTAATGGAACAAAGTTTCACGAATCAGAATTTACTACTCGGGTACTTTTGCAATTGTTAAGAGCAGAAAATAAATTTATCTTATCTCTATGCTTTTGATTTATTCCGAATAATACTTAGCACCTTGCGTTACTCGGTCCATCCAACGAGCCCCCGGGTGCTAGGAATCGGCCCAAAGACAACTATCCATTGGCAAACCAAACGGAAAGCATAGGAAGATAGAACTCCATAACTCGATAGGAACTTTATTGTTACTCGGATTATTTCGCAAGCAATCAAGATAAATATTATGAAAAATTGTTGAAAGAATATGATATAACATCTGTAGCCCCCGACTCACTACTCAATGGAAGACCAATTGGTGTAGTGAGACAGAGGAAAAGGAAAATATCATATAAAGAAAAATATTAATGATGACTTAGCTTTGTAATATTCCCCTTGATTATGGTAGAGGTGGCCAATGTGGGAACAAAGTCGTCCATCAATAATAATGAAGACACCAGTCGGCAGCGGCGAAGGCAAGCCGGTCAGTGAAGACATGGACACCCATGAACGGTGGTGTGAAGACGTGGACGCCCATGAACGGTGGTGTGGCCGACCAACCGTATAGGCGAGGACACCAGTCGGCAGCGACGGAGGCAGGCCGGCGGTGAAGTCGTAGAAGCCCAACAACGGCGGCATAATAGGCCAGCTGTGTAGGCGGAGACATCAGTCGGCGGCGACGAAGGCAAGCCGGTCGGTGAAGACGTGGACGCCCATGAACGGTGGTGTGGCCGACCAACCGTATAGGCGAGGACACCAGTCGGTAGCGACAGAGGCAGGCCGGCGGTGAAGTCATAGAAGCCCAACAACGGCGGCATAATAGGCCAGCCGTGTAGGCGGAGACACCAGTCGGCGGCGATGAAGGCAAGCCAGTCGGTAAAGACGTGGACGCCCATGAACGGTGGTGTGGCCGACCAACCGTATAGGCGAGGACACCAGTCGGCAGCGATGGAGGCAGGCTGGCAGTGAAGTTGTAGAAGCCCAACAACGGCGGCATAATAGGCCAGCCGTGTAGGCGGAGACACCAGCCGGCGGCGATGAAGGCAAGCCAGTCGGTGAAGTCGTGGAAGCCCAACAACGGCGGCATAATAGGCCAGCCGTGTAGGCGGAGACACCAGTCGGCGGCGACGAAGACAAGCCGGTCGGTGAAGACGTGAACGCCCATGAACGGTGGTGTGGCCGACCAACCGTATAGGCGAGGACACCAATCGGCAGCGACGGAGGTAGGCCAGTGGTGAAGTCGTCGACGCCCAACAACAGTGGCATAATAGGCCAACCGTGTAGACAGAGACACCAGTTAGCGGCGACGGAAGCAAGCCGGCGGTGAAGTCGTTGTTGCTATCAGCAATGGCGGTGGCGAGGACAAGCCAGCGGAGTGGACTCGCGGCCGATCGACCGGAAAGCTGAGACGCCTCGAGTCTATGACCAGCATCAATCGCCTCAATAGTGCCGCGTAGTTATATGCGAACAACAACAAAAAATAGCAAGAAATTAATCTGAGATTAGAAATCAATCTAATATATATTGATAACAAATTGAAACGAAAAACTCAAGTCGAGCAGTGAGGCTGGATCATGAGTGATAGCCGGCGACGTGCCATGCAACATGTATAAGCCCCGGCAGCTAACAGCTAACTCGATGTTCTTTCGGCATGATGCCATCATCGGAGGTAGCCGGCAGAGCCCATCAACCGTCATACATGCAAACAGGAATCGAACTGCACATGTGTACATGCAATAGAAAGCAATTAGTAGATTAATTCCAGTCTGCATATACGTGTTGATTAGTAAATCAATAGATGCGTGTGTTTAATTTGCTCCTGGCGGCCTGTGCCACTCCAGCAACACGTCCATCTGCAAGGAAAGGAACAGAGGAGCACTCGGACACGGCAAGGGCACCCAAGTAGGCGATGATGATGGCCGTGTTTCGATCTCATCCAGTATATGAAATTCGTCAAAATATCACGAAATCAAACAATGATTAAAAATTAATCTAATAGAGATTAAATTGGAACGGTAGACCCGATTGAAGATTTGAGCCATCGAAATTGATGAGATTGATCTCGGGGTTTCTTCTGAAGTTAATTCCATCGCACTTTTCGACAGGTAATTCGACGCAACCCCTACCTGGCGTGCCAACTGACGAAACATGAATTCGGCAATAATAAAAGAGGGTGCACACGAGACCTAAAAGTGGATAGATGCGAAGACAAAGGATTTAGACAGAGAGGTAATACCCTACTCCTGTTTGGGGATTTGAATCCGCCTAGTGTGTATAGATCTGACGATCTAGTTGTCTCATATGCCCCCTAAAGGGCCTCCTACCCACCTTATATAGGATGGGGGGAGGATTACAAGATAGAAACCTTAACCAATACGGTATCGGTTTCCTAAATCTACTTCACAATATTATCAAATCAGGACTTTAGGCCGTTCCGTAATATACAAGGAAACGTAACACCCAAGTCATGATCTGTTACATATTCCATATATATAAGTTATCCCCTATAGCTAGTCGGATAACCATGCCGTGTGGGTATGGGGTACCCATAATCTCCATAGTATTCTTCTTATTACTTCTTACACCCATATTTGACTTTGATGTTGCCTAGATTTGGCAACCATTATAATCACAATCTTTTCTCTATCTATAGTGCTCCGTATATCTACGTCAAACTATCTCTAATCTATACCTCTACTAGCATAATACCCGTACGTTACAACGGATTCTAAATAACATTCATCAACATAAAATAAGGGTCATTTTACAGTACCCTCTACTTGAGGTGGTAGTTGTCAGGGTTATGGATACCACATACCTAATAGTATTTGACTAAATCTCGGCAGGACCCACCACATACCATGTCCTATATGGAAACAACCTTCGGATATAGGAGGAGTTCCGATAAGGAAAGACAACCAGAGTTCTACATGGAAACGACAAGGACTACTCGGATTGTATCCATATTGATTTCCCTAGTTCTACTTGGACAAGGGGACACCTATGGGTATAAATACATGACCCCCTAGGAGGGGAAGACAGCCGACACCCACCAGGAAGAACCAACACAATCAACATACACCCACCAAAAGCCACAACATACAAGTCAACATACGCCAAGACAAGCCGCCGAATATCGATATCAGAGATACGTTTGGATCAACCCTATCCGGTACCTTCAGAGGCCAGCCGTAGGGATCTAGCACTGTCTCTGATTCCGTCGGGCGCGAGCTCGAGGAGGAAGGCTACCCTGTTGTCGACTACGAGTCAGATCGTCAGACCGCCATGTCGACAGCAGTTAGATAGGCTACCCCAAACATTGTACTGGTGTGATTATGGTGAATAAAGAGCAACTCCGGCTTTGGCCAATAGGACGTAGGGTTATTACCTGACAATTCAGGGGCCCGAACCTGTATAAAAATCCCTGTCTCCATCTCTTTTACCTCAGTCTCGCGTATATCCTAGCACCGACGATCCTCATACTATGCAAATACTAGAATTGTGACATCAAACGTCGACAGTAGTAGTGTAGTGGGAACTAAATCTAACCATTGATCCTGATGGATACTTTAGAATTTTACTTTTACACCGTGGAAGGGTATTTTCGTTATTTCAGGTGCTCCCACGAAGGCTAGTGATTCGCTCGTTCCCGTTCGTTGCGCACGACGGCCGCCGCCCGTCCTCGTGCGCCCGACGTCTGCCTTCGCCTTTCGCGAGGCCTCCCGTTCTTTTCGCGCGAACCCACGGCCACGGCGGCACCGCCCCTCACCTCAATGCGCGGCCGCCGCCCGCCGCCCCTCCTTGCGTAGTCGCGTGAACCCACGGCCACGTACGACGGCGCCATCCCTCCACCCCCTGTAGCCCTGTGCACCGCAGCACCGCTTCATTCTTGGGATATGATGGTGTACCTGCTCTAGGGAAGGTCGCTTTGTTGAAATGTGTTCTTGAATCACTCAATTGCTATACTGCAAAACTAATTACTGAATCACTGATGTTTAGCTGATGATGTATAATTTAATCATTTTCGCATTAGCATCAGGCAAATGAGCTAATGCCGAAGCTCGTTTATCTGCAGCAGAACTGAGACGGACCAAGTACTGAGTTCTAGACTGAACTGAAACAAGGTTAAAAAAGAAAGCTCAACGACTCGCGGTTGCAAGCACACACTCACTCTATTAGCGTCATTCTAATCAGTTATCCGAATCTACAATTAGACTGACAAAAATAACTACAATCAGATATGAGCTAAAACTGTGTTAGTGTCTTCTTAATCAGCTATTTCAATCTGCAATTTGACCGACAAAAACAACAATTGACAAGAAATTGACCAACATCAGCATGGCTACGACAATCTTGAACCCTTCATCGGTTTGATTACCTTCCGGCCTTGCCTTAGATTCTGATATGGATCATCCCACTTCAATTAGGTGTTGCTAAACCTTGACGCTACGGTTGAAACAGGTGTACTAGCAGAGTCCCTTTTTTTTTTTTTGCGAGAGTACTAGCAGAGTCCTTTGACAGGATCTCATCTTCAGTATCAAATTGACGGCACTGCCAAACGCGTAAAGTGCGGCGGCCTCCGTCGCGCACAGCAGCACTGCAGGTCTGCAGCATCTCGCCTCGCCTCCGTTCTCCCTCTCGCATCTCATTTCTCGACAAAACGACTCTCGTCGCCATCCCCGCTTGCTGCAGTTGTGAACCGATTGGGCATATTGACCCGTGGACTAGATTACGAACTTACCCCTATGCCAATTGCGAATTCATCACAATGCCATCTATTACATTTCCAACATTACCCCTTCACGAATTATACTACGGGGCTGTTTGGTTTGGTGCCACACATTGCCACACCACATGTTAGGCATGCCACAAATTGTTAGCTTAGCGTTTGGTTGCTTGTTTCAGTTGTGGCAAGCCACACTTTCTTGTTTCATGGGCCTACATGTCATATACTCATTTTCTAGCCAAACATTGCCACACTTGTGGCCAACAAATTGTTGGCCACATTTTGTTTGCCATGCCACATTTATGGCAAATTGAGTTATGGCAATGTTAGGCAACAACCAAACAGACCCTACATCTACTACCAGGTGTAGTAGGATTGAATCTAATCCATTAGATCGAATCAAATGGACGTCTCACATTCATTTTGAGGTACTTTAAAAAAATCCTAAATTAAAATTCTAAAACACATATATATCACAATTGGACTGAAAGAAATATGATCAAATTAAAATCCTAAAAGATATATCACAACTGGACGGAAGGAAATATAATCACAGAAATAATAACATGAACCTACAAATAACTTTGTCCCAAACTATAATTCAAATTTGTTAATAATTTTTAATACAATAGTTTTTAATGGATCAAATAGTGCTAAAATTAATAATGTAAATGGAAAAACAACTTAGAGGAGTTAGGCAGGGTGATCCTCTTTCTCCTCTTTTGTTTGCCCTTGGTGCTGATCTTCTGCAATCTGTAATTAACAAAGCACATCAAAGGGGGGTGTTGTCTTTGCCAATCCTGGTCAGTAACGATGATAACTTTCATGTGATACAGTATGCTGATGATACCTTTTTTTTTTTTTGAAGCTTCCTCCACTCAGTTATTTGCTTTAAAGGCTCTGTTGAACTCCTTTGCTGTCTCTTCTGGCCTAAGAGTGAATTTTGCAAAGTCCTGTATGATCCCTCTGAATATCTCTGAAGAAAAATCACAGCTGTTGGCTGCTACTTTTGGCTGTTCCATTGGATCATTGCCTTTCACATATGTAAGTCTGCCACTGGGAAAAAAACGATCGAGAATGGTTGATTTCTCTCCTTCAACAGACAGAATTGAAAGAAGGTTAACAGCCACTCACTTTGGTAAAGGTGTGTAGACCAAAAGACAAGGGGGGGATTGGGTGTCATTGATCTCAGAGTGCAAAACAAGGCTCTTCTCCCTAAGCATCTACATAAGTTTTACAACAAGTTGGACATCCCTTGGGTCAATTTTGCTTGGTCTTCTTACTACTCTCTGGAGGCCCCTCAAGTTGCCAGAAGCCGTGGCTCTTTCTGGTGAAAAGATGTTTTTCAATATGATGTCCTCTTCAGGGGTATTGCAAAGCCCATGCAACGGACGAGCACTTCTTTTAGTAGCTAAAAAAAATAAAAACATTTACATCATTCGTCTTTTCGATTCCGCACTCACCTCTACCTCAGTGATATTTCCTCAAAGCACCGCTTGGCCTTTGTTTGTCCCCTCTCGCGTGAGTGCAAAGGCATTTCACCTTTTCGAGAGAACGGGCAGGGAGCTCTTGCAATTTCACTATAGAAGAAGAGAGTTGATCCAGTTTATAAGGAAAACCGGACCCAAAAACCTTACAACAATTTGTTAATTTATGGAAACCAATGAAAACCCCGGCATTGATAAACTAAACCTAAGAATAGCAGTCCAACAAGGGAAAAACTCCTAAAACGAAGCCTCCAAGAAGGATACGCCGACAAAACGACGACATCGCCCGATCCAAACAAATCTAAGGTTTTCACCCTTGATGTGGAGTTGAATGAGGGATCCAATAGCAAAGTCTTCAAGAAGGTAAACGGTGCCCGAGGGTGTCGCCCTTGCTAGCATTGACAAGCCGAGGAAGGCTTTCACCTCGAAGTCCCCTTCAACCATAGTGTCCTCAACGGAACCCACCAAATGCCACGTGTACACCGAAGGTACCTACACAATTCACACCACCTGCACAACGACCAAAACAGGCGCCGTTGACGACCTGCTCTACCACCTAGCCAGATCGGCAGAGCTTCACCGAGCCACGGAGCCAGACCGTCGATGCCACCGAATGGCCACATAGGTCGCTGAAGCTCCACCAAGCGACCTCGTCGTTGCCACTGCCACCGGGGGTCCGGCCTTGCCCGACTCCAACTGGGACGCGCCAGATCTGGCTGTCCCCCTCGCTGCCATCACCACCACCGACAACGTGGCCGCGACTGGGGATCTGGCCTCTCGCGCTGGAGAGACGCTCAGATCCCATTGGAGTGGTTCCAGATCTGGACCTAGGGTAGCTAGGTCCGATCATCCCCCTCGCCGCCTTCACCGCTGCTGCTAGCTAGTACTCAATTTTTAGAAATTTGTTGTAATATAAATGAAAATTAAAAACAAGTACACATGTTATAGGTTTTATGTCATTTAGAAGTAGATATTTTTTATTTCCTTTCAATGGCAAAAACTTCATATAGTTTAGTGACATAATTATATAATTATGTGACTAGATTCTTTGCAGATTTTTGTTGCTCACATGTAGTCAAAAATTCATAAATATTTCGTTTACTATAGGGATGCACGAAAAGTTCATTTATTTACTCTTTTTTGGAAAATATTTAGATAGATTATAAATTTACATCATATTTCAATAGTATTTACATAGCAAGTTACAGTGGTATTATACTATAATTGCAAGTGTAATTATATGTATATATAAATGTAAATATTCAATACTAATCCCCAATTTGCACAATTCTCATAGGAACTGGGTAAAAATGTATGTATATGAAATCTTACCTGGTACAGTTGTTATTTTCCTCTTTGCTGATTCTGTAGCTGATTTTGATCCTTTCGATATTGGGAGCGTATCCTATACACACAGGCCCTCGCGTATACACACCGTGTACACCAACTAAAACTTATCACAAAAAGTTCTAGAAATATTCATACATATACTTCCAATAGTATTACATCTGCGTGCAAAATCACATCTTCAAATTCATTCTACATAGAGGGTAAAAAAAGATAAAATTCTGACAAAATTACAATATTAAAACTGTCAGATATTTTGTTTTTTTCTTACAGCTAAAATATAATAAATTTGAGGTTAAGATTTTAACCCTAGGTATAATACTATTGAAAGTACATATATGAATTTTTCTAGATTTTTTGGTGACATTTGTTAGTTAGTGTGTACGTATGTACACTTGAGAGCTTGTGTGCATGGGATATGTTACTTTCGATATTTTCGAGGCTTTTTGCACTTTACTGATTTCAGAAGATCCTGCATTTGTATAAAAAGAGATATATATTAGAAATACACACATGATGACATAGTGCTTGCAAATTTATGTAAATTATATATGTGAGCACTTACATAACAATCGAACCATATTTACACGCTATTTACATCACCAATATACTAAACTAACATATGTAATTTCAATTATATTGCAGTGTAGCTTTTAGTTATTATCCATTCAATGTGATAACATTGAACCATTTTGCAGTGAATATATTGTACTGATGCAGCTAATTTGAGCTTTTGGATCATGTAGAGAGAAGTAAGCTAATTTGAGTACCTGTTTTTTTTTTATAGATGTCCCCAGGTAATTTCCATTATCAACTATACTGCAGGTTTTGATCACAGTTTGTGATTATGAGATGTATAAACTTCAAATTTCATCAGACCAAAGAGGTTGAGATGTTGTACAAATCAAGATTCAGAGGTTAGAGGAATTGCACCTTTCAAATTCATCTGATTTATGCATTCTTCTGTAAGATTTCCTTTTGATTTGTGGGGTTGATTTAATTCTGTATCTTTGATTTGATCTATAGCGTATCACCTGAGTTCTTCTCCCTCAATTTCTCTCTACTTCTCCATGGGTTTTGTTCAGGTTGTTGAGTTCTGGATCTGGGAAGAATATCACGTGTGTGCTGTTGCTTCAGGCTGTGAGCTTTTTTAACTCTCAAGTTGGCGTTGTGCTTGCTTTAAGATTTGTGCTTTTTGGGTATCTGCACATCCAATATTTGGGTTTTTTTTTTAGGAATAAGTTTATCCGAGGTCCCTTAACTTTACACCGAATCCGATTTTCGTCCTTGAACCCCAAAACCAGATACAATACGTCCCTAAACTGTCAAAACCGGTACAAATTAGGTCCCTCAGCGTTTTGGATGGTGGTTTTGGCTGACGTGGCGCTTACGTGGCTGGTTTGACTAGATCTTCGTCCCACGTGGCATTGATGTGGCGCTTACGTGGCAATTCTACCCCGGAAAAATAATAAAAATCATGGGCCCACATATTAGTTAAAAAAATAATTTTAAAAAGGTGGGGCCCACATGGGCCCCATATGTCAGCCTCACTCCCTTCTCTCCTTCCATCTCCTTCTCGGGGAGCGGACGGGCAGGTGGGGGGCGGAGCGCACGGGCGGCTCCTTCGACGGCGTGGCCGCTGCGTCACGGGCGACTGCGCCAGCGTACTGTCCTGCTCCGTCTCCGGCGAGCCGCCACGCTGCTCGAGTACACGGCTACACGCTCGGCTCCTGACCCGGCGCCGGCGACGACTTCCTCGACCTGTCGCTTGTCGACGGGTTAACGTGCCGGTAAGCTTCCAGACGACCAACGGCGGCGGCGCCAGGTGCAGCAAGGGGCGCGGGCCGAGCTGCGCCGTGGACATCATGGCGAGGTACGTGCCTCCCCGAGCTCCGTGTCCCAGGCGGCTGCGCCAATGCGTGCGGCAAGTTCGGCGCGGCGACACCTACTGCTACCGGGGCCAGTTCGAGGCTTCGAGCACGTCTGCCCTGTTGGCGTTGGCAGACACGGTAGCTAGCTGGATGAACAAAAGAAGACTTGCTACATGCACAAAGCTAACTAACCGGTAGACTTGCTCCACTAGCTCATGCAGGACATGCAAGTACTAGCATAGCACAAAGCCATAGCTAACTACTAGCTGATTTGGCGATCCTTGCAAGCCACTAACATGAACATATCACATTTGGTAGCACCAGCATGCAACCAGGTCTAACACATGATGTGATCCAAAAACTAAACAAGTACTTAAGGATCCTATGCAACAAGATTAGTGCTAACGTGCCCACCGACGAGCTACTCCATGTTCTTCAAGGGGCTATGCCCCGACGCCTACAACTACGCCAAGGACGACCAGACCAGCACCTTCACCTGCCCCGTCGGCACCAACCACCGCGTGGACTTCTGCCCGCCGACGAGCGGCGTGACGGCTGGCGACGACGACGGTGTGCGTGGCCACCGCCTCCCGCAGCTGAACTGCCGGATTTGTGCAGCCGCGGCGGTGGTCCTCCTCCCGCCGCAGGCCACGGCCTCCCGCGGCTGAGCTGCCAGATTTGTGTTCCGTGTGCATCCGCGGCGATGGTCATGGTCCTCCTCCCGCCGCCAGCCACGGCCTCCCGCCGTGAGCTGCCGAATTTTCATGGCTTCGGCGTCGGTCTTCCTCCCACCTCGGCCACGGTGAAGACCGGTATTGAGCTGCCGGATTGTGCAGCCGCGGCAACAGTCCTCCCGCCGCCGTTCACGGCCTCAAGAGGAGCATCCTGGTGGAGGTGTATACCGCGGCGCACCCCGAGCCGCCGCCACCGGAGCTCGGACAGCCTGCCTCGCTCCGCCGTCCACCCGCCCGTCCGCTCCCGGGAAGGAGAGAGAGAGGGGAGAGGGAAGAGGGAAGAAGAGAGGAGTGAGAGGGTAGGAGTGAGGCTGACATGTGGTGCTCACGTGGGCCCGTCATTTTTAAATTATTTTTTCATGAACCAGACGTGTGGGCCCATAGTTTTTATTATTTTTTCAAGGTAGAATTGCCACGTAAGCGCCACGTCAATGCCACATGGAATGAAGACCTAATCAAGCCAGCCATGTAAGCGCCACGTCAACCAAAACCACCTACCAAACCGCCGAGGGACCTCGTTTGTACTGGTTTTGACAGTTTAGAGACTGGTTATATCTGGTTTTAGGGTTCAAGGACGAAATCCGGATTCGGTGTAAAGATAAGGGACCTCAGATGAACTTATTCCTTTTTTTTATATCTTTATTGCAATAGCTGGGCCTTTCAATTCGTCATATTGTTGATTGGGTTTTCGAATGAGCTTAGTAAATAATTTGGGCTTTTGCGTTTTAGTGCATTAATTTGGGTTGGAAAAAGTATACTTTGACTCCCTCAACTATCACCCGAGTATGATTCATGTCCTCCAACCACAAAACTGGGTATATCGACTCCTCCAACTACCAAAACCGGTGCAAACAATGCCCCTAGGTGGTTTTGGAGGTGGTTTTGGATGACGTGGCACCTACGTGGCGGCCTTGATGGAGTCGTTGTCCTACGTGGCGCTTACATTGCATTAGAATAAAACAAAAAATAAAAAGAAATATGCGGGACCCATATATCATTCACACAAATAAAGTATTATAGGACCCACATGTCATCCTCCCTCTCCTTCCCTTCTTCCTCCTCCCTCCCTCTCTCTCCCTTATCTCTCTCTCTCCTCCGGCCTTTCCCTTCTTCGCTGGCCGCGAGCTGCTACTCTGGCTCCTCCTGCCGCGCTCGGTGGATGGCGTCCTCTTCAACTACGTCGACCACCGTCGCCCGCACCTCCTCTCTCACCCCCACCCCGCCTCCTCGCCATCAGTGCCGGCGTCGTGCGGCGGCGGCACGGTCGACGGCGACCTCACCTCCGTGTCGGCCGGTGACCGGGCGTGGTGGACCGTCGTTGACCACCACGACGACCTTGACCTCTGCGACGTCTACTGGGGTAGCCGCCTCTTCGTCTGCAACCAGGCAACGCGGCGGTGGGCGACGCTGCCACCGCCGTGGCCGGAACCGGAACACGAGCCCGGCGCGTACGCTGCCGCGCACCGACGACGGCCGCGAAGAAGGGAAAGGCCGGGGGAGAGGGAGAGATAAGGGAGAGAGAGGGAGGGAGGAGGAAGAAGGGAAGGAGAGGGAGGATGACATGTGGATCCCACAATACTTTATTTGTGTGAATGATATATAGGTCCCACATATTTCTTTTTACTTTTTATTTTATTCTAATACCACGTAAGCGCCATGTAGGATAAATACTTGGTCAAGACTGCCACGTAGGTGCCATGTCATCCAAAACCACCCAGGGGCATTGTTTGCACCGGTTTTAATAGTTAGAGAAGTCGATATATCCGGTTTTATAGTTAGAGGACATGAATCATACTCGAACTCGGACGATAGTTGAGCGAGTCAAAGTATACTTTTTCCATTTATGTTTGCCGATTTATGGGCATGTTTCCATTATTTTGGGCCTGTTTGTTTTATTTAGGACCCATATTATGATCTTTGGGCTTGAGCCCATTTTGAGCCACATGAGTCTCAGATAGTGCATGTGGCCTATTTGTTCATTTTGTTTTTTTTATATGATTGTCTTTTGTTAGATGTAGATCCAAAGGGTAAAAAATCTGCATTATAGGACATTAAAAAAATCTGTTAAATGATGTGTAGGCAGTACTGTGATTTAATGGCAAGAGATGATAGAGGCAAAATAGACTTGTTCCTTGGTACGGGTGAAAACAGGACAGGTATTTCTCGCCCGCCTGCCCAACCGTATTAATCTAGGATAAATTCGGGTACCTATTTTATGCCGGATATGATATCGGGTTCAGTAGAGTGGTATCCGACGGATATGGAATATCTGTTAAATTGTGCGGGTATTACCGATAAACTACCCGTATATTATCCGGACTGCTACCACCACCACTCCAGCAGGCCAACAACCCAACAATCCAAAAGGCCCACCAAACACTAACCCTAGCCACTTAGGCTGGGTTTGGAATCAGCCGTTCCCAACTTACACAGTGCGCACGAAAAATGGAGCAGTCTATTAGTGCGCGATTAATTAAGTATTAGCTTTTTTTCTTCAAAAATGAATCAATATGATTTTTTTAAGCAACTTTCATATAGAAACTTTTAAAAACACATATCGTTTAGAAGTTTAAAAAGCGTGCACGTAGAATACGATGGAGAGGGGATAGGAACCCTGTAATTTTGACAAATTGACCCTTCTATAAAACTTATTTTCAAAATAAGCCATGTCAAAAACTAATTTCAAAACTAGGCCGTGACCTCAGCGCCAACCCCGATGGCGTTGAACTAAAACGTTCGCAGCGCCAGCATTGTTGGCACCAAGGTCATATCTGACGTGGAACATGTTAGCCATAATTGAGGTTCAGCGCCAAATAAGTTGGCGCTGACCTCTTAGAAGGTTTAAAAGTAGTGTGGACAATAACTAACACAAGTTTCATTCAATTTAAATGTTTTTATCGTTCCTTGGTAAGAACTGAGAACCTAAATCATACAACATAAAATTAAAAATACAAAATTATAATAATTGAGCTAAGTATTTTATTGAGATTAACATTTTAATTAATGTTTTCAAATATGTTTATTCCAGATTGTACATAAAATAAATAATCCCCTTAAAAAGTAAAATAAAAATAAATCTACAAACAAAATATGTGATTGTTTGGAAAAAAAATCAATAGAACAAGAATCATGCAACATAAAATTGAAAATACAAAATTATAATAATTGAGCTAAGTATTTTGTTGAGATTAACATTTTAATTAATGTTTTCAAATTTGTTTATTCCAGATTGAACATAAAATAAATAATCCCCTTAAAAAGTAACATAAAAATAAATCTACAAACAAAATATGTGATTGTTTGGAAAAGTAAATCAAAGGGGGATAAGTAAGAAAGAACCTGAAAAGGGGCTTCCCCGGTTCGAACTGGGAACCTGAGAGCAGGTGCAGAACAGCAGAAGGGCTGACAACTGAGCTAGCTTCTGCATTATGTGTGGTGTTTGTATCTCATGAAGATAAAGATTAAGTGTTTCACGTACAACGAGGTGGTAATAATATGTGATTAATTAAGTTTTAATTATTACAAACTTAAAAAATAGACTAATCTGATATTTTAAAACAACTTTTATATACAAAGTTTTTTATGAAACGCATCGTTTAGCAGTTTGAAAAGCGTGCCACGATAATATAAAATTTTATCCTCCACTAGTAGAAGAAACGAACAGCGCCAGCACACATATGCTTTTAAACCACACAAATATCAGCGACAGCACACATGACGCTGAGCTCCTCTTTTTATCGCTAATCCGTGCCACGTTGGACGTAATATTAGCGCCAGCCGCTAATTAGGGTGGCGCTGGGACGTATTATGTCAGCGCCATTAGGGTTGGCGCTGAGGTCATAGCCTAGTTTTAAAATTAGTTTTTGACACGATTTATTTTAAAAATAAATTTTATAGAAGGGTCCATTTCTTAAAATTACGGTAGTAACCTTGGTTTCAAACACAGCCTAAATTATGTCAGGCAGCCAGGCAGGAGCCACACGCACGTATGTCACCGAGGGAGCCACACGCACGTACGTCACCAGGAGTGAGTCGTGGGACGATATTCACACGTATCAGGGACGTACAATACGTATCGGACAAGTATCGGTAATTCTTTTATTTGCTTGAAAACCGAGAAAATGTCGGATACGTACGGGATATGTACGTATCTGTATCCGTCGACGTATCGGGGATTCAGGGTAACGTAGCTCGCCAGCGCCCAACACCGCCATCGTATGTTGCGTTGCCGCGGCGCTGGCTGCTAGTGGCTACGCTGCCGTGTGCCCGCGTCCGCCAGCCACCGTGTCGTACGTCGCCGCGTGGGACTTTGATACTAATGTAGTAGTACCGTTACTTACGGAGCTATTGATACATGACATATATTTGTCTATATTTGTTGTATTAGAATATATCATATTTAATTATAGATTTTATTTTAAGGGGTATATGGTATATATATATATGATTGTTGCTTTGATTTGATATCCGAATAAATATTCGCAACCAGTAGTATTTGTATCCATCTTGGTACGTATTCATTCTGTATTTATCCCCCGATATTATCCGGGTCTATATTCGTATCCGATAATATCCGTCTCCGACCCAATTCGGATTATAAAATATGGGTTAGATATGGGTCCTTTAAATCAAACTATTACCGGGTGTTGATTTCTGAAGGGGGGAAAATAGTCTCTCTATTTATTGTTCGCGTGACTTGTTTAGTGTGTGTTCTGGATTCCAGATAAGGTTTTAAAAAGTTATTATTAACTAATACTCAAGAGGTTCAGTTTGCCATGTAGTTTCCATTAAATCTGAATGCATCAATGCATCAATCAATGTAAGGCCAAGCATTTATGTAAAATATGTTGTTAGTTGTAGCTAAAACAATATCAAGATATACTGAATTATGTTTACAGTAGACTGTTAACATCAGGGGCAAAGCTAGGATATGATATGACATTGGGGGGTGGGGGAGAAGGGAAGGGGGGGAGCTGCAAGAACAAATGGCCAAAGTCCATATATAATAATCACAGCTTCTACATTGGTTGGGCTAGGATTTTCAATTGCAACAGAAAAGTCCTAGGAACAACTAGCTTATAGAATCAATCAATCGTCTTCCTCTTCATCTTGGCTGAAGTTATGATGGGAAATCCCAAAATTCAGAACTCACAAACTGACTGATGTCTACATGACTATATTGTCTATGTGTCTAAATCAGGGACTAGTGAATACTGGACTTGTAAAAGAAAGGAGAACAATTGTTATTTTGTTGTGTTGGGGGAGAAAAGGAGAATGAACTCACCTCTGGACTACGGCTCGCAGCGTGCTGGACTGTGCTTGACGGCGAGATGCACCGCACGCGATTGCTGTCGCTGATGAAGGGTGAAGTCGCGGAGAAGCTCGCTGCCGTTTGCTGACACCGCATGCTGCGTTTTTGGGTCGCCGATGGCTGCTGCTCTCGCTACTATGCGTGAACTTGCGAAGCTGAAGCGATGGGCACTCGATAAAAAAGGCAGACAGTTTTTACTAATGGGCTTACCAGCGAGGGAGAATTTGGTTTTTTTTTTTTTTAGGGGGGGGGGGGGGGGGGGGGCGCAAATCTGATAGGGAGGTGTTGGCACTGGTTAACATCCTCTTTATAGGGCCTGTTCAGCCAGCACCAACAGTTACGTGCACGCACAAGGAAGTGCAGCAGCTGCAGTCCTGGCTGCCGAACAGAGCCATAGATCTCTCGTAGAGCATCTGAGTTCACCTCAAATATATACTCCCTCCATTTCATATAATAAAATTTTATAGTATTGCTTACATTCATATAGATGTTAATGAATCTAGACACATGTACATCTATATGAATGTGTGTGGGCAATGCTAGAAGTTCTTACATTGTGAGACGGAGGAAGTAGTGAGCTAGAAGTTTCTTGCTTTGTTCAGTATTTGATATTGTGGAATCGTCGCTGGTCCATGGAATGTATATCAAGTTTGCTGATTTATAACTTATATGCAAGAGTTCCTTAGCAGTATATTCTATGCTTCCTACAGAATGAATCTGGGCAGATTTTTTTATGATGTGCTTTACTCACTAAGTCAACATTGTGACTATAACTCAACATGTTCTAGTTCAATAGAAAAGGTTATATAGAATTAGAGGTTATGGATCGATTATCATATTGTATCCTAAAAACTGTAGAATATGTGTATCTTTTTTGTCTTTCAGCAATTTACTTTCTTCATGCAGGTGTTGCCGGCTTGCCGTATGACAAGCTAATTTGGAACGACTCCGGTGGCATAAATTACAGGCCCGGTCTTCTCACGGGACCATCTGAGCAAAAAAGGGCAACTTACTGGAGTATTATATTTTTAGAAGGTCATTTGAATTGTATGACACGTTCTTAAGGAAATAGGATGGATCTGTGGATATCCAACCTGCCCTATAGTCAATTGCCTGAATTACCTGAGCTATCAGAGCTAAGCATTACAGGCTATTGTTATACCATTCTATTGCTAGTCGAAGTAAAATAGAAACAGACAAATGCTAAACAACTGGAGTACTTCCAGGGTTCTCTTTCAGCGGAAAAAAAAAATCTGATGAGATGTCAACATAAAATGTGACTGCAGTGTATCGAGTAGTACATACGACTGTGTAATGCTCAACAGCAACGAACACAAAGTATCACAAAGTATCACTAATCACGGGACAGACGCCTCGTCACGGACGGGGGGAGACTGTCTCGTGGGTATCCGTCCAGCTCGGGGGGTCGCGGAACTGGGTGCTGAAGCTGGGCTCTGAGCTCAGTCGCTTCGGCATCCACTCTGTCATACGAAGCAAGGTGGGAGAGGACTGTACTGACTATAGAACGGATTGTCTCCCGATTGGGAGACTCGGCCTGTGCCCTGGCACATTCCTCGACTCCCCGAAGACCTTGAAGCAGCTCCTGAATCAGTTCTTTTTTCTTCAGTAAAGACGAGTAAAGGCTTTGAAGCTTCTTGTTGGTGGGGGACAGGTCAGCGGCAGCTTCGGCGGGAACACCAGCGGCAGCACGAGCCGGGGCCTCAGCGCCGCCATCGTTCAGAGCGGCACGCCGCGCGTTCCTCTCACGCCTGATGCGACGACGGCCTGGCTGCGCACACATCAATCATACCAACAATTAATTTGCTAGGCATGTTAATTTGCTAAGAATTAAACGCAATTCAGTCATTCAGTGTACTCGAACCTCTCGGCCGACAGCGCCGCCTCCTATAGCTGGTGGGCGTGGGGCATCTGCTGCGCCCGCCATGGCAGCGCCTTGATCACCACCGCCTCCTATAGCTGGTGGGCGTGGGGCATCTGCTGCGGCCGCCACGGCCTCGCCCTCATCGCCACCGTGGAAGATGAGCTAAAACATTGCAAACACTCGTGTCAAAATGAAGAAACCTCAAAATAAAATTACACTTAAGCTCGCTGGAGCTAACCTGGCGGCGGATGAGAGTGAGACGGTGTCTAAGATGTACGAGCAACATGGAGAGCTGGTGCTCTCCGCGCTGCCCGGCTCCCAGGTCGATCTCGTCGCCGCGCATGTAAGCGAGACTAGCTCCTGGGAGGTCATCTCCAACACGCGCCGCGAGCTCCCTGAACCATCCCGGCGCGGCCGCCCAGTCAACCCACACGTCTCCCCCACCGTTGAGGAGAGCCTCGCCGACGCCGTGCACGACGTCGCCGGCAATGTAGACGAACTGATGCAGCGTCCGCCCGTCGTGGACAAAAGGCATCCAGAAACGTACGTCGAGGTTTGCGTTCGCGGTTGTGAGCACCGGAACCCAAACCTCACGGTGACGGTCCGCGCGGGGAGGGCGTCGTACGTCCGCCTCTCGCCTGGAGCTCCAGGTCGACGCCGACGCCGCGCGCTCCTCCCCCGACGAACAGAGGAGAGTCCCAGCCCCATCTCCCGCACCCGCGCCCAGGGGACGCCGCGTGGTCGGCGAAGCGGCTGGCCTGGCCTGGAATTGGCGTCCCCGCCGCAGCGCCCGCGCCCGCGAGACGCGGCGTGATCGGCGGAGTTGGGGCTCGCTTGGCCGCGGCCCCGGTGGTGGTGCTGTTGCGTCGAAACATCGCCACCGCGACGCACGTCACGCACAGCGTGGTCGGCGTGGCCTCCGCCGTGCCGAGATGAAGCGGAAGTAGCGTCCCCGCCGCGGCGCCCGCGGCCGCGAGACGCAGCGTGATCGGCGGAGTTCGGGCCCGCTTGGCCGCGGCCGCGGAGGTGGTGCCGCGGCGAAGCAGGACCACCGTGCCCTCCGCCGCGACGCCCTCGCCCGTGGCCCGCGGCGATTGCGATCGGACCCTCCTGGCCGCGCCCACCGCGGCCGTGTCCTCCCGCCGGAGGAGCGTGGCGGGGGAGGCGCGCATGTGCCTCGGGAGCTCCCCGAGGCTGGCGATGGCCGCCGCGCCGCTCCCTCATCTTTCCTTGGTGGGGATGGCGAGGCGCGCGCAACGTCGGCGGCGGCGAGGGATGGGGATACGGGCGCAGTGGCGGATGGTGGAGGCGGAGTTGATGGTTATAAAGCCGTGGGGAGGAGGAGGCGACGCGAAGACGAAAGGTTCTAGAAGCTTAGCTCATCGGCGAGAGACGTGAAGACCATCTTGTTGTGCACGATTTGCGAAGGAAACAGCGGCGAGGTGGGCCCGCGCGCGCTCGGCACAGCAGCCGTTGTCCGTTGCCTCGCGGAGAGGGGAGAGAGAGATGGAGGGGAGTTGGGGAGGGAGGAGGAAGAGGAGGGGTGAGAATGACACGTGGGACCCCTTCTATTTTTAAATTAATTTTTTGGTCTAACTGACATATGGCCTCACAATTTTTATTATTTTTTAATTAAAATGCTACGTAAGCGTCACATCACTGTCAAATTAGCCACATAGGCGCCAAGTCAGTGAAAACCGCCGTCTAAACCGCCATAAAACTTATATTGCAATGGTTTTGACAATTGAGAGATCCGTTCTATCTGGTTTTCCGGTTGAAAAACAAAAATTAGATTCATTGGCAAGTCAAGGGACCTCAGATTAACTTATTCCATTCGTGCAACTATGTAGTCCGTTTCCTATTTCGATCAGTGGGTTTCCTTTTGGGCTTTGGGCTTTTCAGTTGGGTTTACATCTGGGCTTTTGTGGGACCCACTTTTTTATATAATTCTTTTTTGAATTTTTGTGGGATCCACTGGCACTGTTCGATTTTTTGAAATCCGCGTTGTCTTTGTTGCCGAGAGAGAGATTTTTCTCTCGTTCTCATCGTCTCAGGCGACACGGCGACGATTTCGCTCGGCGATGCGGATGCGGCTGTTTCTTCCGACACGAGATTCTACAACTCCGGCGACGGCTGCTGTGACGCATGTCACACCCTAAAAATTTCAAATATATAAATTGTTGTTTAATTGAAATTATTAGAATTGATTTTAAAAGCCTAGAAGAGAAGATCTAATTTTAAATAATAAATTCCAATATAAAATGGGGCCAGATAAAATTTTATTAAATACTTTGCTTAATTCTATAATTCCTAGATTTTTCTGGGATTTATTTGAGCTAAGGAAGTATTTTTAATAAATGGAATTGCATTTCATGAATAATTTAAATTGGAAAAAGTTTCAAAAAGTCTCTTTTGGCTTTGGGCCGAAAGTCGGCCCAAAACCCTCTCTCTCTCCTCCTCGGCCCAAGTCGGCCCAGTCCGCAGCCGCCGTTCGCGCGCGCGTCCGCCCGCTGACAGGTGGGGCCCGCCTGTCAGGGTCGTCGTCTTCCTCGCGCCGCCGCCGCCCGAAACCCTAGCGTCGCGCCGCCGCCGTCTCTTTCCAAATCCGGCCGATCCTTTCCGTTTCCGATGAAATCAATAGAGGGGAAATGATCTTCTCGATCTCCTCTACCTTTTCTCTTTTGGAATCTTCGGCTAAAATTGTTTGGAAAGCGGAGGATTCGATCTCGAATCGGATTCGTCTCTCTCTCCCGAACCCTAACCTTTCCTTCGCGTCGCCGGTCGCCGTGGGCCTTCGCCGCCGCCTCCTTGCCCCTTTAAAAGGATCCCCGGTGTCTCCGCTACCCGTCGCCACCCTCGTCTTTGCCTCTCGTCTTCCGTAGAGCCCTAGCGCCGTGAGCCCTCGCGCCGCCGTCGTCGCCGCCGCTCCAGCCGTGCGCCGCCGTCGCTCCAGTCGTCGCCGTCGCTCGGGGAGGCCGCCGTCGTGGTCGCCGTCGCGTCGCCGTCCTCGTCCGCCCCTCCGTCGTCGCTGTCGACCGCCGGAACTCCGTCGCCGTCGTCAAGCCGAAGGTTGCCGCCGCTTCTTCCTCGTCGCCGACGTCGTCCGGTCATCGTCCGCCGTCGCTTTGGTCGCCGGTGAGTTCGCCGTGTCGCCCGCAACCCGTAGAGGCTTTCCGTTCGCGCTGTCGTGCCGTGGTTCGCCGGCGAGCTCGCGCGGTTCGGTCGCCGCCGGTGGTGACGTCATCGCCGACGTCATCGATGCCGTCCGCTGTGGTCCGGCCGTAGACCGGTTGATCTCGACCGTTCGTTTTGGATGAATCGATCTCGGCCGTCCGTTCTCGTGAACCGTCGCCGTGCACCCGGTCCACCGCTAACCCTAGCCGCTGACGCAATAAATCCTCTTTTCCTTTTCAAAAATAATTCATTATTGCGTCATAATTCAATTAAAATCCATATAAGTGTTTTAATCCGATTTAATCTTTAAAAATTCATAACTAATTCATCTTAGCTCGGATTTAGTTGGTTCAAGTCTCTAAATTTTTCTAAAATTGAGATCTACATGTTAAAAATATCCACATGTACTGTTCATGCTTGTTTATGTGCTGTTTTGGTGTTTTGCTCTTTTCTGTTTAGATTCCGACGTTTCCGGAGAGTCCGTTTTCGCAGGAGAAGAATTTGAAGAGTTCCAAGGCCAGCAAGGCAAGTCACACAGATCCCAAACAACCCCTTTGAGCATGTTGATCCCATTTAAAGCTATTGTTTCTATTCAACTATTGCATTTATTTTCGAATGTCATTGGGTGGAATTAACCTATTGTTTGTTATAGCCCTTTTGTTCTTGATTACTTTATTCCTTGATACCTTGGGTTCTTATAAATTGACTAGTTGAGCTTTATATTGGTTCAGCTAGATATTAGATGTGATTGCTTAGCCATGCTTAGAAACTTTAGCACACTATTGGGATAACTTATGACTCACTATTATTTAATGATGGCTTAATGATGACTCATGATGGTTAATCATGATTGGTAAATTAATTAATTTGCCAACTAAAACCTGATAATGGTGGGTTGTGAGCACATGGTTTTGATGGTCGTGCTCATGACAATTAAGGACCGGTTCACGAGTTTCGGTTGTGAAACATTAACCGTGCCAACCACAAGCCAGCATGGGCAACGGCTTTACCTTTTGTATAGCATAGTTCATTGCGGGGCACCAGACTGAGAAGTGGCGGAGATAAGCCCACGGGGGTCGCTAGGGAGTCCATGCCTTGTTTATAAGGGGGTGATTATGATCCAGGAACGGTGCGCTGTGGTGGATTGTGTTGTGCGAGGGGTACTGTCACAGCTCCTTTCTGAGGTACCGTGGTGGTATCAAGGCGCATGGTGACATGTCGTGGGGCTGTGTCTTGTGGGTACAGTGGTACACCTCTGGTCAGAGTAAAACTATTCGAATAGCCGTGCCCGCGGTTATGGGCGGGTCTAACAATGTCTTTCGTGATTAGTCTCACACCTCTCATCATAATAAAAGATGCTATAACTGTTAATAATTTGATTAGCTCCTGGTTTGGAATGGTGTATTCCTGGTTTGGAGATAGAACTGTGCAGCCGGGATTGGTTGTTCAGAATGGTTGGGCCTATGCAACAGGGTATGTTGTATAGCGTTGGATTAATACTATTTAATTATTACTTAACTGTTTTATTAAATTCTGAAATGTTTATTAAATGCTGTTTATGCAAATGAAACCCTACTATGCCATCCTTTGTAATCCTGTGCATTTGCATATTTGCTGCGTGGCTTGCTGAGTATGTCATATACTCATCTTGCAATCATTCATCAGAGGAGGAATTCTACAGTGATGCTGATGGTGTGGAGGATTAGGTGTAGCCCTGGTCAAGCTGCCTGTGGAGTGGAGTCGTCTGCGCCGTTTATCTTATTTTTTTTTCCGCTGCTTAGATCTTTATTGATTGAGAGGAACTATCTACCTCTGTAATGACATTTTTATTCGCTTATTAATTAGAGTAATAATTGTACTCTATTATCAATTTGTTATTGTGTGCCTCGGCTGATTCCTGGACGAGGGTTCACACACATGTAAGCGTTTGGAATTTTGGATAGAAATTCCGGGCGTGACAACGCAGCGCTCTACTCAGCTGCATCAGAACGTGACGTGGTGGCAATTTTTCCGGTAAGTACTTTCCTCTTTCTTCATCCTCTTCATTCTATTTGGGCGACGCGGACATGACGAGGTTGCTTGCGATGTAGTTTGTTGACTCATTCCGTTTAGGTGTAGTCTTAGTCATATATCCGAGTTTTTATTTGTTTTGTTGTTTGATTCTATTATTTAGTTGTATTTAGTTCCCTTTAGTTTCAGTTTTGAGTACTTTTGCGATGCATGTTTCTGTTTCTATGGATCCCTATGTTTTCAAATCGATTTTGCTTTGTTGTATTGATTTTGATCTGGATTTGTTTGTTGTTTTTTTGTGCCTAGATTTTATACTATGTGTTGCTTTCATTTCTACAAAAATATATTCACATCTAGATTTGCGATTTGTTTACTAGCTCGAGATATTGCCGGTGAACTAGATCTGTGCTTAAGTTTCATTTAGATCTCTGCTTGTGGTTGCTTTTGCTTGTGTGAACTAGATCTGAGGTTAAGTTTACTTCATTTAGATCAGTGCTTTTATTTTCTTTTCCTTGTGTGAACTAGATCTCTGGTTTTGTTCGTTTATGTGCACATTATTGTCTTTGTAGGAACAATATGTTAGTCTTTTTTTTATGTTTTTTTCAACTTATTATTTGGATTCATTTGTTCAATTATTTGTTATTTCAGTTAGTTAGAATTGCAGCTAGTCATGAAGCTATTAGCATATTAAGTTATTTGTCTTTTGTCTTTGTATCCAGAAGTTGAGTACTAGCAGTCATATATTTTGTATATTAGTTGGCACTATAATTCTGTGAAGAATAAAATCCAAATAGGTAAAGATGGCACTAGCAGTCATTTGTTTAGACTAGTCCATTTTCATTGAGTAGTCTGCAATATAGAGCGCGAGCGGCTTGCTCGACAGCGGCGGCGGTGCCCGGAGCGCGCGCGGCCTGCTTGGAGGGAGTTGTCGAGGAGGCGGCGATGTCGTACGCGTAGGCAGAGCGGAGTGCGTTCTTGGTCTCCTCGTGGCCGTCGGCGACGTAGACGACGCCGTCACTGCTGATGCAGCCGAAGAATCCCCGAGAGTTCGGCATCACCGTGTCGCGCCGCCACACTCCCGATGGAGATGCAGAGTCAAGCCCTCCTCTTCTACCTTCAATCTCCCGATGGAGAGGTCGCGCAGGGAGTGCGATGCGGCGCGGCGCGGCTTCGGCTCCGGGTCAATGTCGGCGGCACGACCTAGCTTATGCATCAAAGTTGGGAGGCATGCTTGATTTTAGAGACACTTTTGGGATGACATGTGCAGGGAATCGGCTTGGAGCTCACTAGAGAAGGAATAATCAGTGGTGGAGGCAGAATACCGGCTCCAAGGAAGAAGGTTGCGATCTCCATGCTCACTGCACCATTGATTCAGTTTCTTGAGGGGAAATGGAGAGGTTATCGAGGGAAAGTCGGTGGCGCGATTCCACATGACAGCTGGCGCAACAATGGAGATGTAGCGGTGCTGAACAGTGTGCGCTCGAGAACATCCGGGCACCCACAGGGGCAATTTGGTCCAAACAGGTCAAAATGTGGGTCCGCTCAAGGCTAGTCAATGCGAATATACTAAATAAATGGGCGCGGTGTCCGCTAGCAAATAACCATGTTTTGAGAGTTTTTCCCTCAAAAGAGACTTCGTGCAGTGTCCTGCAGCTAAAACCACGAAATCACGATGTCCTGTAGCAAATTTTGCCTTTTAATAACTACAACTCAATGCATCATGTGCGACATTATATACAAAATAGTATAAAGTATTTGCAAATAAATTGTATGTTGCATATAACAAAATTTATGAGTTTAACCCGTTGGGACTGATGTTTCGTGTGGTAATTGTCGTTCTTTCAGTCATGTATTTTTAATCGATGCATCTCTCTAAAATTTACTATTTCTAACTAGAATGCCACATAGGCAGTCACGTAGGATGAAACCGCCATCGAACCATGTAGGAACGTAAATTGATTTGGTTTTAATATTTCGGGGAACTCCATATCTGCTATGTGGTTTAAGGATTAGATTTCCAAAAGTAAACTCTTATCGGAGTAAGTTCACTGTAGGTCTCTCAATTTGTCATTGAGTCTGAAATTCATCCTTGAACTGCAACCAGATATGGTGTGGCACTCAACTCCCAAAACCAGCACAAATAAGGTCCCAAGATGGTTTGAATGGTGATTTTGGTTGACATGTCGCCTACGTGACGTTGCGGCACTTAAAGTAAAAGAAAAATGTGTGACCCACATGTCAGTGAGTATTTGGTTAAAAATAAAAAAAATTATAGTGCGATCCACATCATCAACCCCTCTCTTTCCCTTCTTCTCTCCCTTCCTCCTCTCTCTCACCCTTTCTCACCCGAGAGCATCCCGCCGGCCACCCAACACCTCCAACTTTCGCGCGCATGGTGCAAGAGTTTACCGTCTTCCCAGCCCCGCCCTTTGCCGCCGCACCGTTCGACGACTACGAGAGAAGGCAACAAGGTGCACGGCACCGTCACCACTCCCCTTGGGCGCTGATGGACGAGGAAAGGGAGAGAAGAAGGGAAATAGAGATGGGCGATGATGTGGGTCCCATTATAATTTGTTATTTTTAACTAAACAATCACTAACCACCGTAGACGCCACATCAACCAAAACCACCATGCAAATTAACCACCGTGGGATTATGCATGGTTGCACTGGTTTTGAGAGTTGAGGGACACATCATAGTATTGTGGTATCGTGGTTTAGGGACGGATTTCAGACTCGGTGATAGATTGAGAGACCTAAAGTAAACTTATTGCACTTTTATTCCTAGTTGTTTAGCTGCATCGATGAGGCCCATGCTGCCATCAACAACCACTACGTCCAGATCAGTCCAGCGGCCGGGCGAGCAGCCGATAATAGGATCGGGCTTCTCATGAGCACCTCCGCTACTAAAGTTCGTTTCTCGACCCATGTTGAATTCGATCAACCCCTTAAATTGAGCCCACGTACGTACGCTGTTATGTTGATTAATTAGTACGAGAGTCCGACACGACCACGTACCCTACCGGCACGGCGGCACATGCATACGACACCGCATCGATCGATCGGCAACGCAGCATCGATTCCGACTCCGACTCCGACTCGGGCGCGTACAGCCAGCAGCGTGCCTTGGTTTTGGCACCCTCTATATATTCTACTCTCTCCGTCCCAAAAAAAAGACAAACCCTAGTTTCCGTGTCCAACGTTTGACCGTCCGTTTTATTTAAAAAAATTAAAAAAAAATTAAAAAGATAAGTCACGTATAAAATATTAATCATGTTTTATCATCTAACACCAATGAAAATACGAATTATAAAAAAATTTCATATAAGACGGACAGTCAAAGTTGGACACGGAAACCCAGGATTTTCCTTCTTTTTGGGACGGAGAGAGTACGTACAAGCAGGTCGGTATGGGTAGCTAGCTACTCCCTCCATTTTTAAATATTTGACACCATTGACTTATTAGCACATGTTTAACCATTCGTCTTATTTAAAAACTATTGTGAAATATGTAAAACTATATGTATACATACAAGTATATTTAACAATGAATCAGGAAAATAATTAATAATTACTTAAATTTTTTAAATAAGACGAACGGCTAAATATATTTAAAAAAATCAACGGTGTTAAATATTTAGAAACGGAGTGAGTACGACCCAGCAACTAATTAAGCTACGCCAACCCGCCACTGAAATCCAGCAGCAGAGCACGTACGTAGGTAGGAGTATATAGGAATAGGAGACTGCAAAGAAAGAGATGGAAGTCGAAGACACCGCACAGCAGCAGCAGAGCACGCGCACATGTACCCAGTTGTACGAAGGAGACTGGAGCAAGCTGAGACGACGGCGATGGAGTCGTCGTCCAAGTCGAGAAAGAGGGCGGTGGAGATGGACGTGGAGGTGGACGGGCCGGACTACGTGGCGACGGAGAGGAACGGCGCGTACGATCTGTCGGTGATGCCCAAGAGGTTCAAGTTCCCGACCGCCCTCGACGGGGAAGACTGCCGAGTCACCGGCGCGCGTGTACGTGCGCACCATGCATAATGCTGCTCCACGCCATGGAACGAGAGTTACTAGTAGATGACATAGCTAATGACTTGACGACGCCTCGCTGATCTATCGCCATCCATCCATCAATCCGCCGCCGCTCTCGTCCTTCGTTTTGATCGATAGACGCAGGCATCCATCTGTTAATTAGTTGTTAGTAGGAGTACTTAATATAATTATATATATACTAGAAAAAATACCCGTGCATTGTAACAGGTGGTGAATGTTATTTTAACTTTATTATTGTTATACGATTTAGTTAAGATGAAATTCACTTTGAGAATTCGCTTGGATATATATATTTTTTCACGAAATCATGACCGTCCGATCATCAACTTAGCATGTAACTTTTTTAAAGAAATTTCTTATACGGCTGCTCATATATTTCCAAAAGCAAACGAACTTAAAACAAAATTATAATATGTTGTTCGTACTGTGAGCACTAAATTTGTAATCAAAATTATTTGTCTTTGTTAGGTTGCATTTTTTTTCATATATTTATTTTGTTATGATTTTATAGTTATTTAGTTATTTTTAATTTTGGATCCATCCTGAAATATTCACACACACTATGGAATATCCATGTATTTTTAGCTTTGGCCTATTTTAATTTTGAACTTTTTTTTAAACCTTTGAGTAGGTGCAAAGCATGCCTGCAAAGTAAGCCCAACGTGTGAACATGCAAAGTCAGTTGAACGTGTAAGCGGCTTGATCTCCGGATGGCATGCAGTCCAAGGCTTACATGTGCCTGCACGCCGCGTCCTTAGAGGACCCCGTCACACACGAACGACGTCGAAAATTCGAATGGGACTCCTACGCAAGCGACGATGAACACGCAGAAATTGAAACGAACAACGAGGCGAGTAGGAATCGAAAACAGTAACGTACCAAAAAATTCTAGCAAAAGCATCTTCAATTTTTATAATACTAGCACTATGCCCGTGCGTTACAACGGAAAAAAATAATTTCAAAATAACCAAACAAAATTGAAGGATCATCAATATTCCACAAATATAGTCGCTATTATCACAAGCTACTATAGCTCCTAGGTCATCACGTGCTGAATTATGGGATCATATGTTTGTACGATTGATAAGCTGAGATGGTGATTGGCATTATTCGTATGCGTTTAGTTTTGAAGTTACCAAGTGGTTCTTTAATGTCGTGGTGTGTTTGTCCTTATGTTGACTAAGGATCAAGCTAAGAAAAGAGTCAAACACATGACAAATGGGCACTGACGTGATATTTTCACAAGTTAATATATATTAGTACCGAAATGACAAGAAAATATTTAAAAACTGAATATAGAAAAGGAGATGGAATCCATTATTCAGTTCACAAGAAAATTTGTAATGCTCATTCTACTGTTCATGTTGAACTTTTCATGGTGTCACGCATGCGACTGATGATACGAGCAGCTGGGTTAGCTTATCTGCTCCAGGTGGAGAATTGCCGGCTAGCCCAATGAGACTGTGGGGGCAATGGGCCGAAGGCCCATCTAGCGCAGCAAGGTAGGGAGGGCTGCGAGGTTCTCTCGCGCAGTGCGTGTCTGCCCCAACAATATAAGAAACCGATATGATGACAGCGACGTACAAAAATTTGAGGCAAAAACACCTTAAACTTTTATAATAGTAGAGATATAGTAGATAGATATATACATATATATTGCACATTTACTCCTTAATTTAATTTGGGAGTTGGTCCTGTGTCTATGTATGTGCCACCGCTGCTACTTATAAACTGGAACATAAAAATCTCGTTGATTTGTCGATCTATTTTATAACTGTTGAGGTCGTCGATCGATATTTCATACTTAGAATCATTCTTTAATCAGGATCGGGCAATTTTATATTTGTTTTACTTTGAACAGCCTTAACTCTCTTCTCTCGGATATGCATGAGCCATGAGCTATGTCGAGTATGTCGATCGGCTCCTGCTCCTACTCCTACTCCTACTCCTACTCGTCAATTGACTCTCACAACTATAAGTTGAATTTAGATGAATAAAAGAGTTGGGTGGTTCAAAGTATCATAAATGTAAATAAAAAGAACCCAATCCAACGTAAAAACATTGGTTAAATAATATCTAAAGCAAAACATCCGTAAAGAAAAGATGTAAAATTTACTACTACAATGTCCTCACTTCAATAATCATGCACCGGAGAACACAAAACCAAAGAAAAGCCGATTCCTTATTTATTCCACCTTCTATGCAGAAGCAAACCAATATAAATTTGTAGTACTCCTAGCTCTTAACTTAAGGACCAAACTTTTAACTGATTGGTCCGAATATTAATTTGTATATAGAAATCCCCCACTAGTACATAAAGTGCTACAGGTGCCTGTTGGGTACCTATGGGGGTTTCCCAAGCGGCACCTATAGGTCGGCACTGATGTGAAGACAAATAAGTGCCAGTTTAAACCGGCACCTTTGAGGATCGACGAATCTAAAAAAAAGTCGGCTCAATGCATCGAGCTAGCTCTCCATCATCCGTAAGGTCAACATCATCCTCATTAAAATCATCACTAAAATCATCCAAACACAATCACAAAAATCACTCACACAATCACAATCACAAAAGAAAAAAATCATCTGCCGCCACCGTGGATAGCCCGCCATCGTCGCCCGTCGGGAGCCCGCCGCCGTACGCAAGAGCGCTGTCGCATCCCCTCTCCCACCAGATCTGGTGGAGCGGAGTGTGCTGCCGCCGCCGCTGCCTCCCCTCTCATCGGATCTGGAGGAGGGGAGCCTGTTGCCGGCCGTGGGAGCGGCGCGGAAGGCAGGGCGCGCGCTGCCTCCATTGGGCAGCCGCCGTGAGAGAGGGAAAGCAGAGATGAGAGAGAGAGGGGAGGGGGGAGAGCATGGGAAATGGTAAAGACGCGCGCGGGCGTGTAACATACCCGAAATTTCAGGACTTAAAATTTCTTGTCAAAATAGTTAGAGGTTAACTTCTCCAATTTTGAGAGCCAAAAATTTCCGTTTTAATTTAGGTGATGACCAACTTAAACCATTGCATGATTAAAATTTGAGAACAAAATAAAATCTTTTCATTCCCAACATTAGACTAGAAATGTCATCAAGCATTTGAGCATACATGTGCATAATGCATGCCTAGGCTTGAGTCCATTGTACATTTGGATTTTGGTCTCGCTTTTATAATAGGTCTCATAAGCATAAACTAAAAGGGTTAAAATTACTAAGCAAAACTATAGTTAATCTTGGGTGATAACATGTGGACTTAATATTAAATTCAAATATCATCTTCTCAGTCTAAAAGAAGTTTAATGTAATCCCTATAATAATATTAGATGCAATTATGAAGTGGGAACATATATACAAACAAAGGTCATCCTAATTCTCTAAAATATTTTGTTCAAGATAAAATCATAGAAAAATTTATGTAAACAATGATTAGCACAAACTTATCCTCTGTAATTTTGTTAACACTCAAGTTGATACCTCAAATTAATCAGTCAAAGCAGACAACTAAAAGAAATCAAATTAAATTTTAATCGGCTAAAACCATATTTCATCCAAAAGTACATTTAACTGCACATAAGTGAACATGGGAAATGATTTATTCAAATACTAGATTATTTATCATGAATAAATGTAATATTTCTAGAATTTTACTCTTCTGTTTAAGCCTCTAAAAATTCAATCTAGCTTTCTAATAGCCCATCTTTGTTTAATTTCTGTGAGCAGTCTACCCATTATTTTTAAGTGCAAAAAAAAAAAAGAAATCTAGATATAAACATCTACCACCAGTAAAATCTACACTAATTCTTCTGGTCCACATGTTAAGATATTGAGTTGCAAACTTAGGGGGAAGAAATAATTCCGGAAATTCTTCAAAAACCAATCTCACCCATGTTTCTACCCAGACCTCTCTCTTCCACCTAGTTTACTTTGTCCTGGCCCCACCTGACAGCCACTATAGCTTGCTCCAGCACTGTCAAACTTTTTCTCCACCGCTCCAGCCGATTAAACAGCCGAGAGAGAGATCGTTGGCGGAGGGAGTGCTCGACGCGTGGAGCTGACGTGCCGACGCCGAGCTTCACCCTCAAGGCCTCAACTCCTCTCAGACGCGTCGCCCAGCCACACTCACCATCCCAGAGCCGAAGAATCCGAGAGAGAAGGCCCTCTGCCTCTCCGCTGCTCTCATCTCCATCACAGGCCGCGAGAGAGACGACCGTCGACAGCCTCTCTGAGCCACGGTCATCTCTTCTCGTTTAGTGTTCCATCATCTCCTCTTAATGCCGATTCTATTCCCTCTAATCTCATTCCAAACCATGCAGCCAATCGCCGGGAACGAAAGCCTCGCCGATGACGCCCTGAAGCACGCACCGGAGCGCCGCTGTTTCGTCATCATTGTTGCCTGGCCGAATCCATCTATCTCAAGCCAAGCCGCTGCGCCGTGAAGTTTGCCTCGACTTCCTCTTCAAGACGCCTCAAGAATCACCATCGGAGACACTAGGAGCACGGAGAACACGCCCCTTTTTCCTCGGTGCCGATCTGAACCTACCACCGTCGCTACTGCCGAATCCATCCTCTCCGGTGAGCCATTGCTCGATTCCTCGCACATACACCACCATAGGGACCTCACTAACACTTGATGACTGCATGCATGCCAGTTCTTGGAGCTGTTCAAGCTATCATCGTCGACCCAGAGGAGATTGCCGCCGCCGAGCAGTTGCACGAGTCGCCGTCACCCACCAAGCTTTGCCAGCCTTGTCTAGCATCTCGGTGAGCATCCTGGACTCCTTAGGAAGCACATGCATGCATGTATCTAGCGAAAACGAGGCCCCAAAGCAGCATGCAGTAGCAGCCTAAGCACAGCCGTCACTTAGACCCGCCGCCGGCGCCATTTCCGATGTCCGCTAACCGAAAAAAGTAGAGGAATGGAATCGTGAGAGCGTTATATTCATTTTATCTTTTGACCTCATTCCCAATCGAGCCGCCGGCGAGCTCGCCAAAGGCATGGCCAAGCTCCCAGTCCATCGGGCTGCTGGAGGTTGAAGATGAGGACTGTCCTGTAAATGATCAAAAAAATAGGGTTCAAACTATAAAACTTCAGCCATTTACATGTGGACCCATGGACCTAAATGCAGTTCATATAAAACCCAGGGACCTTTTGTATATTGGTTCAGCCACCCATCGGTGGACCCATGTGTATAAAAATCTGAAAATGCAAAGGAAAAATAACTAAAACATTAAATGTTTAACAGGAAAACACCCAAACTTGAAAAATCCATATAAAATCAAATGTAACTCATTTTGAAATGATTCCAGTTGCTGTAGATTCTTTAAGATATGAACTCTATTTTAGAAATATAAAACTTGACACTCACTGTACAAATAATGTCTCTAAAATTTATCTAAGATAGGTCATACATAAAACATGTACAAACTTATAAAATACATAGAAAATTCATCTCAACTCATTTTGAAACAAAATCAAATTCTACAGATTCATCATCATGCACTCTCTGATTAGGTGAAATAAAAGTAATTACTTACTTTGCATCAAATGCCTCTAAAACTATTATCTCTAGAATGATTAGTTTAGATAAGCTAAAGTTTAGAAATTCATGTAGAACCCAATTTAGCTTCAATTTGAGTAAACTTAAGTTCTGTAAGAACACCAAAACATGTATTTCCATGTTATGAAATAAGATTATATACTTACTGTGTAGTAAAAGTCTCTAAATATTCATATAAGGATTTACTAACATAGAGCAGCCATTAATTTGTAAAACTTGTAGAAAATTCATTTTTAGTCCAAATGAAATGAACCCAGTTTCTATAGAACCAGAAAATAATGAACTTCAACATAGTAAAATAAAATATTCACCTTTTGTACAGGATTGTAGCTCTAATCTTTAAATAGATAACCTAGGAGTTAGACACCTAGTGGTAGTTAAGCAAGGTAATTGTGTTAAGGTATTTAAAATGCACTCTAGCTATGAATAAACCTAAATAAAACTTGATGGACCAGTGGAGCCATAGTTCCTTTCCCATCCACTAAAACTTAGAAGAACTTAGCTCATATAATAATTTCTAGGTTAATATAATGTATTGCTAGTCTAGATCAGAGCACCCCTAGTTTATAAAGTATGAACTATAGTAGTAAAAACCATAAACATGTGAACTAAAAATGTTTTAGTTAACCAAATTACTTCTTTTATTCAACTTAATCAGGAGGTAGCATATTCTGAACCTACAACTCTAGAGTTATGCACATATAAAACACTATACACCTATAACACGTTATAACTACACGTTATAACTTGTAAGATGCATAAAGATTTCATTATAAATCCAAAAATTGTGAAACCAAATGTGTTAGTATTATAAAACACATCTCCACACCCCTTGAAGTCTAATATAATAAAAATCACTTTACAAAAGTATTTTGTAACACTACCTAAGACTATACTACTATAAACCGATAAAACTTCTAAAATTCATAACTCCCAAATGGAATAAGATAAAATAAAAATTCTTTCACCTAAATTCATTTTAAGACCAGTACCTAATCACTGTGCATAAGTCATGCATTTTAGAGCATTTTGCATTTTCAGCTATTTCGGTGTTTAATTGCATAACGTGTCCTTTATCTAGATAATTGCATAATCGGTGAAGGAGTGGATTAGGTGCTAACATTTCTCTGATCAAGGCAAGTTTTCTCTTCCCATCCTTTGAACACATTGAATCCCATGATTTGAGGAATGAAAATATTTGTTTGCAAAGTTGCATGTGAATTTAGACTATATCAGTATTTGAAATTGGGTTAAGGTAGTTATGACCTATTTGCTGCATACCCCACCTTGAATAATTGATCCTCTTGCTGTTTGAACCCCTAGAAATGGTTAGAGTACACTCTTTGTGCTCAAATGGGTTTATATATGCTCTATGTGCAACTACTTGCTTAGCCATGCTTAGAAATATGCAAATGCTCATTCCATCTATAATTAAAATGTGGTTTTGATACTTGAACCTTTGCTGGAATAAAATGAATATGATGGTTATTTGCGAACTAAAATGTGTAAAATGTGATTTTATACTTGGGCGGCAAGTGGTGTGCATATGGTGTTAGTTGCATACCGATAGGGGGAGTGTTTGCCCAAGTCCATAATGACTGAACTTGTGTCACCCATTTAAAGTTATTCGTACATCCACATGTGCTAGTATGGGATGGCCTAACCCGACTAATCTATTTAGGACTAGCCTGGTATTCTGGTAGGCCGGTGTGTATGAGTTTGTATAATTCAGAGGAGCTTCCTATTTACCCCGACGTAGTAGTTTAGGTGACTAAGCGTGTCCAATACAACGGTATTGTGCCACGTGGTGGGTTCCCGTCGTGTCCGCCACCACGGCGTTAAGTTTAAGGCATGGGCCCGCCACTTAACGGTTCTAGGCATATTCCAAGTATGCCTAGGATGGAGGAACACGTATCGTGCTGGTGCAAGGCTAGGCTCTAAGTAGTGTAAAGGCTTCATTATAACCTCTAGACCACATTCAACATGTATAGTGTGGTAGTGCTTTGGCCGGCACAAGACAAACTAGAGTGTTCATATCATGTGGGTAAAGCTGTACAAACTCCACAGAGTCTAAAACTAATCGATTAGCCGTGCTCACGGTCATGAGCGCTTTGGTGAAGTGTCATGAGTATAGACTTTATGTTTTAAAATGTAATCATGTGATATTGGTTTGAAATTGATAAATGTGTTGAGTTGTGTGTGTGAGGTGATATATTATGACTTGTCGTCCAAGGATGACAACAAGAGAGATTGATTATGATGGAATTATGATGAACTTAATATTGAAACTTAAAATTTGTTTTTGTTTTGTTAATTGAAGCATCAACTCCTTTACAAAAGAATTGCGAAACAAAACTTGCTTTATGCTGAAATTGAACTACATATTGCCTTCCTTTGAATATATTCCTTACATGTAGTATGGTAGGATTGACTTGTGCTTGCCAGTACATTAACTTGTTTAATGTACTGACTCTTGCTGTTGATATAATCTTTTGTTTGTAGGTTTAGACTTAGTCTTTGATTGATGCAGGTTCCGATTGCTTCTTCTAGGATGAGAACTTAAATGGGGTATACCCCTAGTCAGTGTGCTTGTGATTGGGTAGTCAAGCTTCCGCTGTTCTCTAATATATTTATTTGGCCGGTCGGTCTACGTAATTATTAAGTTGTTGTAAGTCTTAAGTTTTAAGTTTCTTTCATCTTAGTTGTGTTTGCTATGTATAATCATGCTTAAGATGAAAGTGTGGATCTAGTGCACATCCTGGGAACTAGATTCACATTAGTATGAGTTAGGAATATTTGAGGGGTTGTAGATCTTTAGCCATTTTTGTCAAGTCTGCTAAATGTGTAACACATCTGGTCGCCGCCTTCGAGTGGTTTGACGAGCACGTCTCGGGCTGAAGTTGACTGGCAGGCTAAGGACCCAGTAATGTCTCCAATATTCTTCTCTCGAGGCGTCGGATGTTTCATTATGCTTGTTTGATGACTTGAACTATTCATTTCATCTCTCAAATATAATAGAAGGTCCGGAGAGCCTACGACAGGGCGCTAGATGGATGAGTGCGGGTGGGCGGAGTAGATAAGGACGTGGTCGGCTCACCAGTTCGGCTTGGTTTAGTATAGTGCCAGTTTTTTTTTAAAAAAGGTACATATAATATATTATAGGTGTTAGTTTTTATTTAATATAGGTACCGATTCTTTTAAATAAACTAGCACCTATAGTATAAGTATAAGTACCTTTCTTTTTTGTCTAAAAGCGGCACATGTATTGTTCAAAGTTGTCGGTTCTATATTTTTTTTCATCGCATGGAGATGGGAAAAGGTCTATAGGTGCCAATTTAAATGAACCGGTACTTATGAGCCGTTCACATTGAGGTATTTTATATTAGTGCCCAAAGTTTCAACTCAAATATCTATATATAACATGTATTTGAAATCCTAAACTTTGTACTAAACCATAAAACATTAATTTCTACTTAGAAACCCCAGACTTTCGCCCAAAAACCTTGATAATTTTTTTAACCTGTATTTGATTTTTTTTTCACCTGTAACCATGCTTGGTGATGGTTGAAATGTTAGTATATATGTATATTTTTCTAATATGTACATGTATAAAAAAATATATACACATATAGAAAGTTTATATATATGTATCTATACAAAATATTGTATACATACATATACAAAATATATCAACTTTGTATATGTAACTATTCAAAGTTTGTATACGGGCATTAAAAAAACCAAAAAATACATGTATACAAATACGCATATATAAACTTTATATACGCATATAAACGTATATATTTAAAAAACCTAAAAAGAAAAGGAAAGAAAAAAAGAAAAAAAAAGGCAAAACAACGGAAAGAAAAAACCGAAATAAAAACTCACGCCATACGCCGTCATCCTCCTCTTCGCGCGCGCCACAGGGAGCATCTGATGCGTGAACGAGAAACAACAATTAAAAGCGGCAAGTTTTTTGCTTTGGCTTCACGTTACGGTCTGCTAGGCCATCGTCTGCATGCCACTGTCGCCACGGGACTCTTCTCTAGTCTATAGTCTCTATCTCTAGTCAGACTACTTAAAAAGTCTATAGTGGTGAAGGTGAAGCCAATCTTAACAGACACACGTCTTATTAGCCGTAAGATCGTGAGATCCAATGGTCAGATCGATCATTCGCGCTTCTCCCCCTCCGCCCCCCACCGACGTGACCCCACGCAGAGCAGCAGTCGGTCACCCTGCTGCCACAGAAGGTTGCCAAGAGCCACCGGCGAGGCCTCCCGCTCATCCATCCTGTCCGGGCCACCGGTAAAGCCTCTCTCTTCCCAGTCCATTTCTTCCTTTGCATAATCTGAAATCGAACAGAATAGATGCACAAATTCACATGCTCTGCTTGCACTTTTTGACCCACCAAAAAGTCTGCATTGTGGTTTTGAATTATCAAAATTGATAACTGATTTGCGTATGCTGCACTATTATTGTTGTTCTTAATGAGATCACAGTAATCTTCCTTCCTCAAAATATATTGAGAGTTTGGTGTAATCTGAAACAAATTTAGGTCATCACCAGAAACACACAAATACATAACCGATGCATGGAGAGTACCTCCAAGTATTCATGAGTTCTACAAAATGTGCAGCTAATATATCTATCTCCTAATGGAAAGTATCTTAATCGATGGAATAAACATAGATAATAGTTGCTTGGAGTTCATATTATTTATTCAAAAGGAACATAATGTTGGGATTTGGGAATATCATCAACTTTTCCTGTTTTCAGAGTTAAGTTCAGAATCATTTATTTTAACTCTCTTTTGAATTTTTCATCTGATTTACATGAACAAAATCTTTCCACCCTCATTTAGTTTTAACCATATTTTCTGCATGCCTATTTTCATCCGATACTGGTTTTAATGGGTAGCCCCTATTCTTTTGAAATTACAAATTGAAATTTCAGCCAATAGTGTGTAGAGCTGATACAACTCAATGGCGCTGCAGCATTGCAATAGCACCTTCTGTTTGTTAAGGGCCCCTTTGAATCGCAGGATTGAGAAAACGTAGGAATAGGAAAAACGTAGGATTTTAATAGGAATGTAAGTGCAAAACATAGGATTGTAAAACGCAGGAAAAACATAGGAATGACCGTTTGATTGAACCGCAGGAAAAACACAGGAATTGGATGAGAGAGATAGACTCAAAGGAAAGTTATCAAGAGGTTCTACCTCATGTTAAATTTCCTCCAAAACTTGCATGGGAAGAGGCATTCCATAGGAATTTTATAGGATTTCATAGGATCCATTCTTTTGATTCAAATGGCTATATAGGAAAAATTCCCATAGGAATAAAATCCTCTAAAATTCCTATGAATTTCCTTTGAATCAAAGGGGGCCTAATTTTGTTAATCCTACAACAATTCAGGGGCTTAGAACGGTTATACTACTTATTGAGCCTTTTTTTTTTTTACTGTTTGTAATATGATGCTGGCCTCATGATCAATGAAACCTGCAAATGTGCAGAGCTTCTATCGGCGGCGGCGCCAGCTCCCATTGGCGATAGTGGCAGCCATCGGCCAGTGGGCTCCTATCTGATGCAGTTTCCGTTGGCTGTGGCATAGAAATCCTATTGGCCCCAAGCTCCCGTGGGCGGCGCTGCTGGCTAGCTACCATCGATATGTGGGTTCCTATCATCGTCTCCCATCCTAGGTGCCAACTGACAGCTCTATTGGTGCCCAAGTTCCCCTCAACCTCCTGTCCACAGCGTGGGGGCAGGTATTTCTCTGAATCTAATTTGCACTGCAAATGCAGGTACCATTCAGTGATTGTAATTGATTTGAACTGTGTTCCTGCACTGATTTTCCTCCCCTGTTTGTGGTATGGTTTAGCCGTGATGCTAGCTATCTGTATGCTTACTAAAATGCCTGCAACTTTGTAACAGTGGAAGATTCAAGCTCCCCCTTCCCCACACCAACCCACCCTGACGTGGTGGTTGAAAGATTTCTCGAATTACATTCTACCAAAATTGTGTGATTCTCCTTACATTGTTGCTTCATAGATGTAAAAAAAAATGTCACACAGATGTTCATTCAGTCCCTGCACACAAAAAAAATCAGACAAATGTTCGTGAGATATGTACTGTAGGGATCATATTATAATTGTTGATGGTCTTTGGATTTTTTTTTCTGGCAATGATATTCATCACTTCACCTCAAATTTATTTAATATGACCTAAATCAAATTAAAGCTCAACAGATGTTGGTATTAGATCAGTTTTCGGTGATATTTGCATGGCAATCTTCGGTGATGTTTGCATGACATACTGCAATTGCAAGGCAAAGTTAAATTGAAGTTTCATGATGCTATTCAACGTCTACGCACACTTATGTGTTTGCATTTACTTGATCCTACATATGCGGTGTCACTGAAATAGATTCAAATCTTTATGTGGTGATTTATTAAGTTTTATCTGATCACCGGTTTTACTATTTTGATTACTACTTTCAACCTTTTCTCTTGGCACAGGAGTGCTTACATTAAAAATAGGAACAAAGTAACTGCATATATTTTCAAATGGTTGGAGTTCTATATTTTTACCAGTGCCAGTGATTTCGTGGTAAATATTGGCTTGCAAACGTCATAAACTGTGCATACCTTTCTGCCATCTTTTCCTCAATTTTTATGCATTATATTCTTGCGCATGAAAGCTATAAACGTCCCTGCAAAAATAGATACTACTATAATTTACTCTATTCTTTTCACGTCATGTGCATATGGTCAGGTCAGGACTCAGGAGTAGTGAGATTTTTCCTTGATTTTATTATAGTATAGCTATGCACTCTCCTGGAATGCTAAGGGGATATGTGGGACTTAGGTGTGTTTAGTTCACGCCAAAATTGGAAGTTTGATTGAAATTGGAACAATGTGACGAAAAAGTTGGAAGTTTGTGTGTGTAGAAAAGTTTTGATGTGATAGAAAAGTTGGAAGTTTAAAGAAAAAATTAGGAACTAAACCCAACCTTAATTAAAAGCTGGGGGCATGAGGCTTATTTTCTTCATGTGAATGGCCCCTTCACATAATTCAGAAAAATGGCTACGATCTTGTGTTAAAAAACTTGACTGAAATCTTATTAGTATTTTACAAGTTTGTAGTAATTTGCCAATTTTATGTTCATCAATTCAACAAGATGAGTGGTATGATACTACCATCTGAAATTAAAAGTTGAATTTGCTGCTACTTTCAGATGCAAGAGCAGCATTTGGGGTGTTTCATTCAAGGAACAGAAGCAGCAGAGGTGACACCGTTGATGGAGTCATACATGCTGCTATTGTCAGCGAACGCCGAATCCGGCAACGTGCCGAGGTGAGAGGAAGTGACGACGCATGCACAAAGTTTTGAATATCATAAAAATTGATTATGCTTTGTATATGAGCATCTAAGGGGCAACTATTATGCGGATTATGGATTATGAAAGTTCTTCAAATAAGTTGTTATTTGCATAATCAGTGTGAACAATCTTGATGAGCGGTGTCTTGCTGTTGAGTATGTCCTTGAGATAACGGTCGTATGTTGGCACTTGCATGCCTCATACTAGTTTGACTTGAATTCCGGATGTTTTATTTTTCAAAATGATAAATTGAAAGTTTCTCATTTCATATAAATTTCTACTAGAGCAAAAAAATATGCTATCATGATTAAACCATATACATTTTGGTTACTTGTTATTCCATTGAACTCTTGTGACTTGTGTAGATACTTTTCATGCTCTATGATCAAGATCATACATCCACATATATGCACATGCTAAACTCCTACATTGGAAGCTAAGCAATATTCCATTCCATTCCCATTTTTACCATCAAAATAAATTCTCCATGCTTTCATGTGCTTTCTTCTCCTAAAAAAATATCCTTTTAAAAAAAAGAAGCGAAAGACATGGTTATGAAAAAAAAAGTTATGCTCCTTCAAGCATGAGCATTATGTTGATATATATATATATACATATATATATATACATATATATATATATATATACATATATATATATACATATACATATATATGGAAAAAAGTACGAATTACCCCCTGAATTATTGGGTGAGTATGAATTACCCCTAAACCCAAAAACCGGATATTTTTCACCCTTAACTATCGATACCGGATGAAAAACCCCCCCGAGCAGCTTTGCAAGTGGTTTTGGTCTACGTGGCAGTCAAGTCAGCAATTTTTTTTATTAAAAAAAAATAGGGCCCACCTGTCAGATATTTCTTCTCTCTATCTCTTTCCCTCTCACGTCCCTCTCTCTCTCATTAGATGCCGGTGCCTGCGGCTCACACGCCGGCGGCAGCGAGCGCCTCCTCCGCCGCCCAAGCTCCGCGGGCCGCCGTCCTCGGCTCGTTCCGCCGCCTTCTCCACCTCCCCGAGCTCCATCCTCCGCCGCTCCCTCCACTGCCCCTCCTCCCGCCGCTTCGAGCTCTGCCGCCCCCTCCACTGCCCCCTCCTCCCGCCGCCCGAGCTCCGCCCATCGCCGTCCTCGGCTCGCTCCGCTGCCCCCTCCACCTCCCCGAGCGTCAGGCGTCCCCTCCGTTGCCTCGACGAGCCGCACGCCCCCAGCTATGGGCGCCCCCTCCGCCACCCCGGCCTCCATCCTCCGCCGCCTCCTCCTCCCGTTGCTCCGAGCTCCGCCGCCCCCTCCTCCGCCGCCCCGAGCTCTGCTGCCCCCTCGCTCCTAAGCTCCGCTCACTGTCGTCCCGAGCATCAGTGACTGCGGGCGGCCTCTTCCTCGCCACCCACTCCACCCTCACCGTCGTTCTAAGCGCCGGTGGCTGCGTGCGCCGTCTTCGCCGCCGCCCACTCTGCCCACCATCGTCCGAGCTCCTCCCACTGTCCCGAGCTCCACCGCTCCAAGCTCTGCTCGCCGCTGTCCTCAAGGTGAGGGAGGGAGAGAGAGGATTTTGGAGAGAGATAGAGTGGTGAGGAGTGAAAGAGAGGGTGAGAAACTGATGTGTCGGTCCCGCTAATTTAAAATGAAAAGAATTATTGACTGGGCTGCCACGTGTACCAAAACCGCTTGCAAAGCTGCTCGGGGGGGTTTTTCATCCGGTATCAATAGTTGAGGGTGAAAAATGACTGTTTTTCAGGTTTAGGGGGTAATTCATACTCACCCAATACTTCAGGGGGGTAATTCGTACTTTTTCCTATATATATGTATATATATATATATATATATATATATATATATATATATATATATATATATATATATATATATATATATATATATATATATATATATATATATATATATATATATATATATATATATATATATATATACCCTCTCCTAATCAATAAAAGAAGGATTTTTGGGAGAAGAAAGTAAGCACAAAGGAGAAGCTTTTTCTTTATTTTCCTTCATATACCACTTTCATCATACACCACACACACATTTTGCATGATCTTGATCTTAAGTATGTTTAGTTATCTGCTTTAGTCTAAGTTTTTGACTTAGTAATAAATGTGAATGCAAGTATGCCATGTTTGATCCCTACTGAGCTCTACATATTAAAACCTTAGAGTAAGAATAAAAAGGCAACAATTGGTGAGGAACTTGGCTTTCTTTTACAAAATCATTTGAAAACATCCGGAATAAGAGTTGAATAAAGGCTGGGTGATTGGTGCTCTAATTGCTGTTCTGTCTTTCAACCGCTCAAGGCAAGGAAAAGCAGTGTCTCGTGGGAATCAGGGGTAAGGGTAAGCCACCGTGTCAAACATTATTTAATCTGAGAGAGAGTACATACCTTGCACCTGTATCTTTGAGATATGCAGCATAGTAGCAACTCCTGATCAACAACCAAGTCTTTGTTTCCTTTCGTCCTTCACTCGGGACGAGAAAATGTTCAAGCTTGGGGGGTTGTGTTGACGGTCGATATCGATCAGTTTCGACCGTCAATATTACCAAAATAGAGGAGAACTAGTGATGCTTGCAATGCATATATTTGTTAGAATAATAATATTCCACTAGTATTAGGTATACTAACCTTTTACAGAGAATGACCATAAAGTGGAGGAGAATCAACATCAACACAGACTATAGATCAATCGGACGATGTCGAGAACCAGACTTATGTATGAATGGGCCAAGAACTCAGAATTGACACGAAAAACTGGGCCAAAATTCACAAGTCTGCGAAGAGAAGCAACAGAGGAGGCCGCTAGCCGAAATTGGGCTGGATTGGGCCGGCCCCAGGTTCGGCCGAACCCCCTTAGCGCCATCTGATCCAAGGCTTCGCCGGACGGTGTGGATTAGCCCCCAATGACGGTTGGAAGGTATTTCCGACCATTCCAACCATCACAACCGTCATTGGGAGGCTATAAAAGGAGTTGCCATTCTCACTTCACTCACACACCTCAAGCAATAGCTCTCTCATTTCTCTCAAGTTTAGTTTAGTAGTATCTAGCTGGTAAAATAGGAATAGAGTAGAGTTCGGGTATGGCTCTAGTAGCTTTTCTCTTCTCTTTTGTAAGCTTTGTACTTTTATTAAAATACTCTTCTATATACATTTATGGTATTGAAATACTTTCCGAGTATATGAGTACCAACTTTACATTATGTTCATGTTATACTGAATATACGGCTAGCTTATCTGTGAGATGCTTTGGTGCGGGTATAATGTTTGCTTATGCAATTACTCTATGTCATGACGATGATATTGGAGTAGTATCTGGTAGTTTAGACGTGGTGTCTAGATTACGGCATATCATTATTTAGGGTTATATATTGCGGATGAGAGGTGGGCCGCTGATGGTGATAGCTCAGTATGGGTATTCCTCCGCGCCGGTATATAATCCTAAGTTAATTCCCTGGGGAGGGTATTCCTCCGTATTTAGCCCCGGTTGTATGGTTATGATGGGCTGTCATAAGGAACTCGGCAGTCAGGGGTGGCTTCTCGAAGTACCAGGAGGGCATCGGATAGAGGGTATTAGCTAGTATATCGGTTAACTAGAATGTATGTATACTATGTATATTAGAAGTATAGGAATAGAATTTCTCTCTCTTTTCTTTCCACTTAGCTTAGATGATATATTATGAGAATGAGTAGTTAATGCTTGTGTGTTACTCTACCCTTGGATTATGTTTAACCCCTGCTTAGAATATGATTATCACAAGTAATATATAAATTATTAGTCGAGTTCTCTCTACATGATCTTCCCACGGGATAAAATAAATACGATACTCTTGGAATATTCTCGGGTGAAATGCTACAATGGTATATCCGTGCGCTTGCGGATGAACTCTGTAACCATAATATACCAGAAATATTTCTGCGTCATTGCTGGGAATTATATTTCTAGTAATGTCGTTAAGAAATACCAACAAGCATTTCTGGCGCCGTTGCCGGGGATGATTCATAATAGAGATTACTTGAACTAGTACTTTATATTTACCTCTATATAATCATTTTCCTTTGCAGGCTAACCTTGGTTGTTTTCGCTTTTGTTGTAAAAACAGGGTAGTGCATGACTGGTTTCAACTTGCCAGTAAACTTCAAAGAAAATTTAGAAGCTTTCTTCCGGAGCGTCAGGCCGCGAGTCATTGCTCCGCACAAAACTCTACCGATAGAGGAACCAGCCATACCAGCGCCACCGACCTTCAAGACTATGGCTAACAAGACTCTCCACGAGTTCGCTGCCCCCTCTGCTGACAATGTGGCCATTGGGCCGCAGGTCAACATAGGGGACGTGGATTTCGACTTGAAGTCCAGCCTCATCACGATGGCGCAGGCTAGCCCGTTCTATGGCAAGCCTAATGAGGAGGATGCCAATGCTCATCTGCAACAGTTCCTGGAGATCTGTAGCACGCACACCATCAAGGGCGTCAGTCCCGACGCCGTCAGGCTACGACTGTTTCCTTTCTCCCTTCTCGTTAGAGCAAAGCAGTGGTTCTATGCCAACCATGCTACTGTCAATACCTAGGACAAATGCTCTACGGCATTCCTCTCGAAATTCTTCCCGATGGGCAAGACCAATGCCCTTTGTGGAAGGATTTTCAATTTCCAGTAGACAAGGGATGAGTTCATTCCGGAAGCATGGGAGCGTCTGCAGGAGTACGTGGCCGCCTGTCCTCATCATGGGATGGACGACTGGCTGATCCTGCAGAACTTCTACAATGGACTCACCCCGCTGTCCCGCGATCACCTGCACGCGACAGCTGGAGCAGCTTTCTTCTCTAAAACGGTTCAAGGAGCCGTTGATCTAATAGAGAAGATGGTCTCCAACATGGGTTGGAGCGAGGAACGATTCCAGACCCGTCAGCGAGGCATGCACACCGTCAAGGAGACGAAGTTACTTGCTGCCAAGTTGGACCTCCTCATGAAGCGATTGGACGACCACGAGAAACGGCCACAAGGCACCGCCAAGGCCTTGGACTCTCACGTCACATGTGAAGTCTGCGGCAACACAGGTCATTCTGGGAATGACTACCCGAAAACCCGTGAGGAGGCGATGTACATGGGCAACAATAACGGGTACCGTCCACAAGGAGGTCAGGGGTGGAACCAACCACGCCCATATTATCAAGGAGGTAACAACAACGGTAATTTTTCTAACCAGCCCTCCTTGAAGGATCTCGTTTTTGTGCAAGTTCAAACCACTGATGCATTAAGCAAAAAGCTTGCTGCCAATGATAAGATCATAGAAAACATTAATGTCAAATTAGATGGCTTTGCTTCTGCTTTTCAAAATCAGCTGAGCTTTAATAAAATGCTAGAAAGCCAGCTAGCTTAGTTAGCATCTTTAGTCCCTGCAAATGAAACTGGGAGGATTCCGGGGCAGCCTGACTCCTCCATTGAAATTGTCAAGGCGATCACGACGAGGGGAGGTAAGTCCACTCGTGATCCGCCATATCCAAACCCTACAGGAACCAATGGGATATCAAAAGAAGCGCCGTCTAATGACTCGGCTGACAAGGAAGTTCAGCCAGAAAAGACAGTGCCGCAGGAGTACTGCGACACATGGTTGCTGCCGTTCCCTCAACGGAGTAGGAAACCGTCAGTGGACGAGCAGTTTGCTCGTTTTGTTGAAGTAATCCAGAAGATCCACATCAACGTGCCATTGTTGGACACCATGCAAGTGCCAACATACGCCCGTTATCTCAAGTACATACTCAACAACAAGAGACCGCTCCCAACAACGGAGGTGGTCACGCTGACGGAACAATGCAGCAACATAATACTCCACAAGCTCCCGGAGAAGAAGAAAGATCTGGGGTGTCCTACGATCGCCTGCTCGATCGGGCACAACAGTTCGACCAGGCCTTGTGCGACCTGGCTGCCAGTGTCAGCGTCATGGCAAAAGACGTCTTCGACAAGCTCAACTTCATGGTGTTGGCACCAACACCAATGCGCCTTCAGCTAGCTAATTCGTCAGTCCGTTACCTGGCAGGGATAGCGGAGGATGTGCTAGTTAAGATACGGGATTTCTTCATCCCGGTTGACTTCGTGGTGCTGGATATGGATATGGGAAAAGAGACGCCGCTCATCCTGGGGCACCCGTTCCTCAGCACCGCAGGAGCCAACATTGATGTGGGAACAGGGAGTATCCGTTTCCACATCAACGGGAAGAAAGAGAAGTTTGAGTTTCAACCGAGGACGGAACAATGCTCCATGGTCAGGATAAAGTACGGGCCAAACCCACAGAATATTCAAGAGGTAGAAGTGGAGCCACCCAAAATGGACAGCCTGGTGAAATTCATGCAGAATTTCCTGGAGAAGGAAACAACAATGCCAAGGAACCGTTGTTGGAAGACGCCGGTAAAACCACCCATACCGGCTAAGAAGCTAGAGCTGCTGGCTCAGAAGAAGCCGCCGTCCGCACCTAAACCAAGGAAGGTGTGGAAGGAGAAGCCAAAGACGCCCGCTCCATCACCTCCGGAGACGGGTGGAAAATCCACGAACTAAATCAGAAGGAGGTACAGTCTTGTACGTCAGACTTTAAATGACGCAACCCTCACCAACAGGGAAATTGGTATGTATCCGCATATTTGCTTTCAACAATTTGAATTTCTGCATCAACACATGTTTGAATTTCAAAATTGCATCTAGGATTTTTGAATTTTGAGGAAATTTCTTCAAATGAATTTTTCAGAGCAAACCAAAATAAAATTTTCAGGCGGCGATTTCGTTCTCGTTCTCGTCGTCTCAGGCGACAAGGCGGCGATTTCACCCAGCGATGCGGTTGTTTCTTCCGGTGTGATATTCTACAACTCTGGCGACAACTGTTATGACACAACGCTTTGCTCAGTTGCATTAGAACATGATGCGGTGGCAATTTTTCCAATAAGTACTTTCCTCTCTCTTCATCCTCTTTATTTTATTTCGGCGACGCGTGCGTGACGAGGTTGCTTGCGATGTAGTTCGTTGACTCATTCCGTTTAGATGTATACTTAGTGTTAGGGATGTGTAGTCTTAATCATATATCCGATTTTCTATTTGTTTTGTTGCTAGATTCCGTTATTTTGTTGTATTTAGTTCCCTTTAGTTTCAGTTTTGAGTACTTTTGCGATGCATGTTTCTGTTTCTGTGGATCCCTATGTTTTCAAATCAATTTTGCTTTGGTGTATTGATTTTGATATGGATATGTTTGTTGTTTTTTGTGCCTAGATTTTGTACTATGTGTTGTTTTCATTTCTACAAAATATATTCACATCTAGATTTGCCATTTGGTTACTAGGCCGAGATATTGCCGGTGAACTAGATCTGTGCTTAAGTTTCATTTAGATCTATGCTTGTGGTTGCTTTTGCTTGTATGAACTAGATCTGAGGTTAAGTTTACTTCATTTAGATCAGTGCTTTTATTTTCTTTTCCTTGTGTGAACTAGATCTCTGCTTTTGTTCATTTATGCGCACACTATTGTCTTTGTAGGAACAATATGTTAGTTTATTTAATGTTTTTTTCAACTTATTGTTCGGATTCATTTGTTCAATTATTTGTTATTTCAGTAGTTAGAATTCTAGTTAGTTATGAAGCTATTAGCATATTAAGTTATTTGTCGTTTGTTATTTGTTATTTTGTTTTGTCTTTGTATCTAGAAGTTGAGTACTAGCAGTCACATATTTTGTAGATTAGTTAGAACTATAATTATGTAAAGAATAAAATCCAAATAGGTGAAGATGGCACTAGCAGTCATTTTTTTAGACTAGTCCATTTTCATTGAATAGTCTACAAGATAAATCCTTCTCAAATGCTTATATTTGAATATCTAGATCCTTAGTGAATTTGTGTTCCCTTTTTTGTTTTTGAAACACTGTGCCTTTACTAATTTTGGGTGTTGAGCTTAGGTAGGTGCTAGCTTGCAGCTGCACTGTCACAGCAAATGTTTAGTTGTTTGTTACTGCAGCTGCACCTGCACTGCCAGCTCAAAATTTACTAGCCCCTTAGTTTATTTCTTGATTGTAACGTGATCACTATTTTACTTGTCACTTTTTATATCTTATTTGACAGATGGGTAATCAAAAGCATTCACAATTGGACCCATCTAGTGAGATGTTATTAGATAAGAACTCAAGTTTTGATCCTTTGTATGATAAAGATGATTCTCTCAGTAATTTTGTTGATGTAAGTAATAATTGAATAGAAATCAATTTTATATATGTTCTGCCTATTTTAATTGCCCTTTTCTTTGTAGGAACCAAGTCTTCACATTTACACACAAGTTAGTGAACATTCTCATGAGATATCTACTAACCACCTTTTGAGGAAATTGATAAGGAAGTTGAGTAAAGCTAGTAGCAATGATAATGATAATAAGAAGCTAATTTTCCTTTTTTGCCCCAATATTTGTATCTAATTTTGATTAAGAAGTCTTACACAACCATGTGCTAAATTTACTTTTTTCTGTTATTTTTCTATTGTTAACTTCTGATATCATGTTATTTGGATTGAAAAATCTCTATATTTGTGTGAACTATTGTTTTGTTGTTTTTGGTACATAATGAATTGTCTTGTTAAATCTAATTACTGTATGATTATGAGTACTATTGTCATCTGAATAAAGAATTTATCTGTTATTATTACCTTTTTGTTCTTTCAGCTAAATAGTTAGAACTTCTTTTTATCACACATTTACGAAACTTTTTATCTTCTTTCAGAAAAGAAAATGGGAAGATGTTGATTCCGAAGTTGATTTGTGCGTAAATAAAGCTTTGATAGTGTCGGCGTTGTAGATCACGACTACAGTATTTGCAGAGTATAGGGATCGTTGGTGCTCGGATATACGCGAAATTGAGGTAAAGAGACGGAGACAAGGATTTTTATACAGGTTCGGGCCCCTTAACTGACATGTAATAGACCTGCTCATGTTGGCCGAAGACGGCGTTGCTCTTATTCATCAGAATCACATAGGTACAATATTCGAGATAACCTATCTAGTCGTCGTCGACTTGACGGCATAGAACACCACACGTAGTTGACAATGGGGTAGTCTTGCTCCTCGAATATGAACTCGGCGAGATCAGAGATAGCGCTAGATCCCTTTTGTCGGCCTTCGCGGCTCCAGATTGGGTATGTCTAGGCTTATCTCTGATGTCGATGTTTAGCGATGTGCATTGGTGTCTATTTTTACTGGGCGTCTCTTGGGCTCTGCCCCTCTCCTCCTAGGGGGTCTTATATTTATACCCACAGATGTCCCCATGTTCAAGTAGAACTAGGAAGACAAATATGGATACGAATCGAGTAGTCCTATTAATTTCCATGTAGAACTCTGCTTCACCTTTCTTATTCAGAAAACCTTTTGTATATGAGGCATGATTCCATGTAAGACATGGTATATGGTGGGCCCCACCGGGCTTAACCCAAGACTATTGGGTCTGCGTTATCCATAACACTGACAGCTAGATATAAACAAAAGCTGAAATTATATTGTCATGAATTGAAGGTATTTATATTTGAACTACATGCATTATCCTATTTCTTCTGATGTCTTTTTTTAGTTGTAATTTTTTTTTACTTCCATTTTTTTAGGCAAATATGTGAAAATTGACTAGAAGTCTGGTTATCCCTTCACTAGATTTTCAGTAAAATATTTATCAGAAGTTATTTGTTCTTTATCTCCTCATCACATGTCAGTCATTGAGCTATCTTGCTTTCGATGCTTGCTACATTTTGACAAATATTTTGTGCCCAGTGAGTTTGCTTTCTGGATTGCCAAACAGGTAGATGTCAAATCTTGCGATATCATTATTGGAGACAATGTAATACCATTAAATAAAGAATATGTACATGTTGTTCTTAGATTACCTATTGGAGGGATTTCTATCAAATCAAACTTTGAATCTGGCAAGAAAAAGATTCTTGATACATTTGGATTAACTTCAATACCCCATGTTAAATTCTTTGGAGACAAGTTGATTAAAGATGAGAACTTTTGTCATAGTGAAATACTTATATGTTTCATGATGGTCTGCTTGAATTGCTTTTTCTATCCAAATTCTTCATTCAATGCAAGCATCAAATATCTCAGTGCTTTTGAAGATGTTGCTTGTATTGATAAGCTAGATTGGTGCAAGTTGGTTTTCGATTGCTTGATGGGTCATATAAGCAAACTGGAAAAATCAAAAACATTTGGTGGTTGCCTCTACTACTTGACTGTAAGATTCAATTCAATTTTTAAATTGTTCTACTGACTTGTTTTCCGTTATATTATGTTACCTAATAGTTTTTTTTCTATTTTTTTAAATTAGGTCAATTATTTGGATTTTCTAAACTTCGGTTGGATCACTAGATTAGATCGCTTCTCAGGCGTTGGATGAACAAAACACAACAGTCACCACATGAAGCCTATCTATTTTGATCCTGGCCCAATTTCATAGTGAATGACTTAGGGTTTCTTCTTTGATCGGTGGGGTCTCCTCCTATAGTTGTAGACCAGTTGTTTTGCATTTTGCATTGCGTATATGTATGTATCACACACAAAAGCCATTAGGATGATGCATACGATGTGTGGTTTAGCTTCAGCACAATTCTTTTTTTAAAACATTTCTAAGCAGATATCGAATGAGTGAGGTAGCTCATTGGCTTGAACAACATATTCATCTTAGAGCATAGTTCTCTTTTACAACAACAATTCAGATTTAAAGTGTCAGGTTTACTATGGTAATTTTATTTTCCCACTATTATTCACAACTTATAGCACGGATTCCACATGAAAAGAAAACTAGCTACTAAAGTTACTCCCTTGTAGATAGCACCATGAGAAGGATATGGTTCTTTGTCGTAGATTTAAAGGTAACCGTATTATCCATTTGTGAATATTTCGAAAAAGAGAAGCATGTGCTTCCAATAGCTACATATTTGATGAGAATTGAGAGTGTAGTAATGCATATTATTGGACGAAATATAGCTGGAAACCATGCAAATCACATATGTTGTATTACAAAACATTCTCTGACCTTCTGTAGCTCACATTTTGTTGTCTTTGCTCACCTGAAGCCGATACCAAATTATCTTATTGAAGCACACAGTTTCTTGCCTTGCATATATACAAAGTTGTTTTAGTATACCACCGCAACGCGCGGGATATCAACTAGTTATACTTTTTAAAACATCCAAATAATATGATGCCCCCCTCTCTCTCTTGTACACCCTCTATGCATGCATGCATAAAAGCAATTAGCAATATTTATTGTACACCCTCTATGCATGCATGCATAAAAGCAATTAGCAATATTTATTAAGTATTACAATGATTTTTTACTAAATTATTTATCAGATCCATGATTTGGTTGCATCATTTTATTCGTTGCAATTAAATCTTTATAACAAGATCTCATATGGTTGCATTCTGATAAAAACAATATATATGTTTCACACCATCAAAAATGGTTGTTTCATGCATGAGAAAGAAATGTTTCAACGTGTGTTGGACTATGTTGCACAATCAAGTTTTTTTAATATATCTTTTTAATTGTTGCACATCATATTATTTGGATGTTTCAACAAGTATGTTCTAATGTTTCACTAGTTAATATTTAAATGTTGCATGTGGTGTTCTTCATGTGTTTCACTAAGGGTCCCTTTGAATCGAAGGATTTTACATAGGAATTTCATATGATTCAAATCCAATAGGAATATTTTCTATGTGGCCATTTGATTCAAATGATTGAAACTTTCCAAATCCTATAAAATTCCTATGGAATGGCAGGATATAGATTTTGAAGGCAACTTAGCAAGAGTTCCAACCTCTTGGAAAATTTCCTTTGAGTAAACCTCTCTCATCCGATTCATGTTTTTCATGATTCATGTTGGTATTTCTTAACGACATTACTAGAAATATAATTCCCAGCAATGGCGCAAAAATACTCGTGGTATATTATGGTTACATATTTCATCCGAAAGCGTACGGATATACCATTGTAACATTTCACCCGAGAGTATTCCAAGGGTATCGTATTTGTTTAATCCCATGGGAAGATTATAATAGAGAAAAGCATACTAATAATTTATATGTTACTTGTAATAACCAAAGTCTAGGTAGGAGTTAATATAGTCCAAAGGGTAGAGTGACACTAAGAGAAGCATTTATACTCTCATTCATAATTATCTAAATTAAGTGGAAAAAAGTAGAAAGATTTGATTCCTATACTTCTAGTATACATACATATTATACATGCGTCCTAGTTATATAATTACTTAGCTAATACCCTCTTTCCAATGCCCTCCTGTTGCTTTGAGAAGCCACCCCTGATTGCCGAGTTTCTTACAACAATCCGTCATGACCATCCAATTAACCAGGGCTAAATACGAAGGAGTACCCTCCCAAGGAAATTAACTTAGGACTATATACACGCGTGGAGGAATTCCCGTACTGAGCTGTCACAATCAGCGGCCCACCTCGCTTTTGCAGCATATAACCCCAAATAATGATATCCAGTAATCTAAACACCATGTCACGCCCAGAAAAATACCTTTTCCCGAATGCTAGTGTAATAATCCCCATCCCAGGAAAAGCCGGGGTACACCACACAAACATGATACAAAAGACACATCTTTATTATATCGATAATATTTTTATTATTACAAAGGCACTTAAGGCCTGACAAACAGAAATAAACTGCAGTGGACTAGCGGGCCTACGGCTCCATCTTCACAGGCACTCAACTGGGGTATAAGCCGAGACTCTACCCAGGACTTCTTCTCCGAAGCTTATCTTACTGAAGGGGGGAAAGATAGAGCAAGAATGAGTACAACCACAGGACTTAGCAAGTCACACCGGGAGATGCATAATTAATGCAAGGGGGTACAAGTAGTAATAATATAGGGTTTGGTTTTGCAGTAAACAGCATTTAAAAGTCACTTAGTTGCCCAAAGCTATTTTGTAAAGACGATCCTAGAGCTACACAGTATTATTAATCAAGGCAGTGAACCCACACGAACCTGCCATAACCCAAAGCCTACGATGATTTAGACCGAACTGGCAACCAACCCTGGTACCAGCTTGTCCCAAGCCAACCCAGGTAGGGCTGTCAAAAAAGCTCGAGGCTCGTGAGCTGCTCGAGCTCAACTTGTCATAGGCTCGATTCGATCTCGGCTCGAGCTCTAGACGAGCCGAGCCCGAGCCTCTCCCAAAGCTCGCGAGCTTTGTCGAGCTGAGCTCGAGCTTCCAACGAGCCTAGTAATATATGATTTTTGTTGTTATTTAATAAATTAAGAGATCAAATATGTTATTTGTATGCCTTGTATTGACATTATATATTTATTTTATTCTTTTTTCCTCTTCTATTAATATGATGAACTACAAATTAATTATTTTTTAAAGATTATGCTTAAAATATATATTGTTTTACTTAAAAATCAAGCTCGGTAGTCGAGCTCGAGCTTGATCGAGCTTGAACCGAGCCTGTTGAAAAGCTCGAGCATTTTACAGGCTCGGCTCGAGCTTGTATCGAGCTCGAGCCTAGGCAGACAATCTCGCTAAAGCTCGGCTCGTTGACAGCCCTAAACCCAGGCCAACCATTCCACATTTTAGTTGTTAAGCAAGTTTTAAGAATTAAACCATTAACTTGGGTACATTGCTAGGCTTGCCCATAACCGAGGGTGCGGCTATTCGAATAGATTATACTCTGATCAGAGGTGTACATCTTTACCCATAAGACACATCTTTACGCCGCATTCCATGGCCTTGGAACCCATCATAAAAATGTGATATAACTATTCACCCATCCTAGCCGTGAACAAAAGCACCGACCCAACGCCCGCCTACGGCCGGAACCCCCGGGACAGTTAGGTTATGGTTGAGCCCCGAGCAGCAGAACATCCATCGGGAGTGTCCTATGCCACGACATCTCGACTACCGGACTAACGGCCCGTGTAGCCTTCATTTGCCTCAGAGATATCCATCGCAACAACTTCATCCATCTCTATCCGTGTCCTTTTGTTCAGGACTAGACTGAGCACCGAGTTAAGCCTTAACCATTAGACATGTGGTTAGTACGGTAGTGTTTTGCAATAGAGGCCCGAAGACCGGTCCTTATGATGGCCGAGGTGCTACTATCAAAACCATGCACCCCAAGCCCAGCCTAAAACCATTTTGGGGGTTTTGAATAGAGGGGGTGGTGTATGTCCGATTCCAACATAAGCCAACCATTCCATAATGTCCAAATGATATAAGAACTCCCAACATCTAAAATTATAAAACCACCTAGTGTTGCCTAATTAATCAGCGAAGCATCTACCTAAGTTCGTACTAGTGGAACCATGAATAGTGTACCCCACTAGTTGGGGTTTTATTTTCCTAGGGTGAACAAGGCGATATAAACAATAGCAATGATAAGGCTATAACAAGGATTAATAGGAAAATGCTAAATAAAACAGTGATAACGCGAGAATTTAGATAAAGCGATAATGCAATAATTTAAATCAAAATAATTTTACAAACCGGGATTCAATATGCTCAAGGATGATATGACTTACCTTGCTCTGAGAGAGAACGGCCTTCCGAACCTTCGACGACGACCACAAACCGCACTTCGGGAACCTCCGGAACGACAGAAGCTACGCGAAGCACACAAGCAAAGCTACAACCCTATAAAGAAGCAATAACGATACATAAAAAGAGAGCACATGGTTCTTTAGGTTATAACAAACATTAGGAGACTTGAACGGGTCGATTCAGAGTTCGTATGACCAAGGCATGGTCATTCTAAGTTTAATGCTGTTATATGGAGATTTACGGATTGTTATAATTAGGTTTTGCAACTATAAAACATGTGTAAGCCCTAGCCTGGAAAAGACAGGAAGGCTACGCTGTTGATATGTGGACCCCACATATCAACCTAAAGGACCACGGTAGACCGAGTACACAGAGACGGTCCACGGGTAGACGGAAGTGGACCCCGTGTGTCAACCGAGGCGAGTAGCTGACAAACGGACCCCACTAGACAACACGTGAGCTGCACACGTGGAAACCATGTGGCTACCGAGCGGGCACACAAACACGGTCACCACATGCACCCACGAACCACTACCGACACCGGTACACAGGTAACAGGGTCGACAACCGCACAACGGGCAAGGTGGCGACACCGAGAAGGTGAGGACGGGGCAGCGAAGGAGAGATCCTCACCACAACGAGACGAGGCGCAGAACGACAACGACGAGCAGGCACGGCGGAGACAGCTCGGGGACGACCGGCGGCGACGAACGACACTTCGGCGGTGATCCTTGGACGAAGGCGAGGTCGGGCTGGTGCAACGCTTGACGATGCGGAGGCAAGGATGAGGACGACGACAGGGCTGCAGCAACCTTGACGAAACGCGGGTGACAAACGGACGCGGCTTGACGGAGGGACGAACGCCACAACGAGGAGAACCACGATGACAACTATGGCAGCCGGAAGCTACTGCACGGATCTAACACCCCGATTTTCGTGCGGGATTAAAAATCATTTAATAATGCATTTTCTAGAAATTAAATAAAAGTTAAAGCAATTTAATCAAGTGAAATAATGGGGGAATTAAAATTTCCTTTAAAAATCATTGGCCGAGAATATTTTTGTTAGGGTTATGGGTAAGGTATACCCTCTACCCTTCGATATACGTCACATATCGATATGGTA